>NC_071507.1:10000000-12400000 GCF_027887155.1 Malaclemys terrapin pileata
GCAGTGGGTCTCTTCAGAATGGAAAAAGGACTGACCCTTCTTTTAATTGCTAGTAATTTCACCTACCGAATCTATTTTGACATTTGGGAATGGAATTAGGCCTTGTCGTTGTATGTATGAATCAGATTTTATTAAGTGCTGTGCTGTGTTGCATTCACTGCATTTTGAATCATGTGCATGTCTTTTTACACTGACTGCTAATAGAGGTCCTACCTGCCTTATTTAAAGCAGAAAACATGCGGTATTCTGTATCCTTATTGTTTGCTGTAAGTACTATATGGTAAATTTACCCAATTTTGCCACAGAACGCTTGCAAGCCCAGCCCCTTTGTGGTTGGTTGGGATATTATTATTATTATGCCTAGATATCCTAACCAGGCTTGTGCTAGGCATTGTACATACCCATAGCAAGAGCCCTCCAGCGAAGGATTTATAATCTTAGTTTGGGATTTGCAAAAGGGCCTAAGGGATTTAGGCACCCAGCTCCCAATGAAATTCTATATTGAACTTCCATCCTAAACAGGCAAAGCAGAGATGCGCAACAGAGACCATTATGTGGCCATCTTTGTAGGAAATGTTAATTTTATACTGAGAGCTTTTAGTCACAGGGGATGCAACAAGCAATGAAAAATTTCCCTATTTTATTTGCATTGACCTTGCTTATTGAGGAGATCTTCTATTCCAGGGTTTCTCAGCCTTAGCCGGGACCCAAAATTGGGTTGTCAGAACATTTCAAAGGGTTGCGTGGCGGCTCCTGTCCCATGGGGCTGGCTGGGCTCACTTCCCTGCTCCAGGCACTGCAACCTCTGGGGTCCCAGCACCACTCAGGGTTCGCCCAGCTGTCATGATGATGGGAGTCCAGGTAGGCCAAAGGTGAGTGAGTGGCCCTGCCACCCCATGAGCCACGTCACAACTCCACTCACACACATTTGGTCCAATTGGGCCCGGGCCCAAACCTGAGTGGCACCGCAACCCTGGAGGTTGCAACTCCTGGTGCAGAGAGCCAAGTCCAGCCAGCCCCACAGCACAGGAGCTGCCACCGTGAGGTAAGTGCTGGACATGACTCAACCTCTCCAGGGGGCAGGATCAGACCAAAAGCACCCCAGGGCCCATAGGCGCAGACTTTGTGGGTGCTCTGGGGCTGGAGCACCCATGGGGAAAAACTAGTGGGCGCTCTGCACCCACCAGCAGCCAAGCTCCCCTCCCCACCCCACCTCACCTCCTCTGCCGCCTCCTCCCCTGAGTTCACCGCATCCCTGCTCCTCCGCCTTCCTCCCAGCACTTGCTACCACCAAACAGCTGTTTGGCGGCGTAGCAAGCTCCAGGAGGGAGGGGGGAGGAGCGGCAATGTGGCGCACTCAAGGGAAGAGGCGGGGCCAGGGCAGGGATTTGGAGAAGGAGTCAGAATAGGGGCAGGGAGGGAGTGGAGTTGGGGCAGGGACTTTAGGGAAGGGGTTGGAATGGGGGCGGAGCAGGGGTGAGAGGGGGCAGGGTAGGGGTGGAGTCGGGGTGGGGCCGGGGGAAGAGGGAGGTCGAGCACCCACCGGCGTGAGCAGAAGTCGGCGCCTATGCCAGGGCCTCCACCCCCAGATTATTTACTGGGTGATGACAGGCTATAAACATTTACAAATGGGTCCTGCCCTGAACCCAAAATGGTTGAGAACCACTGCTCTATTCCATGCAGATTTTAAAAGTCTCTCCCTTTAACAGGTGGCTAGCTGCCGTTTTTATATATGCAGCTTTATAGGGCTACCCAGGAGCTATAAAACCTGTGATTCTGGGAAGTTTGCATCCGGTACATTTTATGAAGTGCGAGGATTAAGGAAAAGGCAGTAAACTGTTGTCTAGCAGCCTGGATATAGAAGAGGGCCCAAGAAGCACCTGATAGCCAGTCCTGACTCTGTCCCTGAATCTCTGGCGAATTCTAACTCTTCTCTCTGTTTCCCTCTCTGTAAAATGAAGATAATTGTTTCCTACCGCACAGTGGTGCTGCAGTAATTAATATTTGTGAAGTGCTTTGAAGCTGAAAAGTGCTGTATGTGCTTTGTGCTAGTATTTAAGAGGCAGATGCTCTTCAATGCCGAATGTGTTCTGGGTCAAGGGAGTGAGGTAGTAAGCTGATCTGGCTTCTTTGTGGCCCATCCTGCAGCAAAACTCTTATTAACTTAAATGGGTGTTCCTTGCATGGAGGGCTTGTGGGATGGTGCTAACTGAGTCAGAGAACTTAAAATTCCTCCTGTCCGCATGATCCTTTTGTGTGGAAAATGGCCCCGTGTGTCTGCATGGGCTTGCTGCCCTGGCAGTCCTGCGTTGGGTGTTTTCAAAACCTAACTGCAGCCCTTTCCTTTACACACAAAATAAAGTGCTGCCCTCTGTCACTCACAGCATCCCTGCTCCCTGCACACATGCTCGCTGTTTGTTATAACGGAATCTTTTTTAATTAAAAAAAGATTGGCCGAGGCTGGGCTTTTTGTTCCCTTTAAAAATGACTGATTCGGCACAGTGGGATGTTTCCTTACCTTTTAGTTTCACTTCTGACATTAAAATAGTTTTGGGGGTGGGCATGCACGTTTTGGTTTTGGTTTTTTCAGTAAGGCTGACCTGATTGGTTTTTGTTTTGTTTTTTTAATCTAATCTCTGTGGTTTTCCACTCCTTCCAAACTGCTTTATATACTTATCTCCTCTGCCAGACTAACACACTGCAATCTATTTTTGTGTGTACTTTCTAGAAGTTCTTCTGTGAGGGTCCAACTTTTGCGAAAGCCCTTCCCCTGAATCCCCAAAGTCATTGCAAAATGTGGTGGTTTGACCCCCAAGCAGTGCTGCCAATTCTTGCAAGCCTCACAATATTTGGTGAGGTTCTTTTTGGAAGCCTGTGATTAGGTGAGAAAATCAGCTTTCATTTAGAAAGAGAAGTTTCTAGCACTTGTGGCTGTGGAGAAAGGCCTGAAGATGAGAACTGAGTCTGCTGTAATGTCTCAAAAACCAGAAGTCAAATAAAAAAAAGTTCTAATATTTATTAGGCTTAAAAATCATGAGATTTTTAAAAATATCTCATGATTTCTGGCGACTGACTCATGATTTTTGAATGCTTGGGATTGGCAATACTGCAAGGCAGTTGAGGAAAAGGTAAAAGATCTTAAGTTTTGAGAAGCAAATTAATGCCTGACAATATTTGTCAACATCACCAAAATATTTTGTCATATTTCCCTTTCAACAGGAGTCCTTTGTCTTCGAACCAAACTGTCTCTTTCAAGTGGATGAATTTGGTTTTTTCCTAAGGTGGAAAAGTGAAGGAAAGGTACAGTACTGTTGTACCAGGAACATTACTGTCTGCCTATGTTGTTGCACTTGGTTTGTTTCCTGGCTAATTTTTAATCACAAAAAATTACATGTGGCTTTGTAACTATTTACAGTAAGATAACTTGGCTCCTGTGTTTTTAGAAGTTACATAAGTGAAATACTTGACAGGTTATTAACAGACATGAAAAAAAAATACCCTGTTTTGTGTTACTTAAGTGCGATTGCATTTAAGACTCATTGTTTATTTTTGCTTCACTTCCTATTTGGATCTGCACTGTGTTTCGCCAGACCTTTTAGCTAACATGCTTTCTCTTGCCGTTCTAGGAAGGACAGGTATTAGAATGCTCCCTGATCAACAGTATTCGTCTTGGAGCTGTACCAAAGGTACTCTGTAATTAGTTTATACTGTTCTTTTAAACAAAGAGTGTTTAAGCTGAAGGTGAAGTGGGGAATGCAGTGCAGCTTGTTACAAAATACTGCCAGCACAACTTTGCTTGTAAAATCATAGCCTAAAACATTTAGCTTTAAGATTAAGTGGTTTTATTTTATTTCAGTGTCAAGGATTTGTAATATGGTAATGCCATGTCAGTGCTGACCTTCCAAGAGGCTGTGAAATCTGGGCACTAAATATTAAAAGGATCCTGTCAAGGGTTTTTAAATCATTTTTTGAACTATTTTGTATCATCATTTTAGGAGGTTGAAAATATTTTCTGGTTTAATTTTTTTCCTTGGTCATTCAAGATGTGTTCCTGTGTTTCACTGAAATTTTAGTTTGCTTCCTTGTTTTAGACACTTAAATAATCAATTATTTCAGGACAGCTCTGGGACTTGTGATTATTAACTGCTGTTTCAAAGGCAATCTGCAGAGGGACCACCTGAGGGTTCTGCAGAAATCATAGCTTTTAAAATATTTTCTAATATAGATTTCTTTTTAAAATGCAGTTGGAAATTAGACATCTTTCTGAGATGAAATTTGGGCATAATTGCTTCACAGTGTCTCTTTAAGAGTTTTGCTGTCTAGTTGTCTGGTGATGTCAAATACAAAAGCTTCAATCAGACTGTGGTTCTACTTAAAAATCATAGATTTTTCACTTTAATCATAGATTTTTAGTTTTTTTAGCGAAGTTAGTTCTCTTGCAAGGTAATAGACTGAAATCTTCAGCCAACAAAGTAGGTCATGGGCTAAGGCAGTGCAGACTTCCCCATGATGCCCCACGAATATGCTTCAAACTTCAAATATGCTTCAAAATATTCCCAATTTCTATGAATAGTTCAATCTCTGGGCTTATTAAATCTATGGCTCTTGACTGCTAGTAAAGGTACCAAAGAGCACGAGATGTGCTGCTAAGAAATGGATAGAAATCACCCACTCATTCCATGCAAATAACTACTTTTGGTCACTACTGATTTGGATTGGAATAATTTATTTAGATAGAGTTAAGAATTTCCATAAACTATTACCAGTCCTTAAAAGTCTTCCATTTCCCTTCTCTGTGGAGGTAATGTATGTAATTTTCTGAAATGTATTTAAAATACTGCAATTCTCTCTTTGCTTTTATGATTCAGCCACATTCAGTGATTATTAAATTAGATTTTTTTTCCCCAACCATGCCCATAGATTCTAAATGAAAGAACTCATTTAAGGTGTCTGGGAAATATTTACAGTCTTAATGCATGTGAACCTGAGATGTGTTTTTAACTTAATCTTTGTACTGTGCATTTAACAAGGCGTTTGTTCCGTTTAACAGGATCCCAAAATACTAGCTGCTCTTGAGACTGTGGGAAATGCAGAAAATGAGCTGGAAGGGCGGATAGTGTGTGTCTGCAGTGGCACAGATCTGGTGAACATCAGCTTCACGTACATGGTAGCAGAAAATGCAGAAGTAGCTAAGGTATTCCACAGTTAAACTGTGCCCGGGTGCCGGGGGGAAAAGTGTAGCCTGCATTGAAGCACAAGCTGCCACAAATTTATTACTACTGGTACGTGAGCTAGCTAGAATAAAGCTATCTCAGATGTATCCACCTGAGCTGCAATCACACCTGTGTTTTCTGTCTAGACCAGGGGTGGCTCTAGCTTTTTTGCCGCCCCAAGCACGGCAGGCAGGCTGCCTTTGGCGGCGTGCCTGCGGGAGGTCCCCAGTCCCACGGATTCGGAGGCATGCCTGCGTGAGGTCTGCCAGTCCCACGGCTTCGGCGTACCTGCCACCAAATCTGCAGGACCGGCGGACCTCTTGCAGGAAGCTGCCGAAAGCCACCTGCCTGCTGCCCTCGCAGGGACCGGCAGGGCGCCCCCTGCGGCTTGCCGCCCTAGGCACGTACTTGGAGCGCTGGCACCTGGAGCTGCCGCTGGTCTAGACTTACCTTAAATCCCTTGGCTTTCTGCTTCCTCTTTCCTTTTTATTATTGGAAGCCTCATAGATGGAAAGCATAACCTGACCATTCATTGCAACCATCATGCAGCAAGACACACAATAAATATATAACACCTCTCTTTTCAGTGCTTGGCACCACTCCCCCTTAAACATTGTGTCATGAATAAACTCCATAGTGGAAGACCTATTTGTATACCTAATATGGATACATTAAGTCTGTTTGACTATTCTGTACGTTCAACATGTTGACTCTGATATCAAAGTATTCAGGGAAGTAACCTGCCAAAATCGTGGTCTGAAAGCATTTTGGGAGCCAAAAAAGGAGAGAGCTATTGTAGGAATTCGCTTGTATGCTTACCAGAATAATTTCTCCTATGTACTCTAGAATATTTTGTAGACACGCTAGTTAGCCATCTTTTGATTTGGTCAAGATGTTTTGGTCTCCTTGGTTTGAGGAGAGAGATCGATCCGTACATTTGTTTAATTATATATTTTAAAATGTACTTTCTGCACCCATTGCCACAATATCTGGACACGTGATAGAGATGAAATGTAGTGTCACAATAAGTTTACCGGGCTGCACTGATCGACACAGGTAGCTCCTTGCCCAGGAGCTGCTTGTTCATTGACAATCCAGATGCTTGACCAAAAAGTCATGATTTGCTTTGCACTCGGATTGTCCGTGAATTATGACAGGCCCTTATTGGGAGTTTGCACTACAGCTTTGGACTCTCTGCTAAAGGTCTCCAAAAGCGTACACCCAGCGATTGTTAACAAAGATGATTCAGGAGAGGGGTAGTCCTTAAAACAGTCGTTCCCTGAAGCATGTAGGACTTTATAGAATTGAACCAAAACCTTGGCTGCATCTGAAAGCATGGGAAGCCAGTGGAGTTCTTGGAGTGTTGTAGTGTATTGGCTTTTTGTATGTGATGAATATATGGGCCTAAAACTACTTGTGAGCTAAAGGAAAACACATGTTTAGGAAGCTACGATAAATGAACCTGCGACACAGCCGCTTCTGGCCCCAGTCAGCTGACCTGGGCTTGGCCTGCTTGAGCCTGAACATCTACACTGCAGTTTTATAGCCCTATGAGCCAAGTCAGCTGACCTGGGCCAGCCGTCGTGTAGACATACCCGAGGGGACCAGGGTTGTGTCTCAGCATTCCAGATGTGCGTGGGGGCCTTTCAGTAATTGTGCCTGTTGTTCTCATGAAGCTGTTGAGAGCCAGTATCTTCAAAGGGAGTTGAAAGTGCTCACTACCTTCTGAGATCCCTTATGAGGTCGTCATAAGCTAAATCAGGTTCAGGATTGGTCAATACGTGACAAAAACACCACCTGGCACTGCGGAAAATGGTTTGGTGACTCTTTACTCCCGGGTCCGTAATTCTGTCCTCAGCCAGTGCCCCAGAATAGTTCTGCTTCTGGAAGTGTTACCTTCTAGATGAGAGACCAAATAATTCTTGGTCACCACCAAGTGGCCTGTATTGTGCAGCCTCACCGAGGAACAAGGGAGTGCGGCGCTCTCCCTCATGCCAGGGTCTTGATACCATAGGGTGCAGTGTCAAGGGAAAGCAGATTCCATAAAGACGCTGCTTCCCCACCTCTTTACAGGTGGGTGGAAGAGGCTGGGGACAGGAAAGTGCTCTTCTTCTCCTTCCCTGCTCCTCCCCACAGTGCACCAGTTAGTGTAGCTCCACTGGCACACCAAGAGGAACCTGCTGTGACAGCGAGAGACCTGACACAAGATATTTCCCCCTCAGAGCAATGGGGAACCTGAAAAGCAAATATGTGACTCTTGGGGGGGCGGGGGTCACAATCTGCCATCTGGTCTGCTCCAGGGGCAGCAAAATAATCTACTGCCCCTTGCTTAGGGCTCATGGCAAAGACATGTTTAGGCTGTAAAGATCCAGTTATGTGTGTTCCAATAATAAGAGTGTCTTATCTCCGCTCTCCTAAGCCAGGCTCCGTTTGGGATGTTTGGATTCCGTCTAGCTTATGTGTATTGTGTTTTCAACGGAGGAGTTATTCGCCCCTTCCTAAAACAGACAAAATAAAAAAATGCCGTGCAGATAGTTTGTGTGAGTCTTTAGCACAGCAACAGGGGAGAGAATTCTTTTTAAAGTAGAAAAACTGCTTATAAAATTACAACCTTGGAAGAGGATGTAATACTTGAAACTACCTTTCACTCATTATTTTTTATTGACTAGATTTCAAGTTTACAATATCTCTTTAAATGCAGTGACAAAATATGAGGCTAATTTTTCATACCTCACAAGAATGTCACCAGTCACTCTTATGAAAGTCAGATTGCACAGATAGAACTAGAGTTAATGCTTTCTAGCATACCAGTGATGCTTTCTGAGCATACCCCATGTTGCTGGCCAAGCGAAGTGAGGTCTAACACTCAACTCAATGGCATTTCTCTGTTTGGCTGTCATAACTTTTCAATACCACATCCGGTCAGTTCCAAAATTTAGGGAATGTTCTAGGCATTTGTGGGCAGAACCTTCTTGATTTTAATCGCAATCAGAAAAACAGAAAGGGGGACATGGGTGATACATGGACCCCCCTGGCATCTGATTAGCTGAGCCAGCAGCTTCACCCACCTTTCTAATTATCTACAGATCAAAGAACAAGTTGACAGTGCCCATCCCTCTCCCCCAGCTTAGCTCTGCACATAGTCCCAGTATAGTAATAAAATATTAACACTCTGAAAGAGAAGGAAGAGTAGTGGAAGGAATAGGGCCATAGGGGGAATGTAGGCACATGCAGAACCCCAGGCATGGGAGGAGATTGTGGGACCCTAGGAGAGAGGGAAGAGGGAAGTGGAGGGCACACAGAGAGCCCCTGGCATAGTGGGGAGGTGGGAATGGAGGACCCTGGCATGGGCGCAGGAAGAGAGAAATAGGGGAGCACTGTTATGTTATTTTTGATGGAATAAAGGAGCCCAGAGAGTCCAGGGTGTTAACATGACCCTGTCACTGAACAACACTAAACAGTTAAACAAGGTTTGAGGTTTTGGAATACAGAGTCCTCAGCCTGCTTATTAGCATGGAAAACACACGATTAACAATCTTTCTACTCTCTTATTAAAGATACAGAAAAAGAAGGAAAAACAGTTAAAGCATTCAAAATGTACAGTATTACGGAAGTCTTTTGTTTTAACAATATCCCTTGTTCCCCTTCTCTATAGAGAGTCTTTAGAAGGAAGAAAAAGCCTTGTTTGAGAGTCTCTTGGATGGGATTAAAAAGGGTAATAACTGTCTTAGAATCATAGGGTTAGAAGGGACCCAGAGGGTCATCTCGTCTAACCCTGTGCCAAGATGCAGGATTTGTTGTGTCTAAACCATCCAAGACAGATGGCTGTCCAGCCTCCTTTTGAAAACCTCCAGTGAAGGAGCTTCCACAACCTCCCGAGGCGTCTGTGCCATTGTCCTACTGTTCTTACAGTTAGGAAGTTTTTCCTGAGATTTCATCTAAATCTGCTCTGCTGTAGTTTGAACTGATTGCCTCTTGTCCTGCCCCTCGGTGGGAAAAGAGAACAACTTTTCTCCAGTTTTTTATGGCAGCCTTTCAAGTATCTGAAGGCTGCTATCACGTCTCCATTAATCTCCTCTTTTCCAAACTAAACATAGCTGGTTCCTTCAGCCTTTGCTCTCATGACTTGCATTCCATCCCTTTGATCATCTTTGTCGCTCGCCTCTGGATCCTTTCCAGTTTCTCTACATCCTTTCTATACATTGGTGTCCAAAATTGGACACAGTACACCAGCTGAGGTGTAACCAGTGCTGCGTAGAGCAGTACTATTACCTCCTATGTCTTTCATGCTATGCCTCTGTTAATGCAATCTAATTGCATTTGCTTTTTTTGCAATAGTGTCGCATTGCTGACTCATGCTAAGGTTGAAACCCACCACAACTCCCAGATCCTTCTCAGCAGTGCTGCTGCCAAGCCAGTTATCCCCCATTCTGTATTTGTGCATTTGGTTTTTCTTCCCCAAGTGTAGCACCTTACATTTGTCTTTGTTGAATTTCATTTTGTTATCTATAGCCCAGTTCTCCAATTTATCAAGATCCCTCTGAATTTTAGCTCTATCCTCCAAAGTATTGGCAATCCCGCCCCCCCATCTTTGTGTCATCTGTAAACTTGATCAATGTGCTTTCTCTACCTACATCCAGGTCATCAATAAGGATGTTAAACAACACCAGACCCAGAACAAATCCTTGTGGAAACCCACTTGAAACATCCCTCCAATCTGACATCATTCCATTAATAGTTACTCTTTGTTTGCGGTTGTTTAATCAATTATGTATCCACTTAATGGTAGTTCTGCCGAGCCTGCATTTCTCCAGCTTACTTATCAGAATATCAAAAGCCATCCTGAAGTCCAGGTATATTATGTCCACCACATTTCCCCTAGCCACCAAATCAGTTACTCTGTCAAAGAAGGAAATCAAGCTGGTTTGACATGATTTGTTCTTGGTAAATCAAAGCTGGCTGCTAGTGATCCTCCAGGTATTCGCAAATTGAATGTTTTAGACATTGCTCTAGTAGCTTCCCAGGTATTGAAGTCTATAGTTCCCCAGCTCCTCCTTTTTCCCTTTTTTAAAGCTGGGCACTATGTTAGCCCTTTCCCAGTCTTCCAGGACCTCTCCTGTCATCCAAGAGTTTGTAAATATTATTGCCAGTGGTTCCGAGATTTCTTCAGCTAATTCTTTCAGTACCCTTGGATGAAGTTTACGTATTGAACTTTATAAACCACCTGCATCAACTGCTTGTAGGTCTCAAATTTCATGGTGGCCTGGGATTGGGTTTAAGTTATTTAATTTACCAGGTAGCCTTTCTGTGTCCTGGTCTATACAATGGGCACTATATTCTGGCAGTGTAAAGGGGCTATGGCAGGCTGAGGGAGAATTCCTCTAGTGCAGGAGAAGTGTAAGGCCCTGGCCTAGGGCATTCTGGGTTGCAAAGCAGTCCATATGCCGCTCAAACCAGGCTACCATAAATTAAAGCAGCTCTTACAGTAAGGACTATGGTGGCTCCTGCAGTAGCCTAGAGTCCAGACCTTATACCACCTTTGCTCCCCCTCCTTATCTCTGGAGTAGGATTGCCAGTCCTCCAGGATTGCCCTGGAGTCTCCAGGAATTCAAGATTAATCTTTAATTAAAGATTATATCGTGTGATGAAACATCTAGAAATACATCAAACCAAAATTGTCAACCCTCTTCTGGAGATGTGGTGTGGAATCTAACCCAAAAGATTTACATATAAAACCGAAACAACATTCATGATTTTATTCTGGTTCTTCATTTTTAGTCTGCTCTAAAGAATAAGTCACTAGATTCGTGAGACGACTGAGGCCCTGTCTTCACTGCTAAAAGAAAAAAAAGGTGCATTTTACCTCAGGGTAATGAATGTGTGAGCTATCCCAAGTGAAGACAAAATACTTTGCCTAGTTTGCCATCTGGTAAAACCAATGTCAGTACTCTACCCAAGCTTGAGGTTGACCTTGCCTAGTTTACTTTGCTCCTTTATTCAGCAGTGAATATAAGGCAGTGTGTGACCTTAATGGCTAAGGAGAGAGTCACAAGAATGAATTGCTAATAGGCATCAGCTAAAATACTGAGGTAATACTTTCTCTGTCAAATAGTTCATATGTAAATTCAGTGATTTTTATTACTGTGCTTCCTGGGTCAGACGTCTTGGCTATTATTACATTTCTATTATTGTGGCAACTTGGGGGTCCGAATTATAGACTCTGCTAGGTACCGAACAAACCCAGAACAAAAAGACAGTTCCCTTTGGCGGGTGTTACTAACACTATGGGTAAAAACAATGGGATTCATCCTTGGTGTAAGGTGGCAAATTCCACTGGTCTTGTTTGTATTTATTTTGTTGATTTTTTTCACAATTTAATCCCACTCAGTATAAATGTGGAATAGAGATGGGGAGTTAATTTATCAGAAACTATTTTTACTAGCTAGGAGTAGCAATTTTAATTTTAATTGGGTTCTATTAGGTTATGAATATTGCCTTGTAAATTTGCATAGATTTATATCATGGATAGAGCGTTTTCAAGAAGATGCTACATCAGGCCGACAACCCTGCAAAACCTCAGTGCAAATGGCTGATCGCAGAGCAGATAGGCTCGGTTTTACAATCAACAGCATTTAATAGCAGTCACAACTCATGCCTATTTGCAGCGTAATTATAAACTTTTTAGTGGACAGTGTTTTAACAATTGGTATGGATATTATATTGCACATTAACTTTTATTACTATCTGGTTAATGCACTTATGGAAGATCAAAATGCTGTAAATGCTGATGAACAGAAAGCAGAAGCTGCTACACTGTTTTTCCACACAGAGCACTTTAGAGAAAGGATCTGCTTTTCAGTGTAGCAGAGATGTAGTCTGGTTCTGGAAAATGATCTCCCTGTAATACCAGGGGGCTTCCATTTTAATAATAATTTGAAGAGCATTGATGTGTGTATCAAAGCAGGAAGGTCGCAAGTACAGCCAGAGACATTGGGAACAGCAGCAGATTCCCACAGCCCTTATAAAGACAAATACAGAACTTCTCTGTACCTTTGTTTGTTTTCTCTTGTTTTAAATGCATGCACATTCTAAATCTAAACTACCCCAGGAAAACTCTAGAACGTATCTGGAAAGAATTCTGGAAATCTGCTGATTCTTTGTTCCCTGTCAAAGAAATAATCATTAGTGATTTAGGCCTCAGTCCTGCAAACACTTTGAAATTATTGTATATCCAGAAACTATTGATTTCGATGGGGTTACTCGTGCACTTGAAGTTATGCACATGTTTAAGTGTTTTCAGGATTAGGGCCATATTCCTATTTTATATTGGAAACTTGCATTCAAAGGGGAATCAGGGTTTCTAACCTTTCAAGCAAGCTGATCAAATATTGTTGTAATAGTCAATCCGTTGGTATCTTATAGCTAGAGCACAAGACTGGAAGTTAGAAGTTTTATACATTTTCTTCCCAGCTCTGCCACAGACTTCCTGTGGGAGCTTGGTGAAGTCACTTACTTTCTCTGTGCCTCAGCTTCTCCTATCTGTAAAATGAGGATAATAATAATAATACCTGCCCACCACACAAGAGTGCTGTGAGACTAAGTTCAGAAATGTTTGCCAAGCCTTGAGTTCCTCGGATGGAAGGCATTACAGAAGTTTTATTATTCTTTGTTCTTATGTTCATCGCGATTTGGTTACTTTATTTTCTGTTCGGTTTCCTGCATTTTCAAGCATTCTTGTGTATCTCTTTGGTTCTTGCACTGTGTTGGAATGTGGCTACCGTATCTAGCTGAGGTGATAAGTAAACCTTCCCAGAGAATCGCAAGGTTTCAGTACAAAACTGTTGCTTCCCCATTCAGGGAGCTGTGTATTGCTGCTTCACCACCAATCCCCTAGGGATATGTTAATGCCATGTTCATGAGATATGTCAGTATCTTAATTTTCACTTACTGGCCAACCTTTACATTGTACATTGAAAAAGGCATCCAGGATCTTTGCTGTGTTTTTTTTTTTTTTTTTTTTTCCCCCTCTCACTCTTTTATGTTCCTTTTGGAAGTGTTACTGCAGGACTTTCAGTGGCCCCAAAACTTCCCTGCTGGTTTTCACAAGCCACAATGGATAAGGGCTCATCGCACTGTGTGAAACTCGACAAATGTATCAGGTTTTTTGGTGTCATCCATTCTTGACACAATTCCCACAGAAGCAGCCAAACTGATGTAGATCCAGTTGGACTTATCCTGCACGTGTTTGGAAAACTCCTCACAGCAAGAAACGCTCTGTTAACGAGTGGAAGCAATCTGGGTTCATCGGACTGCTTGCCACATGGAACATTTGTGCTAGCGGGGACTTGGTAGAGGAAATACTGGAAGTGGGGGAAACGAGCCCTTGAGCTTTCTTTTAGCATATAGCACAGCCTCCGTAGCAACGTACAGACACTCTTTTTGCTGCGGTTGACAGATATGGGATGAATTTTACACAGTCCCTAGTCTAGTCTCCTTTCTATTGCTTCTTTCGTGTGTCACAGGTATGGTAATCTGCATTGTACAGATGTGACCTGTGAGACTGACCAGACATCTGAATTGAGGAAGAGGAGATCTAGTGTCCACTGTATCAATGGTTGAGGACAAAATGTTCTGGTTCCCTGCTAGACTACTAACAGAATGCTCAGTGGCTGAACAGTATATTCTCTTGGAGGATTCTGAAACCCCTAACGGGTCCATCACTCGCTGACCGCACGCGAGTGAAACAGGGCCCAGTCAAAGAGGAAATCCAGAAGATGGCCTCTTTAGTTTGTCAAACTAACCTCTTCTCTTCCCTTCCTAGGGATAGCCCCATAGTTGCTGTGGAGGTCCTGAAATCAGTGAGGCATGTAAGACAATAATCTTGGTGACTCTAGCCCTAAACAAGAGCTTAATCTGTAACTCCACGGCCTAGCCAGTACACCACCAAAATTACTAAAATTATCTCAGTCCCAAGGCTTTCATAGATGCATATGTAACTGGTGCTTCCTCAGCGTGGCTCTGTTCCCCTCTAGTGGCTGGACCACATAGAGGTTCATGAGTCTGCACAGCCTTTTAGCTAACAGTCTTTTAGTTCAGACAGTAGACGCTTGTGCATTTAGCTCAGCAGTCCCAGGTTCTATCCTTCTTGCCAGTGGCCCACCGAGGGACTCCACATTACACACTCAGGCCGGGGTGTCAGCACCGCACGTGGGGATCCAGCACTGAAGGACCAATGCAGCAGGTAGCAGCTCCTCTGCCGAGACTCCAGCCTGGCCCCTAGGGGCAGCTACTGCTGGAGTTCTGGGACAGGGGTTCCTCTCCTTGTGCGCTCAGTTGCTGCAGCTTCTGGGGAGAGGAGGCACTGGCCATGTCTGGAAGGAGCAGCACAGGATCGGGCCCCTTTCCACGCAGCTTTGTGTGTGCATGAGTGGACCCACTTAGAAGTGTTGATTGAGATATTATCCACAAATTATCATGTCCTGGACTCTAACAAATCAGTCTTTGGCACTAGGCACCCTCTCGGGCTAATATTAGATGCAAAAAAACACTCCGTCATCCCAGTTCCTTAGCCTGGTGTTCATGTTGGACCGAGTACCTCACTGGAGAGACTACATGGACACAGGGAAGGTGGACTCTCCTTGCTCAATTTGGGTAAATTAATGGAGATATCCCATCTCCTAGAACTGGAAGGGACCTTGAAAGGTCATTGAGTCCAGCCCCCTGCCTTCACTAGCAGGACCAAGTATTGATTTTGCCCCAGATTCCCAAGTGGCCCCCTCAAGGATTGAACTCACAACCCTGGGTTTAGCAGGCCAATGCTCAAACCACTGAGCTATCCCTCCCCCCCCAATACAGGTCTCATCTATAACTAAACCAGGGATGATGTTGCACTGAACAGCCTGAGCTGTAGGTTACAGCAGTTTTTAGTCACTCTCAATGTTTGCATCTCATCCTGTTAAATGTAAGTCCTTGGCTAATAAAGAGCTAAGAGATCAAGCAGTCGGTGCACTCTGTCCCTGCTGGCTTGTGTTTCATTGAGGAAACCAAGACAAAGCAAGGTCACTGAGTAGCTCTAAAGGATTTGATTGAGTTATTCAGCAAATGTTGGAAGATGGGCTTCTTCAGTCAATGTTTCTTTCATTTTTTCCACTTAGAGGCATTCAGCAATGCTGGCTCTTGGTTTAACAGAGCTAGTTAAGTTATCTTTTTCCACATTCCATGTACTTAGTTGTGCATTCAGCTCTTCATCCTGTAGTTTCCGTGCCCACTGCTTCATTTTTTCCATTTAGTTTCATAGTCATTGCTTCTCTAAGGTGAGATGCTAAGGGCCAGATTCCTCTCCTTGTTACACTGGTATAAATCCAGAATAACACTTTGTGTCATTCAGGATTTATGCTGGTGTCCTTGTTTACTTGAATTCAGAATTTGATTTTTTTCAGTGGCCCTTGTCATTCTTTCCATACTAGTGGCTTGGTGATGCTGAACACCAGGCAACAGATTGGATTGTCTTTGCAGAGTGTTTGCTGTTATTTCACCTTCATGTAACTGATTGAGAACAAATCAAATTGATAGTTCCCTGATAGCAAGGAAGAGGGGTTGTTCCCAGATCCGTGTGTCTATTTTAGGCCTGGTCTACTCAAGGAAATTAGGTGGGTACAAACTGTCACTCGGGGCGTGAAAGATCCACACCCCAGAGTGTTGCAGTTAAGGCAACCTAACCTCTGGTGTAGACGCCACTAGGTCGACAGAAAAATGACATAGCTACCGCCTCTTGGGGAAGTGGATTCCCTATGCCGACAGGAGAACCTCTCCTGCCAGGGTAGGCAACATCTGCACTGAAGAGCTAGGGTGGCACAGCTGTGCCACTGCAGTGTTTTAAGTGTAGACGAGCCCTTAGGATCCTAGTTAGGTTGTAGGAAAGGTATAAACTCCTCCTTTCCCCCCTCTTTCAGAGACAACACATTAGCTAGTCAGTTTTCCATTTAATCTGGGAATGGTTGAGGACTGAAAAGTTATATATTGCCAGTTTAACATTTTCACAGTACTGTATATTCAGACTTTTTTTTTTTTATCTGATGGTGTAATCTTAAAAATTAGTTTTTTTGCATACGATTTCTGGCTCACAAGGATTTGATCCTTGACCGCCTGATGAAGAATGTGACATTTCATGCACAGGTACAGACACCTGGGAGCATATGCCTAAACCTACTGGTAGCTCAATTCTTCATCCAGGGTCATATAGCTCCAGTGCAATTTGTACACAGTCCTTTTTTTGACTCTCCCATGCCCAGGTAATTTGGGGCAAGCTAATAGCCTTTGAGTAAAGCAGACCAAATGACCCCAGTGTAGTACTACCTAGCCCCAAATTAAACACAAGGGGAGAGATGCCCCAGTGTGGTATAGCTGCTTTGTGGCGCATAGCTGGTGGAAGTCTGGCCCAAAACCTGGCATCAGCAGCCCAGGGAGCGTGGAAGGGTGATTCTGTGCCGGCGTAGGAGCTCTTATGCTACTCCTTTGGCCTCTGTCAGCATAGCAGGATGTGGCTGGGATGCCCCTATGATATATCAGTTATTGGCTTTGATTTTTATCCACTTACGTTGGCATAAAATAGAGCAGCCCCAGGCTCAGTTTACCCGTTGGGGAAGGGCTGTTTGGGAGTCCCTCCTAAGTCGGGCTTAATCTTTTCACCAAGAAAGTGCTGGATAGGTGATTCATGGCTTGGGTTTTCCCAGTGGTGGTGCCCTTGGGCAGTCAGTCCTGATGAATATGAGAGAATGCTAAGGACGAGAGCGTGGTGCTTTAATACAGTTGGCTGAAAATCCAAGTTGACATGCATGTATCTTTATTTCTTAATCGTGTGTTAGCATCGACGGCATTGTACACCATACATCTACTGACATCTGGTGGCATGTTGTAGCAGAAAACCTGTTAGTGTTTTTTTTTTTAAAGACTACATTTGTATGGCCTGCGTTTTGTTTATAATAATAATTAATGGAGATATCCCATCTCCTAGAACTGGAAGGGACCTTGAAAGGTCATCGAGTCCAGCCCCCTGCCTTCACTAGCAGGACCAAGTACTGATTTTGCCCCAGATCCCCAAGTGGCCCCCTCAAGGATTGAACTCACAACCCTGGGTTTAGCAGGCCAATGCTCAAACCACTGAGCTATCCCTCCCCCCAAGCTGCCCTGTAGTTATTTTTGCACGCTGTGGCTTTTAAAATTAACTTCTTATTGAAAGTCAAAAGAGTGAAGCGCTTTTAAAGAATGTCAGACAAATCCAGCTTACATTGGGACAGATCATGATACTGCAGTGTTCGTGCAGCGGTAACATTTCATTTCCATTAGGATGTTTTTAAAAACATGTTTTTAAAAGAGATACCAGGTAAAATAGTGCTTAAATACCACAGTGAAAGAGAACTGAGCTATAGCTGATAGACTACAGTACAGGTGTGTTTAGTAAAACTTTGGGAGGCGGTTTGCCTACATAGTCTTATTCACACAGCAAAAAGAAGATGAAAGAACCACATATGAAGATGAGAGAACCACATTTTCAGCAAAGCTTTGGAATTTGTTTTTGAGAACACAACATGATGCCTTTAAATGGAGGCAGTGCTCTGTTTTCATGCGTTATGAAATGACACAACTACTGTGTCATTTCAATGTGTGTTTAAAGCCGCTATTTGTGTTAAAGATAGGCATTTTTAGTGTTATTTTAGCCACCTAAGGCTACAGGTCAGATTTATTGTATATAGTTTGCTCAAGCCTTCAATATTCCCTCATATAAATTTTACAGATACGTACAGCACTCATTCATGAAAAGAAAAATACACTCATCTACTTCTGTTTATAAAGTGTTTCTAGGATAGATTTTGACACACACGTGGTCAGTTCAAGCTCCATGTACAGAATTTGGCCTTTAATGAGAGGTTTTCTATTCATTAAGTTGATAATGAAAAGTGGCGCAAACCCCATTTTATTTACACTGATGCCAATAGTCTATGCCAGTGGTTCTCAACCCACAGCCCACAGGCTGCTTGCAGCCCAATCAGCACACAGCTACGGCCCATGTGACATCCTCAGGGCCATACAGGTAGTATATATATGTTGTGTGGAAGCAGCCCACGTAACACAGAGAGAACTGCAAATGCATCCCACAATAGTAAACAGGTTGAGAACCACTGGTCTGTGTAATAGTCCTAGCATTATATAACTGAGATAGAACTTGGCCTGTCATGTCATCAGATTTCTGCTGGTTTGGGGGCTGATCTTATAGTCCTTGTTCACTACAAATTTCCCATTGCCAACTCCCACTGGTTTTAATTTTAGGCCCTAATCCTCAAATGTGTTCAGTACAAATCAGCAAAGTCTAGGTATGAACTACAGTTGAAAAATAGATTCTTATAAAGAAATTATGTATGGCCTGTAATACTGCTGTTTGCTGAAAGATATCCTAATGGTCAGTGGAATGTTTTACTTTTTAAGGATGAAAACTGGAAAGAAAGCATGATGGAATATGTAACAGGCAGCTAGATTTGGTTAGTTAGTTAGTCACATAACACACGTGCTGTGCCTCCCTGTGGTCTGCTATAGATTATTAATATTTTGCTTCATTTCTGTTCTAAAATAGAACCCAGTTAAATATGTCATCACATATTGTATAATGTTGCTTAGGAATAGCTAATATTGCCAAGAGCAGCTGAAAGAGATTTATATTTATACAGTCTATAAATAGAGAGCTTAATAAATCAATCAGTGGGCAGCTTTCCTTTGCTGGCAATAAGCTGTTTTAATGGCACTACAGATGCAGCATTTATGTAGCTGGGGAAAAAATGGGAACCGGCATGACTTTGTTTATTGAAGAATAAAATATTAATGTGTAATATGCAGTTTGGATGCTGGCTCTCTCTTGCAAGGGAGTGTTGGAAGAGAGTTTTATAAGTCAGGTTCTCTACTTTTTGTATATTTGCGTGAAAAGGAGAAAAGCTTTTCCTTTGAGACAGGCATGCCCAGTGATTAGGTTGGCCTGCTATCCCCCTTTGTTTTCCATAGCTGAGTGCCTGCGTGTTTTCTTGTCTTTCAGCAATGGGGAGAAGGACTTGGATCCATCATCCATAACTTTAGAGCTAACAACGTCAGTCCAATGACATGCCTCAAGAAACAGTAAGGCTCTTCCCTCCGTTTTTCCTCCGGTGTATTTTTCTGGCCACATATTTTCCTATATGAACTGTCTTAGTTGTCCTTTCTTTTCTTGGCTCAACCAATGAAATTGTCAAAACAGTCTACAGGAAAAATTCCCTCAGACTTCAACCTCCCATGAGATACACGGTGTTAACGGCATTTAGGGTTCGTGTTTCATTGTAAACATCAGCGTTCCCAAGACCCTAGCGTGGTGTCTGCCTGGGAGAGTGTAAGGAAGTTTACAAGTGTACATTTAATCTATTGAGATGTATGATTTTAATTATTGTCTTGCCTGTTCTTCCCTTGATACATACACGTCACCCCCATGGGCGATACTGTTTTTGGAAGTTGCACATGTAGCAAGGGAGAGGTTGTCTGTCAAGGGATGTACTGATTTTCTAATTATTCTGGGATGAATTTTGCCTCTGGAGCACAGCTCTGCATTGTAGAACTGCCCTGCTCCACAGGGAGCGCTAAGGAAGGAGACAGAATGCCTCCTGGAGCTTCCCAGCACACCCTATGCTTTCTCTCACCCTTTATTGGGTTCAGCATACTTCCTGTCCCTTTTTCAGGCCACTGTGAAGGGTAGTGGTGCTGTGGTACTTGTCTCCTGCCTGCCCGGTGCTATGAATTCCAAGGAAGCAGTCCCTGTACTCCCCGAAGGCAGGAACTGCAGTTCTGTCTGGGCACTACAGAGCCTGTGGCGGGCAGAGGGCTCTGTACTGCTTCCCCTACAATGCATGCCCGTGGAAGGGTCAGGCTGACTCTGGCCGGCGGATCAGATGTGATTTATTGTCTTTTTGAGTTTCAAAAAGGTCATTCCTGAGTCGAAGATTAGAACTGCTGTTGTTTTTTGTGTTCATTTCACAAAGATGGCAGGCGCCATTAACCTGAATAGGAATATCTGGAACCCTGTTTTTACTAAAATAAATAAATACGATTTAAAAATTTTTATTTCTTTCTACATTTCAGCTGGATGAAGCTGGCGTTTCTGACAAACACAAATGGCAAAATTCCCGTTAGGAGGTAAGCACAATTGGAGGAGCTTAGCAACCTACCAAATACATTTTGTGTACTGTGTATTAAATCATATTTTATGATATTAATATGCATGCTGATTATATTTGTATAATATTAATTGTATAATTGCAAAATATGCATAAACAACAAGATGGGAACGAAGACATTGTCATTTTTTGCTCTATTCCTTCTTTTTAAACAGGAAAAACTCCTAATGAAATCAGTGATTTTTTTTCTTATTAAGAACCCTATCCTGTGAAGTGTTAAGAGCTTTCAACTTTCAGGAAATCCATTTGGAGCTAAGGGCATGTAGCAGCTTATAGGCCCTAACCCTAAGTGTTCAGGGATGAGTTGTTCAGTAGTTAGAAGGCAGGTTGTAAAGGTTTTGTCAATAGCAGCATACAAATGTTTCAGACCATTGCAAATAGAATAGCAGGTACATTGGGAAATGCAATTCATTGCAAAACTGAAAGAGGCCGCTTTTCCAGAATTATTCTTGTGTTCGCAGGAACTTTTGGAACAATATTTATGCCATGCAGTATACAACCTACAGCAGGTCTTGGCTTACTTATTGCCAAAGATTAAAAAGGCAACTATGGAACAAAACAATATATTTCTCTGTAAGCAGTTGTTGTCTGGCTCAGACATCTGATGTCGCTTTCCCTTACTGTCTAGTTTTACTGCATTCTCTTACACTTACGTGCTCAAAATCCTATCAAACAATTTGCCTTCTCTCCTTCCCACACAGAAAAATGTGAAAGTCACCACTCTTGCTAATACTGGGCTATATTGCCCACTTCCACAGCATTGCCTGTGAGGGGATGGGGGAGCAAGAGGAGCTGGAAAACTTGGTGAGGTTCCCCTCATGGAGTTGCCTGCCAGGCATCTTTTCAAGAGAGTGGGAATTGGAGCCTTGTGGAGCTGACAAGCAGCAAAGCACCATAGCCTGCTACATTGTCCCCGTCTCTCCTGGGGCCACATGGGTCCAACCATAACCGCAGCCCTGGAGTGCACCTTGAAGGAGTGAATGCTGCTTCGGTTTATTAATATATCAACTTTCACATGGCCAGTCCCTTGCTGGTCCCTCGGTCTTGCACCAAACCTCCCTGGGGCACCTTCTAAATAGCGCCCCCACGGACGGAGTATCTGCAGAATAATGAAGATGGGGGAACAACGCTGAAAAGGCTTAATCCATTCCCTTCTATGTGCAGATCCCCTGAAGGCAGTCCAGTCCAGTCACTCTAATGACTTAAATCTTCCTATCAGATTCATGGATCTCAAACAGATCCACTGAAGGCAGTCCAGTCCAGTCACTCTGATGACTTAAATCTTCCTATCAGATTCATGGATCTCAAATAGGTGGTTTTTATGAAGCAGTCGTCCTGGTCAGTACATATATATGGCTCTCCTTAAAAGCAGTTCAATTCTAAGTCGTTTGTTATCCTAGATTTACACAATTTCCATGCCGAGGCAACCAGATCTCCAAAAGAGCTCGTGTTCAAAGTGTTTTTAGCACATTATGCTAGTGAATTGAAGTCTAATCTCCTGACGTTTGCTCAAACGAAGGCCAGTTCAGGTATAAAAATAAATAAATCCAGACTTTTGATGGAATAATTAATGTGCCACACCCTATTTATTGTAGACGGCTAAACAGAGGTGAAGATACAGTGCACGGATTTCACACGTGCTGTACTGCTAATGTAGTTGTTCCAAAGCAGACATTAGCACTCAAGAATACTATGTGGATTTCAGCCAGCAGTTCTCCCTTGAAAGGATTTTAGTTTCCATAAATCCACCAAATCATTTGGCAGCTTGTGACAGATCTAACCTGTTTCATGCTATAAAGAGGGAAACTCCGTGTTGCTCAGATTCTCAGCCTTCAAAGCTCAGGAATATAGCTCTGGACCTCTCCGAGAAATATATATGGTAATGAATTTAGTGTCATCCTGTGAAATGTCAGACTTCTTGGATGAACAGAACGTGTGGTTTCATTGAACTACTTTTGAACACTGTAACTTTGAATCCAATAGCTTCAACAGGATCTGAAGGTGCTCCACACCTCTGAAAATCAGGCCACTCATCTAGGTGCCTCTGATAGGATGTGGCAGCCCTTTTTCAGGGCTCATTAGAGAAGCCTCTGGTGCAAGCACTCTCTCTTTTCCATGCCTTACTTAGGAGAATATGGGAGACGGCCACTGAGTGAAAGGAAGAGGTGTCAGGGAAGTAGTTTAAGGTTAAAGGAAAGGAAAACCCAGGCTGTTGACCCAGTCTCGCACTTGAGACCAGAGCTTTGAAGTGTAGGGTACGTGTATGTTCCCTTCCTCCCTTGGCACTGAGGTCCCGATGGGGATTATAGCCCCTGAGGCCTGATGGAACTGTAGTGCTGGGTTCCAGTAAAGAACTACAGGGCGTAGAGCTAGATATTGGTCTGTCAGGTGTCATGCGTCATGCATTGAGTAGCCTCATCGCACATTCCTACAGTCCTGCTGGACGGGGCTGATCAAGGTTTTCCTCCAACTGGAAGGGCTGAGCAGAAGCCTGGGGGCTGCTATGATGTGACGTGGCAGCAATGAGGACGGGGAGGAGACTATCTCTTCTCTGTCGCAGTGCTCCCTCAGTGGTCCTCAGACAGCCTGGAGAAATAGGAGGCCGTCTACTGCACAAGGGACTTTTGGCATAGGGCAGGTCAGAAAGGGAGTGGGGACAGAAAAGGGGGACAAGCACGGGGCACAAGGTCGGGACCAGGCTTGAGGGGAATAGGACATAAATGATGACAGGAAGTGAAAGGAGGCAGGCCAGGGAGGTAATAAGTCCAGGACTCACCCTGCCCCCAGCAACTATCAGACTCCAGTCCTTTCTCTGCTCCCAGAAGTCCCCCTCACATCTCCAGGCTTTGCCCCATCCCAGCATCTCCCCAGTGCTCCAGGCTCTCCTCTCCCCGATAACTCCTCCCCCCCTGCTTCCTCAGGCACTCCCATTCCTTCTACTTTTCCTAAACAACCCCTTAGACTCCATCCCGCATAGCTACACCCTGCTTTCCTCCTATATCTTTATACTGGCTGACTTCTCCAGGCTACCCAGTCAACCCTGCCTCCTCCATTCCACATCCGTGGGTGAGAGGGATCGACTTCCATCTTCTCCAATACCTGTCCGACTGCTCAGGGTCACCCAGAGGAGCAAATATGTGAGCTAGAGTTGCACAAGACTTGGCAGCTGTGGGGATACATATGGGATTTTCATTCCCTCAGGAAGGCAAGTCTCCACGTCAGAGCTGGTGGGGACTAAGAACGTGAGACAGGAAAATAAACTCTGTCTGTCAGTTTGATTTCATTTTGATATTGAAGCCTAAGGAAAGCCTGAGGGAAAAGTCTTCTCTGGGAAATGAGAAATCTTTGTGTTTCTTTGAACTTTAACATAGACCCCCACTCCAACCAGCAAAAGACCTGGGCGAATGCCAAGCCTTGGGAAAGTGGAACTCTATAGTCCCGATTCTTCCTAGTCCTGCACCTTGTGCAGTCATTTACAACAGTGCAAAGTGGCATAAATGCTACCAACTCGTAACAGTTTGCCCTGACTTTCCCTTGGTGTAATTGACTACGCAAGGTGCAGGCCAACAAAAACTCTGTTCCTTTGTGGGATTTTTTGGGGAGATTTTAACATAGCCTGTTTGGGTTATAAGCATAGCTTGTGTTTCTGTCAGTAGGTTGGGGAGGGAGCACACATAACAATTGGTGGCGGACAAATCTCAGAGGCGTTCAGTGTTTACTTTACTTGCTTTATTAAATGTATCTTTGCAGTTTTAATCTGGAACTTCATGTGCAAACCTTATAAGAAGTGAGTGTTTTTCATGAAGTATGGTATAGCCTGGTCGAAAATGCAGTGGTCATTATAAAAAGTAAGCATTTGTCAGTAGATCCCACACTGCTACTGTCGTTATGTATCCTAAGCTCTTGTCTGCACACACTCGTTGCACCAGTTTAACTGAAGGCTGTTTAAAAACTGATTTTAGTTTAACCAGTGCAACCCCCCACCCCCCAGGTGGAAACATTTATATGGGTTTAAAACTGGGTATATTAGTTTAGCTTGTACCATAAATTCACCGACGCAATCTAAATAAATATAAACTAGGATTAAATCTGCTGTCTTTCCACACGGTACTGTGCACCATTTTAACTAAATCCGTTAAAAATTATACTTTTAGTTAACTTGGTACAACTTTGTGCAAAAACCACTCTTAAGGAAAGAGGAGAAATCTCAGGCTTGGTCTATACTTAAAACTTACACCCCTTCGCCAGCATAGCTATGTCAACAGACTCCACAGCATGAGAGCGGGCAGAGACAGGGGTTGTTCTTACAAAGGCAGAAAAACTCCTTCTGTCAGAGTAAGCTGCATTGGCACTAGAGGGCTATTCCAGTTTAGTTCTGCCAACATAGGCTCTGTAGTATAGACATAGCCCCAGATACCAGGATTTGGTAACTTTTGGCAATCATTGTACCACAAGACTTTCCCATAGTATCTAGGCAGTTATCCTTCCAGTTCCAGAAAAACTAGGAAATGCAGAGGTGCCAAAACTAAGGGCTTGACTACACTACCCGCCAGATCGGCACACAGCGATCGATCCAGCAGGGGTCGATTTAGCACGTCTAGTATAGACGCAATAAATCGACCACTGAGCGCTCTCCCGTCGACTCTGGTACTCCACCAGAACGAGAAGCACAAGCGGCGTTGACAGGAGAGCGTCAGCGGTCAATTTACCGCACTGAAGACACCGTGGTAAGTAGATCTAAGTACGTCGACTTCAGCTACGCTGTTCATGTAGCTGAAGTAGCGTATCTTAGATCGACCCCGTGCGGTAATGTAGACAAGCCCTAAAACAAAAACTGATTTGGACTGTCTGTGTTTTGATTATTTTGTGGGGGTGAAGGTTTGTTCCAGTTCTTTTTGTATCTGAGCCATTTCACCCATCTTGAACAATTGTAGTGGAATGAACAACTACTAATCTTGAATCCTGTTTCCAGTACACATTTAAAAAAAAATGAATGGTGAAAAGTACATTGACACTTGACAATGAAACTTTTGTAGGATGTCATGTAGTAATCTTTCCTGCTTCAACATTAATCCAATTCTGTTTCTAGGCATAGGAAAGAAGAATGCAAATTTGCTATGATCAAGTCTCTTTTGACTGAAGCGGTAGTTTTATGTACACCATTTCCTGCTAAATGAAATTGTCATTCAGGATTTGTGATTCATGTGATCCTTTTCTAGGCTGCTGCACTCAGAAATAATTACTACCATGTTTGCTGTCTTCTTTGATGAAATAACGGATAATTTGGCATCTAAAATAGAGCTATGGAATTTTGGCTCACCGGTTTTGATTAATTGTTTATCCTAATGTTAACAGATGTTTGATACAAAACGTCAATTACTGGGCACTTTAGTGGAATAGATGTCCGATTTTTACTGGACTAGAGTTAGATGATAAATCTTGCAGCTAGCAATCCTGCACATCGTAGAGTGAAATGTCACTGAAAGTTAGAAAGGGTTAGATAACATCTGAGATTTTTTTAAAATAGGAGTCTAACTTTAGGCACTCCAGCCCGTTTTGAAGGGAGCTGCTGGCTGCTCAACAACTTAGAAAATCGGGCTACTTATTTAAGTCCCTAAATATGGACATGGGAGTCTAACTTTAAACACCTGTTTTTAAAAAAATCTTGGCCAAAAATATTAATTTATCATTTATATCTTTGGCTTGATGATCTTCATTTTATTGGTGGGAAAATATTACGCAAGTGGTTTTAAGTGTTTTGGAGAACAAAACAATTCTTGATTGCTATGGGAATATATAATAATGGCAACAGTGTATTTCACTTTGTGTATTTACTTAGTATCTGTGATATTAATAAGAAGTCTCGGAAAATTCACTTGGTGATCTAGAAGGCAGCATATTTTAGTCAGATTGCTGTTGTGAAGTCTTTCCTGATGTAATGCTCATGTTAGGATTATGAACGTGGCCCTAAGCCACAATATTGTCTCCAGATCTGGACACCAAAGCTGGGGAGTCGTTGGCCCCATGATTTTGGCTCAGCCCTTTAGAGAGGGGGAAGGCTGTCTGTGATCTGACTTTTCTGAAGCTCATCTCTGGTGGAAACAGAAATAAAACAAAAGTCTTCACATTAATCACATCAGACATCATAGACTTGGATCTATTTTGTTCCAAGTAAAAATGAATCTAATGGATGATGAGAGAAATCCATCTTTTATACAAAGAAACCAAATTGGTCCAGGAGTTTGAGTCTCAGTGGAAGTGGGAAGGAAGCAAAAATGGTTGTATGTGATCTGTCTGGAGGAGGAATAGCCTTGTTTGAAGCGGATTAGAAACTCTTTCAAGGGAAGAAGGAACAGCAAGGAAAGAGTAACAAAATTCTGTGTGTGGAAGATGGCCTGGGTGGAAAATATGAGGAATCCGAATTTGGAGAGTTTCTCATGGGGAGAAATAGCTTCAAAAGAGAGGAGGAAGGAAGCAGAGGAATGGGAATACATCAGGATTTTCCTGTGGGATGGCTGCTTTAAAATGGACAGATTAATAGTGCAGAAGGGTGGGAGTCACCACTGTGAACACAGAGGAAGCAGCAAAGCCTAGAGTTGAGTTTGCTAATACCTACCTTGTTTGTAGATCCTGCTGCTTTTTTTGTTGACGTAGTAAGTTGTCTATGTATCCTGTTGAAAACTGCCAGCGGAATAACGTGTTGCACAAACCTCTTAGTTCTTTGGGCAGATCGCTGTTTTGCTAAATCTTTTAGTAGTTCGCTTACACAGAGAGCAGGCGGAGTATTTCTGCTCTGTGGAAGCTTACAGCATTATTACAACGGTGCTTGGTGCACGACTGTCTCTAGAGGTACTTGCATAAATCGTTTGGGGAAAAAAGGGGGAAATGTTGGAGGAGAAAAGGAGTAAGAGACTGAAACTGATTATTTAAAAAGTGACTAACTTTTTTTCTCCTTTTTCTTAGTATTACCAGAACCTTTGCATCAGGTAAAACAGAAAAGGTGATCTTTCAGGCACTTAAGGAACTCGGTCTTCCCAGTGGAAAGGTATTTGCCAATTTAAAATAACTTTTTTTATATTAAGAAATCACAGAAATGATCAGATTATATCGTTATATTTTAAGTCATTCGTGTCTTGTGTAAAAACATGCCGTATGTTCTCAGACAGCTTTGTCATCGCTTCAGTTAAACAGGAATATTTACTAATGAGGTTTATACTAAATGGTACCAAAGTTGGTTAGGGCTTTTTTCTGATGTCCCAGTGTGTTGAATATTTATATTCAAATGTTCACATGGTACCTTGAATGATTTTTTTTTTTAACTTCAACAGGCAAAATAAAGACTATGTCTTTGTTCTGTATTTACTTTTTTACATATTATTATTATTTATTTTATCATTCACAGACTTAATGTTACCATGTAGTCAGAATAAAAGTGCACTAAACAGATTTGGGGTAAGGAAAAAATTGAGAGCTCTTCTCAGAAAATATAAATAAAGTCATGTGCATTAGGCACAGGTTACTAATACTTTTCCAATACTCAGACATGTTGATAGAATAAAGAATAAATAAACTGGCTTTTGCTAAATCAACATTTGTTTTGTTTTTTTCAGAATGATGAAATTGAGCCTCCCGCTTTTACTTATGAGAAATTTTATGAACTAACCCAAAAGATATGTCCTCGTACGGACATAGAGGAACTCTTTAGGAAGATGTAAGTTAAATTAAATATTTAACTAATTTTAAATTGTTTTACTGTCATTTTAGTCTATTTCTAGTATTAACCGGTACAACACTGAACATGATAAAGAAGTCCCAACCTTGACTCCTAATACCATGTATGGTATTTGCAAACCAAGTCACATCTACATTTTCTTGCCTTTCCCCCAAAATTATTAATGTAAAAGTTAACTCTGTGTTTTAGAGCAACTTTTACATGAGTTAAAAGAAGCACCTGGAACTTTTTTTTGCATTGGCTTTACTAACTACCTACAGTTTTAACCTGCTCCTTTAGGTTATTAACACAGTATGTGAACTAACTAGATTAAGCAAGAAGTCTAAAAGTTTGTTCAATCAGATTCTTCTCAAATGGAGGACTTACATGTTGTTTGCTAAATTAACATTTGTTAAATCATACTGAGAAGAGAGGGTATTATACTGTAGCAAGCATAGACTGTTTGTTTGCCTTGACAGTGTCTGTTCATTTTGAGAATACACAGCTACTTCAGTGTTAGGAAACTGCAAGGTTTAGAAAGTATCAACAATGTCAACATGTAAATCATACCTACTGTAGCATCGTACATGAAAACTTACTTTTTCTAATAAATTTCTTTTCAGCAATGGAGACAAAACTGATTATTTAACGGTAGACCAATTAGTGAGCTTTCTAAATGAAGTAAGCTTTTTCATACATTAACTACCATACAAGTCTGTCTGCAGTGGCTTGCTTCTTCCAGTCTTCCCATTGCATGTATCATGCCATCATTTGCTGTGCTTTTGATCTGCTGATCTTTTCATTATGGCGATATCCAGGTGCAAAAATCAGCTCCAACTTTATATGTTCTTGTGCTTTCTCTATGTTGGCTTTGCGGATTGCTTCTGTTGATTACTTGCTGTGGTGTGAAGCTATTGTTGTGTATGTTTTATACTGTTATATACAATGTAATTTCAACTAAACTATACTCAGTGTTTTGTTATAAGCAATTATTTTACTTGTAGGCATTTGATTGCTGTATTGAATAACAGAAATATGAAGTGGGCTTTTATATGTAGTAGTTTGATTCTCCACTATCAAAATCTTTTCTGTTTATTACAAATCTGTGGATCATAAGGATATTTTAATGAGTTGTATGTGATTCTGAAAATATTAAAAATATGTAGGATAGAAGGAAATATATTGGCAGCAGTATTTCTAAAATGCACATTTATTAGCAAGAGTCTGCAGTGTTTCCTTCAGTCTAGTATCTGAAAAAGTACCTTATTAAAGTGTGTGATTTTCTTCTGTTTCTAAAGCATATTAAGATGAGTGGGAGTATGATTCACAGTGCTACACACCACTTCAGTGAATCTGACAGAATTTACTTAAAACAAATGAAGTATTGTGAACACCAAGTAATTCCCCAGCTTTTGTACCACTAAACTCTTTTTTTCCCAATGAACTGCAGAATTGTATTCCTTCTCTATAGGGTCTTTGAGGGAACTGATGAGTTATCCAAGTACAAACTTAAAAAACAACAGCAACAACAAATTGCTATTTTCTCATTTCTCTATGCAGAGATTTAAGCATGCATCAAGTTAATACCGTTATCTAAAAGGAGGGCCCTTTTGCTCCGTGTTCAAAAAGCAGCATATGCCTTATTGATCACCAAAAGTGAACCAAACACAAAAGGTTTTTTTTTTTTTTTAAAAGAAGTAGAAGAAAATTAGTGATGAGATTAAGTTTTATCACTGTCCAATGGACTAGGCACGTGGAGTAAACCACACTTCAGTGGCTGCCCCAAATGTGCCCCTACCTTGCAAACAATTCCGTACGTGCTTCATCTGACTACTATGAGTAGTTCCTTTGAAATCCATGGTCACAACGCTAAGCATATGTGTAGGTGCTTGTAGGAACTAGGCAGTGATTGGTATGATGTGTGAATAATCCACACCCCTGAGTGACATAAATTACACAGACCTAAACACCAGTGTGGACAGCACTATGTCAGTGGGAGAGTTTCTCCCGCCAACATAGCTATCGCAGCTCGTTGGGGGTGGATTAATTAAGTCGACGGGAGAGCTCTCTCCCTTCAGCTTAGAGCGGATCTCTAGTGTAGTCATCGCCCGAGCAGAGTTTAATGTGTTGGTCGTGATGTGTAAGGCCTTAAGTGGCCTGGAACCTACTTACCTAAGACATCCTCTCTCTCCCTCTTCACATATGGCCAGCACTCTCTGTAGTCAGCCGAGGTGCTGGAGCTGGAAACAAAAGCTTATTGAGAGAGACAAGATGGGTGAGGTAATACTGTTTATTGGACCAACTTCTGTTGCTGAAAGAGACAAGCTTTCACAGAGCTCTTCTTTAGATCTGGGAAAGGTACTCAGAGTGTCACAGATAAATACAAGGTTGTTAAGCATAAGAATTAACAACATGTTTAAAGGGAGCACTCAAAATGAAGTGGGCCATTAACAACTCTGCAGTCATAGAACCAAGGTTACAGATTGTTGAAAGAGACATTAAAGGGTTGTGCAGGTTTCTTTTGAAGATGAGAGCTGGGAGGCCAGATATGGAGTGATTGTTTCACGGTGGATAGAGTGGTTTGGTCTTTGATCATTTTTCTGCATGAGTTCATTCAACAATGTACTGATTGTCTCATTTCACCCATAGGCACTGACTTTTATTTTTCCCTGGAGGTGCTCCACGCCCGCTCCATCCCCATCCCTCCCCTGAGGCCACGCCCTCACTCTGCCCTTTTCTTCCTGGCCTTCAAACAGCCCTCTCAACCTCACCAAGCTCATCATCAGACGCAAAGGTCTGCACAAACCACGACATACCACCTCAGTGGCACCAGACCCTGCCAGAACAACAGATGCAAAACCTGCAGACATCTCTCCATGCTACTAGGGTTACCATATGTCCGGGTTTCCACGGACATGTCCGGCTTTTGGGTCTTTAAACAGCCGTCCGGGGGGAATCTGTAAAAAGCTAAAAATGTCTGGGATTTCCCCCCGGACGGCTGTTTAAAGACCCAAAAGCGGCTGACAGGGCAGCCGCTCTGGGGGAACCGCGGCAAGCCAGCGCCACTCACCTTTCCTCCCTGGGCCCTGGGGCAGCGCGCAGCTGAGAGCTCCCGGCGCGGCGGTGTCAGCCCACGGGGCCCTCACCCGGCTGACAGGAGCCTGCAGAGCGCAGCCCTGCCCCTGCCCCCGGCACACAGAGCGGCAGCGAGGAGATCTCGCTCCCCTGCGGGCTGCAGCGGGGCGGGGCCTGTAGAATCGGGCAGAGAGACCCCCCCCGCCCCTGCCCCCCTCCCCTCGACCCGACCCAACCATAGGAAGGAGCCAGAGGGACTGGGAGGGACCTGCCAGCTGGATGCTTCCTGGGAGCCGCTCCAAGTAAGCACTGCTGGGCTCACCTGGCCCCGTGGCAGGTCCCTCTGGGGGGGCTCCCCTCAGACCCACTGCCCTCAGCCCCCCGACCCTGTTCCCTCTGCCTCCCCCACAGTCCCTCCCCTCTCCCCGATCATCTCACCCGACCCACTGCCTTCAGCTTCCACCCTGACCCTGTTCCCTCAGCCTCCCCCGCAGTGTCCCCCCTGTACCCCCCACCCTCAATCCACTGCCCTCAGTCCCTGCCCCTGTTCCAACAGCCTCCCCCACAGTCCCCCTGCTCCCCCAACCCACTGCCCTCAGCCTTGCCCTACCCCAAATCTCTTCTTCAGCCTCCCCCATCATCCCACCCCATCACTCCCCCTGCTGTCCCACCCCCTCAACTTCCCCCCATTCCAGTCCTGCTCCCCTCTGTCTCATCCCCTCCAGACCCTGTCCCTCTCTCCAACCCCCCGACCCTCCCCAGCCCAGCCCCATTGTCTCCCCCGCCCCGCCCCACCCCACTCTACACAGCTCTCTCTACCCTGTCTCATTCATGCTCCCCTCAGCCCCTACCCTACTCTCCCCATCCCAGTCCTGTCCCATCCTTCTCAGCCCCCCCAGTCCCAGTCCTGTCCCCCTCAGTTCCTTCACCCTGTTTCCCCTGATCCATCCCCACACACCCACCGACTCCCTCGACCTCCCTCCCCCCAATCCCACTGCTTGGACCCACCCCTGTCCCACTCAGGACATGCAGGAAAAAGAAGCAATGGGCTTAAATTGTAGCAAGGGAGATTTAGGTTAGACATTAGGAAAAACTTCCTAACTGTAAAGGTTAAGCACTGGACAAATTACCTAGAGAGGTTATGGGATAGCAGTCATTGGAGTTTTTTAAGAGGTTAGACAAACACCTGTCAAGGATGGTCTAGTTGTTATTACTCAGTCCTGCCTCAGTGCAAGGGTTTGACTAGATGACCTATTGATGTCCCTTCCAGTCCTACATTTCTGTGATTCACACTGAATTGCCTTGTGCCACTGTCTAGTAGTAGTGGCACACAGTTCTCTGACATGCAGGTTTATAAAATTGTAGTTAATATACAGTTTAGAGCATAGCAATTTTAAAGCTCTGCATGTTCAGACCAACTGAGCTGAAAATTGTGATCTTGTATTCAAAACTATTAAATGTGGGCTGAAATAAAATCAGCATGAATTGCTCAACAATATCAATGGAATCAGCATTGCGCTGCTATATATTGTAAAACATTACAGTGAAATCTTGCAAGTATTACATAGCACACCGCCTTGCCCAAGTGGTAACTAAGCATAACATCTTCCTGTTTCAACATTCTTAACTTGTATCCCTCCTAGAAGTTGTTGTTTTTTTTCCAAATACTGAATACTGCTAAGTTATGAGTTTTAACAGGTTTTTTTCTTTTAAACCACAGCACTGAATGTTATTCTAAAATTGTTTTCCAAATATTCGTAAACTACCAGTTTATCCCCCGCTGATGTTCATTGTGAAAAGTATTGCAGGTCTAATAATAATATTTGGCACTTTTGTAATTCACTGTCCAACATGTGTTTTGTGCCCTCCTCTGGTGGATTTTTAGAGGATAACTGTATAGCTACCAGTTAAGGGAGTTATATCTTGATCTCAAGTAGTAGAAGCTCATGCTTTTAAGTCTGGATGGCTCGGGTTCAATCTTTGGTGACTAGCTATGATGGAGGTTGCTACACTTATAATCCCTTTAATCAGAAGTTCTGAATATGCTTTGTTGTAGGCAGAAGTAGCCTATAGTTAAGCAACCGAAAATTTAGAATGGGAAGTGTTGAAATGTTGGGAAGCCTTATAATTTTGCCAATCTGAAACGAACATCCCATCTGAGGGATGGGGGCGGGGAGAGAGGAGAGTGAGACAAGACCAGGAAACTGGGACAAGGAATCCAGAGCGGTAGTGGGGGGCAGTTGAAATCAGATGAGGAGCTGGGGCGGGTTAGACAGCAATAGGATAGACATAGACTGGAGGGGACGGGGAAGAAGGGTCTTTGACTACTAGAGATCACTCCGTTCTCCGAACATTTGATTCGCCGGAAGCAGGGGAGAGAGAGGAGCAGGGGGGTGGAGCGTTCAGGGGAGGGGGTGGAGTCAGGGTGGAACTTTGGGGAAGGGGCAGCGCCAGGGGCGGAGTTGGGGTGGGGCCGGGGCCCCTTGTAGTGTCCTCTTTTCCAGGATGGCAATATGGTAACCCTACATGCTACAATGATCAAGACCCCTCACAACACATCTTTTAAAATCCATGAGTCATACATATGCCTATCACAACATGTGGTGTCCGTCATCCAGTGCATCATATGGCCCAATGACAACTCTGTGGGTGCAGCACTGTGTGTGTAGATGTGCCCTAACTCTCCTTTGTTCTATGGTTGTAGAGTGTTAATGGCCCACTTCATTTTGAATGGTCCTTTGCAACGTGTTAACTCCTGCGCTTAACAGTCTCTTCCACCTTGTACTTCATTGTGACACTCAGGGCATGGCTACACTTGCAGGTGTAGAGCGCTTTGAGTTAAACCAGCCTTTGTAGAGCGCAGTAGGGAAAGTGCTGCCATCTGTCCACACTGACAGCTGCCAGCGCACTGGCGTGGCCACATAAGCAGCTCTTGCAATGGCCACAGAGAGCAGTGCATTGTGGTAGCTATCCCAGCATGCAGGTGGGTGGGGTGGAGCATGACAGGGAGTGTGTTTTGTGTATGTGGGGGGAGAGAGAGTGGTTTTGGGGGGGCTGAGAGCATGTCAGCATGCTGTCTTGTAAGTTCAGACAGCAGCAGACCCCCTCTTCCCTCCCCCCCCGCCTCTCTCTCACACACAGCATTCCACAGTAATGGTTGCTTTGTCTCAGAGCAGATAAGCAGCCGGCTGTCAAACGGAGCTTTCAAAGGGCATATCCGCATTCCTGCAGTGATTCTAAAACAATGACAAGAGTGGCCACTTGACTTAAGGGGATTATGGGACGTTTCCGGAGGCTGATCAGAGCGCAGTAATGCAACACCTTGTTCACACTGACGCCCGGGCGTTTCAGCCAAAGTGCACCAGGCATTAATCTTCTCGCCGAGGTGGAGTACCAGGAGTGCTCTAGCCCTGGAATCAGGGAGCTGTATGTGCCTTGCCAGTGTGGATGGGTAGTGAGCTAGGGCGCCAAGGGCTGCTTAAATGTGCTCTAACTCGCAAGTGTAGCCAAGCCCTTAGTCTCTTTCCCCAAACTGAAGAAGAGCTCTGTGTAATTCAAAAGTTGGTCTCTTTCACCAGCAGAAGTTGGTCCAATAAAAAATATTTATTATCTCACCCACCTTTTCCGTCCCATATCCTGGGACAAACATGGCTACAACAATACTGAAAACAATAAAAGTTTATTATCATTAGAAAAAAGCAGTGGTTGCTGGCAGGGCATTCTTAATGAGGGCCGTGGGACTTCTGAACTTGTTTCCACTTTGTTCCAAAATAGCCTGAATTTGATGACCTACCAGGCATGTTGTAGGTTGCAAAAGCAATTTGTTTGATAGGATTTTTAGGGAAGGATGAGGGTATGTCCCTGGGTAGGTCTGATTTGGGAGTGAGGCTTTTCTGGAGTTTTTCCTTTTTTTTTTTTTTATTGTCTGTTGGCTTAGGTAAATTGTTAGCTCCATTTTGACTGTTTAATGCTGCAGGCTGACAGTTAATTTAATTATGTATCATTATTAATGCTGGTGGGTTGTTTCTATAAGTCTAATTATTGTCAGGCACTTCTGTGCGTGTGTTCTTTTTTTTTTAAGTTAAATCTAAAGAAAAGGAAAAATAATAGAAAAATGAAATAGACCTAAAGCTACTGAGATTTCCTTCCGCCATTTATTCGCAGCCACAGATCTTAGCTTTGGCCTACGTGTGTAATTATCAAAAGTAGTAATTCAGTACAGGCTGGCCTGGACTCCTGCTTTCTGCTGAGCAAAGAGATAAGATGAAATGGGAGATTGGATCCTTCTTGTTTAGTAAGTTTTCCCCTTTCTGTTTTTGGTGGAAAGAGGCCATTATTTCTGCTGGACCTCATAAATCCCAATAATAAAGCTGGCTTCTAGCAAGTCATGAGTTGTTTCACATATCATCAAGTATTTATCTGGCTAGGAGGTAAATGGCTGGGTGGCCATATTTGAAGAGCATCTGTTTCTTCCCTCTTTCTCTTTCCAAAGTAAACAGGCCCCCTCTAGCCTCCTCCCCCAAAATGATTTACCCTCCTTTTGTTAAGGAACGTGTAGTAGAAAGGTATGGATCCTGTCTAATATGGTAACTAGAACAAGCAACAGCAGCTTTGCTGGACATGTGTGATTAGTCCTGGGAGCTTTATGCTTTTCATATTGGTCAGCTATGTTGTTTTGCCTTATAAATTCCCTGTGCCAACAAACTCACTAGCATAAAACATTTATGCAGGGGATCCTGCTTGACATTTTTTTAATAACATCAAGTATTACCAGAATTGTTTTTAATTAACTAAACTTAAATTAACTAAACTTTCCAAATGGGAAAAAAAAAAGATACTGAGCAGTGATCATGATGACAACAATACAAATATTACTGTTAGTTCCCTGCAATAATTTTTTGGCTGTGATTGCTAAGAAGCGTTGTTTGCCTTCTCCCATCTATTTTCTTCCCCTGTGTCACCTCTGTTCTATTTACGATTATCCGTGGAAGAGTGAAGTGGGGAAGAGCACTCTTCTTTAATAAGAGCCTCCCCTCCTCTTTCTTTCAGTTGTTTCAAATGATGCATTTTCACTAATGGTGCAAAGCTTGTCACGTGTGATTACATGTGGTCGGCCGTACAGTTGCATGCTAGTGTTGTGCTCCTGAGAGATGCTTAGCAAGGTGTGTCCTGCATTCAGCTGCTTACATTTCATATTTCATCTGAGATTTACTTAGATATCCAGATAGCCAACGTATAGTGAATTTAACTGCTATACTTCAGATGCTGTCGACTGTCAATAACATTAATAAAAGGATGCTTCATTAACTGCATGATTAAATTGGCATTAGTTGTAATTTCTTAGAATTACCCAACCACACATGCCAATGTGTTGGTTGCAAAGAAGAGATCAGGTTGCTTATTTTTGATTGGACATGGCTTGATATTGAACAGAATACCAAAATATTTGTATGTAAGGAATTACAGCAAATGCTTATAGTGCCTTAGGTCATAGACATTCCACACTGTCCATTCCTAAATTATTGGTCAGCAATATGGGGGTGGCCTATGTTACATTTATGAATGTAAATTACAGCTTCAAAACTGCACCTACCTGGGTAAAAGAGTGTTTCCATGGTCATCTTTGTTTTTGTTTGCTTTTGCATCTGCTTACATGCCACTATTCAGTTGAATTATGTTTTTAATGGAGAATCAGGCACACAGTGTGCAGCTTAATCCAGTGTGAATAAAAGTGAAAATCGCATTGCACACTCCAAAGCGAATGTGTCATGAATCTGGCCTTTAGAGATTCATTGGAAGTCACTGATACCTAGAATGCCTAAATATAGTCCAAACAATATTTGTGTATGATATTATGAAATCCCTACATCATTAATTGCTATACATTTTGGGATGATACTGTGAAGATGTTTTTTAATGATTTACATATGTGCTCTATGATCCTAAGTTGATATTTCAGAAAGTTGAATGCCCCAGTATTTATACGATTCACAGAAATAATTGACACTAGTTAACATATTTCTAAATGCAGGTTTTGCATCGAATATTTGTAGCAACTTTTTATTTTTTTAATGTTTATTTTAGTCATCCATATTGATGAAGACGCCAGTTTTATGAAGGGATAATTATGTTACCGTCAGTCAGGCCCGTCAGTTTGCATAACCTACATAAAAGATTTCTGAAGAAGGAAGAGGATTTACCAAGTTATTAAAGGATCTGCTGTTAATTGTCAAAATTTTATTGGCACATACGCCACATGAGTTATTTTATTGTAATGAGTAAATAGCAATAATACACGTTAAATGATTGCACTGGAGTATTTTCCTGAGCAAACAGCCTGTTGTTTTCATAGATAACTAGATTTAAATTTATATAAGGCTGAAGTTACAATTGGGATATTCTGTAAATTCTAGTTTTAAAAAATTGTCCAGCTCGTTCTTTCTCGTCTGCAGTAATGAAAAGTTCTTGGAATATAGCCTTGCAGCAAGTGGTCTTGCTAAATTATGTTATTTTCTAACCTTAGCATCAACGAGATCCTCGTCTGAATGAAATTTTATTCCCATTCTATGATTCAAAAAGAGCAATGCAGATAATTGAGACATATGAGCCAGATGAAGATTTGAAGAATAAAGGTAAACAAAGTGGGACTATCTGTGTATCAAAAATTAATACCACATTTTTTTAGACACTTTCAATTTTAAAAAGCACCTAAGTGACTTAAGAGCCTAGTCCCAATGAGACTGGGGCTTGTCTAAGTTGCAGCAGCCTACTCGGTCTACGCTAAGCCTCAGTTTTGCCCAGAATCTCTCCAGTACCGCCAGCTGCACCTCCACCCCTGATGTACTCCTCCTGCCCTAGGCATGCTCCCTACACAAGGGATTGTGAGGAGCCAGTGGCTGTCTTCCTTGGTTCCTGCAGCACAGGAAACAGGCCTTGACACCACTCTGGTCCTTTTTACCAGGAGTAAAGCAGCTGAATGAGGGGTAAGGATTTCATCCTGTATATGTTGCTCCTAATTTACTCTGCTATCCTTGCATCACACTATCTGTTAACAGATTGCTTATGCTTTTTTTGCTAAAATTGAACCTGTAAGGTGATGGTCTCTCCATAACTTCTCAGGGCACTCCAGTAAAAAAGGGGAAGGCCAATACACTGGCTATCAGATGGGAGATATCTCCTCTCAATAGCACGGTATTTCTTTTTTTAAAATGAGCTATAGGATACTCCAGGATCCATTGTTCTCTCTTCTTGCAGTCATGGATTGGAATTTTGAAGGCTCCAACTCTATAGCTTATTTTGTTTTCCTCTCCGTATGTACCAGAAACTCCCCTTTTCTTTTTAATCTAATCATATTGGTCACATGTTTAATGCAGTCACGGATCTACTGTCTAGATGCCAGCATATTTCAAGTGTTTTCCCATAATGTACAAGGTATCATGAACATTGTTTGTCCGTGTTCAGAAAGAGATGCACCCATGTTTTGGGTGGGCAGGAGTTAAAGCAAACCAGTAGTTTATGAAGATAGGTATTTTGCAGACAAGAAACTGTCTCTAGAAGCTGATGTCGGCATAAGCTTCTACACTGTTTTCATATTCTTTCAACCAATCACTGAGTCATGGTAGCGACTTGAGCCTATTGTTTTAATTCTTTCTTTCTTTATTATTTCTACTGCGATGTATGTAAATGTGGAATGTCTCCTGCAGAAAAAAGGATGGGTTTTTTCTGATGATGATCTTTCCTTGGTGGAGTTAGTTCATGCGGGTTTCACCCCAATGGAATTAGTGGGAGAAGGGGAGGAATTGGCCCCAGAAGTTGTGGATCCCGAATATAGGCAGGTCATTCATCTGGCTTTAAACCATATTGTCCTCTTGTTGGGTGATTGGTCCTTAGTCCAGTGTGGAGACAAAACCAGACTAGGTTCTGTCCAGTATCAGACTGGGATGACATTTTGAAAAGCACATCATTTTGCCCCCACCAGTGTGACCTTGCATGCACCATCCATGTGAGGTCATGCTGGCAGGGGCGGGCCCACACCAATCCTGGAAGGACCATAAAGTCTTGTATTCTGGGAATGCATGAGTAGCCACCCAACATCCAATGGAGGCAATGGCTTATCTGTCTGGTGTCTGTTCTCTGCAGTCCTTTACAAGACCCCTATTCCATAAAGCACTTAGGCACATGTGTGCACTGAATAGCACTGTGTGGGAGGCAAGACCTCATTCACTGAACAATAGCTGTAAGAAACCAGTCCTGCCTTGGTTACTGTACAGCAGGGGTAGTGAATTATTTTTTGTCAAGGTCCACATTTCTTGGTCAAGATGCAGTCAAGGTCCAGACTCCAAAAAAAAAATTTAAAATAATAACAACAACAATGATAAGTAAATAAAAAGATTTGGGGGTCCATTCAAAAGCAGCTGGTGGTTCAGATTTGGCCGACGGTCCGCCTCTTGACTACCCCTGCTGTACGGTAAGGGTCGGTAACTAGAACTCAGCCCTTCTTCATGTGCTGTACAGTACATGAATGGCTCAGTAAGTTCAGGAGCTCCTTGGGAGAGCAGTTATAGACACTTTCTCCTTCTCAGGGAGACTCTGCAACTCAGTCTCTTAATTATGTTGTCAGTGGGGCAGGGCTTCATTATTAAAATCTTAGCAGATATCCACCAACTATACATAGTATGATTATTTTTTCACTCTCTTATACTTTTTCCTCCAGGCTAATTACATGTCACGCTTGGAGCTACTTTGTTCTGCTGTTTTTAAGTTCGGAGGGGCGGGTAGTTAAATTTCTTAAGATGAGAATGTGTGATTTTTTTTTTTTAATTTTTTTTTCATTTTCCCCTAACTCAAAACCAGCTGACGGGATTTGGCTGTGACCGAGAATAGGAAGTTCAAAGCCCCAAGTGAGAATTTTTCAGAAAGTTATAAGCAAGTGAAAGCTGGGGGGTTAGGGATTCTCTGTTGAAACAAAAAGGTCATGTGAAACAGAATAAAATTAGACCTGCTGTGAGCTGTCCCTTGCCAATAACAGAGCTCCCATGTCTAACATTAGGAAACATGAACTTCAAGTTCAAATTGCATTCAAATTGTGTAATGTAACATTTAGATGGTTAACTGCCTACCTCCCCCGCTCCCCCCTCCCATTTTTTTTTTCTTAGTGTGAGGCCATTTTTAAAATAGATCACAGGCAAAATCTGATCTGGCTTAAACCAGAATCTGGCCCCTCATCTTTTACAATTTCTGAAGCACAAAACAAAAAGAGGTAAAAGAAAACATACTATGAACACTGTGGCCAAAGTTACTGTACACACAAGGTTCCATTTTCTAACATGGCTTTGTTTACACAGAAAATGTTTTCATTTTCATTGTCAGGAAGATAATCTACTGTATATACTTCGAACAGTGGGATGGTTAGCAAAGGTCTTGAACCTTCCATGTTTTGGAAATAAATCCAAAATAAATTAACTTTGCAGGTCATGCTAATAGAATCTTTGGATTCCAGCCTTTGAAAGACTGGGGAGAGCCTTGTACTTAAATTACTGTTGTTAATTTTCTTTCATCTGCTGCTGTAAAATACCAGCACCTCTTCTGGGTAACAATGTCTGTGTTCCTTTAACCATCTGTATTCTCTGCATAAATACAGAAAAAACATAAAGCTATTTTTTTCCTTCCAGGTCTCATATCAAGTGATGGATTCTGCAGATATTTGATGTCAGATGAAAATGCCCCAGTCTTCCTTGACCGTTTGGAATTATACCAGGAAATGGACCATTCTTTGGCTCACTACTTCATCAGCTCCTCCCACAATACCTATCTAACAGGCAGGCAGTTTGGCGGGAAGTCTTCTGTAGAGATGTACAGACAAGTGCTTTTGGCTGGTTGCAGGTTGGAAATATAGGATAATGGCTTTCATAGTTAATATTGTTTTAGGGAAATCAAATACTTCATTTTATTTACCTCAGCAATTCTATAGGATATCATGTAAATTTAACAAGTATGATAAATATGAAAAATATCATAAGTAAAATTCTTTATTGTACAAAAACATATGGAAAGAGTAGCCTTTAGGAAGTTCTAGTATTGTGGGGGGAAAGGGTGTGTTGGTAGGCTGCACACTTCTGCAGTTCAGAGGGATTTGTGCTGTGCAATTAAGCCAATCTGCATTTACACGGATATCAGTTTATGACTTCCAGTTTAACTACTTGCAGTGCATAGATATGGTATATCCAAATTAGCTAACAAGAGAGTAAATAATGGAGTGCTGATAAAAAAAAAAACACTTTCACTCAGACATTTTACACTCCCACACACACAGAGTTTAATGTAATATGTCCATAGTTATAAAATCAAATTGAAATGATAAGAGTTTGTGTATTACATACAGCGTGAGAGGAATTGTATTGCTTCTAAAATTGCATTGTTATTTACTGTAGCCTCTGCTCCTGAACAAGACAGATTGCTTGGAGCTTTTGTCAAATGGCTTATATATTTATTGAAATATTGTGGAAATTGACATCGTTGTTATTGGGTTTTTAGATGTGTTGAACTGGATTGTTGGGATGGAAAAGGTGAAGACCAAGAACCAATAATAACGCATGGGAAAGCAATGTGTACAGATATTCTTTTCAAGGTAGAATATATATATCATTGGTAACTTCAAATTTATAAGTCAAACTTTAAACCCAAATCCTCTCTTCAACACCCAGACTGGGAAATTCAGCTAGCAAGTAGGGAACTCTGCAGAGAGAAGGAATCCCCCCCTCCCCCACAACACTGCATGGCTGGTACTACATCCTAATGGAATGAATGATTTGAATGGGGTGGTTCCTATGTCCCGAACTCTTAAAAGCTTGCCTCTGCCTGACTACCTGTTCCCACCCCCCTCTGCATGAAAGCATGCAGGGAGCCCACTCAGGCCCTCTGCATAGTCTCTCCAAATCCTGCCACTCTTATGGACTCTGCTGCAAAAGTCCCCCTTACCTGTGGAAGGGACAGGCGAAACACAGGAGTTGTCCCTTCAGCCAAAATCCTCCTCTCGGCCAGATCAGCTGTCAGATCCCTATGTTTCAGAGCAGCACTGAGTTTGTGGCTGTTGCTACCACCTTCCTTCCACAGGTGGAGAGGGAGTTTTTTAAACATGGAGTGCAAGGTAGTGAGTAGGAGTAAATGGAGAAATGAAATAGACACACTTTGTTCCGTCTGTCTTTGCTTCATTTACTATAGAATCTGTAAATCTGTTCTGTGTCTGTAAAAATATTTCTACTCATGATTGCCACTTGATGTGTTTTAACATGAACACTTTCTTTGCGTTTTAAAGGATGTCATTCAAGCCATTAAGGAAACTGCATTTGTTACATCTGAGTATCCAGTTATTCTTTCATTTGAAAATCACTGCAGGTATAAAGTATATTCATCTTCCATTTTTAATAGTGCAATGAAAGAGCAATTGTACCTATGATAAGGCTCATAATAGTTCAACTTTACTTGGAAAACTTTGTAACAGGGTTATGCAGATAAATTAGATTAGATGTCGCTTTGAAAAGATTCAGAGATGTTTGCTTGAATGCAAAGGTCAAGCTTTACGTTGGTTTAATAATGCTGTGATTCAGCAGTGAGTTACATTTGAAGGTCACATTAACTGAATAATATTTAATCAGCACATTACTTTGGTCTAAATAAATTCATGCATTTCAGTTATATTAGTTAGGTTTTTATTAAACAGTTAAAAGTACTGTAAGTCTTGTAATTTTATTGCAAGTGGGCAGCAAATTACATGAAATACTTGTATTACTTCTATATTATTTTTTTGTTGTTGTTGCTGAATGATGGCTTGGGGCTTTGGGGGGGGGAGGGGTTTGAGAGAGAGAGTCTTAAGAAATTAACGAATGTCACTTTTTTCAGCAAATACCAACAGTACAAGATGTCAAAATACTGTGAAGATTATTTTGGCGATCTCCTTTTGAAGCAACCTCTAGAAACACATCCAGTATGTATCTTTAAAAATTGTGTTTATATCTTGGGTTAATTTTATTAGAGAGATGTAGTAACTTGGGGTCACATCACCAATAGTGGAGAAACTTGTGTACCTGGGCCTAAGTTTTCAAATATCACTATTGATTTTGGGCTTCTCAGGTTTTGGGTGCCCAACTTGTCCTTAGCTGGTTCATTTAATTTCTTCTGAACATGGATTGGGGAAGGACTTCTGGCAAGGGTTGGGGAGCCATGTCCCCATGCTGAATCAAGCAGGGTTGCCTGCCATATCAAATAGACGAAATGTAGTTCTTTTGCTTGTGACCTCACCACCTTGTCTCTCTGTAGTTTCCAGTCATTGATGCTCTACTTAATGCTAAACTGTATTAATGCTAAGTGGCACTATGTGCAAAAGCCTTATTTAAATGAATCTTAGCCATACCCGGCAGAGCATTACAGGATCTAATAATGAACACATCTTGTGTGTATAAGCAAGAACTGTGGCCAGTCCACAGCTGGTACAGAAGAACACGGTGTCAGGAGTACACTAAGAACAGAAACAGAAGGAACAAAGCAACAAAATGCAGACACAAAGAACAGACACAAAGTTTGCAGGATCTCATCAACATGCCACTTTTCAATGCTCCAGAGAATTGACAAATCTTCACAATGGACAGACAGTATTTTGCAAGATTTCGAATTGCAAACAAACTTTGGGAAGAAACTGGAGATATACAAATTTCTTCTTTAATTTATGTTGTGGGAAAGCAAGCAAAGCATATCTTTAAATCCTTTGACTTTACTGCAGACTGTCACAAAGATGACTATGAAAGGGTTCTGGCTATGTTTGATGCATACTTTATACCTCAGAGAAATGTAGTTTATGAAAGAGAATGTTTTCATGAGAGAATTCAAGAACCAGGGGAAAATGTTCAATGTTTTATAAGAATTCTGCATTCATTGGCTGAAAACTCTGATTTTGGGAATGCAAAACATAAAAATATCAGACCCAGGCTGGCTTATTGGGTTAACACAGTGGTCCCCAATGGGGTTCCCCTCTTGCGCAGTGGCGCCCGCTGGGGCATCTATGTGCGCCCGCTGGGGCATCTATGTGCACCCGCGTACTGGCCGGCGGACAAGCATCTGCCAAAATGCCGCCGGCGACGCCTCTGGATGACGCTGCTTGTCGGTGGCATTTCGGCGGCGACGCCTATTGACGTTGCCGCTTCTCGGCGGCATTTCGGTGGATGCTCGTCCACCGGCCACGGTCCGTGGTGGCTCGTCGTCTGGCGCCCGCCAGACAAAAAAGGTTGGGGACCACTGCGTTAACAGATGAAAAACTTTTCATAACAGCTGAAATTGAAGAGAGATTTAACCCTAACCTCTTATTTAAATAGCAAAACAGTCTGAACTAGTGAAACAGTTAAACCTAGAGAAACTTGACAAGCTTAAAAAACTGAAGCTAGCTTAGAAACGGTGTTAAAAATTATTATCATAAAACCCCTGAGGCAAGGAGAGAGAACTCCCAAGTTAACAGTGACAATTCCAGCCTACATGCACAATATGTGGAAAAAATCATATCTCAAGAGATTATGCATGTCCAGCCAGAGGCACGCGGTGTAATAAATGTATGAAATATGGACTTTTTGCAGCTGTTTGCTGCACCAAAGCAGTCAGGGAGTTGACTCATATCACAGACAACCAAGAGCCATTGTTGCTGATATCTATTACTTGTGATGACATAGATAGAGCCTTGCAAAACTGTGGATATCCGCCTCCATGGACGTGGTTGTATTGTTTACCATCTTTGCTGATTGCGGATCATATGCAGCTCCAAATTTTTGTATCTGTGCAGGGCTCTAACAGTGACATGGGTGCAAATGCAGATGCATATAAACGGTGGAGTGTGGATTGCGGGTCGGATAGAAGTTAATTATCGCAGATTCTGATCGGATGTGGATCCAAATTTTTGTATACACATAGGGCTCTAGACATAGAACCTAACCTGGAGAGTGAAATTAAATATTCACGGCAAGACGATTGACTTTTAAATTGACTCAGGAGCTGATGTCACAGTCATCTTAGAAGGGACTTACAATCACATTCAATCCCTCTCAGAGCTGAAGTCACATCTTCACACAGCTTTGACTAGCCTTGGAGGTATACTGAATGGCATGGATCAGCTCACCACAGAAACAACTTTGCATTCTGAGTGGATGTGATCAAAGGATCAAAGACTAACAACTTCTCAGCTGTAGCATGGCAGCCATGATGGGCCCGGTGAGAGAGGTGGAAGAACTTGATAGAGGATTTGGTGATATTGGACTTCTGAGAGGTTATCCAGTACAAATCAACCTAAGAAACAAGGCTGAACCATACAGTGTACAAACACCCACACCAGAGGACCTTGGAAGAGACTAATTGCAGATTTATGCAGATTCAGAGAACATCACTACCTGTTTATCATGGTCTATTTTCCCAGATTTATAGAAATAATGTACTTGAAAGACATAACATGTCCCAGTGTTATTGAGAAACTGAAGTGCACTTTTGCTCACTTCGGTTATCCCAGAACAACTGGTGATGGGCAACGGACCACAGTTCACTGCAGCAGAATTTAAGTCACTCTGAATGAAATATGATTTTGATCATATTACTAGCAGCCCACATTACCCACAAGCAAATGGAGAGGCTGAGAGAGCTGTACAGACTGCTAAGAAAATCCTTCAGCAGAAAGATTGATTCCTTGCTCTTCTGAGTTACAGATCCACACCAGTAATAGCAACTGGATATAGTCCAGCCGGATATAGACGTGCTGATGGGAAGACAACTCGGCACTACTGTTCCACCTTTGGAAAAGAACCTATTTCCAAAGTGGCCTGACATGAGGAGAGTAGCCAAATCCGATAAAAAGGCTACAAGAGCTTCTGAACATATTTTTACAACAGACATCACTCAGAGAATTGCCAGGTCTAGAACCTGGTGACCATGTTCATGTAAAAATGAATGGAGAAAAAGGATGGACAACTTCAGCTGTGGTCGTATACAAAAAATAAATTCTGCACCAATATAATATGTGATCATGACTGACGGTGGAGAGTTCAAAAGAAACCATTGACCTCTACAATTTGTTCCTCAGAAAGAACAATCAACAGATAAAACGCTACCGATGGCAGATTCAAGAATAAGAAGATTGCAAACCGACCAAGGCCAGTCTTTGCAAGTAATGGACAGCCAGATGCTAAACTGTACTATGCTGTTCAGCCCTTAGGAGGCACTGTGTAAAATACCTTATTTAAATGAACCTCAGTCATACCTGACAGAGCATTAAAGGATCTAAGATGAACACATCTGGTGTGTATAAGCAAGCTCTGTAACCAGTTCATATCTGGTACAGAAGAACATGACAGATGCAAAGTAATTGATCATATGTGCCTGGAAGGGAAGGGTGTAGTGCCTTCAGCTGCATCTTGTATTTCATACTTCATGGTCCAGATCTAGCTTTGGAATCTGGGCTGCTGTCAGTGCTGCATTAGGAACTGAATTGGATGAAGAGCTCCCAGCAGAAGCAGGAACTGGAGGACCAGTCAGGAGAACTAAAATCCATGTGCATTTCAGTCTCATACATAGCCAGGAAATATAGCAAATGCTGGAGCATTCTTAACAGGCATGGCCTACCAATATTCAACCTTGGCCTAACCTATTTTCTAGGGCAGGGGTTCTCAAACTTCATTGCACTACGACCCCCTTCTAACAACAAAAATTACTACACGACCCCAGGAGGGGGGACTGAAGCCTGAGCCCACCTAAGCCACATTGTCCAAGGGCTTCAACTCCAGGCAGGGCCTGAGCCCTGAAGCCCTCGAGTTTCGGCTTTGGCCCTGAGCGGTGAGGCTTGGGCTTCAGCAAATCTAAGCCAGCTCTGGCGACCTCATTAAAATGTGGTGGTGACCCACTTTGGGGTCCTGACCCACAGTTTGAGAACCACTGTTCTAGGGTCTACATATGCTCTTCCAGGGCCTGCCCACTTTGCACAACCCATTCAAACTCTCTGGCAGCAGCCACCAAATGTCAGAGGTGAACAACTGCTATCAGCTGCACCACGCTGTCAAGAGAGACAGCCAGAAGGAGAGTCCTATGTCTCACCTTTCTGCTACTGCCCCTGGTGACTACTAGGCCCTTTTGCCTAGTGGCACCTTCTCCAGGGCTGTGCTTTTTTCTCTTTGCTTAAATTTGACAGGGATAGTTAGGATGCAAGAATGCATAATAGAGACCATGTTCCCATACCCGGAGGGGTATGCAGAGATGTGTGGCTGGCTGTAACATCCCCAACCTGAGCGCAGTCCTCGCAGGTGACTGCTTCTCATGGCCCTGTGACCAGACAGAAATGGTGCCACACCAGGAGTTCTGTGGCTACTGCTGCTTCAGGACCCAATTCTAGCCTCATCTGGTCTCTGCTCTTTAGTGCTGCTCATTGTTTTATGTTTCGTTTTTCTTGCTTGTCTCTAGCTGTGTCACTCTGCCTCCTCCATGCACACATCCAGCAAGCAAACTTTCAAAAGGCATCTGGTGCAAGTTTGAAACTTGCCTTTCATGAGTAGTTGTATGCCGTTTTAAATGTCTCTGGAAGGAAAATGCAGGACAGGCGTGAGACTGGCTGAAGCAGATATTTTCCCAGAGGGACACCTAGCTAAGCTTTTAATTGCAGACTGGTATTTTAGAGGTAGGGGAAATGAAACCTGATTGTACTGACATCTAGTGGAGTTAAAACATATTCACTGCTGGTCACAGTTGATGATAACCTAGACTTCACTTTATCCTCAGTGTACATGTTGAGATTGTTGTACATCAGAGGTGGGCAAACTACGGCCCGCAGGACCGTCCTGCCCGGCCCCTGAGCTCCCGGCTGGGGAGGCTAGCCCCTGGCCCCTTCCCCACTGTCGTCCCCCCCCTCCCACCCCTGCAGCTACGCCACCGCACGGGCAGCGCTCTGGATGGCGGGCTTGCACGCTCCTGCTGGTCAGTGCGGCAGCGTGTCTGGCTCCGGCCGGGCAGCGCGGCTGCCAGACATGCTGCTCTGAGCAGAATGGTAAGGGGCCCAGGGGGTTGGATAAGGGGTGCAGGGAGTGCTGGGGGGCAGTCAGGGGACAGGGAGCAGGGGGTGGTTGGATGGGGCGGAGGTTCTGGGGGGCAGACAGAGGACGGGGGGGTTGATAAGCATGGGAGTCCCGGGGGGGCCTGTCAGGGGGCAGGGGTGTGGATAGGGGACAGGGGATGGGGAACAGGGGGAGTTGGATAGGCGTGGGATGCCAGGGGGGACTATCGGGGGCAGGGATGTGGATAAGGGTCAGAGCAGTCAGGGGACTGGGAGCAGGGGGGTTGGATAGGGGGTGGGGTCCCGGGGGCGGTTAGGGGTGGGGGGGTCTGGGAAGGGGCGGTTAGGGGACAAGGATCAGGGGGGTTGGATGGGTCGGGAGTTCTGAGGGGGGCAGTCAGGGGGCGGGAAGAGGAAGGGGGTGGATAGTGGGAGGGGGCCAGGCTGTTTGGGGAGGCACAGCCTTCCCTACCCAGCCCTCCATACAGTTTTGCAACCCCAATGTGGCCCTCGGGCCAAAAGGTTTGCCCACCCCTGTTGTACATGATTCTCTTGCTGGAATTGAATGATTGAGTTTACTTAATTATAATGGAAAATGGATATTAGCTTGGAAGGATGTTGCATCAATTGTTGGTTCCACATGCTGTTTGCCATCTTTGTTTGCTTCTCCTTGTATTTGGGTATCAGGGTGTGGTGGGTTGACAGTGGCTTCCCCCAGAGGCTGTTGATGCTGGTCCTGCACAGTGACTGAGCTGACTAGATGATGATTATTTTTTTATGTGGTGGTTGAATACCTAGACACTCCACCCACTCCAAAGAGATCTGCCTCCCTGTTCTAGGATTCCTTACTAACCCTGGCTATATCTTCCAGTCCCAACTCACTTCTACCTCAGTGTACTCCTTGTCCTTTTCAGCTGTGATCTGGGTAACAGATCCTTCCCCCACCACCCAAATCTGTACTCCTTTGTGTGCTGGGGCTTGTACCAGGGGATCCCGTCCTGTGCACGGCCCACCTCAGAGCGGAGAGTGATGGGCCAACAGATGTTATTCCTCTCCCTTCCCAATATGGAGCAAGTCATTTAATGATAATTAGCACATATGTAGCATTTGTCATTTGATACCATCCGAAAACATCAAAGATATGATCCTACAAACCCTTACTGGCAGGTATAGTCCTTATCACCTGGCTAAGGACTACTCGCATAGATAAATCTTTGCAGAATTGTGCACTGGTTGCTGGAACCTCACAATACGGCGGTGAGTTAAGCTGGGTAAGTATTATTAGTCACATTTAGCAGATTAGGAAATTGATATTAGGGAACTGAGGTTAAGTGACTAGCCTAAAATCACACAGGAAGTCAGTGTCTGAGTTGATACTCCAGTCTCCTGACTTGACTGTTGCCAAGGTGGTGTGGTCCTGTGGATATGGCAGTGGACTAGGAATCAGGAGACCTAGGTTTTGCTCCTGCGTATGCTACTGATCTGTGGCATTACCTCTGTCACTTCATTGGTCTCTCTGCCTCAGTTTCCCCTCCCACTCTGTGTCTTGTCGATTTAGATTGTAATTTCTCCAGGGGAGAGACTCCTTTTCTATTTACTGTACAGTGCTCAGATGATAAATGCTTTATTTTAAAGCTATGTAACCTCTTCCTGCTCTGTTTTCTCCATTTGTAAAGTGAGGATGATGATACTTTCCTGCCACACTCTTGCATTGTGTTCATTAATTTTTGTGAAATGTTTTGTGATCATCAAACAATAAGTATTTTGTAAAATATTATTATTACCGATTAATTGTTGAGGTATTTTTCTTCTGGATGGCAGTCGGGCAGCGCACCCATTCTGCCGCTTATGAAAGCTATGAGCAGCAGAGAGAACATAATAGAGCAGAATTCAGTTTTTAGATGATTTGATAAATAATAACAGCAGTCTCTCTTAGCAAAGTAGGTATACAGTTTTTATCAGCATGTTCTCTTTTTTAGAATTTAGCAAACCTTAATATGAGGTGGAAACAATAGATGTCTAAACGTGTTATGCTAAAAGGGGCAAGAGTAGCGATTAAGCAAGACTGCAAGATAGGTAAACAAAATTAAAGGACTGCACATTAGCTGTGCTTTTAAATCCAGAATGTGGCTAACTTAAGATCGGGAGGTTCTCAAACATCGTCCCTCAAAATAATCTGATAATACTGAACGGAACAGAGTGAAAAAGAGGGACATTCTTACCTGAACACACAGAGATCGTTAAAGAGCTGATATGAACCTTTTATTTTTAATATTTTATTGATGCTACATAAAATCCTGAGCAGAAGAAGAAAAGAAATGAATGACTTTTTCAGTGTCTTTGCCTCCCTGTTGATATGTTAATGTAACTGTTGTTTTTATTCTGATGTATTCAGAGCTTTTTGTGTGTGGCTCATTACAGGAATATGAGACAATAAGGAGTTTACAATATACAGGTCAAATGATCCCATCAGCTTCCATGAGCAGAGAGGGATGGGATCCCATGCTTCCCATTTGGAGGGAGGGGATGGCCGCAGAGGAAGTGGAAGTCCTCCCTTTAGGTCATTGTCTCCATCTTGCCCTGGCTGCACAACAGCCCTTCCGTGGTTCTGCTTAGTCAGGGGTTGTCTCGACTACTGGGGTAAGTCAACCTAAGTTACGCTACTCCAGCTATGTGAATAACTTAGCTGGAGTCGACATAGTCTAGGTCGACTTACCACGGTGTCTTCACTGCGCAGTGTCAACGGTAGATGCTCTCCTGTTGACTTACCTTAATCTTCTCGGGGAGCTGGAATACCGGGGTTGACTGGAGAGCGCTCTGCTGTTGATTTAGCGGGTCTTCACTAGACCCGCTAAATCGACCCCAGCTGCATCGATTGCAGCAGCATCGATCTCCCCATAGTGAAGACCAGCCCTCAGTGTCCCTTGCTCAGACTGGTCCTAAAGTCACAATCCAGCCCAAAACGTGTGGTCAGAGAGGTTAAATGAGAATATCATTGCAAATCATGCTCAATAAGCCTTTCTCTCCATTTTTGTAGCTTGAACCAGGAAGACCCTTACCATCCCCTAATGATCTCAAAAGAAAGATACTCATAAAAAACAAGAGGCTGAAACCTGAAGTGGAAAAAAGTAAGTAAAGTTCATTGAACCTTTAAATCAATACAAAAGTATGCACTTTAGATAACTGAATAATGTTTTACCAAACTTTCCAAAATGACGAATATACTGTATATTCACTATGCATGACATTTTGTTTTCACTTGTGTTTCATATCAATGACAAAGTTTTGCCCTCTGTATAAATGTGTAGAAATTATAAATACTTATAACTTGAAATGGAATTCTGGGTCCTAATCTGTGCTGTCCACGCTAAAATGTAACACAGATGGAATCTCTCATAGAGCAGGTGTGCTGTCATCATTGTGTTTTCCACATCTGCCAGGATGAACTAAAACTGGAAATGGAATTTCAGATGACTCTTCTTTTCTTGCCAATCCTGGTATTCTTCTGCCGTGCATGAATAATGATGTTGGGGTAGTCATGGTTCCTGCTATAGCCATACTGATTGGCCCTGGACCTTCTCCCTTTGAAGACAGTGGCTAAACTCCCATTGACTTTAGGATTGTCTCATACGGTGCAACTTACAAGCACAATTCAGAAATAACATAAGAGTCCTGCGCTATATTGAGGTAAAATTCCCATTCCAATATGGAATGTATCAGGCCGTGAAAGTGATCAACCATCTGTTACCCAGGACTTGCCCGCGGCAGCAATGTGTTTGATCCAAAGGCTCTTGTAGTCACTGGGAAAGATGCCCCTGATAGTTTTTATTTTTAATCCAGCATTGGTAATAACTGTTTTATCAAAGTATCCCTAACAACAACGGGTCTCAAGTCCTTTTGTAAACCTTTGCTGCTGACAGCAGACCTGAGCCTAAGACAGGTACTGAGCGCCCACCACTCCTATTAAATTCAAGCCCCTGTCAGAATCAGGCCCTGGTTATTTAGCATTTTCTTCATGTCATTTGAATTAAAATATTTAATTTTGGATACGAACCATTTGTTACATGGCTAACGTTTATTTTCTCTCTCTGTTTTTTGTTTTTTAAATAGAACAGCTTGAGGCACTGAAAAGTATGATGGAGGCTGGGGAAACAGCTGCTCCTGTCAATATCCTAGAGGATGACAATGAAGAAGAAATAGAAAGTGGTGAGGATTTTATAAGTGATGCTTCTCGGGAGTTGCTTGCATGCTGGAAAAGGAGAGAGGAGTACAGATAGACATTTGCTACTGAACCTCAGTAGAAGCCTTTTAATATAACTGCTTCACGTTAACGTGACATATCCTCACAAGCACTGTCTTTATAGGCTTCCCACTTGTAACGTAAACTTATAAGTACGTTTTTGGTTAGATTTTAAATAGTGACTCTGTGAACTTGAAGCCCACGTAAAATTAAATAAATGAAAATGTTGCAAAGCAAATTAGACCATTAGCAAAAGAAGTTGCATTAACCCTTTCATGTCTCATCTTTCGTTGCACCTGCTGTGCTGCTGTTGCCCTTGGAACATGGTTCTGTTTTTGATCCCATTTATTTTGTTGATTTGTTTCTTTGCAGTTTATTTCTGGGATAACCCTTTGAGATATCTGGGGTGAGGGGTTACATACAGGGGTAGGATAACACAAAAGCAAAAATACACCGAGGAAAAGCAGAGATTAAAAGTGCGGCAGAAGAAGAAAAGCAGAATGAAGTTGTGAAGATATGTATTGCAGTTGCATCTGCATAGATGGTCAAGTCACGTGTGTTAGTCTAAGTAGTTGAGAGAAGAGCATTGTGCAAAGTCCAGGAGGAAACCACGGAGCCCTTGCCAGTGAATGCAGTCTACAGGAATGTGACCTACATCTTTTAATTGGCCTCAGTGTCACAAAGAGGGGAGTCACAAAGACCCTATTTATAGCCATTAGCAGCCCATCTGATCACTCTCCATCCGAAGCGATTGAGCTTTACCTATAGAAGTTGTGGAAAGTCAAAACCAAGGTGCTGGACTATTATATCTGTTATGAGATAGGCATTGACTGCATTTGAATATTGTTCTTTCTACCTAGTTCACCACCTGGAGGTGATATCGGGAATTGTCCAAACAGGGTACCTTGAGCCAAAATAATGGGTCAGTGGATTAAACACATCTTTAAACGGCGGGGAGGGGGCAGCAGGAGCAGGGGGAGATAGAAATGGTAGACTAGGATCTGCAACATTTTTATACAATTATGGGAGCTGATTTATATTTCTTCCTCAGCTAAATTATGCTTTCTATGCAAAAAATCCTGTCAATATCCTGTGAAACTGCTAGTTTAATTTTTCAATTCATTTATAAGCACTACAAAAGAAGCTATTTCTCCCATGTACTGAACATCAATCTTTTCTAATGTATTGGTTTGAATTTGTCCATCTATGTATTAATATCTCTCTTCACTCATACAATATGTTGCCAATGCAGTCAGGAAATGCTTTGGATCCACATCATTCCTGGCTGGCGGAGGCCAGTGGGGGAAATACTGGGCCCATTGCTTATGGGATTGTCATTGCCTCTCTTAGAGAGGGCAAACTGGTTGTTGCTTTGAAGGAAGCAATAGTGCAGCCTTTAGTCATGTGTTCATTGCTGGATGCTGGCAATCTAGCTAATCATTGTTGAGTACTGAATCTTCTCTTCCCTTCTTGGGCACGTTTAGCGGAGACGATTGTGGTAAGACAATTTTCACAGTATCTAGATGCTGCTAATCTCCTTGACCCCGTCAATCTGGGTAGAGAGTTATCTTTGACAAAGAGACAGCATTCATCATGCTTGTCAGTGGTCTCCTTCTAGTGATCGATGAAGACTAGGTCCTTGTCTACACTACCACTTACGTCGATGTAAGTTATGTCACTCAGGGGTGTAAAAAACCTACCCTCCTGAGCAACATAACTGACTTAGGGTGATGTAGACACCGTGTTACGTCGGCAGGATACGCTCCCCCAGTGACGTAGCTTCCGCCCCTCATTGAGGTGGGAAAACTCTCCCATTGACTTATTACGTCTTCACCAGACCCACTAAATCGACACCGCTGCATTGATCACAGCGGCGCCAATTTAGCCCCGTAGTGAAGACAAGCCCTAGGTGTCCATGCTGGTATTATTAGACCTATCGGCTGTCTTCATTACCATAGATCACAAGATGGTGTTGATTTGCCCGCAGACTCTCATGGGAGTAGAGGCAGCTGCTGTTCGCTGGTTCCATCCCTTTCTCTTGGAGAGATCTCAATGGGTAGCTGTGGACATTTGCTCTTCTTTTGAAGCTCTCAAAAGCAGGGTGCTGTAAAGTGCTATTCTGTCACCTGATCTGTTCAACCTGTATCTGGGGCTGATTGGAGGGTTAGTAGCAAGGTGCTGGGTGTGTTGTCCTCAGTATGCTAATGACACCCAACTGTGTGTGTCTGTCTCATCCAACTTGAACGATGCGGTTCAGTGCCTCAGCCCGTGTCTAGCTGAGTTTGGAGCATGGATCAGAGTGAGCCAGTTGAAGTTCAGCCCAGACAAGACTGAGGCAATGAGGCTGCCAGGGAAAGCAGCCGGAGGAGATGGCAGAGGTAATATCCGCCTCTTAGGCTGAGGCAATACATCTGCCACTAGTTACTTGTGTTTGCAACTCAGAGGTGATCCTAGACCATCAGCTGCTGTGTGACATTCATATTACAGCAGTGACCCAATCCACTTTTACCATCTGCACCTGGTTAGGAGGCTGCAAATGTGGACGTGGACCTTGTTGGTGTTACCTGTTTTTGTTACCTCGCGATTGGACTGTTGCAATGCACTCTACACGGGGCTGCACCTTTAAATCGTTTGGAGACTGAAGATGGTGCAGAGCGCTGTGGCTCACTTATTCAGCGGGGCATCATGTGGGGAGTTTCTGACCTCAAGATCTGCACTGGCTGCCCATTGGTCTCTAGGTTGAGTTTATGGTGTTGGATTATGACCACCTGTAAAGTCCTACATTTCCCATGACTGGCCCATGTGAGGGACCATCTCTCTCCCCATGCCACAGCTGCCTTCAGCGAGATGCTTGAGCTAGACTCCCCTTGTTATAAAAGAGAAGGGCTGGTTGTCCATGCATTCTCCGTGAGAGGTCGGGAGTCTGGAACTTGCTCCCTCACTCAGTCTGAAGTATCCCAGATCTGGTGACCTGCCAGCCGTGCCGCAAAAGACACCTGTTCAGCAGGGTTTTGGAGTGGGCTGAGGGTGTTTCCTAGATGACGAAGGGGTGGAAAGAATGTTCTGTAACTGGCTGGCTGGGATCCTGTTGAAATGATTGCTGTAATGTTGCTGGGATTTTACTGTATTAGTAATTATGTGTTAGGGCACTTAGAGGCTTGGATAGACATCTTTTTTAATTATTTAAATCTAAGTAGATAAATACATTTTAAAATAGCCTGTACATAAGAGACCATATTGGCTCCTTTGAAGCCACTAACAATTTGTTAAAATAAATGAAAGAGATCCATGGATAAAAGGAAAGAGAATGGGTGTAGGCATATGAGAACTCAGATGGTGGCACCAAAACTTTTGAATTTATAATTAAAGAGCCCTGGCTTCATTTCATTTTTGTTACCCCAGGTCCACGATTTTTACATTTTCCTATGACAAATTCATGAATTTTCCAAGAATATGCTAAACTTCTCTCTCAGTATCTACGTCTGATCCACAGATTTATTCTTACACACCGTTTTACTGAATGGAGGTTAGCATTTACTAGATAAAAGCTAGTAAACCGAGGAATCTGAGGGACTTCTTTTAAACACCCACTACTTGTTGGAAATCTTTCTGCCTCCTTAGTTTTACTCGCTTTAGCAAATGAGCCAATTCACAGTGGTGTGATGGTTTTTGAACTGGTTCCACAAAAATATCTGCTGCTATGTTTTTCATGCTCATTTCCTTCCTTTTCATTGTTGTGTAGCTGATCAAGAAGAAGAAGCCCATCCAGAATTAAAATTTGGAACTGAGCTTTCTGCAGATGACTTGAGTCAAAAAGAAGCTGTTGCCAATAGTGTCAAAAAGGTAGGCTTGCTTCTGACCTATATTCTCTTGGAAGATTTTTCCCTGGAGATGGCTGGGAAAGACCTTTCATTTTGCGGAAGGATCACACTATGTTAGTTATAGGAGAAAATACAGTATGAATCACACAGGGATTTTTCCAGCAGAACTGCTGACACTTAAATTCGTGGTGATATAAAATTTAACAAGCCAAAACCTGCTGTGCTTATTCAATCAAAACTCCTATTGTGGCAAATGAGAGCTATATCTGGGAAATCACTGTGCACAGACTACAGGTTTTGGCCAAAAATTGTTAGACTCGGCTGCAAACAGTTTCCTTCCTACATAACAGTACCTGGCTGTGAATTGTGTGTCACAATTTAAGAGCCGTACTATGGGGTGAATATCAGCTTCGTCGCTCCGGAACTACTCCTGGCGTGGCCTCAGCCCATTCCTTACCTGAGTTATTTTTGTGCCGGGCTCTCTGAACAGCAGACACCCACTACCACTTGCTGTGCATTTATGAAACAGTGAAATAGATCAGGTAGCAGGAAAATACCCGCAGTTGGCGAGGATAACACTGGGATCTCAGAGGGCAGACTGGGCACAAGGTCTTATTCTTCCACTGGTACTTATCATAGAATATTAGAGTTGGAAGGGACCTCAGGAGGTATCTAGTCCAACCTCCGGCTCAAAGCAGGACCAACCCCAACTAAATCATCCCAGCCAGGGCTTTGTCAAGCCGGGTCTTAAAAACCTCTAAGGATGGAGATTCCACCGCCTTATCTTAGTGGTTTGACATTCTGTACTTGGTAAGCGAACATTACTTGGTATAGCACTTGTCCATAACTAGATACAGTACAGTGGAATTGAAAATTAAGCTATGCTGGCTCCCAAGGCACCAGAGCCTGCTTGTCACTGAGGTACCGTAGCATTCTCCTCTGTCATTGAAGCATTCTGCCCTTCTTCTCTCCTGCATGGCTTGCTGTGGCTCGTTTGAGATAAAAATATCGATTGGTGAAGTTCTCCTTGCTGTACAAACTGCCTTTCACAACCTGTCCCTCAACAGCAGTATCACAAATAATCAGAGCTGCCTGCTTGCTTTGTCTTTGATTCAGCATCCTTGCTTCTTCAGGACTTTTTACAGAGCTTCCGAAAGAACTGCAGATTTTCCTTCTCTGCTGTAGGGCTGTTTTGCTTATTGAACTAGCAGGCCCCCAACTGCCCTATTGGTTACTCCGAGTGGTCAGCCATCCTCTGCATGAGCCCCTCTTTGCTCCTTCATTGATCTGTGGCTTGACAGTAAATCGTGTTTCTCTCTGTACATACATTGAGAGCCAAGTCACTATTTTCCTGTCTAAGGTTCTCAGTGGTAGCAGCTTATAATTGAAGGAAGAAACCACAGGGAGTCACTCAGTGAATGGAACTCTAGTGGCAAGTAACCTTGCAGTCTCTTGGGGCAGATAGAAGCATTCGTCCACATTTGGACATTTACAGCACGTAGCACAGAGCAGCTGCAATCCTTATATCTTCAAACGCCCTCAAAGTCTGGACACCCTGAATATAGGATGGCAAATGATCTTTCATGTGTGCGCACTCTCTCCCACGAGCTTTTGGCTATTCCCCGCATGATACTCCTTTAACCAATGCTAGCAGCTGTATCGTTCCACCCCTTTTGAATTTGAAAGATACTGCAAACCTTTGAGAGTTAAATGATAGATGAACCATATAATCAATTGGAAGGGGATATACTTTTTGCCAAATGCATTAACCATTTGAGGGTTTTCTTTTATAACTAGGAGTGTTTCATATTACAGTTTCTTTGGGTAATGTGTATATATATTTTTTCCTTAGGCTCTGGAAGATTCTGAACAAGAAAACAATAAAAAGGTGACACATAGGATGTTATGTAGTTTCTATTATATTTCTTTATATATAAACATTTTTATCTACAATACATTCATAATTGTATAACTATTTTACACTCTATTTCTTTGCACCTTGTGGCTCCTTTCTCCTTGTAATGATGGCCAATAATTGCAGTTCCATCTTCCCCACTCCCCTTATTCACAGGATTTTGGGGGAAATCAGTGGGATAATATTAATGGGGAAAAACAGGGATGCATCACCTGCCGTCACTTAGAAATATCTGATCCCAGGAGAAACAACTACACCCCAATCTCACGTGCCTGGGAACGTGATTCCTTAAAACGGATTGACAGAAATCACGCCAACTTTTTTCCAACTCCCTTCATCCTGCTCCACTTTATTTATCTCTCTTTCTCTTTGTTTTTTCTTTTTCTTTCCCTTGGGATTTGTGCATTTATCTTCCTCCAAGAATATCTTCTGTTAGTGTCACATCCTCCCTCCCTCCTCCTACTTGTCTCCATGCATTCTTCCTTTCTGTCATTTAAAACCGTTCCTGACCACACTTTGTTTCAGTCTCCTCTGCTTTTTAGGGGGGTTCTGCTTCTTTTCTTGAGATGCAGGTCTACAGGGATCCTGATTTTTTTTCATCCTTAACTCACTTCAGCACCCTACAAAGGCCATGTGTTGTGGTAACCATTCCTTCAGCTCAGGGGGGATGGCTGTAAGTGGCATCCCAGCCTCTTCTTCCCAAATCCTACAATCCTGTTTTAAAAGCCTAGATCCCCTGCTGTGGATATTGCAATGAGAGTCAGACCTTTTAGTCTACAAATTATGTGTAAGTGAATATATTAAAGTTAATAATCAGTAGATTGCCTTGGTACATCTTCAACTAGGAGGACTCTTGTGTCATTAGAGTATTGTATGGTTATAGTCCTGGGGCCCTGTTCTCCTGTAGTAGGATACAAACTCTCATTGATTTCCATCCCACTGCATTTTTTCATTTATACACTTTAGGACCAAGGTTGTGAAAAGTGACTGGTGATTTTGGGTGGCCAGCTTTGGACACCTTGAAAGGGCCTGATTTTCAGAGGATAGGTGCTCATCATTTGCTGAAAATCAGGCTTCCTTAAAATGTCTCAAATTGGCCTCCCACAAATTGAGACATCCAAAATTACTAATCAAGTCTGAAAAATCATGGCCTGCAGATCTAAAGAAGTTTGTTTTAATTTGTAGTCAGCAGACTGGTAAAAATTAACCTGATAACAAAAAATACATGATGATAAAGTCATATTCTGCACTGATACAGAATGTCAGTGTTAGTGTTTTACATGTCAAGAGCTCAGTCTTGCAAGCCCCTCTGTATGTGGAACATTCATTGACTTTCCCGTGGACCGCTTGTGGGATTGGGCCCTACTAACAATGGTAAAATTAAGTATTGGTCTGGTTATATGGACCATGGAAAATTTAATTTAAGTGTGAACTGCAAACCAGACAACATGGGCTTCACCATGGTCACTCAACTCCCCCAGGCAATCAGTGACTGACAGGTAATGCCCTTCCTTGTCAGCCTAAGAGGTTGTCTACACTATAGAGACAACCGATGCCAATAAGACAGGGCGTTATCCCATAGCATTGTTCAGTCCCCTTTGACTTTTTTTTAATCAATATCCTGGATTCTAATTTGTTTTACTAACATCTTATAATATTGCTCACTAATTCGGAGATCAAACCTCATACATGATGCCCATTAACATTGAGTCAAGTATCAGAGGGGTAGCCGAGTTAGTCTGAATCTTTAAAAACTAACAGAGGGTCCTGTGGCACTTTTAAGACTAACAGAAGTATTGGAGCATAAGCTTTCTTGGGTGAATGCCCACTTCATCAGACGCAACATTGAGTGTTCTGCATATATCAATAACGGAATAGACTCTAACTGCAGCATTGAGGTTCCAACTTTTTTGTGTCACTATGTGTCTATTTTAATTTCTGGAGACAAGGCATCATTTTTTACATCGTGTTGAAAACTCCAACAAGTGCAAAAAAAAAAGTGATTGTGGATATACTTTTAAATGTGCTTTCAGGGTATAGTAACTGTTGAAGATGAACAAGCATGGATGGCCTCTTACAAATATGTGGGTGCTACAACCAATATACATCCATATTTATCAACAATGATCAACTATGCTCAGCCCGTAAAGTTTCAAGGTTTCCATGTAGCAGAAGGTAACATAAAAGGTTGAATGAAACAACAGTATTTGTCTTCTTACTTCTACTTAGTTTCATGTAATGATTCTTATATCCAATTTGCTATTTTTAGAATCGGTTTACAATTCTTGTTGTAGTTTAGTTAACTCCATTTGTATGGTATTTACAGAACACTTACCTGGAATATAGAATGAACTTGTTATTCCATTTGTCATCCACAGGGAGGCACTGGATTATTAGGAGTATGTTAAGTTAACATATTGTACCTCATTGCAAAGAATAGATCATGTACTGTAGATCTACTGCTTTTTTCTCTTTCAGTAACGTAGGATAAATGTGATTGTCACAAAGGTCAACAGTTTGCTTATTGTGATATATATATATATAATACCCTAAAACATATACCATATTACTTTCTAGTATCTAGTTATACCACTCATGCTCTTTACATAATTGAAATGTTTTCATAAATATAAAAGCCAAGTTTTAATGGCTCACAAGAATGGTCTTATAGAGAAGAGAATGACAAATAAGAAAACATCCGTTAAGATTATTTCAAATGTAATTTGGTTCTGTAAAATGGCAGGAAGTAGAAAAACAAAGAGATCTATGTTACTGCATTGCATAGTATTTATTGCATGGTTTTATATTTTGTTCCGTTTTATACTCTGTATTTTAAAATGAATTTTACTTCTTATTGTTCTAGAACGCAATATTCATTACAATATGTCCTCTTTTAATGAATCAGTTGGACTAGGGTATTTGAAGACGCATGCAATTGAATTTGTGAAGTATCCTTCTATTAAAAGTAGAATACCGAATACCAGTTCTGTTTTTGGTTAGCCAGTAGATGTCTGTCCTATGTACAAGAATCATTTAGTTGTAATTTTACAATATATTGTCCACGCGGAAGCATGGAAAATAGGATACGTCATATAAGAAATAATAATGGTATGAGTAAATGATCTTAAGTCTCTATGTTGTTTTTATTTTGTTTTCCTTAACGTGTTACATAGTTATAATAAACGACAAATGAGTCGAATATACCCCAAGGGAGGCCGAGTGGATTCCAGTAATTACATGCCTCAAATTTTCTGGAACGCTGGCTGCCAGATGGTCTCACTGAACTTTCAGACCCCAGGTAGGCAGTGATGTCCAGTGAACCTAAATTCCAAAGAAAGGCTTGGGCAGGAACACTCAGACAGATGCCACAGACTTCCTCCTGGCATTTTTTGAGGAAACAGACATATGGCTAAACGCTATGATGATGTGTATGGAATCATGGAAGCATAAGACAAGGAAGAATTGTTTTGAAAAATGCATGGAAGAAAATTCAGTCTCCTTTTAGTTGCAAAATTAATTAGCAAGACACTTTAGGCTCTCAAATAAATGTAATAGTGATATAATTTTTACTTCTAAAATAATCACCCTCTTCACAAAAGTCCTATCTTTGCAACAACCAAATGTACAGCTTCCATAGAGAACATTACATTGGAGGAACACACCGGATAACATAGTAAATAATAATAATTACATGTCAGCTATATTTCTAGACCAGTTAGCAATTACTGGCAAATCTCATTGTTAGCACTGGGAAATGGGATAGGCTTTGGGGGGAGGGATAGCTCAGTGGTTTGAGCATTGGCCTGCTAAACCCAGGGTTGTGAGTTCAATCCTTGAGGGGGCCATTTAGAGATTTGGGGCAAAAAGCTGTCTGGGGATTGCTCCTGCTTTGAGCAGGGGGTTGGACTAGATGACCTCCTGAGATCCCTTCCAACCCTGATATTCTATGATTCTATGCAAGCCACTTAAGCTGGTGGCAGGCAGACAGATTGGGAGTTTCCATGGTTCTCTCCTATGCTGAGGGATAACTGGTTTACCCTTTTGGCGGGGGAAAAACACATAATTATTAGTTTTTGCACTGAATCAAGAAAAATATTTGGCTGTACATGCCAGACCAATTTTTCCAGTGTCATCTTCTAACCTGTGGGGAAATAGAACAGGGGGGCCTTCCTTTTAATAGCCAGAGCTTTGAATCTGAAGGCCCCGAAATAAACCCTCTAGCAGAGATCTGTCATGCTGACGGCTTTTATACAGAGTAGTACAGGCCTTAGCATGAGCAAGACTGAACAACATGGTTGTCTGCTAAACTCGGTCAAGGGTAATGACCAGAGGAAGGGGGGGAGTAAAAACCCAGAATGATGCTAAAAGCTATAGCAAAAACTGCTTTAGCAACATAATAACCGCAAGTTTATGAAACTGCTCAAAAAATAGAATATCCGCTTACATTAAGAAATTACTTTTGCAAAAGAGTTAATCATTCTTGCAGTTGCAAGCTATCTGCAAATATTTTCCAATTCCAGCTATCTGCAAATTAACCAATCATAGACCTTCTTTTAGCGTCCTATAACCCCCGCCCCCTTAACCCCTAACCAAAAAACCCCGGAAAATGTGCCTTGCCGAGAAATGTACCCAAACTGATGCCGTACCACCCTCTGGGGAAAACCACCAAGAGCCCCTCTACCCAAATAAACACCCACTTCTCGGAAAATAATGAGGAAGGTACCGAGAGGGGGGGGACTGACCCCAACCCCAGTTTCTTAACTCATGACCCCAGTTTCTTAACTCATGACGTATTGTCTGTACTTTTGCTTGTGGTTTAATGAAATAAAAACCCGCCTGCGAGCGGCCCATGGGGTGTCAGTTTTCGAACTGCACCCCAAACGCGTTTGGTACATATTGCAATAAAGGCCTCAGGCTCTGAGTCTGTAAACTAAAATCAGTGCGTGGGTAATTCTTTCCACGACAAACCTAAAGGGCTATTGTTCTTATTTTTTCCCTTTGGTGATGTGCTCAGTGCCCCAGAAAGTCCTAATGATCATATCCATTTTTCCTCTGCGACTCCTCTTCCACAAAGCTCTGCATCACTGCCATCATTGACTTCTAGCTGAGAGAGACTAGAGAGAGCTGCACTGAGACATACAAGTGTTGCTTGTAAATCAGTCCGGAAGGGGACACAGTGTTGGGGGTAAAGGAAGCAGTGCAAATTTCATCCTTCTCCCTGGGTCTGCACCCATCCCCTCACAGCATTCTCAGCCCTTTGTGTTGTAAATGATTACTATGGGGGAAGGCGGGGGCGGGAAAGCAGCATTGCTCTGTTAAGTGTTCTGTCAGAAGGCCGCACTAAGAGCCTGGAGGATAGGTGAGGGAATGGAAGTCAGCCCACTAAATAGACTTTGGAAGGCTGATGTGTTAAGCGTGGGTGCTGCCAAGTAAGGAAATTGCTAGTATGTGTGCATTCAAAATCCCATATTTTTATGTTGTGGAGGCAATTTAGTTTTGTTTCTTACGTGCATTCTGGGAACTCTGTGGGCGAAAGGAGGCCAGAGTTATCACTAAAAATAGGAGGGAAGTTCTTCATAGGCCAAGTGTGTGATTGGAAATTTGAAGGAAAAATTTGTGTTAGTAAATTTTAGGTTTTTTTGTTTGTTTGTTGTTGTTGTTTTTCAATGTATTTACTGGCTGTGTCTGTGGATATATGTGCAGTATGTGACAGGAGGAGACGAGTAAGATGAAAAGGGAAAGTCTATAAAGCAGTGGTCCATCCAGTTATAATGTATGGTGCTGAGAGTTGGGCAGCAAAGAAGACACATGAGCAAATGATCTGCTCTACGGAAATGCAAATGTTGGGATCTATGAGTGATGTAAGCAAGAAAGACCACGTGAGGAATGTATATGTTAGAGACATGCACAAAGTAACATCCATAATCAAAAAAATGAGGGAGTGCAGGCTCAGATGGCTTGGTCATGTAAAGCACAGTTCTGACAAATATATGGGTAAGAATCCAACAGATTAAGATTGAAGACAACTGACAGTGAGGCCGACCCAGTAAGGTAGGATTTCATAAAGGAAGACCTATTAACATGTGATGTGATAGACTATATGGCATTGAACAGAGGACTTTGGAGGAGAGGACTTGTAAGACCCATTTGATGTGATTAACACAAAGAAGATCTGTGGATAGGCGCTCTATAAATGAATTGAATAATATTCAGACTTTTCAATAAGCATCTGAGCTGAAAATAGTTCCTGTAGTCTCTATGGCCCCGATCCTGTAAACTGATCCATGCAGGCAAACCCTTGTGCTCATGTAGAGTCCCAGTGACTTGCAGGATCAGGGCCTAACACTTTTGTAACTATAGTCTATTTTTTTATGCACATTAGATTTTAGCCTGGTGGATAAAGAAAGACTTTGCCATAGTAAAGAAATCCAAAGTCTTCTAGTTGTGTGTGTAGAAATCACCTTAAGTTAAAGTGGTTATCCTTGGGCAAAAAACTGTGCATCATATTTCCCTGTGTAAAGAAGTTTGCTCTACATCTGCCTTATTCACAGAGATAAGATATTAAATTATTTTTGTCTCTTGACAGATTTAGCAATGCAATTGAATCAGGGAAAATTTGAATATAATGGATCGTGCGGGTGAGTAAAGTTATTTAAACTATGTTCACTATGTATCAGAGCACCATACTACGGTTTTTATAAAACTTTGTCACTTCTAATTATGTGTTACAAATGAAAAATCGTCTGCTAGGTATAGAATAGAGATGAGCAGAATTCCTGGGGTTGATTTATGCTTGCAAAGTAGTGTGCTTAATATACTTTTCAGCCACACTCAATTTTATGAAATGAAATAGAAGAGACTTTGTGTGACAAATTATAAAGATCATGAAACAAGTGTAGGCTCAAAATTAGGTGAAGGTTTCTAATTATCAGAGGAATGACTTTCTGGAACAGCCTTTCAAGGAGAACAGTGGGGGCAAAAAACCTAACTGGCTTCAAGACTGAGTTTGATAAGTTTATGGGGGGGATGGTATAATGGGACTGCCTACAATGGCATGTGGCCCATTGGGAACTGCCAGTAGCAAAAATCCCCAATGGCTGGAGACGGGACACTAGATGGGGAGGGCTCTGAGTTACTACAGAGAATTATTTCTCAGGTCTCTGGCTGGTCTTGAATGACTGTGAAAATAAGACAATTGTCTTAGTAATAGAATTTTTGGTATTCACTACTGTAATTGTCACTATAAGATTTATATATTCATTTATCTGGTATCCTGCATGCATGTTCAGCGGTAGAGAGAATTTGCATACATCAGCAATTTTATTTGGTGGTTAGTTGAAATTCATTTGCTGTAGTGCACTTGTTATAGCCACGAAATGTTCAATATCTGTAAAAGTAGGTGATTTTACTGGTGATGTCTAATTCTGGATACTAGTGCATCCAGAAAGAGTTTGTATTAACCTAGTGTATGAAGTTTAGAAAAGGTTTTCGTCTATAAAATGCGGGTAATACTATCTCCTTTCTCTCACCCATTGACTGTCTTGTCTATCTGGTTTCTGAGGAAAGGACTGTCTCTTACAATGTGACTGGGGCCCCAATTTGTTAGGGAGGGTACAAACTTGGTTGAGTCCTCCAGCCACTATCACAATACAAATAATGAATAATAAAAAATTGAAGAAAGCAGCATATAGTATTGTACTAAAGCAGTGAACAAAAATAAAATACAAAGCATGAGAATGTGTCTGGTGATTTCCCAGGAAATGGTCACGTGTCTCAGTCAAGCTTAAAACCAGTTTGTTTTTCCAAAATGGAGCAGTTGTGATCTTCTCAACAGCAACAAAAAAAGGTGGCTTAGGAGCGGACTGAAATCAGATAAACCCAAGTCAATGCTTCCCTGCTGCTCCTTTCGTATTTGTAAAACTTGTTTTACTTTCAAAAGAAATTTTCAAACAAAAAATTACCCCTGCATCAGTCATTGGCTTGAACGGTTCTGTGTGCCTCTCTGACATCTTAGGCCTAGTCTTCACTTACCGGCTGGTCCGGCGGCACGCCATCGATGTTCTGGGATCGATGTATCGCGTCTGGTTAAGACGCGATAAATCGATCCCGGATCGATCCCGGAAGTGCTCACAGTCGGCGCCGGTACTCCAGCTCGCCGAGAGGAGTACGCGGCATCGACGGGGGGAGACTTCCTGCCGCATCTGGACCGCGGTAAGTTCGGACTAAGGTACTTCGAATTCAGCTACGTTATTCACGTAGCTGAATTTGCGTACCTTAGTCCGATTTGGGGACTTAGCGGGGACCAGGCCTTAGAGTACCTCTATACTTACCTCTGGGTTCGGCGGTAAGCAATCGATCTTCTGGGATCGATTTATCGTGTCTTGTCTAGACGTGATAAATCGATCCCAGAAGTGCTCGCCGTCGACACCGGTACTCCTGCTCCGCGAGAGGAGTACACGGAGTCGACAGGGGAGCCTGCCTGCCGCGTGTGGACCCGCGGTAAGTACCTTGTAGTTCGAACTAAGATACTTCGACTTCAGCTACGTTATTCACGTAGCTAAAGTTGCGTATCTTAGTTCGAACTGGGGGGTTAGTGTGGACCAGCCCTTAGATACATAATGGAATATGGGATACGCCCTAGAACATTGCCAAAGTAATGTTTCTGTAATATGCATAGTACATGGAAGGTTTGATGCAGTATAAATATTTTATTGGCAGCTGTTTGGGACGGCGCTATTAGTCAGGGTTGGCAATGCATGGTCTCTCTGCTCCATCGCCCAACAGCACAATGAAAATGCACTTGCTATTTAGTCCTTTGGAACTATCCAAAGAACAGGCTTGATTTATGCACCAAACTGTTTGGAGGAAATGTGCTGGTGTTATGGAATAAAAAAATGTAACGTGTCTGATATGTTCTGCTCCCTGTGCCTATGAGTATTTTGTAGATATAGTGGGCCTCCTGATTTCTTCTCTGACCTATCCCGGTTTCACACTGGTGTTATTCCATTGGCTTCAGTGAGTCACTCCAGATTTAGATCAGTGTCAGAGCACAGTCAGTCCCACTGATCCTTAACGCAGCCAATCAAGGCTAAAATGCATCCTAAAAATAGCCAATATTTCCCCTTTCACTCCAAATATCTGTTTTAAATGATTACATGGGCTTGTCATTTTTGAAAGCGACACACACTCATTATATAATGCTGAGGAAAATTTCTTTCCTTAATAGAAACCAAACTTGATGTCAAAACGGGAGAGAGTGAAACTGAGATTCTTTTTGTCCTAATAGCTCCTCCAGCACCTTTTTAATTTTTCCTGATTGCAGTCTAGACCTTGATAACCATTTGTACTAATGATGCTTAGCAGAAACGGTGTTATGGGTAAAATATGAGCGCCTAATAGCTGCTATCTGTGCATAGCTGCTGAATTGGCTGGATGATTCAAGTTGCACATTTTCTTCCATTGTTGGGAGAGAATTCCCTTCATCTCTGACACAGCTGGACTCCAGAACACCGCCATTCTATTTTAAAATCAGAATCCTCATTTGTTACTCATCAGTGCACACATGGGTTTCATTGATATGTTGAGCCAGGATATAGTCCCCAGGGAGGCAGTGTAAGTGCTATTATCGCACTACCATTCACACTACTATAATTAAGTGTCCGTCAGTACTAACGTTATCAGTGCTTTTCCTCAAGGGTTTATAATTCAGATGAAGAAATCCACTTCAGGAGGTAATTTACTAAATAAATCTTGGTTGGGGTGGAGTCTGATTCTTTAAAAAACAATTTTGAATAAAAACACTTAGTTAGATCACCTTAGGTTTTTTTATTTTTCCCCTCACAGTTGCATGAATTATAATCAGAATGGCAGTATGTATTTTAAAATACCCTGGGAGATTTCATTGGTTAAAGCTAGACCATCAATATTACTTATAATAAATAAAGTGGCAATTTAAAGTTCCGTACGTAAATACATTTCTTCTTCTCTTTCTTAAAATAAGGTATCTCCTTAAACCAGATTTCATGCGACGGCCAGATCGAACATTTGACCCTTTCTCTGAAACGCCAGTAGATGGTGTTATTGCTGCAACGTGTTCAGTACAGGTAAAATATAACTGAGACTACAGTCATCTTAGAGCATCCAAAACCACATTTAAACACAAGTGGAAATCTAATATGTACAGCAACTTTCTGTGGAATTTGTGGGTTTCATCAAATTGTTCTATCTAATTCATCTAATTATTGTTGTTTGATTGCTGTTTATGACATCTGTGTTTACACGAGCTGAATAGAACAGGATATAATTAGAAATGGTTTGTAATTATCCATTTAAAGTGTGTCACTCAATTTTAAATCCCCCACTATTCTTTGTGGTTTTGAGCAGTCATCTCAAAATAAAAGAAGAGCTCATTTCTGCAGGTAATTCAGAATCATGTATGTTCCACTGGCTGCTACAGAGTCAGACAATGTTTTGTAATGGGAATTTTTCTGTGGGACATTTTCAATACATATAGAACTTCAGAAATGGCCGCCTTATGGTGTCACTTATGGCTACTCTACAAAAGAAGGTAACGCCTGGCTTCAGTAGAATTAGTTGTGGAAAATCAGTTATGGAAAAGTAGTGCGGAAGGTGGGGTGTCTGGGAATACAAACACTTTTTTCATTTATAGAGCAGCCTCATGTATGTCCAAGTTGAATGTTATGAAAAGGTGAGTTACAGAGGTCCTAACTTTTTGAATTCTGTGAATCATCTGAGAGACAGTAGAGCCCATAAAACTCCTGGATAGAGGTTATCAACCTTTAGGAAGGGAAGAAAGAGTTGCAGTGACCTTTTATTGTATTTACTCCACTCTCTGCCAGTGCTCTGTTAGCTCAGATACATCAGACTGCTGCTCAGGAAAACGCTCTGATCTCAGTGATCACTTTATGTATATCCAGAAGAGGAAAAGATGTGAAAATTGCAAACTGCATTCCCAAGCAAAATGTTTGTCATATATTATATACATTTACCCAAGTTTCACATCAGCAATTATAAGAATAAAGGGCATGTTTTGTATAGGATTGTATCACCTCAGTGGAAGCAATGGGATTTAGCAGAGAGATCCCCAGACTCAGAAAAATCCCATGCACTGCTACAGACTAGGGACCGAATGGTTAGGCAGCAGTTCTGCAGAAAAGGACCTAGTGGTTACAGTGGTCAAGAAGCTGGATATGAGTCAACAGTGAGCCCTTGTTGCCAAGAAGGCTAACGGCATTTTGGGCTGTATAAATAGGGGCATTGACAGCAAATCGAGGGACAGACGTGATCATTCCCCTCTATTCAACATTAGTGAGGCCTCATCTGGAGTACTGTGTCCAGTTTTGGGCCTCACACTACCAGAAGGATGTGGAAAAATTGGAAAGAGTCCAGCGGATGGCAACAAAAATTATTAGGGGGCTGGAGCACATGACTTATGAGGAGAAACTGAGGGAACTGGGATTATTAAGTCTGCAGAAGAGAAGAATGAGGGGGGATTTGATAGCTGCTTTCAGCTACCTGAAAGGGGGTTCCAAAGAGGATGGATCTAGACAGTTCTCAATGGTACCAGATGACAGAACAAGGAGTAATGGTCTCAAGTTGCAGTGGGGGAGATTTAGGTTGGATATTAGGAAAAACTTTTTCACTAGGAGGGTGGTGAAGCACTGGAATGGGTTCCCTAGGGAGGTGGTGGAATCTCCTTCCTTAGAGGTTTTTAAGGTCAGGCTTGACAAAGCCCTGGCTGGGATGATTTAGTTGGGGATTGGTCCTGTTTTGAGCAGGGGGTTGGATTAGATGACCTCCTGAGGTCCCTTCCAACCCTGGTATTCTATGATCCGGATATATGGATCCTAGTTCCAATTCTGCTGCCACTTGCACTCATTGTGTGATGATGGGCAAGTCATGTGGGTGCTCAGTAAGTTTCTGTATCTGTAAAATTGGGATAATAAAGCTTACCCTTCTTTGTAAAGCATATGGGATCTTCAGATGAAAAGTGCTGTATAAATGCAAAATGCTATTGTAAGCGAAAAACTTATGATTTATATTGGGTTATTACTTAGTGGCCCCACTCTGAAGCAGGGCCCCATGCACTGAACAAACATACTGGAGGGCACAGTCCCTGCCCTAAAGAATTTACAGTTGTGTTTAAGACAAGACACAACAACTAGATGTAACAAACAATACTAGCGAAAGGAGGACTAGGGTAACAGAAATAGGAACACATGTTCCCTAAGGTAATTGTGTTCATAATTTGTTGGTTCTGAGTCAATCTTATAGTAGTACCTAGAAACCACAATAGAGATCAGGACCCCATTGTGCTAGATGGTGAAGAGGCAGTCTCTGTCCAAACATTTACAATTTGAATAGGGAAGACAGAGAGAGGCTGGAGGGGAAACAGAGTCACAGAGAGGTCTCCTACAGCAGGTCAGTGACAAAGCTGGGAATAGAACTCGCGTCTGGACTCTCGGTCCAGTGACCAAGCCACTAGACTTCATTGTCTCTCAATTCAGTCATTTCAAGTTGTCTGTAATTGAAGAATGTAAGACCAGATACTTCGTTGCACATCAGAAAAGAACAGGTCAAAATCAACTTTGGTTTGTGCAGTTTTAAATATGTTTCATTTTTGCTTTCAATCCTTGACAGTACAGAATAACAACATATACTGTGTTGGCAAATAAAAGCTTATGTTAGTGAAACAAAAATTTGTCACAGGAAAATGGCCTGCTGTAGCCAGATAAATCTGGACTTAGAATAAATTTGCAGCAAATTCAAAATATTTGTCTGAAGAGAGATATAGGACTCCTGTAAAAGGCTTCCATTACACTAGTTTTTTTTGGTAAGTATCTTGCATTGCGCAGATTTGCGCATTTAGTGAGTACCATGAAGAAGTGGCTAGTATAATGCACTGAAATTAAAGCAGAGCATAACATCCAGACATATAGTTAGAAAGTTTTCCCTAATATCTAACCTAAATCTCCCTTGCTGCAGATTAGATCCCTTATTTTTTGCCAGTCTTCAGTGAACATGGAGAACCGTTGATCGCTGTTCTCTTTATAATAGACCTTAATATATTTGAAGACTGTCATCCGGTCTCCCCACAGTCTTTTTTCTCAAGACTAAGCATGCCCCGTTATTTTAACCTTTCCTCAAAGGTCAGGTTGTCTAAACCTTTTATTGTTTTCTTTGCATTGCCCTGGACACTCTCCAATTTGTCCATATCTTCCTTAAAGTGTGGCGCCCAGAATTGGACAATAGTGCTGAGTCGAGTGGGGCAATTCCACCTGTTAATATACTCCAGAATATTAGCCCTTTTTTGCAACTGTATCACATTGTTGACTCATATTCAATTTGTGATCCACGGTTGCCCCCAGATCCTTTTCACCAGTGCCTACCCCCTTATTCCTCATTTTGTAGATATGCATTTGATTTTTTTTCCGAAGTGCAGTATTGTCCACTTATCTTTATTGAATTTCATCTTGCTGATTTCAGACCAATTCTCCAAGTTTTGAAGGTCGTTTTGAGTTCTAATGCTGTCCTCCACAATGCTAGCAACTCCTCCCAGCGTGGTGTCATCTACAAATTTTATAAGCATACTATTATTCTGTTATCCAAGTCATGAATAAAAATATTGACGAGTACCAGACGCAGGACTGAGCCCTGCAGAACCCCAGTAGCTACGTCCCCCCATTTTTTTACAACAAACCATTGATAACTACTCTTTGAATATGGTCTTTCAACTATTTGTGTATCCACCTTATGGGAATTTCATCTAGACCACATTCCCCTAAATAGCTTATGAGAATATCATATGGGACCATGTCAAAAGCCCTACTAAAAACAATATATATCATGTCTATTGCTTCCCTCCATCCACTAGGCCAGTAACCCGGTCGGAGAAGGAAATTAGATTGGTTTGGCATGATTTGTTCTTGTCAAATCCATGTTCACTATTATTTAACACCATATTGTCCTCTAGGTACTTACACATTGTTAACTTAGTAATTTGTCCCAGTATCTTTCCAGGTATCGAAGTTAGGCTGACTGGTCTATAATTCCCAAGGTTCTCTTTGATCTCCTTTTTAAAGATAGGTATTACGTTTGCCCTTTTCTAATCCTTCTAGTCTCTGACATCTTCTAGGAGTTCTAGAAGATAATCACTAACATTTCTGAGATTATTTCAGCCAGTTCCTTAAGTACCCTAAGGTGCATTTCATCAGGCCCTGCTGATTTGAATGCATCTATCTTATCTAAATATTTTGTATGCTAATCTTTCCTTGTTATGGCTTATATACCGTCTCCTTTGTTGTTAATATTAATTGTTTTTAGTATCTGGTCACAATTTAACTTTTTAGTGAAGACTAAAGCAAAATAGGCATTAAACACCTCAGCCTTCTTGAGGTCATCTGTTGTTAGCTCTCATTCCCTCATAAGTAGAGGACTAAGCTTTCCTTTGTCTTTCTCTTGCTCCTAATGTACTTCTAGAACCATTTCTTATTGCCTTTTGTCTCCCTTGCTAGGTGTAACTCTTTTTATGCCTTAGCCTGTCTGATTTTGTCTCTGCATGCTTATGCTATTTCATTGTACTCCTCCTTAACAATTTATCTGTGTTCCATTTTGATTTCAAGGTCATTAAAGAGCTCCTAATGGAGCCCTTTTAGCCTCTTACTATTCTTCCTGTATTTCCTTTGCCTTGGGATAGTTTGCTGTTTCATCTTTAATATCGTCTCTTTGAGAAACTGTCAGCTCTCCTGAACTCCTTTTTCCCTTAGATTTTCTTCCCATGGGACCTTATCTACCAGGTCTCTGAGTTTGCTGAAGTCTGCTTTTTTGAAGTCCAGTGTCCTTATTCTGTTGGTTTCACAACTTTATTTCATTAGAACCATTAAATCTATCATTTCATGATCACTTTTCCCCTAATTGCCTTCCACCTTTGCATCCAATTTCTCTCTGTTGGTCAAAATCAAGTCTAAAATGGCTGTCCCCTTGGTTATTTTCCCCATCTTCTGAAACAAGAAGTTGTCCCCTGTTCATTCCAACAATTTATTGGAGATTTGTATTTCCTCTAGACATGCCCCTTTATTGAGCCCAGTAATTTGGGTAAAGCATATCTTCCATAAGGACAGCAAGTCTTGATCTGAAGACATCAAGAGATGGAGAATCCACCACTTCTCTTGATTGTTTGTTCCAATGGTTAATCACCATCACTGTTAAAAATTTGGGCCTCATTTTTAATTTGAATTTGTTTGGCTTCATCTTCCAGCCATTGGCTCTTGTTACATCTTTCTCTGATAGATTAAAGAGACTTTTAGTGCCCAGCATTTTCTCCCAATGAAGGTCTTTCTATACCAGGAACGCACTTTTAAGCACATAAATAGACGCATTAAAGTCAGTAGTACCGCTCATGTGCGTAACGTTAAGCACGTACTTACGTGCTTTGCTGGATCAGATCCTCACTGGCTTGAGCAAGGCATAGTACGGACAGGCTCAGGGCAACCTTCACCAAATAGCTCTGCCAATCCACATCTTTGTAAAAACATTAGAGAAAATGTACTGCTTTTTAAAGGGTGCTGGAATGACAACACTGAATGTGGACGTCTATAGAACAACATATGCAGTAGCAACACGTAAACTCCCCTATGTACCACCTCACCAATATGTGGCAATCCTGTTTTGTAGGAACTACAGGTAGAGTGTTAAGATGGTAAGCTCTCTGGGGCAGGGACTATTTTTTTGTTCTTTGTTTAGCACAATGGGGTCCTGCTCCATGACTTAGGTCTCCTAGGCACTATGGTAATACAAGTAATAAGAAGAAAATGAAGATAACTCAGTCTCCACCTCCACCAGATCAGTGGCCCTCTGTTCAGAAGTACCATCACATTCATAGGTGCTGACTCCCGTGGGTGCTCCGGGGCTGGAGCACCCATGGGGAAAAATTAGTGGGTGCTCAGCACCCATTGGCAGCCAAGCTCCCCTCCCCGCCTCACCTCGCCTCCGCCTCCTCCCCTGAGCATACCGCGTCCCCGCTTCTCCCCCTAGCTCCCAGTGCTTGCCGCCACGAAACAGGGACGAGTGGGAACGCGGCATGCTCAGGGGAGGAGGCGGGGCTGGGGCAGGGATTTGGGGAAGGAGTCCAATAGGGGCAGGGAGGGAGCGGGGTTGGGGCGGGGACTTTGGGGAAGGGGTTGGAATGGGGGCAGGGCAGGGGTGGAGTCGAGGCGAGGCTGGGGGCAAAGAGGGGGGTCGAGCACCCACCGGTGCCAGCAGAAGTTGGCGCCTATAATCACGTTTGTCTGTTATTATAAAAGTTATGTAAAGTTTACACATGTCCACTATCCAATGTATTGATGCCACCAACTCAGTTTATATAGGTGACAGAGTAAGTGAGATTACAATAACTTGCGGTTACTACAGTGGCAGTGACCTAGAGGTGAAAGGCCTTCATATGCCTGTTACCAAGGAACAATCTAGTCCCACTTAGAAAAAGCATCTCAGTTCTGAATTGATTCATCTGCTGCTATAAGCCAAGTTGCCCCTTGAGCAAAAATTTGCCAACTTTGCCAATGTTTTCATCTGATATGGCAAACTTGAGAGAAAGACCCTACTTGTGACCCAAACCAAGCTTTGAACATACAAGTTCATGAGAGAAAAGCCAGTGCCTTTACCACTATAAAATCTACTGCACAATAGTGCACTTGCATGTGTGTGTTTATTCAGCATTCAATGTTTGCAGTGAGATCACAACCCAACAAAGCACTTACACCCATTCTTAAGTGCTGTGCTGTAATGAGGCTTTGGGGCTGAGAATATTGCATGCACAACAGCAGCTGCTGAAAAGTAGTGGGAACAATATGACTTTCCCATGGGGCTGTTATTAGAATATACATGCAGTCGGCCTCTCACTAAAATTCAGCATAAAACCCCACAAATAGAAAAGAGGAATCCTATCAGAAAAGACGCTGTTTACTTGTTACTCATACAGCTGCATAATATCAGCATGGAATCTAATTTTTAAAAATAAGTGGTACTAGTATATGTATATGTATAAATAGGCCAAATTCATTATTGATTTACACGCTGTAATTTGTTGTGTGTGCACATATTCATAAAAATCTTAAAGAATTACCTTTTTATTTACAAAACCAAATATGCCAACATGAAATTTAGTGGTTATTTGATGCTGCGGAAAAAAATTACACTATTAAATACTATGACTGCTCTGTATAATGAACGTATGTGAATACTGTTATTTGACAAAGTATACAAGTGACATTGTTTCCACTCATACAGTAAAAGTACTGTATGTTTTATATTGTTACACTCCTCTGATCTAAAGAAAGTATTTAATTCCTTTTCTTCTTTATTCAGGTAATATCTGGTCAGTTCTTATCAGATAAAAAAATTGGTACATATGTAGAAGTGGATATGTACGGGTTACCTACGGACACGATACGTAAAGAATTTCGAACCCGCATGGTGATGAACAATGGCCTGAACCCTGTTTACAATGAAGAATCATTTGTATTTCGAAAGGTAGGATTTTTTGAATGTACACTTGGGTGTTTTGAAACCTGCTCTTGCAAACCTTTTCCCATGTGAATATTCTTTACTTGCATGAGCAATCCCCTTTGCTTCAGTGTGACTGCTCACATGAATAAGGGTCACTCCCATGAACAAGGATTTGCAGGATTGGACCTTAAATTTGTAGGACTCGTGTTTACCACAGTAAACCTGTAAACCATTAAGGCTGAATTAAACTTCAACAGTTTTTTTTTTTATGGATAACCTCTAGTTGTCACATGATTTTTTTTTTTTTTTGTCTGTTTGGCTTTTCCCTCTTTTTTGCTTCCTCCTCCTTCTTGGAGGAACCCACGTCCTTCGTGGCAATGCCTGTGTTCCAGGTATGCAGTCTGCTCAGAATGAGCTCCAGCTGGTGGACACCAACATTCCTTGGAGATGTCTTCTTCCCTGCCCTGACAGTGGCTGCTATCTTGCACTGTTCCTTCAGCCAAGAGGGCAGGTGAGATGCTGCATCCAAAGCTAAGGTCAATGTCATTACATGGAAAAAATGGAAGGGTTCTGTGTTCCTCACACATGTGGCCAGCTCCCTTCTCCTGTAGACCATGTGTATCGTGTACTTAAAAAACAAAAACAAAAAAAACACACCACCACCTTTTTCCTGGTACTGTATGGTGGACTCCCACAGGGAGATCAGTCATCATCTCAAATGTTCAGTTTTTATCTCTCAGTCTGATTTTTATTTTATTTTTTGTCAACTGGAGTTTCATCCAAAATACTTGCGTTAACAGTGCTGTCTTTGATAATGTGTGTTTTTCTTTCACCTGTTCTGTTGTCCTGCAGAATTTTTACTGTTTTTATTTCGTGACAGGTTTTGCCTGGTGGTCATACTGTTTTTATATGTATATTGTGTAACACAGATAATCTGCTTCCAGTGTAGCAAATGTAGTGGACTCCGATCTCCTGGGAGGTGACTTGTCCTAATGCTGTGCTGCTGGGACCCTAGTTCCGGAATGCATCACTATTCAGTACATGTTTAATGGTATCCTGAACAGGGATGAACTTAAGAATGTGCTCGGGTGCTTTCCTGCATAGGGGCCTAGGAAATGGGCAAGAGGAAATGCTTTACGTTCACTGTGGGCAGTCCCAGATGGGCGTCCTTGCCCTGGGCTGGGTAACCAGATGACCAGCATCTGCCGCCCTTTGGGTTCTTCCCACTCAGGGGACATATGCTTGTACAGTAAACTATGATTTGCCACACCAATCCCATAATAACTCATTTGTCACAACTTGACCCCTTGTAAGTATAATATGAGTAAACAACCAAGGGGCATTTGTTCCCTGGTATTCTCCCATGATCATGGAGGAGGAGTTAAAATTAACAACAGGCCTCTGGTCAGTCAGACAGTACTTCACAGGGCCAGTTAACTGTGGTGTCTGTGAATAGTTCAGACGTGCACAGAGATCAAAAAGCTGTTTGTTTCTATACTCTTTACTTAAGGCTTAAACTGAAGGCAGCGGATCCAAGGGAGGAAAAATCTGTTTTATTTTCTTCCCTGAGTGACAGTCTCAGGCATCAATGAATAGAACCAGGTGGAGAGAGAAAGGAAAGTAGTAATGTCTCAGTGTCATTTTAATTAGTATTGATTCCTTTCCGGGTCAGGTCCTCTTTATTCCTTTCCTCTCTCTGTCTCTTACCCACTCCCGCTCTCAGGGCCCTTTCTGGCCTGCAGTCCAGGCAGCCTGGGAATGAAAGATTGCTGGCCTGCCCCGTACAGACATTCCTGTGCAGGGAATCCTCTCTCCTCCCATCCTATCCCTGCTCACCCTTCTGAGGAAGCAGGTGGAACAGGGGTCAGGCTAGCCCTTTTGGATTCAGGTGGGAGCGAAAGGAGTTTCTGCTGTTGCTTTTGTTGGTCAGGATGGGAACTGTCAGCTTCAGGTACCCTTTGCTTCAGTGTGACTGCTCACATGAATGAGGGTCACTCCTATGAACAGCTTCAGGTACCTACTTTCCAGCAACCTCTACCTCTTCCCTCTGTGCGAACCCTCACACCCATCCCCGCTAAGAGTGTTCCCCACCAGCACCAGGCCTCCCATTGTGTATTGCCCTCCTTCAGTTGCCTTATGATGTACGTGTCACCCTCTTCCCCACCAGACCTCTCCAGCTGAGTTCACATCACCTCTCCCCCCCAGAATCTCCCTCCTACAGACAGTGTGTAACACCCTATTCTTCCCCCTTCTCGCCACCCTTATTCTATGGTTGATGTCCTTTCCAAGCACCACCACCACCCCCGTCATTGCCTTTCCCCTCACCCCAGGATTACCCGTCTGCCTTCGACTACCAGTTTGTGTCTCTGCTACTCCCACGTCGTATTTCCCTGCCAGCTTTCAGGGGTCACTGGCCTCCAGTGATGAAAAATAAATAAGCAAACTATTTAATTGTTTTGATTACAATCTGGAGAATTCTTCAAAGAGCAATTTCTGTGCTCCAAAAAAATGAACACCAAGAAAGAGAGAGAGAGAGAGAGAGAGAAACTAAACTTTTCCAGTAATGCCTCAGTGTCTGAAAGTGTACCGCTTGCATCCAGCAAAGAGTGATGGTATTGTCTAACAGATTAGTAGGCTGTGCTTCTGAATTACCAGTAATGGAAATGGACATCCACAATGTTGTGTGATCTCTGGATGCTTTCAAGTGTGGTACTTGGGGAATTTGAAACATTGTAAGAGTCAGTGAATGTCTTTATTTGATGGTTCCCAGGTTATTCTACCTGATCTCGCTGTTCTGAGAATAGCAGTGTATGACGACAACAACAGGCTGATCGGTCAGAGGATCCTGCCTCTAGATGGCCTTCAGGCAGGCTACAGACACATTTCCCTTCGAAATGAAGGCAACAAACCACTATCACTACCCACAGTTTTCTGCAACATTGTGCTCAAAACATATGTGCCTGATGGTTTTGGAGGTAAGAAGAAACACATATTACAGCTTTGTGAATCTTGGGTTTTAGTATGCAAGGAATATAAGTGCATTGTGCAATAGAAAATACATGATCCCTGGAGCACTGGAAAAATGTTATATCTGCTAATCTGTAGGAAAATGTCTTATATCTGGTTAAGATATCTTTACTTTTGTCTCAAATGCCTTAATGTTAACAATAAAGAGTGTAGCCTTTCAAAATCAAGGTAGTGATTTATATTAGTTTGGGAAGAAACAAAGCTAAAATTACATTTCCCAAGGTTACCTGAATTTGTCAGTTTGCCAGTACTTAATCTCTTTAGAATCTCTTAATCTCTTTAGAAAGAACTCATTGGATATATTAATTGGAATAATTGTCTAAGTTAAAACATATATTGTAGTTTCATAATCTAGGGGGCAAACAAGATGCTGTGTTGTTTTTTTTTAAAAGAGTACTTTAATATTCTTCTAAATACTCCTGCTCTGAAAAGTGGACATGCAAGATGCCAAATTTTCAAGTGTTTATAAAGTTTGCAATTACAAGTGATTTCCCACCACCCAGTTTTGCATACTTCAAACCACTCTTTAAATTAAATCTTAGCCATCACTTATTAGTGACAGGGTTGCCAGTTTTGGTTGGATGTGTTCCTGGAGATTTCATCGCATGACATAATCTTTAATTAAAGATTAATCTTTAATTCCTGGAGACTCCAGGCCAATCCTGGATGGTTGGCAACCCTACTGCCAGTGTTAAAGTTGCCACCCTTATTATCTTCGGTGCCCTGAGATAGCCATCTATGCCTGATCTCTGAAAACTCGTGCTAGTTATTTTTCTCTTTACAAGACAAACTTTTATCTCTTCAAGATAAGTATTATGATAGATAGGTCTCTGACACTGCTCCTACAACAGTGCTCTATCAGTATGTTTGCTTGAATAAAAAATACCAGCATAACTTTATTGAAACCACTTCTTAAAAGCAGTCACGGAAGTCTTGTGTAGAGGTCTAGGTCTAATAGCAGTAAACACCAAGAACTGCCAGCGAAGTTACGCCACCATTATTGTGCTACTAGTGATGCAGATTAGGTAGCAAATCCAAGTGCAGCAGAGAAGCAGAAGAGCATGGATGTGCTCCTTTCATTTACATGTATTTTAGTTACCCTAGGTCTTAGTATTTTTAAACTGCAGGTAAGTGTACTGGAAGTTTTCCACTTTCATTAAGCATTTGTCGCTGAGAAATGTTTTGTTTTTTTTCAGGTGGGATGAAATTTGCTCTTGTATAGAGAGCTAGTGCATGGCCCATGTACCACCTGTATCCCACTTAAGACCTCAAATTAGGGCTCACATTGGATTTTAAGTGGGCCATAGGCCTTGTTCTGTCCCTCTGAACTTCACCCTCAAAGAGATTTTTGGGAAACCTTGTTGGAAAAATAATGTTTTCCTCTTTGTAAAACTAATTCAAAATGTACAAAATAGTTACTGCAACTTTAATGTGGATTGGATTTTCAGTAGTAAAAAGTAGAGAAAGAGTGTGCACGAAATTGTTAAAGGGACTAATTTTACCAAATATCATTAAAACCTTATATACATCATTTGCTAGTATTTACAACCAAGCTTTAAGAAAAAAAACATAGGTCCTGGCTTTTATGAGACTACTCTCATGCCTAAAGATAAGCATATACATAATTGTTTGCAGGATCAGGGCCTTTTAGAGCAAAAATAATAAGTTAAATGTTGACTCCCCACTGAAATCAATGAGAGGTTTGCCATTGATTTGATTGGTACCAGGTACTTACCCAATGTATTCATTCAATGAGTTTTAACCAACAATTTTTACCAGTAAGGGGCCCAATTCAGAAAGAACTTTTGCATGTACTTCAGTACGTACGCACATGCTCAAAGCGCTGTCCTGAATCAGGATGAGTTCCTGAATTGGAACCTTAATTTTGTAAAGTTTTGGAACCAGTTAATGTGACATAAATGAAGTTCCATTGTGTTTACTATTAACTCTTCAATTTGCAGAGTTTGGGAGTTTTTTAAAGAATTGTACTGCTCACACACAAATCCAGAAATGATACAGACTTTTTTTTTTTTCATAGAGAATTTCAAAATCAGTTTGTAAAAGGCAAGCTGTGTAAAAGTTCAGTGTCGGTTGATCTTCTAAATTGCCAACGTTACTACAGGTGGTTTATCTGTAAGATTTCAGGATGTGAAGGGAAAAAAAATATTTACCTCGAGTAGCTTTATCATTAAAGTGAAATATTGCTAGGATGAGGACACGATACGTGATATCTTGGTGCCTGTGTAGGGAAAATGGGCTCTGTACTAATGAGAACTCAACAAGCTCAGTTGTTGTTTCTCTTTTCCCAACGACTGTCATTTTTGACTTGTCACCCTTTATATTTTCTCGTTGATATTGAGCAATAGCCTGATGACCAAAAGAGCCTTGAGATGTTACTTTTGATGTTCAGAAGGCATCATTACTATTATATTTACATGTGGGTTTTGAGTGCTTGTCATCTGTTCTGAATGTTACATTGTTTTATGAACTTACAATTACAATCTCTGATTTGTAACTAGATTGTTTTGGCAAAGTATCAAGAATCTTAATTTTCAGCTACTTTCCTTTTTAACCTGTAGGATTAAGATTTAAGAACACCTCTCATGCCAAATAATAATGATTTATGATTGCTTCATGATAGGGTTAGGAAAAAATATGCACCATTGTCTTTTTTTGGTGTGGTTTGCTGATTTTCTATGGTTTATCTGTTTCAGTACCCCTGCTCCTAATAGCCAATGGTACACAATACTGTTCTGAAGAAATCCATAATGAGGCAGCAGACTTCAACGAGAAGTCTTTTATAATATATAGTGTACATAATAAGTAAGCACTATTATATATAGTCGTGATGGGACTTCTGTTTCTATAACACATGCTTTCTAAGGTTATACTGGTTAAACGCAACTTTTTTTTGTTTGTTTTTTAACTCATAGCTTTAAAACTTTTTGGTATTCAGTTGTACCTTGCCAAAAAGACCACAAAAAAGGAAAATTTAAGCAGAGGACAAGTGGTGCGGTAGAAAAAAGCTGTGAATCATTTACTTCCAGTAGAAACGCTGAGCCTTTGGCGCAGTATATAAATGATTAGTAACAAAATTTGCAAAGGTCTCACTCTCCCACACACATAAGGAGGTTTTTTTTACTTGAAAGTTCTTAATATTCAAGTTCCATTTTCAAATACTATGTCATGGTTGCAGGATCAAGGCAGGCATGGATTTTCGTTGAAGCGTAGGTTCTAGGGATTGGAAGGGTAGTTGGCTCAGTTAAAGGAAAGGGAAAATATTCAGGTTGTTGGGGCCATTATGTGCTTGGGATAAGGTCTGTCCATTTGATATTTGTGGGAAGGACAGCTGAGTGTGAGAGAGAAGATACCAGTTGGTGGCGAACAGTGGTATTGGATGTTTTTGGGTGGTTAACTTGAGCTGTCCAGGTGAAAAATATTATTTAATGGAGCTTTCATATCTCGCACAAACTATCTTCACATACAGATCAAGTAGATTCTAAGGACAGAAGGCCTGATCCTTCATTCTTGACTTGGGCAAAACTTCCAGTGAATTCGGTGGGAAGTTTGCATGAGTAAGGACTATAAGCAAGATTATTCCCAAAATTCGAACTGGTTAATATGTTTTTCCTGGACTGGTACATGCGGCCCTAGTCTCGTGTTTTATCTATGACATCACTACTAGTTACTTTGAAAACAGCTATGACATGAGACAGGATTCTGGTATGTGAAATAAAATTCAGATCTTTAGGAAAACATAGACTTCCAAAACCAGCGCTCTAGAAGTACAGAGCCATTACATTACTGAGACTATCTGGAATGCAAGCCCACAGAAAGGTTTATCTTTACTGATAAGCAACTGGAAGATGGATTTTCTTTATTACATTACAACATTCTGAACCGAAAGAATCCACTATGCACATGGTGTTGTGTTTGAGGGGCAGTAACTGAACTCACTACTCTCTTTCCAGCATGTGAGAAAAGGTTTAGTTGTATTTCATCTCAATAATCAGTTGCATTCCCCCAAAATACAGTAAAGTAAGAACATCATCCATGACTCCCAGGATGATCATGGCAAAAGCTCAGGCATATTATGTACAATATTTTATAATGAATGGTTGAATCAAGATACAGCTTTTAGACAAGAGAATGGATGCACTCTGGATTTCTGTGTAATACTTCTTCAACTAGGAGGCCCATTTAATAGTCACATGCAGGAAAGGGGCAGTATCTTGAAACATTAAAATATTAATTATATTTAAACTCATTAATGTCCTGCGTGACTGGTTATCTTCTTCCGTATCATGAAAGCCCATCATCCTTAAAATGGTAATTCTGCTCAAAGGAATGTCCTTAGGGACTCTTTTCACTTTCAGCGGATATACTTTTCCACTGCACAGGTCTTCTTGAGTATTACTGAAGTTAAAGTTACATAGGGATCACCAGGTCATTGCTACTCTCTGTAGATGCTTTACAATTGTAGGTACTAAAATCAATTCAATTTGTCACGCAGCATTTCTCATTATGCCTTTGCCACTTGTGAGTTACTTGATTATCTTTAAATCAAGGCCTGAAAAGATACATTTGCTGTAGAAGCAAGGACGGATGTCTCTGTGTAGCTCTCGATATACAGTTATACATTAATAGCTACGTACACAAAACCCATGACACATAATCCATACAATCATATTTCTTATGGGATGCAAATGTTAATTTAATTTCAATTTTATTGATTTTTACACACTGCCCTATAGCAAAGAGACAAGTATGTAAAATTAGCAATACTCTCTTTGGGCCTGATTCCAATATCACACCCAGTTTGCCACTAGAATAACTAAGATCACAAATGGGGCCATCCATGTATTAAGGACTTAAATTGTCAAAAAGGTGTTTCCTGATTCAACTAACCAGTATAAAACACAGTATATGGTAAAAGTGAATGTTTATCATGACTGTCAAGTGAGTCAGGGATTCTGTTGTTCATATCGTGTTGTAAATGCACATGGCACTGTGCAGTGGTTAAACCATACCTGCTCCAAAGAGCTGGCCACATCGAGCCCTCAACAGTTTCATCCCATGCCTGTTGATGCAAATAGCAAAACTCCTATTTTCTTCCGTGGTCCATGATCAGGCCTCAGTTCAGCAAAGAACTCGAGCCTGTGCCTGATTTGAAAGACACAAGTAGTTTTACTGAAGTCAGTTGGACTGCCCTCGTGTTTCAAGTGGGCACGACCTTAGGCACCTTGTTAAATGAAGATCTAAATACACATGTGGATGCACTATGTGCAGTGTAAATAAAAGAAGGTGAAAAATACTCCTTAGAGCTGGGATGCTTCTAGGAAAGGGAAGAGGGTTTATTAAGTTCTTTTGGCAGAGTTAAGGGAAGGCAATTGCAGAACACTAATTTGTGAAGTTATACCAGGTATAAAGTCTGCACTAGGGGAGAAATTATGGCCGATAGTTACGCCAGGGTAAGACTCACAAGTAGGTAAAACTGTAAAATGATTTCACAACTACTATCTAATAGCGGGCAGCAGAACCACTCAGGGCAAGGGATAGAAGAGAGAACGTCTAAATGAGCTTCTCCTACCCGCAGCAGCTTTCTGGGCATTCTGTCCCAGAGAAAATGGGTGGAAGAGGAAACAATAGGAGGCGTCACAATATAATCCTAACTTATTAATTGGTTTATAGCCCTCTCGTTGCATCCCACATCTGGGCCTTGGCAGAGTGAGTGGTATGAGTAGTAGTGCTGTCCGGAGTCATACAGGAGGAATTCTGTAAATAAAAGATGTCACTTGTACTATTGTTTAGGCCATCCGTGTAAAACAATTAGTTCCCTTCACCTATGAGCCATGGAAAATACCAGAACAATTTGTGTGAAGGCATCTTTACTTCCAAGGTTTTATTCCTGGCTCAGCCACTGGCGGCTAGATGACCTTGGGCAAGTCACTTTGTGCTGTGCCTCAGTTTTCCCTCCATTTGTAAAATAAGAACAATGCTACTGATCACCTTTATAAAGTGCTTTAAGATCTACTAATGAAAAGTGCTATATTATTATTATTATTATTTATTATTATGGCCTGGTCAAAAGCCCTTTGAAGTAGGAGTCTTTCCATAGACGTCACTGGGCTTTGGATTAGGCCTTTACTCAATCATGAAATTTTTAATCTCCTTTTCTCTCTTGTCAGAGGGAAGGGAGAGAGACTAAATTAAAAAAGCTTACCCATTCCTACCAAGTTTACTATGAAAAGTTGGCCCAGTGTTGAGGACAGTGGAACATGTGGCGAGAACAGAATAAAGCCTTTGTGAAAGCTAAATTACATTGTGCTTTTTGAATGACTCTTAAAATATTGAAAAACTGATAAATATTCAATTTTCTTTCAGATATTGTGGATGCTTTATCAGATCCAAAGAAATTTTTATCTGTCATGGAAAAAAGAGCAGACCAGATGAGAGCTATGGGTATTGAAACTGTAAGTAGAAATTAATTATGAACGTAGGCAAAATAATTTCATATAGTGGACAATGCAAAATACAGGCTTCACTTTACAAGAAATAATACCACTGCAATGAGATTTGGGCCACAATGTTTGGTCAGTTCTCCTGTTGATTAATTGGTCATTAATGCAAGTTATTCTCTTAATCTCTATTTTCAAATATAGAACTGTTCTACTCTTAAATACATGAACATGTGTTGTCAGATTTATTAAAATATCCTTCACTGCATTTCCAAATATAGTCATAATCATGAGGGATTTTTTATCAGTCATGGCAGCACATCCATGTGTCTAAAATTAGAAAGGAGACATCCTTATTAATTTTCAGTAAAAATAGTTTATAAATTCTTCATCTGAAAATAATTTTTGTCTAGAAGTATTAGCAAATATATGGGGAATTTTCTCTAAAAGTAAATGACTTCGTTTCTTTCCCCCCTGCAAATGATATTTTGTAATCATGCTTTTTCCAGAGTGATATAGCTGATGTACCAAATGACACCACAAAGAATGATAAGAAAGGAAAAGCTAATAATCCCAAAGCAAGTGTGACTCCTCAGAGTAGTTCTGAACTTAGACCAAGTACCACTTCCGGCCTCGGACCTGGGATGGAAACTAAGAAAGGTAAAGGAAAACGAGCTTTCTCTTCTTTAAATGGTTTAGAACAGTGGTCCCCAACACAGTGCCCACGAGCGCCATGGCACCCGCCGGGGAATCTGTGTGCGCCCGCGTACTGTCCGGCGGACCAGCATCCACCGAAATGCCGCCGAGAAGCAGCGTCATCCAGAGGCGTCGCCCCCGAAATGCCGCTGATTTTCGGCAACGACACCTCTGGATGACACTGCTTGTCGGCGGCATTTCGGCAGCAACGCCTATTGATGTTCCCACTTCTCGGCGGCATTTCGGCGGTTGCTCATCCGCCAGCCATGGTCCTCAGTGGCTCGTCATCCGGCGCCCGTCAGACAAAAAAGGTTGGGGACCACTGGTTTAGAAGGACACAAAGAAGTACTACCTCATTGTTTTTAGTTTTGTACTTCCTATAGTTTCTAATCCCTCTGAAAAGCTCAAAAAGTAACATCTTTCTCTACTAGTGGTGTCTCTGTCCACTTGGCAAATACTCTTCTATCCATATTTCTCTTGGCGCAGAAGCCAATATGGTTGGATTTTAATAAATGTCATGTTTGTGCACCAGTGTAGTCAATGCTATCAGCAGGAACATGCATGACATTGGGAACAATATTTATTAATGATCTACTACAGTAGGACTAGTGGGGAAGGCTGTTTTCTTGTATACTTCACAAAAATTCTTTTGTTTTAAAAATTCCTCAGCAGAGTGGTTGATTTTAAATTAAAACTAGGTATTTAGGATTCTGTGGGGATCCCCCATCAAACTAGAAATGTTTTAAAAAGTGGCTGTATTCCAAAAAGTATCTGTGAAACTGGCATTGTGGGCACCCACGTTTACTGTCAAATATTTCCATATCAAATGTGCTCAGTTTATAAGCAGATAGGTGTTTTTTTCCTAACTGCTTGTCCTGCAAAATCATCTTTGAGAACCAAGAGGGTTCTTTCTCTCTCACACATCACAGATAATAAAGGTTCTGTGGGGCCAAATGGGTTTGCACAGGTATAACTGAGTGAAACTTGGTAAACATTTCTGTTAATGTGCCAGAAGGAATAGCTCATTCGCTGGTGGCTGCCTTGGTTTTGCAGGGATAACGCAAGTAAAAAGCAGCACAAACTTATTTTTGGCATGAAAGTTAGCAGGTAGGGCTGAATACACAAATAAGCAGAGCTGTTGGGAAAGAGGATGACATTTCTATAGTCACTTCTCAGAGTAAAGTAGGTCAGGTTTGGAATCTAAAGTACTTCATTCTCCTTATACCAGTCAAACAATCTTTTTGTGAATTGGGATACTATGATATAAATGTAAAAATAATGACATATTGAATTGTAGACATTCATATTTCATCACAAAAGTGTGGTAGTCACCTTATTGTATATTAATTAGGAGCATGTGTGAATTTGCAGTTACTAGGCTGAGGAGATATATTTTCAGGCTGATTAGTGAAAAATCATTATTGGTTGAAAATGTAGTTCAACACATATAATAACAAAGCAGTAAGCATGAATAGGGAGTCTGCGTTTTAAAATAAAATCTGAATCTCTCTTTTTAGATCACAACAAACATTGTGCAGCATTGTTTCTGAAGCTATGATTTCAGGGCTTGTACATTTGCCATCTCTTCTGCATCCCCTTTTTCTCTCCTATCCACTTGAGGAATAATAGAGCAGGTCATTTGTGACTATCCTTATTATCCTATTATATATTGTTATTATTTGTTAATAGTTGCATCATTCTGCCCACACTAAAATGCACAGTTCACATTGAGGTCAAGAGAAGTTACATATCCAGCAAGGAAAGGAAGCCTGAGGGAGATGTTCAAAGGCACAAATGAGAGCTAGGTACCCAACTCCCATTGACTTTCAATAGGAGTCAAGTGCCTAACCTCCTATTTATATCTTTGAAAACTTCCTCCTCTGCCTTTGTGTCTTATAAAGCACCAGGCACATTTATGGTGCTAACTCAGAAATAATATATTATTGGAGCTGAATAGATTAAAATTTCACCTGTTCTGCAGAAATTGTCTTTATTTTGCAAGATCTGAATGTTGTTCAGTGGAATTCATCTTACAAGGCAGATAATCCTTTGTAGGACAGATGGAATTTTACAGTTAAAGGACACTAAGGCCAGGTCTACATTATAAACTTATATATGTATAACTACGTCACTCAGAGGTGTGAAAAATCCACACCCCCTGAGCAACGCATTTATACCAACCTAACGCCCAGTGTAGACGGTGCCAAGTGGGGCCTGCAGGGATCAGTTCTCGGTCCAGTTCTGTTCAATATTCTCATCAATGCTTTAGATAATGGCATAGAGAGTACACTTATAACATTTGCGGACGATACCAAGCTGGGAGGCATTGTAAGTGCTTGGGAGGATAGGATTAAAATTCAAAATAATCTGGACAAACTGGAGAAATGGTGTGAAGTAAATAGGATGAAATCCAGTTAGGGCAAATGCAGAGTATTCCTCTTAGGAAGGAACAATCAGTTGCACACATACAAAATGGGAAATGACTGCCTAGGAAGGAGTCCTGCAGAAAAGGGATCGCGAGGGTCATAGTGGGTCGCAAGCTAAATATGAGTCAACAGTGTAACATTATTGCAAAAAAAGCCCTCAGCTGGAGTATTGTGTCAAGTTCTGGGTGCCACATTTCAGGAAAGGTGTGGACAAATTGGAGAAAGCCCAGAGAAGAGCAACAAAAATGATTAAAGGTCTAAAATACATGACCTATGAGGGAAGATTGAAAAAACTTGGGTTTGTTGAGTCTGGAGAAGAGGGGACATGAAAACAGTTTTCAAGTACATAAAAGGTTGTTACAAGGAGGAGGGAGGTAAATTGTTCTCATTAACCTCTGAGGATAGGACAAGAAGCAATGGGCTTAAATTGCAGCAAGGGCGGTTTAGGTTCAACATTAGGAAAAACTTCCTAACTGTCAGAGTGGTTAACACTGGAATAAATTGCCTAGGGAGGTGGTGGAATCTCCATTATTGGGGATTTTTAAGAGTGAGTTGGACAAACATCTGTCAGGGATGGTCTAGATAATACTTACTCCTGCCATGAGTGCAGGGGACTGGACTAGATGACTTCTCGAGGTCCCTTCCAGTTCTATGATTCTATGATTTTATGTCGACGGGAGGGCTTCTCCTATGCCTCTCGCATAGGTGGATTAACTACGCCGACTGGCGAAACTCTCCTGTCAGTGTAGTAGCGTCTTCACTGAAGCACTACAGTGGCGCAGCTGTGCCACTGCAGTGTTTGAAGTGTAGACCTGCCCTAAGGTAGTTAATTAATTAAACAGTATATAATAAAATGTTGGGTCAATCACTAATATATGTAAGAATTAAGGAGGGTCTTGCCTGGTAGATTTCTCATGGGATCATATTGACTTTATTTTTTCAATATTAACATTTAAAATACTACTTTGTAGCTAAAAGAATGTTAAGATACGCCAGTGAAAACAGCATTTGCCAGAACCTAACAAGAGGTCAGCTGTGAAATTGCACACATGGTCTGCTCTATTTCTGAGCAAGATTTTTACAAACTCTTTTCTTGTTCTTGTTTGACACATAAGTTGGGAATGAAAGGAGATTGGAATGCAGCTATTGCTTTATTTTCTCCTTACACCAGTAAGATGATGGATGGTGCAGTACTATTGGGAAAAAAAAATTAAACATACCTTTCCCATGTCTCAATAATTAAATTATTTTTAAATGGAACTCAATTGGTTGCTTGTTTACATTATACATTTTAATGTGACAAACATTAATTACTGTCTAACAGAAATATAAGTTGTGGTGAAGTTAAATACAGAAACTGTGATATGTACTAATGTGTTTGAAGTTCCAGATAAAATGTATTAATGCCTTTTAGGTATAGAACTTATTCCTCAAGTGAAGATAGAAGATTTAAAGCAAATGAAGGTAAGTTTGGGCATAAACTTTGCAAGACGATATATATATTTGCAAACAGCAAGATTTTATCTGGTGTCAGTCATTATGACTACAGGAAAATTGATCCAAGTTCCTTTTTTGTAGGCATACATAAAGTATTTAAAGAAACAACAGAAAGAGCTGAATGCTTTAAAGAAGAAGCATGCCAAGGTATGATCATTAGAGCTCTAAGAGTTTGGGGAAACACACTTAGCCAGCAAGTTCGTGACTTTTTTAAAGTGAGTGAAGTTTGTAAGCATGGACAGATTTTAATGGTAGTCAACGGAAAAACTAGGGATAAGTAAATTAGATTAGCAAGAAATACATGTTTATTTTAGCCTACACTAAGGACACCCTCCAATAGGCAGTTTTTCCCTTGAGCACTTTTAAATATTCCCTCAGCTTCCAGTACAATTTTGTTTGACTTGTATAAAGAGCAAAAGACCACCTTTACTAGGTAATGGTTTTTGCTAGCCTCTTAAATGATTGTTTCTAAATCTTGCTGAGAACGCTGAGAATCAGCTAGGTGGAATATGCTGTATCAAAGACAGACAGTGTAGGAACAGCATGGAGAGAAAGTGTAGGTGGGGAGAGTAGTTGAAAAATTAGATCCCCTCTTCGTGGGTCGTCACCTTTTGTTTGATATTATTGGCAGTAGTGTCCAAAGTCCCCTACCACTATGCTCCACAGCATACTCAATTCCCTCCTGCTCGTAGTGGGTCCCTAATCACTCCTGGTATCAAAGGAAACATAACAAGTGAAGAAAGTACTGAGGTTCTGAATTTGGTCCCATTCTGGTGGCATAGGAAAGCACCGCTCGGCTTTATAATCAGTCATTTCCTTGTTACTAAGTGTTCTTTGATATCCTTGGACTCTTATGCAGAGGACTCATTTTCACTGCATGCTTGGATTGATATATGTGGCTGGTCATTTTTAGTGTCAGAAGGTTCATCAGAACCTGCAGCAGCATCTACTACAAGAAAAGTCCTTATGTTTACCTTCACGACTGTCGGTGGTGGCTGGACTGGTAATGGTCAGGGGAACTAATAATAATACTAAGCACTTTTAATATAAGGCTTTTCATCTTCAAAGCATTGTATTAAAATTAAGTAATTAAATCTGAAGGCCCCTAGCCCTCCATGAAAGAGGGAAATAAATGTTATTCTTTTACAGAAACGGAAGTTTTGAATATCCAAAGTCACAAGAGAGTCCGTTTTAAGAGCTAAAATTAGTACTTCTGTACTAAGGTGATGGGCACCCTTGAAGTACCTGAAACATCTAGAATAGATCATATGTTCCTAAACTCTTTGGTAGTGAGGACACCTCACTTTAGTAGAGCGAGTGTCTCTTGGACCCATCCAGTCCCTTTGCAATCCATTGTGCTATCTCCTCCCCCATTTGGGATTACACATTATCTCTGTGACAATTGCAGTTATTGTTTGCACAGAAAAGTAATATTAGGAAATCATTTGATGTATTTTAGCGGTCTTATAACACATTGTAGCAGCTGGAAGGAAGGAAGAGAGCCATGCAACTCTGCATTGTTAGACCCACTGAATCCAAGAATTACTGCCAGATCCTTGGATGCTCCTGACCATGGGCCCCCTAAATTTGGAGGAATAAGTAATGTAAAGGAGATTCTTACCTTTTGTTTTACAAAAGGTTTTCTATCACTTTTCCTTACAAAGATGGCCTTGCAAACATAAACTGATATAAACTAATTGCTGACTTTGCAAGAATAAGCAGCGAGGCTCCATTTTGGCAGTAGAAGGCTTACTACCTCACCATCCCCCCTCCTCTGCATGCCGCTTTCCATGTAAAATGTGTCCATTAAGTTTGTGGAAGGTACCACAAAGGATCGTGCAGCTAAATGTCCCCAAACCCCTTAGGCTGATATGATGATGTGATAGTGGCATAGGTTATGTTGAAAACATGGGGCTAGGAAAAAATACACTCTTCTGCAGGCCTGACCAAAAGTTCTAAAGCCAGCCGTGTTCCTGATTCTCAGTTCTGTACTCGGACGGCTACTCCCCTTCTCTTTCTAACGCCTGGTCTACACCAGGGAAAAAATCTGAAAGATTTCCCATCATCCTAACATCAATTCAGCTGATGAAACATGGGGATACATTGGGAACACCCTAAGTTAGTCACACCACTGGCCTTTGCAGCCCCGTGTCATCTATCCCTACTCAGAAAGTGTCAGCTGTGATTACACTGGCTATCCTAGGGGTTCCCTATATTGGTTACAGCGGCTCAGCTAAACTAGGGAGCAATTGTTAGTGTCACGTCTGGGCTGGTGATCAGCCACGGTGAGGTATAGTGAGAGAGAGCCGTTGGCGGCTGAGGCAAGGATTGGGTTCACGGTAATGTTAGTCTTTCTACTTTCTTCATTTTGCTGCATTTTGGAAAACTAGAAAATTAAAAAATAGAAAGAAGCCTGGATGGTAAAACTTTCAAAAGTGCCTCCATGATCTATAGGCCCATTGACTTTCAATGCATCTCGTCTCCTAAGTGCATAAATCCCATTTGGAAAGGAGGCTTAGTTAACCAGGTTATGTATCAGAGTAGCAGCCGTGTTAGTCTGTATCCGCAAAAAGAAGAACAGGAGTACTTGTGGCACCTTAGAGACTAACAAATTTATTAGAGCATAAGCTTTCGTGGACTACAGCCCACTTCTTCGGATGCATATCATCCGAAGAAGTGGGCTGTAGTCCACGAAAGCTTATGCTCTAATAAATTTGTTAGTCTCTAAGGTGCCACAAGTACTCCTGTTCTTCTTTTTCCAGGTTATGTAAGCACTTCTGAAAATGTTCCCCTGAGTCCCTGTGTGCCATTTCCATCCAGAGGCATTCCATGGAAACTTTGAGTTCGCATCATGGGAGAGTACCAGCAATGCTGACTGAGTCAGCTTCAGGGGACCTGACAGGAAAAAGATTGAGCGGTGTACCTTTAACAAGTATTCATCAAGTGTGTCTCTCACATAGCATTCACGTGTCTTTTATACAAACAGCGATGTTCCCTGCTTTTATTTTCTTTTAAGTGTAAATGCTGATCGGCCTAAGTATTTCTAAAGACAAAGGTAAAAATACTTCAGCAAATAACAGATACAGAAGTGAAGACACCGTTTGTGTGCATGGGCTAATAAATGGCTGATTGAAGCCATGCTGTGTGAATGTGGGAGTATGCTAGAGAAAATGTGTTAGTGGGAGTATGTAGGAGTCACACAGGATCACAAAGATGTCAGGGGTGGAAACCTTTCACATGCTCCTGTTAACACCAGATGGGAGAAAAGAAAAAAGCATGATAACCTTAGAAGGCTATACAAAATCTGTAAAATCTTTTTCTTTAAAGAGAACAGACCCATTTATTTTTCATATAAAATGTGTGGACAGTTGAAAATAGTCAAATATGCATTTGATGTATAAAATGAGATTTGTATACTAAGTAGGATAGGTGGAGAGCTCATTTTAATGGCAGAAGCATACCTGCTGAGTAGAATCAGAATTAGTAAGCAGTCATTTTATACCCCTTGATAAAATTAGAACTTCCCATCTTACCTTAATGTCAGATTAGCAGCTTTGCCGATAAACATGGAATTTTGGATTTTGTGAAGTCTGGGAGTGGGGAAAAGGAGAGATTTTATTCAGAGGATTATAAGCAATACAAATGGGAAGTTGTATATGCAAAGCTCTGCAAAGACATGATATTGCTTTTAAATACCTCTTCATGATCAAGTGAAAGAGGCTACAGGGCCGTAGAGGAGCAACTAGAAATTAAAGCAGGAAAACATACGGTGAATAAATAGAAATATCCCATCTCATAGAACTGGAAGGGACCTTGAAGGTCATTGAGTCCAGCCCCCTGCCTCCACTAGCAGGACCAAGTACTGATTTTGCTCCAGATCCCCAAGTGGCCCCCTCAAGGACTGAGCTCACAACCCTGGGTTTAGCAGGCCAATGCTCAAACCACTGAGCTATCCCTTCCCCCACATAAATATTGGAGGGAAGACAACTTCAGTACTTCACATTGGTTGTGGTGACAGGCCATACTTTTTTTGTTTCAGAGTCAGTCTGCAAAGGGACTTTCCAATACGGCTAGCATTTTTATTTAAGTAGGGTTCTCTGAGTGATGGTCCCTATGTGTATACTACTTGAGGTGCGCTTGCACTCCATGTGCCTGAGACCAGAACATGATTGCTAGAAATGTCCATTAGTTTGTGCCTGCACCATTATCCTCCTCATACTCCAAACCAAGGACTTAAGGGGTGTCCTGGACCAACAACCTCTCCATTTTCTTGCTACCTCCTGGGGTCTGAGACAGAACCTGTTCAGGTTAGGCTGACTGGTCTGTAATTCCCATGGTCCTCTTTGTTCCCCTTTTTAATGATAGATACTATGTTTGCCCTTTACACACGCTCAGGGACTTCACCCATCCCCCAGAATTTCTCAGAGATTATTGCTCTTTTACACTATCTCTATTCCACTACCTTCCCTCCTTCCCCTCTGCTGCAGCGCCTTAGCCAAGGGCTATCTGTGGTAGAAGGGTAACTGGAGACGCAGTCGGTCTGTACCTCCTTTTATGCCCTCTGTTCAGAGCCGGAGAAGAATGGTGCAGGCACAGACCAGCAGACAGTGCTAGCAAAAGACTCCCTGTCTCAGGTGCGTGGAGCACACCTCAAGCGGAGTACAGGTAGGGACCACACATCTCGAAGAACTCCAGTTACTGTACAGGTAAGTACACCTCAGAGTAAGTACACCTTTCTTTTCGACCTCAGAAAAAGCTGTGCCACTGGAATTCCCTTGGGTAGTTCTTAGCTCTGACTCTCCGGTTTTGAACCAAATCCTCTACCTACCACACGGCCTCACTAAACCGACTGGATGTTGGGTGTTGAGTTGGGGGATTCTCCAGACTTTGGGATTCTGCACAGATTGGGCAGGAGACAAGAAAGCTTATCCTATGCAGGGCACTACTGCTGCCCCCCCCACACCCAGAGGGCTGGCTGGTAAGTCTGCATAATTGTGGCTGCACACCTACCTTCTCTCCTAAAAGACCCTTGTGCTAAAAGGTAGAGAGCCACTGTGCTGTGCTTTGCGATGTGCATGAGGTATGGAACCTCTGCCTGGGCTCGGTGCATCCTGCTCCAGTCCTGCTCAGATGAACTGCCTGGGTTCAGCAACATTCTGTTCCTCTGAAGCCCTTACATAATAGCAAGATTAGGTACTAAGGAAGGAATATAAAAAAGAAAGAGAGGAAAATATTGAAGTTTGCTGGGAGAGCATTTAGCTATTTTTTAGGGGTTCCGTGATTCTTTTTATTTTAAACCACCATATTTTGGTGACAGAGGCATAAATATTATTTTTTAAAACCTTATCTCAAGTAAGATCGCCAATTTGAAAATCTAAGCAGAGGCTTCATCTCTTGTCGTTGCATTTGCTAGGCACATTAAAATCGTCTTCCATTTTACAGCAGAATTAATTCTCAAGGTTTTCAGTGTGTTACTCAGAAAACTGATGAGCCAGTGACTTGAGCTCATAACAGCTTGTTTTTCCATATGGCCTTGTTCTAAGGTTGCAGCATCTAACCTTCTTCTTGCCCATCATGTGTCCTCCTGTCTGACTCTCCACCAACTCTTTAATATTCCCCCTGCCTTTCCAATATGGAAGAGAGGGCATTCCGTTGCACTGGCAATAATGGTTTCAATGTGTGCATGCCTTTCCTCTAAGTCTCTAAGGGGCGTATGCGTCTCTGGGAAGGTTGGGCTTGTCTTAGAAAGGTGTGATCAAAATGGCAGTCCATTTGCTTACATTGAGAACTAATCTTACATGGCATGGTGCCATACAAAGGTCAGGATCAGACATGTCAGTGTAGCAATGTAGCTTGGCTTTTTTGCTCAGTTATAAAAATGTGGCGCATGATTTTTCAAGAAAGGCAACGAAACTGAAAGTGAACCCACTCGTGCAGCATACAATCCTAGTACTGGAAGGGACCTCAAGAGGTCATCTAGTTCAGTCTCTGGTCCCCATCCTCATGATGGCATGAGAAATAAACATCATTTTTTAGGAAAAAAAGAATCACAAGTTACATTTACCCTTAGCAGTAGCAGCAACATTCCATCATATGGCAGCGCACGTTGTTGGTCCCATGCTGGACCACTACCAAAACGGATCCTTGAGGAGGTGGAGTGGGGAGTGATCAAACTGACCATGTCACAGGAACTGTGAAGAGAAGGTGGAGCTGCCCCCCAACTACTTTGCTTCAAAAAGATGTTTGGAAAAAATGTATTCTTTTAGAAGTCCACATTGAGGGGCTTGATAATCCCATTAGTTGAACACAGAAGTTCATGCATGTGCAGATGGCAGCATGATTTTGTCTGGACTGCAGCTGAATGCCTAGCGGAAGCCCAATTTCATCACTGTCCTCCTGTGCTGTAATTCTGCCGTTCTTAAAATAATTTACCAACTGGTTGCAAGAGTGGGCCAATCATGGCACAGGTGTGGGTTTGCTGCTGCTTATACTTTATGTAAATATTGACTTTATTTCAGTTCTAGCACGTCTGTAAAGTGCTCACCACAACCCAGTGCAGTGGGTCTTTTTCTGGCAGGCAGGCTGGAAGGAAAGGGGATGAGGCTCCTTTAAGGATCTCTCCTGAGGTTGGCTTATAAGGATAGGGAAAGGAGAAATTACCTCATTGGTCGGGGACAGGAAGTGGCCAGACCAGGCAGAGGGAGCACTGGGAGGAGGGAGGATGTGTATACCCTGTGCATTCCAGAAAGAGCTTGCACTCTCTCCGGAGTCACCAGCAGCACCCCCTCTTCCACCCATGGGATCAGAGTAGGACCGGGTTTTTAATGATTAGCTGTAAGCAGTGTGCTTGCTGCCCTTTTTTTTCTCTTTTGAGGCTGGGAAGGAATTTTCCTCTCACTCCAGATTGGCCGAGGCAGGGTGAGTTTTGTCGTCTTCCTCACAGCAAGGCAGGGTCCAGTGAGGTAGGTAAGCAGGATAGATCAAGATGTTGCAAGTTGGTAGGTAGCAGGTGTTCTGTGCGCTCACTCCATAGGGGGTCCTGATAAGCAGTTGTTGGAAGTGGATTTAGGGGAAGGCATCCCCTAAGGCAACTGGGAAAGGGGGCCTGGGCTCCTACCATCTGGTGTACCACCCACACATCTTTTCTAGACCCTCATAGCTTTCACACAAGGGGAGGGTGGTGGGGTCCCTGTGCAGCTATGACCAGGTTGGGAATGGAGATGCTGATGGCAGGACCTTCCAAGGAGGTGGAAACCACTAAGAGAAACATGGTGACTGAAGCCTTATTTGCGAGGTATTCACAGATAAGTGAGGTGAATAAAGGTGCAGCCTCCCGTCCTCTGCATCTTGTTCTTTATCCTGTGTGGCTGGGACAGTGGAAAGATCTTCAGAAGTTCAGCAAGCCACAAAGATATTTTGGTTCTAAGGCGTTTATATTATTTTTTTCTCTAATGTGGGTGTACTATAAACCGAGAGATGCAACGTGCAGGGGTTTTTATAAAGCTGCTGCCAGTAGATAAGACTGAATATTTTTGTAATGACACCCACCTAGTGAGCTGTCACCCTCCTATACTGTAATGTTCATATTTGTTTGGCATTTCACTGAATCTGAAAAACCTCAGTAACTTTTTGTAATTATCAGCCTTTCAAAAAGGACTTTCATACTAGGAACAACTTGCTCCTGAGTCTTAGCTATGTTTAGCTGTACCGTTGGTGAGTTTTAAATAGATTAGCCTACGACTTTTGCAGATCGCAGAAATGGTTTGATTTTTAAAACAGACTAGAACAGTTACACTGAGCAACATCAGAAACTGACCGTTCACTGCCTGAGGCACATGCAGTAAGCATAGTCTTGGAATGGGAAACACCATGGTACTGCACCGTGGTGGCTGTGGAGTTTTCAATGGAGATAATTGTTTTGTACCTTGTAATTAATACATAACAGGTTAAATTCTGGTCCCTGAGCAAATGATCTGTGCTCATGGAATGTGCTCAGGGGAGCCTGAAGGCAGGGCATGGGGCACACACAGAGCTCCTACACAAGGGATTAACCCAGTACAGTCACCTAATAGCAACACCCCTGCGGCTAGATAAATAAAAAATGCAAACTAAGCGTAATATACTAAATAGATTGGATATGAATTAGCAGATTCTCACCCTAAGCGATGAGACAAGCAGGCTGCAGATTCTTAAGAGGCCAGCTGCATTTTACAGCTTGGAATCCCCCGGTGTTTCATTCATAGGCTAGAAATCCCTTTAGCCTGGGTCCAGCACTTCCCCCACTGCAGTCAGGTGTTTTCAGGAGTCTTATAGAGGGGGAGTGAAGAACACCAGATGATTTCACTCCCTGCCTTATAGAGCTTTAGCATATGGTGGAACCCTTTGTTTCAATGCTTGGTTTCCAGACCAGTCTGTGGAAAAATACTGACATTCCAAGATGGAGTCCAGCATCGTGTGGTCTGATCACATGTCCATGTAGAGTCATAGCAGCGCTTAATCACAGGCTGTTTGGGGTGTTCTCAGGAAGGTTCATCACCAGGTGGGAGATAAACTTGTCTCAAGGCCGGTTGTTTTTTTCCTAATGACCCATTGCCCTGAATAGGCTCTTCCCACCCACTAGCTAGACTGACAGCATCTTGTCGAGTGGGCATTAACCAGGTGTAACTACATTTGAAATACAGGTACATAGTCAATAGTCATACCTTCAGTTACAAACATGATACATGCAGACAAATAGGATAATCATATTCAGCAAATCATAACTTTTTTCCATTGACACCTCACATGACTTATCTTGCATAAAATATATTATAATTATTCTATAACCATGTCATCATCATATCCCTGTGAAGAATATGGGGTGCAGTGTCACAAAGTGGTCACATATAAAAAGTTCCTTCTGGAGAGACAGGGGAATCCATTTAGTCTTCAATTGCTGATCATCACACTGGCCTTCAAATGCACAAGAATTAGTAGTTTCCTGCTGAAGTTTGCATTACACATCTCGGTTAATGGGTTATTTAGTTACAGGGATATATACAGTGTAAATGTTTGCTAGCACAGTATAACAGGATACAGATATGTGAAAACAATGCATGTAACAGCCCATTCGTTTTCATGAAGTTTAAACACCAAATACATTCTTACACATTTAACAATCAGTTTGATCTATACCAGGGGTCGGCAACGTTCGGCACGCGGCTCGCCAGAGTAAGCACCCTGGCGGGCCGGGCCAGTTTTATTTACCTGCTGACGCGGCAGGTTCGGCCAATCGCGGACCTGACTGGCTGCGGTTCGCTGTCCCGGGCCAATGGGGGCGGCGAGAAGCCGCGGCCAGCACATCGTTCACTCGCGCTGCTTCTTGCCGCCCCCACTGGCCGCGGTTCGCCGTCCTGGGCCAATGGGGCAGCGAGAAGCCGCAGCCAGCACGTTGCTCGCCTGCGCCGCTTCTCGCCACCCCCATTGGCCTGGGACGGTGAACCGCGGCCAGTGGGGGCCGCGATCGGCCGAACCTGCTGCGTCAGCAGGTAAATTAAACTGGCCCGGCCCACCAGGGTGCTTACCCTGGTGAGCCGCATGCTGAACGTTGCCGACCCCTGATCTATACTAATAGAGAGGTGAATTGGCCTGGGGATTTGGTATCAGCTGGCACCTGGTCTGCCAGTGTCACAGTAACCACTGAATGTGCCAAGAAATTTTATATACCAGTAATTATGTGTTTTGCCCGCTGTTAATAGAGCGGAGTGTATGAGATTATTCTCCCTCAATATCCTGCTTCTCTTTCTGCATAATCCTCGAGGTATGCCGTTGTATATTCATGTCACCAGCTCACCGTGGGCCAAATTCTCTGGCTAGAGTATGGCCCTAAATGCAGTGAAACTAGCATGGATCTGCTGTGTGGGATGGGACAAGGTGCAGCAGCTCTGAGGTGTCCTCAGGTTTTGAACCGTCATGAATCCAAATGCAAATCCCTCAGTCCCTTTCTAGAGCTGATGTAGAAGCTCCTCCATAGCAGACTGCTTCCCCCCACCTCTCCTAGTGGGGCTACTGATAAGGGTACTCTGACCTGTGTTGAATTTCCCTCTAAATAAACATATCCAGATTCATTTTCAATAACTTCCTTTTTGAAAAACGTCCTTTGGAAAGACTTTGGACTGAATGCTCTAGAATACAGAGCACCAGATTTACCCCAGTGTAGGTAGGCACAAGTCCATTTGTCTACAGTGGAGTTACATGTGCATAATAAGTTACAGGTTGCACAAAAGTCATCGTGTGGAGCAGCTGCTCCTGCATATTTGAAATAAAAATACTGATGAGTCTGACTCATTGTAATACTGAAATGCCAAAAGACTGTGCTGCTCAGCTGGTTAGTTAGAAGTTCCCTGTTGGTTCACAGGAAGGAATTTTGGTGGGGTAATGGTGACATTTTTCATTTGCCACTCCGGTTTCCATGCAGAAATTGGCAGCACACAATATGTATTGCATATAAATATGTGTGCATGACCCTATGATTATGCACTCTGAGGTGGGTTTTTTTAAAATCATAAAACATGCTAACATGGATCCAAGATCATAAAAAGCCACAAAAATGTGGTAGAATCTTCTTGAAATCTTCATTGCTAAAAATAATGGGATTTGTGCAGGTTTGTTCCAGACATCGTAATATAGAAACTGGAATGGCTTAAAGAGAAACACTTTTATTGTTTCATAATGCAGTGTAATCATTTTTTATGTTCTTGATATTAACTTTTACTGAAAAATAATATAAGTGAATTGCAGCTGGGATATAAAGCAACTGACACTACTATGAAATGAGTAGGAGTAGCTGAGCGATTATAAGGCTTTTGATTAAAATTGTATGTAATGTAGAGTGAATTGCTATGGTATCCCCACTGGGTGACATTCATCACTGATGAGTTGTACATAATAATACACTTCTGCTGGGTATTCAAAATAAACGCGGATCAAATTGTTATTTTCAAATACTGCTTAAAAGTCTGGGGCTGATTTATTTTACAGCCAGAGATGTATAGGAGATGTTTAAAAAGAATCTAAAATATAACAACTCCAAAATATGTATTTCTTATGTAACATGCTATAGGAGCTTCAAATAGAAACGTGAATCATAATGGAATTTGAGCAATTGTAAAATCTTGGTTACAGAATATCAGCAACTGGGGCACTGCCTGTGAATTATTTAAATATAGAATTAACTATTTTTATTATTTATATTAACATTAGTGCCCCAAATGTGCTAGGCACTGTACTCTACACACATATAGGAAGATATGTTCTCAGTCCAGAAAAGTTTAAGCCTTGATCCAGCGAGGTACTAAACACACAACTAATTTAAGCACATAAGTAATCCCACAGGCTTCACATGCTTTAGTAGCTTGCTGACTGGGCCTTAACCACTACCCACAGGTATATTAATACTAAAAATGAATTAAATTTACCTTAAACTTTCAAATAGTTGCAAGTGGTATTTACCATGTGGCTTACGTTGACAGGCAAAGTAGCTGGTAAAATCCTTTTGCTGCTGAAAGCCATATTTTAACTGTATTATTGGCTATTATTTGGAGTTTGATCGGCAATATGTAATTTTTTAGTATCTTTGCGTCTAAAAGAAAAGAGTGAAATTAAAATGACAGAGGATTCAGAAAATCCTGAACCAGAGATTTATGCTATAAGCTGCATCAGGTGTTGACAAATGTACCATCAACCAGTCTAGAACAGATTTCCACTTGAAACTTTGCCTCCGTACACGTTACGTTTATGAGCAGTGTTTGAACCCTAGTCTTGACAACAGTTGTGGCTGTAACAGTTATCTCTAGTGTACACAGACAGCAAATCAGACCTGTGTCAGCTAAGCCATTTTAGCTAGTCGTCCTTCCTCCCAGTTCTCCCTGTGACCGGCAGTCCTATAGTGTGCGATATCTTAGGTGTAGTGCTTTGTCTCCCAACATTCTCTGTACTTTACGCTATGTAGTTGATAGAGCAATGATTTCTACGTCTATATACGTAACAGAAAAGAGCCATGCTGGTGTATCCATAGCCTGGCTGTAGCCATGGTATATACCTGATTGTCAGCCTCTGCTTCTCTTGGATCACTGAACATTCATGTTCACCATCTGAGATGGATCACCAGTCGTTTGGACAGAGTCCAACGTAACAACTTTTGATTGCAATCTGGAGTGAATTTGTCAGGCCCTGCAGAGCTATGTTGCATTCTCTGCAGTCAATCAATGTACAGGAAGGCCCCAGACAAAACTCACAAATTGAGAAGTGCCAAGCCATGTCAGAAGATTGAGGAACTATTATCAAATGATGGTTTTGTGACTCCAGGTCAGAAAGGCAGACCTACCCAGAAAAATTGGGCTTACATTGGGGGTCAAAATTTCTGGCTGCACCTATGTGGTTATTGAAGAGCTCTCAACTCTCATCCAGCTGTGAGAAGAGGACAACTTGCTTTGAGGAACCAGGTGTGAGTGAACTCAAAGACAAAGGATCAAAAGAGGAGGCAAGGGAAGATGATGATGATCCTGGTGAGGCGAAGCATTCTAGGGATGAAAAGACTACAAGCTACTGTGCTGCATTAAGTTTATTCTTCAGAATGTTCCTCTGTAGTTTTTTTGGAGATGCAGATTAAAAATGCATGTAACTCAGAGCCTGGGTATTGCTAAATAAAGCAGAAGGGCTATTTTTCCACATATCCCATAAAAATGCACTGTTGTGGCTATTACATGTGCGTATCAGCTTGATTATCAGTTTTTTACATTCCCAATTTATGAAGGTGGCTTCAGGCTCAGAAATGCCCTTCTGAAGATAAGAAGAAATATTCACAGAGAGAATCTCCCAGAGCTGCACCACTACTTGCAATGGCTCTGTTCTCCAAGTTAGCGTTAACAAATTCAGTGCATACCATTGTGCTAAGTGGCAGAAATCAAAGTTAAAAGAGGAACTAGGCATTAAAAACGGTTCTTACCATGAGGCTCATCCCGTAGTGGACCTGGCAGCTAAACAGAGCAATGGAGCTTGGGTGAAATATTGCCACTTTAAATAAAGTGCAGTCATTTCATATCGTGATTCAGAAAATTCAAGAACATTTGACACAATGGATGCCAGTAAGTTATGTCCCACAAAAGCTCAGTTGGACAGATACGTCGTAACATTTTCCAATCTACAATCTTTATTTTTTCTGCTTCCTCCTTCCCCACCAACATCCCCAAGTCACAAGGAGGAACTTGCTCATGTGGACTGTTTTTTTTCTGCTTAAAGCTACTTTACGTCATCAATGCTTTGTCAAGGAAGTCAGAAAGGCAAAACTTGAGAGTTCATCAACAACCTTGTGAAGAAAGAAGGAGATGAGAGGAGAAATGAATAGTTAATTCTCAGGTTGCAGCAGGAGCTGAGGAAAGCTCAGAAGATAGCCAGAGGTAGCAGATGAAGGAGGGGGATGAAAGGGTGAATGAAGTGCAGGAGGAGGAGACCATGTGCACACATGCATCACAAAAGAGAATTAAGAAAAATGGAACATGCTCAAAGGGCTTCAGATGCTCTAATAAACAACTGAGGGCTGCGCTGCTACCCTTAGAAACAGCCAGCACCAACATGAACAGCAAATCAGACCGAGTCATCCCCCATCAATCAGCTGTCTTCACTCCTCTCCAATGTCGTCCGACTTCTCCCTAGTGATCTCTTGCTGTCTCTGGTCTGCTAACTAAGCATCACCCAACTACTTGGATAGCACAGGCAGACATTACATTTCCCAGTACACAAAGCTTCATCGTTTCTTCATTTTTAGCTGCATTTGTTTGTGTGCATTCAAACTAAATGGCTGTTTCATGAAACAATTTGTGATGAGCATGTAGCCACAAAGAAAACACAGCCCAGTTGGTTATCTATCCGAAATAGCTTTCTGTTGAATACAACATTTCAGGGAATACAATATCTTGGATAAAGATGAGTATTCAGAAAAGAATAAAATTAGGTTGTGATAGGGAAGTTCTGTATGGTCCCTAAATAAAGCAGGATTCCAGCACAGAATATTGTCTCCTTTTCCCAGTTCATGCAGAAGTGCCGGACAAGTGTACAGATGGCTTATAATTTCAGATAATTATGCTTAGTCTTTTATATCAAGAATTGTACTCTTCCGTTTATCTGGGGAAGAGTGTGTCGCTTTAGTAATTAAATATATCAGACAATTCACCTGTGGCTGTCTAGTGCCGTCAGACCTGCTTCATCCTTTTCACTGCCTGCAGCTTCTCTTAGATTGCTAATCAGCCTGTATATTCCCTGCTGAAGCTGACATCTTTCTGATGCTGATAGGGTCCATTTTTTCCCTTTGATTCTCTGCAGAACAGAGAGCTCAGAGCCTCCTTCTGAATAGAAATTGCAGGAGCTGTATATGTTATTGCCCAGAGGGGTGGATAGCAGATGCTGGAATTCAGGTTTACATTCTAATGCTAGTTTTTAAAAGCGTTGCAGCATTTGTTAAAGTGGAGGTGAAATTCTTTCGTTGGTATTTTTAAAAGGAACTACACGGATGAGTCGGTTGCTATGATATATGTGAAATAGTAGCAACGAAGCCTATGGTATAGAGCAGTAGTGTCAATTCAGAATGTGTAGTGAAACTAAATGAAAACAGACGAAAAAAATCCTGGTCATTTTTTAATGTAAAATGTGATCTGCTTACATTTCCCACAGTAAACCAAACCATAACAGTTAATACGAGACCTTTTTGTCAAGACCAGATAAAATCTAGGGCTACAGTATGTTAATAAAATAATTAAAACAAAATTCCTCATTGCAGTGTATGCTCAATATTTTCATACCCTCACTGGCAGCCAGATAGCTGAAAAATAATGAGCATGTTTCATAAGGAAGAATCACTACAATGGCTTACGAGTTTCAGTCCAGTGCAGAGCCAGGACACACAAGCATTAAGTGAGGTTTTTATAAAGAGGTGGACCTGTGTATGTAATATGTAATATGTGCGTACATAATTAACCTTTTATTCCCATGCGGAAAATTGTTTCTCCCTTTACACTAGTGTCTATAGATCAGAATTGGGCCCTTTATGACTAGCTTGTGCCTGGGGAAGGCCGGAAAGAAAAACACAAATAGTCCGTTGCAGCTAACTAAATATACATTTGATAGCCCTATTGTGTAGCTTAAAGTCACTTGGAATAAGAAACCAGCTTCTGCGCGATGAACCTTTGCTAAGACAAAATACCCAGTGTCACTAGACTTATGGAACAGATCCTCAGCCAGTGTAAATTTGTATTGACTTTAGTTGAGCTACGTGATTTATACCAGCTGAAGCTCTGGCACTGTGTTCAGTCTAGGATATTTAGGGGGTACCTGTTATTTTTTTGTGTTCCCCAGGGTTCCAGAATCTTTATATGACTTCATCTGAGTTCATAAATCTTATTACTGCACTGCATTTAAGTGATCATTTATTCCAAAAAGATATAGTTATAATAGATATGACCAGTTATAGATAGTTATAGTTATAGATATTACCAGTTGGCATTTTTTCCATAAAGTTATTTGATTTATGGTAGCTGAATACCATATTTTCAAGATATTAGCACTGTGCCACAACAGATTTTCCTACAACGTGCACTGATGAGGAAGGCTTTATATTTACTGTGGGAGATCTGGACCCCTTGGTACCAGACAGCTAAAAGGGATTAAATACAGTGCCAGACATATTTGTTCATACACTGATATTATCCACTATAAGAAAATGAAACAATAAAAGTCCAGCAACCTAATTGTAAGGTCCTACTGTTTTCCAGGAGCACAGCGCTATGCAGAAGTTGCACTGCACACAAGTTGACAAAATAGTGGCACAGTATGATAAAGAAAAGTTATCTTATGAGAAAATGTTAGAGAAGGCAATCAAGAAGAAGGGGTAAGATATTATTTTAAAATGTTTTATAAGAATCAAAACAGATTTTTATGCTTTTACTGTCTGGAACAAAATATTACTAGAAAAGTAATTTATATTTAACTTACAGCAGCCCGACCCGGCCCTCCTCAGTCAATATAAGTTTAATCTGCACGAGAATTTAAGGGTTGGGCCCTAAGTGTTGTACTTGCTTTGCCTTACTGGACTCCTCTATTTTCTCCGCATGTGACATTAAAACAAATTAATCAGATCAAATGTTCAGTCTCCATGGGCCTGCCCTGGCTCTCATTGAGCCCAATGGGAGTTTTACCATTGGTTTCAGTAAGAACAGGCTCAGAACCGCCATGAATAACATCATCACAATCGATCACAATTTGGTCTTGGAAAAAATTGGTGTATTAATCTTGAACTTTGTAGAAGGAAGCTCAAATCAAATAGGTTCTGCTTTACTGTCATCGAGAAAAGGTTCCTCTCAAAACAGGAACTGTAAATATTCTTTCAGATTCCCAGGTGGTTATAAATTGGCGTCTATGATGGCAGGGAAGCTACCTCAATTTGTGCTAGCATGGGATCTGACGCATTGTCTATATGCAGTTCTTAATTGCTCCTGAAGTTACTGGAATATCTTCGTCACAATTCATAAAATTTGTCTCTTGCAGTCCTAATAGGGAGAACCTAGAGATTTCTATAATTTCCAGGTTCCTGCTGTTCTCCAGTTGCTAGCTCTTTATCTTGTAGCTGCTTCTCCTCTGTTTTCCCCCTGTTGCTGACGTCTAACTCCCACAGTCCCTTTTTGATTAAATAACAATATTGTACTATTAGTCTTACAGTTAACCTGTGACCCCTGAAAAGCGGGAATGAGTTCCTTAGTAGAATACAGAATTATATTAGCAGTTAGTATTAATTGTTCATATTGTCTGACCCATATTGTCATATTGTCCAGGATTCATTTCCCTGATCCTGGAATGATTTCCCTCTCCGCCTCCCCCAACAAATTTAATAAAATAATATTAAATTATTAATACTGGGCTGATGCTAGAGGGTATGCAACTGAGCTGTTGGGTCCAGTCTCTTATAGAATTATTTGCTGTATTGAGCTCAGGTGCCTTTTTGGCGATGGGTTCTTTCATAAACACTTTACTGTGTTTTATATAGTATTTGGATGAACAGTATTTGTAAAATATGTACGTGTGCCTGAAATGATATTAAACAAAACTCTTATTAGAAGTAGCAGTCTCTGAAGCCAAAGAGGTAACAAGAATGCTCCACAATAAGTTATGAAAAGGCTACATGAACTCTTCCAAACTCTTTCTTGAGCTGTTTTTGCTCTAAGGAACGACAACTATTATCAGGACCCAAATATTTCTTAGGCTGAGCAGCACTTCCAGAAACAAGCCTAATATTGCAAACAGATCACTGAAGTATTAGCTATACTCTGATTACAAGGAGAGCTGGTGAAACAGGAGAAGCTCATTTCAATTGACTAAACTGCAGCACATGGCTAAAGAGATGGCAGCTGTGAACTGGGATTATAATTAAGATGGCAGAGGGGGTATTCATTCCTGGCACCATTAGTGACAAACTGAACACCATGGAAGTTATACTGTATCTGCCGTCCAGGGAGAAAGGCTCACAGCTGTTCTGCATTTTGAGAACCTTGAGCAAGAAGATTTACAAATGAGAATTAACATTGGTCTGAGAAGAGATCGGTCTTCCCGCTCTTCTACGTCTAGGCAAAACAGCAAATAAACAAAGGCAGATATCAGATTTAAATGTGGTAATAACTGTCCATGACTGCATTAACAATCAGTGAAAACCTTTGTGTAAGATCTCTTACGCTGACCTGAGAATGGGTGACTACGAGGATAACTCATCCCAGTTTCACCTCCCTTTGGTTGCTGCCTGTATCTAAATTAGATCACCACAAGTTTCCACTGGCATTCATAACACTTCTCTGCTCTCAGGGCCTCCTGAAGATTTCTGATAGTATTGTTCCGTGCTTTGGAAAACTAAAAGATTTAAAAATAAAAATAAACAAAAGTCTTAAGTGTAAATAAAGGAGTAGATGGCCTCGGGGGAAGAGGGGGGGGTCATGTTGGGACACAGAACCATTTACTTGTCACCAGTTTGACTCCATCCCAGGTCATGAATGACCAAAAGCCACCATCTGATGGCTATTCTGTGGTGCAAGGGAAAAGAACTATTCTCTAATCCCTAGTGGATAGACATCCTTATCATATAAACTATTATATCTGTGTGCATTCTTGCCAGTTTTAACAGACAGGCCAATGTGCTAAATGCGCACAGATTTTGGTTCTACCCTCTTATTCCTAAAAGTGGATCCTTCACATCTGGATCAAGGTACACGGAGGGGATAGTGCCGGGGGAAGTTGACACTGCCACTGTTTGTGCTGCTCTGAGCCCAGATTCAGCCAGGATCTCAAGCACATGCTTAAATCCATCTCTGTTCCACGGTACATTTAAGCACCTCCTTAAATGTAAGCACAGCCAATGGAACTTAAGCACGTGCTTAGCTTTTTAGGCATGCGCTTAGGTGCTGTGCTGAGTATGGGCCCTGGTTGATTGGCTAAATAATGTATTTGGTTTCCACTGCTATCATTCTGGCAACTTTCATAAGCAATACGTTGATTTAAAATAAATTTTAAAAATTAAAGGCGTTCGATTTGAATTTGGTGCATACTTCATCAAAAAGGCAAAAATGCCTTCCTGAGAGATATATAATCCGGTCTCCGTTCTGGTTTTGTGATGCTTACATGTAGTTTTTTTCTAATGTATTTCCCACATGGCATGACATGTCTGTCAGCTGCATAATTTTCAGGAAAAAAATTAATTACAGCTTCATTCACTGACAGATGGACAGGATTTAGTTCCCTGTGCACTTGAGCAAGTAGTTCAGATGTGCACTACAAATGCCATACATGCTTATAAACCCTCAGAGAGTCGGGGGAGCTTGTGTGCTCATATTCCAACTCTGAAATGTGGTTGAGGGGGACCCAAGGACAGTCCTGGATTACCAGGGATGTCCAGGATCCAAACTGTAGAGAGAGAGAGAGAGAGTGTGTGTATGTGTGTGTGTGTGTGTGTGTGTGTAAAGTTGTGGCATGGGGTGGGATTATTGTAAGGGAATTTGTTCACATTTAGGACTGTATAGCCTAAAGCTTCAGACATTTTGACAGTCCAGAAGTGGGTGATTATGTTCAGCCAATTTTAGCATTCCCTCACCGCAGATTGAATGCTACTTTAAAAAAAAAAAGAAATAAACAATAGGTACTGACTATTGGGATTTTGGAAATTTTACTGATCAGTGGGTCTTTGAATAAGTCTGTTTGATCCTCCTGAGTGGAGGTCATCTTCATAAAGCATAAGAAGCTTTAAGCCCTATCATGGCTAGATCCTGAACTCGTTGACACCAGTGTAAAACAAAAGTAACTTCACTGCAGCCAATGACATTTCAGATTTAGTCTGATGTAACTGTCCCTATAACTCTATAGGACTTTCCAGAGTATCAAACCTATGGCAGAAATCTATGCAAAACCTTCCTTGCTGTGACAAGCAAATCAGTGATTAATCCTCACGGTGGCCCATAGGAAACACAAGGCACATCACTCCTTGTTTTTCCATCATAGACTTCTCTAGGAACATTTGAGGATAAAGCTTTCTGCTCATTTCCATAAGTTAGCAGGACTTTGATATTAAAATAGGCTTTAAAATTGGCTCCATTTCCAAGATTGTGATTAATTTAATTTTACTTCAGCCAAGCAATAAATATTTAATTGGGGCAAATTTTCAGCTAGTACAAATCAGTGTTGTTCCACTCAACGACAATGGAATCATGGTGATTTACACCAACTATGGCTCTGGTGAGAATTTTTTTTTAAAGGGGCTGCACAAAAAGTGAAATAAAAATATAGTCCATTGAAATACAGCTTTTTTCTAAAACCAAAACAAAAAGGCCAGGAAGTTTGGTGTGTGAATTTTCATGCTGTTCTAAGAACCTTTGGCTGCAAGAAAAGGCATGACAGGTCGGGGTTTGAAGGATGACTTGACAATTTACTGACTCTTGTAAGACTTCAATTGAAAGCTTTCTTGGTGCTGTAATGGAACTTTTGATCCTACATTGTATGCTGCCACCTCTCCCAGCACAAAGTCCAAGTAACTGTGATTTGTGAAGAGAACTGCTGTGGGAGGGTGGAATTTCATCACTTTACCCACCCCCCAGGCAAGTTATTGGGTGGCAGCATAACCCCTTTGCAGCTATTCTTCCAGCCTGTGGTGCTCCTACAATACCAGAAGACCCTTGCCATCCACAAAGAGCCCTATTAACTTTAACTCGGCTCCACATGGGTGCCACGGTCCTGCTACATGCATTGTGTTCCAGGATCAGGGTCTGTGTGAGGATTTGGTGCTGTTCAATCCATGCAAAGTTCAGCTCCAAAAACCTGAATGTAATGGCATGGGATCTGTGCCAGCTACTCCATATTGGCTTGTTTGGGCTGTGCAGATCCTCTTTCGTGGCACACGGGTATGAAGACCAGTCCTTGCAGTCATTTCAGCTTTGCTGCAGCGGGGCACTCGCTGTAGGTAGCTGGACTTGATAATAAACCTTTTTCTGTTAAAGATGCAGAAATCACAATGGAAACTAGTAATCAAGATACATTTTTCATGCCTCAAACCAAAAGGTAGCAAAATTGGCTTTAAAACAAACAAAACAAAACTCCTACCTAGGCAGTGAATCTGTTTGCAGGTTTTCAGGCTGAAGATTAATTTTATTGGCTAAAAAAGAAACCAGCATCATAAATGGACTTGCTGACATACCGTTAGTAATTGAATAATTGTGGGTCCTCCCTAGAAATAACAGGTGAAGTGTGTTTGAATTGCATGATCGGTAAGCCGATAATATTTGTAAGGTGTGAATAAATTGCTAGAAGAAATAATTTCATTCCAATACACTACAGTACTTCATCATTGACTAACCTATTCATTAGTATGAGCTGACTGGATGGGAAGATATTTAACTTGTGGCACACATTTGCAATTTTGCTTTTTTAGAGGAAGTAATTGTCTTGAAATGAAGAAAGAAACTGAAATTAAAATTCAGGCATTAACGTCCGATCACAAATCTAAGGTAAGAAAACATGCCAGTGTTAACACATGCAACATTTGAGATCTTTGGAAACCCAAATGGTAGTTTATTTTTATGAAAGCATGTGAATGATTTTCAGCAATAATGATATTCAGAAAAGAATGGGAGTAACTTGGTGTCTAAAAGCTTTTGGTTTTTTATTCAAAAAGAGCAAAATCCATTTCCTGATCTTAACAATTTTTGAAGAGAGTATCATGTTCCTAGTTTTGTTTCCATGTGAAACAAAAATGTTTGGTCATTTTGTTGTAGTTTCAGCTATGCAGACAACAGAGGAAAATGTGCTCTATGAAAATTGGAATTGAATTTTGCCACCAAAAATATGTAGGTAAATGGAATTAGCCGCTTGTTAGTGTCACCTTGTCCAACACCCTGCCAGACACTTGATTCTCCCTGTGCCCTCACTGTCTCTCTCCTGGGCCCATCCTATTTGCATCAGATGTACTATTTTGTTACTTCTTACTTCTCCTCCTGAGGTGAATCAGTTGCTTTCTCCAAGTTACCTGTCCCCAAATAATAGCACCCAAGATCCAATCCCAGTTGTTTTTAAATCAGTTGTTCTCAAGCTATGGTCATGGACCATTTTCAAGAGTTGCATGGAGCTGCTCCCTTGCAGAGGTAAAACATTGTCAGTCTTCATGCTAGTTGCGGTGCAGTATGGAACTTATCTAGTATTTCCAGAGATTTCCTGACCAATTAATTTTTTTAGCTAATCCTCATTCAGCGCTTTGCTCAGTTGCTTCCTGTACTACTTTGTCAAAGATTTCTCTGGTGCCATTTGAACTGCTGTCAGGTTTGTGGTTGATGTCAAAGTTAGAGGAATAGCAAATACACTGTAGGATAGAACCAGCTGCAAAATGACCCAGAGAGATTAGAATAGAGGAGATTGAAAACAACAGGGGATTTTTACCTAATACATGTAAAGTCTTAGACACAGGGAGAGGCATCAAACGCCACAGATACCGCATAGGAGAGGTAACCAAGCCGCAGTATTAAGCAGACTAAGACAAGCTCACTTTCATCTTGTCCCTAATATCATGCATTCATGTAACCAGGACACGTAGATCTTAGTTTTCTCTCCTTCTGCAGCATGTCTATGTCACTCTGTTAGTGTAAAAGGGTAATGCCCTGGGCAAAATGTGTTTTCCCTGGATGCATAGGGCTGGTGGAAGTGTGCTATGTGCTCCCCATCACCTTACTTGCCTAGGCGGATAGAGGCAGGTTGAAGATGAGGGGCAAACTGGCAGCCAGAGAAAGCATGACTGTGCTCCAGTTCCATAGGGTCGGTAGAGTAGCCCATAGGCAGCTGTAGGAAACCACTCGGGGTTGCTCTAAATTGTATCCAGCAGAGCCCGGCGTCTGGGAGATGCAAAGGCAGCTTAAACTATTCCTCCTCCATTCTGGTTGCACCTCCTGAGCGCCACAGCTCAAGGGCCGTAGTTTGCCATTGCTGCAGGGAAGGTGTGAGGTTGGTCTAGGGAAAGGAGAGTCTCTATCAGAAAATAGCAATCTTAACAACATAGCCACAATAGGAAATGTCAAAACCACTGTCTGAAATAAAAACGGATTATATTGGCAGATGGATAAAAGAGAAGCTAGTTATAAAAATCAATTTAGCTAACAACTCTAGAGAGAGCATTGCAAGCTAGGCAATAAGCTACAATACAAAGCAGAGTGTAAAATCTTAAAGCTTTACAGAATAGAAGAGTCTTTAATGTCACCTCAGCTGCCCAAAACTGGTTCTAATATACATGGACATTTAAGTGTTCACTAACCTTCTACTTCCAATGAGTCTGACTGATGATTTTTTTCCCCTTCCCACAACCTGATTTGGATATTAGGGTATGTCCTTTTAAAATGCCCACTTCCAAACAGATCCTGTCAAATGCGTCATCCGTCCCCACAACAGCAAGATGGCTTGCTTTCTCCATGTCTAGCTTTAGGTTGGGATTTTCAAAGGACCCTAAGGGAGCTTGAGCAGCTTTGAAACTTCCACCCTTTGTGGCTTTACTGATCCCACGGAACACTTCGATGCTGGCTTTCGCTTGTATCCCACCTGGGTGGTTTGCTCCAGACCAATGGAAATGTAGATTTCTTCTACTCCCAACAGAGTACAGCTATGCAGATAGAGATTACGTTGGAAAATCCTGAGAGATGCCGAATTCATTACAATTCCTATTGAATTCAGTGGGAGTTGTAGATACTCAGCAGCTGTTCAGAAACCTCTCACCATTTGACCCATTGATTTTAAGATCAAGTGAGCTCATCGGATTAGCGAGCTCCTAGGATTAATCCAGCATGTGTCAGATGCACATCATCCCCATGGCACAAGATGTGTAAAAAAAAAAAAAAAAAAATTAAATACTATGCAGCTATGCCCATTACCAGTGGTAATGGTCTACAGAGACTTGCTCCTCTATGCCGTGGGTACAAATCCAGGCCAAGTTTGACATGAAATACTCACTTTGTTTTGAATGCTTTTAGGTAGATTAGATACCAGCCTGGTTTGGAAAAGACAGGCAGCTCTTCATTATCAATGAGGAATGCAGTTCTTAACACACAACGTATTCTTCCTTTGCTTGTACCTTTGGATGAGAGTCTAGGCACTGGTTGCCTTGAGAGGTGCTCTGCTCTCTCGAATGTCTCTCTCACCTTTATTGTTTTGCTCTCAGTGCACTGAAAGAGCCTGTTCAGCGGTATGCATCTGACTGTGGGTCACCTGCCTAAAATACGTTTGAGAGGAAGTACGTCTTGGGAGTACATGCTCCTGAGGGGATTGGCATCAAAGTCTCACTTGGGAGCTCTGTGATCGCAATTTCGATTTGAAGAATCAGGATTAGCTTCCATATAAGAACGTCCAAAGGCTATTAGTTTCCATAGTAGCACTTGAAAAAAAGGCCTCCCTGAAAATAGATGATTTTTTGGTGAGACTGTGTGCATTTATGGAAAAGTAGGGTAGCTTGTCAAAATAGCATAGCTAATTATGAAGGGATAATAAGGTATATCTTTCTATTAGTTACTTTTCTAAATCATTGGAGTACAATATACTATTATAATAACAACTCTGATGCTTTAGACTTCTTCACATTGTCTCTTGGGAACTTTCCAAAACTTTAATCTTATTATTCTAGCGAGTCTTGGGAGCTGAGCAAGAAAAGAATACTTGTCAGATTCCCTGCTGACTTAATGAGCATAAGACACAGCTATATAGCCTACCTACAGATTCAGGATGTATTAAATACAGGATTTCTCTGAAAAACTGACTGTGTGAATAAGATTCTCTCCACAAAATCAGAGCTTGTGTTTAAGCCCTTAGAGAAATTCATCCCACTCGATATTCTCAATCTCTAATTTTTTTTATTTTATATTTTTGAGGCAGCCAAGAATGTTTAGCATATATAATGTATAATGAACATACATTTCAGGAGGGTTTAAAAAGAATTGTAGTACAATTGAGGGCATTAATTCAGTCACTTTACGTAGGGCAGCTGGGTAACAGAGAGCCCTAGTAATGAGGGTGCATTTTATTGTGTGTTTAATATCTGGTGTTTATAATACACTGTAGTTTCCTTTGTGGCTTCATGTCAGTGTGGAGCAGTTTGCTTTATGTAATTTAGTTCTTGCAATTTAGTTGAGTTTCGTAAGATTTTTGTAATGATCTTGAAACGATCTCCACTGCATTAATGACTGACCTTATATTGTAACGGTGAGAAGTACTGACAAAGCAGTCATTGTTCTTTCTCTACAGGTAAAAGAAATTGTAGCGCAGCACACTAAAGAGTGGTCAGAGATGATCAACACCCACAGTGCCGAAGAGCAAGAAATCCGGGATTTACATCTGAGCCAGCAGTGCGAGCTACTGAAAAAACTGCTGATTAATGCTCACGAGCAACAAACCCAACAGCTAAAGTTTTCTCATGACAGGTGAGCAGAGCAGTGTCATCATTCAGCATCCTGAGAACCCGTGCACGGGGGACGGGATTATCAGCATATAGCATCCTAGCAGTCAAATAAGTTATCAAAAGAAGAATTGAGGGATAATGGAGTAGATCCTCAGCTGGTGTAAATTGTCATAACGCCATTTACGCTAAGGAACTTGAATTCAAAAGGCCTGAACCAGAAAGATGCTGAGCGTTTGCAACGACCTTTTGAAGTTGATAGGAGCTGTGGGTGTGAAAACATTACAATTACCTTTTTTTTTTTCTGTGTAACTACCTCACAGTTGCACATTGTTTTAATAAAATATCACCTTGTAATCTCCAATACAAAGACGATGCTGCATGCCAGCATTCTCATTGCTTTTATATTTAACTGCACTGTCCACTTGAAATGAAATGAAATGCAAATAATAGTATGACCTATCTCTAATATAGCACTTTTCATCAGTAGGTCTCAAAGCACTTTACTAAGGGAGGTAAGTATCGTCATCCGCAGTGTTATACAGACACAGAATAGAAGCGGAGGAATTATCTCATTGCACAATCTGTGATGTGAGGAAGTCCACAACCATATGAATTTATTTAATATATACTATTTTTAAAAGACCTTCCTCAGCATTGGTCTGGTAGGAAGCCCAAAAAGCGTCAACGGCGTCACCTCTAAAGAAGCTAACTGAGATTATTTTTGATTTTAACAAAATTCCTGAATGAAATAATGTAGTACCTTAGCATAAGACAGAATCCATGCTGAGACCTGTGTGCTTCCATCCAACAGAGGAAATTGTCGCAGTGAAAGGTTTTAATATGCTCATCTTTATGTTACTCTCCAAATTAGCTCATTTATTCAAGCTGTCTAGGAATATGTTTGTTTATTTTATAATTAGATACTTTGTAAAGTATTATGAAATACATTAAAAAGACATTATTTTACAGATCCTAGTTCTGAGACCAAGCAGGGGAAGCGTCAGTCCCTAGTACAAGTTAGAACAGCCTTTGGGGTACTCTGTTATGCCGTTGCAAAAGCCCGTAAAGGAACCACAGCAATTTTGCTATCCACCGTCTTGCTTTCTGCTCCATTTTGTAATCCAGTATACTCTTTCTGATCTATTCGGCTAAATTATAGTTTCTTTCCTGGAGGAATAGTTCTTCGAATCTCTCTTGAAATGTTTTTATTTTCATTTCTGTACCTACTTCCTTTGTTCTCTTATCTACATTGGGCTAAATTTATCAGTGTGGGGAGATATCTTTACCAGGAAAATGTGTGTGTCACCTAGGCTATATAGAAATGTACTTTCTTCATCCTTTCCTCACAGTTCGTAGCTTTAGATTTAGAATTTTCACATCTCCATAGTATTTTAATGGTTCTGTATTATCTTTGGAAATAAGTTCTTAGTACTGAATTGCTTATTTAGAACAGTATGGTACAAATGAAAATGATTTTAAGTGCTGGTCTGATTTTTCAGAGGTGCCGAGCACAACACATTGATTTCTGTGCCTGGGTAAACTTTAAATAATGTTCTGTGCCATCCAGGTTAGAGATCTGTTTGGTTTTATTTGTTGCTGTCTCTGTATTCACCGCTTATCAAGGGATTTTTATCCAACCCATTTGTATAAAGATTTTCCTGCATGTCCACAAACCAGAATGCTTCTGAATGTGAAATATTGGATTGTTGATCATAATACCCAAAAGGGGCTTCATGCTTCATCACTTGTAGACTGTATAGAATACATGAAGCATATGTAACATCCAAGTGTCAGCTGAGCAAGACATATGGAAAATAAAGGATCATCTTGAGAATAGAAGGGGCAGTTGACAGTATGCTATTCTTTCAACCTCTCTATTAACTAGAGTAATGAGACATGCTGAATAGCTATCAAGACAGTGTACAGAGGGGTAGTAGAGAGATCGGTAATCTGAAACGATGCAGATATCTGCTGAAAAGTCGAACCTTTTCCACTCGTGGTGGAAAAAGCAATTACAGCTCACGCTTGGACTGACCGGATTCAAAGAAGAAAGCAGAAAACACAAAATGCTTATGACTGCAATTTGCAGATTGCCGTTGCACATTCAGGGGGGCTCTCCAACTCCAGGATGTCTGAGAACTCAGATGGCTCTCAGAAAGTCCAGCGGGCGTTGGCTCTGTCATTTAACTTTACTGAATTAGAGATACTGTGTTTGGAGCACATGAGAAATTAGAAAATCTGGGAGTCAAACTGACATTTCTGACTAAAATGCATCCAAGGTTAACTAAAATGTGTTGGTAATGAGTCAGAGAGAGAAAAACAAAAGTATTTTTTAAAACGGAGAGATTAGCAGATGAGTGGAGCAGTATTATTCAGAAAGCATCAAATTGTATTAAGTAAGATAAAATAGTGATAATATGATAATTGGCTTCAGTGGACTTTAATTGTTTTAATTAATTTTGTTTGTAAAGTGCTTTGAGATCCTCAGGTTTGAAGCATTAGAGGCATGCACAGAATTCTTTGAGGGGGTCAGAATTATTACAAATTGGATTGCAAATTCTCTGGGGCAGGAATTGTAACTTCCTAGGGGCAGGTATAGTACCTATCACAATAAGATCCTGTTCCAGCCCTTTGGATATTAATGCAAGGGATGAGCTTTAGATTCAAACCTGTGTCCCATATGGCAGCATGTTTTGCTGTCAGTGCCTGATCTGATCTTCTAAGCCCTGGTCTACATTGGGGTGGGGGTCGATCTAAGTTACGCAGCTTCAGCTACGTGAATAACGTATCTGAAGTCGACGTACTTAGATCAATTTACCGTGGTGGCTTCACCGCGGTGAATCGACTGCTGCTGCTCCCCCGTCGACTCTGCCTGTGCCTCTCGCCAAGCTGGAGTACAGGAGTCGACGGGAGAATGCTCGGGGATCGATTTATCACATCTAGACTAGACGCGATGAATCGATCCCCGCTGGATTGATCGCTGTCCGACGATCCAGCCCGTAGTGAAGACATACCCTTAGTCCCAGAAACAAATTATTCCTATTGATTCCAAGGGGAAGTGTATTTCCTGATATATTAAAATATCAGTTTGTTTGTTTCCAATTTGTCAGCAGTGCACTTAGCTAAGCTTGTGCATAGTTGTCATGGAAAAGATAAAGATGGTTACATATTGGTGGATGTTACTTTCTTCCATTATACTACATTTTGCAGCATAGGGAGAATTATGCCCCTTAACTGCTTTCTGTATAAAATTATTAATTTTATATATCAACCCCTAAAGCACTATAAATAAAAAATGAATTTTTCCATAACCGTTAAGACAGTGTGATTTTACGTGCTTTCAGACCTAAGACAGAAAATAAATGCTTATTCCGTATTGTGATTGTTTGCATAAGAAGTGCTGTTGATAGAATGAAAAATCTCTCTTAAGTATATTGTATCTTATTGTTGCTATAATACCACTGCTTTGAGTTTTGTATTGATATTGTATTGATCATTAAGAAATGTTTCACAATATAAAGCCTTGGAGAAGTAAAGGCTGCATCTTCATTAATATTCTTTTAGTTGAATGAAAATGTGTGGAAGTAAGCAAGGTGCAAAGTAAAATCACATTAATTAGTAGTTAGTGTATTTCACAGACAATAAAACATTTGAACTTGAAAGGATAGTTAGTAAACTTAACTATAAATGATTTTTCTGGCAGTATGTCACTACCTGCAAGCAATTTAGCAATATTTTCCTGTCAGACTCCTCCCCTTTTGTACTTACAAAAAAATTAAAATACCAGCTATTAATGTATAATCATTTTTATCTGTACTGTACTTAAACATTCACTGATACCTCATGGAAAACTTGGGAAAAAAACAGTCTGTCTAGAAACAACTGTGTGTCTAATGTACACATACCATAGGTTACCTAATTCTCTTGACTTCTTTTGTTCCTAAAGACATTTGTGTGAAACATTTCTTGCAGTAGGAACTCATCCATTCCTGCTGCAGATTCCTCACTTCAAGTCCTGATCCTCTCTGATGTCAGTCAGTTGAGGTGGCGATGGCTGTGGTGTCACAAATAACATATTGCAGTAGGACTTTGAGAAAGTGGACTAACCTATACGTGCATTAGTTTCCCCATCTGTAAAATACAGAAGAAAACGTCTTACCCTACAGGGGTAGAGTAAAACTTAATTAGTATTTTGTTGGTAAAGTGCTTTGAGAGCCTCAGGTTAGAAGCAAAGAAATTCTTGAGTGGATTAGAATTAGTACAGATTGGACTGTAAAATCTATGGGGCAGGAATTATAACTTCCTGTGGGCGGTCTAGCACCAAGCATAAGAGGACCCTGATCCTAGCTGCATCCTTTGGATGTTACTGCAATATTAATTATTATTATTATTACTTTACTGAAGATAAATTACAATATTCGTGCGAACAAGTAGTCTTTATCTTATTTACTCAGAATAGGAGCTTTGTGAAATCTAGGTAGCATTTTAAAAAAAACCACTCAGTACTGGCCTAACTTTGCTCCCATTGAGGTCAATGGTGAAATTCCCATCAACTTCAGTGGAAGTTAGGCTGGAGGTGAAAACTTTTAAAAGTGCCACCTAGTCTTTTTTTTCCTAACTCAGTTTTGTCATCTGTGCTGTTTTTGTTGCAATTGTTTTTTCTATAACTTCATCAACCTATACCAAACACTTGTTGAAGTTACAACACCAAATCATAAAAATCAGACAGATATGCCAGAACTAGCAAATGTTAATATTATTCGTCCTCTCCTCATACATTCTCTGCACAGAGTCTTTGTAAATGTATTGTGCAGTTTTAAAAGGCAAGTCACATTTCTTAAATTACTGAGAATAGCTCTAACTCAGTCAAATGTTCTAAACTACAGAGACAGCACTGTATTTTTGTAGCCTGTGTAATTCAAAGTGTAAAATGCTTAAAACCATTCTTCAAATTGTTTTCTCTATATCCTCCTGAGATTTGTAAGTGCTTGTTCAAACATACAGTCCAGTAGGAAGAAGACATTCTTTATATAGTCTGTTCTTTCTACTACTTTAATACTTCAGGGACAACTTTAGCCATTCTATAGAAAGGTATCAATAAGCTACCTTAACAACCATTAACTATCACATTTCAGTTTATAATTATTTTGTTCGTATTTCGCTAGGGAAAGCAAGGAAATGCGTGCCAACCAGGCTAAAATTTCTATGGAAAACAGCAAAGCCATAAGCCAGGATAAATCTATCAAAAATAAGGCTGAAAGGGAGAGGTAAGTGTCAGATCCATCTCTGAGAGGCGGTATAACTGATTGATCTGTGCACACATTGACTAAAGTATGCTTTGATGTGTGGGAAATGGCTTGTGTTTCTAATTGTTATGCTGTATATATTTTCGATGGCTGTTTCTGGACAATTTTGTGTGTGTGTAGATCATATAGTTTAGGCCCCAATCTTGGAAATACTAACAAAGGAGTGAACGTCACACCCACAAGTAGTGCCACTGACTACAACGGAACGAATCACACGGATAAAGTTATGCATGTGTGAAAGTGTTTCTAGAATTAGGACCTTAGTTTTTATTCACTGATCCATTTTTTCCCCTTTAAATGCTGTGCAGTATCACTTGCGACAGTTACATTTGCGTGTTGTTAAGATGCACTGAGAAGGCAACATTAAGACTTGGGTCTAGTTTTGGGTTAGCCTTGGGTTCAGAGAAGCAGGAGAGGTAGTGGGAAATGGATCAATGAAAAGGCATCCCATGGCCTTCACCCCTGCCCACTCCTGGCAGGGATGAGAGATGGAACAGGCATTCCAGAGGGAGCAGAAGGGAAGGTTATGGGGAAGAAAGGGGATAGGTGTGAGATTAGTAAGGGGCAAAGCCAGTTTTTTTTGGAGGGGGGAGGAATGCCAAAGAAAGGTGTGAGGGGTAGAGGAGCTGGGGCTGTTTTCTGACAGCGTAGGATCATTCATGTATTGATCCTCCAACCTTGGACCACAGCTTCCTCATTCACCTGGTGCTGACTGGTCTTATTCCCTGTTTGCGGAGCTCCAAGCCCCACTAGACCAGACCACACCTGAAGCTAGAAAGCCAGTCAGCATGTCTTCACTGCACATCTGGAAGCGCCATCCCTAGTTTTGATGTCTGAGCTCCAGACTTGGGAGACCAGAGGCACAGATTTCAGTGACCGCTTCTTGCATTTTCCCCGGGTTTGGGGCTGCACTTTTGTAGCTCTTTAAAATTCCATTTTAATCTAAAGTGTTCTGAATACACAGGTAGAAGCAATGTTCATATGATGATTTCCCATGAGCCTTCAAGGTTTCCATACGGCTTTGGACTTGCTAAATAGTTGAACATTTTCACCTTCTATTGCCTCCCCTGCATTGGGCTATTTTGATCCTAGGCCTTGAACTTGTTCCTTTTGAATGAACTGTGGAGTTTTACGGATTTCTAGTACAGACTGGAGACAGCAGTTCCCAGAGCCCTTGGTAATCATGTTCCAGGTTTATGAAAACCTTCTGCTTGACATTAAATTACTTAAGCTGTGTTTATATATAAAAATAGGCTGAAGACACTTCTCTTTTTCAGACTTTAGCAATTAGTCTAATTCAACTCTTTCAACTATTTTGTGTCAGCTCATTAGAATTCTTGCCATAAAAGGCACTTTACAGATGTGTATTATATGTAAACAGTAGTTACATACTTTTTTATTTATATGATAACTATAAAATATGGAAAATAGATCTTGTCCAACTAACTTTATCTTTTTTTGATGAGATTACAAGTCTGGTTGATAAAGGTAATAGTATTGACATAATTAACTTCTGTAAGGCATTTGACTTGGTACTGCACGACATTTTGATTAAAAAACTAGAACAATATAAAATGTTACTCATAGACTCATAGACTTTAAGGTCAGAAGGGACCATTATGATCATCTGGTCTGACCCCCTGCATGCTGCAGGCCATAAAACCGTCCCTACCCCTTCCCTGGACTCTGCTGTTGAAGTCCCCAATCCTGTTTTAGGTGACTTCAATCGGCAGAGACCCTCCTGCTAGAGATCCCTGCCCCATGCTGCGGAGGAAGGCGAAAAACCTCCAGAGGCTCAGCCAATCTGCCCTGGAGGAAAATTCCTTCCCGACCCCAAATATGGCGATCAGTAATACCCCGAGCATATAGGCAAGAGTCTCCAGCCTGACCCTTGTTGGCCATTATGCTGTTCATGTACCATTGCTTGGTTTTCCTTGACTACTATGTTTTACCATTAAACCATTCCCTCCATAAACTTATCTAACTTAATCTTAAAACCAGACAGGTCCGTTACATGGCACACATTAAATGGATTAAAAATTGGCTAAATGATAGGTCTCAAAATGCAACTATAAACAGGGAATCATCATTGAGTGGGTCTGTTTCCAGTGGAGTCCCGCAGGGATCGGTTCCTGGCCCTACACTATTTAACATCTTTATCAATAACCTTGAAGAAAACATAACATCATCACTGATAAAATTTGCAAATGACCCAAAAATTCGGGGAGTGGTAAATAAGGAAGAAGACACATCAATGACTCAAACTGGGCGCAAGCAAACAATATGTGTTTTAATACAGCTAAATGTTTGTTGCCTGATTTAAGGGGATGAATATTATTGCTTAGATAATATAGGTTATAGGCTCACTAATTAATATGATCAGAATATAATAAGGTTCTTGATCCAGAATCAGGCTACACAGAGTTTTGCAAGGACCCTTGGGATGTATGACAAGGACATTCATGCTGAGAGCAAAAACACAGCCGTAAAGACTTGTATTGAGATAAATGGAATAGTAATCCAGTGGGAAAATAATCGGAATGAACAAGGAATTAATATTGTTCTAGAGGCACATGTGGTATTATTTACTATAAAACTTCCTAGATTAACACGCTCACACCCTTCCTTGTAACCTGATGGTAAGAGACAAAGGACCAGCCTCACCTCTGGCATGTCAAAGGAGTCTGGTGGTCCACAGTTCCTCAGTTCTCAAGTGGAAGATGAAGAATTTAGGAGAAGCCAGACAACTAGAAAGCTATAGAAAGACCCAAGAGAAACGAACTTAAAACCTGACTACAACTGATTGACTAAACATGATGGTTTGTCTCTCTTATAGAGCCTGAGCACTACGTGCCCACCCTCCACATCCAAACTTAATTTTCTCACTCACATAATATCAGGGTATGCTTACTCTATAGGCTGGCATATCCATACGTATTAATGTCAATTAGCTCATTCTGTGACTTTCCACGACGTCCGTGACTTCTGCAGCAGCCAGTGTGGCTGACCCCAGGGCTGCCCAAGGACGTGGCTCCAGGACCAGCTGCTCAGGTGGTCCCGGGGACAGCCATACCGGCTACTGCTGGAGTGGCTCTGCAGTCAGCCGCACCGGCCTGAGTAGCAGCCCCGGGGGCGGCTAGAGCAGCCCCCAGCAGCTGGTGCAGCTGGCACTGCCCCCCCACCCACCAAGCAGCAGCCTCTGGGTCCCATCCCCCCTGAGCAATGGCCCCCTGGGGTGCCTCTTCCCCCCTCGAGTAGCGGCACGCCCAGGGAAACCCCCCAGCAGCAGTCCCTTCCCCCGCTCCCCCACAAGATTTAGTCAGGGGTAGTTATAGTGTAAGTCATGGACAGGTCCCGGGCGTGAATTTTTTTTTATTGCCCGTGACCTGTCCATGACTTTTACTAAAAATACCCATGATTACATTGTAGCCTTAGTCATGATGGCTAATTAGCTGAACATGAGCTCCCAGTGCTATGCTGTGGCCAAAAGAGCTAATGTGATGTTGGGATACATAGACATGGGAATCTCAAACTGCAGTAGAGAGGTTATTTTACCTCTGTATTTAGCAGTGGTGCAACCACTGCTGGAATAGTGTGTCCAGTTCTGGTGCGCACCATTCCAGAAAGATGTTGATAAATTGCAGAGGGTTCAGAGAAGAGCCATGAGAATGATTAAAGGATTAGAAAACCTGCCTTATAGTAATAGACTCAGGGAGCTCAATCTATTTAGCTTAATAAAGAGACAGTTCAGGGGTGACTTGATTATAGTATATAGTATAGTATAGTAAGGACCTACGTGGGCAACAAATGTTTAATCATAGGCTCTTTAACAGAGAAAGGCATAACACAATGGCTGGCAATTGAAGCTAGACAAATTCAGACTGGAAATACTGCCTACATTTTTAACAGTGAGAGTAATTAGTCATTGGAACAATTTACCAAGGGTTGTGGTACATTCTCCATCCCTCAGAATTTTTAAATCAAGATGGGATTTTTTCTAAAAGATTTCCATTTTGAAAAAGGTCTGTGGCCTGTGCTATACAGGAAGTCAGACTAGATGATGACAACGGTACCTTCTGGCTTTGGAATCTATGAATCGCACCGTGTGATGAATTAGTTAAAATATCTTTTTAGTCATGATAATCAGTATGAGTTTTAATAATTGTTAAACCCTGTTAGAAGATGGTAAATATAAACTACTGCAAATGGATTAATAAACTCCTCAATTAAATGGATCACTCTAGATTGAGGATCAAGGCAAACTTAGTTTGCAATAATCTTGATCAGTTTCTTCAAACCCTCTTAGTCACAGCATCCAAGCTAGCCAGAAACATTAAATATAATGTAAAGACTTAAGGCCGGAGTAGGGCCTTTCTCTGCAATTAGTCCCACTGACTTCAGTGGAGCTACTCACAGTCTAAGGTAGTGCATAAAGGGTGGCAAAATAAGCCCCTAAGTTATCTATCTCCTTATCATTGACTCAAATATGTGGTTTTGGCTCTTGGACTTAATAAATCCTCAAGCACAATATCCTTTTTTTCTTTTTCAGGCGAGTAAGAGAACTAAACAGCAGCAACACTAAAAAGTTTCTGGAAGAGAGGAAAAGGGTAAGTATAATTTTGCTAAGAAACCAAAAGTGTGTGTACGTGATTTGTTGGCAGGAACCTCACCTCTTGAGTCACATACACCGAGCTTCTGCACAGCATTTTGAAAACTTCAGTTACTGTAGCTCAACGACAGTGATGATTTCTACTGACTTGAGAAACTAGAGACTCAGGGTCATTCTCAAACTGAATTTCAAGGTCTCTCTTCACCAGCAAGCTGACCCAGGGCCTACTCTTGAACGTCTAAATCCTGACTGAAATCTGTGGGCATTTTATCTGAATTCACCTTTCCATTTACCTGAATTAGGAATTGGCTCAAAAAATGGATTTTTGTCACTGTTTTCTATCGCATTCAAGTCAAAATCTTAAGCAGAGTTTAAAATCACATTTAAGTAACATGTGCAAAGCAGGTATAACTCATTAGTATGATGTTTGAATTAAGATAGTTGTATATATTTTAGATCTGTTAAACAGTAAACTATCCAGAGTGGGGACCATGCCTCCTTCTAATGTTTTGTATAGCACTGTGAACACCAGCCCATAACTAATATTCTTTGGAACCTATTTATCCATTTTTAAAAAAAATAATTTGTGATACATGTCACCTGTATTATCTTCTCTTGTTTGTAGCTAGCAATGAAGCAGTCAAAGGAAATGGATCAGTTGAGAAAAATTCAGCTTGAGCATCTAGAAGTCTTGGAGAAGCAGAATGAGCAGGTATTTTATTTGAAAGGGTTACAAGACACGTGAGTTACTAAATTAAAAGAGAGTAAGAGTACAGTTCCATTTGTAGGGTACATCTACACTGTAGCTGGGAAGTGTGATTCCCAGCTTGGGTAGATGTACATCCACTAGCTCTGTTCAAACTAGCACCTAAAAAGAGCAATGTGGTTGAAGCAGCTTGGGCTAGCCACCCTACCGTGTACCTAGGAGGTTCGGGAGGATTGTACTTGGGTAGCTAACCTGAGTTGCACCTGGTGCTGCCACAGCCACACTGCTAGTTTTAGAGGCCAGCTCGAGCAGGGGGTGGGGGTGTGTGTGTGTGTGTGTGTGTGTGTGTGTGTGTGTGTGTGTGTGTGTGTGTGTGTGTGTGTGTGTACCCACACTGGAATTACACCTCCCAGCTGCTGTGTAGACCTACCCCTAGTTCTTCCGAGTGTGAGTCACCGGTGAGATTGGCTCCAAACAGTTTTTATTTTTACCCGCTCACCCTTTTTGGGAGTTGAAAATGTAGGATTGGAAGGACTTCAAACGGTATGGAATTCTGTCTTGGTTCAGATAACCATCTAAAACTTGGCTGTTATCCAAAGCTCATCCTCCAACCTGTTCAAACCTCATGAGACTGGAAGGTTAGGCAGGACGGCTCCCAGAATTCCAGTACATTCATAGTCAGCCCTCAAGAAAACCTTTTCTCTTAGTATTTTGGCACTTCTGTTTCCAGGCCTGGATGGAAAATAGGAGCGAAAAAAATGCTCAAAATATCTCAAAACCTCCAAAGGTTTTGGTTTTGGGTCCTGTTCTAAAAATTGGTGACAGTTCCAGGGTTTTATCAGAACCAGTTTGCCCTTCTCTGGTTAAAATACCATGTTACTTTCTGCTGGTGAGAAGAAAATAATTCTTGAAAACTGGCAGTCATCTTTTAAAAAAAAAAAATCAAATTTTATTCCTGGTGGAAAACTCTTTTCCTTAGTGATTCCCCCTGCTGCAAGGAGCAGCCAGCAGAACAATAATTATCATACAAGCTCAATTGCCAGGTGGGCCTCAGTGAAGTAGGAACTCAAGGGTGGACTATGCAAGTATGTACCCAGTAAGGTGAGAGAACTAGAGGTTGGATGTAGTGGTTGTCACCTTCAAGGATTATGAATTTATTTCCTACGTTTTTCACTAAATTTTCCAGAACTTGAACTGTGCTGATAAAGCACATGCACTATGCTAGATTCACTCCAGGGAGGTAGAATTTCCGTCCCAGTTGCCTCCTCCATCATCTAGCACAAAGTGGTCTGAATCCAGCGATGTCCATCATGTACACACAGCCAATCAAAGTGCACCGTGTGAATACATGAGAAAAAATATGTAATTATGCTACCCTGACTGCAGTACTGCTGCAATCTGATTGGTTCAGACAATTCCCTTGCAGTGTAAATTGTACTAGTTGACAAAATAATGTATGAAGATTAAGGGCCAAAGCCTACTTACACGTCAGTGAGAGTCTTTAGATCCAGCACAATATAAAGACAAGAGAGCAGGATTAGGGCTGAGCTTTTAACGTAAACTCAGTAATTCCTTACTTTTGAGTATCTGATTTTGAGTGTTTGATTTCCCATCCTTAGAAAGTTGCCTCAGTGTTAATTATTCTGCATGGAATTTATCATACAGAGTTATCATAAAAGGCTCTGAGACTGATTCTGGGGTCATGCTGGTTTCCCACAGATGTAACTCCATGACTTCACTGGATTTACTTGTGATGTACACTAGTATGAGTATGAGGAGAATCAGGCCCAGAGCACTGATACCTGGCTAATGGTCATATGTGTTCCAGTTAACTGGATCAAAACTTCTCAAGTTATTAAATATCCCTTCCACGTCATACTGGTGGAGATATCTTTCATAGCAGATGTACAGTGCAGACTAATACAGTGCAGTGAGTGGAAACACACTTCAGCATAAAATATTATGCATTCACATTCATTAGACTTTTGTTTTATGTATTCTTTTCTTGCATTCATTCCTCAATCTCACTTCAGTTTTCATTCATTTTATTTGCTTCTTGTTGTATTACTCAATTTTGACATTATTATTTTTGTACAAACAGCTTTTGAAATCCTGTCATGCAGTGTCTCAAACACAAGGTAGGATTGATCTATATTAAGCAAGCTACTATTTCAATATGCTTTCCTTCTAAATTAAATCATTCTCATTGGAGCACTCTTTGTAAATGCAACCACTGGGAAATACCATTAACATAATGAATACACTGTTAAATATTTAGTATGCATAAATATTATTAAGAGTCTGACATAGTAACAGTATTTTATGCTCTAGCATCTCAGACCCCCAGATACATTCTTATAGTAACGAGGACAGGAAACTTAAAGAATGATTTGTATTGTTATATTTTCAGTAGTTAGTTAAAGACATGCTTGAAATTCTAAAGTGTGTCTCTAAAAAGCATCTACTGATTAAGGAAACTATTTTAGTGTTAAAAGTAACAGAGGGTCCTGTGGCACCTTTAAAACTAACAGACTTTAAGACTAACTGTTAGTCTTAAAGGTGCCACAGGACCCTCTGTTACTTTTTACAGATTCAGACTAACACGGCTACCCCTCTGATATTTTAGTGTTGACATATATATGACTAACTGCTAATGCTGATAGACAGACAAAGCCAGATTTTCCACATACTTATTATTCTTATGCTAATATAACGCCGCACTAAAAATAGCTAGAAATATATTAGATAGCTAGAAATAGCTTTTTAGAGGCTAAAGAAAAGAGGCTTCCAGCTATTGGGAATCTGTTAATCACACTATTGTAGCTTCCCTGTTATAGCTTCCTAATAACCATCACTCATATTAATCCCTTCTCTCAACAGCTGTAAAATATTTGTGTTAGATTTAAACAGCCAGTTGTTGAATTTTGCCTGAATTTAATGACCTGCTTAAATCTTCAGTCGATAATTTACTGGGGTCCCATCCTCAAACCCAGTCTATCCACATCTACTGTAACTATACTGAGTTAGAGATAGACATTTATACAAAGCATTAATTTGGCTGGCAGCCAGCACTCTATCCGTGATGCACTCAGTCCTGTGAGGTGCTGAGTACCCTCAAATCCCATTGAAGATGAGGGCACACAGCACCTTGCAAATTGAACGCATAGGTCTCATTAACTACGTGAATTCGTATTGACTCCAAGTACTTACTTCTGCAAAGCTCATCTACAAGTATCCTATTCATGTGTTCACTTCAGAATGCAGTGGCTCACCGTCGGTTGATAAAAACCGGCAGCCTGGCCATATGGTGTAGGGTTATTCTGAACTAAATTCACTTTACAGCAACACCCTTCTGGCTAAACTAATCTGCAAAACAGTTACAGGGCTTTGCTCGTGAGATACAGAATGGTCCAGTGGTAAAACCACTGGCTTAGAACTTGAGAGCCTGGGGTTCCAGTCTCTGCTGTGCCCGAGACTTCCTGTATGACCATGGGCAAGGACAAGTCACCTCCGACCTGTCTACATGATCATTTGGTTTGTGGCAAGCTGGGGTATAAAACTACCCTGCTGCTCTCGAATTGTCTGGGTGGACCCTGCTGACACCTATTAACAATTCACTAATGTGGTTTGATCTAGTCCTATTTGAAATGAACTAAGGTGCATCAGCAGGCTCCACATGGACAGTTAGTGCATAGCAGGCTACTGTGGGGTAGATTCACACCACAGCTTTCTGTGAACTATATTTTCATGTAGAAAAGCCCTTAGTCTCTCAGTGCCTCAGTTCCCCCTCTGTAAAATGGGGATAACATTACTTCCCTCCCCACTGGGATGTTGGGAGGATGAAGATTATGAGGTGCTCAGGTATTAGGGACCACATTAGCACTTCAGAGAGACACTTCAGTTACTAAGAAATAAATACAAGCTGTGTCAAACAGTTTGCATTTTAGCTGGAATTTCATTTCACTTGCACAATTCACACACTGAGTGAACACAGCAAGTCAGTTCTAGTATTTCAGAAAAGGCTGTACACATTGATTCATTTATTAATGTTATGTTTCCATATTTTCATCTACAAATTATTTCATTTATTTCAAACTTTAAAGTCATAGGAACGTAAAGTGCGATTACAAGGCATTTATAATATTTAATACAGTTGCCTTTGGTGTTATAATTAGCTGAGTATACAAAATATGATGGTGAAATGCACAGAGCTAACTCTTCAGAGAGGGGTACATCTGTAGCACCTACACAAACCCACGTGTACTTTTGCAAAATAGGTAAGTGTGCATCTAAATTACAGTTTTGGGCCTTCATTTGCCCAGTTTTACATCTGGAAATACCTGTTTGCATGCACCGAATATGTAACTCCCTGAGTAGGAGCTGCTTTATTGAGTTAGATAAAAAATGCCTATCCCAAGTGATAGGCACCTTTACAACTTATCAGAATACACAATTCACACAGTAAGGCAAATCCAGCAACCACTCCTCCCTGTATAGCAGCAGCGGAGCGGCCACTCACACTGGGGAAAAGATTGGCATATGGGAGATGCGAGGGTATTTTCAGTCTTAAGACATCCCCTATCCCCAGAAGACTGGCTGTAAAAACAGACTGGACAGCATATTCAGGTAATTTTGGATCAGGATGATAAGTGAGTTTCCAAATTGAAGGGTCCTCATGGAAAATGCACAGGGGTAGGTGCCGCCACCCCCCTCCCCCCCCACCCACACACACACACTTTGAACTGAGGGGTAGCCTCTCAAGTCGGTAGGTCCCAAGCAATTTAGGGCATTAGAGGGTATAAATAACACCTTTAACTCTATTTACAAACCAAGAACGTGTATTGAAATATATTGCTTAATGAGTGGGCTACTACCATCTGTGCCAGCATCAGTTTCCAGGTGGATTCAAGGTGTAGCCCCATGTACAGTAGCCTAAGCTTGAGGCAACAAAAGCACGGAGGCCAGAAGCAAGAGCTACAGCCAAAATAAACAGATAAAATCACTAAGCTAGATGAAACCCTCTTGGACACCATAAGGAAGATGTCAACATCTCTGCCATCAGTAAGTCCAATAATCGTTCACACCAGTCATTGTCTTTCCTTGGCCAGCAGAAAATGGGTCCAGATGATCGGTTGTAACCCTTAGTTTCCCAAGCAACACCAGTCCAAACTCAACCAGGGCTGATCTAGTGTGTCTCCAAGACATTGTGCCATTTCCAGACACAGTTCAGTCAGAAACAGCATGATTTTCCTCCATACAATGTGAGGCTTTCAGATGCATTTTACTGTGTGTCTTTGAAAAGTTGCCCATAAATCCTAGGAATGTTTCCTCGTATTTGGTAACTTATAAGCGCCAGCAGAAAATTAACAGCGATGTTTGAAAATATGCAGATTTTTTTCTGAGAGGGGGAGAATGGTCACATTACATATATTCCACTCAAATACTATTGTGCTGAAAATGTATTTGATTTTGAACACAAGCTTTAGTATGATACTCCATGATGAAACAACGTGATTATTTTGGATTACAGGCAAAGGAGATGCAGCAGATGGTGAAGCTGGAAGCAGAGATGGACCGCAGGCCAGCAACAGTAGTCTAAAACTCCAGCATGCAAACTGAAGCCAGGAAAGCCAGTATCCATAAAATTCCAACCATCGTTGCTGAGGGGGGAAAGTGGGCTTTTTTGCTCTTTTCCCTTCAGTTTAAACAAAGTGTAGACACAGACCACCAAGTCTTAAGGTTTTGCATATTCCTTTTTAACACTGAGTACTGAAATTCTCTTATTGAGCAAAACACTATTAAAAAAAGGCACAACACATTTTAAAGTCCAGTCCTGTACTCCCCGTTCAGGAAACCTTCCATTCATCTCAATGGGTGTTTTTTCCTGTGTCAGGATTGTTGGCGCAGGGCCTTAAAATACAGCACCCTGTTTCTTTTATTTTAACATAAGCTCAGATGGTAACACAATCATAATCAAAACAACATGCTATTTACCATTTTTATTCTCATGCTTGGTATGTTATTGTATTAGCCCCAATCCTGCAAGATGCTGTGAGCTAGGAGGCACTCAGCAACTCATGGCATCAAGCCTTTTAAATGGATCTGCTACTAAATAATAATAAAACAATCATCAGCTTCATCTGAAAGATATAGTCTCTTCTGGTGATTCTTTTCTATTGCACGCACATTTTTGAGCTGCAGCAAACTGTAAGCAATTGAAAATTAGCTGCATATATTGGAAAGTACAAATATCTAAACTCATCAGCAGAATTAATACACTGGGATAACAGTGATTTTGCAAGATATTTCCCCATTAAAATTATGCCCTCAGCAAGTGCCATATCAACTTTATCATTCCTGACAGAAGCTAACATACTGTAAAAGTTGTTGAAATGGTTACCATAGTAGAAATACATTGTTTTGTGCCAAAACTAATCAGTGCTCTAAAGTTAAAGGAATTATGTGTTAGGCACTTTAAGAAAAGTTTACATCATCCATTGCTTGTATAGAAATTGCATTTTGATCCTGTTGCTGCAGATCCCAGATATTATAGTTCATTGTATCTTAAAGATTGTTAAATGACTATTGGCAAAAAGTTTGTAACTGTGAAAATGTAAAAAGTATTTATACACTTTAAATCACAATATTGTAGAAAATCACCTAAATGTTGCCACTGACAAAATGAGTAAACTGAATTACTAGAAATGTTTGCATGTGATACAATCACCAGTTATGACTTTAATGCCAACCGTATGACCACAGTCATTCTATTAGTCAATAAATACAGATTAAATGTATGTCACCAAATATTATTTGATTCATTCTGAAGACTTTTAGCATAACAAGACCTATATATATATATATGTATATGAATTATGTGGGCATTCTTGATACTTCAAGTTCTAGTTAAAAGAAAAGTACATAACTAATTTAATTTTACACAAAAATATTTATGCAGATTTTCAGAATTTCATATCAGGAATAACCTTTTTATGTCTGTTAGATATGAAAACAATTTGCTACAGTGTTAATTTGCATGTTCTTAAAGCCTGCTGTAGTTATATTGAAGAACAATGCATGTAAGCATTCTGCTTGGAATTTGCCCATGCTGCCAATACAAAGGAGACTGCATGGAAAACTGGTAGTTTAGAACAAATCAGATTACTGATTTCATTATACTAAGCACCAATTAAGTTGTTGTATATGCTTGTACAAACCAATTCTACATATTCCTATAAACAAATTAAATGAAAAGAGATTGTTATTGTCAGTTCTGAGATGAAACTTTCAACTTCTCTAATAAAAACGTAAAAATAAATACAATTCTCATCAGTGTGATCGATTTATACAAGAATTTCAAGATACCCCTACTTCAAAATGGAGCACACCATGTAAAGTATCTACCATAAATTCCTGTCAAGGTGCCCATACTATAAACATATTCATACCAGTTATTTGTTCAAGGGATTCTTAGTTCAGTTATTTTAAAAGTTATGAATACTGCGCTCTGCTAACACAAGGAGCATTATGTGGACGTGATCCATCAATGTCATTAAAGTGACTTATGATCAGTGACATAATTTAAGTTGACTTAACTCTGTAGTGTAGACATGGCCTTTCATCTGCGGAGGTGTTAACTACCCTCTTCAACTTGAATGGTCTCTGACAACATGCATAACTCTTGTGCTCACTCTGTTCCACCTTGTATTTAGCTGTGACACACTGAATACCTTTCCCAGACCTAAAGAAGAGCTCTGTGTAAGCTCAAAAGTGTGTCTCTTTCACTCACAGAAGTTGGTCCAATAAAATATTACCTCACCTACCTTGTCTCTCTAATGTCCTGGGATTATCACAGCTACAACTACAGTGCAAATCTGTGAACTGATGTCAGATCCTTAAAGACTTTAATGAAGCCAAATTCCAGAGAGCCACAGTACAGAGCCGACGTGGAGTCTAGTTGCAACTGGACACACTGGTACTTCTATCTAGACTGCTGAAAGACTAATAAAAGGAAACACATTTTCACACAGTGCACAAGTAGCCTATGGAACTCACTATCACAAACTATCCTGGAGGCCAAGATCCAAAAAAAGATTGGGCATTTATATGGATAACAAGAACATGCAGAGTTACAATGACAGGGATTAAAAGCAGCAACACCCCCCCCAAAAAAAAAAATAATTGAAAACAGTTTAATTCCTCAGGTGATAAACCCTCCCATAACGGATGGGATTAGGAAGAAACTTTCCTCATAAACCTGCTGACTCTTAACTTTTCCTGTGCTCTCCTCTGAAGCATTGCTGGAAACAGGATAACGACTTGTATTTATATAGTGTCTTAAATATTCAAAGCACTTTGTAATCCCCAAATTACTATTTCCGTGCTACTGGTAGGGAAACTGAGGCAGAAAGATTAAAGGTAAGATTTTCAGAATAGTCTATGGGACCTGAGAAGCCTGACCCCCATTTTCAAAAGTGACTTAGGGCTAGATTCACAAGGGGAAACCAAAGCTCAGCATTGCAGTGCCTAACTTTTAGGTACCCAGTGGAACTCACAAACCCAGATTTAGGTGCCCAGGTTCCCTATACAATACAGGGGGTGAGTTAGACACCTTAGAATGGGATCCACAAAAGTCGGCGTGCTGAGTGGAGAGCCACCTGACCTAGCCCATAGTCGAGGCCAAGGAGACGGGTGTGTCCTAAGTCTCAGAGAGTTAAGTGCCTAAACTGGAGCAGAAGGGAGATGCTTAGCTCTGCTCGGGATTCAAAACCAGCAGTGCTCTCCTGGAGTCAGGTGCATAAGCCATTTCTTGCAAGAAAGGCAATGGTAAACCCAACTCCACACCAAGAGCTAGGGAGCAAGAATGACCTCCCTTATAACCTTTAAGCCAGTGTTAAAGGTTAGGGTACTCACTGAGGATATGGGAGACCCCTGTTCAATTCCTCCCTGTGCCTGATGAGCTAGGATTTGAAGCTCCCACTGTGCAGATGACTGCCCCAACCACTGGGCTATGGGATATTCTGATGTGGGTTTCTCTCCTCCTGTCAAAGCTGTTCCACTTGTGTAAATAATTAAATATGCAGTGGGCCAGAGAGCATGTGAGAAGGACTCCATAGCCCACTGTTTAGGACACCCACGTAGGATGTTAGGAGACCGATATTCAAACACCTCTCCTCATCAGGCAGCCGGGAGAAACAAACAGGTCTCCCACATTTTGGATGAGTATCCACATTGGGCTAAAGGTCCTCCTGCTTCCTTCGCATTTTGTATAGACAGGCAAGGTCTTAGCACACCTACTAGATCAAGCCCTGCAGGCAAGATAAGTAGGGCGATGCCTATTTTGAGAATCCTGCTGCAGCTTAGGCAACATATAGGTGTCTGAGTACCTGCCCAGCAGCAGAAACTTATATGCCCCAGGGACTTTTGCAGCAAATAAATTAGGTGCTTAAGGAATTTAGGTACCTCCAGAGTTAAGTGGCAGCTGAGCAGTGGTTTTGTGAATGCCAGTGACACCTACATCCATTTGTGAACCTGGCCCAAAGCATCTAAGGTCCTTTTGAAAATGGGAATGAGGTTTCTAGGTAACTTAGAGGGAAATGTTTAAAATCTCCCCGGATCACGTCTGTGGCAGAGCCTGGATTGGAATTTGAGACATTTTTGACTCCCAACCTGTATTCAGTCCATCAGGCTACATTTCCTAACTGGATGGATCCAATGCAAACAGTTTTAAACCCATCCTTAGTATTTATAGACTAATTAAAGGATGGTGAGCCAGGGTGATAAAAGAGGGAGTCATAGTCAGTCAACAATGACGAATAGCTCCACAAAAGAAGTCAGCTTTGAAGGATGACAGCACCCCCAAAAATATTCACTTCACACAATAAGATCTGTTTAATTCTAGGTGTGCTTAAGTCATGTGTTTCTTTGAGACTCTGTTCCATGTTAAATGTAAATTTGAATATAAAGGTAATATATATAACATATATAATTCACACTTTAGGCTTAAACCGGCATTTTTATTGGCAGGAAATGAATTGTCCACACCTTCTACAATTACCAGAATAATCTATGAAAGGACATTCTGTTCCTCAACAGCCAAATGATAAATCAGGTTCACTTTTTCATAATAATATGCTATGGGTTCTGGGAAGATAAATAACCTTAGTAAAACTCAGAAAATGGAACAGAGAAAAATTTGAGCCAGCCAGGGGCCTAACTACAGTTTGATCTCTCAATGGGGTAAACCTGGAGTAGCGCATTGAAATTAATGGACTTCCCCCACTGCAAATCCTGTATAAATGAAATCAAAATCTGGCCCCAACTCTCTAAGAGCACTTGTGTGACTTCCACCAGACATTAGAGACAATTTCTCCCCAGGGATGACATGTGGCAGGTGCAATTTCATACTCATTGCATTTCTTTTGGGAAAGTATATGAAAATCAGGCTCCAATGAGAAATTTGCTTCAACCGTAACTTGGGAGAGACAACAAGTCCCTCGGGCATATGAAAAAGCAGGAATCACAATAGTAAGAAGATTTAGTTAGAAAGCTCTTGGGAGCAAAAATGCAACAAAAGAATTTATATACAGTGAAAACTGCACAAGGCTTGCGTGGAGAAGGAGTGAGAATGGGTCCCTGGAGTCATAACTGAGAGAATAAGCAAGCGCTAGTACATACAAACAAAACTTGAGGCAGTTTCAATAGCAATTTAATTTGTATAAAGACTGCAGGGACTGGCAAGGTCCTTGGATACTCAAGGCAGGCAAAGAGGGCTATGGAGGAAAGGGATGTCTCGAGAGGATGCATTTCTATATGGAAAAACCCTTTTGTACTCTGTGCCTTATATGCTGTGGGGATTCAAGGGTTATTCAGTCACACTAAAGTTGTTGGTATGACCACAGATAACCTCTGCTCCCTGATATGAAATGAAACTGTGATGAGCCGATGACATCACGATAGTGGCTGATTGTGCCAAGACCACTGGGCTGGAAACGTTCTGTCCCCTATTGCCCCGTTGCTATGAAGGAGTTGGAGGGTGACTGGGACTGTGCTGTTGAGACTGAAGGAATGAGGAGGCAAGGAATGAAAGGACTCCATTAACTATGACAATGTGCCATTTACTGGGGAAAGTCCTGGGGTCTCCAAGGGAAGATCAGGAAGATGGAGGGCCCAAATCAGGACTTGCAGTGACAGCGCAAGGTGGGATAGGCTGAGAAATAGTCACCCTTCCAAGCCCCAGACTTGCTCATTTGAATCCCCGGAGAGTTTATGTCTGCAATTGGAAACTGGAGATGGAGAAGCCCTCCAGTGGGTCTCCTTAACAAAGCCCGTCTCTGCACAATAAGCCAGTGCAGGATGTTTCTCTGCAACACATTACTCAAGACTTAGTTCTACTTTGGATTTAAATGCTCCAGCCAATGGGGCTGCCAACTCTTCCCAGGGCCATTTCTCCCACCCCTGGATAGCCATTGCTGAGGCATTGTCCTACGCACACTCCCTGCAGGGTGGTGCTGGGCTTCTTCACAAACACCAAGTGTTCCTTGCCTCTTGTTGTTCATGTCATTCCCAGGAACCAGATCCAAGGCCCATGGAAGTGAATGGAAATACTCCTCTGTACAGCTGAATTCCAGTCAGCCACGGGCACTGGTTCACAGCTTACCTCTTATTCTCCCATTTCCAGTCAGTTCCTCGGCACTGCTCAGAAGCAGTTTTAAGATGGCACCTGCACAGCCTGAGTTCTCTCTTTCTGGGCATTGATTTTTAAGACAAGAGTACCAGTGGGTCCCTGCGCTGATGAGCCATTGAGCCACAGGACAACGAGCAAAGAGCCACAATCAAATTGGCAGGGGTAGTTGAGTGCTACTCTGGCAGGCGTTGGGCTGGCAAGAGCTCGGCACCAACAGGTAAGTGGACATTAACTTGAAATGTAACGGAGAATGTAATCCTCTCCCACGGGTAAATGGACAATGATTGAAATCGTGCTGATAGTGCAATCAGCTCCCACAGGTAAGTGGACAATGACTCAGACTCTTACAGACGAGTTGCCAGGGAGCTCAGCTCTCTCGAGCAAGTGGACAATGATCCCCACTGTTACAGACAAGTAGCCAAGGAATCAAGCTAAAACCAGCCAGTTGCTGGCAAGTCCCTTGCCTCAAGCCACTGGCCAGTCATGTTTACACCAACCACAATTTCTCTTCAGTGAGATATCATGGGCCCAAGACAGGAACTGGGCCAGCCCAGCAGGTTGCAGGATGGAGGGAGCCTACCTTTGTCTCTGTGAGCCACTGGACGATCAGCAATTGACTATGGAGCTGCACTTGAACTGGCAAGGGCAGTAAAGCACCATTCTGCAGGGTTTCGGCTAGACCAATTCTGACAGGCAAAGGGCCCTGACAGGCAGGGGAATGGGTTAAGAACATAAGAATAGTGTGATAGACTGTACCCCTATATTCATCCTTTTTACAAGACAGTGATAAATTTTGTTCAAGGTATGCCTTGTGAGGTATCATTTGAAACTCAATCTACTAAACATTATTGTCCTGGTAAAATATGTGTATCAACATTGTATGTAAAGTTACAAGATTCTACTGTATAACATTGCTGTAACATGCTCCAAGTTTAGAAAAGCAGGCACAAACCAGTTCCTCAGAAACAAAAGACAACCAACACCTTAGCCAAGTGTCAACAAAGACAAGTAGACCATCACCTACTTAAGTGGCCAGTCTTCGGCAGGAAGGAGGGTGTAAGCAAAAACTTTACTGATTTACAATAGAACAAGTGGGGTTTCCCATGTAAACAGACTCGCAGTCACCTGAATCCCGGCTGGAGATAATCCTCAGAGGGGAGAATGGTATAACAAGAGAGGACACCTCTCTCCTCCACGTCTCTCTGCTCATGGCAGTAACAACGTCTGAAGTTGCATCTGATGAAGTGGGTTTTACCCCACGAAAGCTTATGCCCAAATAAATGTATTAGTCTCTAAGGTGCCATAAGTACTCCTCGTTGTTTTTGCTGATACAGACTAACATGGCTACCACTCTGAATGCCTGAAGAAACATTGAACTGGGGGCTCCCAGCCAGTAAATACTGCAAAGAGCAACTGGTGAGAAAAAGCTTTCATTTAAATCCATTTGGCTTTCTATGTTTGGTATTTGTTTGCATTTTATCTTTTTATTTTCTTTGTGACCAATTCTGACTTTCGTTCCCCATTACTTGTAATCTCTTAAAATCTATCTTTCTGTTATTAATAAACTTGTTTTACTGTTTTAGCTAAACTAGTGTGTTTGGATTGAAGTGTTTGGGGAAACTCCCCTTGAAATAACAAGGTTTCTGCATATCATTTTCCGTTGATGAAATGAGGGACTTTATATGAGCTTGCATTGTCCAGTAGAGGGCTGGGTAGTACTAGATGCACATTTTATGGGGGAGGTCTGGGACTGGGAGTGTGGTGGTTGTGGTGGTTATGTTGTCCTCTATGTAATTCATGAGTGGCTGGCCAGAGCATTCATGGAATTCAGCTGGGAGTGCCTTTGCCTGCTAGAGACTGGTCAGGAGTGGTGGTTCTCACAGCAAAGCAGTGTAAAAGGCACCCCAGATTGGAGAATTGAGGGGACACAGCTGTTCAACAGTCCACATTGTACCCTGGGGAATGTCACAAATGGCTATACTGGGTCAAACAAAAGGTCCATCGAGCCCAGTAGCTGACAATGGCCGGTGCCAGATGCTTCAGAGGCAACGAACAAGGCAATTTTGAGGGATCCATCCCCTGTCATCCAGTCCCAGCATCTGGCAGTCACATGTTCTGGTATACCCAGAATATGGTGTTGCATCCTCGACCATCTTGGCTAATAGCCATTGATGGTGAATTCTCTGTGAATTCTTTTTTTAACCCGTTTATACTTTTGGCCTTCACAACATCCACTGGCAATGAGTTCCACAGGTTGACTATGCAATGTGTGAAGAAATACTTGCTTATGTTGTTTTAAACCTGCTGCCTATTAACTTTAGTGGGTGACCCCTGATTCTTGTGTTATGTGAAGGGGTAAATAACACTTCCTTAGTCACTTTCTCCACACCATTCATGTTTTTATACATCATTATCATATCCCCCCCTCAGTCATCTCTCTTCTAAGATGAACAGTCCCAGTCTTTTTAATCTCTCCTTATATGGACGCTGTTCCGTATCCCTAGTCATTTTTGTTGCCCTTCTGTGTACTTTTTCCAATTCTAATACACCTTTTTTGAGATGTGGAACTGCACGCAATATTCAAGATATGAGCGTACCATGAATTTATATAAGTGGAGTTATATATTGTGATATTTTCTATCTTATTTTCAATCCCTTTCCTAATGGTTTCTAACATTGTTAGCTTTTTTGACTGATGCTGCACATTGAGTGGATGTTTTCAGAGAACTATCCACAATGACTCCAAGATCCCATTCTGCAGTGGTAATAGCTAATTTAGACCCCATCTTTTTGTATGTATAGTTGGCATTATGTTTTCCAATGTGCATTAGTTTGCATTTATCAACATTAATTTAATCTGCCATTTTGTTGCCCAGTCACCCAGTTTTGTGAGATCCCTTTATAACACTTGGCAGTCAGCTTTGGACTTAACTATTTTGAGTAATTTAGTATCATCTGCAAACTTTGCCACCTCGCTGTTTAATCCCTTTTCCGGCTCATTTATGAATTTGTTGAACAGCACTGGGCCCAGTACAAATCCTACTCTTTACCTCTCTCCACTGTGAAAACTGACCATTTATTCCCACCCTTTGTTTCCTAACTTTTAATCAGTTACTGATTCATGAGAGCCCTTCCCTCTCCTCCCATGACTGTTGACTTTGCTTAAGAGCATTTGGGTCTTCTCCAATAAAACGTTTAATCCTCATTACAACAAATAAATCCTTTTCCCTTATGCTCAGTTCTTCCCCAAGGCAAATAATGCTACTCCCTCCCCAAAACCAATTCAGACCTTACACAGATAGGTTTGCATTTTCTCCCATTGTTATAGACAGACTGCGGGTGAGCTCAGCTTACATGGGTAAGCAGACAATGTCTTCAACTGTTATGCACAAGCTTTCTATGAGCTCAGCTCCTACAGACAACTACACGTGGACTTGCAGTGATGCTGAGAGTCCAATCAGCTCCATCAGGTAAGTGGACAATGATTCCAGCTTTTATAGACAGGCTGGCAGCGAGCTCAGCTCCCACAGATAAGTGGACATTGATTTGAAATGTTACTGACAACGTAATCCTTTCCCACAGGTAAATGCACAATGACTGAAATCACCTTGACAGTGCAATCAGTGAATAAGACTCTCACTCTTATAGACAGGCTGCCAGGGAACTCAGCTCCCATGGCAAATGGACAATGATCCCCGCTGTTATGGATAAATGCTGAAACCAGCCAGTTGCTGGCAAGCCCCTTGCCTCAAGCCAGCAGCCGGTGATGTTTACATTGACCGTGATTTCGCTTCAGTAAAATGCCATGAGCCCATAACAGGAGCTGGGCCAGACTGGCAGGCACAGGACAGAGCCTTGGGCCATGGGATAACCAGCAACTGACTATGGAGGAAACCACACTCAAGTTGGCAGGGGTGGTTCCAGCAAGCCCAGTTCCAACAGGCAGGGGGCCCTGATAGGCAGGGGAACACGTTCTGCCCCCATAAATAGTTTAATCCTCCTCCCCACAAATAAATCGTTTGCCCTACAAATCAATTCTTCACTTAAATGAATTAATGCTGCTCCCTCCCCAAACCAACCGTCATCTCTCACAGGTACATTGACATTTTTCCCGCCATTGTTACAGACAAGCTGCCAGGGAGATGAGTTGCCACAACAAGTGGATCTGCATCCTTCTCTCCTATTTAACGGACAAGCTGCCAGTGAGCTCCATGCCTGCAGGCCAGCAGGCAATGATCCCCATTGTTACGTATAAGTGGGCAAGGAACCCTGCCAAAACTGGCCCGTTGCTGGCGAGTCGCCTGCCTCAAGTCACCAACCAGTGACTTTACACCAAAACCAAGATTGTTCTTTGGCAAGCTGCTGTGGGCCCAAAACAGCAACTGGGCAGGCACCTGACTTTGTTTCTATGGCCATGGGCCAATTGGTGATGGTCTATGCACCTAGCTCAAAATAGCAGGGATGGTCAAGCATGGCTCTGGTGGGTAGGGTTCCAACAAGCTAAGTTCCAACAAGCAGGGAATGGGTTCTGTCCAGATACATGGCTTAATCCTCCTTCTCTCAAATAAATCATTTGCTGTAAAAAGCAGTTCTTCCCCTAAGTCAATTAATTATACCCCCCCTGCTCAAAACAACTCACACCTCATGCAGCTAAGTGGACAAAGACTCCAGTTGTTACAAACATGTGGACAGGGAGCTCCGCTCCCACAGGTAGGTTGGATGTTGACTGGTAATATTACTGATCTTGTAATTATCTCCCACAGGTAAAAGGAAAATGAACATATGCTGACAGTGCAATCAGCTCCTACAGGTAAATGGCCATTGAATCCAGTGTTGCAGTCAGGCCGCCAATGAATTCCACTTCCACAGGTTAATGGACAATGAACCCACTGTCACAGACAGGTTTCTGGTGAGTCTGCTTCACTGTCAGGGGTGCTGGAGCTAGGGGCGTTGGGGTGTGACAGCACCTCCTGGCTTGAAGTAGTAATAACAACCAAATACACGGTTTCCACTTTCAGCACCCCCACTATACAAATTGTTCCAATGCACCTGTTCACCATGCCTCAAACCAGTGACGTACACCAACCAAAGGTGTCGTCCCTTTCAACTCAGTTTCCTGAGATTCAAGGGCTGACATCTAATGGGTGTTCTTTAAAATTACTGCTCACGGGAGCTCTGTGAAATGCTCCTCATCTCCCCAGGAAGTACCTGTAGCCAGGTAGAGAGCATTAGTGACTTAGGATGATCTAGTGGCTAGAGCCAGAGTTCAAAGGATTTCAAGGATGAGCGGGTCTGTCTGGTATGGTTCAGGAGTGGGAGAAATGGAATCAGGGAGCAGAGACCCACTTTGAAGGGAAAGTGGATCTTGTTGGGAGTGGGGAGGCGCTGTGCCCACCAGGGAGTAAAGGGAAGAACTGAAAAGGTGGAGACAGTCTAGTATGTTTTGGAAGAGGAGTCGAGAAGGGACAAGAAGTCTGGGGGGATTGGAGAAAATGGGGAGTGGGGCTAGTGGTGAGGGTCCTGTGCAAGGAGGTCGTAAGCAGGTCAGATTCACATTGACTGATGTGTTTTTCCTTTTTATGATGTTTTTCTTCAGTAAAATACCATGGACTCACAAGAGCAGCTGGCCACCCAGCAGGCACAAGAGGGAGCCACAAGAGAGGGATCTATAAAACTGATGCCACCTCCTGGAGGAGGAGAAAGATACATGGTGTCTTTTTGGGACTAGGCAAGGCTGTCTAGACAGAGGAAGAGGAGAGCGCAAGGGGCAATGTCTGCCCTGCACCAAAGTCAACCCCTGGAGAAAATTCATGTAGTAGTTGGGACAGTCTCCTTGTTCCAAAAACCTTTAGGGAACTACAAGAGAACTAACATCCAAACCAAACTGTTACAATGGTGCTCAGCAACTTTTGAGAACTCCCAACTGAAACTTTGTCTCTGTGGTCACTGCACCACCAATTCCCAGCTCCTCATGCCAAACAAAAAAATTATAATAATAATTTGCAATACTTTGAATATTAAAGCTACTTTGTAAAACAGTTTTCTCTTCAAATAAATCTGTTCCTGCTCAACCTGAACTCTTCCCTTTTGCAGGTATGTGTTAATTTTTGATCTCAGATGCACGTGTACCTAAGGTGGCAGACGTATGATGTTAAACTGTGTTGTTTAAACTAAAATTCTCCTGTTACATAAGGGAACAAATAAAACCTAATTGGTTAACTTTTCTATACAGATGTCTTAACACAGTGTGTACTTGTGGCACCTTAGAGACTAATTTGCATATGCATCCGAAGAAGTGGGCTGTAGTCCACGAAAGCTTATGCTCTAATAAATTTGTTAGTCTCTAAGGTGCCACAAGTACTCCTGTTCTTTTTGCGGATACAGACTAACACGGCTGCTACTCTGAAACTTAACACAGTGTGTCTATTTCATCCAGGATTTATACGACCTCCTACTCCATGGTATATGAGAGTCTGGCATTGTATAAATGATTTACCCACATACCTGAGCTCTTGCTCTTTTATCTCTTTTGGGGAGCTGGTAAGATTTCTGAGAATCCCATTTCTCTCCAGTCTTCTCCTTCTCTCCCTCTGCGAGCTCTGGCCCAGCCCAGCCTGTGTGGAACCGAACTCTCCTTTCTGCACTATGGCTTTCGCTCACGCTGTGGACTGCTTACTGCCCTGAGCACCTCCTTTGTGTACCTGGCTCCTACTCTGCCCCTCTCCCTCCCTGTTCCTCTGAGCCTCTCCCCCTGTTCCTCTGGGGCTTCCCCTCCCCCCTTCCTGCCCCCACATTCCTCTGGGGCTTCCCCTCCTCCCTGTTCCCCTGAGCCTCTCCCCCTGTTCCTCGGGGGCTTTCCCTCCCCACTTCCTGCCCCCCCTGTTCCTCGGGGACTTCCCCTCCCGTCTTCCTGCCCCCCCCTGGTCCACTGGGGCGTCCCCTCCTCATCTCCACCTTCCTGCCCCCCTGGTCCACTGGGCCTGCCCCCCTGGTCCTTTAGGGCTTCCCTGTTCCTCTGAAGCTGCCCCTGGGTCTCCCCTTCTTGCCCCCTGTATCCCCGGGGTTGCCCGGGCGGGGCTGCCCCGCAGCGAGGAAGGCTCCAGGGCAGAGCAAGGACCGGACCCTGTCGCGCACGCGCCGCCCCGGGGCTGAGGCCACGCGCCGGTTCCCTGGAGGCTGGCCCTGCTCCCCCCCCCCCGCCGCCGCCGACTGCTGAGCGAGTCATTGCGATTTAACTCTCCCCGGAGCCCGCCCCCGCAGCGCTCCGGGCCCCGAGCGGTTCATGGGGGCCGGGGTCCCACCAGCATGAAATAACCCCCCTTTAACTCAGCCCCGCCGCCCTCCGTGCAGAGAGATCCTCCTTCCCCCGCTGCCTGGCCACGAAACGGCCTCTGCCGCGAGCCCAGAAATGCGGGCTCTTCCAGCTGAACAACAGAATAACAATGGTCATTTGCATGTCAATTTGTTAAATCCCTTGTAAGCCTCTGTGTCCATTCTGTGCCATTTCCACCCCTTCCCAACCCCACCAAGGGCCTTACATTCTCCCCTTTCCATCTGCGCCTATGCACCAGCCTCCTTCTACCCCGTATTCTTCTTCGGGTACTTCCACTCCCAGAGCAAACAGCCCCAACAGGTGTCGCTGAACTCCCAACGGTTTTAATTTTGGCCTTCCTGTATTTTTCAATTGACCGGGAGCAGGACAGTCCCATGCATAGCTCCAGAGAGGTGGTGCTGCTAGCACAGCTAACATTTCAGAAAATAGATGTCTGCTTGCGTTATTTAACATACTACTGGCAAATCCGGAGTCCTAGGGCTGGTCCACACACCGTTATTGTTGACTACATCGGTTTAGAACTCCCCCGGGGCTGTATTTATACTGACGTGGGCATACCTATATTTTAAGGTTTAGGGCAAAGTAAGCTATACCTCTGTGATCGCATTATTACCAGTAAAACTGCATCTAGTCTAGGGGTTTGCACTAACTGAACTCTTATTTTGTAAGCTGATCTAACTAAATCAGTGTAAAATGTGTGTGTAGAGAAGCCCAGTGAAACTAATACCTTGTGTGCTCTAATTTGTGTATTTTTATAGTCTGGACCCGACTCTCCATTGCCTTGCATTTTAAGTAACCATTTACACGGTGCTGAATTTGTAATGAAAGGAATTTTTTAAAAAACTTTCCTCACCGACGGCGCCTGCCTGCACCTCTCGGTTTGTGCTAACAACTGCCTAACGGGGAGGTGTAGAGGCTTAGCCCTGGCACAAAATAAGCCCTGCATTTACACCTAGGCAAGGACACTACCAAATCCGATTGGTGGCATTTTGCACCCACTGAGTCACTTACCCCTGCTAGAAAAGTGAGTGCCAATAAGAACATAACGGCTATAGTGGGTCAGGCTAATGGTCCATCTAGCCCCATGTCCTGTCTTTTCATGCTTACTTTGCACACGTTTAAATAATTACACAAGACAAAGGAGCGGAGGCTGAAAGCAAGATTATATTTTTCTATGATGCCTTCTAACGTAGCTGTTATAGGCAAAGGAGCCTTGCCTCTTTAGTTCCAGTCCATCAAACAATTATATCAATCAGCAATTTCTTTACATGAAATTGCTCACCAGAAATATTACAATATTTTAATACAGGTACCAGACATTAAAACACACCTGTGGTGCTCCCTCGCGTTGCATTAGCACCCAGGGGAATAATTTAAAACAAACAGTTTCCCCCTTTTCGGTGTATTGCGTGTTGTATCTTGTGAAGTATGACTTACCGCATCCAACTGCCGCTTTTTTTTTTTTTTTTTTTTTAAGGGATCAGTGGTCAGTTAATGGAAGAGACACTTTAAAAAACAAACAGTTATCTAGGCTTTGAGCTGAATGCTGTGTGGCTTTAGATAAACTGATTTTTATTTTAGCAATACTGGCACAATTACGTTTTCTGCTCTTCATCCAGTAATAACGGAAGGCTGATACTATGAAACAAGGATACCAACAGCTGTGCCCTAAACCTTATACTAAAGCAGCACATGGCCAAAGCTGAAGGCTTTTTTGTTTACCGTGTCTCGTCTGACAGTACCTGGAGATTTCAGTTCCACTTCATCAAGTTTGGAAATGAGACTGTAAATCACGTTCACCTTTCAGTCAGTGACAGACACCCTTGGCCCTCTAAACTACTCGGTCTGGCAACTGCTAACTCATATGGAGAGGCGTTATGCTGTTCTCTGTCCGCCTACAGACCTAAACATTATTTTGGAAATAAAATAGAAGCTAGAAGAAGACGAGTGCTAATTAAATACTGAAAACGTCAGTAAAAACTCCGAAAGTCACACACCACAAACTCGCCGAGGAAACACTGTTTCATACAGTCAGGTCATTTTCGCTGTGAAGTTACTAAGTTTCGTCCTCAAACCATTTACAAATATTATTTTTAGCAGTAGGTAAATCTATTAAATCATTGCTAACCCACATCCCTCTGCTCTTGCTCCAACCAGTGACAACTCTCAGGGGGAGGGTCTATCGCCTAAGAATGGTGCTAGTAAAAAATGCCAGAATATTTTCATTAAGGAGACTTATACAAAAGAATTAAAGCAATTTTAAAACAGCTACCAGCATCTCAGTTATTTTAATACCCGATTTTATTTTTACAAGCTTTTCCTTGTAGAGGGAAAATCTCCTTTCCCGTACAGTAATAGATAAGAAAATGGAAACGCCACAATATGAAGAAAAAGGACCCAGACATGAAAGCTTGTCTCTCTCACCAAACAAACAGAATATCTCTTTCCCACCTTGTCTCTGTAAGGAAAAAGAAGGCATTTGAGGAGGTATTAGTGTATGGATCAAAAATGGCCCATAATAGTTTCTATACTAAACCCCCAAACTCCTAAAACTATTTCATCCCAAACATCTTCTGTTAAACATAAATTAATAGAGATGGCACTGGGAGAATTGTATTCTAACACTGAAAATAATTACACTATAAAACATTTCACTGTGATTGCCAAAAGAAGACAATGATAAACGCAAAGCATCGGAAGCTGTTTGATCTTATCAAATTGCTTTGCAGTATTTTGTATAAGAACAGCTAACATGTTTGTGTTGATTTTACAAAATATTCAGTGTGGATACTTAGTTGCTAATATTTGTTTGTATTTACTTGTACTATAAACAATAAAATGTGTTTATATGTTTGACCTTGTGTTGAAAATGACACTGCAGCGAGGAGCTTTAGAGCTCCGATGAGAAGCAGAAGAAATATGTTAAATGGAGATCACCCGCCAACCCAACCACCCTTAATCCATAAATACACAAATCTGGAAAAAGAAGATGATGTTTATTATTAACAGTGAAAACCAGGAAACATTTAGAGTATGTCTATTCTCCAGCTGGGAGCGAGCGTTCAAACTGCTACATCTGCTCAAATGGAGCAGAGGCAAATGTCTGCTGTCTTTGCATTTTAAAAAAACCCAACACCACAGTTCTGTAGCTTTTGAAATAACAAACACTGACAATTCAGAAATATTGAGCCTTAATTATCTGGAGCTATTTCTGACCTCCCCGCTGGCGTGAAGAAATTTCAGAGAATTGCTTTTGGTACACAAGCACAGTGCCTATAAGAGCTGCGTGGGTATTCTCTGTTCCTGAATTTGGGTTATATCGACTCCAGCCTCAGGATTACTAGGCTAACCAAGTTGAGTTTGGTGGTTCTTTAATTAGGATGCTTCCTAGTTTTGATTATCACCATCTTCAGCCAGTTTATGGCTATTGTCACTTGTTGGAAGTATTCCCTTTCAAAAGAAATTCTGGCCCTATTGAAATCTAGGAGACGTTTCCCATTGACTTCAATGGGGCTAAGAAATTCATTCATATTTTTCAGAGGGCTTTCCTCAATGGAGGCTTCTATTTACAAGTGGCTGGGAAGGGCTAGGCCCCAGCTGTGGAAGAAGGGATATTTTAATGGGAAATAATACTGAATTCCATTTTAGCTCTTCACCAGAGCAAAGTGTCTTGCTATAAACGCTGGAGAGAGCGGCTCAGAGAGGGACAGTCCATTGAATAGACAAGCTTTTAATCAGCTTGTCTTTATTAGTACAGTATTTTGATCTTGCGGCCCTTTTCCTGAGTGCAACCAACAGCAGCTCCTCTCCCGCCTTCCGAAATTCAGGCGTCTCTTTAATCTGCAAACTCAGCTCTAAATTGCCACTTGCGTACCTAGAGCCAGTGTCAACGGCAAGAAGGGTATTGGCAGTGAGGGCTCTCGACTCCAGGCTGGGTGCGCTGTGAAATCTCTTAGCCCGGATTCTCACTTACCTTTTGATGCACCGTTTTAAACCACCCAGGTGCTGGTGAAATAATTTCCTCGGGTTTGGCCATTTCTAGATCCACAGGCTGTTTGGTAAATAGGATACATTTCCCCAGCGGTCTTATCTTCCTGGCTGGAAAAGACAGACGAGGCCATTGCTTCACCGATTCCGGGGCTGCTTGTTAATCCTGGTTCACGTTCCTGAGATCTTGTGCAGTGTCCCTGACATACGTTAGACACAGAAGGGGAGTGAGGTAATCTCTTGGAATAGAGCAGATTCTGCTGGTGAGAGAGACAAGCTTTCCAGTCTTCAGGGATCTGTGGGAACTGGGAAGTCAATAAACAGAAGTGGGTCCAATAAAAATATTAGCTCACCCACCTTGTCTCTGTAATAGCCTGGGGCTAGCAGGGCTACCACAACACTGCACACACAAATGTAAGTCAGCAAAAGGTCGACCTTTGTTCAGTCAGGTTCTGAGTTTACTGGAATAATCCCGCTAAGAGCAAAGCAGTAGGAGGCGCTCTCTGCCTCCTGGCTTTTCGAGGGGCCTGTAGCAGGCTGCAAAAGCCTCTTCTACGCTCTGTTTTATTCAGCTGAAAGAGGTCAGCTCCCACAGGACAATTTGTGAGGACCATTGGTCCCACGTGCCGAGGGTTAGTTAAATAAATGGCTGTAACACGGGACTATTCCAGCTGCAGGTGAGCATGTTAGACGGTTTAGACAGACAAAATGTAGGGTTAACCTACAAAAACAACAAGGAGTCTGGTGGCACCTTAAAGACTTTTATTTATTTATTCACAGATTTATTTACACAGCTACCTCACACCAGGCAAGGGTTAACCTACAATTTCCTGTGGTAACGAACCAGCCCCCGGCATGTAACTGGCACACTTTTCACTGGGGGGCTTGCGTTACAGTAGTTTTCTGGAAACAAATTGGCACCGGCAAATAAAGTGCAAGGTAAAACACTACAGCTAAGACTGCATCTGTCTCACTATCCATATCACGGGTACCAAGATGGTGAGCAGGAGCTGTCATTCGAGCTTCAAGAGATGCCAACTAGACACGCGTATGATCATCAGAAGTGGAGATCTTTTGTGTCATAGTTAAATGATGTAGGAATAGCAAGAGTGACTTGAAATACTAACACCCCCCCCAACCTTTCACCCCTCCTGCGCCCCCACCCCATCGATCGCCGTGTGTAGTTAGGGGAGAAAAAAGTACCTAACGCTGAGCTTCAAAAACTGCAGAAAGCCAGACTCTGGAGCGCAAAGACTTGTGGCCCCAGTAGATCTGGTTTCACACTTTGCTCGCGCTCTGCTTCGGAGCACGGCTCTGTCTGTGCTGAGAACAGCGCACAGGTGAGCTGCTGGGAAGTGGTCGATCTCTCTCCCCTGTGTATGTCAGGCGACTTCTCTGACCTCAGTGACAGAGATGGGGAGGGGGCAAGCGTGACTGTTCCAATTTTATCATTTATGACATGGATGTAACCGGTGTGTATGTGTACATAAACTGTGGGTGCATATACCCACACGCCATGTGTCAGTGTGGGGTAGATGTCTTATAGCCTTTGCTACTCAGGATCAATAGTCATCTCAAGCGGCATATGCCATTAAAATCTTAATACCACACACCGGCGAGGGGCTTTGTTTGTTGTGCCTCTTCCCGTAGAAGTAGCGTGTGGTGTATCATGAATACATGCCACAAACGGACCTGAATGCAATGCAAGGCTTGCTCGGATGAGAGGTAAGCTTGAACGCCAACCCTTAATTTATATGTCTGATTTAGACTGTAATTGTGAGTGGTCCCATACTCTCTCCCAACAACTTAGTTTAATATAAGATAGTATCCCTCGCCTTAAATACACACATCTCTCTAAGATATTCTGAGCACAAATTAACAAAACGATCCTAACGCCTGCAGGCAGAGGGGAAGAGTTGAGGAAACATGTATATTGGATGGGGAAACATTTTATGAAAACGAGTTAGCTGGTGGTGGTGTAGCTGCTTTCTTGGCAAAAAGTAGCAGACATTGGGCACTCAGTAATGCCTCACCCAGCTTTGCCCTCGATTTTTAGAAGGGTTGGTCACCTTTCACCTCACCTGGAGTTAATGGAAGCTGTAGGTGCATCGCCTCTCTGAAAATCCGGTCCTAATGTAATTTGTGTTCAGAAAGGAAGAGCATCTGACAGAGTTATTTTTACACTTTCCCAGAACTGTTATGGGATCTTTCACACGGACAGCCACTAAACTTAATAAACCAAAGTGCTTTTTGCCCATCTCTTCTGAGAGCTACTGTCTCTGGTTTACTAACTACTAGGTTAATTATTTCCACCTGTAACACTGTAGTACATTCTCTCTTCACTCCTTTGGTACTGAACTTCAGAGTCAGAATTAGGGAGACATTTATACCTATCCATCTATATTTATATCTATATCTTTATACACACGCCATAGAAGTTGCTTCTGACCTTATCACAAAAGCACATTTGCCCACTTGCTTGTAAATCAACACATTAAACAGCTGCTCTCCTCAGTTGAAATTACTACTGATCCATGAGCAACTATTACAGGAACATATAACCCACCATCAAACACAACCATAAAATACTTGGCTAAATGGGTTTGTTTCTTCCTCTGACAACATTAGCATCACTAAGGGAACAACAATTATTTTCCTAAAGCAGCTGTCTGATATAACAATTAAAAAAGGAAGATTGGATAGAAAGACACCAAGGACACAGGTTAGATTAAAAAAATCAAACCAACCCAAAACATAGACATGCGCCCCGTGAACAAAATAATGGTGAAACGAAAGCTCTTGGGTTTATTCTGAATGTCCATTCATGAGAGTACGAGAATCATAACTCACCTTGGGCTTTATTCACACTTACAATTTCACCTTCCTTTGTGATCAATGAGGGTAAACATTGTTCGTGGGCCCAATCCTGTTCCTGTTGAAAGTTAATGGCAAAGCTACCTTTGACTTGACTGGAAGCAGGAGAGGTTACGGTAGGTGTCCTTTGTTATTTACCAAACCTTCAACATTAGGGATGAAGGGAGCCCCTTGAGATGAAAAAAAAAAAACCAAAAACCACACTTCTGCCCCAAATTCAGTTTGATCCTTCAAGTTCTTTTAACACTGAACAGTAACACCCTTTTTTTTTTCATGCCGACACCTTTTCTAGTTCTGGTCAGAGCAAGCAGAAAATACTGAACTACCATCAGCTGGCCATGTGGCGTTTCCTTGCACACAAGAATCATGGTGGTATTTCCTGGCTGACCAGAAACAAAATAGAGCAAAGAATATTCGATTCTTAGGAGACTTGCAGTGCAATTTAGCGCATTCAGGAGGTAGTTCAGACTGGGGTTTATGTGAACTGAACATCTGAGCGCTGGATTCTCTTGTCCTTGTATAAAGCACTGCAGGATAATTTCACGATCAGAAAATGAATGGGTTTCAGTATTTAAACCGATTGATCACTAGTGTAACATTAATGTACATGAGTGTAGCATGTATAGTAGTGAGTTAACAAGTGTCTCCTTACGATTGAAGATACAGCTCATAAAAGAGGTCCATCATGTATTACATATGTACTATGTTTTTCTATCAGTGGTTTTAAGGCTGGAACTCCTTCAGCTGACATCATTTAATGGGAGACCAAAGTTTCTCCAGGAGGGAATATTTAATTGTGAGTATGGAATCAATGGAACTCCACCTACCGTGCTTGTAACTTGTGGCAAAAATAGCACTTGGAAAAAAATCTGTGCACATATTATACTGTGAGATCCTGAAACACAAATACTGCCCAAGAAATAGAAATGGCACTGGGGCTGTGGTATAGGCCGTATTTTGTGAAACAATGAAACTTAAGGAGGATTTAGTTGCATAGACCTTGTGCTAGCTTCTATGTTCAATTTCACACTAACCCCAGATTCATCTTTCCCTGCATCTTGTGTAGTCATTTATACCAGTGCAATATGAGTGTAAAATAAAATTCTGATCTGGTGACACTTTGCACTAGTGTAAACGACTTGGGTAGACTCAGAGAATTGGGCTCTAAGTGTGCATGTAGGGGCAAACACTCTGGTGGTGAATTCCACAACCTGAATATTGGCCTGTGAGTGGCCTCTCTGTGTAGAATTGTCCAGCGGTGGTGGGGACACTCCATGCCTGCAATTACTCCATGCCTGCAATTTCACTTGTCCCATCTCTAGTATGGGGTTCCCTCTCTGTGGGAGATGGGAGGATCAATCTAGGAGTTCTACATGTGGTAGAAGATGCACACACCCTGCTTGGCCCCTCGGCATTTGCCCCCTTCCTCTCTGCACATGGAACAGCACTGGTTCTGCTGGAAGTGGAGTCACTGCATCTGTAGAGGCAGGGGAAAAGATTTACCCCACTATGGATTTATAGTCTGATTTTCAACAGTGTTCCCACTATATTCAGTAACAGCCTAGGTGCTCAGTGTCTCTGAGTTGATGCTATTCATTACTTTTTCTTCTGACCATGCTCTGAATACAACTTTCAAGCAAGCCATTTCTTTTGGAAGCAAGCAAAGGCTCTAGTTGTTCGTGAGGACTATGGCCCAGATCCACAAAGGTATTTAGGCTCCTAACTTCCATTGAAATCAAGGGGCCTTAGGAATCTAAATACCTTTGTGGAGCTGGGCCCATGGACCTGATCCAATGTTCACTGACTGTCACTGGAAGGTTTCCCATTTACGTCAGTGGATGCTGGATTTGGCCCTCAATCTTTCGCAGGTTTCAATCTTCAGCTATTTTTTTGCTGTAACTCTCTCTCTCTCTCTCGTGTAGTTAGACTGTTTTCCTATGGGGAAAAGCGAACCATTTCTCATCCTCTCCGAGCTAAAACATGGTTGAAAGGATTTTGCTCAACCTGTGTAGAAAACGTCACCTTTGGGCTAGGAGCAAGCATATGACAGATCAGGTAAAAAAGATGAATGGCTCAGAAATACACGGTAAGAACATGGGAATGTAACGAACACCATTTTGCAGTGTTCACTAGCAGACCCCTAAGAGTGAGTGTGCTCGATCAGATGTATCCGTCTGCCTTTTAACCACACCCTCCTAGAACGCTGCAACCTTTTCGAAGATCGATTCTATGGGCCTGATCCTCACCTGCTGGGAATCAGGATAGTTTCATTAACTTCAGTGAACCAATGCCACCTGACACCGGTGAAGGCGGCCCAATTGATATGATGGAGAATCCAGGTAATCTCTCACTGCTGATATAAGGCCCGTGGTAATGAATCCCAACACAATATGCTTTTAGCGAGGATAGCAACTGGGGGCCGGGAAAATGCCAATCATTGAGGGGAGTTGCTCTTTTATAACTGCAGACTGCAGAGTTTAGTCCTGTCTCCTGCTATCTGCAGCGCTGTCCATAACAGAATGAGTGCTTTTCCTCAGCCAATCTTTTGCATGGAAAATCTTGACTTTTCTATCAATATATAGTCATAGCACTTATTGTTTAAAAAGTCATCTAAGATGCTGATGATCCCTTCTCTCCCTCCAATCTGGGATCATTTGAATCTGTTTTACCTGGGACTTTTTTTTTCTCTCTCTCTTTCAAAAGGCAGGGCATAGCTAGACACTCCGGGAAGAGAGCACTTACATTATTTTCAAGAAAGCAGGTGAAAGTCTTAACCCTCAGTGGGTGTCTTTGAGGACACAGAGATTGTGGTCAATGATTAATAAACACCCGGTGCCAACTGCTGATCGCCAGCTGGAGTCACTCCATTGAAGGACCCGGCCCTGTTCTTGTGCCCAAGCAGGAACCGGCTGACTGCTGGTTACTCTGCTTGCACAGAGGGACGATGACTGTTTCATGCCTCCTTTAGCCCCACCACAAACCAAATCCCAGCGCCCATCATGTCCGCTGCAGCCATTTTAGAGGTGGCCCATTTAAAAAGTAGTGTGTGTGTGGGGGGGGAGGCGGTTGTACTGTCTGCCCTTAGGTTATTTGGGGGGCAATCAGTGGCGAAGCCTATGCAAAAAAACAACCAACCAAAAAACCCCAAACACCACCAGAGGCCTTGACTTGCTGTTAGCGCAATTACAGCGAGCGAGGGCAACAGGGGCGCCACGTGGATAGCACCGCAGTGCCTCGACACCCCGTTTTATAGAGCAACGGCCCGGCTCCAAGACTGGCCGTCGCAGTTTCTTGTCTAGGGCAGAAGCGGGATCCTTCACAGGCTCCAGGAGCCCCCGGAAATGGAGCGGCAGAGCCCCGAGGCTTTCTTTTAACACCGAGAGGCGCCCCTCTCCCCCAGTGCTCCTACGCGTGCCAGGCGAAGCGTTTGGACCCGTTTGCAGAGCTGCGGGCACGAGCAGGTCCAGACGCGAGCTCCGAACTCGTCCCTGCTTTTGTGCTCCAGCGGGGGATACCTTGGACAGCTCCCCCACCCGGCATTCCTCCACCCCCCCTTTCCTCCTCCTCCTCCTCCTCCTCCAGCTCCCAGCCACGCTGCTAGCTTGGTGCATTTCGCAGCCTGACCGTGCAGCGCCAGAGCCGGGAGCTCGCTCTTGGCCCCGACAGGAATTCCCGGCTCCAGCGCCCGGCGGAGAGAAGTATGGATGTGAGGCTCAGAGCCGGGCTGCTGCGGGTCCCGGGCCTGCTGTGCCTAGTCCGTGAGTAGCGCTCCGACGGGCGGGCGGGCTGAGGCTAGGGCTCCACCGGCGAGGGGACCTGCCCGGCTTGCGGGCGCGTGGGGAGCTCCGAGCATCCTCGGGCGGCTGTCTGGGAGCTGAGCCATGGGGATCCGTTACAGGCGGCTGCCTTGCCCGGAGAAGGGCTTGCAATAAAGCCGATTCATTTCATGCAAAGGGCTTAAGTGGGGGTGGGGGACTTGGCTGCAGAAGAGCAGGGCAAAGGGGTAACTTTTTTTTGGCCCACCACGCTGCAAGCGGAGCACGGCGCCGCCAGCAAGACCCGGGTGTCTCTACCGATCTGTTTTGTTCCCGCAGATGCCATGGCTCGAATCGGGGCCGAGCAAGAAGTGGAGAACCTCTCCGGGCTCTCCACCAGCCCCGGAAAGGATATTTTTGTGGTGCGGGACAACGGCACCACGTGTCTGATGGCCGAATTTGCAGCCAAAGTGATGGTCCCTTATGATGTGTCGGCCAGCAATTATGTCGATGTAAGAGGGATTTAGGTTCCCTTGGTAGGGTCCGCTTTCAACTGGCGGGGCTGATCTTTTAGAAAGGGACGTAGTATGTTCGCTTAGCCTCGGGCCCGAAAGCCAATAACATAATGTCCCGTGTTCAAAATGAAGATCTCAGCCCATCCCGCTAATGACCCCACTGCCTCTTAGCAAGGTAATGCAAAAAACCGTGGCTCTGGCGAGCCAACAGTATTTTAGCGCCATTAAGGGATCTCGATGCTAATTGAAAACCCCTCTCTGTGTCCGTGCGCTTTGCCAGCAGAAATGATTCAGAATAGCGAATCCAGCTGCGTTTGGACAGAGAAAGTTGTCAATGCCTGAAATAGCGTCAGGAAAGAACCCAGTTCCCTATAGGCAAATGTATCTGCTTTCCTGTAGGTTCCCCTTTTCGCTCCTACCCTTAAGGGCATATTTTTTTGCTTGGGTTGGAGGGGGAAGGATCACCTTTTTTTCTGATAACATCTGCATCTGAAGAAGTGAGTTTTTTTTTTTTTTTTTTTTTTTTTTTTTTTTTAGCCAGGAAAGCTTATGCCCAAATAAATCTGTCAGTCTTTCGGGTGCCACCGGACTCCACGGTTACCCCGATACTTTTCTCTGATGTTATTTTATATCGGAGCCCATGTAAACTACCCCCTTCTATTGTCCCTAATCATTAACCGTTGGGACTGGTGTTGGTCATCCGGCCTTTCTTTTCGGTTGTTGAACGTGTGTTGTGTTGTTTGCGCATTTAGCTGATAACAGAAGAAGCTGAGATTCCGCTTTCCCGAGGAGCAGAAGTGAGGGGGAAATGTGGCACTACCGAATCGGAACTCCAAATATCGTGGCTAGACAAAGTTTACACCCTCAAACTGTATTTTGTAAAGGTAAGTGACTGGGTGATTGCTGTGTGCCTCCGCGTCCTGCTTTTTGTTTTCCCTTCTCACTAAAAATCAAGGACATCTGATGCCAGCAAAACCAGCCCGAAATCTTAAATTCGGTTTCATTTGAACTGGTCACAGGGAAACCCACAAGCGGGGAAATCCCGCACTCGGTGTGTGTTAAATGAGATGCGATCGTTGTAAAAACCGACCCACAACCATTATCAAAACGACGCGAGCTGTACATTTTAATGCCAGGGAAGTTCATTTACCGAAATAGCCATTTTTTAAAAATTTGGATTGGCAGGAAGGCCACAACACAACCAAAAGGCAAGAGGCGGTCTGGAAATTGAACAAGATCCAATTTGTCTATGATTCTTCGGAGCGAACCTACTTCAAAGATGCCGTCAATCGTAAGTGCTGGCTGGGAAAGGCCTTTTCCCCCACAAGCCAAAGAGCTTTTCCCTTGACCGTTGTTGTAGATGAAAATAAAAAAAAGGTAAACGGAACACTGAGCTGTTCGGGGTACCCGGGAGTAAAGCGGAAGGGGGCTGGGTTGTCTGATGAAATCAGGAGGAGTGTTGATTAAAATCCAATTTAATTACAAATACAATATTGCTCTACTGAAACCACAGCCAAATAGTCCAATCTTCCCAGCGTATGGGCCATGCCTGTGAAATGCAGCTATTCACCCACGCCTATAGCATGAATAGGTAAAGAAGGAACATGGAGACAAACTAATTTCCCCCCTAACTGCTACACTGACCCCCTCCCGCTTCTATCTATCTATCTATCTATCTATCTATCTAGTACAATTTGCTCGCAGTCCCCAGATATTCTCCTTGCCGTGGCGAGAAAACCGTATTTGCCCCAATCTGCTTGCTAGGCTTAAAGCTTAAAGCAAAGCTTAAACACAACGTTTCTGGCTTTGGGAGATGAATTCAGCGCGTTTTCTAACCAAGGCGGTATCTAGCTGCTGGAAAACTGCCCCCGTCTTCATCCCCGCTCTGCATCCGCTATTGCAGATTGCGGCAGGTCTACACTGCATTCAGGAGAGTAGGAAAATGCCTGTGTTTTCAGTCCCTAGAGCCCACCTCCCACATTCTGCTATAACCTCAGTTTCTTCCTCTACCACTGATCACTGCGGCTGGCAGTTGCTGTACCAGATCTTGTTCTCCTGCAGATCAATGGGTGTTTTGAAATTGACTTCAATAGGAACAGGATTCAGGTCCTATGTGCGGTTAATTTGAAGGAAACCACCTCTGGACTGAATCACTTAAATGGTAATAAGGGATGGACGTTTACCTCTTGTTTTCTTTTCTGATGTTGGGGCAGAGGGGATTGCACTGGTACTGCTGTGTACGTACACTCACTCACTCACTCTCTCTCTCTCTCTCTCTCTCTCTTTCTTACTTTTCTTCCCACCTTTTGTTTCCTTTCTCAATCTTTCCTCCTTCACTCATCTGAGTTTGTTTCTTTTGATACTTTCCCTCCTCCGCCCCTTTTCTTTACGGTACATGAACGATAGGCATCTCAGTGGGATAGTATTGGGGGGAACTTGAAGCACTGGAATGGGTTCCCTAGGGAGGTGGTGGAATCTCCTTCCTTAGAGGTTTTTAAGGTCAGGCTTGACAAAGCCCAGGCTGGGATGATTTAGTTGCGGATTGGTCCTGCTTTGAGCAGGGGGTTGGACTAGATGACCTCCTGAGGGTCCCTTCCAACCCTGATATTTTATGATTCACCATTTTCTTGATAAATTGAAAGACAGCTATCCTTTTATGTCCTAATAATTGCCCCTACCTCTGAGTATTTCAGAAACTATTTGGCTTCAATTAGATATCATGTTTATCATTCTTAACCACCAGTAGTTCATTTCTCTTCCAAGCACAAAACCCTGGGGAAATACATTCTACATGTTCAGTTACATTTAAAAATAATTCTGTAATATGGGGACATCCACAATTCCATGCACATTGCTCAGTGATGTCTTAAAAAACCGACTTGCAACACATTTCTCCTGTAAGTGCAGGGAGTGCATATGGAATGTGTGTGTTTATAAACACTCATGTAAGCTGTACAAAATACACCATTTTTGTTTTGCAGATAGTCACATAAAACTTCTCATCCTGTAAGGCTCTAATTTGGCAGAGACTAGCGGCTCAGTTACTCTCATACAGGATTGGGGCCTTATTTTTTACAATGGTTGCAAACCCCATTAATTCTTGGTTTTGATAAAATGGCCAGTATATTAAATGTGGAATAACATCACGCTTCCCATTTTGTCAATGGGAATGCCAGCTTCACTAGGGGGGAAAAAGGCAAATTTACCCATTTCTACTAAGAACATAGTCTTTTGGGTTTGAAAACTAATGCATTTTAACTGAAAAATAAAGTTCACCCCAAAAGGGTTTGCATACCTTAATGCACCTCCCATAATTGAGTCTATAACATAATGTACAACTTTGAATTCTGAGTATTTTTCATCTTGTAGTGAATATTTTGCATGCCTCTAATACACAGCCACACACACATTAACCCTCACACACTGAGCAAATATGAAGCCCTATTGCTTTAGCATGTGAAACCTAATGATGAACACAAGGGCTGCAGATGATCAGAAAGGCAGAAGTTATTCATCATTCCATACAGCTGATCATGCACAGTCTTTGTATGCAGAAATATGTTTGACATAATGAGAAAATTTTGCCTTATTTCCACTTGGCTAATGATCATTTTTTTTTATTTCCAAGAAACACAGTAAGAGCTAGGTTGAGTCCTGAACTGAGTGTCTCAAGCTATTATTTTTTTTTTGGCACCCCAATACAGAGGCTACGTGTAACTGCAGTCCTTGCTGTTGCCTGCATGCTGGGAATATGGGGCCTGAGCCAAAGCCCATGGAAATTTATAGAAAACTTCTCATTTGCCTCAGTGGGCTTTGGATCAAGCCCGCTATGCGGCCAGCACTGCTAGCATCACTACATTGATTGAGAAAGGTGGAGCAATGTCTCCACTTTACACTGGGAATAGAGGGAAGTATACATTCCTAACGCTTGGTGCAGTGGCCGTACTCTACTCACCGGAGAGTTCCCACAACGCTGCCTGGAGCTCCCATTGGGTGGAGTGGCTCTGCTCCACTTCCTAGTTGAGTTCTGTGTTGTTTAGAAGGCACAATCCAGCCCCAAGAATAGCTATTGATTTATGAAAGCACATGCCCACCTCCCCGCAATCCAGGCACATCTCCACAGGGTTAACGTTCTTAGCAACACTGGCAACTGCCAGATTTTGGGGTCTAACTGTTTCACTGCTATTTATGTGGTCTCAACAGCTGGGAAGCACACAGCCAGCTCGCACCACCTTTCTGCCTTACTCACCCCAGCTGGGAAATCCTACGAATGCCAAGCTCAGCAGACCATCTCCCTCATCACCAGCGATCACCGGAGAACCGTAACTCTCTTGCTGTCAGAAGTCCGCATTCAGCCCTTTGACATCAGTGCTGACTTTGTCTTCAGCGAAGGTAGGAATGTGCGGCAAAATCATTTTGAGCCTAATCTCTGGCCTAGCCCTGCATCTCTTGCACACCCCAAACTCCCAGTGACTTCAATGGGAGTTTTGAGTGTGCTGTCTATACAGGATCAGGCTTTTATTGGGACATTCAACATGATCCTTGCCTCCAAACTCCTCCTGGGAATTAGGCGCTGAAGCACTTTTGAAAATCCCAGCAGGTGCCTATCTGCATCATGAGGAGCCTAAATTCCTTTACCGATCTGTCCCGAGGTCCCTAGGCTGTCTGTCTTTTGTGGGGCAAGTGACAATTGGTTGTGATTTGTCTAATGCTTTTGGCACGTGCACGGATTCTGTAATGCATCATCCAAACAGTCAGCCAGCATTCTATTGGTCTGCATAACATTGCAGAGGGAAGTTGGCAGGCGACTCTGGGCCTTTCTAATGATTAGTTCAGGTGGACACAGGAGGCAGAGATCTAAAGGCTTCTTTCAGCACTACAGTCTGAAATGGACTGTGTGTGGGGTTGGTGAGGGAGGTGGAACTGCACTGAGACTGGGTTATGGGGAGAGGAGGTAAGAGCAGAGGCCTCAGTCACTGCAGCAGGAGGGATGAAGGCCAGGGAGATACAGGCTGCTACCTTTCCCTGCCCAAACTATTGCTGGGTCTTAGTGCTCCATAGATTTTATTGCTTTCTCAGAAGACGGGGTTGCCCCCCACTGTTTGGGGACTATTGATGAATTGGTCTGTGGTCCAGAGAACTGCATTTGTTGCATGGTGTATTGTGAATACAGCAGGGATCTGGAAGAGGAAAATGGTTTTGTGGTCAAGGCACCGGACTGGGTCTCTGGGGACGTGGGGTCAATCCTCAATTCTGCTACAGATTTCCTGTGTGACCTCAGGCAAGTCCCTCATTTTCCCTGTGTCTCAATCCCCCTTCTGTAAAATCACCCTAATAACACTTCCCAAGTTCATAGGGGTCTGGTGAGGATAAAATCCATTCATGTTTCTGAGGTTCACAGAATCTGTAGTGATAAATGCTATACTAAAGCCACTAAAGAAAGAAAGAGAAAGAAAGAAATCCTTATTCAATGCAGTGTTTGGAGGGTGTGGAGCAAATGAAACCTGGACCCTCCCACTGAACAATGAAGATAAAAAGAAATATTGAACAGTTGTCTTTGCCACGGAGTACCGTCCATCTTGTGCACTGAACGAGGCAGGGAACCTGCAGGAAAAGTAGTCGGAGGTCATGTAATTAGTCAGTGTCCTGTAATTCACAGGCAGAAAATTACAGATGGGTGGGTAACTCTGTCATTTCCTCACTTTTCAGTACTTAATTCTTTTAATGTAGGGTTTTTAAAAATATAGAATAGACAGAAGCTGCTTTTGTGTTTTGTACGTTTTTGTTTTTCCTGATTTGGTCAACTTTATGATCAAAGAAAATCTAGTTTAACAGAAAATATTGTCAGAACTGTATTGTTCTCTGTGTTTTTTGTTGTTGTTGTTCAGAATCTGCTGTTAGCACATTGTACTGTGGCTTTTATTTATTTATTGCTGCAAGTATGTTTGTACCTGAAATGCTTAGATTAATACTTACAGGGTAAAATCCTGGCCCCATTGAAATCAATGGGAGTTTTGCCATTGATGTCAATGCAGCCAGGATTTCATCCAAGATATTTCTATGGGGCTTGATCCTGTTGTCTTATAACTCAGGCAAAACTCCCAAATTCTGCTCTGTTATCTGGTGTTCCTCTGGAGTCATGCCACTGACTGACTGAATTAGAGCTACTCCAGTTTTATACCACGTTAAATAAAGGTTTAGTTTGGACCAACGGTCATTTTGCCTGAGTTAGTATTTTAGGATCATTCCCCTGCAAATTCCAGCTTTACTGGATTAATTAAGTCTATCATTATTCCTAAACAAGGTGAAGTAAATAATACATGGAGTAGCCAGATCCGTTACTAATTAACTGATGATTAGAAAAGGGTGGCGTTCCTTGTCAAACATAACATTTAAAATATTGAATTGTGTCATTCTACCTGTGGGAAATAGCTCACCGTGTAGTAATACAAACACTTACTGCAAAGCACAGCGCTTATTACCACAAGTACTATTCCCCTAAATTACATAGCAAACATATGCTGTTACAGGCCCTGACTCAGCCGGAGCTAGAGATGCCTGCATTACTCACAGTGAAGATGGGAGGGAATTATATAAGTCTTCTCTATCGGCACAAATAAATCCTCTATTCCTTGCCATGCCACCATGTATTCTGTATAAACCACAGGAAAAAATATTATAGACATTTCAGAGAGATTTTTTTGACACTTTTCAGATGCTATTTTTTTGTATCCTCCACCTGCAAATCTAGGCTTCCTAGTATGATGGGTACAACTGAACAGGCCTTGGGGGTGTGGGTTGGGGGGAAATTTATAACTGAAATATGCAAATTCTTATTAAAATTACCCAGCGTAGCTTTTCTGTCTGTACATAATATCCAAGTTGTAAAGTCTGCTATCTCGTACCATAGCTAGCCAGCAACCAGCACTTTATACCATTCACAAAAGGCCTTTCCTGATTTTCTAATGGCACAACGCTTCTCTTTGAACCATAATGGGCATGTAAATGCGTCACTTGTCCAGGACTCAACACTACCCAGGCTAGGTCTAGGACAATGTAATTGCATGTGGGAATTCTATCTTTTGAGGAAAAGAGATAATATTTATTTGGAAAACTTGTGAGGTTTGTTTTGTTTTTTTTGAATGGTGGCTGTTTGAATTAGTCCCAAGGGAAAGTAAATAGCGGGCAGTGTACAGATGAGGTGGTCAGAGATGCCAGACAGATGTAAGTTATCACATAGCTCCACAATTTAACAAATGATTCTGCCATTTATCATGTGCATACCATTACTACATATGTGGGATGTCTGCGTACAGGGCATGTATGTAAATATAAATTATGCATTATTATTTGTTCAGCTTGGGATCTCCCGCTAGTCTTAAATTACAGTAATTAGCCTGCTCCTTTGCAACTCATTAATTTCACATTTGGTAAAATTTCTATTAATTATGAACAAGCTACATAATACTTTAAAATATATTAGAATTGAGAAAGAGATCTGCTAAATCTGAAGAGACTTTTATCTGCAGGAGGACTGGTGCGCTTTTAAAACAGAGATGTCAGTATGAATTAAATAGTGAGAACTCTTGTCCTTACCATTTACAAATTGGCTTCTGAACCGTCCCATAGAATTTTGTAGAGAATTGTAGCTTTTGTTAATGGTTAACCAACCCAACAGAATGTCTATTACACGTTTAGTACATATTTGTCTTTAAGTCCTTTCCCCCAACCCTTACAAATACATTCATTGCTTTTATTTCTTTCCTACACCCAACGCTAGTGCTGGTTGAATGCTTTTTGTTTGAAAATTTTTTTGGTGACAAAAATGGCCTGTTTTGAAAACAGATTTTTCTTTTAAAATTTCAGTTGAAAAAAAGGAAGGGGGGAGGAAGCCCAAAATTAACCCTCCCCCATCAAACCAAAAAATGTTCAGTTTTTGTTTTTTTTACTGAAATAAAAATTTCCCACTTTTTTGGGATGAATATACTTATCATTTTCAACCAGTTCTGTATTTGCCACATGGCCCTCTACTTTCCTATCCCTAGTATAACCATACTGTTTTAACAATACCGGTCTAGTTAAAGCAGAACAACCTCCTAGTATGGACACAGTTATACTGGTATAAAGGTACTTATACTGTACAGCTTATTCCCATAAAGGAAGGGGAAACCAAAAAACAGTAATCCTATAAAGAAGACATGTCCCCACACAGCACTAAAGAGCTGGGAACTGGGGTGGAATCGGGACCTGGAGGCTGTGAGTTAGAGGCACCACGGAGGTACCTACCTAAGGGCCAGATTTTTCAAAGGTGCTCAGTTCTTTTCAAAATCTAGCCACGTATGAACATTGAACATTTCTGCAAATCTGGCCCATCATGGCAAATCCAAAGTCAACGGGAATCTTTCCAGCAACTTTGAATATGGCCCTATATTTTGCTGGTTCGGGGCAATGGGCAGGGGAACTGTTTTCTAATTTTTATCTCATTGATGTCTGTTCTAATACAGAGGGCTGAACAAGAAAATGTGCATGTTAGCCGTTAACCTGAACAACATGGGTACTCACGGGGGGAAAAAAAAATCCTACTATCAACTTATACAGGGCATAGTTGTAGGGCAGCCTGATTCTGATCTCTCTTACATTGCATGTGTGTCAGGAATTACTCAACAGAGTTATACCAGAGTAAACAGCATAAATGAGAAGAAAATTAGCCCATGATTTTATCCTTCTCTTGAGTATAGGGTAAGCACTCCCCACAGAAGCCAAGGCATGCCACGATAAATACGTTGTGCTTCCTTTGACAATATGACGCTCCTAAGGAATAAATGACCATGCATAAATAACTCATATCAGCTTGTGTAGAGAATATGTTTTAGGGTACAGATATATAAATGACACCACAGCTGAGTAGCCTGCCTCCCAAAGTAGAAACGTCAGTGCTCACCATTGAGTTGAGGGAGTTATATTCCAGACAGTCTTTGTTTGCTGAGCAATTGGCTTAAAAAAAAAAAAAAAAAACTGACAAGAAGGACAAGTTGTTGTTTCTTGCTTACAAAAGGGTTCCATCTTGCAAAGTGCTGGGCACTATGCCCTGATCCAGAAATGCACTCCAGCACATGCTTAACTTTAAGTGTGACAGATCCCACTGATTTCAATGGGAATACTCACGTGCTTAAAAGTTAAGCATGTGCTTTAGCGCTTTATTGGACTGGGGCCAAAAGAATTTCCCTGCTACTGTGGGAAAGGAGATTTTTTTTTGGGGGGGGGGGGGAGGGCGTATTCTCCCCTCAATGAGCGCGTTTAATGTCACTTATGGGAATTATGTGACTCATGATGCACTGTAATGGTACAGTCACAGGGAGATACCATAGTGCATCATGGGCTGTGTAGCCAGCCAGGGAGTAGGGACCATAGGTGAGCATATGGGCATGATGGACCCAGAACTACAGCTCCCATCAGACACCCCAGTGGCTTAGGCAAACTCAGAAGTTAATCTTGATATGAATTGAAACGTTCCATTTTGATTTTCCTGCAGAAAACTTTTTGATTTCAACGAAATCCCCTTTTCTGATGGGAGAATGTTCCAGCTGAAATTTTTTGACTGTACCACTGTTACGCTTGTGGTCCAAGGCTGAGGACAAGGGCTGGGGAATTAGGAGGGTTGGGTTCTATTGCTGGGTCCTCCACTGCTCCTCTCCCTTTGAGCAAGTCCCTTTACCTCTGCATCATGCCTTGTTCCATCCACCTGGAAGAGGAGAGTCACAGCACTTACCTACCACGGAGAAGTGGTGTGTGTCTCAGTGCTTGTAAAGTGCTTTGCTCTCCTTGGACGAACGGTGCTACATAAATGCAAAGTATTATGATTATCTCTCTGTGAGCAATCAGGGTCCGTAGCGTTTTAATTCCCCCGGCAAACACGTGCTTGCTTAAAACTCACCTATCTTCCGTTACGTGCGGTCACATCCTGAGTCTGGAATAGGCTGCCAAGGGAGGCTGTCGAATCCCTGTCATTGGAGGTTTTTAAGAACAGGTTAGACCAGGGATTACGAGACATTTCGTTTACGTGGACCATCCACAGGACCTGTCCCCTGCAGCTCCCAGTGGCCATGGTTCGCCATTCCCGGCCAATGGGAGCTGCAGCAAGCAGCAGCCAGCACATCCCTGCAGCCTGCCACTTCCCACAGCTCCCATTGGCTGGGAATGGCGAACTGTGGCCACTGGGAGCCGTGCCTGTAGACGGTCAATGTAAACAACTTGTCTCCTGGCCTGCCAGCGGATTACCCTGATGGGCTGTGTGCTGAAGGTTGCCGACCCCTGGGTTAGACAAACCTCTGTCAAGGATGGTCTAGGCAGGGGCGGCTCTAGCTTTTTTGCTGCCCCAAGCAGGGTCCTGCGGATTCGGCGGCTTGCCTGCGGGAGCTCCACCGGTCCCACGGCTTTGGCGTACCTGCTGCTGAATTGCCGCCGAATCCGCAGAACCTGCAGACCTCCTGTGGGCAAGCCGCCGAAGGCTGTCTGACTGCCGCCCTCGCAGGGACCGGCAGGGCACCCCCCCGCAGCTTGCCGCCCCAGGCACATGCTTGGAGCGCTGGTGCCTGGAGCCGCCGCTGGGTCTAGGTTTACTTTGTCCTGCCTCAGAGCAAGGGGCTCAACTAGATAACCTCTCGTGGTCCCTTCCAGCTCTCCATTTCTATGATTCTGTGACTCTGAGTCCACTGATCAACCAAGACCCGGGTGTCCCTCTCTGAAATGGTGAATAGAAGGGTCAATCAAGGAGAAGAACATGTTCATCAAGCTGAAAATCTCACCTGTGCAGGATAGGGAGACAGCCTTGCTAATGACCCTACAAATCCACCCTCTGGAACTACCTCCCCACTCCATTCCACTCCATTCTCTCTCCATTGACCCAGTGGTTGGTAGTCACAGAAGGGCAAGATCCCTCTCGGGCCACACAAAGGATTTGGGAAGTAATTTGCATCAGTTTTTCTCTTCCCCCTAACCAGCCCGTTTCCACCTACACACCAAAGAACTCCACAGCACTTATCCAGAGAGCAGACTTTGACCTTTTCCACCCATCCTCACTCTTGGGTCCGGGGGCCATCTTGAGCACTTGCTCCCAGTGTGTGTCCAGTCTGTGTGGCCTTACGGAATGCCCACACCCCCTAACACCTGTCACGTAGCTCCCTGGAGCTTAGTTCTCACTCTGTGATCTATAGACTTTCCCATGCACAAAACACAACCGGGGAGATGACTCCCCAGTCCTTTTTGACTGAACTAACCAGACACTCTTCCACCACTGTCTCTTCTTAGAGGTTGAAGGTGATGCCTCTCCAGGACAGTCTACAGGGAATTCCACAACTGACAATCTGAGACTGAAGTGGGCTAATTACAATATGATTTTTAAAGTAAGAATAGAGAAGCTCAGATTAAAGCAAAAGCAAATATAGTAAATATAGTGTGATGCTTTGCAAAGCTCACTGGGCATGATCCAACGCCCACTGAAATCAATGAGATCTTTCTATTGACTTCCTTGGGTTTTGGCCTGGGGCTCTAAATAGATTTGCTTTGGGTTGAGTTAGAGTGAATTAAAATGAATTAATAAATAACAACATTATTTGCTCTTATAAAGCACTTTTTATTTATAGATCCCTTAGAAATTTACAAAGCAACCCCATTGGCCAGGCAGCTCCCTCAGTCAATAGTCTGTGACTATTAAGAACATTACAGACTTTGAATCAGCTGATTGGCTGGGTTTAAAGAGACAAGAATCATATAGTTTTTAGCATTCCCTTATCATTAATTCTGCTTTTTATCAAATATGAAAAAAACGGATAGATTACTGCCTTTGGGCTAAATTATGGAGTTTTTAAACAAAAAGTTTTTTTTAAAAGCAATCAATTTCCTTTCACCCATTACACTTATGCAAACATTGCAAGAAATACATATTTCCTGTTACAATGTTCTTGTGACTTTTTTCTGCTTAAAATAATAGTTGACGTCTGAGATGTGCAACTTGGCTCGTAAACAGTTCTCATTGCAGAGGACATGGTTGGCGTAGTTTGGAAAAAAATGAATTTAAAATAAGGGAGTTAAGATGTTTGACATGGTGGCATTGAGCAGGTGAGGTGGAAAATTTGATTACGTTGTAAGATGTGATGTTAAAGATCAGTGGGGTGTATATGTCCAGCAACCAGTGATCTGCTCAGTATGGGGACAAGGGGCATTAAGATTTTGGCAGTGAAGTGTGGAGGTCCGGTGAGCTGAACAGGTCTGATGCAGGGAACTTACGAGCTTTGCTGTTGAAGCCAGCACGCCTTGTAAACTAACTGTTAGCGATGCACACAGTAGCTGATTCCCATGGCATTTAGGCACCTAAAATCTTTGAAGATTTGGGCCTAAATTCTTTGAATGTGAGACAAGGGCAAGAGTGGTTGTAGCTCCTCTGCGCTGCTCGCATAGGTCATTAGGGCCACTGGATCTATGTAATTCTGGCTTCTGTGTCCCTTACTTTAGCTCTCCTCCACACTCAACTCTGCTCTCCACACTAGCCTTTGCAGGTTCAATACCACAAATGTCTGTGTGTCCATATGCCTGTGGGTTGGAAACAACATTCCAATGGGATTCTGACTGTCATTAGATGGAAGGGGTGTTTTTAACCAAACCCTGGCATCAATTTTTGAATCCTGAATAATAACCAGTAGCCACTTCCTCCCTCTTTTTTTAACTGCACTGCAGCAATTGTGGCCGTGTCTATAACAGAGTACTGGTGATTAATCACTGTTCTGGCAAAAACAGTGCAGGGACTGAATTGAAAAGGAGACGGCTAAAATACTTTTCACATCAATGTTTTTTCTTGCCTTCTTTGTTTTTGTTTTTAAAAAGCTTAATAATCGAATTCTTTCCCCAGATAGATTAGCCCCTTTCTCCATGGCCAGCTGCTTTTTGTACCCGGAGTTTTGAATAGTTGCTTTATGAACCTCAGCAGCTCAAAGGAATTGTAATAGAACCAGGAGTGTGTCAGCAATAAATGGCAGATTCTCAGCGGCTTTAAGTTGTCAGAATTCCATTTGAGCAATGTCCCTGCAGTTACTGCCTGGCTTTGTGTATGGGTGGGTGATTATGCCCTCTTGTGGCTGGCATACATAGAGGATAAGGGATTCACATCACTCAGAGGAGTTCTCCTTTAGTTTTAGTGGTAGAGGACTGTGTTCCAGAGTCAGGTAACCAGGGTGTCAGGCCTGACCATCTTTAATAATATGGGGGAACTGGTATTTAGGTTGTCTAACACTTTCCATTAAGATTCACACAACCTTTATTTGAGAAGCTCCTTCACCTCCATTGTTTGCAGCAGGCATTTGAAATTTGGCAGGGAGAAAGCCCTGTGGCCAGAGAAGTGCCTTTTCTTTCCCCCCTGAAAATCTGAGAGAGACTTTTGAAAATTGCAATTTTTTCTTCTGTCATTTGCACTGTCAGCAAAATTTTAGCAGCACCCTCTCAGCCTCCTGAGTGGTGTCCAGCTTGTTCAGTGAATAAGGCTGTGGAAAAAATACGATGTGATCATCTAACTAAAGACTGCATCATAATGCATATGCACAAGGGCATCACATTAAGATTGTATAGATCAACTAGATTCTGGCATTTCCTAACTTTTGAGTGCTTGACTGTGCTGTCTAAATAACATGTTTTGTATGTAATTGTTATATATTGCCGTTGTACCTAGAGGTCTCTGCCCCATTGAACTAGCATTGTACAAATGAAGAGCTTGCAAACTGTGCATATGCAATTTATCTAGTAATTGTGGCTGTTGCCTGTAGGGCATTGATGCATTTGCATTAGTGCACATCTTCATCCCGAGCCTGCAGAGTCCTTATCCAGGGTATCTTTACTCCCACATTCCATCTCACTGAAATCAGTGGGAGCACTGTGGGTTGGGTCTTCAGCTTCGCTCTGTGGACGTTTACACCCACTGAGGAGCTGGATCAAAGACTGAACTACCCGCTTTCACCTTCAGGATAGTCCCTGCAGGACAAGATGCAGGCACATTGATAAGTCATTGCAGCTGCTCACGCTTTCCCTACTATGTAGATAAAGGACTTCAAACCCAGGGCTGTTAATCTGGAAATCAAAGCGTGCCCCACCATTCAGCGGTAACTGCAGTGCTAATACCCTTGCACTGGGCCAGATTATAGAAGGGGAGGGATGAATAGGCCATAACTCTGCTTCACTATCAGACCCTGAAGTGAACTCACAGGGCTGGCAGTTAGGAAGAAACAAATCGCCCTTTTTTTAAATTTGCAAACCGAACAAAGGTGATTTGGAGTCAAGAGACAACGAGCCCCCGTGAGGCCATTTTTACAGTCACTTTTCAGCAAAGGAAGGCACTTCAAAAATAAAAAAGACTATTAAGACAGACCAAGGTGCTATGGTAATAATAATAATAATAACAATAATAAATTGACATGACTTGTTGAAAGTTAAGCATGTGTTTAAGTGTTGGCCTGAACCAGGGCCTACAGTGGTTAATGCTATTTTAGTTTTCTTTAGAACAGTTGAGCCACCAATAACTAATGATTTTTCCTTTCTTTCATTGCTACTGAATGTGATTTTATTCTGGACAGATGATTTCACTGTAGGCATTATTCAGTTAGCTTTATTTCACTGGCGAAGTTCATTTTGCACTACAGAACAAGTTAATATTTAAAATATTTCATCATCTCTTTCTCTCTAATTGCAGAACATAAGTGTCCAGTGGACGAGAGGGAACAGTTAGAAGAAACCCTGCCTTTGATTTTGGGTCTGATATTGGGGTTGATGATTGTGATAACCGTCTGCATTTACCATATCCACCACAAACTGACAGCCAACCAGGTACAACTTCCTCGAGACAGATCTCAGTACAAACACATGGGATAGATGGCAGGATGCATCCAAACTGAGTACTTATCAGGTAGACAAAGCAAAAGCACTTTTTTTCTGTAGGTGAGGACACACACGCATGATATATCTACAGTATAATGGCCAAATGGAGATGAAAACACTCTTCACAGTCAAAGCTTCATGCTTTGAGGGCAAAATTCTCTTCTCATATTCAAACCCCAACATTTTACTCTCCCCACATATGCAGCACTCCCTTGCCATACATGTATGAAGAGCTGGGTATTGGAGTGAAGATTTACTACTCAGAGTTTTGCTCTAAGCATTAATTTAGTGTATTCATTATTAAGAGCCATGTCCTGCATTCCTAACACACTAGAAATTCCCCTGGAAGTCAATGAAAGGAATCTAGGAGTGGCCACAAAGTAGACATTTTATTCTGAAAAATCCAGGCCAGACCTTCAGCTGGTGTAAATTGGTGTAGCGCCAGTGAAGTCAAAGTCAGCTGATTTCAACCAGCTGAGGAACTGACCAGGCATTTAAGGTTGAGAGAGGAAAGTTCGGTTTTGCTTCCGAGTTACACTTACGAACCTGTTGATGCACAAAATATAGAGCACCACGCTACTGCAAGTCAATCAATGCTTCTGGCTGGGCGTCCTGCACGTATTGTGATTGTCTTTGAAACGTTACATTGCTACCTGCACCTGACAATTTCACAACAAAACAAAAATGTTACCGTTACTATGCAGATCGTTTCAGGTGTTACCCAATGTAACAGAAAATACGAACTCTATCAGCTAATGTAAAACATTTTTAAAATGAATTAAAATATACACCCGTATAAAATTTGATTTGCCTTTTTATTGTGAAATGACCCAAGGTTGTCTATAAGCACTGGCCGTTTATAAGACTGAATGTAGATGTACGTGAAGAGCGTGTAGAATGATACAAAGGTGGATTTAGTTTGTGTTGGCAGTATCTTTGGTGCAATAATGGCTAATTGTACTGTAGTTCGTATGTTACAATGCGACCTAAAAAATTCATCCATCCTCCCAGCCATTTGCTTGTTTGCACATTTTATGAAACATGGGGTATTTCACTAACGTCCTGGTCCTGTTCCCATTGAAGTCACTGGAAAGACGCCCACTTTTAGTGCAATTTCAGTAGTTATTGAACCAAAATGTACTTTTCTCTTCTTATTTTACCTGATTTAAAGAGGAACACCTACAGAACATCTCCCTGAACTGCCTGTACTATATATTATGTGTTATGAGCCAAGAAAAATATTAATTCAAATCCTGAAACTACTGGAGAACTTATTTGTATGGTTTTTTATAATAAAATAATATATTTAGGGCCTAGTTCTCCTTCACAGTGAGGTCAGGATGGGCAGAGATGGTGTCCCTGGCCTGTGTTTACCAGAAGCTGGGAATGGGCGACAGGGGATGGATCACTTGATGATTACCTGCTCTGTTCAGTCCCTCTGGGGAACCTGACATTGGCTGCTGTTGGAAGACAGGACACTGGGCTAGATGGACTTTTGGTCTGACCCAGTATGGCCGTTCTTATGTTCTTGTGCCTCTTTATACCCCCCAGGAAGTATAAAGGGGCCTTAAAGAGGTGTACATTACATATATAAAATACACCCACTTTAAGGAGAATCAAGCCCTTATTTATTTATTTATATTAAGGGCTAGATTCTGCCTCTCATACATTGACTAGCACCTTACTACTTCAACAGCTTCACCGATATGAATGAGGCTAGTCATGAAGTAAGGTGCTGCTCAGAGGAAGGGTGGAAGATTCTGGCCCTTTCATAAGTGATCCCAGTTAGCTATCCTGGGATTCATGCACATAGTGAAAATAACACCGGGCCTGATTTTCCACTGCCTTGCACGTTGTGTGTGCACTCATTGACACCCCTGCAAAATCCGAATAATAGGAGCCTTTTCCGTCCACTTTGCAGCACTGCAAAGAACTTACACGAGGCGCAGGGCACTGGAGAACCAGGCCATTGACAGAAACAGGCAAGTCTAAAACCAAAACCAACCCCACTTGCCCTCCCTGCAGGAAAAATCCGGAGAAGAGGGACAGACCTTGCACTGTGCCCTAAAGCTCAAAAAAGCCAAGCTCTCTAGGATTAGCTGAGGAAGTGACTTACAGACTTGAGGGTACCCCACTGAAAGCTCCCCGTCCCACAAGACGCACACAACTCAATCTACAGATTCTAGCTTGAATGCCCCAGCTAACCTAAACGGCTGTGGTGCACCAAAAGGCTTGTGGCAAGACAATCTCATATCTAGCCTGGAACTAAAGGTTCTAAAGATAAAGCCGGCACCTTGAAAATAAGAAGTCAGTGCTGGTGTGGGATAATATGCACCTAATACTACATAACAGGTGCGCAGCCACACTTGGACACGACAGCTGGTGCAGAACAACCTTGTCCACATCCTAACCTCAGTCAGACACTGGGAAAGCAAAGAGCTCACACTGTCTAGTTCTGATGAAGCAGACATCAGCCACCGTCTGACAGCACCACAGCCTAAATCAAGTCTCTATGTCTCTGAGCAGCCTTGCAGGTATGTTGAGCAGATGAGAGCGAAATGTAGCACTCCATGCAAGAGGTCACTTGAAGCAGACAAGCAACTGCCCAAAAATGTGCTTTTGGGATCTCTTGGAAAGGAAAGCTAGACCCACTCAAGAGTATCACCTACCCAAAGGTTTCATTCCACAGCAGTATGCTAAAGATGACCATAGTGAACAGCTGAACTGCAACGTGGTCCAGTCAGTGTCATTAATGTTAGTCACACTCAGGTCTTATTTTCCCCCATGTCTGCAGGAAGAGAAGTGACAGCTCTTACTGTGATAAAGCTTTGGTCTTTGGGCTTTCAAACTTCAAGTGCAGGTGCTCTGGGTTTGTGCCACCATCATTAGAGGCAGGATCTGACTTAGAATCACGGAAGCTGGTTGTTGACGTACCCTCTAAGTCATCAGAATTCGCCATGGGAAATTCTAGCAGCACAGCTACGTACACCCCTGATGGAGAGGAGCAAGATGAAGAGCTGAGACTGTTGCTGTGTATAAGTAGAATGGGAAAGACCCTTTTTCTAATCAGACTCCAGCCTGGCCTGAAAGCCCCAAAGCCCCTACTAGCTCTAGCAGATGGAAGCGCTGAAGGGAATGATTTCACCTACCCTTTTCTCTACCGTAGATGCAGCAGCATTTGCTGCTGTGCTCCCCCCTTTTTATATTAATGGAACCGTTCCCTGGTGCTGAGATGCTCGCCTGTTCTCGCTGCTTTTCTCCGCATGTCTCCTCTGCCTTTGCCTTCCTTGTTGTTGTCACTCTTCCAGCCAGGAATGGGCGTAAAGCTGCAAACATCTGCTCAGTGATTTTACATCCAAGTGCGAAAAGAAAACAGGCAGATGCCAAACGAGCCCCTGAGCTGTCATTTGTCTTTTTTACAGTCCATTTCAGCAGAGATGGCTTCAGGCACCCAGAGGCGGTAGGGGCAGATGATGCACCAGGAGCCCCCTGCCAGAGCGCCAACAGAAAAGCACCATTCTGTCTGTGCCTTTGCTTTCTATTCCAATCATGTGTCTATGCAGTACTCCCCCCCCCCCCCCCAGAAGCAGCAGCTGCAGTGTGAAACTGACTCCAGGCATGCTTCCACACTGCAGCCAGGGCTCAGACATAACTGCACAGGCATAGCACCGGAGCCAAGCGCCTGCCTCCTCCTTGTGCGGCCGTGTTCTGGTCTTCTCTCTCCTCTAAGCTAATCCAAGTGCTGGGAATGGAGGCGAGGGAAGGAAAGGGGGAAAGAGCCAGAAGAGGAAATAGAGAAGGAAGGAAGGAAGGAAGGAAGTGTGTGTGTGTGTGTGTGTGATAGAGCGTGACCAAAAGGAGGGAAGAAGAAGAGCAGCACTAACCAATGAAATACTTGACTCTGCGGGCCCCATTGCTCCCCTGGTGGGTTATGAATCTCTCAAGCCAATAGGCGCAATTCATACCTGTGGTGAGATCATATTGGGAATGAGGGAAGCCTGGATGGATCACTCCTACACAGGAATGTAACTGTAGGGCTGGGATTAAGCTCTAGCAAGAAATCTACATAGTAGACATTTATTGTTGCCTGGCCCAGTCTCCTACAGGACCATTAGAAGCAGTGGGCCAGATTCTGCTCTCATTCACATGCTTATTAATCTACCTCAGTGTTTCAAGGACAATGATGTCCCTTCAGATTTCTGCTGCTGTCGCTGAGAGCAGTATCTGATAGCCTTGCTAATCAAAAGGCTGATTCTCTTTTGTAGCGAGCTCATTTTATGCGGCTGATGCTGGAATCTGAAAGGAGGGGATAGCCAGTCCATAAACCCCTTTGGACACACTTGACCGGACTGTGATCGTCTTGCACACAAGAATCCTCCCTGCTTGCACAGCTACAGGACTCATGCATTCTTACACGTGGGGCCACCTCTGATGTGGCTGTACATGTGGATGCTAGGGGGCCATGCTGAACTTACCACCCATTGGTATGCATCTAACTGTATTTCCAGTCTGTCTTCCTGGCTCGTCTTTTTGTGACATGCTTAGCTCATTTCCACTTAACTGCAATCACTGACATATCTTTCACCTTGGGGTTCAGTCTCATCCATTTGTTTTCTTCCATTTGCATGAAATGCTAAGGAAGTGCTCTTTCATATTGTGTAGACCACTTTATACTTTCTGCTTCACCATGTCTGCTCTTCACTATATGTAATAGTTAGCAGTACACTCCTCTGAAATTGTATTGTTTAAGCAGATTAAGCTTGATTTTTCTGTCTTCCAAAGGTTTTCAATCTAGCATTTAGTCTTTCAACCAGATATTCCTTGCTTGTCAGTTTAGATTTGCATGTATCAGCTGACTCATGTGGAACGACTATTAATTCTAACCTATGACATTTTTTATTTTTCTTCCTGATTTGCACTGAACATTATTGTGATGTCCCTTATATTCAGAATTCATTCATTTCTCTTCTTGTTTATTTCTCGTAATTCATTCTAGATCTTTAGGTGCTTATGCAGAGACAGCAATGACGTCAGCCAATAAAGTAACTCATTGACAATAACAGGTGCTGAGGTGCATCATGCTACCTTTCTTGTCATTTGGATATGTTACCACTGGAATGTTACAGTTGGAAGGTACCTTCTCATTCTTGAAATATCATGCGCACAGCCTAGTAAATTACACCGGCAAAGCACAAGACACTGTATTTATCTAGGCGTGCTGAGAGAGTAGCTCAGTAGCTTTCGGTGAGAGAGCGGTGGTGAATGGTTTTATCTGTAATCCAACAGACTCCCAGACCAGGAGTGAAATTCTGTTCCCATTGACGTCAATGGCAAAACTCCCATGAACTTCAGTCAAGGGCAGAATTTCACCTGAGGTTATTAAAGATGAGTCCAACATGGAGCCTAATCGGGTTCGTAGCACTATGGGAAAAGATGTTATTCCAAAGTTGCTCCCATACACAGTCAATACCAGCGGCACAGGGTCAAAACTCATCCTATTTCTGGGGTTTGGTTTTATTAACAAGTTAATATGATAACCAACACACTGAAGCCTCCGCAAGCTCATATGATGCCTCTTTGGAACTGCTCAGCCTCAGTTTAGATTCCTCTGTGTCAAAGGCCACTCCAATCTCTCTTCTGTCTAGGGTGGAGTTTACAAGCTACATCTGCCACAGGGCGTCAGCAGAGCTCTATGAACTTTTCCTTATAGGTTTCGGATAATCAGCTAAAAAAGGTGAGTCCATAGAAGGACCCTGTTACAGCCTCTTTAAAAACAGTCAGACTAATAACTGCAGATACATGTTGCAATTGAGCGGAAGTTTCCAATAAAAATTAATGCTGAAATTTACTGACCTTGATATTAAAATTTTTGTCTTTGTATTTTGTTTTCTTTTTTTTATTATCCCTTCAGAACAACTCAGTCATCAGAACTCCATACAGGCCCTGCACATTCTCTGTTTTAATCCTCCATCATTGTCTGCCTTCCGAGTTGCCCAGGTTGAAAGAAAATGGACAAGACCGTTTATATATTTTTTTATTCAAGTGCCCCTTCATATTGATAGCTCTCATAAATTACTAGAGGATGAAGTCAACAGAACTTTAAAAAGAACCACTCTCTCTTGCAAAGGAAATATTGCTCAGCATTTTGAACGCAGGGAAACACACAAGAGGCAGGAAAAACACAAGAAAAATGCAAACATTTAAGTTTTTATTTGCATGTGGATTTTTTTCCACCAGTAGCTGGAGCTCACAAAACCTTTTCAGCTGACAATAACTTTTAGTAAACTCGATGAATACTGTTTAAAAATATCTAGTGATTAGAAAATTACACAAAATTCTCCACTTGTACTGTTTAAAATGTGCTGAATCTCAAAACCATTATTTTATTCAAAGATGATTAAAAGTTTGAATTTTGTGGCTAATATAATGGTTCTAATTGTATGTTATTGTCTTTATTGATGTAGCATTTTTCCTGAGTTGTCAAGACCACAGAATATGAGCGTTTTCTCTTTTTGTAGACTTAATTTCATAGTGTCTTGTACAGAAAGATTCTGTGGGTGAGATTCAGGCAACACTCCCATTGCAAATGGTGGGGGGAGCAGTAAACATGGAGGCATAATTCTAATCTTCACCCTCATGGTTTGTAAGAAATGCTGGGACTCAAACAACCAGAGCTCTCCAGTCAAGGAAGGCTGTTACTGGCTATCAGTTGCTTGGCGACACCAGGAGTGTGGCATGTTCTCTTCAGACCAAGTCCAGCAATCTGAGCCAGTCTTTTCGGAGACCCTTTTCACCTTAATAAAGGGTGCAGAACTAGGCCCTACGAGCTCCATTCTTTGAGATGTCGAGTGTCCTCAGTTCCCACTGACTTCAAAGAGAATTAATAGAGCTCAGGACCACACACAGGACTAGGTATATTTTGCAAAGTTAAAATATGCAAACTTAATATTAATCTAAGAAAGAAACATGTCATGATATGCAAATTGTAGAGGATTTACTAAACATTTAACATTCTTGTTTGATTTTGTTTCTCTTGTTTGCTCTAACTTTTTTATGGTATAAAAATGAAGGCTCTTCTTTGCCATTGGCAAAATCTCTTTCTGAGAAGAAAATTCAGAAAGTTCAGCTCAGCAGCATGCCAGAACTGTGGGTTTTGTTTATATTTTACTACAATAAATAATGAACAAGTTATTCACAACAAAATTCCATAATAAGAAACAAACTAATCAGAGTGTTTCCACAAAACTGGATTATTGATGTTTATCATCGTATAGCAAAGTGAGGTCAGTAAGAAAAAACGATTTGGAAAAGACATGGCTTTTATATTATGCATCATTAAAATGAACTAATCATTAATAAATAAAATTTATTTATACTTGAAATAATCATGACACACTTCTAAAAATTTTAAAGGCAAATCTACTTAGGCCTACAATTAACATGCAAGTTCATCCAACAAGCAACACAAAATTTATTGTAGTAGTCAACTGTTCTATCAACATTCAGAAAGGTCTACACAGCAGCACAACTTTTTCTATATGGAAAACACATCATAACATTATTACAACAGTCTGTTTGAAATTTGGAAAATACCCGCTTGGTAACTTGACCTCTACAGTCAATTTCTGACTTCTGACACATGATATAAATAATGGGGATTATTTTGTGATAACGAGGTCAGTATAGACTAAATGAAAAATCTGCCATATTGCTAGTAGATGATCCTTTCTCATTAACCATCTCTTGAACAGATGTACGTGAGTTTGATGTACTAAGATACATGGCGCTGAAAATAATGATATGAAACAAAACCTCATAATTTATAACATTCAACATAAGCACTTCTTTCTATTGTGTGACTGTAATCATCTCATCCGATCTAGTGATTCCAGAAATGTTCAAATCTTTAAAACTATAATTTCAGTGGTGTGATGGGAAAAGCATCATTTTTATCAGTACTGTCTGCACCCATCTCTGTGTCTGTTATTTAAATTCCTGGAAAATCTGCCAACATTCTAAGTTCCTAAAGGTTTTTTTTTTTTTCTGTCTTCAAAAGGGATAAAAAAGTAGGAAAGGTTTTGTTCAAACGCTTGCTAAATTCCTCTTATTACTTCAACTAGCACGATGGGTACATGACATCAAAGTACTGTAAATTATCAAAAAAGTACTATACAGAAAATTACAAATTCATTTCAAAATACATTACACTGCTATGATTGAGATCAAAAGTGCTTTTTTTGCCAGAAAAGTGTTCTTCTGAAATAGAAGTGTCATAGCGTTTACTTTTTCAATAAAATTCTGGTGTTTTATCCCGGTTGTGCTATAATCTATTATCTTTCACCCCCTCCCCCACAACCACATGTGTAATTGAGTCCGTCTGCTTTGATGGCTGAAAGGCTAAGAGATGACTACCTGTGGAAAACGTGCTTCATGCGACAGTGCTAGAAGCCAACAGATGACTGATTTAGTGGCGAAGGAACGTCGCAAGTCCTTTATAACCCAGGAGAGCACCTCATTGTTTTGTACACTGTATTATTTCCATAGAGCTGTTCTGACTCTGATAAATTTCTGTAGTGTTGCACTTCCCCATGGTTTCCACACAAGCTCTGGATTCCTTGGCAAGTCTTTCTCCAACTTTTGTACACGCCGCCTCCTGAAAATTCACTGAATTCAACGGTGTCTGTATTGCCTCATGAGTGGCACAATACAAGAAGGAGGGCCTGCCAGTTTCAAAAACGGATGTCTTAATAGTTCTTGTGCTGTTGCTCTCTGGGAGGGCTCCCTCACCAACATCAGATCTAAGAACCCTCGGAGCACTGAGGAAACCTGCAACATCACATTGACATTATGAAAAGCAGACAAAGTAAGTAACTTGCCACGCCTGAGTGGCTTTTCAAACTAGCTTTGCTGGAAAGTCAATTAAAATATAAGTTAAGGGCATGCAGAATTGCGACAGGAATTACAGTTAGTACATATATAGGACTGAAAGGGCACTTATCTTCCCTATATGAGTACATTAAGAAGTCATGTGGCGTGAGTGGGGAAAGAGATCAGAACATGGCACTTAAGATGACTTGGTATAAAATGAATTAGCACAGCAGTAAGCCTGGTCAGTTTTTCTTATTACTGAGGGCCAAATGCTGACTCTATCAGGCCATGCAAAGGAGTAGGACTCCCCTTCACAGGCCACTTGGAGTTTGAGTTTGGATGTGGAGAAATACATAGGGCTGCTCACCCACTTACTCTATCCCCAGAGTTGGTGGGTGGGCAGAGGTGGCGAATGAATGGAGCTTAGATTCCAGCCTATCCCCCTCCCAATTCAGTGTCCAGAGTAACTAAGCCAGCACAGGATGGAGTGGGTAGTAATCTACTCTTGGTATAGCCCCACAGAATACTACTATACCCAGTTTATGCACCACCCAATGCTCAGGGATGTGCCTGAAGTCACAAGCTAGCCATCATGATTAGGTTATGGATTTGGTTGACCTTAATATGTGCATGACTCCATATAACCATGAGCATGCTCACCTTATGGATGTCCTTCACTCGTGGGGGTAAGTTATCTCGGATTCTGCGCATTGCTTGGAGCGGTGGCTCATTGAAATAAGGTGGTTCTCCATCTATCATTTCTATTACCATGATACCAAGTGACCAGATATCCACCTGCAATGGACCAACAGTTGTTGAACTGTGCAACTAATAGACAAACACATATACAAGGATGAGCATTTTGAGATGTTCAGTCTTCCCCGCCCGATAATACCGTTGCTTTTTATGCAGTATGTTCTGTTTGTTTCAATGGGACCTTCTGCGTAAAAACGGATGCTCCGTTGAGATGGCTGCTAGCTTTTTACCCACTGTTAATACATTTTGCTACTGAGAAAAAAGCATAGACTGAAAGGAATTCGCAATAAATTATGGGCCAGATCCTCAGCTGGTGCAAATCAGCAAAGTTGATTGAGGCCAATAAAGATTTCCACCAGCATGGGCCAGATTTGCACTAGTATGTGTCAGATCCAAATAAGGGCCATTGACTGCAATGGAAAAACTCTGATTTACACCAGCTGAAGATCTGTCCTATAGAGCATCTAGAACACTGTATGTTTATGAGAATATTTGAAGAGCAGAGTATAATTTAACTGCCACAAAACCAGCTATTTTAAGCCTACTAAGCTCCGTATTGAATAATAATGGGCCTGATTCTCATTTAAATTAATGCTACTGGCAGTGTAAAGGGGGTTTAAAGTGGAGTAAATACCTCAGGCACATTTTAAAGCCCCTCTACACTGCTTGAATAGTGTAAAGCGGCCAAAGGGTATGTCTAAACATGGGTTTGATTCCAAAGCTTGTATAGACATACTTGCTCTAGCTCGCATTGAACTAGTGTGCTAAAAACGGTGGTGTAGCCACTGTAGCATGGGCAGCGGTGAGTGGGGACCTGGGCTAGCCATGCTGAGTGTAGACCCACCTGAAGCCTGTGGGTATGTACTTGGGGTAGCTAACCCGCGCTGCTGCTCACCACTGCCAGTGGCTACACAACCATTTTTAGCATACTAGCTGAGTGAGAGCTAGTGTGGGTATGTCTATGCGAGCTGTGGGATCATTCCTCCAGCTCCGAGTCTAGGCCTACCCTTGGTGTCAATGACCATCGGGCCCCATATCATTTGTGTACTGAGCGCCACACACATTGGGCCAGAATTGGCTCTCAGTTACATGCAGTAAATCCAGAGTAACAGAGATGACAGTGGCATTTTTCTGGTTTTACATCGCTCTAACATAGAACAGAATTTGTCCCACTCTGCATTATGGGTAGATACAGCCTCTTGCTTACAGCTTTAAAGCATGACTCATTTCCTGGCTTGTGTGCATCAGTTATGTTTTCATCTTAGCTGTTATCATAGATAATATAAAATCAAATAAAAATATGCTAAACCCTACTACCATGTGGAGTAAAAAAAGAGAGTTAAAAGTCACTTCTTTGGATGGGAAACTGTGAGTCACTGTCATTACTCAGAGAAAGGAATAATTTTTTTTATAAATCCATAGTGATCTCCAGTTCTGAAATCCTGTGACTCAGTAACAAATGGGTTATAACATCACATAACACCTGTGAGTCTGTACAGCCAACTCCTTTCTAGTCTCATCTGAAGGTCCCCCAATAAAAGCTATGAATGGTCTATTCACCTGACAGTTTGGCAGTTCTCAAAATAGTTCCCTGAGTCACAGAAATTGTCACTGCTACTCATCTTAATGGGTGAGTTGACCATACTTTGAGATGAATTGCAGCCTCTTTGAGAGTAAATGTAACCCATGCCGCTGTGGTGCTTAATTTGAGAGAACTATCCTCCCTCATTCACAGTAACAGACAAAAATTAGGGTTAATCAGAAATCTTCTAAACTGGTTAAATATTTCTACATAAGCATCCAAGTGGGAAAATAACATACAGGTTATTTTCTTTCATACATTGGATCACAAATGATAGTGTGGAAGTATAATGTTTTGAGAGCTTTGCACTAGATTCTATTCCCCCCACACCCCGCCCCAAGCCCTCGCAACCAGATGGGAGGTTTTTTTCATCAGTTCTTCAGAAATACTGATGAGCTGTAACTCTGAAAGTCTGACTGCACGGTCTAGCCATCATAGAAATGCCTGTTTGTCAGACAACAGCCATATGGTGCATGAAGAATGGCTCATGAAGGATTGCCAAGTTCTTTAAAATAAGTCCACAGCTAAATCATAACTGCATATACGTAGGATCTGTTGAAATTTTCTGCCCTGAAGGACCAAAAATCAGGATCTGCTTTTTTCCTCAGGGAAGATAAAATATACAATTGAAGGACAAATTTTCAAAGCTGAAGTCTGCAGACCAGACCACAGCAAAGGTCATGGGTGAAACTGCCCTTCCATCATTCGAGCCCAGTGCAGAAGAGCATTAACAATTATCTTTTATTCTGTGTGTTATGTACTGGTTATTCATTTTCATTTGGGACCTAATCCTAAACCTCCTTATTATTCCTCTGTAGGAGTTTATCGCTATCCAAGTAAACCTCCTACATAACTCAGCATTTTCTTCAGGCATGAACGTACAGAACCGTCAGATTGAGGTTTTTGCACACTTCATTTTGCAATTTTCTGACTTCTTCACCGACATCTGGACAGTTAAGGATCACGGTCAGCCATGAAGTGCTTCTGACTTCAACTAGATTGTCTACAGCAGGGGTCTCACACTCAATTTACCTAAGGGCCAGTGCCAGTCTTCAAATCCTCCCAGCGGGCCAATAATGTCACTGAAGATGGTGTTCAGAAAAGAAAATGTTTATATTGTATTTTTTATTTCGCATTTCTTAGAAATAATAAAACTGTCATACAACTTTATACAACTCTTCGCCTGCCAGAGAGTTTTTAGTATTTGCCAGACACCTGGCAACGCTTCAGTTCTGTCAGTTTGTTGATGTTTGGCCTCAGTGACTGAGCAGTTCAAACCTTCAGGATTGCAGAAGGTGTGCATCAGATAGTTGTGTTTGGTATTTTGACTTGTTTATATTCATTGTGGTAAAAAGTGACGTTGCCTCCATGGCTGACTCTGCCTGGCGACTAGTGATGATATCTCTGTCCCTCTCCCCCAGCCAATGGGAGCTGCGGGGTGCGGTGCCTTCAGCAGACATTGCCAGCAACATGTCTGCATGCGTCTCTTCTCCGCGGGCTGCAGTGGGGAGATTCTTGGGCCACAGATGGCCCACGGGCCGGAACTTTGAGACCCTTGGTCTACAGCTTGGTATAATGGGCTCTCCTATGAAGAATCAGTCAGATTCTGCACAAGGGCATGGAAAGATCAGCACCTGACATCAGAAGTTTATGGGAGGAAATCCCCATTTGTTAAGAAATGGCAAGAAAGTTGGAGAGAGAGTAAAACACTGTCTAGTTTATGTTCTGAGTGGAAAGGAGGGCATGAGTGGATGCAATTAGTTGCAATGCTTGTGAAATGTGAGTGGGATTTTCAAAACCGCTCAACTCTGGCTCAGCTCGTTACCACTGAGCAGAGTGAGGACAATGCTGGGCATTTTTAAAAATCCCACCCTGATCACAATCTGGCTAACTGCACCCAGTGTTAGTCCTTTGGAGTCCGGGACCATCTTCTTGTTGTGTTTGTAACACGTCCAGCACAGTGGGGTCCTGGTTTAGGTTCAGGGCTCAATCGCACTACAAATAATGACCAAACCAAAACAACAACACGAATGGCAAGTGACCCGTGCAACTGGCCGTTTATACATGCCAATGCTTGAGTCACAGGTGCAAGGGTGGTAACTAAACGTGCATACAGCATGCACAGTTAGGCTTGCATTTTTTGTACATGTACTTAGAGCCCTGCATGGATACAGATTTATACCCGCGGATGCGGATATCCACGGCTATCAATCGGTATCTGCGGAACCGCAGGGCTCTTGTGGGAACCGCAGCAGCAAACGGAGCAGTACGTGCGGCGGCGCTTCCAGGAGACAGCGCCCTGCACCGGCAGCAACTCTGGCAGAGCTGTACCATCCCCACCCCCGCCCACTGGGGCAGGCACCAGTCTTACCCGCAGCTGTCCATGGTCATGCTAGTGTGTTCAAATGGTGCACAGACAGGAGAGGCAGACAGTTCCGTGGAAGGGACAGGGGTGGGGCTGGGGGCGGGGCTGAGGGCAGTTCAGCCAGGCTGGCCCCACGTTCTGCTCCTTTCGCCCTGTAGTTCCTGGGAGAGCCCTGTGGTTCCGTGGATACCGATTTATATCAGTGGATATCCACATCCGCGGGTATGAATTTGTAACCGTGCAGGGCTCTACATGTAATTGCACATGCCCGTGTTTGAAAATCACCCCCCTGGCGTAAGTGAAAAGAGTATTACAATGCATTCGTTAATGAGAAAATTATGGCAATTCCCTTTAATTATATCACCTAAGCTAAAAATACACATAGAGGCTGCATTGTATAACATTCTAAACATAAATTCTATTTATTACTGTTTGATCGCATCCCCAGGGATTCACGTTTTATGACACGTCCCTGTATAATGTCGCTGCTTTGAGGTACCGTCTATTGCTACTTTATTGCACATGCAGTGATTACAAGTTAGTGCATGTTTTTTTACTGTATTAAACATAATCAAAACAATACATCTCTACACAGTGAGCGATGAAGTCACTTAAAATTGTACTTGTTTTGTGAGGAAGCGGTTGCATCAGCCGGACACTGCAGCAGGGAATAATGCACTTGTTATGCTTACCTCAGTTCCATAAGGCAATCTGGATATCACCTCCGGTGCCATCCAGTATGGTGTTCCAACAAGAGATTTCCTTTTCGGAACTTCCTTGGAAACTTGGGCACAGAACCCAAAATCCGATAATTTTATCTAACAATAAATAATGCAATTAAACAACATGAATGGCGAATAGGCACTGTTATGGAATTACTGTACTGGAATTGCATTAATACCTATAAACTGCTTAAAATGAAGCTGATTTGTGCTTTAGAAATTGACAAAGAGTGTAGAATTATAGGCAGGGCTGGTAGCACCACTATTATTAAGCTTGCCTGAAACTTCCATTTATAGATACATAACTTCCTAGATGTAGAGGTGATAAATGCTTTAAAGTGTTGATCAAATATTACTCTAAGGGGCACATAAAACCCAGAGTAAAAGTATTTCCTTATTTTTGGTCAAATCATCCAAATATAGATGGCAGCTGCCATCACGACTTGAAACAGAGACATGATGTGAATATCAGAGATCTGTAGAGTAGCGCCTGCGATGTCAACGTTCTCTCATATTTACTTGTTGAGTTACGAAAAACACTGTAAAATTTGCCAATTTATGAAACGCTGTTGTATTTATATCAATTAAGTATCTAGTGAAGAACATAGAACTTTCTTTTACCAACAGCATGACAACTAAATGGCCTTGTTACACTGTATTAAAGAAGTGTGGTATATTGGAATAGAAAGAAACATCTCAGTGAGTATACAAAACCCAAAGCTGAGGTCAATATGCCTCTCCAGTCACTATAAACCAGCGGTTCTCAAATTATGGGGGGGGACCTCCCAAGGGAGGCATGGGAATGTGTCAAGGGAGGCACGAACTGTGTGCTTTTTTTTTTTTAAGAGCTCCGGCTGTCAGCTCCAGGTGTCTGGGGCTCATGTATAAGGGTCGTGCACACTCGGGAGGCAGGGATAAAGGGGACACCCAGAGCCCCGCCACCCCAGAGCTGACAACCAGAGCCCCGCCACTTGGGCTCAGGCACTCCCCCTGCAACTCCTGCAGCCGCGCTCCGGCTATCAGCCCCAGGGTGGCAGCAGCAGTGCAGAAGTAAGTAAGGGAGGCAATGGGGGCGCTAAGTCTGCTGTGAAAAGCGATATTGAACATCACTTTTCACATTGTCACTCTTATCTCTGTGCTGCTGCTGGCGGAGTGCTGCCTTCAGAGCTGGGCACCTGGCCAGCAGTCACTGCTCTCCACTCTGCCCTCAGAACTGGGCGGTGGTATATGTACTTGCGGGGGTGGGGGGGGGCGTAAGCGACTACGGATACAAAGAAGGGGTACGCAATCAAAGAAGTTTGAGAACCACTATAAACTAGTTTGGGCTCTTACATTAAGTCAATATCAACTCATTGACTATCACAATACCCAAACAAATACTTGGTAATGCTGAAAGACATTTAAAATTACACCTGAGGCCAGGCTGGGAAATTTACTTTCCACATCACTTTTCCACAGTCAGCGTAGATTTCAGATTTGGTTGTCCAACACCAACATGTGGTTGCCCCAACAGTCAGTGTCTTGCCTCATGGTCTGAAGCATTGCTGCTGCTGTGACTGTCTAAAGGCATTCTGCTCATTTTCTTTTGTGTTGTGCCAGGGTTCCTCTTTTTCTTAGTGTCCCTGAATCTTACCCATGTGCCCAATGAATCTCAAGGAGTTGGGTGCCAAAATCCACTGGAAGTCCTGTAGGTTCCTTTGAAAACTCCAGTCTCTCATGTTTAACTGTGCCCTTGCATAGCCTTACACATTCCATGAGTTTATACAGCTCATTGGAAACTTTTCAACTAAATGATTTTTCATTGAAAAATGTTGTCGTGTCAGAACTGAAATGTTTCACGAAACCTTATACCCATGGAAGTTTCAACAGGATGGTTTCTCAGGTGAAGGGTGGACTTTCTAAAGGGAGAGAGAGCATGAGAGCGAGATGGAAAAACCTGATCTGAAAATGGATGTTATGACCAAGTTGTACTTTGAGGAAACCTTCCAAAGGTTTTGGTTTCATTCCAATGTGGAACAAAAACCAAATTTAGAAACCGCAGAAGTTGTGAAATGGTATTGTCATTTTTCTGGACAACTCTAGTTGTGTCTTTGTTTTAATATATATTAAAATTCCACTCACATAACCAGTATGAGGCTGTTAGGCAGACCTGATTTTAAATTCAAGTAAAAATCCTAATGCCTAGGTAGCGTTATGTATATTTGGTTTGAAATTTAGATCTGATTACACAGAATAGTGGTAGTCTAGTTCTCCACTTGTGCTGCCTCCATTTACTATTGAGTGCTCACTGTGACTCCATGCACAAATATGTTGTTCTCCCCACAAGCTGGTGGAGAACAGCCCTGAGGAGGTTGAAATGCATCTACACTTAGGCCATTCACTCAGTCCTGGAGTGGGTTTTGCTGCACCCATGTGCATGTGGGATTGTTTTGATTAAGTTCACTGTGGAAAACCCACATGCTACCATGGTGGTATTCTAGGACAATAATAATGAAAACAACACTTCCATTGGGAGCAACATATCCTGAAAGGCAAGTCACCTGCATATTTAATGGTACTGAAGTGTAACTTTTGAGACAACCCTGACCTAAGGCTCCATCTGGCCATGTCTTGATGGGCAAAAGAAGTGTGTGGTTTTCAATCTTATTAACTCAAGACCATTAGCTTAACTTAAATGCAAAATCTTCTTAAGAAGGAGGCCAGACAACAACATGGCCAGCTAAAATGCCTTCAGATTTGTTAGCCTGAGTCTTAACAAGCTTTTCAAGCATGTCAAACTAACGCAACTGAGCTAACGTGATTGAAAACCATGCCTTTGTTGCCTGTCAAGACAGGGCCTTTTTCCCCTCCTCTATACTTGTGTAAAGTGCTCTTAAAGGTAATTTACACTGCAAGGGTGTGATGTTCTGTACCTCGGGGGAATACACTGCACCTCCATGTTCATCATTATAATATGATTGTGTGATATCCAATGCAAAGTTTGTCATGTCGGGTGTCTTCGGAAGGCTCATGATGCACTGAGCATTGTTGTTATAGTAATGTTATAAGTTGTAATTTCATGTATATAGTTATGAGGCTGAAACTGTGTCCTTATGGCTTAAAACAGGCCCAGGCTAAACTCTCCAAGAGCAGAGGGGCAGTTCACACCTCATCAGGGCATGTATGGAACAAACCCATCTCAGCCTCACAGGAACAAAGAACACTGGCCTAGGCAGCAACAAAGGATCTGTTGGACTCTCAAATGAGTCACCCCCTTCCTTTGGTCAGTTTGGGACTGCGATGAGGTAATGCTCACCTAACTCTGAAGGGGGGGGGGAAGAAGGGGCCAAGAGGGAAGAAATAACATGATAAAGGGGAGAGACGCTTGCCATGCTCTTTCTCTCTCTTTCACCTACATTTACAGACACCACACCAAGCGGCTGAAGCGCTGATCAAAGGGGAGAGCCTGGCTGAAAAGCAACCAGCCAGCCTGTGGTGAGAAGCATCTAAGGTTGTAAGGGCACTGAAAGTGTTAAGATGCTTAGAATGCGTTTTGCTTTTATTTCATTTGACCAAATCTGACTTGTTGTGCTTTGACTTATAATCACTTAAAATCTGTCGTTGTAGTTAATAAATCTGTTTGTTTATTTTACCCGAAGCAGTGCGTTTGGCTTGAAGCATGTCAAAGACTCCCTTTGGGATAACACGCCTGGTACATATAAATTTCTTTGTTAAATTGATGAACTCATATAAGTTTGCAGTGTACAGTGGGCATAACTGGACACTGTAAGACGGTGGTTCCTAGGGTTGTGTCTGGGACCGGAGATATTGGCTAGTTTTGGTTGCACAATCCAAGAGCAGCTTACATGCTAGAGGCTGTGCGTGAACAGCCCAGGAGTGGGGGTTCTCACAGCAGAGCAGGAGCAGGCCGGCTCCCAGAGTCAAGGATTGGAGTGAGCTAGCAGATCACCAGTCCAGATAACACTAGGGGAACGTCACAAATGGATAAATAGCCTCTATGGGAGAAGCAATCTCACCAAAGCATGCATGTGGAGAGGAGGAAACTCATTGAAATCTAGGCCAAAATAAGCCTATATGAATGTAAGTGGCATCATCAAGCTACCAAACACCTGCAGGAATCTCTCTACTTGAGCTCTGAGGAGTACTTGGTTGGACATCCTCTCCAAAAGCCTGGCTGGAGAATGTATCATGTAAGAAAATGTCCTTGACATGCCCAATTCTCCCACTCCCTGGGAACTCTGGCTCCTTAACTGCTTACCTGCCTCTAACAGCATGTTGTCCTCCACTGGCTGAGCCAGGAAGAAAGCTGGGATGACAGCTCAAATATGGCTACACTGGCATTCATTCATTGCTTTTTCCCACTCCTGCAGACGGGTAGTTTTGTGGCTGGACTGGGGGGTCCTGCGGCTACGTTCTGCCCTCTGGCTATGACCAAATTTGCCTTCTTTGGCTACACCCTCAGCCTCGTCTGCAGAGATTTTCTAAGAGGGCTGAAGGCTACAAAGTCTTCTGACTACCCTCTGCACTCCTGGGGCTTTTTTCTAGTGAAGGGTCTCAAATTGCTGCTCTATATCTGACACATCTGTAAATTAGCTTTCTGTTTATACAACATTTAGCAGTAACGGTCTGTTTTCAAAAATGCATGGCTGAAAATGTATGAAGAGATAAAATGTGCACGTTTGTGTGTGCGCGCGCATACATGTGCTGTATGATATTAAACGCTTGGATTTATATTGCCTCTGTTTATAAGAGATGCTGCTTCTATGAAAAGAAAACTGCTTACTGAATACTCCTGTTAGTAAGATTGAGTCCTGAAAGCTAAGTAAGCAGGTTGTTTTCATTTATTTATGGTAGAACCCAATTTTATTGGAAGCTGTTCTGCATTCAGCTAACTTCTACGGCTACCCATTTTACAGTGTAATTGCATTTCCAGGACTGACCTTTTGCCTTGCATGTCAGAGATGGAAAACTTTGCACATTAGTCTATTAGCGTTCACTGTCGGCACGAGGCAATTCTCCAAAAAGGGCTGTATTTCTGGAGTTGAATATACCCACCCTACACATCCCCACACTCGATGTCATTTGAAAAGCTGATTTTATCTTTGCTTGACATTGAGATCTGATGTGGAGCTGTCAAGTGGTACCATGAGCCCGTAGGCAAGGTGAAACAATACTACCCAAAAAGAGAAACTGTCATTTATTGCAGTGCCAGAAACACAATAGCATGACTGACTTCAGTTTTTACAGTTTAAGTTAATTTCTACACCATACGTTTGTGTTTATTGGTTAAAGTTACCACAGGACAATCTATTCAAAGATTTGTATTGGTTTTGTAGGGCTGGTATTTGTTTTTTTAAATGATGAAGCTGCTTAGTATGTGGCAAAGATGGGAAATATCAACATTTTGCAACATATTAACATGAAATGCTTCGACTTTGCATATTCTTAATGGTCAAAGTACCTCACAAGTGAATATAATAATCTTCTATGTTTTTCAATTGAAATGTGATGACCAGATCAGTCTCGCGCTAAAGGTGACACTTATGCACAGTATTAGTGTTAGAGATGACAATACACAACGTCTCACTGGGCTTCAGTCAAAGTGCTCACTAAACCAAAATGGCAATTTTGATATTAACATATAGATTGGGGAGAGGGATAGCTCAGTGGCTTGAGCATTGGCCTGCTAAACCCAGCGCTGTGAGTTCAATTCTTGAAGGGGCCACTTAGGAATCTTGAGCAAAAATCAGTACTTGGTCCTGCTAGCGAAGGCAGGGGGCTGGACTCAATGACCTTTCAGGGTCCCTTCCAGTTCTAGGAGATAGGTATATCTCCATATATTAATTAATTAATATCTAAATTAGCACAAGTCTGTATATGTGTACAAAATGGTGGTAGCAGTGGTGATAATGCTAACAACATACTTTTCGAATTTTACCTCTACAGGGAAGTTACAATATATGAAAACATAGAGGATACAAATCCTCTAAAGCTTACATCAAAGAGAAAAAGACTGTTCACCAACTTTGAAACGTGTTATTTGCCCACCAAATCCAAAGACTGCAAAACTGCCAAAAGCCACTGGTGCTAGACAGTATTCTGTGATGCTGGCAGCAGAAGTCAGCAATGGCTACTGGATGAGTTTTCTATCACGTGGGTTGCTTTCATAAATACATCAGCAAGTCAAATTTGGCACGTCAGAGCTCTATTGAACCCAGGAAAAAAAGACAGACTCTTAATCTGATCAGAGAGCATCATATTCACCTGCTTCTATAGCCACCAGAGCAAGCACGTCCTTCAGTGATTGATCCTGTTCCAGTGTTCGATTGAGAACACACACACACGAAATACAAGAAACTTCATAAAATAAAAACACTTGCGACCAACCAATCGAAGGGAGGCAGCACTTCAAGGAGGAGATGATGACACATTGCGCAGAATATCTGTGGAAGATTTGATTGCTAAGGATGCCGTTTACCACTCAACATGCCTTTCTTCCTACTTGACTAAAACAAAACTTAAAGCAAACCCATCTAGTTACACTGCAACAATACAGTCACCGTATGACATTGCATTTTATCAGCTGATCTTCTCTCTCGTCCATGATTTTATGTACAAAAAGAAGACTCTTCCCCTATCCACGCTGCTACAAAGATATAAAGCCCTACTTCCCTCAGATGTAGAAACTGAGAGCTATTCCAGTAGTGAATTATAGGCAAGATTAGAAAAAGCACCATGGTTCTGCAAGGCGAGTCTACCATGTTCTACACAGCACAATAACATTAGTGGAAGCTATCCAAGCTGCTAGTAATCTGAAGCAGGAATTTAAGTCATCCAAACATTTTGAGTATATTCATCTGGAGAGTGAGCCTGATGAACAGCTTAATGCTGCTTCAATCCTTTGATCTGAAATAGCCAAAATGAAAGCCTCTGAAAGTTATCTAAAGGCCCGTGACTGTAGTTTACAGATGTCAGCTACTTTGGTGCCTCTATTGGTGCAGTAGTTTGTCCTTTGCTTGATAGATAAGGAGGCATATTATTCAGCCAGCAATGAGTATCATCCTTCAGAAGCCATTCAAAGAAGTTGCCTCTCAACTGCAGAGTGCATAGCATATAACAATTCCAAAATTATCACATCACTGCACATATGCCTTCCTCACAGCTACACTATGAGTTTAATTGACATACTCTACAGCTTCATAGATTCTGCATCGGTTACGATGAGCAGAGGTAGCTCATCCCTAGTGCTGCAAAAACGGAAGTCGAAAGACTCCAGGGAGGTATGTACCTTCCAAATGGCTGTGTACAACTTCATGCTGGTGGAAACCTCATCCATGAAGAAGATAATAGTACAGACATCAGTGCAAGAGGCCACTGATGGAAAGGAATTCATTCATTCAGTGGCTAGAGTGGTATTTCAAGAACAGTCTGCAGACAATCCAGCATCATAAGAAATATCCCTGAAGCATGGGAAAGAAGTCACTTATATGTGCTCTATGTGCCAGTATGGCTTTTTGGATCTCTTGGTGTCAAAGAACGATAGTAGTTTGGTCACCTGATACAGATGTTTTGATCCTGGCTGTTCACGACTTTCCAAATATGGAACATACAGATAACATGTGGATTGACACAGACACCATTACCAGTACAGTTGTCAAGCGATGATTCATGTCTGTGCATGCAATTTGTGATGCACTCACTCCTGATGTCTGCAACATACTTCCTGCTATACGCACATTAACAGGATGTGACTCTGTGTCAACCCTATTTGGCATTGGGAAAAACTCTGGGCTTAATGTTGTTAAAACAAAGGGAGCTTACCACTTCAGAGATCTGGCCAAACTGGGACAGAGTGACAGACAAGCCGCAATTTCTCCAGCAAGAAAGTTGGTAGCAATGCTGTATGACCACAATGAGAAAGAAAAGGCGATCACAGAGACCTGAATTGCTTTTGCCTCAATCTAGCCATCAAGAAGGACAAGCCACAAGCCAAACTCTCACCATGTCAGGACAGTATTGAAGAGCAGGTCAAAAGAGTATCTTGGCAAACAAAAATCAGGATATCTTCGCATATAGGGAAACCAGATATTGGATCACCATAGCTACATGAATAGAAAAATGTGAATGATGAACAACTTCCTGTAGTCTTCAAGGGCCCAATGGCAACTGTGTTTCCACAAAATCTTATTTGTGCCTGGATCAATAGGGATTGCTGAACAATTAAATGCGTCTGTAGTCAGAACAATTTCCGTGCAAGCAACTGTGTACATGCCAAGGCAATGAAGACTGTGGTAACCCACGCACTCTCGACAGTGATTGTAATGATGAACAGGATGATGATAATGATGTGGACTAGAAATGTCACCAGTGCTATGTCATTTCAATGATACCTGTATGAATTTAATATTAGATTTTGTTTTAGATTGTTGTTGCGATGCTTTGGGTTCACAACAAACTCAATTTTTATGTCTTGAGATAATACTTAAGAGTCATAAAACTGAATGCAAATATTTCAAAGCGGTCATTTTAACGTGTTGGTATCACTGTTTATCCCCATTTCTATGATAATGGCACCACTTGACAGCTCCACATCATACCTTCTCTTAAAGTAGACATAATACACTTTCAAATGACGTACGATGTGTGTATGTGTGTAGAGAGGGTACATTAAGTCGATCGACTTGGGGGTGTCTGCCACTCGCCTACCATGTCGGTCTGCAGTTTGTGGTTAAGGCATGAACCTGAACAGCTATATGAAGAGTTAAAGAGGAAGCTCAATAAATCGATGCATTGTGTAGACCAGCATTTTAGTATCAGTGCTGATTTGTTTTCTTTTGGCCTCAATGGAGATGCTATTTTTTCTTGAGGGCAGTTGGTTTTTTATAAAACCAGAATGCAGAAATAATTGTAGGGATTTACAAAACAAAGCAAATAATATCCAAGTTGTCCAAGCCAAACATATTTTTCAGTTTATAGCATGGAGAAGAGATGAAATAGTGCACAGTTTGGAAGCTCTTTTGTAGGAGTGTAACAGTTTTTGCATATCTATTGCTCATCCGAGTACAGAAAAAAAAGACGATTTTCTAAAAAAAGATAATTGCACAACATAGCCATGAAGAAATCTGCATTGCAGATAATAAGTACTAGAGTAATGAGCATAATGAGGCATTGTGTGCAGATCCTGGAAGCAGATCAGATGGTATTTCAGCAACACTACTATAGATGAGACTGAACAACTTTCACATGTATGGAATTTTCTTCCCCGGATGCAGGCACATTTAATTCTGATGGGAGTGACCTGTGCCTATAAAGGGAAGAATATACCTCTTGGTAGGTGAAGACAATAAAAGACACCAAATCAGGAAGAATGCTCTTGTGATTAAAGTGCCAGACTGAGGACTTGTCTACACTACTGTGAGGGCTCGACCTAAGATACGCAACTTCAGCTACGTGAATAGTGTCACTGAAGTCGATGTATGTAGATCTCCTTACCATGGTGTCTTCACTGCAGTAAGTCGACAGCTGACGCTCTCCCATCGACTCTCCTTATGCTTCTCATTCTGGTGGAGTACCAGAGTCGACGGTAGAGCGCTCAGCGGATGATTTGTCGCGTCTATACTAGAGGCAATAAATCGACTCCCGCTGGATCGATCGCTGCCCGCCGATCCGGCGGGTAGTGTAGACTAGCCCTAAGGGTGAAATCCTGGCTCCACTGACGTCAATGGGAGTTCTGCTATGGCTTTCAATGGGGCCAGGAATTCACCTTTGGAGTCCAAAGACTCAGGTTCAAGTCCCTGCTCTGCCACAGGTTTCCTGTACCATCTTGGGCATCTGTAAAATGATAATTCTCCCTTTGCCCCACCATCTGTCTGTCTTGTCTATTTAGACTGTATGGTCTGCAGGGCAGGGACTCTCTTATTATGTGCACATCCAGCACCTAGCACCATGTGGATGCATTATGCTGCATGCGGCCCCTAAGCACTCCTGTAATATAAAGAGTAAGTCGGATATATTGCTCTGCCTGGAATTTGTAGCACAGGATAAGCTCTATGCCAGTAGCCCAGCACAATATCAATAGCTTACATTTTATCCTGAAGAATCCTTAATATTTTATATGTGGACTGAATAGTTCCCTCCTGGAGGCATGGTTAATAAACAAAAGCCACAGACATTGCGTCACAGTGATGTGGAGGAGCCATGTGAGGGGGAGAAGGGGTTGCGAGGAATGTCCGACTCCCACAGCTACCCCTTCCACCAAATGGCATGTCAGTCCGGCTGCTCGGAAAAGAGTAGGAAGGGGGTAGCCAGTTAGGTAAGGGAAGGGGCAGACAGCAGCCATTCTGTGTGGCACCTTGACACCTCCAAATTGACCTTAGTACAGCTGAAAAACAGGGTTTGGTTACTGCTTCACAGAACAGCATTAAATCCTTCTCTGGGCCCAGTGATCCCTGCCACAGGCCTCATCTAGACTAGCAAAGTTATCTGTTGTTGACAGTGGGTATCAGTCACAGGTACAGCTCAACCAGTAGGTAAACTGCAAGTGCAGCTAAGAATGAATTGCGTACAGCTCCACTAACCAGGTTTCTGAAACAGTTCTGTACACAGTTTGTATTTGGCTATACTTTTCTGTCACAACTGTGTATCAAGTTCCAGACCGTCTTATTTGGGAGGTGTTTATTAAAGAAAAGAACTAGAGTACTAACTACTGACACATTCAATCTGGATTCCATAGAGTTTGAGTTCCAGCTTTGTCTCCCATGTTTACCATGTTTACTCTGCCTGGAACTCTCTACATTGCACACAGACATCAAGTGACTGAATCATATATTGCAAATAAACATATAATTTCACCTACACCTTTTACTAGGAACTACTTTTTGTAGTGGAAGGATACCTCTATAATGCTCCATGCAACTGCTTTTTAAGAAGGTTTTATAAAAAATAAAAGTGAAATGTAAAATGAATGATCCATACGCTAGCAGCAACATGCTACTCCAGCATGTGCATCAGTAGGCTACTAGTGCACAATAGCACTCTGTCACAGCTCAGTGCTATACAATGGAGATTTTAGATCTTCCTCTAAAACATCTGTGTAAGCTAGTGAGTTGTTTTACCAGCCAGGGAAATCAGATTCTATGCCCAAGTCCTTTTTATGGCCCTTTCCTCTTGGCTTTGTTTATTGTTCATAAATAATGGTCACAAACAAAACAAGTCAACTGAAAATGCTGGTAACAATCCTCCGTGGCTTTTCCTGCCTCAGCCAGCCAGGAGAAAGAGGAGACCTCCTTCTCAAGTGAGGCCTTTCACCCAGCTTCCTCTGCCTTATGTATTCCACCCCTGAGAAGCCACATGATGGGAAGAAATCTATTAACCCTTTATAGGCTGCAATGACTTACATTGTCTCAGTCTGGTACACCTCTACCCCAATATAACGCTGTCCTCGGGAGCCAAAAAATCTTACTGCGTCATAGGTGAAACTGCGTTATATCGAACTTGCTTTGATCCTCCGGAGTGCGCAGCCCCGCCCCCCCTTGGAGCGCTGCTTTACCACGTTATATCCAAATTCGTGTTATATCGGGTCGCGTTATATCGGGGTAGAGGTGAATTGGCTACTGTTGGAGACAGGATCCTGGACTAGGACTATTGTTCAGATATGGTCTGGCAATTCCTGCATTCCTTTATGGGAAGAGCTGTGAGGCATGGACCTTCTATAGCAGGTGGAGCCAAGGTTAGTATATCATGGGTTCAACAGCTGATGTCTGCAACACTCCATAGGATTTTCATTAAATTGGTTATAGGATAGTTACATTGATCGTTCGGATTGTCACAGTTAAAGATACAGTAGGAGTGAAAATGTTAAACGCTCACCCTTCCATCGCTCGTGAGAAGTATAGAGTCACTTTTTATATCGCGGTGAATAACCCCTTGATTGTGCAGGTAGGACAGCGCTCTCAGTACAGACAGACAAACTGTAGCTATCTGCTCTTCATTCATTCTAAAGGCAAGAAGGCAAGCAGTGAAGACGTGTAAAAAAGAGGAAGAATAAACTAAGGAAGAAACAGATAAGGACAACGGGCCAGAACCTTTGCTGATATAAGCTGGCACAGCCCCATTCAAGTCAATATTCAGCAGTGGTAGACAGCAGCCAAGTTTCTCAAAGGAATTGATCGAGCCCAAATTTGCCGCCCCATCCGCTTCTCATTCTAAGACGTCCTTCCCTCTCAGGACTGTTCATCACTTCCTGTCCTTGCCAAGGTCAAAGTTACAGACTCTGTCCAGCTAGACAGCCATATCTAGAAACTAGGCTCACCGGAATTATAATAGGGGAATCACACTGAACTCTTTCCACTGAGCTCCAGCCAATGTGACATGGTGGTCTGGGTTGGAAGTTTTTTCCTCTGGGTCAGCTCCTAAATGATGATGTCACTCTCGGAGAGAAAGAGGGATTATGAGGCCTGAAGAAGAATCTCATACCCTGTCCCTCAAGAGCCATTGGTCACTCTGTGTTGGTCTCCAGCTGCACAGAACTCTATGTAGTTAACTGCCACTGGATCAGAAACTTTGTTTTCATGTTAATACACTAATAACTTTGTTGTGAAACAGTTCAGGTTGCTCTACATGACACAAAAATCACAACAGCACAGAGACGAAAAGCTAAACTACCCACTGCTCCTCCAACCACAGGCCTGACACCTTACCAACTCAACTACTATGCACTACAGATCACGCACAACAACCTTAACTCTGCCCCAGATGTCCTGGAGCTGCTAGGACCTCTGAAAGCTGGAGGAGTTTCAGCCCTCCCAGATGGCCCTGGTGGCAGTAGGCAGTACTGCAGCCACAGCTGCCTAAAGAAGCTCCAGTACCACTTGAGACAGCAGGTGGTATTTCACTCTGAGGAACATTACAGAGAGTGTATACAGTCTGACTGAGAGCGGGGTAATATTGGTGGGGCTAAGCCCCACCAGTCCCTAATGACCAGGAACCCCTGTCTGGCAACAAATAAAATACTGAGACGTGGAAATAATCTTGAGAAGCAGAGCCTTCATTCTGCCTTTAAAGTGTGCTTCTGTTCTGAAAAGTGACGGTGCAAAAATGACACCCCCCTGCTGAACGGACTGCTCCCTGCGCAGTGTCCAAGTCATCTCTCTGGACTTCAATAGCAGAAGTAAAAGGTTATCTCTTTTTGCAACTCTTAGTCTTGCAGAGTCAACACAGAGAAGAAAGTCAACCGGCTTGTCTTCTTTGCTGGACACTCTCAACTTTTACTACATTTTTTACTCAGTTCCAATCAGTTACATCTGTGCAAATCCATTTTTGCCAGTGAGGCTACAGCGGTATCACGGAGAGCATGCCGGAGGGTATGAAGATAATGGGGCTGCACAGGTGTAACTCAGGGCCTAATTTGACCAACGGGTCGTTTGTTACTGGTGATAATGTGTGAGAAGGAAATAGTCAGGTGTTGAGTTAGCAGGGCTGGGAACCTTCTTACTTGTAAATAGGGTAAATTTTATCTGCAAATCACTGACAGATAAACAGGGAATGCTTTGATGCCACTTTGATAGTCACTTACCAGGGCAGCACTGCACTTTGGTTTCTTTAAAAAATGGAGCCGCTATACTTTTTGGAAATTTAAGCACAAGGAAAAATTTTGAAAACGAAGTAGGTGTGCGGCATTAAATACATATAATGTATAGCACATTGTAATGTATTTAGTTAGTCAATTCCCCGTTCTGAAGAATCCGAAGTTCTTTGATATACAGTAAGTCCACCAGTTGCCAAGAAGGACAAATCAGAATTGGGATGGAATCATGAAAGAGAATGAACACGGGAAATGATTCTTGGATTTCAGAGCAAATCTGTGGATTCACATCCTGTCCGCAATCATGTAGGGTTATTTCCTTTGCTCTTATGTACATTACAAATAAACATTTAAAATGATATTTCAAGAAGCACCCCATAAATCATATGATAAGATATACTTATCCAGTCATCATTTACAAAAAAATATTCATGGAAAAAGAAGCCTGTCCCTTTGCTATACCATCTTTATAACAACGAAATTGAAGGGAGTTAATGAACTGTGAGCCATTCTGTCGTGTGCTCTGTCACAGCAGCCTTCATCCACAGACCATCCCGTAGCGGTCATTCAATGAGAGATGTAGAAACAATCCATATTTCAGTTGTGACTCACCACTCGCCTTCTGTTCTAGATGAACCAATAAAGAGCATGATTCCTGTCTTGCTGGACAAAGCTCCCTCTATTACATGAATATAAAAAAAACCCCCACCAAGGAGACTTCTGCTTTCACGCTGTTATGTAAATGTTACAGCATTTCAGCAAAATTGATGAGTGAAGGTCAGAAAAAGTAAAAACGATTAAGGAATGACTCTTGTGGTTGCAAAAAAACGATGACAGCTCTTAAGTAGCAGTTTTCTGTAAACATCTGTTTGCCATTACATTCCTGTCAAAGGAATTTGGCAGAGTGGTTTTGAAGTTTTGGGGCAGCGTCCCTAACAAATGACTTACAATGGCCGTGATTTTTTTGCATGTCAATTGAGGCAGCACTTAAAAAAGAAGTATCTATTTTACAATTCCTATTTAGCCATGACCTGAACATGTCACTAAATTGTTAGATAATTTTTGTGACTGAATTGATATTCGTTGCTAAACTGGGAGTCCTCTTCTTTGCTCATAGCTAAATTTCCTCCACGTAGATGTGCTAGTCGTGTGGTCTCCATTCAAGGAGAAAGGCATTTTACTGGTTAAATGTAAAACACTTTTCTCCTGCCTACCTTTTTTCTGAGTGCTGGAAAAAGGGTGGGCGGCAAACAGAGGGAATATGTTACACAAAATCAAATCTGTCCCTTCAGAAGGCAAGTTGGAAGACAGGCATAAAGTCAGGACCTCCATGTAAAGGTTGGTACCTGTTTAATTATGTTGATTGGGGGTGTGATTTTTTTACTGAAATAAGCATACCAGTACAACCCCTAATGTTGGTGCAGTTATACTGGCATGAAGGATCTTACACCAATCTATCTTATTTCCCTTTCTGGATGGGAATAGTTGTACCAGCACATTTATACACTAGGGGGTAGTTTACTATACTACTTTAGCTATACCAGTGTAGTTAACGGAGTACAACTTTTGTGTTTAGGCAAGGCCCTAAGTTGCTGTTGTGGCCAGAGAAAGAATTCCCAACAGTAAGAACCTATGTTGCCATTTGTTTAGTTTTCTCTTAACCTGTAATTGCCTAGAGCAGGGTTTACTGCATCTTGCTCAGATATACCTAGTAAAGAATGGTACTAGAGACAGGATATTGTGCTGGATGAAACACTGCTCTGATCCCATGTCCCTTTCTCCACAATAGTTGAATGAGCAGAGTTATAGCCTATGGCTGAAGGGTCAAAATATGGCCGTGCCAGCACAGGTGCATTGTGGGTCAGAGGGCTCAGGAAGTCCTTTTCCTCTCAGAGTTCTCATGACGGAGGTAGCCATCAAACAACAGCCTGCACTCTACAATGCAACAATGTAACAGTCGCTGCCAATAGTATGCTGTTGTCCAGCACCTCTGAAGGCATTTTTCTTACTCTTATGCCATGCAGGCATAATGGCTCTTGTCAACATCATTCAGGTGGTACACTGACACCAGCTCCCCTCCCTAATACAGCTCTGGCTCTGAGGTGACATTCTGGCCTCGCTGAAGTCCAGGGGAGTTTTGTCATGGATTTCAGTGGAGCCAGGCTTTCGTCATAAAAGTGGCAATTTAGCCCTAAAGTTCTGGATTGGATGGGGACAAGAAAAAACAGGATGGGGGGAGGAGGGGGGAAAGCAAAAACAAGAGAGAAGGGGACTGGGCTGGATTTCACTCTAACATAATATGTACATATATATTAATAAGTGTTGCAAATCATTCTCTCCATCACCTTTCTGCTAAGGCCCAAGTTAAGATTTCCATATTTCCCTTGGAACGGTTGGTGAGACCCCCCCTCATTCCTACTACGGCTGTGTAAGGAATGGTGTTCCCGGCACTGTTTTAGGTGTTAAGCTACACAGTTATTGTATGAGAAACACAGAACCCCAACCTGAGGTTTTAGCAGATAAAAAAGGACTTTCTATTCTCCCTTAAAGAGAGACGATCAGTAGAAAAATGGACCTGTTGTATATTAAGCACAGCTGGGCATTTTCAGATATTTTAACTGGCTTCTAGACTCCTTTGACAGAGACAGGTTTTTTTTTTTTTTAGATTAAATGCATAGTAAAGTTCTCATCGTTTTTGCATTTTGTCAGGAGTATGAATTTATTACATTGCAGACCTGTCTGCTTTTAAACAGAGACTGATAATACCAAACCATGTTTAAATCACTCATCAGTTTCCACTGAGTCACCGAGAGCGTAAACTGGGACAAAGCAGGCACGGATTGCACTTAGTCCCACCTTTGCTAACATTTCCCCCTTTCTATAAACTGGCAGTGGCAGTAAGCCTGGGCAGGACAAAGCCAGATATTCCTTCTTGCCCTAGTAGAAGCAGAGGATTTGCCGCACCTTTGAAAGAAGAGGTGCCTTCAACACTAAAACAGTGTACAGATGATGCTAACCAAACATACCTTGTATGCGTCACTATGTCTGTCAAAGCACCACCTTCCAGAAACTCCATAACAACCCAGAGCTCATCGCTCACGAGATAACTGTTGTACATGTCAACCACATTTTCATGATGGTAATCCCTCATTATTACAACCTAAGCAAAAGACAAACACTGCATGAGTTACTGGAAACGTTTTGATTCAGGACCATTTTTCTTTTACCCCTGCACAGGGGAGAATTAGCTCAGTGGTTTGAGCATTGGTCTGCTAACCCCAGGGTTGTGAGTTTAATTCTTGAGGAGGCCATTTAGGGATCTGGGGCAAAAATCTGCCTAGGGATTGGTCCTGCTTTGAGCAGAGGGTTGGACTAGATGACCTCCTGAGGTCCCTTCCAACACTGATATTCTATGATTCAAGAAATGTTATGATATAACACCCTTGCTAAATCCTTATGCCTAATTACATCATGTTTTTCTAACAAATATATTTACATGTCCAGAACTTTCCCTGTAAATAATTTCTGAAAGATGGAGGAAATATAATTTCTAAATCACATTTAGTGGAAAATAGCTTTCTTTTGAATATAAAAACAGGAATGGTTCTTTCTTTTTTTGCCTGTTGCTTCTCCTTTTAGTACAACAGAGATTGTATCAAATCAGTTAAGCAAAGCCTTCTTCGTGGTGCCACCAAGGTCAACGTGCAGAGAATTAAAAAACAAAACACCCTAATAATATACAGCTCACTTGTGACCCGGCTAAAGCAGCAGTAGGGGCCATAAGGCGTTCGTTCCTTTTTGCCCCTGCACGGCTACCCACACCCCAGGTAACAGGGCAGAGCCGTTCTATTCTTGCTGCTGAGCAGGTGTGGCACAATAAGGCAGGAAATGGGCAAAGCCTTGGCTGCATTGGGGTGCCAAGGAACATATGCTGGGACAGATTACAGCCCCGACCTCCCTTCCCAGCGCAGCGGGGAACCAGGCGACTGCCTCAGAGCATCTCCAGGTTCAGGGCAACAATGCTGGGCTCCCGACAAAGCTATGACTAAGCCCATAGTGAGATATTTAAAGGAAAGGCAGAACAGAAAATAAAATGAAGTTTTACATTTGTTTATAAAAGTGACAAATATTTTGCTTGATGGTCGGTTTGTGACCTGCCCATAGTAAGGGGCCACCCCAATGGAGACTGCGACTCAGGAAGTTACAACTGAACTCACCATCCCTATCTTCGGAGGCCAAAGCCTTATCCGTTGGGCACTGAGGGGGTTTCTGCTTTGTTCCTCTCTGTGATCAGTAACCTGCAAAATTGTCCCCTCATCCAAAATGGCTTACCTCATTGAAGAGTAATTCTCTTCTCTGCTGTTTCCTGAGATCCATTTTCTTCACTGCGACTTGCTTTCCGGTGTGCTTCTCAGTGGCAATGCAAACGATCCCCGTGGAGCCTTCTCCTATTTTGATAAAGTTGTCCAAGTACTCTCTGGGGTCGCCGGGACTGACAACGAGCTGGAGGGCAGCTCTGAACTGTTCGTGTGACACCCTGGAGGGCTGCTGATCAGAGGATGAACCCCAGCTAGGTGGGGGATAAGCACTTGATGTGATACTTGGGGAGCTTGGGTAAGAAGCCGTGGAAATATAAGGAGAGCTTGACTGGAGGGCTGGCTGGTGATAATGAGAGGCTTTGTGATAGACTGAAGGATACTGGAAGCTACTACCTGAACAGCTAACTTTGCTTTGACTTTGAGGTAGCTTTGTTGGGCCTCTAGGGTAGGTATCTGATCCAGATAGTGGTGGGCTAACTACCATCTGTGCTCGATCGTAATCCACCTGCAAAAATTAAAACAAGGCGAAGTTAACATGTTGTATTCAGCATTGATCAATGGCTGAAAATAATTGCAGGGATTATGAGCATTCTAAACCTTACGTTATCAATGAAGTCAGACCTCAATTCCTCAGTACCATGGTGTGGCCACCTCCACTGTGATTTCTCATTTCTGAGGTTCCTACTTGGTTTTCTAACTTTCTCTTTTTGTGGACATTTAGTAAAAGAAATCTCTAATCACAGACCCACTTGACACTGCTATTCCTCACCCCTTGCTTGGTTCTCAGCATGTTTCACCCTCTGGACCACCAGGAGGAACTCCAAGGATCACTGATGGTCCACAGACTGCTGAGGTGACAAGTAAAAATCCCTAACTATCGCTTTATTTATTATAGTCTTTAGGATTAGTGGAGCACAAGCAATCTGTTTATACCCAGTACCATGATGTCCCGAACAGATGGTATAATTTTGAGGGGAATGTCCTCTACAACCTAAATACCTATTCCTTTTAAAGTGACACTCTGGTACCCTCTTCTTGAGAATAGAGATTTTTTTAAAATTACCAGTTTGGTACATTCTTTTTTTGGGTACATTCTGATCACAATAAAAATGTAGATTTTAGAACCATTAGATCATCTAGCCGGATCTCCGGTGTATCACAGGCCAAATAATTTCACCCAGTTACCCCTGTATTGAGCTCACTAACTTGGGTTTGATTAGAATATACCTTCCAGAAAGGCATCCAAGTCTTGATCTAGTGGCTCACCACTTCCCTTGGTGGTTTGGTCCAGTGGTTAGTCACCCTTGCGGTTAAAAATTTGGGCCTTATTGCTAATTTGAATTTGTCTGGCTTCAACTTCCAGCCATTGGTTCTTGTACCTATATGCTGCAAACAAGTCACCTCTCAATCTTCTTTTTGATAAGCTAAACACTTGAGCTCCTTAAGTCTCTTGCTGTGTTAGCTCCTCCCCTCTCCAGCCACCCTCTTCTTGATCCTCCCTTTGCTTTCACAAGAGTAAAACAGGAGGAGCAAGTGAATGTAAAGCTACCTTTGTTTCCCAATCAGTTCCAGTGCTGAGGAGAGCTCACCAGGGCTGGAAATCAAGCCCTAGTTCCTGAATCCTGCATAGCGCACTGTTAATGGAGGGGACCATAAAGACATCACACAGGGCAGCCAATGAATCGACCCTCACCTGGTTGGCAGAGGTGCAAAGAACAAACAGGACATGCAGGAACTGTGACAGACACTTTAGATGGTAATACAGGGTGCACAGTGCAACAGTTCTGACAGGCACCATATCTGTTCACAACACAATGGGTGCATTGGCAGTGATTACTGTGATCAGGGGCACTGGAAAGACTTGTGTGTAGCTGCCATCCAGCATCCATTACCAAGCAGATGTCTGTGCCACACTGCCATCCTTACTGCCATGCTAACACCAATTTACCTGCATTGCAACCTGTTAAGAGCTAAGGTAAAGAGATGCACAGAGCAAGCCATTTGCAGTGCACAACAAATTTTATAAGTCCCGCAAAACACAGGAGCTATGCTACATATTCTTGACCGCCATCTCCTGGTACCTGGACTATTAACTACTTACATATATACAGATACAGACCACTCCTAGAATGAAACCAGGACTGACTGGGAGCTGGAAAGTGGTTCCCACTCCAATGGTCTGGGTGATAAGGCCCTGCGAGCATTGGTTGTACTACTGTGCAATGTGATAATGTGGCCAAATGACTGCCACTATTGAAGGGAGTGAGGGCTGGTAGCATAGACAGACGTATTTTGATTGGATAGATCTCAGTCATATGCAGGGCAAATTGGACACTGCCACCAACTTAAAATCTCTTCCATTGATGGCCCAACTCTTGCCCCTTCTAGTTACCTGCCCTTTCCCACTGACTGTGGGACACTTCCGTAACTGTGTAGCGAAGATAGAGCATTGCACACGAGCACTGTTCCTAGCTTCCTACAACAGCACCCGATAAGGTATGTAGGGTTATATGGCTCAAATGACAATGGTGCATTCATTTCAAATGCCTTGCTTATAGGATTCACACATTATAATTCTTCAGGGTCTTTCTTACAACTCCCCCAAATTGGTATTGCACCTATTGTTCTTCCCAACAATACGAGCATCATTATAACGGGCAAACGCGAGAATAGATTAAACAAACAATAAGCAGAAAACAGGAAAGTTCAAACTAAGATTTTGCCCCGGGATGCGGGGGAGAGTAGTGATTGTGAGCCTATAACCTATCTGAAATGGGTGTTTGGTCTTCATCGTTCTCAAAGCGGGCTTCCTTCAAGCAAGACAGAACAAGCAACACGGAGACTAATTTAATTTACCATTTCTTAAATGATTTTCCAGAATGACAAACTACTTAACTGCAGTGTCATACAACCGCTAATTTTCCTTTGAAACCAGAGACAATCTGGGAAGAAATTATCTCAATAGGAGGCTTTAAAAAACCCCCCACAAGTGTACGCATTATTCCTTTGATGGAAAAACAACTAACGACACATTTCCTATTTCCACTTAAAAGTTCCTTTGCCTTAAAGTGTTTTCAAGCTTCTTCTATGTAAAGTAAATGAATTTTTTACATTCTCAGACAGGATGTTTGCTCATCCATAGCTCTATTCAAACCCAAAAGGTATGGGCAAAAATACACGAAAGCAATTTTTGGAAATGAATCTGTTTACAGCATAGCAAAAATAGCCCATGACAATGTGTGTAACATCTCTGGGGGGGGGGGGGGGGGGGGGAGGGGTGCATAGACACAGGCTCATGATGTAGCACAATTACAAATAATTATACCTATGAATTCATTTAATCAATCAATTCCACTGGCGGTGCACGGGGGGTGGACAGGGCATAAAACTCTACACAGCTCTCAGTTGCTACTATTACTGCTGGCTGTCAGCCAGGAGTCCCCTGATCCATGTTAGTTAAGTGCACATTAATCTGAATTTGGCAGCGTAATCAAGGACCCAACTGAACTGTGAAATTGAATTCTGCAGTGGAACATCATTCGACCATTTTATGCTAAGACTGAAAAAAAAAAAAAATCTGTCGCAGCATCAATTTATCACCGTAGCCTGCTGCACGGCAAAGGAGGAGTTTGTAGCTGAAATCTACTGGGGGGGCGGTGGTGGTGGGGAACCGCCAAGTGCAAAATTAGATCAGTGTTTTGCAATGTTCTGTGTAAGACACTTGCCCATCTTTTGGTCTCACATGCAGCTTTGAATGGGAGGAGGGGTTGCACACTCTCAAAGGGCTGCTTAAATATTCCTCTTTGAAATGTGACACTGGAGTTGTCTTCTTTAATCCCATCCCATCTCCTAGAACTGGAAGGGACCCTGAAAGGTCATCAAGTCCAGCCCCCTGCCTTCACTAGCAGAACCAAGTACTGATTTTTGCCCTAAATGGCCCCTTTAAGGATTAAACTTACAACCCTGGGTTTAGCAGGCCAATGCTCAAACCACTGACCTATCCCTCTCTCACTGTGACTATTTAACATGACTCTTTTGAGTCGTCGCAACCAATAATATGTAGCATGCACAAAAACACCAGACAGCATCTTACTTAAAGTAGCAACTTCCTGAGAGAAGATTTTTATACAAGGTAAAGATACAAATAATTATAGCAATGGATCCATTTGATCCAGCAAGCAGGGTTTTCTATAAACTGCAAAGGGCTAGAGACCACTAGGGACTCTGCTGTTGCCAATCTAATTAATGTGTAAGGTGCCCAGATACTCTGGTGATGGAGGCACCTTACCCATTTAGATCAATACATACATATAAGTCAATTATTTGAAATTTAAACGTAAGGCTGCTATGTGTTTTCAGAATTTGAAAATGAAAATTAATAGATTCAGCAAAACTTCTGAAAAATATAATGTACTTGCTAATACATTTTTTAGCATTTGATAACCCGGCTTACAGTACAATTCAAAACCATTCATTTCTGGAATGCAACGAAATGTAACAAAAATATACAGGGAAAAGCCATTAAATCAGCTAACTTCTCATTATTAGCCGGGTCGTAATGCAGTTCTTCACATCACTGCAAAATCAAATAGAAACTATTTCATTAATGCTTCTATTTATATTATTGTATTCAATTAGGCTCCCAAAGGAACCCCTTTAAAAGACCATAAAAAAACCCTCAACGCAGGGTCAACAGGGCAGATTAGGTTCTGACATGAAATCCATCAAAGCACTGCACTGTAATGGAATACACTTCTGCTGCTGTGTGGGTTGGTTCACTGACTCACAATATTACTCAAATGTGTACATGCTCATTTCAGCACTGAGGCCTTTTGGTTGTAACAAAAAGGGTATCACAAGATGGTTAAAGTCATTTTACCTTTCATATTGACGACAGTAATGCATATTTTGTAACACCAGAAATTACAGATATTTAATACGGTATTAGGCGGAAACACCTGCTTATTCATATGAAAACTAAGAGCCTGATCTTGTAACATGGGATAGCTCAGTGGTTTGAGCATTGGCCTGTTAAACCTAGGGTTGTGAGCTCGATCATTGAGGGGGCCATTTAGGGAACTGGGGTAAAAATCTGTCTGGGGATTGGTCCTACTTTGAGCGGGGGGGGAAGGACTAGATGACCTCCTGAGGTCCCTTCTAACCCTGATATTCTATGAACATGATCTAGGTGGGCAGACCCTTCACCTGTGTGGAGTACTGCTAAATTATTCATAGGAGCACTGTAGAAAAGGCCTGTCTCAGAAATGGCTGCCCCAACCCCCCGTTGAAGAATTTGGTCCCCTATGGGAGGGAACCAAAGTGAAAACTAAGGACAAACATCTTAAAAGGGGACCCCCCCCCTTTCCACAGAGGTAGAACTGGATGATCATTTGTCATGAACCTAGTCCCACCAGGAGATGAGAGTGCAGAGAGGCTGTGGTGAGAGGAGATTTGATCACTAGAAATAATGATAGCTAGTTATGGGGTGACTGAGAATTGCTTGGTGACTTGCCTGCCAGATCCAAAGGTGGTGGGTCAGATGCTTACTGGAGGGCCCAGGGCCTACACCCCGGAGCCCCCTCCCACACTCTGAACCCCTGGCCCCAGCTGGAGCCCTCACTTCTTTCCACACACCAACCCTCTGCCCCAGCCTGGTGAAAATGAGTGAGCGAGGGTGGGGTCTCGGGGCAGGGCAAGGGTGTTCGGTTTTCTGCAATTAGAAAGTTGGCAGCCCTATGCCCACACAGATTTCTAACAAGTAAAGGGGTGGAATTGGTGATCATGCTTCATATCAGTACCAGTGACATCAGGCTGTACAGGAGAGCAGGCCTGTAAAATAAACTGAGATTACTAGGAATAAGACTAATGTCTAGGGCTTCTCCAGTAGAGATCACTGAAATGCTTCCTTTGCCACACACAAGGTGAGTTAGACAGGGATAATGTCAGGGTTTCAATATGTGAATGAGAAGATGCCATAAAAAAGGAAGGGGTTACATTCATTAGCCACTGGGAAAAGGAAAGGAGAGCCTATACTTATAATAATAAATGGAGATATCCTATCACCTAGAACTGGAAGGGACCTTGAAAGATCATTGAGTCCAGCCCCCTGCCTTCACTAGCAGAACCAAGTACTGATTTTGCCCCAGATCCCCAAGTGGCCCCCTCAAAGATTGAACTCACAACCCTGGGTTTAGCAGGCTAATGCTCAAACCACTGAACTATCCCTCTCCCCCTTAAGGATTGGCTCCACCTTAACTTAACCTGCAGGCACAGAATATCTACAAGACATTGGGGGTGGGGAAGGAGGTATAATTTATACCAGGATCTGGGGAAAATGAGCCAGGTGTTGAGGAGCGGTCAAGTTAGACAAAGACTTCTGTTAGGTATGGCAATAATACCAAAGTTACCCTATGTTGGGCAGTGATGGATAGGGCAGAAATTACAACCACACTGGAGGAGGGACAGGATGGGATGACACAGGTGGATTCCAGAAAAAAATAACAAGGTGTCACATAAAGGAATTTAAAAATAGGCATATGGTCAAACACAAAATCAATAAAGGACTGTATACCAACAGGAGGAACTTATAGGCAAACTAGAAAACCTGACAATAGAAGAAGACCTTAGACTAATAAGCATTTCTGGAAAACAGACAAAGGCTAATGGGATACTGTAGTACAGGGGTGGGCAAACTTTTTGGCCCGAGGGCCACATCTGAGTATGGAAATTGTATGGTGGGCCATGAATGCTCACAAAATTGGGGGTTGGCGTGTGGGAGGGAGTGAGGGCTCTGGCTGGGGGTGCAGGCTATGGGGTGGGGCTGGGGATGAAGGGTTGGGGGAGCAGGAGGGTGCTCCGGATTGGGATTGAGGGGTTTGGAGGGCAGGAGGGAGATGAGCTGGGGTGGGGGGTTGGGGCATGGGAGGGGGTCAGGGGTGCAGGCTCCGGGTGGCGCTTACCTCAAGCAGCTCCCAGAAGCAGCAGCTGTCCTGTCCGCAGGCACCGCTCCTGCAGCTCCCATTGTTCACAGTTCCCGGCCAATGGGAGCTGCGGGGGCTGTGCTTGGGATGATGGCAGTGTACAGAGCCCCCTAGCTGCCCCTATGCATAGGAGCCAGAGGGGAGACATGCCGCTGCTTCCAGGAGCTGTGCAGAGCAGGGCAAGCCCCTGACCCCACTCCCGGCAGGAACTCGAGGGCCAGATTAAAACATCTGGAGGTCCGGATGCGGCCCCCGGGCCATAGTTTGCCCACCCCTGCTATAATACCTGAGTATCAACCATGCAGGAAGGATATATTAGGCTATGGAGGTATGGGAATACATAAAAGATTCCACTGAACCTAATGAGATATCATTTCCACAGGGAGAGGGCATTTGTGTCCATACAGATCCTACTGTCAACTCATAAGAATACACACGTTAGAAGGGTTATACTGCTGATCTTCAGACTGTTGAAGGAGATCAAAGAGGCAACTAAATCTAATAATAGCCAACTTCAGCTACTTGCAATATAAAATGATCAAATGTCTCACCCAGATATGATTTAGGGAGCAATTTCTCGACACCTTATACAATTGCACGTTGAAACAGCTACTTTTAGAGCACAAAAGAGGAGAGGTTACTCTCAGCAGAGTTCTACATCTCACCCAGGAGTTGATTCAAGAAGTAATTATAGTTGATCTACAGTAGCTGAGGCCTGGCCTAACGCGAGTGATTAACACATGTGGGGAGGCCTTATTTTGTGGAAGAGAGGATTAGGGAGGTAAATGAATTATTAGGCTGAAAACAGGACATTTGTGCTAAATAAGGGAAATACATAGGTCAGTAGGCTAAAAAGACGGAATGTCTGAGCCAGCTAAAATAAGAGAACGAACACCCAGGGAATTATTTACTATGAACTAGATAACAAGGGACAAAATAAGTTAGGAATGAAGAGACCAAATAAAGAGGAAGTTGAAACATGGACAGCGCGTGGACAGAGCATGTGGTACAGGGATCCTGTACCAAGTAACCAAGCCAATCCTAAAATGTATAATGCGATGTAGAGTAAATGCAATGAGATGTTTCAATGTATATAAGGAGAGAGTTTCTGTAACTTCGGAGCTATGATGTAGCCTGCATCCACCCCCACCCCCCGCATTTGAGTCTGATCAACTCAGCATAGCATTGCTCTATGCCAAATAAAGATACCCAAGTGACGAATTCTGGAGTCAAACTGAGTTCTTGGGAAGACGAGTGGAAAGAGGTCTCGGAGGGAATCCCAACTTCCATTAAATACTTGTAACCACACTATAATTAAGTTCAACATCCTCATGGGAAAGGCTGTATCATACCTAGCACTGTGGCTTTAATCTTTAAGAGGGGAATTAAAAAAAAAGTGAAGATGGGTAATCCAGAAAAGACCCTACAAGTGAGTAAATTAAAATCCTTACACTCTGCATGGAGGCTTCTGTATCATAGGACAATAGAGTATCTAGAGGTATGTGTACCCCGAAACTAAAAAATGAAGCAAGAAGGTAACACAAAACAGCAGAGATTAAATCATCACTTGATGATTGCCTGTTCTGTTCATCCCCTCTGAAGCACCTGGCATTGGCCACTGTCGGAAGACAGGATATTGGGCAGGATGGACATTTGGCATGGCCAATCTTATGTTCATATGTTTCTTATGTTTAAATGGTAAGATGCAAGAGATTAGTAAAAGCCAAACAGGCATTCTTCAAAAATGGAAATCCAGCCCATGTGAAGCCAAGGGAAAGGAACAAACTCTGGTAGTAAAAATGTAAAATGGAAGTTAGGAGGGTGAGGAGGGGATTTGAAGAGCAACTAGCCAAAGACATGTAAACAAATAACAAGAAATGTGTATTCCAAAAGCGGGGAACCTGCGAGAAAATAGGTGGGTCTTTGAGGCAGCCAGGGAACAAAGGGATATGCTTAAGTGGGACAAGGATATTGCAGAGAAGCAAAATTTTTGTTGATCAGCCTTCTACATAGAAGGAGATACCGAACCCAGCTAGTAAAGTGTCAGAGATTGGTATCCTATTTACCCCCTCATGCCTTAAGAACAAGGGGATATGTAGTGAAACTGAAAGGTGACACATTTAAAGCCGGTAAAAGTACAGCACACATTATTAATCTTTGGAACTTATTGCCACAAGGTATCATAAAGGCCAAGAAATTAGTATGCTTAAAAAAAGGATTAAAGTTTACATAAACATCCACAGCTACATCAGCTAGGAAACAACATGTATACAGGATATAAACCTGGTTCAGGGCAAGTTTGACTTCAGTGGGCTTTGGATCAAACCCAAAGGGCACAAACCAACCTCTTACTGAAGGAGGTGAGGAAGAAACTTGCCCTACCTTTCTCTGAAGCAGGTAGTATGGTCCACTGTTGTAGACGTGACACCTTCTACTTGGACCATCAGTCCGATCCGATAAATTAATGAGACAGTATGCATGTGTGAAGAGCCACCTTCCTGGATCCCAGTGTAAAGTTGGAGTTAAATACATAGGGCCAAATACATCCCTGGTGTTACATCACTGAATTCACTTGAGTTACACCAGGGATGAATCTGAGGTACATGGTATATCAGATGAAACAGCTGCAAGTAATATTGAACTAAATCTACCCTTCAGACTTATTAGCTGTAATGACTATCTTTCCTGAATATATTTTTAAAGCCATGCATTTGTGTCTGCAGATTTTTTCAATACTTACTTTTTTCCCTTTTAATTATACTTTAAAGGCAATCTCAGTGGTAAGATATCTGATTCACGACCCAATTCTCATTTAGTAAACTCATTTAATAAACCATTGTCTCTCTAATGCCTCTCTGAAGAGGAAACTCTCTAGCAATCATCCGTAGACAAAAAGACTGCTGTTCAGTTCCTGGAGTTGCTGATGGAGCTGGGCATTGTAACTGCTGCAGAGAATGGTGAATCATCGAGTATCAAGTGCATCAAGGTTGTAGGAATGTTTTCAGTATTCTAAGGAACGCATAGCTGACAATGAATCTTTCCAAAGAGCCAAAGTGCACTGATCCTTTTAAAATATACCTCAGTCTACAGTCCCATTTAAGGGACCAATCCTGCAAATTTACAAATTTTATTAAAGCCGATGTTAAAAAAATTATATAACAAACTGGTTAAGAAAAGCATCGTGCTTGAGTTAGCCACAGGTGACCCAAACATCCCTTAGACATAAATGACATTGCTTAGACTTTGCTTAACACAAATGAGCACAGAAGGGGCAACTGAAGACACTTAGTGGCTGGGAACTCTTCTGTCCCTGGGGTTTGGCCTGAAACCCAAACCCAAAACGCTTGCCTGAATTTCATTTGGGCTAAACCTCCCTTGGTTAACCTCTAATGGGCCCAGGCACTAATTAGAACTCTGAGTGGCAGCATCAGCAGAGAAACTAAAGAGTGGGTGGGCATGGAGAATGAACAAGCCTTTCACATCCCTCCGGCATACGGTCACAATATATTTGTGGTAGAGCTTCGACTGCTGCTTTCTGTTCAGGAGGTAGATAGAAACAGTTTTCCAGTGCTCTCAACCCAGCACATGTTGTAAGCATTAAAATGTGACATTATACAACAATAAAACAGATCTCATCCCTTGGAAGAAGTGCTCAGCACATGGGAGCTGCAAGTGCTCAGCAAGTCAATACCATTGAAAACCAGGCTGCTTTTTACTTAGGGCAGGTCTACACTTGGGGGGGATCGATCTAAGATACGCAACTTCAGCTATGTGAATAATGTAGCTGAAGTCGAAGTATCTTAGATCGACTTACCTGGGGTCCACACGGTGCGGGATCGACGGCTGAGGGTCCCCCGTCGACTCCGCTATCGCCGCTCACTCCGGTGGAGTTCCGGAGTCGACAGGGACCGCGTTCGGGGATCGATATATCGCGTCTTAACGAGACGCGATATATCGATCCCCGATAAATCGATCACTACCCGCCGATACGGCAGGTAGTGAAGACGTACCCTTAACGAGACGCGATATATCGATCCCCGATAAATCGATCGCTACCCGCTGATACGGCGGGTAGTGAAGACGTACCCTAAGGCATCTGACTGTGGACTTAAGTGGCTCAGTTTAGGCCCCCAAGTTTGTATATTTTGGCCATTTTCCCTGTGTAACACTGAGGAAAGAACTATATGTGACGCTGGCAAGCCAAGTGTCAGGTCTGGCCAAGGCCTAGGTGTCAGCTGAGAACTGACACAGTCACAGCTGGAAACCAGGCCAATTCACTTGTGTATTAGTATAGATCAGGGGTCGGCAACCTTTCAGAAGTGGTATGCCGAGTCTTCATTTATTCACTCTAATTTAAGGTTTCGTATGCCAGTAATAAATGTTAACGTTTTTAGAAGGTCTCTTTCTAGAAGTCTATAATATATAATTAAACTATTGTTGTATGTAAAGTAAATAAGGTTTTTAAAATGTTTAAGAAGCTTCATTTAAAATTAAATTAAAACGCAGAGCCCCCCCGGACTGGTGGCCAAGACCCGGGCAGTGTGAGTGCCACTAAAAATCAGCTCGTGTGCCGCCTTCGGCACGCGTGCCATAGGTTTCCTACCCCTGGTATAGATCAAAGTGAATGTTAAATGTATAAGAGTATATTTGGTGTTTAAACTTCATGAAAACGAATGGGATGTTACATGTCTGGTGTCCACATAGCTGTATCCTGTTATAATGGAATAGCAAACATTTACATTGTCTATATCCCTGTAACTAAATAACCCACCAAATGAGAAAGACACCTTGTGTAATGCAAACGAAGAACTGTAACAGGCATGTGCTAATTCTTGCACATTTAAAGGCCAGTGGTTATTGTGTGTGATGATCAGAGATCGAAGACTCTAAATGCGCTCCATCATCAAAGAAAGACACTGCCCATCCCCGTGGGCAGTCATCCTGTCAGCTTGTTTTCTGCGAGAAGAAATTCTAAGTATGGACACAAGGAAAAATTCTTCATCTCTGGACTGTGGATTCTAACACGGAAGAATAACCAATGAGAAAACGGAGATCCCCAGAGTTACTCTGATTAGCCCTAAAAGACTTTTGGGAAACTGGCAGATTACTACATCTCTGCCACCCCTCGAAATTATAGACTGTGACTCAACTGTACGTATATTTGCTTTAACATCTCAGGAACTCTCATTCCTTTGTCTGAGTTAATACACATTTAGTGAGTTTACTATAGAATTGGCTACCAGCATTGTTTTTGGTGTGAGACCCAGGATGCAAATTGACCTGGGTGAGTGACTGGTCTTTTGGGACTGGGTGCAACCTGAATATTTTGTGATTTTTTTGGTATAAGTGACCATTTATCACATAGTCCAGCTTGTTTGGGTGGCAAGATAGACTGGAGTGTCTAAGGGAACAGTCTCTGACTCAAGGTGGTGGAATCTCCTTCCGTAGAGGTTTTTAAGGTCAGGCTTGACAAAGCCCTGGCTGGGATGATTTAGTTGGGATTTGGTCCTGCTTTGAGCAGGGGATTGGACTAGATGACCTCCTGAGGTCCCTTCCAACCCTGATATTCTATGATTCTAAGGTTACTGTAGTACTCTGGGCATTCGTATTTGGTACTGGGTCAGTGAAATCTAACGATAGACAGTCCATGGGGGCAGGTGTCTGCCCTGCTTTTGACAGTCTGTCCTGAGGGAGGCACAGTCGTGAACCACTCCAGACAGCGTGACACCATAACTTCAGGAATTTCAAGGGTTAACAATTAAAAGATGAAGCATTTTAATTGGTAACCCTTGAAAATCCTTTACTGTACAGCTCTTTCCTCAGTGTTTTAGAGGAAAAAGAAAAGATTATGGCCAAAATATACAAACTGGGGAGTGGGTGGGGGGGGGGGGGGGGGCTAAAGTGAAGCACCTATTCAGACACCTAAGGAAAACCAGCCTGGTTTTCAAAGGTATTGACTTGCTGAGCACTTGCAGCTCCCAGTGAAATCAATGGGGTTTATAGGTGCTGAGCCTATCAGGAAATCAGGCCATTTTTACTTAGGTGCCTCACTATGGATTCAAGTGCTCAGCTTTATACAACCACATTTGGAAACTGTCGGTCACACCTGTGAAAGCGATGGCCTGTACCGATAGCACCTACAGATGTTAATTTTACCTTTGGAATGCCTCCTGCCGTTTCCGACAAGCGAGGGTAGGTGTATGAACTATACGAATGCCCTTGCTGATTTGATTTAAAAGCACTTGCTCCGTATGGCACGACTGGTTCCTGAAGACCCGAACCTGATCTGGATCTCTGTCTCATGGCTGGCTGAGGACTTGTCTGGTTTACATAGGACGACTTCGGTCTTTTGTCATAGTCATCCTTGTCTGGTCCATTTCCCCAGTTGCTGTCACTGTATTCCAGTCTCTCTTTTGAGCACTCACTCTGCACTGAAGTTCTAGATGGAGCGTAGTGAAAAGGTTCTCTGTAGTCTAGAGACGATCCACTAAGAATCCTTTGATATTCCAACTTTAGGCCACTGTACCCAATTGGTTTGCTTTTTGTTTCCATGTGTGTATGGTAATCTGGAAGGAACCTTGAGATGTCTGACTTCAGGGGCTTAATTTCTGAATAATAGGTGTCTCTGGGTTTTGTTTTCATCACGTGTCCATTCTGTTTTGGGGTGAAGCTACCTTGGCAGTATCTGTCTAACTCTTCCCCATAAAGACTCTTGTCTCTATATTTTTCAGTGACATAGTCTGCCGTGGTGTCCGACTCGCTGGAATACTGAGAATATGTGATATAACCATTTTCTTCCTGGTGGCTTTGTACATGGTTTGAGTTTCCTTGGTGTGGAGTGGGAGGACTTTCCTTCCGTAGGGAATTAGAGCGTGTCACTGAGATATTGTCAAATTCTTCTAGCAGGCCATTGATTGAAGTATCCTTTTGAGGTTTATTTCCTCTAACGATAGTCTGGGAACAGAAAATTGCTTTGATTAAATCCAGTCTTCTATTTAATATTTGATTGATAAAACCAAAATGATCTAGCAAGCAATACATTCAGAGGTTATGTTCTATTCTCCTATCAGGTAGCTCATTTGAAGGAAAAAATGTATTTTTACCAATAAGTACTTTACTGCAGAATCATGCAGCGACACAATTATCGGCTGAGATTACTAAAAGAAACTAGCGATTCTGGATGTTTCAATTTTGGGTGTCTAACTTAAGACACCTTAAAAAGGGTCAAATTTTCAGAAGCAGGATATTCAGCTCTCAAAAAATGGAGGCACCTCAAATTACTAGTCACTTTTGAAAATGTTGGAACTATTATATTCATTATTATTTGCCGCTCATCTACACCAGACAAGGCTAATAGTCTGAAGCTGGTGTACGGTATAAGGATAAGCTAAAAGAAAATCATTCCACAGTCTGCATTCACTTATACATTTCACTGTGGGAAAGAGTCAGAATGGAAAGTAGTGTGCCATTTATTGGGCACTATTTCCTTTCAAAACAATATCTGTGAATGTAATAGGACCACCCCGAGTAATTACACTGGAGTTCATCTAACGTTAGAGACACCAGGGGGGAAATAAAAATAAAGTGTTAAACCTAAATACTTATCTCTTATGTGATGTACAGAGGGGACATTCACAGCTTGCAGCAGGCCACCTGGCTACAATAGTATCTTTAATTAACCAAGTATTTTTTGAAGGGCTAAATCAGGGCCCTGGGACATCCCACAGTGTGGGAGCTGCATGGCCTGACCAGGCTGTGGTAACCTTTCCTATATCCTAAATGCTGCATAGTCATCCACCCTCTCTCCCTTCTGTTTCCATTTCTGCAGCCCTGGGGATGGAGTGACCTCCACAGCTCTCGCTGGGACAGAATGCATGAACTCCCTCTCTCCAAACTGCTTCCCACCACTCAACCACGCAACACCTGCTCCCTACTAATTCCAACCCAGGATGATGGGCCTCATGACTGGCACGTAAGGGCACACATGAAGTCAGTTATGCCTGATTTCTGCACTGACCTATCAGTGATTGAACTATTTTTTGACTCATTACAGCTATCATTGTAGCATATGGTTATAGCAATGATAGTAATATTGATTAATCATCAACTCCTACTGTGAGGGTCAGAAAGAACCATTGTGATGTGTGTACGTTTCCTGTGAGAATGAGATGGATTGATCAGGGGCCAGCTGGTGTGAATCAGTGTGGCTCTAAATGGCATCAAATTTGCTTTGGGGATTCACACCAGCTGAGTAGGTGGGCCTCTATTTTTAACTTGTTTAGTTTATAAATAGAACTTAGCCAGCCTAGGGAGATATCCTGTAGCAGCACTTTTGTGTTATCATTCTGTGTCTTTATGCTCCCCACCTTGGGTGTGCCACAGAGCACGGCTTCCAGGGGACTTCTGGTGTTTCATCAACAAGGGCCACAGAGGGGAGGGGGCTACTGGATCCCTGACTACGTGGATCATCCCCGCACAAAGGTGGCCCACAGAAGGGGCCACTGCAACTCAGACTGCAACAGCTGCTCTGGACCCTTGGTGGGAAAGTCTCCTTCCCAACATCTGATCCCCACTGACTTCCTCAGTGCACTGCCTAGCTATTGAGGTTGTGCACTGGCTTTAAGTGTAGACCTGGCTTCAGATTAAGTGGAGCTGCTAGCGAGTGGGTTTGAAATACAGTCTTGGGCACTGAGCCCAATCCCTGTTTAATTCCAACACAGACCGAGGAGGCTTTCCCAGAAGTGCACAACTCCCGACATCCTTGTGCAGCTCAGGCTGAGTCATACGGAGAAACCTGATGGCGCTCATTGAATGGCAGAAGTTTAGTTAGTAGATAAAAGGAATGTAGCCATTGTGATGCTCTCTGAATGACTTCAAATTGTGTGGTATGATACCGCACAAAACCCAACTTAAGATATTCATTCAAGCTGGCCTAGATCACCGGCATAGGGACTGAAAACTGGCTGAAGGACAAAAACCAATGGGCATCTTATTGCCACTATCATCATTACTAGGGGATAAAGAGTATTATTGGTCGGCACAGGTTAGCATTTTCAGAAGTACTTATTTCACTTAGGAGCTTCACTCCCGTCAACTTTCAGAAGGACATGGGTGCTTCTGGAAATTGTATAGCCAGTCCTTACCCCCAGCGAGCTTATAATCTAGACAGACAACAAAAGAATGCTCTGGAAGACCCGGAAGATGGTGCTCTGAGTAGAGCTATATATTTCTTATCATCTATAGATATTGACACTGACAGATAAGATAGATATCAGTAGATGAGATAGACACCTGGCATAGCTATATCTGTCTGTCTACCTACCAAATTTGTTAATGGTGCGGAGACACTTTTACTGGCCTAGGGTTGCATTTGTAGGCTTTGAAGGAGTGATAAATGGTTCTGTATCAGTAGGGAAGTGTCTGCTGGGGTCTCGCAGTGCTTGGCTGGGCTTTAATCATTAAGTCCTTTGATTTGTGCACTGGGCCTATTGACAAATGTTTAGGGGCATGATTTTTATTTTACTTGGTTAGTAATGATGACCCAGATCACCCTTTCCTGCTGGAGGGGACTGTGGAGGAAAGGGAGATAAACTCTATGAGGTTTCCCTAGTTGAACCGCCTCAAAATTATTCTCTTGGAGAGACAGGTAGTGGGATTTGTCCCCATGTGGAAGTAGCAAGGGTTAAGGGTGGTGGGTTTTTTGGCTCTTTTCTTTTTTGGCCCCACCATTCTGTTTTGCCCCTACAATCCCCTTTTGAGTGGTCAACGGTAAGCAACTGACCTCCCTCTCTCCTTCTGCACTGATACGTGGAGAAACACACACAGAAGGTCTCCCCTCACACATCGATAGGAACAGGGAATGATCAGAAATTCCATCCTGATCCTGAGAAAACTTCACCATAAAAGTTTAGTCACAACCAATATGTTCCTGCAACATTTTCAGCCAGTTCTAGTTTACAAAGTGCTTTGAGAGCACTGGATGGAAGGTGTGTGCAATGGAGGTGCAAAGCAGTATTGGTAATGGGATAGCGCAGCCACTTTGGGGCGACATACGCAAAGGCACATTGTGATTATTGGGCCTAACAATTGACTCCAATTGTAAGTTCAAATGTAAAAAGTATGTGCAAGTTCATAACATATTACAATAACCTATAACTTTTTGCTTTCTTGGAAATTAACCATGGAAAACGGATCCAATTGTTTTTAATAATTAATGCTATGATCAAGTGAAAGAAAAGCAGATAGAGGTACTGGATATGTCCAAACAAAAAGGGATATGGTTTAAGGACTGTTGAAATCATGCTTGGTAAAACAAAAAGATAATGTGAAAATAGAAATTAATGAACCAAAATGGGTGTGGCAGATATTAGGCCTAATTAATGGACAAAAATAATGAGCGGAAGAACTATACCACTCCCTTTCCCCCCTTTTTCAAGGTTCTTAAAAACAGACTTTGAAAAAAATATAATCTATCTCAACTCTCATCTCATCTTCCCTGACTCCAAGACAGAGGGAGCAGACCAGACCAAAGGATTTTCTTCCAGAAGGGAAGGCCAGCAGAAGTTTTCCACTTCTGATTCCTGAAAGTCATCATATCACCACGACACTCAGTCCTCAGCCCATCACTGGAGACACCTAATTGCCAATGGCTGCAGAGGTGCATAAGGTCCTGTTCTGTTCCCTTCCCTGCTGGGTTACTTTCTGCACCCTTCTTTCCTTCTAATCAATCTCTCACCCTCTTGGCTTTTCACTGAATCCTGAAATCAGTTGCAGTGAATCAGCACAAGATGAGACGACCACAATCCTGCCCTGTCTAAGGAGAAAAGACCCAACCAGATGATGTCACTGACTGGAATGTGAACCAGGATCCAAGCAACAGATGTTGTGGTTGACCTGCCAGCCAAAGCATCCATTCGTAACTAACCAGCCATCCCTTGTTCCCAAAACAGCAACCAAAGCCTTATGTTCCCCATCTTTTCTATCCCGTCTCTCCTTCACCTTGTATTTGTCTGTTGGTTAAAAACAGGAGAGGGGAATACTTTTCTCACATCAGGACTGACAGTAACATTAACCTGTTCTTTTTCATCAAAGAAAAGTTGTTCAGGAAAATAAGAGCCTCTGATATTTCGCCTCCAAAAGGAGAGAGACTTTAATGGATTTCAATTAAGTTTGTTTTGCATACTCACTCAATTCCATTTTCATTATAAATGCTTGTTTTAGTTTCTTGTTCTTTCTTGTGCTTGATCAATAAACTTTCAGCTTTAGAATGAATGGTTTTGGGTGTTTGCCAAGAAACCGAGTACACCAAGTCTGTAAAATAGAATCCCAAACCTAAGTATCAAAGAGTTTATAAACACCTTTAACTTTTTTGGCCCTTGAGAACACTACAACAGGCATCACACCACTGAGCAGGATGGTGATAGGTTTTCTCCCAGTGACACTCTCCCTAGATACTCGCTGTTGCACCTGACTCAGGGCCATATTTTGCCTGATCAATTCACAGGTGTGCATAAGTGCTGCCGCAACCCCTGGCTTGAAGTAGTAATAATTACCCAAATACATGGTTTCCACCTTGAGTACGCTCACTATAAAAATTGTTCCAGCACCACTACAGGTATGCAGTATATGTGAGGTGCAAGGAGACTCTTGCTGACCCTTGCATAGCTGGTGTAATGGCCAGGCACAACTGCAGTCCATGTGCTCAGGGGATCACAGGGACTGCTCTGTCCCTACTTCCCCAGGAGTGCATGGTGTCCCACAGGGAGCAGGTGGGGACATGGTCCCATCTCTCACCCTGCACTAGCCCGCAGAGTGCGATCAGCACACAAGGAGAGAAGGGTGCACCCCATAAAGGGTTCAGTAGTAAGCATGCTCCCCCTCTGTGCAGGGAGTTCAGGGAGGAATTACACTGCATGGGCCTGACAAGCTTGACCTAGCCCTCAGTAGTTACTCAAGGGCCAACTGCGCCATCGTTAACCATGATGAGCAATACCTCACTCCATGAGGGCAACACTCGGTGCATAGTACACAGCAATCTGTCAGAGGTAAGGGATGGACAAGATGACTACTAGGCCCTTCCATCTCTAATTTCTAAGGGTCTGATTCTGTCATCCTTGCTCACTTTAGGTAGGCCCTTATTCTGTTAGCAGCCCCATTGATCTGAGGTGCACCTAAACAGATACCGCAATTTTTTGTCTTTCCAGATTAGTTTCTTAGTTGCAAAGTAGGGTGCAACTCAATATGAGTGTGGGTGGCAAAATCTGGCCCTAAGATTTCTTTGTCACAATGAAATGCACCTTATTCCTTGAGTAGTTCCACTAAGATCAGTAGGGCGGCAAGGGGACATGCAATGATGTTCAACTCATAGTCAACCTGTGGAACTCATTGCCAGGGGATATTGCGAAGGCCAAAAGTATAACTGGGTTAAAAAAATAATTAGATAAGTTCATGGAGGATAGGTCCATCAATGGCTATTAGCCAAGATGGTCAGGGATGCAACCCCATGCTCTGGGTGCCCCAAAGTCTCTGACTGCCAGATGCTGGGACTGAATGACAGGGGATGGATTACTTGATAATTTCCCTGTTCTGTTAATTCCTTTTGAAGCATCTGGCATTGGCCACGGCCGGAAGACAGGATCTGGAGATATATGGACCATTGGTCTCACCCAGTATGGCCGTTCTTATGTTTTTATGTAAGGACGTTGAAAGGTGGCATATTCAAAAGTGATAAAAGAAAATGAATTTTTACACAATATGTAACGAGACAGTGGAACTCATTGCCACAGGATGTTGTTGAGGCAAGGAACTCTAAGAGGGACTGAACACATATATGTATAACAAGAATAGCCAGAATTATAAGAGAAATGCTAAAAAATTTTTTGGAAGGGATATAAAACCTCATACTTCTGACCTTGAGCCAGTCTCTAACTACAAGGGGTTAGGATGAGACCTTTATAAGGGGCAGATTATCCCACATGTATCTACTGTGGGATTTCTTACACCTTGTTTTTGAAGAGCTGGTGTTGGCCACTGCCAGAGTGAGGATACTGGGCTAGATGAACCTCAGGTCTGATCCAATTTCTATGTTCCTATGATTACCTGAAGAGTACGGTGCTATTCAATGGAAGGATAGTGTAAGGGTAGCAAGATCTGGACTTATTTATTACGCTGTCAAATTCATGCTTAAAATCCACTCCGTAAAGCTGACAAATGCAATACAGGAATAGCAAGGCAAGCAGCTATATCTGCACCTGTGCTAGGAATATGGAACAACAGCCATTTCTACTGCCTTGGGCAACACTGACAACGGTGGAGACCTTCAGAAAAACGTCTTGGGATCAGAAAACAAGCTACAAGACAAACAATATAGCAATGTGCTGATTAAAAATGGGCTAGATGATCAGGAAATTATCTGGAAAAACTATGAACTGTAGTATCTGCTGACATCTAGGTAGACACCGTTCTATTTACTCTGCTTCAGCCTTTCAGTATATAGCTTGGATCAGAGCATGCACTATTCAGACAGGGAGCTGGTTATTAGAATAAGAGCAAATTAAATTGAGTCTTATGTGCAATGAGTCTTATGAGTCTTTGGTGCAATGCATCAGTTTGTAGCTTGATCAGATGCAACATCATATAAAGTATAACCTGGATACTAATTTTCTGGCAAAATATAAACCAGAACTAGTCGCGATATAACTCCTAATATCCCATTTACATTGTTCGCAGATGACTCTGTGAATTCTGAATAATCTATCGATCATTCAAAGCAAAGATCTACGTGTTGCCCATATTTATTGTGCTGATAACTTAAAGACGTTATGGCAAAAGGGAGGTTCAGAAATCTAGCAACATTTTATATACTTGTATATTTTTGAGTAGAGAGAGTGCCCAGGTATCTTGTCATACCTTATAGTGTGTACATGTAATTATGAAGCATTTTTGTGTGGTTACTGTATATAACAACAGGACATCAAAAATGATGTTAAAAGAATATTAAGGTTGCAACGTTAAGTGCTTAAAAGTTTGGAAATGCTAGAATTAAGGTTGGCTATGTATGGTGAGTCTGTGCAGGACCAATGTGCACTTGTCTATTTCTATATTTGTACTCAATCCTGAAGTCTTTGCTCATGTTTTCCCTCAAGCAAAGCTCCCACTGTAGTCAGAGAGAGATGCGACTAAGTAACGGGGGGCAGGTATAGCTCAATGGTTTGAGCATTGGCTTGTTAAACCCAGGGTTGTGAGCCCAATCCTTAAGGGGGCCATTTAGGGATGTAGGGCAAAAATCTGTCTGGAGATTGGACCTACTTTGAGCAGGGGGTTGGACTAGATGACCTCCTGAGGTCCCTTCCAACCCTGATATTCTATAAAAAGGCCCTTCTTGCCTTTACACAGGGTCTACCTTTCTTCCCCTCTTTGTTTCAACTTCCTTTTGGCTGAATCTCCACAAAATCAACAGCAATGTGCTTCTCTTTTATTCAGAAAAGGCCACCTCAGTAAAGCTGGGCTAAATGCAAATCAATCATGACCTTGCATTGATCCCTGCTCTGATTTATGCCCATAATCATTTGTCCAGGTTGCTATTTTGAAGCGAGCAACATTGAAACACCAGGAAAATAAAAAAGTAATTTGATGGCTTCTTTTGACTTTGAAGCAATTCAATAACATGAAAGGAATCATTTCATTAAACTATAGCCTCTCTTTGGCAGGGTGACTTTATGATCATTCATATTTAATTATCACATAATCAAACAGCACAGTCGACAATGAAATGCTTATAACTGAATGCACGATTGAAATACTCAAGTGCCATCCAATTTCTCCTGTATCACCGTGGGCTCAGGATAGAAGTGCTGACTTAATAATCTCCCTGGGGCTACTCTTCAAAGAGGGGAGGTTCTCCTGAAGTAGACTGGACTGTCCATTACTCTGCCTTCTCAGTGTCTGGAATGAGCAGGAGCAGAGGGGAACTTCTGTGAGTAAAACTCTCCCCTGGGGGCGGGAAGGGGGTAATATGATTTCTCCCTCCTTTGCAACCCAAAGATACCTCGCTGCTGGAGCTCCATCAAGAAAGAATTCCACTGGGCTTTGGGGGTGGAAGGCGTACCTGCAGGTATCCAAGCAGATATCCCGGGGGAGTTAATTCTGTTTGAAGCAGCATTAATTCCTGCAGATGACAAAAGGTGGTCTTCTGGCTACAGCACAGGACTGCACATCAGGACATTTAGGTTCTATGCCTGACTCTCCCTGCATGCACTGTATCAAGTCACTCACAGTGGTCACCATTAAAATGCCAAAACTTGTCAACAGATAATTATAGCTGAGATACTGCAGGTATCTCCTCTTCTAAATATAGGGGGGAAACTGTGGGATGACTATTGGGAACCACTGCCTTTTTACGAGCAACCACTGTAGTTTCTATTTACCTCAGTTTCTTTATACGTAAAATGGGGATAACACTTACCTACCATATAGGGATGTTGCGAGTCTAGATTAATGTAAGTGCTTTAAGATTCTTGCCTGGAAGTGCAAAGTATTGTTATTATTATGGTCAAAAACACACCACTGAAATCACAAGATGAATTAGTATATAAATATAGTTTCCTAAAGAGGAAAAATATGTGATCTTTGGACGGTATCGTATGTAATATTGCAGGAGCAAATATTATGTCAAGAAAAATTCGAAGTGTTGCTCCTGTTGAATGAAAGTTGAAGATACTGAGGAAGATCGTTTTAAAAATATTTCTGGTAGGTCCAATAGCAGATCATTCCAAAATGAAGCATTAAATCTTTATCTAATATATGCGCTGTGAAGAGTAACAAAGAATACTGTAGTGTGTCTCACAGGAGGATAAATAAACTTTATTCGTAATTATTTATTAGGGCTAAAAAATAAACAAAGATCCATCTTTAGGAATGCTACCATAATGAATAAAAATAAATGAAGAGAATCTTTGCTTCAAAAGTTAAATAAGATGTTTTTACAGAATTGAACTAATGTCAGGACACTAAGCATTCCTGAAGAAGAATGTGTTGTGTGCTTGAGTGATGTACTGCAGGTTTGATATGAAGTAGGAATTTTTGCACTACATAAGTGGAAACAAGCCACTAACTTGATATAAACCATGGCCGAAATTTTCAAACTTGAGAGCCGAAAGTTAGGTACCAAAGGCCTGATCTAAAGCCCATTAAAATCAATAGAAAGATTCCCATTGGACTTCAAAGGGTTTTAGATGAAGCACCTAAAGTCCTATTATCCTTAATAAAAGCAGACCCAACATCCACAAAATCCACGGAAGGCGCTGTAGGTGCTCAGCACTTCTGAAAATCAAGTTGCTTTCATTTAGGTGCCTAAATAGAGATTCTGGTGCCCAACCTTAGGTTCCCAAATTTGCGAATGTTGGCCCCTGTTGCGGCCACATAGCTATTCTCTCTATGCAGTAGTGCCACGTGGATATTAGTTAACAAAAAAAGAATCTCATGCAATGTAGATACGACAGCAGGAATTATAAAAGGTTGAAAATTTAATTTGTTTTAGGGGGGAAAAAAGAGATTATACCAAAAGTGGTGGTAGTACAAGTATATTCTTTGCTAGTACACCTCTACCCTGATATAATGCGACCCGATATAACACGAATTCGGATATAACGCGGTAAAGCAGCGCTCCGGGGGGGGGGAGGGGGGCTGCATGCTCCGACGGATCAAAGCAAGTTCAATATAATGTGGTTTCACCTATAACGCGGTAACATTTTTTGTCTCCCGAGGACAGTGTTATATAGGGAATGAGGTGTAATGGGAAAGTCTTGCAATTTCAAGTTGTTTCACACTGGAAATAAAAACAAACAAAACCCCAAAACAAAACTAGATTTAACTCATTCTTTAAAATCTACCCACAATATTTCCAAATAAGGAGTTCATGTTATTCTTGATCTGTATATGTATTTTATATGTAGAAAAAAAATCTTTTCTTGAGTCCTATTAGTCTTCAGAGCTTTTTAGACCAATGAAATTTAGATTCTGTAGGTAAAGAAATGCAGATACTTCTATAATTAAAAACAATGCACTATTTGTTAAGGTTGATTCAGCTAAGGTTATGTTACATTTGTTTCGCTCTTTTGTTGAGTTCATATAATGGAATCTTGTACAATAACTAGCCAAGCATGAATAATGAAAATCAAACCATATTGTATCGTACAACTTGGTTTAAGTAAGTTTCACAAAAGATGGTTGCGGTTTGTTACCATCAATTTCCAATGTTTATTAAAGAACATTTATCAGTGCAAAACACTCTGCCATTTTAGATAGGTGAATATTACAATAGATTAAGGAGCACTAGTGAAATTTATGCCACTGTAGCTGTCATGAAATAAAATCAATGCAACCCAATCTAATTGAATTAAAGTCAACTAAGTTCAAGTAGTTTTCATTTCATTTCCATTGGTTTCTGAACAGTCTTGGTGTTTGTTCTGGCTGCCAGTGACAGTAGCCATATTTCATGGTGTTCCTTTAGTGGTCTGTCCTCTAGTGATAAGCTATAATGGATCTGTCCGTAAGAACAGCTGTCTCGCCTTGTTTCAAAGAGCAGATGAAAAACAGCTTCTGGTCTCAAATACTGTATTAACCTTGACAATAATGAAGTGGGTAATTAACGGTTTTGGCCTAATATGACCTTGCGTTTATTGTTTTTTAAACTACTATACTTTATACACTAAGTATATATTAGCTTTTCTTCTTCTAGATCATTTAAAAAAAGTCTTTGTGGATTTAAATTCTCTGTGACAGACAGAGCAAATAAATATCCTTTTATAAAATGTCACCTTATAAACAGCCAATCTAAATTCAGATTTTGTTCTTAGCTTACTTCCCTTATTTTTATTAACACATAATGTGTGTAATAAAAACACAATCTGTGTAAATCTGAAAATCAATTTTTCTTAGGAAAAGGGAACTACAGCAAATCTAGAGTTACATGCCATTAAAGGTAAATTAAGTAGACACAACTGAAGAGTTGACAATTTCTCTTCTCATGCTGCAAGATATCAGTCTTTGAAGCCCTGTTCATGAAATTAAATTATATTCACAGGTGTAAGAATTTGATAGCATGGGGCACCTTGGGAAGAGGAAATATTTCCTTGTCACTTCACAAGAACAATATTGGTGTCTCATTGTTATCAACTGGGTAATTTATATTATCATTTGGAGTGGTGGATTTCACTAGTGCACATTTAATTCACTGACCTACCAGCTAAGCACTTTGCAAAAAGTTTTCCAACAGGATTCTGAAGCTGATGTCTCACAAATGCTACAGTTATGGCATGAGATAACCTCTGACCCCTCTCTGCTCAGTACATTTTGGTGGTTCTTTTCTATAGGGACAGAATTAAATGGGCCAAATCCTCAGCATGTATCTCCAATCTGGCACACTGAGTTCTCTACTGCCACTAAATTAAGTGACTTCAATGGGAGCAGAGGGAGGACCTCGCAGTGTGTTTTTAACAAAACCCTCCTACATGTGTGTAACTTGGACACTGTCACATTGGATTAACCTGATATTGGCTGCAATGTAAAATAGGTCAGCAGCTAAGAGAATAATGGGACATTCTCATTTTAATTACAGAAAGTGTGACTAATGTAGAAATGAAGTTATTCAGTCTGGAAAAGTAACTGATATTTGATGCACTGAAATAAATGTACATATAAACATCTGAGACAACATATAATATTATCAGTGACTTAACTTCAGTGCAAACTGTTTAAAATTCTTTAAAAGTAAAGTGATGGGGGACTATAAAAAAAGATGAACCAAAACCGCACTGTATAATTTGTCAACCTTTTTACAGCAGTTTTTAAAGTCAGTTGCCATAACAACAAGAGCAACATTTCATTATAATCACATTCGCTGATGATTCTTTTGACATTTTAAAACATAGTAACGTTGACAAAATGTTTGGTATTAAACTTCCAGTCAAGTGTCTACAGTTTAGTCACTTTTCTTTCTCTCTTTTCTTTTTTTAAAAATACACAAATACAGTCATTAAATGGCACTTGAAAGATTCCCCAGGAAATATTAAATGTTAACAATATTTTTTTGGTTTGAAAAAAACATGTTACAGAAATTTTGAAAGCCGAGGGAAAACAGACAGAGCAATAATAATTAAACACAATGACTCTCAAAGTATTGCTTTCGATATGTACCTTATCAAAGCACTTCATTTCAATTAAGGCCAAAGTGCTGAGTTTCAACTTTAGCATTTCTATGATTAGTCTATATTATATTACATAACATCATAGTTGATACAAGAGAGTCAAAATGAAATGTTTTGGCTGCATTGGCACAAAAAGTTGTGATAATTTTTTGGTTGAAATATTTGACAAAACCAATACGTTGCCGCAAAAGTTTTGATTGAATCGGATTAGCATTTTACAATGGAAAACTGTTCCACTGGAACATTTTCTACCAGCTCTACATGACTACCAACACCACACCTATAAAGTACCACCCCACACTGCCATTATTCTGTAAGTGGCACATACCTGTACGCTATTGAAAGGTGTTTTTAAGAATAGTTTAGACAGTTTCAAAAAGATTTATTGTGATTTTTCCTCCCCTATCCGCACAACTCCTGTGCATTTAGCCCTCCCCCTCAATCCTCCGCTGGGCTTCACCTCCCCCCCCCGCCCCTGGCCGTCCCCGTCATGCCCACATGCTGCATCCGGACCCCTGCTGATCCCCTCCCACTGTATCCAGACCACACCCCACTGAGCCCCCTGCACTCAAACCCCCACCCTGACGAGTCCTACCCACTATGCATCTGGACCACCCCAATGAGCTCCCCGCACCCGGACCTCCACCCCACTGAGTCCCAACCAGCTGCACCTGGACCCCCACCTGACCAAGCCCCAGTCCCCCAGCACCCAGACCCCCTTGCTCAGCCTCAACTACCTTCACCTGGACCTCCCTTCAGAGTCCCATTGCCCCTGTACCCAGAACCCCACAACGAGCCCCTGTGCATCCAGATCCCCCCTTCACCCAGACCCCCATTGAGCTGCCCAAATTACCCCACACAGAACCCTCCCACCCCACATCTGGATCCCCCCACACTGAGCCCCTCCACACCTGGATCCTGCCCACACCAGGTGAGGAGGGGCAGGGCCCCACGGTGTTTCTGGGGCACGCCCGGCCCTTGCACTGTGTCAGAATGCAGTGCAGCTGCACTGTCGAGTCCCTGACCTAGGGAGGCTGCAGGTGATCTTCCACTTCCGTGCAGCCAGTTGCCTGTGCTCCCTGCTGCCAGGCTGGAGTCTGCACATTTATGTATGAACAAATAAAATGTGCAGAATTTTAAAATAGCGTGCGCAGAACTTTTAATTTTTTTTTGGCGCAGAATTCCCTCAGAAGTAGACATTGCATGGCATTATTCTGTATTTCATGGCTTTTGTGGGTTTGAGTCGGGTGTAATTTGTCCTTAGCAGCCTTCATTGTTTTTAAATGACTGTTGTGGTATGTTTGTGCACGCGCACACACAATTTGCCAACAGAATTTACTCCAGGTCATATTAACCTGTAAGTGAGGAAGATGTTTTCAGCACTGACATTTCAAACATTCCTTCAAAGCCTAAAATCAAAGAACTACAATATGAATATGTGACAAAACAAACTGTTAATCTCCAAAGTATTTTTTGACCTAAATCATTTGCTGATATTTTGCTTGCTGAATGTTTAATAAAATCAGAACTGGAGGAATTAGTGGGGGAGGGGTAATTCCACCTTTGCAGTGATGCTCCCTCTACCCTGCAGAAACCATTTGATTTTTGCTTCATGGGAACTGGGATCTCCCACTTGGATGGAGGTCAACAGCTCTCTGCAACAACTTCTCTCCCTCAGCATATTGGGATTTCTCACTTAAGTTAATGTAGACTGGGTTCACCGAGGTTATTCTCCCTCTGTGACGTTGAACCTCTTAGCCAAAGAGGGAGAATCTGGGGGTTCCTCATGGGTGGTCCTGGCCTCCAGTGGCTCACCCAGGGTTGGGAAGCCCTGCAAACCTGCCACTTCTGCTAAGTGACAATGTCCATGCCTATAAACTCCACCCCAGTGAAGAATTCCAGACACATCTACGCTGCAATGAAAACCTGCTGCACTGAGTTCCGGATCCAGATCAATGGACTTGGGCTTGCAGGACTCAAAATTGCTGTGTAGACATCCAGGCTAAGGCTGGAGCTTGGCCTCTGAGGCCCAACCCCTCATGGGGTCTCAGAGCCCAGGCTCCAGCCCAAGACCAAACATCTATACTACAATTTTGAGACTCGTAGCTCAAGCCCTGTGAGCCCAAATTGGCTGACTCAGGCCAGCCCCAGGCCTTTTATTGAAGTGTAGATATAGCCCATGGCTAGGTGTCTACACTGAACACTAAGCCCAAGGTCTGACCCTGGTTTCACTTAAGTCCCCCTTTGCTCCTCACACCAATCAGTCCAACTCAGGTCAGCATGCACAGAGGACCCGGGTCCTAGCACGCCGTGAGGGAGGTGGGTCAGAGCCCAAGTCCCGCTGTGACTTGGCTCCAAGCCCTGTCATTTTGCAGTGTGGATGCAGGTCAAGCCACAGAAAGTCTGTGGAGTGGAGTATGGAGCAGAGCTGAGAGACCCAGGTCCAGTAACTATAAACCCAGGATTACAATGCAGTTGGATGCTCAAGTGCAGGCTTCGAAACCCCAAGTCCACAGAGCTGGGCTTAGAGGGCAGTGTAGACGTACCCTAAAAGCTAGATCTTTTGATCTGGCCAAGCTGTGGGCAGGTGCAGGTGGAAGAGTGGCGTAGAGGTGGCTTTAAAGACACCATTATGCTTCTTCAATCCTGGGGCGAGCTGCAGATCGGCTGGATCCTGTTGTAAGGGTGGCAGCCTTAAGAAAGGGCTGAACTGGGTTTGTAAATGGTGCATAGGTCTTGTGCAGGGCTTCTGCCGTGGAGTGCGCCTCACCAAAGGTGGACAAACTGCCTGCATTGTTTCAGAAGGCAAGCTGCATGCTGAATTTATTTTCATTTAGATTTCCCCTCCCTGTACCACCTCATTCTGGAGTTGTTACTGTGTAGAACATACTGCCATTAGCACTGTGTTTCTGAGAAACAGATGCAACATGAGTGAACCTATTGGTAAGAATGTTTTATAACCTGGAAAAAGAAAAGAAAAACCGAGAACCCTTCCATAATAAAAGGATATTCACTGTTTTTAACTTTACCTTTTTCTTTGGTGTGTTGCATTTAAATAGTTTTAGAGCACAAAATAAGAGCCCTTACTCACATAAAGCTCTGTTTTACTTTACTCAGACAAAATCCCATTCAGGAGTCAGGCCTACAGGATCAGGGACCAGATCCTCAGCTGGTGTAAATCAGTGTAGCTCTCTTGTCTTTAGGGAGCTATTCCAGTTTACAACAGTTAAGGATCCCAGCCCAGCAATTTATTCTTGCTTTATATTGTTAATGTGCTAAAGACGGGATTTGTGAGAACTAACATGCTTCATTATAGTTACTTTGCACTAAACTACGACTGCAGATCTAGGAGCAGGAAATAAATCAAAGAATAATAATTCTGATATGATTTGCAATCCTTGAACAGTGTCCTAATCCAAGTCATCTGTGTTCTGTCATTTACAGTCTCTCTTTTATTACACGTGTTTAGATTCAGAAGTTACATACAACTATGCAAGAGATAAACTATTAAAAAGAGGTGGAACGGAGAGTAAATAAACATGGAGCCTTCTTCTCAATGGCCCATTCTTTTTAGCCAATGAGCAATTACAGGGCATGATGCTGCAGCCCTTTTTCACACATACTCCCACTGGACTGCTGTGGGCTTGATTCAATGAAGTTGCACTGACATGAAACTGGAGTAGTGCGGTGGTTAATCACGGTGAGCAGTGCCTTGTCTGCACTGGAAAATTACACCTTAGAACATGTGTTCACTGACATAATGCTAAACAATGTGGACCCCCCCACAGCTTTGCACCTTATGTAGTCACTAACACCAGTGCAAAGTGGGCATTGAACATTACTGTACAGCAGCATTTTACAGCCACTTTTTCGGGGTGTAAGTGACTACGCAAGGTGCAGGGCTAGAGAAAATCAGGCCCTCTCTGTAGATGGCCTGGTTTAACAATGTATCAGAAGCTCATCGTTAATGAGATCTGGTTTAAAATAATCACTCTAAACTGTTCTTTAATGGAAAGTTGGTTTTCTGACTGAAATGAAATTTTTCCATGAAAAGTGTCTGCTTTCCACAGAAAATTAAATTTCTGTCACAAATTGAACACCCCAAAACAGAAAAATTTCAGTTAAAAAAAATGCCACCACAGTACCTCATTGGAGTTGTAGTTCAGTTGCCTTATGCTCATGTTCTCCTCTACTGACTGGTGTCCTCAGCCACACTTCATCTCCCAGGATGCACCACCTTCCCTCACTAAGAGAGGTGAGTGTGGTGGATCATGAGAGATGTAGACTGGCCAGGAAGTCCAACCTATAGAGGAGAATGAGAGCATGAGGCCACCAAACTATAAGTCCAATGAGGGGCTATGGTGACATTTAGGTTTTTGTGGGGTGGGAGGGTAGGGAGGGAGATATCTATTTCCAAACCAGCTCTATGATTAACTATGACCCACTGTTACAACGTTAAGCAATGCTAAGTCATGTTTAACAGCCTGTTAGTTAACATATGCATTAACATGATATAATTTGGCAGTGTAGACAAGCGCAAAGAGTTCAGATGGAGAGAATACAGGATGAATTTTTACAGCCTGAGACATACTGGAGGTCAGACTAGATGATCACAGCAGGACCTTCCGCTTTAAAAATCTGTGAATCACAAGAGAATAAAGGGCTGTCAGATCAGCACCTATCATTTGTGAAGATCTAAAACAAAGAGCTATTTAGAAATTATTTAAATATTACAAAGTAAATATTTTAAATTTGTTCATGATGGGTTTGGGGAATATGATGATGTGTTACGTTGGCCTTTCTGGAGAGCACAAATTAAACAGGCATCAAGAGTACAGGCTGTAAAAAGTAATTTTAATTAGCACCTACACTGTAAGCCTTCTTACTGGTTCATATGACATTTTTCAAAATGAGGTTCAAGCTATTCGGAAAACTTGCATATTAACATTTTTAAGCCTGTTCACCTGATTAATGAATCCCATTCTCTTCTTAAACTAGTGAAAGATTTTAGGCTGCTGATTGACTGAATTTTCTGAAACACTTTGGAAAATGCGAGAACTATGATCTTTTATGTTGCAAAAATCATTGCTTTTACGGACAACTTTGGCGGTGGGGAATTTCTTCAGGAGGACTCATGGGCTTGAGTCTGTTTCTTTACACTGCCCTCATCATGGTCCTCTCTCTGTTTTTAATTAAAATAAAAAAATGGACACTATGATAACATAGAAGTGAAGAAACAAAATGTTGAAACTAATATATTATTGTTTTCTTTACAACATGTACTATAGTGAAGTGCATTCATATCTGCACCAGCTGACACCTAACACGATAACCGCAAACCAACATTTTTGTTTTACTTCCCTGCTCCCACACAAAGTTTCCAAAGATGTTTTTGCTCTTAAAACTACACAACAGCTTTGTGTGTCACAATGACATTTTATAGAGCATTAGTCAACTCAGCAGATGAAATCCTGGCCCTACAGAAGTCCAGGGAAGTTTTGTTCTTCAAATAATCCCTAAAAATCACAGAAGAGGACAACCTTTTCACTCTGCTATAATAGCAAGTATTAAATACAGGTATGTTGTCTCTTTATACAACAGAAAAAATGTGAAAAAAACCCCACATGGGCACAACTGGTTCCATGTTAACTATGCAATAACCATGTTTACTAATTATACACAAATGTGCCAATCCTAGCTACACACATACTGCCGCTCTGGCTGGTGTCTGGCCGCTTGTGGAACATAAAACGAAGTGAGCACCACTAGAGGGCTCACAGCCTGTTTAAAGGGTGTACTGCCCTATTTGTACACACCACAGCTGGCATCTACACTACACACCAGTGGTGGCAGCATGTAGCGTATGTGTAGCTATAGGCCTCAGTGAAAAGCAGGCTGTGCCCACACTGCAGTTTGTAGCTACATGTTAGTGAAAAGCCGCAGCAGAGGGGAGACAGCGGGGAAAAGGCTTCAGCAGCTGCCCACTACCAGAGCTTTTCACTGTGGTGAGAAAAGGCTCCAACAGTGAGGACGTAGCAGGACAGCACACTGCTAAGAATAGCATTGTAGATGGAGAGGCACGGTTATGAGCAAGTAGAGAGCCATGTAGGGTGTATACTTGAGTACATTCCTACCCTCTTCATGTGTCTTTACTTGCCTAAGCAATGGCTCATGGTCTCCACTGCTATTTATACTCGCTCCTGTTCTGTTCATTGTCTCTGGAGCATCTGGCTTGGGCCACTGTCAGAGAGACAGGGCCGGCTCCAGGCACCAGCCGACCAAGCACGTGCTTGGGGCGGCACCTTATAAGGGGCGGCCAATATTGGGGTGGCGGGGCGGCCCTCGGGGGTATTTTTTTTTTTTTGGTTCGGTGGGGTGGTGCTCAGGGTGTTTTTTGTTGTTGTTGGTTTTGGTTCAGTGGGGCGGCGCTCGGGGGGATTGTTTTTGGTTCAGCGGGGCAGCGCTTGGGGGGGTTGGTTTTGGTTCAGTGGGGCAGTGCTGGGGTTTTTTTGTTTGTTTTTGGTTTGGCGGGGCGGCGCTGGGGGGGGGGTTGTTTTTGGTTCTGCGGGGCGGCGCTGGAGTTTTTTTGTTTTGTTTTGTTTTTGGTTTGGTGGGGCGGCGCTGGGTTTTTTGTTTTGTTTTGGGTTTGGCGGGGCGGCACTGGGGGGGCTGTTTTTGTTTTTGTTTCAGTGGGGCGGTGCTGGGGGAGGGTTGTTATGGCGGGGTGGGTTTTTTTTTTTTTTTTTTGCTTGGGGCGGCAAAAAAGTTAGAGCCGGCCCTGCAGAGAGAGAGGGGAAACTGAGCTAGATGGACGGATCACTAGACGCGATAAATCGATCCCCGATCGATTGATCACTACCCTAATTCCCCAAAATCTAATATTGGAAATGCAGAGCTAAGGAACCTCACAGCCGTTTTTAAATATTTAATGAAAATTGTGTGTATACACCCATACCCCACCCACAGGGTATTAATATATTCACATGATTTTTAGTGGAATGTCTGAAAATATTACGGTCTTCCTAAATATCTCCTGTAACAGTTTTTTTTTGGTTACTTCAGAGAATTTAGAGATTTTTACTAGCAAAATAAATGCCTGAAGTAAATTCATCAGAACAGTAAATCCAATAGTGGGATTATTATTTTTTTCTTATTCTGGGACACACACCACTCTTAGTTTTTGGAAGATGGTCATCGTAAGATGCAAAGCATCAGGGATAGCAGTGCCACAAATAAATAGTACTGTTCATCTGTAAATGATTTCCAACTGAAATTTTGGTAACACAGTAGTAAAAATTATTAGGCAGAAATCTAAACAGATAAGTCAAATTTACAAGGCAGGAGATACTATAGACATGAAGATCCATCTGCCTTTGTGTTTTATTTACTTATTCTTTCATACAAAACCCAAAAGGTGGCTTCTGTTTGGTGAGCATTCTCTAAGGAAACAAAAGGTCAGTTTTTCAGAGAAATTTTGTCCACGTAACTTGTAGAAAGATGATACATAGTATCATAATATGATCTAATTTACATGAATCTGCTGAAACACTTCTGGCATAATTTAGATTTGATTTGATTTGCTGGATTGAACCACTTTCAGTGGTATTCCATTATCAGCAGTAGATTGACCCTGACATCCTTAATAAATTAATCTGTCTGTCTGACAAGGTATCACACAACGTGCTGCTCCTTCTCCGTCCTGCACCACTTAGGACTGCAAAGAGAGTAACAAGAGTGATAGTGGACTTGCGACCGATATTGCTGCATAAAACACATAACTAAGATGTGCATAACCGCTTATGCTACGCTGATATCATCTATGATTCGTACAACAGCAGCGAGAAGCCCCAAGCAAAGATCATAGCCCCATTGTGCTAGATGGGCACTGTTTTAAATCAATCACTCCACAGCTTTTTGAACTATGAACATTTTACTAGAGCTTTTACTGGAAATTTACGCTTCACACCCAGGGAATTATTAAATGTAAATTAGCACACAGATAGCAATTATTGTTTTGTTTGTACTAAAAAGCTATTTATTTCAGTAAAACTCATAAGCTTTTGCTATTCTTTTAATGGTGCAATCCTGATAGTTAATTAAAGCGCGTAGGATGTGATCTTTGCGATCAAAAACCTAAACATTTTGCCCTTGCATCTCTCTCCCACTTCAAAGATCTGTTTCAGAGATGAATCATCTCTGGCCTACAGTGTCCATACTATGGAATCAAGTTTTCCAACAGACAATTTATTTAACAGTCTCTATAAACTGTCCATGATCATTCTTTCCTAATACACAGGGCCCAGCTATTATAGTTAGAACTTGTGTTGGCGGAAGGACAATAAGAAAACAAACAAGGATGAATCAAATTTCTACAGCACACCAAAGCTTAAAGTCTAATCACGTTAGCCTAAGAAGCTGGAATAAATACATACACTTAAATGGTGAGCTCTTGCTCCAGAGGTGAATAAGCCTTAGAATAACTTTATTCTGTTCCTGATCCTGCTGGTCTTTGCATGCAGAGCTCTCATGGACTTCAGCATGTTATGACTACATGGAAACAGCATTATAACTGAAATTGTTTGCCACCCTTAACTACAGCAGGCACTATCAATTCCCCCATTATTAGTGATACTAGGAACTAACAAAGAAGGTGCCTGACAAAGGAATGTATAAGAACACAGATGCAGAATCAGGTGCTTTTTGTTATTGTTTAAATGCAAAACGGATGCCCCAAAAGAGGTCTTCTATAAAATCACCCAAATGTGGAGCCCAACTGCAATACAAGTAGTTTGATATGGACAATTTCATAGCTCTCTGTAAAAGAGAATTTATAAGGATTATGAGTGAGGATAAAACGTATCACTGACAAATTCCCTCTGCAATGTCCAAGCAGATTTCTCACTAGCAGTGCATGTATGATTTTAAGACACAGGGGTAGAGGTAGATGAATTTCTAAAGATTACTTGCTGCCACCTAGTGTTTGGCACTGACAACCTGCAATAAAGAGGAGATGGAAAGCTAAATTGTGCAACCTTTACTCGGATACATGAGTATTTCTCATCTGAGTAATCAGTCACCAACATGATGAAGGGTTGCCCAATCTAGCCCTGCAGTGACGTTATTTAAAATCATGATGAAGTAAGCCATGTCTTGTGCTTTACTAATGACATTTATTGTGTTACAGTTAATATTTGTAACCAAAAGCTGTAATCGGTATTATCTCATTTATGTTATTATGTCACTGTAGGACCTGATCCAGCAACTCCTTACCTACATGAATAGTCCCATTCAAATCAGGGGTACTATTTGCGTGAGTAGAGCTTACTCACATGAATAAGGGTTTTCAGGATCAGATACTTAGGCCTTAACCTTGCAATCACATAATCACATATGAATATTCCCACTGACTTCACTGGGGCTACTCATGCATAAAGTTAAGTGTGTGCACAAGTGTGTTCAGGATTGGGGCCTTAGATTCCAAGATCCTCAAGGCGCCTCATCACCTCTAGTCACTTGTAAAGAGCCAGGTGCAGGCAGTAGTTATCCAAGTATAATATCTATCTGACGGAAGGGTTAAAATGTGAAATGTTCAGTTTTAAATACCCGCAGCACTGAAGTTATGAGTAGAGCCCCGCCCGGATATAAAAATGTGGATCCGCATCCGCCAGAATCAATGTGCATCTGACCTGCTGTCCACTAGCCATCTTTTATGTGTATCCACCCCCACAGCAGCAAGCTGTCTCACAAGGGCTAGCGATGGGGGAAGGCGGGAAGGGAGTGGAGATGAGCAAGTGGCAGGGGGGCTCTTGAAGGGAAAAGGCAGTGCCAAGGCAGAGACTGGGGGTAAAGGGCAGCATGGGGGCAGGGTCTTGAGGAGAAGAGGTGGTGCGGTGGCTGGGGAGAAGGGGCATTGCATAGTGAGCACAGGAAGGGTCGGGGGCCAGGGTTCTGCCCACTCCAATTCCCGTGGTTGGGGGCGGGCCCAGCTGCCTAGGAACCAGGGGGCCGGGAGCATGGCCAGTGCTGCCGGCTGGGTCATGGTGGGGACACTGGCGCTGCCTGAGGGGCCTAAGCTGCTGGACCGGAAGTGGCGCAATAAGCAGGTGCTGGACAACCCTGACTCCGGCCTGCCACCCAGCCTCAACCACTGGCTGCTGGCAGCTGGCCCCAAGCGTGCTGTGCCCCTGGGGCTGCCTGAGCCAGACGCTGTGGGCCAGGCACTGCTGGCGAGTAGAGCCCTGCGCGGTTGTATCTGCATCCGATCCACTATCTGCAAAAATGGTCCCTGGATATGAAGTGGATATCCAGCGATTTGCAGGGCTCTAGTTATGAGATGTTTAAGATACTGTACTAGTCAATATTGCTATTTAACACAAAATCAATCAATCACTTACCTTGGAAGTTCATTCTCAAATCTGTACATTATTGTCCCAACACAAACTATTCACAGGAGTAAATTTATGGACCTGCATGTTCACAAAATTGGGTCCAAGATGCATAGAGAGAGAAATTATGCAATTGCAGATTTGCAAGATAATTGTGATCTGGTCCTTTATTCTTAAGGGTTTGTAATCCTTCTGCATTTTGTCTTCAGATCTTTAATAACTAATATAATTTGTCAACACCTGCAATACAGTTACCTGTTACCAGGCCCTAGCTAGTCAGGGATGTTCAAGAACCTTGGGTGAAATCCTAGCCCCGTTGAAGTCAATAGGAGTTTTGCCATAGACTTCTATGGACCAGGATTTCATTCCTTGCATGGAATTTCACTGCAGTCTGCACAGGTTAAATGGGCCAGAAAAATAAGCATTCCTAGTGATTCAACAGCCCAAGGATCAGTCTTTCTGCTTTGGTACACTCTTCTTGAGTTACAGGGACAGGATCAACTTAAAGCCACTTTTCTGTTTAAACATTTAGTACCTACTGTAGTGACAAACACCACCTAAAACACCCTCTCTCTCTTCTGTACAGTCAGTTTGGCCCTGATGCTGCTCTGAGAACCAATAATACAGATCCTGTTGTCTGTGAGGCATTTCACAGACTTTAAATGGACTCTCCACACATACACCAGTGCACCTTAGTGGATCACAATGCAGGGAAGGTACCTTAGACAGGCAGTTTCTCTCTTGCTGTATAAACACCAACATCAGAATTATTTTAAAGGAATTAAGAACATGGGTATTATTTAAAGGGTACTGAATATTCAAATGGAATGTTCCCAAATGAGTCAATTAAAATTGACAGTGTTCTATTAACACTTTTACCACCTACATTCACACTAATTCCATTCAGCATGCCTCAAACCAACCCTCTAGATCAACATCCTTGTTTATAAGCATGTTCATATGGATTACAGTAGATGTATCAAACATACCAATCCAATCATGGAAAATATACTGGTCTTTGAAATGTGAATTTCTCACTCAGTTTTGTACATGCACTGACAGGTTTCCTGTGAGATTGCTAAATTGGAGAATAAGCTCCGTTCATTCTCCTATCAAGTTAATGCCAACGTAAAACACATTCTTGCACACTAGGTGGCAGATTTGTATTATTCTTGCAGAGGCAAAGGACTGAAGATAAAGGAAGTAATACCAGGCCTTAAATGTGTAGCAAAGCAAGTCCTTCCCCCCTCTCCCTCCAGTGAAACATTATCCCTGCAGAAGAAAAAGTGTCTCCCTGAATGCTTTATAGTAATTTAGTAATTAAAACTAGCAACACATATCAATAAACATTCCTATTCTATACTCAATTAAATTTACAATGGGACCATATCAGACAGGGGACACAAATCCTGACCATGGTTACATGGAGCTGTAAATAACAGGTTTGCTGATCCTCGGTAGAACAGGCTCATGGTGGAGTTGCTCTATAGGTGAGGGATGAGATGCTCTATGGTGTGGGAGGTGGGTTTATGTTGAAATGTAAATGAGATTCCTATCTCTGATATGGCCCTCTGTGTCCCCTGCTGCTCTTCCTTCCCCACGCTGCAGACCTGCTCCAACCCCACACAGAGGTGTCATGAAGTAGAGAGGGGCACCTGGCCCTGTGTGTGTGTGTGTTGGGCAAGGTGGAGGGAGATAGCACTAGGAATCACAGATGGGAATGTTTGCCCAGTCCTCTCTCCCAACTGAAAGTTCCATTTCAAAACTGCCAGCCAGGAACACTAGGGTTACCATATTTCCACAAGCAAAAAAGAGGACACGGGGGGGGGGGGGGGGAGACCCACTCTAGCCCCACCGCTGCCCCGCCCCCATCCACTCCCTCCCACTTCCCACCCCCTGATTGTCCCCCTCAGAACCTCCAACCCCCCCACACTCCTTGTCCCCTGACTGCCCCCTCCTGGGACCCCTGCCACTAACTGCCCCCTAGGACTCCACCTCCTATCTAAGCTGTCCTGCTTCTTGTCCCCTGACTGCCCCCTCCTGAGAACCCCCCACCCGCACTTCCCCCTTACGATCCTACCTGTCCCCTGACTGCCCTGACCCTTATTCACACCCCCACCCCATATTCATACCCCCGCCCCCAGACAGACCCCCGGGACTCCCATGCCCTATCCAACTGCTTCCCGCCCTCTGACAGGACCCCCAGAACTCCCGACCCATCCAACCCCCTCTGCTCCCTGCCTGCCTTGACCCCTCTCCACACCCCTGCCCCCGACAGCCCCCCCAGAACCCCAGACCCATCTAACGCCCCCTGCTCCCTGTCCCTGACTGTCCTGACCCCTCCCCACACCCCTGCCCCCCTGACAGCCCCCCCCCAAACTCCCGACCCATCCAACCCCCCCCTCCCTGTCCCCTGACCAGGGCCGGCTTTAAAGAGCCCAGGAATCGGGCTGTGCTCTGGTGTGAGCTCCAGCCGGGCTGCGGGGCTTGGGGCCGGGCCGGAGGTGCTCGGCCGGAGCTGGGCCGGCACGCTCGGCCGGAACCGGGGCCGGTGCTGCTGGGGGCCGGGCCGGAGCCGCTGGGGCCGCCGGGTGCCGCTCGGCCTGGGCCGGAGGGAGCCGCTCGGCCACGGCCACGCCTCCCTGGAGCTCTCCTCCTCGCGCCGCCCCCCGCCCCAGCTTACCTGCTGCTGCCTCCTACCTGCCCCTGGTTCTTTTCAGGCTTCCCGCGAAGATCTGATTCGCGGGAAGCAGGGGAGGGGGAGGAGCAGGGGGGCGGAGCGTTCGCGGGGGGGAGGAGGGGAAGACAGCTGCGGGGCCGGACAGCGTGGTAAGGCTGCAGGGGATGGGGGGAGCCGGGAAAGGGCTTTGCTGCCCAGCGGCGCTTGGCCGCCGCTTTTCTGTCTATAAATAGCTGACTGGGGGGAAATCCTAGACATTTTTAGAGTTTTAAAAATCCCCCCCCGGACAGCTATTTATAGACTGAAAAGCCGGACATGTCCGGGGAAATCCGGACATATGGTAGCCCTAAGGAGCACCATATTAGTATGGGTAGTCCATTTAAGGCTATTTGCTACACTATTCCCAAGGAGCAAATGTGCAGTCCCTCTAGCCTTCCTCTCTAACGGTCTGGGTAGGTAGAGGCCAGAGGTGACTTTTCAGCAGCTGTGCTTTGCCTACACAGCGACTCTTGCGGAGATAGGAAACCTCTCAGGATTCATGTAGTATTCTACAGCTGCAGAGCATGGTCAGGCCATCTAGCTTCAGCCAAGCTCCATGCTGCAGCAGGAGTGAAATCAGTTGGCTGGGTATATTTGCAGACAACTAATTCAGTGTAAAGTCTTGATATTTTTAGCTTATTGTTTATAAAGTATATTGAACAAATACTGCACTATGAAGCCTCGTAGGTCAAATACACTGTTTATTCATCTGGGTTGTTTTGGCTGGGGCTGGAGAGGAGGAGTTTGAATGCAGAAAGCAGCATGGGAGTAAAAAACATGATCGCTAGGGGGAAGCTGAAAAGAACCGACAGCAGCTGGCCCCAGGGGCGCCCCCAGCAGCAGTTGGTGTAGCAGGCCTTGGGGTCAGCCGCACCAGCCGCTGCAGAAGTCACAGAGGTTCTGGCAGGGCCGGTGCTACCATTAAGGCAAACTAGGCGGTTGCCTAGGGCGCCAAGATTTGGGGGCGCCAAAAAGCGGTGCCCCCAATTTTTTTTACAGCGTTCCTACGCCCCCTCCCCAAGCGCGCGGTCGCTGCTCCACTTCTCCCGCCTCCCAGGCTTGCAGCGCCAATCAGCTGTTTGGCGGCGCAAGCCTGGGAGGGGAGGAGAATTAGAGCGGGGGCGGCGTGCTCGGGGAGGAGGCGGAGCAGAGGTGAGCTGGGATGGGGAGTTGCCGCACAGCTCCCTGGGCTGCGGGGGTGGGGAGCTGCTGCAGGGCTCCCCACCCCAGCTCACCTCTGCTACGCCCCCTCCCTGAGCACACCGTCGCTGCTCCACTTCTCCCGCCTCCCAGGCTTGCGGTGCCAATCAGCCGTTTGGCGCTGCAAGCCTGAGTGGGGAGGAGAATTAGAGCGGGGGCGGCGTGCTCGGGGAGGAGGAGGAGCAGAGGTGAGCTGGGGTGGGGAGCTGCCGCATGGTTCCCCGGGAGGGAGGGGAGTTGCTGCGGGGTGGGGCGCCTCAGGGCAGGGGGGGAGTTGCCTTGGGGGAGGCGCCTCAGGGTGGAGTGGGGGGGTGATGAGCTGCCGCAGGGCTGGGGGGGTGGCGCGCAAGGTGGAAGTTTCGCCTAGGGCGCGAAACTTCCTTGCACTGGCCCTGGGTTCTGGAAAGTCATGGAATCCGTGACAGACTTGCAGCCTTATGCATGAGTAACCTCCTGCTATTTAGAATAAAGCTGGCTTTCCTCAGAAGATTATATAGAAATTCTAACAGCCTAAGTGCCGGTAACAGGTCTGATTGAGAAATTGCCTTAAAAGGCTGGTCGAATGCACGAAGCCACACTGCGAGGTCTATGCAAGGACTTACCACAGCTGCAGTCCCTGAACTCACAGGAATTGCACACCTGGCACCTGGAAGGGCCAGGCCGGCCCCCCTAGCCAAAGCATTGCACTTGGAGCTTGTGTTGAATTGATTATCCACCATTACCCATTGTCCTTTACAAGGTCCCTACTTTCCAGGAAAGTTTCCGCTGCTAGATCTAACTTCTGCATCCTGTCAGAAATTTTGATTTCTGTACTTATTCACAAGTGAATTTTTCCTTCTGATGGGGACCCGGGAAGCATAGGTTTCAGAATTCATATAACTTCTGACATACACATCAGTCTACTGCTATCTGGGTCATCTGTACTGACCAAATATTTGAATGATTGTGCTAAGCTTGAGCACGGGAATTCCATTATTCCTGACCACATGTTTGAAATGAATGAATTTTGAAGTACTCACAGTGAATTCAGTTTGAATTCCAGCTATTTTATTGGCATAAAATCAGCCATACTGGGTCAGACCAATGGTCCAGTTAGCCCAGTATCCTGTCTTCTGACAGTGGCCAATGCCAGATGCTTTAAAGGGAATGAACGGAACAGGGCAATCATCAAGTGCTCCATTCACGGTCATCTAGCCCCCCCATCTGGCAGCCAGAGGCTTAGGGACGCCCAGGGCATGGGGTTGCATCCCTGACCAATTTGGCTAATAGCCATTGATGGACCTATCCTCAGTGAATTTACCTAATTCTTTTTTTAATCCAGTTATAGTTTTGGCTTTCACAACATCCCCTGGCAGCAAATTCCACAGGTGGACCATGCGTTGTGTGAAGTAGTACTTCCTTTGTGTTTGTTTTAAACCTGCTGCCTGTTAGTTTCATTAGGTGACCCCTGGTTTTGGTGTTATGTGAAGGGGTAAATAAAACGTCCTTAGTAATTTTCTCCACGTCCTTAGTAATTTTCTCCACACCATTTGTGATTTGATAGATCTCTATCATATCCCCCCCTTAGTTGTCTCTTTTCCAAACTGAATAGTCCCAGTCTTTTTAATCTCTCCTCATATGAAAGCTGTTCCATACCCCTAAGCATTTTTGTTGCCCTTCTCTGTAACTTTTAGGGTGACCAGATGGCAAGTGTGAAAAACTGGGACAGGGGGAGAGGGGTAATAGGTGTCTATATAAGAAAAAGCCCCAAATATCAGGACTGTCCCTATAAAATCGGGACATCTGGTCACCCTAGCACCTTTCCCATTTCTAATATATCTTTTTAGAGATGGGGCAACCAGAACTGCACACAGTATTCAAGATATGAGTGTACCATGGATTTATACAATGGAAGTGTGATATTTGCTGTCTTATTATTGATCTCTTTCCCAAATGGTTCCTACCATTGTTAGCTTTTTTGAAAACATCTGCTTAATGTGCAGCACCAGTCAGCAAACTATCCACAATGACTACAAGGTCTTTTTCTTGAGTGGTAGCAGCTAATTTAGATCCCATCACTGTGTATGTATAGTTGGGATGATGTTTACCCATAGGCATTTCTCATCAACACTGAATTTAATCTGTCATTTTGTTACCCAGTCACGCACTATTGTGAGATCCCTTTGTAACGCTTTGCAATCACCTTTGGATGTAACTATCTTGAGTATTTTCTATTGTCCACAAACTTTGCCTCCTCACTGCTTATTCCAGATCATGTATGAATATGTTGAACAGCACTGGTCCCAGTAGAGATCCCCGGGGGACACTGGTATTTACCTCTCTCCATTCTGAAAACTGACCATTTATTCCTGCCCTTTAACCAGTTACTGATCCATGAGGGGACCTTCCCTCTTATCCCATGACTGCTCAGTTTGCTTAAGAGCCTTTGGTTAGGGACCACGTCAAAGGCTTTTTGAAAATCCAAGTACACTTGACAAGCTGTTGAAGTGTTCCCAAAGTATATAAAAAAAGCACAGAACCTTCAGGTCTCTGCCAGATATAGATACAATACATCAGGCATCTACTTGGAATGGAGCTTCACAGGATGTATGGGGTTTTATCTCCTGTGCCCATTTGTCACTGTTGCTCAGGTTCAAGTAGGTGGCACCTTGCTACAAAGAGTGACGGCTATCCCTGCTGTCTATTTGCTTTCCCAACTCAGCTCCTTATGTAACAGGGCTTGATCCAAAGCCCATTGAAGCCAATGAGAGTCTTTCCCTTACTTGGATTAGGCTCAAAGCAAACAATCAATTCTGTCTCAGGGAGCATCAACAAACCATCACTTAAGTTCTGATTGTAGAATCTACATTACTTTTTAGCTCCCGGGGAATAACCATTAGCAATATACTTTTTGCATTACAAACTAGGCACATTCGATACAAAAGTAATTAAAGAGGGAATAAATGTAGAAACCCACAATGCCTTTATTACCATATCACCTTTGTGACCTAAAACCACACTTCACAAATTTTAAAGGGGCTTTTTAGCCCAGCATCATTTTGTGATTCAGAACACATTATATTGTGGGCACGTTTCCACGAAAATAGAAAAAACATATTAGTTAAAATGTGCTAACTGTAGTGTAGACAAGGGATAAACTTTTCAGAAGTCCCTCAGTGATTTAGGAGCCGAAGTCCCATTGTCAAAAGTGACTTAGAATCCTCCATCTCATTGAAAGTATAGGTTCCTAAGTGACTAAGACTCCGATCTACAAAGGTATTTAGGTACCTAACTCCCCTGAAATCAATGGGAATTAGGCACCTTTGGGGATCTGTGCCAAAGTCAATTTTGAAAATGGGACTTAAATTTTCAGAAGTACCTTACTTAAGTCCTCAAATAGATTGTCCTGGGAGGGGGGGAAGGGGGGGAATATGGTGATAAGATCTTGTGCAGTAATTATATTGTTAAGGAGGTGGGAGGACGGGAGAGAAAGAGAAAAAAAAGTGGATAATCACCAGGTAACATGAAAGCAAGTCCACTGTGCATAGAACTCCTACAGTATACAATAGGAGTTATATGCACAGCCCCATTGCCAGATTGGACCCTATATGATTTCCAGGACTAATAAAAACAACTACTTCATAAATACAAGGAGAGACAAGATAGTGTCGGTCTATTAAAATAATTGCAAATGGCTCTCACCGTCCCAATGGCATCAGGTTTTGTCTTTGTACACTGTCTCACAACTCTTCACCTAGTCAGACAGAGCTCAATCCTGCAGATTTTAAGCCTAAAGACGGATCACCCCAAAGAAATCCATAAAATGGATGAGATTGCAGCAAAACAGTAATCTGATTTTTCCTTTATATAACATCTTTGTTAATTTATGGCCAAATACCCACTGGATCAGATATGCGGCGCATCCTGTGGAATGCGATTGTCCTTATTCTTATGCACATCTAGCAGGCAAATGCCTTTCTGCTCTTTCCATTACTCCAGTACTTCTTTTACGCAACGGCAAGCTATTTTAATCACACCAGAAATCCTTCTTTGCTTTTCAACAATCCAGACCTCACAGGTAGAGAGCGCATTACACAGCAGTTGGCAGTAAACCTGATTTTGGCAAGGAGGATTAACAAATACAAATGAATGATTTGTACTCTCAGAATTGATATTTTTTCATGGATGGAAAGAAGCCGATAAGAATTTTAAGTCACAGAACTTCTCTTCTAGGATAGTGGTAGAGTAAGAGTAAGAAAGAAAGAGCAGCATGTGTGAATATGAGAGAGAGAAAAAACATGCGTGCACATGTCGGGTGTGTGATACTATAGAGCCAACTGAACATGCATTTATCATGCCCCTTGGACTGTCTCACCTGCACTCTGCCCATCTTCCCTGAGCTTAGTCTAGAATGTCTAAATTCTAAAGGATCTTCACACAGCTGCCCTAATATATTTTTTTTAATCTTCCTTCCCCAAGTGTGGTGCTTCTCTCTCCACATTACCCTTGCCTAAGGCCCAAAATGGACAATCACTCCAGTGCCAGGCTTACGATCTGATATCTTGCAGCCCTGCAGGGCTAGAAATGGGAGCTCTATACAATTGGAAAAGGGACTTGCAGTTGTCCACTCTGAGGGCATGTCTACATTTACCTCCGCAGTGATTGATCCCGCAGGGGTTGATTTATCGTGTCTAGTGAAGACACGATAAATCGACCGCCGAGCGCTCTCCCATCGACTCTGGTACTCCACCAGAGCGAGAGGCGTAGGCGGAGTCGACGGGGGAGCGGCAGCAGTCAACTTACCGCAATGAAGACACCGCGGTAAGTAGATCTAAGTACGTCAACTTCAGCTACATTATTCATGTAGTTGAAGTTGCATAACTTAGATCGATCCCCCCTACCCCCATGTAGGCCAGGGCTGACACGTGACACTGTCACGTAACCCTGGACAGTGCCAATGTATTGCCCATTGGAGGTATGACATTTTTATGCATGTAAAATCTATTTTAGGTCATTTTTATATTTGTTTTTAAAAATACATTTGCTAGAGTATTCTCTCTCCCTCGAAGTATTTAATAGTTGATTTGGGGTATAGCTCTCCACTAACACTTTATATGCTGCTTGTCTCAGACTAAACTCTTTGGGATGTGGATATCTTCCTTTTGGGTTAGACAGTGTCTAGCATGCTGTGGCTTGGATCCCGATTGTGTGCTACCCCAATACTATTAGTATTTGTAATAATGATAATACAAATACAATATACACATAAATCCTGGTTATACTGGAGTCAATGGCAGAGCTCCAATTGACTTAAAAGGTCCAGGATTTAATCTCATGGCTATAGTGGGGATGAAAGGAAAGGAAACTGGCTGATTTACAGTGCATCAAATGACGGCCCAGTTTCTGAACTTGGTTGCTGTACCTGCACTGATCTGCGACAAAGTCTGTGGGACTCCAGGCAGGCCCAGCATTCCATCTGTACCCTATTAATAGCAGGTCCTGGGCCAACAAATATGCATTTGGTGATGAAGAAATATAACCCTCAGTCCTTCTGGAGAACATGTACCAACATTACTCCTGTAAAACTGCCAAGAGCTGGAACCTGCATGAAAAGCTCAAAGACAATAGGAAACCCAGATCCTGTACACTACCTTCATGGGAGCAAGCTGGATGGGTGTGATACATGAAGGGTCCACCATAGGCTTCGGCCTGTTTGCGGTGTCTGCTAGCAAGCTGTGCCACTGTTGAGGTAGTCCTGTAAATTTTTGTTCTCTGGGATCAAATCCAGTGTGAACCCGGTGCTCAAAATTTGACGGTCCAGAAATTTCAAGCCTTTTCTTTTTCTTTCCAAACATGGTGGAAAAACCTGAGGGGAAGGGGAGGTATGGGAGAACAGAAACAAGAAGTAGTTTATCTTGACATTGTCTCAACTTTTTAATCTGTCATCGTTACCTGCGGAGTATAAAACGGATGTTAATTTTTACTGATTCAAAATTTCCAATTCTGCCTCATTTACTCACATGGAGTAGTGCTTTACTCTGCACATAATCCCACCGGGATCTATTGGAGGTCTGATGATGTAGTTGGGGACTGGTCCTGCTTTGAGCAGGAGGTTGGACTAGATGACCTCCTGAGGTCCCTTCCAACCCTGATATTCTATGATTCTATGATTTGGCCCCGGTTATTGTAGTATCTGAATGCCTCATAATCCTTTCTGTATTTATCCTCAAAGTGATTAGCTATGTCATGATAATGATGATACCTAATATGAAACAGAAGTAAATAGAAGAACTTGCATCTCAGAACTATAGGCCAGATGCTCATCAGGCTTAAATCTTGTCAGGAGGACTGTTTTCACCAGCCGAGCATCAGGTCCTAATACATCCATACTTAGATTGCATCCTGCTGAAGTTAGAAGAGGGTTCGTTGCTTGTTCGCCATTTCAGTAATGCCAGACAAGCAGAGATCCTGCTTCAGATTCCAGCCACCCTTCAGCGTCTTCGCCTATACTAGCAAAATCTGCATTCATGCAGCGCAGCTCGCCTTTTGGAGAGAAAAGATCTCCTGCGAAAAGAGACTATTGAGGGCCTGACGGTGCCATTTAGACACAGCCCATAGCAAACGAGAGAGTGGAGCTGCACAGCCCTTGGGGGAACCCAGGAAACATCTGGCACACTGAGGGTGAGCACCTGCTCCCACGTCCCTTTGCAGGAGCAGTTTGCCATCTCCTGCACGGCTGGCTAGCATTCAGCCAACTTTCTGATTTGCAGAGGGGTGCTCGACCCTTGCTCTGCCCAAGGCCCCACCCCCACTCCACCCCTTCCTCCAAGGCCCCACCTCAGCTGCATGGTGAAGTTGGCTGTTTCCGTGACCACTGGAGCGTTTGCTTTGAAGAGCATGCCGTTGGGTCATCTTGTCTACCTGCTGCACAGTGACAGGACTGGGTTCATTATCGTTCTCCAACAATCTCCAGTACCCTTGGATGGGAGTTCGATCTAGCCCTGTGTATCTCCAGTGAGGGCGATTTTACAATTACCCCGGACAACTGGTTCCAGGGTTTGTTCTGATAATGCCTTTTGGGATATTTAACATTTTTTTTATGCTATGATTTAATCCTCAAGAGACTGACTAATCATTCCTGGGGCTAGATTACCCCTAACCCTTTGTGGCTCTGGCCACGGCGAGCAGGGACAGCAGGTGAGCAGAGGCTGCTTGCCCAGTACTTGCAAGGGGTGGCCAGAGAGGGTCAAGGAGTGGGTGTCCCGATGCACAGGGGAAAGATGGATAAACTGCACCCTGTAAAGGGCTGAAGTAATTTACTCCAGATCCCGCAGCAAAGAAGGTGCAGGGGTCACAAGTCTCACCCAGGCTACTGCCAGGGCAGGACAGCTTCCACACCACCACTTACTCTGAGCACAGCCTAATGACTCATTCCAGCCTACAGTGTGTTCGACATCCTGGAGAAGGGCCATGTTTCTAGGGCTTTAGCCAGATTGCTGTGGGGCCATTATACCAGGGAAGAGGAAGGATTCCAAGCAACTAGGGAGTGGGATAGGTTTGGGTTTTTTTGGGGGGGGTTGGGGGGTGGGAGGGAGCCATTCCTGCTGCCTCATGCTGGACAAACCCTCTCTCCTCCATCTAAGACCATGGTCCTGAAATAACCCACTTATCTCTGGTACCAGTATTCAGCGCGTCTGTTGGACTGGGAACCAGCAAGACCAGAAGCATTTGGAGCAAGCACAGGGGCGGCAGCTTGAGCTAACGGGGAGGTGGGGCCAGCAGTGCTCAAAGATGGGTAGAGGTCTGGAGAACATTGGGCTCATGGGAAGCTAGTCCAGCTCTGGGCTGGGAACTGGCTGTGGGGCTGGAGGAGGGGAGGGAGACAGAGGAGAAAAAGGCAGTGTTTCTGCTGCTTGGAAATAGGATGCAAGTCTCCTATTTCTGTAAAGAGCACATAGCAAATAGGAGGATGATTTAGTTGGGAATTGGTCCTGCTTTGAGCAGGGGGTTGGACTAGATGACCTCCTGAGGTCCCTTCCAACCCTGCTATTTTATGATTCCTCCATGGCCCTCTAAGGGTTAAACCCATTACTCCTAGTTTTATCCTCCTTGACTTGAGAATAAATTGATGCCTGTCCTCTTCACACCTTCCCTTTACATACTTGTAGACAATTATGTGTCCTTTAAGCTTATTTTCTCCAGATAGAACAGGCCTAGTTCTTTTAACCTTTCCTCATAGGTCTTATTTTCCAAACCTTTCATCGGTTTTGTTCCTCTCTTCTGAGCTCTCTCTAATTATTGTGTCTTGTTTGAAATCAAGTGCCCTTTAGTCTCTTTCTCTCTCTCCTGCTAAGATCTTACTTACAGTCATTTTTAGCTTCCTTTTATCACTCTGCTCCTCCCATCTTTCCCATTCTTAGCATTCTGATCTCTTATTTTGTTTCCACTGGCACCTAACTATAAACCTGCACTCTCCAAGTTTTCAGCCATTGCTTCATTATTGGTCAGTATTAAATTAAAAAACAAACAAAACAGAAACACAATAACAAGCGGGAGCCCATGTCAGTGGAATCCTAATGACAGCAAGAGCAGACTACCTGGATCCACCTGTCAGCTCTGTTTTATCTTTAGAGAGTGTAAGCTCTTTGGGGCAGGATCCATCCTTTCGTTCTGTGTATTTGCAGTGCCTAGCACAAGGCTGCCCTGGTCAATGACTCCAGTTTCTGGGTGCTACAGTAACACAAATATTTTTATCCTAACCCATGGTTTTGGGTTGACATTTTTCATTTTTGGTTTCTAGCCACTGGCAATTTTTTAAAAAGTTTAAACAAAAGCCATGCCAATATTGCCAACCTCTAGCATTCACATAAATAAATAAATAAACACACAAATAAATAAAAAAAAATAATAAAAAAAACACAAGTCAGCCCCTCCCCACAAACACTAATAGCTTAAAAATCTCAAGATTTAAAATAAAAATAAAAATTGGGGTTCATTTGCTTTGACAGCTGAAGATTTCAAATGCACTTGAATAATGGTTTTAAGCTTTTCTCTGAAACGTACTTATTTTTAAAATCAAAGCTGAGATTCTCAGGCATTCACATGATTCCAGGACCTGGGGCTTTAAGAAAGACATCAACTACCACAAGACTTGCAATAAAATCATGAGAGTTGGAAACACTGCAGTGCCTTCCATTTTGAGTACAAGAGAACCTCATAAAAAAGATACTGCAGCTAGAACTGTGTGGGAATTGGATTTTCCTTTTATACATGAAATTTCAAAAAAATTTCCATTCTGAAATGGAACAACAACAAAAACATAAAAAAATGTAATTGAACTTCCTGTCAAACAAGATTCCAGAACAAAACCAAAAAGTGTCATTTTGTTTTAATTAAATTTTAACATTTCATTCTGATTTTGACTTTATTTTATTTATACATACATATAAACAAAAACTGGAATGAACTATTTTGAAACAAAAAAAAGTCTGAATGTTTCATTCTGAAAACATTAAAAATGGACATTTGCAATCAGAACACTCAGTTCCATTTTTTAAAATCAGTCAAAATAGACTGGTTTCCATGAAACTTTGATTTCAACAAGATAGTATTCACCCAGACAGATGTTCCATTGGAAAAGTTTTGACCAGCTCTAATGACATGATTTTTGAGTCACACAATAGCTGAAATGGCTGGAGGTAGAAAGTTAAAATCTGGCATGGAAATAGCCCTCAGCCAGGAGAAGAGCCTTTATTTTTTCAAGAGTTATGCCTCTGTGAAAGTCACTTACTGAGCATGCACAGATATGGTCACTAAGTACACGTAAAGCAGCATTTACCCTTCCGTGTGTGTGGCTAATTTAGCTACAAGGGCAAAAGTGTAGGGGAAATATGCTGCAAATTGGTAGATACGCTTGTGGCTGAAGAACTGAAGGTGCAAAGGGCTCGAGCCCTGCTGTAATGTGGCCAAGTTCCTCTGTAGTTAGGGAAGAAACCTGAACGGAAAAGGAAGAACTCTTGCCGTTGTACTTCCTAAAGATGTCAGAAGAGGGGCTCATTTCCACCAGACTCTTAGGCCTGGTCTACACTACAGCTGCTGATCGAGCTAAGCTATGCAATGTGAGTTACGTTAGTAGCGTAACTCAAGTCGACGTAGCTCAGATCTACTCACGCGGGGTCCACACTACACTATGTCGACGGGAGATGCTCTCCCACCGACACTGCTTCCGCCTCTCATTGAGGTGGAATACAGAAATCAACGGGAGAGCACTCTTCCATCAACTGAGCTTGTCTTCACTAGACCCGCTAAATCAATGCTGCTGCATCGATTGCAGCAGTGCCGATTTAGCCCCGGAGTGAAGACAAGCCCTTAAAGAGCATCTGGTCAGGGCATACCAAGCCAAAGAGTTCCGTATTATGGAACTGATCAGAGACTGGAGTAGATCTTGAGAGATAAATAGAAAAGCAATACATGTTCCATTTATTGGCCAGCAGAGCTTCTTCATCCTGGAAAGCAAAGCTCCTTTTGTTATAAAAAAAAAGTTCCCCTTCCCCCTTTTTTTAAATTCCTCAGTAATCTTTCCTGGCTTCTCAGAGAGAACACAAAATTAGGTAAAAATTAATATGTTATATAATGCCACAAATGTACAGGCTTTATGATGGAGACCATAATTTTTGGTGGATTTATAGCTAGGCTAAATTTGGGGTTGAGAGTCGTGCAGTTCAATGCCTGCTCCAGGATTACATGCATCAGGTGTGCAAGGACATTTTGTCATGTAAACACTGACTTATCTAGCAGGATTCTCAGGTAGTATCAACTGATGTGAATTTTTCAGATAATGCAAGAGGTTGCATGTACTCTTTCTATTTTGAAATACCCCAGCTTTCCTTTGTAGGAAATCACATGCAAACCTTGACGCCCTGTGCAGAAGCCAATGACTGGTGTATGGTGGATCTTTTAGAGAGCATTTCTACATTACGTTCCTACACAATATCCTTTTCTCTGGCCTTCACAATGGCCATTGTGCCCCACTCATGTCCATGGAGAATGCCGCTACACAGCTCATCTTCCTATCCTGTAGCTTTGATTATGGCAATCCTCTTTGCATCCCCCACATTGGCTCCCTCTTTTCATATCAAGCATAATCTACTTGTCTTCACTTTCAAGGCCCGCCATAACATATCCCCACCCTACTTACCATTTTTCATTCAGTATCAAAAGCTCAGTTCCCACCACTGAGCAGCCCATGATACTAGCTTCCATCACCCACTTGTTAAAAATTTAACAAGTGTCTTTGTGCTTTCTCCCATGCTGCCCCTCACACTTGGGAGAAACATCTGCAAAATTGAAACTCTCCTCTTCCATGAAATCTACCAAAACCTGATGACAGATATGCTGCTAGTGTGTTGAAACCACTGTCAATCATGCTGACCTCTATTGTTATTGTTTGACTGTACTCCCCCCATCACTGTCTGTATCCACCCTCTTATACTTAGACTGTAAGCTTTTGGGGGGCAAGGATTGTCTTTGTTCTGTTTGTACAGCATCCCCTACCTCAATGGGACCTGACTGGGGCTACTAGTTGCTACAGTAATACAAAACAAATAATTTCTTAGACTTAGGCCCTCAACTTGCTCCATTAAAAAGTCAATGGCAGCTTTACCCCTGCCACAAGTGAACATAGGATAAAACCATCAAAACCATCTAGACCAGTGGCTCTAAATCTTTTCTGGCAAGGCATGCATTCTGATCCTTCCAGTGCCATGTGGTTGTGGTTGATTGGAGCCTGCTACTGTATCAAATGGGAAAAGGGGGGGAAATTTGTTACTCCCCTCCCCCCGTTCATGTAGAGCTTGTTTTCATCTAATTTCATGTTGCATTTTTCTTTAATGAGATCAACAAATGGCATGGTTGCTGATTGGAATGTATGTCCTCTACCGTCAAACCAGAAGATTCCATCTATACGTAATATACTGGTGAGTGTGTGCAACTGGTCCCCCATCTTTGCCCAATCCACAAAGGATGAGTGTCACACCCCCATCTGAAGAACTTTGGCAGCTCATGCTTCTAGTTCTTGAGGGCCCTGGTATTCAATTCTTGGTGCATTGGCCAAGATGGCATCACCTACACACTTCAGAAAGGAGAGGCAAAATTAAAGGGAGGTTTTCTGCCATACTGTTACACGAGTTAACAGTGTTATTTAGTAACAAGTTGGGGAAGCAGAGAGCATACTAAGCAAATGGAAGAGCAAGAGTCCTAAGGCTTATACATTGTTTTTGAAATAAACTCTAGACGCATCTCAACCTCTTGAAGATAAATAATTGGAGGAGTTTGTGCTTAAGCCTCGCAAAATCTCTGTTGCAGGCAAAATATCCCTCTGTTTTGAAAGTTAACCATAGTCCAGGTAAATGTCAGTTCTGGGTCCCACGGAATTTTAATCCTGTCATTGTTATTTTTGCAGACAACCGAATTTGATCCTGAGCCCAAGAATAAAAAATTCAGGTAACCAGGATCCATTAGCAGAGGCAAAGGTAGTGTTGTGAAGTGCTTAAAAAAAAAAAAAAAAAGTCCCACGAAGTCTATTATCTCTTGGTATCACCACCCACGTTAGTGCTCCCAGTTACTAATTTAATTCTTAGCACCATCCCCCCAGACTCATGGGCATTCTGTTGCCTTTAAATTAATGCAATATTTATAAATGGCTCCCTTGCAGGTCTCTGTGAATCCTTCCCACGGAGAAGGAGGAAATGGTGCTTGATGGATTCATGAATTTGGTACTGTTGTTAAAAGAAACAAAAGTAGGTGACGAGTTCACTCACGTTCACTAGTACCTTACTTGTGAATAATCCCACCGATTTCAATAGGATCACTCAGAGCAAGGTGCTACTGATCAGCAGTATGGGTGGCAGATTCTGTCCAAATGACAGCTACATTGATTTTGAACTAGTTCCAGGAGAGAAAGCATGGCCACAGAAAAACCAGTCACATGGGGATATTTCTATCATAACTATACTTCATTTGTACTAAAACATGTCTGCAAACAGCGCATTTATTCATTTTATGTTCATCTGGGAGGACGATCAAGGAGACAATCCTTCAATTATTGCAGAAGATGACATTAAGTCTGGTGATAAGGCTCAATAAAATAAAAATAAAAGGGATCAATCAAAGTGCCATAATAACTCTAGCAATGGCCAACTTTAACAAGCAACCTATGTTTATTTTATAACACGCATACTCTGCTTGCAGTGCCACAGACTTATGAGGTCTTCCTGATTTATGGAGTAAGCCAAGATATTGTAGAACAGATTAGAGATTGCCGTTGTCTCCTAGCAGAGAAAAGAGGGGCATGATGGTGTTAATCTGTAGTAACTCCACTGAAGTAGCTTATTACCTCAGAGCAAGGTTGAACGATACCTTCTCTCATTTCACAAGGTATGGAGCTGACAGGGCCGGCTCTGGCTTTTTTGCAGCCCCAGGCAAAAAAGCCTCCCGCCGCCCCCCGTCTCCTGGCGGGGAACGCAGCGAGCCCGGCCATGGGCCCGCTTTCTCCGGACGGCCGGAGCGCCGGGGGGAGGGCGGCGAGCCCGGCCACGGCTCCGTTCTCCCCAGAGGCCGGAGCGCTGGGAGGAGGGCAGAGAGCCCGGCCGGGGCCCTGCTCTCTCCGGCTGGCCGGAGCGCCGGGGGAGGGCAGCGAGCCCGCTGTGGCTCCGCTCTCCCTGGGTGAGCGCCGCCCCCCTCCAAGTGCCGCCCCAAGCACATGCTTGGTGGGCTGGTGCCTGGAGCTGGCCCTGGGAGCTGATGCCTATGGGAGGAATCCCAGCGTTTTAGTTACTTATATAATCAAAAGGCTCAATCCTACTGCCTGGTGAAACCAATGGGATTAGGAGGGGACCCATATTTTCTTTGCAAATTGAGGGCCAATTTTTCTGATGGTGTAGATTTCAGTGAAGCTGCACCAATTTACCCCAGAAGAGAATTAGTCATTGAGTATTCATAAAGTGGAAACTCATTGTTTATACCAACAGTGCCTTAAACGGCATCCCTTCCTAATACAGTTTTCCTTAGGACAGTACAAGATTGCTCCAGGCTACAGACCATTAATGTAGGTCCAACTCAGAGTCCTTTCTCCCTCTGCTACTGGGGCTTCTATTTTAAATTGCTTTATTAAAAATAATTTTAAACATTTATACTCTATGGATACACATTAATAGTGAATGTTCAAGCCCCCCCAGATGACCTCATTTCTTCCTCTCTCCCCTCCTCCCCCCCAAGGCTGAAAGACCCACCAGGCTGAATCCTACATCCTCATGAGGGACAGGGGCAATAGATTCCACCTGAAGTGGCTGCAGTTGATTTGAAAGAGTAGAGCAGGAGATGGGAGAAAGACACTCTAATGCTGCCCCTTCTTCCCTCTGCTTCTTCCGCGAATTAGTAACTGTCTGGAACTTCAAGGGAGAAACTCTCTTTTCCCAGCCCCTCCCCTGCACTGAAAGGAAAGACATCAGCTGCACTAGGAAGGTCCCCTTCGCCCCTTAGTGATCTGGAGCCAGCTCCAACACCCTTCTACTTCAGTCCAGGGCTAGGTGGCATGGAGAGGGTATATGCTGTCCCCAGCTGTCAGGCAGGTTCTTGGTGACTCGTGCCAGGTGGCACAGGTCAGAGCAGTGCCTAGGTAAAAGAACTCAGTCATTTAAAAAGCAAAAACACCTGTTTCATAAACGTGCATGAAGCCTACTACTATGTATACACTGAGATAATTTTAAACCAAAAAATAACTTTTGCAAGACTTGTATGAACTACAGAAACCCAAGTTTTCTCTCACTACAATAATTCACTAATAAGATGCTTCGTCCTAGTGAACCAGTAGAATCATCCATGTTATGCCAGCACTGTTAGTACAGCTACACTGCCAGGAAGGGTAGGTCAATATTTCTTACGTAAACCTATTTTCTTCAAACACACATGGCTGGATTGTAAAGATTCACTCTAGAGTGGCATTTTTCCTACTGCATCTCAGCCCCAGAATACATTTTCTTTTTAGCCATTACAAATTGAGCTCATTTTCAATTATTAAGAGCACAACACATTAAGTTCACCAGTGTTTAATTTTTTCCAATGACTCCCTGCAGGTCATTACCATGTAATCAGCATTAGTCCCTTTTAGTATTAAAATGGGCTAGCTATTAGTGTTTGAAAATTAGCTCTGTGCACTTTTGAATATTCATCTCTCTCAACGCTGGAATAGCTATACACTACACAAAGGGACTGTATAAGATACTGCTTAAACGCATATTTATATAAGGTGAAAGGGACACTGTCAGCTCCCATTTGATCCCAACTCCAAGCTGTCATAAAAAACAACAACCTAGGAACAACAACGTCCCCACAGTTATGAGTCCCCAGGTGGAAGTTTAAATTTCTACACAAGACAGACCCCAAACACTGATTCACTTAACACCTGAAAGCAGAGCTGATCTCATTCATTTGTATTGTTCAAACTGAGGGTCCAGTTTCCCACTCCTCCACAGGAAGGCTAATAGAGAGGAAATCTCTGCTGAGGTGTCTTCCCCATCATTCTGGGGGGGCGGGGTTTGCCCTATCACAGAACAGGCTCCACCCTAGCTCCTGGGATATCAGAGATCAGACCATCTGTTCAGAGGCACACTGCCTCCACCCAAGCTGTGACCTTGGCTGTGACCAACAAGACTGGTTGCACACGCTCATTGGTTGCACACGTCCATGCGACCAGTGCTTTGCAACCAGCGGCTGCCCTTAGCTGCCCTTTCCCCCTGGCCCCATTAAAGGCGGATCCTTACCACAGCCAAAAGTGTACTACAGCCTTTGACTGTTAGTTTTAAGAACATAAGAACGGCCATACTGGGTCAGAGCAAAGGTCCATCTAGCCCAGTGTCCTGTCTTCTGACAGTGGCCAATGCCAGGTGCTTCAGAGGGAATGAACAGAACAGGTAACCATCAAGTGATCCATCCCCCGTCGCCCATTCCCAGCTTCTGGCAAACAGAGGCTAGGGACACCATCCCTGCCCACCCTGGCTAATAGCCATTGATAGACCTATCCTCCATGTACTTATCTAGTTCTTTTTTGAACCCTGTTATAGTCTTGGCCTTCACATCATCCTCTGGCAAGGAGTTCCACAGGTTGACTGTGCATTGTGTGAAAAAATACTTCCTTTTGTTTGTTTTGCCAAGAACTTGCCTGGGTGAGAGGGGAAACGTTGGGGGAGATGATACTTATTTCCATTCTGTCCATGGCCAGTCCACTGCCTACCAACCTTCCCCCAACCCATACCCCCAGGCTCCTGGACAGCCCTCAGTAGGAGATTCTGCTCTGGATTTCGCCAAGCCCTCTTTCTAATCAGGAGTGGGAAGATCCACATGGTCATCTTGAGAACACAATCAGACCCTGGGAGAATTGTGTAGCAAATAAAAGTGAAACTTTAAAAAAACAAAACAAAAACCATAACTTAAGAATCCAGGGCATTGTTAGTAGTGAAGGTAAGGAAATGTGTGCTTACAACAGGCAATTGATATGCTAGCAGTTTCCCTTTAATAATCTTTTCATTTCTTAATGGCTTTCCGTAACAGTGACCTCAGTCATTCTGTTGTACAGTAAACAATGCAACAGTGCGCCATTAGCCTGCCAATTTCCGCTCGTGTTCTCTGATTAATAGGGCCCTTTTCCAATACTTGATCATAAACTAAAGAATATGACTTGAGCAACAAATCAAATTCAAGTGAGGATAGATGGTGTAGCTAGTGCTTCAGATGAATGTATGCAGGGCAAGTGTTCAATCCCGAGGGGAAGCTAATGTCCTCTTATTGATTCATCGTAGCATAAATCACTAGGAAGTACGCTGAAAGCGAAGCTAAGACATTGATACAAGCTCTGATTCTCCTCTCACGCTGGTGTAACTGCATTGACTGAAATGGAGTTACGGCTCATTATGCTGATACACATGAAAGGAGAATCAGGCTCATCGATTCGGATATGCAGCAAGGCCTCAAAAATTAGTAAATCTTAAATAATTCAGAATGGAGAGGAATTTCCAAAGCACTCGGCATTGGCTTAACTCTGCAGCCACGGAGCTTTACTGTGGACTTCAGTGGAAGCAGAGTTAGGCCAATGCCGAGTGCCTTGGAAAAAAATCTCCCCCGTAACTAATTAGGGGCTCAATTGTGCCTTGAAAGGGACAGCTCTTGGCAGTGGGCGGGATTCTGCTTTAGGCAGGCAGAATGCCGCTGGGAGCTCCAGAGTGCGCAGTGGCAACACACCAGCTGCTACCCTCCATAACCGGGGATAGCCTACTCCCCTTGCAGGCTTATCCCCACTCGGTGAGCTGGAGTGGCGGTATGGATAAGCAGCATGGCTTGTCTCCTCCCTGTGCCATCTTTGGTGCCTTCAGGATCCTGTGCTCTCCCCCCCACACCATTGGGTCCAGCCCTTATACAAGCAAGGCAATGAGGGGAAAGCTTCTAGTGCTCCCCCCATGTGCCTATGTACAGCCCAGGCCACAATCTGGCCCTGCACTATTAGAGCTCTATCAATTTTAGTCTATTGATCCCAGCCCCAAACCAGATCACTAGGGCTTTGTCAGGGCAGGAGTGAATTACATCATTAAAAACATGGTGTCAAGTACCAAGGGGTAGCCGTGTTAGTCTGTATCCACAAAAACAACAAGGAGTCCTCCTTGTTATCATTAAAAACATACATTACTGTACGTTAATGAATGACGGGCCAAGTAACCAATATGTAATCACCCTTAAAGTTACCGGAGCGCTGATCCAGACCAAAGACCCATAAAATAAGGGATGAAAAACCAAAAAGTCATACCCACTATTCTGTGCCAGTATGAGATCATGGCTAAACTGAGCAACTCCATACAGCTGTGACATATATACTTGTTGTTTAAAAGTAATCTTGCATTCAATCATACAGTGTAGTTAATTGGATGATGTTTGGCGACAGTAAATTTTGGTGCAACACACACAGAGCTGGTTTTGCTATTGTTAAACCCCAAACAATGTTCTGTCAAGCAAGTCAAACTAAGGTCATGTCTATACGTACAGTGCTGCAGTGGCACAGCTGTACTGAGACAGCTATACTGCTGTAGTGTGCGTGGCGAAGACGCTCTCTGCCGATGGGCGAGAACTCTCTTGGCATAAAAAAAACCCACCCGAGAGCAGCAGAAGCTATGCTGGTGGGATAAGCACACTCAGCGACATAGTGCTGTGCATACGAGTGCTTATGCCATGTCGCTCGGGGGTGGTTTAGTCACACCCAAGCAATATAAATTATGCCGGCATAAGCTGTAGTGTAGACATAACCTTCGTTTGCTAATTTTGTTTCAAAGAAATCCACTGAGTCTCAGCTCTGCAGCTGAGATAAGGGCAGGGAAGAATAGCAGTAAAAGGGTTCTGCATAGGTACTGGGTTTTGCACCCACTGTGGTTTTTCTTCTTCCTCCAACCTTGACAGTATTTTCCCCTCACTGTTTGAAACTGACGTCTCTTTTTAATCAAATGCGTGTTCTCTATTGTGCACATGCAATTTTTTTTAAAGTCATAATTTAATGCTAATTTTTTAGCTAAAGTGAAAATCACCACAAACATTGGGTGTTGGGGGGCAGGTGTGTGTGTGTGTGGGGGGGAAATCAAAGGAAATAGATGGACCATATAAACAGAGGGGCCTGAATGAAAGCCTCTAAAGTCAGTGGAAAAATTCCCCTATGACTTCAATGGTCTTTGGATCAGGCCCCACATGTCACTCATTTAGAAGGCAGATACAGTCCTCTGCAGTATGGAGGTATTATAGGTTCTCCTGAAGACCTTAAGAAGCTTGTATTCAAAATGGCAGTAGATTCAAGCATGTCCACTGCCTTTTAAAAAAGTCTGATATTTGTTTTATTAAAAAACAACGAACAAGTGTGCTGTGCCACGGGGCAGGATTTGCAGCTCTGCACTCCTGCTGACAGACAGCCCTTCAGCAGATTGGGTGAGTATGGTTTTCTGTATCTCCATCTCCTGGGTCTCTGGTAGTGTTACCAGAGAAGGGGAATTCATGGATTCAAAGTCCACTAGATTGTGATCATCTAGTCTGACCTCCTGTAGTGCAAAGGCCAGAGACCTGCCCCACAAATAATTCTTCATGCATACCTTTTAGAAAAAAAGCATCCAATCTTGATTTTAAAATGGTTGCACTATGACCCTCAGTAAATTGTTCCGCTGGTTAATCAACCTCATTCTCAAAAATGTATGCCTGGATGTATCTAGCTCCAGCTTCCAGCCACTGGATCGTGTTCTACCTTCCTCTGCTAGACGAGAAGAGCTGCACTTGTATGAGAAGCTAGCAGAGAGGATTACCGGAGAGAGATAGGAGAAGCCACAGGAGGAGAATGGGAGCCTGAGATGAAAGCGAGACTGAACAGGCTGATCTCAAGAGCCCTAAATGCGAATATAGGAGGAAGAGGGATGAGGTTTGCAAGATGAGAGGACCTAGTGGCGGACTAACAAAAGTGACAACCACTGGTTGATCTTGTCACAGATCTGACTATAACAGTGACCAGAAACTGAAAATAACTTTCACACAAGGGATAAGTTTAAAAGGAAACGGAATTGAATTCCCTGGGCTATAAGATAGTACGGAGGTGACTTTAATGGTTAGGAGAGAGAAGCTGAGGAATGATTTCCCTTTCTGTAACACCCATGTTATCCTTATTTGTAAACAATATGCTGTAACTCAGTCACAAGATGCAAGCTTGATGCAGGAATCACTGGGTGACAGATGTTCCTGGATGCAACAGAACCATTGTGCTTCCACTGCAGGGTGAAGCTGGCCACAGAGTGAGTGTGTGTAGTCCATGGGCTGCAACTGTGGTCCATGGGCTGCAACAACAACTGCACTGAAGTAGTCTATATCCTGTCTGGGGGGAGGGGTTGGGGGAGGGGAATTCTGCCCCTCTTAGCCCTGCAGAAATCCTCTGTGCTAAGCCTATTCTCAGACTTCACCCATGGGTCAAAGATGTACCTCTAGATAAACTCTTGGTAATGGTCAAGAGTGGCCTCTGATTCCGATATCACTCAACTGTGACTTGAACAAGAGAAAGTAGGGGCTCTAATATGACTTGAAGGCACTGCCCCATATTGGGGCAGAGTGAGGGGACTCGTCACCTCGGGGGGAGCTCTGGCAGACTCACACCTCAAAAACAGGTACCCTGCCTCCCAGAGCTCCAGGTAATGCAGCCAACATGCCATCCTTGGAGAACATAGCATTCTGCTTCCCTCCATGCCTAGCCAGTGTGGAACAAGTTGCGGGGAGGTTAGTGCTGACTGTAGCACTTGTCTTACACACCACAAACACGGGGACTACTACTGTGTTCAGCCCTAGTGCAGGTGTGTAAGGAATGGATATCCCTTGGGTCCTTCCCCAGCCAAAGTATCTGCATGGGAACCAGGCACACGCACACTCTCTAAGCCAGTAAAGCATCTAAACAAATATTATGAATGTAGGTCCCAAGTGTTCATTTGTTATCTAGAGGCAGATCTTGTTACTTCTTTGTAGACAATGGTTTTAGACCTCATTAATATTGTTTCTCTCAATTGCTATTTGAGTGCATTCTTAATTATACTATAGGCAGCGAATGCCCTGCTATTCCTTCATCTTTATAATACGGTTTCCTGTACTGCTATCCATTAGTCAATCATTGCAATTTAGGCAACAAATAACACACCCCTTACAAAAAGTTCTAGGCACCCTAGCAATTAATCAGACTGAGAATCACAAAATAACCATCCAGCAGCCAAAAATAAATAAATAAATAAATAAATAAAAATCAAAGGCAAATAATGAATTCAGCCAGCCAATATATTGCAATATTACAGAATTTTGTCATGCTAGCGATCTCCTATGCATGCAAATAATCCCCAGGTGAGTAAACATTCATCCACGAGAATAAAAACTTTCTCAAGCCTTATTCTTGAATTTAACTCAATTAAATTTCACCCCCATACTTTTTAAAGTGCCTAACTGACTAAGAGCCTAAGTCCCATACAGGTAAGTGCCTAACTCTAATGACAGTCAATAGGACTTAGGAATCTAAGTCTCTTTTGAAAGAGAGACTTAGGAAAAAAGATATAAACAGACTGATTCACGGACCACACCAAATAAGCATGCGACATGCTTCATAAAAAACACCTTCTAATCTACCCTGTAGAAGCCTGATCATTTAAAGCTTTTGTCAAATTGGTCAGTTTCTCAAAGACACTGCATCTCTAAGCAATACAAGTAAGATACATGTAAACAATTACAAGCCATGGGAGACTTGTCATTGTCATTGTGTTAAACCACACAATACCTTGTTTATGGTTGAAAATGCCTTCATTCGCCACACCACAGCACAGCAGGGTGTTTCTTGATAGCTGGCCCATGAGCAATATCTAATAGAGATGCACAATGGAACAAATAAAAAAACCAAAAGACAACAAGTGCTTGGAGAGAAATAGTAAAAGCTGGTACGGAATTACCAAACTGGGATTTATTTACTCCGGGGAACAATACTCATTCTTCTCACTGCAAACTCCTCTTGCACAAGAGCCCATTTCCACATGTCGTTTGACAAGTTTTTCCTAATTTAGAAGCCTTGTGGCATTCAGTGGATTTTAATGCACCGTAATTTTGAACTGAGCCATCATAAGTAGTTTAAATGAACATATTGTAGGCATTCTATTATCTTTAAATATATATATTAAGTTACCTGCAGGTTCCCTGTCATTTATTGATTGTCAAGATGCTCTACATACTAATGAAATTTAAATATTTGGTTTCTAATTTTTTTTTTAAATAAAAAGTATCCAGGATTTTCAAATATGAATAGTGATTTTGAGTGCCCAGTTTCAGACATCTAAAAATAAGCTTGATTTTAAAGGCAGTACTGAGCATCCTCCACCCAATCATGAGAAGGTGAGTACCTGAAATGTGGACACACCAAAATCACCAGTTATTTCTGAAAATAAGCCCAGGATGTTTTGCTTACTGCTATATTATATTACATTATAAAAATACATTATAGGAGCAGAGAGTGGTCTCCATTTATTTGAATGTTTTGAATTAGGAGAAAAATTCAGGCTACGTTAGGAAGATGCAACACTGTCAAGAATAAAGATGGGGATTTATCGGGGAAAGAAGATATGATATGGTTGGAATGCCTGAAGGGAATACCAAAGCCAGAGATCTGAAAGACATTTTACTTATGAATATTAAAAATTGTCAATATTTTCATAATTGAAGCAATTATAGCATAATAGTTGCACAGGTATGAAATCATAAGTCTTTCAAGAGAGCAGACAAATTATTTGGAAAGAAGCACTGCAATTTGATATATCAGCTGCCATCTTCTCCGCATTAAGGGACAGATCAACACCAATTTACATCAGCAGAGAATATGGCACTATGGATTTAGGATACCTTTAAAAATTAAAGCTTTCATTTTAATCCACCTAAATCCATTTCACCTACACCTCACTTGCTGGTGGATAGAGACAAAGACAGCATTACAAGTGTGCCAATGACCAGGCAGGTTGCAAATAACAGTTCAGTGTATATTTAATTCAAACATTCTGCACATTACATATATAATATATAAATATAATTTATATATTATATATGTAATTACATTACATATATAATATATAAATTATATTTATAATTTCTCTTAGTGAGAAGAGTCCCCGCCCCTTCACCTAATAGTGGAGGGTGCCTGCAAGTAAAGCCACAAGCAAAATGGGTAAGTTGGAGCTTGAGTCTGGCTCTCCGACCACCCACAGAGGGACTCCAGGAGCACAGCATATGTTTGAAGACATGCGTGCCATGTGTCTATGCATCCTTAACAAGCAGGATGTGGAAGAGTTAGGGGTAAGAGGTAAGAGACAGGAACCAAAAGAGATGCTGGTTTAGTTCCTGGCTCTGCCACAAACTCCCTAATGTGAACTTGGGCGAGTCATTTAGTCTTTATGCCTCAGTTCCCCCATTTGTGAAATGGGAATGATACTACTTCTTCCCCCTACTCCCCCACCTTTATTCATCTATTTAGACAGTAAATTTTTTGGTACAGGGACTAGATATTTGTACAAGACCTAGAACAATGGGGAGCCAATCTCAGCTGCAGCTTTCTGGCACCATGATAAGCAAACAACAATAATGCAGATTATTCTCCTGCCATGAATAAACCGTCTTCTCAAATGTTGAAGTGGGTGCTATGGCCAACCAGAATATCAGCACACAGTTAACACCACTTCTGTGACAATAGTCCGAACCTGGTGAGGTTGCCAAAAAATCTTTTGATGATCTGGGCTATAACATAATACATACACACATTAAGATATATGCAGTAATACTACTCATACATAAAGGTAATCTCAGTCTTCCTGGAAAAGGATTACCTTCATTTTTCACTTTTTAGGATGGTCTGTGTTATGTTGGCTATCAAGGATCTGTTTTCTTTTCTCCACCCATTTTTGGAGTACACTTTCCATTAAGACAACTTTTATAGGTAACTATTGATAATCGGTGATTAATAGTCATGCTTCCTAAGGAATCAGAAATTAATAGACACGCTTTCTAAGAAAGTGCGGCAGTCTGTATTAGTTATTGTAGGGTTGCTATACACACAAGTTTATTTGCATTCCAGGTGAAGGGCTTTGGAGCAAGTAGCTGCACATTTAATCGATATTTTAAAAAATTAGCCCCACCCAAAGTATTAGACATTAACCCTAACAAATGTGGTGATAGTAACAGAAATATTTTAAACCTTTGTACAGGTTGATCAGCTTAATTGCAGGTTGTTGTGCAGCGTGACACAGTGTACCTACTAAAGTATGCCTGGAAGAAAGACATTTGTAAACTCTACAGTGAAGTGCAGGTGCTTACACTATGTTATTACTACTTGGATATTTGTCTCTATTGATCTGTAAGAGCATTTGGAAAGTCAATTGTCCTTTCTTTCCTTACTATATATTGTCAAGCAATATAATGGTTCTTCCCGAACTGTTTACTAGAGCTCACTCTTTCATCCAACTAATCCAGAAAACTTCCCACAATCTTTTGTGAAGAACACTGAATTATTATAAAATACTGTTCACTTAATCCTTCCCATTAGGCCATTCAGTGCTCACTGAATCTCAAAAAGTCTTAGGGCCACTGCATGCAAATATTTTAGGGCTAAATGAGATGTGTCACCTACATTTTGGATTTTTACATCACCATTTGTCATTCTGACTAATAGGTCTTGCTCATCCTTGATTTGACTGGTTGGTATTGATGTAAGTTTTGATGAAACCTTTTTGGAGAAATCCAGATCTTTCACCTTACTACAGTGACAGCTCTTTCTAGGAGGCTTCTGTAGCCATCAAAAAACTGCAAGAACAAGCAACATGACATGACACAAAGTTAACAAGAACTGGACTGGATGTTAGTAATGGGAAATTTACCAGAGATGAAAATGTACAGTCCTACTAAAATCAGTAGCAATCGAAAACTCTCATCAGTTGATGTTTATTCAATGACCTATATGAAACAACTTTTGGTCTCAATCCAGTGGACAGGTGTCTGCATCCCAGACTGCCTCAATGACACCTTAAAACAAAGGCCATGGATTAAAATTCACAAGGAGGCAGATTTACTTTTTCACCTAGAATGGTCCCTCAGAAGAAGCATTCAGTCAGTTAGTTACAAGACATCTTGCTGTGCCTAACATTTTCCCAAATTTTGGAATGGCATGTTCTACTTGAACGGTACAATTAGATTTTTCTGGAATAAGGCAAAGGGACACTTTGGGCCTGCAAAAAAGAAAACACAAACAAAAACAAAAAACCAATACCAAATAAAATGAGGAGCGTTGGCAAGACAAAGCTCTCAGCTTTGAACAGATGAGATGGTTACCAGGAAAAAATCGATTTATAAATGCCAAAAGTAGCTGCTGAAGAACCAAATCCAGAGTTAATACAGCTATGACATTTTCAGGGAAACTGTCAAAATGTCAGTACATCCCTGGGAGGCATCTTTATGGTTGACCAAGCTAACTGTATTCCCTCCTGGGAATCCTGGGAGTTGGCGCAATTATAATTTTGCAGAGAATGTCTAGAGGAAGGTACCTGGGGCCTTTTGGGTTGAGCATACGTAGGCTTGGAAGGATTTGATTTCTATTGGTGAAATAGACATTTATCAAATGCGCACAAACTGAGGAAAAAATATTTGCATTGATAAAAGAAATGTACAGGTGGGCCAAGTGAGAAAAATGCTGCTTGAGAACTTAGTTTGATTTAAGGATATGTACATAGCATATTTTGATGTGGTGTTGACAATTTGTGTTTTAATTATTATAATGCTTTAACTTTTTGAATCTCAGCATCATCAAGAATTGTTTCACTCCCTCCCATAATTTTGCACAACTGAAAATTTAAATTTATAATTGGAAAATACACAAAAAAACAAACATCTATAGCAGGGGTCGGCAACCTTTCAGAAGCGGTGTGCTGAGTCTTCATTTATTCACTCTAATTTAAGGTTTCGCGTGCCAGTAATACATTTTAACATTTTTAGAAGGTCTCTTTCTATAAGTCTATAATATATAACTAAACTATGTATGTAAAGTAAATAAGGTTTTTAAAATATTTAAGAAGCTTCTTTTAAAATTAAATTAAAATGCAGAGCCCCCCAGACCAGTGGCCAGGACCCGGGCAGTGTGAGTGCCACTGAAAATCAGCTTGCGTGCTGCCTTTGGCACATGTGCCATAGGTTGCCTACTTCGATCTACAGTAACTCCCCACCTCAAAAAATCTACTCCTGCCAAGCCTAGAAACATATCTTCGGAGGAAACTCTGTAAAGCAGTGTGCAAAGACAGGCAAAATCCTCTCCCGTAGTTTGAGAACCCTTATTTTTTTGATGGGGAGGAAATATTGCACTTCAGAGAGGTTGCGCTCTTCATATCTTTAATAGGAACTACTTGTGCTTTTGCCTCAGAAATCTCTGGCCAAGATGAAGGGTCTTTTACTGTCTTTTGCCTTGAAAGAATTCAGCTCCAACTATGTCAACGTGTGTCAAAGGAAGGCCTCAAACATGCTTGCCCATGACAACGGAGTGCCAGCCTGGGGAGAACGGCAGATACCTGGGAGATGAGTGCAGTATAAGAAAGAACCTGAATAAATAAAATAGAAACCTTGTCTTTAATGGAAAACTCCCCCCACCATAAACAGAGGGCGGTCATTCTAGAAGTCGAAAGCGTCACTTACCTCTTGAGTGGCCTCTAATTCTAGACTGGTAGCAGCCTGCATGATGGCCATATTCTAAACACAGTAGCTAGACCTCAGGACTCTGACAGGCAAGTATCCCTTGATTCAGAGAATTCAATTCAGACTCCCCCTATGGAAGGGATTCAGGCTTCAGCAATGATCATCTGCACAGTGAAGCCCGAATGCTCTTCTTTTGTGCCTGTTTCTTTCACAACATGGTTTATGTGAATGATACAAAATATCATAGTTGCTGTTAGTGTTACTGTCCCTCCTTGAAGCACAGATTATTGCAGAAAACATATGGCCCTGATTTAAAAAAAAAAAAAATTCTTAGTGTGATTCTTACCCCTTGCTGGTCAACTGAGCTAACCAAGTTCCAACCCAGCACTTGAGAATTAGTGCATTGAGGGGACAGCATTTTTTTTATCATCCCATTTGTGTTTTTAAATGTATGTATTCTTTCACCTCTACTACCATCACATCGATTTCTTGGGGAAGAAGAGAATATGTAGTTCTTTAAAGAACGTTTTCCTATCAAGCCACCAATACCAAATGATTGCAGGTGATGGTTAGTAAGTGAAGTGGACCCAATATAAAGAGTTTTTAGGGCCCAAAATTACAGGTGGGTATCATATATTTCAGATTTGAGAGGATGCTATGCTGGGGATTTCCCACCCTCCCTGAAACATCAGAAATGGCCCCAACTAGAGCTGGGATGCTGGATAGGGTGGGCCAGTGCTGGAGGTAGCATTGAGCATCTTCTCTCTCATGTACTTGGCTGGCTGGCTCTTGCTCAGGGTCTAACTAATCGCCATATGTGGCATCAAGAAACAATTCCCCCTCCTCATCACCCTATTGGGTGAGCATTTCACAATCTTTAAACGTGTTTAGCCCCAACCCTCTCCAGGAGGTAGGGTAGTGTAGTTATTCCCATTTTACAGATGGGGAACAGAGGCACAAAGAAGCTAAGTGATTTGTTCCAGGTCTCAAAGTCTGCGGCAGAGCAGCGAATGGAACCCAAGTCTCCCAAGTCCTAGGCTTAACGGCCTAATCACCAGATCATGCTTCCTAATATTTAAGGAGGACAGCAGTGCCTACAATCCCCCACTAAGATGAAGGCTGCATTGTGCAAGACCTTATACAAACACAGTGAGACACTGCTTGTCCTGGAGTGTTACAGTTCAGATAACAAACAGGAGAAAGGATCAAGGTCGGGGCAACAGCAGCACAGAGGGGAAGTGACGCAGCAGGTGAGTGACAGAGCTGGGAACAGAGCCCAGACCTTGTTCAAGCAACCAGTCTGCTCGGCCAATTCTGTGCTTTGGGACGGGGTCACTGTAGCATCCCTCACGTGATCTTTCATTGCTACCAGTCTGGAGGCAAACGTTCATTTAAAACCATCACGAACTGGTGGTGAACAGAGAACTGTTGGGGAAGATATGTAATTAAAACACACATATCTAAAAAAACCAAATCTATACTATATATAGATACGTTAGGACATTTCACCACTTTTATTCTAGACCTCTGATGGAGTGCGATTTTACAAGCAAGCGTTTAGGAGGGCTGCATTACTCAATGTGCGGCATTTCAAACCAGTGGCGATAAAAACTCTATAGTACTAGCCTGTTCTCTATATGCCATGATGTCACAGAAGAGCTATTCTATTTTACTGAGTTTTACTAAGTGTTAGTGGGACTATTTGTCATAGCTCTCCTGTAAAACCTAACTACTGACTTAGCACAGTCCCTCTGTACAGTGCTCACAGCCAGGTGTACAGTGTTGAAGGTGAACTAAAATAGCTCCTTTCCACCTAAAACTAGTTGATTTCAGGTCTCTTCAGGGCTAGAAGGAAATGTATGTCTTCTAGGAAGCTGGCAATCTGCTCTTTCCAATGGTTTGAAGCTTGTTTTTGGATCCTCAGGGTTGTGAGATTGCACCTTAAACCTACTGCTAGTGCAGAACTTAATTTGTCCAACCCAGGCCTCAGGCTGTGTGTGTCACTTAGAGGAGGGGAAATAGGGAATATTATTAAGAACATAAGAATGGCCGTACTGGGTCAGACCAAGGGTCCATCCAGCCCAGCATCCTGTCTGCCGACAGTGACCAATGCCAGGTGCCCCAGAGGGAATGAACCTAACGGGTAATGATCAAGTGATCTCTCTCCTGCCATCCATCTCCACCCTCTGACAAACAGAGGCTAGGGACACCATTCCTTACCCATCCTGGCTAATAGCCATTAATGGACTTAACCTCCATGAATTTATCTAGTTCTCTTTTAAACCCTTTTACCGTCCTAGCCTTCACAACCTCCTCAGGCAAGGAGTTCCACAGGTTGATTGTGCGCTGTGTGAAGAAGAATGCCCTTTTATTTGTTTTAAACCTGCTGCCCATTAATTTCATTTGGTGGCCCTTAGTTCTTATATTATGGGAACAAGTAAATAACTTTTCCTTATTCACTTTCTCCACTCATGATTTTATATACCTCTATCATATCCCCTCTTAGTGTCCTCTCTTCCAAGCTGAAAAGTCCTAGCCTCTTTAAACTCTCCTCAGATGGGACCTGTTCCAAACCCCTAATCATTTTAGTTGCCCTTCTGCTAGGTTGCTTAAAATTAAAAAAAAAAAAAAGATGGGGGGGGGCAGGATGGTTTGAAGCTACTTGTTGGAGAATGGGAATGTGTACAAGTAAACGGAATATCTGAAGAGCAAATCCCATTAATTCCACCACCCATGGGCACATAAGGTCTGACAGACAATGGAAGTGGAGCAGGTGACTGAACTGGAGCAGAGTCTTGTGGGATTCCATTCCCACGAGCATGGAAAGAGGTTTTGGGGATGAGGTTAGGGCTCGCCTAGGGAATCCCTAATTACACAGATCCAACTGCTAAACTCCTGTGGGCAGGAGGTGGGTAGAGGGAGAACAGAGAGGGGAACAGGTGTGACATGCTGTTTGCCCCATGGAGGGAGCAGCCCTTTGCATATGGCATGCTGGAGGAGTACCAAGCTGTCAGAAACAGTTCTGTGTTCAGAAATAATGAAAATCCCAGGGCTGCAGATAACAGTGCTTGGTTTGTTTCCCTCTAGAACTCTTGTTCTCCTCCCGCCCACCACAAGGTTACTTATTATTCCATCACTTGCAAAACAAGGAAATTTAGCACAGCATCAGCAATTTCAGACAACAATGTTGCATAAATCAAACAGTATAATAGTGGTCTGTGCAGCCAAATGATACTTGAGTTGATGTGTACTGATAAACAGGAAACATTTGATTCACCAGCATAGTGTTTTTCATAAAACAAAGCCATTCAATAGATACAATTCTTACTTTAGCTTAAGAGAAAAGCCAACAAACAAAAACAAGAAAACCCCACCATTCTAGATTGCAGAGGCAGGAAGACGAGGGATTGGAGGGATTCTCAAAAAAAAAAAAAGATTCCTCGTGCAAATGAAGTTCTGCAGGATTTGTGTTTGTACAGCACTTCGCACAGTAGCTTTTTGGTCTGTCAATGGGGATCCTAGATGCTGCTGTAATAATCAGGCCTTTTTTTTTAAAAGTGATCTTTATATCTCAATCTCATTTTCTTGGTGCTAGTGGTAAAGCTGAGCAAAAAACTCAGTGAATAAAAAGACCCTGATCCATGACTTCAGTGTGTGCTTGCTTTCCTGGACCAGGGCCTGTGAATAACATTCTAAGAAGTTTCCGCATTGCTTTAGGGCAGTAATGGTACCAGAACTCAGCTTCAGCTCTGTTTACATATCAGAAACAAGCAGAATTGTTACCAGTTAGTTTTGAGATGACAGGGCCTAATCTAAAGTCTACTCAAATCCATGAGAGTTTTCTCATTCAGTTCAATGGATTTTGGATCAGGCCCATTGAGGGTCTTGTCTGGCTTCCATTGAAGGCAGTGGCAAAATTCTCATTAATTTAGGATTTCTGTACATCTACAGTTGTGAAGGCGTCACAATTCAGTCCCTGGGGGAGGGGATAAGCAACTAGTGTGCACGGTGTAGGCTCCATTAACCCTCCATCAATCAACATTCCTGGCACTTTTCCCCTTCACCCCAGCTCACAAAAGGAAGGGGAAGTCACAAGTTTCAGACAACACCAATATGACCTTGATAGGTAGGGCAGCTGTGTGATTACTGCCTAGTGTGTCACTCGGCAGCTAGTACTGAAGTGTTGCTCCCCCTGCAGCTCCTTACGGGGGAGTTTTGGCCAGTGGATCTGCACAGTCACATACCAAGTGGCTTTGCCCTTGGTCCTCCCCTCGCTTCCACACATGCAGGCCAATTGTCTACCTTGCCGTGGACAGATCTTCACTACTCTGTGGCATGCCCCTTAAGATGCAACAATACACCAGTTCTACCCTTGCTTTTGAGACTTTGCATAGCCACACGAGTTCAGGCAGAATTGGCTCCCAACTGTTTAAAGAAATGGAAAGCTAACACAGAGGCCTTCCTGACAAAGATGTTCCGCTGATCATTGAGTGTAATCAGCTCTGCATAACTCAGCAGAAGAGTTCATTACAGGCACAGCACACGCTGTTAGCCTGACAATGTCCACTAAATTACTAAACCCAACTACAATGGGGCTAGAGTCTGCCTTCACTTACACCCTATGCAACCCCGTTGGACTTTTAAAGGCGTCCAGTAGCCTGTCTTAATTTTGGCAATACTGGCAGCATCTATGTACTCTTTTAAATGATGTCCAGCTTCTTCGTGATGAAAGCAGCAATGAGCCCTGCCTGGTTTTTCATGTGATTATGCAAAGCATGCTGTACTTTATAATACCTCTACTTTAGTAGTGCTAATAATACAGTTCATTGCCTGCAGCATACTATTTCTCCTTAGTATGCATCAGCTGAAGGCTTTAGACCAAAGTAATATAATCTCCTCCCATGTGTTTATTAACTGCAGTCTGTGCCTGAAAGGAACTGAATCACAGGCCACAGTAAAGCCCAGGGGCTCAATTCTCCCACGTAGGATAGGATAGAAGTAACTCAGATTGAAGTGAGTGGAAGTTACTCATTCTGCTTGGGGAGAGTCAGTCTGAATTTGTAGGATCAGCCATCTATGATGTAGCTGTCAAGTGGACCTACCCTTTGTAAAGTGTTATTTAAAACTCAGTCATTCAATATATTAACTCAAAACACAGACAATAAGACAGTTACAAAGGAATGGAACAGGGGGTATTTGATCCCTAGTGGTAATTTGCTTCCTATACAGGAACTGATTTATTGACCCATGCCTCCTTTGTAACATTATGAAAAAAGCTCTTATCTACTGGACATTCAGGGGCAAAATTTTGCACCCATGAAGCCCCAATAAAAGCAGAGTTAAGTTTCTACTGTAATACAGTGGTCTCTCATACTTCCCCTGCCACTTATCTTCAAAGTCTGCAACAACTTCTGCTTCAGAGGCATTGCTGAGTGTGCTGCTAGTGCCTAAGGCTCTAATTCATCAGCAGCATTGATGTGAATGTTATCGGCTAGGTCATTCCAGTGACTCAATTGCTTTCAGAATGGCTTGATCCAACCCTCATTGGACTTCAGTGGGAGTCGGAATTGGCCCTGGGACTTGATTGCTCTCACCTAGAGCCTCTGGAGGGAAAAAAAAAAAAGCTATCTAGAATTGTGTTCTTCTCTTTCCTTTTGTTGCTTTCAAAATGAAAACAATCCCCGTTTCTATAGTATTTGCTGTAATCATGTATCTAAACACATATACATGTAATAGGCTATTTGAAATGGATGTTCATACTTCAACTTTGTAATAATTATAGAAAACCTAGTAGAGAAAGCCTGAGTGGCTATTCTTTTGTAATAAGACTAGCTAAATGAAAAGGGCCATCAGTGAAATACCTGCTTTGCGTCTGGTTTACGTAACTAGTGTTTGCATAGCACTTTTACGTGTTTAATGTGCCAAGTATTATATGGTAAGGATAGTATGCAATTGGACAATAAGAAAGTTCAGAAAATACTCATTACATATATTGAATCCATTTTTAGAGCCACATGACATTCTAAACATACGCAGAGTTGTCACCCTATTAAACTGGGGAGGAGAAATTCTCACCGAGAATAAGCATTTGTAAAAACTATCACATGACATGATTGTTCTCAGCTTCCTCTGTTTGCTGCCAGTACCTCCACTCTTGAAAAGGAAAATCAAGTCTCATCCATTTTAATGTGCATCCCTTCCTCAACATATTGTAAACCCTAACAAAGGCAGACTTGCAGGCTGTTTGTTGTGAACTGTTAGTAAAAATTCAAAGTTAAAAAAAAAAAAGCATTAAGACTGACATTTCTGACTTGGAAGCCCAAAGAGCAAGTGTCTGTAAATAAAGTCTGCCTTAATTATGAATAAATTGTTTAGTGTTAAATAATGGCACATTCAGAGATGAAGTATTCAATATGACATATGAATAGTTTGTTGCAATCAATTAGCAGCTATTTTCTCATTTAGAGAGCCCAAGTTACATTAGATACAAATAATCAGAACTCCGGTATTTGAAATGGTCTACTAAACTGCTACAGGAAACAAGACATTTTCTCTTTAGCTTGATGATAGTAAATTTAATAGATGCCGATGGAAAGCTGAGGCGAATGCTCTGCACGCTTGGTAATTAGAACAAAGAAACTGGATCACAGGGAAAAAAATCCCAAAACAAACAATGATCTTTGACACCCTGTTGGAGTCAAACTTAAACTCTTCAGTTTTTAAGGGAACATAATAGTATCTGCTTTCTTTGTGTTTATTTCACAGGAGCAAGAGAGAGTCAAGAAGCCATGTGGATGTTCTACTCTGCACATTCTACCATCTTCCAGCCCAAGTCTCTCTATTTATCCAAGGTGATTGAGTTTCATGGCTTCTACCACCAGTTTGCCACCTTAGATCTCCCTTTAAGAACTACTTCAGCCCCTGCCCTTCTCTTTAGCTTGAAGTCAGTGAAAACCTAAGCAAGATGACATTACAAATCTCCCACTCCCCTTACTACCTGTTACTTTTTCCACCTCCCCAGTCTTGCAGGCACCGAACTCTCACCTAGTCTCTACTTCTAATCCTTCCACTTCACCCCTTGACCATAGGCCCCTGCATCCTCAGATACCAGAACCACCTGTCCCTCCAATTATTGCCCTATCTCCTTTCACCTCTTACCTCATTGAATGGGCCACTGAGTGCTAAGCTCCTCCTATCTCCATCCTGGATCCTCTCATCTGGCTTGTGCCCCCATCACTCCACTGAAGCTACTCTTAACAATAGAAATAAACCCCTACTGGCTACATCTCTGGACCATACTTCATCTGCCTCTTCCTAGCCACTGCTTTTGTCCTCTGACATCCTGTCCTCCCCTTGTCTTTCAAGGTACCACCCACTTCTAGTTCTCAGACCTCTGCCCATTTTCAGTGTCTCCTCCTCCCTTTGAGCACTTTCTCTTCTCCCTTTTTCTCTGGGTGATCTCACCTGAACTCCTTGGGGGCAAGGTCTGCCATTTGCTATACATGTGTATAGTGATGTGTATGATGGGCCCCTGACCTGGTTGAGATAGTAGGGCAGACAGGGATAGCACCAACACCATGCAAGAGGTGTGAAGGGGTTGTTACTAGCATAGCCCATTCATTAGGGCAGCAGCTATAAAGATGGGGAGATGGGTTGCAGTCTCACTTCTTGCCTGGAGTTGCTGGATGGATTTTGCCATCTTATTCCCCACCCTTCACTTTAGCTGTATAGAGCCCAATTACTCAGGCTTGATGTGAGCTGAGTGAATGGCACCTTTCATGAATTAAGGAATTCAGATCTTCCATGTGGGATCACGTGCCATTGTATTTATCATCTCAGTTTCTTTTTTTTGCCATCAGATATTTAACCCAGTATTTCCCAGAGTGTGGGGTGGGTCTCCTTGGGGAGCAGGCCTGAAGGATTAACATAGTGAGTAGTACAGACAAGCCTCAATTGTTCTCCAAAGTCTCAGCTTTTATTAAGGAGAGTCTCAAGCTGTTATGGTCACAAATAAAATCTTCAAAATCTGAAGGCAGTGTCACTGCTGCAGACAATCCTTCTGAGTCTGCTGAGAGATTGAAATGCCAAGAGCTTGAAATGTTAGCTCTGAGGTTTGAACTTTCCCATTCATTTCATTGGATTTCTCAGATGCCAGCGATACTTTAAGTCAGTGCTCTTAGCTACATGCTTTGCTGGGTGATGAAATGAGAGGAAAGGAAGTTTCATATTATGATGAGCTATACCAGAATTTCCCAGACAAGTGAGTGTGAATGCCTGGAGGATGACTTGTTGGGGAGTGTGAAAGATATATAGGCTTTTTCTGACAGACGGCAGGGTTTCAAGGGAAGTGCAATTGATTTTCATTTCTCTGCAGGATCAGCTTTCAAAAAAGTTTCTCTCAAACTGGCTTAACCAATGGTTGTAGGTAGGTGGTGTCTCATTATACTATTCCTACAACTGAATAGGTTGTAAGTGCTTTTAATACCCATCCACAGTTTTCCAGGAAAGATTAACAGAACCTTGGACTCCCTAAAGTTAATAGGATGGTTCTCAGGGTACCTGGGACTGAGAATCACCTTGGTTCTCTCCTGCCTTTCCAGTGAAAAGTCTTGTCTGTTCTTAGCTAGCTGTTAGTTCCCTGATACCACCAGTCCATCAGCCACTCAAGCACTCGCCTCTGGAGGCCTTACTTTGCCTTGCAGTTAAACAATAGGTGCGCCCCAGTCCAAGTCCTTGTGAAGCATTCCCCTGTGAGCTCCAGCCCCTGACACTGGCTACTTAACCGTCCGTTTTGCTGTCCCGAAAGGAGTAGTGTACACATCAGCTTGTAAGATTCAGCTCAGGACCAGCATTTTGCTTAACATCACAGCACTGAGATATATTGATAGTGAACACAAGAGTAAGTTTGTTATCAAAGACTCGAGATTCATGAGATAGTGAGGAAGGATATTGGAAACAGATGGGTACCTATAAAACAATCATAACATTTTCTAGAAACTAAACTTAACCCATTAAATGTCTTTAGCCAGAAGGTTCTCTCACCCAGAGTTTTCCTCAGAGTTTTCAACCAAGGTTGGCTGAGATCCAGTTATCATTAACAAAGATCCATTTGCTTCTTAGCTGCAGGATTATGGGGTGTTTTCTTTGCTTTATACATTATACCCCTAAAGTTCATTGCCTTTGTACACAGCCAGGATAACCACCCAGGGCTTGTTTTTTTTTCCTGTGTGCTGCTTCCCAGTTGACTTTACATCTTTGCTGACTTTGTATGTAAATGAGCATCCATTGTGTTGGCTTACAAGGCTCAATTTACAAGCAGACAGTTAAGTGAACAGACATCTCATCTGACAAAAAAAAAACTGTTTTACACCACTGCTAGTGACTGATACCTTGAATGTTTATATATATATAAAGGCAGAGGAGGAAATTCGTCACTATATATATTAATATATATATATAGTGACAAAGTTCCTCCTCTGCCTTGGTAGGTCTGTGCTTTCCAGCAGATTTGCTCGCCTCAGAGGTTCACGGCAGCCCTCAGTTTGGCCACTTTTGCCATTGACTCAAACCTGCCATTCACTCAGCTAACCTCATCACTGGCCAGCATGGGGGAAAAGGAGGAGAACAATCCCTGCAGTCTCTTTTGTCCCACATAGTGGGTCGGGGACAGGCCAGAGATCTTCCCCTCCGGTGGGACCCAGAGTCCAGGTCAACTCCTCATGTGTCAAATAGGGAGTTGAGGAATGGGGGTAACCCGGGTCTGCCCTCTACTCTAGGTTCCAGCCCAGGGCCCTGTGGATCGCAGCTGTCTACAGTGTTTCCTGTCTCCCATTTCCCCCGGACCTCCCCCCAGCACCTTCTTTGTCCTCACTGCAGGACCTTCTTCCTGATGCCTGATGGCATTTGTATTCCTCAGTCCTCCAGCAGCCTGTCCTCTCACTCCCAGTTCCTTACGTGCCTCACCCTAACTGAAGGGAGGTCTTTCTTTTTAACCAGGTGCCCTGATTAGCCTATCTGCCTTAGTTGGTTCTAGTAACTTCCTAATTGGCTCCAGGTGTCCTAATTAGCCTGCTTGCCTTAACTGGTTCTAGCAGGTTCCTGATTGTTCTGGAATAGTCCCTGTTATCTTACGCAGGGAAAAGGGACCTGCTTAATCTGAGGCTACTGTATCTACCTTCACTACTCTCCTGTAGCCATCTGGCCTAACCCTGTCACAGTATATATATATATATATATTTTTAAACACACACACAAACACACCTCTCCTTACATTGTATGTGTATATACATTTCACACTATGAAAGACCATTGACACACTTGGAGTTTTCATTTGAAACCTCACATAATGTTCTTTGGTGAACTAAAATGTGTTACAGAGTCAAGATTTTAAATTAAAAAATTGGTTAAGTATAGCAAATGCTTCTAACTGCAAGCAACAAAGAGACACAGCTGCTCTCAGCTCAGAAAGATGTACATGAGAATGCAATTGGAATGGAGTTGATGAGATGAATCAATGTATGGGATTCATAAAATTACTGAATTATTTTAATGCAATGTTCTGTACAGATTAAGGTAACCATATGGAAATTTTTGGCACAAGTTCAGAACATATAACCAGGCTTGTTCTAGCTCTCTGGACTCTTCAGTCACAGCTAAGCAGATGGTCATAGAGGAACCATGTCTATTTATTTTCCTCAAATCAGAAGCCTTCCATTTCTTAAATCATCATGTCACTCCATTTTGTCTGCATGCCCTCATTGTTTAATGGTATAGCTGTGATTTGAATACACTGCCCTTTAGCTTTCTTAGTCACTACCAGTCATTTAGTTCAGTATATTTATTCCCTCTGACTTTCTAAATAATTGTTTTAAATGCTTGTTCTTTTGTCCCACCATAACTCACCTCCTGGTTTACAATCATAATACAATGGCCATGCCAACCACATACCGTGCTCTCCATCTGCTTTCCACTAATGCGTTTCCTGTTAGCCCTATGTTTATCTACACAGTGGTCTGCTAAGTGATCTTCAAGGTAAAATTTTCTGCATATTATGGCTACTCTCACTAGCCTAGTGAGTCAGAAAAATTAGAAGTGGTATCATTTAGCACCATACCCATAAATCTATTGGGTTACTAAACAGACACCAACCTTTTATCCCCCTAACCCAAGGGGAAGGGTTTGCTAGGCTATGCTCAGGAGATATTTCAGAGAACAATACAATAACAGGTGAGAAATGAACATGGTGTAGATACTGTGCAATTAGAATGGTGTAAAGGAGCGTGAACGTAGATAAATATTTATTGGCAGTAATGCCCACCATGGGCTAGGCCTGGATAGTCTCTGCTCATGAGCTAGAGACAGAGGTCAAGGAATGGGGAACAACAATAGATGTGTATATAATTTACCAACATGATTCACTACAAGCAGCACAGCAGATGTTAGGTTCTCTCCCCAACCATGTTTTATATCCTTAAGACTAAGGACGAGCTCAGGAGTCACTATCTCCGACAAGTTGGATGGAAGAAGGTACAGAGGCAATTGTCTGACAAAGAGGTGGATTAGCAAAGCAGAGGGGACAAAGGCAGCACAAAGCTTGGCAAGGGAGACTACGCAAGGAGGGACATTATGTAAAGTTTTGAAGGTGGTGGTAAGAAGCCAAAATTGATACAATATCAGCTGAGAAGCCAATGGAGGGATTCATGAAGGGGAGTGATGTGATCAAACAGACATGCAAGGAAGAGATTAGTAGCAGCAGCATTTTGCTTAGACAGTAGCACGTGGAACAAGATTAGTTTACCCCGTCAGGTCATGTATCTACTCCCTCAGCTTCCCCTTCTTAGCTCCCTGTAGGTGTGCTTTCACATTCAACATGGTTCAAGTAACACCCTTGCTTGGACTCTGGTTTACTGGCCACGCAATAAGTACAAGTAGTTCCTCCTCTAGGTCACAAAACATCAGTCATTTATGCTCCTTTGCATTTAGTCCTCTCTCTTTACTTCTCCCCTTGAAGCATGGCCTCAGACCCTTTGAGTCTCTATAGTCCATCAGCCCTCTGCCACACAAGGACCTACCTGGCCCACATGGAGAACCCCACATATGGCTTTGCTGTTCACAAAAGCTAATTCTGCAACTGGCTTCCCGGGGATCAGAAACAAAGCACTTACTGGAAGGTGTTCACTGTGTGGATTCATCGGTGTCAGTACACAGCTGGTTGCTTTCAGTAGAGACGTTTCACTCGCCTGTAGTGAGTGTCTTTCTTGAAAGTGAACATCTACTCCCAAAACGGAGTCCGTGGAAATGGCAGTATTCTTGTGTCTCACCAAGTTCCAGATCAAGTATGTTTAGTTTGCAAATCGAAATATGTATTTCTTAATTGCTAGCCCTGCTGCCTATTAATTTCATCTGGTGAAATTAGTTCATTAGTTCTTGTGTTATGAGATGGAGACCTCCATCATACGTCTGCTTAGTCATCTCTTTTCCAAGTTGAAAAGTCCCAGTCTTATTAATCTCTCCTCATATGGAAGCTGTTCCATACCCCTAATCATTTTTGTTACCCTTTTCTGAACCTTTTCCAATATATCTTTTTTGAAATGGGGTGACCATATCTGCACGCAATATTCAAGATATAGGTGTACCATGGATTTATATAGAGGCATTATTATATTTTCTGTCTTCTCTATCCCTTTCTTAATGATTCCCAACATTTGTAGCTTTTTTGACTGCCACTGCATATTGAATGGATGTTTTCATAGAACTATCCACAATGATTCCAAGATCTCTTTCTTGAGTGGTAACAGCTAATTTAGACCCCATCATTTTATATGTAGAGTTGGGATTATGTTTTCCAATGTGCATTACTTTGCATTTATCAACATGAAATTTCATCTGCCATTTTGTGCCCAGTCACCCAGTTTTGTGAGATCCCTTTGTAACTCTTCAGTCTGGGTTGGACTCAACTATCTGAGTAATTTTGTATGTGCAAATTTTGCCACCTCACTGTTTACCCCCTTTTTCCAGATCACTGTCCATCTTCTATGGGAGTCCAATTTTAAGCTCAGCTAGGACTAGTTTGATGTTCAAATCACTTCACAGAGCAGCTCTGAGAAGAGTCCTCTGCGGCAGAGATAGAGTTGCTGAAGACAATTAAAAATAAATAAAATTAATGGAGATATCCTATCTCCTAGAATTGGAAGGGACCCTGAAAGGTCATTGAGTCCAGCCCCCTGCCTTCACGAGCAGGACCAAGTACTGATTTTGCCCCAGATCCCTAAGTGGCCCCCTTAAGGATTGAACTCACAACCCTGAGTTTAGCAGGCCAATGCTCAAACCACTGAGCTATCCCTCCCCCAAAATTCTTTGTTATTTGTAAAATCCATGCAGAGTACAGTTCTTAGGTTAACCCAAGATCTGAACCATCAGGGCAGCACACAAGAGCAAGTTTATTAAACAGTGGTTCATACAGACAGCCGAATACACTAGTCCAGTAGTTCTCAAAGCCAGTCCGCTGCTTGTTCAGGGAAAGCCCCTGGCGGGCTGGGCCGGTTTGCTTACCTCCCACGTCCACAGGTTCGGCCAATTGCAGCTCCCACTGGCCGCGGTTCGCTGCTCCAGGCCTATGGGGGTGGCGGGAAGTGGCAGCCAGCATATCCCTTGGCCCGCGCCGCTTCCTGCAGCCCCCATTGGCCTGGAGCGACGAACCGCAGCCAGTGGGAACCACGATCGGTTGAACCTGCAGACGCGGCAGGTAAACAAACCGGCCCGGCCTGCCAGGGGCTTTCCCTGAACAAGTAGCGGACCAGCTTTGAGAACCACTGCACTAGTCCGCTGATCTGGAGTGACTTCTGATTAGTTTATGTGTGGACTTTCAGTTCTTATTAGACTGTCAGCAGTCTGGGATCTGTCTAGTTGAGCTTTACACACTAGTCACAGGTACTACTGCAGTTGCAAGCGTGGTGCTCAAACTCATCATAACAGTAGGGTTACCATACGTCCTCTTTTTCCCGGACATGTCCGGCTTTTCGGCAGTCAAACCCCCGTCCGGGGGGAATTGCCAAAAAGCGGAACATGTCCGGGAAAATGGCGGCTCTGTTTAAGAGCCCGGCTGCCTGAACGCTACCGGCTTCGGGCAGCCCCGTGCCTGGAGACCCTGCGCCGCTGGAGCCCGGGAGGGGAAGTGCCCGGCTGGGGGCGCAGGGTCTGGAGGCACGGGGCTGCCCGAAGCCGGTAGCGCTCGGGCAGCCCGGCTCTTAAATAGAGCCGCGGGGACTGGAGCCTCCAGCCGCCGGGGCTGTGTGTAACTGACACAGTGTCAGTTTCACAGAGCCCCGGCCGCTGGAGGCTCTGTTTAAGAGCCGGGCTGCCGGAGCGCTACCGGCTTTGGGCAGCCCCTTGCCTCCGGACCCTGCGCCCCCAGCCGGGCACTTCCCCTCCTGGGCTCCGGCGGCGCAGGGTCTCCAGGCACGGGGCTGCCCGAAGCCGGTAGCTCTCGGGCAGCCCGGCTCTTAAACAGAGCCTCCAGCGGCTGGGGCTCTGTGTAACTGACCCAGTGTCAGTTACACAGCGCCAAAGAGGAGAAAAGCCTCCAGCCCTAGGGGCTGTGTGTAACTGACACAGTAGCAGTTACACAGAGCCCCAGCCGCTGGAGGCTCTGTTTAAGAACCGGGCTGCCTGAGAGCTACCGGCTTCGGGCAGCCCCCTTGCCTCTGGACCCTGCGCCCCCAGCCGGGCACTTCCCCTCCCGGGCTCCGGCGGCGCAGGGTCCGGAGGCACGGGGGCTGCCCAAAGCCGGTAGCGCTGGGGCAGCCCGGCTCTTAAACAGAGCCTAAGAGGAGCAGAGCCTCCAGCTGCGGAGGCTCTGCTCCTCTTCGGCTCTGTGTAACTTATACAGTGTAAGTTACGCAGAGCCGCGGGATCCCTGGAGGGGAAGTGCCCGGCTGGGGGCACAGGGTCCGGAGGCAAGGGGGCTGCCCAAAGCCCGAGCGCTACCGGCTTCACGGTTTGCTGGGCAGCCTCCAGACCCTGCGCCCCCGGCTGGGCGCTTCCCCTCCCAGGCACCAGCTGCGCTGGGGAAGCGCAGGCTGGGGGCGCAGGGTCTGGGGGCTGCCCGGGAAACCGTGATGCTGGTAGCACTGTGGCAGCCCTTTCCCCCTGGCTGGGAGTGGGAGGGAGGAGGGGGCGGAGTTAGGGTGGGGGAAGGGGCGGAGTTGGGGCGGGGCTAGGGGTGGGGAAATGGGCGGGGCCATGGCCCGTGGAGGGTCCTCTTTTTTTATTTATGAGATATGGTAACCCTACATAACAGGGCAGACAATAGAGCAATGGGGGGCAGCCAGGTGTGGAGATGAACTAAGCCCTGATCCTGCAAACATGTGCTTAAAGAAGTTAATGAGGTAGTCACATGCTTAAAGTTAAGTGTTTGCAGGATCAAGGCTTGATTTCCTTATTGGAGATCAACAGTGGCTTGATTCAGATTCTATTTACCTGGACAATTCGTTATCTTTTTCTTGTTCTTTCTCCTGGATTCTGTGTATTTTAAATATTTGCAAATTACTATTGGTAGAACTGCTTTAAAGCATGAAAAATAAAGTTAGCTTAAATCAGAATTCCTATGCTCTGAAAATATTTTCTACTGTGATAAACTCAGCCAGATGTGCATTTCCATGGCACTCATTTTTCTAGAGGTGACGTATTGATTTAGAAACATTTTTGTGTATTCATGCATCATTTATAATTCATACACTGCAGCTCCTCAACGTGCTAATACAAATTCACCATGATTACCTGAAATGTGAAGTGGCAGTTCACTGTGTTCACATGTGAGGTAAACTAAAGAGTTACAGATTGTGTCATCTGATTTAATGCAAGGGGAAGAAAAAGGCAACATGGGCAAGTCCCTCTAGCATAAACCTCCTCACAGCCGCTTGAAACATTCGACATTTGCTTCCCATTATTAATCTGCCCCCTATTCTGGGTATAAAAATTCACCCATACTGCTCCAGTTTGTTTACCTGCCGCGCCCACAGGTTCGGCTGATCGCGGCTCCCACTGGCCGTGGTTTGCTGCTCCAGGCCAATGGGGGCTGCGGGAAGCGGCAGCCAGCACGTCCTTCGGCCCGCGCTGCTTCCCCCATTGGCCTGGAGCAGTGAACTGCAGGCAGTGGGAGCCACAATCGGCCGAACCTGCGGATGCGGCAGGTAAACAAACTGGCCCAGCCCGCCAGGGTCCTTACCCTGGCGAGCCACGTGCCAGAGGTTGCCGACCCCTGGTGTAAAGGATAGTTAGTTCTGATGCTTCAATATACTTGACAATCTCCAGCACTAGTGTGACACGGCAGGGTGCCAGAGAGTAACATTTTTGAGTTGTGATGCAAAGCTAAATAGCTTCATAGCCATGAAAGAACAAACTGGGAGGAAACTGGTGCAATGGGTGGAGTTTGGGAAATCTGCAATACTTCATACTGCCTATAAAGCCAATGCATCCTAGATAAAACTGAAGTATTTTCCTCTTAGGGGCCTTATGTCTTGATGATCAGAGTATAACAATGGCAGAATGTTTGGGGCATGCCGGGATCATCTGTGCTGACAGCTCATCAGAGAAGTCTCAGAATTCTTACTGTAAATTTACATGTAGCCTGTTGACCATCTGTAACAGGCAAACGCATGATATGAACCACTATGCAGCTTCCACAACATAATTTCTACAGGTTTTGGCTCCATATACTGGACAGAGCTGGTTGAAAAATCCAGCTTGATTTCTGAAAATCAATTTTGAACCAGGCAGTTGAGTTGAAATTTAGATGTTACTAAAACATGATCAATGAAAAAAGGCGTTTTGTCTTCATATCCGCCTCCCCCTCACACACGCACAAGATTTCATTGAAACTAAACTGTTTATACAACATTTCAGTTTTCATGGAGCTGCATTTTTTAAAAGAAAAACAACTTTAGGTCAAAAATTAGCTAAATTGAGCTTTTTGAACATATCCACTGTGCTTTGCTTATGAAGTCAAGATACATGGATTCCCCCACCACCACCCATGTATTATGGGAGTGTCGCTCAGACTGAGCCACAAGACACTCAGTTTCCCTCTTGGAAGTAGCAGGGAAACGGCAGCACTTGCTGATATACATGAGTAGAGTTCATAGACTCTTCTATATCTAAGGCATTAGAACTAGTCACTGCACATCTTAAATTTTGTAATTCAATACTCATCTGAGCAAAACTCTACCACTATGCTATTTGTGGATAAGTGATCCAGAGATAAAACGAAGAAACGGAGCCCCAGATACGAGCAAGTCTCATTTGTTTTTTTAAAAAAGCAGCTATTAAAAGGAACTGTTTTACTCCAGTCCAGTAATAAACTATTACTTGTGAATACATTAGGACAATTGTGTCAAATTCATGGCCAACTAGGAGTTCATGGTAGTCACTATGCTGCATGCCAGGACCGCTCAATTTCATGACAGCGGCCAGGAGAGTTCTCAGATCTTTCTGTGGCACCTTTGAGACTAACAGAAGTATTGGGAGCATAAGCTTTCGTGGGTAAGAACCTCACTTCTTCAGATGCAAGATGCAAGAAGTGAGGTTCTTACCCACGAAAGCTTATGCTCCCAATACTTCTGTTAGTCTCAAAAGTGCCACAGGACCCCCTGTTGCTTTTTACAGATTCAGACTAACACGGCTACCCCTCTGATACTCAGATCTTTGTGCTTCAAAAGCGAAGGTTGCTACCACTTAAGCTAAAGGCGGATCCAATGCAGCCCAAGGACACACAGTTAGGTGGCTGCAATGTAACTCCCATGCGCAGTGGTGCCAATACATAAGCCAGGTCTTTACCTAAGGAAGAGACAGCAGTCGTTCTGAACAGGAATATTTTACTACTGCAACTGAAGACTCTTGTTCATACTGTAGCTTGTCTATTTGCATAGATTTTATAGGACTTATGAAGTTAAAGAGAGTTTTGACATATAACAATACATTGACAGCTATGGCATTACAGGACCATAGTGATTGACAGAGTGCCACGTACACAAACTATACAACAGAACTTCTGAGTCAACTAAGAAGAGTCAGCCAAACTACAGGGCTTATGATATTGTGTCCCTTCGTTAAAAATCCAATAAACCCGATTTCCTAGACCAGTCAAATATTTATGTCAAATATTTTCTCTTTCACACGCAGTTTCAGGACAGGGAGGAGAAAGGGTACAGGAAGCAGCATTCCAGTCTTAGTTTAATGTCTGGATAATCATTTAAAGCTTAAAAGATTAAACAAAATTCTCCATATAGCATTTTACCACACCATAAACACTCAGTACACAAACTTCTTGCTAGAATTCACATTCGGAGCTCTGCTGCTGTTTTGTTCTGCACTCTTGTAGGTTATGGCAGAGAAGATCTCCTTTTGAACTATCATACCAGTTTAATTCTTTTAAAAAAATAATCCAGGAGTTGGATTAGGTTTTCTAATACATGAAACATTCTTAATCAACACTAAAGTCTCCCCCTGGGAAAAAAAAGACTGCAGTTTTCAACTGCTTTAGAAGGCTCATGCAATTTAGACCTTCCTTAAGACAGGTTTAGCAAACTTGATGCAATTTGCATAGAAATATTCCTTACCCCTGCCCCCCCCCGCCCGAATTTATATCAGTTAAACATCATGCACCCCATGCTTTATTTAAAATTAGAAGTATAATATTTTCAGGTTTTGGCACTTACCATGAATGTGATGAACAGTTAAAGTTAAAAAGCCTAGTTTCATGACAGTATAAGCAAGTTTTCACAGTGTTTTAAATAAGGAAGATGAATTCATCTTGTTTCAATTTAGTAAAGCCAGAGAGGTCCTCTGCAAGTATTGCTTCGTGCTCAGAAACCAACATTAATCTGACACATAAAACCCCTTTTTATTTTCTCTGCTGGCTGTGCTCATGCAGGGTCTGGTAACTCCCAATGAACATTCATACAAAAACTGCACACTCCAGCAGCTATGGAGTGGACAAAATAAGCAACTGTCTTTTCCACTTAGCACTCGGCAGTGAGCTGCAATAGATGGTTGAACTCTTATTGTGGTCAGCTGGCTTACAGAAGTAGGACGGACGTATGCAGTGTTAGTGTAGCCAGTTGGTTCCAGGATATTAGAGAGAAGAGAGGTGGGGGTGCGAGGTAATATCTTTTATTGAACCAACTTCTGCTGATGAGAGAGGCAAGCTTCTAAGCTACACGGAGCTCTTCTTCGGGTCACAGCTTCAGAGCCCTGTGTATACATCAATGATGCCACTGGAGAGCGCTTGTCACTCACCAACAGAAACTGGTCCAATAAAAGATATTACCTCACGCACCTTCTCTCTCTAGAGGTAGGACTTGACTACCATTTACAGTATGATGACTCATAGGGGTCCAGGGAGAAAGAGTTAGGACTGGTTAGGTTGACACTCTTCCCCATCCCCAGTCTCCTATGAAATTTATAAGAATTGCACAGCAGCAGCATGAGGCAGTAACCCTTCATTTATAGTATCATAATTCAATCAGAACAGAGGAGCAAGCCTCAGTGGACAAAACGAAGCAGGTTATTTCCCTGCTGAGAGCACATCATATTTTATCCTAGTTTTGTCTGGCTGCCTGACAGTGCAACTGCTAACAATATTAACTATATACAGAGATCACTTTGCTGGGAATACTTAGAACTGTTTACAGACTATTTCCCAACATTAATACGGCAAAACATTGCAGAGCTCCTTAAGAGCCGTAGCAGGCTGTGTATTTATTCCAACACTTAGCTAACATTAGAAGGAGAAAGAGGAGACGAAGGCTTGATTTCAAAGGCAGTCTATAAAAAGAAACTCTGCGGCACTCCTTCTGGCTTCTTCACAGAAGATCTCAGCCATGACAAATGGCAGAGCTGGGTGGCAATCAGCACAGACAAGCAGAAAACAGATTTACTCTAAATAAATTTATTGCCTCACCAAAGCTGTATCTGACTTAATTCTAGAGCTTAAAAAAATCCTCTCCACAAGTCTGACCCCACAAACCTTACACAAAACACGAATATTTACCAGACCTCACAAAATCAGCTGAAGGGTTACAGCAATGATGGGTGCCAGTGCTCAACTTTCAATACCCCTGGCTTGATTTTCAGATGCGTCGAACACCTCCAGCTCCCAGACTAGACAATCAGGAAGTGTGGCAGTGCAGCATCGATGAACACCAGGCCTGCATCTTACATTTCGTGCCCTCGAAGTGAGGCAGGCAAAATGAGAGGCCACTTTTGAAAACTTGGCTTACCAGCTCCATTTTGCTCATACTGGAAGTTATGCTATTGATCAGTAAGATCTGGATCAAACCCTAATAATATTTACTTTAATGAAACACCAATTATCTTTCTAGCTTTTGAAAGGATTGGCAGATCTACCTAGCTTATGCTTCAATACTTCTATTAGTCTATAATGTGCCAAAGGACTCTGTCACTTTTTACAGATCCAGACTAACACGGCTACCCCTCTGATACTTGATACCTAGTGTAGGTTATACCTAACAGTGGAAAATGAAAACCTAATAGTCTATATTAAAGAAGTTATAATTAATGTTATATAATAAAGTTCAACTGCATAGATTACTTAACATAATTAAAGTTCAACACCCTGGGGGAAATGAAAGGTTTAAAAACCTACCATGATCACTAATTTTTAGAGAGAAGGATTTAAGAAAAGAAGAAGCTAGATAAAGAGGTGCTAAAGTCAATAATAAAGACATTTAAATTGTTAGACTTGGCATGGATACTATTTAAGGAAACGGTCACAGACAGCAGCCATACCACCGAACAAAAGGGGGAAACAAGGTCTGATGCTGTATGATTGAAATATGACCTTTATATCAATGATACCACTTGTTAGACAATTGCAACAAAATGTGTACAAAAGTAGATCACGTAAGGTGTCAATGGAAAAGTTATGATTTGCTAAGTATGATTATCCTGTTTATATGCATGTATCACAGGCGGCGCACCCCATTTTGGGGGGCAAAACTGATCATCAGCTGGCAAGAGCAAATGGGACAAATGCCCAGTTTTGCCAAAAAAAGTCAGAATGTCTGGAACAGGGTTTAAAAAAGGGACTGTCCTGGCCAAAATGGGACATACGGTCACCCTGGCCATAACCCCACCCGCCACACACACTCTCAGCAAGTCTTCCTGTGGACCTCCCAGCCAGAATATGGGTAATGGCTGCCCCTGTGAGTCAGCAAGCCATGTAAGGGCATGTGACGTGCCCTTGTGACCTTGTGTGACAGGGTTGGGACTCACCACCGCAGCGCCTCCCACTGGTCGCTCTGGGAATTAGCTCATCCAGCCTCCAGAGCACCCTCTGCAGGCCAGTGTCCTGCTGGTGCTTGGACCCCCGTGTCCCTCCCAAACCCAGTGCCCCATTATCTGGGGTGCTGCCCCTTTGCAGTAACCCCTTTCTCTCAGGGTCTCCCCTCCCCAGGGAGCCCCCATCCACTATCCCCACCTCACCTCAGTCGTAGGCTACTGCCAGTCACCAACTAGCCCGCACGCCCTGGGGCAGACTGCAGTATAAGTCACTCATCACAGGCAAGGTTGGGTTTGGATCTGCTGCCTTTCTCTGCAACCCAGCACCTCTAAGGGGGTCTTGGACAAGGCCCTGCAGCCTGGGGAATTGCCAGCCTGGAGCTCCCCAGCCCCTCTGGCCTTTCCCCAGCCCTGCTCCACTCAGGTACTCTGCTCAGGTCCCTCCCTCTCAGAAGCTAGAGGGAGTCTACTGAGCTTCTGGCTCCCAGCCTCTTATATAGGGCCAGCTGAGGCCTGACTGGGGCGTGGTCCAGCTGCAGCTGCTTCCCCAATTAGCCTATTAGCTGCTTTCCCTGCCACAGCCCTCTCCCAGGGTTGTTTTAAGCCCTTCAGGGCAGGAGCGGGGTAACCACCCCGCTACACTTTGGACTGCCTCTTGTGCCAGTAATTTCCCCCAAAACTGTGCTGTGGACTTTGTTTTGGGACAGTAAAATTTCAAGCACCTGGCAAAGAATACAGAAGCCCCATGAATCATCTCCATGTTGCCTCCTTCCTGCTCTGATTCTCTGCAACTAAAAAGGAACGTTCTAATCCAGGGGTGGCCAACCTGAGCCTGAGAAGGAGCCAGAATTTACCAATGTACATTGCCGAAGAGCCACAGTAATACATCAGCAGCCCCCCATCAGCTTCCCTCCTCCCGCTCCCAGCACCTCCCACCCACCAGCAGCCCCGCCGATCAGCGCCTTCCTCTCCCTCCCCACATCTCCCGATCAGCTGTTTCATGGCATGCAGGAAGCGGGGGAGGGGGGGAAGAGCGAGGGCACGGCAGGCTCAGGGGAGGGGATGGGAAGAGATGGAGTGGGGGCAGGGCCTGTGGCAGAGCCAGGGGTTGAGCAGGGAACATCTCCCGGCACATTGGAAATTTGGCACCTGTAGCTCCAGCCCCGGAGTTGGTGCCTGTACAAGGAGCCGCATATTAACTTCTGAAGAGCCGCATGTGGCTCCGGAGCCACAGGTTGGCCACCCCCGTTCTAATCTATGGACCTTCCAATCTTTTTGAAGTTACCAGAGATTTTGCAAGCCAGTAGTGTATTCCATCACTGTTACAAACCTGAGATGAGAACTTTGCAATGATTATATGTATATGATCTATTAACTATTTTGACTCTCTTCTTTTCCTTGTGAATAAACCTTTAGATTTTAGCTACTAAAGCAGGGGTCCCGAACGCGGTGCCCGTGGGTGTCATGGCACCGGGCAGGGTATCTATGTGCGCCCGCGTACTGGCCGGCGGACGAGCATCCACTGAAATGCCACCGAGAAGCAGTGTCATCCAGAGGCAGCATTTCGGCGGCGACGCCTCTGGATGACGCTGCTTGTTGGCGGCATTTTGGCGGTGACGCCTATTGACGTAGCCATTTGTCGGCAGCATTTTGGCGAATGCTAGTCCACTGCCGAGATTCTCCGTGGCTCGTTGTCTGGCGTCCGCCGGACAAAAATGGTTGAGGACCACTGTACTAAAGGATTGACAACCGCATGATTATTGGGTAAGGTCTGAGTTATTAGCCACATAGCCAGCTCAATACATCTCTTGAGATCAGAAGAACCCTTTGTTTGATTAAATTGGTTTTCAATAGCCACTCATCATAAATTCTAGTGTCTGGGTGGTGAGCCAACAGTTGGAGTGTGGAATGCCTAAGGAGACTGCATTTAAGACTTCCTGATGAGACAGAAGTTCACTTTTGTTACTGACTTGGTATATCGAATGATGCAATAACTACCAGTTTGGGGTGTGTCTACCCTGTTTCTCAGGGTTTTGTCCTGAATCTGGTATTCTCAGCTGTGACCCACTGAGGCATAGTGATGGACGGCAAAAAGAAAACCAACATGGCTCAATGACGAAGCTCAAGAGGTTTTTCCAAGCCAGATGATTAATCAGAATTTAGCCTTTTTTTTTTTTTTTTTTTTAAGTGGCCTCACTAAGATTGGAGCGTAAGTTTCAGCAAGCCACATGTCAGAATGGAGTTAGAAGGGCTGGGACAAACTTGAAGAGTAAATAGCTGGAGGTATGAAAACAAAGTGACAAGTAATTAAGCATAAATAGCAGCCTGAGAAAATAGATTGATCTAGAGGACAGCCAGGAGGTAAACAGAGCAATTAAGGAAAATAACAATGCTGAAAAATCTAATGTCTTTATATCAGTCTTCACTATAAACAATGTTAGCAATATCAGATCTACTCCTGTCTGGTAATAGAGATGAGGTACCAGAAGAGATTGAGGTGTCAGAATAAAGTGTTCTAAAGAATAAAAATGTGATGAATAAGAAAGCAGCCAGTCACCAGGACTAGCTGGTATAAACCAGAAGTTCTGAGGAATAAAAGGACTAAGCAGCTAGCAAAAAATCCAAGTAGCGCTAAGGCTAATTAGTAGTTCTCCACGTAGCGCTAATTCCAGAAGCAGGTGACATGGCAGCACAATTTCCCGCCTGACAGGCATACACTACCTCACCCGGTCTCCTTTAAATAGGTGTATTGTCTAAACGCAGGACAACATGAAAAACAACCAACCAACCAGCCACCCACAGTCCCTCAGCTCACCTTTGGTCCTAGGGTTTCACAGTCTCCCTTCGTGGGGGCCTCTGGTAATCCTGCTTCTTGTGTCTTCCCAGTCACAGCAAAGTTTATTGCTCATCTAGGACAACGTTCCTAGGCACCCACCAGAGGCTTTATCTCCCCTCCTCTGTGATCCCTCTTCCTTAGGCCCAGCCTATCCCAATCACGCCTCTGATAGGCCTTTCTAGCCCCAGGTGCAGCACCAGTCTGGCACAGGGGAACTGGAATTGTTTTAATCACAGGAGCCAGTCCGCCAGCGGCAGTAACATACCAGAATGGAAATCTAAGTGCAGTTGCTGCAGCATTAGACTGATAGGGAACTATTGCTAGTATACAGAGACAGAGAGGAAGCTGCAAACGAACTGGTGACCTTTCAGAGGTGGTGGGTTCCTTAACTCTGCTGCAGAGGTATTATAGAAGTGAGGTGGGCTGGTAGGTGACAGAGCACCCCCAATATCTTCAGGCGAAAGAAACTTCACATACTAGGAAAGATAGTAAGAAGGTTCAGTTCATTGTTACAATAGACATTTGTTCTGATTTTTAATGCTGTATTCACTTTCTTTCTGGATATTTTAATTCTTCTCCTGCAGGACAGCAGATGATGGTAACGATGATTTAAAGCTCACTGAAGTAAATGGAAAGACTCCTATTGACTTCCGTGGGTTTGAGACTAGGTCCTAAAGCTTGAGGTTAAAATAACGGATATTCATTAATTAATGCTCATCTGTACCTCTATTCTGTATTTTGCATTTGAAAATTATAATGATAAACCCATGCCCTAGGTTACTGTTGCAAAATCCCACAGAGGAAAATGTATCAAGTATCAGGGGGTAGCCATGTTAGTCTGTATCTACAAAAACAACAAGGAGTGTGGTGGCACCTTAAAGACTAAGAGATTTATTTGGGCATAAGCTTTCATGGGTAAAAACCTCACTTCTTCAGATGCATAGAGTGAAAGCTACAGATGCAGGCATTATATACTGACACATGGAGAGCAGGGAGTTACTTCGCATTTCATCCCTGGACAGTCAAATTCAATTGTTCAAGTTCATGAAATATACAGCAAACCGGTTTGTTTAATCACCAGTGCTAGATCTTTGTTTTTCTGCGCATTCTCATTAAGATGATGTTGGGATGAAGATTCTCATTAATCATCTGATTATTGTAACGGTTAGTGTAAACAAAGCAGAAAAGCAACCACTTGAGTTCTCCACAGTGAGAATATCATAGAATGTCAGGGTTGGAAGGGACCTCAGGAGATCATCTAGTCCAACCCGCTGCTCAAAGCAGGACCAATCCCCAGACAGATTTTTGCCCCCTCAAGGATTGAACTCACAACCCTGGGTTTAGCAGGCCAATGCTCAAACCACTGAGCTATCCCTCCTCCCAAAATGTTTTTGATTTCATTCACAAGGAAATGGTGGCTGAACTAGTCACATGAATTTGGTGTGGTGATTGCTATAGCATCAAAACGTGCCTGGTAGTCTTGATTGCCGCGGGTCCTGCACAGGCTGGTGCAGCATGGTAGAAGGAATGCAGGAGGTTTCCGCATTGCGCTAAATGTGCTCAGCAAAGACACACTCCTAACTTGCCTCCCTCTGCTCCCCAGGCTTGTGCCTTTATCATTATTATTTCTGTTAGCTAGGCACTTCTGTGCCTGGACACTCTTTACAGAACTAATTGTACACAAAGAATAGTCACAAATGAGTGAAGTTCTCCCAGCATAGGTTGCCGGGTCCTACTCCAGAGAAGTTAGGAGACACGACCTAATTTTCATGAAAATACCTGCCCAAAGAGAGGAGTGGCAGTATCCCACTGCTAGACTGCTCCCGCGGGTGGTTAGGGAGCCCTTTCAGAGGATATGTCTACACGGCAGCTGGGTGGTGTAATTCCCAGCTGACAGAGACATCCATGTGCTAGCTCTGCTCAAGCTAGCATGCTAAACATGCTGCAGTGGGATGGGCAGCGACTTGGCTAGCTGCCCAAGTACAATCCCACCCAACCCATGGGTACATACTTGGGCAGCTAGCCCAAGCTGCCTCCCATGCCACTGTGGCCACATGGATATTTGTAGACTCTAGCTCGAGAATATCTAGCATGTGCACATCCACCCAAGCTGGGAATGACACCTCCCAGCTGCTGTGTAGACATGCCCCTAAGAGAGGGCTGCAAACTCACTGACTCTGTAAGTCCCAGGAGCAGACCTTCATATTCCATCCACCAGTTCAGCAGGCAGGCTGGAGAGCTTTGAGCTGTGCTTGAGGTAAATGATGATTAGCCCATGATAGGCATCTGGTTACTCTGCCTTCGCTGTCCACTCCCAAGCTGAAGATTGAGCCCAGAGCATGTCCGGGTGTATGGACTCTCCTTCATGCATAAAATGAGAGAGGGAGGTGGGATGAACCGCTTTGCATCTCATCCTTGCCTCCAAACTCAAGCAAACAGGGGCCATTGTTGGCCAACCACGTTACTGTTGCCCCACTGCATACTTGAGCCAGCCAGTGGTCAGCAGGATAGAGAGTAGCATTGCTAAATGTTCATGTGCGTATCTTTGCATTGCACAACGCTCATCATTTCTGGCGGATCCAGGATTTGGCACATCATGTCTCACAATAACAGTGTTGGAATTCTTGATGGTACAAATATTTATCTGCATGTCGTTTTTCCATATTAAAGTGAATAATTTAAAACAGTCTCATTAGGTCAGCCAGAGACTGTTGAGATCAAACTGCAATTTAAGAAAGGAAAATACGCCAGTGCATGTAAATTGCTATAGAGAAAAATATTAAATATTAAAGATGTCCAAAAAGATGAAAGACAATTTAATGAATCAGTTCTGAGCTTCTGATAATTCCATCATTATTAAAACATTGCAATCTCAAATCGCATTTAGTGAAACCAAAACCATTTTATTTAGGTCTCAAATTTGACCTGCCTTAATGTTATAAAATTTGAAATTAATTACTGTGAAATGATATTTGCCATGTTGGTGATTAAAAAATAAGCATGATTTAATTAACAATCCTGCAGTCGTTATTTTTATTTATTTGTACTGCCCCAGTCCTGGGGGCCAGAGTCTTGCGTACAAACACAGAACAAAAAACAGTCCCTGCCCTGAAGAGTTTAAAGTCTAAGTATAAGGCAAGACACAACAGATACAACAAATAGACAGAGGGAGCATAAGGCCTTGTATACACTGCAGAATTTTGTCTCCAAAAGGCAGCTTTTTGCGACGAAACAGTGAAGGTATACACACTGCAATGCCACTTTTGGCGACAAAACTCTTCAGTTTCAGTGACAAAATAAAACCACCTCGACGAGAGGCCTAGGGCTTTCTGTGGCAAACTTAAAGCGACAAAGCATCAATGTAGACACTGCCGTTCATTATATTGCCATAACTGGCCTCCCCCAGTATCCCACAATGCCCGCCGTGACCACTCTGCTCACTGTTTTGAACTCGGCTGCTCTGCATTTTGCTACACCGACATGCGCTCCTCCTCTTTCAAAGCTCCAGGAAGTTTTGACAGCTGAGCATGCCACTCAGCTCCCGCAGCAAAGAGCAAATCATTAACAATGAAACAATACTAGTCAGTATGGAAAGCAGTGGTCACAACACAGCAGCTGCCACACCATTGTCATGCTTTTTGTAGGTATCAGGACACAGGAGAGTTTTAAGGGATTTGAAAGAGGGGTTTGAAGGCGAGGAAGGTGGCTTTGCAAATGACTACGGGGCACTCACCCCAGGCATGAGCGCAGGCATAGCTGAGAGCGTGAAGGTGTTTGTCTGAAAAATGTACAAATGGGTGATGCAGACTGGTATCGTTGGCAAAGTGGGATCAATCTTTCACATAACATGCATGAGATGTTAGGTTAGCCATGCACACGTGCTATGTGAGGATGACACATGATCAGATCAGATCAGATCTATGGTGCTGGGAAGTTAGATCCTGCAGCCCATCGGTGCGTATAACTCTCAGAGTGAACAGAGGTTCCGTAGGCAGAAAGGCTGTAGAATTAGGTTAGTGATGAGACCCTGTAAAAATTAGGGATTTTAAAAAATGTCTTGCTCCTAGTGAGACTGGAGGGCTCAGTCGATTGGTAATGAGTACAAATCATTTCTCCTCTAGGTCACTGTTTTGAATCAAGTCCAAGTTTGAAGGGACCAAAAGTCATTATCTGATGGATATTTAGTGGCCTACCTGAAGTGAATTAATGGTCTCAGACAAATTGTTGGCAGTCTCAATAGAAGCCAAGCACTGAATGGTCAGGGAGACTGAACTACTCCATCACCCACAGAGGTGGTCCCACCCAGATCATATTTGGGGTACCTCAAATTTTTCTGTTGCTGAGCCTGATTCTGTATATCTTATTCACTGAAAGCCCACCCTGTGATTTCTAAAGGGAAGTTGATCTGGCTTCCTTTCTTTTTACCTGGATAGGAAATCTATCATATAGACAACTGAGTACCTGGCCCTGATATTTAGACATCTAGGGATTGATTCTCCTTTCACTTACCTCAGCACAAATCAGGCCCTTTGTTGACAAATCTAAAATTAATATCTCCGCGGCTGTCAATCTAACAGCTTTCACAAACTTTATATTGCCTGTAGGAAATGCTTGCCACTGCAAACAGATTTCAAAAGCAAACCCCGCTCATCCCCTGCAAACGCACATTCCCCACATGCATGTAAACCTAAGTGTTCGATGAAAACTTAGGGGGGAAAAAAAGTCATTCTGAGAGTAGTGATGTAAACAGTCCCATTTTCATTTCTGGCCTCTCCAATCTGTTTTCTTAATAGAGATGAGTTTTGTGTCCTGAGCAACCCATATCATAAACCACCTTAAATAATTCTGCCCATCTGACACTCTGCACTCAGGAGACCTCTGATACAGTATAGAGATTGAATCAGAGCTAAGTCACTAGAGAGGCTGGTTGGAGGAACAATTATGAAGGATGCCTCCACCAAGGCTTCCTTGTGATGAACAGAGAAGTTTAATTTCCTGAACAGCCAGTTCCTTTAGTTTCAAAACACTGACATATCCTTGATAGACCCACACAAGAGAACAAAACAAAACACTTAGAATCCTTTAGGGCCTGATTTCTAAAGGGGAATTGACTTGGCTTCCTTTGTTACCTTGCTACAAAATCTACCATTTAGACAACCAAGTATCTGGACCAGGTATTTAAACAGCTAGGGACTGATTTTCCTTTTATTCACGTCAATGCAAATCAGGAGTAACTCATTCGAAATCAATGGGATTATGCTAGTGTGACTGAGAAGAGAATCAGACTCTTAAATTCTACCATTTCTATCCAGTTAAGGGGGGTGTGGAGCATTTATTCTGTCTATTCAGAGCAGCTGCTGCCGCTTTTGCTACTGATGCTGCCTGCATTTGCCTTTCCTCCACCAGGGCAGCTATAGCAGCAGAAGCTGCTTCCTCCAGCTCTCTCTCTCTTTGCTTGTAGCAGAGTGGAGAAGGCTGCAGCTATCCTGCAGAGAAGGAATAGAAGGGAGTGGAGGCAGGGTTGATGTAAGGGACTGAGGCCCACACTCACGAAGGGGCTTAGGCACTGTATAGGCCTACGCTCTCTATACTGTGAAAGGGGAGAGGGAGATCCCCAGAAGCCAGTATGCTATGGGGAGCCGTATAAGCTAGCCAGTGGGAGAGGCCAACGAGAGAGGAGTGGCCTAAGGCCCACCCCCTCACAGAGATAGGCGCCTAAGTCCAGACTGCTGGGAAATAACTATCTCTGCTAGTGATTCCCAACTGGGAACCCCTCTCCTGATGTCGAGCGGCTTAGGTGCCTCATTTCTGTGAGAATGAGCTAGGCACCTGCCTCGCTCCACGCAATGTGAGAGAGACGGTGAGGCAGCTGGAAACTATCCTTACTACTGAGGGGATGGGAGTTCCAGCCCGGTCCCTTACTACCGAGGGGATGGGAGTTCCTTTTCCCTTTTTATTAAAAGTTTTCTTTGCTATACACAGACTCAGTGCTTGTGAGAGGGGAAGTGTTGACTCTTAGAGGCGCCCAGGGTGGAATTTAATTTTCCCAGATTACTGGGTGGGGGCTCATGCTGGTTCTTTTCTTGTATTGTTAACAGGAACCCAGATATTGAACCCAGCCCTTGTTGCTGTTGATTCCACCTGGCAGAAGAGTTTTACACACACACACACACACACACACACACACACACACAAAATGCATGTGACCAATTGTTGAATCATCTGATAAATGCTGTGACCCATTGCAGATCCATGTGATAAACTGAATTTATCTTGTGTTTATGATTGCTCCTGCCAATGAATCCATCTCCCTAGGTCTTATTTTTTATATCCCAAAGCCCTGAGCATCTTCAAACAATGGCCATGTTTTAAAACCAACCTTTAAGAGAAATGTAACCACCCCATACAGTGGGTGCGATTGTCCTTGCTCCTGTTATCTAGATCTCCCCTATGTCTATTCTCCAATACAGTGGGGGCGGGGGAAGAGGAGGAGAATACATGTGCATATTGCTCTTTCTGTGTTTAAACTCTGAAATATTTCTCACTGTTAACTAGTTTGCAAGATGGAAAAGCCTGAGAACCTGGAAAGAATCCCGGTGAGTCTCTCACATCTGTTATTCTTCAGCATCCGTACATGAAGCTGTAGCAACAAAGAGGCTGCAGACACAGCAACTCTAGATATCTGCTATCCTTGCAGATTTCATCCCTCCATCTGCTCCTTTTCCCCAGTTTCATCAGAATGAAGACAGTCCTCTCTTCATGTGCTTTGGTATCCTCACTTTTGCAACTAGCTGACTGACAGATGCACAGTGGAAGCATTTAGTCTCATAAACTTTAAGGTTAGAGGGGGCCCATCATGATCATCTAGTCTGACCTCCTGCACATCGCTGGCACAGAACCTCACCCAATAGCTCCCTAATCCCCACCCTGCAATAGCTCCCTAATCTCTGGCTGAGTCACTGAAGTCTTCAAATAATGATTTCAAGACTTCAAGTTACAGAAAAACTGCCATTTACACTAGTTTAAACCTGCAAGTGACCTGTGCCCCATGCTGCAGAGAACGGCGAACCCCCCCCCCAGTATCTCTGCCAATCCGACACTGAGTATCTCTAGCCTTGGAGTACATTACCTACCTATGACAGAGACCTGAAGGATCTGACTCCTTTTACACTTAGACATTGCTTGTATTTTATTATTTATATTAGCATAGCACCTAAGGGTTATAGTCATGACCCAGGACCCCACTGCGCAAGGTGCTGTACAAAATATGATCCCGATCCCTAGAGGCTGACAAGTGTAGTTTGTCATGCCAATGAAGTCTTGTTGACTTGAACTGAATAGGACTGAATTAAATTCCCAACTCTGCTGCAGGCTTCCCATGTAAAATCCCTAGGAAAAAATTACCTCAGGACTCCATCTGTAGAATGAGAATACTCCCATATTGGGGAGTAATTTGTTAATGTTCACGAGGGCCTCATATGCTATGGTGACATGGGGCATATAAATACTTAACTGATTAATAGACCATTGTTACATGCTTGTCCTTTCATGATACGTGGAAATTTGCAGGCTATCCCACCAGACTGCATTTGATATCATCATACAGGGTTTGTCTACACTGCATTTAGACACCTGCTGTTGGCCTGTGCCAGCTAACTCAGGCTAAGGGGCTGTGGCCTGAGCTCTGGGACCCTCCCACCTAAAGCCCCGGCTCCACTCTGAGCCCAAACATCTACACCGCAATTAAACAGCCCCGAGTCAGCTGGCATGAGCCAGCCATTGGTGTCTAACTGCAGAGTAGAGATGCCTATAGTCACAAGCGCTGAACTTGGTGCTGCGAGTTGCTTGCAGGCTTTCTTTGAGCCTTGCTCTCCAACACTAGGAGTAATTTGGCTTAGAGCACAGAAACACACCGTTTCTTTGCAAAGAGGCACAAAACCTGTGTGAATTTAATGCTCATGAACTGTATTGGCTTGACAGCAGCAGAGACTGATGTGCTCCACTTATCCTCAGCACAGGCACACCACATTTAGTGGCAGTGCAAGTGTTCCCCCAAACTACACGTCAGAGGATACTTCCCCATTGACGTTGGAAGACCACTCTGATGGGGTGTACAAACTGCACCAGACAGGAAGGGGTTAAAGAGTTGCTAAGGGCTCCAGTAGCCCTATTCTGCTGCACCTGCAAGCCATAGAATCATAGAAATGTAGGGCTGGGAAGGGCCTTAATATGTCAACTAGTCCATCCCTCCCATGCTGGGGCAGGACCAAGTAAGCCTAGACCAGGGATCGGCAACCTTTGGCACGCGGCCTGTCAGGGAAATCCGCTGGTGGGCTGGGATGGTTTGTTTACCTGCAGCGTCCGCAGTTTTGGCCGATCACAGCTCCCACTGGCCACGGTTCGCCGTTCCGGGCCAATGGGGGCTGCAGGAAGCGGCGTGGGCCGGGGATTATCTAACCTGTTCTTAAAAACCTCCAATGATGGGGAAATCCACAACCTCCCTTGGGAGCCTGTTCCAGAGCTTAACGACCCTAATAGTTAGAAAGATTTTCCTAATATCTAACCTAAATCTCCCTTGCTGCAGATTAAGCCCATTACTTCTTGTCCTACCTTCAGTGGACATGGAAAACAATTGATCACCGTCCTCTTTATAATAGTCATTATTATATATGAAGACTTATCACATCCCCCCCCACAGTCTTCTTTTCTCAAGACTAAACATACCTGAGTTTTTTAACCTTTCCTCATAGGTCAGGTTTTCTAAACCTTTTATTATTTTTGTTGCTCTCTTCTGGCCTCTCTCCAGTTTAGTCATATTTTTCTTCAAATGCATTGCACTGAAAACTGCAGTGGAGGCCTCACTGGCACCAAGTAAAATGTGACATAATGAAAATATTGACTGGTACCGAACCCGGGGCTGACCCTTGTGGGACTGCACTGGATATAGCCTCATAGTTTGACAGTGATAACTACTTTTGAGTATGGTCTTTCAACCCATTGTGCACCCACCATACAGTAATTTCATTTAGACCACATTCCCTAGTTTGCTTATAAAAGAGTCATGTTAAACTGTGTCAAAAGCCTTACTAAAATCAAGATATATCATGTCTATTGCTTTCCCCCTATCCACTACACCAGTAACTCTGTCAAAGAAGGAAATCAGGCTGGTTTGGCATGATTTGTTCTTGACAAATCCATGCTGGCTATTCCTTATAACCCTATTGCTCGCTACGTGCTTACAAACTGATTGTTTAATAATTTGTTCCAATATCTTTCCAACTATCAAAGTTAAACTACAATTCCCAGGTCTTCTTTGTTCCTCTGGTTAAAGACAGGTATTATGTTTTCCCTTCTCCAGTCCTCTGGACCCTCACCTATCCTCCATGAGCTCGCAAAAATGACCATTAATGGTCTGATATTGCTTCATTCAGCTTGTTCCTTAAGTGCTCTATGGTGAATTTCATCAGGCCCTGCCAACTTTAATATATCTAACTTACCTAAATATTCTTTAACCTATTCTTTCCCTAATTTGGCTGGTATTCCTTCCTCCTTGTTGTTAAAATTAATTGTATTAAGCATCTGGTCACAACTAACCTTTTTAGAAAAGACCGAAGGAAAATAGGTATTAAATACCTCAGCCTTCTTGATGCCATCCATTATTAGTTCTCCTTCTCTGATAAGTAGTGAACCCACACTCTCCTTCATCATTATCTTGCTCTTTATGTATTTATTGAACCCCTTCTCATTGCCTTTTATATCCCTTGCTAGGTGTAATTCATTTTGTGCCTTAGCCTTCCTGATTTTGTCCCTGCAGGCTTGTGCTATACTTTTGTACTCATCTTTAGCAATTTGACCATGTTTCCATTTTTGGTAGGATTCCTTTTTGATTTTCAGGTCACCAAAGAGATCCCGATGGAACCATATTGGGATATCAGGACTGGAGGAAGAGTTCAAAAGAGGGCTGACCACTTGTTCCCTCAGCTCCTAGGGAGAGGCCTGGCCTAGCCACAGCCTACTCCTATGATTGTGTGAACATCTTGAGAGAAAGGTGGTCGCAATTATCTGACCAGAGGATATTGGGAAGATTGTGGTTTGGCCAAGGCCCCCAGAAGGAAGAGAGGCTGATGGCTCATTTGGGACTGGTTATTTGTTCCTTTTTCTGTTTGGCTGTTTTTGTTTTGTTTCCTTGGAATCCTGGAAGGGGGAAGCACCAGAGGAACTCGATTGGAGGCCTGAGTTTCTGTCTTTGGGCTAGTGATGCTAACTGCTCCAACCTGGCTGAGGAGAGTCTGAATACATGACTCCATTGCACTCCTGGGGGTGCTGCAGAGAGATTAGGCCCTTTAAAACCACCTCTGCGAAGGAATGAAAAGATACTTCAGTCCTTGGCCTTACTACTGATACCTCCACCAAGGATTCAGGTTAAGGTGGGTGTTTTTGTGCTATACTATGTACTCAGAATCTATATATACACTATATGATGTACCTATATACTCAGAACCAGACAGAGACTGTTAACCTCATTGTACACAAGCCAAAGAGCAGCCAGTTTCAGTTATTACCAGGATGGTCTGGATTTAGGTGACCTAGAGGTAAAAGTTTTGACATCCAATTTCTAACATGGAGCCCATCCACTCCTTCTGGCTTTTATTGTGTTTATAAAAACAAATTTGATTTCAATGGTGGTACTTCTATGTTATATTATCTTATTATTCCTTACCAGCATGTTATTCATATAATTACTACAATCACAGAATTATTTTAACATTAAGTACAATGCTTAAACACAGTGCTAACAAACTCTTATTGGAGGCTGCATGTTAAGCATGTGTTGTTTGTTTTTTTCTGCTGAATTGGAGAATAATTCTCTACAATTAAATGTTCGTGATCCTTTCCGTAATGAATGCAATACAGTCAAAGTCAATTAATAGGGGTGTTGTTAAAGGGCTTAATTTGTTTAACTAGGACAACTCTGTCACTATGTTAAGTGAACAAATTATATATTGTCCCTCGTTGACAATACAACACTAGTCCATATAATAGGGACAAACTGATGAGACTATTTGTTTATTTAAATTAAGGAAATTAATGATCCCAAATAAGATTAGTCAGAATACAATATCAGCTCCAAATCAGAGATTCAATGAACCTGGAAATCTAGACCCCCACGCGACACTACACATTTTGAAAACAGTTTCAGCTCAACTGATTGTGTGACCTGTTTGAATGGGACATAAACCCAAGTGTTAGTCAGGCTTCAAACAAATCATGAGACTTAAAAAAAAAAAAATTGGAGTTCTTTTTATTTGCCATTCTAGTCGTGTGCCTGTGTAGTTCACATTTTTAAGCTTTTCTCTGCAACCATGAAGGCTAGAAGCTTACTTTTTTCAAATTAAATTAAAGATTTTTAATCACGTGACTCCAGGAGCCGGAGCTTTAAGAAAAACACCAAATATTGCAAGACTTGAAACCTCTTAGGACTTTGTCACAACACTGCACATTCTATTTAAAGAATTAAAACAAACAAACAAAAACGTGGAGAATACGGACCTGACTCTCATTTATACAAAGGCTCATTATATGCTGCTCTGGCATTAACTAGGTTACATTTTACTCCCACATTGGAACAAAGGACTAGAAGGGACCTTCTGGGTCACTGAATCTAGTCCCCACGATTGCAGGCAACCCTGCCATAGCATCCCAATCATGACTTTATCCATATTAAAACTGGTTAGGTTGTTTGCCCTCTCTACTCCTATTGGAAGGCTGTTTCAGAACCTTACTCCTCTGACGGTTAGAAACCTTTTTTTAATTCCTAGCCAAATTTATTCATGGACAGTTTCTATCCATTTGTTCATGTGCTAATATTATCCGTTAGCTTTCAAGACCCCATTTCAAGACTGTCACAGCTGTGTTAAGGGTCCTTTTTGTAAATGAGAATCCGGCTCCAAGTATCCCTCTCCTTCAGCTGTGTGCCCTGTCTCAGAACGGTAGCATCTTATACCCACTATGCACCAGTTTAAAAGGCTGCAAAGGTGAAGAGGAATGGAGGATGAGACCTGTGGTGTATCTCAACCCCTCTGCTCCCCCTCTTTATTCCAGCATCATGCCTTTGATCCTTTTCATGTCGTCCACTTGTTAGGGAGCCTTCCAGAATCGCACAACGTTAGCGCCCACTTGATTGCAATGTAAAATATATTGGCAGGATTCATAACCACATGACTCATTACTGCAGCACTTTGACAATGAATTTAATCAGCAATAAACAGGAGATCACTGTAGTGCTAGATTTCGCAGTTCCTTATAGTGCCTTCCCTAAAGCTCACAGTTAACAATACGAACATTTAGTAGAACACGGGTATTCTGCTCACAGTTTCTAGTATTGTCAGAATTTTTCCTCAGTGCTTCAATGAGCCTGCTGCAAAGTCTATTGAAGACAAAGAGGAACTTTCCATTTACATCAAGAAATGGTGCCTGATTCATTCATCTTATATACCAATGCCAGAAGTCTAAATAATAAGATCGGTGAACTAGAGTGCCTCTTATTAAACGAAGATATTGATATAATAGGCATCACAGAAACTTGGTGGGATGAGGATAATCAATGGGACACAGTAATACCAGGGTACAAAATATATCGAAAGGACAGAACAGGTTGTGCTGGTGAGGGAGTAGTACAATATATGAAAGAAAGCATAGAATCAAATGAAGTAAAAATCTTAAATGAACCCAACTGTAACCATAGAATCTCTATGGATAGTAATCCCATGCTCGAATAAGAAGAATATAGCAGTAGGGATATATTATCGACCACCTGACCAGGATGGTGATAGTGACTGAGAAATGCTCAGGGAGATTGGAGGCTATTAAAATAAAAAACTCAGTAATAATGGGGGATTTCAACTATCCCCATATTGACTGGGTACATGTCACCTCAGGACGGGATGCAGAGATAAAATTTCTTGATACCTGAAATAACTGCTTCTTTGGAGCAGCTACTCCTGGAACCCACAAGAGGAGAGGCAATTATTGATTTAGTCCTAAGTGGAGCAGAGGATCAGGTCCAAGAAGAGAATCTAGCTGGACCGTTTGGTAATAGTGACCATAATATAATTAAATTTAACATCCCTGTGGCGGGGAAAACACCAGAGTGGCCCAACACTGTATTTAATTTCAGAAAGGGGAACTATTCAAAAACGAAGAGGTTAGTTAAACAGAAATTAAAAGGTACAGCCCCAAAAGTAAAATCCCTGCAAGCTGCATGGAAACTTTTTAAAGACACCATAATAGAGGCTCAACTTCAATGTATCCCCCAAATTAAAAAACATAGTCAGAGAACCAAAAAAGAGCCACTGTGGCTTCACAACAAAGTAAAAGCAGCAGTAAGAGGCAAAAAGGCATCCTTTAAAAAGTGGAAGTTAAATCCTAGTGAGGAAAATAGAAAGGAACATAAACTCTGGCAAATGAAGTCTAAAAATATATTTAGTAAGGCCAAAAAAGAATTTGAAGTACAGCTAGCCAAAGACTCAAAAAGTAATAGCAAAAATTTTTTTTAAGTACATCAGAAGCAGGAAGCCCGTTAACAACCAGTGGGGCCACTGGACTGAAGGAGCACTCAGGGACGATAAGGCCATTGCGGAGAAACTAAATGAATTCTTTGCATCGGTCTTCATGGTTGAGGATGTGATGGATATTCCCAAACCCGAGCCAGATTTTTACATGACAAATCTGAGGAACTGTCCCAGATTGATGTGTTATTATAGACTCATAGACTTTAAGGTCAGAAGGGACCAATATGATCGTCTAGTCTGACCTCCTGCACAACGCAGGCCGCAGAATCTCACCCACCCACTTCCGCAACAAACCCCTAACCTAAAGACTTCAAGGTGCAGAGAATCCTTCAGCAAGTGACCCGTGCCCCACGCTGCAGAGGAAGGCGAAAAAACCCCAGGGCCTCTGCCAATCTGCCCTGGAGGAAAATTCCTTCCTGACTCTAAATATGGCGATCAGCTAAACCCTGGGCATGTGGGCAAGTCTCACCAGCCAGACACCCAGGAAAGAAGTCTCTGTAGTAACTCAGATCCCATCCCCTCTAACATCCCATCACAGACCATTGGGCATATTTACCGCTAGTAGTCAAAGATCAAATTAATTGCCAAAATTAGATTATCCCATCATACCATCCCCTCCATAAACTTATCAAGCTTAGTCTTAGTCAGATATGTCTTTTGTCCCCACTGCTCCCCTTGGAAGGCTGTTCCAGAACTTCACTCCTCTGATGGTTAGAAACCTTCATCTAATTTCAAGTCTAAAATTCCTGATGGCTAGTTTATATCCATTTCTTCTTGTGTACCATTAGAGGAGGTTGTGGAACAAATTGATAAACTAAACAGTAATAAATCACCAGGACCAGATGGTATTCACCCAAGAGTTCTGAAGGAACTCAAATGTGAAATTGCACGACTACTAACTGTAGTCTGTAACCTATCATTTAAATCAGCTTCAGTAGCAAATGACTGGAGGATAGCTAATGTAACGCCAATTTTTAAAAAGGGCTCCAGAGATGAACCTGGCAACTACAGGCTGCTAAGCCTGACTTCAGTACTGGGGAAACTGGTTGAAACTATAGTAAAGAACAAAATTGTCAGACACATAAATCAACATAATTTGTTGGGAAATAGTCAACATGGTTTTTGTAAAGGTAAATCACACCTCACCAATCTACTAGAATTCTTTGAGAGGGTCAACAAGCATGAATACTGTGTGCAGATGTGGTCGCCCCATTTCAAAAAAGATATATTGGAACTGGAAAAGGTTCAGAAAAGGGCAACAGAAATGATTAGGGGTGTGGAATGGCTGCCGTATAAGGAGAAAGTAATAAGACTGGGACTTTTCAGCTTGGAAAAGAGATGACTAAGGGGGGATATAATAGAGGTCTATAAAATCATGACTGGTGTGGAGAAAGTAAATAAGGAAGTGTTATTTACTCCTTCTCATAACACAAGAACTAGGGGCCACCATATGAAATTAATAGGCAGCAGGTTTAAAACAAACAAAAGGAAGTATTTTTCACACAATGCCCAGGCAACCTGTGGTACTCCTTGCCAGAGGATGTGTGTGAAGGCCAAGACTATAACAGGGTTCAAAAAAGACCTAGATAAATTCAGGGAGGATAGGTCCATCAGTGGCTATTAGCCAGGATGGGCAGGAATGGTGTCCCTAGCCTCTGTTTCCCAGAAGCTGGAATGGGCAACAAGGGAGGGATCACTTGATGATTCCCTGTTCTGTTCTGTTCATTCCCTCTGGGACACCTGGCATTGGCCACTGTCGGAAGTCAGAACACTGGGCTAGATAGATCTTTGGTCTGACCCGGAATGGCTGTTCTTATGTTCTTAGAGCTTATTGAAGAGACAGAAAAAGCTAGCACCTATAGTTCTTGAGATGGAAGAATTAATTTCTCTGTGAAAATGTTTTCAATCTTCAAACATTATCTTTGATCTTCAAGTGGTTAGATGTTCTTTTATTGCTATGCAAAATAATTGTTTTTGTATTTTAAGATTGTTGTCAGAGCTCAATGCTTCTTGCAGAATATTGTCAATTTAAAATAATTGTCATCACTTCCTGCCTTTGCTGCTATCTGCTGTACTGTCAATATAGAAGTCATATTTACCTTTAAAAAAAGAACAGGAGTACTTGTGGCACCTTAGAGACTAACAAATTTATTTGAGCATAAGCTTTCGTGGGCTACAGCCTACTTCATCAGATGCATAGAATGGAACATGTAGTAAGAAATATATATACATACAGAGAATATGAAAAGGTGGAAGTAGCCATACCAACTGTAAGAGGCTAATTAATTAAGATGAGGTATTATCAGCAGGAGAAAAAAAACCTTTTGTAGTGATAATCAAGATGGCCCATTTTAGACAGTTGACAAGAAGGTGTGAGGAGACTTAACATGGGGAATTTCATGGATGTGCAGACCTCTGTTTTGATGTGCATTTGTCATTGATCAGTTATTTTGATGTTCAGCTGCAAGGAGACAAAGACTGAAAAGTTCCCAGGGAAAACTGGCTGCAAAACCATTAATTACATAATTGTATCCACAGCAGTTTTACATTAACCTGAAATAGAACAGAGGTAGAAGCACAGAGCCAAAAATGGTCTAAAAATACAGTAAAGCTGTTCTTAGCAGCTTTCCTGTTCACATCTAATTGAACAATCACAATCCTGGTACAATCACTGCATTAGTGCTGCAAAGCACGGCTGCTGGATAAGTAGCTATGCCTGGGGGCCGCTACACCCTTTGCATGATAGAGTGGGTGTGCCAGGCTGCCCTGCATATACCAACGTGGAATCAGGGTGAGAGGAGTGGGTTGGAGGAAGGGTCATAGGTCCTTATTTACATGGAGCTAGTGATTTTACCACACTACACAAGTGGCACAAAAAGTGATGCAACTCCTACTTCCTCCAGAGTTGCAGCTTTGCCCCCTGTTGTCAGTCTGAGGATATGGATTTCACTTCACCTGAAAAAAGCCATAACCTGGCTCAGCACCCAGGAAAATCAAACCACATATTTAGCTGTCTAACTTCAGCTATCCAAGTTTGAAAATGTTGACAACTAAACTTTTAATCCCTCCCCTCAACCCCGCCAAACTACAGTAAAACTGAAACTCACAAGGGAATGGTCCTGTTGCGTTAGCGCTCCTGACGTGGGGTAAAATCTTCAAAAATGCCTAATTTCTAACGGCAGTTATATGCTGAGGCGCTTCTGAAAATGCCACTAGGCACTGGAATATTTTTTTAAAATCTCGTCCTAAGTGATTTGGAGCTTAAATCCTATTTTCAAAAGGAACTTAAGTGCTAAATTGTTTTCTCAAAAAGGGTCCAAGGCATTTTTGAAAATGTTAAGTCCCAGTCAGCTTACCAAAATCTATCTGACACATTCATAAGCAGATCTGTTAGCTTAAAATGTCGTGAGAGCTCAGACTGAAACACTTTTTGCTGTTTCAAATCTTTTTTGTTGAATACTGGCCTGGTTATCCAGTGTTGGCAATGAGGTTTACACTATGCATCAGCTACCTTCCCAAAGACCATCTGGAGTGGTATTGAAAAATGAGTGAAGGAGAAAGGAGAGGTGAGAGAAAAGATACATTGTGACAGATCCTCATCTAGGGTGAAATCCTGGTCTTATTGAAATCAATGACATTTTGCCATTGACCTTAATGGATGGATTTCATTTCATCCGAATAGCTTTGCTGACTTCAATGGTGCTGTAGCAACTTACACGACCTAAAGATCTCACCCTTATGTGCAAAAGTCATTATGGGCCTCGTGCTGCTTACGGTTTCTTGATTTCAGTGGGAGATGACAGCACACAGCATCTTGTAAAACTGGGCTGATCATAGATTTTCTAATTTGTGTTAAGTTTTTTATTCCAGGATGTGAAAGGGACTTGTACTTAATATGCACATTTGCAAGCTCAATTGTTTGCACCAGCAAATCAGATCTTCTTGGCTTAATTCTTGCAAAGCTCTTAATCATGTGTGTTAACTTCATTGGGATTGTTCATAGGCTTAAAGTTAGGCATATGCTTTCGTGTTTTACTGGATCAGGGCCTTAGACATGTAAGCACTTGATTTCCCTGATTGTGCCTACAAATTTAGATTCATATCAAAATGGCTTTCTTTAGGAGCACAATTATTTGCACTCTCAAAACTGTTCCTATAAAACTGCTTTGACACAAACAATGAATGCATAAAGCAAAATAAGTAACTGACTATTACTTTCATTTTTCTACACTTAAAGAAAACTAACTATAAAAAAATAAGAGAGAATTGCTGATATTGACAGCATGCTGTTCCAGACTGAATGATTTCATTATCACCTCAGTCTGCAGATCTGATAGTTTATCTTCACTCTAAGGCCTGTTCTTCACTTAAAAGTTAGACTGACCGAGCGAGGTCACTTGGGGCTCTGAAAAATTTTGCGCTCTGGGTGATTTAGTAGTTAGGTCGACCTAACTCCCAGTGTAGACGCGGGTAGGTTTATGGAAGAATTCTTGAGAATTAATTGAGAATAGAATTCCAGGTTTTTTTTTTTTTTTTTTTTACATGTACTCCATTTGAGGACTGTGCAACACAGCTTCAGAGTCACAGATTACATATCGAAATAATGTGATCTATGGAGGGAGTAAAAGGACACGTTGTTAAAACCTGGCCTCTGATTTAACATCCACATTTGCAAGTTCAGTTATTTGCACCTGCAAAGCAAGCAATCCACAACAATTACATTTAGTGACAACAGGAATGTTGCATTCAGAGAAACAAGAAAAGGTAAATTAAGGCATCAGCTTTAAATCAGCCCACAGTGCACAGGTTTTGCAGTAACTCTGCTATGTTAGATCCCCCTCTCTTTAGAGACCGTTGCAGTGGGGGATGGCAAATATTATCGGGGTCACCTGGATGCACTGAGAATAGAATTTCAGCTTTTTTACATGTGCTTTACCTGAGGGCGTCGTAAAGCCCAGCTCTTTGATCTGTGTCAATACACATATCACTCTCTCAACAGATCACATTTAGGACAAGACTTGCAGCCCGTATGGAGATTAGTGAGTAGCTACTCACAAGAGTAGTGCCATTGAAGTCAAAGTTGTGTATTTGCCCAGTGAGACGAATAAGGGGATTCCCAGTCTGGTGCATGAAGCTAAGTTTTGCCTTTGGAAATACATGTCTGGAATGCATTGACACCAGCGGGAGTTGCAAGTGTAATTTGGCCCTTGGTATTCAACATACAGCATGTGCATATTAGACAGGTTATTTAGTATGCCAAACATACACAGTAGCCAACATTTGAACATTAATCAGCTCTATTTTAGGAGAGAAGAGGGGGTTAACAGACTCCACATTGTGACAAAGCGTGCAAAACCAAGACTGTAAAAGACATGAAGAAGAGCTTTGTGAAAGCTCATCTTTCGCAAACAGAAGGGGGTCGAATAGCAGATATTATCTCACTCACCTTGTCTCTGTAACAACACCGTCAGTTCTGAGTTACAGAACCTCTGAAGCTGGCGCTTGGGACTATTTGTATAAGTGTCACCCCAGAACAAGTATAAGTTAGTAATGGGCGGCCCTCAAAAAGTCTGGTGCATTAGACAAGCCCCGACCCACGTTTGGATGTTTATCCATAGATAATTGAGTTTACACTCTCCTGTACAGATCTTCACCTTGCCTTCTCTCTTCTTTTCCACTTCATATTTCCCTCTCTCCTGCTTCCCAGTCTAACCAGATCCTTTCCCCAGCCTTTACTTTCTTTGGCATGATCACCATCCTAGAGAAAGGAGTCCTTTACAGACCAGGGGAAATGCTGATTGCATGAAGGCTGGCTTCCTCACATGTTCTGCCAGTGTCTCTCAGTCCTGAAACAACTGCTGGGGATGAAGGAGCAGTTCAATCTCCACCCCAATCTCCATGCCAATTAATGCCAGCCGTGGTGGTATATTTGACAGTGGTCAGCTGGTGTCCACTGGGGATTGGACTGAGACTCCCAAACCTATTTCCTATCAACGGTCATCACACAGGAACCACTGTCAGTCGCTGTTGACCTTTCCTGAATCCAAACCAGCAACCTAGAAGTGAAAGGCCTTGTATACCATTAGCAAATCCTGGAGCCAACGCTTACCAGCGGGGCCTGGCATACCAGGCTTATCTGGGGGGAGATAGAGCAGAGCAAATGATCAGTGGAGCCGGATCCCTTCTGCAAATGTGCTCTCCCAGCGGCAGGTAAAGTGGCAGGTGGCACTGACTGTAAATGCAGCCCAGGGTGGGAGCAGTTTGCATGTACATTGCTGCAGGCTCATCTCTTATGCAGCTGAGGCCATGAGACCATATGGAGCTCAACACTGAGCTGCTAAGGGACACCCCCTCCCTGACCCCCACATCCAGCCAAGCTGCAAGCAGCAGATGACTTAAGGAACAAGGAGGCAGAGCGAAGAGTGGAGGCAGAGAAGAGAGGGAGGAGCCATCTGTGCATGAAGCAATTAGAAAAAAAGGAAAGAAACAGAAAACTGCAAAAGGAGACAATGGAGAACAGACATGAAGGGTGGGAGATTGAGAGATGGGCAGCAGTAACTCAGTGGGGCATGACACCAGGTGCTGGGAGGATTAGACCCGTTAGACAGTTTTTCATTGAACTGTTTTTTTCCAACATTAAGTGACTTTTCAACCAAAATGAACATTTTGGTGGAAATCTTTCATTTTGAGCTACATGTTCTGGTTTTTCCACTGGAAATATAAAAATATTTTTGGTAAAAATTTCTGGTTTTCATTAAAAACTAGGGGGGTTGTTTTTTTAAAGCTTCATTTTTTTAAACCAAAAGTGAAACAAACAAAACAAAAAACCTACTTCTTTCCGTTTCAGTTTTCCATTGAAAAAAAGACACTTTTTTTTTTTTTAAATCAGTGAAAAATAATTGGCATTTTTTAAACCAGCCCTAACCTTCTATCCACAAACCCATTACAAAGCAGGACTCTGCAAAATAAGCCTGGAACTAGCTAGTCCCCCAAAGAGCCGTTTCCTGCAAGCAATTCTACATTCTGTCTAGGACACAGTTCATGAAGAAAAATATGAAACCAACTAGAGTTGACTTGTCTAGCAATAACTTACGGCCTGATCCAGAAGGCTGATAAATGTCACAAGCAAACTACGCAAAACTCCCATTGAAGCAAAGGAGTGCCTGACTTCACAGGATCATGACCTTAAAGTGAACTAAACCAAGGGATATGAATTCTTAGCTGAATGCATGAGTGTTACTCCATCAATACTAATGAGAGCTGTGTGAATATATAACCAGGAAGTGAGATGGGTCAAATTTAGAATATGAGTAAAGTTTCCAAAAGCACCTAAGTCTTACTGAAAACCACTGGGACTAAGGCACTTATCTTCTTTGAAAATGGGACTTAGGCTGTCAATTCACTTGGACATTTTTGAAAATTTTACCCTAAATTTCCACGTTTTCCTCTAGCAGGTACATGTGTAAAAAGGGATAATACCTAGAACGCTTCATGTAAATTGAGGCGCAGACAATTTTATTGAAATGCCTTTTTTATTAGATAAGCCAAGTCAGGCAATAATCATGCCAGTTCTCATGGGTTTATAGTTCCCAACCATATATTGGTAGAGGATAGTTAAATAGAGCTTTTACATGTTCATACACCAATGTTTCATTTCTTTATTAAATACTCATTTCCAAAGAATTTCCATGCACATAAAGGATTTATGGGCTCATACAGTAAATACAGTCTAGTGGCAGATTTGTTGCTTTCTCAAGTATTCATGCTGGCTGTAATTTTTTTAGAATGGGTTTCTCACAAATGTATGAACCTGAATCATTCATAGCTTCTTAGTATTAGCCACACATCTGCGACAAAGGTGAAACACAGGTTAGGCCCCAATCCTAACTCTGTGACAAGCTGCAGTTGTCAAGTACAGTATGTGAGAAATCTCAAGTGCTCCGGCTTTCCGAGGTTCTCCGGTAAAGGATGCTTAAGCCTTCATGATGATACTGTACTGGATACAGCTACAACTCTGGGGCTGCTTAGTACAGCATCTGATGTGGTCAATGTGTCTCAGCTGTGCCAGGTATGTTCGTTTCATTTTGAATGATTATTATTTACACTACATTGCAGGCGCTGTTAGAGCAGCAGCATGCTAATGATTTACAGGTATCAGGAGGTAGCCGTGTTAGTCTGTATCTACAAAAACAACAAGGAGTCCGGTGGCACCTTAAAGACTAACAGATTTATTTGGGCATAAGCTTTCGTGGGTAAAAACCTCACTTCTTCGGATGCATAGAGTGAAAGTTATAATGCCTGCATCTGTAACTTTCACTCTATGAATCCGAAGAAGTGAGGTTTTACCCACGAAAGCTTATGCCCAAATAAATCTCTTAGTCTTTAAGGTGCCACCAGACTCCTTAATGATTTACAGGCCTCTCTCTGAGAGAGAATAACTCTTGAAGCACTGCTTGTCTTTCCGAGACTGATTCCTCAGTCTGCCTATAAAGTGAGATTGGGACTCTTGTGCAAATGCACGTTAAAGCTAGGTGAATACACAAGTGTTTTCACTTGAAAAAAGCAAGGCTATCTCTGTGCATGTGCTAACAGAGGCCAGTGGCTGAAAATCAGGACCACCTATGCCTCAAAAGTTGTTTAGTGCAAGATTTTATAGAAAGTCTTGATGGCCTTATTGCACATATGCTCCATGCCGGGAAGTTTCCCTAGATTTCCATGTCTATGCATGGAGTTTACAGGATCCTTTCCTATTTAAGACTGTTAAGTTCTCTGTAAGAGGGACTCTCCTCACTATGTACATGTTGGGACTTGATTCTGCTCCTACTGAAGAAAACAGGAGGATTGACATGGACGTCAGCAGAAGTATGGGCCCCAGGGTTCCTCAGTTTGCATTATAGTTCATGTTGCTCATCCTTTGCCATTGTGTATTCGATTGCATTTTGTGCTACTGTCAGTGCTGTGGTGGTAGAATCGGGCTGAGATCCAGTACCTGCATTCCACAAGATCCCTCAGACTGATTCAAGGCGACAAAGGTGAAACAGAGTTTAGGCCCCAATCCTTACTCACAGATATTTGTTCATGTGAGAATTCCCATTGACCTTGATGGGAGCATTTGAGTAAGCACTGCTTATAGTGAGTAAGGGTGACAGCAGATCATGATCAATAAGGACCACTGATTTATGCTCAGACCTCCTACTGACTTCAGCAGGTGTCCAGTATATGGAATGGTGACCAGATATGACCTTAAGAATTCATGTTTTATCCACTAACCATTCTGGGCTAAAAAGAGGAAAATACCCAGACTTGCAGCTGTACCTTACAAAATGCTTTTCACCTCAACTTACCAGCTGAAAGTTTTACAGAACTTTGAGAGCAAATATCAATTTTGATAATATGCTTTAGAAAATGGACAGAAATTATTATAACAAGCTAATTTCTAGGGACGGGAATCAATATACTGCCTGCCTTGAATATTTTGTAACAGCTTGCTTTACGATGATAAATACGGTCTTGTGGGCAGGTCCTTCTGGTTTCCTGATAGAAATGGGAACATTTACAAAAAAAAAAAAACCCCAAATCTATGATCTTTCCAGCTATGACGCATCCACGTCTCCAGCTGGCTCATCTGTTACCTAGAGCCTCCTGCGTTTATTTGAAATGTTATTTAAAAATACATTTCACCATTAGAGTGTGAGTGAAAAATGTTGTCAGCGTTCAGGTGAAAAATGGCTGCTCGGTTATGAGATGCTCACCAAGCCCTGTGGAAACTAAAGGGCAGTAGAAGAAAAAAATTAAATGATATGTGTCAAAAAAAAAATCACTTGACTCAACCAATTCTCCTTTGACGGGCCAAAAGTGAAATTCAGGGCCTCTGCACTACATGAATGCCACAGTCATATGTACTTGATTGGATAAGAAGTGGTTAAAGCTTTATTTAAATAAAATAATTTATTGTATTCACTTAGGGTGATAGTCTCCTTCATTCAGAGGGCCCAGGAAATGCATTTAGCATCACTATCTATCTTAGGTACCTATAAGGCCTCCATTACTATAGTACCTGAGTACCCTACACTATTTTATGGATTTAGACTCACAACACCCTGTGAGATAGGGAAGTGCTACATTTTACAGATGGAGAACAGAAAAACCAAGTGTTTTGATCAAGATCACACGGCGGCAGAGAAGAGAGTTGAACGCTGCGCTCCCCAGTGCGAGGCTAGCGCCTTAATCACTAGACCATCATTTTCCTTCTGTGGGACTTGCTTTAGTTCTGGTATCACAGCAATGAGAAATCCAACAGTCAGGGGCACAATATACTGCGGTAGGCGTGGGGATGCCCAGCAGGAACTTGAAGCATGCAGCCTCCTCTGCTCCCCGTGGAGTGAATTTCTCCCCAATAGGGAAGAGAATGATTATGTTATTTAAGCCTTAACCACTTCTTAATCCGTAACGTTGTTTCTGAAAACTGTCACTTTTGACCAGGGCCATAACTCGGGCAGGGCGAGAGGGCCAACCACCCAGGGTGCAGAGCTGGTGAGGGCACAAAAATGGGGCGGTGCATGATTGGGCCCAGCAGCATCAGCTGGAATCCCTGGACATAGTTTTGGGCAGTGTGGCCGCGAGCCTGGCTGCCACGGGGCAGAGGCAGGACAACCAAGGAAAGCAAAGGGCAGTTCCACTCTGCATGCAGGGAGTGTCAGGAGAGTGACCCGGCTGCAATGGCAGGTCCCCGGGCGGCGAGTGGGGTGTGACCAGGCTGCTGAGAGCCAGGTGCCCAAGGGGAATGAATACTCTGGGGAGCACTTTGGGGAGCATCTCTTGGCAGCCGGGCTCCATGGGCAGGGATCAGCTCCAGGGGGGTGTCACCGGCTGGCACCAGGCTCCTTCAGGGCAGAGGCAAGTGCGTGTCGGGGCGCAATTGGAGCTGTGCCATCCACCTGCCTGGGGAGCTCCCAGCTGTGCAGAGGCGGCCTGGGTTGGGAACCAGGGCAGGGAGGGCTGCCGGGCAGCCAGCCAGTGCCCCAGCTCCCACAGTGCAGAGAGCCAGGGGCCTGAGTGGAGTGGGCAGCTCCCACCAGCTTCCAATCTGCTAGTTCCTGGCAGAAGGCGACAGTTTTCAAATTGGGGGGCACATCCCTCTAGGGAGGCGTGCCCCACAGTTTGAAAACCTCTGTGCTGAATGAGAGGCAGAAATCTCACCCCACGTCGCCTCTAGGGGATACAAATATGGTTGCTCACCCCTGCTGAAAATGCTTAGTTACAGCTCTGCGTTTGACTACAGGACACACCTTTAGAGCACTAGCCCAAGAAATGTTGGGTTCGATTGTGATCTCGCATTTTCCACAACTTGCTCCACGGGCACACGGTAGCAGCACTTTTAGGACTGCTCAGGCTCCAGACAAACCTGTGATAGATTGGAGGCTTAAGGCGTGTGAGCATCAGGGGTTGGAAGTGAAAAAGGAACAAGAGAATCTTTATCCTGGGCAGTGCTGGAAGCCAGTCCATGCCCTACTTAGTTAAATGGAAAGCATTATTAAAAAGTGCACTAGTAGGGACCTGGACTGTCTGAATGCACAGGGTCTGCATCTGACCACATGGAATCCCCTGCAATGCCACTGGAAATGAAAGCCGCCCCAAGACAGGGAAGGAGAGCTGCCAGAGAGGGAACTGTCCTGAAGGTAGGGAATTGAAGCCCGAGGATGAGATTCCCCATCTCCCTGGGAAAAGTGAAGCATCTGCAGTGACTACCCTTCAGATGAGCATTGAATATGGTCAGGGCTCTGCTCGGCAAGCTTCTCGGAGTTGAAGACACTCTCTTCCTCAGTCTGGATGCTTCAATGCTTCATGCACCACCCACCATCAGGGTCCCCAAGCAATCCAACATGGAAGCAGAGCCAATGTCTCAGAGGAGGGCTCAAGCCTGCACTGAAAAGGCTATTGGAGGACACTGTGGTTTAGGACTAACCAGAAGTTTCTCCTTCCATCAGCATGGGTCCTATGGAGCTGGGCCAAGGCACATTAGACTCAGTGGGATTCTTTCCACTGATTTCTGTGGACTTTTGGATCGGCCCTAATAGCACAGCTAAGAGATTTCTTAACATGGCTCAGGTTTCGCAGGCGCTGGCTAACTCCCCCATGACTGGCTCAATGACAGTTTAACAAATTAAACTTTAATTTGCGGGCCATGAACTCATAGTGCCTATAGGCTGCTGTCAATCACAAAAGCAGAGTGGATCAATGGGGAGGAGAGGGAAAGGATAGTGGAAAGACGTGGTGTACTGTACAGAAGTGTATACACATGTTCCAAAGAGTTGGGGATTGCATTATGGGATCTAGTGACGGGGGAGCCGAGGTGAAATCCTGGCCCAATGAAGTCCATAGCTAAACTCCCCACTGACTTCACTGGGCCAGGATTTCATCACTGAGATCCAATGATCTTAATAAAAAACAAACACAAAGCAAAACACACAAACAAATCAGAGGTTCGGTCTTTAAATGAAAAGTCTGTGCAAGTCTAAACATTTTGGGCAGCACAACAGGCTCTAGCCAAACCCACCGAGGTCCATGAAAAGGCCTCCATTGACTTCAAAGGGCCCACTCCGTGTAAAATAAAAGTCTCTTAAATCTGCCTATTCATGTAAATCCATAAACCATACACAGGTGTAAGTCTATGGGTTAAATCCCTTGGGTTATAGTTTCACTCTGGGGCATGAAGATTTGCACATATAGCTCCCTGCATATCGAGATAAGAAAATACCCCCAGTAACACTTTCTGTCCACAGGATTATGAAGATTAGACTGCAACCGCTGAGAGTTTAAAAATCATTCATCCGATTCCGGAACAGCTTTTTTTCTCTCACCATTGCCCCTTTCCAATGAAACTGTAAATGCTCCCTGAATTGAATTTGACAATTGAAAAGTGAAGGGATTTAAAATAACAAACGATCCCCAAGCTTTCCCTGCAGCAAGGTTAGAGAGACTTAATTGAACTTTAACTCCGCTGCCAAACTAGAAGAGCAAATTTTAAAAAGTCTTGAAAATACGTATGTTTATTAAGTTCCTAACCAAAGTTCTACCAGGAACAGCTCAGTACTCTCACATTTTCTTCATTCTTTTTTCAAACCATTAAGAAAACAAAGCTTTGCATTATTCCCTCAATTATACAAACCTTGGGGGAAATTCTCTACTGGTATAAATTGGCCTGGTTCTGATATCAGTGGAACCACACCAGTTTACAATAGCAGGCAATTTGGCCCCATGTTTAACTGATGGTACAAAAGGCAGGAAAGACAAGAGCTTCCTTTAAGAGACGTTTATATTAAAGGAACACTTTATCTTTTACAAGATACATTTCTGTAATGCAGTTCACACAAAAAATTTCCTTCACCTCAACACTGGTTCGAAATGTAGTTGCTAGAGCTGTGCAGGATAAGAGCGTAATGTCAGATAGATCATAAAATAGACATAAAATTGTGGGAGGCTCCAAAATAAGGAAGTTTGACCTACAGGGTAGGCCAATCTCAAATGAAACTATATTATAGCTTTGTCTATTTTTACCATTGAAAGAGAAACAAGTTTGGGGATTTGACTCCCCCGCCCCATGCTTTCTGGTAGTGCAAAGAGGCTGGCTTAACCTGGCTATTGAGGATTCTCAGGTAGCACACGGTGGAACACTCCATGTCTTCTCACTCTGGCTATGCCCAGCTGCCAGAATGACCACTTGAAGTCTAACAGCTGGGTGTAGATTAGAGCAGCCCTGAACCCTCTCTAATTTATGTAGGAAGCCAAACTAGCTTTCAACCAGCCCCCATATAAGGAAGCCAGAAAGGCTGCAGAAAGCCCGGTGTGTAATTCCAGTAAAGGGGTACATTTCAGTGGGGCCTTGTAATACATGCAAGTTCACTTTAAGATCCAACTCCTACACGCTGACGTAAATGTAAAAGCACGGCTGACAAAGTTTATGGATGACAAAGATTGGCAGACTGGTGATTAATGATGAGGACAGGAAAATTGTATAGAGCAATCTGGTTCACTTAGTAAGCTGGACCCATTCAAACAAAATGTCCTTCAATACAGACAAACACAAGACCATACATATAGGAACAATCTGGGACCTGAAGAAGAGCTCTGTGTGTGTGGCTCGAAAGCTTCTCTCTCTCACCCCAGAAGTTGGTCCAATAAAAGATATTACTGCACCCACCTTTGTGTCTCTAATAGCTCAAAGCAGTCATCAATGGGGAATCATCATCCAAAGGGGATTGTTTCCAGGAACTTTCTGCAGGAATTGGTACTAGCCTGACACTATTCAACATTTTCATCGGTGATCTGGAAATACAAAATAATTGCTGATACCATGTGTGGATGACACTAAGATTGTCAAAGTGGTAAACAATGATGGTGAGGGATCTGGACCACCACCTGGATCCATTCAAACAAAATGTGTTTTAATACAGCCAAATACATAGTTATACATCTAGGAACAAGGAATGCAGGTCATATCTACAGAATGGGTGTGGGGAGACGGGACTATATCCTAGAACAGTGGTTTTCAAACTTTTTTTCTGGTGACCCAGTTGAAGAAAATTGTTAATGCCTGTGACCCAACGGAGCTGGTGATGAGTGGTTCAGAGTGTGGGAGGGGGCTCTAGGCTGGGGCAAGGGTTTGGGGTGCGGGAGGGCGGTCAGGGCTCTGAGCTGGGGGTGCATGCTCTGGGGTGGGGCTGGAGATGAAGGGTTTGGGATGCAGGAAGGGGCTGCAGGTTTGGGGTGGGGATCAGAGCTGGGGTGCGGGCTTACCTTGGGCGGCTCCCGGTCAGCGGTGCAGTGGGGGGGGGCTAAGGCAGGCTTCCTACCTGTCCTGGCACTGTGGACGATGCTGAAACCTGGAAGCAGGCCTGCAGCAGGTCTGGCTCCTAGGTGGAGGTGCGCAAGTGGCTCCGCGCAGCTCTGGCCTGCAGGCACCGACCTGCCCCCAGCTCCCATTGGCTGGTTCCCGGCCAATGGGAGTGCAGAGACTTTGCTTGGGCCAGGGACAGCGCGTGGAGCTCTGTGGCCCCACTGCCTAGGGGCCGGACCTGCTGCTGGCTGCTTCTGGGGCGCAGCGCGGTGTCAGAACAGGTAGGGACTAGCCTGCCTTAGCTGGGCAGCACAGCTGACAGGATTTTTAATGGCCCGTTCGGCGGTGCTGACCAGGGCTGCTGTGTGACCCAGTGCCTCACTTCCCCCAACTCAGTACTGAGTCGCGACCCAGAGTTTGAAAACCACTGTCCTAGAAAGCAGAGACTATGAAAAGAGTCTAGGGGTCTGTCACAGGCAGGCTGATGACAGGATCATAGTGCACAAGTAACTGAACATGATCACTCAGATGATCTCATTGTCCCTTCCGGCCTTAAGAATCTATGAATCTAAGTGCAACTGATACATTCTTACATCTGCATAGCAAGTGTCAGCACCTGAGAAAGGTGTGCCTCCATGCATAGACATGCCCAGCTGTGTATGCTGCAAATGCATCTACTTTTCAAGAAAATAAATCAGACCTGAAGGAGTCTGGAAAAATGCATATTATCATTATGCACCGAGACTTAATTCTTAGCTGTTAGCCAGCTGAGATTAAAAAAATAGTTCTAACAGTCAGAAACCCTTAATCTCCTCAACGTAAATCAAACTGTCATCATTTACCATTTGCAAAGCAGATTTTGATGATAGGCACATGAAGCAGGAGCAGAATAAAAAAGGACGTAATTAGCATCAAAACAGTCAGTACACAGATTCTATGCATAATCCACTTGATAATCTTAAAGTACAAATCTCTAGTGCTCCTGAAAGAAGAAAAACAGTGGGTGACTCAGAGTGTCTGTGGGGAAAGCAAGAGAGACACGCAAAGAGAGAAACAAGACAGGAAGAATAAAAGAGAGACACGTGCACACACACACTCAAAAAGAGAGGGGGATAATTGACACCACCAGCAACTAGATTCACTCCTAAAAAATTCTTCGGTGAAACCTCTCCCACTAATATTTCCGAGCACCCTGTTTAAGGGGAACAATTTTCTGTCTAGACTCCAGACTTCTTACGTTTATCAGCCAGTCACTGCTGAATGGCTAGAAGAGTGAGGTTGGCTTTTTTTCTTCCCAGTCATTAACCTTGTAAACTAATGTTTTTCCAACCAAAGCAACAATTTCAAGTTGAGAGGCACCTACCTGATTTGATTTACTTCGAGAGCAGCTGAAAATACAGGTTCCCACAGACTTACAGTTTGATCACTTTGGTTTTTGAAGGGCTCTTATAGTGTCAGGTAATTTAAAATCAGAATCTACTTTTCCCCAAGTGTAGACTGCTATTGGGGCAAATGATGGTTGAGTGATGAGCCACATCTGGGAGCTTCCTTGTGCAAACCTCGTGGTTCTTGCCTTCAGGGGTACTGCCAAAAAGTTGCCTGCCCAATATCACGTGATTCAGAATTTGTCCTACTCAAAGAGTAATTCAGTTAAAGAACACCGTGTACCGTGGGTTGCTAGTTGTTTTGCTGATGCTTTATCTCACTTTCGGATTGGGGATTTTGGCAATCGGTGCCTGCTCAGGATGTTTGGTGCCTTGGCATCCACAGGCCTAAGGCTATTGGGATTTCAACGGCATCAGGCAGTAAGTGGTCCAACAGGATAGGTTTTAATAAATTCCTTGGATTCAGTGAAAGAGCAGGCCTCCCTGGCTCCAGCCCATCCAAAAAACAACATGGGGAAGGCTTTACTCTTCTGAAGAGTGTATCCCTCACACCTCACAGTGATTTTTTTTTTAATGATGCATCACTTTGACTACACATAACCTTCACCCAGAGGAACTTCAGCGTGACCAGAACAGCTATTATGAAGCCTGACACAGGATCAGATTCCACTTCTACTATTAGCCTCTGTCTAGGACAGTGGTTCCCAGACTTGTTCCGCCGTTTGTGCAGGGAAAGCCCCTGGTGGGCCGGGCCGGTTTGTTTACCTGCCGCGTCTGCAGGTTCGACCGACCGCGGCTCCCAGTGGCTGCGGTTCGCTGCTCCAGGCCAATGGGAGCTGCTGGAAGCGGCGCGGGCTGAGGGACATACTGGCCGCTGCTTCCAGCAGCTCCCATTGGCCTGGAGCAGTGAACTGCGGCCACTGGGAGCCGCAATCGGCCAAACCTGCGGACGCGGCAGGTAAACAAACCGGCCCATCCCACCAGGGGCTTTCCCTGAACAAGCGGCAGAACAAGTTTGGGAACCACTGGTCTAGAACTTACTCTTGTGTTTGCCAACCTGTCTTGACATTTAGACTTTTGTTGCTGCAGGAAGATGATGATGAGTGTTTCATGGTAGCAACTTCAATTTTGTTTCTCTGTTATCAAGGTAAATTGTGAAAAGATATTAAAGTACACTTACTAAGTAAATATGCTAGTGGCTAACTCTGTGCTGCATGTACAATTTGTTTTCCAACACAACAGCAAAAAGATGGTTTTCTCGTGCTGCTTATTAATTTTTGAAGGTGTTGATTTCAAATGATAAGCTATGGGCTTAGAGATAAAAATAGCTAAAAACATTAAAATTAGAATAATGGGCTGCTCTATTAATGTGTTTACAGAAGTCCCATTAACATTAACGGGAATTCTGTACATGCAATGCATAGTTGGCAAGTTGTATTCTGGAATTTTCATCTTCCTCTAAAGCATCAGAGATCGGCCATCGCTGGAGATTTGACACTGGACGTGGGTGGTGGACCAGTGCTCTGAGTTGATAAGGAGAAGCCAGTTTCTCAATGTCTGGTTGGTGTGTCTTGCTCACAGTCAAATAATCACCAGTTTTGGGGTCAGGGATGAATTTTCACTTAGGTCAGATTGTCTGGGATCTTAGGGCTTTTTCACCTTTCTCTGCAGCATAGGGTGTAGTTCACCAGCTGGGGTCACAGAATCATAGAATATCAGGGTTGGAAGTACCTCAGGAGGTCATCTAGTCCAACCCCCTGCTCAAAGCAGGACCAATCCCCAACTAAATCATCCCAGCCAGGGCTTTGTCAAGCCTGACCTTAAAAACCTCTAAGGAAGGAGATTCCACCACCTCCCTAGGTAATCTATTCCAGTGCTTCTCCAACCTCCTAGTGAAAAAGTGTTTCCTAATATCCAACCTAAACCTCCCCCACTGCAACTTGAGACCATTACTCCTTGTTCTGTCATCTGCCACCACTGAGAACAGTCTAGATCCATCCTAGGTCATCTGGGCATTTCTCACCTCAGCAATGGCCTGCTATTGCCGGGGCCTCAGGCATTGGTGGCACCTGGGTTTCTCCTGTTCACTGCCTGTGAGGCAGAGTTTAGTCTCCTGCGGACTGAAAAGCTTTGGTCTAATTAAAGTCTTTGGGTTCAAAATAGGGGTAAATGGGTGAAAATTAATGGCCTGTGATATAAAGGTGGTCAGACTAGAGATCTAATTATTCCTTCTGGCCTTAAACTCCATGACATTATGAAGAGACCCACAGTGAAGGACCAGAACTATCATTTATGGGCTAGAAACAATTGGAGCTGCCCTTGATCTTTACACATGACTCCTGTTAATATCAGTAGGAGATCTACTATGGATTGAGGTCACTGCATGGCTCTTCCTCTAGTTACTCTGATATTCTTGGGCTATGCATCTCAGAGTTGAAAAGCTGACCATGGGTGGTTAGGCTTTGAGAGTCAGAGGGGAAATTTAACTCAGATCTTGGCCTACATTTAAGCACAGAATATAAATCCTACAAGCTTTTGTTCAAAATTGTGGGCCAAGTTCTGCTGGTTACGCCAATGTAACTCCGGCTTTATTTTTCCAAATGTAAAGAGTATCTTGTTTTAATGAGCTTTTTGCACACACACACACAAAATTACTGTGCACCATTAAATAACTAGTTTGAGGTCACCATTTTTCTTTGCCTACCCTATGTACTTAGGGGCAAAATTCACCTCAAGACCCTAGGAATCACTTTGATGAGGTCTTAAGTGATGCATAGGAACTTGGGTGTCCCTTGCCCTGGAGTGAATTTCACCCTTAAAAGCTAGATGGGCACAAACTAAAGCAAAAATAATTCCCTGGGCAGTTACAGTGGTGCTGAGTTCATTCATTTAATTTCTGTAACAACCAACTGGAGATCTTTAGCATAGGAAAGCAGGTGTGAATCATTGTGGAAGAGGGTGGAAGCTACCGATGCTAATACTAAAGGTCCTCAAATAATTCACAGTTTATAGCAACACTTGAAATGGTTCAGAATGTTCTAATTGAGCATTTGCTTTGTTTATATTTTTACTAGCAATATGAGTGTTTCTGCGTCACTCCTCCCTCTAAGCAACGTTTTGCAATTTCTAGCCGGAGTGTACACTTTGCAAGTTATCTAGATAGGTGCATTGTTCTATGTGTCTACAGCACAATGGGGTCCTGGTTCGTGACTAGGGCCCCTAGGCACTACCACAATACAGATAAATACTACTACTATGTAGTGGGAAGGGAAGAAATATTAGAGCAGGGATTTGAACATCTAACTAACACTGAATTTCAATGGGAGTTGCGGCCTAACTTCCTTAAGACTCTTTAAAACTACAGCCTAAAAATATCTGTTCACTTCTATTGATAGAGAATTAAAGTTTCAGCTGGTACATGACATCCCCAGAAGATGTATTTAAAACTTTGACAGTATTAATAAGTTATGAATCGGTGCTTTAATACTCTCATCGCAAAACAGAAAAGAAGGTGGCTCTGTATATGGCTTTCGTACTCAAGGTGCTTTTTACGAAGGTATTAAGAACGGGAAGTGCAACAACTCTCTAGGTGACCCGTAGTGGCTGATGTGTTCATTATGTCAACACTGAGAGCTCTTTGGTTTCTATGTCTTCATGAAATCATTCCAAGCCATTAATCCAAAGAACAGGCAGGGGCAATGTCAGCTTTCCCACTGCATAACTTGTCTCTGGTTCTTTGTCTCACCCCTGATCCAGAGAGTGAGATGACAGTAATCCCCATGCCCATTCATTCCATGCCCTCTCATCTGGGACTGCCAACAAAGCTGCCAATTGCAGAACTGAGTATTGTTACCCACTTGACTGAGCTCAGCAACTCACTTCACAAAGGCCACTTTACAGCCATCAGATAGTAACAACTTTCAATCACATTCAAAGCAGCAATAAGAGGCTTTGTATTCCACTACCTGTTCTCTGAGACATCTAGTTCCCTGAGAACCTGTTTTATTGAGAAAAGGAATGCTGGTTTGGACCCTGGGCTACCTCCGACATGAAAAACCAGCCAACCAACCACAAAAATCTTGCCATGAGATCTTTAGCTTCAATACAGTACTCAGGACAGGCAAAACACCACAAATTAACATCCCACAGGAGAGTACCTGTAATATTCCTACATCTCAGAGCAGTGCACTTCAGCATTAATGCTGGGCATGAGACCAAGTCCTGATGCAAGACTGAGCCCCACAACCAGTGCTGGGAGAAACTGTATCTTTGTTTCACAAATTACTGTGAATGTTGTGGATTCAAGACTCACAAGGCATCCGAAGAAGTGAGGTTTTTACTCACGAAAGCTCATGCCCAAATAAATCTGTTAGTCTTTAAGGTGCCACCAGACTCCTTGTTGTTTTCGTAGATACAGACTAACATGGCTACCCCCTGATACAAGGCAATGATTTGGCTTTCTGTAACAAAATATTTTTTTTATATTAAACAAGAAAAACTTTCCAAGGAGTGACAGATCAGAACAGATGTGTAACCTGCTTACACAGTAAAAACAGTTACTTTAGCAGAAGCGCTGGCTGGAACACTAGCTGCCCAGGAACTTATAGGGAGCCGGAACATTCTATTCTATACAAGTTCTTATACCTCCCGCATCACTGTAGTATGTGAGCAGCGTCTGGCAGTTCATAAAGTGACATAACCTAACATCTTGTTTTTGGTTGGTCCCAGGATATTAAAGAGACAAGGTGAGTGAGGTAAAGACCTTTTCTTGGCCCAGCTTCTGATGGAAAAAGAGACAAGCTTTCGAGCGGCACAGAGCTCTTCATAGCTTCAAAGCCTGACAGTCTCACCAACAGAAGTTGGTTCAATAAAAGTTATTACCTCACCCACCTGGTCTCTCTAATAACTAACTTCTGTATGTGAGGTTCATTCTCTCTAGGGGAGAGTAGGAGAGGAGTGTTTTGGGGACTGTTTACAATACACGCTGTTATGGGTTTGAATTTGAGACTTCAAAGTCAAAAAAGTGTGCCTTACATTCCCTTTAAATTCAGATTCATATGGGCCATCCTCAAATCATCATTCAATCTTTAATTGTGTCCCTGTGTTCCTCTCAGCAGTGATGCTGGTCTGGTGATCCTTTGCCCCATCCCCACTAGGGTTCAGTGGTTGCTAATGCTGGGATATAGCCCAATGTTTACTTGGGGGCTCTTTAAACCAATGTGAAGGCAGCATGGAAACTTGTCTGGCACCTTCAACTGGTTTAACATGCAGCCAATGTCTCAAATCACAGCACTTTTCAGCAAAAGGGAAGCTTCCGGCAAGAGGATCAAAAATGGCAGCTACATTTAAAGAGTTAATTTTCAAATACATTTCCTTTCCCAAAATGAAGGAGAAATGCGTCTTACCATTTAACCTTTCATGCCATTGGCCTGAGCAAAACAGATGCCATTTTCCTTTAGAAGCATACAATCTAACACAAAGCTGCACAATATGCCGCCTCTGTTCTAGACATTTGCATTTCAAATGTGGAATAACTCCTCCACCTAATTATATTTAGAATTATGACTACTTGGTTTGCCTAAATATATTCTAAAGAGATGAGCCTCAGAAAACTGAATCTTTAATCTGGGACAAGTAGGGGAGGATCTGGTGAGATACAGTAGCTACTATCATTAACACATTAGCACCTAAATGTCTCTTCTCCTTCCACCACCCACTGCCATGATGAGCTCCATCTGATGAAGTAGGAAGGAAGTAAACTAGAGCATTACTGATGGAAAACATGAATATATACAGATAAACTCTGACTGACAAGGCTAGGTTATGGGTAGCCTTTGCCCAGCATCAGGCATGGGCCAAGGGCCGGGAGCCAAATGAAATTAATGGGCAGCAGGTTTAAAACAAATAAAAGGACGTTCTTCTTCACACAGCGCACAGTCAACCTGTGGAACGCCTTGCCTGAGGAGGTTGTGAAGGCTAGGACTATAACAGGGTTTAAAAGAGAACTAGATAAATTCATGGAGGTTAAGTCCATGGATGGGTAAGGAATGGTGTCCCTAGCCTCTGTTTGTCAGAGGGTGGAGATGGATGGCACGAGAGAGATCACTTGATCATTACCTGTTGGCTTAACTCCCTCTGGGGCACCTGGCATTGGCCACTGTCGGCAGACAGGATACTGGGCTGGATGGACCTTTGGTCTGACCCAGTGCGGCCGTTCTTATGTTCTTATGTTTAATTACCAGGAACAGGCCGGGCTGGAACACCAGCAGATGAGAACTGAGAGACAAACCAGAGGGCAGGACCCAGAACCATTTACCAAGAGTCAAGCCAAGTCAGGATACCAAGAGGCAGGAACAGATAAACACCAGACCAGCACTCCATGGCAGAATGAAGCCCAATTGTACAATCAACTTCCTGGTTCCTCCTCTGACTTAAATAGGGGCTGCAGCCCAGTCAGAAGCCTTGGAGCTCTCCCAATCAGAGTGCAGGGGCCAGGTTTGTGTGTCGGTTGGGCTTCACAGGCCCAGGCCCAGCTGCTGTGTGTGAGCTGCCAGATGGACACCTGGGTTTGAGATCCATAGGGACTGACACAAAGATGTTTCTACAGTCCTATGCCACAGGCATGGTAGAGGCGAAGAAAGACTTCTTGTCCTCTGCCATTGTGGTGGCTATATCCTACCCTGAAATACCTATCCAGGCCCTAAATCAATCGATCAGCCTTGGCTGCTTCTGCACCACCTCAGAAGCCAGCTCAGCTCTGCCCGCATGAGGAAATGGTAGCAAACGTCTCCCAGATCATCGGTTCACCCCTCCCCAGGATGCCCACTCTGAACAGTGGCAGCTATACCCAAGATGAAATGCAAGAACTCATCACGTTCATGGAGCAAGACATTCTGGAAGCACTGAAAGAAGGCCTGCATTTTGGGAAAGGAAATGTATTTGAAAATTACCTCTTTAAATGCGGCGGCCATGTTTGAGACTCTTGCCAAAAGCTTCCCCTTTGCTGACAAGTGCTGTGATTTGAGACATTGGCTGGGTATTGCAGGGTAGCCCTCTAACCACTGAACCATCCTTCCTGTTGATCCAGTGAGAGCACAACACCCCACTGCTCCACTCCCCATAGAATATTGGGTCCCATTCATGGTCTCTGTGTTAATTACAGCTACTCAGAAAACTTGCAATTAAAATGAAATTACAACAAAATAACTGAAGTTAATTTTTTTGAAAATTGAGCAGTTTCCCTTGCCAACCCCCTATTCTGACTCTAGCATTAATCCTCAGAACCCTCTATAGCAGGGGTCGGCAACCTTTCAGAAGTGCTGTGCCGAGACTTCATTTATTCACTGTAATTTAAGATTTCGTGTGCCAGTAATACATTTTAACATTTTTAGAAGGTCTCTTTCTATAAGTCTCTAATATAGAACTAAACTATTGCTGTATGTAAAGTAAATAAGGTTTTTAAAATGTTTAAGAAGCTTCATTTAAAATTAAATTAAAATGCAGAGCCCCCCGGACCCGGGCAGCGTGAGTGCCACTGAAAATCAGCTCCCGTGCTGCCTTCGGCACGCGTGCCATAGGTTGCCTACCCCTGCTCTATAGCATTGGACCAAGATACCTCAGAGAGCATCTTGCTCTTTGTGACAATGGCCTCCATCAAAATCTATGCTCCTAAGGAACTATGAAGCTGACAACCTCAAGAGTGAATCTCCTGAAAGTGGGAGACTGGACTTTCCTAGCAAGAGTTAGAAGTCATTCCTGAAAGGGATCAGATTGACCACAATTCTCATTGCTTTTAAGATGACATGTAAAACTCACTTCCTACTTATCAAAGGAAAGAAAGAAAGAAAGAAAGAAAGAAAGAAAGAAAGAAAGAAAGAAAGAAAGAACAACTAATTTTTAAAAACCTAATACTATACCCCTGACCACCTACAAGCAAATAGGAAGGAAAATTAGACCACTAGCCAATTGTGAATTAGATTATTATTTAGGATGAAAGTTAGGAAGTGCAGTGATGGGCACTGTTATAAGAATCAAGACACAGATTAGGCAGCTATTCTCCATAAGAAATGTTAAAGATGTATCTTGAAAAGCTCATTTTTCTGAAGTTGCAATTTCTCTTCATTTGCTACTTGGAGCAAAATCACTACTCAAAAAGCTTAGTGATATTAAAGTGGATGGAGATATGTCCATGTGGAAGATATATTTATGAATACACAAAATGTTAAGTAAAACAAGACGGAAAAGTTAATCTGATGAATGTTTCTTGGTTTAGCTCCTTTATTCTATTTCTTCTCTTTATGCATTTCATAGTGTATACCAATATGTACATCCTGCTGAAATGAAAAGTGGGATAAGAAATACATCAGTATTTTAAGTCCTCAGTGCAATCAACACCAGTGATTAAACCAAGACTCCATTAAAGCAGATCTCCCAGCTGTCTCACAATAATTCACTCTAGCATAAAAAATGAACTTTGTTTTTAAAATAGAATCTCTAACTGTCCATCAATGTCCTGCCGTGAATGCAGGGGACTGGACTAGATGACCTCTCGAGGTCCCTTCCAGTCCTATGATTCTATGTCACAAAAAACTTTCCCTGCCCCTTATGTGTACCAAAGTCTCGCACTATATATTGAGGTTCCATTTATAAAGGGTTAATTAAGATTAATAGATGTTATCAGCATGTTACAGATATGAGTAGAAAAGTTAAGTCACATCAGTCGAGGCGGTTATAGATATTTATAAACTACAGTTATAAGTGACACGTTGATCTGTTGGACTCAATTACTATTTACAACTTCTATAAACTATTGATAAAAATGTACCCTTCATATAAAGTTTCAGCATGTCTCTATATATGGTTACACCTGATAGATTTACCTATGTGAGATTTCTGCTACCTATGAAATATCTTCCCATATCCCATAAATATTTCTGAACATCAGCTGAGGAATTTAGAATGTGGCACTTGGGAGGGGTAATATGGCTAAATAAATGCCAGCCTTGAATGGTTTTTGATCAAAGAACCATCGAAACGACCAAAATTAAATAAATATGTTGCCTTAGTTTGGTCTCAGTTTCCATTGCCAAAAATAAGCCAGCTAGAAAATGATAGAATGCAAAGGGAAAGCTGCATAAGCAGTGTAGCTCTTCATTATTTTTACTACGAACTCCGATATGTATTTTCAGTGCTCACGGCAGGGTATTTACAGCAGTGGGTGGATAATATACAGAGTAGCTGGGATTGCAGAACTCTGTGCACAGGTACACTACAAGGCAATTTTATTCATTACTCGTTTTGCTTCTATCTGCAGGTAGGCGATGCAGCCCCAGTATGATCCTTCAGTACTGCAAATACAGTAGTATTCATAATGTCCTATGTGCCTTTGTGCCAATTACACTGGCTATTTGGGCTCAATTGCTACAGTAATCAACATGACAATTTTTCACCAGTCAATTTCAATGAACTTCATTATCATGCATCTATTCTCCCATTGTCTCATCTTCCCAGGATGCCGTGTTTTCTGTCATTTCTTTCCTTATCTAGGATCTCACAATGCACCATAATGCCACAATTATGCTCCTTATTAGAGGATTATTGCATTCGATATTTAGAGAACGGCCTGTTCTACGGTGCAGCTTATCAGGGAAGGTGACGTTATTTTCATTACACTGAACAGTCCCTTTAGAGCAATCATAGTTAATCCTACTTCAAAAACCATGGCAGTAAGCTATGGGGAGGAGACAGAGGGCAGAAGAAATCAGAAATATAGTTCCTTTCCCTTCAGGCATGGACTGGCAGGCACCTTCAGACCTTGGGACCTTATTGGGATTCAGCTGATTGGCTGTTTCTTTTTCTTCAGGGTCCTATATTACATCAAGGTCTATGATGAGGAGGGATTTGCTGACATGGGGTTGCACTGGGGAGAGCTGGGTTTTAATGGCAAGGGAGGTGTGGGAGTTGGGGAGAGGGGAGTGAGTTTATACAAAAGAAACCCAGGAAGAATAGATGCTTACTTAGAAAAAAATAAAAATACAAAAGGTTAAACTGCAGGGAGAGGGCGAAACTCATGGAATCTGAAACAGCTGGGAATGTTTCAGGAAACCAAGATGTGGGCAAATTGCTTCTCCTTTTAAAATGGAAAAATAAGCAACCACTCCCCTTGCAGTGACCATTTCCTCTCAGTCTTTTTTCTTTCCAAAATGAAGTTGCATCCCACCCCCTTCCTCTACCAGTTGGTTAGCCCTGATTCTGCAAGCACACACATGCTTAATTGTTCGAAGGGGAGTAATCCCGCTGAGTTCCATGGCACTCCTTAGATGTCTAGAGTCAAGCACATACAGAAATATTGGCAGAATTGGAGCCTTAGAATGGACGTTTTTGGGGGAGGGTAGGAATCTTGTACTCATAAATCATTGTAAAGCACCAATTACACTGTTGGTAATGACTGACAATATTGTTATGGCCTGGGCATAACCATCACCCTTCATTTAAGAGAGTTGTTAGAAACAGTTAAGCTCCTTTATGGCACCAGGTAGCCGAAACAATAGCAGCTTCACCTCAAACACAGGCACGTCACCACCCAAACCAAATATATGGAGATATACCTATCTCATAGAACTGGAAGGGACCCCGAAAGGTCATCGAGTCCAGCCCCCTGCCTTCACTAGCAGGACCAAGTACTGATTTTGCCCCAGATCCCTATGGCCCCCTCAAGGATTGAACCTTGAACCAAAGGCACCTACAAGGCATATGTGGGAGGAAGGGTTTCACTGGATATTGTTTTGTTCACAAAACAAAGAGAAGCAGGGATAGAAAAGCCACAAAACAAGGGATAGAAAAGCCAAAGACAGTCAGAGCTAGCACTGGGAACCTGACTCAGAGAAAAGACTAGAGAGCTTTTGGGCAGAGTGTCATCTGGAAAGGGACATGGAACTGTTGGCAAAGACATTCTCTCCTGTTTGATTCCTCCTGTGCTCAGGGAAAGAGGCCTTTGTACAGTGGTTGTATTGTTTACAGGATTGCATCAAAGAAACACCTGACTCCATCATCAATTTCTCCTCTTAATGGAAACAACCCACAACACCATGAATTTGGCTAACTGGTTGGGTTCAAAAAGGAGACAATATTAATATTCTTAGCCCAGGTTCAGTTCCTGCCTTTATAAATGCATTGACTGAATTACAATATTGCAGTTTTCACCATTTTTGCATGAGCCTCATAGAAGCTTCGAAAAAGTTAGGAAATCAAAAAGTTAAGGATGCCAGTAGAACCTTAAGTTTGCCCCTGTGTCAACATGCATAACAATACAAACTTTAATGAAGTGGTCACATTCTAGATTTTCCTACAGGATCCCTGCCTCATTTAGGCATGCCTCATGAGGCCTCTTCTCAATATTTATTCATTATGTTCCTACTCCTCTGGACTTCTGCCTCATTCACTACACAATCCTGCCTCATTCACCCTCCAACCTGTGCACTAAAGGAGACAAGGGTCTTGCTGAAATAAAAACAATAAGTGATCATGGGATCAGAGAGACACATGCATACGGACAAGGGGACTGAATGAAGGATGCAACGGCATCCTTAACTTTGTCATTTCCTGTCCGCAAGAGTGTCCTGCTTTGCAGCCTTATAGTCTTTTAACTGTTTTGAACAGAGTTCTGTATGTAAAGATATATTATTTTTTCTTTACTTGTGCAGTCTCTCTCACACACACACACACTAGAAAACTCTTCATCTGCTGTGTGTTGTCCAATTAACCCCTGTAGGAATACAGAAGGCATTTATCAAATCCCTGCCTAGCACACAGCCTCTGTCCCTTAAAATGTAGCACACGCAGAGTCCCGATGCCTTATCACGTTATAAGTGGCTTCTTTTCTCGCCTATTCACAGAACATGTGCTCCCAAAGCTGGCTTTTGTTGGCATAGATTCCATCAAAATGCCTTTCGGAGTACATATTGTACTGCTAGGAAAGCCATAATGGCAGATAAATAACATTCTTAAAGACAAGACAAATCATCTCAATCTTTAAACTTTGCTCTTTCCTTGCCACAAACTTTTTGATTTTTAGCCTTAAAAAGGCAAAACCTTGGCCAGGATTCAGCAAGGTATTAAGCACACGCCCAAGGCGAAACACACAGTTAGTCCCATTGACTGAAATGGGATGACTTGTGTGCCTAATGGAGGCAAGTGCTTAAACACATTGTTGAATCCGTGCCCTAGTTGCTCCCTGGACTGAGATATGGGTCCATACACATATTGGCAGCTCTTGCTTCGATACTCCATCATACCACGTAGCTCTTATATAGCACTTTTCGTCAGTAGCTCTTAAAACACTTAAAACAAGTCAGTTTCATGATCCCCATTTTACAGATGGGGAAAACTGAGGCACAGAGCAGGGTAGCAACTTGCCCAAGATTACCCAGCCAACCAGTGGCAGAGCTGGGAAATAGAACCCAGGTTTTCTGAGAGCCACACCACGGCTCTATCCACTAGACCATTACCACCTAGCTTTCAAGTGAACATACATTTGTGGGTGTGGCTATAGCTCATCTGAAATTGTTTATAGCTGACTTGGACTTTAGGGTAGTTCTTCTGGATTTATACTAGTGAAACTGAGATCAGAATCTGGCTCTTCATTTCTGTTCTGCACTTATATGTTTTGTGTGTCCCCGAATTATTTTTATTTCCTTCTGCTGTTTTCTCCATCTCTACACCATATAATATTGAGCACTATATTCCTGCTGTGCCCTCAACAGTCTATTACAGAGGACTAGAATGATTTCCTCCAGCCTTGAAGAGCTCTGTTTACGCATTATTGAGTTTTGTTTGCTTTCTTTTTATTATTACTTCTATTCATTCAGCCAAGAGTTTTAGTGTTTTAGCCACAATAGCACCACATCATTCTAAAAATGTGTTTGGCAGCACGTGGCTATCCCATTTGGGGTATATTCTACTCTGGGTGGGATTCAGAAGGGGGATTTGGCCACCTGAGTCCTACCTCCCAGGAGAATGCAGTAACCACTGTGCTATGAGGCATTTTTGAGGGGAAGGGGTTGTTCTCAATCTCTTCTGGTGAAGCTGTTCCACTGTGTATAAATAAAGAGTCATTGGAGCAAGGGGACTCGAATCAGGGTCTCTCACAACCCAGGAGTATGCCCTAACCACTGGACTCTAGAGACCTTCTCACTAGCCTAATGAATATTTGATTACACTGCTCTACAGCCAAAATGCTTCTGAAATAAATGTAATCAAACTTTACTAATTCTGGGTCACTGAGAACGAAAATGATGCTTAAAATTGTTGATTGGCTCTAGTTTTCAAGATATGCTATTGGGTCACTATATACGACCCTTGACTTGGGAATGGCGGAGGATAAGTGAGTTATAAAGGGAAGGGATCTCAATTTAAACCAGAAATGACTAAAATACATCTTTGACTAGATCTCTGAATAAATCTATGACTGGGTTTGGACAGTACTTGCTTTTTAGGCAAAACAATGAATGATGCAATCTGCAGCTGGTATTGTGTCATACATAATATGAATTGCATCATGTTATTCCTAGAAGTCATGGATGATGCAATCATAACTAAGCTTACATCACTCTGCTGAACAAATTGCCCTATATCAGCTCTAGAAATCATACAGTGTCGTGCTCTCTTATTTGTCAGTGTTTGATTTTGCAAGGGGACACATTTCTGTTTAGCCAAAGTGAGCAGAGATGCCTCGTACTTGTGTGAACAGTGCAGATAACTTCTGCTATGTTTGTGGTGAAGTGACTTTTGCACCTCAAATTGTTCTGGTAGCCATTTTCTGAATCCTTTGCAATTTGTCATCCTTTTTGAAATGTGATGCTCAAGAAAGAGATCTTGGAGTCATTGTGGATAGTTCTCTGAAAGCATCTACTCAATGTGCAGCGGCAGTCAAAAAAGCAAACAGAATGTTGGGAATCATTAGGAAAGGGATAGAGAATAAGACAGAAAATATCATAATGCCTCTATAAATCCATGGTACTCCCACATCTTGAATACTGCATGCAGATCTGGTCGCCCCATCTCAAAAAAGATATATTGGAATTGGAAAGGGTACAGAAAAGGGCAACAAAAATTATTAGGGGGTATGGAACAGCTTTCATATGAGCAGAGATTAATAAGACTCAGACTTTTCAGCTTGGAAAAGAGACGACTAAAGGGGAATATGACTGAGGTCTATAAAATCATGACTGGTGTGGAGAAAGTAAATAAGAAAATGTTATTTACTCCTTTTTATATCACAAAAACTAGGGGTCACCAACAGCGGTGCAAGTACAATCCATTTCTTACCGGTACAGGGAGAGGGGCACCAGCTAAGGGGGGGGCACGTGCCCTCCACATGTGACCCTCCATGTGACTCCTCCCCACCCTGCCCCCAGCCTGGGGCCCCCAGACTCTCCCTGTCCCCTCCCCATGATCCATCCTATCCATCCATCCCTGGGGAGGGGGAGGGACTCTGTCCTCCTGCTGCATCAGAGACTTCAGAACAGCAGTGGGGAAAGGAGCAGAACATGGGGCCGCTGGGCAGCCCCACGTCGCCAGCTCCTCTGGCAGATGTACCGCCCCCAGCCCTACCCTGTGCCCTTCCACAGAGCTGCGTCTTCTCCATCTGTACAACAGCAGCTCCCCCTCCCCTGCAAAGATAGGGCTGGGGGAGGAGGGGTTGGGGGCAGTACAGCCGCCGGAGAACCTGCCAGTGTTCTGCTCCTGTCCCCGCTGTCCCTCCCAGTGGGGAAAGGAGCAGAAAGCCAGCAGCTCCTCTGGTGACTGTACCAGCCCTCTCTCCCCACCAGCCTTGTCCTCTGGTCAGGCTGCTGCAGTACAGACAGAGGAGACGCAGCCCCGTGGAAGGGCAGGGGGTGGGGGCGGTACAGCCGCCGGAGGAGCTGTCAGTGTGGGGCCATCGGCTCCTCCTGTATCTTTCCGGTACACCGTACCGTTTCTAAATATCTTGCAGGTACAGCATATCGTACCATACCACCCTACTTGCACTGCTGGTCACCAAATGAAATTAATAGGCATCCGGTTTAAAACAAACAAAAGGAAGTATTTCTTCACACAACGCACAGTCAACCTGTGGAACTCCTAGCCAGAGGATGCTGTGAAGGCCAAGACTAACAGGGTTCAAAAAAGAACTAGATAAATTCATGGGATGGGCAGGGAGGCTAAAACATGCTCTGAGGTGTCCCTAGCCTCTGCTTGCCAGGAGCAGGGAATGGGCGACAGGGAATGGATCACTTGATGATTACCTGTTCTGCTCATTCCCTCTGGGGCACACGGCATTGGCCACTGTCGAAAGACAGAATATTGGGCTAGATTGACCAATGGTCTGACCCAGTATGGCCGTTCTTATGTTCTTAAGGAAGGTGCTCAGACACCACAGTGATGAGCATGGTATAAAGAACCTGAAGAGAAGATAAGAGAAGAGAAGAGAAGAGAAGAGAAGAGAAGAGAAGAGAAGAGAGTGATGCCTGCAATATGGTGTGACGGGTTGCCCCCTCCTTCTGGGGTGCCACCTGATGCACTGGGGTACCACTGAGCCCGCCTGTTCCCCCAGCCTGGCCTCTCTAACCCTGTCCTGCTAAGCCAGGCCCTCAAGCCTCCTCTACCACACACACAGGTAGGGCACACCCAGCTTCAGAAATACACAGCTGCTGAAATCAGTACTGCATGGGAAGGCTTTCAGCTAAGGAATTGCCCAGCATTCAAGTGCACTCCCCCTCTGGAGAGTAAACCCAAAATTGTATTGTCTTGCGCTGCACAGTGAACTGTACAGCATAAGTTAATTGATCTTCGCCCTCTCCCTCAACATGGAGAGAGATATGCACAGCTTCCCCGCCCCCACCCCACCCAGTTATGAATTACACAAACTGGGTTTAAAATGAAATAAGTTTATTAAGTACAAGAGTAGATTTAAAGTTATTATAAGGGATATCAAACAGATCAAAGCAGATTACCTTAGTAAATAAACAAAACCTGCAAACTGAGCTTAACACACCAGATATGTAGGATATAAATTAACAAATTCTCATCCTGAGTGATAAACTGGCTGGCAGATTCTTAAGGCAAAAGTCGCCTTGGCTTTCCCAGGTTTTCATACACAGGCTAAAGATCCTTCTAGCCTTGGACCATCACTTCCCACAGTTCAGTCCTTGTCCCTCAGGTGTTTCCAGGTGTGTGGCTGCAGGGAGAGTGAGGTCCCCCAATGATGTCATTGTCCCCCTTTTGTATCTTCTTCCTGCTAGTTTGATGTGACCTGGGTCACACAGTTCCCATTGTGTAGTGCTATCTCTGAGAGGTTTCTATTGTACACAGTTCCTGGGGTAATCCTTGTGCTTGTGTGCATTTCCTCAATAAGCCATTAACATTGTTTGGCTTTTTTACTGTTGTATCTGAAAGGCTGCTTGTGGGTGTTTTCAACCTCACAACATGTTTCAGTAACACATACATAGCCAAACTTCATAACTTCACAAACCACAATAACAGATACAATCCAACAAGATATTAATGTCTAGCAGATCAAGACTTTTAAAATGATACCTCACAAGACATACTTTGTACAAAACATATCCTAATTACATGACAGTGGTGAATATTGGGGTTTCAGGGTGTCACATATGTCTTAAACATTGCACTGGAAGTTTAATTCCTTGGCTCCTGAGGCAAGAGACAGTCTGGATCAATTACACCGAAGTGACTCTTTTGTGAGTAGTCAGCTTGAGAAAACTATTACTCAAGGATGCTTACTTCATGTAAACTCATCTTGCATCACTTCAGGTGCTTCTGAGGCCTTGTCTACACTGTCGGGGTAGGTCGACCTAAGTTACGCTACTCCAGCTACGTGAATAGCGTAACTGGAGTCAACATAGCTTAGGTTGATTAAGTTGTCTACACCGCACTACGTTGATGGGAGATGCTCTCCCATTGACTTATCTTAGTCTTCTTGTTCCGGTGGAATACCGGAGTCGACCAGAGAGTGCTCTGAGGTCGATTTAGCGGGTCTTCACTAGTCCTATTAAATCGACCCCCGCTGCATCAATTGCAGCAGCGTCGATCCCCGGTAAGTGTAGATATGACCTGAGTAGGCAAAGGCATACTTCACTATGTGGTTAAGTTCTTATAGTAGGAAAAGAAGAATGATGGGTCAATAGCATTCTGAAAGGGTTCGGTATTTGTGTTACTTATAGAGTCGGAATCTGGTGTTTACTTTCCCTTTGCCCTCTTTACACATCTTGTCTCAAAACTTCTTCCAGGAAGTAAGAGAAGCTTTGATGTTTTTCGGTAATTTGGAGATCAACTTGTTTTGCAAGCAAAGTTGTGCAAATATTGGATTTTTCAATTCACTGGGACTTCTAAGAAACAAAATAAAAATTGTTTGGGTCAAAAAAAAAAATGTCAACAAAATCAAAACATGCCATTTAGAGTTCAGCCATTTGAAAGTGTTTTTGGTGGGTTTTTTTTTTAAGTAAAGTTAAAGAAAACTTTGGGGGGGGAAAAAAGACTCAAGCTTTGAACCAAAAAATTGAAACATTTCATTTAAAAAATGTTGAAATAAAATTTTGATGTTTTGGGGAATATTTTTGTGTCTTTTTTTCAAGTGAAACAATTCAGGGAAACCAACATGAACTGAAGAAAAGTTTTGGTGTTGCTGAATCTGCATTTTTCAGCAAAAAAAAAAGTTTGGCTGAAAAATTTCACCAACCTCTAGTTGTAAAGTTGCATGAACCACTCACACGGACAGCATAATGCTACACCCCAAAGGGGAGTTACCTGTGGGAGGGCATGCTGACTAAACACCATCTCTCTTGAGGGTTCTGCCAGCGATTAGAAGAGATGCTTTAAAATGTGCCAGAGGCTCCATTGGTGAGGCTATGTTGTACACATGCTGAACTAGAGCGTCCTTCAGCTGGCCTAGCCATGGACCTCCCCTGGCCAGCACTACTCACACTTTGGGTAGTGCTGGTTCCCTGAAGTGTCCCAGGAGTGAGAAGGTTGCATTTACTTGCACCTCAATGGCCCACCTTTCAAAAACACAGCACCAAGGCCCCAGCAGAAGGTAAATGCCTAAAGGTGGGTATCCGAAGCTTGACCTGCTTTTGAAAGTGTCAGCCTCCGTGTTACAATTTACCCATCTGTCAATATACTGACTGGGCCAGATCCTCAGCTGATGAAAATGGATGCAACTCTACTGCCTTCAGTGAAGCTACGGCAACAGAGGATCTGGCCACCTACCTCACAGGGAAATTGGGAGCAAGAATGTTTTCAACCTTTGGAAGAGGAAAAGCAAGCATTGCTATTTCTGTATTCACACTCTTCCTTCTATGGCCACATTTTCTTAGCGGTTCTTTTTTTCTAAACTGACAGAATTTTTCAGCTGCTCCCAAACAGCTCACCACAATGGTTTCTGCTTCCGTCATCATGATCTCATAGCAAATCCTCCCAATGGCCCCACCCCATTTCCCAAGCATTGGTCATATTCAAATAATCTCACCTAAGGACTAACAACCGGCTTTACACATCAATCTGGATTATTTGGAATCCCTTTTTCAGTTGGCTGCACTGTATCAAAGGGTACTCTGTCTACTCCAAATCCCTTTGAAAAACTAATTTGAATTGTTAACCAGCCCAACAGAGTTAGAATTCGAATCATTGCTTCCTAGTCTGCTTTTCTACTATGAGGCACTGCCTAATAAACCATTCTTTTACAAAGATCAAAGACCCATTCCCTTCCAAAATCATAGACCTTGACATTTTACAACCTGTCCAATTACCCCCTTAAAAGATTTTTAAGGTGCCCAACTCTACTGTCTTCCCTCTGGCCTAACTCCCATCGTCTTCAGGGGGATATGATCTGAATAGGAGGAAGAGATGAACAACGATTCTAGAGAACATCTGATGACAAATACTGCAAATTCTCACTTCACTAAACCTCAGACCGGCTAATTGTGATAAAGGACCCCGTCGTCTCACCACATTCAGAAGCAAAGATTTACTAGCTGAGAGCCGTAGTACAAAATATGCATTTACTAGTGTGCCGTGAAGCCCTGCCATAAATAATTACAACTAAACTACAGTTGACAACTGAATTGTGAAGCTGTATCCTGGATTCTGTTTTTTATTGCAGGGCTTATTTTCTTTCACCCTGATTGAGGAAAGCATTCCCATTCGGAAAAACATCACAAATAAAACACGTAAATGTGCGCTTAACTTTATGCACATGCTTGACGGCCATTGGAATCAATAGAATTTAAGCTCAGAATTAATTGCTTTCCTAAACTGGGGCCTTATTTGCTAATTCACAAACTGGGCTAATCTGCACAGCACCTCTCCTGCTATAAATGCACATTAGCGAGGTTCCACTCCATGGACATTTCCCTGATAGTATCAGTTATTCCATTTGATTGCTTTATAATATTATTCAGTATTGGAGCTTGCTGTTTACTCAGTTATGCAAGAGAGACCGGCTGGCTGGGCATCATCAGTGAGGGCTCCAGATCTCTGGGACTTGCTCCCCCATGCTCTGAAGCAGTGCACATTGTAAGATCTGGGCACAATGTATTTGTGTTCCGAGAGTAGTGGGTGGTGGGGCAGCGGGAATTAAGGAAACTGTCTTGCAGCTTTGATTTATTGGCAGACTGAGCTAATTCACTATTTGAATATGATTTTTTCTGGCTGCTGGATACCTACCATTTGCCCCTGTAATTCTAATTAAGTGTTATGGCACCCAGAGCTTTTTGCCTGGACATTTCTTATTGGTGTTATGTAAACTGAATAAAAATTGTAGGGGCATATTCTGTCTGGCCCTTACACACCCCTGGCTTCACAACTCCGTGGCCACAGTGGGAATCAGGCAACACACCACATCATAGTGTGTAAGGGCAGTACCTTGAGCCTGTGACCAGCATGCCAGAGAGCTCGGGAAGGCAGAACGCCTCTGTGGAGAACCCTGCCATGAGTACACAACGCTAGCGTTCTACTGGCTGCCAATTGCCGTCTGGGTGGAGTTAAAATGTTGCTTTTAAGCTACAAAGCGCTAAATGGGCTGGATCCAGCCTACCAGGGAGCTCATCTGTCCTCCATGCCAGCCTGCTGCAGAAATGTTCAAGCTGGAGCTTCCTTGGGGTATGTCTACACAGCAACTAGACACCCATGGCTGGCCCATGCCAGCCCACTCAGGCTTGCGGGGCTGTTTTATTGCTGTGTAGATGCCCTGTGTAGGCTGGAGCCCGAGCTCTAGGACCCTGCCAGGTGAGAGGGTCTTTTATGGTTCTTTAAATTCAAAATACCGTAGAACCTCAATTTTATGAACTCCAATCTTACAACCGACCAGAGGCACCAGAACCCAGGGTGGGAGGGGTGGGGGGGCACTTTTAAAAGGGGGAGCAGCATGCCTGTCCACTTTTTAACATGGGTGTTGTTTGGGGGGCAGGGGGCTGTGTTGTCCCCCCCAAACTGCAAGCCTTGGGCAGGCAGGAGCGGTGCCAGTAGGGGCTGCGCTTCGTGGCAAGGGAGCTGATCAGCTCTCCCACCACGAAGCGCAGCCCCTGCCCATGGTGCCAATCTCTTACCAGTGGAGGGCTGAGCCATCCCTTGCCATGAGGCTCCACCCCGTCTCCTCCTCTCCCCCCTTCCAAGGCCCCACCCCCTGGCCAAGCCAGAATCCAGAGTTGGGGCAGGTAAGAGCTGTGCAGGGAACCTGGGACACTGTGGGGAGCCCCGGACCCTCTACCTGCCTTGGGTGGCACACCCCGGGTGGTGGGGACATGGGCTGGAGACTTCTCTCAGGAAAACCAGCCCCCCTGTCCAGGCTGCTCTCGGGCACTCCAGCTTCCATCCTGACCAGGGGGTTGGGCCTTGGGGGAAGAGAAGGAGCATGGAGTGGGGCCATGGAGAGGGGCAGGGGCATGGGGGGAAGAGGAGGAGCAGAGGTGGGGCCAAGGAGAGGGTGGGGCCTCAGGGAGAAGAGGAGCAGGGGCAGGACCCCAGAGAGGGGCGGAGCTTCATGGCCCTCCATTTCTACCAAGGTTCTGGCGCTGAACAATTTTTTTCCTGGGGATACGGGAGGATCACAAAATAAAAGTGATGCTGATGAAGATCAAGTTGACATCTCTTCACGTCCCAAAATTGGTTTGCACTGGTTTGAAGGGCAAGAAAGCAATTCAGTGCACCATATTGCAATTTATGTACCAGATTTATGTAATTTCAAGATTTAGGAACTCCTCAATCCCCAATTAGTTCATAAAATAGGGATTCTCCTGTAATAAGTAAAATACATAGCACGTCTCGCTGAGGACCATGGAAAGTCAGCTACTCATTGTTGCCAACTCTTGTGATTTTATCACAAGTCCTCCTCAGCCCTGGAGTCAACGGATCACATGAGAATCTCTGCTTTGCTTTTTTTTAAAAAGGATTATTGGCCACAAAGTTGCAGAGAAAAGCTTGGCAGGTGACCCAAGTGCACCATAAAGGCTCAAAAGCTTGAAGGCACATAAAAAGGTCGGAGTTATATTATTTTTTTAAAAATCTCATGATTTTTAAGCCAGTCTCATGACACTTTGGGACCAGACTCCCAATTTTTGAAAGTTTGGGGTTGGCGAGACTAGCTACTGTCATTAACGTCAGCCCTTAAATGCTTAAATGTTGTGGGTGAAATCCTGACCCCATTAAATTCATTAGCAAAACTTCCATTCACTTCAGCAGAACCAGGATTTTACCTGGTAGCTGTTTTTTCAAGCCGTAAAGCAATGTGCTTGGAAGCAGGACCAGGATCTCTGTCCGTAGTATATTGAGTAACTGCTTCCTGCTACCACCTACATTATCACGGACCATTTTGCTCCTCTATCCCAAACCTAAACTCCTTATACACCTTCCCTTCCATTTGTGCTCCCATAATCCAATAATTCTGATTGCAATTTCATTACAAAGAAGATAAAAGAAAACATACATCACCCACTCCACTGGGAAGAGTGAGCTATGGTCACAAGCAGCTAATGGGTGTAGAAACGTCTTGTATTCTTAGAAGACATTTCAAGTGTTCCTCATGCCCAAGAATTCACATGTGTTAACAAAGTAATAATGAGAAAGTTAACATATAATGCTAGTGAACTAGGAAGAACAACTGCAGATAGGCGCATTGCTGAGTGGCAGGGAAGAGAATTGAGAAGATGTTGCAGAAAAGACACTTCAAAGCTAGTCTTCCTTTAAAGTTCTGTTCTTCCAGAATATGAAATTAACCTATTGTACTTTATCAGAGAGGTTTACAAAAGCTACTGAAACAGTCACATATAAGAAGAATGGATGGAAAGAGTGAACTCTTAAAGGCAAATTTTGAGTAGATCAGGTTCACTGAATGAGTTGACTGCATAACAAGTAAAAAAGGGAATTACATCTATGATACAATGCATTATCCAATCTTTGTTTTGAATGACAATTTGAAAGTACAACATATAAAAATACTTCTCTCTAAGAAAGCTTTAATTGGCAATTATCACCAGTTTTTCCATTAAATAACAATTCCATATGTGCAAACTACTTTCAGTTTAATTTCAAGCTAAATCAGGGTAACAAAATATTTTCCTTTCTTATATATAATTGGATGCTAAAGCAAAAGTATAATAGCAAGACACAAGTACACCAATAAAAGAGGGATGTCAAATAATAATGCAAACAGAAGGTAAGAGAAGTGTACACTGGGATACAAAAATACTACTGGCAAAATCTAAAAGCCCTTACTCAGTCAAACCTCAAGTTTTGTCTTGAACAAAGACTTCAGGATGTGGTCCAAAAAATGTATACTGCAAAAAACTATGGAGCAAATTCCTCCAGGTGCTGTAAAGCAGACATAATGTTCCCTCAAACATAAAAGTGTTATTCATGTGCCCCCACATCCAGTTAAAACCACTACTACCTAATGTCCATTGCACAATCTATTCCTAAAGGGCTAAAGGACAGATCCAATACTCTTGGGAGTCAATGGAAAAATTCCCATTGACTTTAATGAACATTGGATAAGGCCTTAAATCCTAAAGTTCTCACTCAGGCAAAACTCCTATTAACTTTGCTGGGAAATCTATCTATGTCGTGGCTAAGGGATGCAGGATTTGTCCTTAGGATGGGATGAATTTGTATGGGAGCTGTTCACAGAGCATCTTGTTGGGTCAGGAAGTGTACATGTGTAAACAAATGGGCCAGGTCCCTCGATCCATAAGCCTTGTCCCATTATGCTTCCCTTTGATGGTACCTGTTGGGCAGCGTTTCCCAAACTTGGGACGTCGCTTGTTTAGGGAAAACCCCTGCTGAGCCAGGCCGGTTTGTTTACCTGTCGTGTCCACAGGTTCAGCCAATCACGGCTCCCACTGGCCAGGCCATTGGGGGCTGCGGGAAGCGGCACAGGTCGAGGGACGTACTGGCCACCACTTCCAGCAGCTCCCATTGACGGAGCAGCGAACCATGGCTGCCAGCAGATCGAGGAACGTGATCGTTCCCCTTTATTCGACATTGGTGAGGCCTCATCTGGAATACTGTGTCCAGTTTTGGGCCCCACACTACAAGAAGGATGTGGAAAAATTGGAAAGAGTCCAGCGGAGGGCAACAAAAATGATCAGGGGGCTGGAGCACATGACTTATGAGGAGAGGCTGAGGGAACTGGGATTGTTTAGTCTGCAGAAAAGAAGAATGAGGGGGGATTTGATAGCAGCCTTCAACTACCTGAAGGGGGGTTCCAAAGAGGATGGAGCTCGGCTGTTCTCAGTGGTGGCAGATGACAGAATAAGGAGCAATGGTCTCAAGTTGCAGTGGGGGAGGTCCAGGTTGGATATTAGGAAACACTATTTCACTAGGAGGGTGGTGAAGCACTGGAATGCATTACCTAGGGAGGTGGTGGAGTCTCCTTCCTTGGAGGTTTTTAAGGCCCGGCTAGGATGATTTAGTTGGGAATTGGTCCTGCTTTGAGCAGGGTGTTGGACTAGATGACCTCTTGAGGTCCCTTCCAACCCTGATATTCTATGATTCTATGATTCACTGGGAGCCGCGATCGGCCGAACCTGCAGAAGCTGCAGGTAAACAAACCAGCCCGGCCTGCCAGGGCCTTTCCCTAAACAAGCGGTGTCCCAAGTTTGGGAAACTCTGCTGTTAGGGAAGGTCTGTATAGCAATTTCTGCACGTTTCCTGGGAAAGCCAGAGATATCAGGGCCATCCTCTGCCATGTGTACCAGTATCGCAACAGGCAAGTGCACAGTTATACAAGTGTGGGCGTACAAACCTTCTCAGCCAGGATTTGGACCGTAAATCTGTATGGTACCACGCAAATGGGACAACCGCCATCCTGGCTGACACTCTGGGTATTGAATGGGTGACCTCCAGAGTGAAATGCATAAGCTCCAACTGAAGGCTGCAACAACTGCTACCCCCTTGCAGAGTGGCACAGAGAGAGACCTGAAACATGCTCTCCACTGGGTTACACAAAGACAAACTCCCTATGGGGTTAATTAGCCTCTGTTAATGCAGAGGGGCTCAAACTGCCCAGAAGGGATTCACCCCCAGGAAGGCAGGAGAAGTTTGCCCTGCTCCCTGCCCTCAAGGGTTCTGCTTGGGGAAGGAAGCTTTAAACTTCAGCCTAAGCTACACTAAAGCCCAACCAGTGGAATCTGTCCAGGGGAAGCCCTAGAATAGCAAATCTTCAGCTACCCTGTCCATACCTTCACCTCAGCCAGTGCTGCCCTGTGGACACTCTCGGTGAAAGAGAATTTGTGAACATCTCCAGGTTAGCTTTCTGCCACCAGGAACCCTGGTTTACCATAGCAGAAGCCAGCCCAATTCAGGACTGAACCCATCCCTATAACTGTCTGCTGCATATAGCCCAGAAAATATCTCCATTTGAATTAGCGAGTGCCAACAAAATACAAAATGATGAAGCCTGTTGCAGCTAGAGGAAAGAGAGCCAACTGATGCATTTTCCCCGGCCCACTGATTTCTTCAGCAGCGGCACCAGTCTTAACATGAGAAAGGGCTTCTTGCCTGCCATTTACCGTTCCAGAGGTAGGCTGCTGCAATGGTAGTCTCCTAAAGATAGACTCCAAAGTGATCGTAAGTTACTTCTCAGCTGGTAATGCTCTGCATAAACATTTAAATTATTTACATTGTGTAGAAGTCTAAGTAGCATTTTGTAAACACTAGAAAAGCCCTGCTTACTTTCAATGTGAATTCTGACAGCTGTAATAATTGATCCTCAAAGAGACAGGGCAAGGAAAGCACAGACACAGAATGGATAACGCACATACCCAGGGTCTTATAACAAGGGATTTATTCCTTCTGTATCTCCAAAGTAATGCAAAAAACCAGGAAAACACTTTTTCAAAGCCAAAGCTTCCTGCCCCTGAAAATCAGCTCGCTCTCTCCCTGTCTGTCTAACGGGACCATGAAGCTTCTGCCCCAGGAACACTACTCACATTTCCACTTGAATGTAGATTTCCCGGATTTTGTCTTACCTTTGGAGATGTATTCGAAATAGATTCCTTATAGCACCCAATGCATGTGTTTTAGGGTTACCATATTTCAACAATCAAACAAGAGGATGGGAGGAGCCCCACCCTAGCCCCGCCCCTGTCCTGCCCTAGCCCCGCCCCTTCCACTCCCTCCCACTTCCCGCCCCCCTTAGAACTCCCAACCCTCCCCCCCCATTCCTTGTCCCCTGACTGCCCCCTCCTGAGACCTTCCCCCCATCCTAACTGGCCCCCTAGGACCCTATCCCCTACCTGTCCCCTGACTGCACCAACCCTTATTCACACCCCCACCCCCAGACAGACACCAGGGACTCCCACGCCCCATCCAAACACTCCCCACCCCCTGACAGCCCCCCCCAAACTCCCGACCCATCTAAACCCCTCTGCTCCCTGTCCCCTGACTGCCCCCCCCGGGACCCCTGCTCCTAACTGCCCTCCAGAATCCCACCCCCTACCTAAGCCTCCCTGTTCCTTGTCCCCTAACTGCCCCCTCCTGAGACCCCCCCCACCCTAAATGCTCCCCTAGGACTCTACCCCCTACTTGTACCCTGACTGCCCAAAACCTTACACCCCCAACCCCCAGACAGACCCCCCCACCGAACTCCTTAGCCATCCAACCCTGCTCCCTGTCTCTTGACTGCCCCCTCCAGAACCTCCCTGCCCCTTCTCCGACCCCCTGGCCCCCTTACCGTGCCGCTCAGAACAGAGTGCTGCAGAGCGGCACACTGGGCAGCAGGGGAGGGGGAACAGGGAGAGGAGCTCCAGACTGCCGGAGGCCCGAGGCGAACGGCCGGCTGGCGATCTGCGAATGCAGGGAGGGAGAGAGAAGAGGGGCGTGATCTCAAGTTGCAAGGGAGAGGATGGGGAAGCGGAGGAGGGGTTCTGGCTACCAGAGCCCCGTACGAGTGGCACGATCCGGCCGGCTGCCCTGTCAGCACGCGCGCTCTGCATGGGAGGGAAATCCGGACATTTACAAATTCCCCCCCGGACGCTATTTTTAATTCAAAAAAGCCGGACATGTCCGGCAGAATCCGGACGAATGGTAACCCTAATGTGTTTTGTGTATGCTTCCCCTGTCCTGCCATTTTGAGTGTCTACTGCAGCCCCTGCTTTGACTTAAGCACCACTGTGTATTTGCAAGTTGGGTCTCATAGTTGAGCAGTATAAGGGCCCGATCCTTCTAGCCTTACCCAGGGAAAATCTCCCATTGACATAAAGTCGGATTTGGCCTTTCTTGGGCCTTCCTTTGGGACAGGCATGATAATGGAACAGTAGACAACTGAACAAAGTGTTTTTGAAATTTGTTTTCTTTTCTGCTTATTTTCAATCCCTAATTTATCCTCCAAAAAATTACAGCGTAAGAACTTGCTTCAGTTATGCCCATTAGCTCACCCTTTGACCGTCATAAGTAATATCACTCCGTTGCAATCACAGAAGGCTATTAAAGGGCAACCAACATCCCACCTCCCAAAACACGTCATTATAGGCAATACATTTTACGGGAAGCCGTAATACGATACCAGGGAGAGCACAGTCACTTCAGTCGGCTACATTGCAAGCTACTATGTGACATATAGGAATATCAATGCACATAAACCCCAGTGATCAGAAAAGGGCATTTAGCCGGCTGTTGGTGACACTCAGAGGGGAAAATGTATTAGTGTATTTGACATCTACTTTAGGCCCCCTCAGCATGTAAGTGACATCAGCGTAAGTCTCCCTTAGACTCGTCCCCACTTACAGATTGCAATGCACTCCTTATATGTTGCTCCTGGACCAGGTCCTTTGAGCATCTCTCTCTTGCACAGAATTCAGTAACTGCATTTATAGAATAGTAAACAGATGTTGGGTTTTTTTCTCCCAAATTAAATGTTTTGGTAGCAAATAGAGTAAAAGGAAATAACTTGGTTCACATAAGTTACTTTTTGTTTTGAAGTCAACCTAGCACTGAGCTTTAGTAATAATGGCACATCCCCTTCCCAACAGGAACAGACGCTCCTGCTTGATAACTACTGGAATATTCCGCAGCTGGCTTAGCCTCCGCTTTGAAATAACGACACACTCTGTGACCACAGGTTCAAATTTTAGCTGGGTTAACTCAGTCCTTCATACTGCCAAGTTAGGAAAATGCAGGTAAGACTCCTGCAATGCTGTATGAATACTATCTCGACGCTAGTCTGGCTCCTGGGCGAATCTACACGAGAAACCTATGCTGGTGCAGCGGTAATGGTTAGGGGGGTGATTTAGTTTCTGCATTTTTATACTAGCAAAAGCCCTAGTGTAAACACAGTTTTACCAGTAAAAAAAAAAGTGTGTTTGCTTATTTCAGTTAGGGAACTGGTATAAGCTATAATGGCAAAAGCACTTTTTCCATGGTATAAGCTGTGACCCTCACCAGGAGGGTTTGCCAGTATAGCTATACCAGCCAAGCTTTTCTAGTGTAGACTACCACTGAATCAGAGCGACTTCCTTTAGTGCATTAAGTAATCTGAAATCCATACTTGCCCATTCCTGATGTACCCCATGAGTCACTCTACTGCATAAGCCCACACCTACACACTGAATTGAGTAGGGGCTAGTCTAATTTCGTACCCAATCCTACAAGGTGCTTCAACAGTCAGTAATATCTTTCAAGTGTTTCAGTAGGTTACCAGAGTATGGCCTTTCATCATAACTGAATCTGTGCTGGCTGTCCTTAATGCAAGTGGGCTTTTCTAGGTGTTTTCCCATCCCATCCCTTAAGAGTTTCCAAGATTTCCCGCACAGCCGATGTTTCTCTGATATTTTGCTGACTTACAGAATTGTTTGCTACTCTCCTGTGCTCTGAACTCTCTCAAATATAGTGAACTTTTAAAAATGGACCTTAACAGGTGCACAGCTTCCTGGGAAACTGGCTTTAATGATGGTAGATGCATGTCAGCCAGATCCGATCTTTTGTCTTGTAAAGAACCATTTGTCTTATAAAACCCATTCCCGCTTTGCAGTAGGCTCTGTGTGGTGTGTGTGTCAAGGGCTATTCCCGCCATGAGACGTGTGTGTGTGTGTGTGTGTGTGTGTGTGTGTGTGTGTGTGTGTGTGTGTGTGTGTGTGTGCAGCTTGACTGTGCAGAGGCGAAGAGCATTTATTACCCACCGCCCCTCAAGAACTCACCAGTGCACTGTTTTATGCAGAGTGCAATGGACAAAAAGTCAGCGCCAACATACATTACAAACAAGTAGACATGTTATCCTGCTAACAGGACATATAAGCAAAGAGGTTTGAGCCCAATTCAAAGCCCATGAAAGTCAATGGGAATTTCTCCATTGACTCCCATGGGATTTGGATCAGATCCTTACAGAATAGTTAGAAAAATGGGATTAGTTTTATAAACTAATTAACATTTTGGTCTCAGCATCAGATCAACCATGTTTGCACCTGCTCCTTATTTTACTGTCAGTTACAAAGGCTTCTGTTAACATAAAGCAAATGAGGCACAAACAGGAGGGAATGTTGCTAATCAGCAAAGAGGTGTTTAGCATGCAACTGTGAGTGCAAAATGTGTGCAATTGTGGGTGCAAATTTTCTTCACTGCATGTTTTGAAAATCTGATTGTGAGGCACAACTGCCCATGCAAAATCCCCTATTTCCCATGGCACTAGTCACTCACTTCACTCTCGTGAAAACGTTCCTATTCATTTGGACAGAAAAATTACATCTTTCTACAAACAGACAGCCCAAATTCTGCCCCCCCTGTGCAAAAGCCCAACCTCATGGGCCTGCACAGCCAATCAACATGGGGGCCAAGGGAGATACAATCCTTTCTATTCCATGGCTGGAGCATCATCTGTGCCTGCTGAAACCCTTCTGCACTCAGTGGGTTAGGCCACCGCAATCCAAAATGCTCAGAACTCAGTGACCATGACCTCCCCTGATGCTTCCTCAGAGAGTGCAACTACGGAACATAACTCAGTAGCGTGTAGGCACACAGAGCTCAGAGCACATATCCAGGCATGGCTCCGCCACAGCCTTCTCCCTTCCTCTACATAACAGTGGGCTACATTTAGGCCCTTTGCATTTAAGTCAAAGATAAAATTCCTGTTTTATTTTAATGGGCACAGGTCCAGGTCCTTGGAAGTGCAGGGGTTGGGGGTGGGGGAGAAAGGGGAGGATTGGGCTCTAAAAAACACATCCTTTCAATATTTTTGTTGATCTCTATTTAGATTTTTATATAGAAATCAATAATACCACTTTTGAACTAAAAACATTTAGCCTTAAGAACATAAGAATTTAAGGCCATACGGGGTCAGACCAATGGTCCATCCAGCCCACTGTCCTGTCTTTTGACAGTGGCAGGTGTCAGATGCTTCAGAGAAAATGAACAGAATGGGACAATTAATCGAATGATCCATCCCGTCATCCAGTCTCAGCTTCTGTCAGACAGAGGTTTAGAGACACCCAGAGCATGGTTTTGCATCCCTGGCCATCTTGGGTATGAGCCATTGATGGATCTATCCTCCATGAACTTATCTAATTCTTTTTTTAACCCAATCACTCTTTTGGCCTTCACACCATCCCCTGGCAATGAGTTCCATAGGTTGACTGTGCTTTGCGTGAATAAGTACTTCCCTCTGTTCGTTTGAAATTTACTGTGTTAATTTCATTGGGTGATCCCTGGTTCATGTGTTATGTGAAGGGGTAAATAACACTTCCTTATTCACTTTCTCCACTCCATTCATGATTTTATAGACCTCTGTCATATCCCATGTCAGTCATCTTTTTTCTAAAATGAACAATCCCAGTCTTTTTAATTTCTCCTCATATAGAAGCTGTTCTATACCCTTAATCATTTTTGTTGCCTTTCTCAGTACTTTTTCCAATTCTAATATATCTTTTTTGAGATGGGTTGACCAGAACTACACACAGTATTCAATGTGTGGGCATACCATGGATTTATACTGTGGAATTGTGGTATTTTCTGACTTACTTATCCCTTTCCTAATGGTTCACAACATTGTTAGCTTTTTTTGACTGCTGCTGCACATTGAGCAGATGTTTTCAGAGAACTATCCAGGATGGTTCCAAGATCTCTTTCTTGAGTGGTAACAACTAATTTAGACCTCATCATTTTGTATGTATAGTTGGGATTATGCAATGGGCTTTCCAATGCGCATTACTTTGCATTTATCAACACTGAATTTCATCTGCCATTTTGTTGCTCTGTCACCCAGTTTTGTGAGATCTCTTTGTAACTCTTTGCAGTCAGCCTTGGACTTAACTATCTTGAGTAATTTTGTATCATCTGCAAATTTTGCCACATCACCCTTTTTCCAGAGCTTTTAATAATAATAATCTTTATTAATATGTTGAACAGCACAGTACAGATCGTTGGGGGACTTCACTATTCATCTCTCTCTATTGTGACAACTGATAATTTATTCCTACCCTTTGTTTCCTAACTTTTTAACCAGTTACTGATCCATAAGAGGATCTTCCCTCTTATCCCACGGCTGCTTAGTTTGCTTAAGAGCCTATGGTGAGGGACCTTGTCAAAGGCTTTCTGAAAGTCCAAGTACATTATATCCACTGGATCACCCAAGTCCACATATTTGTAGCCCGCCCCCAAAGAATTCTAATAGATTGGTGAGGCATGATTTTCCTTTATAAAAGCTGTGTTGACTCTTCTGCAACACGTAGTGTTCATCTATGTGTCTGATAATTTCTGTTCTTTGCTACAGTTTAAACCAATTTGCCTGGTACCAAAGTTAGGCTTACCAGCCAGTAATTGCCAGGATTGCCTATGGAGCCTTTTTAAAAAATTGATGTCACATTAGCTATCCTGTAGTCATCTGGTACAGAGGGCAATTTACGCAATAGGTTACATACCATGGTTCATAGTTCTGCAATTTCATTTTTGAGTTCCTTCAGAACATTGGGTGAATACCATCTGGTCCGGGTGATTTATTACTGCTTAATTTATCAATTTGTTCCAACCCACCTCTAATGACACCTCAATCTGGGACAGTTGCTCAGATTTATCACCTAAATAGAATGTCTCAAGGTGTGGGAATCTCCCTCATATCCTCTGCTTTGAAGACTAATGCAAAGAATTCACATAGTTTCTCCGCAATGGTCTTGTCTTCCTTGAGTGCTACTTTAGCACCTTGATCATCCATTGGCCCCTCTGATTGTTTGGTAGTCATCCTGCTTCTAATGTACTTTTTAAAAATGCTGTTAGTTTTTGTGTCTTTTGTGTCTTCAAATTCTTTTTTGGCCTGCCTAATTATACTTTTGCACTTGACTTGCCAGAGTTTATGCTCCTTTCTATTTTTCTCAGTAGGAGTTAGCTTCCTATTTTTAAAGGACGTCTTTTTGTTTCTACCTGAATCTTTTACTCTTTTTTTAGTTACTGTAGCATTTTTGGCCCTCTGATTTTTTTTTTTTAATTTGGAGATATACATTTATTTGAGCCTCTGTTACGGTGTTTCAAAAAGTTTCCATGCAGCTTGCAGGCATTTCACTCTTTTGACTGGTCCTTTTAATTTCCATTTAACTAGCTTCCTAAATTATGTGTAGTTCCTCTTTTTGAAGTTAAATGCTACTGTGGTAGGTTTCTTTGGTATATTCCCCCCTACAGGGATGTTACATTTAATTACGTTATGGTCTCTATTACTAAGCAGTTCAGCTATATTCACCTCTTGGATCAGATCCTGTGCACCACTTAGGACTAAATCAAAAATAGCCTGCCCTCTGATGGGTTCCAGGGGTAGCTGCTCCAAGAAGCAGTCATTAATGATGTCTAGAATTTTATATCTGCATCCAGTCCTGAGGTGACATGTTCCCAGTCAGTAATGGGATAGTTTAAATTCCCCAGTTTTATTGGGTTTTTTGTATCCTCTCTAACTTCTCTGAGCATTTCACAATCACGGTCACCATCCTGGTCAGGTAATCAGTAGTATGTTCATGCTGCTATATTCTTATTATTCAAGCATGGTATTTCTATCCCTGGGCCTAGAGAGTCCATGGTACAGTTTGATTCATTTAAGATTTTTACTATATTTGGCTCTATGCTGTCTTTCACAAACAGTGCCATCATGACCTTCTCCACCAGCCCATGACCAGCCCCACCAGCACGACCTTCTCTGTCATTCCTGTCGATTTTGTATCCTGGTACTACCATGTCCCATGTGATCATTTCTAAAGACACTTTGCAAGCAGTGTGGAAGTAGAGTCAAAAGAAATCATTTTTATTGACGTAAAGAGGCAGAAAAAAACAAAATGCATGGCATTTATAAGGCCCACACCCGCAACGCATGGAGAACTGACTGAGGCGGTCAGAGTCCTCGAATGCTACTGTCTTCAAATGAAAGTGAGAGGGCACTCAGCACCTAATAGAACTGGGACTCATACAGCACTTTTTACCCAGAGAGCTTTAAAGAAGTGGCTATCACAATTTAATATTTTACAGACAAGGAAACTGCAGTACAGGAAGGTGAAGTAACATGCCCACAATCACATAGGAAGTGAGTGGTAGAGTCAGGAATAGAAGCACATACTGTATCTCCTGCCTCCCAGTTACATGCTTTAGCCACTGGGCCAAACAGCTTAATATGCAAGTGTAGTTGTACCCTCTATTGCTTTCAGTCAGAAGTATTAGAACATTTTTAACAATAGTAAGGGTGATGGGAAGGCACAGCTCAGCCCAACAACAGCGAAAAGATTCCCCTGGGGAAACGGAAGAGATTGTATTTTAGTATTTGTATGAACAATGGCCTAAGTGGGGACATGCCTGCCTCAAAGAGAAAGTCCCTGCATATCGAGCTCTGAAGGTCAGACTAGAGATCAGGAGGGTTCACTGCCCAGTCACGCACTGGCAACAGTCATGTGGTTGCCTGCAATTACCTGGCTGCACCAGATCAGTAATAACCCTGCGGAGCTCTTAGATGCCAGGAATACAGTCGTACAGCGTGGTCATGGACATTTGGCACTACAGACCTCCGCTCTCTAAGCATTTTGTTGTTATTAAGTGGGGACTGCATCTCTTATATCTGGTTCTTTTTACCTTCAGGACCTTTGATATACTACATCGTACGTTACAGTGAACTGATAATGTTCTCTTGTAGATTTCTTTTAAATGCACGAATCAATAGATCTGAACAGAGAAAAGGTTGGAAAATGTGGAAGCCTGTTTTAAATGGAATGGGTATCTTATTCCAGATATTTGGGATTACAGGCAGAGTCACTTTGATCCGCAAGTTGCTACATGCTCTAAATGTCAATGGGAATTGAAGGTGATCAGTCCCTCCCAGGATTGGGCCCTTAAAATATTAATAGACTGGGTCAAGTGAAAGTGCTATAGGCAGTCATAGTGAATTTGCAATGGTGTGGGATGCTATATATTTTCTATGGCTGCAAGTTGGAGAGGTATGATTTACTCATGTGTAACATAGGATGTGGCAATAAAACCTTTACAGAACCCATCACATACCTTTTTATGCCTTTTTTTATCCTCTCGCTTGTCTACCTCTGATTCCTCCCTTCCCCCTTTGAAGTACATGAGTTACTATGGAAACAATGAGCTCTTTAACATGGGTGGAGTTTAGTGACATCCAAAACTGCAGCATAAGTCAAATTATGTGATTACTGGGCATTTATCCTGTGGTTTGTGAAATATAGGTGTTTACATGGTAGCTTTCCTTGATCACAACTGTCTATGTATATAGATTTACTATTCCCTGTCTATTTACTTGTGATATGTTCTCTCGCCTTACAACTGCCTCTAGCAGAGAACAATAAGTCTTTCAAAAAAATCTTCAGCTATATTTCTGGCATCTGAAATGCTTTGTTTTAAACTATTTTCAGAATTGGCATCTTTATCCACCAGAATCATGACTCCCACCCCCATGCTATCCTGTTATGCCCTGATGCTGGTACCGGGGGATGTGATAGCAGATCTAAATGAGGAATGAGAGGGCAGGGAAAGCCGCCCACAGTAAATAGGGCACTGGCGTGGGTGTCAGGAGACCTCGGTCTGTTCATGGCTCTGTCACTGAACTGCTGGATGACCTGAAGCAAAACATTTCACCTTTCTTTCTCCTCCCAACCTTTTCTTGCCTTGACTATTGGAACTACAGTACTCACGTCCTTAAAGTTAACCAGGCCAAAGTCGTAGATGATAAACTCTTTGGGGGCAGGGACTATCTCTAACTATGTATCTGTACAGTGTTTACCACAAGAGGCCCTGAGCTCAGTTGAGGGCTGTAGGTCCTAATGTAATATAAATAATCAGGAGAGAATGGCTGCAGCAAGGAGGATCCAGGTTAGATTGAGGACAGACTCTCTAACCCTAAGAATAGGTAAGCACTAGAACAGATTACCAGCAGAGGTTGTAGAGTCCCCATCATTGGAAGTTTTTAAGAACCAGCTGGACAAACACCTGTCCGGGAGGGTCAAGGTATACTCAACCCTGTCTCAGTACAGGGAGATGGACTAGATCAAGGATTCTCAACCTTTTTCTTTCTGAGGCCCCCTCAACATGCTATAAAAACTCCACAACCCAACTGTGCCACAACTGTTTGTCTGCATATAAGAGCCAGGGCCGGTGTTAAGGGATAGCAAACAGGGCAATTGCCCAGGACCCAATGCCACAGGGGGCACCATGAAACTAAGTTGCTCAGGGCCCCGGACTTCAGCCCCATGCAGTGGGACTTCGGCTTTCTGCCTGGGCCCCAACGAGTCTAACACTGGTCCTGTTTAGCAGACTCCCTGAAACCTACTCACAGCCCCTCAGGGGACCCTGGACCCCTGGTTGAGAATCACTGGACTAGATAACCACTCGAGGTCCCTTCCAGGCTTACATAGCTATGTTTCCATGATTTTATGGTCTCTTATTTAATTAATAGTCTTCCAATTATTTCAATAGGAATCAAATCAGGTACTATTGCAGAGTTCTGTGGATGCATGTACAGCACCATGTTGGATCCTGAAAGTGTGGATTGTGCGTCTTGGTGATTTCTATACAAGTTCCTGTTAGAAGTGTAAGCACTGGAATGGGTTACCTAGGGAGGTGGTGGAATCTCCTTCCTTAGAGGTTTTTAAGGTCAGGCTTAACAAAGCCCTGGCTGGGATGATTGGGGATTGGTCCTGCTTTGAGCGGGGGGTTGGACTAGATGCCCTCCTGAGGTCCCTTCCAACCCTGATATTCTATGATCCTATGATTTATTTACACTGACACACTCCGTTTTCTCGTTAAACCAAAAAAGCATAGAAACCGTGTGCCAACATACTTGTTTGTGTCCCTCAATGGTATGACATTTTGTTTTTTGGAAGAAGAAAAAAATCAAAAGCACAAAGACCCGACTAAAACATGCGACACCATCACTTTATGGATTTTAATAAGTACATGCCAAACTCTTGCCAAATAGTTGGGATTCGCTATTGTAAAAGCTTCAAATGAATGATAATAGACTCATCAGAGTCAACTTGAGTTTCAAGCATGTGTGCGTGAGAGTGAGAAAAAGCAAAAGGGAAAAAGGGAACCAAAGCTTTTTACATGGGACCAAGCTTCACTGAAAATGAATATTGCTGGTCAAGTATCTAAGTCAATATCTTTTCACAGGCAAAACGTCAGTGAATTGGGGTTCCTATGAATAAAGGACCATTGGATCAGGGCTGAATCATGTATACCTCATTTAAAACTGATGCTAAAAAGAATACATGACAGCGGCAGTGTGAGTCCTGTGATGGATGAATAATGCATTTTTTCTGAACTCCCGAAAGAATAGTTGCAGAATAATATGCTTTGCAAGAAACTTGCTCAATATATATTTCCATGCTGATTTTCATTACGGTTAACCATGGGGATCCTGATGTTTCAGCCAAACATAAATATTCATCTAATCATGGATTATCACAGTGGAGACAGTGGCCAGTGCTACTGAAACTAAAACAAAACAAAACACACCTAGGAAGCCCACTGCAAATTTGAAAGCCAGAACAAAGCCCACTGCAAGAACAACAATGCAGAAGTTAAGTATCAGGGGGTAGCCGTGTTAGTCTGTATCCACAAAAACAATGAGGAGTTCGGTGGCACCTTAAAGACTAACGGATTTATTTGGGCATAAGCTTTCATGGGTAAAAAACCCACTTCTTCAGATGCAGAAGTTAAGACCCATTTAAGGACCAAAAAGATAACATTACCATAACCTTCTACAGACAGGAAGGATAGTCCAGGGATTAGGGAACTAGGAGACCCAGGTTCAATTCCCTGATCTGTCACAGACTTCCTGTGCAAGCTTGGACAAGTCACTTAGCTCTGAAGGTCGGACTAGAGGTCCGGAGGGTTCACTGCCCAGTCATGCACTGGCTGCAGTCACATGGTTGCCTGCAATTTACCTGGCTGCACTAGATCAGTAATAACCCCACAGAGCTCTTAGATGCCTGGAATGCCAGAGCACAGCTGCGTTGCAGGGTGACCTCAGGAAAATAAGGAGCTTTCCTCCACATGTGGTGGACATCCAAGCACATAAACCTGAATACTTGTCCCCCTCTCCCTCTTTGCAGCGTGGCCAATCAGTGGGAACACACAAGCTATGCTACCATGGGTGGGGGACAAGGCAGCTGTGTGCAGGGCTAGTACCTCCACAGGCATGGCAAGATGCATGTCGACCCCAGGAAATCCACTCCTTTAGGGCTTTGAATCCCCTGTCTGTTCTGCAGAGCGGAAACATCACTACTAGAGGCAACTCTGCAATAGGGAGTTCTTGAGTTTCCTAAACCTCAATGTAGGCAGGGCTGGCTCTAGATTTTTTGCCGCCCCAAGCAAAAAAACCAAAAAACCTCCAGGAGCGCAACTTCCGAAGTGTCCGGAATGCCGCCCCAAGCACGTGCTTGGTTTGCTGGTGCCTAGAGCCGGCCCTGAATGCTATGGAACATCTGTCACTGATACCAAAATGCATTGAGCTGTTAACCTCACCCACTACCAGCTCCACCAACAAGGATATGCAGATAGTCAAGGATGGCACAGTGGCTCCCTAACTGGGTATGTCTACCCTGCACCTGGGAACGAGCTATTTTTAACGTGTTTGCGCAAGTCCCACTAGCGCGAGTCGGTCTTGCCAGGTTGGAAAGCTTGTTCCCACCTGCAACGTACACATACCCACTGCGGTCCCGGGAGGGCCTATTAATGGGCCATCGACATCTGTCCGGTCACACTGTGCTAGTTCTCCTCCTAATTTCCAGCTGCTAAATCACATTCAAAAGAAAATAAAATGAAGGGTGGGGTTTTCATAAGTGCTCAGTATTGGCCTAACTCTGGGCCCATTCAAGTCAACGGGAGTTGCTCTGAGTGCTCTGAGAAATGCTGCCCCAAATACTTTCTTCATATTAATTTTCCATGTAAGCACCGGGATGTTATATAACCACGACTGGGAAGAGGGGTGGTCTATGTATTTGTGAATAGAAGGGGAGGTGGCCCATGAGAAAAATCTCACTGTTCATGTGTGGTCCACCCTATGAAAAAGTTTGAGAACCTTCAAATTACCATACATTGCATGATACGTTTGCTTCTGGTTCTGATGCTCAGAACTAACAAGGGAAAAAAGGATACATAAAATACATGAAGACAATTTCCAACCCCCTATTTAAAAGCGGAGTATCAGCAAGTATATTGACCCAGATTTTCAAAAGTGACTTGGGATTTTGGGTGCCTCGCTTTTTCAGGTGACACCGTAAAGGGGCCTGATGTTCAGAGAGTTCTGAGCCAGCTTCCCCTGAAAATCAAGTTTGGCTCCCAAAATCAACAGCCACTTGAGAAAATCTTGCCCGTGATTCAAATCAAACAAACAATTTGCACATAACTATTATTTTAAAATCCTTCCTCAAAGATTTGTCAAAACAGCCCCTGATGCTCTTGTCAACATCCCTCAACATATTTTAAATTATTCTATTTCTGCACATTTCAACATTTTCTACCATTTCTAACACGTTTAATTCAGGACTTTCCTAAGAACTCTTCCTCACTCCCAGTTTCCTCCTCCATATGCCTCAAATGCAGGCACACAAAGCAAACCACAAATACAAACCAAACCCTCCCTCTACTTTTTAAAGATCATGGTTATGAAGTGCTTGATACGATTTCTTTGCCCAGTGCTCTCTTAATCAAGCAACATTGTCAAATGTCTCATATACTTCTCTAAGGCCATCACAAGGTCAGTGGCCTTTAGAAATGGTTTGGGGTTTCTTCCCCCGCATGGGATAAATTATTCAAAAGAACTTCGGATATTTTTAAAACACTCTATATAAAACCCTCCCCATCACACTGAGCGACACACATGTACAAAATGAAGAAATACAGCACAAGTGGCAAACGTTAAAAAGTCGTCTCCTTTCATAAAAGCAATTAGACAAAAATAAATGACGTGAGAAGGCTTGATTTGATTTTAAAGCCAGTGTTATCAAAGAGGCTTGGCATTATCTTCTATTGATTTTATTGGCAGTTTGCCCAGCTTTCCTGTCTCTGCTCTGTGTCTCTCTCAAAGTGTTAGTCTTAGATTGGGCTGTTATACAGTATTTAATTCTTCCAATTAAAATGTATTTCTTCACAACAAACACTTTGACAAAGCTTACTGTGGTGACTGCTTATGATTATTATTTTTACATTCTCTTTAAACAACCAGACCTTTTAATACCTCAGAATTCATGTTTCCTCTTTTATTGAAAACATGTTTAGAGAACACTTTATAGATTATTTTATCTTCTATCCATCTACGATGTTAATGTCATTTGTCAATGCAAAGCAGTGTTACTGTTGTGTTTTCAGCTATATAAACCAGCTTGCAAAGAACATATGTGTGTTCACTAGTTAAGTGACTACATCTTAATTATTCCATTGTTTTAGATGGTTAGCTGTAGATACTATTAAAAAACAAAAACACCCTCGTCCATAAAGTAAACCCCAAAAGAAAAAAGTTGCTTTGAATGCACAAGTACTCAAGTAAGTTTTCTCATCAGAGGGGACTGAGAGACAGGCCATGATTGCACTAGAGTTGGGAACAGAGAGCATTCCAGTTCTCACTACCCAGTGCCTAAAATGACAAGGTCACTGAGTTTTTTTGCAGCAAGAAAACAAACAAAAGACCCTGTGTATTTGAAATGTCACGGTCTGCTCCATGAGAATGCTAAAGCCCCATCGTTACTATTGATAACGCCCGCTTCTTAATTGCTTCCCCAGAGGTCCAATATTGACAGGAGAGAGCTACCTGCGTGAGTATTGCAAGAAGTAGTGCCCATTTGCACATGTACTACACCCCCCCCCCCCCCCCAACACACACACAGTGCTGCACACACACACCCCTCCCCGAGGTCTTAGGCACGCTGAGGGCTCCCTTTCCTACCCTGTCAGGAAAATCGCATGATTCTGTAAAGCCCCGAGGGCCAAAGCATTGCATCCCCCCCACCCCCAAGCGGGCTGTCTCGCTACCGAGCTAGCTCTCGCTGCAGGGAGCTGTCTCGAGCGGTAGCTGCCTATCTAGGGATGGATTCTTCCGAGCCCCCTTCATCTCCCGGGAAACCCCGCGAGCCCCACCTGCAGCGATGCTCCTGCTGCCCCTTCCCCGCCTCGCGCCTACCTAGTGCCCGGCTGCCAGGCGAGCCCGGGCTGCACGCGCCGCCTCCCGCGGCCGCCGCTACACCGCTCCGAGCGCCATGTTCCTGCGAGCCCGGGCTCGCGGCGTGTGTCCCTGGCAGGCGGGGGGAGCCGACACCGGGCTGCTGCTGCTGCTGCTGCTGCTACATCCGGGCTGTGACTGGCGGAGCTCAAGCTCGCCTCGCCCTGGTCGACGCGGAGACGCCCAGCTGCCTAGAGGGTGCAGCGCTGAGGAAGGGGAAAGAAAGAGCCGGAGCCTGGTGATGTCGATAAAGTGCATCCTCCACAGAGACCAAATCTAGCGGCTTCTCCTGCCCTGGACCAAGCCAGTCCCCCATGCATCGGATCCCATGCCACAGCTCTGCAAAATCCCTCATCCCACAGCTAGAGCCAGCCAAAATCTGCCCCCCGCCCCCCCTTCCTGCAAACCGCGCTGATTAAATACAGTGTCCGTTGAAACTGCTCCTGCTACAGCAAAGAAATTCCTGCGGCCGAAGCCTCTTGGTGCTACAACACCCCAGAACCAGCGCCCGGATCCAGGCACTTTCTGGCTCCGGTTCCCCAAATTCAACACAATAGCCAGGGAATCTGGCCCCTGCTGCACCCCAGTGTGTGATGTCAGTGCAAAAACTCAGCGCTGGCAGCTGGATCCTCCCAAAATTTGGCCACAAACCCAGAAACTGCACCATCAGAATCTTATTATTTATACTGCAGTTGGGCTTAGTAGCCCCAGTCGTGTACCAGGCCCCCGTTGGGCTAAGCAGGGTACAAACAGAACAAAGAGTTGGTCCCTGCCCCAAAGAACTTACAATCTAAGTATAAGAACATAAGAATGGCCTTACTGGGTCAGACCAAAGGTCCATCTAGCCCAGTATCCTGTCTTCCGACAGTGGCCAATGACAGGTGCTTCGGAGGGGATGAACAGAACAAGTAATCATCAAGTGATCCATTCCCTGTCACCCATTCCCAGTTTCTGGCAAACAGAGGCTAGGGACACCATCCCTGCCCATCCTGGCTAATAGCCATTAATGGACCTATTCTCCATGAAGTTATCTGTTTTTTTTTTTTAATCCTGTTATAATCTTGGTCTTCACAACATCCTCTGGCAAAGAGTTCCACAGGTTGACTGTGCGTGGTGTGAAAAAATACTTCCTTTTGTTTGTTTTAAACCTGCTGACTATTCATTTCATTTGGTGACCCTTAGTTCTTGTGTTATGAGGAGTAAATAACACTTCTTTATTTACTTTCTGCACACCAGTCATGATTTTATAGACCTCTATCATATCCTCCCTTAGTTGTCTCCTTTCCAAGCAGACAAGTCCCAGTATAAGACAAAAAACAACAGGTGGAGACGAACAGGGGAGCACAAGCAAACAGCGAGAACACATTTTGCTTCTAATGTTCTACCCCAAGACATCCTGGTACAAGAAATCTGGAAAAATTCTAATTCAGTGCCAGTATCCTGCTGGATCTGGTGAATTTTTGGCTGCATACTCCCAGTTTTAATGACAAAATTTACTACATATGCAGCGTCTCCTAGTCCACCAGAATAATCCAGATCCCAACATATGTGTAGCACACTACACATATTAATGAAGCATCACACACCCCTATAAAGTAGGCAAGTATCATAACATATCCATGGCCACGTAGGACTTCATTGTTGTCAATCACTGTGTCTGTGCACCAGTCCAATTTCATGGTAACACCAGAAAGAGAACTTGGAACATCCCATTCCAAAAGCACCTACCACTTCAGCATACAGAAAATCATCATCTGCCAGCAGTAGAGGGCCTATGACACATAGGGTATGTCTACACTTGGATCTGGAGGTGTAACTCCCATCGCAAGGAGACATACCCATGCTAGGTTGGATTAGTGTATAAAAAAAGAAGCGTTCCTGCTGTGGCAAAAGCCGTGGGAGGAGTTAGCCACCCCAAGTATGGCGCCTAGCCTCTCAGATGAGATCATTCTCGGAGCAGCTAACCCGCCTGGCTGCCTGCACCGCTGTGGCTACATTTCTATTTTTAGTACACTAGCTTGATCAAAGCTAGTGCATGCTTTTCTCCTTTACAGCTCCAGAGCAGACATACCCTTAGTTCAAAAGCTTTATTTCCTTCCAGTAGAGTACAGTCATACACAGTCATACTTTCCACATCATTCCTATCATTTCAAGAATTCCCTCCGTTCCCATGTACTTATTGGGTCCCTTACAGCAAGCTCTTCATACATGGAACTCCCATTGATTGAAATATCTGGGTGGAGTTTAACATGTTGCTCCTAACCTAGAAATGATTTTGACACCAGCTGAGGATCTAAACCTATAGGTGTTGTAATTTTTGTAAAATTCCCCTGAGCACTGGAAAGACCTTTGAAATAAACCCAACTAAAGAAACAAATGGAAAGGAAGCAATCAGAGAAGTGCTTGTAAAAAAAAAATCTATATAGTACAATTGGGTGACCTAAGTAATTCTGGTATATAACTCTCTGTGATATGTGCCTGCTTCTGAAAATGGTCTTCTCCATCACCTTTATGAAATGTGCCAGAAGAAAGATCAACGCTGCTTTTAATAAAGATCCATATAATTCATGCTAAATGCTTCTCAACAGAAATAACCTATTGTATAATATCTGATTTAACTAATTAATCACAGTCCCAACAGTCACTAAGTATCAGTAGCCAAATGCTTTTCAGAGGCACGTCAAATGTGAGTTAGTTGGGGGAAAAAATGGTAAGTGCCTTATTTATATAGTCATATGTAAACAGGTGTTTGCATATTTAACAGGTGAGAATTAAATGTGTTTTTGTTTCTTATGATGCTGTGAAATAGAGAGCATGACAGGAACATAGGGGATAAGGGTTTACATTAGAGCTGTGGCGGGGAGAGGCTGTACCCAAGTCAGTCTTGCAATCCAAGAGAAAAATACATGTTACTTGTTGACTTAGGTGACTGATTGCCATTTTAATACTTTTACATAATCCCCTTGCCCTTCGAGGGATTCACAGATATACAGGGCTCACCACTGCGATCTTTGCCATTTTGTGTTCTCAAGTAGGTAACATTACTACCAGCTTTCCTTGGGATTCTTAACAGAGGGAATATCTGGAGCAACTCTGATTATTTACAAAGGCATTTGTTAAGATTTGAGTGGTGACATCCCTCCAGAAATACACACCACTTAACCACCTATCCAATCAAAGTTGCCACTGTTAGAGCAGCAGAGGAAATACCACGGTACTGTAATTTACATGACAGTCACTCCTTCACTTGTGTTAAAAATGATAAATAACTATAACCATTTCATACAAATAAATAAAGATGAGGCACGAGCGATGGATTAACTGTTTACTGCTGGGTTTCTTGTACCTACCACTGGCCCTCTAGACACTCTCAGAGATACTAGACTAGACGGATCACTGGTCTCATCCAGCCCGGCTGGTGCAGCATGGAGCAGCCCATATGGATTGTTAGTTGTCAGCTTCTCTGCAACAGAAAACCAGCCTAGCACTGAGATGGCTGGTGGTCAAGGGGCTTCAAAGATTGCCTACGGACACCTCCCATCTTGCACCATGTGCACTTGGCTGAACCAGGGAATCTGGCCCAGTAGCAAGACATCATTTTCCTGCTTTTCTGTGCTGCGTTGCCATTTTGTCTTCATTTCCACTGACCCCTTAGTTACTCTAGCTAAGCCATGTTTGGCTGAAAGCTGGGCCACATCGGATCATCTCTGAACCACAATTGCCATTCATTAGAGCTAATCCCGGCTCTCAGCACATATTGCAGACCTTATGTACTTTAAACATCTCAGAGGGTCCTTTTTTTTCCTTTTCAGAGAGCCAGCAGCATAGAAAAGCACAAAGACATCGGCTCTAACTGCACTAAGCTATTCACCAGGGGTCTGAAACAATCAGGTTCGTATGAAAATACATTCCATTATCTAGGAGGCTTGCATCGGTGTTATTTTACCTTGCTTTTCCTTTAAATTATGTTTAACTTAACTGGCTCCCTGTTTTCAAGGGAAAAGGCTTTGGCTCTCTGAAGAATGAATGAGATTTATTTCAGAAAGATCAGATCGCAAAGGAGCCCCATATTCTGCTCAGGCCTTAAAAAAATCAAGAGCAATGACAATGAATACAGGTAAGGCAGGAAAAAGGCTCTAATCTTACCCACAGGGGCATGTTCGGTGGGAAAACCTAAGGTACAATGATCATAATCACAAACACTGGGGCCAGGATTTTCAAAACTCTGGGATTGATATTAGGCTCCTAAATCGAGCTGTGTGCTAACTGATTTTTTGGTTCACTGGCCATTCTGAAAAATGGGGGGAAAATTGGTTTGAGTTGAACTGAAACCCAAATTTTTCATCTATTTGAAAAATCGCCTTGGAGGTCAAATGCAACATTTCATTCACCCAGTGGCTGGGTCACTCACAGGTTATGTGGGAGACCCAGTTTGAATCCCTGCTTTGGAACAAGGACTTGAGTCCAGGTTTTCCCCCTCCAGGTGAGTTCCTTAACTACCAGCTCATAGGATATTCTGCTATTGGGCTCTCTCAATTTCTCTTGTTGAAGCTGTCCCTCCACTTCTGTTTAAAATACTTGGCTAGTCACTCAGCCTGAGAAAGAGAGTGAGTCTGACTCTATAGCCTAGTGACTAGGGCTTGTTTAAAAAGTTGGATAATATAATTTTCCAATTGTTTTCTTGTTTTGTTTCAGCCAAAACAACTGCCATCATTGACATGAATTCACCAAACATTTCAGTCGATCTGAATCTGCAATTTTCAGTGAAAAAATATTTTGAATAAAAAAATGGCCCATCTCTCCTCTAAGTCCATATTTAGGCACCTACATGTGTGGCCTGATTTCCAGACAGGCTGAGTGCTCTGCCTGCAGTGGATATGGCTGGATGCCCAAGGCTTTATTTAAACTTTTTGGCCTGCACTGCTGAAGTTATGTTCCTAAGTCTGTATTCAGGCACTTGTGGTGAAATCGTGTCCGCTCTGAAGTCACTAGAAGTCTTGCCATTGACTTCAATAGGCCAGGATTTCACCCCTGATTCTCAATGATCTTGAGCAACCAGCAACTCTGCTTGAAATAAATGGCAAGTGCTGGATGCTCGGTCCTTTGGAAAATCAGGCCAGGTACTTACGTGCTTAAAGAATTACTTAGGAGCCTAAAGTTAGGTTTCAATTTTAGAAAATCTTGGTCCAGGACTTTGCATGTGATTTGATGATGACCTGCACATTAATATATCAGACAAGAAGCCACGCAGTATAAAAGGGGAAATAAATTCTCACTGTCTCTGACTGGAAGAGCAAAACATTTAAGAACAGGCTGGCCAAACATCTGTCAGGGATGGTCTAGATTTACTCAGTCCTGTCTCAGTGAAGGGAGCTGGACTAGATAACTTCTCAAGGTCCTTCTAGCCCTACATTTGTCCGATTCTATATGATTCTATCCTGATGTACCTTTCTCGTGCCTAAAGAGCTTTGTTTGAGCTAAGGAATGGACTTTGTCTGACCTCCGGCATTACTGTAATGGTTATTAAATAAGGCTGGACATAAATGCACAAGGTGGGGGAAAGTTTGCTGGGAGCCCTCCACAATCTGCTCCTCTACATATGCATTCGTCAGAGTCCTGGTGCTTGTGCTTATTCAAATACCAGGTGCATGGGAGTGTTCATAGCACCAGTGGTGCTAGATGCCCCAATAAGGAAAGGCCATGAGAATTGGCCTCGGCCTCCTTGCTGGAGGTCAATTCTGGGAAGCACATGCTGTGCCATTCTGAAGCTGCATGCAGGGACAGGAGAGTTAGCAACGAGTCGTTCACCCCTTGTTTGGTGCTCAGGGGGTTGCACTCTGGAGAGGGGCTGGTCAGCTGTGCCACACATTAAAGAGCAAATCTTCAAGATGGTGCAAGGGATGAGATAGGGTCACGACCCCTCTGAGCAAGGAATAATCCCAACTGAGCTTGTCTCTCTCTGAAGCCCTGCCTCCGTATTGCTTCTCCTGAAGGCATTCAGATCTGCACTGACCCCTAACTTAGGGCTGTGACCTAAAACTCACCATGTAGCTTGATGGGTGCAACAGTTACTTCCTCAAAGTGCATTGCCCCAGCCTCCTGACAAGCTCTCTGCCTTGCCTCTCTCTTCACAGGTGAGTGCCTCCAGCACCCGTCCCAGTGCAGTGCATCTCTGCGTCCTGCCTTAGGGACTGCATGTGGTATTTCCAAGAGCTGCAGCATTGGCCTAACTCTGCTCCCACTGAAGTCAATGAAAGTTTTACAATTGACATCAACGGGGCAAAGTCAAACCCACAAAATAGCCATTAAATAGACTTTAATTTGCTGCAAGTGTTGGATTGTTTGTGCGCTGCTCCCTCCTTCCTACGGGTCAGAACCATCAAAGCATGCTTTGTGGGGTACAGGCAGCCCTGGTTCTTGTTGAATTTGGCCACTAAATTCATATCTGCTTCAGCTCTTTTTGACGCTACTACATCTTGGTGTGTCTGTCTGTTCATTCTCTGGCTTGGCTGTGTGTGCACATGCAGAGTGGTTTTCAAGCAGGCAGTGATTACATTTCCAACACTAGGGCTCTTGAGACCCATCATGTGCCCCTAAGCGCTAGCCACTTGGATTCAGCTTCTGACGCTTGCCTCTTTGAGGGGAGGGAAGCATTGCATAGATATGTGTGTTACTCTTCATCTTTCTGTTAATGCAGTGTAGCGAGTTATGGGTGTAGCTGAGCAGATTGCAATCCCAGGAGAAGGCTTATTATTTAAACTCAATAGTCAGTGCACTCTGCCTTGTCCGGGAAGGAAAAATATAACAAACAAACAGGAGAGTGTGCAGTCACACCCAGCCTTCCATCGCTTCTTCCTCTGACACTGCCAGCATACTTCCTTTCCCCATTGTCCCCCATTGCCCAAGCTCTGGTCACCACTCTGCTTCATTACTGTAATGGTCTCCTGGCCTCGCAACCTTTCGCCTTTCCTTGTCCAAAGTGCTGCCGCCAAGGTCATCTTCTCCCACAACTCCTCACTCCACCTCCTCCTCTCTAGGACTCCCGATATTAGCTTCTTGCCTCTCCCTACATCACACTGAAGAGCCGCATCCTCATCGACCAGCCCCTGAGTAGTTTTACTCCATCTCTGTTCTCATTTCTTCCTACTCGCCCTCTCAACACCGTCATTCACCCCAGTCCGTTCGCCTTACTGTTCGTTGTCCCCTTTACCTGGCTTTTTTCTGTCTACCACATTGTCCCCCATGCCTGGGCCATTCTCCCTGGCCTTCACTGCCAGTCACCCACTCTCGGTCTTCATATCCTCCCATCTCCCCAAGCAATCCCTCCTCAGAGGAGATCCCCATGCCCTCTCTCACCGGAACTGTCTTATGCTGGGCTTAGATTGGAGCCAGGAATGTGCACAGTGTACAGGCCTGATCCATGTAGTCACTGGGGCTCAGGTGCAGGGCCGGCTCCAGGCACCAGCACAGGAAGCAGGTGCTTGGGGCGGCCAATGGGAAAGGGCGGCATGTTCGGGTCTTCGGCGGCGGGTCCCTCAGCCGGCCCTGCTCAGGTGCTTAACCACCTGGAACTGATTGTAAATGCCTTTGTATACCTAAGGCAGTATGAATACTTGCATTACAAATAAAGAGAGAGAAAAACGAACAAACAAAAAAAGATAGTATTCCACTACTGCGAAGGGGAACCTGAGACAAGGCTAGATTGCACCACCCTCAGACATGCTAGTGAGCATTTACTCCTACCTGCAATCCCACTGAAGCCAGAGGGCCTGCTTGTGTGACCACTCATCAACAGGAATAAACTGGCACCATCTATACTATAGCAAGGACCTAAGGCCTGATTCGGTTCCCACTGAAGTCAATAGGGCTTTTTGCCATTAATGTTAATATGAGCAGGCTCCCTACTCTGTCTATCCATGGTAATGGCCACAACGTTTAAACTTGTCTGAGCAGAAGAGCAGATTTAAAGGAACATGTACACATAGTTTCGAACATTTATCATTGGCCTATTCCAATTACAGCCTCAGATATTTCACAATTGTCCAAAGGATTTGGGTGTCTGTGTCCCTTGGGCATCTCTGAAAATCCCTGCTGTAATGTCTAACTGGAGCTTCTGGGTTCATTATTCTGAGGGCTGAAGGTAACATGCAACAGGAATCCAAGTGGGTAAATTAATCCCTGGTGTAACTCCAGGCAAGTTAAGAGTTTGGCCCAACATATGTAACAAGCAAATGACTCAAGGGCCCATAACCTACACACTCAAGGAAAGAAAACAAAACAGATGCCTCTCAATGGAGGTTCCTTCTTGTCTCATGTATCCTGGGGTAAAAGTCAAGATTAGGGCCACTGAAGTCATTGTCGCTGTGCTGGGATAAAACAGGTGTAATTGAGAGCACAAGTCTGGGAGTGGAAGCTACAGAAGGATACAGAATTGCAGCAGTAGAAACCTATGCTGAATGAACAGCAAATAACTTTAATTAGGGTTTCACTAAGGCTGAAACAAAAAACAAAAAAAAGAAGACAACCAACGAAGAAGAAAGCTTGTCAAGCTAGGCAACCCCTCCCCCCATCCAAGCTCTTACCACTCTAAAAGTAGTAAGAACAGGGCAATTAGACATAATCACAGGATGTTCACAGACCGCTTACATGAGCACTAGTGAACTTGTGATCCTTTTAGCAAACATGTGGCAAGGGAAGGTGAAGAGTTACCGAAATAATAATTGTGCTATCTGAATTTCCTGAGTTTTCCCGATAACCTGTGTATCTAATTATTTCTGATAGATCAGAAAAGTGATTCTGGGGAGATGTGATCAATTACATCTGGAGGGTAGCTGAAGGACACTAGATAGAGTCAGGCTATGTGGTGCCGAGCAGTGTGTTATTCTTGTGTAGCCACCGGATTCTTCCCAAGAGTGATGTCCAACAGTCATGTCACCAGTACCACAGCAGTTATTCTGACTATGCTTGTCTATACTCAGATGTGTCTGGGGTTTTTTTTTTCATGTGGGTCAAAATCTAAACATAAAAGTGTTCTGTGACAGGGTCCCCTCACCTGGGCGCCTCCTTGTAGCTGCATCTAGGGATTAGCTTCAGCCAGGTCTGACGCCCGCCTTCTGACAGTTGCTCACACCGTGTCCCCTCTCGCTCTCCAAGAGTCACAGTGCTCCCTTTTTATGACTCAGTCCTCCGGCCAAGTCACTGTAAAGTCCTCTCCTTCCAGGGAATCCATGTTCCATTGGATCAGCTGCCCTTGTATGCTCCAGGTAGTCTTCCAATCCAAGACCAGGTTCCGTGCTATTTTCCCAGTGACTGGTAGTGGAACCTGGACCTGCCCACTACTCTGGGTTCCAGTCTAGGGACCCTATGTGTAGCAACAATGGTCTGCATGCTATTTCCTTGGACTCCTTCCAACCTTTCTGCTCTATTGTCTGGCCTCCACTGGCTTGTCCAGCCCAAATTCACTCCTCCCAGGGAGTAACTGCAAACAACCTAACTCGATAGCCCCAAAGATACCACCCTTTTCCCAGGGAGTGACTGCAGACTGCTTCCCCTGCAGTCCTCTTCTATTCTCGTCTTGAGGAGAAAATCCTGCTCCCACTGAAATCTTTGGGAGTGTTGCCATTGACGTCAATAGGCATTAAATCAGCCTCTGTATCCCACTACAATCCTTTGTGTTACAAGAATAACACTCAGCACTGACACCGCAATGGAGAAGATGCAGCACTTTCACTTTCACCGTGCAGGACAAACATTAACTAACGCATCACCCCCCAAGTTTAGAAGGGAGATATTATCCCCGTTTTACGGGTGCCTCTAATCCCAGCTGCCTTTTTATAATGCAGGGACAGCAGTTCCAGAGTAACGCAGCTCTCTTCGCTTCTTTCTCCATCAGTCCACACTGCAGTTAGAAAGATATAATACGGCATCATATTGCTCCACAAACTGGCTTCCAAAAACCTGGCTCATTTTTTCTGAGTGACTTCCAGGGCTTAGACTGATCCTGCAGAGCCCTTGACTTAGCAGCTGGCAAAGTTTATGAAGTGTTTACAATACGCTGCATAATTTGGCTCTGAGATAGTGCATAGTGTAGCTCTTCATTGGTGCACAGTGGGAGAAGAACAAGTGAAAAGCACAGGGAAAGGGAAAGCCAAGAAAAACAGATGGCAGCAAGCTCTCCAAGGGGCAAGGATGAATAAATAGTGGTGCAAAATCATTTTTCCAAGGGGAAAAAAATGCATTGTTAAATAAATACAACTTTTATGAAATGTAAACTAGATCTCATAGGTATCATTTTTATATTAAATATATGGCATGTCATCAGGACCAACGGTCTCTACAGTGTATGTGAAGAGGTAAAAGGGTTCGGATTGCTCATCGGAGAAACAAATAGCTCTGGTCTTACCTAAAATCTAACTTCACTCTTCATGGAAAACCACTATATATACACGGTATAGGCCAGATCCTCAGCTGGAATAAATTGGAGTAGCTCCATTAATTGCAATGCAGCTATGCTGATTTACGTCAGTTGACAATCTGGGTCAATCCTGAAATCCTTACAGAGATGAAATTCAATTTGATTTCATTGAGTGGTAAGGTTTGGACCCCAGGAAACAACTTTGACTTAAAATGCACGCATCTGTGCATGCTTCTCGAGCGATGCATTGATGCGTTCAGCTACTCACAGGATCTAAATACAAGAAGAGAAAGATGTTTGAAAAATGTAGATTTTTTTTTTTTAAATCTGAGAAATTGTTTCCTTTTTGGCAAGAGACTGTAAGGAAAGAATTGATCATCCCAGCTTAAACAAGCAGAGTGTGGGCACAGGAAAGCTTTTCTAGGCAGAACTATCAATCCTCTTCGAGCTGCATTAAACATGATGACCTGCATCAACCAAAACCCGGGTATAATTCTTCTACACGTCCCTCGTGCATCACTTGCCAATAGTATTATGGACAATGGTGTCCACAATGCGGGCAGATCCTGTCCCTTCATCCCAATCCAAGAGGCAAGTCTGGCTTGAAAGGCAGCAAAATCCAGTGTGATTTTGCTCTGCATGGACCAGACGGTGGAGGGCAAACAACCTGCACACGGTCGTCTGTGCCCCTCAGGCTATCTCTGTGGATGGCAGATTTGGGGATATGATAGACTGCAACTCTTCAGATCCACTGGCCAACCCCCTCCCACCCCCCATAAGGACATCTGTAGGGCAAAACCACCTGCGTGGGTACTGCCACAGCAGAGGCTGCTACAGCCCTGAGGGTGTAAACGAGAGGGCTGTAATTTCAGGAGTTCAGAGCACTGTCGGGCACTTTGGAAAACCTGGCCATCTATTTGGGTACCTAAATATAGATTTAGGATCCTGAAGTTAAGCCTATTAATCTTGGCCTAGATGATTAGGTGACTGAGAAATTCAAGTGCCCTTCTCAGAGGATTTCAAGAAAGGAAATGGCTAGGGACCAGCATTGCAGTCTTTTGTGTGCAGACGCAATGGGAGTTTGGGGAGCACGAAGAATGCAGGATCAAACCTTGAGTTTACATAGATGGCAAACACTCCGTTTTCATGCCCCGATGCTCTCAAAGCCCCAGCTGCTCCGACTTGAGCTCTTTAATCCAGCTCTTGGATCCCCTTTGATGGAGATAAACGATCTACTTGTTATCACCGCTTTGAATCTGACCCCAGCCTTTGTAAAGGAAAGTGGCTGCAAGTTCATTGCTTTACATCCCGAGGTCTGGGCATTTCTGGGGCTGCTTACCTGTATCAAATGGGACAAAGGAATGAAGAATCAGGTCCTTTGTTTTTCAAAGTTGGGGTAGAGAAGAGAAAAGAAAAGGAAATGTTACAAAAGGCATCTCCTAGGGCAGTGGTTCTCAGACTTGTTCCGCCACTTGTGCAGAGAAAGCCCTGGTGGGCCGGGCCGGTTTGTTTACCTGCTGCATCCGCAGGTTCAGTCGATCGCGGCTCCCACTAGCTGCGGTTCGCTGCTCCAGGCCAATGGGGGCTGCCGGAAGCAGTGGCCAGTACGTCTATCGGCCTGCGCCCCTTCCAGCAGCTCCCATTGGCCTGGAGCAGTGAACCGCGGCAAGTGGGAGCCGCAATCAGCCGAACCTGCGAACGCGGCAGGTAAACAAACCGGCCCGGCCCACCAGGGGCTTTCCCTGCACAAGTGGCGGAACAAGTTTGGGAACCACTGTCCTAGGGTGACCAGATGCCCAGTTTTCGACCAGAAAGTCAGGTCGAAAAGGGGACTTGACAGTGTCCGGTCAGATCTACTGACCGGACATTCAAAGTCCGGTTACTATGGGTGAGTTCGACTGGGAGGCACCAGGTCATCACCCGTGCCAGTCCCTACTCAGCTGGGGCTTCAGCTTTGCAGGCAAGTCCCTCCCCAGCCAGGCAGGGGAGAGAGGGGAATAGCAGTGAGCGATGGGGGGAGGGTGGGAAGAGGAGCAAATGGGGGCGGGGTCTTGGCGGGAAGAGCAGGGCAGGGGAGGTTCTGGCACTCCTGCTGGAGTGTCCAGTTTTTAAATACTGTATTACAAAGTTGGCAACCGTAGCATCTCCTGATATTGGGAATCTGTTCAAATTTAGTACTAACCTATAAACCACTAACAAGGTAAAATTACCTCCTTTCCTAAAAACATAAGGCCAAATCCTGAGTCCTTCACAGATTTTTAAGACCAGAAAGGACCATTAGATCAACTAGTCTGGCCTCCTATACAACACAGTAAGTCAGCAGAAGTTTTGTTGAAGTGAGGACAGAGACTGAGCATTTGGCTTACTAATATTTTGGCTTCGTTTTTTCCCTTGCTACAGTTTTTTTTTGCCCAGTGATCTCATATCATCCCATTGTTTGTCATTTTTTACCTTCTGCAGCAGTTTCTGCAGTCACTTCATCCCAGAGAATGTATAACACATTCAGTGCTGTAGCTGACCCTGTGCCTTGCAGGGATACAAAACAGCTGCTTCACTCTGGTTACACAAAGCATTTCCTGATCGCTACTAACTCCTTTCATCTGGGCTAAGGAGCTGGGCTTGCACCCTGGAACAGATTAATGTTATTCCCTTTGTAGAGCTTTCCCTGCTGCTCCCTGGCCAGTCTCAGTAATCAGTCGGTGTCCTCCACATCAGTCAAAATAATAAAATAATAGCAAAGTCTATTTATATTCTGTAGTGCCTCTGGTTTCAAAGGGTTTTACCAACGTGATGTGCAAACTGTAGATGGGATTCTCATCCTGCTCCCCCACCAGGGAATTTCAGCCACCTTTGAGGTAAAATGGAGCCAGGGTTTAACAGCAAACAGTAACACTGCACAGTATTCCAGACAAGAACATTATCTAATTAAAATTGCAGTGGAATTCTTGTAATTCTTGCAATTACCCAGATTACAGTCTGCCCATGATACTAGGGTTAATATCTCTGCTCTTTCAGAGAATGCCCCATGACCTTCAGTGACCGCAAATGGTCAGGATCTAAGCTTAGCCTCTCATCCCATAAGAAGGCATCATGGTTCTCCCATAACCCTGTGTTGGGATATAAATTCACTACTGTCTCAGAGGGAAGAATGCCACCAGCATCCCAACCCCCTGCTGCAGTTCCCTGGAGGTCTTCCAATCGCGCAGTGACCCGGCTGAATCTTGCTTACCTTGGAAGAGCTGAGGGGATCACAACACAAAGTGATAGGATGCCAGTAAAGATGTCATTGTGATTTACCATCCCAGCACATCCCTCTGATCACTCTAACATCCTGTGACATAGAAAGTGCCTGCCCCATATTAATGCCGAGGATTTCTGAGAGGGCTATACTTCACGGCAGCCCAGAATCTTCAGGGTTTTTTGGCCTTCACTTAACTTTCCAATATTTCTATCCTCCTTTTTACAGAGCAAAAGGTTTTGATCATATACCACTGCTCCCAGTCTCCTTCCCTGACTGGTTTACCTTCAACCAGAAGGTAACCTTATTTGACGTCAACTGGTCTTGTTGATAAATGGGGATTATTAAGGAAATATGCTACTTTTAAAATTCTTTCTTAGGTGCTGATATGGCTTACATCCATAGTATCTGAGCACCCTCAGATTTCATGAAGTTATCTTCACTAATCTGCTGTGAGATAGGGAAGTGCTACTATTCCCATTTTACAGATGGGAAACTGAGGCACTGACAGGCTAAGTGACTTGCTCTAGATCACACACAGGAAATCTCTGGCAGAGCCGAGAATTAATACTGGGTCTCCTAAGTCCCAGGCTAGCACTCTAACTAGTGGACCATCGTTGGAGTTAGAAACTTAATGCAATACATTAGACACATAATACACAGCCCCCTAGGAAGAGCTCTCTATGCATGTGTGTGTGAGCTTCAGTCTAACCATGTTGTATGGGAAATGAGTGTGTGAACGTTAAGCTGACACCGATGCAAGTTCAGTGGAGCCTTTGAAACGCTGTGGGTTACATAAAATAAAACTGGAAAATTAGATTGCAGCTGTATATAAAGAGGCTGCTAATAAATAATAATAATTAATAAAATAATAACATAATAATAATTAATCATAATAAAGCATGGGTATAGCAGTTATCCTGTCAGGAAAGAGAGAGAGAGAGAAACTTGCATCCCAAGAAGCTGAACTTGAGTCATTATCTCCCCTATGTGAATACAAAAGCCGTCTTCCTGGCTAGGAGGGTAATTTGGGTTGTTCACACCTCCAATTCAAAGCGATTTTAGAGAATAATTGACAGACCTTCAAGGTGGCTGGTATGTTCACAGGGGCAAAATCTCCCAGACCGACCTGACCTCTGAGATGCTGGGAGGAGGGCAGAGACATGGCAGCCACACGGACGTGTGGATACAAAGAGCTTTAAACTCCATCGCCCCTACACAGTCATGTAAAACCAGTGCAAAGTGCACATATAATGCTGCTTTATCAGAATGGTAGCACTTTACTTTCACTTTGCAGTGGGGTAATGGATCACGCAAGGAGCAGGGTGACAGAGAATCGGCCCCACAGCATGCAAGACTTTTATTCTTTGGATCTGAACTCTACCTCAAGGGTTTTGTCTCACCCAGACAAGGATGGCTACAGCCGTCGATCTATGGTTTTTACCGATCTCTCAGTTTTGCGATAAACTTTGGCACTCATTCTCATTTACACAAAGGTCACTTTACAACTTTAAGTCATGTTAAAGAGGTGTTAAAGTTAAGGTAATTATTTAATCCCCTCTTTAAGGCCCTTTTGCATGGCCCAAAAAGTATAACACAGCCTTGGATTTGTCTATTCTGCACCTGAGGTGCGATTGCATCTTGGCTAGAAATACCCATACTAGTTTTAATCTAGCTAGCAGGGCTAAACATAGCAGGGAAGCAGCGGTGGCCTGGGTGTCAGCATGGGCTAGCAATGCAAGTATATACCCAGGGGCAGCTACATCATCGTAGCTGTTTTTAGCCAGGCCAGCTAGATTAAAGCTAGCCTGGGTATGTCTACCAGAGCTGCAATCACACCTTCAATTGCAGTGTAGACATACCCTGGGTGTGAATTAGTATCAAAGCCTTTGTGGGGGTTTCATGAGGTTTTTCATCTTGAGCCATTCTTGGGCTGTTCTCTGCTGTCTTTTTCTTGAAAACAAACAAAAATTAACATCTGGCCTCTGGGAAGCAAAAGGTGTCAAAACAAACCTAACCTTGGTTTAAGCAACATAGAAAAGCTATCACCAAGAAGGTGTCTGGGTCAGCAAAGAGCACTGGGAAAACCCAGTGACCTCAAGAAGGGACAGGAATGGAGGGCTGAAGGAGGCTGGGAAACTGCACCCCATATTCTTCATAGTGATATTGCTATGATATGATTATGCCATAATTATGATGCATTTTATGCAAGACGGGCCATGTAAGATGTCATTGGAAAAGTTATGATTTGCTGAATATAATTGTCCTACTTATATGCATGTATTATTTTTTGTATCTGAAGGTATGACTATTGACTATGTATCTGTATTTCAAATGTAGTTACACCTGGGTGATGCCCACTAGGCAAGCTGCCTTCAGTCTAGATAGTGGGTGGGAAGGGCCTATTCATGGCAATGGGCCATTAGGAAAAACAATCAACCTTAGGAGAAGTTTATTCCCCATCTGGTGAGCCTTCCTGAGAACGCTCAAGACAGACTGAAAGTAATGGCTGCTATGACTTCACAAGGTCATGAGATAAGGCCACATGACTCTGAACTCCATCTTGGGATGTCGAGACCACATGGCTCGCCATCTTGGGATGTCAGTGTTTTTCCACAAACTTGAGTTTTGGAACAAAGGGCTCCTGCCTTATGGAAAAGCTCTATATGGCAGGGAGTGACTTCATGGGCTGTGTGTATGTTTTCTTTCTTCCCCACCACTTGTCATAGGCTTCCCTGCTACAGTGAATTTTGAAGATGGATTTAAATGGCACAATGGCGGTAGGTTGGAAAGCATCCTGGAGAGAATGACTCAAGCCAAAGGAGCAGCATGAAGAAGCACAAAGATGTCTGTGAGCAAAGGAGGCAGCGGAGATAACAAGGCTTGAATCACTGGTGGAGTAGAGAAGGGAAGGGGGAATGTAAAAGAAGAGGTCAGAGGGGACCAAAGAGGACCTGAGGAATTATAGACCAGTCAGCCTAACTTTGATCCCTGGGAAGATACTGGGACAAATTATTAATTTGTAAGCACATAGAGAATAATAGGGTGATAAGATATAGCCAGCATGGATTTGTCAAGAATTAATCATGCCAAACCAACCTAATTTCCTTCTTTGATGTGGTTGCTGGCCTACTAAATAGTGAGGAAGCAGAAGATGTGATACATCTTGATTTTAGTAAGGCTTTTGACACCTTTCCACATGACTTTCTCATAAGGAAACTAGGGAAATGTGGCTCTCAACCTTTCCAGACTACTGTACCCCTTTCAGGAGTCTGATTTGTCTTGTGTATCCCCAAGTTTCACCTCACTTAAAAACTTAGAAAATCAGACATAAAAATACTGGAGTGTCCCAGCCACACTATTACTGAACATTTGCTCGCTTTCTCATTTTTGCCATATACCGGTAATTATAAAATAAATCAATTGGAATATAAATGTTATACTTACATTTCAGTGTATAGTATATAGAGCAGTATAAAACATCCTGTCTGTACCTGTCAAAGGTTATGTCAATCCTGCTGGAATGCAGTCCAGAATGAAGAACTGACTTGAGGAAAAATGTTTGCAAGGTCACCAAAGGCTGTGCATAGACGAGGTTTTCCCAGTACCATTACACATGCTTGGCCATCAGTCACCAGAGAGGATGTCCAATCGAGTGTTATCTCAGGAGGACAAGGGTTGTCTCTGGTTAAAACATCTATCATAGCAGACCTATTTCCAACTGTAAGACACCCATTTACCTCAGCAAGATCATGTGGAAGTGGCATTAACTCATGACCCCCATAAGAGCCCACTAGAGATATCCTCCCAATTTGAAGGTGAACTACTGATAACTACTCATCAAGTACAGTCTTTCAAACAGTTGTGCACCCATCATATAGTCATTTCATCTAGACCAGTGGTTCTCAACCACTGGGGGTACTCAGAGGTTTTCCAGGGGGTACATAAACTCATCTAGATATTTGCCTCGTTTTACAATAGGCTACATCGAAAGCACTAGCAAAGTCAGTACAAACTAAAATTTCATACCGACAATGAAATGACTACAAAATAACTGTGAGCTAGAAAGAGTATCCTGGCTATGGGCCCATAAATGAGTGCACCATGGATCAAGAAGCCCAGGTTGGGATTTTGAAAAGTGCTCAGTGTTGACTTAACTCTGCTCCATTCACCCATTCACTTTAATGAGAGTATAGATAGGCCAAGGCTGAGCACTTTTCAAAGTCTCATCCCCATTGTGCATCTGTTTCTTTATGTGTAGAATAAACATATTCTACAGGACAGTCCCTGGTGGTGTTTTTAGCTCAACTATACTTTACAGATACTTTGCTGCTTTCAGCCTGAAAAAACACCAACACACACACACACACACACACACACTTTTACTGCAACAAATTCCTGTCCAAGTCATTAATGCAATTTTGTTTTATAGACGGTGAACTTATCAGATAGATGATATCTGCTCAGGCAGTTAGAAAATCCAATATCTCAATTTTCCTCTAAGGATTTCCCAGGGGAAATATGCTAGGGATGTGATAAATACCTAACTTGGATTAGATGCATATACAAACTGTGCAAGGTTTGCTGGACTGCTTTTCATGGAAGAAAACTGTACATAGACTAAAAGGCAGGATTTTGGTTACATAAAACAGCTACCACCCTACAAGGACAGCCATTTTGAAGCTTGTCCTGATCCCAGGACTGTGATGAAATGTATGTGCTGCAGCACACTCTGTGTTGGAGGTAGGATTCCTGAGTGCTTTGTAAGTGGCACAAGGGTTGAGGCAAGGGCTCTGCATTCCCAGTGAATGATTAAAGATTTGAAAGAGCTAATGAAGGGTTCCTGAGCATTCTGGAAGGTGATCAGGAGGGGCGCACCTGAGGAACTCTGCACTTCTGCTCCCTACATTGAGTTGAGACAGAACTAACCAAATAGCTCCAGGGTTACAGAATTTGCACACCTGGTCATCATTTTTGTTTATTTGTTTTTATTTTGCAGAGCTCTGCAGTCCTGGAGAATGAATCTCCTTTCATTGCTATTGTTGCCCTTTGGGCTGGCTAGTTAGCCAGAGTTCAGGACCTTGCAGATTTGTTTCCGCTAGGGGTGAGAAGTCAATTATATGAGTCAGGTATACTCTTGAGAAAGCTATCATGCAAGGGTATCATGGAGGGTCATTGTAGCTGGGGATGACCAACCAGGACATGGATGGATGATGTGTGGCAGATCACCAGAAGGTCAGTTGCTGAGTGCTCAGAGTTAGAGATGGAATGTGAAGGGGCTTCCAGAAATTCTGCTATTATGACACTGATTTCAGACATGAATAAATGGATTTACTTACTTATACTCCTGATGGAGTCTTGTTTATTTACAAATATTGTACACAAAGTCCTGTTTCCCTGAAAGCAGTAGAAACAAACAATTTCAATTATTTTCCTTGCTCAGAAATTCCAAGTCTGCCATTGCCACGTGCCCAAGAAGCACTCTCTCACTGCTTCATCTCAGGATCACTCTCTCAACTCCTTCTCCAAGCTTTCTCTCCCAACACACAGAGGATGCAACCAAATATCCTAAAAATCACCTCAGTGTTTACAGCCAGAGAGACCCCTAGGCCCACATGGCTTAGCTCCAAGCTGCCATGTGCTTGGTGCCTCAGGCAGTAGCCTCCATTGCGTGTTGGTGTCTTTGCTATATTAAAAGGCTTGATTGCTTTTTGGGCTTGTCTACACTTAAACTGCTACAACTGCACTGCTGTAGCACTTCAGTGAAGACACTACCTATGCAGACTGTAGGGTTTCTCCCATTGGCATAGGTATTCCATCTCTCTGAGAGGTGGTAGCTATGACAATGGGAGAAGCCCCACCGTCGGCATATTGCTGTCTATGCCGGGAGTTTCCACACCCCTGAGCAACGTAGCTATAATGACATACATTGCTCGTGTAGATTGAGGGCAGGTCTATGCTTAGAACACTGCATGCCTTTCTGCTGAGGCAGGGCACATGGCACATGCATTGGCCTTCACGGAGCCTGTGATTGTCTTTGGCTCCAAGCTTCACTTGAGGGGAGCCATTAACACCTTCCAGCATAACAATATTTTGTTATCCCGCCTCCCACTATTTTTTTCTTTAAAAAACAACCACCCTAGGCAACTCCCTGGAAAAGAAGAGAATATTCAGATCGAATAGTCACTCGCTCAAAAGTCAGCTTTGCCCCAATTAAATACTAGGGTAAGGACTTCAGGATTTGGCCCATTGAGACTGTGCTGGGAAACGGACATTTGAAAAACTGAATTATGCCTACATCAAACCTGCTGCATAAAAAGCGCAGCTTCCTACTTTTTCAAAACGCTCCCCTTCAAGTCACCGGAGCTTCTGGTTCAATAATGAAAGTATCATTTTTTGCTTTCATTGTATTCATGTGCCCCGCGGCTTATGTTGTTGGCCTATAAGCTACAAGGTTGGTAGTTTAAAGTCCTCTTTGGCCTTTACGGCTCTATTTTGAGAGTTTCATCATGTTTTTAGCCATGTGACGCCCATGGATGTTATTGGGACTTCTACAGTTAAATTGCCCTCTTTAACATATATGGTGTAGTAGGAAGAGAGCCTAAGACATAAGCCCTTGTATTAGAGGCCTGGTATGAGGCCTGAGCTAAAGTAGTAGTTAAAGCTTTACTGATATAAAGCAAAGACGAGCTGTGAGCAAGAGGCAGGATCTGCTCACGGAATTTGGCAAGAACAGGGCTGATATTGCAGAAATACACATGCTTAAGAAGTACTAAGCACAGAGTACTCAGGCAAACACATCCTGATATCAAGTGGTACCAGAACATCCCGATATCAAGGATGGTCCAAAAACATTCCCCAAGGATAACAAGAACACACTGACCCCTTCTAAAAGATAAGGTTAGGATGACAGTATGTAATAGAGATGTTTTGATTGAACCAACATGTACAAGATGATGGGTAATAACTAGCCATGTCAGGGGACAGTAACTAACTATGTCAGAGGGGCAGTATGTAACTTGTTTGTGTTGGGGTATAAAGATGTATTTTAGAGGGATTGTTTTGGACTAGCCTCGGGAGAAATGGAAAGTTCCGCCATTCACAGGGCTAGTCCATTGTTACAGGCATACATGTATTAGTGGTCCGGTAGAGACTGCGGGATACTAATACCGTGCTTTGTTGACAATAATCCCGGCTGGATGCCTTTGTACCTTAACAGATCTTATGGTTATTGGGCGGTTTGCTTGCGATTTGCTGAGCCAGCTGTCTGCGCAGAGCTGGATAGCACACAGGGAGAACACACACGCATGCAGCCAAACATCTGTTAACATATGGGTTAGCGAAGTGGCCAGCTCTGAGATAAAGGGCTCAATTCTGCACCTGGTGAACTCAGTGGCAAAACTCCCATGGACTTCAAGGGTGCAGGATCTGGTCCATAGTGGCATGCTTCCTTTAGGACCATTGTGACGGAACAAAATACCCACCTACATCCCATAAAGCTTCCAGGTAGATGGACTCTGCCCTCAGACCATGGTCAGTTCATTGGGCCATGGTGTATTTGCTCCACAGCTACCCCTTGTGCAAGGGTTCTTGGGCACTGAATCTCTCCTCCACTACTCACTTCTGCAGCATAGGGAACATCCTGCACAGCCATCTGCCTGTATCCCTGCTCCCCACACAGAGCTACTGTCGGGGTGTGGCGGCACAGTAAGCTGAGCACAAGCCCTTTGCAAAAACAAATGCTCTCCACCCAGAGTGAGTATATTTTTCTCCACCATCCACCGAGGCCGTCAGCATCAGACACGTCTATACTTTTTATATTAAGGGCCATATTTTTAAAGGCATGCAAGCAGCAGGTGATATTTTCAAAGGCATCTAGGCACCTAAAACTTAATGGGTGTTAGGGAACAAGGTGCTTTTGAAAATTCTAATAGGTGCCCAAATACCTTTATAAATGTGACCCTAAGGACTTGAACCAGCAAAACACTTAACCACACGCTTAACTTTAAGCACACAAGTAGTCCCATTCAAGTCAGCAGGACTTCTCAGATGCTTAAAGTTAAGCATGTACTTAGCTGCATTAGGACCCAAGTATGTTTGCAGGAGGTGCATAGGTGCCATTCCATATCATGTACTGTACACCATGGCATATTATGAGTTATTATGGTATCGTAAGCAAATACTGGCTAACTCAATTCCAACATTAACTCTGATGTCTATGGACTGACAGACTGAACGATTATGTCTGTGCTCCGCTTGAACTTCACATATTCGCTTTCCACTCATTACATGAGATACAGATCAGTACTTTAGCTTGCCCTCTGGCACATGAAGCTTTGGTGCCATATTTCCATGCATAAGTGCTGAATTTGATACGGCGCTTCGGTTTGCTTAATGCTTTGCAATGGTGACCATTAGCAAATGTCCTCTGCCCGTATTTTACTGGCTCTCCAAATGCTCTGATTTCAACATTCTGGGTCACGTGTGTCAGAATACTCATTTTACAACATAACAAATAAAAGGTTTGTACCACCACTGCAATGCGTTAATGCTGCGTTCAGAGCAGGCGACTAACCACCGTGGGTTGTCTTCTCCTACTTTAGTCTACAACTCATTGGCGTTCCCTTTGGCCCAGATTCTCCATTCCCTGTTATGCAGCGCAAAGTGGCCCTATCCCAGACAGTTTGCCAGTGAAGAATTTCTTCAGAGCAGAGGGAATCTCTGCTGGTTTGGAGCTAGTAGAGATGCTCTAGACACCTCCTACCCCAACCCCTCCCTCCCTACTCTGGCACAAGGGGAAAGAGGTCACATGTCAGGGCAGGCTGCGAGCACATTAGACACAGCTACATTCAATCTCCCACTGCCATATGGGACCTTATGTCAGCCATGCAAATTACAGGAGCAGTGGAGCACTCATATTCTGGAGCAGTGGAGAATCAGACCCGACAGCCATCTGGCTTGATTTCCATCAAAAATATTGACAGAATCAGCATGTTCCCCTGAAATGTTCCAATTCCATCAAATCAGCTTTCTCCAATGGAAACCTTTTGACCAGCTCTTGTGGGAAAGTTTGAGTGAAGAGGGGATCTGCATTTAACTCTGAAAGTGGTAAGGGTAGGGGTCATTCCCATCTCATCTAGCAGTGAGTTCCATTGTCTTGTTCTGGCTCCAGTGAAGGAGCTGGTTCCCAGGGGCCCGGGCCTCTGCTTACTGCTCAACACTCTCATTGCCCCAGGGGAACGCAGCCAATCTGAGAGGTCAGGGAGACAGTTTTTCAGAGAGTCAAGACCAATCCCAGAGAGGCCTCTGAAAATCATAACCGCGACCTTAAACTGGACTGTGTATTCAGTGGGGAGCCAGTTCAGAGATTGACATGTTGGAGAGAACAGGAGTACTTGTGGCACCTTAGAGACTAACAAATTTATTAGAGCATAAGCTTTCGTGGCTTATGTTCCACTCCATATGCATCTGAAGAAGTGGGCTGTAGCCCACGAAAGCTTATGCTCTAATAAATTTGTTAGTCTCTAAGGTGCCACAAGTACTCCTGTTCTTTTTGCGGATACAGACTAACACGGCTGCTACTCTAAAACATGTTGGAGAGAGACATTCCCAGTGATGCGTGTTGCTGAGCTGGTATTCTGAACTAGCTGACCCTTCCTCAGGGCATGAAGCTTCCTTCCTACAGCAGCATCGGATCAAGGCAGTGCAACGAAGTGCTCTATACGCCATCTTTGTGCATCACTCCCTGACCTACAGTCGGTGCATTCTAGCTGTACCTGACGATCTGACCTCCTTCCTGCACTGATAGCAAAGGTTGAGATGGCCTTGCCATTCTATGGGTCCGATTCTCCCCAGCTTGGCACCTTGTGCAATCATTTACTCCAGGCAAAGAATAAAACACTCCTGAATCAGAGTGTTAGTGTATTAGTTCCACTTCTCATCTGCTTTGCACCTTGTTAGTCATTTATAGCTGGGTGAACCTGACCAGGATTTTGACCCTGGAAATGCCCCTTTCATGTTGCATTTCCTGTCTTTTACGCCCTTTGACTCCCAGCTGTTTGAGAGCAGTGGGGGCTGGGCTCACCTGGAGGGAGGAGCTGTGAAGCAGTGCAGGACCAATCTCAGTTGTATGCTGACATTCCTGGGCCCCTCTATCTTTCCAGTACTTCATCCTGCTCCCCAGTCTACACGATAGGTCACTGATTTATCTGCTTCTGGATAGCCCTCCTGGACCCCTGAACCCTGGCTTGGTGGCTCTCTGAGCTCCCTCCTAGCCCACAACCCTGCCTTAATCCACCCCTGCTGAGGTAATGTTACCTCAGGCAAAACTGGAGAATTCGATGTGTTGCCACTGCCTAGCACTTGGAAATTCAAAGCCTTTTGCAAACCCTGGGCCTGACTCTCCATTACCTGGGAGCTGTGTATAGTTCCTGAGGTTCTGTGCAGTGTGACCCAAACCCTCTGCTTCACTCAGTTACAGCTCCCTCCTCTTCAGGCCACTTTATGCTATCTCTGGCCCCAACCCTGTTTAGAGCAGCCTCTAGACTGCTCTAAATAGCACAAGCTGGTAGCAACTTCCAAAGAGACATCCACTAGCTGGGGATAACTAAAGTGCACTTTACTATGACTATTCCCCCTTTCACCGTGGCATGCGCCGACATAGTCCCTATGCCAGATCCGCAGGGTTGCCAACTGCATTGTATTGAGTTTTTTTCTTAAAGCCCCAGCTCCTGGAGTCATGTGATAACGTGAGACTCTCCGCTTTCATTAGCAAAGCTAAGTCTCTAGCCCTCGTGGCTATTCAGAAGAACTTGAAAACATGGTCCCTAAAGGCTCAAAAATCAGAAGGCAAATAAAAACCACTCAACCCTTGCTATCGTAAAAAATCTCATGATAAAGCCAATCATGATTTTTGGTGGCGGGGGGAGGAATGGTTGGAAGAACTGGCTGTAGCAATTCTACAGCCGCAGCAGACTCCCCACATGGGGATGCACCGTCAGTTTCAGCTCCCTTTGCCCTGTTGAAGTGGCACACAGGGACGAATACAGCAGGAGTCAGGATCCACTCCATTAACGAAGCGGTTGGTGTTTGTGACTGCATAATCCATCTGACCAACTGCCTTTCTGTAATGCGTGGGAGCACAGGGCAGAACAGATCACTGTTCGGCTGTCTTTTGTTAAAGGCATTCACTTGGGAGCGGAGTGCGTCAGGGCAGAGCCCTAGCAGTTCCTGCTGATTTATGCACCAGTCTCCTTTTTTTATCTCTGGTAGGATTTTGGTTTTTTCAATCAGTTTTCATTAAAGAATTTATTTCAGTGGAGTGGGCAAGGATTTGTATTATTATTTCATTTGTGTGGGACTCAGGAACAACAAGGATTTCCTAGAGGGACCATTCTCCATTGAGTGCTAGTGGGGAAGGGAAAATAACTGCGGCAAATAATAGGGCATGATCTTTTTTCCCCCCAGGGCCATAGCCCAGCTGTGTTTGCACAGGGTACTAATAGGCAATTGGATGCAACAGTGTTGCTTTAAGCTTTGAATGGTGTAGGGAAGAATTATTCATCCTGACCCGCTTGTTGTCATGGCGACAAGAGATACTTCTATTATGATGGTGCTGTGTGCATCGCTTGGCCGGGAGCTGATGCGACGCTTGTCTTGGGGGAATTTAATAGGGATCCTGGGTATCGCACTCCAGTGGGGCGGAGGCTTTGTCTGCAGGAGGGAAAAAGATTTGCTTGATTCATTCGGAAACTTTAATTAGGGAGGGAACAATTCACAAGGCAACGATGCTGCTGAGCAGAGGGACTGTGCTGAATGGGGGAGGGAAAACCCCTCGCTGGGGTGGCACCGTGGGAGAATGAACCTCTGGGAGGTTACCTCTATGGAGTTTTCTCCACATCTTTCTGAGAGGCCACTGGAGAATCAGAACCAACAAGGAGTTCAAGGCCCTGGAAGTCGCAGATCTTGGATGATCGATTGGAGGCACAATCCCAGCTAGCCAGTGACGCCGATCTCCAGTGCTGCTGCTCACTGGCTCCGAGACCCCGTCTCTGTCTCCTTGATAAAGCTGCTCCATTGCAGATGCTCTAGCTAAGGACTCTCCCACTCTAAGCTGCCTTGTAACCCCACCCTAAAGTGAAATGTCATAACATGGAGCGGGAACAACACAGAAATTAATGCAACTTAGGCTGAATGATTACTTGGGAGGCTTTAGTGCTCATTGCCAGATGGACACTGTGCATCCTCCTCCACCTCCCTACCCAATTCGCCATACAAAAGGCATAATAGATGCAGAGCGACGTACACCATTGCCTGATTTGATTAGGATGATATAACCTGCTTTGTGGATGCCAGGCCTCTCTCCCCAAAGGACCCTTATGTTTTAAGCTGGGGGGAAACGGGGGACAATTTCCCAGGAGCAGTTTTTAAAATATTTTTGTGCAATTCTTTTTTTCAATCTCAATTTTTTTGGAAATTGACAATCAGCTGTAAAGAGAGTATTGCAGGTTTCGGTCACCTGCAGGGGTCAGGAAGAGATTGCAATGTATTTTGGGAGTTTGTTGCGTATCCTTCCTCTGAAGCATCAGAGATGGCCACGGCTGGAGATGGGACACTGGAGTGGGGATTGGCCAGTGCTCTGAAGTAGCACCAAGTATTCTTGCTCTCTGGTGCTTGGCTGGCTGGTTCATTCTCATATGTAGAAGGTCTAACTGATCACCATGTGTGGGGTCGGGAAGGAATTTCCCCCAGATCAGATTGGCAGGGACCTAGGGTTTTTTTCCCACCTTCCTCTGCAGCATGGTGTGCAAATCACCTGCTGGGATTATCTGGGTATATCTCACTTAATTAATCCCCTGCCATTCCAGGGGCCTGATTCATCAGTGTACTTCAATCCCTCCTATTCTCTGCTGGTGGCACATAATAGTTCAGGCTCCTGGGGGCTTAATATTTTGATCTAATTTTGGTGGTTGGGTTTAGTGTGTAGATGCTGAGTGCTGTTGGTGGCCTGTGATATACAGGAGGTCCGACTGCACAATCTGGTTGTCCCTTCTGTCCTTAAACTCTAGAGACACCAGCTAGTATTAATCTTAACCAAAACCCCTCAGATTTGCCAACATTTTAGTAAATCTTGGTTGAACTATTTTTCAATAATGGGTTTATGCCTGACGGGGCCAGATCTTCAGCTAGTGTAAATCAATGTAACTTCATTCACTCCAGTAGAGCTCCACCAATTTATATCTACTAAGGATCTGGCTGGTGATTAAAACAAAACATGTTTCCCTACAGCTATAGATATTCATTTGTACATTAATCTTGCAGCCTCACAGCTGCATATAAAGAATGGGTCATGTATTTTCTCTCACAATTCTGGATGATTTTTTGTTGATATTGGCCATAGGTGAATGGCTACATAATCTGTAGCTGTATTTTCTTTAATGCCAAATCTAAACCTTTACACATCATGTGTCCTATATAAAAGTCATGGCGGAAGAACAGTGTTTTAAATTAAGATTCAAATAAGCAAAGAGATTCGCCATGGGAAGGGATGTGCAGCAGTTTCATGCCACGTGTGCAAAGGCCAATATATTAATGCAGAAAAGAAGAGGGTTTTGGCAGAGGACCCTACATAGAAAGTACTGAGCTCCCATGAGAGGGATGTCTGGTTCGCTGGCAAAGAAAAGATAGCAATCACTGTAAAATTTTGTTTGCTCTTGCAACAGAATATACCCAGCTGGAGAATGAGAGAGATTCTCCCTTCAGTTACACTAATATAAACTCCATGGACTTCGGGAGGTCCTTCAGATTTATATGGTTTTAACTTGGAGCAGAATGTGATCCCAGGGTGCATGGCTTAGCAACAGTGCTTTCCCCCTTCTATGTAGGGACTTGCCTAGCCTTCATCGCCACATATCTGAGCATCTCATGATTATTAATAGACTTTCCCCAAACTCCCGCAATGCAGGGAAGGTTTATCCTCATTTTACAAATGGGCAACTGAGGCACAGACTCGATTAATCAATTTGCCCATGGTTATACGGGAACATCATGGCTTAGCAGAGAACTGAATCAAGTTCCAGTCCAGTGTCCTTGCCCTTAGACCATCCTTCTTACCTTCAGCTACGATACCTGGTAAATATTTAGGTAGAAACAATACATTAAACACTTTCATACACTAATCTTAATATTGACTCCACATGATTCATCTCATGCAAGTATTGGCAATTATTCCTGAAGTACTATGGCTGTGTTCCACCTGAACTTAACATGTTCTGTGTCTATCAGTCACACGTGATTGTAACAGTACTCTAACTTTTCTTCTGCAAATGAAGGTTTGGCAAGACACCTGACTCTTCCTAAGGTCGTGTTTTGAATGTAATATTGAGGAACTGGACAGAAGGATTTTTGGCGGGTGTAACTGAATGGGAGTTTGTTGGGGCACTGAAGAGTACAAGGGTTATGATTTGCGGATGGGAAGGCATGCAAATTTAGGTCAGGAGAGAGGTGAGTGTTGCCTGAAGTGGTTATTTCCTTATTTTTATTAACTGTGTTGATAGGAAGTCCCCTCCAGCCACCTTTGAACCTCAGAGCTGAGGACTCTTTTCGGGGAGATAAATATAGCGGAAGTATTTACTTGCCCTTATCACCATTGTTAATAAGGTCACCAGATGGCATTCTCTATGTGCATTGCAGAATACCAGGATAAATCATAAGAGGCCCCATGCCTAGCTCCTGGAGCACTGTAAAAGATTCCCCTCAGGTTTTCTTCCCAGCTGGTGGGAGAACCTGACCGTTCCCACTGGCTAGCTCCAGCACTGGCCCCACTTCCTTACTACTTGCAAGGGGGCCCTGCCCTTTGTGGGCCTTCTTAAGTCTCTGCGAATGGGAGTTTGAAAGGAAAGTCAAATGCCCCTGCACATTCGAGGGTCCCCCCCTTCCTGAGGCCTCTCCAAGGCAGAGGAGGGGGAGCAATCGCTGCCAATGATACAGTGCCCATGTAGTGGCTTTTGAGAAATCTCTCTGGCTGGGCTGTTGAGTGGAGCTTAGTCTGTCCAGATCACCCTGGGAGTGCGCTTTGTGGCTTCAGGAGTCACTCTAGCCATCTCCTGCTTAGGGTAATCCTGCTCCTCCCACAGCTGACTGCAGTTTCCTCCCTTTTACAGGCCTCCTCCCTACCATACATGATTGACAGGGCCAGGGGGTGAGACTAGCCCTGCTGCCAGGGCCTCTCTGGCACCTTCCTTGTCAGCGTGGGGGTCTACACCCCCCCCCGTCCTCTCACAGGCACTCTTTATGCTAGTATCCTACATCCTTAGGAAGCTAAAATACTTGGCTGCTGCCTGGCATGGGGAACAGGATACAAATAAGAACCGGGATTTAAGAGACGATCTGGAAGCTCTCCTTTCAAAGGGCTAGTACAGTGTTTGTTAGTGCCGTCGCAGCTAGAGGCACCTCAGTGACCTAACAGCACAATTTCCATTGACTTGTAACATCACTTAAGTGCTTTTAAAAATCCCACCCCTAGAGATGTCAGTGAAGAAGCAGGTCCCTGTTGTGCTCACCACTGTACAGGCAAGTAACAGAGAAGATCTACGGAGCTTACAGTCTAGTACTGGATTGCCTTCTGTTAGCATGAGGACAGACAAGCACCTAGGACGAGCATGTCAAAGATGCTAGGATTTGTTTACAAGGGATGTTGGGAGCAGCAGTAAGATGTAGCATAAAACAGGATCACCTGCACTGATTCCCTGAACAAACAAATAAGGTGTTTGGTTTGCCCCATCCACCCCTCTTGGTTGCGATCTTCATCTTTCCTCTTAGCATATAAAACTCATGGATAGAGAGAAGCAGGGGCCCAGCTACGCCATCTCCCTATTCTGCACGTATATGTGATTGCGAGTCCAATTTGGCAACCCTTGATCCTCACTGAATAGCACTTAGGCACGTAGTCGCATTGGCAACTACACCCAGGAGCAATTTTTACTCGGCATAAAGGCTACATTGTTGGCTACTATCACCCCCCCCCCCCCCAAATCTACAATCATCTTTACCTTAAGGTTCATTTATGCTATTTGCTCCTACAGCATCATAGAACTGGAGGGAACCTTGATAGGTCATCTAGTCCAATCCCCTGCACTCATGGCAGGACTAAGTATTATCTAGACCATTCTTGACAGGTGTTCATGGAATCTCCATCCTTGGAGATTTTTAAGAGCAGGTTAGACAACCTCCCTAGGCAATTTATTCCACTGCTTAATAATAATGCAGCAGATTATTCCCCAGCAGAGTAACTTTTTTATGAAACAAAAACTTCCCCCAAATCTAGTCTCTGCCTTCCATTCAACATGTTCAAATCATGGCCATGCAATATATATCTCCCTTATTGGGAAAAATGAGTGATTTTGTCTTAGATCCATCTTTTGTGATCCAGCACCAACTCCCCCTTTCTAGGCCGGCAGGTCTCTGGGGATGTTTTAAGAGTCGGGCTCGTATTCCATCCTGGGTTGTGTCTTGTGACCCAGACGGCACATGGCAGGAGCTTTGATGAGTAATTCATCAAAATAATTTATATCAAGCTCAATGTCAGTGGAAAGACTCCCATTGATTTTTATGGGATTTGACTTAAACCCTATATGAAAACAAAATCCAAGTATCTAGCTATGTACGTCTTGGCTGACTAGCTCCAGAAGGTCAGGTTCTGCCTCTCCAGAGACGTACTGGATGTTATAAATGTACAAGCTAAAGTCACAACTATGAGAATGTTGAATACAAGAAGTGGATTGTATCATACAAGTGATAAGTGCGACACAATGCTGGTGGTGATCTTACCGCCTTTTATTCATAAAGAACAGTACTATTTCTACAGGTAGGTTTGGGCAGAGTAGATTTTAACAGTAAAAGCAGCATAATCCATCCTGAAGATTAAAAGGTTTAAAAGTCACATGGCACAGAGGAAGAGGATTTATTGAAAGGATTTCTTTAATAAATAACGATGAGAAAATACAAATACACAAGAACCACTGAAAATCATGTAATCATAAAATAGTTCAGAGGCCATCCAAATAGTTTTAAGATTAAAAACCTCTCAGAATATCCAAAGTATAAGTATAGTTCCAGGCTGGGAAGTAGGTGTCTCTGTCTAATCATTCTCAAATTACAGACACTGGATTCTTTACCTATCACAGTTTTATACTTGTGTGACTCCATCGACTTCAGTGGATGCCCTGTCAATTTACCCCAGTGCAGAGAATCAAGGCCCGAGTATTTCTACAGGTGTGCAAACTGGACTAGTCTGAGCAGGGAATAAGCATCATTTGCTTTACTGCAGGGTTAACTTTCAGTAGCAGAGGTTTGTCTGCTCAAACAGATTGCTGAGTCTTTCCTTGGGGTGCTGAATTTCAGTTCTAAAAAACTGAAAGTAAAGGAGACCACTCACAGAGTAGACAGGCTGCCATTATCCACTCATATCTCATTATTCAGCTTCTTGCAACAATCAAATGGGAGTACTTCAAAGAAAGGCTTGCTTTAATTCACTCAGTCTTTGGGTTATATTCAGGAACAATGTTTTCCTAGGCACTGCAGACAAGATAGGTCCAAATTTCCAGAACTGTGCATGCACCATTGCAGATGCAAAACAGAATGTGCATGTACAACTATTGCTATTGCACGTGCAACAATAATCTAATCTAACAGGCCATTTGACCACAAAATGTCCTTGATTATAGGCACAATCATGGCAAATGTGCACACAACATGGATGTACATTGTTGCACACATGTACATGCAGTTTTGAAAGTGAGGACCATGGGTTTTTCCTTTAAGACACAAATATGTAGTCAATTACATTTGCCATATGTTGTCTGGAACTGCACAAGCGTTAGATGATAGGACAAAATTCTGCCCTTATTATATCCCATGCAATCCCTCTATCTTTGATTGGTTTCCAAGGGGTGGAAATGAGAGCAGAGTTTGGCCTACACACTGTAATATTTATATTAACTAAGATTTAAAAAGTATAAACTCATTAAGTTACCCACTATATTACAACATGATTAGTTACGCTGGCATTAAATGTGTAGACACTAGTGCATATTATCGTCTAGGAATCTTGTCCAGTTGTTTTATTGATCTGCTTTGTGAAGTGCGCTAGACTCAGTGCCAACATTAGGTTGATTTAGTGAAATCTAGTGATGCACAAATTGCATATTAATATACAAAGGGTTTGTTTGTTTCCCAGATGAACATGTTTCACAGACAGGCTTGTCTCTCATGGTTGCTTAACAGACTGACTGACTCTCTCACAGAAGTCTCATTCTTTTGAAAAGCCATTAAGATGCTATATAATAATTACAACATTTTCTTGGGCAAAGCAAATATGTAAGGTTCTATAAAAATGAAGGATAACATTTTCAAGATCACCTAAGTGACTTAGGTATCTAAGTCACTTATTTGCAATGAGACTTAGGCTCTTTTGAAAATTTTACCTTGAGGGAATGAAATATGGCCTCACTGAAATTCAATGGTTACCCTTAGTGGAGGCATCCAATCTTTGCTTTTTTCCCAGAAGGCAGCATTGGTAGCCTAATAAAGGATATGGACCATCAGCCTAGAGATGGCCAAGGGATTAGTCTGATGTAACCCCTACTAGGACAAAAAAACATCATGTAACTGTGAGACACTTCTACCATCTGGAGGAATGGGGTATAGTGTAGATAGATATTTAGATTTTATTCTATTGATTGATGGGTACTGTATTATCATCAACTGGCTAGTATGCATGTGCACTTTTGCCCTACACTGGCTGGAGTAAAAATTGTACTTGTGATAGGACTTATACTGCTACCAACTAAAGGAAGGGTCCTATAGCTAGAGTGGTAGAGGCCTGTGTTTTTGGAGCAGGGGTTTGATTTCAAGCCCTGGTGTCATTGTAAGCAGCCAAGACATGCAGTATAGTGATAACGGAAAGCCCTGGGTCACAGCACCACTGGTTGGGAGGTACACCTCTACCCCGATAGAACGCTGTCCTTCGGAGCCAAAAAGTCTTATCGCGTTATAGGTGAAACCGCGTTATATCGAACTTACTTTGATCCGCTGGAGCACGCAGCCCTACCCCCCGGAGCGCTGCTTTACTGCGTTATATCCAAATTCGTGTTATATCGGGTTGTGTTATATTGGGGTAGAGGTGTACTACTATTAACTTTACTGAATGGATCCTAGGCCTTTCATTTAAGTCTTTATTGACTGATGCATACTGTAGTTCTTACTGGTGTAAACCCAGCACAATTCCATTGACTCCAAACTCACAGTAATTTCATTGAACTGGTACAAAGAAGAACAGAACTTGGCCCATACTATACTTACGTGGGGCCAATCCTACTCCCATTCAAGTCAGTGCCAAAACCTCTCATTGACTTTTGTGGTCCAAGATGAAGCGACTCAGATATTACTGTGCTATGAGAGATAAGTCATCTTACTGTACTGAGGAAGATACCACCTTTATTATTCTATGTCAAGCATACGCCTAGTCATCATAACCACACCAGTGAAAACAGAACTACATGGTGTGATTACACCTTGGAAGGAGTTGGACCTTCCAGTAGATCAGTTGTTTAAACAGCGGATTCTCTTCAGTAAGTGTCAATTTAAGTTTAAAATTAAAATAGAAGTTTCCAAACACTATAAGCCCTACATTTTTGGTTGCAAGACGGAAAGGTCTTCAGGGCAAGGAATATCTCCTGCTATATCTGTACAGTACCTAGCATAAAAGGGCCCTCAGACATTTTGGGGCCTCTTGGTAGTTGTCAAAGACATCTTACCTCTCCGGCCTAAAGACTTCCATTTCACCTCAGAAAGGATTCTCCCCAAGCTGGTAGGGTGACCTGGTGTATTGGAGCCTTGGTTGCCCAATTATATCAAAAGCTCTCCCCATTCCAGGGCGAACAAAAAGCCCAAACAAAAGGCCGAACAAAATGAACAAACTGGAATCCTTTCACTCAGCCTCTTGGCTGGGTCTCAGCCCTTCCCTGGGGGCCGGACTACCTTCTCCTCTGCCCTTGTGTGAAAACACTTCACCTTTCCTGAGCCATGGCTGCCTTTGCTTCTCACTTGCAGGGGTTTGCACTACCACCATTAGGAGATGCCACAGGGGTGCCCCAATTTCCCCTGCCCCCAATTCCAGGCTTCTAGAGATCCTATCACAAAGCAGCTGTCCACCTTCAAACAGCATTGCTTCACTATAGTGCCTGTCTCCCTCTGTTTAGGGCCTTCTCCCTGGCCTTTTCTCAGCCGTGCTTCACCAAATCCCTTCCCTAGTTTCATCTCCACGGAGAAGCTCCACCAATTCCTACTTACCTGCCTGCTGCAGCTGCTTCCACCTTTGAGCATGGAGAGACACTCATTACTCTCCCAAGTCTCTCATGGCTTCAAGTCACAGGCTTTTATAGCCTGGTCCTTTCCCCCCACTCCCAGCAGCCCTGCTTCCAGCCCATGGTCACAACCTCTAGGGACGACACTTCCCAGAACAATTTGCCTTTAAAAGGGCCAAAGCTTGGAGCAGGGATGTGCTAGCCTAGGCTTGCCCTGTATGGGACAGTGCACCCTGTGATGGAATAACAAACTAATGGTGCACTGGCTTGCAGTTGTAGTTACACCTTGCCGTCCTCACTCACTCTGCGATTGGGGCCGATAGGGAAAAATACTGGAAATGCATTAATAATCCTATTGTTATAAATATGAATAGAAAACGACGAGCTTTGTGGAAACCGTGGCATTGGTCATGAGGTTCTGCAAAGGGGAGGAACTTAAAGCCATTCATTTCAGTTCAGATTCAAGTGCTAGCTGCTCCCAAGGCAATTTTCTAAGAGGTAAAATGACAATGCCGTGCCGTTCAGATAAAGTACAGTGTGTTTTATAGCCTTTACCGGTGCTCTCAGCAAATCTTTTATTGAATTCGGGGAGAGGAGAAAAGGGGACAGACAACTGTCATCAGCTTTCATATCCATTCTAGCAAGCTCTGCCTCTAGAGTACAGCATCAAGGAGCTCTCCACATGCAGAACTTTAGATCGAGATCAAGTTCAGTACTTCTGTTGTTTAGCTGATAGGCAACAGGGATACAGAAAAAGTGACATTTCATTTTTCTGCTCTGTGTTAGTGGATTATGTAAGACATACATTTATCATGATACAAGTGATATTTGGCACATGAAAACCATTGATGCTAATAGGAGGTGTGTCCAATTCCCAGTGAAATTTACTGAGCATATTAGATTCTGCCACCCCTTACTCACACTGAATAGCATCTTACTTCCAAAGTAGCCTCATTCCCTTAAGAGGGACATCACTAGAGCAAGGCACTACTCATTATGATTAAAGGGGTCATTGTCCAGCTCTTAATATTCTATTCATTATGAAGGGATTGTGATGAAGGTTGTGAATTGTTTTCTATTAGCAGTTTGATTTTAATCATCTCCTCTTCACAAGATCTTTGCCACAATTGAATCAACCCATCTTGATTTGGTCATTTGTAAGCAAGGAGAATTTTTTGGCAATCAGAAAGGAAGGACAGGGGATAGGACCATGCCTTATGTATGGAACTGAAAGCAGGAAGATCTGGGGCTTGTTCCTGAGTGTGCCACAAACTAAATCACTAAGGGTGGCATTTTCAAATGTGTCCACTGATTTTGGGGCCTCAGTATTGGATGTCCCATGTGAGATATCTAGACCTTGGACTTGCAGATGCATCTTGCAGACTTGCATCTGCAACTCCAACTGAGACTTGCATCTGCAACTCCAACTGAGACTAATGGGAACTGTGAATCATCAGCTCCTTTTAAAATCAGGACTTCAGTGTCTCAAGTCAGACATCTAAGAGAAACCAAGAATTCATTGGGCATGGAGTTTGAGCTCATTACCCACTCACCTCTAGGAATGATCCCTCTCAGATTCAGATACTAGAGAAGTGGGGTGGAAGCTTGTTTTGCTCTCACTGTACTACCTTCACTTGTACTTACACTATATAGATGGTTTTCCCATCACAAATCCTTCCAGTAGTATTGCAGACAGTTTTCTGAAGTGAGTGATCTCTTTAATAAAACGTTATAATCATAACAAGTCAAAGATTTGAAAGCTAGGAAATTAAGGTAAAAACCCAAAGATTAACAAAAAAACAAACAAAACAAAAAACCCACACAAAGGTATGAATGTGTGGATATTCAGTTGTAAGTGTCCTCCACACTTTTATGCCTTTTATCTTAATGGGCTTAATCAAACACCCATTGAAATAAATTTTCATTGACTTCAATGGGCTTTATATCAGGCCCTGTATTTTCAGGCTAAGATTTTCAAGGCCAAAGGAAGTTGGACACCCAATTTTCATTAAAATTAATGGGAATCAACCATCCAAATCACTTCCGGTAGCTTTGAAAATGTCAACCATAATGTATAATGTGTGCATGCAAAGTATATGAATCCTTTTCTTTGCAGTGGTATTATATTAGCTATTTCTGATCATTCCAGATGGTTATAAATTGAAACAGGCCTCAACCCTACACCACATCAGGATAGTGGAATGTATCTTGTGGCACAGACCTGTTGATTAAAACCAACATTCACATCACTGAAAAACGAACACCCCTGGAGATTAACTCTCTTAGGCCTGGTTTGTTTATTCTATGGTGATTATTCCACACAACGTAATTATCTTGGGAAGCTGATGATGCTGATGCTATGACAGCCTAAAATATTAGAGAGCCCAATAGTCTGTTCTTTATCTGCTCATCCCCATGAAAATTTATATTTACTGCTCCTAAATAAAATGGGTTTGGCCTTATTTGTAACCCTTTCATCTTTCTGTTGAAAGCTTCATTGCAATTTACCCAGGGTAAATATGACAAAATGAAACACTACAGGAATGGAATGTGGGACAGATGAATGTCTTGCCCTCCATAGTGTACAATATTCCAAGTGATCATATTTCAAAGGTGTAGGGCCAGATTTTCAAAACAAACTCAGATCCCATTTAGGCACCTAAATGGAGTGGCCAGCTTTTGAAAAGGGCCCAGCATCCAGCACCAACCACTGAAAAGAGCGGGAGTTGCTAGGGGCTGAGCGTACTTGAAAATCCAGTCATTGATTTAGGTACTTAAAGGAAAGCTGTTGGGTGACCAATCAGCAAGAGAACTTTGGCAACTCCTTAAGGTTCCCAGCACAAGCTCTTTTCTCTATAAAGCTCCTCCTGAACTGTGACCGGGAATGGACACCCTTTGAATTAGCCTTCCCTGACTGTCCCAATAGATTGCCTAGTAAAGGGGAAATATGGGTTTTTTGCAGGTTTTGGCTGCCTTTGTAGCAATCTTCTCCCCTTCAAGTTTCAATGCAATTCCTGGTTCAGATGCCTATGCCAGAGCACAGCACTGCCTCTCAGGTCATTTTAAGTGAAGTCTTGCTGTTAGCACTCTTGCTGCAGTGAGACATCAAAAGGAAAGTATTGCTTCCCCTCCCAATCCAGCCTGAGCCTAGAGAAGCATCTGGACTATTGCTTGGAAATATGTTTTTGTGTATGAGGCCAAAAATAAAGACTAAATTGTTTTAGGACCCCAAATATGTAGGGGGTTGTAGGAAGAAGAAAAAGCTTGGTGGTAGTGGGGACTTGAGGTGTAAAGCGGACTTTTAGATAGCTCCCCTTTCAGGTCACTTCTGATTCATGCAGTCATAAAAAAACAAAACCCACACTTATTGGGGGAATGTTTATTAGCCCCACTTTAGGATATGATCCCGAAAGCCACTCATTGAAGTCAATAGGACTCACGCAGGAGTAAGTGTGCCCACGGTCAGCTCTTCACAGCATTGGGTCAGCATTAATTTTTGTAATAAAATGCCATCTGCCTGCCTCAACTGGTGAGAAGCTTGATGAGACTGGTGGCATCAGCCCCATTTGAACAGGAAAGGGGAATGCATGTTGTGGGGACACAGGGCTGCCCCGCCCCTTCAGAGTCTCCAGCCACCCATTAGCTAGCTTGGGGAGGAAGGGAGCTGATTGGTCCCTCACCCCTGCCCAACTTTCATTAATTTAAACTCCAGTCCAGGCTATGGGGAGCCTCTTTTTGCTTCGCTTCAACATCCCCATCCTCCCAACCCTGTATTGGTAGCCTTGGAGCTGTGTTTGATCAGATCTGCAGCATCCATAAATTACCTATTTTGGGATCAGGAAATAATTTTTTCCCCCATAGGGGCTAAATTGGCAGAGACCTGGGGAGTCCCCCCCCACACACACACCTTCCTTGCAGCATCCTGGAGCTGCAGTTAAGTAGGACTAGGATGTCTCTTTCTGCAATCCTCTACCTCATTTACTGTATATCTTCCAACTTTTGCAACACTTGAACCAGAGTATCTACAGAAACCAGCCTCCTTCACTACACTTCCCTGATTCAGCTCCCAAGCTGATCCATACTGTGCACTGAGTGAGGCAGGGTTTCTGTGGGGAAAAAAAAACCAGTATGTGATCATGTCATTAAAGACTATCATAATGCATATGCACGAGGGGGCTGAATTAAGGCTACATAGGCATTTTGTAACTTGAGGGTTTAACTTGGCAACCTTGTTCTCTTAGTGTGTTTTTTTTTAATTTTTAATTTGCCAAGTTTAAAAAAAGGAAACTGAAAAAAACCATTCCATCGCATGATTGACACATATGTGGGTCATCAGCAGCTGGAGCCTTTAGATCCAGCACACAGACCTCTGCCACCTGAGCTAATGGAGTAACTGATTGCAGGGTAGGTTGTCATCCTCTCTGCAGGCCAGTACTAGAGAGGCAGGAGAAAGACCCTTTACCAATATCAGTAAATATCTGTGAAACCCAATAATGGTGAGACTCAACAATCTTGGGCTCCGTTCTCAGACTCTGGAAAGTAGTGTTTTCAAGCGGAAACAGATTCTTTTGTTTCCACAGCTTGATCTGTATTGTTCCATCCCCTCCAATCTGTTCCGGTCTCTTCCTCACCTATGGCTCTTTATCCAAGTCCTATTCACTTCACCTATCTAGTCCCATTCTCTATTCTGAGAGTTCTTATTCCAGTTGCAGTCTCCTTGACGAGCCAGTGTCACTTTCACCCACTCACTCCAGCTCTGTGTTCCCAGACTTCTTGCCTAGCTAGCAGTGGTGGCACTAGGTAAAAGCAGATTAACCAATTGTTTAGGGCCCCAAGCAGCTGGGGAGGGGGCGGGATTTAGTATTATCCCCAAAATACTGTTACTCTTACTTAAGGTGGACTTTTTAACAAAACTATTCATGTGTTGTGTTGGTGCATCTCCTTGTTTTGTGGAAATAATGCAATTAGTAGTTTTAGGGGGTGGGTGAAGGGTAAATATTTCAGCTTAGAGCCACAAATGGGCTAGCATCACCTCTGTCAGCTAGTCCTAATCCCACCGCCTACCCCTCCAAGCTTCTTATCTGACCTCTCTCTCCCACTCCCTGCCCCACTAGCCCCCCAGTCGCAGCTTCCCATCCAGTTCCTAATTCCCTCCACCATAATCTGCAGTAAAATCTAAAATTGTTCAATATAAAAAGGATGTGTAGCAACTATACCTGCCTGCCAACTAGTCAAAGAAAAAAAATAGATGTTGGGAATATCTGCAGTTTATCTAAAAAAATATTTATTTTACCTGCTATATTCATGCTACTGTGCTTCCGTTGTTTTCTTCCTCTGAAGCAGAGGCTACTGAGTATTTCTGATATCGATCGTTAGAGAGTGTGTCGACAGGCAAAAAGCAATATAATTTCAGCCAGATTTCATTTTTGTAAATCCTCAGGCCTCAACCCTCAAGAAAAGCTTGTCTATTGTTGGAGGCAGACAGCACATCTGTCACCATGAGAAACAAAAGGGAAGCCAAAAAAAGGGCCTATTTTGAAAATTAGCAATATCCATTTTTCCTCCACATATAATGAGCTTCTGATTAAAGGAGATTTGCTGGGCTTCTCAAATGTGGTTTCTGCTAGGGCTTAAGTCACTTTGATATCCGTGCACTCCAGAAAAGCCCATATGTTTAAGGCAGAAAAGCTGCATTATTATGAGTGTTGGGCTGGAATGCAATTTTGGAGGAGACTTTAAAAATCATATTTAAAGGTCAGTTAATTTCAAAAGTTAATGCTTTAGTGCCATCACCCAGTGTTTGTGAAAAACAAAAGGAAGGGATGCCTCAAGTTGAGTGGGGAGAATGCAAGAGGGAATGTCACCTGATGGACTAACCCAAGACTGAGAGTTAGACACTCCTGCATTCTAAGCCTAGCTGTGACACAGAGATTCAGGGGCCTTAGTCAAGTCACTTAACCTGCCGGTCTTCAATTTACCACCTATACAAATGGGATGATAATACTGACCTATCTTCAACTCAGGGAAGTTATGATCAATTAAATTTGTATTACAATAGCACCTAGATGCTTCAACTGATCAGGGCCCCATATTTCTAGGTACCCTACATACACAGAATCAGAGTTCTTGCCCTTTATAGCTCATAGTCTGAGCAGACAAGGCAAACTCATGGTGGGAGGGGAAAGTAAAGTTCTAAAACAAGTGCTAAAATTCACCAGAGCATAGGAGTCTGCACGGGCTGGTGTTTATTGGTCCCCAAGCTCCCAATTTATATGGAGAATTCTCTTGAAAAGCTCTTTCAAATGTTGGCATCTATGCCCTGGCTTTGGTATAAACATCTGGGCTTCATTTCTGCAGCTACAGGCAGGTGGTAACTCAAAGACCCTATGCTGTCCCTACCTCCCACTTCGGGGTTGCCACAACAAATTATCTTGCTAGCCTTTCCCAAAGATTCTCAGGCTGGCTGTATGCTTACTTTTGAGATCATGACGGACAAGGATCCATTGCAGTTGAAGGGTAGTGAAAATTTGTTTTGCAGACCTACTCAAAACTGCTATGGCCAATGCTACCCATAACCTTTTTAATTCACAGGCATCTCTGCCGTGCCTTTCCTACAATCTACCCTTTATCATTTTAAATTAATTCAACCTGGACTCCTGAGTGTTTCACCACTGCCTGTACAACCTTATGGAATAGTTCTTTCTGCAACATTCCTTCAGTGAATTTGTGAAAGAAAAGGTTTGGGCCATAGATATTTCCATTTTGAATTAGGCTATGAGCAGCAGAATTTGGTATGGCTGGCCCTGAAAATGTAGTCATCTTTGATTTTTTGGGAGAGAACTTGGTATCAATGATCTCGTGTATCAATGTAAATGTACTTTATCCCAGAAATGGATGGGAAATGTATATCACACATGATGGGTGAAAAGTGTTATCTGAGCCACTTGAATAATAGAGTTGCTGGATTTTGCTGCATTTCCCCCCATGAATTAGTCTACCAGTATTTTTTCCTATTATCCTAGTTTATAGGTCTGGTTGAATAACCTGTGAGTGCATTAATTGACCAATGCATTCAGTGAGTTTTGAACATGTTTTTCTAATAGACTAGATAACTATTTTGTTTCATTATAGGCCCTGGCAGCATGAGTGTAAAACCTTACAACCATGGAAATGGCAAGAACTTGTTCTACAGAATCTGTTTAGTTTCCCCAACAGATAAAGAGACGATAGTTGTACATTTCTACATTGAAATGTTGGAGAATCAGTTCCTCCCTTTGCCAAGACTGAGAAGGTTTGGGATTTTTCTAGTGAGATTTGTTATCATAATGCCCAGCACAAATGTTTTTTATTAATGACCTCAAGGATTTGATATCAATCCCTTGATTCTTGGGGCCCAGATTCATGATTATTGAATGCTTTAAGCTGGCAACATGGAGTATCCACTATTATGTCTACTATAGGCAACGTTATATCAGTTAAAATTACTCTTAAGCATTGGGCCCTAATTCATCAAAGACTTGAGCAAGATTTTGAAAGGTATTTCAGTGCCTAAATACCTTCCAATATCTGGTTGTTTAGCACTTCCATGAGTAAATTTATCCCCCTGAGCAAGGGGTTTACAGGATAGCTCTAGGGAAGGGGACAGGGTCAGAAGTGGAGTGGAAGATGGAAGCAGAACGGTCTGTAACCGCTACAGCGCCTAGAATTGAACCAAGTCTCAACAGCCTTCTACAGTAAAAGCTTTGTTATCCGGCATGTTGGGAAAATGGGGGGCTGCTGGTAAGTCAAAAATTCCAGTTAACTAAGCGGAAGTGAGTTTGGGTGCGGGAGGGGCTTAGTGCAGGGGGTTGGAAGTGGAAGGAGGTGTGGGGTGCTGCATCCGGGCAGCACTCACCTTGGGCAGCTCCCTGCAAGTGGCAATATGTCCCTGCTGCTCCTAGCCGGAGGCAGGGCTAGGCAGCTCTGTTCACTACCTCTGCCCACAGGCACTGCCCCTGCAGCTCCCATTGGCTGTGGTTCATGGACAATGGGAGTTGTGGAGCCAGCGCTCGGGATGGGGGCAGTGCACGGAGTGCCTCTGGCCGTTCCTCTGCCTAGGAGTGGCAGGGACATGTCGCTGCTTCCAGGGAGCCCCGTGGAGCCAGGTAGGGAGCCTGCTGACCCTACGCCAACTAGACTACAAATGCGACTTTTTCATTGAAAATCAGAAATGTTGGTTTAGAGAGCTTTCCAGTTGGTAAAGTGCTGGATAACACAGCTTTTACAGTACTTTGCTACCAGTTATTTTATTAGATCAAGTGCTAGTGGAGTGGGTTGTGGATCTAAGGACCCCATTCCCGATTATTTTTCTTCAATTTTTAAGTTTAAAGAACAAATTATGCACTAAAAACTACATTAAAAGAATGTTATGGTTACAAGGCCAAGCACTCAAAAGTTAGAAATGCTAGAATTAAGGGTGCACCAGTAGAGCCTTAATTTGCCCCACTGCACACCATTGTGCATATACATTAGGATACAGCCTTTAATTACATGGTCACATACTATTTTTTCCCTAACAGTTGAAGGCTTGACCCTGCAGCCATAGTTTTATATACAAAAAAGTATTAACAGAGGCAGGGGTGTGTGACTATCATGTGTTTCTATTCTCATCTTGTTGCCCTACATTAGATATGCAGACTAAATACTGCATCAAACTGCATTAAGTCATTCTGAGTTTTATCCCTTTCCTTATTTCCAATTAACTGGGCGCATGAGTATTAAATTAGGCACAGGAGAAAGCTGCCTCTGAGGAATAGTGGGAAGTGGGTTAGAAAATCTTGGCTCTCTCCAAGGAGATAAATATGTTGTGTTTTACTGGGTTGCATTGCAGCACAGATCTGGAGAACACTAATATCCACCCTTCTGTGGCAAAGACAGACGAATACTTTCTATTGTTTAACCTGTAGATCGATGTTCTCTTCATGAAGAGAGCTGCTGCAGCTGAGTCACTATGGTGTCAAGCAGCAATGGTAGTGAGTAACTAGTGAGTAACACGGATCTTCTTCGTGAATCTTAGGGTACATCTACACTACCCGCCAGATCGGCGGGTAGTGATCGATTTATCATGTCTACTGTAGACGCAATAATAATCGATCCCTGATCGCTCTGCCGTCGACTCCGAAACTCCACTGTGGCGAGAGGCGGAAGCGGAATCAATGGGGGAGCGGCAGTGGTCAACTCGCCGCAGTCCTCACGGCCAGGTAAATCGACCTAAGATACGCCGACTTCAGCTATGTTATTCTCGTAGCTGAAGTTGCGTATCTTAGGTCAACCCCCCTCCCTAGTGTAGACCTAGCCTTAGTCTGAGATCCCAAAGAACAAGAGGCCATACAGTACTAGCACCATCTTTTGTTACTGCCACAGAACTAGAAGGTCAATAACCCATTCACTTAATCCACACTCCAGATTACAGACCTGCTAAAGGTCAAAACTCAAATCAGGATACTTTGGTAGGAGTGCAAATGTTTGAATGTGTTCTGACTACAAAATTAACAAATTCCATGAAATAGTCTGGTCTAGAATGGGTCAAAAAGTGGTAAGTATTTTATGCAGAGTTTCAATATAATTGTTTTAAATGTTTGTGCAATACATTTTCAATGAAAAAAAAAAAAAAACTTTAGTTTTCTCCTTATTTTTCCATCCTTCTCCCTTTCCTCCCACTTTCCCTCTTCCAGTGGAGGAAATAAAGAAGGTGGGGACAAAAAACTCAACTGGAAAATCCAGAAAAAAAAATAAAAATAAAGACTCCTCTTTGTTTTTGCATCCAAAAGCCAGAACATTTTGAAAGAAATGAAAGGGTCCAGGGAAATTTTCATTTAGGAACAGGCCATTTTTCATCAACATGTTTTTCAATGAAAAATTTAGACCTACCCTGGTCAAAAATGCATTTCCCAATTATCTTTCATGCCGGTGTAATGCAAATAGTGTAGTAGGTGTTAAGATGAGTGACTGTAGAATTGAGGTAGGAAGCATTATGTTACCTAACATTGTTTGCAAATTTAGATCAATGTCAGCTAACAGAGCCACCTGAAAAAAATGGGAATAAAATCCAGAAGTGTTAAAATGTTTCATTTTGAAACATTTAGAAATGTAGCTGGCTTTAACTAAACAAAGAGCCTGAAAACGAAACTTCCTTTGACCCAAAATGATATTTTTTTTATTTTTCAGTTTAGTGGCCAAACTGAAAAATCAATTATTTACCCATCTCTACTTAAGACAGCACATTTTCCCTCATGAGACAGGAGCCCTAGCTGGTTGCTGGGCAACTTGAGTGGATACATACTCAGGGCAACTAGCCCATGTCACCACTGCTCGTGCTACCATGGCTACACTACTGTTTTGATGGGATCAGTCTCATGATAGGACTATTGGTATAGAGGAGTGTATGGGGGTATAGTCTGCAAAAAAGACTAATATTCTGAGATTTATTAACAGACATGAGTAGTAATTGTCCCACTCTACTGATAAGGCCTCAGCTGGAGTACTGTCCAGTGCTGGGCCAGATTTTAGGAAAGATGTGGACAAATTGGAGAGAGTCCAGAGAAAGCAACATACATGATAAAAGGTTAAGAAAACCTGACCTATGAAGAAAGGTTAAAAACCCAGGCATATTTAGTCTTGAGAAAAGCCTGAGCAGGGACTGGATATTCTTCCAATATGTTAAGGGCTGTTTTAAAAAGGACGATAATCAATTGTTTTCCATGTCCACTGAAGGTAGGACAAGAAATAATGGGGTTAATCTGCAGCAAGAGAGATCTAGGTTAGATATGGGGACAATCTTTCTAATACAAGGATAGTTAAGATCTGGAATTGGCTCCAAGGGAGGTTGTAGAATCCCATTGTTGGACATTGTTAAGAACAGGTTGGACAAACACCCGTCAGGGAAGGTCTAGTTGTATTTTATCTTGCCTCAGTACAGGGACCTGGACGTCATTATTTCTCAAGATGCCTTCCAGCCCTAAATTTCTAGGATTCTATTTTTAGCCCACTAGCTCAATGGGAGCTCACATGAGGGTGTCTATGCCAGCTGTGAAATCACACCCCTAGCTCCAAGTGTAGATGTACCTTCAAACTTTGCACCTCTTCATTGGGTGTGTTTCACAGAGACAATAAAAATCAGACTGAATAGAAATATATCTCCAAGATCCTATCCAGACTCAGCCTCTACAAAGGGTAGTGAAAAAAATGTAAGTTTTGCAACATACTTTTGAGAAGGGAATCCCTGAACAAAAAAGTTAAAACCAGGACAGACAAGTTGGTTGGACAACAAGCAATTAAAGTAATCAACATACAGTGGGCAAAACTCCTCCCTCTTGTAATGCCATTGAGTTGTGAGAGGGTGAATTTGGCCAACAAAATCAGATTGTCAAGCCCCTTTTTTTCTCTATAGTTGCAAATAATGGCAGGCTACAACATTGTGTCTGCAGAATTGTGGGTGCAATAAAGGAGGTCAAGTTAGGGCTGGGCTGAAATTGTTGGCCTCTAACAACTGATCCAAAGCCCATTGAAGTCCTTGGAAGGATTCCTTTTGATTTCCATGGTCTATTACTCACTTTGGAAAATAGCACTTTTTGTAATTTGATTAATAGAATCAAACACATGAAGGGCACCTCTCCTAGTACAGCGAAGCCTTAATCAAACCACAGCAGGAAGACTTTATCAGGGGCTTCTTTTTGGTGTAGTACAACAACCCTAGACTTTATAGACTAAACTGCATGACAGCTAAATATTAAGATTAACAATAACAGTCCCAGCATCAAAATTTCTCATTTTCTGCATCGACAATAGGAAACAATCTCAGTTCACCTTCTACTAACAGTGGGCAGGTGTTGATTTAATTTTTGTGACATTTTGGAAAGTGAAAACACAGTTTTGCTTAGCTCAGATCAGAGACTCGTTTCCTCACTGATCTCTCCTGGCAGTTGTTAGAGCAAGAATCCCAAGCCCACTGCTACAGCCTGAACAATTTGAGTCGCAGGCTTGTTTTAATAGCTCAAGTCACTTCTCCTATACTTAATCATACTAGTAATGCTCAGGGTTCTTCCTTCTCCCCCTCCCCATAGTACTGCTCAGATCACCTGACTCAGCTCTAGGTTGTTCTAGCAACCTTCTGTAATGGGGTGCACTCACCAGGCTCTCATGAGCACCCCCTGTCGCAGTGCATGTGCCTGCTGTCTCTCAGTGGTGGCTCTTTGGTGACTCAGCCCTCCAGCCAAGTCACATAGTCTGTATGGGAGATAAAAATACCCACCCCCCTTTCCAGGATATACATCCAACAGGGTCCTATCTCAGCACCCTCTGTAAGTTTCCCCTCTATCTGCAGCCCTATCTTTGGTCTCACTCCGCAATCAGTCCTGCAGGGCCTATCACAGTACCCTGGTCTGAACTGTCTCTCAGCCCCTTCTGGGATCCCTCAAATTGTCCCTGCTCTTCAATCAGTCTTGGCCCTGGTGTGTGGCCACCTCCCCCAGGGCTCTCTCCCTAGGGACTCTTCACCTTTCTGGGCCTTTTCTGGCTCCAACTCTTCACATGGGCCACTAAAGGCATTCAGTTCCTGTTCTGGGGGGTATCAATGTCCAGGTCACTTTCCCAGTGGCTGGTGGGGGGGACCCAGGCCTGCCCTCTACTCCAAGTCCCAGCCCAGGGACCTTAGAGATAGCAGCCATCCACCATGTCCCTTTAAATAAACTGCATCACTGCTACAATTCCTAGGCCATTTCCCCACAGCCCCAGTTCATTCTGCACCCTTACCTCGAGTCCTTGTCCTGGTTGAGTCCCACAAGCCAGCCCAGAACTTGGCATTCCCCACAGCACTGCTCTCTCCATGGTTCTTTCACTCCCTCAGCCAGCCAGCCAGCCAGCCACACTCCTCCAGCAGCAACAAGGAACTGATCTTACTCTGGCCCTGCAGCTCTTCTTATACTAGCCTGCTGGGCCCCGATTGGCTGCTCCTTGCAGCGTCTCTGATTGGCTGCTTCCCACACAGCTGCTCTAGACTGCTTGGAGGACTCTCTCCTCTGCCCTTTTCTGGGGCAGGGTGTGACAAGGTCACGAGGTCTTCAGCAGGGGGCTCAGAGGCTAGTCCATCCCATCACACCTTCTTTTAAATGGACCAGTTGGTAAATAAAGCTGAACCTGAAGAACTTATTTGAAATGCCTCCAAACCATGACCTTTCCATCCAGAATGGCAACCGCCAATCATTATGACACAATTTCCGAATTATCTCACATCCTTTTGAAGGGCACAATAAATCCCATGCACCACTTCAGTCTCGTGGAGTGGGCCTGAGTTTGTTTAATCACTTTGTTTAATACGTAACAAAGCAAACTCTGTGCAAAAGTATAAAATAATTCAGTAGTTCCTTGAACAGAGCATTAATGGGGGGGGGGGGGGGGGAGAGAAGGAATCAGCTCAATAAAGTACTGTGGCATATGAGTCAGGAATTAAATATGGGAAGCAAAACAAAGAAAAACCCTGAAGTACTTAGATCTAAAATTATAGTGAAGAAAGGAAATAGGATTGTAGCCAGCCATGGAACCTAGAAGACACATACAATATCCTTTCGGGTCGTCTCTTGGCAAAATTACTTTGTGTTTACAAAGAAAGCAGCATTTGCCAGAGGGCTCTTAAGATTACTCTGCATCAGAGCAATAAACAGCAGGATCTGAAGTCTTGAGGGTGCTCAGAAACTACTGTAATGGAAGGTTTTGGATCGACAGCCCTGCAGATGGAAGCAGACAGTCCTGAAGGCAGATAGGGATGCTGTTCTCTCGAATGTCAAAAGGTACAGACTTATTTTCAAACTACAGGTGAGATGCTGACTATTATTAGTTCTGTAATCCATGTGAGTTCCAATTGAATTCAGTGGAGCTATTCTTGCAGTGAGGTAGTACCAAATATGAACCACGAGGGCCCAGATCCTCAAAGCTCCTTAGGGGCCTAAGTCCCATTGAAATGGATGAGAGGTGGGTGTCTAAATACCTTCGAGGAACTGGGCTTAGGTGCCTATCTGCCTCTTTAAAAAAATCTGTCAGATTCAACAATGATGAGCCCCATAGAAAAACCCATGAAGGAACTGATAATTCTGTAGTCAGTGGAGCTTTCAGATGGTATGTGGTCAATAAAATGTAGACGCGCACATTGAATGAGGAGTATAAAAAAGAAATATTGAAGAGCTGTTTCATTCCCTGAACACCATCCATCTTGTGCATGGAATCAGGCAGGAAAAAATAATATATCAATTTGTACAAGGAATCATTATGTGAAATTCCATGGCCTGTATTATACGGGAGGTTGAACTACAGTCTATGAATCTGTGAACGAGGCTGTTGTCTGAACAACCTTAATTCTGCCATCTTCTAACTCTTGAATGCTAGACTTTGTAATCTTAACACTATTTTAATATAGTGCTTTTTACATGAAAGGTATAAATACAACATGGTAAACAGAATTGACAAGGAAATGTTGTATAGTAATACAAACATTTATATTCATTTCAACTTGTGCAAAGTGAAAAGTGAGGAAAATAGTAAATACAGGAATTTCTGGCAGAAGTAATTTGCTAAAGTAATACGAGCTGTAATGTAGGCAGCTTCTAATAATTGGAGACCAAGTTACACTAGATTACTGGTAACCATTCTTTACTGAGTATGCCTCTTGTAGCAATGGATACGGATGGCCAATAGGTGGTGCTAATGTTATAGTCAAAGTCAGTATTTTTATATTTAATTAAACAAATCACTTTGCTTTAAAGAAATATTGCTAAGCTTGTGAGCCTACTGGGAGAACTTAATGAGAGTAAATGGAATTTTTCAAGTCTGGGAATTTCTTCAGGTCCAATAGCATTAGATACTGTGCAGAGGCCAGTATCATCAGTTTTTTCCAGAGTAACTAGTAATGTTGAGTGCTTCCTGTTTTGGGTTCTTAGCATGAGAAACCCAGAATAGGCTTGATTTTTAGAAAGTGCTGAGAACCTGCCCTGTAAAACTCAGGTCCCTTTAAGGTGTCAAGCTGGTCATCCAAAATCACTAGTCACTTCTGAAAATGTAGGCTTACGTGGTTACGCTAACATTATTGCCTCAATTTCTATTGTCTCAGAGAATGCCTATATTTTGTTCTGGCACCTCCACCTCTGTGGCATAGTGACTTGCTGTTTCATTCACCTTTTCCCACACAGGCAGAAGTGACCAGTAGTGATTTCCAGAACATGCTCACTAGAATTAGAATCTCTGTATCTGGAGAGAAGAGAATGTGAGTTATTTGCGAAATGACTTTTTCTGTGAAAAATTGTGATGAAATGAAATATTTTCCATTGGTGTCAAAGTTTTTCAGGTTTTTGTTAAAAAAAACCCCTCCCCTGAGAAAGCCCCTGTCATATTCATTATCCAAAACTGGAAAAAAAACAACAACAATTTTCAGTTTTTTAAAAAGGCAAGTTTTTGACTAAACAGATATTTTTGCAAAAATTGTAGTCAATGTCACACTAGCTGGAGTGGCTCACAGCTGTTAGACTGTTAGAATACAGGGCAGACACCCCAAACTGGTGTGATTTCACCAAGCCAATAACAACTGTGAACTCCTTGATTACTGTACCAGTCTTACCATGGAGTCACAGACAGTCCCCTTAGCCTCTTCAGTCTATCTTGCCACCCAGACAAACTGGACTTTGTGATAAAAGGTCACAAACCAAAAATCACACCACATCAAGTTTCTCCCAGTCCCCAAAGTCCAGTCATTTACCCAAGATCAAATGGTACGCCAGATCTTACACCAAAGACAATGCTGGCAGCCAATTCTATAGTAAACTAAAGATTTATTAACTAAGAAAAAAGAATGAGAGTTATTGAGTGGTTAAAGCGGGTAAAATATATGTACAGCTAAATTACAATTTGTAACGCTAAATGATGGATGTGAAGTAATAAACTGCCAGTTTCTCAAAAGTCTTTTATGGTACCCAGATTGTCTGTGGGGATCTCTGCTTTGCATCTGGTACACTTCCCTGTAAGAGTCCAAACAGTTCAAAGATGAAAGCTCTTTCTTTGAATTCATTCTTATATCTTCTTTTGACAGAAGAAAAGCTGACAGTGTCGCTACCCACGTAGGCTTTCCCTTTTATGACAATGAGTAAGGCATGCGCTTAGTCTTTTGATCTCTGACCATCATAATGGCCACTTGCTTTGACGTTAGCATTTTCTGTTAAAGTCCTTAAGTCCTTCATTAGCATTTCACAAGATTTCTTTGATGGGTTATTTAGGTACAGGGGTATACACAATGTAAAAGTTTGCTATTACGTTAAAACAGGAGCAGATAAGTGAAAACAATACAAGTAACATTCCACTAATTTTCATGAAGTTTAAACCCTTGAATACACTCTCACATTTACACTCATTTTGATCTATACTAATAAACAAGTGAATTGGTCTGTGGCCCTGATCTGACCTGGTCTGCCAGCATCACAGTCAAAAAGTAATTTTCTGCCAGAAATATGTTTTAAGAGAAACTTTGACCACCTCTAAAGATAACTTCACAATTCTGGAATTATAGTAGTATAGTAAACAATACATCTCTCATTCTCCCAAATGTGGGATTCCCCCCCCCGCAAAAAAAAAAAATTACATCAGTCTGTGGTGCAGCACAGACAATATTCAGTACTGCATCCATGCTGGATTTAATGACCAATACCTAGTGATCCATTAGGGATAGACCAGGAAGAAGAAATCCCTATATTTACAGTGTCATAGAGTATTCACTTCTCTCTCAAGATATCTGACCTTAAAACTGTGAGGTTATTAAATATAAAGCGTTTGTAAAGATTGCTAATAGTCATTATTTAATTAGATTTATCAGATGTGCTCTGACTACTTGCACAAACATGAAGAACAATTATCACATTAAAAATGTATAAGTAACACAATACCAGCAAATTAGACTGTGGCCCAGATCCTGCAACATATTTAGGTGCCTAGCTCCCGTTGAAATCAATGGACTTTATCTTTGAGGATCTGGGCCTGTAAACTCATCAGGGCAGGGATTATGTCTTATTATGTGTGTATACAGTATGTAACTGGGACCTGATCTGGGTTAGAGCTTCCAGGCTTTACTGTAGTCCAAATAATAAATCATAAAAATAGACAATCCTTGGCTATGTACTGCAAAACCCTGCTAAGCACAATCTTTCCCCTCAAGACAAACCTTGGGAAATAGATACATTTTGCGGAATGTAGGCTAGGACTATAACAGCGTTTAAAAGAGAACTGGATAAATTCATGGAGATTAAGTCCATTAATGGCTATTAGCCAGGATGGGTAAGGAATGGTGTCCCTAGCCTCTGTTTGTCAGAGGGTGGAGGTGGATGGCAGGAGAGAGATCCCTTGATCATTACCTGTTAGGTTCATTCCCTCTGGGGCACCTGGCATTGGCCACTGTCAGTAGACAAGATACTGGGCTGGATGGACCTTTGGTCTGACCCAGTACGGCCGTTCTTATGTTCTTAATGTCATGGAAATAATACAATACAAACTCCAGTACAAGAAGGAGAAAGTTCTGGGATGAATTCCTGGCCTATTAAAGTCTATGGCAAAAGTCCCATTGATTTGAATGTGGCTATGATTTCACCCCTGGACTGCTGGTCTCCTGCAGAGGAATCTGATTTACAGGGTGAAGTATAAAAAATCTCTCATACTTTCAAAAACTGATTTGTTTTTAAATTACACAGCAACTCCATAATACAGCCGATGGGATGAGTAGAGCCTATTGGAAATTTTCTGTCCAAATAAATGGACAGAAAGTGGCTTTTTGACAAAATAGAAAGTCCTGCAAAAAAAAAAAATCCCTTTTCATTAAAAAAAAGTCAGGGTTTAAATACAAAACAGAAAACATTTCAAAACGGAAACATTTGTTTTTTTTTAGCAATGATGGACAAACAAAAGATTTGTTTGGTTTTGGTGTCCTGGGATTTTTCAACAAAACACCAACATTTAAAAAAAAATTTTTTTTTACTACAAAAATTGAAGTTTGCTTTGCAAGAAGAAAAGAATTTTCTGACCAAGTCTAGTAAAGAGGTACAAAGATATGAATGGCACTCATTTTGCAACGGAGACGCATCAAAAACAGACTCCAACGAGAAACTGCTGAACTTGAATTAATATGCAAACTAGATTCCATTAACTTAGGCTTGAATAGAGACTGGGAATGGCTGAGTCATGACACTAACTGAATCTATTTCCCCATATTAAGTATCCTCACACCTCTTGTCCACTGTCTGAAATGGGCCATCTTGATTATCACTACAAAAGTTTTTTTTTCTCCTGCTGATAATACCTCATCTTAATTAATTAGCCTCTTAGAGTTGGTAGGGCAACTTCCACCTTTGTATGTATATATATATTCTTACTATATGTTCCATTCTATGCATCTGATGAAGTGGGCTGTAGCCCACGAAAGCTTATGCTCAAATAAATGTGTTAGTCTCTAAGGTGCCACAAGTACTCCTGTTCATTTGTAAGTAGTGCATTAATTTAAATGGGAATTGGACATTTGAAGGCCTTAGGAAGCTTTGCCTACCTCATCATATAAAAATATCTATACACACACATATGCCAGTGTGTGCAAATAGTGCTTAGCTTGCACATAAAAGAAAATACATACAGAAAACTAATGGAAGTGGCTTGCGGCTAAATACGTACGGTTAGTTAACAAGCTGTGAAGCAGGTACCTGCATAATAGCACAGTGGATAAGCAAGTGCTGGGAAAATGAGTGCGGTTCATGTTTACAGTTTCTAATAATATCCCATGCTGCCAAAACTTTTCAGTAGGAATGCAAACTAAGCAGGACACTTACAATATCCCATGCCCTGAAGGTGAGTGGCTCGAAGGCCCCACCCCGATGTCACGTCCATGCCACAAGAAAACTGGACAAGCAGGGTAAGAACATCCAATTAGATAAACATGAGATGCACACAGAAGAATGCCCCAATAGTGATGTCTATGGAAGCCACCTGTCTGTGTTGTTTGCTACTCCCAGGTTTCCCAGCATTTATGGCTCTGCTTGTTTGGATTTGACAGGGATGTGACTTTCCAGGCTCCCACCTCCTATATACACAGTCATTCTTGGCAAATGCACCTAACGTGCCACGGCCTGCCTTGCCGTGAAGCCTTCAGCAACATTTCCCTGGGACCATCCCTATGCATTCTTGCAGGAAGGGGAGAGGAAAGGCCTAAAAGTCAATATATGCTCGTAGGTCTGTCCACTCTCTGCTGGTCTCTAATAAACAACAGCACGGGGACAAAGGAATCCTCCTAAATTTGCCTTTGAAGATTTTTTTTTTTTAAATCAGGGACATGTTTAAAAAGTGATTATTCAGAAACTGGGAAATCTGAGTTAGGAGCATAGGAACTGTCTTCTTGGATCAGAGCAGTGACCCATCTAGCCCATAGCCTGTCTTCAATACTGGCCAGCACCAGCTGCTTCAGAGGAAGGGGTAACAAACCCTGCAGTAGGCAGTTATGGGAAAACCGGTCTGTAGGAAAAGTTGCCTCCTGATCCCTACAAAGATTGGGATGCCCTGAAACATGAGAGTTTCTATCCATTCCAGAATTCATTAATTAAAAAAAATATGTTTACTGTCACAATGCTGGATAGTCTTGTTGTTCAGATAAATGTCTGGCCATTTTTCGAATTTTGGTAAGTGCCTGGCCTCAGATGTGGCAATGAGTGCCACAGACTAATTATACACAGCCTGAAAAAGTATTTCTTTTAATTGGTTTTAAATAAATATTGACTCCCTGTCAATGTCAGTGGATGGCCCCTTGTTAATGTACTATGAGTAGTGCAGGGCAGAGCCCAACCTACCTTCCCTATACCAGTTGTTAGGGTTATAACTTTCTCATGTCCCCACTTACTCATCTCATCTCTAAGGTAAATTAGCCACTACCAAAATTTTCAAGTTTGGAAAGTCCTCGCAAATAGGATGCAAAATGTTCTCCACACAGGATATTTTACAACTAAAACAAAATTGGTTGCATATGGTCAAAATTTCACTATTGTTCTCTTGGGTTTTAGCCAGATTTACTGCAGCACGGAGAGTGGTAGATTTAAGCGTACCAATAAGATACCGGGACTATTGCGGATGGCTACTAAGAAAGTACAAAATTTTGTTCAAAGGATTTTCCTACACTTTTAGCTTGGTACTTGACCTTTGTGAATATAGTACAACCTCAGTTATGTGAATAATATTAATAAGTACACATAACTTAAGTTTCCAATCATCTGGAAATTTCATAATTGTTAAATAAGGAGGACATGACCCAATTTATGCATAACAAGGAAATTGAAAGCCGAGGTTTGCATTATGTGTACTCTGCATCAGATCTCAACCTAGATACCTATGTGGGTGTCCAAGAGGAAAATACCACAATCTTTTGCAGCTCTTATAATTCTGCCTGAGCCTTCCACAAATTTCTCTCTGACACAGTATTTCAGAAAAAGTTATTATTTAAAAACAAACAAGATCTATCACTGGCCCTGGTGGAGACTTGTTTGTAATTCCCCTGTGAACAGAATTCTTAGATTTCAACCTGGTAGACCACGAAATGTATAATGTAGCCATGTCAACTATCATGAGTCACTCAGCCGTCTGCTGAAATGTATACGGTTTGGAAATCATACTTCTTGTTCTATCCAGGACGATGATTCATCCTTGTAGTGAAGCTGTGACTTGCCTCTGCATGTTTTGCAATGCTGGCTGGCTTCATAACAGCGTAACTGCATGCTGTGACTCCTACCAGATTTCTCAGCAAACATCCGAGCGAGGAGCAGGCTAATTCTTTAAACGATGGCATTCGCTTTTAGACAATTCTTCCTGGTAGCTGCAGATTTAATGCTTGCCTTGGCCCTTTCCTGCTTCCTTTATGCTTTCGTGTGCATCTGCACTGCATTCCTCACCTGCTTTGTGATCGTTTTCTCCTTGGGGATTGTGAAGAAAATGGAGAGAAATATTGACATAAAAGGGAGAGCCGTTGTGATTCTAGTGTCCAACAGCTCCATCGGACGGACGTTTGCCAGGAACCTGGACGAGGCAGGTTTCACAGTGTCTGCTGCGTGCAGGCCACCTGAAAGAAACTGGGCAAAGGTTCTGAAGGAGGAGTATTCTCCAGACATGAAGCTGGCACAACTCCCTATAACTGAGGACGAGTATAAGATGACAATGAAAACCTTGATAGAAAAGCACTTATCTCTGAAAGGTAATATTTAGGGCAAGACTGTGGCTTATAGCAATATTAGAAATGACCCCAAAGAGCACATGTGTGTGTGAGGGCCCTAGGTTACTAACAAACTAGGAAGGCAACCATACTGTAAGCATAGATCTCTAGGTATATTTGTTGTTTTGCATTTTGTTCTGCTTAGACAAGGAAAAGAGACTAGTCAGTTTCACTGCTAGTTTGCATGCACTAAAGGGCAAATCCCGCCCTAGCGCTTGTGGAGGTAGGGTGACCAGACAGCAAATGTGAAAAATCGGGACAGGGGGTGGGAGGTAATAGGAGCCTATATAAGAAAAAGATCCAAAAATCGGGACTGTCCCTATAAAATCGGGACATCTGGTCACCCTATATGGAGGGTCCCCTAGCAGCAGGATTGATAACAGTTCCACTGCACCAGGTGTGAGCAGCCCAAGGAATTAAAGGGATTGAGCCATTTGCTGTGCAGATTCTCTGCTCCTGCATTCCGTGGCAGAGGTGCATGTGGGCATAGAGGGCTGGGGTCACCTCTGCAGAGGTAAGGTTGACAGGCTGGGAGAAAGAGCAAGAGATTCAAGAGGTTGGGTCAGTGCCCTAGGCAAAGACAACGTGCCTGGCTTTTGTTACACAGATCCAGAACGTGGGAGTGGGGTGGGGGAGGGGGCCATGTTAGATCCTCAGGCAAAAGCATTGCTGGCTACAAGATTGCAGTGGGCTAACACCTGCAGGTGGCTAAAAGATTGCAGCACTTTGCTTTCTGATCTGGACCTCACCACAATTATCCATGGCTGGGTTGTCGCCAGATTAGATGACATGGGGGCTAAACTTGAAGACAATTCATAAGCGTCACCTGGGACTGTCAGAGGCGGGCAGCCTGTTGAGGTGTGTTTCTCTCCGAGAACACACAACACCTGTGCCAGTGTGTTTCTGGATGCAATTTTAAAAAGTCCCAGTAGTGAACTACAAGGTGCTAAAGAGTTGGGGCCCTGCTATGCCAACATCCAGAGGCAGATTAAGGTTTCATGGGGCCCTGGGCCAGAGCAAGCAGGGGGTCCCTCCCCATGCTTTCCGCCTGCAATTCTGCCCCCAGGCTACCCCTTATCCCCCATGGCCCTGCCCCTGTCCCAACCGTGCTCCGGCCCCATTCCGCTCCCCCCACAGCCTGCAACCCATTTTCTCCTTCCTACCCTCCTGCCACAATACCGGAGAAGCTCTGTCCCTCCGCCATGGCCCTGGGGTCACAGCGGAGAGTGAGAGTTCCTCCAGTCCCAGAGCTGCAGCCAGGGTCTGGACACTGGGGCTTCCCCCACCCCGCCTGGCACTTCTGCTGGGGAGCAGGGTCAGGGTGCAGGGGCTTCCCCCGCCCCAGCTACCTGGTGCTGTTACCTGGGTTGGGGCACGGGGAGGGGGTATTTTTCTGGGGCCCCTCAATTGGCTGGGGCCCCTGGGCACAGGCCCTTTCGGCCAGTGGCTAATCTGCTGCTGGCAACACGGTCTCTCTCATTGTTACTGTAAGAGTTAAGAACAGCAAAAGTGTTTGGTTTAAATCTGAGGGGGCTGGCAGTCAGATTTGGAGCAAGGGCTAATCAGCTCTGGAACTCTCTTCAGTGGCTGGTTGGCAGAGCCCGATAGTGCAAGGTTTCGTCATGCTCTCAGCTCTGTCTAGCCAGGAGGGGTGTTTAATGAAAGAGGGAGAATTTTAGGTTTATGTTTAAGGGGAAGGATCCAGTCTAATACAGGCACTGGGCCTGTTGAATTTGAATGTATCTTTGTAAGGGGTTGTACATGTGGCTAGTGGTTTAGGTAGCTGCCTCATTAGAAATCAAAATACACAAATAACATTCAAAAATATCTAGGGTTATAATAGTTGATACTAACAACACGGGGAACAAATATTTAATAACAGGCTCTTCAGTCTATCAGAGAAAGGGCTAACATAATCCAATGACTGGAATTTGAAGCTAGACAAAGTCAGATGTAACGTAAACCTGGACGGAATTGTTGGGTATTTTATGAAATTAACCAGATGCCTTGGTCACGTTGCAATTGGAGCAAGAGTCCTCATGGGTTTATAAACTCTACCAGAATCCCTGCAAGCATTATGATCTCCAACAGTGTTGCTGTGGGTCCAGTATTCTTTGCTAGAGTCTGTAAATATTTTGGGACAAATCCTCAATGACATTAGTGAGCAGTTGCTTGTACCAGTAGTCCTATTGACAGCAGTGTGTGTATAGTATGACTATTTACCATCATCTCCAGATGAGGAGAATGCCTCATGTAAGGGAGCCATTTTGTCTAGGGAGGAGGAGAAGATACAATCTATCTACATGGCTAATAGATTTCTTCATGTCTTAAGAAAAAAGAACGAGGAGTCCTTGTGGCACCTTCGAGATTAACAAATTTACTTGAGCATAAGCTTTCGTGGGCTAAAACCCACTTCATCGGATGCATGCAGTGGAAAATACTGTAGGAAGATATATATACTTAAGAAATTAGTCATGCATTTTTTTTCAGAAGGGTAGCTGGATACATATCTTAAGCTGGCGACACTCAATTATCCAGGTGCCTTTCCATACTGGAAAAAAGGCAGACATTACATAGACATCACACAATACATACGAACAGTCAAGAAAGTGGGGAAGTTCTATGGCCTGTGTTATGCAGGAAGTCAGACTTGATGATCAGAGTGGACCCTTCTGGCCTCAAAATCCATGCATCTATCAAGATTTAATGCTAAGATCATGCAAGGAGCAGTTGTAGTTAAAGATACGCTTGCATATGCCCTGTGTTATCTTTCTGTCATGCATACACGCTCCAGCTCCTTGTGCTGACATGAGTTCCACATTCCTGTATTTCTTTACATGCATTCAGTTTTGCCAGTCGCCAGTGTTCAGAAAAACATGTGTCAGGTGCCCAAAAATTCTGAGACTGGCTTATAAATAATGATTTCTTTTTAAAAAAAGAAAAGGGTCCTTTTTATTTGTCTTCTGGCTTTTTAGCCTTTAGGGTGCACTCGGGTCACCTTTTCAAGTTTTTCTCTGCAACCATGAGAGCTAGAAACTTGTTTCTTTTACAGAGAAAGAGAGAGAGAGAGAGAGAGGGAGTCTCACCAAATCACATGCCTCCAGAAGCTGGGGCTCTAAGAAAAACATCCAGTATTACAAGAGTTGCTGACCCTGTGTATGAATGATCTGGGATCCAGCTGCTAGAGAGAATGCTGTTACTCCTGTTTGTGCTGTTGTCTAGACATATTGCCTGGAACTATTGTCTGTTTTATGACCTTCAATACTGGCTGCAAAGTGAGGCCTTGAGAGTAGCACAGTAAAGCAAGTTAAAACCGAGGAGATTCTTAAAGCTTACTATGGATGTGAAGCAGCCCCTCCCCACTGCAGAAAAGATATAGGCAAAACAAAACACAACTCTTGCCTATTAGCTTGATTAATTCCTATAGTGCTTGTCACCATGTTACCCAGCCATCCTGAACACAGGAGTTAAGGAACAATATATAAAGGGTTAGTCAAATGCTAAATGAAAATCAGTAATTGTTGCATCCTGCCCTAGCTTTTGCCTAGTCCAGCCAGTTCCAGAGGCGGCAGCTCTCTGCTAACATGCATGGAGTTCTCGGATTTCTGACGATCTTAACGGCCAGGGCAGGGTACTGGGTGAAAGATGGTTTCAGATAATCCAATCCCAGACTGTTCAGATTTTAAAGATCATCACCTGAGGCTTGTATGGCACCCGGTGCAGATCTGAGCACAAGTGTCATGCATCCATGCTGGCCCGTGTCGCTCAGAAGCTGGGGACTTGGGCTCTGATCCTGCAGTGAGCTCCCTGTGGGAAGATCCCCATGGAGCCCATTAACTTCAGCAGGGCTTGGTGTGTGTATACACAGCACTCCACAGCATAGAGCTGACTGCAGGATCAGGGCCTTGCATTCCACTTCTGTTGGAGCTTCTGGGGAGACTCCAGGGGGAGCCCCAAGGAGACCACTTTGCAGTGTTTTATACAGAAGATCCCAGCCTTTTCTGTGTTCTAGGATAGCTCGTTTGCTCAGACAGTTCATTCCTTCTCCATTTATTGCTTTCTGTTGTTGCATTTCTTGGACCAGCCTTTTCCCTGGCTGTCCCTAAACATCCTCAGCCTCTTGAGAGGTTCCCTCTTTTCTTTTCTCTTCCATACTCTTTATTCATTCTGCTTTTTCCACATTCTGGGCCAAACACCATCAACGTATTCCGTGTGTCAGTCCTGAGACCCCCATGCAGTTGCACGGGATGGCAGACTGTCCCTTGGGGTTTGATTCACTTTCCTTCAGCCACTGTCAGTCCTATTCTGATTTATTTAATTCGTTTCATTTTCCAATTTCACACTCATTCCCTCTCCTTCGTACAGTTTTTTCCTCTCCTTTTTCTCCTCTCTACTCTATTTCTTCTTCACACCGCTTTCCATATTGCTCATCCAACTTTTTCCCATCACTCACCTAATTGCTACTTTCTACTTCCCCAGTGCCTAAGTCTCTTTCATTCAAAATACCATAGGATTTATAATATTCAACACCTGTAGTGCTTTATGTCTTCTGAATACCTTCAGGACATAGCTGCGGCAAAATATTAGCTCCACTGAAGTTAACAGCAAGACTTCAGTAGGGTAAGGAGTGTATGAATATGGGCCCCCCAAATCATTGACCACCTGTCTCACTCTGCTCATCTAATAAATAGGGATTGGCAATACCTACCTCACAAGGGTATTGTGGACATTAATTGAGTTAACACCTAAATAGTCTGGGGCCCCATTATCTGACAGACCATCTCTCATCCTGTACTCCATCACAGTGGTTAAAAACAATTGGGATGTGCTTACTGTTAGAACCTAAGTGTGAGGACTCCATTGGCCGCATTTGGCTATAAGTGACTTGGCCAAAGCCATATAGTAATTCACTGGAAGAGCTGTCATGAGCCCTGAGGAACTCCTGGCTTCTAGCCCCATGCTCCAGCCACGAGGCCATCCACACCTCTCCAAAAGGACAAGCTGTTCTTGCAATATTAGTTTGTCACTGATACCACACTTTCATCTGCCAGGCTCCCTTTCACCATCCCTTTTCTGATTAGTCACACAATTAAAGGCTGTGGAGTTACTCTCATCATTAAGGATCTGAGGGATGGAGCCTTTACGGTGATTCAATCATGGTAGTCAAGTAATAGACATTATGACTGAATAAGGCAAAAGAAATCCTGTATTAAAGAGCGCTGCATTACTTGCTGAACACAATGGGCTTGCACCTCTGAAAATGAGGCCATTTTCACAAGCAAATGGTGGCACTTGGAGGTGTAAATGCTAATAGCTAGGACTTATAACTTCCTATTTATGCCCTTAGTATAAGTGTACGTACAAACATGATGCATAGATCTTTGAAAATCGGACTCACAATTAAAATATCTCTCTGCCTCATGGGAGTGTTGTGAGCATTGTGTGTGTGGCACTCAGATACAACAGGGACTAGGGCCATATAATAACATAGCTAGAGCAACACTGTACTGTTGCCAGATGATGCGAAGCCATGGAAGGTGATCTGTTTTAGGACAGCATGTGTTCTGGATGGTGCTTTCTATCCAAAGCATTTTTAAAGGCATCTGAGCACGATACACTTTTTGCCATATTTATTTAGGGACTTCTGAAAATCTCACCCTAAGAAGTTTAGGCATCGAACTCCCATGGACTTTTAATGGGAGTGCAGCCCCTAACTCCCTGAGGGGCTCTTGTAACTGCCTCTCTTAAATTTCAAAAATATACTCCACTCAAATAGCCCCCCTTCCTGAGTTCTAAGAGCCCTGGACAGGAGAGTAAACACACAATGCAAAAACAGTTAAAAGCAGCAACAGCAGTGGGCAGAGCCTCCCATCCCCCACAGCACATATTTCCCTGAACAAAAATCACACCTGCAGCTGCTTCAGCCCTCCTCCGATTCCTGCTCAGACAGAGGTGCTCTGCAGCATGTAACGGGAAGGCCGCCCCCCAGCTGAGAATGCTCTGTTGGCGGTCCCATCTTGTATCCTGGGGTCGGAAGTCTGGTTGAAGCATCACCCCCAATGTCTGACACGGCACCATGTAGCTTCACTGTATAAGATGAGACGTGAGAACTACAGCATTGCTTTTTTGGAAGGCTATAGCAAAAGGTACCTTGAACGAAACCTCTGCTAGCGGGCGCTTCCACTCAATGCTCTGTGGGTTTACCGGCCTAAGCATCCATCCTGGCTTCATCCTGTAAAAGGTTGAGTGACCTGTCAGTGCTCAGCACCTCACAGGATCATAGATTTTAAGGCCAGATGGGATATTTGTGATCATCTAGCCTGACCTCCGGCCTGTATTACGCAGGAGAATTTCACCAAGATGTCAAAAGAAAGGAACGGCCAACCCGCTAGGAGGAGATCCGTGAACAAGGAAAATTGCGAAGTGAGCCATAAAAAGTTCTGTTTGTTGTAAAGCACTGCGGATACCTGCAAGCTCAATGCAATAGGAATGTGTGCCCTAGGTGAATACAAGCTAATTAAAGCGGGAAAACTTCTTTTAAATTTAAGAACAGTTTAGATGGAAAATTGTCAACCAGCTCTAAACCGGAAGCATTTTTACATAATTAATGTCATTAATGCATAATAAGAATTGGTGGTTGATGAATACCTCATGACTATTATGGAATTTAATTAAAAAAAACCCAACTTGTGTAGATTTTTTTTTTAAACTACTGTACTGAATTTCTATGTCTAACTAGTAAACTGTTTTTCTGAGACTTATTGTACTGCAAACTCCCACGTAACAAACCCAGACAGCAGAATTATTGAGGCCTTTTCAATAAGACAAGACTGGCATGAACAAATTCCCCTTCAGTATTCTAGTACCTGCAGTATACTGGATTAGGTCTGACCTGCAGACAACTCAATCCCGGGAGCCTCTCTGTTGGAGTGAAATTGTTCCTCTATTTTCCTAGAAAAGTCATGTGAGGAATTGCCTCAGAAGTACAGTATGTGGTATTGCAGTTCTTAAAGATATCAGCCGAGAGCCAGATCTTCAGCTGGTGTAAACTGGCCAAGCTCCATTGACTTCAATAAAGTGATGCCAGTTTATACCAGTTGAAAGGTTGACCCACTGTTTGCGGGAGGAGACAGCTCTTTGTCAAGCTGATGAATGATGTGTACATATGAAGAAAGTTTTGCCTATTAAAAATCATGAGTTTCATCAATGGTAAAGGAAAATGCAAAATGATAAACTTCCTAGATTTTACTCTTGTCTGTAGCTGGCTGGATTATTTTCACTGTGAACGAATTATCCAAAAGGTTGAGCCTTTTTTCTGTTCATGAACAACTCATCCTGTGTGACTGCATTTGGTATTCAGAAATATTCAAAGAATAGTTTGGCCAAATAATTTAAAAGCTAGGAGCTGTTTGAAGCATCTTCATTTTGAGTATTTGATAATCAGTGTGTGAAACTGACCATGTAGGTCACATGGTATTGTTCCTGATCCCTGATTGGATGGAGTAAATTCTTTACCCAGAAGAATTCATAAATAAATAATAGTGATTAACAAATTGTAAATAATGAATTAGCAAGCACACTTGTTCCTGCACAAATATCATGCCCTTCTTCACAGGCACACGTCTATTCAAATGGGAAAAAATTCTCCCCTGTACAGAGAGCCTAGACAAGACATCTGCACCACCAACACTTCATCCCTAAAGACATGCTAACAGATCATTTGGCCCAGAGAGTTTTGGTTTTGCAACCAAAAGGTCCTTCTCTATTAATAGTGCAGTGTTATCGCTAAAAGTCCAACACCGCCAACCATCTTAGAAATGGACGGAAATGTACTTAAATGGCATAATCAAATTAACTGAGATGTAGTTAATGTAGAGCTAAAACGGGGCTCAGGGACTACACCTGCCCCTTTGCCTCACTGCCAATACTTGTGGTTTTGCAATTACATTTAAAATAAAGTTTCTCTTTGCTGTGGTTGTGTGAAAGATTCACACAAAGAACTGGGGAAACTGACTGACTATTGAGTGATAAGAGTGAAACTGACGATTAGAACGGATCGAAAATTGGAAAATTTCCATCTCAATTTCAATTTTGCAAAATCAAATTTTCTGTCAACACCCCCCCACACCTCCAACCCCCAACCAACCAAACATTTATTGAAGATTCTTGACCGCCTCTACTGACTATTCACAGAGTGCTGCTTTAATGCACAACGCAAATAAACTAAAAAACAGAGAAACATTTCCCCCCTTAACCCAGTTTCATTCAGAAACGAGAGATGTCAGGTAATACTTATAACAATAGTGGGTAAAAAAAAAGGCTGCAGACAGAAATATGACTTTTAAATTGATAGCGTCCTTTTCAAAAGTTACAATGATAGTAATAGAAAGTAAAGCCACACAAAGTTAGGATGATGAAGTGACTCAGCTCAGATCACAATATATAAAAGTAGGGAAATTCTGGGTTAAGGCTGTAACCCGGTTCGTAACTCACACCCCTGTCTATCCACTGGGCTATGCTCTAAATAAAATGCATCAGAGGGTTCACTTTCTAGTTACATTTCTCTCTTTTAGCCTTCTCCGAGGCAGCTCCTCCGGAATTTTTATTCGTGAGCCGTAACACCGGAGAGCAGTGCATGTCTGGTTGCATCAGTCATGTTGAGCTACATGATATAAAACAATACAACATGACTGAGATCACAGCCAAGAGGTGGGAGAGGCAGGGGGGGAAAAGATACGTTAAGTCAAAGCTCAGTTTTTCTGAGAAAGAAAAGAAGCAAAACATCAAATGTGCTTGGGCAGAATAATCTGGGGCAAGGGGGAAATCTTCCCATTAACTCCAGGTGGTATGCACAGTGGGCTACATGCATGTTTGGTGTAATAATAATAAATCCTAACTAATACTTTGCTGAAAAGCACAATACCATATATCTCAAAGCACATGACCGCTGAAGGTAAGTATTATTGACCCTATATAAGTAAGATGGTGGATGTATACACCAGCCAGGGAAAGCTAAACTGCAGGTTAGCCCAAAGTCCTGTCCTAAGGGCAACCTCATTGCCACAAAAGGATTCAAAACAAGAGGAAAGCGGCTCCTATCATTTGCTATCAGCCACCACAGGCCTTTACAGCTTTCGACAAACTAGGAGTGACGAGAATACGCTCTTCCTCGGGTACCTTTCCTAGGCCCCTTGCCAGGTCCCCCTAGAAGCATTTTCCACGAGGCCTTATTTCTACTCCTCACTCACTTTCTGAGGGTGAGCCAGGAGAACTCCTTTTATTGTCTCCAGCAGGGAATCATGGGATGACCAGCTGGTTCTTCACCATCATGTGCCCTGTCTGGAGGCTGCAATTCCCAGTAACTCCTGGACTTAAACGGGAAATGCCGCCATAACAGACATACCGGCTGTGCCTGTGCTTAGAGATCAGTGCTTTGTTACAGCCTCAAAATCAACCAGGAGTCTGGTGGCACCTTAAAGACTAACAAATTTATTTGGGCATAAGCTTTCGTGGGTAAAAAAACCCACTTCTTCAGATGCCTGGAGTAAAAATGACAGATGCAGGCATTGTTATACTGACACACGAAGAGAAGGGAGTTACCTTATAGGGCCAATTCAATCAGGGTAGAGGTGGTCCACTCCCAATCACTGATGAGGAGGTGCCACCGGACTCCTTGTTGATTTTGTGGATACAGACTAACACGGCTACCCCTCTGATACTTGTTACATCCTGTTTCACAGACAGAAAAACAGAAATACAAAGAGCTTCAATGACATCGCCAGTCAATGGGTACGTCGACACAGCAGCAGGAAGATGGGATTCCCAGCTAGAGTAGACGTACATGCTAGCTGCTCTTCAGCTAAAAATACTACTGTGGCCGCAGTGACACGGACTAACCACCCAAATACATACCCAAGGTAGCAGGTGGGATTGTCCTTGGGTGGCTAGCCCAAGCCACGTCCTGCCATGGTCACACTGCTATATTTAGTGCACTAGTTTGAGCAGAACTACCTCATATATGTCTGCCTGCACTGGGAATTACACCTCCCAGCTGCTGTGTAGACGTACCCAAGAGGACTCAGTTACTGAGTCCCATGCTTGTGCTTTGTGGAGTTTCAGCCATTTAAACCAGGACTGAATTTGTCTCAGTATGTTGTGTAGATATGGCTTATATATCATTACATGGGAAAAAGCAACTTCTTAACTAGGAGGGTTACAGGGGGAAAAACCCCTGATGATTTTTGAAAAATGCCATTTCCATTTGGATGAAATTTTATTTGAGTGGAAATTTTCTGACTTTCTCTAGGCCTAAGTTAAATATTTGATAATATTGTTGGATGAACTCATAAGATCCGTTTGATCTTCTATCAGCAATTTGACATCACTTCTCTGGACTGGCCCACACTGGAGTATAATGGACTGCTCACGATTTGTATTTATTTTTTCACAGTTTATTTTATGAAACATTGGAAAATATTTTGCATAAGCTGGTTGAAGCTTTTTGAATTTAAAATTTTTTCACACAAATTATTTGAAGATTTTCATCATTTTTTTATTTCCCTTTTTGGCTACAGCTCGTAATAGTAAAGATTTGAAATGTTGATGAAATATTTTCACTAAAAGTTTCTACATTGTCTTGCAATACTTTTTCATCATCTTTTAGTCAGCTCTAATATGAAGTATGTAATGCTAGAACTTTTGGAGAATCCGGTTTCCAGCTTGGATCCGTGTCTAATTGTGCGTCAGAATGGTTAAGTGTTATATAGCTCAGATTTGCCTCATTTTTTGTCTAAATGCAGCTGCTACTTGCAATATTTATTTTTAAACAGAGTATATGTCACCTTTATTTGTGTACAGAGCAACACTATGAAATAACAGGAAAACGAATTTTAAAAGTTAACACAGCTCATCTCATGTCAATTTGACAGGCATGTACGGGCTGATGAAGAATCCTTCAGTCCTGATGTGGGAAGAACAGAAGCCAGACACAACCAGATTCTCTGAAGGAAAAACTTCTTATAAATGGAAGGATGTTTGCATAACTCCGGGTAGGATAAGCTTTAGCCAGTCAAGCACATCTGAATATGTTGCTCCTCTTAGTCCCTCTCTAGACTTGGGGGGGAAAAGTATTGAAAAAAAAATGTGTCCGCCTATTTGTTTTAATGAAGACGGTTTTTAAACATCGCTTAGCACCTCCGATGACAGGGTTCAGTATCTTTAAAAATGTGGTAGCTGCTCCTGGTCAACTTTAGACACCACCCCTCACTATGGTTGACCAGAACTAGCTTTGAAAACATATTTAAAATCCCCCATTTGAAAACATACACGTGCTTTTCTAATCTAGGCAGGGCCTTACAGTAATTAGAATTTGGCAAATAATTGAGTTTGTTGTTCAATGGCCATACTGGGGGAGAGGGGGGAGAAATTGATTCAGCTGGAATGAAATGTTTCATTTAATTCTTGGGTTCCCCCCTCCCCTTTTAAGTTAATTCTTGCTAAATTTCAAAACAAAAAGTGGTAACATTTTGTTTTGAAAATATTTTTTTAAAATCACTTTTTTGGCTTTTTTTTTCCCCTGGTGTTCCCCCCACAGTCAAAATTCTTCTCTGAATTTGACCCAAATTTATGAACAAGTTTGGTCAACCTGACGCTTTGTTTTTCAGCAAATAAACTATTCACTGAAAAAATTTCACCCAGCTCTAGTTTGTTATGTGAGTAAATCATCTAGGGCCCAATCCTCTGAGATGCTGAGTACCTTTGGTTCCCACTGCTGTCATGGTTGTTGACATTTAACCCAATGGGGGTGAAGCACAAGGCACAGAAATTCTCGACAGTCTCAGTATCTTAAAGGATGTGGCCTTTATCTGGGGAAGAGTTTTCCTCATGTTTTGTTTTTCATATAGTGGACTAAATAAAAAAATGGTAACACTGTAAGGACTTATCTAGACTAATACTTAGTTTGCAGCAAGCTGAGGTGCAGAACTACCCTGCACTTGTCTGCCGTGCGCTAAGGGTAAGTCCACATCTGAACTGGGAGGTGGGATTCCAAGCTCACCTCGATGTACCTCTGCTAAGTCTGCCTGAGCTAGTGTCTAAAAATAGCAGCATGTCCGCAGTTGCATTCTTCTCTTTGCAGCCTTCCTCATGGCACTTCTCTTTCTCCCTGTGAACTATGCGGTGACTTTTGCAAAGAAGAAAAGCCAGCGGTTACTTACTAGCCTGCTGAAATCCAAAAACTGACAGGTGAGACATCATCTTCATCTCAGATACACCCAGCCTGGCAGAGCTAGGTAGGCTCCACTCATGTCACACTCCTGAGCAGACGCTGCCCCAAACTCCAAAAATCAGGGGAGTCATCCCAAAATCTGGGAACTTCAGACCCGAGGCTATTTTCAGCCCTTTTAAAACAGGGGCTGTTTGCAAAATTCAGACCTGGCTTTGGTTTTTGATGTCCAGTGCCCCCAAGAGCTGATGGTGTTCCGACTCAGAGTTTTGGTTTGGGCTAATCTCTAGTCTGGGGACATGAGACTGCAAAGTATGATTGAAATTCTTCCTATCCTGTCCGGTATCTGTCCTTGCTTTGGAAATTCCTTCCTGAAAATTCACTGGGTCTGATTCTGATCTTTCTTACACCAATATGAATGAGACGAAACTTCCCTGGCTTCACTAGGTGTACATTTACAATGTTTTAACCTTGTTGGTCCTAGGCTATTAGAGAGACAAGGTGGGTGAGGTAATATTTTCTATTAGACCAATTTCTTTGGTGAAAGAAACAAGCTTTTGAGGCCTGAGGGGTCAGATATGGAGTGATCACTTTGTGAAAACTGTTCACCCATCCATGATATGGTATTTTTGTCTTTTATCATTTTCTGTGTGAGTTCATTCGAGAGCATAATGATTGTCTTGTTTTACCCACATAGTTGTTACTGGAGCATTTAGTGCGCTAGACAAGGTACACTGCATTTTGTGATAGGCATGTGTAAGACACAGGGAGCTTGAAAGATGTGTTGTGGTGGGGGTGGGGTATTGATCATCATAGCAGGGCACATATGTCTCAGTCCTCATCCTCAAAGGAAACCCACAGAACACCTTCAAAAGATGATAACTTTGCTAGACACTAAAAATCATGGACATAGAAGAGACACTGTTTTAATGAGCCATAAATCCAATCTGTAATCCACTAACCCTTCTTTGTCCTATGACTGCAGAGATGTTAACTGCCTAGTTCACCTTGAATGGTCTCTTGCAACATGTGTTAACTCCTTACGCTAAACAATCTGTTCCACCTTGTATTTAGCTGGCACCCTCTGAGTACATTTCCCAGATCCAAAGAAGAGCTCTGTGTAAGGGTGAAATCTTGTCTTTCTCACCAACAGAATTTGGTCCAATGAAAGATATTACCTCACCCATCTCACTAGATGTATGCCAATATTAACCTTTTCCTGCAAAGCCCATGTGCTTTAACCTATGTCACATCACATGATGTCACTTACTTTTATGCTACCAAAAAACCTCCAAGGCAGAACCTTCCTCTGAGCCTCCCATTGGGTTCTGGGTTGCATGCTTATTCAAGGCTCAATTCTGCTCCTGCAAGCACTTCCACTGAAATCCGTGGGACAACTTAGGAGGGAAGAAACCAGTCAGCACTGGTGGGAGAGTCAGGGCTTTAGACTGTAAACTACGTGGGGTGAGAACAATGGGCCAGATCCTGTGGAATTCTTCAGTCAATGGAGTTACCGTGGATTTGGATTGGCATCAGAGCAGAATTTGTCCAGGCCAATCTCTAATATCGAGACATAATGATGTGCAAGATGCCTCAAACTCGGGACCTGAACTAGCCACCTGTTCGTTTCCACAGTGAATTTAAGGTGTTTGTTCTGAACTATAAACCCCTAAATGGCCTGTGACCTGTGTGCATGATGGGCCATCTCTCCCCCACTGCAATGCTAGCACAGCTGCAGGCAGTGGAAGCCCTTAAGACGGAACGGATAGGAAAGAGAGCTGCTGGCAAGGTGCGCTCCATGAGGGTCCCTCAACTTTGGAACTCAATCCCCTGCTTGGTCCAAGGTAGCTAAAGAGCATTGACCTTCAGGGTATACTGCAAAGGCCCATTTACTTACCCATGCTTTTGGGGAAGGAGGAGTAGGGTAGAGACTGCCTTTGTACATGAGGTGGGTCATGTTTGGGTTTCTTCTCACTACTGATTGGCTTTTTTATTGGTTAAAGGCAAGAAGAGGCTCCTAGTTTAGTATGTATGAGCATACTTCTTCTGGGTGGTAAAAGCACCGCAGAAGTATTCAGGTAATCCCATTGATTTCAGTGAGAGTTAGGCATCTAAATACCTTTGAGGCTCTGGGCCCTAGAGCCTGATCAAAAGCCCAGTAAAGTCTTTGTATTGACTTCAATGGATTAGACCTCAGAGCTTGGCACAGATGCTTTTTGAAAGCAATATTAGAAATGGAAATAAATCCATATCGACTTCTCTCTCATTTGGTCTGCACATGCTCACCAGTGGCTATGCAATAGTAGTGATGATGTGATATGGACAGGAAAACAGTTCAGTTGGAACGGAATAATTTGCATGAAATCAGAGTGAATGGAATTGTTCAGTGCTGAAGAAAGAGATTAACGCCCCCCCCACCCAATACATTTATTTCAGCATGGAAGGAAACTTGTGGAATGACTCAACGGGTTAATAATGCCACAGTGAAAAGGAGCTGCAGGGAGGAATAGCTTAGAACAGGACTGACTGATTCCTGACTTGCAAGAATCAAGTGCTGAATGGTGTCTTCAAACTTAGTCATAAGTCAATGAGAAAACATTGTGAATTAGATCTGGATAGAAGACTATTCCCCTAATTGTATTGCGGGTCTGCATCCAAATCACATTTGTAACCAAGAACATGGTTAATGTTGAAATTTTACTGGGATAAATGATCTAAGATGGAAGGAAATAATGAAAAACTCTCCTGAAAGACTGCTGAATGTTAAGCTTTTGACATACGTTGTGCTATGACTTGGCTTAATTGATGGACAAACTGTTGGTCTTTCATCTTTCAAATTGCAACTCAGAATTATCATTACACATGTGAAATGTAGTCCAGTCCCGGCCCACGGAAAAGAACTGCAGTTAAATGTCAAACTGAGCCCAAACTAACCATTTGAACTCAACCATATAAAAAAAATTTTGTTTTGATGAAAGCTGTTGAAATGAAATGTTCTTACATTTCTGAATTGAAAGTTTTGGTTTCTAGCCAAAAATGTTTGGTCTTCAGTTTTTCACCAAGAAGTCAAAATTTTCTGCGGTAAGCAGACACTTTTGGTTTTTTAATTCATTTAGTCAAACACCCGATTTGCAGTTGAAAAACAGTTTCAATGGAACATTTTTAATCAGCTCTGGTGAGCAATAACATTTTGTCCAGAAATTCCTTGTGCAGTTTCAGATGGATAATGTATTCTTTATTTTCCCCGCTAAACTGTTGTGTATCATTGATGTGGGCTTTTAAATAGCTGCTGTTTCACGCATGGTTAAATGATTCCTATTTGTATTCACAGTGGTATGTATAGCCTGATTGTACAGTCCTTATTTGGACAAAACACCTGTTGGCGTCAATGGAAATTTTATTTGCTTAAAGATACGATGATAGGCTACAATTTGTTTATAATGCTTTATGATCCTTTGGGATAAAAGGAACGATACATTTATAAAGTTATGGCTTTAAGGCAATGCTTTTGTGAAACCCAATTATGATATACCTGCCCTTAAAATATTTTAATACAAATTAGCTACATCAAAGTAATGCAGAAGTTATATGTTGATATTTTCAAAGCTGTCTAGGGGATTTGAACGCCAAACTCCCTTCAGTTTTAGTAGGAGTCAGCCACCTAAATTCTTTAAGCAGTCTTGAAAATCTCAGTCATAATGTACAACAACACTGACATAATTCACTGTTAAAGCTACCACCTTTGCACTCTTATTATCATCATATGTCCCCATTTAAAAGCCAAAAGGCAACCTAATTTTGCCAGACCAAAACAGATACACAAAAAGCAGAGCTGGTCAAAATTATTAATTCTTTTATTTTTTAAAGAGTTCTTTTTTCTGAAGCAAATGTTTTTCCTTTCCCCATCCCCACCAAAAAATAGAAAAATGGAAAAGGAGAGAAAAAACCTAAAAAATGAAAAACAAAAACACAACTTCATTTTAGGTTTCAAAATTAATATATTTTCATGTTTTCAATATTTTTTTTTTTTGGCAGAACACTGACAAAATTCAAGAGTTTTGAGAACATTTTCTGGAAAACAATTCCACCCCCCGCCCCCCCATCACCCCCAAACATACCATTTTCCAGCCAGCTCTAATGAAAATGCAGCTGGGCTACAAATGTTCCCATGGCAACTAAACCCTCAAATTCAAGAAGTGACAATGGAAATGACAGCTGAGCACTAAAGCCCTGAACCTTCTCCCATTTAACTCAATGGCAAAATGCCCATTAATTTCACACATGCAGGACCAAGCTGTAAATACACCTGCCTTTCCTGGGTAACCCTCTCAGAACATTTCCCAGCCAAAAAGGTTTTTTTTACATTACATGAGCACTGACATTCTTTCCATTTTCAAAAATATCATCATGGCAAATGTTAAAACCAATCACATTCGTTGCCAGCTGCCTTTCTGAGCAAAGCCACAGTCCCTAGATGCCAACTCTAGCAATGCAGTCCAAAAACACAGTACAAGACCAATATCAGTACAATTCTACTGGGAGTGGTAGAATACCTTGCTGTATTTTCAGGCCTGGTGCTGCAGACTTCCCTCACACGACTAGTGTTTACTCACATGAGTAGTCATACTGAAGCCAAATCCAACTGAGTACGGGCTACGCACCTGCATAATGATCTGCGGGGCTGGAGTTTAAGATAAGAAGGTCTTTGGGGGCGGGAATACCATTTTATCTGCTCATATCACTGCTAAAAGCACTGTAATGCAATGCAAATAATAAATAGCCATTATGGTGGTGTGATTTTATTTTATTGTTGCTAACTTGATCAATAAAAACATTGAATATGCCCTCTTATCTGACCCACATGCTTGAGTTTCTTTTATATGTAACTTCAGAAAAATACAGAATGTATCCACGTGTTTGAATGTCCTTGTAGCTCAGTTATCAGTATACTAACCTATGGGCCAGGAAAGTGTGGGTTCAAATCCCATTCCCTGGCTCACACACAATACAGCATAATAATAATTCCAGCTGTTAGAGGTACCATGCGTCATACTACATGTTGAGCTGAGCTCCTCTTCAAGTTTGTCTTTTCCAATGCTGGTATTCCTCCCTTTTCATTCAGAAGGGTTTGAGCTTGAGCCGTATCTTTCGGGTCAGTCTGGTCCCAGCTGGGAGCATGGCTCTCAGAGTTAGGATTTCATGTGTAGAACTCTGCCCCTAAGAGTGCCCATCTTGGATCAGCTACTATTCATTTAAAGTCCCCTGTTTCCATCTGCCATTCTGCATGGCTAGAGTGGCAGTGTTTGACACAGGGAGAGTCTGCTGTTAGGTCGTCGTGTCTGGTTAATGACCATTATCCCACTCATACGTTGCTGAGTAGTACCTTACTACACGAGTAATCTTATTGGGTTAAGCAAGACTAGTTATAGAGTAAGGTGCCACTCAGGGAGAGTAATGGTGTCAGAACCTGGCCTTAAATAATCAATTTGTTTTACATAACTCCATTTGGGACCTGGGCACAGATTCTTTAAATAAATAATTTTAAAAAATATATAATCCCCCCCAAAATCCCTATATACTTCCCCCCAAAAAATATATACTCCCCCCAAAATCCCTATATACTTCCCCCCAAAAATATATATACTTCCCCCCCCCAAATCCCTATATACTTCCCCCCAAATCCCTATATACTTCCCCCCCCCAAAATATATACTTCCCCTCCAAATCCCTAGGGACCTCTGAGTTCTTCTTCAACAAAGCAGTTTCCTTGTCCCCTCATTCTCTGCCCCTTTCCCGACCTACTTACTTCATACTTACAATTTTCTCCTCTCCTCTAGCTGTGCTCCATAAACTTTGAAACAGACCTGCACTTAGCATTGAATTGGGCTTCCAGGTAATGGATCAGATTCTCAACTAGAGTAAATGAGTGTAGCTTAGCTGACTTCAGTGGTTAGCTTTGCAGGATACACAAAAAGGTGACTAAACAGACAAAGGAAGGAGGACAGGATAACAATGGGGATAGGTGTGATTGCACAACTTAGTTATCGCAGTGCTGACAGTAGTTACTTTTGACAGAGTAGGTCATGCTGGTGTGAGTGGCACTGTGCGTGAAAGACAGCAAAGGATACCATAGAATCTCTATGGATAGACATTCCATGCTTAAATAATAAGAATATAGCACCACGTGACCAGGATGGTGATGGTGATTGTAAAATGCTCCAGGAGATTAGAGAGGCTATAAAAATAGAAAACTCAATAATAATGGGGGATTTCAACTCTCCCCATTTTGACTGGGTACATGTCACCTCAGGACGGGATGCAGAGATAAAATTTCTAGACACTATAAATGACTGCTTCTTGGTGCAGCTAGCCCTGGAACCCACCAGAGGTCAGGCAGTTCTTGATCTAGTCCTCAGTGGAGCACAGGATCTGGCCCAAGGGGTGAATATAGCTGAACTGCTCAGTATAGCGACCATAATATAATTAAATTTATCCTTGGGGGGAGGGGAATACCTAAGAAGCCCACCACCATAGCATTTAACGTCAGAAAGAGGAACACAAAAATGAGGAAGCGAATTAAATGGAAATTGAAAGGTACAGTCACAAAAGCTGCCAACTGCCTGGAAAATTTTTTAAATACACCAAGCTCAACTTAAATGTATACCCCAAATTAAAAAACATAGTAAGAGGACCAAAAGAGTGCCACCATAGCTAAATAACAAAGTAAAAGAGGCAGCTAGAGGCAAAAAGGGCATCCTTTAAATATTAGAAGTTAAATCCTACTGAGGAAAACAGAAAGGCGCATAGGTGCCGACACTGCAGATGCTCCGGGGCTCAAACATCCACAGAAAAAATAGGGGGTGTTCAGCACCCATGAGCCATAGTGGTTCTGGGCTCCTGTTGAGTTTCATACCTGAGGTCTGCTCACAGCCCAGGTCCCAGAGGCAGTGTGGAATGTGAACAGTTCTGTGCTGCTCCAAGCTTCTGCCCTTTTGGCAGGGGGTCTGTTTTTAAACAGAGGCCGAATGATTAAGATAACAAAAGGCTTGTCATTAAATTAAATTAAGGATCCTTAGATGGTCCTGAAAGCATTGCCAGGCACTCCAGTTAAAGATAGGAAACAAGGGGTAGGAATAAATAGTGCCCTTTTCAGAATGGAGAGAGGTAAATAGCGGGGTCCCCCAGGGGCCTGTGCTGGGATCAGTGCTGTTCAACATATTCATAAATGATCTGGAAAAGAGGGTAAACAGTGAGGTGGCAACATTTGCAGATGATGCAAAATTTCTCAGGACAGTTAAGTACAAAGCTGACTGCAAAGTGATCTCACAAAACTGGCAACAAAATGGCAGATGAAATTCAATGTTAAACGCAAAGTAATGCACATGGTAAAATATAATCCCAACTATACATACAAAATGATGGGATCTAAATTAGCTGTTACCTGTCAAGAAAGTGATCTTGGGGTCATTTGAAGTACTCTGGAAGCATAGTTTTAAGAATCCTTCTCATTGTGCCTGTATCATCCTGAACTGCGGAACACTCTCCAGCTTCAGAAGACTTAAAAATTATCTCCAGTCATCAATGGGACAGATGCAACTGAATAACGTAGTTGTCCTTAACGTGCATCAAGACCATACCAGGGAACCAGATGTAAATAAGATTGCTGACAGCTTCATCCAGAAAGCTACAGTGAGACCTAATGTCTTTAAACGGGGACTTTAGTGAAGACAGCTTGTAGGTGTTTGCAATGAGTTTCATATACTGTAATTAATGATAATGTAATTATGTAGTTCTTAAGAATTTAATTATTAAAGTAGTGAAGCATAAACTCTGGCAAGACAAGTGTAAAAGTGCAGTTAGGCAGGCCAAGAAAGAATTTGAAGAGCAACTAGCCAAAGATTCAAAAACTAACAGCAAAAAAAAAAAAAATTTAAGTACATCAGAAGCAGAAAGCTTGCCAAACAATCAGTGGGGCCACAGGATGGTCAAGATGCTAAGAAGATAAGGCCATTGCAGAGAAATTAAATTAAGTCTTTGCATCAGTATTCACTTGCAGAGGATGTGAGGGAGATTCCCACTCGTGAGCCATTTTTTTAGATGACAAATCTGCAGAACTGTCCCAGATTAAGGTGTCACTAGAGGAGGTTTTGGAACAAATTGATAAAATTAAACAGTAATAAGTCACCAGGACCAGATGATATTCACCCAACAGTTTCGAAGGAACTCAAATATGAAATTGCAGAACTACTAAGTGTTGTATGTAACCTATCACTTAAATCAGCTTCTGTACCAGACGATTGGAGGATAGTTAACATGATGCCGATTTTTAAAAAGGCTCCATAGGCAATCTTAGCCATTACTGGCCAGTAAGCCTGACTTTGGTACCAGGCAAATTGGTTGAAATGATAGCAAAGAAGAGAATTATCACACACATAGATGAACACAATTTGTTGGGGAAGAGTCACAGCTTTTATAAAGGAAAATCATGCCTCACCAATCCATAAGAATTTTTTGAGGGGGTCAGCAAACATGTAGACAACGGTGATCCAGAGGATATAGTGTACTTGGACTTTCAGAAAGCCTTTGAGAAGGTCCCTCACCAAAGGCTCTTAAGCACAGTAAGCAGTCATGGGATAAGAGGGAAGGTCCCCTTATGGATCAGCAACTGGTTAAAATGCAGGAAACAAAGGATAGGAATAAATGGTCAGTCTTCAGACTGGAGAGAGGTGGTGTCCCCCAGGGATCTATAAGTGATCTGGAAAAGGGGTCAAACAGTGAGGTGGAAAAAATTGCAGATGATACAAAATTACTCAAAACAGGTATGTCCAAAGCAGAGTGCAAAGAGTTACAAAGGGATCTCTCAAAACTAGGCAAGAAAATGGCAGATGAAATTCAATGCTGATAAATGCAAAGTAATGCACATTGGAAAACATAATCTGAACTATCCATACAAAATGATGGGATCTAAATTAGTTGTTACCACTCAAGAAAGAGACCTTGAAGTCATTGACGATAATTCTTTGAAAACATCCATTCAATGTGCAGCAGCAGTCAAAACAGCTAACAGAACATATGGAACAATTAGGAAAAGGATAGATAATAAGACAGAAAATATTATATTGCCTTTATATAAATCCATGGTACACCCACATCTTGAATACTGTGTGCAGTTCTGGTTGCCCTTTTCAAAAAAGATATATTAGAAATGGAAAAGGTACAGAGAAGGGCAACAAAAATGATTAGGGGTATGGAACAGCTTCCATATGAGGAGAGATTAAAAAGACTTTTCAGCTTGGAAAAGACATGACTAAGGGGGGGAATATGATAGAGGTCTATAAAATCATGAATGGTGTGGAGAAAGTAAATAAGGAAATGTTATTTATCCCTTCACATAGTATAAGAAACAGGGGTCTCCCAATGAAATTAATAAGCAGCAGGTTTCAAACAAACAAAAGGAAGTACTTCTTTATACAACACATAGTCAACCTGTGGAACTCATTGCCAGGGGATGTTGTGAAGGCTACATCTCTAACAGGGTTCAAAAAAGAATTAGATAAGTTCATGGAGAATGGGTCCATCAATGGTTCTTAGCCAAGATGGACAGGGATACCACCCCATGGTCTGGGTGTTCCTACCCTCTGTCTGCCAGAACCTGGGAGTGGACAACAAGATGGATCACTTGATGATTGCCTGTTCTGTTCATTCCCTCTGCAACACTTGGCATTGGCCATTGTTGGAAGACAGGATACTGGGCTAGAAAGCCCATTGGTCTGATCCAGTATGGCCATTTTTATGTTCTTGTGTTGAAACCTTGGCCAGATCTTGTATGTGCTAAGAATTAGTTACATATGCAATTTATTTAACACAGTATTATTTATGATTTATTGTCAAATATCCTTGTGGGGCATTTTGGTATTGGACAGCCACAGGCCTTTCTTATGTTACTTATTGTTGATAAAATTTTGTTTGGGCAAGGAGAAAAAAAGTTGCCTTCAGCTGTTTTTTTGAAATCCCCAAAGGGACTAATAAGGACTGTCAGGCAGCTTCATGACATGTAAAAGTTAATTCATCCGGAGTACGAGTTTAGGATAATGCTAATTACATTATAAAGGGCTAAAATTGTCTGAGCTGAGAGGAGAGAATTTCTCATGGTTGTCTCCAAGAAATTAACTCAAATTTAGGACCAGATCCTCAACAGTTGCAAAATGGCCTTGCTCCAGCTTCATTGATTTCATGAATAGAACTAGCTGATTTACGCCAGCTGAGGATCTGTCCCCAGAGGCTCAAAGACTAGCTTTGGTTGTGCCATTTATAAATTTTAGTCGTTGAGCAGTTCCACATAATTGCAACAGTAAATGCTACAGGCTATGTCTGTTCAACGAACCCTGTACGCAATGTTCCAAAAAAACTGGGACACGGAAATATATGGTCATGAGATTGGTTTGATTTAACATCTCTGATTTATGCTGGCATTCCCTGAAAAAGAAAAGAAAAAAAGAAAAAAAAGAAACCAGCAGAAAACAACAACTCCAGGCAATGTTATTGTATCAACTCTTAGAAAGTCTGAACAGGAAGCACTACAAGAGAGGCTATTGTTTTTGTTCTTGGTTTTGGCTGAGATTTTATATATATATATTATATATATATATATTTCCTGGGCTTTTCCAGGAGCACAAAGTTAAATTGTAACATTGCATGATTTAAGCTACATAAGCATTTTTTCCACAGTCATGGCTGTACATCCACCAACCAGCTTCTCTGGGGAGCCCATTCAGTTGTGCTTTTCACTGCGTGGAATCATGGGACAAAATAAGGGAAAGGCTTGAGGCTAGTTTAACGTATGCCTGGGGCTGAGCTCAGAAAACAGTGTCCCCTCCGAGATCCTCCCCGCACTGGTGTGCACAAACAGAGGCAAACTCTGATAACTCACCACCACCAACTAATGTCATATGCATATACACAGTTTCTTGTACTTGAATAAGATTGTAATATCAAATCTAGAGCTGGGTTTGACTAGCAAAATTCAGATTAGGTCTAGATTTGAAACTATTAACATTATAATTATTTTTTTGCACCTAGAAGCCCTGATTGAAGTCATGACCTTATGCCAAAGATTTATGCACATGTTCAACTTTATATACTGTGACTAATTCCATTGATTCTATAGAGCTAATCACAGTGCATAAAGTAAAGTACTTGCATAAGTCTTTGCAGTATTGGAGCAGAAAAGACAGTGACTGATTTGAAAAATCTTACAAAATTTTGTGACTCTAAATGACAGGACAGTTAAAAGGTAGGAAGAGGGGAAGTGACTTGCCCAGGGTTAGGATGGTCAGTGGCAGAGTTGGGTCTCCTGAATCCCATTCCTGTGTCTGTTCACTAGATAATGTTGACTCCTTGACTGAGATCTGGGTAACAGGTTTTAACCTTTATTACAAAACATCTGAATTCAAAAATCTGAATCCAGATCTAGGTGCAGACATTCCCCCTGCCAAAAGTTCGGGGATGTTTGGATTTAGGATACCAGTTTCAACCCCACCAAATGTGGGTAATACCATTGACTAATCAGTCACCCAAATGAGAGTACTTGCATGAGTGACACACTGCAGGGGATTGGACCTGTAAAATGAGTGCACAACTTGATCAAACAGGTGATCGTCTGATGCCTTCTTTGTGTAATATACACACTGGATGCTATTCTTTTTCAGTGCAAATTCTGTAGTGGAAAGATACAGAACATGTTTCTACCTTTTGAAGATAAAAATGAACACTGTGCTAAAGTTACTTAAATGTACCAGGGAATGGCAGAGTATATTAGACCTGCATTGTCCTAGATCAGTGGTTCCCAAACTTGTTCCACCGCTTCTGCAGGGAAAGCCCCTGGAGGGCCGGACCAGTTTGTTTACCTGCCACGTCCACAGGTTTTGCCGATCGCGGCTCCCAGTGGCTGCGGTTTGTTGCTCCAGGCCAATGGGAGCTGCTGGAAGCGGCAGCCAGTAGATCCCTCAGCCCACGCCACTTCCAGCAGCTCCCATTGGCCTGGAGCAGCGAACCGCGGCCACTGGGAGCTGCAATTGGCCAAACCTGTGGACGTGGCAGGTAAACAAACTGGTCTGGCCTGCCAGGGGCTTTCCCTGCACAAACGGCGGAACAAGTTTGGGAACCACTGTCCTAGATGATGAATTTGAAATATCTGCTTTGTAAAAATCATTCCTGATTCCCCCAGGTAATAGAGTCCTTCTGAAGAGAACATAATCAAACTACTGTAAAATCATATGTTGAGAGAAACGTCAAAGACCCAACGTCTCACCCCACACAGCATCTAATATCTGCACATAACCACTATAGCTGTAAGAACTTGGGGAAACCTGGCCCAGCCATCAAGCTATTTCTTCACAGTAAAAATAAAAAGAGGAAGCTTGAGAGTCCAGAAATTAACAGAGGGAATGTGAGCGAGCAAAAGGATTGAGAGGGCATGAGGGAGCTGCTCACAGGAGACTTGAAGCCTGGAGCAGGCTTACTAATTGAGTTAGCCAGGGACCCCGGTTTCAGGGAGTGAGCTTCAAGCAGCTGGTTCCTTATGAAAATGCTGAAGCGATTCTTGAAGGGAGCAGACTCATGGAAATCTGTCAGGGCGTTGTTATACCAATAGAATAAAAACCAGCAGGATCTTATTAAGAGGGATAAGGCAAAGATGCCACATCTATTGTAAATATAATACTAAAGCAAAAGATAAAAGTAAACAACATTGTTTGACTACTTATTCCTTATACACACACACATTATTTATTATATATAGATATAGATATAGATATATTCACACAATCATTTATTCAAGTTCCATATAGGTGTTATAGTTACCAGCCTAGAAGTTGCTCATGCCAAGTTACTGGCCAGGTATCTTGGTCATGAGGATGGAGCCAAGTCTGTGTAGGATGCACCTGATGCTCCTGGAGGCTGGCAGCAGAACCAGAGACTCAAAGTCCTCAGTCTTCAGAGTCCATTCTTATAGGAATTAATTGCTATGTTAGTCTATGGGAGCTGTTTCATCCTGCTGTTGCTGACTCAATCAGCAGATGGCACATTCCTGGTGGCTCCACACTGTCCAAAGTTTGTGTTTCTCATCCTTCCAGGTGATGGGGTGGATCCCAGTTTACCCTCAGGGGGTTGTCTGGTGGTCCTACTTGACACGTTCTTCATCTGATGGATACTTCCTTTCTAGGCTGGCACCTCCCTAACCATTCATGTACATCAAGCATTCATCAACATACATTCCATATCTTAACCATATTTTAATTTACCGTCTCCACCACTTTCGGGGTGTGTGCTAATTCATTTGAGACTCCCGGCCCTTTAATCACAGAGGGTGGGGATCTGTTCCTAGGAGCCGTTGCTGTTACAATGAAGTGAAAGTCACTTAACGGCTTATAGCATTTGTTTACATTGTATCAATTACTTCAAGAACAAAGTTAATTAACTTGTTTGTAAGTTTTACATAGTAATAAAGTATCTTTCACAGGACAGATACAATCAATGGTTTCTACAGACAGTAGCTTACAAGTTTACTTGGTGAAACTGTTGGATTTTAAAGTGCGTGGGACAAATTATGGTCACTGTCACTTGGGGGAAATCACTGTTAGTACCTTCTTTAATATTCCTACAGCGTCAGCTCTGAGCAAGGCAGGTGCAAACTGAACCCCAGAGCAGTTCATCTCCTAAGAAATGATAAAAGGACCCTGTGAAGGAACCCAGGCTCTGAAGTAAGGGCCATGCCCTGGGATCGACTTTGGGTTTTACTTTGGAGTTCATTTTGTCTGAATAAACCCAGCCCCAGTACAGGTGATGATTGGATGAGCAGGCATGGGGAGTCTGTGTAAAAGGGCCTGGAGAAGGGAGAATAAAGTTCAGGGCACTGCAGAGGCACTGCAGAGGCACTCCAGCTACAAGGGGGCAACAGGGGGCCGCCAACTCAAGCCCAAGGAAAAAACAAGCACAGCAAAACATGAAAGAAAAAAAAAACCTAGTCAAGCGAAAGAGATAAACGGAAAGAAGAGCTGAAGCGCTAACCAAATGCTTTCTACCAGACAAATGGCTCAAACATACAAAACTAATACCAGTGTTCACAGGAGCATTAGAGGTGGAAAAGGGCTGCCCAGTCATCTAGTCCTTTCATAGTCCTTTCATTCCCCTGCATTATAACAGGAATGTCCCTACGTACCCTTCATGAGTGCTTCAAGTAGCCTGCTCTGGATTATTTCCAGTGATTGGGCATCAGTACTAGCCTCTGAAAATGATTCCATACTCTGTCAGGACTTAGGGCCTGATCCAAAGCCAATTGAAATCAATGTGCCTCTTACCATCAGGCCTTTATGACTGCGGTGTCTAACCTAGCTCTGAATTACCCCTCCCTGCACCTCCCCGAACAAGGCCTCATTTGTAAAATGGAGGTCCTCTAGATATTTGTAGGTTCTTCTCATGCTGTCTTGAAGAATCACATTCTCCTCTCAGCTACTCCAGTACCAGTCTGGAGATGCAGCAATGACATGAGCTGGGTTACTCTAGATTTACATTGGGGTAACTGAAATCAAAATCGCTCCCTGTCCTCATCCACCCACCCCCTCAGAGCTTTCTAGCTATCTGGCCTTCATCTTCTCCTCATACATTTTACTGGATAAATGTAGTGTAAATCGGTCTTTCCTCATAACAACTGTCCCAACTCTCTCCTTATTACAGTAGTCTCATCCTAGAGCACATCCAGTTTGTCAGTAACATTTCTGGGTTCAAAAGTACACTCAGGTTCTGATCCAACAAAGCGTTTACACACGTACATGGATAGTCCTATGGAGGTCAAGGGGTTGATTCACATGCTTGACGTTAAATATATGCTAACTGCTTCATTAGGTCCTCAGTGCGGCTAGATCAATGACATGAAAATCCAAAACAATCCCACCTAGAGTGGTGTAACGCTTGCGATTATAAACACACAAAAGTCAGGAAATGTAAAGTGCTGGTCCCCATGGATAGTATGGATGAGTATATTCTTCATTACCTTGCACTTGTCTACTCTATGTTGAATTCATTGGCTATTGGGCTGCTCAGTTATTTAGTTCTGTTCGATTCATTCAGAGATTCTAAAGCCAGAAGAGCCCATGATGATGATGTAGTCTGACCTCCTGTATAACACAGATCTTATTGTCTTTTTCTAACCCTCCTTGTCAATAACGTTGTGACAGCAGCAAATTTTGCCATCTTGTTATTCATCTCTTCCTCCAGAGAGTTAATGAATTGATTGGTCCCAATTTAAACTGGGACAGACCCATTATTGAGACATCCTTTGCATTTTAAGTGCCTTTAATGCTTCTGAAAGGTATTATACTGACAGCTCTGGAGACCTAGGGCCAATTGCTCTCCTGGTGCAAAATGGCACAGCTCCATTCAGATCACTGGGACCATACGAGCTTACACCAGCAGAACATTTGAGCTCTGTTTCTCTCTACTTATCCCTGAGCTCTGGGGCCACATGCTTCAGCTCCCTGTGAGGAAGCAGGATGCTGAAAGGTTGAGATGGGATGCAGCCGACAGAGGCGGGGCTGACATACGGCAGGGAGCAATCTAGCCCTTCCTAATGGATGGAGTAGATTGTGCTTCCTTGTGTTCATAGAGCTTCCTTGGAGATACTGCGTCTCAGAGACTGGTCTCTCCATTGTTCCTCCAGGTGTGGTACAACTCTGCACCACCCCCTCCTCAGGGCTTTGGCTTAAATGCAGCCATCTTGCTGACGGTGGTGATAATGCCAGTGATCTCTTCTGCCCATAGTCTCATTGAATCAAATATCATTACTCACACAAATAAGGGCTCATCAGTTTGAGTAAAACTGGCACAGTGAGGCCTTAAGTATGAAGCGTGGTTGTTTGTCACTCTCCACAGTGCTAGTCATTCACCTCTACTCCACTTGGCTGTAATTCAAGTGACTGACTGACTCAGGGCCCAACTCCCACTCAGACTAACCTTCTGTTTGGGGTGGACTTATTCTGTTTCTCTCCCTGCCTGTTACTTGTTTCTCAGCACAGGCTGGACTCCTGCTCTTAGGCCTTGCTTTCATTCCACACGTGTTCTAGGAAATCACACCATTCCTTCCCCACAATGCATTTCCCCAAAGCAGCAAAAAAAACCCCTCAGGTTATATCAATTACCCCTGGCTAAAATTAACTTTACTCAATCAGAACCAGGCATCTGTTCCTGCTATCACAGTCTGACGCAAAATCATTATTCTTCAGAGAAGGTTTCAAAGAAACCCAGTACAGTTTCCTGTTTAAAGCGGGCAGAGTTTGCTCTCCAGTCTATCCTCCACCCCTGCTGCCCTGCCCAGTAAGAAGGGGGTAGAGGTGCGTCAGGAAAGGCAAGCCAAGGGCACTGGGTGTGGTTGAGAGACGCTCGACTATGCCTCAATCTTTGCTGGCAGAAGCTTTGCTCTTGCAGTGCAATTTAAAGCTGCTCCCCTTCCGTTTTAAATTACACTAGGGCTGAGCAAAGCAGAATCAAGGAGACGTTATCCGGTCCCTGTCAGCTCCCAAGCCCTCCAGGTGCCCAAGTTTTGCTCAGATTCAGTGGAGAATTGAGCCCATTGGGATCACTAACGGACACAGGGTTAAATCTGCGCAGGACTGGAGCCTAGATTCACAACTGAGATTGCATTTTCAACACTTTCATCTGATTAAGAGATGTTGTCAACCTCCATCCATTTATTGGTAAACAATTCAGGAAGGGAACTGAAATGTTTTGAAACCTCGAACCTGACTAAAGGCCAATTAACTCAATGGCAGTCTCTTATTTCAATGGGCTTTAGCTAAGGCCCTTAATGTTAACACAGCTGGCACAGCCCTGTAGATTAACTGCTGAATACATGTTGTTGGCCTGACCTGGGAAAAAATAAATTCTTATCAAATCTATTTCATGGAGAAAAGGAAAAACCTATTAACAAATAGAAAAGCACTGGGAATACGTCTGAACACTGTCTAGCTGCTGCTATTATTTAAAGAAACTGGTGCCAGCAAGACAGCTCTTTTGTAAGGTCAGCACTTAGCCACCTATTATGCCATTTATTATTTAACAACCTTTGCTTCATATAAAGAACAGGAGTATTGTGGCACCTTAGAGACTAACAAATTTATTAGAGCATAAGCTTTCGTGGACTACAGCCCACTTCTTCGGATGCATTAGTCTCTAAGGTGCCACAATACTCCTGTTCTTTTTGCGGATACAGACTAACACGGCTGTTACTCTGAAACCTTTGCTTCATATGTCGCTTTTAAAAAAGCAGACATGCTCCTGCCATCATGGCAAGAAGTTTCTAAACCCTGAACTGCTAACTGAACACAGCACCGTGGTTTGGATCAGGGCCGGCTCTGGCTTTTTTGCCGCCCTAGGCAAAAAAGCCACCCGCCGCCCCCCCAGCGCAGCAGGGGAGGGTGCAGATCCCGGCTACAGGCCCGCAATACCTGACCGGCCGGAGCACTGGGGGGAGGGCGGTGAGCCTGGCCGGGGCCCCGCTGCGCCACCCCCCTCCAGGCACCACCCCAAGCACATGCTTGGTGGGCTGGTGCCTGGAGCCGGCCCTGGTTTGGATTCTCATTGGCATGGAGGCCCCTTAGCACTGTTCTAGGAGCGTACCTGGGTCCTAAAGTGTAATGTATGCCCTTCTTAAGGCCCCTTTCCACTGCCGGAGTGGTGTAGAAAGGGCCTGGGTGCCACTGAGAATCAGGGCCAGAGCTAGAAACAGAATTTAACTGGTGTGTATGATATTTGAATTCAGAAAATGTAATTAAGCCACTTACCGAGAGAACCACTAAAGATGGGCCAGAAGCACAAGCTCAGAGCCAGACACTGTAGGTGGGAAATGGTCATAATCCAGACGTGAACATAGATCCAGAGTTTTCAGTTAGTGCCTTCAGCCGCAACTTCCAAACCTGGGTGCTCCGAGTATGGCTCTTAGATTCACCGTTAGGCTCCTAACCCAAAGGGGCCTGATTTTTTCAGAGGGTCTGAGAACCTGCAGTCCCCATTCAGTGGGCATTGTGGGTGCTCAGCACCTCTGAAAAACAGCCCTCTTTCCTTTGGGCACCTCACTATAAATGCAGGATGCATCCAGGTATGGAAATGTTGGCCCAAACAACCTTTGGGGGGAGACCCCTGTAGGCTACGCCTACTGTACTGAACAGTTCAGGAGGCACAGAACAGAACTGAGCCCTTTATTATTAAGAATAATCCCTAGTTCTTCTCTAGTACTTTTCATTACTAGATCTCAAAGCACTTTACAAGGAAGTCAACATCATCATCCCAATTTTACGGATGGAGAAACTGAGGCAGGGGACGGTGAAGAAACTTGCCCAAGATCCAGTGTCAGAGCCGTGACTAGAGACTCTCAGGTCTCCTGAATCCCAGTCCAGTGCACTATCCTGTAGGCCACACTGCCTTCCTACAGTTTCTATACTGTATGGACTACAATGTAGTCACTACACGGTCCTAGAAACTTTATTACCTTAGCCAAGATCAAAAACGTAGTCTGGCACACTGTTCACCTAATGAGGGGCCAGAATGTTATCCTGTGCAGTTGCTTAGGCGTGTGTGTGTGTATGTGTGTGTGTGTGTACATTTGATAGCACTGCAGGCAGCTGGAAATTGAGCCGTATCATAGACTCCATGCATTATTTATTGATGGTACTTTCTAGGAGAAATCAAATATGTTGATTAGATTCCTTCTGAACAGCATCAGTAGGGTTTATGAATGCAAGGCAGGGGGCTGACTGGCAGCTGGATAATGCCTGTAGCATCCCTTACAGGGATCTGATTGATTTCAATGGGCTTCCGATTAGGCTATTAGCCCTTTCTTCTCCCAAGTATTTTATTTCCTGGACCCTACACTGTCCGTATTTAAGTCCCTCTTTTTAACATCCACCTCTGTGGCGCTGCCGCAAATGAAGTTGTCTTATATATATATATATAAAAATCCCTATTTGTTGTTCCCCTTCCCCAGTGGTAGCCTGTGACACTGTCTGTCATTAGACTGTAAACTGCTCCAGGTAGGGATTGTCCCTCCTGGAATGGTTGGACAGCACCTAGCACATAAATAGTACCCATACTAATACCAAGTGATGGATGCTAAACTAAAGAGATGATAATTTCTTGGATTGCTTAGCTCATATTTAGAAGATATCAATTAGATTTGCTTTCCCCTTATATTTTTGTCCCTCCTTGATTCTTCATGATTTTTTAGAATTACTTACCTGATTGGTAAGGTAGGGCCTGGTTTTTAAAAGCGATCCGCACCCAATAGCTTCCATTTAGGCACCTACAGAAGGCCGTGATTCAGCAAGGGACATAAGCATGAGTAGCCTCACTGAGGTCAACAAGGCTACCCATCTGATCAAAGATGAGCATGAGCTCAGGACCCCGGCTGAATCAGGGCCGCATACTCGTGCAGGAGTGTAAGGAACTGGTGAGTTATTTTTCATATAATACTTTGCCTCACATGTGGCTGGCCTTAAACAACATGCATGGGGTCAATGAGCCATCCCAATTCCTACCCCGTCCCTCTGCAGGACCCAGCCAACCTAGTCTTTGTGCTTCCTTGTGCTCCAAGCTAAAAGGGGTGGAGCTGAGAAATGTCCACACCCCATCTATACCACCAAATGGAGTCAACTCAGCACAGGAGGAGGCCAAAGTACACCTTTTCAGAGGCTCACGCGTCTGTTGCTCTGGCGTAAGCTTGCTCAGAGTCCCAGGAGGTTTTGGTTGTCTCCTTCACACAAGACTGGTCATCACTTAAAACAATAGCCTGGCCCTGTATGTGAATTTCTTTACCCCCAGCTGGTATGAGGTAACCACCAGTGAGGAATAATACAGTGGCTCTTCAACAAGGCACAGTGGACCCACTATAGTTTAGCACAGTAAGCCAAGAATACTTCATTGAACTGAAAGTAAAAGGCAAATTTTAGGCAGGTTAAATATAATTATCCAGTTTGCAATTTGACCAGGACATCAGAGCCATGGGTTGTCAAGTGACCACAATAGGTAGGACTTTGTCTGAAAGACAAATAAATGTACTTAACTAGCGTATATGTTAAGGAGGGTGGGAATGGGCTGTGAAGAGCCTTGAAAGTGAAGACAAATGGTTGGTGTTTTGTGCGATGGAGAAGAAGGAGCCAGTGGAAGGATGCAAAGAGAGGGATGATATGGTCAAAGCGACAAGCCAGGAACAGGAACTTTGCTGTAGACATCTGAATGGACATGAGCAAGGAAAGATTGCATTTGTCAAGGTGTCACGTGGTATGCACACCCCATCCTCCTTTGGGAGTGGAGTGGGGTTGTGATACTATCATGGTTACAGTCTACCAGACTGTCCTTAGGCTGAAAGCAGCACAGCCCAGGGGCTGGAGTCAATATGGTGGCCCTTGGGTACAGGGCTGCACAGCTTAATGGCCAGAGTCAACAGAACTGTCCTTGGGGTCAGGGCAGCATGGCCAGTGTCTATGCAGCTACCATTGGAGTCAGGGCTGGCTTGTGCAGCTGTGTGGCCTAGTGGCCAGAGTCAGGGAAGTGGGCCACCACCTAAGGGTGGGTGGCGGCCAGGGTAGGGGGACCCGGCCCTCCCTCTCCACTGAGTCCCAGCCCAGGCCCTGTCAGTGATGGGGGTGGTCATCACATAGTCAGCAGGGAATCCTACCGCAACATGCTGACCTGAGTGGGAGATACCATTCCCCCCGCCTCCCTGGGCCACTTCTTACCATGTCTCCTGAGGGAGCAGTCCATACATCATCAGGGTCCCTGGCAGGGATAGCTCCCTGGAAGTCTGACCCCTGGCAGTTGACTGAAGATAGCAGGTCTCCAGTCTGGTCCCCGGGTTCTCGGGTTCCTTCAGTCAGTGGCTGTAGCAACTCCTGGCTTGGAGCCCCCACCAAGTGTCCTCTCTCCTCAGTGGTCAGCCTAGAATGAGCTGGGCTGCTCCCTTTTATACTGAGGCAGCAGTTGGAGCATGCCCAGCACGGTCTGAGGGGCGGGACTTCCATAGAGTGGGGTTAACCCTTTCTTGCCCAGTGTGGGGTATGCACATCCTGTCACACAAGACCAGAGAGAAGGATGTTGCAGAAATCCAAGCTGTGATAAGATGAGGGCCTGAATGAGAGCTTTAGCTGTGTGGATGAGTAGGAAAGGCTGTATCTTAGAGATGATATGCAGAAAGAATTTGGCAAGATTTAGATACAGCCTGGATGTGAGGACCCAGAGAGAGCTGAAGATGACACACCTAAATTACAGGCTTGAGTGACAAGGAGGATGGTGGTGGCATACACCATGACTGAGAAAGGCAGGGAGAGTTTTAGGGGAAAGATTAAGAGCTCTGCTTTGGCACTGCTGAGCTTAACCTGGCATTGGGCATCCATGAGGAGATACCCGAGAGACAGGCTGAGATTTTAGTTTGGACAGAAGGAGACAAGTCCAGAGTGAAGAGGTAGAGCTATGAGCCATCAGCATAGGGATGACAGTGGAATTTGTATACAGAGTTGAATTTGTGTCTGTGTGTATTATAGTGGTCCCTAGAGGGCCTGGGGGAAATCACTGTGCAAGACCCTACACAAACATATAGGGAAAGACGGTCCCTGCCCTGAGGATCTTACACATCAATATCTTTCTGGCATTTCAGGTATCATTGTAGCAGAACCACAGAGAGAACTATCACCTCTTTAATCTGTCTTATTCCTCTGCATCTGCAGCCCCAGGTCACATTGGCCACTTTAGTTCCATATAGCACTCCAAACTCATATGTAGTCATGAATCACCACCACAAGATCCCTGTAGACTTTCTCCCTTTCATGTTTCTTTCATATTATTCCCTCCTTCCCCAGATTTATTAGCTTGTACATTGCCATGTTATTGCCCTACCATATTTGCAAGGTCTTGAAGCCCCTTTGAATGGTTTTTCTGTTCTCAATGGTATTTGCAACACATCTCAGTTTGTCACATGTGCTTAATACTTGCCAGATTTCTTGGTACGTAATTAGCAGTGGCATATCTGCAAGGCATGAATTGGCTTTTTAAATTTTTGTCCACTTTTTGTGTGTGCAGGGTATGCACGTGGCCTCCATCAGCTGTCCTTGTACGTGACTGCGGGCAGCACGTCCATTTCAGTCTGCAAAACTATAGGTGACACGGTAATATGGTCTTGATTCACTTTCTTCATCTGTAATTATAGGTAGTCAGGTCGGTCATCAATTTTTTCACTGCACAGAAGGCCATCTGGTGGGCAAAGTGTGGAACAAGCTTTTCAGAGACTATCAGCTTCTATGTATGAGTAATAGGGCATTGCCAATATTCTGTCTAGTTGTTGGTACTAGGGTAACAGGAACCTCTGTACATCTGACGTTGTACATTTAAAGATAAATGGAACCAATGAAGCTGTTCATCTCTTTTTAATGGCCAGTGGAAATGATTTTCCTTAAAAATACCATTTAAACTGGCAAGGAAATCTGTTAGGACAGACTACAGGGACAAGATGGGTGACGCAGTGTCTGTTATTGGACCCGCTTCTGTTGGGGAAAGAGACAAGTTTTCGCACTTCAGTCTGGGAAAGGAACTCAGGATATGTCTACGCTGACACCTGCAGCTGTGCATTATGGACTGGGATGTAGGCAGCGTGTCCTAGTAGTCAGAGCAGGAGTCAGGTCTAGTGGGCGGAGCAGGCATCCAGGTTGGGGACCAAAGCCAAGAGTTAGCATGAGTCAACTGCCAGTTACCAGAGCCAGAGGTCAAACCAGAGTCAGAACCAGGAATCGAAGCTGAGGACCAGAGCCAAGGTCAGATACCAATGCCAGAGCCCAGAGTCAAGTAAGCATCAGGGTCAGAAGTCATAGGCTGGGGTAGGAGCCAGGACTGGTAACTGATAATTGGAGGTGAGGTGTAAGGGCAGAAACTGGAGGAGAGGCAAGGATCAAACAAACACAGACCAGGAGCATGCTGGGAACAGAAGATGAGGCAGGGGTGAGGTAGGAGCCAGGGGCAGAGCAGGAAACCAGAACAGGGTTAGATGCAGGAGGCAGGCACAAGCGCTGGGATCCAGTGCAGCCACAACAGGAAATCACCTTGCTCAGACAAACTTCCTGTGCCTCCTTCTGGCTTAAATTGCGTGGTTGGACCAATCAGTGGAACCGGACGATTCTCCAATGAGGGCTCCCATGGCAGAGAAGACATTTTGCATTACCGTCCTCAGTCCATATCAGATTACATAGGATGGGTCCTTGGGTAGGTCTATCTCATTCTGCATGTTCCTGGAAGGTGTGTCTCTACATTTCTTTTATGTTGCTCAGTGTAATGCAGAAAACAATCATGTACACTAACCTTTAAAGCTTATATTAATGTACACTGACCTTTTTTTAAATCAACCTCATTGCATACAAGTAACATGATATCCCATATTATGAACTCTCGAAATTTTATTGCAAAGCCAGACTTATTTAGTGTTTTTTCTCACAGCCCCAGCTCCCAGAGTCATGTGATTATGTGAGACACTCAGCTTTCTTAAAAAATAAGCTTCCATATTTCATGGTTGCAGAGGAGTGCTTGAAAACAGAACCCCCTAAAGGCTCAGAACCAGAAGACAAATAAAAAGCACCCCAAATTTATTATTTTTTAAGATTTTTAAGGCGATCTCAGGATTTGGGGAGGCCTGAATCATGATTTTTGAAAATTAGGGGTTGGCAATACTAGTGTCCATACACTTCATAGGCTATATTCCTTTCTCCCACCCTTTGTCTCGTCTGGTTAGATTTTACCCTCTTTGGAGCAGGAGCGATGTCTTATTACATGTTAGTACAGCTCCTAGCGCAATAAAGCCCTGATCTGGGTTGGGACCTGCAGGTTCCGCTGTATTATAAATAATAATGGTTATCTAAAGAAAAGACATATTGAACCCACCCTACCAGTCCATAGTAGCCATGTTAATTATAGCCAGTAGTTTCGGAGCTAGGAATATATTTTGCTAATGTTTAAAGACAAATTACTTACTTGTTCTGACTGCCAAATGGCTTAAATTTAATCCATCTTTACATGCAAGTATTTTAGTATCAGATAAACTAGCTTTCCATTGAGACAGTTAGAAAGGGGTGATATATGTGGTGGTAGACAGACAAGGTATTCTGAGCTTGATCCCACAACAAAGCTTACAGCTTTCAGGGCTGGCAAACTGCATGTCCAGGATCCACCCCCACCCAACCTGTTCACAGCAAACATTGTCAAAGCACCTAGGAAGGAAGAAAAGGTTGCACCTGGGAAATGGTATGAGGAATATCAGCTCTTTGAAGGCTAAGCAGGATGCATCGTCCTATGTAAGGTAATCCACTCCATTAAAATCTCACTCCATTTTTTAAATGTGTTGGACTTGTTCAATAAAATATATCACAGGTACTGAAGGTATCACATAGTGTGATACGAAATGTGAGGTGTCTTACAACTTTTTTTAAAGAGAGAAATCCAGGGATATTTTTGTGAAATTTTTGGAAAACACTGGTCATTTGGCACCATCTGATCCATTTCAGAGGCCAAATGCTTCCTTCTTCAGCAGTATTTTATTGACCCCCTCATCACCAACAGGAATGAATTAGCCACATCCAGAGAAGGAGGGATGTTGCTGGAGATGTCAACCTAGCTGCCTCTACATCAGGGGCTGGTTGGCATAGCAGTGACACTCCGGGGTGTGGATTTTTCACACTCCTGAGTGTCGTAACTATGTTGACCTTAGTTTTAAGGGTAGACCAAGCCTAATAAAGTGGTCTGATGATCAAAAGTGCTGAGGACCCACCAACTCCCTCTGAAGTCAATGGGACCTTCTCAGTGATCAGTGCTTTTGATCATCTAGCCACATATTTGAGGATACGTGGATTTAAGGTCTTAATTTTAGGCTCGCATATTTGAAAATATTGGCCTTGAGCTTTAATTACGGTCACCTGTTATTTCATAGATGCCTAATCAACATATGTTGGGATCTAGTGAATATTCCATTTTGAAACATTTTATTTACTGTTACAGATTTGTGTCCCTAGAATTTGTCTTTTCTTTTTTTGACAGAACCATAAGGAATGGGAGATAGCTGGTCATGTGAGTATATAACCAAACCCACGTAAACCACCATCAGTAATCCGGCCTGAATTTGTTTAGTGTTTTCCTCCAAATCTAGATTTTCCATCAAGCTTGCTGCAGGAGAATCACAACTGATTTGAGCGGCACAGCATGTAGAAATTATGAGATAGAGGGGGAAATGAAGAATAAAATGTGTTATGAAAACTACAATGCAAAGTCAGATATTGCACAAAGCGCAGAGCCGGAAAGTCACAGTCTGAATTTATATTAAAAAAAGAAATGTATGTGAATTGGAATAAAATAATACAGTGCCAGAGGAGAGAGAAAACCATTAGAGCAAAAAAAGAATCTCTGCAGCAAATATTAGTTTTGCTTATCATCTATCTCGGTGGTATTATTTATTGAGTTAGGGAGCACAAAGATATTTCTACTTGCACAGGATCATCTCTTACATTCCGATTCCATACCTTTCAGCCTAAGTGTTTCCGTTGCTATAACAACATAATGCTTTTGTTCTCTGATGGGATTTTTGATCACATAATTCACCGTGTTTTAATATCTGTAGAAGTTTGTTTGTAGCAGAGCTAGTGCAACGTTTCCATGTTTAGGTCACACTTTATTCTTGAGGGAAATGGCTTTTTGTCCCCTCCTGCGCTTGTCATTTCATTAATCAAGGGTCTGGGACATTTGCTGTCCTGTCCCTGAACTTGGGAAAGAGCAGAGACTACACCTCCCCCTTCCCCCATAGAAGCAGATCACGCACAAGGAGATGGGCGGGGGCCTGGAGGAGGAGGACCCATGGCACCTCCTCATCCCAACTTCCAACTCGGAGGAAGTAGATGGGGGGATGCAGTGTTGTCAGCTCTTGTGATTTTATCAAGTCTTTTGCAATTTTTTTTCTTTTGAAAGCTGTTGCTCCTGCAGTCATATGATAACATGAGAATCTCAGCTTTCTCTCGCTGTGATCTGTGCATTGAAGGCAGACACTTGAAGACCTTCTCTTGCATAGAAGGGAAGACATTTCTGCCTCTAACTATGCCTCTCACAGAAGCATAGCCAGCTCCCTTGAGCTGCTTAGATTGAATATATATTTCTTTACAGATATAAATACAACATTATACTGAACAATGCAGGAGACAACACTGATAACATCTACATCTAGGCAGATTGTCAACAGGCAGACGTGACGGCACACAAATTCACAGGGCCCTGGAAACAGCTTTTAAATATTATTATTCTGTCCCTGCTTTGGGCTCAGTTCATCATTGTCCTATGGCCTCATTGCAGTAGCGGACTGATACACAGGGGCCCGGCCCCAAGGCAGGCAGAAGACAACCCTGCACCACCCCTGGGGAATATTCCAGCACAGAATGTCTCTGCACCAGGTGCAGGAACATGCTCCATTGGCTCTGAACCGCTTCTGCAGCAGCTCTGGGTACAGAGGCATTCTGGGGCAGGCCACAAAACAGGGGGAAAGGCAGATTTGGGGTTAATTTCTGCCCCCCGGCAAAGCTCCCGGAAAGCCATTGCAATAGGAGCACAAGTTAGGCAAGCGCTTGAGGTCCCTCGCTGCCTCTAAATAGGCAAGGTACAGATTGAAATCTCTGTCCCTGAGTCTGCACCAATGGAGGGATGAATCTGCCCCTTTGCCTTTTCCATAAGTCAGTCTTAGGGTACATCTACACTACAGCGGGGAGTCGATTTAAGATAGGCAAATTCATCTACGTGAATAGCGTAGCTGAATTCGACGTATTGCAGCCGACTTACCCCGTTGTGAGGACGGCGGCAAAATCGACTTCTGCCGCTTTTTGTCGGCGGTGCTTACTACCACCTCCGCTGGTGGAGTTAGAGCGCCGATTCGGGGATCGATTGTCGCGTCCCATCGGGACGCGATAAATCGATCCCCGAGAGGTCGATTTCTACCCGCCGATTCAGGCGGGTAGTATAGACCAGACCTTAGTTCACAGTTTCCCCACCACGGTGATCTTGCCACTTAATTGTAGTTAGATACAATAGATATCAAATACGTTCCCCTCCACTAACACCTTGGGGAGCTACCCAGCTAGAAGAAAGGGAGGGGACATACAGCTGGACCCAATCCCTGCTCTCTTATTGCCACTAAAGAACCTCTGTTCAACAATGGATGAGTCCATCACCGTCTCCTAGGCAGAGCTGAGACATTTTACCCTTCCCAAGGAGGGTAGCAGGGCCGGCTTTAGGAAGTGCGGGGCCCGATTCAAATAGTTTCGACGGGGCCCCGGCAGGGTTGACTTAAAAAAAAAAAAAAAAACATAAAAAAACACATGGGGCTTGTACTCACTGGGCCGCGCTCCTAGTCTTTGGCAGCGGGTCCTTCACTCGCTACGGGTCTTCGGTGGCACTGAAGGACCTGCTGCCAAAGACACAGAGCGCCATCGGGTGAATAAAAATTAAAAAGGCGCCTCTAGCCAGGGAAGGGATTCTCTGCCACTTGCCCCCCACTCAGTGCAGGGCCCTCTTAGGCGCGGGGCCCGATTCGGGGGAATTGGTGGAATTGGCCTAAAGCCGGCCCTGGAGGGTAGAATTGGGAGAGTGCATCACTGGGGAAATGGCCCAGGCCACAGCCCTTAAGCTGGCTTTAGTAAAGCACATAAACAAATCCTGGCTGATAATATAATATTGAAGACAGTTAAAATCTTGTTCTCGTGGATGTCGAGTTTCCATATTGCTGCCATGTCAGGCCCACTTCTCAAGTCTTTCCTAGCAATGGGGTGGAACTGTAAAATCAAGCCCAGTTTTTGGTGAAGGGCTTGGATTTGTATCCCTAGATCTGGGCCTGACCTTTGATTTTTGTTCTGGGACACATCCAAAAACCTGCGGAAGGGGACTAGCAGAAATCAACTGATATCGCAAGACAGTTGCTGTGTTGGATCCAAACCTCACAAGATTTTGGTTCTCTACCTTGAACTGAATACACACTGAGAATTATCAAGGGCATGTTCCTTCACAAGTGTTACCCTCCTGTGAAATAGTTGATCTGTTTTGGTATTAAAATGTCTTTATAATTATTGTTTGCATTGGTCGCATGCAGAGGCCCCAACTGAGAATAGGGCCCCATTGTGCTAGGCACTGTACATACACATAGTAAAGGAGAGGCCCTACCCTCCAGAGCTTACAGTTGAAATACAAGACAAAGTGTGGGATAAAGAAAGGCGCATTATCCCCATTTTAAAGATGGATAAGTGAGGCAGAAAAATATTAAGCAACTTGACAAAGATAAGCATTGATCCCAGATCTCCTGAGTGCCTTCACCACAAGATCCTCCTTCCATGCAAGACCTGGCTTCCAACTGCTTACTCTTGGTATCTGCACCACATTTAACAAGGCCCTGTGTACTCTGCAACAAACTGGAATGAAATGGCTTTAAATTGCCTGTATCCTCTGGCAAGGCAGATTGGAAATTCTGTGGTAGCATCATTTAAAACGACCAACTGAGGTTTTTAATTAATTAAATCTGAAAATGAATAAAACAGTCAGCACAACAGTGGCTGAGTTATTAATTCTAATATTAAATTCAATTTATTTTATGCTGTCCTGATCTTTTCAGTTTTTGATATGCCACATATTTTTGTCCTGCAATGTGTAATTACTGTATAGAAAATATCAAGGGGCGAGGTAGAGGTTTTGGTAGGTGAATAGGGGACAGAGGGAGCTTTTGTCACCTGTGGGGGGCAGCTTAGGTTTGTGGGATAAGTGTATTTGCCGGATATTTCTGCTAAAATAACCAGCAATTAAACAGTTAACAATAACAACTTTTAAATTATAATTGGTAGGTTTCAGCATCAACATAATATTAAGCTGAATGGTGGCACTTCAGCCATTTTAGAACTATGGTTTCAGTCTGTCTACAGACTCAGACGGACAACATTTAGTTCTTGTTTTCCTGGTTGTCTTTACAACCATGAGGACTAGAATCATATATATATATTTAAATGAAAGAGTAGATTTCAAAGTACAGTTTGCCAACAAGCATTGGCAAAGGGAGAACCCTACCAAAAATTCTAGAGCAGAAGAATCACATAATGCCTGGGGCCATCTCTATAATAAATCTAATCTGGATTCCAACACGTTTCTCAGGGACTGTTGGCACAGCGACCTTACTAAAATCACAGAGCATAATTAATACATTGTACAAGTAAGGGGCAAGAGTTGTTTTAAAATCGTTTCAGTAAATCACACTGAGAACAATCAAGGACATATTCATTTACAAATGTCACTGTCCTTTGAAATATTGGATCTCTTTTGGTAATAAATCTGCCTTGAGGATCGTCTTTCATTACAATAAGGGTAGAGGGAAGGTTAGAGAAACCATCTTTCTGCTTATAAATGGAGCATATTTGATACAGAAATCATTGGGGCACAATAAATATGCCATTTTTACAACCACCTTTGGGAGTAGAGCAGCACTTTAACTTGTAATTATTAAAAAAAGAGTTTCTAATTCTTATGAGTATGAAAAGTATCAGGGGGTAGCTGTATTAGTCTGTATCCACAAAAACAACAAGGAGTCCGGTGGCACCTTAAAGACTAACAGATTTATTTGGGCATAAGCTTTCATGGGTAAAAAACCTCACTTCTTCAGATGCATCTTACCCACGAAAGCTTATGCCCAAATAAATCTGTTAGTCTTTAAGGTGCCACCGGACGCCTTGTTGTTTTTACGAGAATGAAACTGATTTTCCAAATGTGGACCAATGCCGGGTTGTCTGAAGAGAGATTGAAACAAGGGGGTAGGGACAAGAACTGCCTCTCTTAGTCTTAATATGTTAGCTCTGAACCTTAATTATGGCCCCTCAATTGGCAACATTGTGAACAATTTCAATGCTAATCATTTTAGCAGATGTATCCAGCTCCCCTGGGATTGTGGATGGATTGTCGGTAGAAGACCATCACTTTCTACTCCAATCCAATCCCTGTTTGGAACAAACCCAGTCATCAGACAGGGATCACTACAGCTCTGGCTACATCTTTCCCATCGCCTCTTTTAAGATTATTCCTTTGCATGTGGTAACTATCAAAGGAGATCAATCCCTTGTGGGAAATAAATGTCTGAGCTATAATGACAACTTTCCTCAAAACGTGTGGGGTAAATCTAGTTCATGATTCCAGTGGGCCCCTAAATTTCACTCCCAGCTGTGGGCCAGCCTGCAGAGAGGTGCCCTGAACCCAGATGTGTGTGTAGCCTGAGCCCGCCCCGTGCTGTGTGTGGCTGAGAGCCTCTTTCTCCACTCACTGGGCAGGGCAATACTCCCTGCAAAGGGGGGAAGCGGGCGAATTTCTCTCTAGCGCAGTGGTCTCCCCAGTGGAGGCTTGGGGGTGCGCCAGGGGGAGCGCCGCTTCGGCAGGAGTGCCAGCCTGGTTGTGGTTGTTGTTTTTGCTTTGGCAGTTTGGGCGGCTTTTTGTGGCTGTTGTTGCTTCAGTTGTCGTTTACTGCGCAGCTCGGGGGGCCCATCCAAACAGGTTGGAGACCGCGGCTGCCCTGTGCGGCGACCCGAGCCAGACGGAGCCGAGCTGGGGGAGGCGCAGCCGCCATGTGGGAAGCGCCCGCTCTGTTGCTGCTCCTGTTGCTGCTCCTCCCGCGGCTGGCCAGGCTCCCGCGGGCGGCGGCGCTGCAACCCGCCGGCCGGGCGGTGCTCATCACCGGCTGCGACAGCGGCTTCGGGCACCTGCTGGCGCTGCGCCTGCACCGCCTGGGCTTCACCGTCTTCGCCGGCTGCCTCTGCCCGGGCGGGGAAGGGGCGCAGCGGCTGCTGCGGGAAGCCGGCTCCGGCTCCGGCCGCCTGCGGGTGCTGCCGCTGGATGTCACCCGGGAGCGGGACGTGGCCGCGGCCAAGGAGATCGTGCTGAGCAACCTGCCGGAGACAGGTGAGAGCGCACCGCTTACTCCGAAGGCAGCGCGTTCACACGGCACTGCCCAGCTCCGGGCTCCTGTCCTCTGCTCCCGGCTGCCACCTGCCAAAGACCCTTCCCAGAGACAGCAGCCACCCAGGGCAGCCACTCGCCCTCTGCACCGGGGCCAGGCAATGGGTGCAGGAGCTCGGGACACTGGAGTAAATCCGGAGCAGCGTTTGCTCCGGTGTAGGAGCAGGATGTGGTCCTAGACTCAGGTCTGCGAGTTCAACCAGGGTAGATATGGGGGCAAAAATAGATGATCATCAATAAACCTTCATGTGTTGTAAACTCCGTGGGGCAGGGACCACCTGCTGCCTTTGTCTCTTGTCCAGCCCAAGTTTGCTCTGCGGCTTCATCCGTAAAATGTATTGATCTGGCCATCAAATATCAATGGAAACAAAATTGTAAACAAAGTTCCCCTGATGGTCCAACCTGCTCTGCTAGTTCATACCCCTTTTGTCTGGGGAATTTCATAACCCTGCTGTGTCCAACCATTTGACAGAGCTGAATACGACATGGGCTGGGTTAGGTGCTAAATAGATACTGCTGGGGACAGAGGTTCATGAAATCCTTCTTCTGAGGTTTGACAGCTTGGGGTTTGCGCTCCTGGGGTTTGAGCTCTGAGATTTGGATTGGGAAGAACCCAAAAATCTGAACCAAAAATTCAGCTGGGACTACCGACTATCACCTATTTTTTGAGACTTAGCCATAAACCAACCCAAACTGTTGTTAATTTGTCCTGTGGCAGCACCTAGGAGGCCCTACATGGACCCAGGACCCCTTGTGCGAGGTGTTGTGCAGACACCGAATAAAAAGACAATCCCTTCCCCAAAGAGTTTACAAGCGTGAGCCTGCCAATGAATCCTGACTAAACTTCAAGTTTGTAATGAAAAAGGAAACCCACCAAGTGTTGCTTGTCTGGGAGTTTCTTTGTGAGTATTTTGCAGAGATCTAATCACAGGTAATAATGGGGAGGAGACCAAATTAAGATGTACAAGCAAGAGGGAAAAAAAGTAGTTTCGGGCGTGATTTGAAAAGAGGTGAATAAATGCAGGAAAGCTGCAGGGAAGAAGGCTCTTGTACCGAGAATGACCAATTATTTATCATTCTAACGTTTTGTTTTATAAAGCTAGTGCATTAGGACTTGGTCAGATTTGGGATGGATATTGAAAAGCAAATGTAAAGTCTAAGCCTTATACAGTGTGAATGGCTGACCTGACACCAAAGGGAGCGGAGGGGAGATGTGCTCATTTGCACTCCTCATTGGACATGTTACCCATGGTAGCAAAAATGAGGCAATTTCCCTTAAATTAGGGACAGCATGTAACCAGAATTGCGTTGTCAGGTGGGCATGCTAGAGATGGAAGAGCGCACTGGAAGCCTCCTTGGACCAGCTCCCTGTCCCACCTGCACAGCAGTAGGGTTGAATTTCCCTCTAGCATGAGCAATGAGATCTAGCATGGGCAATGAGATCCATGCAGGAGGACCCCTCTGCCTGCACAGAGTTGCATTAATTTCATCAGGGCTGTGTACTAACACAAGTGCGCCCACAATGATTTCTCTGCAGAACTGGATGGCTGGGCACAAAGTTGGTGAGGGGATGACAGCACCCATTAGCCTCCACATAATACATGAACTTAGGGTATATTATATTGTCCAAAATAATCACAAGCAGCACAAATCCCTGTTTATCCTATCAGAATAGTGTTAGACTGCCATGAGTGAACTTAGTGGATCCAAACCATGCATGAATTAATATGTGCCACGCAAGGCAAAACTCTTTATAGACTTAAGTCTGCAAGGCATAAACACTTCTATTATCCATTGAAGCCAATGGAGTTGCATCAGGGATGGATTTAGCCCAATACATTTACTCAGTACTTTGCAACAGAAGTGAAGTGCATTTGTAATTCTGAACAAATGATTTCCATTAACACAAAAGTTATAATGAAGAATAAAGCACATGACACAACCATGGAAATGCAGGACACATTCTTGACTAGCTTGTTAGGATATGTCGTGGAAAGGAACAAGAATATAGAAAGTAAACAAAAGCACAGAAGCCTCTCATTAAGTATGTGTATTTATGGGTTATCCTGACCTCAACTGATTAAGTCTTCCCCTTTTAGGTTCTTTCCCTAGCTTTAGAAACAACAGCTGAATCCCAAGGGTGTTTATAGGCTAGACAGAGCCCAGGGACTTAAAGGAGCATCACCCTGAAACTCCTGTTCAGGGGCAATTAGTTGTACCTTATACCAAAGCAGTAGCTGGCATCTATTCAGCGAAATCTTGATTAACAAGGTTAGCTTGCCAAATTGGGGGTATTATGAAAGACTCTTACTGCAAGGCCTGATTCATGGGGGCAGCAGGGAAGGGAATTTTCCAGGGATTATGCTTGTTGATTCAGCTCATTTACACGGAATGTCCAGATCCTAATATTTACATTCTCTTAAATTGATCTAGACTTTTAAGGCCTGATCCAAAGCCTAAGAGAGTCAGTGGAAAGACTCTTCTTGCCTTAAATGGGCTTTGGACCAGGCCCTTAATAAGACAGTTATACCTAGTCTGTTATATTACATTATACATAATCAGGATCTTGTATGTATTATACATCTGATGATGGCCCTTCACTTTTTTGCTCAACCTCTCTGCTTGAGCAGCTATTGAGTGTGCCATGGAGAAAACCAGGTAGTCAAAAGGTAAAGTGGTTTTACAAATCCTACCAGCATGTACTTTACTTCTAAATTACTAGGCAATCTTTCTCCTATGAGTATATTAACATTACATACAGTGGAGCCACTGGCTTAATTTAATATCTGATTTAATACAGTGAATTCCAAAGGCCTTATTAGTGGCTTGCAAAATATAGGGGCATAAAACATTTCATTTCAAGTGGAACAAAAGCCGAGAAACCGATGCATGTGGGATTGACATTAGCAACCTCCCTGCATGGGCTTCTTCAACAAGCCAGGATGTGGTGATCCATCTCTTTAATTATAATGGGCTAGGTTGTGCCCTCCCCCCCTTTCATGATTGTCCTGTGTGCAGGGGCGCTGGAACAATTTGTATCATGGGGGTGCTGAGAGCCATTGAACCAAACTGTAAACCTTGTATATAATGAAAACCACTTCAAATAAGGGGGTGCTGCAGCACCCCCAGACCTCTAGTTCCAGCATCTATACCTGTGTGGGTGGACAGAGTAAGGACCCTGCCTCCTTTGTGAGGCCTGGATAAGAGTCTCTTAGAATTTCTAACACTGTGAGTGTGGGAGGACGCAGTGGTTTAGAGACTGTTTCTGAGTTGCTCGCCTCCTCCTTCCTATTTCCCTTGAACAACTCACCGTAAGAGGGTGGGTCAAATTTGGGGGGCGATAGGATGGGGCGCTCCTTGAAGCAGTATAACCAATTACTTTCTCTGCAGTGCAACCTGGAGCTCAGAGCATGTATGCTCTCCACGGGACGCTGCACCTCCCAGGTTAGCCCAATATTTCAGAAGGGCCTAACTCTGCAGCCCGTACTCACACCATTCACCTCCTTGGGACTCTTGATGAAAGCTATGTACCTTAGTTGATTTCAGTTGGACTCCTTGTCCGAGTAAGCACTACTCAGTGTGAGTAAGGGTTGCAGAATCAGAGCCTAAATGAATGAAACATAAAAATGAGAACCTCATCTCCCTTGCCTTTTAAAAATATATACAATATTATAGATAAAATTCTACATCTCATTAGGCTAAATATTATTTAGCCACTAGATAAGTACAGTACTGCACTTTGAGTGCTGCCTAGAGTTCCAGACAAAATGTAGTGCCTGTTAAACAAATCCAGATCAAACAGGAACTCAAGCTGTCTGGAAGCCTGTTCGCTTGTGCCTGTAGATACAATAGCTTTTTATACTAAATTTCTCCGGCTTAAGGACTGTGATCCCAGAATTCCATATGCTATGACACAGACTAGGCAGTATTATTCCAGGCATAATAATGACCTTACAGCCAAATTTTCCAAAGGGGCCACAGATTTTGGTTGCCTCAGTACAAAGACTTCAGTGGGAGTTTCGGGTGCTCTGCACCTTGGAAAATTGGCCTAAGGTGACTTGTTTTTCAGAAAAAAAAAATTAAATTAGTGAACCATTTGGATAACGGTTTTGATACAAATTTTGATACAAATGTTGCAAATGTATTTTTTGGGAAAAACAATTTAAAAAAAAAAAGTCAAATTTTTCACACATTTTTCTATTTTTGAAAAAGAAGTACATCTTTTTGTTTTTTTTTTACAAAAAAACCTTTTCAGTCAGAAAAATCTAACCTGTGTAATCATGACCTATAAGTACCTACACGGGGAGAACATATCTGATAGCGGAGAGCTCTTTATCTAGCAGATGAGGGTAACAAGATCCAATGGCTGGAAGTTGAAACTAGACAAATTCGAGGTAAAAAAAGGAGCAAATTTTTAACAGTGAAGGTAATTAACTATTGGAGCAGTTTATGAAGGGATCTGGATTCTGTATTATACCCAATCTTTAAATCAAGATCAGATATCTTTCTGAAAGATACGCTCTTGTTCAACCACAAGTTACTAGGCTTGATGCAGAAATCCTTGGTGAAATTCTCTGGGCAGTATGATGCCAGAGATCAGACTAGATTATCATAATGGTCCCTTCTGACCTTAAAGTCTATGAAAACATTTTGCATTAGAATAAGTTCACCTAAGGTTTCCCATTCTAACTGACGAGGATAGCTAGTTTCTAGTTTTAAGTACTGCCGAAGAATTTTCTGACCCTCTTAATACTGTGAAGAATACATTTGTATGCATGAAAGAGGTGTTGGATCTTTTTGAGTCACTAAACATTTGTCCTTCAGATGTGATCTGGCGAATAGCTGTCTTCTGAGCCCCCTTTCCTAACGGATAGGCCAATATTGTGTCATCTTTGTTCCCTTTATCATAAAAGGAGTATTTCTTTACTCTTTTTCTCTAAGGAGCTGATTCAGTTTTCCTCTAGTGTTTATTACATCCCTAGATAATATTTCCTCCACTTTGGCCTTCTGCAGAATGTCCATTACTATTTGTATTTCAAATATGACCCGGAGAACATCAGGGCCACATTGTGCTAGGCATATATATACACGTGGTAAGAGACTGTCTTAGCTATGTAGACCATAAGGTCTTCAGAGCAGAGCCTAACAAACAGAGTATCATAGGCAAGCAGAAGATAGGGAATTGAGGTGCAGAGAGATTAAGTGATTGGCCCAAGGTGACACAGGGAATCTGTGAGAGACCAGAAACGGCATCCAGATCTCCTGAATCCCATTCTGTTGCCTTAACCTCAAAAGCTTCCTTCTTCCCAAGTTCTAACCTATGCTTCCCATCTTTTCTAGGGTCCCTCTGTAGGCTGTATGTCCTTTGAACATAAGTTCACTCATCAGGATTTCTTTGGCAGCTTTCCATAACACATCATCACTACAGCACTGTGTTCCTTGTTTGCCATGTTCTCTGACATATTATTTCTCAAGTTTTTAAGGCTGTTCTCCTTTTGTAACATAGTGTTATGTGGGGCCTAATGCTACTGGACCCATGAGAAGATATACTTCAGCAAAATCAGTACCAAATCAGATACCAAAGTACTGGTAATACTTGCTTGGATACTCTCTCTCTTCATAGATTGTTTCTCTCTGTTGAGCTATGGTCTATTCTAGACTATAAAACCAGGTGCTTCTGAAACTCATTTTCCATGGGTATGTTGCTTTCCCTAGACAATTTCTCTGACAATTATGGATTCTAGGGGTCTGTTATCCCCTTTTATTTTTTTTCAGGGCTAGGAACCCAGTTAACATTTCCTGCTACGTAGATGGTTCCCTTAATACATTTAGTCAGAGGCCTTGTCATTGTGCTTAGGTATGAGAAGGTTATGTCATTCAGAGCCTGATCTAAAGCCACGGAAGTCAATAGGCATCTTTCCATTGACTTTAATGGGCTGTGGAGCAGAATTCTGATTTATTATAGTAACCCTCTTGTCATAAAAACATACCCTCCAGTAAGATGTCTCCCAGCTGTTCCCCTTACAGTCGTCTCAACTCACAAGGAGAGTCCTCTTTTAATTAACCCCTCTTCTTTTCCTCCTTGTTATAAGTGGCTGCGTAAACTTCCCTTTCCCATAATTGTTGTCTTTTGTAAGGGAAGATGTGTTCCTCACAGGGCTGTAATGTCCAGGTCTATTTTTTCAGGTGATTAAGTACTTTCTTCCACTTGATTGGATTATTCCGTCTGTGTACATTCCTTGAAAATATCTTAACATTCTTGAATCCGATATTTCTGAATCTATTAACCAAAATAGGTCCACGCTATCATATTTTTCTTCCAGTTTGCCAGCAGGCATGTACTCAACCTGGCAACAATAGCAATCATGACAACAGAACAATGTAATGAAAACCACCAACTATTCTTGGAAGGATGCTCTTCTGATTAAGGCACTGGTCTGGGACTCCGGAGAGTTTAGTTCCATTCCTGCCACAGACTCCCTGTGTGATCTTGGGCAAGGCACTGGATCTCTCTGTGTCTCAGTTCTTCATCTGTAAAATGGAAAATAATGTGTCTTTCGTCTGTCACATCTATTGAGATTGTAAGCTCTTCAGGAAAGGGACTGTTACTCTGTATCTAAAATACTTAAAACTTAAAATACTTACACTGTATATCTAAAATATTTAAAACAATAGGGCCTCAATTTTGGTTGGGGCTTCTAGACTCTACTGTAATCAACATCATCATCATTATGGAAGATGGTATAACACAGAGCCTTCATTACTGAAACACCCTCTTTAACCATTTATAACATAATGAGCAGAGCTGAACGAAAAGTGGGAAGCATGTTTCAAATGAAAAAAATAAAAATAAAAAATGATTTTTAAAATTTTTCAGCTTTTGAAACCACACAAATACACACACAGAAATAAATAAATCAGTTTTTTTCTTCCTATCTCTCCCCTTTTTTTTTTCTCCTTTTTTTATTTTGTCACTGAAAGGGAGGGGGAAAGGGAAAGAACAGGGAAGTGGGAGGAAATTAAAAATTTCCATTGGAAAATTTAAAAAAAAATCAGTTACATTTTGTTTTAAAAAAGACCATTTTTCATCAGAAAAAAAGTTCAAATGAAAATTTCAACCAGTTCTAATAACTGTGCTTTTTTCAGTGGATTCTGAATTGCCAACACACCACAATACATATAAGGAAGCAGGAATATTTACTAACAATATATTTCACAGAACCAGTAACCCAATTGGCATCTATCTTGTAACACGTTCTTTGGTTTTATATTCCATAAAACCCGTGGTTAAATATTCCCTTCCACATATAAAATTTCCCTTCCTGTCTGACTGCTCAGGCATAACCTGGAGAATCTCAAAAATAATCAAATTTGAAATTGCAAAAGAGAAATAAACCTAGAGACAGCACATTTTTTATTTTGCTTTTCACATTTTCTCTTTTCATCTTGGATTCTCATTTGCAGATTTAGAGTGCAGTTTCCTATCCAGGGAGCTATTTAGATTGACAGACTGTGGGCTTCACTGCCCAGTAACCTTTTCCAAGGAGTCAAGGAATTATTTAGCTTCTTACAGATGTGCTGAGATATTTGGGTTTGTTGTAAAGAATATGTAGCTTTGCAATGTACCACACTGCAGAGTGTGTACCCAGCTCCATAAGATTTTCTATATTTTTAAACCAGAGTGAATTGTGTTATCTTTTTCTCTGTTTCTACCCTCACATCAGAAAGAACATCAGGGTATCTTCTTTATATGAAAGAGACAGCATTTCACGTGGCAGGGATAGGAGTTTTTCTTTGTCCTTGTGAGAGCCTACTCCCCCTTCTGGAAGCCCCACTAATCTTAAATGAGGTCTCCTAAAGTGAACCTCCAGATCCTCTACTTTATCTGTTAATCTTTGTCCTCAGAATCCATTTTAACGACCACGGTGTTAGTGAGAATCTCCCCCCAATCCTCTAATTCTGTTTGCAGCTTCAATCCTTCTGTTTCTGATACATTGCCCAATGTCTACCCAGCTCTCAGAAACTGCTATGAGCTCAAGTGAACGTGTGTGTGTGTGTGTGTGTGTGTATGTAAGGGGCGGGGGCACAATTTCTGAGAGCTGGATAGACATTGGCTGAGATCCTGACCAGGCACTGCCTGGAGATCTGGAAAGACAAAATCTAGTGAAACCAGCCTAGTGGCTTTGCACAGGCAGCTGCGAAAGAGGAGAGTCTGAGCAAGGAGATCCTGGAGCCTGCTCCACTGGGGTGGTCTGGGGAGAGGCGTGATAATATCCATTAGATCTATGAGCGATGCTGCTCCCCAGCCAGGAACCTTGCTGGCGTGGTTGCAGCAGGCTGTGGTCCCTGCTACAGCCTTGTAGCCATAGATAACTGGGCAGATGCCCAGCACCCTGTGGTCAGGATTAAGAGGAAAGATTCCATTACCCACTCCAGCCCCTACAAATACCCCTATTTTCACTGATTCTGTGCAGGGCAGGTGAAACTGACCATTTGTATCAAATGCTGCCTTTAGAGAACGATGTGCAAGGCCCCCGGCGGGGCTCACAGTAAGCGAAGATGACGAACCTGGGAGAGACTTAGGGGAAGTCTACACTCCAAAATTAAGTCGACCTAAGTTACATTGACGTACAGCCACTGCAGTGATTAAATCATTTTCGCATGTCCACACTGCGCTCCTTGTGCTGGCGGTGCATGTCCTCACCAGGAGTGCTTGTACCGACTGTACTGTCATTCTGGGGCATTGTGGGATGGCGTCTGAAAGGCAGCAACAGATGATATAAGCCATGCAGTGACTACACTGACCTAACTACAGTGACCTAAGTGCTATGCCTTTTGTAGAGGTGGAGTTGTTAAGTCGGTGTAGTGGGCAAGTTATATCGATTGGAGCCACATTTTTGTGTAAAGTATCAGAGGGGTAGCCGTGTTAGTCTGAATCTGTAAAAAGCAACAGAGGGTCCTGTGGCACCTTTGAGACTAACAGAAGTATTGGGAGCATAAGCTTTCCTGGGTAAGAACCTCACTTCTTCAGATGCAAGACATCTGAAGAAGTGAGGTTCTTACCCATGAAAGATTATGCTCCCAATACTTCTGTTAGTCTCAAAGGTGCCACAGGACCCTCTGTTACATTTTTGTATAGACACTTGTAGTTAGGTCAACATTATGTTGACCTAACTCAGTTATTGAGTCCAATACAGACCTCCCTATGTGATTCTTAACTACTGCACAGGTATGACAGTGCTGGTCAGCCTGGAAATACCTGCAACAAGTATTTGAGGACAGGATCTGGAGTAACGTTTTCAAAAATGACTAAGTAACTTTGGCTCAGTCCCATCTTTTAAAGCGACTTAGGAGTCTAAGTCCATTGACTTTCAATGGGTGTGGGCTCCTAAATACCAAATCACTTTTAAAAATAGGATTTACGCTCCTAAGTTACTTAGACACTTTTGAAAATGTTACCGTTTGACTTTTAGTCTGCTTAATATTGTTTTCACAAAGGTGCTCCGAGTTACATAGCAGGATTAATGTAGTTAAAATACCTTAGTGTGCTGTTTTGGCAGCTGAAACTGGCCTCCTAGATCATGTTATTCATAAATAACTTAAGGAGACAACATAGTGAATGATTATTAAATAGTGCTTAACAGGCTGATAGGGTCCAGATAATGGCCACAATTATGTTCCTTCCTTAAGCAAAATGTGCACATGCTTATGAATACAAACCTAAAATATAATGTAGCCAAGGACTTATTTCAGATTGCGCTCATTGTGGTGTTCACTGGTAACTTGATATATAAGCTGCTTGCAAGAGCTCTGCTTTATTCTATGTCAGTTCCAACTGAGTGGGTTTCAGAGCGCCGCGCCCAGTCTCTGTCCGGGAAACTGAGTCCTCAAAGGCATAGACCAAAACCACACCCATTTTATGAACATTGTTGAAGGCTCTGAGGGTGTTGTGTCCAGTTTGTCTGGTGGTTAAATATGTTGCAATCAGGAGACAATTTTTCCCCTTTTAGGTTTTTGGGGACTGGTGAACAATGCTGGAATATCAACATTCGGCGAGACAGGGTGGCTGCCTATGGAGAAATATGAAAAATTTGTGGATGTGAATCTCCTTGGGTGTATAAGGACAACGTTGGCATTTCTTCCCCTTCTAAGGAAATACAAGGGTAATCCTAATCCAATGTCATCTACAGTTGTAGAATAATTAGTTTACTATAGTTAGCTGAAACAAAACCAGTATGTTGTCCAATTTCCTGAAAGGTTACCTGAGAGGACAACTTGATCCTGACAAGAGGACAAGGATGTATAAGGTGAAAAAAGTAGTTAGTTTTAGTTTATGAGGAATTAATGACATCAACATCTGTGATTGAAAACAGAGGGAAATGCTTAAAGCTAGTTGTTAGCAGCCTTCCTTCGAGTGCAAGAGACTGTCAGCATTGGCACTGGGACACAGGCAGCATGGGCAAGGACTTGTTCCGGTATTTAGATTGTACTATTTTACTGTTCATTGCTTCTGGGAGGAAAGATGATCTTGTGAAGGACTCAGGAGATCTGAATTCAATTTTGGCTCTGCCACAGGTTCTCTGAGTTTTAGGGCTGGTCCCTTAATCTTTCTGTGTCTCTGTTGTCCCCATTGAACAGATTGGGGATAATAATATTTCCTTTCTTCCACCTTTTGTCTGTCTTGCCTTAAGTTCTTCAAGGCAGGGATTGTCTCCTACTATGTGTGTGTACAGGGCCTCTCACAATGAGGTCTCGCTTGAGGTCTGGAGGTGCTACTGTAACACAAATATTAGAAAGGACCCTGTGATCCAGAAATGGATGCTTTTATCCTACCATTTATCCCTTAGTCACAAATACGCAGCTCTTCAGCCTCCTAGTAACACTGCTTATGGTTTTTCAATATATGGGAAAAAATGTAATGAACCCTTAACACACTGTAAAACGAATGGCCAGGTTATGTGAATATCACAAGAACACAGCACTGTGTGTGCCTCTTTAGAAGCTATTGAAGTGCTATACTGCTAACATGTGGGACACGGTCACTCTCCTATGATATGTTGCTGCGGACACTCTGTCACCCAGATCCTGCAAAGACTTTTATGCATGTGCTTAACTTTAGGCACTGTATGGCAATCCATTGAAGTTATTCCTGAAACACTGCCACGATTGTAACAACTTATATTTTGTCTGACCCCAGCGCCCTCTTATTCTGGCCAATGGAGATAGGTCCTGTGCAAGGGAAGTGCAGAGTGATCCCAGAGTGGCCAGGCTGTCCTGAGTTTCCTGGGCCATTGTGTCTTCCTGGCACAGTACTTAGTACAATAGCACCTAGATGCCACAACCAAGATCAGAGCCCCATTGTTTTGGGTGCTGTACATACATACACATACTCTGGCCTGGTCTACACTACGGGGGGAGATCGATCTAAGTTACGCAACTTCAGTTACATGAATAATGTAGCCGAAGTCGACGTACTTAGATCTACTTACCGCGGTGTCTTCACTGCGGTGTAGATGCTCTCTCATCGATTCCCCTTGCATTTCTCGTGGAGGTGGAGTACCGAAGTCGACGCTAGAGCGATCGGCGGTCGATTTATCGTATACTAGACACGATAAATTGACCGATAAATTGACCCCTGCTGGATTGATCGCTGCCCGTGCAGACATGCCCTAAAATGCAATCCCTGAGCTGAACAGTTCACATTCTAAATAGGCAAGGCAGGGAAAAGGAAGTACTCTGATCCCCATGTTACAAGGGAGCTCTGAAGCACAGAGATATTAAGTGGCTTGCCAAGGTCACCCAGTGACTCTGACACAGGAGTTGAACCCAGATCTCTTGAGTCCTTAACCACAAGACCGTCCTACTTCTCAGTACCTGAGGTATCATCATACATGTAAACATTTCTAGTTCTGTGGTATAATTATTTGTGGAACTATAGGAGTAAATTGTTGAGATGGGCCAGACCACAGTTTCTTGTTCTGGACACCATTGATGTTTTTTGTCAAATGTTCAGTAGACATTTGACAAAAAACATTTGACAAAAATCATAAAATGATTATAACAATGGCACAAGCCATGGAAATCACCACCAAATGGAATGAGAAGACACACATTAGTGGAAATCAAACTACCTTTCCAGGGCTAACCTTCTTTGAAGTCAGTGGAGTTGCACTGGTATAAAACTGGTGTCAGGGCCGGCTCCAGGGTTTTTGCTGCCCCAAGCGGCGCAAAAAAAAAAAAAAAGCCGCGATCGCAAGCATCCGAGCGGGAGTGATGGACCGTCCGCCGAATTGCCGCCAAATAGCTGGACGTGCCGCCCCTCTCCTGAGTGGACGCCCCAAGCACTTGCTTGGCAAGCTGGTGCCTGGAGCCAGCCCTGACTGGTGTTACAGTGAAATCAGACCCATCATGATGAATATTTAGACACTGTCTCTCTCCCCTAGTACAATCCTCCTTTTAGATGCACAATCCCTTCATTTTTATTTCTTTTATTTACCCACTGATTAGGGGTTGCTTTGCTGCAATCTCTTTCCTCCACTCTGTGGAGTGGTTATACAATTCCTGGTCTTCCACAGTTTCCAGAGAGGACCAGGATATATTTCACCAAGGAGCTTAATGAATGTAGGAATTTCACTGCTCAGGGAATTCTCTAGTTGCTGGCTAAAGCATGGCTCTTTGCGTTTATGTCCTCACGCTACACTCTTTATATCTGAACTTACTGGCTCAGAACTGGTAGGATGCAAGTTGTGACTATATTACACTTAGTCTGGTTCAGCACCTGCAAATAACCAAAAAATGAGACTTTTGGAGGAAGCTTGGTTTTCAGGGCTGCCCAGAGGGGGAGGCAAGTGGGGCAATTTGGCCTAGGCCCCGGGCCCCACATGGGCCCCCACGAAAATATAGTATTCTATAGTATTACAACATTTTTCTGTAAGTGGCCCCCAAAATTGCTTTGCAACAGGCGCCCTAAATCCTCTAGGCGGCCCTGTTGGTTTTTTGAGCTACAGAGCTGAACATACTATAGTAAGGTTATGCTGGGAATGCACATCTTAGCCTAGCTGCATAGTAAGGGAGTTATGAGGGAAAGATTATGAGGAAAAACAAGGGATTTAAATATGAAGTTATTTGAACATTTGAACCATGTTTTTTCCCCCTCCAGGACGTATGGTCTTTATGTCTAGTGTTACTGCATACTTCACTTTGGGGAATGGCATTTACTCTATGACCAAGGCAGCCATAGAAAAATTTTGTGATGCCTTAAGACTGGAAATGAAGAAGTTTGGAGTTCTGGTAAGATACTTATTCAGCTTTTTTCCCTCACAAAAGCTGTTTATATATTTCAGGAGTAACCATTAATTTTGCGGGAAGAAAAATGTATTCTATATTTATATAGCACCTTTCCTCCTGAAACTCTACACACATCACTGACCTGCCGTTATTTCTGGAGGGGAGGGGAGCAAGCAGAGGGCTATTGCATATTGATGAGAGGAAAGGGACATTTTGGCCAAGCAGACTCTTACTCTTGTGAAAAGTCATATTTAAAAGCCCCTCCCAGTAAATGGCATGTAAATGAGTATATTAACACTGGAAAGATGAAGAGCCGAGTCAACCCTGGGATTTCAGCCTATGATTCCAAGATGTCTAAAATGCAGATTCTTCTAGGATTTATGTTGGTTTCTAGGAATGTGATCCCCAGTGTGGCCTAGTGGATAGGGTACTGGCTTGGGAGTTGGGTGCTCTTGCTTTTATCCCCAGCAATGTGGGACTTTGTGCAGAATCATAGAATGTCAGGGTTGGAAGGGACCTCAGGCGGTCATCTAGTCCAACCCCCTGCTCAAAGCAGGACCAATCCCCAGACAGATTTTTGCCCCAGATCCCTACATGCCCCCCTCAAGGATTGAACTCACAACCCTGGGTTTAGCAGGCCAATGCTCAAACCTTTGGGAAGACACCTTCCCTGTGTTCCTCCTCCCATCCTTTGTGTGCCTCATCTGTTTACATTGTAAGTTCTCTGGGGCAGGAACTGTCTCTCTCCGTGAGTTTATACAGTGCCTGTCAAGAAGAAGAGGTTGAAACAACACACTGTAACTAAAACTTCCCTTCAGTGGGGCCGATACTGGCGGGGATGAGGACTTCAAAAGTGAGTGGTGTGGGGTAAGAAGGGAGCGGGACCAGGTTGCCCAGGGAGTACATTGACCTGGTGTGTCTCACTCACAGAGCTCCTCTGGAGTTTCCTGGAGGAGGTAAAGGTTCACTCTGAGGAGACATCCCTCCCCACTAGATTGCCAGGGGCTGTGCTGATGGTGACACCCCCTGGACAAGGGCTCCTCTGCTGATGGAACACTAATGACCAAACCGAAAGCTTAGATCACTGAACAGCTCATCTAGCTTTTTTCCTTTGAATCATTCCTCCATTTAAATCCTCATTTAGTGCTCACTAAATGTTCCCCCTGAAGTAATTACTACAGCAAAGACGAACTGTATGCACTGCTCACAGCAGTTTGGTTGTGGAAAAGCTGTTGTTGTGTTTCAACAGCCGGCCCCTTTTGGAAAACAGTATAAGAGCACTTTCATTATACACTTTGAAATACCTACGGCACGATGAGGATTTGAACTGCTTAGCTAAGGATAATCTTGAGTGCATGGAAGTGCTTAGTTTAAGAGGTTAGCTGTTCTATTTGCTTGGACTTTAACGTTCAAAAATATATTTCTCTAATAATTACCTTTACATGCCAGCCGCAGGTTTTTAATGACTGTTTGTGCTCTCCGTAGCTAGGCAGGCCTTTCGTCCAGTAAATGGTCCTGCTTTTCTAAGGTTTGTCCCCCGTCCGGTACTGAGACAAAACCAGACATGGTTTTGTCTGAGGGACGCCCTTTTGAAGAGTGTGCTATCCTGCCCCTGCCAGCGTGACCTCATACACATCATGAGTGTGAGGTCCAGTTCTCCTTGCCTTGCATTGGGTCTGTGCTGCCACTTACAACAGGCTGTGGCTAAACGCCACAATCTAGGGTAAGGCTACGCTGTAATTAAAAACTCATAGCTGGGCTGAGCTCTACGGCTCATATGATTTCACTGAATTCAGAGCAGCTGATTATAGTCTAATAGTTATTTCCTAATTTTGTTTTCCTTTTAGGTTTGTGTTATTCAGCCAGGAAATTACGCGCGTTCAACCAATGTTCAGCCACCAGTCAATGCGGAGCAGATCTGGAATGAACTCAGTGAGGAGGAAAAGGCAGTGTACAATAAAGAATATGTGCAAGAACGTTCAGACTTTTTTAACAACATACTTAAGGAAGGGCGCACCACAGGCCATGAAGTTGTAGATGCCATGGTGGATGCTTTAATGTCTCCTGCGCCCAAGGCACGTTATATGGTTGCGAAGCTAAAGGAAAAACTGTTGGTCTTTATATGCACAGTTTTCCCAACTGTTGTGATGGATTCAATTCTGTCCTATGCACTGAGTAAAGTAAAACTCACCTAGCCCTGTGGAGAGAATATTGACTCCTGTTTCTGGTCTATAATTCAGGTTGGACAACTTTTGTAAGCAAAGGATTTACAGCTTGGTCGAAAGCCCATTGAAGTCAATGGACAGACTCCCATTGACTGGTATGAGCTTTGGATCAGACTTATACAGGACTGTAACTTTTGCATACTGAAATACATCTGGAGTTGAATGTAAAATAATTCACTTGGTGTACTCTGGGGCACAGCATTTCTCCACTTGTTGTAAGGATTAACTCCCATACTACTGTATTCCTTGCCTGTTGAATCTAATGCATTTTATTTTTCGATCGAATCTTCCATATGAAAGTACCACAAAATGTTTCCACATCAGTTACAAGTAGAGTTTACCCTACAGGAGCATTGATGGATACAATCAGGCAGGGATGAAGAATGCAATAGTTCTGAGAGCCTGCAAAAGTATTTTATTGTTTTGTTAGAGGCAGAGCTAGGAGTGTTAGGCTGGGAGTGAGAAATGGGCCTTGAAATAGGTTTGAATGGAGTCAGAAGGGTGCAGAGAACTAGGAAGCCTTAAATGAATTATGAAAGTATAGGTCCTTACCAATGGAAACAATAGCTACCACGGTGAAGTATTTTAAGCTCACAGATATTTTGTTTAAATCTGTAACATCAGAGCAAATATGTCATATGCGTTGTAAAATAAATAAGTAGCACATTCCACTTACAAATGAATGTTCATTCCTAATACGATGTATTACCTGCCTCTAATGTCCAGATTAACCAATGCATTAAGCTAAAGGGCGGTGAGAACTAAACACAAAAGATGGTAAGCAGTTAGCACTGCACAATCAGCACCTAGTAGTTGAGGAAAGTCTGCACATCTAGCTTGTAGCTCAGTTTGATGTTTAAGAGATGCCCTTTCTTTCTGTCAATATAGGAATTCATTAAGGGTCCGATGAAAAAATCTATTGAAATCAATGGAAAAAGTCTCATTGACTTCAATGGGAGTTGGATCAGAGCCTAAATGCTTTTGGATGTATATGAATTTAGTGCTCATGAAATGTGCTAAATTAACACACGTGAAGCTGCTGCCCCATCAATCTGCCTCCATCCATACTGGAGACGGCTCCAATCAGTGTTTTCCCCAAGAATTGAAATTAGAGGAGATGTTCGAATTTACAGGGGGGTGAAGGCCGAGGAGCGAGACCATAAGGGTGAAGGTGGGCTGCATGGCACCATAGTAAAAACTGAAAAATGTTTCACGACCATTTTATTAGATTTAACTCATGTTTTAAAAATCATCACACAAATTACAGTTGGCTACTCAAGCCTTCTATGAAGCACTACATCTACATCCTTTTTGGTTTCTTGTTGTAATTTTGCACAACTCTGTTAATGAACTTCTCAAATGCAGTGCATTCATCTTCGGTGGCTTCTCGTGTGTCCAGTATTTCCAATCCTTCAATTGATATGCTCATTACTTCATTCACATGATCAGGCAGAATGCGACTTTTTCAGAATGCAAAATTCTATCAGTGATGAAAAAGAACACTCAACTGTAGCTATTGTGCCTGGAAGTAGCAAGAGATGAATTCCTACTTCTTTCATCCCAGGAAACATAGCACAAAGATCAGGTCGATCCACAAGTGATGATAGAACAAATGAATGAAGATTTGACTTCAACTTCTTTTTTTATGACATTCCACTCTGTGTTCAAATTCTCCATTCTGTCCTGATCACATGGCAGCCCCATTGCTGGTAGTGCCTCTCTCCATTCACCTGTCAGTGTTTTATAAGACGGGCATCATTAAAAGCTATGTAGAGGTTGAGTAGAACCCAGAAGTCGCTGTTGTAGATTTGTAAGGATCAAGTTTGTTCAGCTGGCTTAACAAACACTTCTTGTCCTCTTCACTTAATGATTCAATACAAGTGCCTTCATTAGTCAACCTCTGGTCTGAAGTCTTTGCTTCTTCCAGTACGTTTTCAATGGATATCTCTCTGATTAATCCAAGTGTAGCTTCTATTGCTGGACAAAGATCTGCTACTGTTGTAGCAGATGCCTGTATTGTTTAATGACCCAACTGGTTTCAACAGCAGACTTACAAAAGAGAGAATGGCAATTGTCTTCTCTGAATGTCTTAGCAAAAGTAGTCCACCAGCCTCACTACTTAGATCCATCCCCTCCTGGTTGATACTTTCCAAAGCCAGTAATAACGGCTGCAGTAATTTTAAGACAATAGCCAAGAATCGCTCATGAGAAAGCCAGTGGGTTTTCCCAGATTGGACTAATTTAAACTTCAGTTCCAGAGTATCATCTATTTTTTTCCAAGATGTTCAGTCTTTTTGGACTCTTGTTGAAAAAAGAGTATACAGTAATGAAGACATTAAATTTATGGCTTTTTTTAAATGTCTTTTGAAGATTCTGCAGCTCATATTAGTGCTAGTTGGAGTAAATGCCCGCTACAGTGTGTATAAGAGAGATTAGGGTTACACTTTTCTCTGAGCAAAGCTTGTACTTCATCATGTCTTCCAGAGAAGTTTGCAGCTTCATCAAATGCACAAGCAGCCATCTGTTTGGGGTCCAATTTAAAAGTATTTAACTCTTTTAAAATGTGGGTTATCCGTGATTCAGCTGATGTGTCTTCTTTAACCTGAACGTCTAGAAATGCATCGACTGGCCTTCCACTGACATCAAGGTAACGTTTGCAATAATTTAATACTTGATTCCCATTTGCATCGGTGCATTCATGAGCCACGTACACAAGTCTTTGATCATACTTTTCAAACCTATTATGCTTTTTCAGGTACAAGTGTTTTACCATATATATGCTTTTAAACTGTGTATTAATGTTTCAATTTCAATTCAAATTTCCAACCAACTAAATGGAATTTTTTCCAACTAGAATTTTTTTTAAAACAACTAGAACAAATTGGAAAATGACTAAATTGGTAATACTGTACGTAACTAGTTGACCAATGAAGGGATGGATGAAAGAGTTCAGGGTTGGTGGTGTTGGGAAATCCCTGGTTCCAGGGGAACTGATTTGTATCAGTTGTGTTGGTGATCTCTGTGACCTTTTTGAACTGGACTGAGTTCATCAGCTCCTTCCAGGTCTGTCACTGAGGATCCTAGATGGTCATGATTTTTTTTCACAGGAGACCTGAGACTGGTTTGAACCAGTGTCCATTGGCTAATTTTGTTATTAACAGAGAACTATTAGGGGAGGGACTGCATAGCACAGGGGTATGTTTTTGTAAGAGTTATTAACAAATGAATACAAAGAGAAATAACCATGTAAGAAGAAGAGTATTTAATCTGCGAAAACTGATGCACATTTCAAGCTCTGCTTCAAACACATTGCTGTAATCCTGCCTTCCTACTGCAGGGATGTTCTCTGAAATAATCATTACACAAGGGAACAGCAGTATTCCTTTAGAAGGAGTTATACTAGTACAAATTAAGTCACTGAGCACATGAGGTTGGCTGGTAATTTTATGATCTGAATCAGGGGCAGTGCATGGCCCAGGAGAAAATCACGGAATGCATTGGAACTCACAGTGTTACAATTCCTCTGCTGAGGGCCCCTTGCTTTGCAGGGGAACAGCAAGTTACTTCATCCCTTGTAGTGAAGCAGTTTACACCCACCCCCGCCCCATCATGCTTGACTAGCCACATTGGCTACTGAGTAGGGAAGGTCAAACTAGAGCTCTTCTCACCCTGTGGCCCGTTCCACCCCTTCCCTTCTGCCACCCACCTGCAGTGGGATTATCAGGTACGTAGCCCTTGCTCTCCTCATTTAGCCCCACCTGAGAAAGGCTGTGCAGGTGAACAGGGTTGGGGCTTCTGGTAGATTTAGCATCCCTCCTTCCCCACAAAGTCAAGTCGCTTTAATCTGGGAATTACAGCCATCTTTCCTGACATTAGAAAATCTGGTGCAGCTATACATTCTTCACATAGGGTAGGTAAACTGTGTGCCTGGCTCACGTGGGGTTAGCGTTTGATACACTCGCAGTGAGGTACCACTTTACTCCTCAAGGAGATCCTTTTAGATCAACGGGACTGCTTGCGGAGAAAGGGACAGCACATCAGTAGGGGTTTCACAATCCAGCACATGGCGCACATGGTCGTTCTGCTTCTTCTGTTTCAAGGATGATGTCGCTTTTCCACTACATGCTGTTTTACTTTCCGTTTACCGGTTACATTTCCAAGAGGTTCAGCAATAATTCAGGGTTTGCAGGAGGACAGCAGGCGTTTCAGAAGAGCTGCTTTCCCAACCCACTTCTGTCTGACATGCATTATTATCAGCTGAAAATCACTCCGTTGCTTGCTGCATAAGCGGTGAGATTGATCAATATTTCATTTGCCTTGTTCATAAGAAATGCTAGATGATTGACCCACTTGAGGCCGTTGTTTCTCATCAGTCTGGCAGACTTAAGTAAGAACCTACAACGCATATTAGTAGACAATAGGGATAATGTAACAGCAGGGATCACAGGGGGTTGGACATTAGTGTATACAGTATCAAATGAAGTCTAAGATACACTAGGGTTGCCAACCCTCCAGGATTGTCCTGGAGTCTCCAGGAATTAAAGATTATGACGTGATGAAACCTCCAGGAATATGTCCAACCAAAATTGGCAACCCTAGCTATGTCTCACCATTACTAACCTGCCCTAACTACACTAACATTAATGCAAAAGAACTACAAAAAGAACTCTCTTCTTACTTTTTTTTGTCCTAGCCATAGTTGCCTACAAAGAACTAATGAAAGGAGTGAAGTGGATCCATGACTCCTGTATTCAATGGACTTTGGCCTATGCCCTTAGACAGGTGGACAAAGAAGACCCGAGGAACTTATATTCCCTCAATTCCAGAGCTTAAGAAGCCTGGAGCACCTTTTGGAGAGTGGGGATTGGATACACCAGGGGTCGGCAACCTTTCAGAAGTGGTGTGCCGAGTCCTCGTATATTAACTCTAATTTAAGGTTTTGCGTGCCAGTAATACATTTTAACATTTTTAGAAGGTCTCTTTCTATAAGTCTATAATATACAACTAAACTATTGTTGTATGTAAAGTAAATAAGGTTTTTAAAATGTTTAAGAAGCTTCATTTAAAATTAAATTAAAATGCAGAGCACCCAAGGACCAGTGACCAGGACCTGGGCAGTGTGAGTGCCGCTGAAAATCAGCTGGCGTGCCGCCTTCGGCACCCGTGCCATAGATTGCCTACCCTTGGGATACACTAAAGTAACCTTAAAGGGTTAAAGTGTGGAGCCTCCCACAGCACTTTAAAATTCTGATCCTCTCTCTTTTGTGCATCCAGAGCTCCTGCTGAAGCGAGTGGGAGCTTTGGGTGGGCAAAGAATGTAAGACAGGGCCCGACATTTGTACTTAGCAAGTTAGGGGGCAAGAAGAGCTGTGTGAATAATTGATTTTTCTGTTCCCTGTCTGGAGTGAGACATTGAAACGAGACATTGTTTTAGATTGACCCCAAATTATTTTTTTCCCCCTCTCCTGGTGAAACAACAAAACCAGAACAAAATTCATTTGGGGTTGACTAGAAGAGAGGCAGTAATTTGAGACACCCCTTTATGATGTTTCCCCAACCCCCTATACACCCATCCAGCTCCAGTGGCCAGGTTGTGATGGGGAGGAGATAGGGCTCGGTCCAGACCTGCCCTTCCCTACCCAATCCCCACTCATTTGCTCCTGTGAGGTTCTCTGCTCCCTCGTGAGTCTGGAGGAGTGATATGGGTAGTGCTCAGACGTGCAGGAGCTCCTCCATCCCTACAGTGCCAGGTGTGGGCTAAGCACAACGTGTTATTTAACTCTACCAAGACTAATACATTCATTAGCCAGGCTAAAGTGATCTCACACTCCTGCAAGGTAACATGTGGCTGATTTTAACATGATTTATGACCCAGATGGACATTACAATTAGCCACACGCTAGGCTTGTGTCTTTGCACTATGCATCAGGCTTGCAAGCTGGTACGGAGAAGAGCATACAACAAAAGGAAGACTCTTGCAGGAACATGGAACTAGATGAAAGAGTATAGTAGCAATTAACCTTGGGAAGATAATGATTGGAGGAGCAACAGGTTTAAGTCACAAACATGCTCAGTGTAATACAGAACAGCAAGTAATACCAATGAAAATCATACTAGGCTCCAAACCAGCTCCCACTGAGGTCAATATGGCCAGAATACCACTCTTCGTGCCTCGGTTTCCCCCATCTGCATAATATTTCTGACAATATACAATGCCACCTTCATAGTTCTAGTGCTTTGGGATCCATGGATGAAAGTCACTATACAAATGCAGCATGCTGGTATATTGAGACTGCTAGCAGTGTGCTGCTCCTGTCTTGTAGAGAGAACTTCTCCAGTTGCTGTCAGCCTGGTGCCTTTCACCAGCCCTGAACAAAACACTCAAAAGCGCTTACATTTAAATTCTAAGCAGCTGTTCTGCAGCAAAATCTTTTCATGAGTAATTAGCTCCTCCTGCTGCTGTGCAAAGTGAGCATATTGGTAATGGGAGCTTTGCCCACCATAATATGAGGCACGGATGCTATCTGAGTCATTGAGGTTAACACTTAGCATGGATAAAACAGGATTCCCTTCTTACAAATTAATATTTTATTGACATAGTGCTGTTTAGGAACTAAAACTTCATTTATTTCTGATCATCTAACTATCAGAATCTGCTGTTATGTACTGAACAAAATGATACTTCCTGCATCCTGGTCCGTCGATGGATCAAATTCATTCCTGGTGTCACTCTTTGGAGAACACTTGAGTTTGCTCCATCCGTTGCAGTTTTCCTTTTGTTGACCACAGTCAAGGGCAGATCCTAGCCTTTGGTTCGGCCCTTTGTGTCCCTCCAGCAGTACCAACGGGGCTGTAAACTGCCCTAAACGGGGCAGCTGAAAATTCACCTGGAGTGGGGAAGTCCCCAGCTGGCACAGCCCGCTTTAAACAAATCTCTCCTGGCCCCCCGTAGTGTAAAGAGGTGTGCTGGGAGGAAGGGAGTGTGGCTAAAGTGTGCAGAACTCTAGTGATTCCTGGACAGCTTAACAGACCTTTGGGAGTTGTTATAAATTAGTGCAGGTTAGAGCAGCTTTGAGGCTGCCCTGACTTATGACCTGGGTTAAAATGGCTCATCCTAGCTCTGCAGGTCAGATGAGCACAAAGGTAGCATACAGCAGCTTTGCCTGCTCCATTGAGCACTACATCAATGGCAGTTCAGCGAGATCGAAGTAGATTGGGATCTGATTTTCCCTGTGTCTTGATCCCAAGTTCTTCACCTCCTCGGGCTGATTGATCCCTCCATCTATGGAAGCTGGTTTTTTTCCAGTCACAGATCTTCGTGGCATAGTCAAGGCTCTGCACCATTTATGTTTCAGTCTCTCTGCCTCCTACATCCTACTTGGCTCATCTCCAAAACTGAGCTGTCAACCAAGAAGAGCCTGTTGGGGGTAAAAAGTTGGGAAACGGAGTCACAAGTCCATTTAATTTAGGCTTAATCTATTTTCACCTTTATTTATACAATTGCCGACAGAATTATTGTCACTGATAGTGTCTGGAGATACATTTATACCAGACATATAATAACAGACAGGCTAGAATTGGTAAATGAGTCCAAGTTGCCACATTCTGCCATGATAGTCGTCACCCTCTCTGATCTCTTGGCCTGGTCCGGCAGTCCCATACTTCCATTTTCTGGTCCAGTGCCTCTCAAGTTTGGGCCCATGTTCAGTTAGGTCATGTATACATTTCCACATTACAGATTACTTAATCTTTATCCAAGTGGTTTTAGCATGTCAACTGTTTGGATTTTAGGTAACTCATATATTATGCATGCACACGCTTCAGTTACCCAACTTCTAAATACTTCCCGATGAGTTTGCAGTTTCTAGCTCATGTTGTTTTTGTGTCACCCTGCCCAGGGCCTTCCCAGGAAAAGGGTGTTTTTTATTTCTCATTACACATTTGTGTATCTATTACTTACATCTTCCAACGCAACATTACCTTTGTTCTCTCAGCAATAACATTTTAAGCAGATTTGCAATTCTATGTAAAAGAAGAATTGGCAAAGCCACATTTATGCCAGCAAAGACTTGGCCTAAGTGTTACCTCATCTGTACTTCTTCACTATACAGAATTACAAATCATGAAAAACATCGCTATCAAAGCTCTTAATCTTACCATTAATAATTCTCCATTTTATATTTCATATGTCATTCGGTGCTATCCTATTAGAAAGGGGAGGGGCAGTTATGGAAAACATGATGATTCTTTAATGTCAACATTTGTTTTCGTCTGTAAACATGGGTTTTTCATTCAAATCCAGCTTTGTGAGTCATTAAAACGAAACTTCCTTAGACATTTTTCTGTGAATGCATTTTCATGGGTATCTCAATTTTAAAGCCTTGATATTTAGTTGTTTCTAATGGTACCCCAACAAGCCTGGCAGCATCAGGTTCCAATTCCTGTATAATTCTTTCTGATGCTTTTTTTATTCAGGTTTGTCGAGCCTCATGGCATATGTTGTTGAGAGTTTCTCATGCAAGATTTTGATCTCGTCCTGTCTTGGGAGTGTGGTCAGGGGAGTTCCTAATGTCATAGTGGCAACTGTCTAGGCAGAGACAGACTTCCCTCTTGGGGTAAAGATGCTGTGAAATACCTAATTGTGTATTCTACAGCTGCTGAAAAGGGATATTTTCCACTTAGAATCATGAGTCCCCAGCATCATTCTCAACAGCATGACAGGATATAGGGCAATCAGACCGCATGGTCTGAGGGAATGAGACAGTCACTATAAAAGGGGGTTATGCCCCACTTAGAATAGAATACAAATCTCAAAAGTTCCCGTAATGTATTAATTTGAAGGTTTCATTCTTATTGTGTGTGTGTGTGTGTGCGTGCGTGCGCTTAATTGGATCTCCTGTATTTTGGCCTTAAATTACATTTCAAATTAAGCAAGTTGGCATTTCCCATCTTGAATTGTCTATTTTAAAAACCAACAATGAAAAAGAAATCTTTGCAAAAGTTCCTCAGCATAGAATTTGGCCACCCATGTTAGTGTAAGTCTTGCTTTCGGAGGGCACAAAAATACAGCAATAGCAGCAACAATATGGATGAGCAGACTACATTTGGTCCTGCCATACAAAAGCACAATGACTGTGACCCCAGCCTAATGCAATGGGGCATGTACCTCTGCCAAAGCAGGAGTGATCAGCTAAACTAAAGTAATAATTGGCCTACAGTCTGGCTAACTCAGGTACCACCATAAGCAAGTGCTAGCTAGAAGCAGCTACCATGCAAATGGCACTCCTGTTAGGAGAAGCAGTGAAGAGCTCACAGGAGACATCCTGTTTGGTGGCATCAGGATATCTCTTCTTTTGGACCTGGATCCGCCTATGCACCGCTGCCCATTCTGATGAAGATATTTGATACGTAGTAGGACTGTCAAGCGATTGAAAAAATTAATCACAATCGTGCTGTTAAACAATAATAGAATACCATTTATTTAAATATTTTGGATGTTTTCTACATTTTCAAATATATGGATTTGATTTCAAGTACAACACAGAATACAAAGCGCACAGTGCTCACTTTATATTTATTTTTATTACAAATATTTGCCCTGTAAACATAGAAACAAATGAAGTAGTATTTTTCAGTTCACCTAATACAAGTACTGTAGTGCAAGTCCTTTATTATGGAAGTTGAATTTAGAAATGTAGAATTATGTGCAAAAAATAACTGCACTCAAAAATAAAACAATGTAAAGACCCAATTTGCTTGCACAAATCAAAATCGGGAATGGGGTGGGGGTTAGGGGAAGCCTGTTGCTCAGAGCAGAGCATTTTGCATTGTGAATTCCAGGACTCTGAGGCTAGGTCTACACTACCCGCCTGAATCGGCAGGTAGAAATCGACCTCTCGGGGATCGATTTATCGTGTCCCGTCGGGACGCGACAATCGATCCCCGAATCGGCGCTCTTACTCCACCAGCGGAGGTGGGAGTAAGCGCCGCCGACAGAAAGCCGCAGAAGTCGATTTTGCCGCCGTCCTCACAATGGGGTAAGTCGGTTGCAATACGTCGAATTCAGCTACGCTATTCACGTAGCTGAATTTGCGTATCTTAAATCGACTCCCCCCTGTAGTGTAGATGTACCCTGAGAACCACACCGTATTACATTTAGTGTACTCATACCTTAAGGGGCTCTCCTTTCCAGGGGACCGCACAGGGCAAAAAGCTCTTTTTTTCCCTCCCTCCGCACCCCCACTTCCTAAAGCTTTGCAGCAAACTGGGCCCCACCTTGCTCCAGGGCGGAGAGGACAGGAGCAACATCCCCAACCATGGTGAGTGCCAATCTTTCACGCGGAGTTAGGAACGCAGAATAGGGGATGAGGGGGGCGCAGGGAACTCGAGCAGGGAATTGGGGAGCATGCACATTGCGAGGATGACGTGCAGGGGACGGAGGGCTGCGGATGAGGGGTGCAAGGAGCAGGGCTGCAGACTAGCCGAGGGGGTGCAGGAAACTGGGGATCATACACGTTGCGGGGATGACGTGCAGGGGACGGAGGGCTGCGGATGAGGGGTGAAAGGAGCAGGGCTGCAGACTAGACGAGGGGGTGCAGGGAACTGGGGAGCATGCACATTGCGGGGATGACGTGCAGGGGACGGAGGGCTGCGGATGGGGGGGTGCCATGAGCAGGGCTGCAGACTAGACGAGAGCGTGCAGGGAACTGGGGAGCATGCACATTGCGGGGATGACGTGCAAGGGACGGAGGGCTGCGGATGGGGGGTGCAAGGAGCAGGGCTGCAGACTAGCCGAGGGGGTGCAGGGAACTGGGGATCATGCACATTGCGAGGATGACGTGCAGGGGACGGAGGGCTGCGGATGGGGGGTGCAAGGAGCAAGGCTGCAGACTAGACGAGGGGGTGCAGGGAACTGGGGATCATGCACATTGCGAGGATGACGTGCAGGGGACGGAGGGCTGCGGATGGGGGGTGCAAGGAGCAGGGCTGCAGACTAGCCGAGGGGGTGCAGGGAACTGGGGATCATGCACATTGCGGGGATGACGTGCAAGGGACGGAGGGCTGCGGATGGGGGGTGCAAGGAGCAGGGCTGCAGACTAGCCGAGGGGGTGCAGGGAACTGGGGCCCAGAGGGGGGGATGAGGCGGAGGGAGCGGCGGGTGCGGAACGGAGCGCAGGGAAGCGGGGATGGGGCGCAGCTGCCCACACAGGCTGGACCCAGCCCGCCCCGCAGCAGCAGCGCGCGCCAGGCGGGGACACCCGGCGCGGAGGGGGCAAGGCTGGCATTATGACGCATGGGCGGGCGGGGCTTCCGGTTGCTATGGGAACTGCGGGCTAACAGCGTCCCTCGCGCTGCCTGTCCCGGGGCGCGCTGCAGCCCCTCCAGCGCGCGCGCGCCTGAGCCATGCCGCCCGACCGGCTGCTCCCCCCTGGGAGGTGAGTCCTGGGCTCGTGCTGGGTCCCCCTCCCCCGCCCCCTCCCCCGCCCCAGCACGTCACAAGGGAGCACGCGCAGGGACATGTGGGGCAGGATTCCCCCGGGGAGTTTCAGTGGGGTAACGTGCTCTCCAGGGTAGTGGGCGTGCAGCGCCAGTGCTGTGGCCCGCCCCCAGACGTGGCTGCATTTTGGCAGTGGGTGAAGGGGTGGGGGGGATCCCGGTGCATCGCTGTTGGGAACTTTGGCCAACTTCTTTTAGGAGGAGACATGCAATGGAAATGCAGCGTGGCTGTCCCTAAAGCCTGCACTCCTGCAAATACTGACACGTGCTCCACTTAACCCTGGCCTGAGCAGGAGGGAAGCCACTGGGCTGGCCCATCTTTTGCCAATTCTGGTTTGTTCTCCAACTATCCTTCATTAGCGTTAGGGAGGACCATGTCAGTTGGAAATGTATGTTATCCCATCACTGTGTGAATGTATTTCTCATTAATCTTAATAGATGTTGCAGAAGAGTAGATACATTAAGCCCCTACTCTTTAACTTCCAGGCGTGCTTAGCCCCAGGTCTCCCCATGTGGGGCTCAGGATTGGCCCTTACACCCCAGTCGTGCAATGGATTTGCATGGGCAGATACGTGCACCAGTATGGAACCCTGCTGCCTTCCATGGAGGCCCACCCATGAGGAGCGCAGAACAGGAATGGGAGATTTAGCAATTACAAATTAAAAACAGACACTGGAGCTGACTTGTAATTTTCTAGATGGGTGCATGAGTCAGGTGTGAAGTCCCCGCAGTGTCCATTTGCTTCTCCACTATACGGTATATCTCTGTCCAAACAGAACATTTTTTGAGAAGTGGCATACAAGTTAAAAATAAAAGGCAAGGGGATATCCATCTGAGCCTTAACTGTAGCCAGGGCCGGTGGAAGGATGTTTCGCGCCCTAGGTGAAACTTCCACCTTGCGCCACCCCTCCCCCCGTCCCCGAGCCCCCGCCCTGAGGCGCCCCCCTGCAGCAGCTACCCACCCCCCCACCCTGAGGCACCCCCTCCCCCCCCGCCCCAGCTCACCCTGCCCCACCTCCTCCCCGAGCACGCCGTCGCTGCTTCACTTCTCCCGCCTCCCAGGCTTGCGGAGCCTAAGGTGATTGGCGCTGGGTCCCCCTCCCCCGCCCCAGCGGTGGCATGCGGGGGGGGGGGTGGGGTGGCACACAGGGGAATGCCCCAGCACGTCACAAGGGGAGTTCCCCTGCGTGCCACCCCTCCCCCCCCTTGCTGCAGGCAGCCCTCCCCGCGCTCCACTGCCCCAGCTCCCTCCGCCTAAATGCCGGCGGCTGCGGTCGCTGCCAAAGAAAATGGCGCCCCCCCAAATCCTAGCGCCCTAGGCGACCACCTAGGTTGCCTAAATGGTTGCACCGGCCCTGACTGTAGCCTTGTAGTTATTCGCTGTACTGGGATAAATTTTCATCAGACTTTGTTGCTCATCTCCCATTAAACATGAGTCAAATGGAGTCTTTATTTGTATAAAGCAATAAACACATGGGGTACTGTTACCATATTAAGTTCTTTTATGTCATACTATAAGGCTCATGCTTAGATACACTGTCAGTATGTAAACGAATTAGAAAATTTTAAAATGCCTATTTTTTTAAAATACAAAGTTGGTGATAACTTTGTTTACTGATTTGTGAACAGTCATTGTTAAAAGGGACATTGTCAACTTGAAATTTAGCTTTTAAAAAAGGAGTAAAAGTAGTTTCAGTGACTGCACATGTCCCTGAATTTCTCTGCCAATTTTTGTGGTTTTACGTTTTTCAGGGTTCTTTTTGTGTGTGTGTTTCTTTTTGTTGTTGTTGCTGGGTGTGTCTCCCACACAAACAATGGGCAAGGAGCCAACAATATACACAAAGTGCTGACACATGCACACACTAAACAAACAGAGGAAAAAACATTTTTCTCAACTCTTAAAGCCTTGCTCTAGCAAAGATTTATTGTAATCCTTGAGACTATGTTTGTGAGTAAAACAAAGTGCGTATGTAGGTGTTTGCAGGTTTGTGCCTTAGGTGTTACTGGTAACAATAACTGGGGAAAAAATCAGGCAGCGGTGTGATATTTTTATAGTTGATAATGGCCTTTGAGAAACACAGTGGGGGAGATTTTCAAGGGCATAAGGGGCAATTAGGCCCTCAGCTTCCATGGAAAGTCAGTGAATGGGGGAGTTGGACTTCATCTACTCACCCTTGTGTGCCCTTGAAAAGCTTCCTCTTGTGCATCTAGCTAGTTAGGCAAGTTCCAGGACGAAACAGGAATCTGCTTAAAAGGATCTTCCTACTAATGGGTGCACTGGAAAAATAATTAAACTGAAATTAAAATGTTTTTTGATTCTCAGCCTAGTCCATCACAAAACCACGGTGGAATCTGGCACGATTAGCTAGTGTCTCCCTCATTGGTTTTCAAGAGAGACAGAAGTGTTACAGGTTTGGATTTAGGTTTATTGGCATAGCTATGTGAGATGTTCGCCAGAGTGAACCTGGCTCAAGGCTATGCCATCAGTCCTTCCTCCCAACAAAGAATAATATGTCACAGGTAAAACCGATTAAAACTATGTAATGAGTTCAGTTCCTAATATTTGCTTAACAACACAGACTAGCAAGATGCTGAACAATATTTTTAAAAAATCAGTACCAGTATAGTTGCAAATTGCACAGAATTAGAGTTGGTGTTGGTAACATCACCCATGTTTTAACGTTCCCTGACACTTCCCATTTTAGTACCCTGTTTTCAGTTGTTTATAACTTTGACAAACTGTAACTGCTTGGGCTGGAATTTTCCATGCTGAGTGTTTGTCTGAAACTGAATTATTTAGAAAAGTTTCAGCAAAAATGGTTCAGGGATTTCCAAGAATGAGTTTAGGGGAAAATGTTGTTTTTTTCCCCATTTAAAAAAAAATTGTACAACCATTTTCACGAGAAATTCCAACTCCTTCATGCTTTGGAGCAGGGATTTGAAATTTGTCAGGGACGTTGTGCTAGTGTCAGGGGTGTGCCTTCTGAGGCTGTTGTGAAAATCTGCTAAAATTGGCCAAATTATAATCCTCTAAAAAATCAGTTTGCACATGCTCAGTAGTGATGTTAGTTTGGCAGTTAAGTTCTCTGAAGGTTTAATCTGCATTGGGACATGCTCCACCCTAGGGATGCAGAGGCCAAGCAGGACTTTCCTTGCATTTGCGGGAGGTTGGGCACTAGAACTGAAAGCAGGGAGTCTTTTTCCTGTGCTGTTCATACTCCCAGGGAGCATGGAGAAGGAAGAAGTTGCTGGAGACTGAACTCGTATGAGAAGCCTGGAGGGAGAGGGGGAGCTGCATGGAGAAGTAGGACACTGAGACTGATTGGACAAGGAGACTAGGAAGAAGAAGCCTGGGGGGAGACTGGGACTGGAAGCTGGGGTGGAGGAAAGACTGGGACTTGGCTGAAGAGCCTGGTGTGGGAGAGTGGGCCTGCGAGGAGCAGCTTTGGTTTGTGGGGATTCAGATGAGTAGCCTGGGGAGAGGGAGACAGGGACAAGGAGCTGGTGGAGGAAGACTGAGATGAGGAGCTGAGAGGGAATTACAGGACTGGGACAGAGACTGGCTGAAGGGGACAGGGCCCAGAAGTGATCAGCCTTTGTGGAGGAGAGAGGAACAGAAGGGTCTGTGACCATTGGCGCTTGCTCCCTTTTACAGCCTGGAATGGAACCCATTATTTCCCAAATCTGTCAACAAATATCTGTGAAACCACTGGCAAAATGTGCCTCATCCCTTCCTAGTGGTTGGTCCACGTCCAGTATGACAGCCCATTATTGCTTTCAGTTACTCCACTAGTTCAAGTAGTAGAGGTCTCTTCTGTGGCTAGCAAGGTTCTGACCCTGCTGAAGACCCTTGGGGAGATCAGTATGGTTCTATGAGGGCACAGCTAATCACAGAGCCAGTAGGCGCTGCTCACATGGGGAGTCTCATTGCTCTAGAGGGGAGCTCTTGGCGGGATTGTGCCTCCCAAACTCACCAGCGCACACGGGGAATGCACAGTCTGCACCATCCCTTTGGGTGTTACAGCATGCTCTTCTCTTGGTGAGGAGCCATTTATGCTGGCCAGGGTGGAACCTTCCCACCCTTCCTTGTCCATTTTGGGATGTCTTCTACCCCCAGAGCACTAAGAAGGAGCAGGGACTGTGATTGTGCCTGGCTGTTGCTCAGAGGTAGGGACACACAAAGCAGCTGAAGGACTCTTTGTGCACCTGCTCCCTCCACCCAGCCACCAGCACAAGGCCAGGCACAATTGTGCCTTGAAATAATACAGTTGTACACTTTTTTTTGCAGGGGGAGAGGGGAGGGTGACCAGAGTCTCTAAGCATTACCGCAATGCAAATCAACAACAACGTGGGTGGAGAAGAAGGGCTCCACTAATACATGGCAGATTTTTAAAAAGTGAATCCAGTCTTCCCTATCATCATATGCCAGCAGGCAACGGAACAGGACTACAGGCAAAGAATTCATACTAAAAATTACAAGGGGCTTCCCCTGTTCCCCTTAGCATCTTCAGACACCATCCCTGCAGAGCTCACACCCCTTTGCGCCCAGCAGCCAGGCCCCAGTGCTGACTTGCTGTGTAGAGTCTCTGCTCCCAGTGACTTGTTAACATTCCAAGCTGAACTTCCTTGTGGGTCACAGCTTCCCTGGTGATCTGGAATGGAGAGCACCTCTGAGTTCTCTTCATTCTGGGGTGAGAACCCTGGGAGGCAGCTTGCATCAATACAAGACATTCATGATTGTCTGTTATAAGAGACTGCACTTATTCCCTTTGACAGAATAATCAGATGCAATATGTATGAGGAGGAAAGAACAAACCACACATGACTGACGTTAGTCTTTTTGCTTAGTATGCTATCAGGTGGTGCGTGGATGCTGTGGTAACAAGGATGATATAAGAACCGACACAGAATAGAATTTAACATTTAAATCCAAGCATTTGCCTAAACAGGTTATTACTTAGATCGTAAACTCTCCGGGTCAGGGAATATCTTATTGTTCGTGTTTGTACAGCGCCTAGTACCATGGAGTCCTGGTCTGTGACTGGGGTTGCTCAGTACTACGGTAATACAAATATAAATAAATAATAATCTAATTCCTAGTGATATTTAGTTTGGAGAAAGCCACATCCTCTGGAAAGGTAATTCTTTAAATTATTGTTGGTACAAGGGTCAGCAACCTTCGGCACGTGGCCCATCAGGGTAATCCACTGGTGGGCCGCAAGACATTTTGTTTCCATTGAGCGTCCGCAGGCACGACCCCCCTGCAGCTCCCCGTGGCTGCGATTCGAATGATTTTCGAAGTGTTATGTGCGCATGCATGTCTCTGTGTGTGTCTATACAGAGGTGTGTATATAATATATACCTGTATGCATATGCACATATAAAATCAAGAATAATGAGGCTGCTCAGAGGCCTCTGAAGTCAAAATGAAAAACTTTAATTGACCTAAACGTGATTTGGATCAAAACCCATTATGGCTTGTAAGGAGAATAACTTCACACCTGTTTTTTTTGTGTTTTTTTGCCCAGAAAGCATTCCCTTTGAAGAAGACTAGCTTCAGTTGATCAAGGATGTCTTTGACGGACAAAAGACTTGAAAATTTGCAGATCTATAAAGTTCTCCAATGTGTTCGCCAGAAAGACAAGAGGCAGATCGAGAAGCTGACCAAACTTGGATTCCCAGAACTCATTAATTTCACAGAGCCTGTCGATGGAGATAGTGCCCTTCATTTGGCGTGCATCGCAAATGACATAGACATGTGCAACTTCCTGCTGGAGCAAGGAGCTCATCCAGATGTTCAAGACCGAATGGGACGCACTCCTGCAATGAAAGCCGCCGAGCTAGGACATGACTTAGCCTTGGATAAACTAGCGAAGGCCGAGGCAGACATGACCATGGTTGATAATGAAGGAAAAGGTAAAAAGAGTCCCGCTTAATCATATTAGACAGAAAAACCATCTTTGAAGCCAGAATCAACACAAATTGCAATCCTGCTTTTTTCACCGCATATGTGTGTTATGTTCCCCTCTAGTGGCTGGTCAACATAGCGGGTAAGAGTCTTCTGCTGCAGGACTGTTCTTTGGCTCATGTAGCAAAGGTCTGTGGCTTGGTACTGAACATCCAAAGATTCCACCCAGGGTGGGTGTTGACTACACATACAACCCAACAAAGCCATTTTTCTTAAGAGCTTTTGTGGTGTTGAAAGTGAAGACATTTTTACTGGATCAGGCAATTAGGTTGTAGCTCTCTCCAATAGTTAGTTTTATATGTGCCTAACTATTAAGGGTCAGCTTCTGATACCCTCACTCTCATTGAATATTGCTTTCTCCACAAGTGGTCCCATTGAAATCCCAAATATCATTTCATGTGTTCATTTCTAAAGTCTTCATCCCGTAATCTGATTCAAATGGACAGACCCATATGCCTGAGAAATGAATGGGTCTCTATACTGGTTGAAGGGGTCTGTCTGTGCAGATCAGATTCCTGAATCAGGGCCTTTCCTACTATTTGATTCAGCCCCCTACCGTTTGTTGCTTAACAACCATTTTGTTTTTTGTTCCAGGCATTTTGTTTTACTGTATTTTACCTACGAAACGGCACTGCCGCTGCGTTCAGATTGCTTTAGAAAACGGCGCAGATGTTAACAACTGTACTATTGATGGGAAGCCAGTATTCCTACAAGCCTGTGAACAAGCACACGAGATTAAGGAAATATGTCTGAAATTTTTGGAAAGAGGAGCAGACCCCAATGCGATAAACCTAGTAGGAATATTCCTAAAATTAAATACGTATACATACTATTGTAATGTAGTTGTAAGACCACTACAATATATGACCATAAATCTTTAAATTGAAATAATAATGAGACACATCAGGTGGTTAACTTCTGGGCAATGCACAGATGACTGCCACTGATAGCACCTCTCCATCATTCTTGTTTTATTTTACTGAGGTCCCACACCTGGATCATTTATCTCCTGTTTTGGATTTTGGTAGGTTCTGATCCAATTATTTATATGTGTAAAAACAACCAGGTCATCTCCCCAAATGGTGTGAAGTGCTATTGCCCGTTGACTTCAGTGAAGCTGTGTCCATTACACTGGCCGAGGGATCTGGTCTATTGTTTTAAATGTTGAAATTATATTCAATAAAATTAGAAACATAATGTGGCCGGCCCTGCATGAGAACCAAGGCAGTGAGATGTTACAAGAAACCATATCCTTTACCCTCCTTTCCATCTGCACAGGTTTGCAAGGGGCAGCCATAATCCAGGTCATTTATTTGTTTATCCAGTACAATGAGACATTTTAAAAAAGCCAGACCAGTGCTCAACGTTCCATATGTTTCAGGTAACCACAAATCCAGGAGCTTATCCTCATCCCTCTAGTTAAAGTCAACCAGTCCAGACATTCCTCATGTGCCCACAAACACCGTCCCTCACCGCATTTTTGTCTCCCAAGATGACCATGCATTAAAGGTCAAGAGACTCAGGCTATTTCAGCCCAAGAGGGGGAAGTGAGTGCCAAAGTCACTCACAGAGAGTGCCCTTCCAGCTGCCCCTCTTTATTAAGGTGTGGGGGCCTCCAATTGGAATGGCTTTACTGTTTGTGGGTGATATGAGCTCCAGCGTGCAAAGAAAGCAGAGTGTTAGTACCACAAATGGTGCAAGACACTCCATAGGGAATGGCTTAGAGATATTGCCCTGCTCTCCCTTAGTACCAGCTGGTGGATTGAAGCTGTAACAGGGACCTGCTGGCTATGCCTCTCTTCTCCCCCCCCCCCCCCCCCCAAAAAAAAAAAATCTTAATAGCATTTCTCCACAGTAAACTCTCTGAGCCCCACAAGACACATTCAGCCTGCCTGGAATTTGCACAAGCATAATCACTCCAGCCACTTGCTAGCAATACAGCAGCTACTTCCAAATATACCCTTTGAAATAGACCAGAATAACAGATGAACAATCAAATTTCTTTACTTATTAACTATTGAGTTAATCTGCTTGTTTTTATTGGGTCAAAAAACAATGCAAAATTTAATGATTTTTTTTAATAAGACAAAAGAATCCCTGGCACCTCCTCCTAACAGTGATAGGCAATGAGGAACATTTTAATACCGGAGCTTAGCCGTAGGGAATTATTTTCTGCTCAGTCAGTATCTTTACCACTCCCTAGGACAAATAATTTCCTATTCACTGTGACTCGCTGTCTGGCCCCAGCTTGTACAGAATAATTTTCAAAGGAAGAGAGTCACACTGCCTGGCTTGCATGTCCAGGGTGATGCCCAGGGGAAGGAGATTCTATTTCCTCCACCTCTGGTCAGCTAATAATACTTTACCTGACTGGAGCATCTCTTATAGTAGAGTGCTTCACACTATATATATATAATTATATATATATATGACTCCACTGAAATGTGCCCGCCCCTGGGGTGTAAAGAACAACAGCACAAGGTCTTAATAATTCTAGACTATATTTCCCTTTCACATAAACACATTTGAAAGAGACAAAATGCGCAGGCAGCTATGCAGAAAGGTAGCGATCCAAGTAATTCTGCAGTACACACTTGGATTAGTGCATAGCCCTATGCATCAATAAACTCGTCATGTACAGCCCTATCCTGTGGTTATCTTACTGGAATTCCAGCAGAAAGCCACACTCCAACATGCGGTCTGCCGTAGCAAGTAAGGGGCAGAGTGTGTGTCACTGACTATCTAAGAAGATATGCTATGCATAAGGAAAGGTCTCTGGGTCACATAAAGCTAGACATTCCTAAGAGCGTATATTCTGTTGTAACAAAATGTGTACAAATGTCATGCATAAATTTGATGTTTGTACTAGCATATGCTAGTTTTGCTTGGGAATATAAGAATACTGGTGGAATTCCCCAAACCCTGCCATCTTCTAATAAACCACCTCCTCCTTGACAGAACTGGTGCACTGAATCAGTCTTTCCTTGCAGGTCCATCTTACCACATGGACACATCTAGCACAAGTGGTTCTCAGGCACATTTTGCAAAAAGTTCTTGGTATTGGCTAGAACAGTTGCTCTCAAGCTTTCCAGATTACTGTCCCCCTTCCAGGAGTCGGATTTGTCTTGCGTACCCCCAAGTTCCACCTCACTTAAAAACTGCTTGCTTACAAAATCAGGCATAAAAATACAAATGGCATAGCTTAATATTACTGAAAAATTGCTGACTTTCATTTTTACCATATCATTATAAAACAAATCAATTGGAATATAAATATTGTACTTCCATTTCAGTCTGTAGTCTATAGAGCAGTATAAACAAGCCATTGTCTGTATGAAATTGTAGTTTGTACTGACTTCGCTAGTGCTTTTTATGTAGCCTGTTCTAAAACTAAGCAAATGTTTAGCTGAGTTGACGTACCCCCTGGAAGACCTTTGCGTACCCCCAGGGGTACACATACCCCTGGTTGAGAACCACTGGACTAAAGGAGCCTATGGTCCCGTGTCCCTCTCTAGGTCCTCTGTGACATGGAAAAACATGCATCCGAAGAAGTGGGCAGTAGCCCACGAAAGCTTATGCTCTAATAAATTTGTTAGTCTCTAAGGTGCCACAAGTACTCCTGTTCTTTTTGCGGCTACAGACTAACACGGCTGCTACACTGAAACCTGGAAAAACAATGGTACTCTGTTTTAAGTCTGTATCCACAGCTGTGGAACTCCTAAGCAAGATCCAACAAGCCCTTTGAGTGTATGAGAACAATGTCAGTTGCTGGGTGAGGAGCACTTCGTTGAAGTACCCAAAATGGCTGAGCTGAGCTTTTCTGAATATCTAGGGGCTGATCCCACAAACATGCCTCTGCGTAATTTTCCTCAAGTGAGTCGGCACATTGACTTCATAGGGACTACTCACTTGAGTAAAACTACTTGTGTAGTTGCTTGTAGGATTGGGCTTAGGTGGCTTGATTCTATAGCTTTTACTCAAGAGAAGACAGTGGGACTGCTCACGTGTTTTAAAGACTGTAGGATTAGGTTCTTAAAGGTGATCTGCAGAAGACTTTTGAAATTATTGGGCTTGCACCCACCCTTCTTTGCTTCTTTATGCTGCATAAAGGAGGCCTTCAGTTCTTCTATCCCCTTGTGACACTGGCTTGGGCTGTCTAACACGAAAACGAACATTAAAAGCTGTTGAATTTGCAGGCTACTGGTCGCACTGCCTTAATGGAAGCGGCAAGGGAAGGCGTGATAGAGGTGGTGCGTGGCATACTTGAAAGAGGAGGAGATGTTAACGTCTTTGACAACGAAAGACACAATGCTGCACATTTTGCCGCCAAGGGAGGCTTTTTTGAGGTATCTTGTTAATAGTACTGAAACTTAACTTCAAAGCTACCCAGCCTGTTTTTTTCCCCCAAGCCAAGCATCTTTGCTGATTAAGTAGAGAAATCAGTATTCATGAATGGCTTCTATTAAACCATCGAAGGGAATTTCGAAATGATGGTATTTCTCTTATAAATCTGCAGCCGTTTTCTGTGAGGTACCTATAAATGCATGTTCCTATTTATGTCTTATATGGGTGGGCCCACCAGGGCAGAGGGGTCTCACAAGGCTGTGTGTCCTAGCTGTCTCTCACAAAGGGGGTGTTGCTTGTAGATGCCCAGTGATGGGGGAGCAGCTTCTTTTCTTCCCTGTTGTCTCTAAGGCATGTTCGGGACTAGGGTGACCAGACAGCAAGTGTGAAAAATCGGGACGGGGGATAATAGGATCCTATATAAGAAAAAGACCCAAAAATCGGGACTGTCCCTATGAAATTGGGACATCTGGTCACCCTATTTGGGACAACTGTGTATTTGTCCCCTGTAATTTCAACAGAGATGGGGGAACTGATCAGCAGCAACTACCCCCCCCCATTCCTACCCCAAAGATCTCTACATTTCTGCTATAGAGAAGCCTGAAGGCAATGCCCACCCCACTAGTACCATGTTGTTTGGATCTAGGTCACTTACTGTAGCAGTATTGTTCTAGCTATCACAGGTAATTGCTTCTTAAAACACAGCAGCCTTGGATGGGTTGGTGGTAATAGGGATTGAACGTGGGCACTCTAGATTTAAAAGCACAAGCGCCTACTGCCTGGCTAAGGAATCACATAACTGTAGCAACCTCATAAACTTTTATATGTAGATTAATCAGTGGAGAGGGACAGAGAGCTGCACAGTGTGGGCATAGATTACACAGTATTTCAATTAGGGCTGTCAAACAATTACAAAAATTAATTGCAATTAATTGCCGTTTTAATCGCACTGTTAAACAATAATAGAATAGCAATTTAAATGTATTATAAATATTTTTGGATGTGTTTCTACATATTCAAATATATTGATTTCCGTTACAACACAATACAAAGTGTGAAGTGCTCACTTTATATTATTATTTTTTATTACAAATATTTGCACTGTAAAAAAGATAAAAGATTGTGCAGTCTACAAGTCGAAGCATGAAGGGGCATACGAATGTTTAGCATATCAGGCACGTAAATACCTTGCAACGTTGGCTGCAACAGTGCCATGCGAACGCCTGTTTTCACTTTCAGGTGACGCTGTAAATAAGAAGTGGGTAGCATTATCTCCCGTAAATGTAAACAAACTTGTTCAGCCAATCACTGAGACAAACAAGAAGTAGGACTGAGTTGACTTGTAGGCTCTAAACCAGGGGTTGGCAACCTTTCAGAAGTGGTGTACCGAGTCTTCATTTATTCACTCTAATTTAAGGTTTTGCGTGCCAGTAATACATATTAACGTTTTTAGAAGGTCTCTTTCTATAAGTCTATAATATATAATTAAACTATTGTTGTATGTAAAGTAAACAAGGTTTTTAAAATGTTTCAGAAGCGTAATTTAAAATTAAATTAAAATGCAGAGCCCCCTGGACCGGTGGCCAGGATCCGGGCAGTGTGAGTGCCACTGAAAATCAGCTCACGTGCTATAGGTTGCCTATCCCTGCTCTAAACTTTTACATTGTTTTGTTTTTGAGTGGAGTTATGTAACAAAAATCTACGTTTGTAAGTTGCACTTTCATGATAAAGAGATTGCACTACTGTACTTGAATGAGGTGAATTGAAAAATACTATTTTTTATCTTTTTTACAGTGCAAATATTTGTAATAAAAAATAATAATATAAAGCGAGCACTGTACACTTTGTATTCTGCATTGTAATTGAAATCAATATATTTGAAAATGTAGAGAAACAAAAAATAAATAAATTTAAATTGGTATTCTATTATTGTGTAACAGTGCGATTAAATCTATGCTTAATCGCAATTAATTTTTTAATCAAGTTAATCTGTTTTGAGTTAATCGCTTGAGTTAACTGTGATTAGGGTGACCAGATAGCAAGTGTGAAAAATCGGGACAGTGGGTGTGTGGGGGGTAATAGGCCTCTATATAAGGGCTGGTCTACACTGGCGGGGGGGAATCAATCTAATATATGCAATTTCAGCTACTCTATTCGCATAGCTGAAGTCGAAGTATCTTAGTTCGACTTACCTGGCCGTCCTCACGGCGGCAAGTCGACCGCCGCGGCTCCCCCGTCGACACCGCTTACTCCTCCTGCCGAGGTGGAGTACAGGCGTCGATTCAGGGATCGATTTATCATGTCTAGACGAGACGTGATAAGTCGATCCCCGATAGATTGATTACTATCCGCCAATCCGGTGGGTAGTGTAGACATGGCCTAAGAAAAGGCCCCAAATATCGGGATTGTCCCTATAAAGTCGGGACATCTGGTCACTCTAACTGTGATTAATTGACAACCCTAATTTTAATTATTAATTTTTTTTTGTTAAAAACCAACAAATCCCAGTCATTTTAGTGCAGGGTTTTTAATGGCATTGACTTTGCTTTTCTAGATCCTAAGAATTATTTCAGCTTATAATGGAGATGTGGGGCTCATTGCTATGAATGGGAACACGCCACTTCATTACGCTGCTGCTGGGGGTTTTGCGGACTGCTGCAAATTTATAGGGCAAAGAGGTAAACAAAAAATGTGTATTTACATAGATCATACAAATCTTTGCTTGTCTTCTGTGCTAAATACAGGATTTCACGTCTCTATAAATGGAGGATTTGACTTTCCAGAACTGTCACAGCTGCACTTGTAATGAGCATTTAATCCACTGACAAATACAGATTGTCAGGAAAATGTACCTAACTGGGTGGCTGTGAGCCTGTAGAATAATTCTCAAGGGAGGCCATGGATGCTCAATAGATTTGAGTCATTTAAAACTACGCTGGGTTAAGTATTTAGGCATACGCAGGTGGGAACGATACTCCATTAGCATTGGGATGGGTTTCAGAAGTGAGTGTCCACAGCTGCTTTTGAAACTTTTACATTTCATAGGAAAATAATCATTGTATCACTTAAAGGGACTGATCCAGAGCCTATTGAAATTAACGGAATGACTCCCCTTAATCGCCACGTGCATTGGATCTGACCTCAAAGAAGCTGTGGTCACACTGACTAAAATCAAAGTCAGTGACACACCTGGAATTTCACTGTTTCCACATGAACCTGCAAAATCTGTTCATGCTCTGTTCATGAGGTCCAAACATTTTAAGTAATGGCACCACACATAGCCAAACTTCAATTCTCGGGTACAGAATGGTGAGTTAAAAATAGTATTTCAACCTTAGCTTTGCTCTTCATGGCTTCTTTTATTGGTTTCCATAAAATCTTTAATACTTTCAGTGTAGTTTTTGTGTATTTGGTTTAATAACTATCCCACTCCCTAGTTAAAAAGTGCAATTTAATAGTTCTGTGTAGATCCCAGACAGCATAAAATTATAGACCCTGTTAATAATTATCTGTAGCAGTTTGCAGCAAATCTGAATTAAGACTCATCTAGTTTATACACCATCTTGTTTTTTCAGTAAAACGATTTCTGTATGTTTAGGCTGTGATCCTAAATGGAAGAACCTACTAACAAAGACCCCAAGAATGACTGCCAAAGAAGGTGGTTTTAAAGCAGCATCAAAGGAACTGCGCAAAATTGAACGACTCCATGCTAAAATCTCCAAACCTGGACCGAAGGAAGACAATCCACGCTGGGCGATGAAGTTGCATGATTGGTCCTTAGAACACCAGACAGCCCTTCGTGAGGCATTTGAGGTGGTGGACAGAGGTGATGGAACAATAAGCAAAGATGATTTTGCATCAATTATTCAGGAGAAGTGTGATTTTGTGGATGCTGAACTAATACAAACCGTAGCCCAGGCACATGATAAGTCTCGTGCTGGGGGGATTAACATTGAAGAGTTCTTTAAAGGTTCCAAATACTTGCAAAAAGCCTATCTTATTTCGTCTTTTGGACCCAAAAAGAAGAAAGGGAAGAAAGGAAAAGCCAAGAAAGGCAAGTTCTCCATCCCCGTGCCCATCTGCGTCATTCCAGAGAGCTTGTACCCACGCCGAATAGATGGCGGGCCCCCTATGTACATGATTGAGACCTATCAGAATGTGACCGATGGTAACCGCTTTAATCGGGATCACCCCCCTGAACATCCTTTGCAGGATGACTCTGTGTGGTACATTGATGAGCCGGAGAAGACTTACACCAAGATTAACTATCTTACTAAAGCAGGAGACATTGTGTCACTGAAAAAAGCATTTGAAGAGGGGGTACCAGTGGACATTAGAGATGTATATTATAAAACTCCTTTGATGGCTGCATGTGGAAGTGGAAACATGGATGCCGTGAAATATCTTCTAGAGAAGGGGTAAGTTTTTGTGGGGAGGGTTGTTTTTGTTGTTTTTGCACAGTGTATATATTTGATAGTCACTTAAACACAAAAGAAAAAAAACTTGGAGATATTTAACTTTATTCTTAAGAATTTGCATAGTGTTTATCACTGTACAATCAAAGCATTGCAAGCAGTAATGAATTTAGCTTCATAACGCCCATGAGGTAGGGTATTGTTGTTATGATCCTTGTTTTTGAAGATGGGGAAACAGAAGCACTTAAAGGTGATCTTCAAAGTTGGCTAAAGCCAACATTTTCAGAGTGTTTGCTAATTGAGGGGGTCTGAGCTTTTGGTCTTTCAGAAGTGCCAGGTACCTACATATCCAGTTGAAGTCAATTGGATCTGCAGGTGCTCAGCACCTCTGAAAATCAGCCTTGGCATGTCCCGAATTGGGCATTCCAGAAATGGAGGCATTCAAAATTAGTGGATGCTTTGGCCTAAGTGACTGGCCCAAGGTCACACAAGCAGTCTGTGGCAGAGTTGGGATCTCCTGATTCCCACTGCCTTTAGAGGCAAAGGTGTGAATGAGACTGGTGCGTAAAAGCATTACTTCTATTCTACAGCCACAGCGGGCTGACACATGGACTGAGTAGATCAGGCTTAAGGCTATAGTCAGACACTGCTATCTAATATATTCACCACTTTAAAAGTTCTGCAGCAGAGTGTAGTCAGCAGACACACTAGGGAAATCTTCATAATAAAAGGTAGGATTTTTATTTTGAATGATAGTTAACGATTCATTAAAGTAATTTGGAAGATGTTCCCTTAGGCATTTATCTGAATGACTGTAGGGCTATACCAGAGCACGACAGGGTGTCTGTTCAAAGAGGAGAACAAAAGAGCAGTATGTTATGTTTTATGCAAAAATCGCTACACACAAGTGTGATGGGTTTTTAAAAAACCTTTATTTTTTTTTAATTTTAAAGACAATGACATTTACATTAGCATTACTCTCTACATGTAGCAATTCCCATTTCCAAGGGTGAGCAGTTACTTTAGGGTGACCAGACGGCAAAGACCCCAAAATCGGGAATGTCCCTATAAAATTGGGACATCTGGTCACCCTAAGTTATTTACAATCTTAGGCTCTGTTGTTAGTGAAGCCTTGCTGAGGCTGGCACGTGCTCCTGTATCTGTCAGCTTCACCAGCAGCTTGCTGACTCAGCAGACCTCGATGTTGTTCATAAAGACCATGGGCTCGGTTCTGTATTGAAGGCGCTCAGCCAGGTTCATTGTCGACAAAGCACAGTTCCAGTGCCCCATAGGAGCTACAGGTACACCACTATATGTATGCCTGTGACAATGGTACCAGTTCAATCAGGATGCTAGGATCCGATCCCCTAGGCCAGCACAAAGATGCCCCTCCTATGTCTTCTCCTTTTATACATTGATATAAAGACGTTACGTATTACATTCCATATGCTTTTCATTCTTTTCTTGTACCTTGCACCTGCTAGTTTTAACAAAACATCCTCATCCATTATCCTGTCATTCCCTCAATATCTTACGAGAGGTCTGTCTGTCCCCAACCCATCTCCTGGGAATGTGTTCATGCAATTACTTGAGAACTCTGGGTGTTCCTGTACCATCCTCTCAGGCCTGGAATGTGCTTACTTGGTGTTAGCTAATACCTGGTGCATTGAAATTTTGCCAGGGCCAGGCTTCCTCTGGTTCACAGCCTTTGGTTCTTACTGTTAGTTGTGTGTAGGGCTCCAGTAAGGCCTCTTTTGCCTACAGGCCCCAATCCTGAAGAGGCTTAAACTCATGCAATTTAATGCATTTCAGCACTTCCACTAACATTAGTGGCAAGTTTCAGAGTAACAGCCGTGTTAGTCTGTATCCGCAAAAAGAAGAACAGGAGTACTTGTGGCACCTTAGAGACTAACAAATTTATTATGCATCCGAAGAAGTGGGCTGTAGTCCACGAAAGCTTATGCTCTAATAAATTTGTTAGTCTCTAAGGTGCCACAAGTACTCCTAACATTAGTGGGACATTTGTAAAGTTACGTACATGTTTAAGCCTGTGCATTCTTGGGATCTAGTGGTTATGCTCATTGGGCCAATTAATCTTTACTGACTTCATCAAACCTCCATTGAGTTCAATGGAGTTACAGCTAGGATAAGTTTTGCCCCTTATCTTTAACATTTGGACCTTGTAACATGGTAAAGCAATGTTAATTTTGGGATTTTAAACAGACAAAAACAGGAAATTCAGAGGTAAAGTGTCATAGTAAATGTCAGCTTTGCACCTTTCGGCAAGATAGAATTTCAGTACATGGTGAAAATATTGCTATGGGAATCTAACTGGGCTCCTTTTTATAACATGGTCTTTCAACAAACCATATCGAGTGGAATACAAAGTGTTCTGTATGTTCATCTAAGGTTCTAGAAAATGGTGCAGTTTGAACATAAATCGGCAGTGCGTGCTGTGGTTTATTTGCACGGTTTTGCTGGAGCAGGTTTATAAATCCGTTTGATTAAAAAAAATACAGCAAGAGACAGTGCTAACATACAAGTCCTGTGTAAATCAACGTTATGCCCTCCTCTGGAATACTCTGTTCAGATCTGATCAGCTTGTCCCTAAAAGGATAAAATAGGAGCAGAAAGTGTTCAGTGAACAGATGGAGAGAATAATTGCAGGCTTGGAAAATATTGCATATGAAGGGAGACTGGAAGGCTTGTGGCTCATTGACTCCAGAAAGGAGATGAATAGGAAATGATAGTGATGCATAAAATAATGAATGTATGGAGATGATTGAGCACTTCCCCTCCCCCACTTTCTTACACCAGATCAAGTGTTATCCAATGACACTGAAAGCCAGCAAATTTAAACCTGGTAAACAAATAACACTCCATTAGCCTGTGGAACTTATTGCCGAGATGTCACTGAGAGCAAGATTTCAGCGGGATTTTAAACAAGATTAGACATTTATATAGATTACAAGACCATCTAGGACTACATTAGTAAAGAATGTAAAAGACGTGTGGATGGAATGTAAACCCTTGTGTTTCAGGGCATAAAGTCACCTTTTGGCCAGAGCGGGTTAGGAAGAAACGTATCCTGAAATATCTTATAACAGCGGGGTTTCTTGCATCTTCCTGTGAAGCATCTGGTATGGGCTCCTGGACTAATGTTCTAATGGATGCTTCAGTTCAGCAGTTTCCACATTGTACCTCTGTGGGACAGTCCCAGATACAATGAAGCTGATGTAGCTGGGGCGTGTGTGTGTGAGGGGGTTTTGGGGAAGAACTTCTCAAAGGTCTTTTACTCCTTGTAAACCCACACAGTGGGGCTTCTGAGAGGCAGCAGCCTTGGGTAGGATTGTGGGAGGAGCTTGTGGCTTGTTTGAAAACAGGAGGGAGCATCTTTCTCCCCTTCGATAACTGCGAAGGAACATTGGTGAAGTGAGAAGCCAGGAGAAGTGGCTGATGGGGCCCCTCCTGTTCTGAGCTCCACCTGAGAGAGGTGTACCATAATCAACTGGGTCCCAGTCCTGCATGGATGGACCCCTGCATGCATGCAGGGCCTCATTAACTTCGGCTTGCACACAGGTGTCTACATCCCTGGATCTAATTGCCTTGGACTGGAGACAGTCCTTCAGACTACTGCATTTCTGTTAATTCAGTTCTTTGCATGTAAATTTTCATTTCCAAAAAGTAAAAAAAAAAATTAAGAGTGAGTAAAATAAAAAGCAAATGCAAAAAATATGAATGGGAAATATTAAAAAAATGAAATTAACCAGAAGGGAATATGGAAGAAGGAGGGAAAAGTCTGAATATAAGATGTAGAAAGTGTAGAGGCATAATCAGAATCGCTATTCAGGTCACATTTTATGAAGCAGCTATGTCAACAATATTGCAGCAACGTTGATTATTTCTGTTCTGTAGTAAAATAAAATATTTTTATTCTTTCTGCTAGCCTAACTCTTATGCTTTCTCTCAAGTTGCACATTTCACTTCTGTCATGCCATCATTGCTGAACTGCTGTGTAGGATAAACTGGATAAACAATACTGAAAACATCCCCCCAGTTACACCAGTGTGAAGTTTTTAATATCAATCTTGATTCTTTCTAGCTCTGAATAATTAAAGAAATACTGTAATTTTCTAACCTAAAGCTGTAGAGACATGCAGTGTTGGATCATCAGCTTGTATAAATCAGCATAGATACTCTAGTTTCAGTGGCGCTACACTGATTTATGCTAGAGGTCTGGCAATTTATAATCAGAGAGAGTCTGTTTAGTTTTAAAAGCAAATAAGAGTATTATTTTATTCTAGAATACGCATCCGTTTAAGTACTGTGAAATCTGGTAGTAAACTACTTGGCCACATCCCTTTTAGGATGTAACTAGTTCAAAATAAAATCGGGTGCACTGACTTTAAAAAAAAAAAACACGGTTGAGAAAAATCTAAAGAAAATCAAAGGAAATGATCTGATAATTGGATGCACTTCTCTTTCATGTCTCCCTTCACTGTCATCCCTATTTGGAGTCCATAGGCTGTAATTCTTTGGGCTGTGGAAGAGATGAAAATGTTAAACTGGGAGGGGAACTGAAATAAATGATGTAACTGGAATTTAGAGATAGTACCTGGAAGGGTTTCTGCCTCACATCTATTGTGGCTTGTCTTCACTGCATCAGTTAGCTCAAGTTACTGTACTAGAGGTAACCAGGCCCCAGTGAGCGCAATCACACTGCAAAACAACACTGGAGTTACACAGTTGATTGGATTATCAGGCGATGAGTTACTGTAAGTCACTGCATCCTAGGGTTTAAAGCACCATTTAACTTGACCAGGAGATTTTTGTGAGTGGATGGGAGTTGAGGAAAGAGTAACCCTTGAATGATCACGTGAGCTAACTGTGCTGTGAAGACATGCCCTTAGACCTGCTTCAGTTTAGGCCCTGATCCAGCTCCTTTTGGAATTGAATGGAAATTTTACTCTGGGCTTCAGTGGAAGTAAGATCTGTGTTTAACCCATACTCCCTCCCTCCCTCCTCCCCTCACACACTTCTTACTTCTATCCACAGCTCAAGCTCCCGTTCTACCTCTCCAGGTACGTCTACACTTGGAGCTGGGGGTGTGATTTCCAGCTTGCAGAGACATGCGCTAGCGAGCATGCTTAAAAATAGTGTGTCACCATGGCAGCGCAAGCGGTGGGAGGGGCTAGCGGTCCCAAGTACATACCTACGGTCTCAGCTGGGTATGTACTTGGGGTGGCCAGCCCCTCCTGCCAGTCATGTTGCCATGCCTACATTCTGTTTTTTTAACGTGCTCGCTTGATCAGAGCTAGCACGAATATGTCTCCTCAAGCTGGCAATCCCACCCCCACTGCAAGTGCCGATCTCATCTCCTCTTCCTCTTCCATTAGGGGCAAGATCACTGCTTGCCCTGTATGCCCGTACAGGAGTGTGAAGTGCCTACTCACTATCCTGGACGCTGTGGAGAGAGCAGCCTTTCTTTGTAGGGCTACTACGCCCCTTCCTGTACAGGGAGGCAGGCCCCTGAGGGACAGGAAGAGGCTGCGGCTCTGCCTCCCGGAATGAGCCAACACGGCTGAGTCAACTCACGTGAGAAAAGTAAACTCTTAGTCTAGGTCAGTGGCAGATTCCTGTCCCCTGGATCATTGCTCCTGAAGCAGCAGAGCACCATGGCAGATTTTCAAGTGACAATCAACCGGAATTGTTCCGGTAAAAAGAATCTAAGAATGCTGAGCTTTTGTTAAAGAATGTAAAACATAGCCATAAGGGTTAGAAATGGTGGTCCAAGTGGTCCAAATGGAAGCCAAAGGACAGTGGTAGCAGCACTATAAAAGCGACATGTTTGATTAGTGTCATGAATCATTGACAACCCTATTGTTCCCCTCCTTATGGAAGCATTCTCACAGTAATGTGAGTAGGCACCGTACAGCTGTTCCAAAATGGGAATCGTAGGACTGGAAGGGAGCTCGAGAGGTCATCTAGTCCAATCCCCTGCGCTTATGGCAGGGCTAAGTATTATCTAGACCATCCCTGACACATGTTCGTCTAATCTGCTCTTAAAAATCTCCAATGATGGAGATTCCACAACCTCCCTAGGCAATTTATTCCAGTGCTTAAGCACCCTGATAGTTAGGATGCTTTTCCTAGTGTCCAACCTAAACCTCCTTTGCTGCAATCTAAACCCATTGCTTCTTGTCCTATCCTCAAAGGTTAAGAAGAACAATTTTTCTCCCTCCTCCTTGTAGCAACCTTTTATGTACTTGAAAACTGTTATCATGTCCCCTCTTAGTCTTCTCCTCTCCAGCCTAAACAAACCCAATTTCTTTCAATCTTCCCTCATAGGTCATGTTTTCTGGACCTTTAATCATTTTTGTTGCTCTTGTTTAGTTAAGTGGTCATCAGCCATACAAACTGCTCAAATTCATTTAGTTCCACGATAAGCCACATCAGGTATTTTAAAATATTTCAAAGCTGTATGACAGTGAGTTGAAAACCCACAAAAAGGCTTTTTATGTTTAAAAAGTAACGTCATGCATTTAATGTTTACTGGACCTAGAATTGTGAAACAATCAATATAGATACAGCAATTGCATTCATCTTTATATGTACACAGTCCCTCTTTATTAGAGAAGTTCATGGAGGACAGATCCATCAATGGATATTAGCCAAGATGGTCAGGGACGTAACCCCATGCTCTGGGTGTCGCTAGAGGTGAAATGGTTTGAATCTGGGATTAGATGACAGGGGATGGATCACTCGATAATTGCCCTATTCTGTTCATTCCCTCTGAAGCAGTGGTTCTCAAATTTTTGTACCGGTGATCCCTTTCACATAGCAAGCATCTGAGTGCAAACCCTCTTATAAACGAAAAACACTTTTAAAATATATTTGACACCTTTATAAATGCTGGAGGTAAAGTGGGGCTTGGGGTGGAGGCTGAAATCTTTTGACCCCCCATGTAATAACCTCATGACCCCCTGAGGGGTCCTGACCCCCAGTTTGAGAACCCATGCTCTGAAGTATCTGGTACCAGCCACTGTCAGAAGACAGGACACTGGGCTAGATGGACCATTGGTCTGACTCAGTATGGCCATTCTTATGTTCTTATGTTTTATTTATTTACAGGGCTGATGTAAATGCAACTGACAATTTCAAGTGGACTCCTCTGCACCATGCCTGCCATGCAGGTCAACAGGACATTGCGGAACTGCTTGTGAAGTCTGGAGCAGCGATAGATGCCGTTACAATCAACAGTGCCACCCCACTGATGAGAGCTATTGAGAGCTGTAGACTGGACTCAGTGCAATATTTAATTGATTCTGGTGCGAAAGTCCAGATGGAAAACAGAAAAGGTAAATATCCACATTATTTGTGGTCACTTTCGATTAAAAAGGCAGTAGAAGGTTTGGAGGTTTTCTCAGTTACACATAAGCTTTGTTGAGACGGTGGACCATATTGTAAAAGAAATAAAATGAAGTGGTATGTTCTTTGAGGATCCGGCTGTAATACATTTCTGGTTGTTGTCAGCATGGTGCTCTGGGGATAGAGTGAAAGTTGTCTTAGTAAATTTAGCAGGCATGTTCCTATTTTCCAGTGTTTAGGGTTAGTTTTTACTACATGGAACCTACATTTTAAGAACATTAAGAATGACCAGACTGGATCAGACCAGTTGTCCATCTAGCCCTGTATCCTGTCTCTGATAATGGCCAATGCCAGATGCCGGAGCATGGGGTTCTGTCCCTGACCATCTTGCCTAACAGCCATTGCTGGATCTATCCTCCATGAACTTCTCTAAGTATTTTTTGAACCCCACTATACTTTTGGCCTTCACAACATCTCCTGGCAACGAATACCATAGGTTGACTGTCTTGTGCGTGCATTTGTTTTAAACCTGCTGCCTGTTAATGTCGTTGGGTGAATTTCATTCTTCTGTTACGTGAAGGGGTAAATAGCACTTCCCTATTCACTTTCTCCAGACTAATTGTGATTTTATAGACCTCTATCATATCACTTAGTCATCTCTTTTCTAAACTGAACAGTCCCAGTTTCTTTAATCTCTCCTTGTATGGAAAACGTTCCATGCCCCTAATCGTTTTCGTGGTCCTTCTCTGCACCTTTTCTAATTCTAATGTACCTTTTTGGAGATGAGGTAACCAGAACTGCATGCAGTATTCAAGGTGTGGGCATACCATGGATTTATATAGTGGCATTATGATACTTTCTGTTCAGGATTTCTGTCATTTTGTGCTTTTTGAAAAAAGTGAGTCTCAAGAATTTGGGGTTTTTATTTATTTATTTATTCTTTATGTGAAGATTCAAGCTTAACTCTAGGTTAACAACGTTTTTTGCAGTGAAATAGAGTGTAATTGAAAACAACTCTGCTAGGACTGTAGTGGCTCCATGTTTGCAAATGGTTATTAGTGAGTACAATAATGAGGGAATGCTAGTTATGTAAAGCAAAATTGTAAAGGTTTTAATTGTGATCACCTGTAATGGCCATTGTGTTTTTACTTTTAATTCTGTAGGTGGCACTTGTTTGATGTGCTTCTTCCTGTTTAGCAGTGGGATAGATATTATTCTGCGTTAGCAAAAGGGACAACAAAAATTATCTGAATTTCTCCAGAGGTTATTACCGTCTAGCAGCAGTAGAGAGAGGGATCTAGTGCAGCTCTGCTAGTTTACTTGGTTTTCACGTGATGTAGTGGGAGAGTCTCATTAGCTTCAGTCTGCCGTCCAATAGATGTCATGCATCAGAAACTACTCCCAGTAGAATAAATGTTATTAAAGTTATTAAAGTAACGCCGTCCTGCTAGCATGAGTGAGCACAACTCATGTGTTTCATGGTTAGCAGGCTTGATCTCTAATTGAGTTCAGTGAATTGCAGTGTCATTATGCAATTACGGTGATCAGTGCCACTGTTTATTTTTATGGCTACTGACAGCTACTGACCGTGATTCTTATCATGAACTTTGTTTGCTTTTTGTTTTTCTTTTTTAAAAGGCCAGAATACTTTGGACATTGCAAAGGCGTACGCTGACTTTAGACTAATTGACCTGCTTCAAGAAAAACTGGACCGTTTGCCAAAACCACCAGAAACCAAAGCAGAGAAAGGGAAGAAAGGGAAGAAAGCTGGCAAGCCTAAACCAGCTGCTAAGCCCCCGCGGGGGGAGGCTGAAGCTGCAAAAGAGGAGGTATGATAGATAGCCTGGGGTAACGAAGTACAGCCAAGGAGGTGATTCGACTTGACTTGATTTGTGAAGCACTGGAGGGAGGTGGTGGAATCTCCTTCCTTAGAGGGTTTTAAGATCAAGCTTGACAAAGCCCTGGCTGGGATGATTTAGTTGGGATTTGGTCCTGCTTTGAGCAGGGGGTTGGACTAGATGACCTCCTGAGGTCCCTTCCAACCCTGCTAGTCTATGATTGTATGATTTGCCAACAGTTACTAAAATGCTGGTTTTCTTCATTTATTTTCCAGACAAAAGCTATAAAGATGCTCCACAAAATACTTACAGACTGTGAGAAAGGATTAAGGCTTTGGGTATCTGGGATTGTGTGGGGTTCCATGCGGAGCAGATAAAGCACACGACCAATGTGGTTGCAAGCTGAATCCAATTCTGTTTATTACAAGCTTTCTTTTATAGTTTTTCTTAACATTACATAACACAATTAGGCTATAATCACACATCTACCGATTGGACAAGAAGGAGAATCATGTGTTTATCACATGTATAGCCCCACACCGATTGGTTCAACCGTTCCTTACATAAGGCCATGATTTATTACCTTGTTTACCTCATTTTATATAATCCCTAGACCACCAGGGGGCCTTACATAAGGCCATGAGCCATTGCCTGGCAAGTGTCCCATCATGACCCTTTTCTCCTCATGGAACTTTCCATTAGGTTGGCGTAAGGATGATACATTCCCACAGGATTGAACCCCGATCTCCTAACTCAGGCTTCCTTCTATTACCTTGGGCAGTTCCCCCTCTGAAAAATGTCTTGTCTATTTAGACTGTAAACTCTTTGGGGGCAGGGACACTGCCCATCACATAGGCCTCTATGTGCTATTTTCATCTTAATAATAGCCCGGGTGTCATGCCCCCAGACAAATGGTATAAGGAGCATTTCAGCTCCACAGTAACTTAAGCTTTTCTGTTTCTCTGGTCCCTGAACCCCTGTTTAGCAGCGCTCTCCTCACGGTTACTAGTGCCCCGCCAGGTACTGCTGTCACACCCACTACCTCCTGGCGTCATGTAAGACACTTTTTGCCAACATGACTCCATTTTTAAAAAAAAGTTTTGCAATACCCTTATTTACTATCCCGGGAGATTGAGCGTGAGATAAGGATATTAAAGATCAGACTTTCCAAAATGTAATCTTAGTGGTGCTGCAGGCTGGATTGGGTTGGAATTTAGTTCTTTGTAAAGTCTGCATGCTTCTGAGCTGACCTGTGGTGAGAGGGATGATACCCTGAGAGTGTGTGCTGGAGGTTCATACCAAGCGGACGTAGTGATTGAGGGGTAGTCTGGACATCACAGATCTGGAGAACGTTACAGAAGAAGAGCTCGATTGTCAGTGTTTAGCTGCAGCTCTTTAGTGCAACCCCTCGGGCCCAGCAGGAGCTGTGGGAAGCATTCTGCCTAATCGTCAAACTAGAACAGGAATAGCCACAGTTTGCTTCGGGGCCAGGGTAAAGAATTCTGAGGGAGCAAGTGCCTGGCACCATGGACCATGAGAGTGGAGAGCGTTGCAGATGGAAGAGTTTATTATTATTTGTATTACTGTATACCTGGTAGCCCCGATTATGGACCAGGACCCCATTATGCGAGGTGTTGTACAGACACCGAACAAAAAGATGGTCACTGTCCCAAAGAGCTTTCAATCTAAGTATGTTAGGTGTCTTTCCAAAGTTCACACAGGAAGTCTGTGTCAGAGCCACGAACAGAACCCAGATCATCAGAGTCAGACCTTTACCCACAACTTCAGCCTTCCTTTCTGCTAAGCCGCGCAGTCAGTACCCAGAACCCTCTGGTGCTTGCGTGGCCTTGGCTGTGTCAATAGATTTGGCCACTGAAAACGTGCAAGGAACATAATTGCTATCCTAGTTGTGGGCATCAAAATGTATTATTGTAGCACTTGACCCTCACCAAGAGTATTTACTTCGTTTAAAGTCTGTACTTTGCAACATGTGGTTTCTGAATGACACTCGCCTGCTGCTTTGAACTCGTGTAGTACTCATTCATCAGCTAAAACTGTGGATTGGGTAATTATCTGAGTGCAGGGTAGCCCACTGTCCTGCCTACTGTGTGATATTCCAGGAATTGTGTGTTCTCTGGTACCTAAATACAAGGTAGAGAAATGTCCCTTTCCCTCATATAATCTTTACTGTCATCATGATTCTGATGTGTTAAAAGGAAACCTTGTTACATCCAGCATATAGGGCCTGACCCAAAGCCCTTGAAGTCTACAGGAAGACTTCCATTGAGTTAAGTGGGCTTTGGATAAAGCCCCTTGACTTTTTTTCCCAGTAGTGAGTCTGCAGTTATCACATATTCCGCCTCTTCAGATGTTGAGCTATTTGAGTCATATTTTTCAAACCCTGCCTCTGTTCTGAGTGTTCTTTTCCCTGGTGTGTTCTCTGCACCCCAGCTAGAGCCTTGAGTACCTGATCTTTTCCCCCAATACACATTCTAACACCAGCCTTAGCAACTTCATCATAGTTATGGCATTTTCAGTCGTGACTTTCTTCTGAGTTTATCAGCGCTGCTTCTTAATCAGCCCCAGGGGACGTTATTTAGAGACACAATGCAATTATTCCCTCCGGGACTAAAAGTGCTTTCCTTACAGTAATCCTGCTCTTGACAGCCTAGGGAGAATGTGACTGAGACTAGAAGTCAAACTCTGGTTAACCCCCTTGGTGTAGATGCCCTTCAGGCTTTTTCTTTGCAGGCTTGCTAGTTAATACTTGTGATACATGGAAAAAGCATCAAGCTTTCTAAACTTGTCAGCCGATTCTTTGCAAATGTTAATGTTTCACCTGTAAATTCCCAAGAACTGCATCCACCCGCCAGATTCTTAAAATGCTTCCCTCGTTTTTATTTCCAATATAAATGCTTACACATTATTTTAAAAATGGTTCAATAATAAAAATCCTTTCTAGAATGGTTGCACACACACATTGATCTGGCTGGCTGGTAAAAAAATATCCTACAACAACTACTATGAACAGTGTTTGAAAGGGTGACATATTTGTCTTGTGCTTAAACTTTTGCAGCCACCTCCACCAATCGTAGAAAAATCTATTTTTGAAGAAAAGAAAGAATCCCTTAAGGACAATGTTATTCATCTGAATTCTTTAATAACCAGTGGAGCTACTAAGAAAGTTGATATCACATTCACACCCAGAAAAGTAAGTATATTAGCAGAGCCTCATACTGCTGCATTTTGATACTGAAACGAATATGACAATAGACCTGTATTTTCTGCTGGTGTAAATATCTACAGTTTGACTGAAGTCAAAGGGCTGGTCTACAGTGTGTGTGTGGGGGAGAATCGATCCAAGATACGCAACTTCAGCTAGTCGAAGTATCTTGGATCGAATTACCTGAGGTCCAGACGGCGCGGGATCGACGGCCGCGGCTCCCCCCTCGACTGCGCTACCACCACTTGCTCTGGTGGAGTTCCGGAGTCCACGGTGAGCGCGTTCGGGGATCGATATATCGCGTCTTAAAGAGACGCGATATATCGATCCCGGATAAATCGATTGCTACCCGCCGATACGGTGGGTAGTGAAGACGTACCCAAAGTCAATTCAGTGGAGCTGAACCCATTAACACCAGCAGAGAATCTGGCCCAATATATTCAGAAATCTCAAAAATATACCACTTTTGTTTGCATGATTTGGAAACATGGCTTTCATAACTAGTGTCACTTTCCTTGCTCTGCTTAAGAGAAATCATTTTGTTCTGATTCTAGAAATTAATAGCCTTCAGTATTTTTATTACAAATCAGTTGATCAAAGAGCAATAACCTTGTAAAAATTCAGGTGGTTTCTCTCTGAGAAAGATGCTTTCCAGTGTTGACAGTGAAGTTGTATCAGGGTGTAAGGATGATCCTAGTGTACCAGGGGTTAACTCCAGATCAGTTTTCCTCACCTCTTCTACGGCTATTAAGGGGAAGGGCTATAAGAATGGCTGCTTTGGAGACAGAGGGGAGAGTACCTTTAAAAGAGCAGGGCTGTCATTTGTCTGGCTTAAATCCATTCTAGGGAGTCTTTCTACTTACTTGTCAGTTATGTTATTAATTTATTTGACTTTCCTGTTATAAACAATAATCTTTGAGGAAAAGACCTTGCTGAAGACAACTGATTTTTTTTTCCTGAGTCATTCTCCTCTCCTTCATAATTTAAAGAAATTACAATTAGCCTGTGGAACTCATTGCCACATGATATCGCTGAGGTCAACATCGTAACAGGATTCAAAAAGGGAGTAGACATTTAATGTGGATCCATAGTATAACTATATTAAATGTATGTTAAAAATAAATAACACCTTTAAAGGCTGTAAAAACCCTCATGCTTCAGCCATAAGTTGACTTCTAACTGATGGGACTTAAGAGGAAACTTTCCCTTTGGGCAAATTATCCCATGACTGCACCTTCCTCTGAAGTAGCTGGTGCTGGCCACTGTTGGTGACAGGGTACTGGGCTGGATGGGTCACTGTTCAGATCCGGAATGGCAGTCCCTGTGTTACTGTAACAATTAACAGGTAATATACACGCCAGGACCCCTATTCATCCATCAGTTGCAGGTGAAATCTGTGGGAGTTGCACATGGAAACTGACAGAGCAGTCAGGCCCCAGTCCTTTTTCAAAGCATGTTTGTAAACATTTGTCCTCACTTACAATGCTCCATTTGCAATAAAGGTCTGTGGCCTCCTCCTCTGTCACACAAAGCTGCAGATTTTGATGCCATCACTGGCTATTCAGCAGGAGTGCTGGACACCCATTTTTTTCTATATCAAATATTCATTGTGAAGCGACAATGGTAAAGAGCCTGTGGCATATGCTTCCCTGCAGCTATTAAAGACGTTTGGAAATTACATTGGGGGACTCTGTCACTATGACGTTTTTCAGCTGGGAAAGCTATTTGGTTGTGCCAGGAATGGAAGCAGGAAGCAATGCTGGATGTGCCCTCCCATGCCCAGGAATATTTTACTGAATGAGGAAGAGGTTTTGTAACTATAGAGACTATTTTTAGGGTGGGTTTTTTAAAAGTATCTAAGGGACACAGGGTAGGATTTTCCAAAGCTTATAAGTGAATTAGGTTTCCAGTTCCCATTGGGAGTCAATGAAAGTTAGGTGTCTAACTTCCTTAGGTGCTTTTAAAAATTCCACCCTTAATTGGCTGGAAGTAATGTAATATCATGGTGAATTTCGGGATTCAAATCACAGATCTTCCAGCTGATAAAGCAAATATTCAACTAAATAACCAATAGTTTGTCTGTCTGATATTGACTCTAATTTAAAAAAAAACTATATCAAAAATGTTAAGACAATTGCATAAGCATTATTAGTTAATTAGAACATACTAGCACTTAATTATTACAATTCTATTTACCTTTGTTTTCCAGACTTGGAGCCCGGAAGCGACAACAGCCAGTCTAATAAGAAAGCGGGAATTGCATCGTGAGCGCTTTACTTATGAGGTGGACTTTGAAGACTTCATGATGCCATTTAAGAAGAATTTCATGGGAAAAGCCCGTGCGTTAGAAATGGCGTCTTAAATTAATTCATGCCGTTCTTTGCATCAAAGTTCAGAAAGGGCTTAAAAGCAGAGGCTCCTTTTTTGAAGACAGAATCATGTTACCCTTATTTAATGCCCCTCAATTATGATAAAATTGTAGCAAAACTTTTTTTTTTCTTTGTACAATTATGTAGTTTCCCTGTAGTTAAGGGCTTCATCTTATAAGAGGCTGACCTGCACCAAGATTCTAGAATCCTCAAAGGATCAGGCCCTGATTGACCAGTGTATGCAGACTCTAGTTCCATAAAACGATGCATCCTTTTTAATTTATAAACATAGGCACCGTTGGCTACAGCGTTATGCTGCCATATTCTTGAACACAGGGCGAGACTCATCTAAGGTTTTTATTTATCCTTCTCTTATTAGGATATTTTTTTAAACAAAGAACAGGTTAAATTGCAAGCAGGATAAGTCCTCTACTGGGATGCTCTTAGCCAGTGCTACGGGACAGTTGGGAGGAAAGCCTCATCCGCCAGAGAGGTAGATGGCATCGTTCCTATTAGTTAAAATTTGAAAATAGATGAGTAATGAGTAGTTCTGGTATTAATTGCTGAACTGATATTTTCATATCCCATCACACACACTTGCAAAATGGACAAATGCAGGGATTCGCTCAGTATTGCTTTACTCCAGTTCTGAGCCAGTGCACCACACGTGTGGCTCAGGCTGCTGGTATATTTTCAACAAACTTGCCAGAAGCTGGGACTGGATGATGGTGGATGGATCCCTTGAAATTGCCCTTTTCTGTTCATTCCCTCTGGAACATCTGTCAGTGGCCACTCACGGAAGGATACTGGGCTAGATGGACCATTGGTCTGACCCAGTAGGGCCGCTCTTATGTTCTTTCAAAAATAATCACCAGTATTGGGAGTGTAGTTTTGCTCTCGTGGGGCTTGATACAGGGCCTTTTGAAGTTAGTGGATGTCCTATACTCAAGGAATGAAGGCCAGTGAATATTGTCCCTACCTTAGAAATGGGGCTTAGGAGTGATCTTGTGAATTATAGACTGGGGGGTCTTGTTTTAGCACCAGGAAAACTGGTTGAAAACATACTTAAAAAGAGAATTATAAGACATCTTGTTTGTTTGAAGATGAAAACGCCCAACGTGATGTTATGTGTCATTTAAATAGTACATAAATTTTCCACAGGGCATAAATAACCAGTGGAACTCCCCACTACTATATATCTGAGGACAATAACTTAGTACAAGATGTAGACATTAATATGGATTATGAGAACAGCCATAGTTACTTTAGACATGACTTTTTTATATATATAAGGGATACAAACTCTCATGCTTCAGAGCCTAAGCCAATTACTAGTTGAATGTGTTAGGAAGAAAGTTTCCTTGTGGCTAGGTTATTCTATAATTTTCCATTGCAGAGATGCTGGCATCTCCCTCAGAAGTATGTTTCTGAGACATGATACTGGACTAGAAGAACCATTGGTTTGACCTAGTGTGACAATTCTTGTATTTATATTTGTGTCTCCATGATTTCTATATCCAGTTTTTTCAGTTTACAAGGGTGAAAATATTTGGGTTTTTTTCTGTCAGTCCTGCCAAATCTGAGAGTCAAGCTGGGTTCTTTCCTTCGTGTGCATTATCCCCAGTAATAAATATTCTGCAAACCAAATTCTGCCCTCAGTGACACCTGTGCAGCCACATTGCCCTTAATGGGTGTGCGCAGGCACTGCTGAAGATAGCATGGACTTCAATGGGAGCTTTGCCTGAGTAAAGACTGCAGGATTGAGACTTTAATAGTGGTGGTATTGTACACTTCTCTACCCATGCCTCTTACTGGCCCAGTTACCCAAATGAGCCCAATGCTTTTTACCCTAATTGCATGTAGGACGATAGACGTACTATTCACTGGTATGGAGACAGAAACTTGAAGCAAATGACTTAGACACCATTTGTTATGAAAATAATTCTTAATGAGCTATGTGCTTGACATTTGAAAATGTTGGGGCCAGGTTCCCAGCTAGTGTAAATGCACATAGTTCCATTGACTTTACATCAACAGAGACCTTGTGCTTCCTTTCTTTTGAAGATGAATACACCCAGTGCAATATTATGTGCAACTTAAAATGACCTTATTTAACATGTAATTATTTAGAATAGAATTGGCATCTTAGCCCTGATGAAAATTCTCAGGGCAAGATGCTTAGCGTGGAAGAATGTCCCAGTACTACTGGTATTGTAGTTTGTATATTTCAGAGTAATGGAGATCTTTCAAGGGAAATAGGGTGTCCTGGGTGGACATAAGTTGTTTGGGGATTCTCACTATATGGGCATGGTATCTTTGACCGTCAGTGTGAAACTTCTGTTTGTACCCAGATAGTTCAAAATAATAAAATAATTGTATGAAAACTATTCAGAGAGAACCGTGCAAAGGAGGATGAGGTGGCAGACAACAAATGATCAAGAATAAAGCTGTATCTGTACATACAGATAAAGCATCAGGATAGGATTGATAAATCATACACACCAGAATAAAGCAGACTTCACGGATAGAAATGGGGGAGGGGGAAGATTCATAAGTCATTTATTTCAGAAGGTAAACAACCTTCAGGACACGGGCATATCATGGGAATTAGCTGGGAGAGTTTTCTCAACCATTAATGTCAGCTACTCATTAATATAGTAATAAATAGCCTACCCTTAGGTAATCACTGCTATGATTAACTAAGGGCAATGTCGTCTTTGGCTTACTCAGATGAGTGGCTCCACCGGAAGGGAGAAGGATTTTTTTTGGATGCAGTAGAAGAGTTTAACCTAACCAGTGTACAATGCTATTTCTCCCGTCATTTTGGGTTGTGCAGTGTGAGGCTTGATTGTGACCGGCCTTGGAAAGGATGTGCGAGGAAGCAGCATGCAAAAATCCTCTTCTGTGCATAGTTGCAGCCCCTGTGCACCTGTGACTGACCCCTCTGTGCATGCTGGTAAAAGACGGGGAAGGGACCATGTAGGGCCCCACCCCCTTCTTACACATTGCCCAAAAGTGGGAAGGGAAGGAGGTGAAGGCACAGCACAGCTGGGTACAACATGCTGGGTGCAGCGGGAAGAGCAGTTTGTGTTCTGGTAGCCTGGGCAGTCCCTCTGCACGGCAGGCTGCTCAGGGAGGGATCATCCAGGAGGCTCTGCCCCCCCTCTCAACAGGTGCCAGTGTATTTATGGCACCATTTGGCCCATAGCGTTCTAAGGTGGAGATAGGATAAAAAGCACCCTCTAAAGCAGGGGTTCCCAACCTGCGGCCCACATGCTGCTTACAGCCCAATCAGCACAGAGCTGCGGCCCATGTGACATCCTTAGAGCCATACAGGTAGTATTGGATGCCGGCCACATAACACGTTGTGGGCCGCATATGTGGCTCACAATGGTAAATACGTTGAGAACCACTGCCCTAAAGTAAATGTTGAAAGTAAAACTCTAGTGTGGGGGAGGGGGTATTTATAAGCTATATAAGTATAATTTTCAGCACTGAAGGGCACTTCAGAGGCAACACTAGTATTTAAAGACCTGGTTTGGTTAATTTTGGACCTGACCGTACAAATGCATGCTCACATGAGTAACCAGAATCAAGTCCTTTGTGGCACAGTTTTCTCCTGTTACGTTTTTTGTTCCATCCAGGGACTTTTAGCAAATCAACAATCTGCACAACAACCAACTTTTTTTTTTTTTTAATATGGAGACATAATTTCCATTTGGTGCAACAGCTGCAGTAAATCACTCCAAGTGCTCCATTTCTTGGGATTATTACACTCAGACTTGAAGGCATTCGGTATTTTACCTCACACCTCAAAGCACACCTCAAGTGTCGTATAACCTCACAAACTAACAGACCTCGTTGTACAGAGTCGTGTGGACTGGAATCCATTTCCATTGGGTGTTAATGGAATTACTCATGTGAGTAATGGTTAGAACGTACATAGTGTTTACAGGATTGGGGCCTTAGATGGTAAAATCCTCAGGGCAGGGATTGTGTTTTAGTCTGTTTGTAGTCTGACTAACATGCGAGGGCCCTGATCCCTGACTGAGTGATACTGCACTATATTAAATGATGTTTTATTTGGCGCTGTCCTTGAAGGCCACTCATATGCCAAGGTTACATATTCTCAGTTTGGCAGAAAAAAGGAAGGAGTTGGTCATTTACAGCCTCATTCAGCAAAACACTATTTATGTGAGTAAGGATTTTGCATGATTTCAGTGCATCTCCTCATGTGAATAGAGATTACTCAAGCGAGGGGAGCTTTTCTGGGTCATGTTGCCTTTGAATGTGTCTGACATGACTTGCTATATATAAATATGAAACTGTATGAAATATGTGGGAATGTTCTGCCTTAAAATTACGCACTTGGTGTTTGTACCTGTTATATGTTTGAAAAGCTCAAGCTCTTTGTTCAGGAAGCCCAGGGACGTGTGTGGAAAAACTTTTGTTACGTGTATGTTTAATAGCAAACCAATAAAGTATTTATTAAATAAAATCATTTACAGCTAATGCAGAATGCAGCATCCTGATTCCTCGAGGGCTTTCAACAGCAAAAGTCATTGCCACTCATGCTATCTGGGAGTGTAGGATGTGAGACACAATTTTCTGCAAGACTGCCAGTGTGAAGATAGTGAAAATATCTGTGAATGAGTGGGAAACAGTTGTGCAAACCTGCAGTACCACTGAACAGAAATCAGTCTGCAAGTGTGTAGACCAATCAAAATCTTGTATGTAAAAATAAAACCTGCATCACATGAAAAGAGAGAGATTTGCCTCTAAACTGTGCTCCGTGATCTGCGCTTGGGTGGCTTTTATTCAGCAGTTAGAGTTCATGGCTTAAGCCCTAAATAAGAAGGCCCATCTGCCTAAGGGATTGTTTGCTTTATGTCCCTTCATAGAAGTGGAGACTGGCTGGGATGGAACAGCCAGTCATCCCTCCGGAGAAATCCAGAGGCAGATTCTTCTCCATTTAGGAACAGTTCTGCAGAATTCTCTCATCTTCAGCAAAAATACAGGGGGCGGGGGCATCATTCTGGGCTCTGTAGCCCTCAGGACTTTTTAAATTTTATTTTTGTAGGTTATTTCGTGTAATGAACTGTGCATAGATTGCATGGTTCTGTATTATTGTTTGAGGGATTTCAGACTTTGTTCCTTCTGATGCGGCATATAACCCTCACACTGGCAGTGACAGGTAAGGGACGTCAAAGAGCCCAGTTACCCCATTCTATGACACTTGGAGGGGAGACGGGTAATTAAGGATTATATCCAGCGGGAGAGAACCAGACTGGGTGGTTCCTATAAAGGAAGGCAGCCGGGTCAATAGGCAATAGGAGCTTGGCAGGTGGGCAGGGTGAGCCTGACCACGCTGCTGGGAGATGGAGGAGTCTCTGACCCGCAGATGAAGTCACTCTGGAAAATGAAGACGAGTCTATTAGAGAGGGGAAATGGATACAGAAGTAGAAAAAAACAGAAGCAGCATCAGATGATGATGGCATCTGCATAAAAGCAAAGTTGAGGAAGGAAATAAACCAAAATGTTATAATTGTAATAACCCTAGACAGAGAAATAAGATTAGGTGATGTTAACCATGTGAAAGTAGTGGACTGGGTTAAAAAAAAGCATAGGGGATATTGTAGGAGCTAGCAGGCTGCACGATGGTGACCTTTTAGTTGAATATAAAAACAAAGAGCAAGCTGATAAACTGCTAAAAACTAAAATGCTGGGGAAAGTGAAAATAAGTTGCCAGCTACCAAAGTATTTGACTGAAATAAGGGAGGCAATGGAGTGCCATGAGAGCTGATCAATCATGAGATAACCAAAAGCATAGCAGAAGATAAAGTGTTACTATATGACTAATGAGTAAATGAGGAGAAAGCAAGCCACGAACTGCTGTACTAATTACATTTAAGGGAGGGACTCTACCTGAGAAAGTAAGACACGGGTTTCAGATATTCAGAACCAAGCCTATTATATTCCACCCTCCCTTGAGGTGTTATAAGTGCTCAGGGTATGAACATGTAGCAGCTGTTGTAAAGGGAAAACAAGATATGGTAAACATGCAGGAAAGAACATAAGAATGGCCGTACCGGGTCAGACCAAAGGTCCATCTAGCCCAGTATCCTGTCTTCCGACAGTGGCCAATGCCAGGTGCCCCAGAGGGAGTGAACCTAACAGGCAATGATTAAGTGATCTCTCTCCTGCCATCCATCTCCACCCTCTGACAGACAGAGGCTAGGGACACCATTCCTTACCCATCCTGGCTAATAGCCATTAATGGACTTTTAACCTCCATGAATTTATCCAGTTCTCTTTTAAACTCTGTTATAGTCCTATCCTTCACAACCTCCTCAGGTAAGGAGTTCCACAAGTTGACTGTGTGCTGCGTGAAGAATTTCCTTTTATTTGTTTTAAACCTGCTGCCTATTAATAAAGCATTCTTATGAAAATTTTATAGAAGGGACAGAGGTCAATTGTGGTAACTGCAGTGGTAAGCACAGTTGGCACACAGAGGGTGTGTTGTGGCAAGGCAAGCTAAAGAGATACAAAAGACAAAAACTGTCAATAACATCTTATGCGGAAGCTGAAAGGAGACTCATGGCATCAGATGGAGAAGAAAGAGGCAATCAGCACAAGAAAAGGGGAACCGCGGATGCAGCCTCATTCTATAAAGAATATGATAAACACCACGTAAGAAATAGTCGATGATTTACTAGTAATGAAAAAAGGTTTATTGCGTTTATGGTAAAAGTGATAAATTGTACATCACAAACAGAGGGGAAAAGTCAGAAAATAATTAAAATTATAGCAAGGGCAGTGGAGAAATACTTGTATATTAGCAACCTGTGAGTGGACCATATATTCATGCAACGTTGAATGAAGTTAATGGTGAAATACAACTAGTATGGGGATTTCAATCTTTTGTTGGAATGCACACTGCTGGATAGCACGCGGTCAAGAACTAAAAGATAATATCCTGGAAACGAAAAATAAACCAGACGTCATATGTACCCAGGAAACATGGTTGGTTGAAAAGCTTGCCTTTAAATTTCCAGGGTTAGAATGAAGATAATGGAAAATTACCCACCTGGAATTTTAAGAAAGCTAACTGGGAGCTATTTACAAGTAAATGTACTGAATTTGTGAATAATCGTTGTGAGAGTGGGGACATAGAGAATTTCAATGATGATGTCACAAAGGGATTATTAGCAGCAGTTACTGTAGCCAGACCTAGGATATTGAAATACCCCAAAACTAACAACTGACCTCTATGGTGGAATGAGGAGACAAAATTTCAGTTAAAGAAAGGAATAAAAGCCTATAAAAAAGCAAGAAATACCATGAATAGTGAAGATCTAATGAAGTATAAAAGCAGTAAGGCAACAGCACAAAGAATTATAAAAAAAAAAATCAGAGAGAGTTGGAGGAAGTACTGTGGGCGGTTAAACAAAGATACAAAGACATTGGAAATATACAAGGCAAATTAGAAGAATGAATGGAATTCAGACAGGCACAGCCCAGTTCTTAGTGTTATGGTTAGAAGTTCTGATAATGTGAAAGCAGAAGTTTTAGCAGAAACTTCCTGAGGAACGAATAAGGATGAAACCAAAGTGAAGTTTTCACCAGATTAAGACAATTCATTGAAGAGAATCATGATCTAGTATGCAGTTGAGATGAACATGAATCTATTATACTGAATGAGTGGTTTTGTATGCAAGAACTTGAGAAAGCTATTGATATCAGCAAGAATACATCCCCAGGTAAAGGTAATATATGCAACATAATGTTGAAATCTCTCTCTGAAAGCAATTTGAGGGTTATCTTGCAATTATTTAACACGATATGGGAAAAAGGAGTGATACCAGTAAGGTGGAAACATACAGTAGTAAGGCCAATACAAAAAACAGGTAAACTGTCCACAAAAGTGGATACCTATAGATCAATTGCCCTCATGTCCTGTCTGGGTAAAATTATGGAGAGAATGGTGAATGAAATGATTGCCTATTTGAAAAACAATAGTATTATACACAAGATACAGAGTGGTTTTAGGAGAGGAAGATGCACCACTGATTATATTGCTATATTAGAAACCGAAATACAAAAAAGTATGAGGCACAACGGTTTCATGATAGCTTTCTTTCTCATACCACCTGCTATGGAGGGAAGGGTTATTGTACAAAATTGGTGCACTATGGATAAGGGGAAGAATGTCTGAGTGGGTTAGAGACTTTTTGAGTAAAAGGACCAGGTCAGAGTTGGGAGAGGTGTTTCAAATATATATAATATTAAAAATGGTACACAACAGGGAAGTGTTATCAGACCAACTTTATTTAATATTATGACACATGATCTCCCCAAACAAATAAATGCTGGAGTAAGTGTCACTCTATTTGCAGATGGTTGTGCCCTGAGGATTAGGAGTAGGAATACTGAGGTGACAGAAAAGAGAACCAACAAAGAGTTATGAGAGACCTCTGATGGGAAAATGCCTGGGATTTCAAGTTCTCCAGTGAAAGGATTGATCTTTACAAAAAGGAACGTTACAAAGGAATGTGAACAGTATCTGTGTGGAAAACAAAGAGATATAGTTAAAAAGTTCAAATTCTTAGAGGTCATATCTGATATGAAATTACTTTGGGAAGATCATATATATGTCCCTGGGGCCTTTGCTTTAGATTCAAAAGTTATGTTAGGCCATAAGAATTAAGACAGCCAGTTGACTGGATTGTTGTGGTGATTTATTTTGAGTTGCACAAACTGTCGCAGCTGTGAATTTCCATTTTGCAATACATGGATACAGCAAAAGATGCATGCAGTGACTAACAATTTTAATCTAGGTCAGAGGACTCTTGGTTTCATAGCACCAAAGCAAATGAATCAAGGGGACAAGCTAGGACAACTGCCCTGCCAATAAAATGTCAGACAGCGTTTATAGGCATTGCATGACACAAGAGGCACCTCTGATCTCTATTGTCCAATAATGCCACTTACACAATTACTGTCATAACAGGGATCTTCTCTTTTTCTTTTTTGGTTAAAGAACGCTTAGTGTCTGCTAAAAGATTCTCGTCCATGGATGCAACTGTCTCGTGTCTTACGCAAAGGTTAATTAACACTTAAAGGTGACTGTGAGTAGAAACATATCCACATATTTAGAGGAATGGTTCTGCTTTCTTCCACTTGTGGGGCTGAAGACTGGCAACATTTTGGGCAGTGCAACCTGCATTGGCCTAACAAGAATGAAAGGAAATCAGAGTTTTGCAAGTGCCCAATTTTAATATATATTTGTGCCTTTGCCTCAGTACCCTTTAACAGGAAAGTTGTCTTAATGGCAGTCATGCCGAAGGAGTTCCAAATCAGTGGGCTTTAAAAAACAAACAAACAAAGTTAATCTAGTCTCAAGGAATAGAAATGAGAGAGCTGGGGATATCAAAAGTGCTTTCAGCCATAAATATCTACCGTATGATGTCTGTATTGGAGTCAACATTTCTTTGCAGTACAGATATAACCCAGAGTCGACCATCTTTACTCAGACTGGGCCACATTCTCGGCTAATACAGATCAAATAGTACCTTGCTCATCAAATAAACCTATTGATTTCAGTGCCACTGCTCAAGAAGCAACGCAATACTCAAGACTAGCAAAAGCAGAGCAGCACCACAAAGTGAGAAATGCAAGGAAAGAAAGAAAAGAGGCAAAATCAATAAATATCTAGTTATCAAATGGTCTTGAATAACTTGTACAGTGGAATGGAAACATAACAGCATAAACCTAGCACCACTAACATTTGGAAGTGCTTTGCACTCAACTAGGGTGACCAGATGTCCCGATTTTATAAGGACAGTCCCGGTATTTGAGGCTTTTTCTTATATAGGTGCCAATTACCACCCACCCCCATCCTGATTTTTCACACTTGCTATCTGGTCACCCTACACTCATCACGCGCAGAGCACTGTACAGACATTAACCAATCCTCACAGTGTGCATTTATTCCAAGCTACGAACATTAGTGGCCTAGCTAAGGGACGGGGCTGCACAGAGGTTTTTGGGACCTGGGGCAAAATATGAACCTGGGACACTCCTGTCCCATACTTCCAAAACAAAACAAAAAAAAGGATCAGGGGGACAAAAGTTCAAGAAGAAGGGAGGGGCTAGGGGATCAGAGACGGCTGAGGCCTGTGTGGTTTCTGCCTTCCCTGTGGAGCTTGGGAGTTGGGGAAGGGGTGCGTGATCAGAGAGGACCCAGGCCTATGGGGTTGCTGCTTTCCCTACAGGGACGGGGAGGTTCTGCCCTGCATGCAGCCTGGGGGCTGGGCCTGGTTCCACCTTTTCCTGAGCTCTGGCCCTGCTGCCAGTCACGGCAATATCCCCCTGACCCTGCTTCTTCCTCCAGGTTCTCAGCCTGTGGGTTGTCTCAGGCCTGGTACAATGATGCCAGCAGTGGCCATGGTGGGATCTGGGCCCAGCTGGGGCAGGCAAGTTGTTCCTCGTATTATTGTTGGCACTGCGGCCCCATGCACCAGGCTGCAGCGCTGCTCGCTCAAATGGGGCCCAGTCACAACTCCTTCATTTTGGGGACCCTCTCAAATGTGTGGCCTGAGGCAAATTGCCCCTTTTGCCCACCCTGACTCCCTGGCAGCTCTCCTAGGGCTCGACCTTGACATCGTGACAGGGAGCAACACTGCCCCTCACCTCCAGAGGATACCCCCGCTGCAAGTACCCCCTACAGCACCCTCAAATACTCCCTCCCAGTACACACACCCCCCTCAAGAGTCCCCCAAATGCCCCCTCCAGCTCCCCTCCCCCCTCTACCTGGGGAATTTGAAATCTGGTAACCCTCGCTGCCCGGCCCAGTCACCTGAATATATAGTCAGGAAGTGCTGTACTCGTTCCAGCTCTTTCACTGACTGGTTGTGTGACCTTGGGCAAATCACATAACCTCTCTCTCTGTCTCAGGGTACATCTACATTACAGCAACTGTCGCGCCGTAGCATAGACGCCTCCTATCGACAGAAGAGGTTTTTCCATAGATGTAGATAATCCCCCTCTCCAAGAGGGAATAGCTAATTCAGTGGAAGAATCCTTCTGTCTACCTAGCTGCATTTTCTTTGGAGGTTAGGCCAACATTACTATGGGGCTCAGAGTGCAACATTTTTCACACCCCTGAATGCTGCAGCTAGGTTGACTTAAGTTATCCGTATAGACCAGGTCTGTTTCCCTGTATGTAATGCAAAGATAACACCTACCTCACAGAGGCGCCATGTGGACTAAGTCAAAGTCAGTCCGTTGAACATGTAAAGAGCTATGTGAGTGTGAAGTACTATTCAGTGTCTCTTGTCCCTCAGTTCTCTTTCCAAGGCATAGGCGAGGGCAGTGGTTCTCAACCAAGGGTAAGTGTCTTTGTCAGTAATAGCATACTGTGACACACACGTATTTTTATGTCTGATTTTGTAAGCCAGCAGTTGTTAAGTGAGGTGAAACCTGGGGGTACAGACTCCTGAAAGGGGTACAGTAGTCTGGAAAGGTTTAGAGCCATTTGGGCTAGTGCACTGAACTGGGACACAGAAGACTTATTCTAGGTTCTATTCCTGGCTCTGCCACGCTCCTCCTGGGAAGTCACGTCACTGCTCTGTGCCTCAGTTTCCCCATCTATAAAATGGGGATGATGATAGTGACCTCCTTTTTAAAGCGCTTTGAGATCTATGGCTGAAAAGAGCTAGTTATTATTAGATGCTACTGCCATTCACACAGTAATAACGCATCACTATAGGGAAATCAGTGGAAAAATCCATATGCCAAAAAATGTGCAGGATCAGATCCTCAGCAGGTATATTTCTTCTGACTGGCTCAACATAAAAGTGTATCCTAGTTGGGTCACAGTAAAAGAATGGTCAAACTCGTCAAACGCACCCTCGAGGGCAAATAGTACAATCTGCATTCGTTTTCCCTTTTAATTGCAAGTAAGTCCCAAGACACATGTGTGCCTTCCTATTGGCATTTAAAACAGGGTGCTACATGTAATATGTCTATGGCGTATTTGTGAAACTAACTAATGATGCTGTAACTAGTTGGATCTGGAGATTACATATATGGAGAAACTAAAAAAAACGGGAAAACAAAATAAAGACATCTATCTTGGATTCCTTCCCTTGGGGCACGTTTTAAAGCCACATATGCTTCATCGTCCCAACTTTTCATAATCCGCTGGATCTGCCTTTCGCTCCAGCTTGTTCTGTCTCAGGAAAATGTGTTGGACCAACAAACACTTCTCCTTTAGCTGTGATGCTTCCTGAAATCAGGTGGAAGTCAGGATTGCTACTTGAATATCTTTTTACAAAAAGGCCTTCTTGATGGGGAAGAAAGTGACCAGTCTGAAAAACAGTGAGCGGCTGAAGGCTGGAAATGCATGAATAATATTCCCCTCATAAAAATACCTCCCTTATTCCCAGCAGCAGCCAGGGCCCATGGATGTCTCAGAGGTATCATGTCATCTTTTTTTCAGTATATAATAGCTCAGTTTCACTGTCCAGCTTCGAAAAGCCTAGCACACATTCACATTCCTTATCTGGGCTTGATTTTCAAGGTACTCACCTTCTCTTTCCCTAGCCATGTAATCTTTGGAGGGTCCATTTTCAGATCTTTCTTTAACCTCTCTCCCCTCCATTTGGGACAACAGGCCTTGTCCATGTGAGGAGGATAAAGCAGCACTCTTTCAGCAGGAACCTGAATGTTGACACAGCTTCTTCAGGGCACCAGGCAGTACCTCACTTCCTGAGGACTCTCACACATGCAGAGACATGAACCAGATGTAGAGGCTGAGTCAGCGAATACACCCAGGTTAGATCACAGCAGCAGTACTGTATTTACTGCATACCTGCGTCCTTGTTGTGAATTAAATGACTAAGTTATCCTAAAATACGCCTTAATCATCCTTAGCATTTGTCTTGTTTAGAGTTCAAAGACTCTTCTATTACCTATGGAACCCTTCCAGGGTTGCTTCAGATCAGCTCCCCTGGGACAGAGCAAGCTCACATTGGCTTTCGTTTGATACCCAATAAAAGGCTTCTCTGACATTGTTCCATTGTACGATAAGGGCCGCTACATTTTTCCCCCCACATCTTCCTACATATTGTGCTGTGTGCCATGATTAATTCTTTGGCCAAACTAATGAAATTAATTGACACTGGGTATTGTTATTGTAAACGCCGTTTAAATATATAGTATGCGTTCCATATTAGCTGTGTGAGCAAAACTCAGTCTTTTCTTAAGAAGTTTTTCAAATGTCTCTTTGGTTTTGCAGAAAACCTCTTCTTGGAAGAAGAATAGACTCTGCTCCCTTCAGCTCCTGTCCATATATCACTAGATAATGGGAAATGGGTAACTGAAACTCGTCAATGGTTCAGAGCGCCAATACACAATAGATTTCTGCAGCAGTCTAAGGCACTCTCTGGATGAGCAGTGACTGCTCACTCAAACGTATCTGTTTGTGAATGACACGATAATACTAATGCTGAAATGCCATGAACAATCCATCGCCAAAACATTGCCTGTGATTCGCTGAATCAAACGTCTGATTTGCACCCATTAGCTGGGCACCCATTAGCTAACCTCGCGGAGGCAGAATTTTACCAGCGTCAAGTGGAAATCTTGTGCTTTACAGATCATTTTTCTGCAGGCTTCTCCCATTTCACGTGTATATCAGCTGAGGGTGACCTTGCTATGCTGACTATGGGCCTAATCTTGCAAACCCATATCCATGCAAGTAGTCTCGCAGAGGTCAGTGGTGTAGTATGCTGAATGTAGCTGGAGAAAGAGGGACACAGGCTCTGGTGTGCCAGCTGGTGCCAGTTTGCTACACTAGCGGCTGAGCATGTAATGTAACGCTGGCCTCTCAGCATGATCAGCAAAGACCTCTTTCCTTCACCACTGCCTGCCGGCACTTTCTCTTATTGCTAATGAAACCAGAGGGACTACCCATGTGAGCAAAGGTCCGGGGACTGAACTGTGACTTTTCATTTCAGATCTGAGCAAGGGATGGCGAATAAGCAGCAGCACCTTAGAATAGCCCCAGGAGGGCAAGTGCCTCAGAGATGCACCAGAGCCGTAATCTCTCTTCTGCTTCTTCCTTGCACCAGAGGATGGGGGCAATGATTTGCTGCTGGCTTAGCCCACAAGCTATTACCACTAGAGGAAGTCAGGAATCTTTCAAGTAAACACTTTTTGTTGGAAAATGCCAAGTTGTTGAAAGCTTTGGCAGAAACATATTTGCTTCATAGGCTCTGACTCTGTAGGCGCTTCAGGGCAGGAGCACCCATGGAAAAAAATTAGTGGTGCTTAGCACCCATCGGCAGGCAGCTCCCCACTCCCCTCCAGCACCTCCCATCTGCTGATGGCCCTGCCGATCAACTCCTCCCGCTCCATCCCAGCGCCTCCCGCCCGCTGTGATCAGCTGTTCTGCAGCATGCAGAAGGCACGCGGGGAGGAGGAGCAGAGATGGGGCATGCTCGGGGGAAGGGGTGGAACTGGGCAGGAGGAGGCGGGAGCAGGGGTGGGGCAGGGCCTGGGGTGGAGTGGGGGGTTGAGCACTCACAGGGCCTGGAGGAAGCTGATGCCTGTAATTGGGAAGATTTCTCAAGGTGGAATTTCTGGTGAGAGCGTGACAGCCTGGAGTAGCCAATAGAAACATTAGTCAGGGTGCTCATCTGGGAAGTGGGGGACCCCGTTTCAAGTCCCTTTTCTGCCTCATTGGGAGCACCCACACCTCCCAGCTCTGTGTGATAGCTACTAGACTACTGACTAATCTGGGACAGGGGCTCTCTCAAGCTTTCCTTTCAGAGCTGTTCTCCTTTGTGTAAACATTGGGCCAGAACAAGAGAGACAGCCAGGACTCTCTGATTCACAGCAGGTCTTGAACCTCAGTCTCTGACGTGCCTGGAGAGTGCCCTAACCACTGAGCTATTGGCTATAACGGGCCAGGGCTCATTCCCCTGTTTTAAATTTTAGAAGGGCTCAGGTTCACTCCAGTAACAAAAACAAATTCCCAAACCTCACAATTTTTGTTTTCTGGTCAGCCCTAATTACAGCCCACAGGCTTGGCTCAGTCAGACCTGCTGGTCAGCAGGTAGAGGGTATGAAACCAAAGCTGCTCCTCCCATTCCATGCCACTTGAAACCCAAATACTCTGGCTGCAGGGCAGGGAGGGAGAAAATGGCTTCCTCCTACATGCCTGGACCCAAAGTCTGGGGTAGTTGGCACAGGAATGCAGGGGGAGTTCATACTCTCCCTTACTCCGCGTGCGAGCATGAGGTCCCAGACAGCCTAGCCCTGGAATTGTTATATTCCTTCATCTAACGATGCAAACTGACTTTCAACAGGCCATTGTTATCTGCCAGACAGTCACACGAGGAGCAAAAACACTGATCACTCTTAGTTTTGGATTGGCACCTTAAGGAATATGATTCTCTGATCTGGTTTCCATTGCAGTTGAATGGGTTTATGGGCCACACTCTAATCAGAGCAGGAGATGGAATGCGATCCATTCAGCTGTGGGGAAAGGTGTAAGGTCAGTTTAAAATGTGGACATTCAAACCATTAATGGCCAGTGCTGTCTTTATTTTCCTTCTAGAAATGAACAGCAAACGAAGGTCTTCCTCATGAGTTTCATTATGTAGCTGTGGTGTTATGAAAGCACTGATGTCAAATTTCAGCTTGGTTTAATTTGTATTATACGGTGTGAGCTTTTATTAAAGGCAAAATTAGAAGTAAGACACTTTAGTCTCTAGGCCAAGGGTTCTCAAACTTCATTGCTCCGTGACCCCGTTCTGACAATGAAAATTACTACACGACCCCAGGAGGGGGGACCAAAACCTGAGCCTGCCAGAGTCCCGCTACTCCCAAGGGCTTCAGGCCCAGGCAGGGGGCCTGCAACCAACACCCAGCGCTGAAGCCCTCTGGCTTTGGCCCCAGGCAGTGGGGCTCGGGCTTCTGCCCTGGACCCAGCAAGTCTAATGCCAGCCCTGGCGACCCCATTAAAACGGGATCACAACCCACAGTTTGAGAATCGCTGCTCTAGACCAAATTGCCAATGATTCTGGTAACCCAGCATTTTCCTCTCATAAAACATTGCACAGTAAACTCCTTTCCTGTTCAACTTACAAACGTAACCAAGTACCAGCTATTTGTACAGAGTGTGATTGGGTGCAGAGTCTGGAAGCTGCATTGTGGCTATAGGACGCGTCTGTTGAGTAATGATTCAGAAGAGGGATTTGAAGCCACTTGCTTCCCTCCCAGGTGAATGCTTTAATCACCAGGCTATTGAATCATTCAAGTGCTCGCTGGCCTAATGAATGTTCAAGTAGCTTAGAAAAAGCAGAAATGCTTCAAAAGGAGAGATTAAGAGCAACCTACCAGAATAGTTTATGGCCCGGGGGCGGGGCTGTTTGTCCTGGGGATCTGAGTACAAGTCCCTGCTCCAGATCTGGGCCTACTCAAACCTAGATCTCCCATGTGACAGGCACATTCATGAGTTTGCTGGCCTGAAACAGACTTTTCCAGTTTGACAATTTTCAGAACCAAACCAAATATGTTCCCTGGTTTTTCAGTACGAATCGAAAAATCAATAAGTAAGCATAAGAGCGTAAGTGTACAAGTAAATGAGAAAATACAAGCATGAGAATGCAGATGCATAAGAGAGTGAATGTCTCGGATCAGATGAATTTATATTCTTTTTCCATAGTCTCTCTAAAGGTGGAAGACACACCTCTTTCCAGGGCTTGGCTGGATTTAAATATCAGCTGCTGTCACCTTTCATTGTGTCATGGGATGATCTTGATAGCATCTCCAGCTCATTAGTATGCAATCTGTTAGTGCATATGCAGAGGGTTGTAATTCTCCAATGTTATGGTTATATTGGTTTTGTCTTTGTGGTTGGAAATTCTCAGCACAACTTTAAAGCTAGAGTTTTAATTCTGTGTTTTTTTTTCAGTCCATTTTCAGAGAAATCTTTTAGTTCCATCAGGGTTTAATAGGAGTTGAAATTCCAATTAGGAATGAAAACCAAAAATTACCATAAAAGAGAATGGAGCTTGGCTCTGGGGCAGTCTACCTGGTGGGCTGTCCTGTAGCCACAGGCCTTGCCCAGCAGTGTGCTGGCTGGCTTCTGGGCTATCTGCTTCTTTGGCAGTCCAGACTTCCAGGGTCCAGGCAGTGCTTAATTTGTGCCAGGGCTTGCAAAGGCTGAGCCCTGGCACCTGTAGGCTTGGCAGTTCATAGCCCCGGCACCTGTGGAAGTGCCGGCTCAGTTACGAAAGTAAAAATATTGCTTGAGCCCTGGCACCTCTTTCATTACAAATTAAGTACTGGGTCTGTGGCCCTGGGGCAGGCTGCCCGATGGAACAAAATATTGAAATTCTTCATGGAAGCAAATGACCTTTCTCCACCCAGCTCTAGACTCCATAGCTCCTAGCCTTCCCCCCCGAAATTAACAACACCTCCCCAAAGTTCTTCACTCCTCTCAAACGCAGACCTTGACGCTGAAGTCTCCATGGCACTTCTGAGTTATTTTAAAAACAGAATGACTAAATCTGTCGCTGCAGGGACAGATGAACCAGAGTGTGCTCAGTTACCAGGGACCACTAGAAAGATATTATCACAAATCAAAGACTGACAGCTGCTGTGCAAATACTAAATATACATGGATGACTGCAAATAGCATCGTTGTCAAAGAAATCAGTCATGTCTAGCAGTTAAAAAAAGGCATTTTTTTTAAAAGCTTGCTGTTGACTGGCACTGACAGGAACGTAGAAGACATGGGGATGATATTGAGTTAGCCTCGTCTCTTATAACCAATGGGCTTAAATGGGCCTCTGGTGATGTCCATATGCAATACCTTGAATAACAGAATTCCTGTATATAATCAAGTATCAGGGGGTAGCCCTGTTAGTCTGTATCTACAAAAACAACAAGGAGTCCAGTGGCACCTTAAAGACTAACCGATTTATTTGGGCATAAGCTTTCGTGGGTAAAAACCTCACTTCTTCAGATGCATAGAGTGAAAGTTACAGATGCAGGCATTATATACTGACACATGGAGAGCAGGGAGTTACTTCGAAAAGTGGAGAACCAGTGTTGGCAGGGCCAATTCAATCAGGGTGGATGTAGTCCACTCCCAATAATAGATGAGGAGGTGTCAATTCCAGGAGAGGAAAAGCTGCTTCTGTAATGAGCCAGCCACTCCCAGTCCCTATTCAAGCCCAGATTAATGGTGTTAAATTTGTTCCTGTATATAAGATCTTCCACAAGATTGGAACAATTTTAAAGGACCAGCAGTGTCAGTGGTTGTGCACACATCCCAAACCCACAAACACAGATCTAGTAAAAATCCCATTACGAGCTCCCATATTAAACATTCTCTTATAGTTATGAGTGATAAGAGGCTTGTATTTCACAGCGGAGGTGACACAGCGTTTTACCAGGTTTTCCAGCTGGGGCCCTGACAAGACCCAAAGTTTGCCCAGAAGCAATAAACAGAGCAAAAAAGCGACAAAGCGCACATCAAGGTCACATCTCAATGGGCAAGACACAAGGCCAGAGCAGTCAGCATCCCCACGGATACTTCACATTATTTACACTAATGCTCAAAATATATGCTGGGCCTTCTGCAGCACACGCCTCAGTAGAGGGAGAGGGTTGGATAGTATGATAGAGCTAGGTCTGAAACACCGTTTATAAAGGGCAAGGATGGCCAAGACATTCCCCAGGGGAGAGAGGAAAAGGGACAACCAGTCGTCCTCAGAACACTTTTATCCCAAATGTTGAGCAGTTGGCTTATATAAAATGGAGGCGTTCTCCAAAAGCAGCCAGTTCCTGTTCAAAGGTTATAATACATCGGTGGAGGGGCAAGAAGGGGGTTAAAGAATCCTGTGGCCACAATCAGACCCAACCTGCTGCACCCGTGGGCCTTGTCAGGCTTGGGGGAAGGCCCCAAGGTTGGGATGCTCAGTGGCTGAGGTGGTGCCCTGAGCCAAGGAGAGTTCCTGCTCCTAGATCAGGATCAGTGTGGGAGTGCTGCCAGCCTGGGTCCTCTGAGGAGAGAAGGTGGGCTGGCTTATTTCTTTTGGTGAAATCCCAGGGGGAATTCTTGGCCTTCACCCACCCAGGAGGTTGGGAGCTGAGATTCCATGAAAGTTTGTTTCTCCTTCTTTGTGTGCCCTGAGTGGGCTCTGGAACCATGTTCCTTTTGGTTTGGACTGCCTTACACCCTACACTCACCCACTGGAGCTGGGCTTGCTAAGAGGTACAGCTTGAGGGCCATACCTCAGGACTGGGCCACAGAACTGATGTTGCCCAGGGAATAATGGGTGAGGTAAATGAGGGTTGACCTGGAGATGTTACATTTGACAGCACTTGTAAAAATGGCTATAACCAGTAAACAGCAGATCACCCATTGGCCAGGGTGTATTTCACTGATTTGATACTGGATAGTAACAAATGTCATACTGGTCAGCTGTATGACCTCAGGCAAGTCACTGTTCCTCAGTTTACCCACCTGCAAAATGGGGATTATCTGACCTCCTTTAGAAACTGCCTTGCGCTCTATGGATGCAAAGTGGTATATAAAAGCTAGGTATTATTATTTATTGTTTCCAGTAAACCATTCATCTTGTCCCAAGTCCTTTCCCAAATATTCTCCTCCTCTGCAGAAGAGTAATGAGCCAATCTAGCTAAGGGTCATCAGGCTTGCATCACCAGATCCATGGAGACCACCTGCTTGAATGGTTAATAGCTTGTAAACCAGGACAGAACCAAAACAGTCCAGTCTGTCAGTGGGGCAATGCTCTGTCCTGGTCCAATCAGGTGCCATGAAGCAATGGCTGCAGAAACCAAACACAGACGGGAAGATTATGAGAGTGTCATAAAATAACATGAAAGAGATGAAGAACAGGCAAAATGGCTGCAACATGCAAGTAAAGTGGTGGTGTGTGCTGAATGGCAAGTCAACATTTGTAATATGTTTGCCTACCTGTAAATCATGCCTCCCCCGCATGCACATCTCTCTTTCCATCAGTCCAGCGACCCCACTTTGCCCTTCATTAAAAACATCTCTGTTCTCCACCTCCCTTCGGTGAAGCCCGTGTTCCCAGGGAGTCAGCCTGGGTTACTGTCCAGGTTCACCCAGGACGGCGTAAGCAGCTGTAAGTTACACATTGGTTCATTAGCTTTGAGGTGGGGTGTGCTCTGAGGAAGGGCAAGTGGTGCTACATGCCCTTCCTTTGGGCTCCTGCCTGAGAGGCCACCTTAATTTCTCCAAGAGGTAGTTCTAGGGAGCCTCCTGCCCTTGGAGGCTATTGTGCCAACTGCTGAGTTAGTCTCCCCCAGCCTGCTGGATCGCACCGCTTTCTGGGCAACCACCGCCCATACGCTTGGCTGGGGTGACCCCCTGCCTGGTGGAGGGGAGGTGGTAGCTGGTTTCTGCAGGGTCCCTGTGCTTAGGTGACTATTGGTTCTTGGTGGAATCTGACACACACACACACACCCCGGCTATCTGATGTAGCCAAAAAGCAATCATTAAAATCCTAGGGCCAGATCCTCTGAAGCGGCTAATAGTGCGTTTCCACCACAGTCAATGGAGCGGTGCTTCTTACCTGCTTATTCTTAATTTGCCAAAGTTGATGATCACAAGCTTGGGGAAAACATAACATCACAGAACCATCCCAGTGGGGCTTTGCTATTGGGACATTCTCCCTTGTGCAGCCAGGAAAGCACAAAATTGGCGTCCGGCAGAAACCCGATATGTGGTTAAATGCACAGGTGCAGACTTCCCTTTTCCCCGTGGGTGCTCCAACCCCCCTCGGACTCTTCCCGCCCCGTTCTTCCCCCTCCCCTGAGGCCCTGCCCTTGCTCCGCCTTTTCCCACCCCTGTTCCCTACCCACTGTGTGCCTGTCACTTGCTTCTCTGTGCCTCGAGTGCCTCCTGACAGCTGCTCGCTGCCAAATAGCTGATTGGCAGCCAGCCCCAGGGGCCTGGCACCACTGTTGCTGGTGGGTGCAGAGCACCCCGTCAAGGCTGATTCCCCACTCTGGCACGTCGAGTGCAGAAGATGGGGGCCTGCAAGGATTCTAAAAATTAATACTGGCCATTCCAGGCTTGGTATTAAACTCCCAAGGTTACATCTTTTCTCTGACCTTGGATGGGTAGATGCTGCCACCACCCAAGTGCAAAAACCCCTTTGAGAACCCAGGAAGGTGCATTTGGGAATTCCTTCCTGTGGGGTACCCTCAAGCCCTTTCACCCCCCACCCTCCCTCTGGGGAAGAGCTGAGAAAGAAAACAGGAAATCAGCTGTTGCCACCAGCTAAATAAACAACATATACACAGACCTCTTAGGACACAAAAATCCAATCCTGTTCTCAAAAAATGGTAAATGTTATTAAAAACAAAAAGAAAGAAAATACATTTGGAACTTAGGCTTTTTGCTTGATTTTAAAAAAACAATTACAAGGATTAAGCATCAAGATAGCTCTCTTGAGGTCCTGCTTAAAGGTTACAAGCAAAACAAAAGCACCTGGGGTTAGCACAGAGGAGTCCACAAGCCATAAAGAAATAAAAGAGATAAACCTAATTGCGTCTTCCTAGACATTTCCTGATCTACTTACATATCTGGGGTTTCAAATGAGTAGTTTCTAGGTATGATCTGGTGATTTTTCATACCTGCCCCAAAGTTTTTTACAGCATAGTTCCAGCCCTGTCTCTGCTCTCCGGGAGAACAACACAGACAGACAAAGGGGAAGTTTTTTTCCCAATTTTAAAAAGTTCTAGCATTCCCATTGGCCCTTTTGGTCAGGTGCCCACTTCCTTCCTTTTACCTATGCAGGGAGACTTTTTAACCTTTTACAGGTAAAGCAAGTAGAGAACAATTACCAAGAGGGATTTAGCGCTAACTGGCTGGGTGGGTGTCCATAAAAGGGAGCTCCTACCCCCCCCTTCATTTATCACAATGATTATGATATTTTTTTGGGTGGGTGCATGAGCCCTGAAGCACCCACGGAGTTGGCGCCGATGGTTAAATGCATATGGTCCCTTTGCTCATTGTATTCTGTGCACACTCTGTTTTTTTTCAGTGGTGGAGGGGCGGGACGTGGCTGGTGAGATCAGTGGGTAAGAAAGCTGACACTGTAAGGCGAGCACACGTTTCCCTCGCAATGCTGGACCACGTCGGGAGGCATATCAGTGTGCTGCAGCAAGTGAAGTGGACAAAAGGGTCCCCTTGCATTCAGGCCATGCATAAGAAAAGTGCTCTGAAAGGCCTGTGCCACTGGCTCTTTGGGGGGCCCAGAAAGAGCATAGCATTTTGCAGGCTTTATTTTGGTAGCAGCCTAAGGAAGGACCTGGGTTGGAATATCACTTTGAACTGTCTTTCCCCCCTTCTTGGCAAATACTTAAGCGACACATTTCCCCCACCACCACCACCCCAACCCCACAGGGAAAAAACCGCAAACCCACAGGGAAAAAAGTGACACCAGACAGAAAGACACAGGGTCTCCCTTTCCCACCTGCTCATTTTGGGGGCAGGAGTTGTTTTTTTTGTTTTGGCTTCCCCTCTCCCTCAAAACAAACAATTGCTATAAAAGTTGAGCCCCTTTTCTCTGATCTATTGCTATGGTATCTAGTCCATTGAGGAGCACAGGGCTGTACTGTATTGATTGTGTATTTGCACCCATCTGATTGATTGTCCATATGGCTCACACTTATGCCAAAAAAAAAAAAAAAGGTTAATTTTTCTTCTGGCCTGTCACTGCTGCAATTTTCTTTTTGTAACTTTCTGCATCTCTGCTGCCCTCTGGTGTGGAAAGTTTATTCCACCGAAATACGAAATAGGGAGCATTCCTTCTAAACTTAAAGGAACTCTGTCAATCCCATAGGTCCAAAGATAACTGCTGAAAATGCCTTCCTGTCTTCAGCCAAGTTTTCCCCCTCTCCCATCCCTAAAATGTTGCAGTCCCTGGAAGAGTGATTTATTAATCACAAGATACTTCACTTGTAAACAGCATCTCTTATTTAAGGAAATAAAGTGCTTTGTGAGCATGAGTTCATGAATTTTCATAACACTTGGGCATTAGTGAAATAGTATTATCATTTTAGAGATTTTAAAAAGGGGGAGGTAAAGGTGCCCACATTTAGGCTCCTTGGTCCATATCTTCAAAGGTGCTTAAATACTTATGGAATCTGGGCCCTGAATATGTATTTCTTTTAAGTCACCTAAATTCCCACTTAAGGCATCTAAGTCCTGATTTATCTATGAATATTTGGATGTCCCCACCTGGATTTTTTGGTTCTGCTTTAGCTCAGGTTTGAAAATTTTGTTCTAAAGTATTGTTCAAGGTGTGACGTTATTGATATAATCTAGGACCTTATAGAACATGGTTGCAACCAAAGTCCTGTAGTGGCACCAAATCTTGTATAAAGGGGGTCAAATGAGGTGTCAAAGATGAGGTTATGGTTTATTGGTTATGATCATGCTGTCTATATGTGTGTATCAATTTTGTAGTTGAAGTTATGAATATTGGCTCTATACTGTCTGTATTTCAAACTTATGCTATGTTTCTGGGAAACTTCCCAGACAAGTTGGTGTTAGCTCTGCCTAGCCTGCTTGGTGGCCCATTAAGGGAAACGAACGGGGCGGGCTGCCGATGCCTCCGCCCCGGGGCCGCCGCGGGATAGCACCAGCTGGGCAGCAGCCCAGACGTGACTGGCCAGGGGCTGGGCGCAGCGTGCACGCTGCTGGGTCCCCGCGGCAGGCCCAGGCTCGGGGGGTTCGGGCCCAGGTGCAAGAGCCACAGCTGCCGAGCTTGGCCATCGGCCACTTCCTCCCCCCGCGGCAGTGGGAGCTGCAGCAACGGCTGCTCCCGAGTCCCGCTGCCCGGGGGGGAGAACAGCCGCCGCCTGGCCCCGTGGGCCGCCCCCCTACTCTCCCTACCACCCAACTGAGTCCTGCCTGCTCGGGGCCAGGCCGGACTCTCACTCACCCCGGCCCTGCGCTTCCCCTGTGTCTCCGGGGCCTCCCTCCAGCGCTTGCGGAGGGAGGAGGAATGGTGAGCCTGGGGAAGAGGCAGGGATTCGGGGAGGGAGCCAATGGGGGGAGGAGGGGGCGGAGTTGGGGTGGGGGGAGGAGGGGCGTGAGCACTTCCGGGCCCCGGAGCATTTCCTTGTTTGTCCAGTGTCCCGACTGCACGTCGGTCGGGATGTGGGACAAACAAGGAAATATCGGGACAGTCCCGATAAAATCGGGACGTCTGGTCCCCCTAGAGTCAGACAGGTGAAATGCACAGACCTGTGGGCATCTTCTGTTACCCTGCATTGCTCTCCTAAAAGGCTGCCATAAAATAGAGCTTTGAAGCATGTCTATTTCTGAAAGAGAAACGGGAAGTGAACAAACAGCGGCCATTGAAAAAGGCCCACTGCCCAATTACTATATGCCCTACAGTGAATATGTGATACTGTTTTTTCCTGAATAGACACTGCTATAAGGGACAAACCTTATTAGGCAAGCTCCCATCCTAAGAGACAGTCCTTAAGTAATGTAGTTAACATGACTTTTCTCCACTGCCTTGCACCCTGTATAGTTATTCATGCCATCCCACATGTTTCTTTTTCAAGCACATGCTTAAGTCGCATTGACTCCAGTAAGATTTTCTTCCAGAAACAGACATTCTTCAATGATCTGCTGATCTGGGGCCCAACATCCTCCACAGCGACCAGATGAGCTGAACTGATTGGTTCACAGAGAGAAGTGCAGACTGTCTCTATTGCAGTGTTCCCTGTTGTCCCGAGTGGGAGGGGTTCTGGCTATCCCAGACAGAGTTCATCTATTTCATTATCAGTATTATGGTAGTGCCTAGAGGCCCCGCCTGAGATCTGGGCCCCATTGTGCTAGGCACAGTACACACACAACGAGAGACAGTCCCTGCCCCAAAGAGCTCGTAGTCTAAACACACAAGACAGGCAGAGGATGAGAGGGGAAACAGAGGCAGAGAGAGGTGAAGTGGCGAGTCTAAGATTACACAGCAGGTCAGTGGTCAAGCTAGGATCCTAGGTTCCCTGAATGCCAGCCCAGCGCCCTATCCTTAGACCACCCTGCCTTTAGAGCTTCTGGTGCAAAGCCACCCCTTCCCATTGGGTGGCGTCAGGGGCCAGCCTTTGATGTAAAGTAGAACGCAGCTCCTGGCAATATGTTATCACTAAAGGCCCCATGACACTTCCAACAAGAGCAGAAATGTTAAACCCCAGGGTCTTGCCCTATACAATAGTACCTTGGGGGCCCCCGTTTTGCCAGGCACTCTACAGACGGGCAGCCCTTGCCCCAAGAACTGCCATTCTAAGACCCAATGACAAGACCCAAAGAGTGAAGGAGATAGGAGTGGGGGATGTGCACAGGACGAGCAAACCGTAAAGAGAGCAGATAATCAGACCTTCAGCAGAAGTCTCAGCTCATGGCTGGCCTTGCCAGGAGTAGGGGAAGTGCTTCATAGGCATCCCAGCAGAGGTGAGACTTAAGGAGGGATGTGTAAGAGGCTACGGGAGTAGTTGCCAGTCTCTAGTATAAAGTGGATACTTTTTTTTCATAATGGGCGTCTGTGTGTGAAGCTTTCTCTGCATTCTGATGGTTACCGAGAGCCAATCCAACTAGTAGCCAACCAGAGTGTCGCAGCTCAATTGTGCCCTTCATATTGACCATATCATTTTATGTATGCAAGCAAGGACATTGTCCGCTATTGATTCAGAACCTTGGATCGGCGGGTAGTGATCGATCTATTGGGAATCGACTTATCGCGTCTAGTGTAGACGCGATAAAATTGATCCCCAATTGCTCTGCCGTCGACTCCAGAATGCCACCACGGCGAGAGGCAGAAGCGAAGTCGATGGGTGAGCGGCAGCGGTTGACTTGCCGCTGTCCTCACGGCCAGGTAAATCGACCTAAGATACACTGACTTCAGCTATGGTATTCGAGTAGCTGAAGTTGCGTATCTTAGGTCGACCCCACCTCCCAGTGTAGACCTAGCCTCAGGCAGTAAGACCAGTGTGATACTTTGGCTATCTCCTCTAAACAACTCTGAAAGCAAGGATGAGCACTGGTGACTGATGTGAAGTTTAATGGACTAATAGCTCAGACCCAAAATGGAATTATAGTATCCTCAAAGTCCTTTCAACCTTCACTGGGGAGCGAGGCCAAAACCTCAGAAGCAAACTCTGGCTCTAGATCAAATCCTGGTTTTCATTCAGGCTTCTCTCTCTTTTACGCAAGACCCATTCAGAAAGCAGAAGATGACTTTACATGCAGGAAGAAGTGAGTCTAAACCTTGGAGATTAGTGGGTATTGAAAAGTTCCGCTCAGTGACAATGAGTCAGCCGGGGGGCTGGCACTTGGACATCTCACTAGCACTAGTTGATCATTTCATTTCCAAGCGATGAGTATTGGAATGAAGAAGAGATCTTTCCTCTGAGTTTTATAGGCTGGGAGATGTCATCTTGACACAAGGTAATGAATTAAATAAATTACATAGCAGCTTGTGTCCAAACGCTCCTCCCCCGCAAAGCAGAAGTTCAGAGAAATGTAGTTACAAACACCCATTTCATCTGATGCTCTTTGACTAGGCTTAAAAAGCACTAGGTTGTTGCAGGAATTCGTCTGTTCCTGCAGTGGATGTCTTAATATTTCGAATCACTCCGTGGCGCATGCATGCAGAAAGCCTTAATGGCCTTCTGACTCCCCATGGAGAGACAGGAGCTTCCCCCCACCCCCCAGCATCCGATTCCATCCATTATTGTGGCAGCATCTGAAAGCTCAGTGCCAGGCTGCCTTCCTTGAAACAAATGGAAAGGCTTGGCTTCTCGCTGCAGAAACACAATTCTCTGTGTTTATTGTTAGGATGTCGGGCTCATTAATATATTTAAGGGGCTTGTGTGTGTGTGTGCACGCACTGATACAATGTGCGTAAGTGGGGAGGGGTGGTATAAGGAAGTGTGGTGCTTGAACGGGAGTTTTTATTTAACTCTGAATATCCCCACCTCCCTACAGCTGCGGCTTTCTGTCTGTACCTTTTTAAAGCTCTTGCTGTCACAGCCCCAGGCACTACAACAACTTTGATTTCTTAAAGACAGAGACCACGGTACTTACACTGAATTATTTCTACTCAGAAACACCAAGGGTGTCAAAACTGTACTAGAGGTGGGAGCTGCCTTCTCAATTCCAGCACCGAAGAGCTGATGGGGAACAGTCTGGAGCAGAGTTCAATCTTCAGTGCTCAAGTCCAGGAAAAGATCAATTAAAAAAATAGCATACAGGAAGAGCAATGATTTTTTTACCTGCTAGGATAGACGGTTGGCAGATGGAGTGATTATTTAAAATCACTTCCACCATCTTTCTTGTAACTCCTGCCAAATAAGATAAACACATTCCCAATCTTTGCTATTTGCTAGAATCCTTTCTCCTCTTCTTGATAATTTTTCATTCCTTATGTGCCCTGTTTCATTATAATATTGCTGTGTCTTGCACTGTTTCTCCTCTTGCTTGTATCTGTCCGTCCCCATGAATTGCTGCATCTCATAATAGATTTCCATTTCCCTCTCTTCCATATGATTTGTGCCGTTCTGTTCTCTTCCATTCTGTGCAATGTCCATACCCCTCTTCCATTCTTCTTACCTTTTTCAGATCATTGCTTTATTTCCTCCAGATCTGTATTTCTAATACTGCCTCTGCCTATTTCTCTGTTTCCTTTTATTTGCCCTCCCTTTTATAATCAAAAACAATCTGTAATCCCTCACTGCATTAAGAGCACTGAGGGTAGTTGCATGATATGTTTTGACATTTCCACCACCAGCCAGTGTAATCCAGTTACACAATAAGGGGTTGAAGGTCAGAGGTTTTTAGGAGATATCTGGGAAATGTCTTCCAGAATATTACATGTTTCTGTCCAAAGTTGTCTATAATCATATGCTGAGAGCATACTTCCTAGCCTCCTTCGTAGGCCTAGCGATTGGGAAAAGGTAACTAGCCAGAATCTGGTATCCTTCCGGTGAGTCATCAAGTATTTTGCAATTGTGATAGCTAACCTCTCATCATATTTGTATTCATCTTGAAAGCTCTAGGATGAATGCCTATTAATATGGATTACAGCTTGCATCCATACTGCCAAAATATTAATATAACTTCCCTTCTCATCAATTCTCCACGTCTCAACTGAAAAAAAAAATCATTCCAGCCTCTTAAATAACATCAGACGCACAGGGAAAATATTGCTACATTCACAAGAACTGTAGACTCCTGATTGGCTCAGTCAGTGTAGTTAGATCCATACTAGCAAGGTTCTTTTAGTTAACTCTTTCAGGTCAATATAAGTGATGTCTGTAACAATGTTAACCGATCAGGTCACCTGCAAATGACAGAAGTGATTAGCCACACTGAGTTCTGTGGAAACCTTTGTCTATCTTGTCTCCCACAGGGCCTGATCCAAAGCTCATTGAAGTCAATGGGAGTCTCTGTTGAGTTGACAAGTGAGAATCTGGCCCACAATGTAGAACACATATGCAGGCTTCTGTCCCCGTTAATTAATTTATTAACTGCAGAACAATATGAACATGTAATTTGCTGTATGAGTGGTAAGTATGACATTCTGAGCTATTCTAATAATGTCAGTATATCAGCTTGGATGCAGTAACTTATTGTCTTGAACCCAAGATACCATTTCTTAATATCCTCAGGGTATTGCATCGCAACTCTGCCCATTCTCTCCTGTTTTCCCATGCCCCAGTTGGCACACCCTTTATCACAGACTTTCACAGTTCAGCTGTGCCCTGCAATCCCTTAATTTCATAAATAAACATCATGCAATGTTACTGTTCTCCGCAGCTACCTTTTCCAGTTTCTCAAGCTGAGCCAGGAGATCTGGGTTCTATTCCTGTCTTTGCTGCTGACTCATTGGGTGACCTTGGGAACCATCCCGTGCTTCTGTTTCACCATCTCCAAACTGGAGACAATAGTTAAGGGCCTAGTCATCACTTCCAGCCTAGAAAAGGAAACTAAACCCTTATTCAACTCTTCTCAGTGGCACTGGAACCAGGGAGGCCAGGGAGGCCATAGCCAGCCCACTTTTTGAAAGTGAAAGAGCCTGGCCCATCCACTTTTCACTGGGGCGGACACTGCCCCCTTCCCCTCCTCTTCCCGCTGAGCTCCCCTCCCCGCCACCGGCCAGGCCAGCATGGAGCCTGGCCAGGGAGCCTGGGCAGTTGTGGGAACCTTGCGGACCCGCCACCTGCCCACAGCGTGTGTGTGGGGGGAGGGGCTGAGAGCAGCTTCCGGCCCATGTCCCCACCTTCTGGGCTCCCAACCCAGCAAAGGGGAGGTGGAGGGTCCCCGACTCTGTGCCAGCTCCCCACAGCTGTCTGCGCGGCTCTCCCCAACCTGGCTCCAGCCAGGGTGGGGGGCATCGGAGCTGCAGTCCAGCCATGGACAGCCGTGAGGAGCTGGGGACCGTCCACCTGCCCTGGGTGAGGGACATGGGGGGGAGGGAAACACGGGCCGGGGGCTGCTCTCTGCAGGTCCTCTGCACCGCGGCAGGTGGAGGGTCCACCGCAGCTCCCCACAGCTGCACGTGCGGCTCCAAGGCCCCTCCTGCCCCCCAGCCAGAGCCAGGTCAGGGAGAGCCACGTTGGCAGCTGTGGTAAATCTGAATCCCTCCACCTACCCTGGATGGGGGGACCGGGGGGCAGGGACACAGGCAGGGGGCTGCTTTCAGTCCCCGCCCTGCCCGGAGAGGGGGGGCAGGCTTCCCGGCCCCACTCTGGCTTCCGACTTGGCCGAGGGCGGGCTCTTCGGGGGAAGACGAGGGGCAGGGCATGGGCCCTTGGGGAAGGGGAGAGACCTCGGTGGTGGGGGCATGGCCTCGGGGGCAGGGCTCCCATGCCCCCCCTCCCAGTTTTGGGAGGGCTCCAATGCCCTTGACTCCTCTAGGAAGCTTTGAGCGTTATTCTTTTGTTTTCCAGTGTTCTGCTATTCTCTGGCACTTGCTTTCTGTGCCACCAACTGCTGCTAAATATATACTGTTAACAACACACTGGTATGCTGAGGTGCATAAAGGCAGGTATTTTAACAATTGCCATCCCCTTGGGAATGTTTTGAAAAATCAGATATTGCACACGGTATTTAATTCAGCAAGCTTAAGTGCTCTAACCTTTCTGACGCAAGTGTTGAGCAGGCAGGAAAGAGAAGGTGTTTGAAATAATAACCTGTTCCCCCACCGCTGCTTATATCTGAGCTACACAATAAACCGTGGGGTGGATCCTGCCTGGGGCGCAGAGAGCAGGATGCCAAGAGCTTGTATAGCATGAGTAAGGGCCTGGATGATCTGCAGGCCCTGTGCTCCAGGAAGCACAAGGGACTGCTCCACTCTTCTTCTCTGGGCACTGACAACACCCCAAAGAGAGCAAGGGAGGAGGTGGACCACAGCTGGATGACCACAGAGCGGGATGCATGCTGTGGGCCTTATCCAAAGCCGACTGAAGTCATTGGAAATGTGTCCATTGACTTCAAAGGCATGTAGTGTTTGGACATGTTCCCCCTACACGCTAGGGAGTTTGGAGAGTTACCTCTAAGCAGGGGTGGGTCCTATCCCTGTGGGGGGGGATGGACTGAGTCACAAGGACACCGTTCTGCAACCCTTGCACTGAGTAGCATTTTCCGGTGAGTCAGAGCTACTCAGTGGGACAGGTTCTGATACCCTTACTCACAGGGACTAGCATTTTACTTTGAGCAATAGCATTATTTGTGGGGTCAGGCATAGGCGCCGACTCCGTGGGTGCTCCAGGGTTGGAGCATGCACAGGAAAAAAATGGGTGCTCAGCACCCACTGGCAGCCCTGCCCTGATCAGCTCCTCCCCCAGCACCTCCCACCTGCTGATGGCCCCACTGATCAGTGCCTCCCCCCTTCCCAGGGCCTCCGGCCTGCAGCGATCAGCTGTTCCATGGCAGGCAGGAGGCGCTGGGGGGGAGGAGTAAGGGGGGTGCTTTCTGGGGAGGGGGTGGGAAGGGGTGGGGTTGGAGTGGGGGCAGAGTGGGGGTAGGAAGAGGTGGGGCAGAAAGAGGCAGGGTGGGGGTGGGGCCTTGGGGGAAGGGGTGGAGTGGGGGCATGGTCTGGGGCGGAACCGGGGGGGAGCACCCTCCTCCTCCAGCACATTAGAAAGTTGGCGCCTATGGGGGTAGGTGTGTTTTTTAAAGAGTGTCAGAATCAGGCCCTGAGGGTGGCAAGCAAGAATTGGATGTGTCTGGCTGGTACAGGCCCGTCCCTCAGACTTTGCAATGGCGTAGCCTGGATTCTAACTTCCCTGCTTTGAGGATTTCCAGGATGGGTCCATGATATTCAGTGGTAGGGCCTGGTGCTTCCAAACCATGGATGTTTAAAGATCCTTCTCTCACTATCCTCAGGCTGTCCAGTTCCAATGAGTTTGTCTGCCAGAGAATAGCTGTGTAAGAAGCTGCTTCGGTTAAAAATGACATTTCAGCCCAGGGGGATCAGGTGATTAAGCAATTGTGGATTTTATTTAATTTTAAGTCTGGGGACAAGGGGAACTTTCTCCCCCACTGGCAGGACATTTCCTAATGCCACATGACTGTCAGTCTCCTGCCTTGACCCTGCTATTAGGAATGAACTATCTACTGCTTCTCCCACTCCCATTAAACATTACATACGCCCTATGCAAAACTCTTCAGTTCATTGAGCGACTCAACGTATACCTGATGGGATCCCCATACACGAGAGGGTCTTAGTGCAGTTGGGCCAAGTACATCTTTGGCCCAGCTCCCTTCTACTCAATGGAGTTACACCAAGGCTGGATTTGTTTTGTTTTTTTGGGGGCAAATCGAGTCTGCATCCCAAAGCATTAGCGTGTCAGCTAAAATGGTACATAGACTATCAGGGTTGGATGGGACCTCAGGAGGTCATCTAGTACAACCCCCTGCTTAATGCAGGACCAATCCCCAGAAAGATTTTTGCCCCAGATCCCTAAATGCCCCCCTTAAGAATTGAACTCGTAACCCTGGGTTTAGCAGGCCAATGCTCAAACCACTGAGTTATTTCCTTATTAACGTGTGCTTGACATGCATTGTAAATAGGAAAAACTGGAGACATAAGCATTTTCCTTCCCAGCCCAGCTCTTAAAGGCTCTTCAAGAAAGCCAGGATATGATAAACTAAAGAAACATACTTAGGGAAGTCACAGCACAGGAGCTGCCAGTCGGTGAACAGTGTATGTGTCTTTTAGAGGGAGAGGGAGATAATTCATGATAGATCGTATTTACTTGGTGGTTGTATTCTTCTCTAAACATTTTTCCAGTATGTTTTATGAACACTGTTGTATTAGTGGAAACATACATTAGGATTATTGTCCTAAAGCTTGGACTTCGTCTCCCTTCAGTAAAGTACGTTGAAGTCAATGCACACATTTCCATTAACTTCCATGAGCTTTAAATCGGGCCCTGTTTGTTGCATAGCTCCTTTTCTTACAGACCAGAGGAAGATCCTGGCTCGTGATTGGTTGAAAACAGTCATGTGACAAGTCAGTAACTTTCTGGTTACCTCTGCTGAGGTCATCACCAGAGCTGGGTAAATCGTAAAGGGTTCAGTTATTCAGAGCTCCAAATATGGATTTAGGTGTCTATTTTTAGGCACCCACATCTGGAAATGTAGTTCATATGTTATATGCAAAAATGCATAATACCATTTTTTACTAAATTTGAAATACCCAAGCCTTTAAGCGGGTTAGAGGGATTTAGAAACTAGATTTAGATGTGGCCAACTGGTAAATGAAATTGCTTCTCTTTTTTATAAAGGGGGGAGAAATAAAAAGCTTTTTTTTAAAAGAAGCAAATCCCGTCATTCAAACAGTCTTCTTTTCATACATACAACATCCTACAGCCCACTTCGGCTTACAAATATAGTGTTTAGAGCCATTAGTGTAGAATATTTTCAAATCTTTAGTGTTAATCTTTCTAATGTCATAGAATCATAGAAGATTAGGGTTGGAAGAGACCTCAGGAGGTCATGTAGTCCAACCCTCCGCTCAAAGGAGGCCCAAACCCAACTAAATCATCCCAGCCAGGGCTTTGTCAAGCCAGGCCTTAAAAACCTCTAAGGATGGAGATTCCACCACCTCCCTAGGTAACCCATTCCAGTGCTTCACCACCCTCCTAGTGAAATAGTTTTTCCTAATATCCAAACTAGACCTCCCACACTGCAACTTGAGACCATTGCTTCTTGTTCTGTCATCTGCCACCACTGAGAACAGCTTAGCTCCATCCTCTTTGGAACCCCCCTTCAGGTAGCTGAAAGCAGCTATCAAATCCCCCCTCACTCTTCTCTTCTGCAGACTAAATAAGCCCAGTTCCCTCAGACTCTGCTCATAAGTCATGTGCCCCAGCCCTCTAATCATTTTTGTTGCTCTCTGCTGGACTCTCTCCAATTTGTCCACATCCTTTCTGTAGTGGACACAGTACTCCAGAACTGGACACAACACTCCAGATGTGGCCTCACCAGTGCTGAATAGAGGGGAATAATCACTTCCCTCGATCCGCTGGCAATGCTCCTACTAATGCAGCCCAATATGCCGTTAGCCTTCTTGGCAACAAGGGCACACTGTTGACTCATATCCAGCTTCTCGTCCACTGTAATCCCCAGGTCCTTTTCTGCAGAACTGCCGCTTAGCCAGTCGGTCCCCAACCTGTGGCGGTACATGGGATTCTTCCTTCCTAAGTGCAGGATTCTGCACTTGCCCTTGTTGAACCTCATCAGATTTCTTTTGGCCCAATCCTCCAATTTGTCTAGGTGTCATTCGCAAACTTGCTGAAGGTGCAATCCATCCCATCATCCAGATCATTAATGAAGATGTTGAACAAAACCGACCCCTGGGGCACTCTGCTTGATACCGGCTACCAATTAGACATCGAGCCATTGACATTGAGCCCAATGATCTAGCCAGCTTTCTATCCACCTTATAGTCCATTCATCCAATCCATACTTTTTTAACTTGCTGGCAAGAATACTGTAGGAGACCGTAACAAAAGCTTTGCTAAAGCCAAGCTATATCACATGTACCGCTTTCCCCATATCCACCTGTCTTTGACATTGTTTTTTTATAAACAGCTTGGATTAGATGATATGTTTTACAAGCATGAAGGATGGCCCTGTATTTGTTTCACTACCATGGAACACAGGAGATCTGAGCTGAATTCTGGCTATGCCACAGGCTCTCTGTGTAACCATGGGCAAGTCACTTAACCACTTTGTGACTCAGTTCTCCTGCACGCACTCCTCTTCAGCTATACTGAGTTCAGCTTCAGGATCCTGAAGTTCCATTCCTGATCTGCCACAAACTTCCTGGGAAAGTGTGGGGGAGTCACTTAGTGTGGGATTTTCAAAGGCACCTAAATCCCACCGAAAGTCCATTGGAGTTAGACTTAGGTACTTTTGAAAATCCTACATTTAATCCCTCTGTGCTTCGTTTTCTTTATCTCTAAACCAATAATTAGAGTTTGCCTTTTCTTTAAACCAAGAAGAACAGAAAACAGGTTTTTAAACCAAAGCAAATTTTAATGAAAATGTGTTCATTTTTAGATCATTTTCATTTTTTTAAATGAAAACCTGGAAACAAAAAAACAAATAAAAATGTTTAGATTTTGTTAATTTTCATGCGTCAGTTTTCAAGAGCCAAAACATTGTAATCAACATCTGAAAACGTGAACTTAATATGGCTTTAGGAAACTGAGCTTTTTTGGTTTTTCTTTTATTTAACTCTTCACATAAAAAAGCAAAAATTTCACAGGGTACTTAGCGGGGAAAAAAGGCTTTGTCCCCAAAACTTCCCACAGAAAAATAATAGACATTTTTCAACCAACTCTAGATATCAGTTAGCAACTTCACAGAGGAATTGTGAACTCTAATGTGTAAATACAGGCAAAAGTGCTTTGATTAAAATATGAAGGGGGGAAATGTACAATACATTGACGATAATGTCTGGGACATGATTCTGCTGTGTACGCTCCTGCTACATCCAACGTTGGCAGTGCTGCTTGTCTTCTCCAAAGCCATCTGCTAATGCAGGTGAAACCAATTTTACCTTAGATAAAACATTTGTAAGCAAAAATTCCTTTATTGTTTTTTTTTTCACCCTCTGAAGCTAGTAGTAATAAGTGTCAGGCCTTGCTAAGGAAATGAAATAAAAATAAAGTTTGAAATCTGAAGCGTTCACTCCAAGAGATAGAAAATAAATACCTGAGTCTACTTAGAAGGCTCTGGTATAGACACCAACTTGAAGAGATGAGTTGTTTCAGCTGGAGCATGGATTTATGCTGTAGCTGGAAAATGTGCTAGAAGCTAGTGAAAGGGAAAAGGAAGTTGAGTGTCAGGGCTATGAGACTTGCCAGGAATCTGGAGAAGAAAGAAGTGATGAGAGAGAGAGAGTAGCCTGTTTCTAAAAAGAAACAAAGTAAAGCTAGGATACAGAAAGGCCTCTTTTTATGCTCTGCCTTCATTTTGTCCCTTGCAGCAGACAGGGCTAATTGAAGGGGAGGACTTGTTCGCTGCCCTCGTTTAGAGTGCTAATGTAAACGAAAGGGAAAGCACAGTACAATTCTAGGCATAGCTCACAACTGCTGTTCATATCATATGGACAACACCTGCATGAGGCCATGTGGGTGTCACGTGATTGGACAATCAGTAGGCGATGTACTATTGTTGTGCTAGAATATACCTTGCAGCTCCTAGGTGTTTTGACACATACGGTTTGAAACAATATGCACCAATCTAAGTTCCTTGCAGAACCTAGGAGTAAGTTAAGGCTAAAGATACTATTATCTCATACTTGATAGCATGGAAATATGCTTCCCTTGATGGATGGTTTATTTTTCATCTGCTGTCACTTTAGCACATTGGAGCTTCACAGAAACCCTTTGAATCTTTCCTCTTGGTGAGAAAATTCTATTAACAAAGCTTATCTTGTCCCAGAATGGAGCATCAGGTGTTCAGCATAATTCAGCATCCTCCCTCATCTCTCCTAAGCAATGTCCATATACCTTGATAAACTCTTAGTTTAACTGGTGTGATAGAGCCATCAATTCTAGGATCAACTTACTATTTAGTTCTAATGACACCTTCCTAGAGATAGTAACTCCAACCATCACATAAGTAAATGCTGATATAAACAGCAGCCTGTAAGGACAAATAGATCTAAATATAAAAACACTTGGAAAAAACACCATTGAAATACACTGCAGGATTCCACAATAATGATCTATAACTACAGCTTAAAAAAACCCCAAAACCTTAGAGGCTGCGCCCTATACTTCTAACTCTACCCTCATACAGGGGAAAATTCCATTGTTTTTAAAGTATCAGGGGGTAGCCGTGTTAGTCTGTATCTACAAAAACAACAAGGAGTCTGGTGGCACCTTAAAGACTAACTGTTAAATAAATCTGTTAGTCTTTAAGGTGCCACCAGACTCCTTGTTGTTATTGTTTTTAAAGAGGATTTTATAGGGCAAAGACTGCAGGATTTGTCCTACAGGGACACATTGATTTCTGGTAAAAATTCAAGGATTTGAATTTGGATCATGGTGTTGGTCCACTATGTAGAATCCATCTATCTAGGAACCCAGACAGCCTCTGATCATCATAGTATCTGAACACCTGCCTTATTTTTATTAGAGTACATCTGTAAATTATCCAGACAGGGATATCAAGGTGAGTGCTCAAAGGAAAAGAGAAAGGAGTCCCTCCTGTAAACAAAAATAATGAGGAGTCCTTGTGGCACCTTAGAGACTAACAAATTTATTTGGGCATAAGCTTTCGTGGACTAAAACCCACTTCATCAGATGCATGGAGTGAAAAATACAGTAAGAAGAATATATATTATAGCACATGAAAAGATGGGAGTTGCCTTACCAAGTGGGGGTGTCAGTGCTAACGAGCCAATTCAATTAAGGTGGAAGTGGCCTATTCTCAACAATTGACAAGAAGGGGTGAATACCATGGAGTTAAAATTACTTTTGTGGTGCTAACAAGGCCAATGCAATCAAGGTGGCCCATTTCCTGCAGTTGACAAGAAGGTGTGAGTATCAGCAGAGGGAAAATGTAAACAAAGTAATTTTTGAGTTATAAAAACAGACTGCAGCTAACAGTTACTATATTTCTCCCCATACTTGTATAGTTTTAAATACCTAATAATAATTGATTTTTTGTAATTGCTCCCAAACTGAGACCTTGCCTGCCAAATTTCAACCCAGAGTGAATTTCTACTGCTGAATTATGAAGCCTGACATTAGACACTGGGAAATGATGACACAACCTTGACTCAAAAGGGACATGATCACCGCTTCAAGGTGACCATACAAAAGAAGGAAAGGAATTATTCATAGTTTTAGTAGACTACAGGACAAAGTGCAGTGGTCTAAAGATAAGTATAGATTGGACTTTTCCTCCCTTAAGGGGACGTTCTTAGGGGTAATAGGCCCGTAGACTAGACTACTGGAGAAACGGTCAAGATATCATGCACCAAATCTTCAGATGATGTAAATTGTCGTTCCATTGATCTCAGTGGAGCGTCACTGATTTACTCCCAGCTGAGGATCTAGCCTCACAACTGCTTACATGCACCAGAATAAGGTTACTTGAGCAATTAGTGAGAATAATGTAGAGAACAGTCCTGCAAAACATAGTGAGGGGGACGCACCTGGCCTTTTCTGGGTCGACTCTTCATGGGTCAACTAATGTGAACAATGCAGGAGGAAAACATTCTAGAGTATTGTACATGCAGATTTGACACCCTATCTCACACAGTCAAGTTATGGGAATACAGTGGGACAAATCATGCCAAAGGGTTCGGACAAATCTCCCATTCACTCAGGGCAAGTCTACACTGACAACTCTGCAGCGGCACCAGTGCAGCTGTTCTGCTGTAGTGCTTCACAGAAGACACCACTCTGCCAACAGGAGAGTATCTCCTCTCGGCATAATTAATCCACCTCCGTGAGAGCATCTCCTCTCGTCATAGTGCTGTCTGCACTAGGGGTAGAGTCAGTATAACTGCATCACTCAGGATTTTTCACACCCCTGAGCAACGTGGTTATAGTGTAGACCTGGCCTCAATTGTTCCCTACTTGGAACAATGGCAATGGATGGGCCAGTGCATTGAGGGTTTTTTTGATGGTGGAAAAGCTACTTGTACTAAAAATACGATAATAAGACACCACTACCCAAGGCAAGCAACCTACCATCATTCCATTGTCTTGTTGGTGAAGGAAAAAATAGTTTTGCCTTAGCATACATTTCATTGCTAAGCTCCCTGCAATACCCCATGATCCTAGCAGCTGTGAGCGAACATTTCAACCTATACAACTGTCATGCAATAATATTTCCCCTTTAGTCTCTCACCATTCAGTGCAATTGAATGACTTAAGCTTAAATATGTTGCTGAGGGCCAGTATTGGTGGTGCAAACTGTCCATACAGTTAGTGCTTGGCAAGCCAGGGTGTGAATCTACAGCGCGCTAGCTTGCCACATAATAAAGTCCTACAGCAGTGTCCACATGGGATACTAGTGAGCAACAAGCTAGCACACTGTAGGTTGATACCCTGGCTTGCTGCGTACTAACTCGCCATGTAGACGAGCCCTGAGAGTATCTTCTTGAGATAACACAAACTAAAGTGGCAGGCCAATACCTGGAACACAATGGTAACTGTTCATTTATATGTAACACACACAAGATGTGAATAGGGGGTCAGATCCTCAACTGGTGTAAGTCAGCGTAGTTCCTTATAGAATTTATGGGTTTTTTTTTAAATAGCAAGGCATTTTTTCTTCCTCCGTTTACTCAGTTTAATCACATTTCTTCTTTCATTTTATTTCCCAATACCCTTTGGCAGTAGCACAATAGCTGTTGGGTATAACCCACATCTAAAACCAACTTGAAAATTTTCCATGGTGATTCTTGACTCCATCTGTTCATCTCCACGTCCGGACTGAGCTAAAACCTTTTTGGCATGGCAGGAGGTCAGCGGGGCAAGATTTCTAGCCCCTCTTGGCTTGAGTGTCGCAGGCATTTTAGAAATGGCTTGTTTCACTGCTGGTTGAATGAACATGTGATGCTCTGCTTTGGGCTAATTAATTTTTAAAGAGGCTTTGTGTATTAATGCAAATGCCATTAGCCATGCCACTTAGCAACCGGTATATTAAATAAGATGCTGGTAGCATGACAACATTTGACAGTCTGTTACCGTGCTGCTACATGTATTATTATTTTATGGCTTATTTACTTATGCTTGAAGATCTCTAAAATAAATCAGAATTGTTATCTAGCGTCTGCTAAGGGGTAAAAATATCACTGCTTAATTTAGCAAAGCACATGCTTTCATTAAAGCTGTAAATAGCAGCGTTGTGCCACATCCTCAGCTGGTGCAAACCGGTGTAGCTCCATTTACTTCAGTGGCATGACACTGATTCACACCTGCTGCGCATCTGTACATCAGTGAAAAAGCAAACAAGGGCAGCACTACTGCAACATGACACCCCAGATGGGATGTTAATCTTTGGGGATTGATCAGGGGAGCTGGGGATCTAGGAGCAAGAGCTTCAACTGAGGGTAGGTCTACACTTACTGCCGGACCCGGCGGTAAGCAATCGATCTTCTGGGATCGATTTATCGCGTCTTGTCTAGACGCGATCAATCGATCCCGGAAGTGCTCGCCGTCGACGCCGGTACTCCAGCTCGGTGAGAGGAGTACGCGGCATCGACGGGGGAGCCTGCCTGCCGCGTCTGGACCCGCGGTAAGTTCGGACTAAGGTACTTCGAATTCAGCTACGTTATTAACGTAGCTGAATTTGCGTACCTTAGTTCGAAGTGGGGGGTTAGTGTGGACCAGGCCTGACTGAGGTATCTAACCCAAGTATTACAGCTTGATGACTGTACTGGTGTCATAAATCCCTATACATGGACTCCCCAGAAGAGGGGGACAGAGCCACACTATGTAGGGGTTACGCTGACACTTCTTTGAAGTATTGCACTATTGACACACAGTTTAGCTTCTTGTAATTTCTGTACTAGGATCAGCAATTTCAATTTAGAGGAGAAAAATCTGCTGACGGCTTTTATTCAATAAGAAATAAATTGCGCTGGTCCTTAGTGATGGATCTGTTCTCATACCCAGGAGGGAGGCTGCATGGTCAAGATTCCCTGACATTTGTGCACCAATAATGTGATGCTCAGAGGCATGAAAAATGAGGTAAAAGAAAAAGTAAACCAACCCCAAACACAGGTGTAAGGAAACTCTTTTAGGTTAGATTGATAGGACAGGCTGGGCAAGGAGAGTGGGGCTGGGATGAGGAGCTGCCAGGAGAGGGGGAATATTGAATGAGGAACCCAGGGGTATGGGGTGGAGACAGAATGTAGGCAGAAGAGGTCAGGCTTGCAGAGATCAGGGGCAGACCATTAGAACATATTTCTCTCCAGAATCTGGGACTGAAGCCATGATTTCTGGGTCTCACCATTCCTCTGCTGCCACTGGATATCTGTGAAACCCACTGGCAAAGTCTCATTTCCCTCCGGTGGCTGGTCGACGTTGGTAATGACAACCTACTCTAGTTGTCGGTTACACTGTTGGCCAAAGTAGCAAAGATCTGTGCAAAGGATCTATCGGTTATAGCCCTGCTGGTGATCCATGTGAGTGTGTGACGGGGACACTCATCTCCTGTGGGCACCTCCTGTTGGTTGGGTGCAAACCTGCACTCTCACTCTCTGCTCCCAGCTCCCTCCGTTGGCTGTTAACTTCTTCAGTGACCCAGCCCTTCGGCCAAGTCAGACACAATCAGTAGGCATGAACAAACCCCTTCCAGGGTATAGGTCCAACGGGGCCTGTGGCCTTGCTAGTGTTTAGCCCTGTCTCTGGCCTCAGCCCCTTCTGGGCTTGCAGTCCATGCCTGGCCTGTTATAGAGCACTGCACCCCGTGCTTTCTCCCTAGAGACTCTTTGCCTTATCAGTTCTTATTGCCTCAGCTCTCCAGCCAGGCCGCTCCTTCACTTCAGTCCCCTTCCAGGGGTAACAAAGTTCAGCAAATGGTTGGCCCTCTGCAGGGTCTTCAGCCCCATCCTTGAGCCCCTTAAACTCCAGCCCTGTGCTTGGGCTGCTACACAAAACTTGTCCCCTTCTCAGGGCTTTGGCCACTTCGCCCATGGCTGGTGGGGGCTGGGATCACCCACTACTCTGAGTCCCAACTCTGGAGTCCTACAAATAGCAGCCACTTTCTTTAATAGTTCCTTCTTCAGCAGCATTCCATGGGCTGCTTCCCACTCTGTTCCATCACCTTCACCCACTACCTTAGAGTTACGGTCCTTGGGTTCTTGGTCTGTATCCTGCTTCAGCAGGGTCTTTCTCCAGCCTCCTCGCCTGGAGAGTTTCACAGCCTTCCAGCCCTTCCTCACCCTTCTGGATCCAGCCAGCAACTGACCTGCTCCACCTCCTTTTATCTGAGTCTGCTGTGCTCTGATTGGCTGCTTCCAGGCAGCCTTTCTAGGCGGGCCTGGAGGACTCACCTTCACTGCTCCTTTTCTGGGGAAGGGTGTGATAGGATTGATAGACCTCCTTGTCACAAGGTGTCAATATAACGCCACATGATGGATTTTTTTTATTTGCTTTTTTTAAACACCTAGAACATCTCACACACACACACACACACACACACACATTGAAATAAAATATTAAGGCTACAAAGTCAAGCATGCAAAAGTTAGGAAGGAAATGCTAGAATTAAGGCTGCCCATGCAGCCTTAATTTGCCCTCTTTGTGAATATGTATTAATTGGCCTGGGTTGACATGAATAATTAAACGTGGGGAGGCCTCATTTCTTGGAAGACAGGATTAGGGAGGTAACTAGATCAGCGGGCTGAAAACAGAATGTTTGTGCTAAAATAAGTAAATGGGTCAGTAAGCTAGAAGACTGAATGCCTGAGCTAGCTAAGAAAGGGAATACCCAGGGAACCATTTATTAAGAACAAGATAAGGTAAAGAGTACAGTCGAACACAGAGAGTGTGTGGACAGAGCACGCTGTACAGGGATTGGTTCCTGCAAAGTGACCAAGCCAATCACAAAGCATTAAATGTATACTCAGTGTGAGGTCATGCATAAATGTGTATGAAGGAAGGGAGTTTCTGTATAACTTTGAATGTGTGGCATGCCTTGTACCCACCCTCTATGTTCAAGTTGGAGTTGGCCCCCCTACGAGCGAAGGTGTACTGAGTTCTTGGGGAAGCAAGTAGAAGTGAACTCAGAGGCTAGCCCAACAGTATTTTGATGCAGTTTTTAATGATATGATTGTATACTTTTTTCTCCCCACAGAAACCATGCCTGACTCAGTGCACAGGATGCGCTCAGGGAAAGAACAGCTTGTCAATATTTTATCAGCCTTCATTTGGCATTTCCAAACTTCTGAGTGCTTAATTTTGCAACCTTATAGTCTTTTAATGTACTGGGTTCCTTTTAATATCATTGATGTGTAAAGCAGTAATTATTCCAAAAGACGAGACAGATCCATTGAATCACTCCAACTGCTTTCCGCCACTCTGGTCATTCAAAGCAGCCAGCAGTTTAACTAACCAAGATGAGTCAGAGCATACTGGTAAATTGGTGAAAATAATACATTTTCACTAGTGTATATATATTTATATGTGAATTGATTACATTTTGAATCTATGGGTCAGATTCATCGGTGGAGTCCAGCTAGGTAAGGAAAGTCAATTCAGATTTCTAGCTGCTTTGTGTCCCTGGACCCTTCTGGTGAATATATTTATAATAACATCTTTTCATTGTGCGTGAGAACTTTTTCTCTGTATTGTGCCAGATGTGGCAATTATAACATTGTGAGATGCCAATGTAGGACAGATGAAACAAGAGTATCAAGGTTACCTGAACCAATTATCTCTCAAATCAATTATTTTATGCAGTCTTCAACTAGTTTTTTTGTTTTCCTTCCAAAATCACAGTCAGCCAGCACTGCTGAATTCTAAGACCAGGCCTTCACTTGTCACCTTGACCTGTGTCCTTGTCTTAAGTGCTGTCTTTTAGATGAATGCTAAAACAGTGTTTTGGGAAACCTTGGGAAAGTCACTTAACCTCTCTGTGCTTTGGTTTCTCATGGGGACAATAGTGTCATAGCTTGCAGGGATGTTTGTGAGGATAAATCCATTCATGATAGGGCTGTGCTGAGGGCCTGTATAAGAACTTAGGTACATCCTGTCAGAAATCCAACCTGTGGCTTTAAGCAGGCAAGTTGCTTTTTGTTTCTCTGAAAATCAGCTGTGTTCAGCAGATCCCTGTTTTACCCTGCCAATGGCTATGCCAGTAGTATGGGAAGCCAAGTGCTTTTGGAGGAACAGTACTATCTCATATAAAGTATCAGCTGAACAATAGATACACACCGGTAATTCCTGAATTTGGTCCACTTAAAGAGGACTGCAAAGTTCTGACCATATTCCTTCCTATTACAAATGTGTATTCTGGCTATGGGAGCACTTCATAGATTTGCACTTCAGAAACACTGATTCAGGAGTTAATCAATAGCTTAAGTTTGCATATGAGGCTACTTTAAATTGTTTCCTTGGTTTTGTTCCAGCCGACCAACACAGACGAGTTGATGTCCCCAGGTAATTTCATTCCGAGCTGTAGAGATCACTCACCTAACAAGCAACAGTGTTAGCTGAAGCACACAGGGCCAATTCTGGTGACATGCCAGTCTCCACATGGATAGCATTTTCCCAAGATGCAGCCTTCTGTATAACAAATAGGTCATTCTTATGTCAGACTCTCCACAAGTAGACCTGGTGGATGATTTTCTGTTGAAACTGTGTCTCATTGAAAATTGGGTTTTTGACTATAAACACGTGTGTGTGTGTGTGTGTGTGTGTGTGTGTGTGTGTGTGTGTGTGTGAGTGAGTGAGTGAGAGAGAGAGAGAGAGAAAAGTGAAAATATTTCAGTTTGGAAATGCTGCTGTGGAGTGTCATGAGGGTTTCCTCATGTCCCCATTTGTCCTTTATGGGTTGGGTTCCCCAGCAGAACTACATCTTCCATGATGAAACATGACCAGGGACTCCCATGATGCACTGCCTCCCCTCTCCAGGAGTGGAGAGAATCGTGCATCATGGTAGATGTAGTCTGACCAGGGAATCTGACCTATGGGAGCTTGCGGCACTCAAACTATAACACCCAGGAGATACAGTGGCAGCATTTTGCAATAAAACTTTTTTCAGTCTTTGGCTGAATTTTTTTTGAGGGGGGCGGGGGGGTTGGCCAAATCTTTCAGTATTTAAATTTCCACCAAGAATCACAATTCTCTAGAACCCCTCCCCCCCGCCTTCTTCAACCAGCTCTACCAAAAAGTCTTGGTTTTGGTCAACAAAATGTGAAGCTTTGTTGAGAGAATGCAATGGTTGCAGGAGCAGTTTTTGCTGCATGTGACCTGAATGTAACTAAAGTCAAAAAGGCCTTACCTGGTTCCCTGTCCCTGCTTAGCTGCTTGTCTGCCATAAACAACAAGCAGTGGTCCTGCAAGGTGCTGAGTGCCCCTATCTTCCCTCTCAGCTCAAGCCCCAGCTGTGTAATATACATATACCTCCTATCACTTCAGCAACACATGCAGGGCAGTTGGTCATTCAGGGATAATGGGACTAAGTCTCACCAACAATGGCCCCGGGGTGTGGTGTGACTCATGCACTGCAGGGGGGCAGTGGAGGGTGGTCCTGGAGGCTGCCAGCAGGGGGAATTCTGGTACTGCTGTAGGTGGCACAAGACGAGGGCAAGGCAGACTTGGGCAGAGCTCTCTGCATAGGCCTTGCTGCCAGACAATTTATTTGGGACTGCCAGCTACCACCACGCACATCGCACGCTGGACTGCCCTGCTCCCCAGTTCGATAATTGACTTCTCTTCCTCTGCGCTCTCACACGTGGCGCTGGGAGCAAACAATACCCATTGTGCTCATCCGGAGAGACTGACAATTCAATAGATGGCACCAGCTGTCTGTATTTTTCCTGTAGCTTGTGGAGTTTATCCAAGCAGCCCCACGGTTTTTTTAATCCCTGCTGAAATTACAGATTGGTGGCCTGAAGCATTGAGGCAGAGTTCCCTTTTTAAAGACGTGACATATGACATATAGACGGCAGTGGTTTCTGTTACAGACTGGGATGGGATGCCCACCCCGCACAAGGCCTCGAGGGGTTAAAGTGGCTACGCAGGCCACGTAACTGCCCAGGCTGCACATGAAGAAGGAGACAGGGAGCAGGCCACTAATCCAAAATGGGTTCAGGAACAGAAGAGGCCTGTATAAAGCCCAGGAGCTGGGAGCAGCAAGAAGTAGTCTACAGTCACTCCCTGGGATGAGGAAACTTGGGCTGGAAAAGCCAGAAAGAGGGAGAAGCCAGCTAAGTAGGAAGAAACCCAGGGAAACAGTAGCAATGGGTAGGAGCATACAGAGCTTGGCTGCTTGTTACAGGGTCCCAGGGCTGGAGTTTAGGGTAGAGGGTTGGCTGGTCCAGAAGGACTTTTATTTCCCCCAAAAGGGAAGACCTTAGTGACCTGGCCAAGCCACTCACAGGAAGCTGCAGCTCCAGGAGCAAGAGCATGATGAAAGAACTCATGGGTAGAGAAACCGCCAGACGAGGGCAGGGCCTGGCCAGAGTTAATTCCCAGAGCTGACAGCAGGAGGTGCCACACGTGGTGAGTGGACCCTGTAACACAGATGTTAGATATTATTACATATATTCCTCCTTTGCTATGACATAATCAAAATCCATTTCAGGCTAAGAACATGAGAAACCTACTGTTTCATGAAAACTTAATCTTTAGGTTGTTTTGTTTTTTAAGTCTCCGGTTTTCCCTTATTTAAATCATTCTTTCACAAGGTAACTTCGCTACACCTTTCAGACCCCCTCCCCCTGTTCCTGCCACTTCCTGGGGGTTAGTTCAACCCCTAGTGCAATTTATAATACACCCAGCAAAGCACCCCCAAAGAGCTGTTTTGCATAAGGGATTGCTGGAGTGTATCAGTGCCACAGCTCCCCAGCACTGAGGCTGGTAAGGGGGTGCAGTAAAGCCATAGGCTGACTCTAGGCAGGCTGGTTAAGTCAGCCAAATGCAAGGCTTGGCCAGAACCAGGATCTGTTCAGCAGACTTATCAGGGGCCCCTTGATTAGTTTTCCTATCCCTTCTTTGGTTACATAAGGAAAGATATTACAAGTTACTACAGAGAACTTTTCCAGAGGGTCTGGCTAGAGAATCTTGCCCGCATGCTCGGAGTTCAGCTGATTGCCATATTTGGGGTCGGGAAGGAATTTTCCTCCAGAGTAGATTGGTAGAGGCCCTGGAGGTTTTTCGCCTTCCTCCGCAGCATGGGGCAGGGGTCGCTTGCTGGAGGATTCTCAGCGACTTGAAGTCTTTAAATCATGATTTGGGGACTTCAACAGCTGAGTCAAGGGAGAGAATTCTTCCAGGAGTGGGTGGGTCAGCTTTTGTGGCCCGCATCAAGCGGGAGGTCAGACTAGATGATCATAATGGTCCCTTCTGACCTTAGAGTCTATGAGTCTGTGAGTCTATGACTTGCAGGCCTTCCCCAACCCTCACTTCTGTGTTTTGACATCAAATAAGCTCTAAGGTTCTGAGTATGACTCACTCTCTTCTTGAAGAGAAGTCTGGCTAATTCAAGGTCCCCCCAAGTGATCCTTCTTATCACTAGTCATGTGGGTTCGCACACAATGCGGTGGTGGTATATGCATATGTTTGAGGCATGGTTGCTCTTCAGAGGAAAGCAGATGCAGACTTGCAAACAAGGGTTTTCATGCTCAAACAAGCGTCTTCGCTATTCACTTGGTTCTTTCTTTGCCGGTTATGTTTTTTCTTTAAAAATTCAGGTGTTTTTTAGATGCAGAAACAATCCCATGTGACAAGGCTCGTAGTTATCATGGTGAACAATTTACAAACAACCCAGAGGGTGACCGTTTTTGCATTAACTGCTCATCGGATAACTATTGGTCAATAGGTTCATAAAAATCCGTTTGTGAACAGGGGAAAAAAGAGGGTTATGTATTGAATAAGTTATTCAGCCAGAGTTCCTTGCATTGAGTACGCACCTTAGGGAAGGTGATGGGTCAGAGCCTTAACTCTTGCAAACAGGTGTAACTCCATTGATTGCAGTAGAGCCGTGCTGATTTACACCAGCTGAGGATCTGGCCCCATAGTTTTAAACTATTAGCACAAACATTCTCCTTGCAAAAGTGTCTCTGTTCCGGGGCTTTGCTCACTGCTCTCCTGCCTTTCTTTCCCTAGCCAGGGGGTATGCAGGTGTTTGTGTGGAATTCTTTCGGATCTATTTGTTTGCTACTTTTCATTCCTCTAGTGTCTCTAAGCTCTCCTTAAAGCTCACAGGCTTTTAACACTTTGTCAATTGCATGTGCTTGCCTGGCACATTTTTTACTAGAACTTTGTTCAGTCTTTCGACCTCGAATCACAGAAGTTCATCCATGAACTTCAGCCCATCATTGTGTGTATGTCGGATGAGAGTGGTACACAAACAGCTTCCCTCAAAGTACCACACTGATTCCTCCCACCAAATAGCTGTCCCCTTCCTCTAAGCTCTGGGTTCAACACCCCTCAAGACAAATAGGGTCCATTCCCATTCCCATTTGAAGCAAATAGCAAAACTCCCATTGATTTCAATGGGATCTGGCCCTGGCAAGGTGGGTATAGGGAGAAACCAGCATGTCTCCTTCAGAAGTTCAAGTTTATCAGACTCCAACCTCCTAAGAGAAGCGGCAGGGATTGATTCACTATCAGTTCCCATGACCTAGACTGTAGGGTTAGTTGAGTGAAGTCCATGAACTGAACCCTGCAGGCATCCATCAGCTACTGAGTTTTCTGAGCTGTAGCTGGGAAACTCAGAAAACATCATAACCAAGGCAACCTGCCATATCTCCATAGAACAGATTAAGGCTGTTTCAGCAATGTGCAGGAAAGCTTTCCAAAGACCCATTCATGAAGAGTTCAAGGGGGTGTGTCCATTGACTCTCACACATGGGCTGGTAGGAGGTCTGGTTGGGCAGCGCACAGGTACAAGACTTGTACCTTTGAAGTCAATGAACGAGGAATGGAGGGGACGTAATGAATGGCATGTGGGACAGTGAACCAGGACGTGTGAAAAGAGGAGGATGAAGAGAGAATAACGCTGTACACAGCCAGAAAAAAGAGTTACAGGCTGCATGGAACTCATCACTGGCATGAAATGAATGAAGGGAAGACTGGAAAAGGTGTGTCTCGGCTCTTAGATTGTACTTGCATTGTTTGGCTGGTATTAAACTGTGTATAGTCAGGAATATAGTCAGATTTCACTCCCACAAGGCAGGGGGCTCCTGGCAGGCACTTGTACCACACTCCTAGGGAAGCTGCTTTGGGAAGAGAGGGGGCTCGTCCCTGGGAAGCACAGCTTAGATTCCAGCCGTGATTCCCGGCTGGTGAAGGTTGCCGGAGGAGTGTGCTCTATTAAGATTTTATAGGCCAGATCGATACCTAGAGTCCATTGTCTTCAGATGGAGTGATTCTGATTTACATCAGCTGAAGATCTGCCTCTCTTTATTTGAGGACTCTTTAATTGTTCTTGCTATTGATTTCTATCCTGTTTTTAGGATTCATACGTGCCTTTATTTACAAATGAATTGCTAATCAAAAGTGCGTATGTCAAACTGTCTCACTCGATACATCTGCTCCCAATGTGTTGCAGTAACACCTGCCTCCTTTCCTTACACAAGCAGGTCTGGCTTCAACATTGTGAACACCCAAAAGTCAACATCCCTGTGGAAGAATGAGCTGGATTTCACTCCACTTTGTACGGCCACAACAGCAAATCGTGTTCGGTTCCAGCTGCAGAATCTTCATCCGCAGCGATGGGATAAGAGGCAGAAAGATCACAGCCTGATCTTTGGATCTGACTTGAGTTGGCAAGGGCTGGCAGGAGGAAAACATCGTCTTGTAAACTGAGCAGTTCTGGCAGGGGGCTCCCTGAAAAAAGAATAAACGAACCCCACTGTGTTACTCGCACCGAGTTATTTTTCAGAGCAGAACCAGGGCTTAGATCAGTTTGTGGTGTCTACTTACTCCATGGTCAGAGATAAAAGAACTCAAGTGGTGGTGCTGAAGCCTCAGTTGGTGTAAAGCAACATAGCTCCTTCGTCTTCAGTGGGTGCCTATTTCCAACAACTGATGCTCAGCTAGACTATTTTGGACACAAATATCAAAGCCATCCTGGGGCCAAGCACTGGCAACTCCTACTGGCCTCAGTCAGTGCTAAGAACGAGCAGAGCGACACCTCAGGAATTGGCTCATGGCACCTGGCATTGCTAAGTATTCCTTCCAAGAGCAGATAGGTGAGAGAGCATGCCAGGTATTTCGCTATTTGTTATATTGGTGCGGTTGCCGTGTCTTATCTTCCTACCAGTTTGAGAAACAGCTTGCTCTGGGAAGTTTGTTAGGCCCAGCTAAATAAATACTAACTAGCAATAAATCTATGGAGGATGCAGCTCTTCCGTTTGCAACAGCTAAATAGCTGTTTTGTATCCAAGTGCCTGGTGCAACGATACTTATCTGCCAGTGGTATTTACCAATCATAGAAGACTACTCCCTTTCCATAAACTGCTCCTATTACAAGTTCCCTGTGGCTGGAACAGAAGGTTCACAAGTAGCTGGCGGTTTCTTCCAAATAAAGTGTCTGTGAATTAAGGAGGACTGGTTTTACACAGTAACACAATCACTATTGCAGTGTGCTATTGTTAATGGCCTCATGGTGCTAATTATATAATTCCAGAAGGTGAACATTGCTAGAGCACTCCTGTCCTCTTTAGCCAGCCATTTCTGCAATTAAAGGAAAACGTTCTTTTAACATTTGCAGACTGCCAAAGAAGCTCTACGAGGAAGCGTTCCTGAAGAGCATAGTTTTGTTTGGAAGTCACCTGCAGAACATGACATGCCTGAATATGTATTACTGGAGCAGAAAGGCCAAGGAAGAGAGAGAAAAACATAGTCCTCAGCCTTTCAGGTGACTCCTTAATATTGTGAAGCTTGTCTTGTGGATTTCCTAACATGGCACAACAACACGCTCAGGACTACGACATAACAAATTGTCCCTGGGCAAATCATTGGCAGCAGGGATCTCATCTTGGGGCCTCTAGACCTAAAACTACGAGTCTCTCCTGCCTGAGCTAAAGCATCCAATTGTTAGCCAAGGCTACAGCAGTGTCATCGACCTCTCTCTGTGGCCCAGCCATCTCCAAAGAGAAACAGAGCATGGAGTGGGTATGGGTTACCCTAACGTTAGCACTAAATAGTGACATTAGCAAGAGCAATGAGTATGGAGGGCTGTGTAAGCTGTACCATCCCAGGAACAGACCTAGGATGCATTTTGTCTTAGACACCCTTCTGAAGCTTCTTCCTGCTTCTTCCTGGCTGTAGAGTGATGCAGGGTAAACATTTGCAGGTGACCTATTCCAGCAGCACTTTATGATACCCCAGCACTGGCTGAGGACTGTCGGCTGGTGCATGGTGGAGGCAAAGCCAGCCCTTCCCTGCCCTTCCACACCCACCTACTCCCATGCACCCAGAGTTGAGGTCCTGTTGGGTTCCAGGAGGTGCCCACCCATGGCTAAAAGCCCCTCCCCCAACTTAAGAGAAGGAGCCACCAGGCCTGGGACTCAAATAAATATGGGGAACAACAGAAGGAAAAAAAACAATGTTGAGGTGTGAGGGAGGTGGTTCTTCCTCCTTATGCCCCTGTACATGCATACGGTCCAAGTCACCATATAGCTCTTGGCAATCAGTTCTGACAAAGTCCAAACTGGCCATCATTGAAGGAACGGGTTATATACAGAATTATAGGAAGATGTTTGCAAAGCTATGATATATAAGCAAGATGATGTTCACGTCGCAGGTAGGAACAGCAGTTGGCATCTGTTCCATCATGTGTTCCCATGCCTAAGTGTGGTGACCCAAACAATCCCCACTGATAACCAGTATTGTGGTTCAGGTGTTGCTGATGGTCTCTCAGAAGCAATTAAGGGTCTTAATGAATTAGTGAAAGAAGCCATAGTGCATGCACATATAATGTCAAATAAAACAATTTATACCTTGCATACAAATAGTGCCTTCCACCCCCAGAGTCTAGTGCACCCCTTCTGTGATTTTATTAACACCATTTGCAGAATGGCATTTGAAGGAATATTCTGGCTGCAACACAAGAACGCAGATGCACAGAAATTATGAATTAGGGCTGCTGACTAATTAATTTGTGAAGCTATACTCCATCTATTGAGACAGCACTAGAACAAGATTAACGTTAACAAAACTTGATATACGATAACAGAGTACATAATGCAAAAGGTTTCATGCAGTGGAGAAACATTGTATTCGAATGGCTACTGAAAATTATTATGGTATATAGTTAGCTACTAACTTTCAAACATATGTTTTACAGCCACTTTCTATCTGCCTACTCAAGTGAAAAATGGGTTTTGTCCAAATTAAAGACTGGGAGCCAAATTCTGCTCTGAACTAGACATGTTTGAAGATTTTTATTGACATTAATGGAATTTGCACTTGAGTATCTGAGACCCAAATTTGACCTTAATATTAGGTCAAATTTTATTTTTCAAAAGTTAGCTAACGTTCATATAGAGTATGGGAGGGGAAGGCCTGAAGCTGTAGAAAATTCCTTGGGGCCTGAACTCTAAAAAGTAGAGAATAGTGTATTGACACATCTGGGTGAGTAGGGAGAAGGACAGGCCAGAGCTGCCTGAGAAGGCCAGATGACAGGGAGGGAGGTCTGTGCGGGCGTCTCTTGGTAAGCAAGGGGAAACTACTAGCTGAATTTTGAGTTTGGGGGCAACAAAACCCTGATCCAGAATGGGAAATGAAAGGACAAGAGAACTTCACCAAATGTCATGGAGGTGAAGGGTTACCTTGACTGCAGCTGAAGTCAGGCCCAGCAGAAGGGGGAAGGAGAGGCTGGTTCCAGGGCAGGCTCCAGGCACCAGCCGACCAAACACGTGATTGGGGCGGCACCTTATAAGGGGCGGCCAATGTTGGAGTGGTGGGGGGCGCTCGCGGTGTTTTTGTTTTTGTTCGTGGGGCGGTGCTCGAGGGGTGTTTTTTTTTTCGGTAGCGCGGCACTGGGGGGGGCGGGGGCTTCAGTGGCATGGCACGGTGCTGGTGGCGGCGGGGGGTTGGGCGGCGCGGCACGGCACGGTACGGCGCTGGGGGGGCGGGTTTGGGCGGCCCGGCACGGTGCTCTGGCGGTTTGGGCGGCTCAGCCCGGCGCGGCGCTCCAGGGGGGCGGGGGTTTGGGTGGCCTGGCACGGCGCTCGGGGCTTTAGGCGGCCCAGCCCGGCCCGGCCCGGCCTAGCCCGGCGCTGGGGGGAAGCAGGGGTTGGCGCGGTGCGGTGCTTGGGGGGGGGGGGTTGGCCAGCGCAGCACGGTGCTCCGAGGGTTTGGGCGGCCCGGCGAGGCGCTCGGGTGGGGGCAGGGGTTTGGGCAGCCCGCCAATGCGCTCGGGTGGGGGGGCGGGGGTTTCGGTGGCCCAGCGCGGCACTTGGGTGGAGGGGCGGGGGTTTCGGTGGCCCGGCGCAGTGCTCAGGGGGGTTCAGCGGCCCGGCGTGGCGCTCAGGGGTTTGAGCAGCCCAGCACTCCGGGGGTTTTGGGCGACCCGGCGCTCGGTGGGGGGGGGTGCGGGGGTTTGGGCGGCCCAGTGCAGCGGGGGGTCAGTGGTGTGGCGCTCTTCTTTTTTGCCTGGGACGGCAAAAAAGTTAGAGCCAGCCCTGGTGGTTCCTACCTTCTGATGGTAAGAACTCTGTTCAAAGTCTGTTATGCTGCTGATCCCTTTCTGAAGGCTCAGCACCGAGGTAGCTTGCAGGTGGTAGATGGCTTTGAGGCAGCAGACAGAGCTGAGGTGACTTGGAGATGGTGGATTACTGAGCTGGCATAGGCTGAAGCCACAGAGAGCAGCAGTCTAGTTGAGGGACTCCGGTGTGGACTCCCCTACCCAGCAATCAAAGGTGAAATCCCATCAGCTGATAGTGTCCCAGAGCAGACTAGGCAACACGTCCTTTAGGGCTAAAGATGGTCCTGCCAGAATTCTTGGACTCCTCCAAACCTAGATAATAAACTGTGAGCGGGAAGCTAGCCAGAAGTGGCTAGAATATAGTATCACAACTGCAAGTGGAGGACTGAGGTTGGGCCTATTAAGACACTCAGGTGGGAGGAGGGGAGTCTTACCTAATAGATATTGTGAAACGCAGCAACCAATAAATTAAGCTTATTCTGTTGTGCCTCCTCCCTCCCCCATATAAAGTTCTTTGTTTTAAATCCCTAAGCTCAGTGCCTGCAAGTGGAGAAATGTTCCCTATAAAGGGCACCCAGGGTGATATATGGAGTTTCCAGGGTTTCTGAGTGGGGGCTTGAGCTGGTGTTTAAGTTTTCTAAGATTCCTTTTGAAAACTGAACCCAGCCCTTTTTGCTGCTGACAGCACCTGGCAGAAGAGTGGCTCGTAACTTCATAGATGTAATGGTTTCCTAAAGTAAAACAATTGGACCTGATTCACCTGTATCCTCTGGCCTTAATTTTCAAAAAGCGACTAGTGATTTTTGGGTGCCCAAATAGAGACACTTTTGAAGAGGCTGATTTGTCAGAGGGCGAGTGCTTGGCATTTTCTGAAAATCAGGCCCCTTTAAGATGTTTCAAGTTGGGCACCCAAAAACTGAGGCAACCAACATTGATATTCACTGCTGCAGACATAGGCCTCTATTAGCTCTTCACTGCCATATGGACACAAAGCGACCGGACAATACTGCTCAGTTGAGTTAAGGTGGCTTTACAAGAGAGAGTTAAGAGTTAACAAGAGAGTTGAACTAAACTGCTTTTTACGACGCCTCATACTTTTGACTTTGTCTTTTGACAAATTTGAAAATCAAGTGAATTTCTCTCCCTTCCCCTCCCTCACATTGTTTCTAGAGCTGGTTGAAATGTTGAAATTGCCAATTTGGGGGAAAATAAGGGAGAGTGGATGGATATCAAAGTACTTTCAATTCCCGGCCAACCCTCTTTTTATCTCTACATGTAGAAGAGGTGAGCAAATGGTAGTGGGATGAGGAGCACATGCAGGTGGGCTCAATGGCCTATCCGGTCCAAACATAAAAGAGAAGGGAAGCAAGCGGTGGCAGTCTGAGGTACTTCAATGCTTGAAACCCAAAGAGTGAGTTTGTTTTGTGATTGGGCTGCTCTGGAGAGGGGGAGACCATGTGAATCTAATGGCTACCAGTATCTTGTCTTCCATTTCATTAGCAACTAATCTGATTCTATTCTTCCTGCTCATCTTTGGAGTCACCACACTCAAGTTCTTGATATTTGATTTCCTTTCTTGGAGGATGGTGCTGTAGGTTTATTAATTAGCCTCTTAGAGTTGGTAGAGCAACTTCCACCTTTTCATGTTCTCTGTATGTATATATATCTCCTTACTCTATGTTCCATTCTATGCATCCGATGAAGTAGGCTGTAGCCCATGAAAGCTTATGCTCAAATAAATGTGTTAGTCTCTAAGGTGCCACAAGTACTCCTGTTCTTTTTGCGGATACAGACTAACACGGCTGCTACTCTGAAACTGCTCACAGTCTTGCCACTATCTGATTGTCAAAGTGCTAAAACAGCCAGCAGGCCTGATTTCTCCATTGCTTTGCATCTTGTGGAGTTATTTATAGCTGTGCAAAGTGGTTGCAAAATGGGTATAAAATACTGCTGTCCTGTTTGGGTAGCATTTTACATTAGAGCTCTGAGAATAATGGATTTTTCAATTCACTAGAAAATCAAAAAAATTGAAGAGAGAATTGTTTTGGGTCAACCCAAAAATGATTTTTAGAGTTTTTTTGGTGAATTGAAAAAATCAAAAGATAAATAATTTTGGATTAAACAAAGCATTTTGTTTGCCCAGAAATGAAATGTTTTGTTCTGAGTATTTAAAAAAATAATAATTTCAAACCAGCAATTTTAAATTGAAACGTTTTGTTTTGAAAATATCAAAATGAAACATCTCAATTCATAATTTTTTTTAGTTTCTTTATCTAAGCAATTAGCTGAAATCTATGCAAATTCAGCAAATTCAGCTGACCCGAATCTGCATTTCTTTCTCTCACTAAGTTTCACCCTGCTCTGTTTTACACCTGGGTAAATAACCACACAAGGTGCAGGGCCACTGAGAATCAGGTCCAATAAATGATCTTCAAGATGCATATGTTCTAGAACAGTTCTGGTCTCCCATGTTTAAAAAAGATGAACTCAAATTGGAACGGGTGCAGAGAAGGGCCACTAGGATGATCAGAGGAATGGAAAACCTGTCGTATGAAAGGAGACTAGAGGAGCTCGGGCTGTTTAGTCTGACAAAACAAAGGCTGAGGGGGGATATGATTGCTCTCTTTAAATATATCAGAGGGATAAATACCAGGGAGGGAGAGGAATTATTCCAGCTTAGTACTAATGTGGACACGAGAACGAATGGATATAAACTGGCAGTGGGGAAGTTTAGGCTTGAAATTAGACGAAGGTTTCTGACCGTCAGAGGGGTGAAATATTGGAACGGCCTTCCGAGGGAAACGGTGGGGGCGAGGGACCTGTCTGGTTTTAAGATTAAGTTAGATAAGTTTATGGAGGGAATGGTTTAATGGTAAAACATATTAGCCAAGGAATACCAAGCAATGGCAGGTAAATAGTATAATGGCTAACAGGGGTCAGGCTGGAGACTCTTGCCTACATGCTCGGGGTCTTACTGATCGCCATATTTGGGGTCGGGAAGGAATTTTCCTCCAGGGTAGATTGGCTGAGGCCCTGGAGGTTTTTCGCCTTCCTCCGCAGCATGGGGCAGGGATCGCTAGCAGGAGGGTTCTCTGCAAATTGAAGTCACCAAGACACAGGATTTGGGACTTTATCAGCGGAGTCAAGGGAAGGGTAGGGACAGTTTTGTGGCCTGCAGCATGCAGGGGGTCAGACCAGATGATCATAATGGTCCCTTCTGACCTTAAAGTCTATGAGTCTATGAGAACTTCCAGTGGAAGAGGGTGATGTTGGAGCTATACCAAAACCAGCAGCATATGAAGATTAAGAACATAAGAATGCCCATACTGGGTCAGACCAAAGGTCCATCCAGCCTATTATCCTGTCAACTGACAGTGACCAATGCCAAGTGTCCCAGAGGGAGTGAACCTAACAGGTAATGATCAAGTGATCTCTCTCCTGTCATCCATCTCCACCCTCTGACAAACAGAGGCTAGGGACACCATTCCTTACCCATCCTGGCTAATAGCCATTAATGGACTTAACCTCCATGAATTAATCTAGTTCTCTTTTAAATCCTGTTATAGTCCTAGCCTTCACAACCTCCTCAGGCAAGGAGTTCCACTGGTTGACTGTGCGCTGTGTGAAGAACTTCCTTTTATTTGTTTTAAATCTGCTGCCCATTAATTTCATTTGGTGGCCCCTAGTTCTTATATTATGGGAACAAGTAAATAACTTTTCCTTATTCACTTTCTGCACACCACTCATGATTTTATATACCTCTATCATATCCCCCCCTTAGTCTTCTCTTTTCCAAGCTGAAAAGTCCTAGCCTCTTTAATTTCTTCTCATATGGGACCTGTTCCAAACCCCTAATCATTTTAGTTGCCCTTCTCTGAACCTTTTCTAATGCCAGTATATCTTTTTTGAGATGAGGAGACCACATCTGTATGCAGTATTCAAGATGTGGGTGTACCATGGATTTATGTAAGGGCAATAAGATAGTCTCCATCTTATTCTCTATCCTTTTTTTAATGATTCCTAACATCCTGTTTGCTTTTTTGACTGCCGCTGCACACTGCGTGGACGTCTTCAGAGAACTATCCACGATGATTCCAAGATCTCTTTCCTGATTAGTTGTAGCTAAATTAGCTCCCATCATATTGTATGTATAGTTGGGTTTATTTTTTTCCAATGTGCATTACTTTACATTTATCCACATTAAATTTCATTTGTCATTTTGTTGCCCAATCACTGAGTTTTGTGAGATCTTTTTGAAGTTCTTCACAGTCTGCTTTGGTCTTAACTATCTTGAGCAGTTTAGTATCATCTGCAAACTTTGCTACCTCACTGTTTACCCCTTTCTCCAGATCATTTATGAATATGTTGAATAGGATTGGTCCTAGGACTGACCCTTGGGGAACACTGCTAGTTACCCCTCTCCATTCTGAAAATTTACTATTTATTCCTACCCTTTGTTCCCTGCCTTTTAACCAGTTCTCAATCCATGAAATCAATGGATTTTAACTGTCTTTTAACCAGTTCTCAATCCATCTCTTATCCCACCCATTGACTGATTTCTGAGTAATAGCTACTGCTTTAGAGATACAGAGTGAATTCAATTCCAGCAGGCCAGGTGGAGAGCTCACTTTCAGTCAGGTTTGCTACACACATAACTTTTATATCTTCAATTGCATCTTCTTCTGAATCCCTGACTTCATGGAAGAAGGGGTTTACTCTGGACGGTTGCTAATTCCTTCCACCTCACCTTGAGCTGTGCAGTATATCAGGAATGCAACTGGCTTTAAAGGTTTCTTGATTCTCTTTGTTATCCACTACCTATGGTGCTAATCGCCTTGTGTAACCTACTACTGAGTGTGTTACAGATCCCAAGAGAGAAGATGATTTGTTACAGCACTCAGTTGCAGAGCCTTGGCTCTTCAGTATGAAATCAGGAGCTTATATTTTGAGATATGAAGGTCTCCATTTCAATTCCCGGTTCTGTCACCCAAGATGGCAGCTATCACGCTTACTCTCAATCTCATTCTGATGCAATTGGCTGTGTCATACAAAATCTGATCACGTGGTCCTGGTATATACAATCTAGGATCCATTTTTAAGAGCATATCACTGACATCAACCTGTCCATAGGGTCAGTAACTCTTGGTTAACAACACACACAAACCCTTTTAGCTCCTTTTATGTCTCTGTTAAAACTACTTATAAAAGGATATAACAAGATCTACCCCGGTAGGGACATATTTTTTTGGTAGCTCTGACATCATTCAATCACACCTGCCTTGGCAGTGACGATGCGGGATGGATTGATGACACTCTCTAAGTATTTTCCGGGCAGACTAGCATAGTGCTACCTTGTGAACGGTGCGGTGTGTAACAGGAAATATGGGCAGCGTGTCAGGGGTCTCTGTTTCAAATGCAAAATCTGGTTTCCTCCTTCCTACTTCTTAAATAAAAGCATTCAGTAAGATGGGCTCATTCCTCAGGAATGCTACTCTGACAAACTAATACTGGCCCATCATCTGTATATGGTCCCTAATGGACTTTTCTGTGACTTCACACACAATAATTAGTAATACCCAGCTATCCAACCTCATACCCGGGGGGAAATATTTTAAAATAAAATTAATCTGCCATTACTTCTACAATGAAACAGACATTTTACCTTGAAATGAGGCTTCAGTAATTTGACTTTCCAGGAAAGCAACAAGGTCATTGCCCTGTCGCTGATCTTCTCGCTGACCAGGCATATGCAGCAGCGAATGCATGCTGGCTAGAAGTGAGCTTTGTGTTTTCAAAGGGCCTGCTCAGAAGGTCAATGAGAGTTGTGATGCTTCCTCTTAGTTTTATTGTGTTGTAGACACAGGACCAGCTGCTGTTTCAAGCTGAAGCTTGTAGGGTCAGATCCTCAGCTGTTGTCAAAGGGCAATGTTGATTTATACCAACTGAGGAGCTCGTCCTGGAGTGTTTAATCTCTGCCAGAACTTTAGGTCTAATTCACACCATGTGACCCTTGTTGTCTTACATCTCTCCAGGGGTTGCATGAAGCACTCACTGCCCCTGTGGGAACGCTGAGCAGGATTGTGCTGTGGGATGCACATTCTTTCTGCTGGTAGGCAGATGGACTGCGCACTGTGGTGCAGCATGGTGCAGCATGCTTGGCTCTCCTCAGATCTTCGCCAGATCTGCTGGCTGATGCAGGGCAGGTGCGTGTGGCTAGGCTACAAACTCTCCTCCCTCTTTGGGGCGGGTTGTATCCCCAAGGGGTGCTAAGAAGGAGCAGTCACCTGAGGGGACAGAAGACTGTCTGTGTCAAGACACTATGCCAGGGTTTGAAGAGGGGATAGGTTTCTTGTATAACCTTCCTACACGTTCTAGCCTTAAGTGACTAGTCCATGTAAAATCCTGCATTAATCTGGTTATGGGAGGTATCACAAGGTGGTGCTGCTACTGTTTTTCAAGTTCTCTTTCTTAGCATGGCAGCACTGTTCAGTCTTTGAAGAAATGCTCTGCTGTTAGTTGTGATGCCATTTCTTTTTGGTGGGTGCGGGGAAGCTGCTGCAAACAGCGGGGGAGTTTGAGCTCTGCATTAAGCTCTCTAATCAAACTCAGTTCCTGGGACAGAGTTGCTTCCTGGGAACCAGACATTGGTGTGTTAGCTGAGAGTCCTGAAAGAGGCGGGAATTATCTTCTTGCTGTCTGACCACCCCTATTGTGGGATTGCCATAAAGTATAAATAAACCATGGCCCTGATTTCTCCTTCCATGGGAAACTGAGCTGCAAAGCCCTAAAACCTGCTACTGCTTGGCAGGAGGGCGACAGTTCTTTGACCCTGATATGCCGTGCCGTTGTGGTAAAAGGAAGGCATTGTGAAAATGAAGCTGTATAAACCAAAGGGTGTGATGTCCCCTTTGTGCAGCAACGCTGCTCACTAAAACTCCCCAGCTGCCCTCTTCTTCATCGCCTGCCTCTCCAGTCCTCTTGTAAATCCAGCGAATAATATAATAAATAAAACAGAAAGTTGCCTTGCCCATAAAAAGTCCTGTTGATAAAGCTGAGCTTCTGCTTTGTTGCTTTCACATTTCCAGCTTGTCAACAATTTGAAAATATTGCAGCTTTGAATTTGATACAGGAACTTTCTTTAAGAGTTCAGTCTTCGTGCACCGTTCATTTAAAAATTGGTCTCTGACTGAGAGTTCCATGAACGAGAGGCTCTAAAATGGATTGTGCAGTCACGAGACAGAAGTTAACAGCTTCTGAAACATGCTCTCGATCTATAGTTATATAAATAAAATGGCTGCATACAAAATTAGTCACACACACACGCTGGTCAGCCGTGAATTTAAGATGTAGACTGACAAATTATTCACTAGTGATGAGTATGTTGTGAATGAGCCAAATCTTTACAGAATGATTATTGTCAATATATTTTAGAGGGTTTTTTTTAAAACAAGTTCATAGGGATCATTTCTTGATCTATCTGCCTATAACCTTAAGTGTTTAAGCTGTCATGAATCTAACCATTCAGGGCTCTGAGGGAGACAAAAATTAAAGTTAATGGATATTTTAAAACCTTTTCTAGACACAAAATGTAATTGCTTTAAAGTCCAATATCCTAGAATCTTCCAGAGCTAGAAGCAAATGCTGTGTGACCTATTGGAAGACTTCAAATCTCCTTTTCCAGTAATGTAAAGTTCTCAGACAAGATCTTTCTTCCAAATGATATCCTAAACTCAGGGCTTGTCTACACTGGCAAGTTTCTGCGCAGTAAAGCAGCTTTTTGCACTCAAACTGCAGACATGTACACACTGCCAAGCCACTCTTACTGAACGTGAAGACAACCTGAAACGATACCTCAAAGATAGGTGTTAGCTGTTCCCCTTCAGTATAGTGTGTGTTGACTCTGAAACCTAATGATGGAACCCCCATCAGCTACCAAAACAGCCAGTTTCCCGTGGCAACTTTACACTGCAAGTACATGCTTTCTGTACACTATTCTGTGGCACAATTAACATTTGTGAGGCAGTTTAAGATATAATGAATCTGATATAAAACAAATAACTCTAAGGATACTGTACTAAGTGTATTATTCATGTCCATATTCATTTCAATAGAAACCTCCATTTTTTTAGTTTCCCTGGTAGCTGCTGCAGTAGTTATACTCTGCTGCAATGCGATGCAACTGGGAAAACAATAGGGCTTAATGCTGAATTTAGCTGCAGCTGGTCACGTATTTTCTATGGCCTGTGTTATGCAGGAGGTTAGACTAGGTGGCCATAATGGTTCCTTCTGGCTTTGGAATCAATGAATCCTGCTCCTTGCCCATACAAAACATCCACCATTTTAAGCAACAGAACCACAGACTGCAAATCTGAACTCAGCAGACAATTCATGAAAGAATCTTAGCTTGTACCAACAGCAGCAGAATGAACAGAACTGAACCTATTTTTTTCCTGGGCTTCACCATCAGGAACCTACCCCCCAGGAGGAACCGGGAATTAGAAGAGGCTCGGCCACAGAGCTCTTGGGAGGGGCTGGCATTCTGTGAGGGGGGACTCAGCAAGCACTGGGAGACCACCCACAAGAATGTGACCAGTAAAGACTTTGTCTTCTGGAAACCCATGGTCAGTAGAGGACAGGCCCATGGAAAATTCTTGACCAAGAACAACCTTGCAACCTAAGATCCTTAGGTACAGCTAAGGGGAAGTGACTGGCAAGGACTTTGGGGCTATGTCTACACTGTAATAGACACTTGTGGCTGGCCCGTGACTTGGGCTCGCAGAGTTTGGGCTCGGGGCTGTTTAATTTTAGTGTAGACGCTGCAGTCCCGGCTCTGGGACCCTCCCACCTTGCAGAGTCCTGGAGCCTGAGCCGTATAGTCTACACCGCAATTAAACCTCCCTGAGTTCAAGCCCTGTGAACCTGAGTCAGCTGGCATGGGCCAGCTGTGGGTGTCTAACTGCAGTGTAGACATACCCTGAGCCTCCATGTTGGCTGATTTGCATGTAGGCTATGAGAGATCTTTGGTTCTCCCAAGACATTTCCCCTCCCTTGCCCATTGGGCATGCTTATTCCATCTCCTAGGCTGGTCCCAGCTGCCATGTTCTGTTGCCCTAGGTGACATCTGACACAGAGCCGGGCAGCAGTTTCCAAGTTAAAGTGAAGTACAGCAACCATTTCTTCAGCTGCGTTTAGGATGCATTGCCATCATAATCCTCCCTGTGCCAGCTGCTGCGAGAGGCCGCCGTGCATGGGCGTGAGCCAGTACTAGACTGGGTGGGCATCACGGTTGCTTTTTTAGAGACTTGGAAAGTTATGGATCTGCCTCTAATCTTGGCCACTGACGTGGGTTAGTTAGTTCAGACAGAGATTGTTGGCTTTAGATCCAGAGGTTCAACATTACAAACGATGGCCCATGTGGGGATCAAACCCACAACCTTGGCACAATGAATGTCACTTGTAATGAAGTGCCCCTGGAATCTCTGAATCTAAAAGCATGAGCTTCCTGCCCAAGACTGTAGCAGGCTCATTATCCTCTCATGGTGGCCAGGGGGGACAGAGTGGGTGGGTTACACTCACAGCTGACATAAATAAGTCCCTTGTATACCTGTGTGGCCAGGAGATCTTTTCCTAGCATCAGGTTGAGCCTCATTCCCCTGCTCGGACTCTGCAGAAATTCTGCATCATGTGGGCTGGCACCATCATTTAAATACCAGCCTAATCTGCATGAGAGTTAACTCCTTACCCAGCGAATAGAATGGGTTTCTAGTGGGCAGCAGAATAGGGAGTAGATATGTGTGGGTCTGATCCCTGCTCATTGTTTTTCCTGTCTCACTCCGTGTCTCGTGAAAAGTGTCCTATGTACCCAATTCATGTGCAGATCAGAGATCAGAAATTACCATCACGTGGTTGACTCTGAGCCCCGCTCAATACATCGTTCTCTGATCTGAGATGCCACTAGCAATAGCTCTCTCTGGTATTGGCTTGTTGTTTGAAGGCGAAGTACACTGCAGCGGCCCTTTATTAGTTGAGCGCACGTTATTTTTCTGCAGCATGTCCCTGGCAGCTAGCCAGCCCAGACGTGATATCAGGGGTTGCCCCTACCTGTCTGAATTGCATTGGCACTTCTGATGTCTTGTGTGTTTCCTGTGTTTGTGTGTATGCTTCCCAGTAGCCATTACAGAGACCTGCCTGGCTTCCTGTGCCATGCTTGGGGCCTAGAGCAGCAGAGGGATGTTTCTACATGTAGCAACCACAGGGCATAGCCGTAACTGGGTAACATTCACTGCTGTGACAGCTGCCTGGTGGCCAGCATTAAAGTCTAGGCATTGAGGCAGCTGGGTACTCAGATGAAGACTCCCAAAGCCCCTGCATGGACAACCCTCAGCTTTGAACATTCTCCTGAATACTGGAACACGCAGAGCTGAGCTGTCACACTCCCGGCGGAGAGTCCAAATACCCCTTTCCTTTGCAAATCCCTCTGCACATGTCAAATGGCTGCTGGCACATAGAACAGCAACTTGTGCTGCAAAACCGCAGGTCAGAAATAAGAGACCAAGAATTCACATGGTCTGATTTTTTTTCCCCGAGTTCATCCAGTTCCCCTTCGGTTCAATAGGAATTATGGGTGTGTTGCGGATTGTGGGGGAGTTAGGGCCCTGCACCCCTCTTCCCGAGATTCACTGCGACTCTCAGCCAGCCAGTAAAGCAGAAGGTTTATTTGGATGACAGGAATACAGTCCAAGACAGGTCTTGCAGGCACAGACAACAGGGACCCCCTCAGTTAGGTCCAGCTTGGGGTCCCAGGGCATGCCAGCCCACCCCCCTTTGGGGGGGGGTCAGAGCCATCCCTGCCTCCCAGCCATCTCTCCAGCCTCCTTCTCCCTGCTTCCAGCACTCTCCTTTTACGACCCCTCCCACAGCCTTTGTTCAGTTTCCCGGGCTAAGGAGTCGCCTCGCCTTCAACCCCTTCCTGGGTTCTCATGTTACACACTCAGGTATGCGCCCTCGGGCAGATCCCATTCTGCAATGCAGACTATCCCAGCACACTCCCCTGTCAGCATTCACAGACCACCGTGAGAACAGGCCCAGTTCGTCACATCTCTCCCCCCTTCGAGACCGAACTGAGCAGGGTCACTTTAGCCAGTGACCCGGGGAAGTTCGAACCTACCCCCGTTCCCATGGATGCCCCCGCATCCCTCCCATTCCTTGGTGGGAATTACACCAGGCCCCTCCAGTTTCACGCTCCCCCTTAGGTTGGGGGTGCTTGATGGCACTCGCAGTTCGCATGTGGGAAGGTTTATGCGGCCTGCGCCCTTTTCCCACCCCCATACCTCTGGGGCTCCAACTGGGCTGTGGTCTTCTCCCAGCGCTCCAGTCTGGAGGTCTGTGCTTTGGGCTCTCTTGGTTTAGAGCCGCCCTTTTTACCTTGGTCACCCTCCGAAAAGGCTCCTCTATGCTGGGCAAGGGTCCTAAAGCTGTTTTCCCCTTGTCCCAGGCCTTCCTCCCCCTCTGACAGGGGTCACAGGATCGGCAGTACTGTCGGACAGTAGCAAAGACCCCAGGCCAGTAAAAGCTCCGTAGCAGCCTCTGCTGGGTACGCCAGGTTCCCTGGTGCCCTGAGAGGGGAATGTCATGGGCCCGGCACAGCAGCTGGCGGCGATACTTCTGGGGTACCACCAGCTGCCTCCTGATCCCCCCTGACTCCATTTTCCCTGGGGGAGCCCATTCTCGGTACAGGAACCCCTTCTCCCACAGGAATCCTTTCCGGCCACCTCGTCCCATGGTCTGTACCGCATTGAGGTCGGCCAGGTCCCTTATCTTCCGCAAGGAGGGATCTCTCTGCAACTCGGCCTGGAACTCAGCAGCTGGGACGGGGATGGCCACCTGCTCTTTCTTGCCCGCTGGGTCCGAAGCTGCAGCCTCCCTGAGCCGCGTCCCTGGGCGTTCCCTCCCCACCGGGTTAGAGTCCCGCGCCTCAGGCAAGGCACCCCCCCCAAGGCCAGGGCGCAGTGCCCCTCGCCGGCTCTGACCGCGGGTCACAACTAAGGCGGTCTGGGGGCTGCTGGGCCAGTCCTCTAGGTCCCCACCCATCAACACCTCAGTGGGCAAATGGTGGTGCACTCCCACGTCCTTGGGGCCCTCCTTGGCCCCCCATTTCAGGTGTACCCTCGCTACGGGAACCTTGAATGGGGTCCCGCCCACCCCGGTCAGGGTCAGGAAGGTGTTGGGCACCACCCGATCTGGGGCCACCACCTCGGGCCGGGCCAGTGTCACCTCTGCGCCCGTGTCCCAGTAACCATAAACTTCCTTCCCATCCACCTCCAGGGGAACAAGGCACTCGCTCCGCAGGGACAGCCCCGCGCCAACCCTGTAAACGGAGAACTTTGAATCCGGAGCATCTGGCCCCCCAGAGAAGCTGGCCTGGGGCTCTCCTCCCTCCTTAGCAGGTGGTACTCTGCCAGCCCCCCTTCCCTGGGAATGCTGCCTCTCGCCGGGCTGGGTCTCTACCCAGTCAACCCTCTGTGGGTTCGGCCTGCTCAGTCTGTCCCTGAGCCTGGGGCATTGGGCCCGTATGTGGCCCTTTTGGCCACAGTGGTAGCAGCCCATGTCCCATGGGTCCCCTTGAGTGGGTCGGATGGTCCTGATGCCGGATGTTCCCCTCTGATGGGGTTTTTCTGTATTTTCCCACGGGGAGGTCCCATGGTGACTCTCTCTCTGCGTTGTGGTGGGATTGCTCCTTTGGGACTCCTCCCTGCCACCCCCTGACCGGCTCTTTACAAACTCATCAGCCAGCTGCCCGGCGTGTCGCGGGTTCTCTGGCTTTCTGTCCACCAACCACAGCCTCAGGTCGGATGGGCACCGCTCATACAGTTGCTCCAGTACCAGCAGTTTAATCAGGTCCTCCTTCGTCTGGGCCCCACCAGCCCACTTGCTGGCGTATCTTTCCATGCGGGCGGCTAGTTGCAGATATGAGATCTCAGGGGTTTTATCTTGACTCCGGAACCTTTCCCGGTACATCTCAGGAGTCAGCCCAAATTCTCGTAGCAGGGCCTTTTTGAATAGTTCGTAGTCCCCTTTCTCTGCCTCTCCCAGTTGGCGGTACAATGCCACGGATTTGGGGTCCAGTAAGGGGGTAAGGACCCGGAGTCTGTCCGCGGGTTCCACCCGGTGCAGCTCGCAGGCCGTCTCAAAGGCCTCCAGGAAGTCATCCATGTCCTCCCCCTCCTTGTATGGGGCCATGATGCACTTATCAAAGCTCCGTGCAGTCCTGGGTCCCCCCTCACTCACCGCAGCCGGGGGTTCGCTGCCCTTCAATCTCGCCAGTTCCAGGTCATGCTGACGCTGTCTCTCATTCTCCTCCCGTTCATGCTGTCTCTGTCTCTCTTCACGCTGATGCTGTCTCTCTTTCTCCTCCCGTTCATGCTGACGCTGTCTCTCTTTCTCCTCCCGTTCACGCTGATGCTGTCTCTCTTTCTCCTCCCGTTCATGCTGTCTCTGTTGTTCACGATCCTCCAGCTCTCTCAGTTTTAGCTCTTTCTCCCATTCCAGCCAATTCCGCTCCCCGGATGCCGAACGTCGCCGGGAGGATCCTCTGCTGGCCGGCGAGCTTCGCCGGGGGGACCCCCTGCTGGCCGGGGGGCCCACGGCGCCTTCAGTATTTGCTGGGCTCCTCCCCACCCTTCCCCTAGGCATAGGAAGGAGGGGTCTCGGGACGCCCTCAGCAGCCGGCTGACCACTCCCAGCTGGGACAGACACTGGTGCCTGCGCTGCATTTGCCAGGCTGCTTCCCTGAGACACAGGGATCAGTTCATTCGCGCGATCTTCTGCCTCCAGCTGGGCAATGAGCTGTTCTTTGGTGAGCCTCCCAATGCGCAGCCGCCTCTGCTTGCACAGCTCCACCAGGTCGCTCTTAAGCCGCTTGGCATACATCTTCCTGCTGGCCACTCACCGGCCTGTGTGCTCACAGCTCCCCACAGTTCCCAGGGGGCCCCCTAGTGTGCCAGCCCTTCTCGAGGTCACCACCTCTCTGCCAGGGTCGAGCTGCAGACTCCTCCGCCCCTGGGACCACTCGCTGCGATCCCCTCGGGGGACCCTGTTACTGCAAAAGTCCTTCTCGCTGGTCACACACTCCCAGGGGTAATAACCGTCCCTCTCTCACTCTTCAGCGCGCCTGGTCCCCGTCAATCCCCCTTCGTTTTACTGCTCCCCAGTCACTTACTGCAGGAAGCGCCGTCCACGGGGTGCAGTACATCCCACCGCTGCCACCAGTTGTTGCGGATTGTGGGGGAGTTAGGGCCCTGCACCCCTCTTCCCGAGATTCACTGCGACTCTCAGCCAGCCAGTAAAGCAGAAGGTTTATTTGGATGACAGGAATACAGTCCAAGACAGGTCTTGCAGGCACAGACAACAGGGACCCCCTCAGTTAGGTCCAGCTTGGGGTCCCAGGGCATGCCAGCCCACCCCCCTTTGGGGGGGGGTCAGAGCCATCCCTGCCTCCCAGCCATCTCTCCAGCCTCCTTCTCCCTGCTTCCAGCACTCTCCTTTTACGACCCCTCCCACAGCCTTTGTTCAGTTTCCCGGGCTAAGGAGTCGCCTCGCCTTCAACCCCTTCCTGGGTTCTCATGTTACACACTCAGGTATGCGCCCTCGGGCAGATCCCATTCTGCAATGCAGACTATCCCAGCACACTCCCCTGTCAGCATTCACAGACCACCGTGAGAACAGGCCCAGTTCGTCACAGGGTGTTCATGATCTCTGAAAACCATGCCATCTATCAGGCTTCAGAGCAGGCTGGCAGATTCTTTGCACGGTCCCATGTCGGGGCAGATCACAATCCAGCCCTTACCATGTGTTTGTCTCTTCGATTTGCTGCCCTGGCACTAACTACGTTTCTGTTAGCAATGGCTCTTTCATGGGATAGATCACGTATTAATTTTCTCCGTCATGTTTTAACATGGTGTGATGGGTAAAAAGAAACACTAGAAATGGGTAGTGAATCCGGGGGCAGGAGGGAGGGGGCCCAAAATACTGTGTGTCACATCGATTGTTGCGAAGAAGGACACCCACAACCAGCACCCGCCCCCTCTGCACTAACTGCGCTCAGCTCTTTTTCTCAGTGCTGGAAGAATAAGTCAGGTTCCTGACACTCAACACTGCACTAGAGGGAAGGAAAGACAAAGCGAGAATAGTGTCGTCTGTGCCAAGTCAGTGCTGCAACGAATCGATCCTGCCACGCAGCAGCGATTTGTTCAACCTGGTGCTGTGTGGGTAACAGTTTCATTGCAGCAACCAACTCGGCTGCTCTTTGTTATCTGCTATTTACCGCGTGGCTCAGGTCATTGCAGCTGTAACCATTTTACGTCCTTATTAATAGGGTTTTATTAGAAGAAGGTGATGGAACAAACGCATGCAGGTGCTGGATACAGGATTGGAGCATGTTTGTTTCATTACTGGAGCACACTGTCCATTTCAGCTGCATTTTTTCAATGGCATCCCCTGTTGTTTCTGCACTTATAAAGAGAAGCAGATTGCAAAATGTTCTGAGTGGGTGTCTCTGGGCAGATAGAAATCCCAACTCTGTTTGCAGGCTGGTTCCGTTTGCATCTGAAAAGGTAAGGCTCTGCTAAGGATACTGCCCACCACCCTAACGCTGGGAGTGCTGGTTCTTTTTGCGATTTCAGAGCGGGGAAATGGAGACTCTCTCCCTTGTGACTACTGAAAACATAAATCAATATTTGCCAGCGTGGCCAGCAAGGACAGCTCCTCTGAAATGGGGGAAGGGATCCGGAGGGGTAGAAAGGAAAGAAAATCTTCTCTCCCACAAGCAAATATAACTGAATATTAAGGGCAAAAATGCAAATAGCTTAGAAAAGTTGACCGTGCAGCCTAATATTTCCACGGGACGCCCACAAGACACCACTGCCATTGGTCCTATCTGCATTACCGGGGGAAATGCACCCGGTGCAGAGGGCCAGCATGAGGTATATGCACCACTTAAGTCCCACTTAGCCCTCAAAATAGGGCTTATGTGAGAGTGGTGCATACGTTTTATACTGGCTTTCTTCTGAATTTCACCATGCAGCTGCAAAAGGATTGTTTTTAGCCAATATCTCCATTGCCATCATAGTGTAAAGGCCTTCTGCTCTGTTATCGCTGTATATTGGCCATGATGCAGGTTCCTTGTCTCTGCTATGAGCATTGAGAAGCAGAGGCTCCAATGCTCTGGTGTGGCCAAGGAGTAGTTAGCACAAGTCTTCAGGCATGGTGTTTGGATGGCTACAAGGTCAGGCAGAGAGGTGCTTTTGCTAGCTTTGTACCCACCCCGATCCTGGCAGATCCCTGACATAAATTAGAGCAGCCTAAAGGCTGCTCTAACCTATGCTAGCTGCTAGTAACTGACCTACAGAGCATTTTAGCTGCTGGAACTTGCTAGGTATAAAGGTGTCCTTGCCGTGCCGCTCTTCTCCCACCATAGCCCCTGCACTGTGGCTGGGAGGAAGTGATGAAGAAGCATTGCAGTGACTCTGTGCCACCTGAAGACTCCACTATGGTGGTGCAATCTTTGAATGGTCTACTGAATCAGCTGGTGTTCAAGGCAGGGTCTGGCCTGATGGGAGCAGACTGTATCAATACAACTAGACCACATTGGGCCATGCAAGCAACCAGCCTCTATACTACACATTGTCGGTGGCTTTTTTTTTATGCTGTTTCCAGTGTAAAGTGTGCGAACAGTTTGTGAAATCCCTTTTAAGTGGCATAAAGCTTTCCTGATTTTATGTCCCTGCATTAAATAAATTGTACCATCACCCAAATCCCTCCCAGGCAGGGGGCATCTATTTACAGAATGTCAAGATGGCAATTGACCCAGCTTGCCTTCTAAAAGCAACAGAAGATGAAAAATGTTTCCAATACAAGTTCATTAGGTCAGACTGTGGCCCCTGGACCAGCTGGTGTAAATCAACATAGCTCCACTGATGTCAACTGATGTCAACTGTTACACCCATGTACATCAGCTGAGGATCTGTCCCGTTGTATTTGTTCTAGTTGTCCGATATGGTGACAGTATTATCTGTAAATAGCAGTGTTGTGTGCGGAGAGGGGAGGCCAGAGGGAATGAGAAATGGAATATGGATCCTTTCACCTCTAGGTCAGTGCTTCAAATCTGTCCCCGGTCAGTAATAACCAAAAGTCATTTCATTTGATGGCTGCTGAGAAATGGATTGTTGGCCTCAGTCTAGTTCCAAAAGGAAAAGTGTCCACATACATCACCACAATTGGCATCCTTGGGGCAATCTCATTGGCTAGGCCAAGGGCATAAAGACCAAGTTGCCCTCTCACATCTAGGGAGGGGCGTACCAGGACAAGGATGAGACACGTGGGCAGGGTAGGGTGGGGAAGCTGGCATTGTACTACTCCTCTGGAGATGCAGAGAGTGTCTTTCACCAGAGCTGTCTATCTGCCACCTTTCATCAACACTAACGTATCTTGAAGACATTTCAAGGCTATGAGGATAAGTTTATGGAGGGGATGGTATGATGGGATAGCCTAATTTTGGCAATTAAATGATCTTTGACTATTAGCAGTAAATATGCCCAATGGCTTGTGATGGGATGTTAGCTGATCACCAAAATTGGGGTCGGGAAGGAATTTTCCTCCAGGGCAGATTGGCAGAGGCCCTGGGGTTTTTTTGCCTTCCTCTGCAGCGTGGGGCACGGGTCACTTGCTGGAGGATTCTCTGCACCTTGAAGTCTTTAAACCACGATTTGAGGACTTCAATAGCTTCAGACATAGGTTAGGGGTTTGATACAGGAGTGGGTAGGTGAGATTCTGTAACCTGCGTTGTGCAGGAGGTCAGAATAGACGATCATAATGGTCCCTTCTGACCTGAATGTCTATGATTCTAGGATTCTAGGATCAGTGTATTTTTAAGAAAGAACAAAACAGCTGGCTAGTGTAAATAGTGAAGACTAAGGGTTATGCAAATTAAGCTAGCAGATTGCACTGACTAAATACAGATCCTACTGGTTTCCACAGAGGGCAGGCAGTTCTCCATCTGAAAGCTACATTAAAGCATTGCATAGAGAAACACACCGCGTAAACAGTAGGAGTTATAAATAAACGTCCTTCTCAGGGACTCCTCATAGACATGAAGCCCACTGGCATTTCTGCTACTGCATCAGTGGCACGAACGGATTTTCCCTACAGCTCAGTTAGCATCTGATTCTGCCAGGCCTCTACACAAGGGTGTAGTGGGGGGTAAAGGAGATTACATGGAGCCTTTCTCCCCTGCGCATTGCCCATGTAAGAGCCCAGCAGCACTGCAGTTCCCGCAACCCAGGCATGCATGGGAACCCAGAAGGGGCAGCAGGGAAGTGGCGAGGCATGTGACACCCCCACCAGCCAGTGGAGGACTAGCATGCAAGAAGGAACAGGCTGCAGTGTAGTAACACATTCCTCCTGGGCCCTGGGGAGGCATTCTCAGTCCTTAGGCACATTGCCGTCCTTAAGAGGTGGATCCTTCAACTGATGTAAATTGACTTGACTGGGGTGGTGACAGCTTACACCAGCTGAGGATCAGGAAGGTGCAGATAGGGGCAGGGATGTGGAGAAGAATGTGAGATTGTGCTAAACCCACAAGGAGCCCTGGTTACATTGGCAAAAGCCGGAGATCTCTTTTCCTGCCTGGAGCTTGAGCCCCATAACACAACTGTCCTGATGAAAATAAAATGCAAACGAAAGGTGCGGGGGCAGCACTGTTATATTTTTAAAAATAATCTTTTCTCTTTCACCCTATCCCACAACTTCTCCACTTGGTTCTTTGCCTGGCTTTCTGAAGCTGTTTACTGATCTCGCTCCAATTAGCTCTCAGACAGAACTAGCTGTTTGCCAGATTCCTAAGAACAGCTCTGAAGTAGGTGCTTTGTTCCGGGGCAGCATTCCAGTGCCTTGCGTCCCCCTTTTACCAAAGTGAAAGGGAGAGTGGGCTTAGCTACTGTAGCATCTTCTCTTGCTTTGTTTCTTTGATTTATTTTTAGCTCCCTTGCTGCCTGCCTTCCTCCGGCGCTTTGAGGAGCGGCTTTTGCACACCCCTGTCAATTCTGAGTCTCATCCCCCTCCCCAGTGCATTTCTGAGTCCTGTGATGTTTCAAGTATCCCTAGATGCAGATGTCAAGCCAGATGATTTTATTCAGCTCGATCCTAGTATCTAGCATTTTTATGTTTGCCCGGCTCTAGAAAAGTATTTTCCTTCTTGTCGGTTTCAAGTAAAGAACAAGAATGCCTCTGTTTTCCTGCAATATGGCCTTCTCTGGGTCCTATTTCTTCTCCCCAGAGATTTAATGCTGGTTTGATTAGCCTCCCAATTGTAAAGATCCCTCTGCCGGTACTGAGCTCCCGAGAGTCAAACAGACAAACCATTCTTGGGCTCGCTGCACCAACGAGGGATTAGATTCTTGGGCCCCCTACCTCTTCCAATAGACAACTGGTTTCTTGGGCTTGTGGAGATCCAGGGAGAGTGTGGGGGAGTTCAGAAAAAAGGCTCTCCAGCCTGTGGGCCTTCTGCTGAGTGCCTCTGGGAAGCCATTGGCACTTCAGAACATGGGGTTTTACATCCTCCACCCACAAAGGATAGAGAGGGATTTCACAGCCAAAGCAGAAGGGTAGTTATATTGGAGGAAATCAAGCGAGAACAACAAGAATCATCAACATGGACACTAGAAAAGGCAGGAAAAGGCAGGTACACAGTTCAATTGTCTCAGTGCATAGAGTGGATTCAGAATCTATGAATCTACATGGCAGGGGGTGGACTAGATTATCTATTTATTATTACTGTTGTGATAGCACCTGAGGCCTCAGCCAAGATCAGAGCCTTATGGTCACTTCCTTTTCTAATTTCTATTCTATTCCATCATCATCTGACTTTCCAGACTGGCCATCCTGAGCTCTCCTTTGAACAGCAGCTTTTGGGAATAGCTAGGACCTCCCAGGAGTCCTGGCACCGGAGGTGGCTCAGGAGTTTGCTGAATAAGGACATTCCTGGCCAGGCTCCCTGTAGTAAATGTAACTCCATCCTCTGCCTCTAGCACTCCCCTGGTTTGTGCCTTGAACTTTGAGCCAGGAAAGAGTGACATGGGGGATCTGAATAAATAGAAGGGGTGATGCCACAGCTGAGCTGTGGTCTCCATTATGGATATCACGCAGCCTTCACAACCAGGCGGGGTTGGCCACACACTCTGCACTCTTGCAGTCAAGTCTCACTCATTCGCTGAGCTGGCTGGCCCTCTACACAGCCACCACATGGCACTTTCTGACCCCGTGACTTCCTGGGGTGGAGTTAAGTATCAGAGGGGTAGCCGTGTTAGTCTGAATCTGTAAAAAGCAACAGAGGGTCCTGTGGCACCTTTAAGACTAACAGAAGTATTGGGAGCATAAGCTTTCGTGGGTAAGAACCTCACTTCTTCAGATGCAAGTAATGGAAATCACTTGCACTCCACTTGGGGTGGAGTTGCCGCCTCCAGGGATCCTCACCAGACTTTATTCCACCATGAGCCTGCCTAAAACCTAAGGGAATTGAACCCATTTTCTACCAAATCCTTCACTCAACCAGTAAGTTGCTGACATCATTAAAATGGGTGCTACTCTTTTATCCCAGCAGTCCATTGTGTCTATCCATTGACATCAGCAGAAGCAGGATGAAGACCATCGCTGTAGAGTGAGAGGCAGTTGTCCTTGGTGTCCTGCCCAGGCCTCACATAAACTTTCCCGTGATTTTCAACCCATCTTCCTTCTGGCCAGCACGTCTAAAAGAGAACGGCTGCTACTGAACTCTGGTCTGGTGCGTGGTAGCAGTGCAGGTGAGGAGCTGTGGTGGACGATGGGCTTTCTCTGAGCCACTGCCCTCCACCTCTGAAGCTGGGGGACGCAGGTCTTTTCTTAGCATCGGGATTCAAAATAGGAAAAGCTCCAAACTGTATTGGCCCTAGTCAACCTGCTCCCCTGCCTTCTGATAGACTCTGGTAAAAGTTTCTAATCCCATAAAGTGCATCACTGCACGTGCGTGGCTCTCATAATTGTTTTACTGCAGCCGAAAATGTTAATGTCATCCTAATGCAGTTTTCTGCCCAGCCCCTGATGGAGATTAAGCGAATGAAAGGAAAATCGGATGGCACCGAAACACATTCGTTTTGTATTCTTTGCTGCTGCTTTTTTGATTGAGCTGTTATCCTGATGTGAAATGGGACAGCTTCCTGGAAGCTAACGGCTGCTCAGCCCAAAATGTGACTTACTCCCTTGCCGTCTACCTGGTTGCAAAGCCCATGAAGATCTTCCTATGTGGCACTGTTCCCCAGCTCAACCCACTCCAGGACAATGTGTAAGCAGGCCCCACTCTGCTACCGTTGTGGTACAAAGAGAGTGGATCCTGCCCACAATCCCCTGCTCTTATGTAGAAAAGTCCCCAGCAGGCTTGACTCCCTCTCCTGAGTGGGAGAAGAGAAGAGTGGTTGAAGCGTGACATACTCTGGCTATTCCAGCTGATGTATGGTCACTATGGGACCACAGCAAGGTGATGCACTTTAGGACAGCCCCCAGTTGGCTCAGACTTGAGTCCAAGGGACATGCAGAGAAATAGGGAAACATCACTGGCTTGGTAACAGCCCCCACCCTCTGCTGCATGCAGCAGAAGCTAAACTCAGCAGATAATCTGGCTTGATGCTTTTAAAAATTGAATTAAAATAAAAAAATTGCTAGCAACCCAGCTGTCATGAGCGATCCTGCAGTAACAAACTAGCAGGCTTGCCCTGTTAAAGGAATGGCTTGGTGAGGACAAAGATTTCTGTTCCCAATCCCAGGGATGCTATTATCTAATGCTGGGTGAGCTATTTTGTGGCAGAGCGGCCCAGACTCATTCACTTTAACCAAAAGAGATTCAAAGAATTGTTTCCTTTTGTGAATGAGCAAATGATCAATTGTAAAAGATTTATTACACTGGATCCTATATGCTACACTGCACTAAATAAATTGGCCTGGTCCTGTGGTCATTCTCCTTACAAGTCCCAGTTATTGTAGAATCATCTCTAGGCGTGGTTTGGTTTTGTTTAATTTGTTTTGAAACTCACTAGTGTTTGTGTGTTCATAGACTCACATTTTAAAGTCAGAAGAGCCCCTTCGATCAGTCTGACCTTCTGTATCATGCCAAATTTCACCCAATTACTTCTGTATTGAGAGCAATAACTTGTGTTTGACTAAAGCAGTGGCCCTCAACCTTTTCAGACGACTGTATCCCTTTCAGGAGTCTGATTTGTCTTGCAAATTTCACCTCACTTAAAAACTACTTGCTTACAAAATCAGACATAAAAATACAAACGTGTCACAGCACACTATTACTGAAAAATTGCTCACTTTCTCATTTTTACCATATAATTATAAAATAAATCAATTGGAAAATAAATATTGTACTTACATTTCAGTGTATAGTCTATAGAGCAGTATAAACAAGTCACTGTCTGTATGAAATTTTAGTTTGTAGTGATTTTGCTAGTGCTTCTTACGTAGCCTGTTGTAAAACTAGGCAAATATCTAGATGAGTTGATGTACCCCCTGATCTGAACTTCACATTCATATAATAATACTTTGCATTCATAGATCACCTTCTATCTCAACCCGTGAATTTGCCACACACGTGAAATCATTTAGCCTCCCCCCAGCTATGGGGAAACCAAGGCACAGATAAAGCAACTTGCCCAAAGTCACATACAGGAAGTCTGAGACAGAGCCAAGAACATCCTGGTCTCTTCCCAGCTCTTTTTCCTCCCTTCCAAGAGAGGCTGATCCATTTGGAAGAACATCATGCACTGACTTATTGACCTGGGATGAGGGCCATTAAGAAGTTAGGAATGTTCTGTATAATGGCTTCAATAAGCACTGTGTGTTTGTGTGAACAGAAACAGTAGCCCAGCTGAAGCTACAGATGAGTAGCTTAGATTTAGCCATTTTTTCCTCCACTTCTGCATATTGCCTATTTGATCATCCCAGTTTCCCAGCTAGCCCAGTTCCACTTTTATGTAAATGAACTGAGGACGTGTTTGAAGTATCCTGAAATCTACATATTAAAATTTGCAAAGGCAGTTCTTTAGTTTGCCTTAAAGAATACTGTTCTAGGTAGAGACTAAACAGGTTTTTTGTAATCCCCTTATATTAGGGGAGTAAACACAGTAAATTCTCTAACAAATAATCCTTCGGGGTTGTAAATGGTCTTAGGGATATAGTAAAATATGTTTATGAGGGTGGGGGGAGACAGGTGGCAAGAGAAGCACTGCTGGATTTCCTTCTCCATCAGAGCAAAGGAGATTCTTGACAAAGGACAAAATGAATTAGGAAAAAGCAACATATTTCCGAGGTTCTAAGATCATGTGACAGTGATGTATAACAATAAGACTGGGATAGTCAAAGAGGCCTAAGGCCTTACGTGGCCCATTCTCCCTGAAATTAATTGGGTACCTAATTCCCTTAGGCTCTTTTGACAATCCCACCCCTGATATTGTAAGGAAAACACTCGAGTGGCAATACTCATATTAAAAATCAGTTGTGAAAGCCCAGACTCCTATGAGTCGTCCGAGTAATGTGAATGGGGTTACCTATGTAAGTAAAGGCTGAGCACATGTGTGAGGGCTGTCTGGATAGCATAGGGCTGTCCTCATAAAAAGTCGGCACTTGCATGCACTGTTCTTATTAAATCATAGAATCACAGCATCATAGAAGATTTGGGTTGGAAGAGACCTCAGCAGGTCATCTAGTCCAACCCCCTGCTCAAAGCAGGACCAACCCCAACTATGTATCTATGTAACTAATGTAACTAATCGATGTATGCGTGTTGTGTGCGCAAGGCAGGGCTGCTCTGCAGTGCCCCCTTGAGGGCCACATGCGGTGCATGGTTTGGCCACCCGCTTGGGGCAGGGTAAGCCTGAGCTGTGAGCTTGGCATATGTCTCTAAACAATCAAATAACAAAAGAGCAATTCAGGATCCAGCTCTCTGTACCTTGAAACAAAGAGGGGGCGGGGAAGCCTTCCAGATGAAAACACTTAAATGCAGTACTTAGGGCAAGGCCCACTGGCCTGGTTCCGGGTTAGCTGTGAGGAACTTTTCCTCTGCTCCCGGGCAACCGCAGGTAAGCCTTTTTAACTGGCCTGCTGGTTTCTGATTGGTCAGTATTTCCTCCTGACCCTAATAGGCCTCTGGAGGAGTGTCCTGGTCACTCTGTCTGAGTGGATTTTCCTTGGATGAGGAATGTCAGGCTGCTTATGCCTCCCTCAGGAGACAGAGAAGACCCGATAGACCCGTCACATTGTGTAAAATCCTGCATCAACAGACCTGAAGCACAATGGTACCCTGTGAATGGGCACACTGAATTGAGAGTTAAGTGCCTAGGAACTTTTGGAAATCATGGGAGTTAAGTACCTATGTGCCTCTTTAGGAGCCTGCATACCTTTAAAAATCTGGGTCCTATTCTCACTGTGCCTCAGTTCTCCATCCATCAAATGGGGATAAGAGCATCTCCCTACCTCACAGAGGTGTTGTGAGGGACACTATGCTACCGGGGGCTATGTAAGCACCTAAGAGCGATGCTGCAAAGACATTTTATACACATATGCATGGCCATGGACAAAGGGTGGGGGAAAGGAGCTAATCATTTGATTTAGGTGGGACTGCTCCTGTAAGTAAAGTCAAATACACATGTAGGCTTCTCTGCATGCTCTTTTACTAGTGACAGTAAAACTGTTTCAAATAAGTAAGACACTGCGATCATACGTCCCCAAAGGAGTAATCATTAGCGTCTATGCCAGAGCCTCCTTATCACTGTTGTTGTTTTTTATGATTAAAGCTGGGTATTTGTCACAGGGATAATAGCATCTCCTACCTCCCAAGTAAATACATTCCAGGCTGTGAGATGCTCTGTTACTATGGTATTGGGAGCGAATAATTCCTAAGGTAGGGAGAGAATGGAAAAAATTCAGCATCTCCCTATTCGTTGGGGAAGGAGGCCTTTGGGGGACACTCCAAGGTACTTGCACCTATGCCGAGGTGGATTTCTAAGCCGGATCACTTGCCTCCTCAACACCCTTTTCTCTAATGAAGATGCACCCATTGATGCCACGCTGTCCTCCACACTCGGGTGTAAAGCTGTAGCCCCTAGGGCGAGGTCTGTTTGGGGCCCCCGTCTGACGGGGCCGGCGATAGCCATTTGGCGACACAGTCGTTGCACTGCACTGTCGTGTGTGCCTGGTTTGCATATGTTCCGTTATCACCTAATAAAGTTGCAGCCAATTTGCTGAGACCATAAATCATGTATGGAGTCTCTTCGATCGACCTCTCAGGGACAAAATCCCAAGATTTGTTATTTATTAGTTCGTTTCTGACGGTGTGTTCAGCATCAGGGTAACTCTACATGTTGCAGTGTATTGTGGGGGGGCTGGCTCAGCCCCCATCAGTTGCCAGCCTGCTGGTTAATTCTATTGCAAAGCACACAGCAATAACATGCAAACATAGCAGGAGCGTTGTAAGCTAGACACGAGAAGTCATTCTCCCGCTCTACGCCACGCTGATTAGGCCTCAGCTGGAGTATTGTGTCCAGTTCTGGGTGCCACATTTCAGGAAAAATGTGGACAAATTGGGGAGAGTCCAGAGAAGAGCAACAAAAATGATTAAAGGTCTAGAAAATATGACCTAAGAGGGAAGATTGAAAAAAATTGGGTTTGTTTAGTCTGGAAAAGAGAAGACTGCGGGGGACATGATAACAGTTTTCAAGTACATAAAAGGTTGTTACAAGGAGGAGGGAGAAAAATTCTACTTCTTAATCCTTGAGGATAGGACAAAGAAGCAATGGGCTTAAATTGCAGGAAGGGAGGTTTAGGTTGGACATTAAGAAAAACTTCCTAACTGTCAGGGTGGTTAAGCACTGGAATAAATTGCCTAGGGAGGATTGTGGAATCTCCATCACTGGAGATTTTTAAGAGCAGGTTGGACAAACACCTGTCAGGGATGGTCTAGATAATACTTAGTCCTGCAATGAGTGCAGGGGACTGGACTGGATGACCCTCGAGGTCCCTTCCAGTCCTATGATTCTATGAATTGCTATACCGGATCAGAGCAGCATTCATCAAACCCCGTATCCTCTCTGACTGTGTCATCACCACCTGTTTCAGAGGAAGGTGTTCAAAACCCCGCAGTAGGTATTGATGGAATAACCTACCCCAGGATAAGTCTCTCCCTGGCCTCCGTTACTTAGAAGTTAGTTTCTGCCCTGAAGCATGAGGGCTTATATCCCTCCCCAAACTCTTGGCTTTTTAAAAACCCTTATTCTTTGGTTTGAAAGTCAATCCACGTTCAGACCAGGGACGATTACTCCCTTTCGCCCACCTTTTGTCAGTCTTGTCTATTTAGCCTGCAAACTCTACAGGACAGGGATTGACTCATTCTGTGCATATTTGCAGCCCCCCCGCACAATGCTTGGCAAAGGCACTGCTGTCATACAAATAATACAGAATGATATAATATTACATTCAGATTGTGGTTGAAGTTTTGTTTGTTTGTTTTAAGAACCTAATAATGCTCCTGTGGGAAAGTCCTATAGAACACAAGAGAATGATAACCTTCTTATGGAGGTTTTAAACCAACCTATACAATATTATAGCAGAGCTATCGTTCTCAAAGGCCCAGATAGTTGCAGGCTAACGCTCCTGTACATAGGAATAAGGGGTCACGGACTTGCAATCAGCTTCCCATTCTGTTGCAGGGGTGCTGCCCTCCTACACTGGTCTTGTGACGAACTGCCGTTTAGCTCTACTTCCATAGGTTGGATTAAAGAGAAAGAGAGAAGCTATCATTCATCATTACATTTTGATTTTTGTAGTGATGAAGTTTGGGGTGACAACCAGGGTGTTGCATTTTCCTGGCATACGGCCGTTTGCCCAGACTCGTTTAAATGTGTGGGGTTAACAGAATGTAACGAATCCTGGGTCTATTCATAACAGATGAGCTTTGAATCAGATCTAATGGAATCTCAGCACAGAAGGACAAACCTCATTTGATCACGAAATGGGCCAGATGATGAGACTGAGCATTTTCAATAATACTGTTAATATTCTCTTCAGATCTCCTTTCCCACCCCCCTGTCCCATGCACAGAAATCTAATGGTGATATATCATTAGCTGTCTTGGAAAAAAGATTAAAATGCAGAATTTAAAAAACAACACATTCAATCAACACCTTGGGTAGGCATTTGGCAGTAAATCTGTTCTTTGTTGGTGTGTGGGAGAATTCCTTTCGATTATAGATTCGTACTTAGTACCATGCAAGACTACTGTGTCTGCCAAATAAGCAATAGAACTGGTGCATAGCATGGCAGCGATCCCATTGGCTCTGTGCAGAAAGAGAACAATGCCAGTGGTGCAAACTCAAGCCCTTTTTCATACAGGTAAACTAGATCCATCTCCTTTTCAATGGAAAGTGGTATGTAGTAGACTAATATATGCAGGGTGCTGGTGCCTTGGCGTTTTCCGCATAGGTCTGTATGTGTGAAGAAACTAACCAGCAAAAACAATATAATCCCACCACATGCAAATTCCAATGCCTTTACTCGTTCTGAGCGCCACCTCCATCCCTTGATTTCAGGGGGGCCACTCAAGGAACAAGGGACTTCTCATCGTAAGGAAGGATCTGATTATTTGGCCCAGAGTGGCTAAATAGCAGACTGAGAGTAACTGACAGTCTAAAGCAGTTGGGCACATTGCACTGGTAGGCAGCAGCGTTGACTCATAGTCTGGCTGCTACATTGCTCAGAGTACTGCCGCTCTTTTAATAATCCAAGTAAAGGAAGATGCTAGACACTATAATCCAGGGGTCTCAAACTCATATGACCACGAGGGCCACATGAGGACTAGTGCATTGGCCCAAGGGCCACACCACTGACACCCCCCCTCGCTGCCCTTGGCCCCGCCCTCACTCCACACCTTCCAGGAGGCCCCACCCCTGCCCCGTCTCTTCTCCACCTCCTCCCCTGAGCGTGCGGCTCCCTGCTCCTCCCCCCTCCCTCCTGGAAAGTGCTAAGCACCACCAACAGTAACGCACCTCACTCAAAGGACAAAACACGCACTTAGTTAGATTTACTTCTGTTAAAGCCGCCCCCCCTCCCCACTGCACTGGGCTGCACCACCACTCCACCCCTGCTCTGCCTCTTCCAGGGGTGGCAGGTTTGTAGAAATTTTGGTGGTGCCCAGAACCTGCCCCCCCCCCCCCCGCAAACTCCACCCACACCTGCCTAAGGCTTTGGGAGGGAGTTGGATGGGGGAGGGGGTCTGGGGTGCAGGCTCTGGGATGGAGTTTGGGTGCTGGGTGCAGGCTCCGGGCTGGGGCAGGGGGTAGGGGGTGCAGGCTCTGGGATGGAGTTTGGGGATAGGAGGGGGTGCAGGGGTGAGGGCTGTGGAGCTGGGGATGAGGGGTTTGGGGCATTGGAGAGGCTCAGAACTAGGGCAGAAGAGAAGGGGAAGGGCAGCCTGCCCTGGCCCTAGTGGGGGGGCACTAGGACTCTGTGGCAGCAACTGATGCCGGGGGACACTCAGGGGAGGTGCGTGGGGGTGGCAGGTGGGGCCGGGGGAGAGACCCAGCCCCAAACATTGGGGAGCAGCGAGCAGGGAGCTTAGCTGCCACATAAGATAACTCGGAGGGGGGGTGCGGGGAGCTTGGCGGGCCGCATGTTTGAGACCCCTGCTCTAGTCACTGTGAAAAGCTAGACCTTTTGCCCTTATGGCAAAGCCCAGGGTAAGGGGCATGGCAGAGCTGCACTGCCCTAGACAGACCACTAGGAGGGGTTCTCCTGAATGGCTCCTGCAGCTTCCGGGCATGCAAGTGACCATACATCAGCTGGAAAGCAGACCCATCCAAGTAAGACACAGACGCTACTCAGGTAGAGAATCTAGGGCCTGATCCTGCACCCACTGAAGTCAGTGGCAAAACTGTCCAGTGTTGCTGTCTTTCATGAACCTCCTGATATGTGGTGGGGGTTTTTTCCGAAAGCTCCAGCTCTTGGATTCATGTGAATACTCCAGAATCTCAGCAGTCGTTTAAAACAAAGTAAGTTTTCTAGCCCTCATGACGGCAGAGATAAGCTTGGGAAACATGCCCCCCACAAAGCAAATAAACTGCCCTCCAAGGATTGTACATTGTCTTTCAAATCTTATGATGTTTAAGTCAATTGTATGATGTGGGGGGACCCGGCTCGTGATTGTTTAATGCTTGGGGTTGGCAAACCTGACTCCCGCCGAGTTCAGTGCGGGAAGATCAGCTTAGTGTGTGCAATGATGCTGATATCTACCAAATGAAGGACTCCTGCGCTGAAAGCGACTTGGCTCCAGTTCGAGGCTATTGCTGGGATAGAATCAGACCTTACAAACCAGGAGGGTTTCTTGTATGGGAGATCTTAGGGAGGCGACGGAGGGTATATTCTGCAGATAGACTCTCCTCTAGTCAGACAGAAAACAACGATATGCATGTACCTAACTCGCAGAGGCCAAGTGCCAAGAGACCCATAGGAACAGGGGAACTCTCCAAAACACAATCATAGAGCCTGCCTGGACCCTCTTCATCGTTGCCCTCTGCCCTTTTATGCTTGTTAGGCTGGTGCAGAGGGGCCACAGAGCAGGCATGTGAACACCCCAGGGCAGAGACTCATGAGCAGCTCTGCCAGCTGTATACTATGTCCACAGTAGCCCCCGGCACAGGGGGTGTTCCTAGGGGCTGGGGGCAGGGCAGACATGTGCCATCAGTGGGCCAGAGTAGGGAAGGGCCATGTCCGGATGGGAGGGGATGTGGCCAGGACATTCTCACTCCCTTGCTATTCTGCTATTGAAACAGAGATACAGCTCAGAGCAGTCCTCCGGGGCACCACCCCACCCCGCCTGCACTGGGGCCCACAGGAGTCCTTGCCCCCACTAAGCTGTGAAACTGGTTCCCCTCTGTTCCTGAACTGATGAATACACCAGTGCAGGGATGAATCTGGCTTCTGCCGTTCTCTTGACTAAGGAGTCCTGAGAAGTGCTGAGCAACCAGGGCTTCCACCCAGGGGAGTGGGTGTTGTAGGTGCTCAGGCCTCTCAGGATCAAGCCATCATTGTTCTGACAACACCGGAAAGGCCAGTGTACAATGGAAATAAATCAGTCAGAATTTTGGGGTGGGCGGGAGAAGGGAGAATCTCACCCTGTAAAATAAGTCACATCCTATAATTTTTCTAGAGAGAAGAGCTGACACTTCTGGCTCTGCACCAAACCATCCATGGACACAAGGCAAGAGCAAAGGGGGAAAAAAATTGCTTTGCAATATTTATTATAGAGGCTTGACACACACGACCTATGATAATAACAGTCAAATCTAAACATAATCATAGCTTAATGCTGTCTGTGCGGCCCCAGTGGAGTAAAATACTACACGGGAATGAATGAATCACCTCCAAGCAATGGAGGAGAAATTACATGCTTTGAATCTACAGTTATGTAAGCGCTATAGTTATGTGTGGAGAAAACAGCAAACCCTGACGCATGCCAATTGCTAACTAGTCTTAAATGCTAGACCTGTTTCTGGGCAGTGCTGAGGGGTGTGCGGCATCCCTGGATTTACACCAGAGATTAAATAAAACGAGATGGCACTGGTACAGCATGCATAGTCTGTATGTGCATGGGGGGCCTTCTGTAGAATAACTAGCGCGGTCCAAAGTCTGCTCTCAGTTACACTGGTCCAAATCGGCTGTAATGCATGTGACTTCAAAGGGAGTGACTCCAGTTTTACAATGCTCTCTGTTGCAATTAGTTTTACAGCAATGCTCCTCCGTTGTCTTAAGTCAAAACACTCCTGATTTACAGCATAGGACGGGAGCATCAGGCCAATGTTCAGTTGTTTCTCCTCTGTGCTCAGCGCAGAGAGTCAGGGGAAGGGTACATGTTTCAAAAGGGGCTTTAATCCTCCTCTGTGCTCCCTGTATTCTGGGGCAGTTCAAGGACCAGCATAGCCTCTGTCACCAGTCAGAGGAGTTTCAGGGCTGTTCTAACTTACACTTGGCTTCCCATGGCCGCCTAGGGGCCTAGGGAAGCAGAGAATAGCTGGACTGCATTGTACTGATCTCACTATGTGTGCTCCTTTGCAGAACTGTGGGACAAAATGCACTAAACTGGTACAAGGCGTGAGTCAGTGGGCACCAAATCATGGATGTCCCTTTAAAATGAGGAATCAAGCCCCCCCCCCCCTTGCAAGGATGAATTTACATTTAGGTGTGATGTGGGGCTGAAAACTGAACCCTCTAGGAGAGCCTGGTTAGGAAATAGACATCCAGCCATTCAGGATTGCTAATTTGGTGTGGAGCACGTGTGTATTCTACATTACCTGGGTCTTGGACAACATAGCAGGGGACATTTTGGAAGAGGAAGACATTTTGAATAACCAGCATGCTTGATATCTGAGACTGCTCTGATAGCCTGGGAAATGTATTTCCAGAAGAAATCTTCCATATGAGTTGGATACCTATACCTAGGCTCCTATTACCACAATCTTTAATGTAGGTATCCTCACAACAGCCCTGCGAGATAGAGAAGTGAGGCACATAGAGGCTAAGTGACATGCTCAAGGTCACACAGGAAGCCTGTGGCAGAGCAGTGAATTAAACTCAGGTCACCTGCGGGCTAGGCCAGTGCACTGACCATCCTTCCTCCCACTAGCTGAGGCCTACTGGAAAAGCGGGAGACGCTCAGGCCTTTTTGCCAGTTCTAGGCAAAGTGGGTAAGAGGAGAGAGGACAAAGGTTATGCTTGGCAAAACCTGTGGAGATCGGCAGAGTCTAAGGAGCCTTTGGGGCGGCCCTTTTATTTATTTATTGGAGGGTGATGTTTTGTGGTGGTTTGTTACTGTTAAATCTTGTGCCTTGTTTCTCTCTCACTAGCATGTGGAAGTTCTCATTGTGCCTTCGTTTTGCTAACTCTAGGCCAGGGGTTCTCACAGCAAATTTTTTGGTGGCCTCAGAGTGCGGCCACCAACTCTTGCTGGTGGCCGCTCTGACGATTTTTCCTAAATATTTAATTAACTTGAGGAAAAACAAATACATATGCACATAAACAGGTCCAAATCATTGTAATTTATTTCTGTAAGGTTTTGCAGACTCAATAATAAAAATAATGTACAGTCGTCTCTATTCTTCACTGGACCTATACAGAATAGAAACACAAATAATGTGCTTGGCGTGTTTTGCTTTTTGAGTTGATTCTTTTTTCAGACTTGCTAACTCGTAAGCCTGCTATTGTGAAAACTGAGCGTTGTATATTTGTTAATATCACTTTTCACAGCAGACTTACCCAGCCCCAGCAAACTGGAGGACAAATTAAGCCCTGGATGGGGGTAGGGTGACCAGATGTCCCGATTTTATAGGGACAGTCCCCATATTTGGGGCTTTTTCTTATACAGGCTCCTATTACCCCCCACCCTCTGTCTCGATTTTTCACACTTGGTCTCTGGTCACCCTATGGGGGCGGGGGAGGCCTGGAGGAGGCAGCGGGGGTAAGGGCAATGGTGGGGGGTGATCCCGGGGCTGGAGCTTGGGGTCCTGCTGCACAGCTGGGGACTGGAGGAGGCAGTGGGGTCAGGGGCAACATGGAGGGGCAAGCCCAGGGCCAGAGACCGAAGCCCGGCGGCTGGAGCTCACGACTGCATGACTAAAGCCTGCTACCCACCACCCCAGGGTGGAAGCCCAATCTCCACTGCCCCTGGGAAGGTGGAGAACTCATACGGGTTGCCTGCTCCTATGGTGTTTGGGACTCCAGAAGGGGGTAGGAACCAGGCACGGGGGAGGGGCCACTGCTTCCCCCTCACCCCCATCATCACGCAGGAGGCTGTGGCCGGAAGAAAAGCTCCTGGTGGCCGCATTTGAGAAACGCTGCTCTAGGCTAGGCTTTCGCCCTAGGCATTACCCTGCGGGAGGGCTGGTGAGCGAACTGCTGTACTGCCCCAAGAGGCACTGGGACTCGGACGCACCCCTCCAACACAAAACTACTCGCCTGCTTCCTCCTTGCTCCCAGGAGCTCGTCATTTACTGCTAGTCTACACCAACCATAAATTACTACCCCCGGCTGGCTCGGCTACTCTGGGCAGAGGAGGGAAATGGGGGAGGATGGAGCCAGGAGTCTAACCATTGCTCACCTGCTTTGGAGGGGGAGTGAGAGATTATTCCCTGGCAAGTTGGTGGTGAGCAGCTGGAATGGCAGGTGGGCAAGTCTAGAAACTGAGCAGGCCGCAAGCCATAGAAGGGTTGCTAACCAGCAGGCATGTTAGTGTCCACAGCTATGCTGAATGGATGAAGAAGAGGGAAATGAAGAGGCGGTGATGGAAGCGGAAGGAAGAAAGGTAGGACTATTGGAGGGGGCCACATCTTTGCTGTGATCTTTGATCTGCTTTTACCACAGTGCATCAGAACCAAATGGCCATGTGCCCTCTTATCTCTCGATTACACCTCTACCCCGATATAACGCCGGCCTCGGGAGCCAAAAAATCTTACCGCGTTATAGGTGAAACCGCATTATATCGAACTTGCTTTGATCCGCCAGAGCGCTGCTTTACCGCGTTATATCTGAATTCGTGTTATATCGGGTCGTGTTATATTGGGGTAGAGGTGTATTTACTACGCCTTTTGATGTCCGGCCTGCGTGTGCTGGTCAGAGTGTCAGAAAGCCTCTTCCATTGTTCTAAAGCTCCTCTGAGCTTTCTATACTCTTAAAACCATTATAAAGATTAAACCGCAAATCCTCACATATTAATTCCCCTTTAAAAACCAGGTGAACACCTAGCTGTTGTTAACCCTTTCAGCGCAGAGGATGTGGCCATTTGTTGGCTCCGATCTTGCTTTCCCTCCCAGCAGGTGTTCAGACCTTCTCCCAGGTGTTGGTTGCTCCTCTACGGGCAGCGGATTCCCTTTTTCCTGCCTTGTTGTAAATGCCAGCAGCCTGCTTCCCCTCTCCAGATTCGGACTGGTCCTCTCTCACCAGCCTGTTTCACTGAAGGGTCAGGCATAGGTCAGCAGCAGAAACCCAAATTGCCTGGAGAGAACACGACAAGTATCTGGGAGGGTTTCTAGTAGCTAAGAGGCAGTCCAAGGCTTACTTAACTCAAAAGTCTTGATCCTTCATCACCGTGCTTCCTTCCTGGCTCCTGGGTAGCTAGGAGATCAAAACCTAAGGGTGAACAAATCTCAGGTGCCAAAGGAAAAGCTTGTAAGATTGTGACTTCAGGCACAGGCTTGAGTAAGGGCTGGGATGGGAGCTGCCCCATGCCAGCAGCAGCGCCAGGAGGCACAACCCTCTTAGCCACAATGCTTCTCAACTGCCCCATTGCTCCCAGGACCATAGTAATGCACTATCGGCCTTTACCAGCAATGAATTGTTATATTCCCTCTGTACCGGCTCAGCTACTGTAGCCAGCGAACAGCTGGGATGGCTTTGACTTTGGACTCTCCAGCCCCCTCTTCGTAAGTTAGGAGCGATGCCTGCGAGCTGGGATAAGTTCGGCAATCCCAAGGCTATGACCATTTTGTCTTGCAGTGTTTACTGGATGCACACACAAGCATTGTCACTTGTGCAAACACTGAATATAGCTTTCAAGCTCTACAAAGGAGTATACCAGAAATAAGGCCTGCCTCCTGCTAGAGCTGTCAACGCTAAGCTTCCAAAGTGAGGCTTCTAGAAGTACAGCCAGAAGCCAGACAGCCCAGAGGTGAACTCCGTCTCCCTATCACTCCACTCCTGATAGACCCAGCAAGATCTCTTGTGAACGTAGAGCCAACTGCTCTCCAGGGGCCTGGCGTCACTGGGAGTCTTTCTATTGCTTTCAACGGGCTTTAGATCAGGCCCTTGGATCATAGGTGGCTGCTTGGCCAGAATAGCCAAACCAGAAAAGATTTCTGATTATAAATGCTGTCGTTTTAAACAAACTATTTCATTTAACAATCCAAAGCAGCCTTCAGAGGTACACTGCTGCCTTAGGACCTGATCCAAAGCTCACAGAAATCAACGAAAAGACTCGCATGGACTTTGAATCAGGCCCCTAACTCGTTTTCTTAGTCTCTATTTTCTTAATCTTTGAAAGCACACAAGACAATGCAATCAGGCAATGTAAAAGCTTTCTCCTTACTCCACTAATGTACTGAAATCCTGACCTTCAGGAGCCCCTGCTAGGCCAGTACAGGGCTTATCATTGGCACTGATTATCCAGTACAATTACATTGAAGTGTTTGGTACTTATGCGATGTAAAAAATGTAGTTGAGGCATTAAGATGAGACCTCCTGGACTAATCTCTCTATTAAACATTGCTGTGGCATGGACTGAGTGAATGCCAGTTACGCAACAAGAGTTTGTTTTATGCATATTGGACAGAGAGTTGGGCAAGTCAAAACATTTTTCATGGAAAATTTTTGATGGGAAAAATGGGATTTTGGTTAAATGAAAATTTTCATAGAAAAGTATATTTTTTCCACTGGAAAGCTAAAAGCCTGAAAACTGGGTGGGGGGCTCAGGTTTTTTTTGCAGTTTTTGACAGAAATATTTTCAGTAACCAGCCTACAAAGTTTTGTTTCCATTTGCTGAACCCTGAAAAAATGTCAGTTTTTGATTTTCTGACAAAAGGCCAAAATATTCTGCTGGAAATTTGCAAAAAAAAAAAAAAAAAAAAAAGGCAAAACATGTTTCACTTTTATGTAAATTTTCCATGGGGGGGGGGGGAAGCACTTTTTTCACTCCCCCTCAGTTCACACTCCCAACACTACTGGAGAGGCATGGGGAAAGCGTCAAGCCCAAAGCAAACCTGTTAGAATGGACCTTTTTGCTGGTTTCAAAAACAGGTATAAAAATGGCCTTTTTGCCCAGTGCAGACTGAGAAATACAGTCATGGATTATACTCAACTTCAGATTTTAATATGGATGTAGAGAAAAAGCACAAGCTATAACATCCTATTCAAAATCATTGACTGGACATTCCTAAGGGCAAATTCTTCTCTCATGTACAGTGCTGTAAATCCAGAGTAACTCCCTTTAAGCCTTTTAAATTACTCTGGATTTATACCCATGTAAACTGAGAATAGAAATTAGGTCACAACAGAAGATTCCGGTGCTGTCTTCTTTTTTAACTTTTCTGGAGGGACATTAAACACATTTCCTATGATGTGGGTTGTGACACTGGAGGATACGGTGGTGTCATGATGGGTCTCCAGAGGGATCAAGGAGTTTACATGATTAACATTTTAATATCAGAATGTTTCCATTTCTCTAATAAAGAGAAACCTCCCCACTAGTCAATCTTAAATACAGTTCTTGTGTCCTGGAAAATGGGCACCTGCTGTAGTCTTGGGTGTGTGGGAAAGAGCAAATATTCTTGGTCAGCTCCCAATCAAACAAAATGGGAATCACTGAAATGTAATATGGCAGAGCTCTGACCTTGCCCCCATGGGTCCTGTGCTTCTAGGCGGTATATACTAGCCTCAGTGGCTCTCTGTGACCCTCCACGTAGCCCCTCTCTCTCTAGGGCCAGGTTACAGTCTACTGAGCCCTTTTCATCGTAAGCCAGCAAGGAGGTTGGTGAGAGAACTCCCACAGTCTCTGTTGTCCCTAGGGCTTGTTTTAGAACAGTTTAGCCTCCTGTCCTGACAGGGGCCTGACTTCCCCTCCCAGGAGGTGTTCCTGTAGTGGTGGGTTGGGGGGAACCCGGACCCGCCCTCTACTCCGGGTTCTGGCCCAGGGACCCTAATGGTAGCAGCTGTTGGCAGCCAGCCTTTCACTGCCAGAGTTGCTACATTTCCCTGGACCACTTCCCCACAGCTCTCCTGCTTCTCCCTTCTTCACCCTTATCAATAACTTGAGGGTGCCTTCATTAACCAGCCCTTCAGCTGCACTTCCTCTTCCCTGGCTCTCAGCTGCACTTCCTCTTCCCTGGCTCTCCTCTGCCAGACTAGAGTGAGCCCTTTTTATAGTATCAGCGGGGCCTTAATTAGAGTCAGGTGGTCACATTAGCTTACTGGCCTCACCTGACTCTTTGCAGGTTCATTGGAGTCAGGTGTTCTCATTAGCCTGGAGCAGCCCCTGCTCTGGTCGGTCAGGGAACAGAAAACTGTTAATCCAGTGGCCAGTATATCTGCTTTCTGCTGTACCCAACTGGCCTGGGTCTATCACAGTAAGCAACATGAAGGCTGCCCTGACTCTAATCTCTGAGCATCACAAGACCACGTGGGCAATCTCCTTTGTGGCATTTCTTGACTTTTGAGTGCTTAAGCATGCAACCTGAACATGGTTTTTAATGCAGTATTACTCTATTAGTCATATTCTAAGAGATAATGTCTACTGCATTCTTCATACCCAATTTTCAATCAGTATTTTTCTCAGCTCTCATTTTGTGTTATGCCTGTTTTCCTGAAGAGATAAACAATAAAACTCAGGAACAACTTACATGATATGTTGTTATTTGTATTATAGAAGTGTCCAGAGGCACCAACCAAGTCCCATTGCTAAGTGCTATATGTTCACGCTCTAAAAGACAGTCCATATCTGAAGAGGTTAAAATCTAAATAGAAGAGGTGGGGGGAAAAGATAAGGGAAACCAAGAGGTGACTTGCTCAAAGTCCTCCAGCAGCTCAGGGGCAAAGCTGAGAGTAGAATCCAGGTCTCCTAAGTCCCCGTTCAGTTCCTAATCCATTCTGCCTCTCCATACAGCAAGTGAGAAGAGAATTTGAGTCTCTCCAATATTGACAGGGAAAAGTAGCATATCTGGTCTGATGCATTAAAATCAAAGCAGGAGGTTAAGTTCAAATTAATAACAGAGTATTCCTGACAGCTATCTGACAACCTTTCCTGATATATGATGGGCTCTGTGAAGAGGACAGGAGGTTATTAGTTCTTTTAGGGTGTGTTACAAGCCCAACACATCCTTCTTCTTGAGAAAAGATTAATAAAATCCTGTCTGGCGTATTGGCTGGGAATAGTCACCACGTCCTTCTGAGCTGCATATTCTGGATCTAAGAATGTTGCTTGGGTTCATCTGATCCAAAGTTTCTAGCTGGATTTTGAACTCTCCACCACCCAAAGTCCAGAAGTGTTTTAATTTGGGGTTTGCCCCATTGAGGAGATACAGGCAAGGCATGAGACACACATGATTCCAGCTCTCCCCACCGTTCAGGGGAGGGGTTCATATCCAGGACTGTGATTTGGAACCATCTCTCAGTCATAGGATTATATTCTATACTTTTATTTTCTTTATCCTGTTGCGAGTGATTAGGACCAAAACACAAAGCTCACTGAAGTCAATGAGACTATTCACATACTTATGATTAAGCACAGGCATGGCTGGACTGGGGTCTCTTGAGTTTTTCAGGCACTGAGCATGGCAAGCAGATGGAGATCCATACCCTGTTATGGGGTGAGCAATTAGACCCAGACATTGGTTTGCAGTAAGCTGAAAATCTTCACCTCTTTCCCTTGAGAATTACTAAAATCCCCGAAACCAGTCCACACTGTATCTACAATACAACATCCCTCCTTTTTTTCTGTACGCAGGCATGATCCTCCTCATTGCAATAATTTGTGAGCTCCAAAACATTTTTAAAAAATCCCACCCCACAACCTTGCTTTCAGCTTGCTGAGTCACTTAGCCTCAAACTGAATTTTGACTCCAGGACTAGAGAGCAGCAATTGCTGTTACAGCAGGGAGATCGTTGGAAGAGAAGGGAAGGGTCGAAATGATGCCAGCCAAGGAGTACAGTGAAAGAATAAACAGCTTTATAATTTGATCAGAATAGGTGACACTTACCGATTTGTTCTATTAAATGCTTCTGGGTTCCTCTAGGCTAGAGAGAACAAGCTATGAAATGAACTATTTTCCCCTGTGTGGTACAAGGGGAAGAGTGGGGAGTATTGGAGGAGGGACTGTACGGGAAGGCAGCTGTAAGGAATAAAACCCTACATCAAGGGAGAAAGCTAGGAACAGGGTAAATGAGGATGACCCAGTTTAAGGAAGAGGAGAGCATGAAATGCACTCCGATCAACTGCCAACACCCACCCAGCCTCCCACACACGTTCACTCAGATTCCTCTGTGAAAAGACAACAGCAAGGAAGAGGAGCAGGAGCAAATGCAGCAATGGCAGCACTTCTTCGTGCTACTAACTCATTTCTTGTGGTCAAAGATGGCAAAAATGCCTATCCACTGGCTTGCTGCTTCCCAGCATGCATGAGGTGGTGAGGGCAGACAGCAGGCCTGGGTGCACAATGCAGCTGAATACCAAGGCAGAGGTGGGTAAAAATGAGGACCAGCGCCTCAGCTGGGGTAATTGGGTACAGATCTTTTGAAGTCAGTGGCTTTAAGCCAGTTTTTACCAGCTGAGGGCCTGTTTCTCTGCCATTTTAGTGGAAGCCATCTCAGAGCTTCTGCTCCGTCTGTCCCGTAATCTCACAATGAGGAGCAAAGAGAAGATAATACTTTTTCTAGGCTGTCTGTGGTCAACTTGTGGAATTCATTGCTGGGAGATGTTACTGAGGCTAATAACTTAGCAGGATTTCCAAACAGTTTGATATTTCCATCAACAACAACTATACCAGCTCGATCCAGAACATTAACCCTTAAAAAGGAACATACAGCTGAATGAATTTGTACAGTGGCCTGTTAATAAATGACGTCTCCTCACCCCTGCGGTGGCTATATGGATAATACGTATCCATAGCCGTAACCATGTTTTAAGCAAAGACAGGCAGAAATTGCTAATTTTCACTTCCTGAAATCTTAGTGGCAAAAGAGGGCATTTGGTGGAAGTTTGGGGCTTTTTACCAATATTTCAGCATTACACTGCTGTCTTTTCATCATCACAGTGATGCAAAAGAAAGCAACTGGGAGAAGATAGCAGCAAATAGTGCGCATTATTACTCAATACACTATGAAGTACAATAGAGAAGTGAAATGAAAGAAGCCATAAATGGACTAACTTGTATAGAACTTTCTTGAACTATTGTCCTGCATCTTGTCTTTGTCTTATCTATTGTAAACGTCTATGGCAAGGAAATGTCTCTTCCTTAATATATGTAGTACACTATCAATCTCCAAAAGTATTTAGGAGAAGCCAGCTCCTCGGTTGTTGTTTAGCTCCATTCTGATCTCAGTTAGAGCAGTGCAAATGCACAATAACTCTACTGAAGTCAATTGAGTCAGAATCTGACCCTCTATGTGAATGAATGTCATCATCAGCTTTTTAAAAGTTAGTATTCCCCAGGGGAAATTAGTCTAGAGGCATGAAAAACTATTATTTACTTTGGATAAGCCAATCAGAAAGTGGAGATTTGCATATTCAACCAGATTGACCACAGAATAAATCCAAGGGATAGTTTTATCTGCTGCTGAGGTATGAATCAGGATACAGTCATTGGATAAGTAGTCTCATTAGTTAGCATTGTACTCGAACACATAATTAACTATTTTCAAACCAGCACGATGCAAGATTTTATTTTCACCTATGTAAAAATGCAAGTTGGCAGACTCGATGACATCAACTCTAGGAATATCTTTTTATTCGGTCATGTTAAACATCTGCTGCCTCCAGAAATTCACTTTTCCTGTAGATACATGAGATCAAATTCAGATATGACCCCAGGTGGTACAACTTCCACTGAAGTCAATGGGACTTGCATTCACTTATTCCATAGATAAATTTGACCCATCATATTTGGGTTGAGTACCCAAAGACACTCCCAGAGCTAGAGGTTATAGTGTGATGAAAAGTGCTATATAGGAGCTAGGTGTTGTTATTATTATTTATTCGTGCATGAGAGGTACAATTCCCATTGAAGTCAATGGGAGTCAAGTCAACACAGACGGCTTTTGTAAATCCCACTTTAAGGGGCTATCACAATGAAGAAATGTTCAGGTCTTGCACATTTCCATGATGTTTTACAAATCACAGCTGGTTTTAATTGGTATTTATATTAAAGTTGCTTCCTCTGAGATACAGCACTGTCTCTCTCTTATGGAAAGCACTAAAATATTACAGTTCTGCAGTAGAAATGGATTATTATTTATTAAGTTAATTTATGATGCCTTTGAAAAAGCATGGAAGGACATGGCCTCTTTCCCAGGGAGCTCACAATCTACATTCTAGTTCTGACACAGCCAGTCAGGGTGACTGTTACAGGAGTGCTGTATATATGTAAATAGTTAATTTAGAGAGAACGTTCCAGTAGATGGCAGCCAAGAATATGTAATATAGTTCCTGGGTCTTGTAAGGCCAGTAAACATTATTGTGCAAATGCAAATGGCTCCCTTTGTGCAGCCTATACATTAGTTCTTAACAGTGACAAATGGTAAAGGAGCGGTATGAGGAAAGGCAAAGGGTTACAGTCATATGGCCACGTGATTACTCAGTTTAGGCACGTGAAATAAGATTTTCGTTTCATTGCCCGTTTTATATTCCCTAGGAAATCCATGATGAAATTGATTCACAATAATAGCCCACCATCACCTCTCTAGGTTTCTGCTTATTGGAAATTCCAGCCTTTGAAGGTCTGTTTGTTAAGCTTGGGGCCTTCCTGCTCCATCATCGAAAGTTGGTTACTGATTATGGGTAAGCATTTTTAAAGCATCTATCGACTTAGGAGCCTAAATCTTGTTGACTGTCAATGGGACTTGAGTGCCTAAGTCACTTGGGTGCTTTGGAAAATGTTGCCCCATGTTAAAGCCCCATACATAAAAGGAGAAGAATTTATAACAAATTATTATTTCTTTTATCATAAATGATAGATTTTTAAACCTCTCTCTCTCTCTCTTACACACACACACACACACACACACACACACACACACACACACACACACACACACACACCTCTTTCCACAACTTCTTCTTAAATAAAACATAGAGAAATAGAGAGCAATGTTGCCTTTCCTTATTTATCAGTGTCTCTCATGCTATATTTCATATATATAATTCCCTTAATAGCTAGTGGGATTTGTCACAAGTCCACTTTTGATGTTAGTAATGTATGAGTAGTTTATTATTTGTCTTGATGGTGCACCAGCATTGCTTTGATTGCATTATGGTCATTTCTCCTTTATGTGTTTATTTGCATTTAAGAAATGTTGAATAACCGATGCTGAAGTTTATCATCATTGGAAAGATCTAAATTAGATCTGCCACTATGCACTGATTTCATTGATAAATATTCAACCAGCAATCCTTCATTACAAAGGTTTACTCTCTGAGTGAGAGCTTGCAGTCTGCAGTGAGACCATGTATCCAGACCCTGTGCAGGGTGAGTGCAGAGTAATTGGGGGTGTGAAATCCATTCCCAACCCAGGGTTGCCACACAGCATCCCCTCCCCCCCCACCTGCTATTCATGCTAGTTGGACAAGTTACCTGTGCCACGGGCTTGGTGTAATTGCCCTGCCAAGGGAACCCCCATGGAGCAGCTTTGTGAGGCCCGGGAGCTGAGGAGTTTGTGCTGACCTTCCCTCCACACCACAAGCAAATTTTGCCATTTGTAAACTAATACCACTCTCGCCTATAATAAAAGATACTGCCTCACCCACCTTGTCACTCTTGTCTATAGTCTTCCATATTGAAATTATCTTCGCAGTGGTGTTGTAGTTAAGGTCCTCATCCTACAGTTCATTTGAGCACATATCTCCCATGGAAGTCTTTGAAAGCTTTACCTGAGAAAGGATGGCAAGACTAGGGACCAGAACTAGTTGTCTAAGGTTTGTAACCTGTCCTTTAAATTGGCTTCTGTACCCAATGACTGGAAGTTAGCTAATGTAACGCCAATATTTAAAAAGGGCTCTAGAGGTGATCCCGGCAATTACAGACTGGTAAGTCTAACATCTGTACCAGGCAAATTAGTCGAAACAATAGTTAAGAATAAAATTGTCCGACACATAGAAAAACATAAACTGTTGAGCAATAGTCAACATGGTTTCTGTAAAGGGAAATCGTGTCTTACTAATCTATTAGAATTCTTTGAAGGGGTCAACAAACATGTGGACAAGGGGGATCCAGTGGACATAGTGTATTTAGATTTCCAGAAAGCCTTTGACAAGGCTCTTATGTAAATTAAGCTGCCATGGGATAAAAGGGAAGGTCCTTTCATGGATTGAGAACTGGTTAAAAGAGAGGGAACAAAGGGTAGGAATAAATGGTAAATTCTCAGAATGGAGAGGGGTAACTAGTGGTGTTCCCCAAGGGTCAGTCCTCAGACTGATCCTATTCAACTTATTCATAAATGATCTGGAGAAAGGGGTAAACAGTGAGGTGGCAAAGTTTGCAGATGATACTAAACTGCTAAATATAGTTAAGTCCAAAGCAGACTGTGAAGAACTTCAAAAAGATCTCACAAAACTAAGTGATTGGGCAACAAAATGGCAAATGAAATTTAATTTGGATAAATGTAAAGTAATGCACATTGGAAAAAATAACCTCAACTATACATACAATATGATGGGGGCTAATTTAGCTAAAACAAGTCAGGAAAAAGATCTTGGAGTCATAGTGGATAGTTCTCTGAAAATGTCCACGCAGTGTGCAGAGGCGGTCAAAAAAGCAAACAGGATGTTAGGAATCATTAAAAAGGGGATAGAGAATAAGACTGAGAATATATTATTGCCCTTATATAAATCAATGGTACGCCCTCATCTCAAATACTGCGTATGGATGTGGTCTCCTCATCTCAAAAAAGATATACTGGCACTAGAAAAGGTTCAGAAAAGGGCAACTAAAATGATTAAGGGTTTGGAACGGGTCCCATATGAGAAGAGATTAAAGAGGCTAGGACTCTTCAGCTTGGAAAAGAGGAGACTAAGGGGGGATATGATAGAGGTATATAAAATCATGAGTGATGTGGAGAAAGTGGATAAGGAAAAGTTATTTACTTATTCCCATAATACAAGAACTAGGGGTCATCAAATGAAATTAATAGGCAGCAGGTTTAAAACAAATAAAAGGAAGTTCTTCTTCACGCAGCGCACAGTCAACTTGTGGAACTCCTTACCTGAGGAGGTTGTGAAGGCTAGGACTATAACAGAGTTTAAAAGAGAACTGGATAAATTCATGGTGGTTAAGTCCATTAATGGCTATTAGCCAGGACAGGTAAGGAATGGTGTCCCTAGCCTCTGTCTGTCAGAGGGTGGAGATGGATGGCAGGAGAGAGATCACTTGATCATTGCCTGTTAGGTTCACTCCCTCTGGGGCACCTGGCATTGACCACTGCCAGTAGACAGGATACTGGGCTAGATGGACCTTTGGTCTGACCCGGTACGGCCTTCTTATGTTCTTATGTTATGTTATGTCTATTTTAGGGATTTATGTAGGCCTCATTACCATAGTATCTGAACTCCTCACAATCTTTAATGTACTCTCACAACACCTCTGGGAGGGAGGGCAGTGCATTTTACAGATTGAGGTCTGAGGCACCAAGAGGCTAAGTGACTTGCCCAAGGTCACACAAGAAGTCCATGGCAGAGCAAGGACTTGAAGCAGGGTCTCCCAAGTCCTAAGCTAGTGCCCTAGCTATTCGAGTGTCCTTCCTCTCTTTAGCTAGTGTCCAGCGAAGTCAATGGAAATCTCTCCACTGATTTCATTGGGCATTAGATCACACTATACATTAGAATTTTCATTTTAAATCTCTGTTTATATCTTCACCGAATAAAGTTGAATTGAATCTTGGGTATGCAAATGAGCTGGGTTGAATCACAGATTCACTCTTTAAAAATATGGTTTTACTATGTTGTTCTATATCTGTATATCCTGAAGTTGTAAAAACAATGCAGCTCGGATCTAGTCAGGGCTGAAAATTTAATCAAATGCAGCCTGGAGTAGGTAGTTGCCTCTCTCATTTATGTGTCTCAGCCAAATTCAGTGTAAGATACAAAGCGGCTATAAAGTGGACATAAAGGTCTTGATCCTGAGATGTACTGATCACTGACATCTCCCATGGTAATGCTCAGCTCCTCTAATAATCAGGCACAAAACAAATGTCAGTGGTTCATCATATTGATGAGACAGTTAAAAATAAGGGGAGTTGAATGGCTACTCTTTCACAAACATTACTCGGTATAGGCAAAATGTTCAAATTTGGATGTATAAGGTTAAACACCCAAGGCAGTATCTGAGTACCTAAATAAAGATGGCTCAATTTTCAGAGCACTGACAGCTTAGCAGCTCTGAAAAGTAGGTCACTTCCATATAGGTGCCAAAATATGTATTTAGATGCATAATTTTATGCACCCAGGTTTGGAAACTGGTAGCCTGTGTGTCTTCAATCATTCAAATACTCTGTGAAAATTCACATTCCAAAGGAGAAAAAACGGGTCTCTCTCTTGGCAAGTAAGTCAGGAGACTCTATTACCAGCCTATATATTTTCAAGCGCAAATCAATAAACAGGATATTTGTTTAAGGCATTTCAAAAATTCCTAGGCTTGGAAAATTTGGGCATCTATCAGTGGGCTCTGGATCAGGTCTTATGAGCACTGGTGTATATATATATATATATATATATACACATACAAAAATATAATATATATATATGCACAAAATATAAAACCTCTTTGTTAAAAATTCTACCCAGTATACCCTTGCAGCACACAAGCATTTTTGAGGCTGCAGATGAGGAGAGAGATTGTTTGTTTTTTTTTAACCAGCTGGATAACTTTCACTATCTAAAACCAGAAATCTTTCTGATTTCTTGAGTGATGTATGAAAGCTTTGTGTCATGTATGAAACAAAAGTGGTTTTCACACTATCAGCGTGCTACAGGTTCTGCATTCAATATCCTCAGTAGACTCACTGACAATAACGTAGGAATCCTGTTGATAGAATGTACATTTGCATCCAGCAAAGCATGTTCATTTTCTCATTACTCATGGATTGTCCCTGCATGTTCTAACTGTTCAGCTTGTTGAATATTTTCCTGAATAACGATGAGGGAGCTGAATCATTCTTAGACCAAATTTCGGTTCTTATCTTCTGTCTCTCCTGCTACCTTGTTTTTAGGCCTTGTTTCCATCCGTTCTCATACTTACTATTAAATGAATGTTTAAGTATGATCATAACAACGTGATAAACTGGTATGCATCCACTTGTTCGTTTTTTTGAAAACCAAGTATCAGAAGAGTGCTCCTGAATCAGCTAAAATTTGCTTAGTTAGTGCTTGGCTGCAAAAGGCTGCCTCCTTGTATCTCTCAGAACAGATTATTCCACCTTTGTAAACAACATATAACGTTTCCCTTACCCATATAACTTTAGACATAAACACAAGATAGATAGTTACTCTCATTAGGACTACTGGTCATTGTTCATGGTCTATTTAATCATTTGGTCTCACTTTGTTTTATTAAAATATGTGTGTGGTACAGTGAGGCTTGAAAGCACATTTTATATCCCAATCCAATTTTCTTACAATTGACCTTGTTAGTAATGTTTTTGTCTGCATAATGATATTCCCCATCTGTGACATCGCACTTTTTGTATGGATTTCCCCTTCCTTTCCCCTATGTCACCAAGTCTGCTGTTGGACATTTTTAGTTTTTCTAAAACTGAATTTTATGTTGCCATCAGCACCGTTTCCACGCCCCCTCCCCCAACATTTGTTATAATGGACCAAATTCATCCAGGGTTTAATTCTAATGGGCTGTAATGCTCCTCAAAGGCATTCTTTGGAATGAATCCAAAACCAACCAGGATTTTGCAGTGCTACTGACCTAAGCAAAGCAAACTTGCCTTTTGTTTCACCTCTTTATTGTTAATTATTGTGTATTATTCATAATGATTAGCATTGCTCTATTGGAAATCAAATTTCATTTCAAAGAGCCTGTCTAATAGACTGTTTAATTTTTTTTTACTTTAGATTTGTATTGATAATTTACAAACCATAATAAATGTATCTGCAGACTCTGGATTTTTGACATTCTGGATTTTATCTAGACATCCGGAATCTTTACCTAATCAAAACAATGGATAATGGTAATACAAACCCTAGCTGGATGGAAAATGGCTTGCTTTTCAAAATTGGCATTGCTGTTAATAAATCTTCTTATTAATTAGTTTTAAAGGGGATATTTTTCCAAATATTTTAACTGGATACATGAGATCTACACAGCCATAATATATTTATATAATATTCTTACAAACCTTAAACCTGACCGGTTGTTTCCTTTCCTGAGTCTTTCGTGTGCATAGACTATTGGATACTGTCATGTATCAGAGAGCCCCTCTTGTCTGAGAAATTCTTTGTGGTATAATTAGCAAACTTTTGATGTCTTATTTAAACGAGGACATATTTTTGTGCGAGGGGGTAGGAGCTGCTGTGATTGCCAGGCACGATCGACAATCACGTTTTTCTGTGGGGCACAACAGAGCATGGGAGGAGAAATCACCCGCATTTCTCTGTTCTCTCCCACTCACTCCACCAGACAACCATAATAGGAGATGCAAATACAGCTGCATAGCATTTAATCTCTCTCCGGGTTTTCCCTGCCACGCCAGATGAATTTGATTAGGCTAGAATTATCCCTAATCTGGGAATTGCATTTTGACTCAACAATATCCACACTTTATTAAAAAAAAGCCTGTGAATTGAGTGTCAGGATTTAATGTGTGCACTGAGCAGTTACCAAATCGTTTCTGGTTACAAGAATGTCTGAAGCTGGGAAATTAATGAAGCCTCTTGTCTTATATTTGTTTTAATTTTAGGTCTGGATGGGTCCATAAGAAATCATATCAATCTGTATAGAATAAAATTGGCGCTATAGTCGATGGCATGAGGGAGACCCTAGCACTTTATTTAAAAACAGCCAACATTTTGTATGAAACCAAAGCACTCTTCTGTGCATTTTGATTTCCACTTTTAAAATTCAAATTAACTAAGAGAGTTGTTCCAAATAGGATGTGCTCTGAAATGATCGTTCCATTAATTAATAATAAATAAGACCTTGTTTCTCTTGGAACGGATTAACCATTTTTATCCCTGCTGGGGGGGGGGGGTTGTTTTAATTGATGATGTTTCCCCCCAAACGATCAACTCTGTCGTGTGTCTTTAAATCTGCTTATTTGGTTGGTTTTGCTTTGGGGGGGGGGGGGGAAATGATCAGATTACTACACAAAGACCCCCTGACATGATGCTCTGGAAAAAAAAAAAGACGACGACGAAGAAATCACATACAAAGATAGCAACCAACGTAGATTGGCCATATATGGAGTACCAGAGACTTCACAGGGATACCCTCTTCGGACCACCCCTTTGGCGAAAACAAACCACTACTGCATTCTTTCTCTGCCCTCCCCATCAAAAAAAAAAAAAAAAGATTAAAGCAAAGCTTCGGTCAGCAGTCGTCCCCCGCCCCCGCCCCCGCACACACACACACACACACACACACACACACAAAACCAGCGGCTGCATGCTGCACATGGATGATCACAGCCCATCACATGGTTGCTGAGCTAATTCTGGGGCCAGTTTTCTCTGTTATTAACTGGAGGGGAAATGCAAAGGATTGCAGTGCAGTAACAGCATCTGACGACTCAGGCTCCCACAGACTACTCTCCCCCCTCCTCCCCCCACCCCCTGATAGATGTCTATTAAAAGCTGCTGACGTGGGAAGGGACGGCCATCTTTGATGAGGGCACAGCTCCCGTTCCATTGAAGAAGGAGGCTTGGGGAGGTCAGGAGCGACTGTCCTTCCCTCCCAGCCGCAGCCGCAGCCCAGGGGCTGAGAACCCGCCGCCGGGCTGCCTGCACCGGACTCCGCAGAAGCCAAGGTAAGGGAGCGCGCCTGGACAGAGCCCTTTGTCCCCTGCCTAGAGCCCCGGGCACGGGGCAGGCAGGGCTGCTGCAGGCTGGGAGGAGAGCGGTAACCTCCACATCAGGTTATTTCTGCCCGCGGAAGGGGGCGGGGAGGGGGGAAGCTATTTATAAAGCCCTGTTTTCCTGGGATTGATCGTGGCGCCTTTCCACCCAAGGGGCAATGGAGCTGGCGGTTCTGCACTGGGGGGGACAGGTGAACAAATAGCAGTTGCATTATTTCCCCCCCCCCCCTCTCCCAGGCTTTGCGGAATAAGGAGGTTGCGCCTCTTTCCCTGGGGTCAGCAGCCTCCATCTCCGCTCGGCTGCCCTGTGCACATTGCAGCAGCCGCTGGGTCAGCACCTGGGACAGCGGCGCTCGCCCGCAGAGGCCGAGCCCGGTTCAGCACCTCGGAGAGCGGCAGAGTCCGCGCTGTGCCGCTCAGCACCTGGGACAGCGGCGCTGGCGGGGGACCACCGGTGCAGAGCCGGGGGGCAAAGGGAGCAGCGTCCCTGTGACATACGTTGCAAAGTGCTGGGGGGGGGGCGCCCCCCTGCCTCACTCGCCCTTCCACACCCACCTCTACAGCAGCAGGCTTTGGGGGGGGCGGGGATGCGCCCGTCCGGATCTTACTTATATCTTCCTCTCCCGCCAGCAGCCCGGCAACTCAGCCGTTTGCCCTAATCAATTGCTCGCCAGTTCCCTTCCTCCACCCCCTTCGCCACCCCACGCCCCCTTTCTGAATCCAGCAGTACCTGCCTACCTCTCCACCCAGGGGCATGCGTGCCGAGCCGTGCCCGGGGACCCCATAACACGAGTGTGCGCGCCCACGCGTGTGACTCCGGGCTGCTCGCTTGTCCTCGGTGCACTCCTGCACTGAACGGCGTTAATTGCTAATCCGGGGCTCGAACCGGGGACCGGGCAGTAGTTGTGGTTCGCGGATGTGCCCTTGGGCCCTTGTGTGTCCTAAGCCAGAGTCGCTCCCACGCCCGTGCGCTGGGGCAGATCTTGTCTTGCTCGAAACCCAACCCAGGCGAGGGCGCCCATTGAAATATGAATTAACACCCCACCAAAGGAGGGGGGAGGGAGAGTCCATGCTGCCTGCAGCCCGTGCCCCGGTGCCTGGGCACTGCAGAGCTCTGCTAGCGGAGCGTGCCGGCTTATGTAACCCATTTGCTGGACTGCCCGGGCATTGGCGCGGCTGCAGCCCAAACCCTGCCATTTCCTGGGGGCAGAGCCCAGGCCCGTTGCAAGGGAAGTGGGTAACTTTGCAGGGGTGGGGGGGGGGGTGAGCAAGGGGAGGTCTCCGCAGGGTAGGGGAAAGGACCGGGTGTGCAACGCTGCTTCAACTTCATAGGGCTGCGCTCCCGCGGCACGTCCCGCCCGCTCTCTTGCGTTGCTGCGTCAGAGGCGAGCTCCTGGCGCGCGGCTGCCCCCTTTCCCGGCCGCTTCCCGGGGCGGGCAGGAGCGCGGCGCGCGGCCGGTGCTGGGCTCCCGGCGCGTGGGCGGGGTGGGGGCTCTGCAGTGGCGCCCGAGGCAGGGGGCGGGGGCGGTCACGTTTTTAAGGGCACGCTCGGGGGAGCGTCTCTCTCTCTCTCTCTGCCCCCGGGCTGCTCGGAAAACCCGGGCGAGTTGCTGCACGTCACGTTGCCTTGACTCCTGCAGCGGTGGAGGCAATCTCCTGGGGGGGCTGGAGGAGCGCCAGAGACTGGCTGAGCGGGGCCCCCAGGAGAAAGCCACCATCCCATGCACAGGGGCTGGAACTAGGGGGGCTGCTGCACCCCCTGGCTTGAAGGGGTTCCCACCATATACAGGGGTTGCAGTTTGGTTCAATGGCTCTCAGCACACACACACACACACACACTTCCAGCGCCCTTGATCCTACATTCACCCCGCATCACACTTACCAGCCTCTTCAGTGTCACTTGCGTCTGCCAGGCAGGCTCAGGGCCGGATTCACCTTTTGTGGGACTGGCGCCAAACATATCTGTGAGCCCCCTGGGGGCATGGCGCAGGGGGGTCAGTCTCCGGAGTGAGGGGCCGGCCGGGGGCATGGCATGGCAGGGGCGGCCCTGCTCTGCCCAGCCCAGTGCAAGGGCACTATTTACAAACCGGCAGTTGCCAGATGCACAATGGCCCGCCTGGCCCTGTGCTGCCAGCGTGCCCCTTCCCCTCCGGGGTGGGCCCATGCTGCCCAACACTGGAATACACACACCGCCGATTCCCTATGACCAGAGCCCCCACAGACTCGCTATGCCCAGCGTCCTCTCCGACCGTGCCACAAATGCACAGCGCCCTGCACATCACCACAACTGCCCAACACCCCCACACAGAACCTCCACTCACAGAGATCTTTCCAGCTCCCTCACAGCCCAGGACCCTCTCCCCTTCTTCCCCTCCCCCCCCCCACCCGCCCAGGCCCTCCAGAGACCGACTCCGCATGCCCTGCCTCCCGGCCGGCAGCACAACCAGGGCTGGTCCCAGGGCGGGGAATCGCCCTGGCCCCTCAGGAGTGGCGCGATCAGCCAGGCCAGGGCCTGTCCCGGCTGGGCTCTCTCAGAACCCACTTGCATGGAGGGGTCCAGCCAAGCCCCCCACACTGCCCTTCCCCAATTGGCTGAGACTGGCCAGGCTTCTGCACCAGTCCCGGGCAGCTCAGCTCCAGGGAGACACGTGGGGCCCCCCAGGTGGTGGAAAGCAGAGACTGCCTGGAGCTGGAGGTGCACTGGGGCCCGGCCAGGAGGCAGAGAGAAGCTGGCAGGTGGGGCCAGGGGGTGAAGAGGAACCCTTGGCCAGTGGGCAGGCCAAGAGGAGCAAGTGGAGGGGGACCCACCGGGCTGGCAGGGCCTTGGGGTGTAGTGGAAGCAGAGAAGGCCAGGGTCCCTTCTGAGCATGGGCCCGGCTCCATGGCATCACTGACGCTATTGTAAACCCAGCACTGGGCAGGCTACCCTGGAGATGTGGGAGATCAAAGAGCGCTGCTAGGAGGTAGGGAGAGCCCCCTCCCCATCTTACTCTGAGCTTGCTCCAGCCTTTGGACAAATGCAGGATCTGGCAGGAAATTGCCCATGTGCTGGCTGGGTTCTGTCTGCTGCCTGCACTGGGTGGGTGACACTGGCATGAAGAGGATGGGTTTGCTCTCCCCTCCAGGCTGACCATGCTCCAGCCTGGTTTTACGCAGAGCGGGTAGGGCTTGGAAATGTACCTACCAAAGGGGTTGGGGGAGAGCGCTGCTTTGCCAGTGCCTTGCAGGGAAGGTAATTTTCCAGGGCTTAATTTGTGCCAGCAGGGCCGAGCTCTTGTCACCTCTGGGCTTGGCAGTTCATACTCCCTCCCCGCCCCCCCAGCACCTCTGGGTGGCAGTTCATAGCCCCTGCATCTCTGGGCTTGCCAGCTCAGTTATAAAAGTAAAAAAATTGCTTGAGCCCCTGAACCTAATTGAGCCTGGGCATCTCTTTCATTACAAATTAAGCACTGTAATTTTTCCCTGCTGGCCAGTGCCAGAGGCAGAAAATGTGGTTCAAACTTCAGTGCTGACGTGGCAGCAGTTTCATCCTTCACTGGCACCATGACTCTGGCCGGGAGTTGCGGTTGGCAGGGTGGAATGACATGACTGAAGCCCCTTCCTGGCAAGAGCCGGGAGTCCAGCAAGTCTGTTCAGGGGCCACGGGATATGTGTGACTGCCAGGGAGGGGAGAACGAGACCGCAGTGTGCTTAGCGGGGAACACACTGATCCAGGGAGAGACAAGGAGTAAAAACGAGCAAAAGAAGGAGAACAGGAAAGGCAAAAGGAGTTAGGAGAGAGTGGAGAAGGGGAAGGGAGAAACTAAAGTGTTGCCTCTCTGAAGAGGGTCAGGAATCCAGTCCCGGGCTGAGTTATTGAAGTCCACAAACTGGTTCTAACACCTTTCCGCAGTGTCCCACCAGCTGCTTTTACTGTCTTTTTGTGCCCGAATCGTATTTCAAAATACTTTGCCAGGTGCTAGAAAAACATGGCTGGAAAATCTTTCAGTAGCACTGCGTGTCTTTAAAGAAACCCCAGACTCCTAAGATCAATTGCATTAACTGAGAAGGAAGAAGATGCTGCAGTAGAAGTGTGCGTGGGGGGTAAGGGGCAATCTCGCCCCCTGCCTGGTCCCAAATATTTGGCAACCTCTTTGTAACATTAGGAGAAGGAATTTCTTCAGAACACAAAACACTAGCGGCTCTAAACCAAAGGGGGGTGGGGTGGGTAAAATATGAGCGTTGCTATGCAGACAGATGGTCTTATTATTTATTCAGAGACAAGGGAGCATCATTTCTGGAGTTTCAAGGGACTCTTGCCGTCCACCTTTAAAAGACACAGCTGCCAAAATAGAGTTCCACAATGTCCCATCCCATTGCCAAGAGATGAAGGCTGTGAACATTAGAATGAAGCATTTTTTTTTTTTTTGGTACCTCTGCATAGTGCAGACAGAGGTCAGCCAGGAGGACATTCCCTGTGTGTTCAATGACTTAGATGACTCAGGAGAATCAGTTTGTAAAGGGATGACGGACACACATCCAAAAAAAAAAAAGAAAGAAAGAAATAGATGGCAAGATTTTTCAAAGGCGCTGAACTCTGTTTGCAGCTACCATCGAACTCAACAAGAACTGTAGGGGCCTAGCATCATGAAGAAATCAGATCAATATTATTTAACTTACCGTGTAAACTGGAGCGAAGAGAAGGGTGGGTTTTTCAAAAGTGCTTAGTATTAGCCTAAGGCGGTTGCCTTAGGGAGTTTTACCATTAATTTCAGTGGGGGCAGAGCTAGTCTGATGCTGAGTCCTCTCGAAAATATCACCCTGAGGAATTTCTCTTTAATGAGAAAAAGATCTGTTTTTTTTTTTCAGAGCAGCTTCCCTAAAACTGAGAGTCACCATGCAGCTGTAGCTTTAAGCAGTAAGGACTTGATCCAAAACTTTCCGAAGTCAATGGAAAGTCTCCCACTGACTTAAATGAGCTTTGGATCCAGCTGTAACACTGAATTGTTAAGGCAAATTAAGCCTGGTCTCCATGCAGCTTTTGTGCTGCTTTAACTATATCTAAATTTAGGGGAATCCGCTATATCAATGTTTCTCAAACTGGGGTCGCCACTTGTGTAGGGAAAGCCCCTGGCGGGCCGGGCCGGTTTGTTTACCTGCCCTGTCTGCAGGTCCGGCCGATCGCGGCTCCCACTGGCCGCAGTTCGCTGCTCTGGGCCAATGGGAGCTGCTGGAAGCAGCGCAGGCCAAGGGACGTACTGGCCGCCGCTTCCAGCAGCTCCCATTGGCCTGCAGTGGCAAACCAAGGCCAGTGGGAGCCGCGATCGGCCGGAACTGCGGACGGGGCAGGTAAACAAACCGGCCCGGCCTGCCAGGGGCTTTCCCCGCACAAGCGACGACCCCAGTTTGAGAAAAACTGCGCTATATCAATAGAAACACCTTTATACTAGTATAACCGCATCCACACTAAGGGGTTGTACCTCTTTAAGAATTTCTTCACCCATATAGGTAAAGTGGTATAAAACTGCGTAGACCAGCCTTTAGAAAATAAAATCTCTCTCTATAAAAAAAATGACAATTTTTAATAGACTCTTTTATTTTTACTGATAAGGTGCAGCCAATGCATAGTAACTAGGACTATGGCTCATTTTTAATTAAAACATCATTTAGGGTCGGATCTTGTGCCATGGAGGACAATGGGAAGTTTGCCATTCATTTCAGTGGGAGCAGGGTCAGATTCTTACAGAACCAAGTTAGGACTGGGAATTTTCTGTTACAATTTGTTAATCGTTTCTCTCATGAGCCCAGGAACGTAAGATATTTCAGAGAACGAAGAAGTTGTGCAGCTATTTAGTGTAGCGCACACCTCTTATTTAGCAGTTGTACTCCACTAAATATTTTCTGTTGAATTTCTGCCTTACTTCTCTGTCATATTATTTGAAATTGTTGCACCTTGATCATTTAATCCCGGATTTAGCAAAACACTTAAGCACATTATTAACTTCAAGCACATCTTTAAATCCTGAGGACTAAGAGTATGCTAAAATTAAGCATGTGCTTAAGTGCTTTGCTGCGTTGGGGCCTTATTTCTGTATTTTGTAACTGATTCCCTTTGGGCCTGATGCTGCAGTATTTGCCTGGGCACAATTCCCATTCAGATCAGTGAATTGTTGGCCACGCGGGAGTACACGGCTAGACACTTTATTCGCTAGAGAGATCACCAACATTCTTTGTGTCTGTCTCTACTTTATCTTAAACGAAAACCTTTTTAAAGGAACACCTTACCAGCAGTGTAACACAAGTGATGATACCAATATTACTTTCATAAAGCATCTTTCCTCTTAAAGATTTATGAGCTGCTCCAAAGACAGCGGACTAGATACCTCCCACTCGGTCCCTCCAGATTCTCATTGGTGTAACTCCACAGATGTGTAGAGTGATTCTGGATCTACACTAAGAATAGACCGTTATGTACAAGACTCATTACTTCACCCACGGCTGAAATGCAGACCCCACTGGGGACACTAGAGCTGGCACGCCTACTCTTGAGCAAAGTCTAGAGCTCCCCTAGCCATAAATTGTCAAAACTGTAGCTCAGCAAAGCACTCGTCCATCTGTAGCCACCTTCCTTTCATCCCTAACTACCATCCCAAAGCGCCCCCAAGTTTGACAACCTTCCGTTTCTTACTTATTGGCCTTGCAGATCAGACTGCTGCATTGCACTGCAGCAAGATCTTTCCTAAAGTCCACATACATTATATTCATAGCTTCATCCCGTCAACTCCCGCTTGTTCCTTCATTCCGAAGCACTTACTCATGCTCTTCTTTATGTGAAGCCTATACTTAATCTAGGCTGACCAGATAGCAAGTGTGAAAAATCGGGACAGGGCACCTATATAAGCAAAAGCCCCAAATATCGGTACTGTCCCTATAAAATCGGGACGTCTGGTCACCCTAACTAAATCGGACCACAACTTTCCATACCTCGCCCTGTCCTGTCTCGTTGTTTCTAACATTTTCCTCCAGAGCTGAAGTCAGATTTATAGGACTGGTAGTCACTGGCCCTCTCCTGATCTTGGATGATGATAGTCATTCTCCATAGCTAAGGTGGCAGGGCCCCTTGCATTATCAGTGCTATTTTCGTCTCCTTTCTTATCCTAAAGCATTTTTAAATTTTTAAAGGTTTTCCTTTGTCTTTTGCCACTTTCCTTTAGCATTTTGGAATGGAACTCCATTTTGGCTTGAAGAATGTAATTATGTTAATTTCCTAATCACCTTTTCAGTCATGAGCATGGCTGTCTGCAACAATAATCAAATAGGAATCAATGGACGTTATAATGAAATGTCAACTATGAGTTCAAATATCAAGGGGGCTTTAAGTCCACGCTCTAAAGAGAGAAGAGCTTTTGCAGTGTACTAGGGGCCTGGTCCAAAGCGTATTGCAATAATTGGAAAGACTCCCATTGACTTCAGTAGACTTTGGATGAGGTCCTAAATGATAAGGCCATCCATATTTTAATTTCTTAATGATGAGAGCAGGGGATGGACAGGTAACAAAAAGATACCATTCCCAAGTGCAACATTTAGTGCTTGAATACATTATCCAAATGGAAACTGTGCACACCATTCATCTTTACAACAGGGCTTTGTTGCACATTTTAGCAATTTAAATTTTAAAAGGGCCAACAGAATGATCTGTGTATGCCTCATCTGAAATGTATTGTTATGCTGTAGTCCTAAAAAGAATAGCATTTATTAAAGCTTTAGAGCTTTTCTTCATTGGTAATGATAGATATGGTATCTCATCTTATGCAAGAAAGGAGGTCGGATTCAAATCCAAATGAAAAAAAGAGGCACAAAGTAATTAATCATGGATGTTTCACTGTTCCTTTGGAAGCTGAATGCTCATTTGGCATTGACCAAACTGACTATTCTGGCCACGTACTTGGGGAGCACTTAGGTTTTCAGTTATTCTTTTATTATTGTTTCAAGTTATGGTTAGTTATTGGGCCAGATCCTCAGTTGGTGTAACTTAACAGAGCTCAAATTGATCGACAGTCTGGCCACAACATTATTTTTCAGTCAATAGCTGCTGTTGAGTTTTAAATGAATTGGTAGTTTAGTCATAGGCTCAGAGGCCCAGATTTTTCAAGGTATTTCCTTGGGAGTTGGGCACCTAAATACCTTTAAAAATCTGGTCCTAAAATCCTACTCTTTTTTGCATTAACATTTTCGTGAAGTTGAAGTTTCAAATATTATTCTTTAACAGAAAGAGTTGAAAAAGTTTATATTTCTTATAAATGGTGATGATGATGATGATGGTAGGAAGAAAATGACGGTGAAGAAATATACACACCTGTACTGATTAAGAAGATTATAATTCAGTCTTGGGTTCTGCTGCAGTCTTGTGGTATATAATATCAGCTGAACTTTTTAATGAGGTTAACAGCGATGAGCCAGATTCGGTTCTCTGTTACTGATGTGAATCCATCTGAGTTTCAGCTGATGCTGCTGGATTTACCCAACTGTTCAGAAGGTCAAATCAGAGACAAGAATCTGATCCTAGCTCTCTATAAATACATGCATACACAAGTAAATCTGTTCCTCTAGAAAGGGTAATGCATTTTGATTCCTTATGTTGACTTTCCATGTCTGTTTATTAGTCCTGTCTAATTCTTCAGTTTTGCCATTTTTCTTTATCAAGGAGATTTGACAAATATCTTCTAAATGACAACCCATATCACTGCCACATTACCGGATCTTTAAAAAAAATACATTTAACCCTTTAGCACCCACCATTTCTCATTCTACCAGCAGCGTGACTCAGCTGTTGGTGGGCTAAAGTAGAAAAAATGTATCATTGAATACATTTCTAACAGGAAGCAAGGGAACTGATATTTTATATGTATTTTTTTATAATTATAGTTTTCCTTCTGTTTTTAATATGGCAAAATTATGGTGCCCTAAATATACTGGTAGAGGCAATATTATAATTATCATAGTTCTGTGTAATTGCTAATAACAAAAATGTGTTTGCTAGCCCGTGATTACAGAAGGACGTTTCACATATGCGATTTTTGACATTAATGCACGATTTGCCATTTCTTGCACAAAAACCTACCAATTAACAGGGAGGTGCATATTACTGCTAAAAAACACTACAGAAGCACTGCATATATTTTACCAGTATGCTACAGAGCATTTGCTAGGGCATATTTGTAATTCTATGCTGATTGCTTTACTCTAATACCATAATAGCCTGATTCTGCAAAGTGCGGAGTGTCTGTTATCTCAGTTATCTCAGAGTCTGACCCAAAGCCCACAGAAGTCAACAGAAACACACCCGTGGGCTTCAGTGGGCTTTGGATCAGGCACATAGATATCAGAGTGGGATGTATTTTCAAGGATCTCAGTATTATACAGCTTCATCTGCTGGCATTCTTTATAATGTTTGTGGATCTGAAATACTTTTAAATCAGAAGAAATTCTGGGGAATGTTTCTCTGGGTTGTGATCTGAGTGTACCCAAACAGGTCATTTCATTTGTTCTCATACAAATAAATCAACCAGTTGTAGAATAGGTGAATTGCTTGTTTTAATTTTTTCCCCCAAGGAAATCACAGTTTATAATGATGCCAGTACACATGCCAATTTATCGCTCTGCTTATAATATGTGTTTGCTCGACCTACAGTAGAAATCTATTTGAACAACAGAACTGATCTGTCAAAAACGGAATGACTGTTCATAGATGGATGTTGTAAAACAAAAAAAAAATGAACGTTATGGATTTCTACTGTAAATTAAACAAACACATGCCCTTTTACTTGCTATATACCATGTGTATCCTAACAGACTCAAGGGTTAAGATACATCATATGCAAATGTTGCTCATATAATTAACCTCTTTTAAAGGAAAGCTACTGCAAACTGATTCCTGAAAAATGTTTTAGATGCATCTACAGGATTAATTTGTATTGTGCTTTGCCTTGTTTTTTGTCAGTATTAATATTTTAGGTCCAATCCTGCTTTCATTCCTGTCGGTAAGAATTTTGCCTATTACTTCAAAGGCAAAAGCAGGGCATTGAAATTGATCAGCTGGTGAGAGTGCTTATATACCCTACATCTCTTAAAGCTCAGAGTTTGGTTCTTGGACTATCTAATATATTACAAATCATGTGAACAGTGACATTTGATTCTTAATTTATTAGACACAAACATCTCTGTTTGCAATAGTTTGTTCTTGAAGGAAAAGCAAGCAACAAAATTGCTATTAATATAAATTTGGGCCCATGTGTACCAACTATTTTGTTAAAGGAACCCTAGTCTAGTGATTAAAGCATAAGACTGGCAATCAGGAAATCTAAAGTCAGACCTGGGTCTGCCACATGTTAGTTGTGTGTGACCTTGGACAAGTTACTTTGACTCTCTGAGTCTCATTTCCCTCATCCGTAAAAATGAGAATAATGGCCTACATGTTCAAAAAGTGATTTTGTTTTGGGTGCCTCACTTTTTGGCACCCTACCTGAGACATTTTAAAGGGGACTGATTTTCAGAAAGTGCAGCATACATGTGCTCTTAAAATTTGGCCCCTTTAAATTGGCTCAAGTTGGGCACCCAAAAGTTGAGATACCCAGAATATTTAGCCACTTTTGAAATGGAAGGAAGGTGCAATAGCAAGATGAAGTACTTTTATTAAACATTGCTAGGAATGTATTATATTTATGGTAGCATCAGGAAAAACTAATGGGGGAAGGGAAAAATAGGATGAAACATGTATAGGTCTGATTCTGATCTCACTCTGGTATATATCAGGAGTAATGCCACTAATGTAAATGGAGTTATAGTGGTGTTAAACCCATGTGTGTAAGAAAGAATCAGGACCTACGGATCCAGCCCTGACTAACTGACAGTGCAAATTCCAAATTGAGAACACTGCAGTTGAATATACAAGTTGAAATTTTCTTTCTGTGAGCATTTGAGCTTAACATTTGCTTTGTGCAAGTATTCATACACGTGACACGCCAATGCTTGAAGGCTCTCAGAAAGCAAACCTAAAAGGTGTGTGAACACAAAGCAAAATCCACTATTGAATTGCAGCAAATATCCACCAGAAAACATTTCCACTATTTGCTCGCCTGTATGAAAATGATTGAAATATACACATTGTCTCTGCACAGCCTTTTCATGGATTTCTTTAAAATCTTTCAGAGTAGCAGCCGTGTTAGTCTGTATCCACAAAAAGAAGAACAGGAGTACTTGTGGCACCTTAGAGACTAACAAATTTATTAGAGCATAAGCTTTCGTGGACTACAGCATCCGAAGAAGTGGGCTGTAGTCCACGAAAGCTTATGCTCTAATAAATTTGTTAGTCTCTAAGGTGCCACAAGTACTCCTGTTCTTCTTTTTAAAATCTTTAGCATTAAGAAGTTGGTCCGATGAAAGATATCACCTCACCCACCTTGTCTCTTTAGCATTAAGAAACATTTTCTTGGGTTCTGCCACCCATTTCTGCCCTGGCTGAAAAACATTTCTGTCTCCTATCATAAGAGGGTGTTTTAAAGCCAGATTGGATGGCTCTCAGATGTTGTAGCTTTTGTTGTGGAGGCCTGTCAGTTTAGTACATTTTTGAGATGAGTACATCAGGGAAAAGACAGTGGGGAAAAAAACCCTTAAGGCTTTGAGAATGTGCTGAGTATAATTTAAAATGCTATATAGACAACTTCTTTAACATAACACAGTAGGGAAAGCTTGGTGCCTCTTTAAAGTTATTTTCTTTATTAGCAGGGGATTTTTCAGTCATCAGATCTTCTAGTTGTTTGTTTCTCAAGGATTGACTGTTCTTAATACTATGAGGTTGTTGTTGTGGGAGCAGGTAGCTAACTTTCACAGGTCATGCATCTGTTCTGAGAATCATTTGCTGAATGTGATAACGCTACTATTTAACAGGTTAATGACTAAGAATGCAAAAGGGCTGCATGGACAGTGAAGTGGATGTCCATTACTGTAGTACCGAAATGGCCAGATTAGCCCCTGGGGCATTTAATGCTGGTATATTAAGCAGCCTGGCAGATGGTAGTTATAGAACAGGCTAGTGGCATTTCAGGTTCTCAGAGGGCATCAGCTCTGTAGCCTTTTTGTTTCTTGAAAATGTAAAGCAAAAAGCTACTCTCTCTTCCACAGTGCTTTACCCCTACTTATGTCAGTGAGGGAGCCACACACATAAGAAGAGAAGGACTCGTGTATCCAAGGGGAGAAATTTAAATAATAATACTCTGCATTTTTATATGATCAAAGCACTGTACAGACATTAACCAACTAATCCTTCCAGCAGCCCTGTGAGGTGGGTAGGTTACTAGGATTGCCCCTGTTTTACAGATAGGGAAACTGAGACAGAGAGGTGAAGTGACTTGCCAGGGCCATAGAGTGTTTAAGTGGCAGAATCAGTAGTACAACTCAGGACTACCTGAATCTCAACCCTGTACTCGTTTCTCCAGACCACGTTACTGTGATAGTAGTAAACACTGATGTTGTGGTAGCACCCAACGGTTCCAATTAGGCTCAGGGGCCCCATTGTGTTTGGTGCATTCTAGAAAAGACAGTCCCTGCCCTGAGGGCCTTACGTGTAAAGACATAAGCATGTGAAGGGTAGCAAGTGGGGGGACACTGTACAACCAAGTGAGTCTGGTGACAAATTGCCTTAGCTCTGTTAGTTCTATGAATTGCAGTCATTCTTTGGGTTGGGTTTGGTTTGGTTGGGTATGACCCCTGCCTTCCTGTTTTACCCATAGATTTAAAAGTCCATAAAAATGTCATCATGGGTTACAGTTAATTGTGTTACATTGTACATGCCATGATATTATTTGTAATTTTAATAAACTTGTTACCTACATTAGAGAATCTTGCATCTTGGACATTGACTGTGGGAGATGGAAATGGCATTTGGTAGTCTAGATTTTTTTTTAAAAAATTACCTCTGGAGGAGGAAATGAAGCTGTTTTTTTGATGCTGCTCCTTTTCAGATGATTAGAAAAAGTATTCTCCTGATCTTTTCAAAATAGACTCCTTATGCCAAGTCACACCTTCCACCTCAACTGGTAGATGGTGGACTTGCATGTCCTATTTGAGAGCCAGCTACTGGACTTTCCTTCTCTCTTGGCTAGATGTTTGATATACTGGCTCTCTCCTCTAACTTACTGGACCTCAGCAGTTCATTCCCCTTCTGTCTTGATTAGTCTATTTCTCTCTGACATCCTCTCTGCTCATTTCTCACATACAGAAGATCCTTTTGTCATGGTTCCTTTGTTCCATGGATTAGGCACTGACCTCTGTGGCTGTCCCAGAATTCATTCTTCCATGTTACCTTTCATTTCTTCTTCAGATCCACTCCTAGGCTCTATTGAACCCCACTGCTCTTCTCTGCACCATCCATTACCTTGATCATTACATTCTTCCTTACCAAGTTGATTCTAGAGTCCTGTTATTCTTTGCTGTTTCTCAAAATGTCCTCCTAAGGCTTTTCTTCTATTGCCCAGTTCTCCTACAAAAAAAAGTAGCTCTCAGAAGCTCTCTCTTTAACCGAGAGAAACAGCCAGAAGACATCTCACTGCACAGCACCATGGGACTGAGAGAAAGAACATGGGCAGAATGTTGCTGCTATAGTGATTAAAGGCAAGATTTTCAAAGCACTCGGTATCGATCTAACTCCGCTTCCATTGCAATCAAATTCCCATTGGCTTTAACAGGAGCAGAGTTAGGCCAGCCCTTCTTAGCGTAGGCACAATGTGTCTCAGGTGGCACGTGACCAGGATTCATCACCAAATTTGGTCTGCTGGTTGGATCATTAGCTTCTCCATCCCAGGCCAGGTACTGATGGGGAGTACGATGCCAATGCTGATCCATGCCACCCGGGTCAGTACTGAGAAATTCTGAAAATCCCACCTCAGAGTCTTATTGTTCATCTCCCAATCATCTAGCAAGGCATCCAGATTGTAAACAGCAAGAGACAAGGACAAAGAAATTTTGTGTTGACTGTATCTTTACATGCTAATTGGTCCTGCTACATACAATGCATGTGCGATGACAATTACTAGTTGTATGTTATGTATATCGTTTCTAAATGGCTAGTGTTTCATTGGTTGCTAGCAACCTGGTTTCTGTGGTTAAATTACTCTTGGACCTATGTTTAAGTAAGGAATAGTGTTTGGGTTACAAACTTCCTAGGTTACTGTGGTTAAATTGTGTATATTGTTTTGCTTGGTAGGTATTTTTTTATTATTATTCATTCTGGCCTTTTTCCCTTCTAGACTAATTTACCATATATCCTGAGTAAAAAAATGTAGCCAAAATTTTAGCCAACACCAAACCCACCTCTGAATTGGTTTGCCCATTGCTTTGCATGCAAAATTAGACATGCATCTCATTTGGAGCCCCAAAACCTGGATCTGGACATGCAGAATGAGCAGCTGGAAGCCCACCTATCTAGTTTGCTTTTGCATGGGACTATGTGCAGACCCAAATCGGTGCATGCCCATTTTGGCAGATGCAATCAGTTGGATCCGCACATTTGGAGGCTGACGCTATCCTGCCATTTGGTGTGTGCATGTTCCATTTGTAGCAGAAATATTCCAGGGAAATTTTCCCAAACTTCCTTTTTTGGACCTAAGTCTGTAATCTGTCTGCCACTCAGAACTCCCATGGACTTCACGGGGAGTTCCGTAAGGATGATGCTTGCAAGAAACGGTACTTAATGTCTGATAAGGTAGATATATCAACTTGATTTTTATAGGTAACCCCTGCTTGCTTGGAGTGGCACATCCCCTAGAAATTGATTAGCCTGCTACAGCCTTGGCTAAGAGAGATGTGCCATTTAGCTCCAGAGGTCCCAGGTTTGATCCCCATTGCCAACATCGCCATGAAACTGGATTATTTTCTCCTGGGAAAGGCACAAGTACATCCTTGCTGTATCTTTAAGGTAGAATACATATTTATGGAGCTGCGATGCTGGATCATCTGCCTCCAGTAACGCTGTCTCTTTATCCATTTTTCAAATAATCAGTCTTGAGAATGCCATGCCAGTATCTGAATACTCAAGTTTGACAGTCTGTCCGTAATGAATGGAGCCATCTCTCCCTGCAAATTCCTCTCCCTCTATGTGCAAGTATCTGGTGCTACCTGTTCGGGATTGAAGTCTATTAAATAGTGCCACTTTTGTCCCTGATGCAATACATAAGTCTACATTTTTCAGTGATTGTTTCGTTTTAGAAGGTTTGGAGATTACTTTGATCCATTCACTGAGGAACACACCAATGTCACTATTGCCAGAGAACATTTTTACTGATAACATGAAGTACTTTCTCTTGTCTGAGTCAGAGATGTCCAATGTTTTGGCCGTGCAATAGTTCTTTCCTTTCAAATTTAGCTGTTGCATTCCTTGGTCGTGGTGTCCTATTCCAATGAAAGCAGGTGGTTGTGACTCTTGTTCAGAGCAACCATCACATTCCCTTTGCTCGTTTTTTTTTCTTTTTTCTTCCATCCACTGCCCATACAATCGTCTCCTCGTTTCCTGGTTTTGGTACATGTCCTGAGTGCCTTGTTCAGGGAGATTCCAGGGCACTAGATTACAATAATCCAGCCTGTTCACTGATGTTGCAACACTATACCCTACAATTAATATTATTCTAATAGGGCCCAGGATGATTTGCTTTAGGAAACTGATATTGTTCCAAAAAATTAGGTGCTATGTATGCTTAGTAAAAGTCTTTAGTACTTGAATTTCTGGCTATGGAGCCTCTAAAAGGTATTAATCTATTAGGGTGTACAGGGCTCTCTCCCACTGGGTCTGATTTTAGCTTCAATTCTGGTTTAATCAGAGTCCTCTACTTTAGCTCAGCATCATAATCTGGGGTCACCATTATTCAGCCAGATTCCTAAAAATATCTGCTCTCTCTTCACAGGGGTGTGGTCCAAATCCCACTGATGTCAATAGAAGGATTCCCGTTGATTTCAGGGAGTGTTGTTTTGGGCGTTAGGCAATTAACTTTGCAAAGCATTTTTGTGGCCTGGTAGGATGAATCTGACATCCCTTGAGACTGCTTCCTAAACTGGCCAGTGCATTGACCCACAAAAGAGTCCTAATTGGACAGATGCTTGTAAACTTCCAGAATTTCTCTTCCTGAGCCCTAAACCTTACAGAGCCTACAAGGCAGAGTCCCAAGGCCTTTCTGCTAAACATGATCTCCACAGGGCTATGCATCCTATCAACACAAAGATTCCCCGCTGCTCTGTTAGTGATGGTAATATAGCATTCAGGCCTGTATATTTGCCTGAAATAGAATTTTGGGTTTTGCTTGCCCGTTTGACTTTTGATATTCTTATATCCTTACTAACATGTGTGAACAAAGTCACTGTGTGTTGCTTCTACCCAACCAGATGGGTTTGTTAGTATAATGAGAAGACTCTCATGGGTGTCTCCGAAGCTATGCCTTTAGAGGCTACTTGTGGGATGGTGCAGAGTATAGATCACCCCTTGCTCAGGACTATGCCTACAGTCATAAACTACAGCATAGTTGGCAGCTTTAAACAAAATACAGCTACACGTCTGCATGACATCAAGTTTCCAATCTGTGAATTAGCCTCTGGTGCCATTAGTTTTTGGCACAGCTAGAACCAACCTACATATACATGGATGTCTGCAGGAAGCCAATGTTTGCAGAGTACATCCATTGTATAATAGCAGCGTAGTTGTTTCTTAAACAGAGAGAGAGACCGGTGAGTGAAGTGGTAAATATTGCCATCTATTCCGTGGAAATGCACGTTTCCCATGCAGCTCGCAGTTGGGAAATCAAAGCAAGTCACCATTTGTAATTGTCACAAGGGAAAAATTGGACTTTTTCTTTAGCTGAAAAAGCAAATGAGCTGTGACCAAATATGGAAAAAGAATTATATTTCAAAGGATGCATATGTAGATATCTGTACAGAATCCTGGACGTGTTTTGGGAAAAGGCTTTGAATTAAAGTGTTGCTTCAGTGGAAACCATGATACAAAATGAAAGAGACTAAAAAGTGCATATAATAGAAGTGATCACATAAAGCTGCGCTGATAAGCAGTCACTCACAGTGTAGTTCCATTAGAGAAGATGATAGCTATTTGAAAGGTTATGTTTAGTAGCGACCTTGTGACTCTGACTTCCAGGCTGTTAAAAACTATTTGTGTGACTAACTGCGTAGCAGTGCTACTCCTCCCCTCCCCGTAATCCAAACCACAAACCGCCCTGGAACACCCAAACCACAAACCAGCCCCCCTACCTAGTGCCAGAGTCCCACATGGCTGAAGTAAGCAACACAACGACCCGCAAGCGAAAGGAAAAATCAAACCCAAAGCAGGCTTGTAAGCTTTTTATTAGCAATGTGCTCATGCGCAGAGAAGAGGATTGCACAACCGAGAGCCAATCACGCTCTCCGGCGGGAAATTAAAAAAAAAAGCAGAAGCCCCGCCCCCGGGAAACGCCCCCAAACAATCAACAAGCAAATATAGGCACAATAGAGCAATTACACAAAGAAAGAAGCCAAAATCCGCTTACTGTGAGCGGGCTTGGCAACATTCCAAGTCGGAAGAGATTGACAGTTATGGTCCTTAATCTGTAGCTGTAAACAATCTTCCAATGCAGGTTCCTTTGCAGCCTTTAAGTTCCAGTCAGCTGTGATAAGGAAGAAAGGCCTGGGATGCTTGCAGTTTGTTCCAAACCTGTTAGTAAGTTGTCTCATTAAGAATTAATCTCACAGCAGCGCTGAGAATCAAGCGCAATTGATTAGCAGTAATTAGAGTTGGCTGGAAAAAGGTAAATATTTCATGACCAATTAAAAAAAAATTCATTCAATTTTTTTCATGAAATTGTTCATTTTTCAATGCAAAAAGATTTTTTTCTTTTTTTCCTCAAAAATTTCCAAAACATTTCATTTCGGCAGGAAAAACAATATTCTCTCTCTCCGTTTTTACTTGTTTGTCTTGTTTTCAGTGGAAAAAAATAAATAAAAGTGAGAGAAAGTGGGGAATGGGAGAACTCTTGTCATTTATTTTGCACCGGAAAAAGGGGAAACAAGAAAGACTAATTTTTTTCATTTTGTATTTTTATCAAAATGGAAACATTTTGAAGAAACAAATAGTTTGGCAAAACATTTAGATTTTTGTCAAGGCAGTATTTCAATCATTTAGTTGAGTTTTAAAATTTTGACCCACTCTAATAGTAACTAGATGGCTCACCATAATCATTATGGGTCAGATTATGATGACTTTATTCACATTTAATAGTATCTCCATTGAGTAGTTAACGAGTGGTGTTACCTGTGGAATTAAATGCCACCTAATATGAGTAAGGGTATTAGAATCTGGCTTTATAGTAACAACCAGGATTATATGTTACTTATAATAAAATGGATGATATTTGTATAATAGGTTTACTCCTATCTATAAGAGATAATGGATGTTCTTTTTCCCCTCCATGGTGACACCCAGCATCATATACCTTGTCTCAGTCCAAAATACCTATGCACATGTGCCAAGAGAACTTGAATTTTGCTCAGGCAGTGGGTTTTGACGGTTGGAAGACCGGGAACAAATTGTACCCATTTTCCATCAGCCAGAGGTATATTTCCAAGTCTGATCTCACAGCCAGGTGACTGCCTCCAAATGTTAGTGAGATATGCTGCTGGGCTGGCACACTGTCAGACCATACACACACAATTTGAAAAGAAGTGGTAGATATTTTGTCATTATGACTCGGTATTTAGGGCCAGCTCCTCAGGTGGCGTAATTCAGTGTAGTTACATTGCATCAAAGGAGCTATGTCAATTTACACCAGCTGAGGATCTGCCCCATTTAGTTTACAAAAAAATTTGACAGAAGACAAGGAAAAACGGGCAGTTTTAGCAGTTTTAGCTCAAGATGCAAGAACAAAAGACAGGCTGTGGAATTGCTCCTCCTTTATAAAGAAAGCTCAGTGTGTACCTGGGATGTGTACTGTAAAAGGAGTAATTATGAGTGCACTGAGAATAATTCTACACATATACTCACAGTCACCCGCAAAGGGCCAGATCCTCAATACCGGCACACATCAGTGCAAAATCGCTGAAGTCAGTGGAGCTATCCTGGTTAACACCAGCTGAGATCTGGCCCACCAAAATGCATAAATATGTCCATATATGACATGCGTCTGATGAAGTGGGTATTCACCCACGAAAGCTTATGCTCCAATACGTCTGTTAGTCTATAAGGTGTCACAGGACTCTTTGTAGCTATGTACACATATTGGCCTGAAGGAGACAGAAAAAAAAGTTTGATTACACACTTCAGGTGAAAGCCTGACTCAGTTGAAGTCAATGGGGGGTTGCCATTGACTTCAGTGAAGCCAGGATTCCTGCCTTCATGTGAGTGAGAATTTGCTCAGGATATCATTCTGAAATGGCTGAATATGAATGAATCACTCCTGATTAATCAGCTGTTAAGAAGAAGTATTAAGCAGGGGGTGGGTTAGCCAATTTGCTAATCAGCGACTCAGTAACCACATGACCATCTGAAGAGAGCTACTTAAAGCGTGACTCAGCTGTCGAAGTGGGAGAATGATTAGCACTGAAACGTTTATGTGGTGAATTTTCCCCTCTATTCTGGTTCATGAATTGCCTGCCACCAGATCATGATTTTCTCAGACTTACTTGTTAGTCAAAGTTATTTGCTGAGTAATTTCTGCAAATAATTTTTGGTCCTCAGATTGTTCATTGCGCATATTCAAAATTTGAGCTGTGTTGCCTACTTTTAATAGTACATGAAAGACACATGACACGTTTCGGTTCCCTGATTGGATGACAGTAACTCTTAGAATCAGGTTCCTGGTGCAAAAGCTCATTGTTACTGTAACAGAGTGGCCTGCCCAGCACAGTTCAATCAGTCCCTTGCCTGATGAGGATGGACTAAGGAGGTCAGGTGTTAGTATGGTGAACACCTGGGCTTCTTAATAAAAAAGGCTTACGAGAACACAGAAGGAAGCTGAGGAGGAACCACAGGGAGGCGCTTGGATTCCTGTGGAAGACCCTGGAGTAGGATGTGGAAGTGGGGCTAAGACAGTGAGGCATTCCAGGGAAGGAGCCTGGGAGTCAGGGGTTTATCCCAGAGCCCAGAAGGGGCTGGGAACTGAGCCCGTAGAGCGGGCTGAAGAGGAGCCCAAGGCGGTGAAAGACCCGTTTATTTGTGTGAACTTTTGGTTGGACTTCTGTTACCTGGAAGGGGGTTAGAACTACACGTAACTTAGCTCAAGGACTAACTCATGGACAGAAACAGGCCATCAGAGGCCAAAGAAGCAATCAGCAGGGAGTGTTAGCGGCAAAACCCCCCCCCTGCAATGCCATGCACTAATGCCAGGGGGCATTAAGACCACGAGTGGAATTGTTTACTATTACAAATTCCAAATTTGCTTTCCAGGAATATCCTCCAATGGTCACTTATAATTTGCTATTTCTACAAACATACCTGCCAGCAAACTTATTCACTAGAACTTTCATTGGAAGCAAAAAACCACAGGGGATGTGAATCTAGCATTATTTAGAGCCATCCGATGATACCATTAAAAATAATATTGCAATTTCAGGAAGGTATTTTGGTCACATTCTCCCATATGAGGATACCAAGCCCTATTCTGCAAAAATAGCAATAGACACTTGAGATGCAGGCACCAGAGTACCACCCTGAGCAAGAAAAGATATTGAGGATGATGATTTCCCTGTTGAGATTATACCATGACTTGCAGGAGTTTTAGCATCACTGAGGGATCTCCGAAAGGAAGATCATAGCACAACAAGGTCTGGTCTGCACTTAAAATTTAGGTTGATTGGAATAATACCTGATTAAAATTTGATAAAAGCTCAAAAACCACCTGGCTAACCAAGGGCATGTTAACCATTAAAGATATTATTGAACAGACAGTTTTAGCCTCCTTCACATATCTTCATGATAAATACCAGCTGCTGACAGAGCAAGGTCCTTTCTACAATAAGCTTTGACTCAAAATTATGAAGGAGCTGGGGAATTGTTGGCAGGCCACAAATAACACCCAACGTGAAGTGCAACTTAAAAAGTATGCTACCCAGAAACATTTTGTGGGTAACATATGCAAATGGCTGAACTCCTTGATTTATCCTATTGACTATCCCATAAAATAAAATGGGAGAAGAAGCTAACCATCTCCATTTCCTCTGACGGGTGGAACAATGTCTGACACAATATATACAGGTTTCAGAGTGGGAGCCGTGTTAGTCTGTAACAGCAAAAACAATGAGGAGTCCTTGTGGCACCTTAGAGACTAACACATTTATTTGGGCATAAGCTTTCATGGGCTAGAACCCACTTCATCAGATGCATGGAGTGAATTAGGCCTGAATAAAAACTGGGAGTGGCTGGGTCAGTACAAAAAAATAATTTTCACTCTGTTGGTACTCACACCTTCTTGTGAACTGTTGGGAATAGGCCACATCCACCCTGATTGAATTGGCCTTGTTAGCACTACAAAAAGTAATTTCCCCTCTGTTGATATTCACCCCTTCTTGTCAACTGTTGGGAATAGGCCACATCCACCCTGACTGAATTGGCCTCGTTAGCACTGACCCCCAACTTGGTACGGCAATGCCCATTTTTTCATGTGCTGTATATTTGTATCTGCCTACTGTATTTTTCACTCAATGCATCTGATGAAGTGGGTTTTAGCCCACAAAAGCTTATGCCCAAATAAATTTATTAGTCTCTAAGGTGCCACAAGGACTCCTCATTGTTTTTACAATATACACAGAACATCCTGTTCTCTGTTTCTGCGTTTCTTTCAGAACAAAATTCTAAATAGATATTACTGGACTTCTGAGTGTTCGCATACAGCTGAACTCACCCCGCATAGGAAATGTTAGAGATATGACAGCCCCAATGCAAACCTGTCTCATATAATCTTTGAATGTCAAAGTATATCCACATTTGGGAAGGAAGTGTTTGATGCTCTATGTAAGGAGACTGGGGTCAGGATTTCCCCCATGTTTGTGTTTTGGGCATTCTAGAAGATCTACCCTGTTTGAGTCATGCCAGGAAATGGATTGCTGCAGGACTTATAGTGGCCAAAAGAGTCATTTTATGAAAACAGTAATCTGCTATTTCCCCCCCCCCCCCATTGTTTGATTGGCTAACTGTGCTAACCAACACCACTCTCATGGAAAAACTGACATTAATCTGTAGAGACACAAGATCCAGCGATGAAGACACTTGGTCTTTCATGAAAGCATTACAAACTGACTCCAGGTAGACTGGGCTTCTGATGTGTCTCCCTTTTTTTCTTTTGGTGGGCATTGTTAGGGAATTACTTTTCATAACATGCAGGAGTATTTATATCTGAATATTTCATACTGTGTTATTGTTACAGCCATACTCCTGTTGCGTTTTCTTTGTCATTATATTTGAATCTGTCAGTATGGATATATTCAAACTTCTGAAAAATAAAATGTAAAATCTTTATGTCATCATAGCTATGTCATTCACAGGTGGGAAAAATCCACACCCCCACGCAATGGAAGAATGCCTCCTCGCTTGATGTTTCTACAGCCACAGAACTACCCTTTCTGTCAGTGTAGGCTCCGTCTATGCTATAGAGTTATGTTGGCATAGCTACGGTGCAGGTGCATTGCTATAGAGGTTGAACCTCTCTAGTCTGGCACCCTAAGCACCTGACCGATGCCAAACCAGAGAATTTGCCAAATCATGGAAGGTCAATATGTATCGAGCAGGTCTCTTTTTATTTATATCTCGCCGAGGCGAATAAACGAAACAACGCTTGCAACGCCGTCTAGCCAAGGCTTACTGGCTCTCTTCATAACAAAGTGTTAGTGTTATTACACAATTTTACTGTATTGGCACAAGGAAATAAGTAGATAAAGCATAAAAAAACATAAAATAAAATCATGCCGGACCATAGATGTTGCCGGACCAGAGCGTTTCAACCTGTACTACGATGTAAACAGAGCTGGACAAACAATGAAAAACCAATGAAAAAAATTAAAATTCTGAAGTTCTTTTTATTTTGGAAGGTTCACAGAAGACATTTATGATTTTTTTTAGCATTTTTTTCAATATCTTTTCATAATTTTAATTGAAAACATTGAAATTTAGAATAAGTGGTGTGGGAGCAGGGATTTTTGGCAAACAAAAAAGTCAAATGTTTTATAGCATTTTTTACTTTACAAAATTATGAAAAAATATTGGGTAAAAAGCATATATAGTTTGTTAAAAAATAAATGATGGTGATTTTGGACTCTCATTTTGGAAAATGAGGCCATTTTTCAATGATCAAACTTTTTGTTTGAAAAATTTCTACCAGTTCAGATGGATGCATCCCATTTAGGACTTGGGGTGGGAGGTGAACTGCAAGAAGAGAAGCCAGTGGTTCATGTGTCCAAGTCACTATGCATAAATCGCAAAAGAGATGTCCAGCTGTGCACACTTTTCTCAGTATGTGCAAGGGGGGAGTTACACAGGAGTCTGACCATATGTCTTTGGTGGCAATCATGCAAAAATAAATTGTGGCAGTTCCCACAAAGCTGAAAAGAATGATGGAGAAATGCAATGCTGTAATTAAACACAGACCAGGAAAGGATTATCAGTTGCTGATATCTTAAGCAGATTGTCTAGAGCAGGGCAGGACAATATGGAGGAGTCATTTGAGGAACTAATTAATTCATCTAACAGGTTACTTGTGTTGGACCAGAAACTGACAGAACTACGGGGTGCCACTAAGCAAGACCCCATTTGTCCACATTGCTGGAAAATATCCTGGCTGGTCAAAAGGAAAACATTAATAAATGCCATGGCTTTAGGGTGACCAGATAGCAAGTGTGAAAAAAATCGGGACAGGGGTGGGGGGTAATAGGTGCCTATGTAAGAAAAAGCTCCAAAAATCGGGACTGTCCCTATAAAATCAGGACATCTGGTCATCCTACATGGCTTTTGAACCTGGTGGTTGTTGGCAAGTCCACGTGGGTTACCACCACCTTTCATGTCTCTACGGCTAAATATGGGGGGAACCTCAAAGCTTGTTTCTTTTGTAACATGGGAGGTGGATAGTATGGAAAAGGCTAAGAACTGTGATGATTTCCACAGTAACATCCCATAGGTAGAAAATTGTTATGGAGGATTTGATTTTTAAAGGTCCAAAGTTCGTGGGTTCGTGATCACCGAGACTGAACGTGACAGAGAGGCACATCGGATTAGAAAACTACACATAGAGGGCCAGAGATGGGTTGATAGCAGCTGTGTGAATGCAGGAATTAAAGATGAGATCCACCAATTCAAGCACTGTAATAGGAATGCTGGTGGGCCTTCTCTCTCCCCCAGGAAGGAGAGAGGGTATGCATGCAGAATGCTAATAGTCACTGGCACGGTTGCAGCCAAATTAAGCATGCTGAATTCCTACCTGGTACAGATGGACACTGGGGGAATGTTCAGCTGTAATTGTGGACATTTGCTCACATCACAGGAAATCAATCCTTTTCCTTTGTGATTATAACTCAAGACGCTCTATTTCCAGACCAGATGTCAGTTTTCTTAACCATTTTACAAACATCTTTGACCATGCCTGAAGTTTTGCAGCCCAAAATTCACAAAGAAACCAAGAGACAGACAAGCACGGTTGTATGCTACCTGGGCTGATTGTATTGTAAAAGCACAGGAGAGATTCAGTCTATGAACATTTTGTAATGAAATTAATATTGGAATAATATAAGATGTTAAATAGTGATGTTCTGAAATACTCAGTAGAGAGAAATGTCAAGTCCATGGAAACTAGATATACAACATGTTTTCTTGTTCTTTCTCTGAGAAAGGGGAGTAATATTATTCTCACCAGATGGCATTATTACAGATCATTTTGCTTGTTCTGTTTATGTGCAGAAGTAAGAGTTAGCTCTTGGAGGAATGTTTATTCCCGGGCAAGTGAACAAAATGAGGTGAACTCTCTGCTCATCTTAACTTCTGTCTTGCTTCTGCTTGACCTGGGATCTCTTCGGTAAAGGAGATCCTAATCTCACTGGCCCCTCCAAGCACAATAAATTCTTAGTGGTTTGATTTTAAAGAACCATGATGTCACTGGAAACCTCATATACATTTTTGGAGGGAGGGGCAGGGGGATTCACAATGGATGTCCATGAAACCAGGGAACTGTGTGCTGTGTTTTCAGGACACTTCTATCTAGGGAGATTGAAGGCTTCATCCAGTAAAGGAGACTGACAGGCTGCATGGCATTTTTAAAGGAGATTTAAAAAAAAAAATTCCTTGTACAGTTTGTCATCAGTCTTTAATAAAATAAAACAGGGCTGCTTGCTTTCATGGCAGCAAATTATAGACGGTTCTCTGTATCCTTTACTACCTTATGCCACAAAAAGTGAGGCTTACAGTGGGCTCTGGGATCAGTGGGAACGACTTGCAGAGTAAAGTACTGACCAGTGTGAGTATGTGGGGTGGACTTCCACCCTCCTTCAGCTATACAACAGGACGGTCTGTCCAGTTATTTTGCATTACACTGCACAGGGGTCAGTCATCTTTTCCCCTCTTTTTCCTATCCACTGCCTTCCTCTGCTGCTCTCTATCTACGTGCACCTCTTCGCTCCTAAGGAAAGCTTGCCACTCCAGTATGTTTGTATCTCTGGAGTGGTAACAGCAAGGAGCAGTATTTAGAGCACAAGGGACTAGACGGGAAGGATGGCCTTGTGGCTAAGGCCCTGGATTGATGCGCAGGAGCAGTGGATTCAATCCCTCGCTTTATTACTGAGCTCCTGGGGTGAGTCAAATGGGGTTAGATTCTCACTTGGTGTACACTGGTGCAGTTCCAGTGAGAAGATATGTTGATTTATACCAGCTGAGGATCTGGACTTTAGTAATGTTGACAGGACGGTGTGATTGCATAGCCTTGCAAATGGTGCAGAACCAGGCTTCTGCCATGGAGTTCAAAGGCCTCTGAGGAGAAAACCTTTCCCTTCTCTCCTTGGCAGCTTTACCACATAGCCTCTGGCCAGAGCAGGGGAAGTGTGCAGACTGATGCTCCAAGTACAATTCCCGGCATGACTTTCACTGCTTGGGGAAGGGAGAGAAACAAAGGGCAGTTGTGGCTGGAGGCTCTACTATCCAGAAGCCTGCTGGAAGGCCCACATGAACTCATCAACATTGGGTGGAAGTAAACACAAAACACATTGCATGTGGGAGGAGAAATTCAGACAAGAAAATGGTTCTGTGGAGAGCAAGACAGGGCTTTGGTCTGAGTGACTTTGATTTCAGATTATTAAGGAAAAAATGCATTGAAACAACAAAGATCAAAAGCAAAGTCACCACGAGAGAGAGCATGGTGTGTGTGTCTCATCTGAAACCTGCTGCATCACACCGCCGCACAAAATGGCAGTCCTAGAAATGTGTCGGATATGGGAATAGAGTAGTATCCCTTTAAAGCATTTGTGAACTACCTAATAGTAACACTCACTGTGTTCTATCTTTTAGAAGCTGCCAGAAACCAGTCACAGCAGCAGTATGGATGCAGTTAGGCCTGGCATGTTTGTGTATATTTAGTAAACGTAGTGATTTGGGTGCTAGCTGGGCCATTGTGGTTTCTTCATTTTGCTTCTGGTATATAAAGAGCGAAAACACAACCCAGTGTAAAGGTACAGTGTGCAGAAAAGTAATTGCTAACAGCTATGCAGCTTCACACTCCCTAATGGGAAGGGCAAGAGTGAGTAGATGCTACCGCTTCCCCGATAAGGAGCCCAATCTGCACCCCTTTCCCTCCCAGCTGCCACACGCTCCCAACCAGAGACAGACAATTGAACTGTCCCCAGGAGTGTGAAGCAAGGCACTCGAATTTCTCCAGCACTCGATCCTGCAGCAAACTACAAATTCTGCTGTAGCTAAGAACAAAGTCCAGAGCAAAATGTTTTGCTGCATTAAATATTTAAATGGCTACCACTATATATATTGTATGGTTATGCCTCATCAGATTGAATACAATAGACACCTCTCTTTCTGAATCTGTTCCCTGCCGCCACAGAAATTACAGTCACCACCGCATAGGTGCCCTCACAGTGGGTCATAACTGCAGAATTTAGACCCAGACTGACACCCACAAATCAGTCCTTGAATATTTAACTAGCAATAATACTTATGGGTTCTTAGCTGCTCAGGCCCTGCCCCAGCCCATCCCCTCCAGTGACAAAAACCCCTTTAAGGGTGTTCTGGGGGAGGAAATCTCTTTGAGGGTTGTCTGAAGCCAGGTTGCCAGAACTCCACCTCACAGCAGCTGCCCCCTGGGCCCTACAGGAGGGTTCCAATAAAATCTCCATAGAGAAGGGGTTGTTTCCCCAACAAGCCCCTCCCACTTCCTCCACAGCTCCTTTAAGTCTCTGCCCCCTCCCCAGCACAGCACCCAGACTCACAGAGGGACCTCCCTGGAATCTGCAGGAGGTTGGAGAAGATGTTATGAAGGCAGCTGCCCCTCCTCCCTCTCCATTTTCCAGGTCAGGTAGGAGGTCATGCTGGGCGGATAGTCTCCGTGTTGGAACTGACAGATGAGCTGATTGCAAGGGAGAATCAGGGAAACCAGCAGGAGAGAGAGGCAATATATTGTATTCAGTACTGTGTATTGAATCTGACCTGGCACTGGGGGGCAGAGAGATACTGCTGAGTTCTCAGGCTCCTCTGAGAGGAGGGGTGAGGGGGACAATGATGGTTTGCAATATACTTACATTTACAGGAAGGGGATGTGCCATTTTCCCTGGCAAATACCCTAGTTCCCTCACTGCAATAAATTCACAAACAGGATTATTTTATTTAAAAGTCGAGCATGCACTCCCACCTTCACCCCTCTGATTCCTTACAATAAATCACACACCTCTACTCTGTTCCGCTCGAGGTCATCTGGCAGTGCGGCTTGTTCATTTGTCTCCAGATATTTCATGATCCCATTGGACAAGACTCGAGAGGCTTATAATTATAAGCACGCTTGTTTTGTTTGCATTATTGCATAAAGTGACTGGTTTAGGCTGGGATGTTCCAGAATATGGGCCTGCCTTCATACTGGTAGTGTGCTGTGAAATATGTGTCAAGCCACTGACCCTTGGCTGTGTGAAGCCCGTAATGACTTTAATTGACATAAATATTTTTATTTTTCCGGCAATGACAATTTGTATATGCTTAAAACGAGAGGTTTGTAATCTACCAGATGCTCCCCAGGTCAAATGTCCTTGAGAATGCCCTTTAGATGTATTTGTAAAGCTTAAGAGAATAGAATCACTTAAAGCTGCAGTCCTCAATTCACCGTAAGGTCAAGTGTGGAGGAGGCTGCTGTACTGAAAGATCTTTAACATTGCTTGGATTTTCTGCAGCGTGCCACCACGGACTCTGATCTCAAAGGGAGGAGGTAATCATTGTTTTTTTTTTTCCTATTGAAAAATAAATGTCATCATCGTGCAAACAGTCCGGCCTAAAACATCTGAATTAAACAATACTATGTGAAGAGAGCATGTTCTATCTGAGGTATGGAATTGTTTTTACCATTCAGATTGTTCTGCTGAGGAGCCAGAGGGCAGGTCTACACTAACCCCCCAATTTGAACTAAGATACGCAACTTCAGCTACGTGAATAACGTAGCTGAAGTTCGAAGTACCTTAGTTCGAACCTACCTCGGTCCAGACATGGCAGACAGGCTCCCCCGTCGACTTCGCGGTACTCCTCTCGCCGAGCTGGAGTACCGCAGTCGACGGCGAGCACTTCCAGGTTCGACTTATCTCATCCAGACAAGACGCGATAAGTCGAACCCCGAAGTTCGATTTGCTTGCCGCCGAACTACCGGGTAGTGTAGACCTACCCAGAGACTCTCTGATTCTCTCCACAGGCATTTAGATTATGCAAAAATATGAGGAAAAGAGATGTCTGCTTTAGATTTCCATTGTTGCAATAGAAGTTTAGGGTCTGATTCTGTTACCCTTGCACATGTGAGTTCAACAGAAGTCAGTAGCACAGCGAATCAATATTGTTTGGTCAGAAATTTTTTTTTAATCAAAAAGGCCTTTGTTTGTGGGAAAAATTGTTATTTCTTCCAAAATTTTCCAGTTTTTGAGCAAAACCAAAACCCTCAAATATTTTTTGGTTTTCAAAAACCGAAAACAAAGAAAAAACAAAGTATTTTTTGCTATTGTTGAAAACCCTGACAATTTTTGCTAAAAATACAGAAAACACTTACCATTTTCCAACTAGCTCTAGTCAATTGGAAGTCAATCAGATTTTTTGTATAAATAAGGATTACGTAGTTAAGTGGTAAAGAGTCATGGGTTTGGGCCTGAATGCTGGAATTTTCAAGGCGCATAAGGGAGTTTGCTACCCAGATCCCATTGATTTCCCTTTGAAAAGCCCAGCTATTATTTGTAAGCCTTGCACAGTGCTTGTATAACTTCACCAGACAATGTATCAGCATGCTGCATTTCATCCATTCACAATTCCTAATGCATTGCCATTATCTTTTCAACACAACAAAATGTGTATCTATCTATTACTTAGAGACAATAGTGTGGATTTACATGGAGAGTTGCAAAAAGGAAGACAAAAGAAAATAATATGCAAAATATGAAATAAATGAAGTTTGAGATTTTAATCCCACAAAAGTAAGGGAATTCAGAGTGAAGGTCCCCACTGCTATCTTTTCTCTCTCCCCCTTTGTGTGCATGCATTACAAACAAGGTCTTTCATCACATGACATATGTTCAGCAACATGCTATACAGAGCATGTGTGCAGCTGTTCATCTTATCCCTACCCACAGCAGCTTATTAATGCCAAAATTAAATTAATTAATTGCATTCAAAAAACTAAAATCAAAGCAATATCAAGGGTAAAGGCCCAATTCTGTGAAGAGACTTGGCACTTAGCCATGTTGCAAGACTGGGCACTAAGATTGCTGAGTCAATGTTAATTTGGCTGCATTGCACATTCTGTATATTTCAGTGGTTTTCAAACTTTTGTACTGGTGACCCCTTTCACATAGTAAGCCTCTGAGTGTGATCCCTTCTTATACATTAAAAACACTTTTTATATATTTAACACCATTATATATGCTGGAAGCAAAGCGGGGTTTGGGGTGGAGGCTGACAGTTCGCGACCCCCCATGTAAGAACCTTCTGACCCCCTGGGGGGTTCCAATCCCCAGTTTGAGAACCCCTGGTACATTTTATAGTACTATATTCATTGATAACCTAACAGCTAGTCTGTTCCGCAATGCTGGTTGCCAGGAGAACATCACCCCAGTGCTCCACTTTCTGCACTGGTTCCCTAATGAATACAGAGTCCAGTTCAAAGTCTCAGTCCTGATATTCAAAGCCTTCCATGGGACTGGCCTTAGCCACATTAGAGATTGCCTCTCCCTCAACAACCGTAACTTCCCACAACAATTATGCTCCATTGGAATAATGAAACTATTAGCCAACAGGGAGAGACTTGGGAGCATAGGAGACAGAACTTTCCCAGGAGCAAGACCTAAGCTATGGATCTCACTCCCACAAGAGATAAGAACCTCTCCAGTTTCAGAACATTTCTTTGACTCCACTTTCCATGCTCACCTACACCCAGGGCCGCTGAGAGCGGGTTTGGGCCCTGGTGAAAAAATTTTTTCGGACCCCCCAGCAAGGGCAGACCAGCTAAACAGGGCCTACAAGAGCCGGGGGAAGCTGGGGAAGCCGGGCCCGGAATTTTTTCGGGCCCCCAGCAAGGGTGGACCAGCTAAACAGGGCCGACAAGAGCGGGGGAAGCTGGGCCCGGAATTTTTTCGGGCCCCCCAGCAAGGGTGGACCAGCTAAAAAGGGCTGACGAGAGGGGGGGGAAGCCAGGCCCTGGGCCCCCTTCCGGACTGCCGGGCCCCGGTAATTTGTACCAGCTTCCCTCCACTCTCGTCGGCCCTGCCTACACCCAATATAAAACAGCCAATCAACAAGAAAGGAACCTCTTAACTACTTCTTCAGTGTGGGGAGAGAGAGAGAGAGTTATTGTAATGACGAATATTAGTTACTTGTTAGAAACTCAAAATTCTGTGGTGATGGAGACTGATGAGGCTATTTACATACCTAACTAGCTAGCTAACTAGATCAAAGAGTAATATGCTAGGGTTTCGTTTTGCAAATGAAGGAGGATTGAAGAATACCATATATGTGCTACTTGGCCAGTTTACTGGTACTGGAGCAAACTTACCTTTTAGAACTTCCTCACTCCTGAGTGCTTGAAGTCACAGCTTTAACATGACGCTGATTTTCTTTCTTTCATTAATACATCAAATGTATGCTTAATAGAATATCTCCTATTGCTTTTCTATTCCCACCCTATTGATTGATTGGCACATGTATCCATTACCTTTCCTATACCTACGCATTTGCAATCAGTGGTGTCGTCGTATTTTTTTCCTGCCCAGACATGCTGTGTGACACAAGCTGGGCACTCTCAGCTCTGCTATGTCATGGAGTTTGCCCTGTGGTCTCTATCTGTAGCTTTGTAAACAAGGATGCCTGTTAATCCCAGTAGAACTCCTAGTCTGACTCATGTTTTATGCCACTCTGGAGACAGTTTTATTGCTAGCCTTCTGTCCTGGGGCCAAATTCTGCTCTCATTTATACTTAGGCTACATTTTTATCAGTAAATGTCAGTAAACATCAATTTCACCGAACATGCAAACCGATGAAAAAATACTTCCATCGATAATCAAAATTTACAGATAGGCAAAGTAAGAAAAATGTTGGTTGAGAACTTACTGGAGTTTAATTTAAGAATTTTTACTTTGTATATTTTGACAATATCCTTTGTATATTGTTGACAATTTGTGTTTTGGTTACGAAGCTTTATATTTTTAAATCTCGGTGTCTATTGTCATTAAATAATTATTGTCTGATCCTCCATAATTTCGCACAACTGTGAAAATTTAAATCGATGAACATATAACATAAAATGCTTATAATTAAACATCAGTTTTATCCGTCAAAAATATTTTTTTAAATCTAATTCTGCCACGTCTATTTATACTTTTGCAAATCCAGAATAACTCCATTGAAATCCATACTGACTCTGGATTTTTATCAGTGGAAAATGCGAGCAAATTTGGCATAATAAGTATGAATCTGGATGTCTTTTAGGGGTCTATGGGCTTGTAAAACAAGCACTGTTCCATAGCTTAAAAAAGTCAAAACAGCTGTTACTATTAATCTAACAGAAGAAATGCTTTATTCCTTCATGTTAGCATCACTCCTTATAATGCCTCTAGTCTTAGAGGCCCAAATTCTGCCATCACTTACATCCATGTAGCTCCCTCTGACATCAGTGAGATTTTTAAGGGTTTAAATGAGTGAAGAATTTGATCTTTCTTTTATAGTCAGTGAAGCAAACTTTCTTTGTCCTCAGATGTACAATGCACATTTTGCTCCCCAGGCTGAAAATGCTAGCACTGACCCAGTCTCTTCATTGGCTAACTTATAGGAACACCTAAGCAAAGAGTTCACTGGTATTCATTTACTTGACAAATTTCGACATTTTTTGCAAATTGTCCAGAGCTGGTCCATTTTTTTTTTTCCAGACTTAACTGAAACTCTTTGCTGAATTAGTTCTTGGAATAATTCTGTAGATTGTTCATGAGCCATTTCACTGCTGTCATTCACAATCCATCATCTGAGGTGAGTTGGTTAGGTTTGATGGGACAAATGCTGTAAGTCACATGGTATTTTATCTGTTCTCTGACTGGGCAAGTGTATTGCTTACAATGAAGTTTCCTGTCATTTTCACATCCCCCTTTTCTTCTCAGCCGGAGGAGCCATTTGGTCATATCATGGTCATTCCTTTCTGCATGTCCTCTTCTGAGTAACTCCCTTGCCTGGGTATGCGTCTCTCTCTGTACCATTTGAACATAGTGAGTAGTGGTTTTTTGTGAAACTCCCCATTTTCTTTGGTTGATAAGAAAACTTGGTGTGCTATAAAAATGAATGAAACGAAGATCCCCTTTGGATGTCAACAACAGTTGTACCCGCATTTCTCAGGGCAGACTTAGGCACAGAGCATTTATTGGGTTTTATGGGGATTTCTGCTTCATCTTTTCCCTTTGGAGTACATTGCCATTCGTTTTGGTCACACTGCTGGGACACTGGGCTCATCTAAACTTACCTGGGGATCGACAAGTGGCGATCGATGCATTGGCAGTTGATTCAGCAGGTCTAGTGAAGACCCACAAAATCAACCACTGATTGCTCTCCCATTGACTCCTGTACTCCACTGGATCTAGAAGAGTAAGGAGAGTCTCTCCCGTCGACATCTCATAGTGTGGAGCCCGCAGTAAGTAGATCTAAGCTACGTCGATTTGAGTTAGGCTATTCACGTAACTCAAATTGCATCGCTTAGATTGACTTTCCCCTGTAGTGTAGACAAGACCTAAGAGTCAGTTCTTATTTACTGTATTTACATGATCTAAATTAATCCCACAGCCAACTGTTAAACTGAACCTGATAGGGCGTGAGCAGCCCGTCTCAGTACAGTCCATGTGCGCCTGGGTTTTCCCCTGAAGATTGCATCACTGCCTCGTTTAATCTTTTCATCTCAGTAATTAATGAATATAGACTTTGTCAGGGAAAGAAAAGCAGCTGCGGTAACTTTTACTCTTTTTCTTTCAGGGCAACATCTGCGGTTTGATTAGACCTCGGTGCAAGATATCAATTGTAATGCAATCATAAAGGTTAAGGAAGGGGCAAAATTCCCAGGAAAAATTTGGCAAACATTATACTAACAAATAAACCCATTAGCCTGCTTTATTGAGAAAGGACAGCACCGTTCTGGATCATTGTGCATGTCTTTGCAGGTCTTAATTCCCACAAGAACATGTGCAAAATGGAATGAAAGCAACTAAATAAAATCTTACATGCAGAGGGAAAGATTTTGATCATCTGTTAAAACAATTTGAGCAGAAATGAATCTGCAGCCTCTCAGTTAATCTACCGATCACATGATTGAAAGTGATGGCCTTGAGGCACAATCCAGCCTGTTGTTGTTTAGCTGATTGGTTTTCTAAAAAAATGCCACCGAAAAAAACACAGAGTAGACGTTGTGCTTTTATATTAATACAGCATAAATCTTCTCATGCAAGGCTGAGGAATCTTTGGCATACTAACGCTTGTGCATCTGGCAGCCTAGGAAGACTGAAAATGTAGTTCGTGGAAGGAGAGGTGTCTAAATCAACCTTGGAAGGCAGTAATAAAAAATGACAAGTTCTCCTATGCTGCAGCAGGGAAAGCCAGTGTGCGTTTGTTTGGCCTATTCGTATTTATACTACTGAGTACTGAGAAGTGAGAGGCAGCTAGGTATTAGTCACAAGTATGAATCAGAGAGCAGCAGTGTGCCTTGGAACTGATTGAGTAAGTATCACAAGGCTGTGGGGTACTATTAAATATTCCTGTGGCTAATATAATTTTTTACTCAGCCTGGAAATGCCAGAGGCTTTCAATATTCGACTTATGTATGTATATGGAAATCTACATTTTTAAACAGTCATCAACCTGGGGTCTAATGATCCAAAAGCAATACTTATCCCCACAATTAACTGTGCGTCTGTATTTATACCTGCAATTAAGCGTGAGGGTGAGTGCTAGGAGGTAGCCATCGAATAACCAGATCATGTCCCCCCAGGGAGACAGCTGGGCAGCTAAAGCCTGTCCCTTGCTCCTATAATCAACTGAGCTAAAATCAGAGGCTGTATTTCAGAATGAGCTCCAGCATGCTCAGGGGCCAGATTGTGAACGTCTCACTCACACTGGTAAACAGCGACTCACGTGTGTAGTGCCACTGACTTCGATGGAGCTAAGCCGACTGACGGCAGCTGGAGAGCTGCCCTGGGATTTTTAGTGCTTTGTTGCTCTGCAGTGAGGTTTGAAATAAACAAAGTCAGAGCTGAAAAACTATTAGAATAAGGAAGGGGTTCTCGAACTTCTTAATAGTATAGGCCACACTTTAATACAGAGAGTTTCTTGCGTGCTGTTTCCCTTCTAATATGTCTATCTGTCTGTCATCTGTCTATGCGAACAAATGAAGATATAGAGAGACAGTGTTGCCAGCACAGAGTGCCCGAGGCAAAGCAACAGCGGGTCCGTTGCCCGGTGTGCTTCGCGCCAATAAACACACCAGGGGGAGAAGCAAACAAAGTTTATTTGGGATCCCAAAGCGGTGCAAGGAGACAGGCACGTCTCAGATCAAGCACATTAACAGGAACAGTTTTTCTTCTTTTATACATTTTGCAGTTAAGCCTCACCCCCCCCCCCCTTTCCGCTCTAGCCCTCCCTTTCTCCCCCCCTTCCTCCCTCTACCCCTCCCATCCCTGGTAATAGTTAAGTCATTCTTGGCAGCTATAAGCCTAGCTTGTTAGTAACTTCTTTAAACCGTTATCTTGTCCTTTTTCCCTTCAGCCAGAAACATGCAGGCCTCGTTATTACTGCTTGAGCAGGGGGTTGCACACAGATAACTGGTTGCTTACATATTCCAATTGCACCTGGCTTTTGAGGTTGATTAGAGTTTAAACATGGAAGGATAGAGTTTGGTTCACTTAGGCCTACTGCAGGAAGGCTTCATTGACACTTTGTGGCTTTCCACCCTCCCGAGTTACCTAGGGTGAGGCCTAGTGACGTCAACAACAGAATCCCTGGAGGTCTGACTGATGAAGGCATAAGTGAGTTAGGCAGATCATCTCAAATGCACAAATAATGGTCAATTAATCCTTTATATCTTTACACCACTGTGTATCCTATATAGGCCCAATCCACAGCCCGATGAAACCAAGGGGAGTCTTGCCATTAATTTCAGTGGCCTTTGGATTAGGCCCGGTAAAAAGCTATTTCAGAAATGCTAGAGATATTTTTCCAGGGTTTTGTTTTTGTTTTGAAGGAGAGGGGCTGTTTGTCATTTCCCAAAGCCTCCCTGCAGCTTTAACTTGCACTTCTGAGGTACGTTCCCTGAGCGACCGTATGCCACTGGAGAATCAGGCGTAGCAGAATCCAACTCTGTCATGTCCCCCATCTTCCTTTCTCTTGACAGGCCCCCTCCCTCCCTTTATGCCAGTGGGAAGGGTTCCCTGGCAGGAGGCAGCAGAACCGGTGGCTTAGCTGGTCCATAGGCAGTGCAAAGTGACTTTCAGATGGGAGAACCCAGCCCTGGAGTCGTCTAACAGGAAAGACATTTAATGGGGCATGTTGGAATGTTCTGGAGCAGAGCTTTTCCATCGACACACATTCACCCTCCTGGAAGAAACTAGTGGGAAGCACCAGGGATGTGCCCCTGGACTGTAGACAAAATCAGGTGCTTCTGTTTGGGCCTGCTTAGGGACGTGAACCTCTTGTGGATACATTTAGAAAGGGCTTATGTTGACTTAAATGGGCTTCATCTCTTGTGCCCATTCTCTTCCCTGTGTTGCACTCCATTACCTCAAGATGGTGTACTGCACCATCACCGGCTAGGCTAGGCCCCTGGGGGTGTAACTCCCAGCTCAGGTCGATGTACACGCCCTAGGTCTAATTGAGCGAGCACCTATAAATAGTATGTGGCCATAGCAACCTGGGTGGCAACCTGGGCTAGCCTGCCACGTACAATCCCATCTGAGATCCTAGGTCAGCGATTCAGCCGCCATCCACGCTGCCACCATTTTGCTGCTAGTGTAGTGTGCTCACTTCAGCAGAGCAACCACACGTCTATATACCCGAGCTGGGAATTACACCTCTCAGCTGCAGTGTAGACATGCCCTTAATGCCGTGGTCCCCAAACTTTTCACGTCACGCCTCCCCTTACCCCTGTCGGCTCCCTCCCCTCCCCTCCCCCCCTGGAATCGGGGTCAGGAATTGGGGTCAGGAGTGGGGCTGTGGCTTCTGGAGGGGGAGTGGTGGACAGGGGTAAGGGAACTGAGGCTGGAGCCAGAGCTGCAGCCGGCCAGGAGCCAGGGGGTAGAGCCGCGGCTGGGAGCGGAGCCACGGCTGGGGGGTGGGTCCAGGGCCAAAAATGGAGCCATGGCTGGGCTGCGGTCAGGGCCAGCAGCGAGGGCTTCAGCCGGGTGCAGAGCCACTATTGGCCATGGCTAGGGGTGGAGCCGGAGCAGAGCTGGGGGCAGAGTGGGGCTGGGTGGTAGTCCCTCCCCACCCCCCGTGGAGCCTGGCCTGGGACTCACCACACGTCCCCGAACATTCCTCCACGCCGGGGCGTGCCCCACAGTTTGGGAACCACTGCCCTAACGTCTAGATGTGGACAGGCACTAAAATTGAGGAGCTCCTTCTCTTATTGTGGTTTACTTCAACTACTATCATAGATAGATAGATGATAGATGATATGTATGGGAAGGGAGGGAGGGACTGACAGATATTGAATTCAGTGGAGCTACTCTGATTTACAGCAGGTGAGGATCTGTCCCTCTAAATCAAATGGTAGTAAAATATTCATTAGTAAAATATTCATCTTCACCAAATATCACAAGGACTATGGCATCTTCCCTCCACCTCCCCCCCTCCAAAAAACCTTCTTCAGCTGAAAATTATACTATAAAAATAATACCAACCATCCTGTGTCGCAATGTCTATATTTTGTCAGTAGCTGATTTGAGTCTGACGACTTAAAGAAGATTTGTTCTTTCGGCTAAAAATATATCAGGTCTCTGGTTAAAATATGTGCACATTTACCAGCAAGCAAAACTGAGGGGATAAATTAACTTGAAATTTTATGACACTCCCTCCCCCACTTACCTCTTTCTGTTGGTTAAAATCTATCTGCATTTCTAATGCTCTCATCACTGCAGTATCTAGATGCCATACTCTTAAGTAAATGATTGACTCCTGTACACAATAAGACTAACACTCTCACTCATTTCTGCCAGTAGAATGGTGGTGGGCCATTCTGTACTGTAGTTTTCTTTTTAGGAGAAAAGCCTGAGCACAGAGATGTCTTGCCTTGTGACCTAAAAGTGATCTTATCTGTGGTGGTAGAAGGGACCGCCACAGTGGTCACTTCTGACATAACTGTTGTAGCAGAGGCCCTATGGAAAGGGGAAATAAGGGGGTGGGGTGGAGGCAGTCTGGCCTAGCAGTCACAGCCGGGCTGAGGTCCACACAGCAGGGATGGCAGTCACTGGGCAGGAGTTGGAGGAATTGCAAGAGTCACAGTCAGGTTGAAGTCAGAGACCGGAGCTCAGAGATAGAACCAGGAGGCAGGAATCAGGGTCAGAATCAGGCTGGAGTCGGAGGCTGGAAATCAGGGAAAGTCTGGCGTCACAGCAGTCCAAAGTCTGTGTGGTTTCCCAGGCAACTTCCTTGGCCAATCAAAGGGCTGCAGGTACTGTCACTCTGGGCCTTTTGGGTGGCACTTCCTGTGGTGCCTACTCTCCATAGTGCTCCGTGGCTGTGCGTCTCTAGCCTCCTGGCGGCACTGTAACAACACCAGCCATTCCAGGCTCTGGAAACGTGGCTTCTAGTCCCCAGATCCTTGCAAGAGATCTCTGAGATAGCCTGTGCCTAGCCCATAAAGAGATTTGGAGATTGAGGCCCCCACCTTGGAAGAGATCCAGATCTGGTTAGGAACCCAGCAAAGAGTCCATAGCATTGTTCTGTCTTCATTCATTAAGGAATGTGGGATGTTGTATATTGTATGGACAGTTTCAGTCACTGTCAAACCCCATGGAGAGCATCTTTCAATAGTGCAGCTGGGCTGTGCTGGAAGCATGGATCATTGCGGCTACAACTTCACCCAACAGGATAGAGAGATAAAAGGAATTTCTGGCCACTGTTGTTTATTTAGGTGTTCAGGGTCAGAAAACCCCTGAGGAGTCACAGAGGTGACCATCAGAAGCAGATATCTGCAGTAAAGGGTGAGATCCTAGCTCACGCCAATTTACCGAAATAGTTTCTCTTCCTAGTAACATCACCTCCATCTTTCCTAGAGTTAGACTGAGCCTAGATTCTTTTCACCAGCTTCCAATTTCCCTCAGACACTGCGACAGCTGGGAATTAGCATTATGTCAGCTGGATGGAAAAAAATAATTTGCTTGAGGTTGTCAGCATATTGACAGCGCATCTCATGATCTCCCCTGCCAATTGAAAATAAATGCTGGGCAAGAGAGGTGGAAGGACCGGGCTTATTAATCACTTATTCCAACAAATACATGGTTATCAAGTTGTCACCGCGCCTCTGTGGGTCACAACTGAGAATACTAAATTCAGAACAAGCTGCTGGGGAAAAGGGCAGACACACCCCAAAGCTGGTGGTTATTGTTCCATGAAATATACCAAACCAGCAACAAAAGTCAACTTCTGTCTCACCACACTGGCTAACAAGAAGTCAAAAATGCAGTCTCCTTAGGTATTCCAGTCCTGGATCATCACCAAAACCACTGAACTTAAGTGTTAAGTGAGTGGTTATATAAAACCAATTTCATCAAACAAAAGGGTTCTTCTGATCCCAAAGGACCAGCCACATACCCAGGTCAATATATAACTCAGATCTTACCCAATAATCACACTGTTGTCAATCCTCTAGTATCTAAAATCTAAATATTTATTAGAAAGAAAGAAAGAAAGAAAGATGAGAGTTAAAACTGGTTAAAGGAATCAAATACATACAGTAATTGCAAAGTTCTCAGTTCAGGCTTGTAGCAATGATGGAATAAACTGATAGCTTAAGTCAAGTCTCTGGTTGCTTTCAAATCATTGGAAGGTCCTCAGTCCCTTGGTTGGAATGCTCCCATTAGTATAAGTTCATAGTCCAGAGGTTTGAGCAGGAAAGAGGCAAAATGGAGATGTTTCCAGGGCCTTTTTTAGCTTCTGCCAAGGGATGGGAAACCCATTGTTCTCATTGTGGAAAATTACAGGTAACAAGATGGTGTTTGGAGTCACATGGGCAAGTCACATGTCCATGCATGATTCGTTTAGTCATAGCAGAAGTCATTACTCATACTCCAGTTAGAACATTAACAGGAAAGTTCATTAAGTGTAGAAAGGCATCTTCCATTGTGAGTTAAGTGTTCTTTGATGGGCCATTCCACTTGAATAGATCCTTCACAGTGTGCTGGCTAAACCCCTTGTTGGTGTTTCCACATGAGCAAAGATTTGTTGCAATTATATAATAATGGTAGCAACAATGCTCTACATGGTCATATTTTAATCAGATAACGTCACACAACATCCTGAACATGCAAAGCCAGGCTCTTCGAAGTGTCTATTTGTGCCATACTGCTGAGTGTGTGTTTTTGAGCTCTTATTGTTGCAAAGAAAACATTGTAAATGTGAACCAAGTACAAACTAATGCGTTGTTGTTTTCCTGACTCCATAAAGAGTCTGAAACAATGTCTTGGAGAGGTGTGGTTTGCCATATTTATCTCCGTGAGCCTGAAATCTAAGACATGACCAATTAAATGTCAACATAGTTCACCATCTCACTGCCAATCATTTTAGCACAAATATCCAGCTATTGTGCGTATCACACAACCCCAAACTTCTTCCCATGCTTCCCTGTGTACCAAAATCCCCAGCTACCCCTCAGTCAGCTCCCGACAACACTAGATCCATCCTGACAGCTTCTCTGATGCAATTATGCATCATCAGGATAGAAAATGAAGGGACAGAACAAAAAGTGACTTTAATATCAAAATAAAGAACACAGGGCTACTGTACTGACTGTATTACTGTGACATTACCCAGGGTACAATCTGTACTGTTGAACACCTGTGTCCCCTCAGTTCTCCAACTTGGGGTGCCTTTTACACTGCTTTGCTGAGAGAACAACTACTCCTGGTCTGCTCACACACAGCCTCCAGCATGGAAATTACTCCTAGCTATACTGTATGAGGACTGTGGCCAGCCCCTTTTGAATTTCACTACAGAGCAACACCAGCAAACTCCCAGTCCCAGAGTTTCCCCAGAAATGTGCGTCTTGTTCGGCCCAGCCCTTTCCTGTGCAACACAAACTCTCATAAAGTTTGTCATTTTCTCAATAGAAAATGATATGCACAAATCCTGTTATCTCAAATGGAGTTTCTCAAACACTTCAGTCCAAGCACACTGGTTTAGATAAAACAATAAAACAAGTTTATTAACAACAGAAAGATAGATTTTAAGTGATTACAAGTAAGGAGGCATAAAAGTCAGAATTGGTTACAAGAAAATAAAAGTAAATGCAACTAATACCTAAGCTAAGTGAATTCAAAGCAAAAGTCTCTCCTACCACATGTTCTAGCAGTCTGACTGGTTGAATTCCTTTCTGCCAGGATCCCTCCCTAGTCCAGTGAGGATTATTTTGTCCTTCAAGTGTTGTTGTTGTCATGAGTAGAGATGAAGGGAGAGTTGATTTGGGGTGTCTGTTCCCCATTCTTTATACTTTTTCCTCTTCTTTGAGAATCGTCTCCATCTGGGCTTCAGGAGACAGAAAGTCTGTGGTGGACAGGAACCTCCAGCTGTTTCTTTGCCAAAATGTAAATTTCTCACTCGTGCCCTTTTACCTACCAAAGAATGGCCGCTTAACCAAGTGATAGTCCATTTGATTTCATTGAAACTTGGCTGAGGCATCAGTTTGCCTTTTGTCTCTGAGGGACTGGTTTGTGATTGTGTCCCCAGATTTAGAATACATCTTGGTAACATCATAGAGTAGAATCATATAACTTTACATAAAATGTTGCCACACATATTTTACCTGGACAGTAATGATCAGCAAATGTTTTTCAAATGATACCTCACAAGGCATGCTTTGTACAAAATTTATCATAGTCCTGTAAAAGGGGTGGACATAGGGATACAGACTGTCACAATTACTCATTTTCCTATTTAATTAATTAAAACCTCACCTGTTGATTAAAATGAAACTGCCACAGAATTTCTGTTTGGTCTCATCAATGGATTATAGAACACAGAAACGGCAGTAATTAGGTCTAGCTTGCCACAGAGTTCAATGCAAACAAATGCTCTGACCTCCCTGTAACTTTGTTTGGTTTCTCCTTATATCAGCCATACTGTTGGCTGATGTCATACAGAATCTTACTCTACTTACATGTATGTCTTGGACCCCACTAAAAGATTTGGGGTCTGATTGGTCATTGCCTGGCATTTGGTATCATTGTTTACACCTGGTAGAGATAAAATGCTACCTTTCTGCTCTGATAGTGTTTTGCACCAACTTTGCACAGGCATGATGACTGTGCAAGGGTAGGGCAATGGAGACTCAGGCCCCTAGTTTCCTTTGAACAATTACTGATGTTTAATGTCCTTCTGACTCATCAGTTGCCTGTGGGCCTTCTCTTCTTGTTTTACGAAGATCCAGAACGGGGACCCTTAACCTGAGAGGATAGAGTGACATCAGCAACTCTGGCTCTTAGGACACTGGGCTTCAAGGCATCCAGACTGGCAGCATTAAGAGCAAAAGAATGAGCTGACTTTGTTGAGATACTGCAGTTCTCTCATGTTACGTTATATGATACGTATCCAAAGTGCTCTTGACTCAGAGACACTACCTGAAGCTCCTTTGGGGGACGGAGTAGTCATTGGCACTGTTAATTTTGAGTATTATACAATCATCTTCTGGGGTCAAATCAAGGAATTCCTTCTGCTTGCATTTGAGAAATCTGCCTAAATAGGCGGTTGGATGTAATCAACCTGCTCTTCCATTACCTGACTTTCTTGTTGACTGCCACCGTGCATATCGCACTGAGTGCACTGAACAGTGAAAATAACAGGGCATAGCTTAACCAGTTATAAAAAGAGCATGGTCTGATGCTAACTGGTGCTGAGCCCTTTCTGGGCTGGGACAGGTCCCTCAGCACCTTGCAGAATAGTCTCTTTCTGTTCAAGTTGCATGACATAAATGAAGATTGTCAGACTCTTTGAGATGCGCTGTCCTTCACATGGGACTGGCTCAGATACGTGTACAGTGCACTGACTGGAAACGATACCACTCGCTCATTCGTCTTCCTCACTTGTCGTTTATATTCTGCTCTGTCATTTATTTTCATTTTCTCACACCCAGAAGAGATCCGCTGCATTATGCAAAAGAAAGGTGATCCAAATGTTTTGCCTAATGGTTAATAAAGATGTAGAAGACATGAGAATATTTGGATTTCTCATGCACATCTCCTCAGTGCAGAAGCCAGCTAGGAGAACTCATAGATGAACTCCAGAACATCAGCCACATGAACAGTTGTGTATAAAGGACTTGCTTGGGCCTGTTTGAGCACAGTCCCATGTTGGGGTGCAGAAAACAGATGCATTGCCCTAGTGAGCACTCCAGGAGATTTTATGTCTTCTGGAACTTCCAGAAATTTGATGGAACTTGGCTGCTGCTTCATCTTCTGGCAGAATGCAGTTTGCTCCTGTTTGCACCCTGCCAGAGCTGGGTCACCTCCACTGACCAACGTGGTCAGTCCCATGATCTTTGGAGCGTCAGGCAGATACCTTTGAGGTCCTTTGAAGGAGGCAAGATCATGACTCTTGCCTCATGGACCACAGTCCTACCAGTGGCACCAGCCTTGCACCCAGTGATGGTAAGAACCGTCCATTCATATACACACACACACACACACACACACACACACACACACTCACGACTGTCCTGTGTATATTGCCACTAGAATGTTGCCATCCAACAACTAGGGTGAAATCCTTGCCCCCTGACATCATAAGAACATAAGAATGACCATACTGGGTCAGAACAAAGGTCCATCTAGTCCAGTATCCTGTCTTCTGACAGTGGCCAATGCCAGGTGCCCCAGAGGGAAGGAACAGAACAGGTAATCATCAAGTGATCCATTCCCTGTCACCCATTCCCAGCTTCTGGCAAACAGAGGCTAGGGATACCATCCCTGCCCATCCTGGCTAATAGCCATTGATGGACCTATCCTCCATGAACTTATCTAGTTCTTTTTTGAACCCTGTTATAGTCTTGGCCTTCACAACATCCTCTGGCAAGGAGTTCCACAGGTTGATTGTGCGTTGTGTGAATAAATACTTCCTTTTGTTTCTTTTAAACCTGCTGTCTATTAATTTCATTTGGTGACCCCTAGTTCTTGTGTTATGAGAAGGAGTAAATAATACTACCTTCTTTACTTTCTCCACACCCATCATGATTTTATAGACCTCAGTCATGTCCCCCCCTTAGTCGTCTCTTTTCCAAGCTGAAAAGCCCCAGTTTTATTAATCTCTCCGGTGACTTCCAGACTTGAATGCCCAGTGACTTCAATGTGGAATGGATTTTATCCCTTGTTACTAGTGCTTTCTTTTAACAAGGTTTAGTGACTCAGCAGTAGAAGTGTGAATAAGCCGTGACTTCTCCTAGAGAAAATATAATCAAAAGGAGAGAAAGAGTCTTCCTGGGGCCAGACATGTTTCTTTTTGTTTGCTCTAGCACTTAGGGGTAGGGATTTTCAAAAGCACCTATGTGATTTAGGAACACAAATCCCATACGTCAAGGAGACTTATATTTCTACTTCACTTAAGGCACTTTTGAAAATCTCATCCTCTAGGTGAGGAAATTCCATTTGCTTCCAGGTTAAATTCTGGGTAAAGAAAGCAAACAAACTTTGTTCATTGGAAGGAAGGGTCAAGACATTTTCTTTGATCATCCACTCTCTGGAAATAAACTGCATCTATGACCATTTGAATGCCTCACACCCTGTGGTGGTTCTTTTGTTTACCTTCCACCACTGTGGTAAGTCTGTCACTTTCAGCCCATGTTTCATTTGTGATATTGTTTTGTTGCTGTCAGAAAAAAATGAGTGGGTAAATAGATATTGTTTTGTTGCTGTCAGAAAAAAATGAGTGGGTAAATAGTTGTGAGAAGAGGCTGTGAAGAGGTAAAATGTTGAAAGGTTTATTTTCAAAAGGTTTTGATTAACAGAAAAATGTACAGAAAGCAAATCAATTCTTTGAGGTGAAAGAATGACAAAATGGCTGCCCTCCGCTTTCTTGTCTTCCGTATAGAAGTCAGCTAAAGAAAACTAGTGTGTGAATTGCAGCACATCACCCACCTGCGCTGTTGTTTAATCCTTATAAAACACAGTGTTGTCAGCCCACTGGCAGAACAACAATGAATTGCTTTGTCATGTGGGGGACATGGCTCTGGGCGTACATTTTAGGTCCTATTGTTAAGCTCCGAGGTGTCAAAAGCAACTTTTTTTCAGCTGTCACTTCTATCCTATTTCAGTGCCTGGGGGGAAAAGCCGTGGGATGTGTTACTCATTGGCCCCTCTATCTGCAGGTCCCAGGAGCTAAGAGCATTTGTGTCAACAGTACTTGCATACTCCACTACAACCACACATTTATAAAATAGCGATCTGGGGTAGGTGATGATCCTTCTTATGCCTTGCATATCTCAGCTTCACGTCGGGTTTCAGTCTGAGATAATACTGAGTGATCATGGCATATCATCTATTATATTTAGCTCCAAAGAACCCCGGACAGGTCTAACTCCACTATAGACTGCAGCAGCTTCATGATTTTGGAGACTTCCAGTGCCAATGACATCCCTTTCCCCTCTGTCTTGCTCCCTGCAGAACCCGATATAAGAAGTCTCTCTTTCGGTGTGGAGAAGTATTTGTTGTTGTTATATATTATTTGTGTTACCATAGCACCTAGGAGCCCTAGTCATGGATCAGGACCTCATTGTGCTAGGAGCTGTACAAACATGGAACCAAAAGACGGTCTATGCGCAAAAGTGCTTACCATGTAAGTGTAACACAAGAGTCACAGATGGATACAGACAGTCAGGGAAATATAAGAAAACATCAGCATGATAGAGAAGTGGTCGTGGCACCACAGCAGCCTAACCATTGTCAATTTTTTGTAGATATCATGTTGTTCTTTCCCTTAGATTTTGTGGGAACTCTTGCCACAATATTTGGTGCTACATTTTCACAGAGGGCTACACATTATTTGTATAACTATATCAGATAGTTAAAGTGGTCCAACCCTCTACTGTGGATGCAGTTATACCAGTACAAAGGTGCATACCTGTATGAGAATAAGCTATACCAATAGAAGTACATTTATACCAGTATGAGTATGACTACACTAGGGTTGGACCACTTTAACTTTATCCGTTTTGATATAGTTATAGCGTTAACTGCACAAAAACTGCGTAGACACCAATCGTAGGAAAATTCATTTTGAATTTATTTTTCCAACATATTGGGTATGGTCTCATGATTCCATCTATTTATGCTTCAACAAACATCTTTGTTTTGGCCTTTGAAGGAAGAGTGCTCTTTCCAGTTAGATTTGCGCTCCCTTGTGCTCCTCTGGCAGTAACTGGGGAAAAGGTGCAGCATGGGGTCATATCACACCCCTGCTATTATTTAAAATGTCTATTGCAGTAACATCTAGATGCCTCAACTGAGATTAGGCCCACCTTGTGCTAGGTGCAGTGCTTACATGTAGGCATAGATCGACCCTGAGCCAAGGCGCTTGCCAGATAAATAGACAGGACAGACGAAGGATGAGAGAAAAGGAGTATTATTATCCCCCTGGTACAAAGGGGGTACTGAGGCACAAAGAGATTGAGTGACTTGCTCAAGGCCACACAGGAAGATTGTGGCCAAACTGGGAATTACAGCCAGGTCTCCTGAATTCCTGTCTGCGAGATCATTCTTCCAATCTTTTCTAATATGATTCCTTTTCGAGGCTTTCCTCTTAGTGGTTGTTACTCTTTACTATTTTCTAAGGCAGATTAATTAGCCACATACTTTGTTGACCTGTGCAGATCCAGACTGGGTCCCAAGTGTTTACATTAGCACAAATTTGCAAAAATGCGGATGCTGCAGCTTTGAATTAAGCAGAAATGTATCCGTGGCAAACCCACTTTCTTTGGAATTGCCGGATAATACCAGTTTCCCTCAAAAACTGCAGGATCCTAGACAATCCAGGCAATGCACATGGCACAGTTTTTACATAACACAATTTTTACTGAAAATCTTGAATTCACATATTATATCGATTTAAATATAATAGCTAAACAGCCTGTCTGTTAATAATGCTTCATAGCGAAAGCATAAATCTTTAGATAGGATTTTTCATTACAGAACAGACTGGATAGTCTTTAAAAGTGCTTTTAGTGCAGTTAAAACACATTAAGGGCCTATCTGGTCAATGGGTTCGGTAGAGGCAATATTAACTGCTATAAGCACTCTAGAAACCAAATGGATAGTGCTAGAGTAGCGTGATGGGGTGTACAAAGCCCACACTGGGCCCAAAGGGGTTAAAGGACAAAATGGGGCCCAGGTAGCTCTGCCCCTCCAGGCTTGCAAACCATGCTCCAGCTGGAGAGGAAGCTTAAAAGGAAGCCACTCAGCTCAGAGCAGGGGAGAAGATCGACTGACCTATCTACTTACCCTAAGGGCTCCTGAACAAGGACACCGAAAAAGCCTCCCTGTGAGGCTGAACCCATTTGGGGATGAAGGTGTAACTGTTTTTTCTTTCCTTTTGTTATCTTATATTGGACTGGGAGACTTTGGGATGGTAGGAAGTGACCCAGGGAGGCAGCTCTGGGGCACACTGTTGTGTCTCACAGGGCCCTGGGTTGGAGCTCAATGGAGTGGGAAGGCCTGACTCCCCTACCAACTGCCCTTGTTGCGGGAGGGCATAAATCTCTAGTAAGGGATGTTGAAAACCCTGAGGCAAGGATAAGCCACATACAAGGGATAGGATCTGGACTAAAGGCCCTTCCTGTTGGGAGGTGAGAGATTGGAAACCGAGTGCACTACCACTAGGCTACCTACAAGTAGACAGACATTAAAATCTGGTGAAGAATTATAAACTGTGGGGGAGAATTACAAGAGCACCCACTGGATTTAATAGCACGTGTTTTCATGGCATCTTGTTTTCAGGCATAAGGTTCTCAAGACACTATCTGAGCTGGAATTCAGATGGGCAGAGCGCTGAGGACAATGAATGACAGGTTTACAAGGTGAAGCCTGATGCAGTAGCATTATTCTTCCTTGACTCAATGGGGTCTCCTGGACATAAGAAAAGGGGGGTTGGGGAATGCTCATTCTCAGCAGCGTGTGGAGCTACTGGAGTCCAAAGGACTTTTCCCCACAGCTTCATATTCCTGAAGTCCCAAAACAGTCTTTCTTTGCAAGGGGTTGGTGGACAGTCTCTGGGCTAGATTTTAGCCCCAAGTTTATGCCGGCGTCTGTAGTATAACCCAGCACTCACAGTAGAAAGTCTGCCTTGAGAGGGCTGGCAATGGTACAAAGCATTCCCCACCTGCCAGCCAGCAGAGCTCCAAAAGTGGGCAGCGCTAGCTGAAGAGGAGACAATAATTGCATAGCAGGTAGGTGGATGTGCTAATTCCACATGTCACTGGAGCAACCCCCACAGATGGGGCTCCTGTGAAGCAATTTACAGCGGCCTTGTTCCAAGGATAGAAACCCCTCATGTGCAGCTATGCGGGGACTAAACTGCAGACACATAACTCAGCACCAGAGTGGGAGAGGAAAAGATCCCTCTGCTTTATAGTTTCACTTCTCCTCAGTTTCTCTTTCTTATCTACAAAAACAACAAGGAGTCTGGTGGCACCTTAAAGACTAACAGATTTATTTGGGCATAAGCTTTCGTGAGTAAAAACCTCACTTCTTCGGATGCATCCGAAGAAGTGAGGTTTTTACTCACGAAAGCTTATGCCCAAATAAATCTGTTAGTCTTTAAGGTGCCACCAGACTCCTTGTTGTTTTTGTAGATACAGACTAACACGGCTACCCCCTGATACTTGACATCTTTCTTATCTGGTATTCTTCAATCAGCCTGTATGTCACCCACTATGACTGAGTGCAGGGAGCGAACGGGTGCGCCAGCACTCTGATCACTCAGATGTTAATCAGTTCCCCTGGAGAAAGCTGATGGAGGTCATTAGACAACCAGGCTGGCCGGCTGAATGGGATAAGGAGCCAATTGGCCCATCAGCCCAAGGCAGATAAAGAGGCAGGCAGGAAGTCCCAAAAGGGGAGCGAGGGGTTTAGGGCTAGTTACACCCAGAAACACAGAGGCCTCATGGAAGGGAGACATCTGTTCCCCTCAGGTACTGGGGGAGAGGGCGAAAAAGCACTGTTGGTGCTGTAAATAGACTGTTGCACGGAGGTTGTTGTGGAAATGGAGGAGGGAATTTAAAATAAAAGGATACGGTGAAGGTACAACCATAGGAGTCTGTGCAATTTCTGTGGGGAGATGGCAGGAATCATAGAATATCAGGGTTGGAAGGGACCTCAGGAGGTCATCTAGTCCAACCCCCTGCTCAAAGCAGGACCAATCCCCAACTAAATCTTCCCAGTCAGGGCTTTGTCAAGCATGCCCCATGGCATGCTGAGGCTCGTCCGGCAGCTGGACTGCCCTGGAAGTGGCAATTGAGAGACACACGGGGGAGGCCTCAGAGAGTACTGGGTGCCCGGATGATGGAGCAGACTCTGCAGCGGTTGGTGGGCCAGCAGAAGGAGCTGCAACAGAGCATGCAATCTTTCCAACCGTCACACCAGCTGGAGAGACAATCCCTGCTAGCCCAGCAAGCAGCGCAAGAGAGGAGCTTGGAGGAATTTATCAGGGAGCAAGCACAAGTGCAGCAGTTATTTCTGGTGAGTCCCAGTACGGAGAATGGGAACCAGAGCCCTGTGTAAAATGGGGCCCACTGATGACCCCGATGCTTTTCTAGTGACATTTGAGAGGGTAGCAATGGGAGCTGGCTGGGACAGAGGAATGTGAGCGCTCTGGTTCAAACCCTATTTTTGCGGCGATTCTATTCTGGGCTTCTCCATTGGCTTGCTCTGTAATTTTGGACAAGTCAGTCAATCTCAGTGTTCCCTTCTGTAAAATAGGGATAATAATGTTTGCCCACCTTTGCAAGGCTCTTCCAACTCTACAGAAGAAAAGTCTCTATATAAAGAATTGTTATTGCCAGTCTCCTCTTTTATATATATATGTGTGTGTTCTTTGTGTAGAATATGCCAATGCAGTCATCCTCTAGCTATGAATATCCAGGGGGAAAAATAGATCTGCACTTTAATGCAGTGAGAGTGCTTGAAAAGAAACAGTTGCTTTATTGCAGTGTTGACTTTGCCATGGTAAATTGCTGCATTTTCATTTTCCTATATTTATTGTGTTGAAGAGTTTACATCCCAGTAAAGTAAATATTTCCTTTTAAAGGTCACCCATTGTATTTCTCCCTCTTCAGGGATATATGACGGTTCACTTAGAGCTTTAGAATAACTCCACATAGATAAAACATTCTAACTACCTGATTCTATATTGCATCTGAACTTTACCTATAATATAATAAATGCAGCGTTCAAACTGAAGTAGACAATGTGCTCGCCTCAGTCAGTTCATTACTTTCTCTTTAACCCTCAGTTTCCTACTGTTCTTCTGTATCGGAAATACAGCATCTGGCATCAGGGGCAAAATATTAATCTAAATTGTAGGAGAATAATTGCTTCCATAAATCAAATCTGCAATGTCTAATGAAGCTGAAGGGATTTTACGTGGCATCAGTGTTTATTTTAGCTTAAACTGGGATAAGCACCCGACTCTCTTTGAATTTCAATGGGTGTTGGGTATCTAACTAAAGAATCCCATCCCCAATGTATACTATCCCCCGTGCTTAAGGAAAATTATTGCAAAGATATGGGCAGTAACCAGAATCGGCTGCAAAATCTACACAATTTCAGCTTTCAGAGTAGCAGCCGTGTTAGTTTGTATCCGCAAAAAGAACAGGAGTACTTGTGGCACCTTAGAGACTAACAAATTTATTAGAGCATAAGCTTTCGTGGGCTACAGCCCACTTCTTCGGATGCATAGAATGGAACATATATTGAGGAGATATATATACACACATACAGAGAACATGAACAGGTGGGATTTGTCTTACCAACTCTGAGAGGCCAATTAAGTAAGAGAAAAAAACTTTTGAAGTGATAATCAAGATACAATTTCAGCCTGCATCTAGACAAATTGCGTACCATATTGTGTGCCTATGAGTAACCTGTATTGATTACTGGGCATGGTTTTCTATAAATGAAGTTGAATCAGCACTGCAGTAGGGCACTCGTGTTTATGACTAAAACATGATGTAAAATGGCTTGTTTGTAAGAGGGCTTTGTGGTGTTTCTCAATCCATTCTAAGTGCTTTACAACAAAAAAACAGTTTCAATCAACCTGTCAAGTTTAATCATTTGCAGCAAAACACCTCTGCAGTTATAACCTCTGACATTTTCTAGGCTGATGTAAAATGGGGTGAATCTATCCCTAAATGTAAACACAGTGGGATTTATTAATCAGAAACTATCATTCTAAGGGTAAGTCCCAAGGGCTCCATATCTTTCTACTTCTCATCACCGCCCAAACTTACTGCTCATTCGTGATCATTAAGTGCTGTAAGCAAGAGCCAGGCTGGGGAGAGAGATGTCTACTGGAGAACTAATTTACCTGTGCAATGTTTAGAAATTACAGTGATTCATAAACAGTATCATTATTTTTTTATTAATTGCCCAAGAACTCAGCTTAGTATCAGTCTGTTCAGGCTTCATTTACCACCTAGTTTACACTGGGTATGCTCAGAGGTTTAAAACTGGTCCCATATTAGCATTGCATCATCTTATTTATCTAGCATCGCCCATGCTAGGAATACAATGCCAATCATAGCAATGTAGCACTGGAAGGGATCTTGATAGGTCATCTAGTCCAGTCTCCCCATGCTGAGACAGGACTAAGTATTACCTAGACCATCCCTTATCCCCTTACACCAAATAGGTAGAGAGCAGATTCTAGTTTCTTCTTCACCCACTCATATGAACGTTCAAGTCATATCCCTTCCTAGGCTGTGTCTAAATTAACCTTCCCCCGCCTTAAAATTCACTCTTGCAACTCCACCAATGCTAGTGTAGACCAAAATGCAGGCAGCTGCGAGTATTTTAAGCACTGGCTCACTTAAGAGCAGGTATAGACAACATGGTGCTAGAATTCCCAGCTCCTTGTCTCCACTAGTGCTCCCCGCAGGGCTAACACTGTTAGCAATGATGGGAAATTCTAGAGGAGGAATCCTAGAGTAAGCAAAGCTCTGAGATCCACTGAAAAAGCACAAGAGCCCACTGATGTGCACATGTCATGGGATAACGATTCGCCAAAGCTGATTGGCAGCAAGCCAGCTGGAGACAAGCCACAAAGAGCTGTAAAGAACAGTATATGTCTCGAAAGTAATATGCATTGAGGGTGCCGTGCCCTTACTCAGGAGGGAAGGCTCTCCCTGCATTACCTAGCTTCTTGCTCCGACAGGATAAGGTATTTGAAAATGCTGAAACAAACCGTGGGGCAGAGAGCCAGCTAATGTACATTGGCATAGCTCCCCTGAAATCAATGGAACTAGGGCTGATGGGGTCGGGGAGGGAGAAGGAGTAGGATACAGTTCTACTAAGGGACCCTAAAACATCTGTGTAAATAAAGTAAAATGGGAGGAGTGGGGCGCCAGGATCATGACATACCAAGGCCCCACCGTTTTCTCACCAGGCACAGAACCAAGCTAGCTTTACACCAAACTGAGGACCTGGACCCAAGTTTGTAAAGAATTTTACACAGCTGTATAGCAGCTGAGTAAATCAGGCAGAAAAAATAATGAGGGGCTGTAAATGAGAATTGGTTCTTCCCCAAGTTCCCCTATTGCATCGATCCATACTGAGACCCCCACACAATGGAGAGAGAAGCTTCCAGTCCATGTTCAGGTCATTACTAGGGCCAACAGACCAGGAAGAGAAACCCTATTCCAAGCCCCTTGTGGCACTGAAAATCCCAGAAACACTTTCTGACTTTTGTACCCCTGATTGTTATACAGGTGTTTGGGCCTGATCTCATGGTCCTTTGACTTCAGTAGCTTTAGGTCAGATCTTTGGTGTCAAGTAGAGCTTGTTGGGAAATTTTTGACGGAACAGTTTTCCACTAGAAAATTCAGTTTCATCACAATCTAAATATTTAGCGGGAACCTTGATTTCAATGAAATTGTCTATGGGAAGAGTAAAAATGAATCATTCTAACTTTCTCATTTCATTCCTGTAATGCTGAAACATTTCATTTTGACTGTCATTTTGATTCATTTAGACTTTTTTACATCATATAATACAGTATTAAAATTAATATTTTATATTCATATATATTGAGTATCTATAGCATTTAATATTTTACATTATATTACAGTGTTTCCATATGATGTGTTCACCGTTTCAAAACACAACAAATTCAACGGTCCCGAATTGGAATGTTCATTCCATGGAAAATTTCAGAATTTTGGCGGCTTGTTCTGATTTGGGACAAAAACAAATTTTGACATGTTGGAATTTCCCGTGGAATGGAAGTTCCATTCTCTGACCAGCTTTAGTGCCAACCCAAACAGTGAGCTGTGCCCTAGGTACATGGTGAGGAAGGAGTCAAGGGGCAGGTCTACACTACAGCCGGGATCAACACTCTGAGATCGAGCCAGTGGCGGTAGATTTAGTGGGTCTAGTAAAGACCCACCAAATCGACTGTAGATCGCTCTCCAGTCGACCCCTGTACTCTACCCCCGACAAGAAGAGTAAGGTAAGTTGATGGGAGATTTTCTCATGTTGACCCTGCGGTGTAGACCCTGTGGTAACTCGACCTAAGGTACGTCGACCCCAGCTACGTTATTCAGATAGCTGGAGTTGCGTAGTGTAGGTCGATTTATCACGGTAGTGTAAACATAGACAAGGAGTCCTCCACTTGGGCTACGGAGCAGATGTTTTATGGAGGATACTTCAACTTCCTCTGACCACTTGCCTGTCTTCCTCACTCCCACATAATCTCTGCACGTGGCTGTTCAGGGAGTGACTCCTCAGGGCACTTCACTCTAGGCACACAGCCCATCCAAATTCAGTGCAGTGGAATCACAGTGGTTCTGCCTCCAGGAGAACCTGTGTGGGCTGGGGCTGGATTGGCCCCTACAAGGACACCAGGATTGCTTTAGTCACTATCACAGAGGTCTTCTTTGGAAGCAGAAGGATCCTTGATGTGTCTCTGCCATGGAGCTCATAATCCCTAGAATGCTCCCTATTTTTTTTGGTGAAACCTGTTTACTGCTGACAGCGAGCATCCCCAAAATGTCTGCTGTCAAACTGAATATTCACCATGCCATTAAGCCAGGCATTTGCATCAGCTGGGCCCATGGATGAATTTCTTGCAGTCGAGCCTTAATGCTGGTGTGAATTGCCCAACCATCCAAAACACCAGGTGGCACTGCCCACCCAGCCGCTACTCCGGGATATATTGGAAACGTCTACATTTTATGTGACCCATCACAGGATGTTAGCCTCCCTCAGACAGGGATGTTGCGATGTGTTCACTGTTTGAGATTGATGTAAACAGAATGCTGTGCCAGTTGCTTGGGGGCTGGCTTTTCAGTCTCCTCTCTGAGATGGATTTCTTCCTGCCTTAGGATGAAAAGAAAGCAAGACAGCCTCAAGGGAGAGCATAGCTAATGTACAAGCATGAAGGTCATACATTTCCCCCCTTATATAACAACAATCCTTTGTAAGTTGCAGAGGATACGTAAGCAGCTGTCTGATTTTCTTACATATTCGTAAGCAGATAGAGCTTGATTCAGCAGCAAATATCCTTGGCCTTCTGATCCCTGGAAGCCTATGGCTCCTGGCTCAGCGGAGCTGATTTATGCAGAGGAAAGGTCGTCCCATTGCAGAAGAGTCGCTGGGAAAGATGCAGGAGGGAGGGGGAAGGACTAGATAGATTAATATGAAAGGACGTTTAATCCAAACCAGAGTTTAACGCACTGCCATATATTGGCTGATTGCTACTTAGGCAGTTTTGGGTGGTTGGTTTGTTGCGTTCTGCTGAAATGGGAGCCAACAGTTGGGTCAGCGTCTAGCCAATGGCCTTTTGTTAGGCTTTAATTAATTGACATGTGTTAGCAAAGCAAACACCAGTGTTGCTCTCCGTGGGGCACTGCTATTGTTGTGCAGAGCTCCTTCCACCCAATGCTCATTCGTACACCTGCCTGGCTGTTGGCCCCTATAGATGAAGCAAATGCTGGCCCTCTCCACTCAGTGCAGAGGAAATGGTGTGGTTCTTCTGAGTGGAGGGCAGCAGGCAGGGAGCCCCCCCCCCAGGGGAGGCTTCTGTGCCCCCATGTGCACTGCAGGGGCTCAGTCTGTGTGAGCTTGGAGGAGTTTGCACTGGGGGACCTATCCATGACTCTGTGAATCAAGCAGGAACATTTCCTCTCCTCAGCAGCTTAAAAGGTGCATTTCTAGCACAGGCTCATGGCCTGGGAAGGGGATGAGCCTCCCATTCACTCCTGTGCTCCCTGGAGCACCCCTGTTTGCAGACGCTGTGATCTGGGGCCTTATGGCCCACTCCTGCCATCCTTAGTCTGTACCCCTATTGGCTTCAGTGAGAGTATTGTCTGAGCGAGGACTGAGCCCATCTTAAATACGTAATGGCTAGTTTTTATAGACAGATGCTATCATTTATTGGCTGTCAAACTCTTAGGGCCAAAGGCTGCCCTGATTCATCTTTTCCATTTGAGTGGCATAGGGTGTAAAGCCAGGGCAGAAATTGGTCCCCAAGATGGTTCTTGCTTGACAGTTTACTGAAAGGAGCTGCTCTGTCCTGCCTTGCCATTGTGAGGAGGAGAGGAATTGCAAACGGGGGTTTGGCCAGGGAGTTCTGCAGGTGAAGGTCTGACCTTTGGGGTGAGTTTGTGGTCTGTTGCTGTGTGCTTGTTGCTTGCCATGTGCCTGCTTGATTGAAGTTTAGAGTGTGGCCTGCTTGCTGTATGCTGAGCCTACCGGAGCCTTCCTAACGAGGCTCCAGCCTTCAGTCCTTTGATCCTGGATCCCTTGACAAGGGGATGGGGCTAACTCGGGAGAACAGGGTTAGAAAAGCCAGCTTGTAAGCAACTAGAGGAGCCAGTGAACAGGGGAGTTTTGCGAGGGAGCGTGAGAGCTGGACACACCTAATAAACAGTATATCCAAGTAAATAGGAGAAGATAGAAGTTGATAAAGTACAGGTAGGAACAGAAAAGAAACAGTCAAACAAGAGTCCCATTCAGTTACATCACATGAAAGCAGACAACTAAATATTGACAAATTTTATAATGCTTGTATACAAATGCAAGAAGTCTAAATACTACGGGCAAGTCTACACTCAAGCGCTACATCAGTGCTGCTGCACTCAAGAAAGAGATCTTGGAGTCATTGTGGATAGTTCTCTGAAAACATCCACTCCGTGTGCACCAGCAGTTAAAAAAGCAAACAGAATGTTAGGAACCATTAGGAAAGGGATAGATAATAAGACAGATAATAGCATAATGCCACTATATAAATCCATGGTACACCCACGTCTTGAATACTGTGTGCAGATATGGTCGCCAAATCTCAAAAAAAGATTGGAATTGGAAAAAGTACAGAGACGGGCAACAAAAAAGATTAGGGGCATGAAACAGCTTCCATATGAGGAGAGATTAAAAAGACTGGGATTATTCAGTTTAGAAAAGAGACGACTGAGGGGAGATACGATAGAGGTCTATAAAGTCATGAATGGTATGGAGAAAGTGAATAAGGAAGTGTTATTTACCCCTTCACATAACACAAGAACTACGGTTCACCCAATGAAACTAATAGGCAGCAGGCTTCAAACAAACACAAGGATATACTTTGTCACACAATGCACAGTCAACGTCTGGCACTCATTGCCAGGGGATGTCGTGCAGACCAAAAGAATAATGGAGTTAAAAAAAGAATTAGATAAGTTCCTGGAGGATAGGTCCACCAATGGCTATTAGCCAAGATGGCCAGGGATGCAACCTTACGTTCTGGGTATCCCTAAACTTTTGATTGCTGGAAGCTGGGACTGGATGACGGAATGGGTCACTCAATAAATTGCCCTGTTCTGTTCACTTCTTCTGAAGCATTGGGCACTGGCCATTGGATACTGGTCTAGATGGACTATTGGTCTGACCCAGTATGGCCATCCTTATGTTATGATATTATGTAATTGAGTAAAATGGCCAGTGCTTCATGGCAGTTATTTGCAGCCCTCTGCCTTTCCTTCCAGCTGGATTAGTGCTTCCTCTGAGCAATAAACCCTCTCTGAGCACTAATTTTCAATGTGTCATGCTTGAATCAGGCAGAAAAATAAAATAGTGATGATGTTCTACAGACTTGAGAGGTAGTAGGAGGCCCCACCTTTCCTTCTCAAGTCAGCAGTAGAAGCCAGGTTGTGTCTTTTGGTTTATAATAAAAGCTAATACCTTCCTAAACTAGATTGAATGGAAGGGGATCTGATCTCAGGTAGAGGTGAGTTCAATGGATTTACTCAATAAATTATAATTATGGAGATATCCTATCTCCTAGAAGGGACCTTGAAAGGTCATTGAGTCCAGCCCCCTGCCTTCACTAGCAGGACCAACTACTGATTTTGCCCCAGATCCTTAAGTGGCTCCCTCAAGGATTGAGCTCACAACCCTGGGTTTAGCAGGCCAATGCTCAAACCACTGAGCTATCCCTCCCTGAGTAATCAAGATCAGAATCTGGCCCCACTGGAAGCAATGACAGAAAAACCCAGCTGGGTGATATAATACAAACCCCTGCCAAGCTTTTAAAAATGTATCCAGTGTAATTTTGAATGGCTCAGATTTCTGAGATGGTGTTTCTGGGCCAAGTCCTCACCTGGTGAAAATCAGCCCGGCTCCATTATCTGCAAGCTACTGTGGCATGACACAGATTTACAGCTTACCTAAGGATCTGGCTCTCTGTCATAAACTCCTTCCCTGTCCAAAAAGGCAAGTAAAGGCAAATATACCCAGGGCAGGTCTATACTACAGCCTAAGTCGATATAACTTACTTCACTCTTGGGTGTGAAAAGTTCCCTCTCCCCCAATAAGCCTTGCAAGTTTCATGCTGTCCACACCGGCACTATGTTGGTGGGAGACACTCTTCCGCCAACATGGCTTCCGCTTCTCACTGAGGTGGAGTAATTATGCTGACTGGAGAGCTCTCTCCCGTCGGCATAGCACATCTTCACCGTCTTCATAGCTGCACCGATGTAGCACTGTGGTGTAGACTTGCCCTTATTTGCAAGCAAGTATGAGGCAAAACCCTAGAGCTGAACCCTTTCAACTTCTGAGAAGTTTTGAATGCAGCTCGAGCCCATGTCTAGTTACAAGTCATCCCTTCTGATTCTGCATTTTATAAGTGTTTGGTGCTTAACGGCAGTTGAAGCGTGCCAGGTAGAAAATACAAATGAATTAATTTCTCTGTAGGGAATGCAGTGAGGATCCATCCATGCTCCTATACAAGAGAGTGACTAATAGCCCAGGAATAGAACATCACCTTGAACAATCCACGAGCACTCTTCTGTTTGTAAGACTCACCAGCCCTGATGAAAGATTGCTGGCGAGAACACTAATACAAAAGCATTTGAGGGGATTGACATTTAAGCACAAATCTGCAGAGGGCAGCAAGTTTAACCCCAGTATGTGTTCCCTATTTGCTGTCTTGCAGGCTCCCGGGCAGAACAAACACAAATCCTTGATCTGAAGCCTCGACAAACACACTCGCAGCTAAAATGGCAGAAGAACTTGATATGCGCAATGAGTTGGAAGAAATGCAGCGGCGTGCTGACCAGCTGGCGGATGAGGTAAAACCAATGGCAAACGAGGAGGGTGGAAACACTTGAGGTTCTTCTGTCTACCCACAGGCTATATCCAGAAACGTGCACAGCTGTAGCAAAGTGCTTTAGCAGCTGATTCTGCTTTACACTCGTATAATTTGACTGGACTGAATTCTGCTGTCACAGACACTAGTATCAATACACTGAAGTCAATGGAATTACTGTGGATTTACACTGTGTCAGTGACAGCAGAATTAGGTCCATCTTCTTAGACATTTTGGGCTGAGACCTCTGTGGAAAGGAGAGGAAAGGGGTAACTTGGAATAAAAAATGAGTCATGGTGATTCTGGAGCAGATAGGTACAAGGACCATGGGCCTGAGTATCAAACTCCCACCCTATCTGTCCAAGAGTCATTTAGACCATTAGATATCATTAGAGGCCAGTCATGGCAGATGTGTGTTTATCTGTGTGAGTCTTTGCCCATCATACTGATCATCTTTGGATGAGTTTGTCTCTGATATTAGGATCAATATCAGATAAAATGATCTTAGGGAGAGAAGTTGCCATTTAATTTCTTTGGAGGCTCATCTAATTTGCCAAGCCTAAGTGTAAGCAAAAACTATCAAATCAGTTAGCTAGGAAATTTTAATTGGAAACCACAGAAGTCATTTTTATACTAGTGTAGCAGTGGTTCCAAGCGTTAATGGAACCAGTGGAGAGGACTATGTGGAAGACCCATAACTGAGAGTTGAGGATGTCACAAGCACATTGCACAGGGGATGAATTTGAGGAAAAGCAGGTACTGAAACAGCGTTAACCTGAATGGCTCTGTTAACTTGAGGGTTTGCACTTCCACCTTGAACTCTTTAGTGTGGAATCTGCCATATTGCTGAGGAGGAGAAAAAAGATCAATTGGGGGAAAGGGGAACTCAATGAAAACCAAAAATATTAAGGGTGAGGTTTCCAAAGTGCTTTAAGCTGACCTATCTCTTCTCCCACTAATGTCAGCGGAAAAGCTCTCACCAACTTCAGAGGAAGCAGAGTTAAGCTAGGTCTACACCACAGCCTATGTCAGCACAACCGATGTAAGTGTGCTTGTGCGCAGCACTATCTCGGCAAGAGAGCTTCTCCCACTGACACAGCTTCTGCCACTCCCGGAGGTTGTTCTATTAGGCTGACATCGGCGTGGAGCATCTTCACCAGATGCGCTGCATTGGTGCTGCTGCAGCGCTGTGCATATAGACGTGGCCTTAAACCAGTGTTGAGCCATTGATGTCAATGGGTTTTGGATTAGGCTCTTAGGGCCCAGTTCTGCACTTGCTTATTTCTGTATTTATTTATTTAGACTGATCAAAATGCAATGAAATAACAAAATCCACCCCCCCCCCACCAGGACTAAGAACTCTGCCCCTCTCCCATTAACCCACTCCAGCCTAAACCTTCTTCAGACGCTTGGGGAAACATACGTCTAGCACCATATCTTGTAGGTCAACAGGCTCAGGAATACGAAAAAAAATCCCAGCATCAAGGGTCCCTCCTTGAAAATGCCCCGCCACCCATCTGCCCAAGGGTCGGTTAGCTCAAGTGCTCCAGCTGATCTCAACTGCCAAGGTATTGGTGGTGGAAAAAATGGGAGCGATACTTGAGTGAGTGAAGGCGGAGTTAGGATCTAAGGGTATGTCTACACTGAAAAGAAAAACCTGCAGGACCGAGACTCAGGGCCCGGGTCAACTGACTCAGACTTGCAGAGCTAAAAATAGCCGTGTAGACGTTTGGTCTTGGGCTGAAGCCCAGGCTTTGAAACCTGGCAAGGGCGGAAGGTCTCAGAGCCCCGGCCCCACCTTTAGATGGAGAAGGAGGGCAAGGCTAGGACTATACGCCTCTTCTGGGAGCATTCATCACTGGCAGCAGTGGAGAGTGCTAGCTGCAGAATTCCGGCTGCCTCCCAGGCCAGAGTGCTGGAGAAACGCCGTCTTCCCTCCTAGCACTCCCACACTGGGATAGCTGTAATCCGGCTATTAGAGGGTGGGGAAAGAAGCACTCAAAGTCTTCTGTATGAGGCTATTCATGGCGTTTATACACGCCTGCACACTAGTGACGGAAACGGCATTTGCCAAATCTAACTTGCTTTTCTCCCGTTTTTTTTCCCAGTCACTTGAAAGCACCCGTCGTATGTTGCAGCTTGTTGAAGAGGTAAGGACTTACACTTTACCCTCCCTTCCTTTGTAGATGTTTGTGTCGGGCTTTCCCATACCTCTAAATGCCTGAGCCACCTGCCAATACTTCACACACCAAGGGCATCTCCATAGGTTTTTGTGACCATCTAAAATGGGGCACTTTCGAAAGGTGAGAAAACAGCCAATTGCTTGCCCAGTGTTCCTGGGAATTAGTCCAGACAAGATGTGGTACAGCCATTAATAAAGCTGATCAAGCAGTCGAAAGACTCAACTGAACTGCAGGCTAGCTACTCTAGTTAATGGGGAACTATATTCGGTCCATATTTTAATTCTGGTTGAATTGAAATATTCAAGATAAAGCAATGAAACACCCTTTGTACATGACTCTGGTCAGTCATCATGGGCCCGATACACACACACTGGCATCGAGCTTCAGGGAGCCGATAAACTCCACAGAAGTCAATGGGGAGAAATACGGTGTTGTGATTGGCTCCTTATCTATCTGTTCATCCATTTCGGGTCTTTATAGAGCCCCAGTCACCGCAGAATCTAGGCGATGCTTCTTTATCTTCTCCGATAACGTTGTTAATAGGGGGTGTTAGGGTTTGTGAAAGATGGCAGATTGAAAGCCCTGGAGACAGAAGGCCTCTGATCATCCACAACACTGGGAGTGGTAGTGGAGGCTTGCTCAGTCTACCCTGCTAATATGCCTCAGTCCTTACCAGGTAGGACCCTTCTGGGAGGGAGAAGGTAGTTCAGTCGGGTGCCGATTCACCCTAATCGCGGTGGAGGTTTCGGTAATCTGGGACATTGGATTCATGCCATCAATCAGCTATCAGGTCCCCTGGTCAATTGACCTATGATTTCAAACAAGGCTGTTAGACTTTGTTTATGGCCCTCAGATATTTAATAAGTCATCAACCTTGACATTGCAGGGCACCTTCGAGCCTGATTTGCATCGACTACAATGGGAGTTCCAAGCAAACACAAAGGGAGGGAAATAGCCTTGAGTCACACGTTTATAAACTGGCATAAGCCCCAGCCTTCATTTCCTACCCTCATTGAAATCAACGGTGGTTTGCCTTTGACTCCAGCTCAAATGGAGTTGGGCCTTGTATTGTGAAGTCCTACACCTACTGATCAGTAATCACAACAGCTATAATTCTCCTCCTACCTACTTCATCTCTCTCTCTCTCTCTCTCTCTCGGCTTGTTCCCTCACAATTCAAGAATGCTTTTCTCTCCCCTAGCCTGAAACAACGCCACCGTAACCCACCTACCTGTCCTTCTACCACCTCCTCCCTCTGCCACTTAACTCAGTGAACATGCTTTATGCAATCAATCCCTCACCTTCCTCTTCTCTAGTTCTACCGCTGAGCCTCTCCATTCTTATTTCCAACCTTTCTACTCCACTGAAACGGGTCTCGCAAACACAGAATAACAGACAGGGCCTGCCCCAAAGAGCTTAAATAGCTGAGACAGACAAAGGACGCAGAGATAGCAAGTGATTTGTCCCAGTCAGTCAGTATCATATCTGTGTCTCTTGAATCCCAATCCAGTGACCTATCCACTGACTGTATCTTCCTGCATGTGTGGACTAGCCTATTGTGAATGCCACTGGAATGAAAATATTAAATAATAGTAATTGATCTCCATGAGAAGAAGACTGGGATTATTGAGTTTGCTGATCAGACCATATAGGAGCCCAGCACTTCCTGGAAAGAGCTCAGCAGATCACAGGAGCTTCCCATTCAGTCAAAGAATTTTCTAAATATAGCACTGGTTAGTCTGAAACATCAGGAGAAATCTCTCACAGTGATCTGAGCATCATTTCCATTAAGGTGACTACAGAAGGCCTTTCAGATTTCCTAACAGTTGGTTGGTTACTCTGACCCCATTTCCAGATATTTTTAAAATATTGCAGTATTTTAGCAAGCTAAGTTGAATAGATGTAGGGCACGTGCATTTGAACTCAAACTTGCACTACTCTGATTTAATAAGAGACAAAAATCCAATTAGAATTGGATTCAACTTGCTTCGTTGAACTTGTCTAGTGTTTAGAAATGAAAAACAAATTATAGCATTCAGTGAAAGATTCTTGATTATATTCTCTTGGTATGATAAAGCTGATATTCTCATTTAGGAAAATAAATCCATCTATATTTTTGTAGTAGTAATATACTTTATTTGTGTTATGGTAGCACCTGAGGGCCCCAGTCATGGCCCCACTGTGCTAGGCATTGTATAAACATGTAACAAGAAGACACTACTTGCCCCAGAGAACTGATTATTTTAGTAATTCTAAGTAGTATTCTAGATACCAGGGACTGAGACTTGCCCTTCCGATACCCTGTAGGGGTGCAGGGCATTCCCTTACTGCCTTGCATGGGCTATCTGCATTGCAGCATGGGACAGATAACAACCTCTGTTTGGATGCCACTCCCATCCACTCCCTGTGTAAATGGGCAAGGAGTGGCATGCACAGAATGCACCTGTCAGGGGAGATGCGCAAAGGCGAAACAGAAAGAAGGGTGTTACTGGTCTATATTTTATAACGCTCTTTGCCAGGAGCAGATTGCTACCCACCCTGGAGCAACGGCAGAAGCAGGAAGGGGACTGTGAGTGACTCTGAGATGCCATTCATTCTGTGTCTGCTCCTGGGGCAGTGCAGCTACCTTCTGGCAGGGCAGATTATAAAGTCTCGTCCATGATATGAATTGGACACTGACAATACCCACAGAACGTGTAATATATCTAACAATCAGCGATTATTTGAGCTAAGTTTGAGACACTCCATTGTTGTAAGAATGTGCTATAGATTTATATATTTTATAGTGCTTCCGTGCAGGGTTTGTGCCTCGAAAAAGCAATGAATTGGGGCAGAAGGACTGGGACTAAGCTATAGTCATGCACAATTTGGAGCCAACGATCCTTCATGTTTTCCAGTTCCCACTTTTCACCCCTGGGCTGATTAAATAATTAATACAGAATAACCCAGTAGGGAAAAGGCAATGTTTCTTCCATGGTTTCCATATGAAACCATCTTGGCCTTTAGAGAAAATCAATTATTATTATAGGGGAGGGGGGAGATGGTTTCTAGCTATAAAATAGAGGGGGAAATAAATCAACAAGATCAGTACTGCAGAAATCCCAGGAAGAAAGTGCTGAGCAGCTTATCATAGAAGATTAGGGTTGGAAGAGACCTCAGGAGATCATCTAGTCCAACCCCCTGCTCAAAGCAGGACCAACCCCAACTAAATCATCCCAGCCAGGGCTTTGTCAAGCCGGGCCTTAAAACCCTCTAAGGATGGAGATTCCACCACCTCCCTAGGTAACCCGTTCCAGTGTTTCACCAGCCTCCTAGTGAAATAGAGTTTCCTAATATCCAACCTAGACCTCCCCCACTGCAACTTGAGACCATTGCTTCTTGTTCTGCCATCTGCCACCACTGAGAATAGCTGAGCCCCATCCTCTTTGGAACCCCCCCATTTCAGGTAGTTGAAGGTTGCTATCAAATCCCCCCTCACTCTTCTCTTCTGCAGACTAAATAACCCCAGTTCCCTCAGCCTCTCCTTGTGTCATGTGCCCCAGCCCCCTGATCATTTTCGCTGTCCTCCGCTGGACTCTCCAATTTATCCACATCCTTTCTGTACTGGGGGGCCCAAAACTGGATGCAATACTCCAGATGTGGCCTCACCAGCGCCGAATAGAGGGGAATAATCACTTCCCTCGATCTGCTGGCAATGCTCCTACTAATGCAGCCCAATATGCCATTAGCCTTCTTACAACAAGGACAAACTGTTGACTTATATCCAGCTTCTTGTCCACTATAATCCCCAGATCCTTTTCTGCAGAACTGCTGCTTAGCCTATCGGTCCCCAGCCTGTAGCAGTGCATGGGATTCTTCCATCTTAAGTGCAGGTCTCTTGTCCTTGTTGAACCTCATCAGATTTCTTTTAGCCCAATCCTCCAATTTGTCTAGGTCACTCTGGACCCTATCCCTACCCTCCAGCTTATCTACCTCTCATCCCAGTTTAGTGTCATCTGCAAACTTGCAGAGGGTGTAATCCATACCATCATCCAGATCATTAATGAATTTGTTGAACAAAACTGGCCCTAGGACCGACCCCTGGGGCACTCCACTTGATACTGGCTGCCAACTAGACATTGAGCCCTGGATCACTACCCGTTGAGCCCGACAATCTAACCAGCTTTCTAGTCACCTTATAGTCCATTCATCCAATCCATACTTTTTTTATCTTGCTGGCAAGAATGCTGTGGGAGACCGTATCGAAAGCTTTGCTAAAGTCAAGGTATATCAAATCCACCACTTTCCCCATATCCACAGAGCCAGTTATCTCATCATAGAAGGCAATCAGGTTGATCAGGTATGACTTGCCCTTGGTGAATCCATGTTGACTATTCCTGATCACCTTCCTCTCATCCAAATGCTTCAAAGTGGATTCCTTGAGGACCTGCTCCATGATTTTTCCAGGGACAGAGGTGAGGCTGACCGGTCTGTAGTTCCGTGGATTCTCCTTCTTCCCTTTTTTAAAGATGGGCACTATATTTGTCTTTTTCCAATTGACCGGGGCCTCCCCGATCACCACGAGTTTTCAAAGTTAATGGCCAATGGCTCTGTAATCACATCAGCCAACTCCCTCAGCACCCTCAGATGCATTGCATCCAGCCCCATGGACTTGTGCATGTCCAGCTTTTCTAAATAGTCCTTAACCTGTTCTTTCACCACTGAGGGCTGCTCATCTCCTCCCCATACGGTGCTGCCCAGTGCAGCAGTCTGGGAGCTCACCTTGTCTGTGAAGACCAAGGCAAAAAAAGCATTGAGTACTTCAGCTTTTTCCACATCATCTGTCACTAGGTTGCCTCCCCCATTCAGTAAGGGTCCCACACTTTCCCTGACCTTCTTCTTGTTGCTAACGTACTTGTAGAAACTCTTCTTGCTACCCTTCACATCCCTTGCTAGCTGCAATTCCAATTGTGCTTTGGCCTTCCTGATTACACCCCTGCATGCTTGAGCAATATTTTATACTCCTCCCTAGTCATCTGTCCAAGTTTCCACTTCTTGTAAGCTTCCTTTGTGTTTAAGCTCACCGAAGATTTCTCTGTTAAGCCAAGCTGGTCGCCTGCCATATTTGCTATTCTTTCTGCACATTGGGATGGTTTATTCCTGTGCCCTCAATAAGGCTTCTTTAAAATACAGCCAGCTCTCCTGGACTCCTTTCCTCCTCATATTAGCCTCCCAGGGGATCCTGCCCATCAGTTCCCTAAGGGAGTCAAAGTCTGCTTTTCTATAGGCCAGGGTCTGTATTCTGATGCTCTTTCTTCCTTTTGCCATGATCATGTCATGGTCACTGCTGCCCAGATTCCACCCACTTCTACTTTCCCTACCAATTCTTCCATGTTTGTGAGCAGCAGGTCAAGAGGAGCACGGCCCTAGTTGGTTCCTCCAGCACGTGCACCAGGAAGTTGTCCCCAACACTCTCTAAAAACTTCCTGGATTGTCTGTGCACTGCTGTATTGCTCTCCCAGCAGATGTCCAGGTGATTGAAGTCCCCCATGAGAACCAGGGCCTGTGATCTGGAAACTTCTGTTAGTTGTCCAAAGAAAGCCTCATTTACCTCATCAGACGCCCACCACGACACCACCCTTGTTGCTCTCGCCTCTAAACTTAAACCAAGGACTCTCACCAGGCCTTTCTTATGCAGACATAAGAGCTGCTTTTCCCAAACCAAATGGGGCTATTTTCTCATGTTATTATAAGATTTGGTTTTACATTTAAGCTCATTGACATTTCAGAATGGAAACTGTGGGGTATAAATGTTTCATTGAATAATCCTATGATACCATTTCAAGCTGGATGTTTCATGTAGGGTCACTCTTTTAACTGATTTTCATATACACTAACATGCCTTCATCTGTAATAGGGAAATGTTTCCCCATCATATCGCTCTTTCATTCTGAATGTTCCTCAATGGTAGCCTAACAAGCACCACATAAAATAATGTTTTGGACAATGTAGGACCTGGTCCAAAGGCCAGTGAAGTCCATTGCAAGAATCCCTTTGATTTCACTGGGCTTTGGACTGGGCTCCTAGTCAAGAAAGAGTATTACTTAGTTTTGCGCCCGAGGCAATGGCTGGCTCCAGGCTCTTCAGTGGCAATTTGGCGGCGGGTCCCTGAGTCCCTCTGGGAGAGAAGGACCCACTGCCGAATTGCTGCCGAAGAATGAATGAAGCAGCCCCGGCAATTCGGCAGCAGGTCCTTCCCTCCGAGATGGACTCAGGGACCCACCGCCAAATTGCTGCTGAAGAAGTGGCGGCGGTAGGGCAGCCGCCAAAGCGCCGCCGATCACGGCTTTTTTTTTTTCTTCTCTGTCCCGCTTGGGCAGTAGAGCTGCGCCCCTCCGTTTTGTGCGCCCGAGACAAGTGCCTCACTCACCTCGCCCTTGTTACGGCACTACTGTGGAAGCAAGTTATCTGCCAAAGAATGAAGCTGGATCCTAAAAGATTATATAGCATGCCTTGTAGCAATAGACTCTAGGAGCTCAATCTATTTAGCTTAACAAAGAGAAGGGTTAAGGGAAGTGACTTGATTACAGCCTAAAAGTACCTACATGGGGAACAAATATTGAATAATGGGTTCCTCAGTCTATCAAAAGAAAGGTCTAACATGATCCAGTGGCTGGAAGCTGAAGCTAGACAAATCCAGACTAGAAATAAGGTGTACATTTTTGATGATGAGTAATTAACCACTGGAGCAACTTACCAAGGATCATGGTGGATTCTCCACCACTGACTATTTTTAACTCAAAATTGGATGTTTTTCTAAAAGATCTGCTCAAGGAGTTATTTTGGAGAACTTCTCTGGCCTGTGTTACACAGGAGGTCAAACTAGATGATCACAACGGTCCCTCTGGCCTTGGAATAGGTGAATTTTGGTGTCAATTGTAAGTGTGCAGGGCCAAATCCTTCGGTGGTGCAAGTTGGCATTGCTGCCTTGAAGTCACTGGAGCTATATCTGTTTCTGCCAGCTGAGGATCCAACCCACAGACTTCAGTAGAACTACATTGGTTTACATCAGCTGATGTTCTGGACTATCAGGTGAATTCCAGTAGTGAGAGAATGGATTAATTCCTTTACTCAGACCTAGAGAGCCAACACTGCACTGCGTAGAGCTACTGCTAACTCAGAAAAAGGGGCTGAGGAAATATACTATAATGCTACAAAATGCTTTGATAGCCAGACTTTTGTCTTTAGGGCATTGACACTTTTCTTTAGTGTCTTTGCGAACTGCTAGCAATGTCAGCCTGTCCTGGTAGATAATTGTCTGCATTAATTTATTCAGAACAAAGTCAATAAGCCATATTGATTGAAGTAGAATTGTTTATTTAACTGGGTGTTTGTCTGCTATAGTATTTGGTCATGATCAAGCATATATTTATTTTTCAATGTACCTACTGAAACGTCTGGAAAACATTTGCTGTATTTCTGATTCACTATCTGATATATTTTCTGGGCTAGATTTCCTCAGTGCCTGGCATCTTATGTTGTCCTTTGCACCCGTGCAAAGGAGAAGTGTGTGTAGACTTCCACTATAAGGTGCATTTTGCAGCCACTTAGCACAGGTGTGAACGTCTGTGGATTGCAGCCTCCAGAACCACCAGTTCAATAGCTTACAAAAGCCCTAGCGTCTGTGATTTATTTTTCTGAAGACCAGACATATAAAACGTTCAGGTTTTAATAATGCTATGGCAAAGCATGTTGGTCCAAATGCTCTTCTCAGGTACAATGGGAAAACAAAGGTAGTCTAAGTATTACTGAGAAGAGACAGTTGCATATTTTAATTAGTTAGCCCAGATTTGGAAAACCTGCTTTTATGCTACTTCAACAAAAGGAGACCCGTGTTCTGTGTATAGGTTATATCTCTCTGGTCTGAGCTACTTCAAGAATCTGATCCTGCATTGATCAAGAAACTAAATCTCCTGTGGTCTTGAATGTGAGCTCCATTGTGCAAGAAATAAAGAATTGTGCCCAGAGTCTTTATAAATGCATCTATTACACAGGTATAAATTAAGGGCCATTTCATGACCTTAAGCCCAGGATAATTTCACCACTAGCATAAATGGGTGCAACTCAATGGATATTGACGGAATTTCACCCTCTTACCTCTACGTGAATTTTGGCTCATGTGTGGGATTCTCATGGTTGTTTTCTGTGGGCATGGAGGGCATTTTTGGGTTCTGAATCATAACTGGAATTACAGGGATCTCACTTTCCCGCTCTAGTGTCAGCAGCACTTCCAATTCTAAAAACCTGTTTTCAAGGTTTATGACCCACTTGCTATAACATTCTTCTGGGCTGAAACGTGGCAAAGTCAGACTTATCCTAGAAGCATATGGTTTAGTTTGTCACCACTAACCACCAAAATCCCATTTGCTCTTTATTTTTTTGGGTGGGATTTTCAACAGCACTCCACACTGGCTACCCTCTGCTCCCACTAACGTGAATGCTAGTGTTCATTCTTCTAAATCAAGGAGGGTTTCACGTTTTCAGATGAATCCTCAGTTTGCTGATATTGAGGATTTTCGAAGACGCTCATCTGTGTTTTGGCACCAAAATCAACGAGCAGGTCTCCAAAAAAAAGCTCAGCCCATATTGAACGTTGAGCCATTTAGAAAATCTGGCCAGAGATGTCTGTAACAAACCGACACTTTCATAGGCTCGATCTGTGCTGAAAACCGGAATGTGAGCGCAGCACATCGGAGACCTATCCACACTACAAAACAGTGGGGTTTACAAGACAACTGCACATCCTGGGGGGTCCAGCATGTGGAGGGGGCCCATGTCAGAGCCAGAGAATGGGGGGATAGGGCAGCAGCAAACATCCACCTCACTGCTGCCTGCAAACGGACTTGAAATGAATAGCTGCAGGAAGGAGGGGAGGATGGAGAGGAGGCATAGGACTGGCCCCTCCTCTCTCCAGCCTCACCCCCTCTTGGTAGGAAAAGAAAGGAGGGGGGGAGAGAAGAGGGTGTCTCACAGATCTGATTGCCCCCAGCCACCTGCTGGCTACAGTGGAGTCAACAGTTAGGGTCAGCAGGAGAGGTCCTCGCATTGCTTGTGAGGGGCCTGAGTGGAGGGGATGGGCCATGGCCGCTGAGCAATCCTTGAATGTCAGAAACTCAGTCACATAGCTGAATGTCCTGCCAGACTGCCTAGGGCTCCTTAGCATTGCGGGAGGGTGGACCAAGCCACTGACATCCCAAGAGGCAGCAAGGACATCATTGTGACCAGACAAAGAGGCAGGAGCTCGTAGTGGCAAAACAGAAGAAGTCTCTGTCTGCGGATATTAAATGTTGGTGGACTGAGCCCTTAGGTAGCCTTAGGGAGGGAGGATGGTCGTGTGGCTGAGACACAAAACTAGGAGTCAGGTTCTATTCCTAGCTCTGCCGCAGAGTTCCTGGGCAAGGAATTCAATCTCCTTATACTGCTGCACAATGGAGGTAATAATCCTTATCTCCCTCACCGGGGTATTGTGATACTCAGTTAATAGATACCGGGGATGCAGTTAAACTGTGCAGAAAATAGTTGCGTGGGGCCCCTTGCTGGCAGCCCTTATTTCCCGGCAATGTGTCAACATTACAGTGTAGGGCCATAAAGAACTTGCTTCCTCTGCTCTTGAAATGCAACAGACATGAGCATTTTCAGACCCTCAGTTATACGCAATGACTATTATTGCACTGAGCAGGAAGAGTCTAGCTTATCCTTAGTCATTAAAAAAATGGTCTATGGTATAGTTTAGTGTTGAAAAACCAACAATATACTTTATCTCTTTTCAAATCGATGACAATAATGGCAAAAGCCGTGTTTGTCAAGGGCACTTTGCCATTTGTACACTTAGGCCTGGTCTCCACTGGGGGGGGGGGAGAGGACTATCGATCTAAGTTACGCAACTTCAGCTACATGAATAACGTAGCTGAAGTCGACGTACTTAGATCAACTCACCGCGGTGTCTTCACTGCGGTAAGTCGACGGCTGATACTCCCCCGTTGACTCTGCCTGCAACTCTCCCCCTGGTGGAGTACCGGAGTCAACAGGAGAGCGCTCGGCGGTCGATTTATCGTGTCTAGATCCAGCCAGTAATGTAGACAAACCCTTAGGTGGGATTTTTAAAAGATCACAGCATTGGCCTAACTGTTCCCTTGGAAGTCAATGGTAAAACTCCCATTGATTTCAGTTGGGAGCAAAGTTAGACCAGCACTGAGTTGTTTTGAAAATCCCTCTCCAAACAGGACCCAAAGCCCACTGAGATTAACAGGAGACTTTCCATTGGATCCAATAAGATTTGGATCAGCCCCTACATCTGTTAAACCTTTGTCCCAAATAATGAGGCATACAGGCAGTCCTTGACTTTACGACGTTTGAGTTACGACGAATGGCACTTACGACGTTTATAAATTGTGATCGTGTTTCGACTTTACAACGTCAGTTTCGATTTTATGACACTCGAGCCGACATTATTCCTTTAGGAAATTCGAGTTACAACGTTTTTGACTTAAAATGCGATTTTCAGGAACCAACTGCGTCATAAATTCGAGGACTGCTTGTTTTCATCTTGAGTATTAGCTGGCTTTATGAAAAGTTTCCTAATACGTAGTGAGGGAGAGTAATATGTCTTGATGGCCTCATACAGTTGGTTCTAGTCCTTATACTTTACCAGTTTCTCCTGGGGAATTAATGCAAGTTTATAGCATGTGCATGGCCTCCTGTGGAGCCTGAAGATTAAACCTTCTGTTAAGAAAATGACTGTTGTGTAAAATGTTAATTTCCAAATGCATCCCTGGGATTTTCCATTTTTTTGTAGTAGCTCTGTACCCCAATGAGTACTAAATGGCTTATGGCACCATGGAGAATTCTCAGTTTCCATTACAGTATTCATTCATATGAAGGCTTCCAATTATTCAACTAGCCCCTTATGACCTTACCATACTTTTCACTGTTTTTCCTTTGTCTTCCTAAATCCCAAATCTAGGGCTAATTGTTCCCTCACTGATCTCTCTCTTTCTCTCTCTCTCTCTTCTCATCTTGCTTCCGTTACTGGAATGTAGAGTAAAGATGCTGGTATCAGGACTTTGGTTATGTTGGATGAGCAAGGAGGTAAGTTCAAATTGCTTCAGTCAAAAAAATAAAAGCACTCTCAAAGAAGTGTATTAATTATGTGCAATTATAAATAATCACTAGTGCTCTTAAAACACACTTGTGTGTATTTGTGTATGAGATTAGATCTGTCGGAGTCTCACTGTCTCTAACCTCTTTGTGTAATAGAGTGACCTACGATAAGCATATGGGGGGCTATTTTGCCTTTGATCTGTGTGTATATGGCACCCATTCGTGTAAAGGGACCTGTTCCAACACCCATTGAAGTCAATTAAAATCTTTCAATGGGTTTTGGATCATGCCTTAGCAATGCACAAATGTGAGAGAATGTGGCCCTGACTACTTTGTTTCAAATACAATATCATTTATGCAGGCGCTGTATGACTTTTCCCTTTTTAGCTGTGATTCAAGAGCAGGCAGCAATCCCAAATCACAGAGAAAAATAAAACAGGCGCCTCAGATGAAGTCAATGAGAGTTCTGCATGAAAAGTGATGGCAAACTATAGCTCATTATGATGTACAAAATATAGCTGATAGGCTTAGAAGGGAGCTCAGGGTATGGATCTGATATGGGCAAAACCAGAGTTGGATGTGTTTAATACAAGCATGGGAAAATGACACTCTTTGCCCATTGTAATCTTGATGACTGGTAAATGGAATGTTTTCAATACAATTAAGAAGCATCCATTTTGCCGCAGTCCCACAGCAGCAACAAAATGGTATCTCCAAAAAAAAAAAATTCCCTGGTGTACTGTTAATTCCTGTTGCCCTATCTTATACCAGCCTCCAACGTGAGGCTTCGGTACATCTTTGAATAGAACAGAACATGAAACGTTAGTGGAGAATGTTTTCTAGACACTTAACAACACTACACTACAGAAAAAAGCATCCGGAACAATCTTGTATTACTAAGGAACGGAGTAGATAACATAACAGCCCTTTTCTTCTGTATTTGTTTTTTGGTTTTTTTGCTTTTATGATGAATGCAACATTATAGCGGAAGCTAAATAGAAAGTATTTTTCCCTCCTTGCTTTTTTTTAAAAGAGCAAAACCTCGTATATTTGATCAGTGAGTCACCATGAAATTACTGTCTTATTAAGTCTAAAAAGGGAATTTTCAGATCTGGGTCCCAGTGTATACAGAGCCACTTCTGTGTAACATTTGCAACGCCTGGTAATAAGGCAGTTACTGTATTTCACTGTGGAATTCTGATGCCTGGGTAAGCTGCTCTGTATCACAAATGAATGAAAGGAGGGGCTGCGTGACAGAGCTGTTGCCAGTATTTCTCTTTAAAGGGAAAAGTCGGAATGTGCTTATAATATTATGCCAAAGATCACAAGGAAGGTTTGGGACCAGATCCTAATGGAGCTGGGCCAATTTACACCAGCCTTGTAGTTGTTGTCTTGTGTCTCTTTTTGCTAAAAGTCTTACAAAGGCTTTAAACCCATAATATAAACATCGTTTACGATCCTCAGTTAATAACAGACTATTTCTGATCATGCCTCCCTTGTGCATCCAAAACTCTCAATTGAAGTCAAAGGGGCTACAGGTGTGACTGAAACAGGCAGGAGTTGGCACTGCAAGTACAAGTCTAGAACCCGATACCACATTCCTTAGGCACTGAAAACTCCCACTGACACTATTTGATAAGTAAAACAAGCAGGATTTGGCCTGTAACCATTATGTATACCTGCTTGAGTTCAGGCCTCTCACGTTGGCCCTGCAATAGTTAAGTAGAGCAGTGTGAAATATCTGAAACCAAAGTGAAAGCTCCTGAAACACACCCAGCTTTGTGTTTCATTCCAAACTCCAAACTAACTATACTGGAAAGCGTGCTAAGGTTCATGGCCTTTCAGAATGAACCCGAGCCTTGTTTTCTAGCTTTTTGCATCGAAACCAGACAAAACTCATTGGAGTTTCATCTGCTTTGGGGTTTTACTTTAGACACCAGTAAAATCCAGAATAATAAATTACAGAATCATATCCTAGGAAAAGCACATTTCAAAGTAAGGGATACGTTCTCCTCTCCTGCCAACATTCGTAATGGGAGTCTCAGGAATGGATCAAAGAGAGAAGACTTCCTAAGCTTGTTTTCTTTTAGTACAGAATTCACCCCTCTGTACTGGGCAGCACAAAGTCTATGCACCATTTAAGTCCAACTTCAGACCAATTTTGAGGGCTCGAGTGGAACTTACGTGGTTCATAAGCCATATGTAGACTTTCTGCACAGGAGTGAGTTTCACCCTTAAAGCATTAGATAAATCGTTTTTTCACATACGATTGTTATTGGAATCAAGTTTGCGCAGCTCAAACTTTTCATGACTAATACCAGCCAAGAGACTCTGAGGTCTCAGAAATCAAAGATTAGCTGTGTCAAAACAGATACAGTGTCTGCATAAAAACGAACTGCACTTTTCAAATAAATCAATAAGCACAAATATTGTGAGTGAAAGCCTGTAAATATCCAAATGAGTCTATCCGTGCAATTCTCATTCCAGTCAATCGAGACCTTACTGCAGTGCTAAAACATCCACATACGAGTTAGGAAATTTACAGATGCTGTTTCTCTCTCCATGAATGGATCTTAAATGTTCAACTGCAGTTAATTAAAGTTGTGCCACGCACAAGAAACCCAGACTAGAATCAGACTGGGAATTTCAAAATAGTTTAAGGGAATTAGGAACCTACCTCGCATTACATTTTAACAGGATTTTGGTGCTTAACAACCTTCAGCTCTCCTGGAAAAGCCCAACATATATCCATAAGGCCTGATCCAAAAAGGTCAGTGGAAAAATCCTATTAAAGTAGCTAACTATTAAAGTAGCACGTTATCATCTAACTGCTATTTTCCATTCACCATATTTTTGTCTCTTGAATATTCTTTGTTTTCAGACCTCTGCCATTTAGGTCTGATCCTGAAAAGCCTTATACATACAAGCAGTCCTGAGTCATGTGTGTAGTCCCATTGACTGCTCACTTGAGCAAGGATTACATACATAAGGGTTGCAGGATTGGGCCATTTGACCACTTTATAATCCTAGAATCTCAGTACTAAATTCCCATTGAATGTACATGGACATTGTATGATCAGGTACGCAGCCAGTCAATACAACTGGAAAGACAGACAACATAAAAGCTTCCTTAAAATGGTTATGGTCATGTTTTAAGTGCTTCAGTAAATTACTCTGGTAATTATAGATTACAGCTTTCTCAAGTAAAAGAGACTGATCATGTTGCAAACCAAATATTGTAATCATGGCACTATGTTAAATGCATTTTAATTATGTTTGTGTCATTTTTAGCAGCGTTTCGTTCTAATAATAATTGCTGCAACTTGTTTTTTAAATTTTGATATACTTATTATGTGTAATTGGGCAAAATATACCTCTGATGGCTTTTAAAACCCTACAGTTACTGCAGTGTGTATAACTCACGGATGTCTCAGCAGATTATCAGATGAATGAAAGCAGTTGTTAACACAGCTGTGTGATCTTTTCTCAGCTGACCCGACAGCACAAGTTACTTAAGATTATTTGCCATCTAGACAAAGAACATTACATTGATCTTTCCAACGGGTGGCTAACAGAATAGCTAATCTTTCCAACCACTCAACCCCCTTTGGATTTTTCTGTTTGTAGGTTTTCTAGACAACGTATTTGCTTTGATGTTGTAGACATCTTACTAAAGACATTCTTCTGAGCCAACTTCAGTTTCAATAGCACAGAGCAGAACTCACTTTCTGGCATCAGTAAGCAAATGTCTTTGAGATCATCACTGCAGAGGAATGAGGCCAATGCATCTTTTTAATAGTAGGTATTTAGATGGTTTTCTGGGTAAAAAGCAGTTTGGCTAGCTCCTCTTGGCTGGAAGAGTTCAGTCTAGTCTGCAGGCCAGTAGGCTGCATAGCACATTGTATCCCTGCAGCCAGCTGCTGCAAGGCGGGCCATCACCCTGCCCTTTGTTATAATAGGTCCCCAGGAAATGTGACTGCCGTGAGAACTAGGGGCCTGGTCCAGTGCCCACTGAAGTCAGCGAAATCTTTCCAACGATTTGAATGGCCTTTAGATCAGGCCCTAATAGATTCAGAAAGATACTTGGTGCCCAAAACTCCCGAGGGGCCAGATATTCCCTCCAAAGCCACTGGGATTAGCCTCAGTAAGGAATAAGTAGAAACTGCCCCTCCCCAGGGAAAATCCACTGAAAGATATGTAAAGGGAGAGGAGGTTCTCCTTCTGGAGATTTTGTTCCAGTCATTCCTCCCCTCTATGGAATATGCTGCAAGCCCCATCCACAGGCTCCGAGGATCCTTAAAGGTCCCTCACCCATCCACTCAGCTGCCCCATGGTTTAACTGCAGCTCTGGGTCTCCATCAGCCCACCAGTGACTCCAATGGAACTGCTTGATAGAGCTCCCACCACCAGCAATTGTTTCTTCCACCCCTTAAAGGGGCATGCCCAGTGTGAGAGGAGAGGGCTAGGATATAACATGGCCAGAGATTACATCATCTTCTTCCCTGAGCTCTGAAGGGTTCCTGGAGAATGATGCACATTCTGCTCCTTCCCCCACTCCCCTACCCTGCCCACTTTCCCCTCGCAGGCCCTAGTGCATTCTGCAGGGCATGAGGGGAACAGCGGACACTGCAGTAAAGGTGAATGGACCTCCTTTTGCATATGTTGAGCTCTCTGCATGTAGGGTTCCCTCTGCGCATAGGCCTAGGTGGTATGAGGACCTCAGAGTTTGACCCATTGACTTCAGTGAAGAGTGCAGCCTCTCCATGCTTCCCGGGGTCAAGCCAGAGGATACTACACATTGTTTTGCTCATGTTGTAGATCTCATCAAGGAAAAAGCAAAGGAAATGCACTCTTGTGTTCTCCGTTTAGGGTGTTAAATACATGCTTAAGGTGCTTCTTGAGATTTTGCTTTACAAACCAAACTCCATCAGAAAGTACCAAATTACATCTGCAATCAATGGGAGTTAGGCTCTGAATACCACTGAGGAGATGGGCTGAAGTGACTAGACAGCCTAAGACCTATTTTCAGAAATGACTTAGGGCCAGGCATTTAGGCAGACAGGCGGCTAGTAAGATTTTCCAAAGCACCTAGGTACCTCAATCCCCTGGGTCATGACTCATGAGTAAGCTGCCACGGGTGCTTTTGAAAATCCCTCTAGGCACTGTCTGAATCTATAGACGCTCAAAATACCTTTTAAAAACTTGGCCCTAAATCACGTGAAAATGGGACTTAAGCTATTAAGTCACTTAAGTGCTTTTGAAAATGTTCCCCATACAGCCCAAGCCAGATCCCCCAACCCACAAATGGAAGTTTCCTTATTTGTCATATCATTCAAATAGTATATGTAAATCTTAAACTCCAAATCTGGGGTGCAATAATGGATTGTTTGTGCAATGACAATGGCTGTCATTCCTTAACTATTTCTCCAACAGATGCTAACTTTAAAAATATGTTACAATGCAGCTGTATTTATAGGGCGCTTGTTCAAAAGTAGTTTGATATCACTCCTCGCAATTTAAGCTGACCGTGGGCAATGGGGCTATGAAGTGAAACCTGGCTCTCACCCATCAGCCTAATGGAAGGACAACGTTCCCAGAGCTGTAGTTCTCACCCTCCAAGTGGAGAGAGTGCCCTTTCTCACCCAGGAGCACCATACTTGGATAGCATCCTCAGACAGGGCTATCTCAGCCCTACCATCCTTGACGATGGGTGCAGTGATTCACTTGCATAGTATGCTGCAGAGGGAAATAACAGGCTTGGTTCTGCTTCTGCTGAAGCCAGGGAAAGTTTTCCCATTGACTTCAGTGACAGCAAGATGTACCATTCAGAAGGAAGGCCTGGGTTTCACACACAAAGGTTTCACCCAAGACAAGACAGATGAATGCCTACGTCTCTCATTTGTCAGCCACTGGGAATGCACTGCCCCAGTAAAGGAAGCCAAACCCTCTCTGCCACTGCAGCCACAAACACACAGCCAGCAGAGCCCTTGTACCAAGCAAACAGGTTAATCAACCCAACTGCGTAATGCAAACGTCGGACACGAGCACTGGCCTCTGTGAAAAGCTCTCTTCCTACTCCACAGATAAGATCACCCAGATGAACTCCACGAAGAAGAAAAAAATCTACATCAGAGCAGATGGCTTTAGCTGCTCTACTATGCCTGACTGTGTTTGGCCCCATCAGACATGGTTAGAATACGTATGCTGCCACCACCTGGAAACCAGATCCTTGCCCCTCTTGCATGGTGAAAGCTAGCATTAAACAAATCTGCCCAACAGCAAGCAGGACTCATCAACCCTTTAGAGAAGAGAACCTGTCAACCCCATTGAAAAATGCCCTGGGCTGACCAGACCTCAAAAACCCAATCCTTGATGCAGACCATCTCTCCTCTCCCATTTCTAGGGGAAATTGCTGAGAAAGCAGTGACAACCAAGCTCCAATAACCTGTGACATCTGCCACTGCCTTGGATACATCACAACTGGGCTTCAGACCAGGTCACAGTATGGAGACAACCCTAGCAGCATTACTGGATGACCTCCACATGGCAATGGACAGAGATCATATTTCAGTGCTCCTACTACTTGCTCTCCTTGCAGCTTTTGACACAGCTGAGCAAAAGGAACTGCTGGCCCACTTTCAGGGCGGAGCTGGAGAAGGTGTTGACATAACTACCAAGGCTCCAATCAGTCCTCTCCAAGAGGACAGAACAGTGGCAACTCCACCTGAGGCGTCCGACAGGGATCGATCTTGTCCCCATCCCCTTCAGTACCTACATGCGACTACTTGGAGTGGTAGTGAGATGCCAGAATTCTGCCGCCGACAGCATTCCAGTCACACCCAGCTGTAGCTCATTTTCCACAGATGGTGCCAACGCTGTCACAGAGACGTCAACAGTTGGAAGAACAACAACTGGCCCAAATTACCCCTTGGCACGACACCATGATGCTGACCAGGAGGGGGGAAGTGCTTTGAAGAACTAGCCATGACACTGGCTTCCCTCCCATCTGTACCACATTGGTCACTGTGGGGCAAAACTTCAAGGATCCTGTGGATTCATCCATGACACTCACTGACCAGACAGTCCCAGTGTCGAGAGCTGCCGTCTCTTTCCACTTATTAGGAGACTGTACCCTTGTCTCTCTCAGATAAGGCTCTGGCCATGGTGATCTGTGTGGTCATCATCTCCAGACTGGATTCCTGGAATTCATATCATTTATAGCCCTTTGAGACAGAGAGTCTGTTACACTAAACCGCTTGGGAACAGACTCTTTGCTAGTACAAATTGTCATAGCCTCTGTCCCAGCTGATTTAGTACAATAGAGAGAATGGTAGATTAGGGGAAACCAGTTAAATATATATGACATTCACCTTTTGTTAGCCATCAAATTCTGTATCAATTAAAAAAAAAACAGTCTGGGCCAGATTCTGATCTCTGTTATACCAACGTAACCCACCATAACCCCACTTCACTTTTATTCCACTGTAGTGGTGATCTGGATCAAGAGTCTGTTTATCCATCTTGCCTGGGGGCCCAACCTCCAGCTTGTGTAAACTGGCATTGCTCCTTGGGACTTAGGCTGATTTAATTCAGCCAAGAATCTGGCCTGCTAGGTTTAAATTAAACAAGCAGTTTTAGAAGGAGCAGCCAGACGTCTAGACTGCTGGGCTTCTAGTGCAATACAGGCTTTTTGGACTGATGAGGTTTCCCTTAATGGAAGACGGATTGCCTGTGCGTCCCTTTGTTCCTCGGGAATAGCATAAGCTCTGATGAAAGCTGCCATCAAGTGAAATCACAAACAGCAGCACACTCACAAATACTGAAGTATGATAAATTAAAGCAGAGCTGAGGTGAGAAGTATCATTTAAAGATAAGTCCTTGAGCCATATAAAATACACCCTTCTGTTAAGCCTTGCCTAACCAGACATTATGGGGAATCTATTGGGAGTAAAAGTTCAAAGGCCCCATCCTACTCTTGACTTCAGAGGGTGTTTGCCTGCGTGAGGAATGCAGGATCATTCTCAAGGTTCATCATTCATATTTGATCTGTGATTGACACTTGCTGCCTTACCCCAGTGCTTTCTACTGGTCAAATTATGTGAAGAACATATATGCAGTTATCCTCTGAAAAGTAACTGTAAAAATGGCACCACAAGGTTCTGTATGGATTGCCTCTCTCAACGATTGCCATGTCAACATTTTCAAGTAAAAAGATGGTTCTTCTAACTGAGAGCCCCGTCTGGCATCAGCAAGTCCAGTTGTTTCATCATCACCAGTAATAAGTAACCCATAACTGGGACTTAACTAGCAATTCTTGACATGATGCACGAGTCAGAATAGAATCCAGCTCACACTCCCATAGCTGTCAGGGCTGTTCAGAGCTAAAGAGGGTTAGCCAAATAGTCAGCAGCAGGTAGGACTTTGAATACCCAGAGAGCAGAGCAGGTGAGCAGAAATGCCATTTTTATATCACATGGTCACTTTTCCAACCAAAGTGCCACTTTAAAACAGAACTGATGATCAAGTAAGATAGTTAAGTTCAGTATGTGAGGACTCTAATGATAACTGTCAGAGCAAAGCTTCTGTTAAGCCTCAACATCAATATTATATTGTTTCTCAAAGCAAAATACCATTTTATTTTTGGTTCTTCATTCAACAGTTTTATTTGACAAAGCGGGTGAAATATGTTGCTCAGGTTTTCATATCAATGTTTAATTCTTGAACCTTGTGAAGTGTATTCTAAAGAACACTGTCAGGTAATTTAGGCCCCAAAATGTAGGGTTTAATTTAGATTCAGACAGTTCCCCTCAGGGCCGGTTCCAGCCTTTTTGCCGCCCCAAGCGGCAAAGGAAAAAAAAAAAAAAAAGATAAAGCCGCAATCGGCGGCACTTTGGCAGCAGCTCTACCGCGCCACTTCATTCTTCGGCGGCCGGTCCTTCCCTCCGAGAGGGACTGAGGGACCCGCCGCCGAATTGCCCCGAAGACCCGGACATGCCGCCCCTTTCCATTGGCCGCCCCAAGCACCTGCTTCCTGCGCTGGTGCCTGGAGTCGGCACTGGTTCCCCGCACTGCTGGGAACCCAAACACATGAACATCCTAATAGGGGATGAGACCAAGAAAAGTGAAACCAACATACAGCCTGTTGACACACCTACTTTCACTTTCAAATTGAAAAAATTGAAATAGTGTATGTACTGAATGGTAAATTCAATGTTTAGAATTCTTTCATCTTAAATAATTGGGGCTGAGATTATGGGTAAAATGCCCAACTCCCATTAAAATTGATTAAAATACATTAAATTAATTGTAATGGGATATGAGAATCCAAATACCCTAGGAAACTTTGAAAACCTTAATCTCAAAGTGTTATCAGAAACTCAAGGAAGAAATGAGGTCTGCTCCTCTTCCCACTGAAGCCAATAGAAGATTTCCACTGACTTCAGTGGAGGCATGACTGGGCTCTCGTTTCTAAAATATATTATTTTTATGTTGACATGGTCCATTTAACTTCAGGCATCACATTAGACTTCTATTGCACTTTTGTGTTCTGTAGTCCTTTTTTCCCCCCTCAGATCTAACACTTGGAAATGTCTGGATGTATTTTCTCTATCCAATGCAGGAAATGTGAATTCAACCTTTGTAACCATTGTTAATCATTCCTTGTTTGTGTATAGCCAGGATTGCTTCAATTGACTAAAAGTTTTGATGGATTAAAAAAGTAATTTTTGTCCAACACACGATACTTCTTTCCCTTTAAAAGAAAACGAAAGCCCAGAACCTCAGCTGGTGCAAAATGGCATCACTCCGTTGAAGTCAAAGTTAAGATCCAGGATCTCAATGGAGTTATGACTATTTGCAGCACCTAAGGACCTGGGCCTAGGATTTTACATTACGGCATATTGCTGCTTTGGACTTTTTCTTTTCAGCTTTAGTTTCAGTAAAGAAATGACTATGTGAAATTATTCTCAGCCACAGAGTCACCTAGAAAAACGTGCAGCAAATTCAGCCCTAGTGTAGACAAGACCTCCATTGATGTTAGTGAAGCAGCACAGTGTCTGTATAAACCGCGTTATTGGGCTGGATACTTCACTCACTAGTTCTAATGCAAATCTGGAGTAACTCCATTAAAATAAATGGAATTATAGTGGCATAACAAATTGTTGTGAACTTCATTGAGGGACCTAATACAAAGCCCATTGAAGTCAACTGGAATCTTTCCATTATCTTCAATGAGCATTGGTCCAGGTCTCTAGATTTGCATAACTCCCTTGACACCAGCAGCGTTATTACTGACTTACAACAGAATCCCAGAGAGGAGAATTTTCTGATTAGAGATGGACCAGAACCAAGTTTCTGGATCTCAACTCCCCCAGTCTCTGTAAAAATGTGTACCTGGACATAGGTCTTAACTTGACAGCTCACACCCAACCCTAACATCATTACTAACTGTTCCCTCACTTACTCACCCACAAATCAAACCAGTTACATTGTCAATCATCTAATTTAAAGGCATTTGTAAGTGTAAGTAATTAAGGTATTCTCCATTGAATGAGACTCTCTCTTTTATTAATGTGCATAAATGCAAGATGATAACCCTATCTCTTTCTTTTTCTTGGATGTCATTGGTGTCTTAGTAAGTGGATGTACTGTATTATGTTTCTGGACTTTCAGGATTATGATCGTGTTTTCTTTCTACATCATTACATCTTGTTTAATATATTTCAAACATCTCTCTCTTTTTTTTGCTTTGTTTTGCTTTACTCTACTTATGTTAGTAAAAGGCATCATACTTCAGCATCTAGCTTGGCATACATCCCAGCAGCAATGCATCAGCCCAGATTAATGCATTGTAATATTGCTATTAATTCAGTTTCCCATGGTCATTTCTCATGTTCTGTTGAAGACAAACAAACAAGCAACAAAAATACAATTCATTCCATGCTGTCATCCCTTTGTCCTGACCAGAACAACTCGATCGTGTTGAAGAAGGCATGAACCATATCAACCAAGACATGAAGGAGGCTGAGAAAAATTTAAAAGATTTAGGGAAATGCTGTGGCCTTTTCATATGTCCTTGTAACAAGTAGGTACTGGGTACCGGCTCTGCTATGTGGTGTCCAGTTTTTTGTCACAGTGAATGTCTGAAGTTTTTTGTCTTTTTTTTCTTTGTCCTTTTCCATCTGCTTCATTCTGTGGGGATAAAATACTTGTGTTTAATCAGAACAACTGGAACGCATCGAAGAGGGAATGGACCAAATCAATAAGGACATGAAAGAAGCAGAAAAGAATTTGACGGACCTAGGAAAATTCTGTGGTCTTTGTGTCTGTCCATGTAACAAGTAGGTGCTGCCTGCCTGCCTGAATCTTTTTGAGCACTCAAGGCCGATCTTGAAAGCCTTGTGACGCTCATCCTTGCTAGACACATGGACAGGATGAGCATGTGGCATGCAGATAGAACGATTCTGGTTCCAATGCATTCATCTCATAGTGTAGACAATTCAGTGGGAATTACTGTAGATGCATTAAAATCAGGCATACTGCAGTGAAAACTTTACTGTAAACACCTTTTAATGATAAAAGTTTCAACATTTTACAGAAAGTGTACTCTGTGGGACTGCTACCTAGTTGTCAAATATCATGGTAACATCAGGGCTGTTTTTTCTGGAGACCCTAAATTTTAAAATGCATGTTGTCATGATCAAGCTTAATAAAGTTTTTAAGACGCATAGCTCAAACTTGCAGAAGAGGTCATTTGGGACAAATATCTCTAACAATTATGGACGAGAAATCACTATCTTCTCATTGCTCAGCAGATATCTCCCTTGACATGATCTTGAAAGAGACATGTTGTTTTGCAATTTGATCCCAACCTACCGTATTTATTATCTTGTTGTAAAAAATCAAATTTTAGAACCACTGAACTGGTCATACAAAATTTCTCGCCATTGGGTAGAGCGTACACTAAGCAGAAATGTTGAAATGTGTCTAGTTTGCTTGCATGCCGTCACACTCAAATGAAACTCTTATCCGAGTACAACGAAGTTTGTTTCAAATGCAGCAGAAAAATGTGATCTGTGGTTGGATGGGTAGGGAAGTGAGGAAATACACTGGAAAGACCAGATTTCTCGATGATAAAAGATCTAGCATGCAGTCAGGCATTTGAAGGTTATTGAGAAGAGAGGGTTATGAAGAATACATTTATAATTAAGCAACCCAAAGGTTTCACTGAGGGTGGGGTGATTATATCATGTGACAGTCTTCTGAGGGGCTTGATTTAGTTCACAACTGGGGTCTTATCATACTGCTGTTCTTACTCAGGCAAAACTGGTCAAAACTCCCCTAGAATTCCCTGGGAATTTTCCCTGCATAAGAACAGCAGGATTGGCATTTTTCTCTTTTAAAGTTAATTTCTTGAGAGGAAATGTAATACTGGTATTTGTTTGAAAGAGGGGAACGGGACATAAATGCAGTGGTTGAGCTTAAAAAGTCAATTTTCTTACTCTGATTTGCGGCACTAAAGGTATAAATACCCACTCCGGTATAGATGTTGCCCCAGAGTATATTTAACCCTGCCTGGGTGCACAAGGTGGTGTTGGGGAGAGAACTCAAGGAGATGCCCATATGCCCTATGCAGGGGCTACCTGTCACCTGGACTCTAGCACTGGTGTGGAGTCTCGGTTCTAGCCCTGCCTCCCCTCTGCACTGGGGTGTGGAGCTGCAGGGAAGGAACACATGTTGTTTCCTTTCACAGGGTAGATCAACAGCCACATTTTCCCAGCTCTCCTGGAGTCATTGTACCGGAGATAGGAACAATGCCTCTGGGAGTTCCTGTTGGGGAGGGAATCGGCTGCAAACCCTATGCCACAAGTTAGCCCTTTAAGTACAGAAAATCCCATGGGATATTGCAGTAAATCTTGACTTTTTGACTGTACCATCTGTCAGGACAGCCATTAAAAACTCAGGGCCGGATCATCAGCTGGTGTGAATCAGCTTAGCTCCATTGGCACCCACACAACTGTATCAGTTTACACTGCCTAAGAATTTGGCCCTCAAATATTTACCACTTCACGGTGATGGCAGTACCATGGACTCTCCTGAGTGCATACAGAAAGGATCCTGCAGGTTTTGGGGGGTGGTACGTATTATTTTTTAAAGGTGTCACTGTACTACTAATTGAGATTACTTTTTCAAAGTAACACATGGAGCCAGACACGAGGCCTAAGGGCCTAAATACCAACACCACTACAACATGTTCCCACAATTCCTTTTCCTGGGTAGCCATAAATGAGGAGACGCTTTCACATATAATAATTCCCTGCTACATGTAAATAATGTTCAATGAACCATGTGTTCTAATTTAGGGCCCATTCCTACATTCCTTTAGTAGCCAAAATTCTCATTGGGTGAAATCTTGGCCCCATTGAAGTCAATGGTAAAACTTCCATTGGCCGCAATGGGGCCAGGATTGATTTTGGATGGGAGGTTGGCATGCACAAAAAAGTGTGGGAGGAGGCTCTGGGTGGGATCTAAGAACTCACTGGAGATATCTTACTCTCTGCATGTGGCAAAGGTCTAAAAGGAAATGCATAGCAATAACTCTTATGTGCAGCATTTGGGGTGATAATCACTAGCCCTGTTTAGAGACATTTCCCTAATTCATTTCCAGAAATGATGGTGTATCATACATTTCACCTAGCAAAAAACCCTCAATTTCTTTTGTCTTACTAAATTCTAAGAGGTAAAAACAGCAGAATTGATGACTCTCTGGAAAATCCCCTTCCATGCTGTTTTATCGATACCCTTTTGGTATGTAACATCTTTGCACAAAACAAATTCCTGGCAGCTCCAGGGAGTGTGGAATTACATGATGGGAGTATCTAAAGCTTAGTTCAGTAACCTCCCCAATTCATCTTAAAGTTTGTTCACTCCCTCCACAAAAGCGCAAACTGCAGGGCTGTTTCTCACGCACAGTCATAGGCGTGTGCAGAACAGGGGAAATTGGAATTGGTCATTCCCAAGAGCTTGGCTGAAAACAGCTCAATTTCTGGAACAAAATGAAGTTCTTTGGTTACAGACCCCAAAAGCTCACGATTTCCACTATTTAAGGCCTCTGATCACTTTCGTGTCAGAACAACCCAAAGTATGCTGCACATCTTAATATCTGCCACTGCCGGTATGCCTGGATTTTAATTTTTCTCATGTGGCGGCTCAGTCAAAAATGGCTCTTGGAAAGTTTGCATAAGCTAAAGAAATGACCTGTCGGAAGGCAATCTTTTTTTAAGTCCTGAGGTTTCAGGTTCCTGAAGAAGGCCAAGATCTATTTTTGCCTGGGCGTTGCTCATTGTGAAGGCTGTTACTGCTGGTGCATTAAGAGTATGATGAACCACTGGGGCAGTTGTGCTTAATGAGAATGCTTCACTTCTTATTCATGCCTGTAGCTGGTGCATGAAGAAAGTGTAGAGGAATTTCCCTTTCTGATGCTAGTTTGCCTGTATTTCTTTTCTCCTGCACTCATCCCACTTCTGCCTATTTTACTTTTTGTCTCTGTGGACAAAGGTTTGTACATCAACTGTCGATGTATGGTTACTATTTTCAAGTACCGATATATTATTTAGAAATCTAATGAAATTACACTCACTGACTCAAACGCTAAAACCAAGCCCCTCCTCCCACAACGCTATATACTTTAAAAAACATTGGAAAGGTTAGGGCCTGAGATGCCCACTATGCCACAGATATTTTTTTAAAAAGGACTCTTTTGCATGAGAATGTGTTAAAATCTAGCCTAATCTATTTTTCTCTAAGCCAGTGTGTTGCTGTGATGTGATGTACACACTATATTTGGCAGTTTTGTTTTTATGTCTGTCTGCCAGTGTGTCCTCTGTGTTTTATGTCGAAGTACACACGTGTAATACAATTGAACGTTCTCCCCGTTATCGTTATTTTTATTCTTTTTTGTTTTGTTTTGTTTTTTTGTTCCAAAACCCAGTGTGCAATGTTGCAGACTCGACAATTGCAATTCGCTCTATTGGAAACGAAATCTTGGAGCACTCTAGTTGTTGTGGCAGTGAAAAAAAAAAAGTTTTGTTGAGGTTTATGATATATCGGTATACGATAAATGCCCCTCTATCTTAAAACTCATTTGCTTGATGTAGCTCTTAGCTTGGAGAAGTAAAGATTTTTGCACTTGTCTCTTTCTACTTGGTGCTTTGTTGCTCACCCTCTTTTTTGCATAGGCTTAAATCAAGTGATGCTTACAAAAAAGCCTGGGGCAATAATCAAGATGGGGTTGTAGCCAGCCAGCCTGCACGTGTTGTGGATGAGCGGGAGCAGATGGCCATCAGCGGTGGCTTTATCCGCAGGTGAGCCTTGTTATCCAGTTTTCTTTCTATTTTCCCTGGTGCTGATATATTTAGATTTCTTCCATATGGTCCAAAATCCTGTATTCTTCATTAATTCACTCTGTGGCACTGGGGAAGTTACTTAGGCCAACATTTTCTACTGATTAGTTGGCGCTCTGTGATTTTCAGAGGTGCTGAATACCAGCCACTCCCTTTGACTTCAGTTGGACTTGTGGGTGCTCGGCTGATCTGAAAATCAGGCCCTACCTACCCACACTGAGTGGCCATTAATCTCTCTCCTTCAGTTTCCCCAGCTGTAAAATGGGACTCATGATGATAATTACTTGACCAAGAAGTTGCTACTACTAGGCACTGAACCTGCAAAGTGTAGCACATGGGTGGACTTCTGTGCCCACATGGTCCCCATTGACTTTAACGGTTTCTGCATGGGCACAACACTATGCAAAAAAAAAGGGGGGGGGTCCTAAGTAATTAATGATTGCAAAGTACTTTGAAGATGAAAAGTATCCTATAAATGCCAATTTATTATTACTGTTCCAAGCTGCCTAGTGGCTATCATTGAGCATCAGCACTGGAGTGCACCACCACATTTAAAACCCCTTATTTTCTATCTAAGGGTACGTCTACACCCAACCTCCCAGCCTGGGTGGACAGGCTTGGGCTAGCAGAGCTCACACTAGGTCTGCAAGAATGGCTGTTTAGACAGCACTGTGAAGTGGTGGCTTGGGCTAGAGGCTGGAGCACAGGCTCTGATGTCCACACCACTCCCTAGGCTCCAGAGCCCATGGTGCAACACCTGCACAGCGATCTTTAGGATGGGACCATGAGCCCCACCAGCCCCAGTCTGTCAGCCTAGGGTGGAAGGCTCACGTTGCGTACTATGAAGATGTTCCCTAAATGAATAGCGGTGCAGACTCCCTCTCAACAAGGCCCTCAAGCGAGTGCCTAACTTAAAGCACATGAGTGGTGCTGTTGTCTTCAGTGGAACTACCCAAAGCTTAGAGTTATGTACAGCCTGATGCCCCTTGCTGAACTGGGGCCAAAGTGCAGTATCTGGGATGCTGTGTTACACTAACTGCAGGTTAATGTTGCCATGTAATGGCCACCTCTGGGTATGTGGTGCTGAAATGAAATCCACCGGTAACAGAAAAACGTGCTGAGTTGGCTTCCCACCTGCTAACCTTCTCTTTTAGCTAAGGAGACGGTGATAAGTAAATATTGACTACAGTGTCTATAAAACAGATATGTAGGTGGCAATGCTATCAGTTAAGTTCATAATGACAGCTGCTCCACAGAAAGGCCTACCAGTATGCAAAGCTTTGCTCTATGAAGACTGAGGTAACTAGATTAATAGGTAAATATTCTTCTGATAACTACTAACCACTTGCTTTTTGGATACTGGGATGAAGGGAGATGTGTGTACTGTGATGGGACTGGTGGAATCTCCATCCTTACAGGTTTTAAGGGCCCAGCTTGACAAAGCCCTGGCTGGGATGATTTAGTTGGGAATTGGTCCTGCTTTGAGCAGGGGGTTGGACTAGATGACCTCCTGAGGTCTCTTCCAACCGTAATCTTCTATGATGTTGACCACAATGGGACCCAGCTGCCATTTAAGTACACTGAGACTTCCATTTAACTTTTCACCCCTAGAGGGCATCCCCTCCAAGTCAGGCATGTGGCACAGTGGTGGAATATCACAGGGGAAGCTTATGCTGCTGTTGCCTATACCATATTTATTCTGTGGATAAACGGAAGACATCTGCCTTCAGGGTTATCCATCTGCTACCTTTTGTGATCCATTAAGAAACACAGGAGATGGTGAAAAGCAGTCACTTTCCAAGGGGGCCAAGCTTTTTCCAGTGTTTGAATCACTGACCAGTAACTCCCTGCATAACTGGCCAACTGTTAGAGCTGATGCATAATTCAAGACTTAGTGGCTGAGTTCTTTTGCAAGGTCTGCTCACCACCAGTTAGAATTTTCTCATTAAGCTGCAAAGATCAGATGGGATTAATGGGGGAAATTTATACTGACGCTGATGAATCCAAGAGAAATTTGATGCACTTGTTTATTTTTTTAATTACTTAAAAATTCATCATTTAAGCCAAAAGCTCCTCCGTGGTGCTTTGATTAGTCTCAAATCTGCCAGATCAGCACTGTCATCATGAGTTAGGCATAGGTAACAGGTGGATGGGCTCTCTTTGTTCAGCACCCCATGGGTAGCTCCCAAATATTCTGTTCACTCATAGGCAAAACCTCAAGTCCAAGAGTAGCAATGCTCAGAAGAACCATCACTAAAGGCAACACAGCTGGTAGTGACAGCCCAGACTTAATCTGTCAGCACTGAGAGCAGTACTTCTGGCAGTGGTGGGATTAGAGTGGTTGATGGTGAATGGCCCAGAGGAAGGTTGAACAGCTCCAAAGTGAAGGGAGATGCAGGGATGGGTAGTAGCTGGCAGGGCTGAATGGACGAGGGCCGGTGGATAGCTGCATAGGTACCCAGACTGGTTGAGTCCATCTCCACTCAAAAGAATTGCGTATTCCCTCACAGGGTAACAAATGATGACCGAGAAGGTGAAATGGACGAAAACCTTGAGCAGGTCAGCGGCATCATTGGAAATCTCCGTCACATGGCTCTGGATATGGGCAACGAGATTGACACACAGAATCGCCAAATTGACAGGATCATGGAGAAGGTGAGGGCTCATTTGCCTCTTGGACTAACAACTTTTCCATACTAATCCTAACAAGTCACATTGTCCCGCAGGCAGTGCCAGACAGAATGCCATCCCCCCCCCACCACACACACACACACACACACACACACTCCTCTCTGCAAGCCTTCATCTGAAGCATCCTGCCAATTCCCCACCTCCAACCCCACAGAGACCCTTCAGCAGTTACTCTGCAGAGACCCATTTTTTTTTTGGCTCTGGGAAGAGGGAGCTGGGCCCAGGAGCTGGCAGATCTCTGCCAGATTCTCCCCCACCCCCACCCCAAAAAAAATCCTTAGGACAAAGCAGTGCATGCTGCTAAAGCAGGGGTGGCCAATTTGAGCCTGAGAAGGAGCCAGAATTTACCAATGTACATTGCCGAAGAGCCACAGTAATACGTCAGCAGCCCCCCATCAGCTTCCCCCCCCACGTGCCTCCCGCCCACCAGCAGCCCCACCAATCAGCACCTCCTCCTCCCTCCCTGCACCTCCCGATCAGCTGTTTCGTGGCGTGCAGGAGGCTCTGGGGGTGAGGGGGAGGAGCGAGGGCACAGCAGGCTCAGGGGAGGGGGCGAGAAGGGGTGGAGTGGGGGCAGGGCCTGTGGTACAGCCAGGGGTTGAGCACCCTCCGGCACATTGGCAAGTTGGCGCCTGTAGCTCCAGCCCCGGAGTCGGTGCCTATACAAAGAGCCGCATATTGACTTCTGAAGAGCCGCATGTGGCTCCGGAGCCACAGGTTGGCTACCCCTGTGCTGACGAGTCTCCAGTTATAACTTGTGCCGCTGGCCCTTCTGCGCTGTGGGCAGCAGCAGTTGGGGGACAGCATAGCCCCGTATGGCTCCTGCAGGAGCTTGGGGATTGGGGAAGGAGGGTGCATTGCAATGTAGAAGTCCTCAGACATCTCCAGATTTGGCGCTGGGGTGAAGGCTGAACCCTCTGGCACTTCCAGGGTAGGGGAGGTTAAATCCCCCCCCTTCCAATGGAAGAATTCAAAGGAAACTCCATGAAAGACCTATAATTCCCATCCTCCTTCATGGGAATAACTCCCATAGAGGAGAATGGGGCCTCATCTTAGCATGGTGATGGCACACAACGTCTCATCCGAACCTGAGATTGTTAGTTCTTTGAGGCAGGAACTGTCTTTTCATTGGGTATGTAAACAGTGCCTGGCACATAAGGGTCCTGCTCCCTGACTGGGGCTTCTGGGTGCTACTACAATACAAATAATCAATATTACATTTGAAATCACTATTAAAACCATGCCTGCTAAATGTCAGGGCCACCATTCCAACACCAGACCCGTACTGCAGATCTTTGGAGTTTGGGTCTCTTTTTCCATTCAAAGAGCTGACAGCAACTTCCATGGTTAACTAAGACTCCATTAGCAGCCTCACATCCGAAGATCCACATAGTTCCTGCCTTTGTATTGGCAGATCTCCTGAAAGGAACTGAAAGGAAAATGAGGGGGCAGAACCTCAGTAGTGTAAATCACTGTGGCTGTATTGACTTCAATGGAGATTTACACTAGCTGAGGATCTGGCCCAAGGAGTTAATGCTGACCTAAGCCGGAATAACTTGCACTACTGAGCCTTCTCATTTGGGGGGCCAATAGGGAGCGAAGTGGCTACACGTGCTTTTCCATCGACTAAATCAGAGAGCCAAGTGCAAGACATAATCGCACTCAGGCATAAGTGCTGGAACTAGGGGGGCTGCCGCACCCCCTGGCTTGAAGTGGTTTCCATTAAATACAGGGTTGACAGTTTGGTTCAATGGCTCTCAAACTGTTCCTGCACCCGGACACTCTGGGACATGTAGCACTTTGTGATGTTCCGTGTCAGATTGCAAGCCCATGAAGCAATGAATGAAGGGCCTCGTGATTTGATGACAGTGACTGCACCTGTGACAGACATCAGGGTGGGTCAGGTTATGTAAAAGACACATTTACATCAGACCAGCAATCTAAACTTTATAAAGAAAAGGAGCTGGGATACACCGACAAACGCCCGATCGTTTTCACGGCACCACCTGTAAAACTTCACACTTCTGGAGTGAGGAAAACTGACACGGGGCATTATGTGATTGCTAATATTTAGGTCAACTTCGAGGGAAAACCCAGGTGCTCCTGGAAGTGGTGATTGTAATTCAGTAGGGAGGACTCTTCCCCATGAGTCAGTAATGGACTAATTGTCTGTCCTCGTGGTATGGGGCACTGTGCTGCTGAAGGGGCTGTCACTCGGAGGAGATGGGAAACTGCAGCCTTGATCACTTGGAGTCATTAAAAATCCCCCTGCTGCCACTCTCTGTAAAAGCAGAGGTTCACAGCAATGCCAGGTCTGGGTGCTTATACGGCACTGGACTTAAGCTGGATCTGGGAACAACCTGAAGCTACCTCAGAGGACTGAGCTCTTGACTGACCTATCCAACTATGGAGAGTGGTAAATAAAAGCCTTTGCTCTTTCCCTCTCTTAAGTCAGAGATCCAGGTATAAAAACTCAGGAACGTCCTGGAGATTTGACACATTCTCCAGAGGACTTTGGGTTACAATGAGCCATAAATATGGGGTGGGGTTTTCAAAAGAGCTCTGCTTCGGCCTACCTCTGCTCTCATTGAGGTCAATTGTAAGACTCCCACTGAGTTCAATGGCTACCTTTACCATTTTCAAGTAGACTGTCATGCCTTCGTCTTTGACGAAATATAACCTTGCCCCGGCATTGTTCCCGTTACTTCCTGGAAAACTGTTCACGGTCTTCCAGCATTCTAACATTTCAAAAGAAGCACCATTTGCCATGAACAAACGCAGATATCTAGAGATACCCTGGGGCCAAATCCACATCCAGCACAAATGCTCCAATGACGTCAAAGGACCTATGCAGATTTACACTTGCTGAGGGGCTGGCCCACAGATAAACCAAAGTAGCTCTGCATTCATTACTGTACTAAAAATATCTTTCTGCGTAGCATTTGTTAAATCAATTATGGGACACAAGGCAGCAAACACTAAAGAAAGGATTATCGGCATGTCCATTTTGCCACTTTTAAAAAGAACTTGAAAGGCCCATGTCTGGGCAAGTCACTGTGCCACTCTGTGCCTCAGTTTCCCCACCTGTAAAAAGGGGATAACCGTATTTACCTCTCAAATTCAGTAAAACATATTTTATATGCCACAGAAAATTGGAGACCGCGGTAGATGCTAACAAACAAAGGCAAACCACAGAAATACTAATGCACTTTCCAAAAAGATAGGTTCAGTGTACATTAAAATCTTCACAATTGCCTGAGTCAGGCATTAATGTTATCGGAGTATTCATGGCATTCTCTAACCTATAGCTTATAAAGAATTCTACCGTGTCATTATCAGCTTACAAAGGCTAAAACATGATAATGGTGACGAGTCTAATATTAATGGCTCAACTTTATCAAAGGTGCAGAAACACAAACCATACCTAGCGCTGATATAACGCTTTACAGAGGAGGTAAAATAACACTACCTCACTCTTAGCCAGTGCCTTTTCATCTAGCTCGCTGGATTATCTGTATCCCCATTTTGCAGCTCTGAAAACTGAGCACAGAGAAAGGAAGTGACTTGCCCAAGGACAGCCAATCGGCTAGTGGCAGACCCAGGCCTAGAACCCATTGCTCTAGCCTCCGCTCAGGAGAATCATAACAGGAGAGGTGGTTGGTTTGTTCAGGAGAGGTAAAAGTTCTCTTCCTCAGCGTGTTTGTACCTGGGAATGAGCTAGAAAGAGGCTCCAGAAAGACCCATGATTTCAGACTGCATCACCAATTTTTCCACCGGGGTTTGTTCTATACAGAAATCTTTATAAACCTAGGTCCCGCTTCTCCGGCCACACAAATGACGGACAAAACTCCCGTCGGCACCAGTCAGAGCAGGACCAGACCTTGAAATGACAGAAACGTGTCGCCATATTGCTACCTGGATAGTCATCATGAAAAGCAACATTGAGACAAAACCGAGCTAATACAATGAAACGGACACTTGCTCATTTGAAATGAATGCCAACAGAGCAGTAACGCCATTCTCACCCTTCCCAGAGGGTTGCCAGCCCTCCAGGACTGTCCTGGAGGCTCCAGGAATTAAAGATGAATCTTGAATGAAAGATTATGTCATGCGATGAAACCTCCAGGAATACACACAGCCCCAGCTGGCAACCCTGCTTCCCATATTTATATACATTGGGCTGTCGACACTGAAGATCATTTGGGACTAGATCCTCAGCTGCTGTCAGTCGGCCTAGCAACATCCACTTGGATACAGCTGCACCGGTCGACTTCCGTTTAGATAATGCTCTTTTAGCTCCAAAGCTGACTGGGCAGTTACTACAAGCCACAGTCAAAGGGGGATCCAATCCAAAAAAAAGAGTCTCCGTGCCAAAAAAAAGGGGAGTTGTCTAATTTTCAATTTACTGGGCAGGCTCCATCCCTGGACGACAATAACGTCATATGAAGGATGAATTTAACCTGCTGTGTTCAATGAGATCCAGTCTGCTTATTTCAAATGATATTTACATTTCTCAAAAGGAATTGCCATCCTGTTCTTATAATGGTATTCCAGGGAGCTCCAAGATGGTGAAACCTGTATTCCTGGACTCTTTCCTTCCACCTAGACCCCTCTACAAAGGGTTGCAGGGAGTGCGCTGAGTGTGTCTTTTAGAACCGGTGTCCGAGGAGGCTCCAGAAATCTTATCTTTTTGCTTTTTTTCTGTGGACCTAATCCTGCCTGACATTCCCATTAACTTCATTGGGATTTTGAGGTGCAACCACATGTGAGGAGTAAAGGATTGGGAGCATTGTAAGTCCTTGTATACATCTGACACCAGAGCATGCGGTGGAACTGATGGGCCAGATCCTTGGTCTCTCTGAATTCCCCTTTGTGCTATTATCTGCTGATGAAAATTAGAGTAGCCTTGAGGCTGCTCTAATTTGCACCAGTGCCAGTGGATCTTGTGGGAAGGGTGAAAAGGTGGCATAATACCTCCTCTTCCCTTCCCACCACAGGTGCAGCAAATGCTGCTCTGGCCTGAGGATTCAGTCTGATATATTTTCAAAAGAAACTTGTCTCTTCTCAATGGCTTTATATGAAAGGACAATCTAGCTCTCTGTCCTGATGGGCTCTCTGCTGCTTTGCCAATGCAACAAAAACAAAAGTGATAGGCAGCCTGGACAAGTTTTAGATAATCATGTAGCCAGGGCAGAGCCCAGATCCGTGACATCTCACGTGCTTATATAATATCAAAGATGAACGCAGCCTCACGTCAGTAAAAACAGCACATCTGTGACAACTGTTGATGGATGAATTTCAAACTGGGTCAGATTCCTAGCATTAACTTCAATGGTGCTATATCAGTTCACACCCGCTAGGGATGTGGCCTAGCATTTGGAAGCTCAGAGAAAAACCTGAAATGTGAGATGCTTACTCAAAGTTTACCTGAACCTCTTGGGCTTGCAAATTCGGGTGGGAATTCCATGCAAACAGGTGATTTCTATTAGTCGCAGAATCACACAGTTTAAGGTCAAAAGGGACCCAATCTACAATCTAGTCTGTCTTCCTGTTGGGCCCCAAAAAACACAAGAACAGCCAATTTCATGGTATTTCTGAGCTTCCCTTTCCTGAGTTGGCCAGGATCAGGAAGCAGAGAGGTAGGTAGCAGAGAGGGCCCCGATAGGTGAAATACTCTACTACATATTTAGCAAAGCAGATGTTCTCTCTCTGTTATGTAATCAGTTGTTTCTTTCCTTCCTTTCCCCTAGGCTGACTCCAACAAAACCAGGATTGATGAAGCCAACCAACGTGCAACAAAGATGCTGGGCAGTGGTTAAATGCCATGTAGTGCATTTTCCTCTTCGCACTGTCCCAGATGGCAGTCTCTTCATGCTTTTCTCATGGTATTTACCTACTAGGTTTGCACACATGCACATATCAGCCCCCCTTGTAAATGTTGTCCTGTGTAGTTTGTCAGCTTTCCAAAAATGATACTTGTAATTATTTTTTTCTAGATATCTTTCTTTCCAAAGGTTGTACATAATGCTGATTTGATGGCTGTAGCTCACTTTGAAGTTTTGGGGGGATTGTTTGGTTGGTTTTTTTGTTTGTTTGTTTCTCTCTCTTTTGGGTTGCTTTCTTTTTCTTTTTCTTTTATGATGTTTGCTGAATGACAACAATGTTGGAATGCTAACTGTGCTGTTAACCTTTAAATATACAGTATTGTTCTTGTAAAACTGTGACATTCCACAGAGCTACTGCCATACTCCTGTCTTTGGGTATCACTTAAACTTACTGTCTTCTGTTCTCCATTGCTGTCATCTGTTATGATTTCATGATAAGACAATGTGGAATTATATAACTATAACAAGCATTGCACTAAAAAGTGATGTGATTTATGCATTTATGCATGAGAAATAACTAGACTTCTAGACTCCTACTTAAACAAGACTTTTTCCCATGGCAGTAGCACATCAACAAATGACAACAAAAGCATGCTCGGTATTGGGACTGTGTTATACCAGCAAGTATGCAGTAGTGCCACTTTTTTCTTGTTGATATATATACAGTTTTTAACCATGATCAATTTTTTTTAATTATGGAAAAAAAGATGGATTGGGCACTCACCATTTCATCATTGCCAGTAAAACTGAACCTTTGGCTGAAACTATGTCAAAGGCAAAAAGAACTAGGTGTAATATATTGGGTTTGTCTGTTGCTTTTGAAGACTTATCTTTTGGAGGAAACGACTACCATAGGAATCGATGCAAAGAGATGTAATTTTTATAAGGCTCTATCTTACTAGTCGCTATCCTCGTGTGGTTTGTTATCAGTACAGTTCTCTGTTGCTTACCTAGGGCTATGCGCACCAAATCGCTGAGATGTTTAGTAGCTGACTTAATGAAAAATAATAATAAAAAATAACCTACATGATTGAAATCTAGATCAACTGTGAGATAAATATCATTGCCGCATGTAATATGAAATTATTTCTGTCTCCTGTCAGTTTGTGACGTGATTGACATTTTGTAGCTAGTTTAAAAATTATTAAAAATTATAGACCTCGGAATCTATGCTTCCATTATCCATTCGTCAGCCTGTGTGTCAGTGATACCTTGTTATTTTCCACCCACGTGTGAAAAGGGAGCCAGGGATGCGGTCCAGGGGCTCTTTGCAAATCAGCGGTATGTAAGGGCTGGCAAGACAAGATTTCCATTTGGGATGCTAATTAAAGCGACAGGGAAATATTCCGAACAAAAGCGGTTCACACCGAGCAAACTGTGATGTGATTATTGTTTGAAATGACCTGGTTTGGGGGAGCTAGCTGAATGCTGAGATGAAAATGTCTCCCTGTTCTGGAGTAGAAAATAGAATACATGTGCCAGATCCCCAGCTGGTATAAACCAGTGTAGCTTCACTGAAGTCAATGGAATGTTATTGATTGATACCAGCGGAGGATCAGGCTTCATGTTATTAATATAGCTAGTAACTGTAAAATTTGTATCACCTGGGAGGAATGCCTTTAACAAAGGACTAAATACAGGTAAATATTTACTGACAATGAATATGGTTAAAAATAGGTTTGGCATATATTTTCCAGGTATTTTTCTTATGGGGAGTCCAATTATTGTTAGCTCTACATGAGTGAACAATTCATTCACATGCCTAGATGGACCTCTGTCAAAACATATACGAAAGTAAATGCCTGGCTGTGTTTGTTCTTGCAGTTATTTATTTTTAGTATCTGTTATCATTCCATTTGTGCAAATAATTTCCCCCACTTTCTCTTGCTAAAGGGTAAACTTCTGGCAAATATTATTATGGATCAGACTATGCTAAAATTAAAGAGCTATGTCAGACTCAGGGAAATATGCAAAACCATGGGCTTAGATATCCCAGAATGGGTGTCTACACTGAGAGTCCTAAATCCACATTCACATGATTTATACCCCATGAAGATCTGGCCCCATGTTCTGATGTTATTAACACCCTTCTAAATAAGTGAGCAAATTGTCAAAACATAAAAGCATCACTGATAACGTTTGCAGATGATGCAAAAATTGGCAGAGTGGTAAATAATGAAGAGGACAGGTCACTCATGCAGTGCGAACTGGATTGCTTGCTAAGCTGGATGCAAGCAAACCATGTGTGTTTTAATATGGGCAAAGGAACAAAGAATGCAGGCCATACTTACATGCTGGCGGGGCTCTGTCTTGGAAAGCAGTGACTCTGAAGAGTTCATGATGGATAAAAAGCTGACCATGAACTCCCAGTGCAGCACTGTGGCCAAAAGGACTTATTGCGATCCTTGGATGCATAAACAAAGGAATCTCAAACAGAAGTAGAGAGGTAATTTTACCTCTGCATTTGGCACTGGTGCAAGCCCTGCTGGAATAGTGTGTCCAGCTCTGGTGCCCACAATTCAAGAAGGATGTTGATAAACTGGAAGGGTTAGGAGAAGAGCCACCCAAGTGATTAAAGGATTGAAAAACATGCCTTATAGTGGTAGACTCAAGGAGCTCAATCTATTTATCTTAACAAAGAGATGGTTAAGGGATGACTTGCTCACACTCTGTAAGTACTTACATGGGGAACAAATATTTAACAATGGGCACTTCAGCCTACCAAATAAAAGTACAACAAGATCCAACGGCTAGAAGTTGAATCTAGACCTGTGGTTTTCAACCTGTTTTCATTTGTGGACCCCTAAAAATTTTCAAATAGAAGTGCAGACCCCTTTGGAAATCTTAGACATAGTCTGTGGACCCCCAAAGATCAGCAGACCACAGGTTGAAAACCACTGATCTAAACAAAATCAGTCTGGAAATAAGGTGTAAATATTTAACAGTGAGAGTAATAATAACTTACCCAAATGATGGATTCTCCATCACAGGCAATTTTAAAATCAAGATTGACTGTTTTTTCTAAAATATCTGCGGTAGTTCAAACAGGAATTATTTTGGAGACGTTCATTGGCCTGTGTTATGAAGGAGGCTGGACCAGATGATCACAGTGGTTCCTTCTGGCCTTGGAATCTGTGACACACATGTAAACACTGAGATACACACTCCAGTCACTAATCCCTAAAGGTAAATCTTCACGTAGAGCCCAAGCCCTACCTCAGCTGAAATTCACCCCTGGTGAGGAGGTCAGTACAAGGCCCTACAAAGGGACATATAGGGGGAATGTTAGCTGAGTAAGCAGCCAGGCAGAGTTTGTATGGGGCTGGTATGGGGCCCACCAGAGCTTTGCTGGGTTCCATAGATGACTGGGTTGTCCAGCTGCCCAGCTTCATCATCTGAAATCTTGACCCAAAACTCAGATCTAACCAAACATTTGTTGAGCTCTGTAGAAGCACGTCTGACATCTAAAATAACGTGTCATTTGTAACCCGCATGTTACAGGTCCCCCTCTGTATTGAACCCTGGAGGATATGAGTTGGGACAGCCCCCAGTTACAGAGACTTGGCTTGTTAGCTCAAGCTGTAGCAGCTTGTGCTTTTAGCCCTGGAGATCATTGATCTGGTCCCCAGTGTGTAGGCCAAGATGGAGGCTGTCATATATCATGGCCACTTCCTACTCTCAGAAGGAAACAGAAATACCAAATTACCATAACAGAGGCTAATCTTGGGGGATCTCTGACCAAGGGGAAATTCCGAAGAGGTTATCTCATGAGAAAGTCAATTTCCATGAGATATCCTGCGTGATTTCTTCAGTCAGAAAAGTGAGGAGAACGCTGAATGAGCTTTGTATGAATTATGTAGGCTTCTCTGAACCAGACCTTGAAGCCTTTGGAACTTTGACACTCATTAGCATTACATAGCTTCAGCTATTTTAATCCCCAGTTACAATCTTCTAGTCTGACCTCCTGCATAACACAGTTCCAGCGAATTTTACTCAGCGATACTTGCATCAAACCCTACCATTTATGGTTGAAGTAGAGGGGAAAAAAAATATCCAATCTTACTTTAAAGACTCTGAATGATGGAGAATTGATCACACCTCTTGGTCAAAATATTTGCTTTTAATTATTATTATTTAGAAAGGGAAAAGGTAACAATTAAAAAAACAATAAAGAGCATAAGCTTTTGAAGACAAAATTAAGACTTTCAATTTTCATGCACTAAATGTGATGTATCTTTTGATGCTGTCACTAGGTAGCTGACCCCTCTGAATAAGGAAGGTCCAACTTCCCTGTGCCAAAGCAGGTGCTCGTAGTTTGGCCAGTTAAGAAGGCAGGGTAGCACCTGGGGCTATAAATGATCAGGGGGACTCAATGCTGCAGGAAGTCTTTGAAGGAAGCTGTAGGAGGTTCCTGGGGGAGAAGACTGACTTCCAAGCTGGAGCTGAGAGCCAGAAAAGACTAAAAGCAGGGGAGGGGTTTAGATAGCAGGCTAAAGGCAGGGAAACAGCAGAGGGAGTTGCCTGCTGACGTCCTAGCTGGAGCACCAACACCAAAGGCTGGAAAGGGCTGAAGACGGGGCAGGAGTGGAGCAGCTAGCTGCTGGTATCTTGATGCTTGACACTGGACCCAGAGGGCTGAAGACCAGGGAGCAGTGGTAGGGCCTACCTGTGGCCTGTCTGGGATATGAGAGGCTCATGGAACAGGGGGAGTGATGAACACATCCCTGGTGAGGATGAACTGCCAGCTGAGAGGCTGGGAAGAGCGGGTGCACTCCAGCTAAAAGGGCTGGGGTACCTGTCCTGGCAGAAGATGGGAGAGGACTGAAGCAGAGCCTGGATGTGGTGGAAGATGCTGGCGTGTAGTATGTGCTATGTCAAAGGACTAGATGCTGTGGGAATTTAGGGACTATCTGCACTAGGGAGGAGGGTGATAGGCGGGCTATGATTTGGGACTCTTTTAATGGATTATTTGTTCTAGGTTTCTGTAACAAATTGGCCCCACTGGGTGGGGGAGGAGGAGGATTATTATTGAGACAAGAGAGTCTGTAGTGGAGAATTTAGGGGCCTGGGAGGGGAAGTGGGAGGGTAACCCCAGGGTTAGGGTGCCCAGCTTCAAGAGAGCATTCGGGGATAAGGTGGAATCATTCACACAAACCAAAACCAAATGTGCCATAATTAATGTGAATTACTAGGACAATGAGCTGCATTGCACCTGCTTAAAGATACAGGCACTTCATATTTGTCGCAGAACTTTTTATTATTTTCTGCAGCTACAGACCATATAGATATTCCTTAGACAGTTCCGCATGCAGAGCTGCGTCCCCACGGATTTAGACAGGCTTTGGAGGGGGCCCTGTATCTCATTTGATAGTTCAAAGTCTTTTTGGGTCTGTGTGGTTATTTTTTCCTCTTTTCCCTCTTTTTAAGCTCTTTGGCTAGAAGGGAAGAATTGAGCATTCGTAACGAGGGGAATTATGTGTGTCAGCGACAGCTGAAGTATACATGCTGGATGCTATCTCTGCCCATGGGGGTAGCTGTGTGTCATGTGACTGCTGGCTTTGGTGGCATTTTGTTGCCTTTCCAGAAGAGACATGGGACCAGCTTGTTTGGAAGCTAATAGGCGAGCACAAACCGTGTACCATAGAACTGTAAAAGCCTTTGTGAAGCACAGGCACCAGGGATCTTTCCCGCTGACAGCCTATGGCATCGGGGGCCTTGCCTTACAAGGCACTGAGTCCTTCCCAAAGAGCCCTGAGTACAATCCACTACAGTCTTCAGTGGGAGCTGATGGTGCACTGCAGGTGGTCAATATGGCCCTGGCTCAACAAGGTACTTAAGAATATGCCCAACCACATGCATGTGGGTAGACCCATAGGAGTCAACAGCACTACACACCTACTTAAAGTTAAGCACATGCTTAGGTCCTGGTTCAGCATGGTACTTATATCATAGAATCAGGCCCTCTGGACTCAGGAGGAATAGGGGGCGTCCAGCATGCCAAAGGATCAGGCCTGTTAAGAGTTTAGAAATGTTGATCACTGACCATCATAAAAGTCTGCTTTTCCTTTCCAAGTAATGCTCCTTCAGTAATGTTTAAGGACCAGTAGCCACGCCAGCCTGGTCAGTTGCAGGCATGGCCTTAGTCCTCCACATATTCTTCTCTTTCATCATCCCTACTTCAGGTTGTGGTAGAAAGCTTAAAAGCTCTGGTGAACTCTTGGGGGTAGAAGAAGAAATGAGGTGTTTCAACTGCAGAAGTGAGACATTTTACAATGAGCAGTGTAGGGGAGCAGTGGCCACAGGAAGTAAAGTATTTTGGGGAAGCAGCTGGAGGAAAATCTGAAGTCGGATGGGGAAACACCATTGAGGACTATGAAAGGTGCTAGGTCAGGGATTCTCTGACATTTTCATAGCATAGGCCACATGTTTATCTTTGTGGACACCTCCCCTTATATGACAGTCTCCCTTGAAAAGAGCAAATTCTCCTGGATACTTAAAAGGATCAGCCCAAAACAACTGAGGGAACTGGCTCTATGGATAAACTTAACACTTCACCTGCGTGTTGAATATATTTTTGGACAAACTGTCCACTAACTCATAACTGTGAGCAGTTCCTCAACAAGACTAATCCCAGTGAACTTCACACTGACATACATGACAATGGTTACTTTCAACCACTATAGCAAGACATTATTTTAGTGCTTGATTGCCAGTGCAGTTTCAGCTGAGTCATTTACCATGATCACTTATGACCTAACCCAGCAAACATTTACACGTGCTCAATTACAAACATCATAGATTCCAAGGCCAGAAAGGACCATTGCGATCATCTAGTCTGACCTTGTGTATACATACCACAGACCATAGAACATCCCCCCAAAATACTTCCTAGAGCAGATCTTCAGAAAAACAGCCAATTAAGCATGTGAGCAGTTCCATTGACATCCATGGCATGTGAGTAAAGTAAATCACGTTAACACGTGTTTTCAATCTCAGGGTCTAAAACACTGTCACTTTCTACAGTAGTACATCCAGCAAACCTATGTCAAAAGAGCATTAATGTTGCAAAGTCAAGTGCTCAAAAGTTAGGAAATGCCACAAGTAAGGTAGCCCTTGAAAAAATAGAATATGATCATGTACAAAGACTATCATGATGCCCACGCACAAGCAGACCAGATGAAGGTTGCATGGGCAACTTTCATCTTAGCATTTTCTAACTTCGGAGTGCCTGACTTTGCAACTTTAACATTCTTTTAACATAGCTTATTTTGGATGTAATTTCCTAATCTTAAAAGAAAAACGGGGGGGGGGGGAGGGACAAAATTCCATCATGTGGCACCTCCACATGAGTTATCAGCAGGGTTTAGAGGTTTAGATTCACAGCACAAACCTCTGCCACTTGAACAGAGTAAATAGTAGCAGCAGTAGGCTGTTATCTTCCCAGGTGGACCCATCTCCAGAGGGGAGATGGGGCACACAATTTTCTGGGTGGGCTTTACAGCTATTTGCAGACAGCAGAGGAAAGTAGAGAGCTGGAACGCCTGGGTTCAAGTCCAGAATCTGTAGGAGCGTGTTCTGTGATGAGTAAAACAACACGTTTTCCCCAAATTTCATCCTCTAAAAGGGTTGAACTGTCTGTGCTGAAACTTGCAACTAAATAAATACATTCAGTCTGAGGCAGACACCCAGACTTGGTACTTTCAGACCAAATGGTTAAAGTTTGGAAAAATTGTAAGCAACTAAAACTGGAGTCTTATAATGGAAAGTGTCAGGCACCCGTATTTGCAGGAGAGATAATATAATTGTTTTTCATCCAAGACTTGATCCAAAATCCCCCGGAGTCAGTGGAAAGGTTCCTATTAACTTGAGTGTGTTTTGGATTAAGCCCTGATAGCACAAAAACGTAGTTTGCATTTGACTACGAATTCTGGGTGTAGAAAACAGCAACATGCAAACGTGAACAAAACATTTCTTTTTAAAAACCTACTTGGATTTGCTGTATTGACACTAATAAGATCCTGTTTCTGGCCATATGTCATGAAGTATTTTTGATGCTTGGTAGAAAACCATGAAAGACTAGATGATCCTTCAGACAGCATATTCAGTCTATAGAGACTATAAAAGCATGTGCAGAAAAGTTAATTTGTATGAAATTAGCAACTGTTCATGTAATTCAGCCTTAAACCTTTATTTTAAATCACATTTGCAGGCTCTACTGTATATTCCTGTCTCCTAGATCAAATTAGAATATCAGGAAATAAACCAGCAACATAAAATGTAATGAATTGCTGCTCTTCTCAGACTGTACTTACAGCCTGCCCACAGAAATCAAGCCACATTTGCTGACCCTTGCCAAGCCTAGAGGTGAAAATATCCCTGTCTCTAAAATAAAATGTAATTAGATTAGAATAAAAACGCAGTAGTTGAGGCTGGTGGTTAGTCAGAGAGCTGGAAAGAAAGAAGGAGGATGGAGGAGAACAAGATGTAGAGGATAAGAAGCCAAACAGAAAATTAACATACTCTCCGCATGAACTGAAAAGCACAATGATTTGAGTATGTCTGAGGGCACAAAAAGAGCTGATCCCAGAGCCTCATGACAGGGTTCTTCTGTGAGGTGACCTGATTCGAAGAGATCTCAGGTGAAAGGTCACTAAAGGCTGGAATCTGCAAACTCTTACTTACGTGTAGGATTAGTTGTGTGAGGAAGGGTTTAACAGCTCAAGCCCTAAGGTACTGTGGAGCTGGAGAGCTGTATGCCATATATGATGAAACATTACTAAACCAACACAGAGAGGCTGTTATGTTTAGTATGATACATCTCTTAATGTCATGGTTGGAAAAAATTCCCCCTAAATCAGCCAAATCAGTGGTCATGACCAGAAAAGGGTTTCTTCCGAAATGTCACATCTTGGTGATCCGTTTTAAAATGTTTGTCATTGATGATATGTGAGAAATTGGGCAGCAGTACTCTATACAGGCTACAGGCTGAAGACCTGGAAATTGGGGAAGCCACCGAGAAGCCAATTATAATTGTCAAGGAGATGAAGGCATAATCTACTAATGCTGCACAATGGTGTACTGCCACGAATGACAAACACAATACACATGCCTATTTAGACTGTAAGCTCTTACTACATTTCTACAGCGCCTAAGAGAATGGGGACCGAAGCGCAGCGGGGGCCTCAAAGCGCTGTTAATAAAACAAATGAAGAAGTCTGGTTTCCTTTAAGGAAAAGAGTCATTGGCTTCGTTGCCTTATATCACTTCCTGCTTTAGTTCTCTGGACTGCCATTGGTTTACGTTCATTCTAGTGGCCTAAACAAGAGAGCACATTATTAATCACTTGCCACTTAAGGGCCCAACCCTGCAAAGTTCTGAGCTCATCCTGGGAGACAATGAGTGTTCTCGACCACCACTGAAATTTTGAGAAGCCCTTTTGCATCTTGCAGGATTACTTTCTAACTGCACTCAACTAATGCTTGGTGCAAATATTCTCAATTAAGACAAACCACCAAGCCTCGCAGGAGGGGAGGAGATTAATGAATACCGTTTCAGACTGATTACTCTAGGCTTAGAAATATAGAAAGACTTCTGAATACATGTTAAGGGAAAGCTACAGATAAGGGCTACTGGACTAGAGATGTTATGGTTTACCTTTTATTACAGGTACTTTAAGCAGAACATTTGTTCTGCATTATTCTCAGTTTTTTTTCTACTCTGTTCTTTTGAGTTAATGTGACAAATTAGCTAATTTCAATAAATAAAAGTCAGATCTGAGCTGCTCAATTCCCCTCTCACTTATATGAGAACGAATTCCGTCCCAGCGCTCTGAAGTCAATGACGTTACACTGGTATAAAACTGTCAGTAACAGGAGACATGGGCCCACAGGGTATGTCTACACGGCATTTTGAAATGAGCCTCCCAGCCCGGATCGACAGACTTGGGCCAGCCGGGCTCATGCTAGCACAGGGGTGGCCAACCTGAGCCGGAGAAGGGGCCAGAATTTACCAATGTACATTGCCAAGAACCACAGTAATACATCAGCAGCCACCCATTAGCTCCCCCCGCCCCTGCTCCCAGCGCTAGCCCCGCCAATCAGCACCTCTCCCTCCTTCCCCGCACCTCCCAATCAGTAGTTTTGTGATGTGCAGGAGGCTCGGGGGATGGGGGTGGGGGACAAGGACATGGCAGGCTCAGAGGAGGGGGTGGAAAGGGGTGGAGTAGGGGCAGGGCCTGTGGCAGACTCAGTGGTTGAGCAGTGAGCACACCCCCCAGCACATTGGAAAGTTGGCACCTGTAGCTCCAGCCCCAGAGTCGGTGCCTATACAAGGAGCCGCATGTTAACTCCTGAAGAGGCGCATGTGGCTCCGGAGCCACAGGTTGGCCACCCCTGTGCTAGCACTTTAAAAATAGCTACATACACAGCCCTGTGAAGTTGCAGCTGGGGCTTTGAAGCAGAGGGAGAGGGGTGGGCTTTAGAGCCCAAGCTCCAGCCCATAATGCCACTCTAAAAGGCACAATATCTCCTACCTCCATTGATATTAATAGCCTTATTAATACTCCCTTGGCTAAAAATGAATCTAATGTATCATATGGGGGTGGGAATCACTATATAATCAGCTGATTATGTCAAAGCACTTGCACATCATAACATGGACCTTGTAAGTTGCAAGCATTAAAAATTGCAGGGATACATATGAGCCACTTAAATACAGATCAAAGAACCACACTGCATGATGTACACAGATACTGTTGACTCAGAGTGTCGGCAAATCTTACAGACATGGGAAAGGTTAATACCAGAAGCGAAGGGAAAAGTCAAAGGAAGAGAAAGATTTCTGTCTAAACAAACTCCCACTGTTCTCTTGTAAGGAACGAGGTGAGCAAACTTCGGTCTGATTTGTAAGGTAATATGTCTCATTGTCTATTATGTCGAAGCCAAAGCAAGCCAGTGAGGTGCCTATGAACCATCAATGTATGAAACATTTTAGGGCCAATATTATATTGGCAATTCCAAACCCATACGTTTTGGGGTGAGGTACGTTCCCAGCTTTGACCTTTCTCTTGTGGAACAAGCTACAGCCCTGCACAAGGTCTTGCCTGACACTTCTTTGGAATGTGTTAAAAGAGGAGACCTCTCTCTGATTAACCATCCAAATCTGTTCTATTTCTGCTAAGGACTACATGGAAGGGAAGCTGCTTCTGCTGCTTCAGGGAAATAATAAAAACAAATTTTAGTGACAAACGATCATTTTCTTGCAATCTGCTTACATATCATACAGGTAATGTCTTCTGGTTTGCTTCGATGTCTGAATAACATGGGTTGTGTGCAGAGCTGGTCAAAAAATTCCATTGAAACTGTTTTTCAGTGGGAAAACTGGGGTTTTGAGTAAATAAAATTCTTCACCAGCAATGTCTGCGTTCCATGGGAAAGTTTTTATCGAAAGAACAAAGACCCAAATGTCACCACAGCACCTCATGAAGTTGCAGTTTGACTGCCTCATGCCCCTATTCTCTTTTATAGGGCTTCACTCCCCACTGGACTTTATCTTCCATGAAGGACCATGCCATGGGTCTCGCAGGGGGCACCACCCACATCACAAAGAGGTAAGACTGTGGTGCATCATGGGAGAAGAATGACTAGGAAGTCTGGCGGCCTATCATGGAGAATGGGGGCCTGAGGCACCCAAACTACAACCTCACAGGAAGAACCAGGGTGGCATTTCCTAATCAAACAACTTTGGGTTTTGGCCCAACAATTGCAGGTTTCAAGTGAACTGTTTTGATTTTCAGCTAGAACATTTAGGTTTTCCATTTTTTGCTGGAGTCAAAATTTTCCTCAGAAAACTTAAAAAAAAACCTTTCCCCCCCCCGTGTTCTTCAAAATGTTCTGTAGGGAAAAATCCCCATTTCCCTACCAGCTCTAGCTCTGTCAAGTAACCGCTTAATGGCCTCAAAGATGCATACTGTACTGTATAACAGGATTGTAGTTTTGCAATGAACAGTGCCTTTGGAGGGCATATTTTACTTTGCAGCTTTGAAAGCAGAGAGAATATGCAGCTGAGGCAAACTACAGCTGTTTAAATCATTCCTCAGTGAAACGATTCTCCCATCAGGAGACATCCCAGTGGTGTATTTTTACATCCTGAAATGCCTTTGCTGTTCTTCTGCCCAGCTCAGTGTGGGAAAGACTGAGAAGATGAAGCTAGACTTCCACCACTCCTTTAAGAAAAGAAGGAAGATATAAGGCTAAATTTGACACCGACTGGAATAGGACTGCATGGGCGGTACTGAAAGGTGTATTTAATTCACGTGCTCTCTTTTACTGTTAAACTGCACTAGACACATTGCAGATATGATCTATGGCAACATTAAAAAACCCTCTCAGAACTAATCAGTATTAAAATACATCTTTGCCTACAGGGACGTATGGCTCTGCTGTGCCTTTAAGCCACAGGCCTGTGCTGGAAGTTGTGGGAGATCCCTGAGGCACTGGGCCTGATTATAATATTACCTCCACCAGTTTTACATTGAAATTGTTCCTGATTTACACCAGTGGATGAGGAATCAGAATCAGGCCCAATGTACAGGAAGCACAGCTCTGGTCTCTGCTGACGTGAATCCAGACAACTCCACTAACGTCAGCAAGGTTATGCCACATTGACACTAGCACAACAGTGTGTAGAATGTGGCTCACTGTGCCCACACGTCTGGGGAGCATATGGGGCATGCCAGCCTTGGCCCCACCCACTCCCCATCCCTTTTGGACAGGCTGGCCTGGATAGCAGCATTAGCAGCCAGATTTTCAGTTACTCCATTTCTGCACTTGAGGTAGGGACAGTGGCGGGGACACAAATATAACTTGTGCTCCCTGCATTCTGGGGCCCTGCAGAGCCCTGTATGGCTCTCAGTGTAAAATGGAGCAGCCTCAGAGTAGACAAGACCAAAAGGCCACAGACTGAAGTCCTGTGGTTTCTGTGAGAGCAAAGCTCTCTTCATGAGTGTTAGACACAGATACAGCCAACATTAGTTGGCTCTGGCTGACTGTCTGAGTCAGGTTCTGTGAGGAGCAGAGGTTCAGATGTTCACTGCCATTCAAGTAAGCCTCCAAAGAGTCTGCTCTGACCTCAGACACCAGAGGGGAGCATTTCCAGACCACAGGGGATAGAGGTGGACCTCCCCACCTCACAGAGAGACACTACCATGTGCCTGAACTGGCACCCATTAAAGCCAACGGCAGCTGTATCACTGATTTCAATTAGCGTAGTATTAGAGGTCCTGTCTCTGAATTCAGGGACACACCCCATACTGGAGCTTCGCCCACCCCCGAAGAGGCACTCCTGGTTTGTCCTGACACATGTAAATTCTATGGCATCATGTAGCATGACCGCCTAACAATCCCAGACAGTACGATCATTCGCCTAGACACAGCCTCTGTGGGAAGCAGGCAGTTGAGAAGCGAGCACGGTGACACACCAGCCCTCTCATCCCCTCAATAGTCAAACTCCACCCTGACCCGAAGACACCGCTTTCCTCAGGGACGAGAGGAGATTCACTCTCTCTGCTCGTGTTGCCCTGACCTCTTTTTAATCACAGGCTGAAAATGCATTGAGCTCTGCACGCTGCCTGTGTGAGGTGGGCCACACTCCAGCAAGGCCTGAGCTGGAAATACCAAAGCAAGGTTTTGTTAATGCAGCTCTTCAAAGAAGTGCTGGATTCGAGGGGATTAGCAGCCAACGTCACAGCACGGCACAGAATGAATAATGTAAAACGACTGTTGTTGTGCTGTATCTGTTCTGCAACTGCAAACCAGGCTGGGAATAAAACAGGAGCTGATACAGTATCATTTCCCAGCGTGAGCTTCTTCCGGGGAGACCAGAAGACACTGGAAATGTCAGCACCTCTCTGTCTTTATTTTAGAAAACACTTTGTTACTCTATGGGCCAGATTCTCCTCTCATTTACATCAGTGTAAACCAGCAGCAACTCCACTCGAGTGTGAAACTGATGGGAGAGAAAAAGCAGCCCTATATTTTTCTATTGATCACAGCAGTGAAATTGATCAGCATGAATAATGGCATCTGGCAAGGAAGAGATGAGAAGTTCATTCCGCCCTTGGTCATTAAACCTCCAACTGCACGTGAGTCAAGAGTAGGGTTGCTACCTCAGTGTCTTGGATAAATTCCAAGGTGGCTAATTACATTCTGGCTATATTTCCCTGTGGTTGCAGTTAGAAAAAATGGTTCCTTTTTTCTTCTAAAATCTGTGCAGTCATGTTGCTCGTTCCAAATGGCCGCTCTGTTTCACCCCAGTGGTTCCTGCATTTTTCTATAGATGATCCCTCTATTTGCAGTTTGAGAACTGTCTGATGGAAAGACACGCTATAAACATAAGCTAAAATGATTAGGGGACTAGCGTATCCTAGAGAGGAAGACTACCTGAGAAGAAGACTAGCCTTGTATGGGAGGCAGTGTGGTCTAGTGGATAGAACACTTGACTGAAGACCTGGGTTTTATTCCTCCCCCTGCCGTTGGTCTCTTGGGTAAGTCGCTTCCCATCTCAGTGCCTCAGTTTCCCTATGTGTAAAATGGGGATGATGAAACTGACCTCCATGGTAAAGTGCTTTGAGATCTCTGGATGAAAAGTGCTCTCTAAGAGCTAGGTATTAGTATTACTGTAGTCAGGTCATTTGCCGGGAATGCAGGAGATGTGGGTTAAAGTCCTAGTTCTCCTACAGAACTTCTCTAAGACTTGGGCAGGTCTCTGTCTGCAGCTCAGTACCCCCTCTGTAGAACAGGAGTAATAATACTTCCGTGCCCCTCGCTCTTTGTATGTCTTACCAAGAATGGGCAAAGACTTGTGTCTCTTCCTATGTGTCTGCCAAACACCAATAGGACCCTGCTCTTGTTTGGGGGCTCTAAACTGGATAATGGAAACAATACAATAATTGTAAAAAAAAAAAAAAAAAAAATCACACTTCGTTGTGATCAATTGAATGTTATAAATACCTTTGAAGTTCATAGAGATTTCAAGCATCTTAAATACAAAGGACCAACTTCACCTTTGATGGAAAGGCACTAAAGTCATTGGAATTTGACCCCAAAATATTTGTTGTAAATCTTTATTCTGGCCCCAAGTAGCCATGAGTCAGATAAGCAGCAAACAGAAAATTGCCCTAGAGTTTTATAAGTACCATTTTGTAACAAAATATTTAATATTCCTAATCTTTGTTCAAATAAACTGTATTGAAAATACATGGGGCCAAATTCTCTGCTGGTGTAAATTGGTGACTGTTTGCCTCCCTTGCCTGCCGCAGCTGTTTTGATTTTTACACGGCACTGCTGCATGTCCCTATCACAGCCTTTCTCCTCCATGCCCCGAGCAAGTTCCTGCAGCTGGAGCAGAGCTGTGTCTGCAGAGCCTCCTCTCCCCACAGACCCAGCAGCTCCACCACCTCCCGTCTACTCCAGGCAGGAGCGTGTTTGCTGCGTGGAGCCGGCATGCTCAGCTGGGAAGATGCGATGTGAGCTGTCCACATTGAGCAAACAAGAAGAGCCATTTCAAAACTTCCTGGGGCTTTAAAAGGGGAGAGACGCATCCCTGTGTACCTGGCTGTAGGGCAGCGGAGTTCAAAACAGTGAGCAGAGCGGTCAAGGAGGGCATTGTGGGACACCTCCTGGAGGCCACTGAAGGAGACATAAGCAACGCAGCAGTGTCTATGCCAGTGGTTCTCAAACTTTTGTACTGGTGACCCCTTTCACATAGCAAGCTTCTGAGTATGACCCCCTTATAAATTAAAAACCCTTTTTAATATATGTAACACCATTATAAATGCTGGAGGCAAAGCAGGGTTTGGAGTGGAGGCTGACAGCTCGCGACCCCCCCATGTAATAACCTCGTGACCCCCTGAGGGGTCCCGACCCCCAGTTTGAGAATCCCTGGTCTACGCTGACACTGCATCACTCTAAGTATGTTGCCCTAAGTGCTACGCCTCTCGTCAAGGTGGTTTTATGATGTCGGCGTAGCTGGAGAGTTAAACTGGTGGGAGGCGCATTGCAGTGTGTTAGGTTGAACCTAAGCTTCCTTATGTCAAGTTAAATGTGTAGTGTAGTCAAGCTCTAACTTGGCATTGCAGAGAGTAGAGGCAGAGACAAAGGCCTGGCTGAGAGGCATGAGGGGGTAGGAGATTCCAACGGCCATTCAGGACGAAGGGAGAAAAGGGAACATGATAATTTTTTCTCCCATTTAAACAAAAATAACCAAACTGTACAGACTAACTTTAGACCTTTGGAAAATTGTCCTAGAGTAGTTCAAAAGAACTCAGGCACCAATCAGAGCTGGCCAGCAACAAGAACAAATGTAGAGGATTAATGGGTGGGGAGGAAGGGTTAGTGATCCTGACTGCTTTCATGTGTGAAATAAACATATGTGAGCTTGATTTAGTCTGAGGAGCAGTTTACATCTCCTTGAGTTTTCACTCATGAAAGTGCTGACATCTTGAGAACATGACCCCCCAGAGCCATGGTATCGGATGCCTCCGACTGTTGGCAAAATGTCACCCAAGCCTGTGTTAATTGATGGTTTTAAAAAAAAGGAGAAATGAGGAATAATTTGAAGTAATTTTATCTGGTCAGTCCCTCTCGGCAAAGGGGCCAATGCTCAACTTCTGTTTGTCAGTATATCGCAACGAAGTCAATGAAAGATAATGTGGCTTAGTGGCCCCCCTAAGGAAAGGAATTTTCCCTTCCCTTCCTGTGGAATGAACTCCGTCAGTCCAAGGCACACTTCTCCAACCTGCCTTCTTGCACATAAACACATAGCAGAGTGTACATTAAAACAAACCCAAACCCTCCAAAGCACACTCGACTCCCCTGGGGGAAGCTGAGAACAAACCACACATGACAGAGGTAAGTCACATGGCTTAATGTGCTACTAGAAGGCACCCAGATACTATGGGGATGAGGGATGGTGTACACGCTTAGATGGACCAGGCAGCGCATTGGCCTGGGACTCAAGAGACCTGAGTATTATTCCCAGATCTGCCCCTGGCCTGCTGGGTGGTCTTTGACACATCATTTCACAGCTCCATGCCTCAGTTTCCCCTGCTGTAAAATGGTGATAATGATACTGTCCTCCTTTGTAAAGCCCTTTGAGATCTATGAGTGAAAAATGCTACATATGAACTAGGCATTACTATGACTGTAACTACACCACATTATGCCAGCTAAGGTCTGGCTCAGCAGTATTTTGTTATGTATTGGAGTCTTGGCAACTTTGAGCCAGGCAGCACTATCCTGGTGCGTCAGTCCTGTCAGAGCCTTACGGCCTGATCTGGCAAGGTGCTCATTACTATTATCTACTATCTAGAGGCCCCAAGCTGAGCTCAGGACCCCATTGTGCAAGGCTCTGTACAGACTCATAGTAGGAGAGATTCCTTGCTCTGAAGAGTTATAGTCTCAGTAGACAAGCCAGACAAAGAAAGCGAAGTGAAATAGAAGTAAAGAGAGTGATGTGGCTGGCAAAAGTCACACCGCAGATAAGTGACAGAGCTAAGAATAGCCATTGAACCACACAGCCTGTGAAGCCATAACACTTAAAAACAATAGGAGCAAGAACGCTCAGCAGTTTTCAGGACAAAGTCCCCATTTGTGCTTGCATATGTTACAATACGTTTCTTCAATTCCTATTCTAGGCTTTTTTTACTTCGAAAACTCTGGGTTGTGTCCTTGTGGGATTTCTTTTTTTAAATTGTATCTGTTAATTTTTAGAAGAATGTATTTAAATTTCCATGCCAACAGGCTCTCTGTAGAATTGGATGGGAGACAGAGCCTCTCATTGTAGCTGCTTGATGAAGAATGTTTCAAAAATAAACATATTGTTTTAAACAGCCTAGAGATCTGCTCTCAGTAACTTTGCAGCAAACAAATCAAATGGTACGTCAACAGCCCAGAAATTTGCATTGCAGCACTATCTATATTGCAGCATTCCGAGCTGGCTGTGAGCTTTGTAGTTGTGGGTAATTTTCATTAGAATTCAGCACACTGCACTGCAGACAGGGAAACCTGCCAAGTATTTTATTTTTAAGAAGGAACTACATGACCCATTTATGCCTTCAGCACTAGCAACTTCTCACTTAAAAATGAATGCAGATTTCAAGTACCTGTCCTATGCTTTGCTCTGCTTTCTCCCTGAGAAACCTCAGATGGATGACTAGGGTAAGTGGTGAAGATTGACAGAGGGAAAGCATTGAACTCAGGGTGTTTTCCTTCTTTTACTGCTCAGTTTTTGTCACCTCATATCCAGAAGAAAGGCAACGGGCCTAGAAAACTGCAACTGATTTTTTGACGGCCAAGTAATTAACTGGGTGAGATATTATTTGATGAGACCCTTACATAAAGTGGAGGTCTTGTTTGCTCTGCACCAAGGTTACAAATCCAGTGGATGTTTTTATAAAGGCAGAGCTCTCCCCTAGCCTCATTTCCTGCTAATGATGTATTTGCTACGTGTGAGTCAATTGGGCTGGTCCACCCCAGAGACAACTGAATTCTCATGGTGCTGTATTTATACACAGCCAGAGTGAAGGCGTGTACTACCCCTATAAGGGTCAGCCAGGAGCTCATAATCAGAACCCTTTGAGTATAATCAAGGAAACTCCCTGCTCCGCCCTAAGACTGATCTATTTAAACAGGGAGACAAAGTGGCTGAGGTAATATCTTTTATTGAACTGACTTCTATTGGTGAAGGGGCAAGTTTCATAGAGCTCTTCTTTAGGTCTAGAAACAGGAACAGCAAGAGAGCTGGGACTCAAAGCTAGCTTGCTATGGGGGGAAATCTCTCCTCCAGGTTGAAGACAAACCTGACCAGGCTCAGAGACTTTGTTTGAGGGGCTTGTGGGAAGGGCTTCTTGAGCTGTTAATACAAATATTCCTTCTGTGATACCTTATTAAAGGAGCCATACTTATTTTTTATTAGGCTTTTTTTTTTCGCTCCCTTGGTCCAGATCCCTTTACAGGAGATGTCTAATGCCCCAACTTGAGAGCACTAAGGTAAGAGGAGACTAAGGGGGGATATTATAATTATATAAAATCATGGGTGATGTGGAGAAAGTGAATAAGGAAAAGTTATTTACTTCTTCCTATAATAGAAGAACTAGGGACCACCAAATGAAATTAATGGGCAGCCGGTTTAAAACAAATAAAAGGAAATTCTTCACACAGCGCACAGTCAACTTGTGGAACTCCTTGCCTGAGGAGGTTGTGAAGGCTAGGACTAGAACAGCTTTTGAAAGAGAACTGGATAAATTCATGGAGGTTACATCTGTTAATAGCTATTAGCCAGGATGGGTAAGGAATGGTGTCTCTAGCCTCTGTTTGTTAGAGAGTGGAGATGGATGGCAGGAGGGAGATCACTTGATCATTACCTGTTAGGTTCACTCCTTCTGGGGCACCTGGCGTTGGCCACTGTTGGCAGACAGGATACTGGGCTAGATGGACCTTTGGTCTGACCCAGTACAGCTGTTCTTATGAGGTTCACCTGCGGTGCCAAACCTGCTCACAGGGGTTGCTCTGAGATTCTGCCTAGCCCCTATACAAGTGTGCAGTAGGGGGAGTGACAAAGGTGTCTCTCATAGGCCTTGCACAGCTTATGTCAAGTCCAGGTAGAATTGCAGTCCCTGTACTCAAGCAAGCACAGAAATGGCTCCCTAATTACTCTGGGAGGAAGACATCAGTGCCCTGAACAGATGCTGGAAGCGTGGCGACAAGGTGGAATTCTGGCTCCTATACCACTCTGTGTGAGCCACTGGAAGTGGCCAGCCATGCTCTGGGGGAGTCTTTCTCTGTATGAAAAGATGCTGCAGTGTATGTGTGCTCCCTCTATGTATTGGGAACTCCAGGAGGCAATTGCTGACTCTTTGGGGCAGAATGCTGTTATGTGCCCACCAAGGAAGCATGGCTCTACAGTGTCCCCATACACTGCTGTGGCATAAACACTACAATCTAGCCCATAGTCTGCAAAGCCCCTATAGCCAGCCCAAGCATTCCAAAAACATGACTCAGGCCCCCAAAATTAAAAAAGAAATTTATTATTTTTATTTGCCTTCTAGGGTTCATGGCTTCAAGTTTTTCTCTAGGAACATGATGGCTAGGAATTTCATTCAGCTTAAACGAAAGCTGAGATTCCCATGTGGTCACAGGACTCCAGGAGCTGGGGACATAAGAAAAAAAAACACCAAATATCCTGAGATTTGCAGTGAGTTAGCAATCTGTTTCCTTCAAGATAAAACACTTTCACTGATCAAAAAGTATTACGAAGTTGAATTGTCTCCATTTAATTATTTAAGGCTGCTGGCTGGCAGTTTACTGGAATGAGTATTAATACTGCTGGGTGGTGGTTGTAAATCCAATTACTGTTAAGACGTTCAGAGCAGCTGTAGAGGTATTTTTTCTCAATGTCAAATCTAAAGAATACAATATTGGTTGTAAGGAAAACTTAAAGCTGGATCACTTCTGCTCAGTAGAAATCTGATCCTGGGCCCAGTCATTGCGATGGGAAAGCTCCTATTGACATTGACAGAGCAGGATCAAGTAATGTAACATATCTTCGGGCACACAATATGTTAGATAAGAACTATGTGCTTGCATAGGGTGAGCTGGGCAGCCTTTCTCAGTGCGCGAGAGACACTGTGGAAGGATCTGGGGTAGCTGTTTCTGCAGAGCGGCACGTAGGACAGCTGCCAGGGTCTTTTAGAACAGGGGTTCTTAACCTTTTTCTTTCTGAGCCCCCCCCCCACCCCAAGCCAAACATGTTATAAAAATTCCACGGCCCACTTGTGCCACAACATGGTTTTCTGCATATCCCATAGATTAAAAACCAGGGCTGGCGTGAGGGGGTAGCAAGCAGGACAATTTCCTCAGGTTTTGGCTTGAGTCCCTGGTGGCGGGGCTCGGGCTTCGGCTTTCTGCCCTGGACTCCAGCGAGTCTAACGCCAACCCTGCTCTCTGGTTTATTTGGGCGGACGTCCTGAAACCTGCTTGCGATCTCCCAGCGGATCGCAGAAACCTGGTTGAGATCTGCTGTTCTAGAGCTGTGTTTATCAATCTTTTTGATACCAGGGACCGGTTTGCTGCCTTTCTGAATTGCGTCAGGGAGATCTTGGGGGCTGGTCGTTGAGAAACGCTGTTCTAGAAGAGGTGAGGGGACAACCCTGCACCACGGGGTGGAAAACCCAAAACCCCAAAGGGATGGGCTAATGGTGGGAACCCTGCTGTCCAAGAGAGGAACTGTTTGCGCCTAGGAGGGTGAACTGGGCTGTTTGTTTGGTGTGTTCTACTTTCCCAACCAATCAAAAGCAACCACAACCTTCCTCTGGCATTGATTACAACAGGGAAATTTGTCATGTTAACCATTGTTTGGTCTCTCTAGTGCTCAGTAAGACACCTCATGCCCAACAATGCACAGATCACGGAACCACTTTTCGTATTAGCCTTGCTTCAGTCCCCCCTAAGAAGCACTGGCATAACAGCCTCCATGGTGCAAACAGTCCTTCCAACATTATCCCACAATGTACTGGTCATTGTTCATGTGGCCTCTTCTGCTTCCTTCTGTAGAGGGGTCCAGCTTGCCAGAAGCACTTAACTATACAAATGGTGCTGTGCACAGGAGGAAACTCACCTGTGTGCTATTTTGTTCCCCAACAAGCAATTCTTTCAACCGCAATCTACTCCCTCTGTTGCTATCGCATCTTGGAGGAAGCCAGGAAGGTGCTGCCAGCTGACCATAAGCTAATGTGGGGGTGCTGGCACCTATCTTGGGGCTAGGAGGAAAGCCAGATTGAGCTGACCGGGGTTGCTCAGAACACTTGGATCTATGATGGGGTGTCTGATCTAGCTGGAAGGGACTTCACTTCAAGGAGCAAGCAGAGCCATGGAAAGAAGGAGGGACTTAGGGGTCAGTACAAGCAATGGGGTAATAGTAGGCCTACTGCAGAGATGAAAACTTTCTGCTCTTTGAGGAGCTGGACTGATGGCTCTCGATTAGTCCTCCTATGCAGTGAGATGGGCTATTGGACAGGCTTTGAGCACAGCTGTGATGATGGAATGAAGAGGACACTGGCTTTATGACCTGGATGAACTCAAGGGAAAAGGAGCTGGAATGGGAAGTTACTGAAGGTTTAGTGAGATCTCAAACTTCCTGGGGAGGCCCAGGGTGCAGATGCAATAGTTTAACCAGCTCAGAAGATAAGAATAAATTGGCAGACAAGGAATCTCCTATGTTGGCTGTATAATTATCTTCACAGGAGGGTGGAATTACCCACCTTTCCTCAGCTTCTCCAGTCCCAATTCTCCTCATCTCCAGTATGCTCCTTCCCTAGCATGCGCATCCTCCCCTCTGTGGGGACACTGGCTGGTTAGAATGAAAGCGCCCAGCTCAACATGTGCAGTGATTGGCTAAGCCAAACCACATGGATCAAGTAAGTGCTTTGGCCCTACTGCTGAATGTCATGACATAGACCTCCTTTTTCACACCCAACATAATGCTGTTTCTGTGGGGCTTCTACCACTGCCTTCCTCTGGTTGTCCACCATTAAGTCTAGCCATGTGGTTTGAGGAGACACTGGGAAACACCTGGAAACAAGAACTGATCTAAGGGGAGAAGAGTTGAGCCTAGGCTGGCCAGATGTCTAGCCTGTGAGCAATAATACCTGAAGTTTCAAGCTGCAGGCCAATGCAGCTGGCTTTCAAGAACCTTTGCAATCCACCTGAAACAACATTTAGGGGGAGAAATTAGGGTGTATTTGTAGCCAGTTTCATAAGTGAATCAAGCTTAGTTTGCGTGTTTTATTTTATTTTTGCTTTGCTTTGTTCTGTTTGCTATCCCTTATAATCACTTAAAATCTGCCTTTTATAGTTACTAAATTTGTTTGGTTTATTATTAAACCCAGCATGTGCAACTTCTAACTGGGGGGGGTGCGCAAGAAGTTGTGCATATCTCTTTCCACATTGAGGGAGAGGGAGAGTTTTTTATGAGCGTGTGCTGTGCAGATTTTTCTATACGGCGCAAGACAATATACCTTTGGGTCTGCACTCAGGGCTGGCTCCAGGCACCAGCTGAGCAAGCTGGTGCTTGGGGCGGCAGATTGTTCGAGGCGGCATTCTGCCCAATCCTTGGGCAGCACGGCCACTTTTTTTGTTTTGTTTTTGGTTTTTTTTGTTCCGCTCTGGCCGCCCTGTGGGGGGCGGCGGCGCGGAGAACCAGAGCGCCCTGCAGGGCAGTCCTCTTCCTTCCCTCCCCACCGGAGCAGAGCCCTCACGGCAGGCGGCAGGAGGTGGCGCAGCTGGAGGGGCTACGTGGTAGCGCCCTTGCTGTAGCCCTGGCCGCCCCCTTCTCTCTCTCTCTCCCACCTGCTCCCTCCCCCACCCCCCCCAAACTAGTCCCCCTGCACCCGTTCTCCGGCCGTGCCGCAGGGTTTTTTTGTTTTTGCTTTGCCGATCTGGCCTCCCTGTTGTGGTTTTTTTTTTTTTTTTTGCTTGGGGTGGCCAAAAAAAGCCAGAGCCGCCCTGTCTGCACTCCAAGGGAGGTGGACACCTGAGTGCTGGGGCAAGTCCCTTAAGCTGAGTCTTCCCAGGGGCAACCTTCAAGGGGGGGCAACCCATCACAGACATCACTGATGACAAGCAGTGTGGGTTGATTTTAATCAAGGCTATTTAAATTGCCAACTAGAAAGCCTTGATTAACAATAATTTATTTTAAGCAACTTTACCATTTGTGTTTATTACCTTCTAAAGAAAGGTACATTTTCTCATGGGTTGATATACCCATTAAAACATGTTGATTTACAACTAAATAGAGCCTTTATGGTAGATTGGTACATCCTTTTGGTACCTAGGAGGGTACAGTATAACCATATACATTTATTTAAGCAACTATATAGCTTACTATTTTCAGTAGTATTTTAGAAAATGCTGAAGGACATATTGCTTAGTTAACAGATGATTAACTTTTTGCTCCTGTTGTGTGTCAAGGTGCATTAGGATGGTAACTGAAATTTAAGTAAACTCACCACAGCATATACAATGTGTTTTTATTAAACTAAGCAAGCCCTTAATACATGACCTGTTGTGCCATGTTTACAAAGCTTGATCACAAAAGTTAGATGTTTTTTCTCTGATTCTCTGTTTATATGGAAAAGCAGCTTTTAACTCAGTTTTTAATAGTGACTCATAGATTCAGCAGATTTTTTATTTATATTTTTAGATCATAATTTTTGGCCTTAGTTTATTTTGTATGAATGTCAGATTTGCTTTTAAATAGGCTCACTTCAAAAAAAAAAAAAGGTTAAATAACAATAAAAACAAACAAACCCAAGATTTAAAAAAAACAAAAAAACTCATCCATTTTTATCCCCCCCAGATGGCTAGTGTTGTGAGGGACACTGTCTGTGTGGAACAGTGATATCCAGAAAGGGAGAGACTTTAAAGTGACCTGGCCAGAGGGCTGAGTCAGAAGAAGAGACCACACCGTTGGAAGAGGGTATAGGATATTGAAAGAGCTGCTATCCCCAGCCAGGAGGGGGTGCTCTAGCCATGAGTCCATTGTGTAGAGCCAGATAATATTAAAGTAAAGGAGTATACATCCACAAAAGTTCTCTCAGACTCTTTCAAATGGGGAGGGATAAGTTATTGAGTGGGGAAGAAACTGTGGATTACTTGATGGGCTTTGGGAAATGTATGTTTCCAGGATGTGCTCTAGTAACTGCATAATACAAATGCCTGTTGTATGCTACATATCACTCCAGAAATTGATGAAGTTCTGTTACAATGATTATATTGGTCTTCAAAGGGGAGATGATCCAAGAAGCTATATTAGTTAATATTCTATGGGTGATGACAATGGTGCATTTCTGGTTGACTCAAATGCCAATAATAAATTAAGGATACAAACCAGATGCATGACAAACCACATCTGTTTGATAAGTTGGCTCTTTGGGGTGAATTCCTGCTTCCCCGCAGAATATAGGAAGGAACCAGGTGGGTTAACAAGAAGAAAGGTGTCTAGGATTCTCTTCCCTGCAAGGTCAGTACATCAGTGAAGATTGATGGCTCTCCATAGTTGATTCCACAATATGTATTTGAGAGTAAAGTAGCTAGGGCATTTTCAGGCATGGTCCAGTACGTGGCTGCCTTGATAAGGTGAGCAAGTATAAGGTTTTAATCTTACATAGATTAATAGTAGCTCTGGGAATCAGTCATGGCCAGATAAGAAGAGTCTAATGGTCTGGGTAGAAGATGCTTTATTTGCTGCATGGGAAAATACTGCCATCAATTAGATAAGTTTTTTTTTTTATATCTAAAATGGGTATCATGTAGACCAAGTGAGATTGTACCTGAAATGCACAAGCTGTGGGCCAACTCAGCTGATGAAAAAGGCTATATGAAAATGCAAGTAACCACTTGCATGATGTCCCAAGTTCTACTTTTGGGATGCTTGGTGCTGATTTTTCCCCTCCTCCATCACCTTGTGTGTGGGTTCTTTATAACTATAAATACTTGTCCCTGGGGGAAGGTGAGTGAGTGGAGGAGTAGTCCAGTGACAAAGGCACTAGCCTAAGACTCGGGAAACTCTGCGCTCTGCCATAGACTTCCTGTGTGACTGTGGGCAAGTCATAGTCTCTCTTGCTTCTATTTCCCCCTTTTATTGATGGGGAATAATAGTACTTCCCTGCCTAACAGGGGGGTGAGGATAAATAAATATAATATAATATATATTAGAGATTGTGAGGCACTCAGATACTATGGTAATGGGGGACAGATAATACCATAGATACAGGTATTGCTATGATTATTATAAAATGTTTTATGCAGCCCTATTTCACACTGGGTACATCCTGAGTGTGATTTGAGCCAATCATTATTTAAGGCCAAACTTATCTATCGAGGTACTTGTATGATCCTCTTCACCATAATACTTCAACACCCCACAATCTGGGAACAGTGGTGTACTCTGAGATAAACTGATGACCCAGTCTGGTCAGTGCAACCCCCCCACTTTGGATGCTCGGGGGCAGAGGATGGAAGAGGTGGGTACCCGATGATCCCTCACTGCTCCCCTGTCTATGGCTGCCAGAAGTGAGCGAGGAGTCTGCAGTGAGCAGTGGCAGAGTTTTGTGTTTCTTTGCTCTGTTTGGCTGCTCCAGGCAGAAATCTTCTGACCCAGGCAGAGTAGATTGAAAGTCAGAACACAGAACATATAAGTGTGGTTTTTGTCTCCCTGTATGAGGCTTTTGCAATCTTAACACACACCATCACGAAAGCATCCTGGTTTGAAAGGACAGTCACATCCCTGGAGCTGAGGGTACTAGGCATCTTGCAGGAGCTAACCTTTAATGCTGTTATCTGTGGACTGTACACTTGCGCACCAGTTCCCCACATGGTTATAGATTCGATTCACTTAAGTGCAAAGGTATCTGGTATAAACATGGTCAGAAAATAACCCCCCCCATGTTCATTTCAAATGAGTCCTTATTCTGCAAACCATAAAGATCCCCCAGATGTAAATGGGAAAACTTCAGCTTTCTTAAGGGAAGAAAGAAGAACAGGAGTACTTGTGGCACCTTAGAGACTAACAACTTGTCATTAAGGGAAGAAAGACGCCCTTGCAGTTATGACACTGGCATGGGACTCAGGCAACCAGGGTTCAATTCCCAACTCTGCTTCAGGCTCCCTGTGTGACATAGGGCACTTTAACCCTTGTGGCCTCTCTTCCCAGTCCTCTACCTGTATGTTCTATCCATTTAGCTTGTAAGCACTTTGGGGTAGGGATTGTCTCCACTGTGTATGTACAGCACCTAACACAATGGGGAACTGATGTTGAGAGGGGCATCTCAGCCCTACTGTAATGCAAATAATTCTCTCAGTGCATTTGTGTGGGGATGTGAGATCACATCAGAAAACACTCCCAAGATCAGTTCCCTGGGCCTGTTAAAAACAAGTTTAATTTAATAATGTGGGAGCCTGCTGTTAGCAGCTGCAGTTACATTATGCAAGATGCTTGGCTGCTTGTGATGATCACACTGCATAGGACTTCATTGTCAATTCTTCCATCTGACACTATGCTTTGCAGTTGAGTTTTTGGGGCAGCGTGCTGCTGTTTTGCCCATTTACAGTAGCTTAATGCAGCTGTCTATTCACAGAGATGTGACTGTTCAGGCATCAGCAATCTAAAATGTCTCGGCTATTTGGATCATTACGGAGCAGTGAGTCACATATGCAGCCCTCTGTAGTGGGTTTACTGTGAATATTCATTCCCAAGGCAACTTCGCAACCTCCCTGCATCTGCCATTCTGTATTCAAATTCTGATAACTGGTAGTGCCTGTTGGCCGTCATGTAGAAAGGAGCATAACCTGGGTAATGGTGGAGGATTCCTTATAGAATTAGGGATGTATTTTAAAAAACTGCTTTATGGTTCTCTCTCCCTGCTACCATATGGAAAGCCCTGGTTTGATTCCTAGGCTTAGTCTCCTGCTTAGCCCCTAAGGCAAAGGAGAGCTCATCTGATTCCAAGCTGCAATGATCCCATGGCCAAACTAGCGGGTGAAAGTCTCTCTAGGGAGTAGCACGTATAGGGGATGACCCAAGGCCTGGAATGAAGGAAGTCACAATTTGTATCTTGGTTTGCCTTACAAGTTATCCCTCTCATCATGGCTGGTTGGATGCCAGTGTGATCCAGAGTGGATGCAATTGACGTTAAGCACTGGACTCTTTCAGCTGCACTGAATCATTTAATCACGTGCTGTGCACATCCCACTTCTGTTCTCTAGTGTGAGGGTAAAAAGAGGGGCAAGATATAAATGGGTGTGGTCTGAAGAGACATGAGTTGTGTGCGACTGTAAGTAAGAAAACTAGATGCTTCTCTCATTGGCCTTACTAGGCAGGAGTAACTCGCTAGCCGCACACTAGAACCAGGATCCCTTGAATTCAGTGTCCCGTTCATAAATACGTACATCCCGCTCTGCCTAGAACACTGTCCTCCTGCTCTGCAGGATCAAGCATCCCCCAGAGTCACCCTTGGTCCTGCTAGCCGGTTGTAGTGATCCTAGTGGCACCTTTTGGGTCTCTGTTTTCCAAATGATGGATGTAACATGCCTTGCATGAAAAAATGTGTATCCCCTCTGTCACTTTGTTTCTTAAGGATGGGTGACCTTAGAGAAGCTGAGGTATTAATGTCACCGTTCAGCGAACGGAAACCATTCTGCGTACTGTGGAAATGGCAACCTGGAGCGAAGGTCGTTTCTGGCTTTGCATTGCATTTGAAACAACCCCCAAACTGAGGGTCTGATCGCAGACTCCCTTAGAGCCCCACTGAAGTCAATGGGGCTGTGCTCAGGCCCAAGGGTTTGCCCAAGTTCATCATATTGCAGAATTGGGGTCTGAATCTACATGGCTGGGGTTAGATTCAACAGATTTGTATGTAGCTGGCTGGGATGAGCTTGGATTTCCACCCAGCTCGGTCTTCATCCAGTTCTTCTGCTACAACCAGCCAAAAGTTTGTATCTTCGGGGGGGCATTTCCAAAGCATACAGACCCCTCAAAAATAATTCCTAGCCTTTATCCATAAGGACTTGCTACATCCTGTCTCACAGACACTGTCTTTCTTCTCTCCCCATTCCTATTTACTCAGATACTCTAGTAATGATGACTGTATATCTCTCAATCTGTAGTGTAGTGATCATAACACCACCTGACCCGCGTAAGGTAGGGAAGAGCAGTTATTCCCATTACACAGATGGGTAACTGCAGCACAGAGACTAAGTGACTTGTCCAAGGTCACTCAGGAAGCCTGCTACAGAGCAAGGAATTGTACATCAGGCTAATGCCCTACCTGCTGGACTATCCTTCCTGTCCAGCCATCTAGCACTGACCTCTTGATATTTTCATAAATTCTGCTGCTCTTGGTGCACGATCCTTCTCCTTTGTAGCATTCCTGCAGCATTTGAAGCAGTGTTTCTGAATCTCTCTGCTATGCAGTCCAAAGCTGAAATCTGATCTGTTTTTGCTTGCCTACCTCTAACCAATTTTTTGTAATATTGTAAGAAAAACAGACAAAGGGCAAATTGTGACATTTAGCTAATGGCTAGAGTAAGGCTGCAGAGCTTTGCCAGCCTATGGGGAGTTCATAGATTCATAGATTCTAGGACTGGAAGGGACCTCGAGAGTTCGAGTCCAGTCCCCTGCCCTCATGGCAGGCCAAAATACTGTCTAGATCATCCCTGATAGACATTTATCTAACCTACTCTTTAATATCTCCAGAGATGGAGATTCCACAACCTCCCTAGGCAATTTATTCCAGTGTTTAATCACCCTGACAGTTAGGAACTTTTTCTGAAGCACACTTCCTCTCAATGGCCCAGTGCATAGGGGAACATGAAGGTTGCACCCTTTTTTTATCATATGGTTCAGCCTGCTTATTCCCAGGCTGTGGGTGTATGTTTTCCAGTGTGGGAAGGGATAGCTCTGTACTCACTACAATTTTGTGAGCTGTGGGACTGCAAACGCTCTCAGTTTAAAACACAGCTGCAAAAATTATTTTCCTAGATCCTCATTTTGATCATGTCTCTCCTCTCTTTGTATCCTCCACTGCATCAAATACAGACCACTTGCCTTCACTTTCATGACCTATTCCCACCTTATCAATCATCTTTTATATTATTGAGATGTCAGCGCTGGACTCCACTCCGCTAGTGATACCAGTCTTCATTGCCCACTTGTCAGACTTTCAAACAAGCACTTCGGTGCTTTCTCCCATGCTGCCCCTCCTGCATGGGCGGATCTCCCCATAAACCTCCATAAAGCCACCTCAGCACCATGCCTAACCTTCTCGGTGCCTAGGAAATCACTGGTATTCACAAAGGCTGAGTTAGGGGAGTAGGTTCCCTATACAACGAGAGATAGGCGCTTCAAAACAGGATTTACAAAACCCAGCATGCTCAGTGGCTCCTTGCCTAAACTAGCCAATGGAAGATTCCAAGATGAGGGATGTGGGCTAAACCCTGCTCCCTCTCAGAGATATATGCCTAAACTGGGCTGCTTGGATTTTTGGCTCCCTCTCTTGGCATTAAGCACCAATGCTATTTTAGCAAGACTGGGGGGGTGGGGAGGAGGCCCTCCCTCATAACTTTTAGCTCATCTGGGTACTCATCCAGCATGTAAGAGACCCCTGGCTCAAGTCCCCCACCTCTACCTGAAGGGAGAAGGAATTTGAATCTGCTGTCTCTCAGGTCAGTGCCTGAGTTACTGGGCTATTCTGATGTGAGGCTCCTCAGTCTCCTATTAAAGCTGTTGCACTTAGCATGAATAACTTTAAAAAGTCACTGGGGCAGGGGAACTGGATCCTAAGTCTTCCACCTTCTAGGTTAGTGCTCTAACTGTGGAAAAGTACAAAATCTTTTGGATTTGGCCCATCCAATTTAAGGCCAGAAGGGACCATTGCAGTCATCTAGTCCAACCTTGAGCATACCACAACCCATAGAATTTCACCCAGTGATTCCAGCATCTAACCCGTATCTCTGGTTCAACAACGCTATCTCTTCTAGAAAAGACTTCCGGTCTTCATCGGATGACTTCAAGTGATAGTGGATTCTCCATGTCCCTAGGTAAGTTTGTCACAGATAGGATCATCGGTCATACTCAGACAATACTCAACTGCTTAAAACTACTACTCCTAACTCAGCTCATCAGGTGAGAACATTTCTCTTTTGTGATAAAAGAAAGCTACTCACCGTGTGAGGTAACAGTGAACCTTCGAGATGTGTCCCCCTATGGGTGCTCCAATGTAGGTGTATTCACATCCCTGTGCCTCAGATCAGAGATTGTAGGTAGCAGTGTCAGTTCAGCCTGCACCTGAACTCTCTGTCTCAGACCTGGCCTCAAGGCTATCCAGCACTGTATGGGTGAACTGCCCTCAATTCCTTCTCTACCACAGAGCCCCTTAAGAACCCCGAAGTAGAGGGGAGGAGAGCGGGTCATGGAGCGCTCATAAGGACACACATCTCGAAGAACCACAGTTACTGCACAAGGTGAGTAACCCGTTCTTCTTCTTCGAGTAGTGTCCCTATGGGTGCTCCATCGTCTGTGACTCTACAGTAGTTACCCCCGAGGCTTTGGAATTGAGTCTAATATTGATGATGATATGGTGGAGCCAAACATGGCATCAGATGCAGAGTCATCCGTGATGGCATAATGTTCTGCAAAAGTATGAGCAGATGCCCAAGTTGCTGCTCTGCAGACTTCTGTGATGGGAACACTTTTGATGAAGGCTACAGAAGTGGAAACAGATCTCATGGAATGAAGATTGCCGGAGGCTGAAGATTGCAGATACAATAGCAAGAGGTAATGAGGTTTGATATCCATCTGGAAAGTCTTTGTTTTGAGATTGAGGTTCCTTGAGACCTCTCTGCAATCAAAAGGAATAGTTTAGATTTCCTGAAGCTTTTTGTTCTATCCGAATGGAATGCCAAAGCTCTTCTGACATCAAGTATATGTAATATTGATTCTCTCTTGTTATGGTGAGGCTTTGGGGAAAAGATTGGAAGGTGAATACTTTGGTTTAGATGGAAGGCAGAGGATACTTGCAGGAGGAACTTTGGGTGTGGTCTCAGTGTGACCTTATCCCTAAAGAGAATTGTGAAGGGTGGGTGTGCCATTAGAACCCCTATTTTGTTGATTCTCCAAGCCGAGGTGATGGCTACTAGGAAGGCTGTTTTCATAGACAGATGCATAAGCAAGCATGTGGCTATGGGTTCAAAATGAGGCTTTTTAAGGCACTTGAGGGCCAGGTTAAGGTCCCATGTTGGTGTAGGACACCTGATTTGTGGGAAGAGGTTGCCCATACCCTTGAGGAATCTTTTTGTTGTAGGATGAGTGAAAACAGAGTAAGCTATCTATCTTATGATGAAAGGTGGTTATGTACCTTTACTGAATGTAGAGCTAATCCTTATCCGTAGAGTGGATGTGGGGGTAACGTGCTTTGAGTCTCACCAGATTTGGAATCTTTTCCATTTCTGCATATATGTGTGATGAGCTGTTGTTTTTCTTCTGTGTAATAGCACCTCTTTCACATCCTCTGAACAGGACATCTCTGCTTTTGAAGCATTGAGAAGCCATGCCTTGCGTCAGAGGAGCTGTAAATTGGGATGGTGGCTCTGTCCAGCATTCTGAGCGAGGAGGTGAGGAAGGGACTGCAGAGTGATTGGCAGGCACATCGCTAACATGTTTGCCTTGGCCAGGTGGGAGCTAAGCGAATAACTTTTGTTCTTTCTTTTCTTTTCTTGAGCAGGACCTTTGATCTGAGAGGAATTGGAAGAAAGGCCTAAAGGAGACCTGTGTTTCAGTGACAGAAGAAGGTATCTCCTGGCAAATGATGCCCAAGTCTGGCTCTAGAGCAGTGCTGGGAGCATTTCTTGTTTTCGGTTGTGGCAAATAAGTCAATATTGGGGACTTGCCAATGTCAAAATATGTTGTGAAGAACAACAGGGTCCATTTCCCATTCCTGTTCCTGTGAAAATGTCCTGCTGAAGGTGTCCGCTGTGATATTCTGCACACTGTGCTTCATTTGCATGATTTGCTGTAGGTTACCCAACAGGTTTATCGGATCTTAAATTTAAAGCCATAAGAATAATGCAGACTTCCAAAGCGCAATGTCTGAATGTGTCAATTATTTCATAGACACCAACCCCCTTGCCTTTCTGCAGTAGGGGTGAATGTTACTCTGTTATGTTACTTGTTACTATTTCAAAAAAGGAATGTCTACTATTCCGTCCTCTGCCAGCCACCCTTCCCACCCCCCACAAATGGAGGAAGTCCAGAAACAGAAATTTTTTCTGGAATACAAACTAATGAAAAATTGAACTCCTTCCACATTCTCCCTATATTAATAGATAAAATTTATTTTAAAATAAATTTTATCATCTCGAGGATAAGCAAACATACTCCCTGCTACACTACTCTATCTACTGGAAGACTGGAGTGACCTCTGCTGTTTACCATGCAGATCTAGGAACACTTTTTATTTTTCACTTAGCAGCCATTTTGATTGAACAGATCCTTACGGAATTGTAATTTTTTAACTCTTTTTAATCTGGAATCAAATGTTTCTGGTCCTCCTCCCAGAATGCTGGGTGGGGTGTGTGTGTGTGCGCGTGTGTTCTCTTTTTTAAATACCAATGCGAAGCATTCATTGAAAAGACTTGGTTTCGCTCTTGATTACAAAAATGTGTGTGTAATTTTTGGTACTGGAATTGTTGAATAGGCTAAAAGATCTCTGTGCTGAAAGGAGCAGTTTGCATTCTACACGTCACTGAGGAAAATGTAGAGTACATTTTCTGCCATCAAGCTTTAGGCTTGAACAAATTCTTTTAGAAAGATAAAGCATGTGATCCTCAGAGCATGTCCACATTTATTCTTTTTAAATGTCTGTATTGGTCTGGGGTTTCAACAGCCCACTTGTTGGCATTTACTGTTCTTGGTGCTGGAAAATTTTTTAATAAGCTTACAAGTCATAGCATTCTAAAGTTATTAATTTTGTAGAGATAAAGGTTATAGGAACATCCTGTATTTCTTTGGTTTTCCTTGATTTAATACCTCCGTGCTTCAATATCACTTTCAATTAGAGATGTCCTGCATCTGGCTGTTACTATATTCACTGCTATCAAGCACAAACTAATAGGGGCAAATCCACCCCTGCATCTTTGCTGGCAAAGGGTCCCCAGGCAGTGGAACCTCTTACTATACTTGCCTGGAAGGGTGCAGGACAGCATGTATTGTGGTAATCCCATTCAGAGATTAGCACCCATTGTGCTAGGCACTCTACCCCAAAGAGCTTACATCCTTAAATATATGGTGAGAGATAACAAAGAGGGAGATTGTGATTAGTGTCCTAAGCAGTGATGACAGCACACCAATTGCTGTTTGTTAAATATTTATATTATATATATTTATTATTATGATTGTACCCAGAGGTTCCAATCAGGCTGCGAGCAACATTGTGCATGTTCCTGTATGCATGCAAAACAAGACCCAGGGCCGGCTCTAGGTACCAGCAAAACAAGCTGGTGCTTGGGGCGGCACATTTTTAGGGGCAGTATTCTGGCGCGGGCCATGATGCCCCTAAAAATGTGCCCCGGCCGCCCGAACTCACCTCCGCTGCTGCCGCTCGCGTGCCGCTGCTCGCCCTCCCTCCCAGGCTCTCAAACCCGGGAGGGAGGGGGAGATCCCAAGCGATTTGCGCGCCGCGGCCGCTCGGGATCTCCCCCTCCCTCCCAGGTTTGAGAGCCTGGGAGGGAGGGGGAGACCCCGAGTGGCCACGGCGCACATGCTGCTTCTCCCTCTCCCTCCCAGGCTTGAGAACCTGGGGGGAGGAGGCAGGGCTGGGGATTTGGGGAAGGGGCGGAGTTGAGGCGGGGCCGGGGGTGGGGTAAGAAAAAAACGGGGGGGGGGTGTGGGGAGAGGGAGGTAATAGAGGTGGAGAGGGAAGAACTGTTACAGCTTGTCACCTGCCTAGCCATGATCATCAGGTTAGATTTTGGTAGGCATTGTGGCAGAGTCTTAAGGAGAGGCTTAAGGAAGTGGCTGTTTAGATTTTTTGTCATCTTTTACCAGGGAGTTTCCCCATTCCTGCCTTTAGTATCTTTGCTTCTTCCTCTCCAGAAAAGTAAAAGACCTCTCAGGAAGAACTAGACTCTCATAGCTGATGCCCATCAGTGACTCCCACGGACAGATGTTGAAAATGCATGAAATGTCCTTTTCATTGTCAAACAATGAAATAAACACTTCAGAGCCAACAATCATGCACTGAGTTGTGAGAAATGCCAATGCTAAATTAGAAACAGAGGGACAATAACACACAATGAAATTAAAGCAGCCCGCAAAGGCCTCAAACATGGGCAAGCTCTTGGGACTGACAGAGCTCAAGGGGAGGGTGGGTGGAGAGAGAGCAAAGGCTGGATTTTACAGGGGTTAAGTAAGAAAATGCAGCACGATTTAGAAATAGTACTCCAGATGCTCTGAACCGAGACTACTTATCACTAGGACCACTCTATGCAAGGCTATGTATTTAATCGAGAGTGGCGTGTTTTTGGTTTTAGCTCTTGGGTATGAGATTAAGACCAGTGTGTCACTGCCTCTAAGGTTATTTTCTGGTACTGAAAAGCGCCTATTTGCTGATAAGGAAACAGAGAAATAATTTGTGTAAGTGGTAAAAGTTTTGAAATAAGTAAATATATTTTAGAATTCAGCTGCTATTCCCCCTGAACAGACCTTATTGCTTGGTCGCAGTAGTAAAAAGAAATAAAATTTGTGTTTTTTGTTTAAAGTGCTTCCTGGGACATTGTCTGACTTTTAAATGTGGATATTGATTTTTCTGAGATCAAAAAACAGCAGTGTAGGGCTTGATGTAGCACTGTTTGCAATGTGGCAGAGGCTACACTCTGCCCTTCAGCATAGCAAATTAAGGGCACAAGCAAGCCTTTAAAGTTGAATTTGGGAGTTTTCTGGTTCGCACACATTCCCCTGTGATTGTAATACACTTAGTCATGGTAATTTTAGCTCTATACCTACACAAACAGGAACATTTTCAAACTGCTTTTTAGTTGAAAAACAAGAACAAAGCAAAACCTTCTGAGTAACTATTGGCCTACTGATATATTTAGGCCAGATTCCCAGCTGGTATAAATCAGTGTAGCTGAATTGACTTCAAGGAACTATGCCAGTTTACACCAGCTAAGGATTTGGGTACCCAGACGTCACCTACTACAGGACAGGCCCAACAAGGAAAATAATAGAACACCACTGGCCTTCATGTTCAGCTCCCAGCTAAAGCCTCTCCAGCACATCATCAACGATCTACAACCTATCCTGGAAAATGATCCCTCACTCAAACAGACCTTGGGAGGCAGGCCAGTCCTCCCTTACAGACAGCCCTCCAACCTGAAGCAAATACTCATCAGCACCACACCACAGAAACACTAACCCAGGAACCAATCCCTGTAACAAACCCTGTTGCTTACTCTGTCCCGATATCTACTCTAACGACACCATCAGAGCACCCAACCACATGAGCCACACCATCAGGGGCTCATTCACCTGCACATCTACTAATGTGATCTATGCCATCATGGGCCAGCAATGCCCCTCTGCCATGTCCATTGGCCAAACCAGAGAGTCTCTATGTAAAAGAATAAATGGACACAAATCAGACATCAGGAATGGTAACATACAAAAGCCAGTTGGAGAACACTTCAATCTCCCTGGACATTCAATAACAGATTTAAAAGTAGCCATTCTTCAACAAAAAAAACTTCACAGACAGACTTCAAAGAAAAACTGCAGAGCTACAATTAATTTGCAAATTTAACACCATTAATTTGGGCTTGAATAGGGACTGGGAGTGGCTGGCTCATTACAAAAGCAATTTTCTCTCTCTGGGTATTGACACCTCCTCCTCAATTATTGTGAGTGGACCACATCCACCCTGACTGAATTGGCCTTGTTAACACTGGTTCTCCACTTGTAAGGTAACTCCCTTCTTTTCTCTTCAGTATATTTATGCCTGCATCTGTAATTTTCACTCCATGCATCTGAAGAAGTGGGTTGTTTTTTACCCACGAAAGCTTATGCCCAAATAAATCTGTCAGTCTTTAAGGTGTCACCAAACTCCTCGTTGTTTTTGTGGATACAGACTAACACGGCTACCCCTCTGATAACTGATGGTACAGGGTTTTTGCCCTCCCTACTCGGTACCGGGGAAGGGTCAGAAGTACCCACGCTATCCCATGTGACACCACCGGCTCTGTGCCAGTCCACGCTTTTCCTGGGAGAGGCAGAAGAGCCACCCCAAGACTTGGAGCAGTCTCTATTGGTCTTATGAGACCTTCCATTGGTGTTGGCAGGGAACTGCTCCTCCACCTCTTCGGTGAGACGCATGCCCCAGAACAGGAGGCAGCAGCCCTCTCCGAGCCTGAGGGTGATCTTCGGCCTGATCCAGTACTGAGGCCTTCACGGCCTGTTCGAGCAGGTGCTGCCTGAGGTAAAGGTCCCAAGCTACTTGAGTCCTTTTCTTGAACTGTCTGCAGATCGAACAATGCACCGCCTGATATAGCCAAGGGAGAAGCCACAGCCACAAGGCATGAGCACTGCCCCTCTTCAGGTACTGCTAGGCAAAATCTCTGGCTCCAGCCTGCTGGGTGTGCACGCACCTAAGTGGAATACACGTCAGCATCTACTTGAAGCAGAATGATTATTAGTGGTGGGACTACTGAAAATAGAAATTTTAATAATAGAAATGCTGAAGGACACTGTGCTGCCCCATTGTCAGAACTTGTTCAGAATCCTTTGAACTCGGTCTGAAGTCTTATGTCTGGTCTCCCTTTAAAGCTTAGGCTGACATAGTTATGGCTTGCAGGGGATCTGAAAAATCAACACTGACCTTAGATACACAGCTAGGTCAATGGAAGAATGCTTCTGTCAGCCTAGCTACTGTCACTTAGGCAGGTGGAGTTCCTATAGCAATGAAAAAGACTTAAGCTGCAGTCCTGCTCTGAAGAGTGACTGTGAAAATGACACCTTACTCAACAGACTTGCTGCTTGTGTATATTCAGAGCCAAAGCTGCTGACATGAGTGATAAAAATACGCTTGTACTGCTTTTTATTCCTGTTAGCCCTGCAGCACCAACACAGCTGCAAAAGAGAGCTGGATTCTTTTCCTTCTTATGTGTCATCAACAGGATTGTTTACTAAGCTTCAATTAAGTTCCCTGAGAAAATCTATTGAAGGCAATAGAGGATCACTGTGCGCATGGGTTGAAGACAATGGGGTTGCACAGGTGTCACTAATTTAGCTCCAGAAGTTTTATAATAGGTGATGAGATGCAAAAAGAAAAAAAAAAACTCTGACCAAATGATTTTTAAGTATTTATCCAGTGTGGAACAGTCACTGGATCAGAAAAAGGATTCTGTAGTCTAGTGGTTAAGCATCCAGCTGCAAGACCTCTCTTCAAATCCTCCCCCTTGCCTGGGGTCTCCCACGTCCGAGGTGACTGCTCTAGTCACTGGGCTAAAAGTTAAAGGTGGGCACCACCTTCTTTCCCCATCCCTCTCTGTTTTGTGTTTAGTGATGTAGGCACCTAACTCACTCCTGCAAGAACTTAGGCCCCTAAGCGGCCTGACGACAGACAGCAGGTTGTTTGTGGATTGCTAAGCAGAGATAGATACTCCCCTGCAGCCCAGATTTAGGTGCTAACTTTGTGAGGGCTTAGCACACACTTGTCATCGGCACCTCCCATTGACTATTTTAGGGAGCTCCCGGACTGGCATGCTGGCTTCTGTGGATTGCATTCTAAGGTGCCTATCTTTCCCCATTCATCGTATAGGGAGCGTAGGTGCCTAACGCAGGCATTGTGGATTGCATTGTTGTTCCCGTGACTTTTTCTAGGCACCTAAAAATTAGGCATTGTGACAGTGTTGCAATGCTTAAGTGAAGAGCCTAAGGTTACACAAGAACTCTGGGGCAGAGTAGGGAATTGACCATGCCCCAGACTAGTGCCCTAACCACTGGCCATCCTTTTCAATCAAGCACTGGCATATTAAGCTGGGGTGTTAACAGATTACTATTCATACATTAAATAGACTTTTAAAATGCTTGTAGATAGATCAAATCAAAGTCAGTTTTCACCAGGTCACCAAAAAGTACATCCAATCTCGTTATCTCCCAACACCAAAAATCTTCTATTGCCTCTTGCTGAGACACTGGAGATATTCCTAGAAAATCTTAGGCAATCGTATTTCTAGATTTTTTTTTTTTTTTTTTTGCTACATGCTCCAGGTACAATTTTCTAATCTGAGCTTTTGAAATATACCAATAGCAAAAATTTGTTAAAAAAAAAAGTCAAATATAATTCATTTGTTTTACAGTGCTTTTAAGTAAATTTTTTTTTAGCATGATAAACAAGGACACAATTTACTGAAAATTAAAGCAACTGTTATTTTAACAGTACAGGCAGTCCTCGACTTTGACATTCACCTTATCATGAACGGCACTTACGACATTTCTGAATTGACACCCTGATTTGACTTACGATATTGGTTTCGACTTTACGACGCTTGGTCCCGCAATGGAGTGGATTGCGGATCCGACGTTTCGGCTTACGACGCAATTTTCAGGAACCAATTGTATCGTAAGTCCGAGGACTGTCTGTATTCATTAAATTTCCAATTCTTGCATTGGATCGTAAGCTGTTTCTAAAAATACATATAGTATTCGTGGTACTATATGTTACATGTTCTTCATTAACTGAAGTATTGCCAGCAGTCATTCTGTGCCTTAAGATACACTCCATCATTTCGCTTAATTATTCCCGATGTTTTCATAGCTTGCCTCATATAGTGTAGGATCAAGAGCTGAAAATCTTTGCACAAAAATAACTTAACACAGCCTCTCTCTTAACCCAAACAGCTTATGCGTTACAAATTTTCAATTGATGTTTTATAATAGTGTAATAATTACTTCAAGTTAAACAGGGTAAGACACTTTAATAGTTTTCTCTATGCATCATTCCTTGTTTATGAAAATAACTAGATTACTTACATTCATAGTAAATACTAATTCTGTGTTTAAAAAAGGCTGGTAAATTTTTTTTTTTTCAAAATTGAGTTACACAAAGCAGATTGTCACCTTTTTTATCCAACATATATTCACTTGAAATACAAAATGAAAATACCAGAAGACAGATAATAGGCAGATTTGGCCACATGAGTAATTCAGAGCTAATTTATAGTAAAAAATGCCAAAACCAACTTGTCCCATGTGGCCAGAAAACTGCAGGGAAAAAAAAAAAAAAAGAAAATGAATCTGAGCAAGAACTGTAACTCCCTGTTTGATCTTGGCTGCAAGCTGTAAATGAGCAAAGAAAAAGGGTTCTATCATTCAGGCTTAAGATCAAAACAAGGCAGCATAGTTTAATGCTTTATTTAATCAAAAATTGGCATGTACAGTCAAGGAATGAATTGAATAGTAAGTGGGACACTTATCTGCATCTTTGCTTAAGATGGTGTTAGAAACTTTATTATTTATAAACTGTCTTGTTTTCTGTGGAACAGTCAGGTGCAACCATACAAAAGACCTCTTATTTCCTAAGTTAGTCTGTGATTCCTTTTGAAGTCTTCCCTTAATAAGTCCAGGTTGAATTTTTAAGCGTTTGCTATATGAACTAGTTCTATGCATCGTATATGACAAAAAGATCTTCTGAACAAAATATGAAAGTAAGAAGTGGGTCAACATGTCTGCTAACAAGTTTTTTTAAGTATGAAGTTAAAAATGAGTAATACAGTAGTTTTATTTGACTGTGTAAAGCATATGGTGAAGCTGCAGAAATTCTATTTGATATGTATGCTCCTTGGTGAGCAACTCAATTTAATTTTCCCTACTAATCTGAATGGAGCTATCAAACATTCTACTTTTACATAATATGCGGGGGTACGTCAGACAATGTCATTTAACTTCAGTTTTTCCTTGTATTTAAAGGCACATTCAAGCTTACTGGAAGGACATGACTTAACTCGTCCTATTTTGCAATGTAATTCTTTCACCTACAAAAGATTTGGGTAAAGTACATGAGACCTGCCTTCTGTAGAGGGCTCTACAACAGGCTTCATAAGTCACTGGGACAAGTCACAACCTTTCTATGCCTCGGTCTTTTTCTATAATATGAGGATTACATTGCGACCTCACTGGAGTGTTGCGAGGATAAACTCACGTTTCTAAAGCATTTTGAAATGCTTGGCTAGAAGGCACACAATGGATGCACACTCTAAGGTGCCACAAGAACTCCTCGTTGTTTTTGCTGATACAGACTAACACAGCTACCCTTCTGAAACCTGACACGCAAAATAGTAGTCTTTCTTTCAAATGAACTTTTTTTTTTTTAAAAAAGTATGTATTTCCACTATAACAAAATGGCAGCAGAGCAGCCTCATTTAACCTATACAGCAAAATAGCTTGATTCAAGATTGTGAGAACTGAATGAGGTAGTTTGAGTGCTTGGATTAGGCCCATAAAGAGTTGGTTTCCTTTGTCTCCATGTTACTTTCAGTTTTGAAGAATGATGTTAAAATTGCAGTCAGGAAAGTTTTGTGCTGGTTGTAACAACACTGTATATACACATCTACCCCGATATAACATGAATTTGGAGATAATGCGGTAAAGCAGTGCTCCGAGGGGGCACTCCGGCGGATCAAAGCAAGTTCGATATAACGCAGTTTCACCTATAATGCAGTAAGATTTTTTTGGCTCCCGAGGACAGCGTTATATCGGGGTAGAGGTGTAGCAGCACTTTAAAAAAAGAAAAGAAAGAGGGGGGGGGGATCGGTGTTGGGAGGCAGTTGGAAGGTAGAGTCAGCATGAGATATTCTAGAAAAATAGATTCTGGGTGTGATGGGTTCCTCCCGGGGTGCCACCTGGAACGGTGGTACCACTGAGACACACTGACCCACCAGCCTGGGCTCCCTTTACATTATACTGCTGTGAGCAGCCTGCCAAGCCCTCTCCCAGACTCCAGCACACATATAGGTAGGGACATACCCAGCTGCAGTACATACAGATGTAATCAGCTGTGCATGGGGAGGCTACAGTGAAGGAACTGCCCAGCTACTCAAGTGCACACCTCCCTCTGGAGTGTAAACCCCAAATTATACCATCTTGCACTGCACACAGAGATGTGTACAGCGTAAGCTCATGAAATTTGCCCCCTCTTTCAGTGTGGAGAAGAATATGCAATAGCTTTCTGCCCCAAGTTATGATTCCCACACACTGGTTTTAGACAAAGGAAAAATAAGTTTATTAACTACAACAGATAGATTTTACATGATTATAAGGGATAGCAAACAGATCAAAGCAGATTACCTAGCAAACAAACAAAACACACAAACTAAGCTTAATATACTAAAGAGATTGGAAATGAGTAGCAAATTCTCACCCTAAATGATGATTCAAGCAGGCTGCAGAGATTCTTAAGGGGCCATCTGCACTTGTTTACAGCTTAAAAACCACAAGTGTTCCTTTCACAGGCTAAAAATCCCTTTAGCCTGGTTCCAGCACTTCTCCCCAGTTCAGTCCTTGTTCCTCAGGTGTTTCCAAGAGTCCCTTTGGGGCAGGGAATCAGTGAAGAATCCCGATGATGTCACTTCCCTGCCTTAAATAGCTTTTACATATGGCGGGAACCCTTTGTCTCAAAGCCTGGTTCCCAAGCCAGTCAGTGGAAAAACACTGATATTCCAAGATGGAGTCCAGCACCAGGTGAGCTGGTTACATGTCCCTGTAGTGCCATAGCAACCATTGCTCGGAGGCCGTTTGTAGCATCTTCATCTTCCCAGGTGGGAAATAAGCTCCTTCTAAGACCTATTGTTTTTTCCCTAATGGTTCATAAACTTGAACGGGCCCTTCCCAGTCAGCCATCTAGACTGACAGTCTTTTGCCTAGTGGGCGTTCCCCAGGTGTAAACATATTTGTGATACATATACATAGTCAATATTCCTAACTTCAAATACAAAAATGATACATGCATACAAACAGGATAATTATATTAATAAGTCATAACCTTTCCAATGATCTCACATGACCGATCTAGCATAAAATACATCAGAATTATGCCATAATCATATCATAATATCACTGTGAAGTATATGGGGTACAGTGTCACACTGGGGATTTACATTTTTTAGAGTGTTTAGCAGGATTGTTTGGCTCCAGGCTGCTTCCAGGGGAATCTCTTTTGCAAGGGACAGGTAAATTTTATTTAGATATTTCAGAATTCCTTAAACAGAAAAAGGCCAATTTCTCCACATGAATAAAGCAAAGTTATTTTATGGTACTATATTCATTTCTTGTATAGATCTCCTCATTCCTAACAAAGGGTACCCTTCACAGAAATAGCTTTCAACAACTTTGAAAGTTTACTGATGGGTTAGAACAAATAAACACATGAAGCAGGGTTCCAAGTACTAAGTTTTATATAGGAAATCAAAATGATACAATGGATTGTTAAATTGGTGACCTGCCTGTCTCTATATCGTATATAGCACACTTAATAAACAGAAGCAAAGTATTGTTTAGTCCATATTTCATATTCATAACATTTTTCTATAATAGATATGCCTCACTGTACCAAACCAATTGCACAACATAGGTGTAATAGAGTTTTTCACTGGATTGTAATAATGACTCTGCTAAGTAACAAGTACAAAGGCAAACTTCTGTTCATTATCTAACTGAAATAAAATAATAGACACTATCATAGAACAATCAAACTTTGTGTCACTAATTGTGCTTGAAAATATCTGGCATCTATGCAATCCCAGCACACGTGCCTAAAAGTACCAACTCCTGAGTTAGTCAGCTGTGATGTTTTCATATTTGCCTTTTTGTACAATCTTTTATGTATTATATAACACCTACTGGTGTTTTTATGCAGGGGGCAAACTATGACCAGGGTGGTCAAACAAGTGGAGGCGGAGTAAGGAGGTGGCAGATAGGCAAAGTCAGGGACAGAGGATAGGAGTTGAGTTTAAAAAGGGAATAGAGGCACTGCTAGAGAGTGATGGAGGGGGACAACTGCAGATGATATAGAGGTAAAGAATATAAAATGGAATGAGCAATTTGCAGTGTTTGCAGAAATAGGATGTAGGTGGCAGAAGGGCTCCTCCCACTCTCCGCACAAGCCGAACAGCACATCTCAGCACCCACTTCTCAGGGCCAGCAGGGAGAGTAAGGAGTGGGGTGGGGGAGACATGGGGTAGTAAGGGCTATCAACTCCACTGAGAACTATATTTTTGTTAGTTCTCAGTAGAGTGTGTAGCCTGTTCAGTACAAAGAAAATGCAGCAGGGGTCCCATACAACATTCCCTCTACATTTGTTACAGAAATTGAAATGTATGAAGTGAATGAGGTGGGAAGAAAAGGGGTAGCCTCATGATCAAGGCAGTTGAAAGTTGCCCTTGGGCACTGGATTCTATCCCTGCCTCAGCCACAAGAGTTTCTATATGATGTTGGGAAAATCACTTAAACCAAGCTTTTCAAAGATGGTCATAAATTGTGTATTTTCTTGGTGCCTGATTTGGGACCCTGTAGTCTGATTTGCAGAAGTGCTGAGCACTTTCAGCTGCAAGTGAAGTTAATGGAAGCTGTGCTTTTAACATATGAAGTGCTACAACATGCTAAATATTTTGAAAAATCAGGTCTTAAGCACCTCAAATTGGACACCCAAAATTATTGGAAACCTTTTACCTTAATCTTCCTGTGTCTCTGTTCCCTCTCTATAAAATGGGGATACCAGCTCCTCATCTCACAAGAGTATTACGAGAATAAATTAATGTTTATGAAGCACTCAGATACTACAGAGAAGAGAGCCATACAAAAGCTCATGAAGAAATTAATAATTCTGTCTTCAGAGCATGGTTTGAATAGTACAAAGTAATTAAATATGGGGTCACATGAGAATATAACAAAATATTGAATAGCTGCTCACTCAGTCAGCAATAGCCATTCTGTGGACTGAATGAGTCAGGGGTCTTGTGGAAAAAGTACAATGTGATTAGATAATTAAAGACTGAATCATACTGCATACACACAAGGAGGCTGTATTAAGGTTGCACAGGCAACCTTAATTCTGGCACTTCCTAACTTTTGAGTGCTTTATTTTGCAACCTTCCTCTTCCTTTAATGTAGTTTTGTGTGTGTGTAGTAACACATATTTGCATATATTGTTTGAATGGATAGAATACATTATAGTCTGAATTTTCAATCATGTGTTACTAAGATTTGGTTATGTCTGAGGGCTGGTCTACACTGGGGGGGGGGGGGGGGGGGGATCGATCCAAGATACGCAACTTCAGCTACGCAAATAGCATAGCTGAAATCGAAGTATCTTGGATCGAATTACCTAGGGTCCACATGGCGCGGGATCGACGGCCGCGGCTCCCCCGTCGACTGCGCTACCGCCGCTCACTCTGGTGGAGTTCTGGAGTCGACGGTGAACGCGTTTGGGGATCGATATATCGCGTCTTAACGAGACGCAATATATCGATCCCAGATAAATCGATTGGTACCCGCCGTATCGGCATATCCTCAGTGCACACTAGACTATTAATGTTTAGTTTTTCTAACAAAATATTAAATATAATTGCAAATGTCTATAACAACTGAAGTGGAGTAGGAATCAGACAAGTAGCTTAATGAGCAACTATGCTTGACATTAAAATTCTGTTTATAGACTCTGTTTCTGCATAGTAGCCTCTTAGTATATTATTTATGCTGCTTTGAAACTTTTTCAAATAAATATGAAGTTCAAAATAATGGAGATGAAAACTAAACTAATTTTGATCTTCAACTATATATGACAAATCCAAAATCAGATTGGCTGTCTCCACTGCCACTTGCAGACCACTACATTTTGCAGTAAAACAGTCCAGTACAAGATGGTCAGTGGAGTGTATAGAAGGCTCATTAGAGCAGCTTTGTGGAGCAAAAGGGATACATTGGCTTCGTAAAACTGTCCAATTGAGATTCCGCTGGTTATTGTAAATCCCACAACCACACTTCAAAGCTAAATCTGACCAGTTACAATCACAGGGAAAACCTGATGGAATAGACCAAAAATGTCCATAAACCATATCAATAAGAATTTCACCATCATCGTGCTCCAGGCAGCAAGCTACACACTCCAGCGAGCGGCAAAAGGCATCAGCAACCAACTGGTATTGTGTCTGAGAACAATCTATAGCTTTCAAAACATTAGTAGGAAGGGTAAAACTCTAAAAAGATAAAATAATAAAAATCATTAGACAACTGTAAATATGTGTACTTTGCACAAACTGGAAAACAAACTAGTAAACATCTTATTTATTATTGAGCACACACAAAATAGTCTCCTACCAAACTACTGGATAACAGCTTTGCTGTTTTTAATAAAAGCAATTTCCCCTCTCTCGGTATTAACACTTCCTCATCAATTATTGGGAGTGGACTACATCCACCCTGACTAAATTGTCTTCAACATTGGTTCTCCACTTGTAAGGTAACTCCCTTCTCTTCATGTGCCAATATATATTTATTTATGCCTGTATTTGTAATTGTCATTCCACACATCTGAAGAAGTGGGTTTTTTACCCATGAAAACTTATGCCCAAATAAATCTGTTAGTCTTTAAGGCACCACCGGACTCCTTGTTGTTTTTGTTTTTAACAAGTAGTCCAAGTTAACATTTTTAACTGAGGAAAAATTATTAATGTGATGGCACAATTCAAATATCAAAGGTTTCCCACAAGTAAAATCAAAGCCAAAAAAGTCTTATCCTTATTAGCATTCAAGACAAAATAATTCTATACACTTCTTGTTTTCAATTAAATATTCTAGGAATAAAATGAATGAACTTTTGCTATGGTAAATGGAAATCCGAAGAGCTGTTAAAGAATACAAATGCAGTATTTCTTATGCAATAAGTCCTGAGGCAGATATTTATCAGCACATTAAAATCTCATACAGTTTCATTTTATATTAGTCATTCTTTGGAGAATAAAATGCAACACTTAATGTCAACTGAATCTGCTAAGGACAAGTGAGATGTTTCAACTCTGTTCGTAATCCCATATAAACTAAATTCCTTGTCATCTTAAGTGAATTAAGCAGCTTTAAATATCCTCTCAAGGCCTTACATACCTTGTGTCTTATGTATGAGGCCAAATGAGTTTCTGTACAGCCACCTCCCAACAGTGCCAATGGTTGCTTGATTGTTAGTTGTAAGACATGTTCTGCAGTTTGACACGCAAGCTGAAGAGCAAGAAAAATTTGTCATTGCATATATCACTAAAGCAGAAAAAAAAATCTTGTTTTAAAAAGGTTTAAAAATTTTACTTTTTAGGATATACTTTTAAAGTGCAGTTCTTCTCTAAGAAGTGTAAATGTACAGATGGCACTTGCTTACTCACAGATCTGCTCTGGGTGATTTCAGTATCATAGCTGCTTACAGAGTGAACAAACAAGCTTTTGGTATTCACGCTGCTCAACATTACAGATCACAGCCAAGAGCGCTGGGTTCTGTTCCTCATTTTGCATAATCAAAATTATTTACTAAGTTTCAATCAGGTACAAACATGGAGCCCCATGTCAGCATAGAACCACACTTTAACTATCTAAATTACTCGAGTGTGAGTGTTGCCAAGTGAAGGATCAGCAGTGATCCTGAAACTTTCCTCACACAACTGAGAAAAAGTGAAATAACGTCCTCCATTTCTTTCCATAGGGGTGGCCTCTAAAAAGGGGGAGAAATAACTATGTGCAAAATGGTGTGGAAAAAATTCTTTGTTTCTGAGATGGGCTGGTGATCAAGGAAAAGTCTTCTGGTTATAGTGACTGAAACAGTTAATAAACCTTTCCTCACACAATCCTCTCCCAACCTTCTCCCTCCAGAAGAGTATGCATTTTTATTAGATATTTTGAAAAACTTTGCCTACCTTCAGCTCATCCCATGCCATTTCACTTCTGTTACAGAGTATCAAGCTGCAGACAAGTGTGTCATTAGGAATTAGATGCAAGAAATGTTTTGAAACAAAACTCTCAGTGCGCAAGTCCTTCAGACTGCCATAACAAGTAGGAGATACAGAATGTAGGGCAGCAATGGGCTGTGAACCTGTACAATTAAGAAAAAGCATCTATTATCTAATCAGAATAGCTGTCTACTGTGTTTTGTAGAACATGGACTGAAAGGTTGTTTTGTTTATATTTTAAAGCTACAAATGCTTTTCAAGACATATACATGTAAATTTTCAAACTATGATGGAAGTCATGCAGACACAAACCAGTACAGTGCTTTGAAAATATAGCTTCTGGTACTAGTTCATTGTAAAAGTAGGAATTTTATTATTTAGATTAGGCAATTTAAAAAGTTTGCATCTGTAAGCAATGTTTACCATGGGACTCTAGCCCTGAGTGCTGTAAGCAGCATCCATGTGTCAGCTGTAGAGCTGGCCAGAAAAGGTTTCCGTTAATGTTTGAAAAATCTGGTTTCCAATCAGCTGTGGCCATGCGCTGCTAGTCTCACTGGTGACATGTCTTGCTCAGATTGGAAAGGTAGATTGAAAAGACAGGAGAAAAAGAATTTCTGCTGTACAGAATGGCAAGCAAAGAGATTTCAAATTATAACACAACTTCTTAGTTTTCAAACTTTTAATTAAAACTTTATAAATATTGTATTTAAGGAGAAAAAATGACTACCCTTAACTTGACTTTACCAAAGTCGTCTGGGAATATATTTTTTTCTGAATCTTTACTTCCCATCTTTTTTTTTTTTTTTTGCCAAATAGAAATAATTTTAAATCTGTTTCCTCATTAAAGGTTTCATCTTTATGATAGTCATATATTTCATTCTCTTAAAAGATCCAATGACTTGCCCCTCTTGAGGGTTTTGTATGTTGGAAAGTTATAGCAAAATAGCTGAACCAACTTCAATGAAAAACTCAAGAACTGCCAAGATACAATCTGGCTGCAGTAGAGATTAAAAGAAAACAGGAACTCAAGTTACAACATATGCACATGAACTAAGACTTCAACTGCGATAGTAGTTTAAAATGAGTTGGACCTATTAAATAGGTATAAACTTTTTTGTAAAACAAATGACATTTGACTTAAAATAATGAAAGCATTACTTTAGGCATTTTCCCATTGTAACTTTGGGCCTTCTGCCTCACCATTACCAGATTATGGCTCTTCATAACAGAATCCCTATTTAATTCTTTATGAATAGTGGCATACAAATATTGGGCCCAAATCTGACCTAGCCTAAAAGTTGTTATAACTTAGTGAAGGAAGCTTCTAGACCGATGCCGATACTAGAGATGAGTGTATTACAAGTACCTAGATGTTTAAACTGATGAGGAAAGCCACCATTTTGTATAACATCAAAAACATCTGCTCAGTAGCACCAGATAACCACTATGTTTGGTATGCAAACTTTTGGCATTTGATTAACTAAAAACAGAGGGGGAGATATTTGATGGTTACAAAAAACGATGATATTATTTTCAATCTTGACTGTAGTAATGGAGTGTATTTGGCGATGCCATTTTTATATTAATTAAAGTCTTATTTCCTGAGACTGTCCTATTTTTAGCCAGGAAAACAGCTACTGGTTCATAAAAGCAAAGGAACACCAGAAATCTTAAAAGTTAATGAGTAATAAGAGCACAGCTCTTACAGTATCTAGCAAAACAGAAAGAATTTGGGTTCTGTCTGTAACTTTTTCCAATCACTGATTCAGGATTAAAGTACTTTGAAAGTTAACTAATCCTGAAAAAGTCTGCATTGTTTCAAAGCTTTTCTAAGGAAGGCAAGTCCTGACATATTAGACCCTGATCATATAATTCTTATGTTCCTTCTTCCCTGTCCTTGAACACACACAGACACACTTCAATTCTACTCACAACTCTGACATTATAGCAGCTGAATTTAAGGTTTTACCATCTGAAGCTAGGTCCTACATTTTCAAATAGTACTGTATAAATGTACAGCAGTGTTTTCTACCTATAACTGTTGTCACAGCTATCATGACACTAAAATTTTTGAACCTGAAGTGGAGAGGAAAGGAAAATAGTAATTGGAATGTCATTTTGTGATCTGAAATCAACACCACAAAGGACTAGGAGCAATTTCTATACATATATTTAGAAAGATGAGATTCTTCTCACTTTTCACTAGCAAACCTCACCATTTCTAGTCTTGGTATTTCACAAAACATACTTAACTATTGTAACCATCTAGCCATGCTTTTCAGGAGTGATTAGCGCATCTTGGATCATGAGCCGTACGACTTATTTCCTTGATAAGGAATTACTTGCCAGTGGAATTTTTTTTAAGTGGTTTCTATTTTACTATACATCGAGTGTTTATACCAAATAATTAAATTCTCCATTATCATTTAATGTTATATAAACACAGGGTTTAGAGCTTGATTCTATCTGCTCTAGGTAACAGAGTGGGTAATTGTCTTGTAAATATCAGTTATTGTGCTTGTGTAGACACATGCAGTAATGACTTTTATGAAAACTTATAGGATATGGCCACATATGTAAAGGCAGGATCGAGCTCTCTTTACCAAAGAGTTTTAAATAAAGATGTATATCATGAGATTCTAGTTTGTTGGATTTCAAACAGTACACTATTCAGTCTTAGCAAATTTATGATACATAAGATACAACAATGGCTACATCCATCTCAGATACAGGAAAGATGGATTACAATCTTACTTTGTGACATTTCTATGTTTCCTTTGAGACTAATGTTATGGATGCCATGTATAAAGTTAATTTATTACCTGTCATTTTACTCAGGGGCTCCATCATAGATACTCCAACTCTGTCTATAGTGATGACATGGTGCTCTTTCAGGTATTGTTTCAAAGATGGGTGGATAACTTTCTGGCACACTACAAGGCCTACTTGGTCATTAACCAACTGCTTTCCTAAATTAAGCAACTGATCCAATACTGCTACTTCTAGAGAAATTCCATGATGGACAATTACAGTTCCTTCTCCAATACTGGAAAGGTCTCCTGACATAGAGATACAGAAGAGTGCCATCTTGATAGTGCTTGAAGAAACTCTTTTGACAGGAAACGTTGTTGTCAATTGAAATTCTGGTATTTCTATTAGTAGTCCAGGAAATACAGTAGAATCCATAACTCTTTTATCTTTCACAGGAACAATTACACACTTTCCTAAAACAACATTAGTTTCAATGGTATGCGGAATTGTAAGCAAAAAAGCCTTTAAAACCAATGTGCTGAGGTGATTGACTTCTGTTTTGTTAAGCATGCAGGCAGGTTTGCTTGCTAATATGCTACGTACCAAAGAAAGAAGAGTCTTAATATTGTCAAAATCCACTGATATTCGGCAACCACAGGCCTCAGACTTGAGATAGTCAGTACATAAGCTCAAAAGATGTCTACTTATTTTAGTGACAGTACAGGCCGCAAAGTTTATTCTTTGAAAATTTTCAACCAAGCTGCAGCAAAGAATGGCTGTAAATAAGCCACAGTCGCTGAAGCGTGATATATGATTCTGTACAGAGGCTGTCAGAACCTTTAATACTGGATGGGTGATAGAAAGGCCACCAAGCAAGGCAGAAGATTGGGAAGTTGTGCGAACATAGCCTCCCATACCATTGTGGAGCTGTTTGAGTCTACCAGTAGGGCCATAGCAAGACTTTACTATTCCACTTAACACAGACAGAGAGAAACTAATTCTCTCTTTAGTTAGAGGGTCATTAGTACACAATGAAGGCTTTTTAGCTTCAGTGCGGGACATCTTCAAGACAAGATTTTCATTCTGACCAACAAAATTTCAAGTTTATTCCATTTTCCTTGAATGCATAAATTATAGATGTTTTAATCTACAGACGTATTTTTTTTTACTCTTTATAACCAAGCACATTATAAAAGAGAAATCTTGCATACAGAATGACAACTATGTCCATGTAGCTGTTCATAGTTTAATATTTAACAAATTATACAACTATAAGTGATAAATTAATATGTGATGATTGCAGAAAATTACTTCATTCTCCAAGATCCTTTTGCTTAATTTCCAAGGCTGATTTAGCAGAGTTCTTTGCAGCTCTTTGTATAAAATATGTACCAAGATGGACACCCAGAAATGAAAGTCCTGCCACAAGCAGCCAGTTCTTTTTAATCCAGCTAGTTTTTCTCATCTTTTCTTATGATGGTAAGATTGCAGATGCAAACTTTCAAGGTTAATTATACCTACAATAAAGAAGTAACAGGATATTAGTATAACCTTTTATACAATATATTGTATAGTGACTCTGTCTCTTCTGAGAAATCAGATTGTATCTATGTCAATAATCAATAACTGAGCAAATCAGCATTGATTTAAGGCAAGACCACTAATTTGGCACCTTTATTTTTCCCCAGTGTGTTTGCGTGCACACACAAACACCTAACTGTAGTACTTTTTAATAGGACTGTCAACATGTGCTGGGTCATCATCCAAGACTGCTATAACATGAAATATATGGCAGAATGCGGGTAAAACAGAGCAGGGGACACACAATTCTCCCCCAAGGAGTTCAGTCACAAATTTAATTAACACTTTTTTAATGAGCGTCATCAACATGGAAGCATGTCCTCTGGAATGGTGGCTGAAGCATTAAGGGGCATACAAATGTTTAGCATATCTGGCATGTAAATACCTTGCAATGCCAGCTCTCACTTTCTGGTGACACTGTAAATACAAAGAGGGCGGCATTATTTCCTGTAAATTAAACAAATTTGTTTGTCTTAGCAATTGGCTGAACAAGAAGTAGGACTGAGTGGACTTGTAGGCTCTGAAGTTTTACACTGTTTTGTTTTTGAGGGCAGTTATGTAACAAAAATTCTACATTTGTAAGTTGCACTTTCAGGACAAAGAGACTGCTCTACAGTACTTGTATTTATAATAATAATATACACTTTGATTTCAATTACAACACAGAATACAATACATATGAACATATAGAAAAACATCCAAAGTATTTAATAAATTTCAATTAGTATTCTATTGTTTAACTGTGTAATTACAACTGCGATTATTTTTTTTAATCTCAATTAATTTTTTTGAGTTAACTTCAATTAATCGAAAGCCCTACTTTTTAACTAAGATGAGAAAACCTGCTACAGTTAAATATAGTGTGGGAAGGCATTGCTCAAACACATGCATTTCTGCCAGTTAACCTCTTCAATGCTGACTTGTAATATCCATGCCATTTTACCCAAGTCTTCAAAGAGCAGGCCCTTACCAACTGTAACAGATTGTGTGAAAATATGAGTCTATATTGGTTTTGATAGACTCATATTACTTTAGATCTATACAGATAAGAAGCTAGTGCATTAACACCAACCTCCCTGCATGTGCAATCACTTCAAAACAAAATGATTTCTTGTGTTCAGAAGTCTAAGAACTCATTCCCTTTTTTATGGGGGCGGAGGGCATAGAATGGCCCTTTAACTTGTAGCCGTGTGACATCTTGACATGTTTAAATTTACGCACTTTTCTCAGCTCACTTCTAAATACTTCAAAGTTTAAAGAGGTTATTTTTAAATTTAAAATTAATATTCTTTGAGCTATTATAATCATCCACCATTTTAGCACTCAGTGGCTTACACTTCTGAAACCTTGTTCAAGACATGTTTAAATCCTTAAATCACATCAAACTGGTGGAAAACAAAATACCAAGCCAGTAATAAAAATAATTAAGACTAAAATTATGTAATTAAATTGGTGTCAAGTATCAGGAGGTAGCCATGTTAGTCTGTATCCACAAAAATAACAAGGAGTCCAGTGGCACCTTAAAGACTAACATTTATTTGGGCATAAGCTTTTGTGCATCTGAAGAAGTGAGGTTTTTTACCCATGAAAGCTTATGCCCAAATAAATCTGTTAGTCTTTAAGGTGCCACTGGACTCCTTGTTGTTTTTGTAATTAAATTGTTGCGCAAGTTGTTAATATATGGATTTTAAATATACTGTGCTGTGAGTTGAGATTAAGTGATACATTCATTTTAAAACATTTAATTATCCCTAAGGTAACAACACTGATAATGTTACTTCTTTAATAGTATATCTCACTTATTCCTACTTAGTAAGAATTTAAATAATACGGAGTGGAAAAGGACTGAGTCTATGAGTGGAGAATCCTGGCCTCATTGTAGTCAATGGGAGTTTTACCATTAACTTCATTAAACCAGGATTTTACCCTATATATCTGGGTTTATAGTTAAAGGTGACTTATAAAGTTTTTCAGAAACAATGAAGTGCTTTAGTTATGTGCCAAAAGTCCTTAAAAACAATAGTATCTATACCTACCTATGCTTTTATATAACATCACTATGTTATCTAGACATCTGCACAAGTTTTTCTAAACATATTTGTTTAGTCTTCATTTTCCTCCAAAGTACTTATGGCTAGCTCTATTCTACTGAAACTTGCATAACACATTATTTTATGAAGTTACAATGTGACAGCCATGTTTGTTGGTAGAGTTGACCCTCTTGGATTTGCATACGTTTATTAGATGGACTTGAAAAGCCTTTTTAAGATAATAATAAAATAACTTGAAGCCATATAATAAAAGTCACTTAGCTGAACACTTATAGTCTAGCAGGATTTAGCTGCAGTTTTGAAAACAAAGACTGATGGATTTTGGAGTGTAATAGCAGAATGGGAGCTGTACACAAGAAAAAGGTATAGAGTAATTTATGTATTGAATTGCCTTCTAACTCCTGCTGTGTTGTGTATTCAGTACATAATGGTAGGGTTAACTCACTTTCAGAAAAATTAAACAAAGAAAAGGCTAAAAGGTTTTCTATAACAAGATCATAATTGTTAGAAAATTGATTATCACATGAATTATATACTACATTAAGTATTTCAGTCTGGCTAAGTAGGGAACTTACCTTTTATGTATAGTACTACTGTTATTTTCCTTTTTTTTGACTTTCATGTTGCATCACATATGTCACAATGCCAGGTTCTGGTACATAATCCTCTCTTTTTGTTTGGAACATAGAATTGGACTTGATGTTAAACCACCCCCAGTGTATCAGCCCAAGGCTAGTTCCCATAACAATCAAAACTTTGTAGTCCTTCCAGATGGTTTTAAGGCCCATACTGGCATCTACCTATGTAAAGACAGTTGATCATTTTATTTTAAACATGTTCCAAGAAATATTTCTCTCCAACCACTATAATAGCACAGTACAGCCAAACCTGAATGTTAACATTTTTAATTATATTGCAGCATGCCAAATGATTAGGAACAAAAAGTGACAGAAGGAAGCCTTACTTAGTGAACTTTAAAATTGTCTTTAAAAATAACCTCAGTTCAGATACCTAAAAAGAAATGCTAATTGCTGTACTTGTTTCCCATGCAGTTATAAGCTATACTGGTATAATTACTTCCACTTTGTTGGGGTTTTGCAGCTTTAACTATACCAGTTTTGCATGTAAAACTTTTTTCTTTTTCAAAGAAGACTGAAAGGTTATACAATGCTGTAAAATCTGCAACGATCATAAGACTTTGCACTTATCACTGATAAATCTCAAAGCACTTTTCAATGGTTTTACAAAGGAAGAAACTGAGGCACATTGGCCCCAATTCTGCAAACACATACACACCCGTGTAAGTGTTGCAAGATCACGGTAACAGATGCTAAAAGTATGTCTACACTACCAAAAAAAAAAAAAAAACCCCCACACAACCCCAACAGCTGGGTCAACTGACTTGGGCTCATGCTATGGGGGTACAAAATAGCTGTGTACATATTCCCGCTTGGGCTCTGAAACCTGGTGAAGGGGATGGGTCTCAGAGCCTCGGTGGGAATGTCTACATAGCTATTTTTACCTGCATAGTATAAGCCCAAATCACTTGATTCACACTCCAGGACTCGCTGCTAAGGTTTTGGGTTTTCTTTGCAGTGAAGACACATCCTAAGTGACTTCCCCCAAGTATCACTGCACCTCAGTGGCAGTCAGAAATAAAATCCAGGTCTCCAGTTGCCCAACCCCATGCTTAGTTCACAAGAGCATATATGCTAGCCTTATCCCTGCCCCTTTCAAGGGGATTCCCAACCATTAACATATTCTGCTGTAAAACCAAAAGCTTCAACACCTATCTGAATGGTATTGTTAACCTGAAAATATTTTACTGCAGTCTTTTATAAGTTTTAGTGAATACTTCGCCTCCTTCCCCACCAAGCAAAACACTCTTATACCCACAGGAAGTCCTACTATTGATAAGAACCCAGATTTTAAGCTCACGGTCAGGGTCTCATTATCTTTAGTAATACAAGCATCTTGTGCTATATTTACTCCTGGGGGAATTCTGCGCCACTGCGGATGCACAGAATTCATGTGCCACACAGATTTTTTTTCCACAGAAAATACATTCTGCCAGAAAGGTGCTGCAGTTACTCCTTTCACTCACCAGGAGCCACTGTTGCACCAGAACAGAGCAGCCACTCCCAGGCAGGAGTAGCCCCAGCTGAGGACAGGGAAGAGAAAGAGGCTGTATTCCTCACAGCACCCTGCCTGTGGGGCCAGGTCAGGAGGCATGGGATATGGTAGGAGAGACAGCATGGGGTACATGGGGCTACAGGGGGAGGGTCAGACTCAGGTTCAAAAGGGCTGGGGGGAACAGACTGGGGCAGGGCTGAATGGGATTTGGGGTGCAAGGACACAGGGGGACAGGGGAAGGAAGGTGCATGCAGGGACACCTGGAGGGAGTGGGGGCACAGGGGCATATGGGGAAGGAGTGGGTGAGTGAGAGTGCAAGGATTCATGGAGATGAGGGAGAGGATGCAGGGCCACATAGGGACAGGGGCAGATGTACCTGACTGAATGAGTGCATGCTAGGGTCTGCATGGCAGACACTCCCTAGCAATCCCTTCCCACCACAAAAACCTGTTCCATACGTCTCCCACTCACACCCAACCATCCTCCAAGTTTTCTGGGTGTGGTTTTGGGGTGAGGGTTGAGTGGGAGGGTGGAAAGAAAGTAGGGGGAGAGGTAAGCAGCAACTCTTCTGGAGTAGAAAGATTTTTGAAGGGCTGTTATAAAATAAGCCTGACCCCCTAGAACTAGTCAGATCTTTCCCCCACAAAGTCCTAATATTTTCAAATATCTTGAAACACTAAGGCCAGGTCTACATTTGAAAAGGTCTGCTGGAATAGCTATTGCTGCAAACCCTCCTAGAGTAGATGCAGGAAAGAAGTACGTTTGCCAGTATAGCTTATACCAATTTGGCAAGCAAAATAAGTTACACAGTCCTAAAGCACTTTTATGCTGGTATAATTGCATCTACCGCAGGACTTTTGCAACTATAGAAATGTCACACACACAAAAATACACCCCAATCAACATTGCTATCTGGGCAAAAGTTTATAATGTAGAGCTGTTCTAACCCACAGATTGCATTATGAAGGGCTCTGAGAATTGCTCAGGTATAGAGTTAGTCTTCCTAACACTATAGGTATGTCTGTGCGGTAGAAGGATCTGGTGCTGATAAATACCTCCTCTGTAAAACACTGAAATCTATATGTGACAAGCAACAGATGAGAGCTAAACATTATCATCATGATTAGAGCTGATTAAAAATAATCCAACAATTTCTCAATTCCCCCTCCTCCATAGCATTTCAAAACGTGATAAAAATTAACCAGCTCTACTAATGTGGGAAATGCTGTTGTAAACTCAAAAAGGCAGGGAGGGGAAGGAAGGGCAGTGTTTCTAAATCCTTGCAGTTTAGCACAACCCTTCTTGACTGTGTGTTTTGGGAGCTTGCCACAGAATACTTGACAAGAAGGGGCATACAGTGAGCAGTGCGTGCATGCAAGATTTTCTTTGCTTTAGATTGTAACAAAACTTTCAATGCCTAGTGACCCGAGAGCCTTTTTTGAATCTCGAGGGGGGGGGGGGGGTTACAATCTAGTGGTTTGCAAAAGGCACTGGACTGGGATTCAGGAGACCTGGGTTGGATTTTGGCCTCAGGCACACAGATTCTCTGTAACCCCACTGTCTAGGGACTGCAGCTCAGGTGTGGGAAAGAAAAAAAAAAACCAAAAACCCGACAGGATATTGCACATGCTGCAGTAATAGAGGCCACACAGTCCTACAGGTGGGTGGCTCCTAGGACTGGGAGTTGGGACACCACTGGGGCTTTGAGGGGACTCCAAGTTTTCTCTCGTTTTCAGGTGCTTGCCTGGCTGGCTCTTGCTCATGCTCCAGCTGATCTCCCTAGGAGGGGTCAGAAAGGGATTTCCCCCCAGATTGGCAGGGGCCTTGGGGCTTTTCTGCCTTTCTCTGCAGCACCTGTAGGTAATCTGCCAGTATCATCCGCACCTATCTCACTGAATCATTTCCCTGCCATGGGGGGGATGGGTGGGTGAGGTGTTGGGACACTGGTGAGCCTGGTCCCGCCTATTCTCTGCCCGTGGCCCCTAACAGCCTAGCCCCGTGTCAGGTGCGGCCTGTGACACACACACAGGGGGTCAGAGCAGAGGCGCTGGTGACCCCTTCTGTGAAGGGCGGGCTTAGGGCCTGCTCCCATTGACTTCACAGGGGCAGGATCTGACCCCAGCCAACAAGCGAGGGGGGGGGGGGTGCGGGTCACGGCCCGCCCCCTACGAACAAGTCAAGGAGGGGGGGGGACCAGCCGCCTCCCCTAACCCGCAGCCCTGTTCCCTCTACCCGTTCCCAGCAGGCATCAGCCCCGCTCGCCCCCCATCCTCCTCACCTCCACTCGCACACCACCCGCCAACTCCCCCTCACGGGGCGACCAACCGGCGGCCGCCAACGCCTGCTGCCCGCGCGCGAGCAACCCCGGCCCAAGGACAGTGCGAGAAGCCGGTGCAGGTCCTTTGCTAGGGAGAGGTGGTGGCTTAGTCAAACGCCTGTCTGATTCCCCAGAGCTACTCTCCTCCCGGAAATCTCCTAACGGGGATTTCAAGCTGGTTTTTACACAGGAAAATGCCCGGACAACGGGACGTGTTAAAAACGTGTCGTCGGGTCCCTCAGGCAGCTGTGTAGGCACCTATATAATCCAAACCCTAACGGTCGGAGGAAGGCTAATTACATACGCTTTTTGTAACCCGCTTCTCCCGCGAGGGGGAATTATCGTCCCAAAGCCTCCCCACCTCTTTCCAATCGATTTAATTGTGGTTCACTCAAATCTCCTTGCTTTTAGCACAGAACCGATCTTTCGTTGGCCGTCCCGGGTCACGTGACACCGGAGGGCCACTAAGGGAAACACCCGGATGTCAATGCGTGTTGCCATTCCAGGTGGAATAAAGGCCTGGGGTGGTTTGGTCGCCATTTTGGATTGAGGCAAGGAGACGCCATATTGGATTGGGGCAGAGAGGCTCCATCGAGCGGCCATTTTGGATAGGGGCAGAGAAGCCGGTGCAGGCGAGCGAGAGCGACACACGCGGTGTGGGGAGGGGCTGGAGCGTGAGTATCCCCCTCCCCCGGGCCCGTTCAGATCGGGCGGATATGCCCCTGTTTCTACTGCAATATAATCTACTCCCCAAATAAACACCCCTCCCCCGCACACCTCCAGGGGCCCTGCCCCCGATGACCCCCCGCCTCCAGCTCTCCTCCTGCTCAGCGCACCCTTCCCCAGCTGTAGCCACTGCTTGGTGTTCAGTGCTCAGTCCTGCCCCCTGCAGTGATGGCCAATCCATCGCCCCTGGGTGCCCACCCCTTACATCCACCCCCCAACCTGTCTCTGCTCCCTTTGCATTCACCCCCAAGCCAACCCACTGCATGTTCCCTAATTGCTAGTGTTGTTTGTCCCCTTTGCAGTCACCCACCCCCAAACTTCCCTGCCCTCTTTGCATTCACCCCCAAACCACCCCACCCCCCGTGCTATCTGAATTAGAATAATCAGACATGTAGATGAACACAATTTGTTGGGGGAAGAGTCGACATGACTTTTGTAAAGGGAAATCATGCCTCCCAATCTATTAGAATTCTTGGAGGGTGGTTGACAAGGGGGAATCCAGTGGATATAGTGCAATGGCTCTCAAACGTTTTTATTTGTGACCCCTTTCACATAGCAAGTCTCTGAGTGCGACCCCCGCTTATAAATTAAAAACACTTTTTTATATATTTTACACCATTATAAACGCTGGAGGCAAAGCGAGGTTTGAGGTGGAGGTTGACAGCTCACAACCCCCCTGTAGTAACCTCGTGACCCCCCCCCGAGGGGTCCCGACCCCCAGTTTGAGAACCCCTGATATAGTGTACTTGGACTTTCAGAAAGCCTTTGACAAGGTCCCTTGCCAAAGGCTCAGATACAAAGTAAGCAAGTAGTCATGGGCCAAGAGGGAACGCCCTCTCATGGATTGGTAACTTGTTAAAAGACAGGAAACAAAGGGAATGAATAAATAGTCAGTTTTCAGAGAGGAGAGAAAGGTAAATACAGTAACTCCTTGCTTAATGTTATAGTTCTGTTCCTGAAAAATGTGACTTTAAGCGAAATGATGTTAAGTGAATCCAATTTCCCCATAAGAATTAATGTAAATGAGGGGGTTAGGTTCCAGGGAAAAAAATTTCACCAGACAAAAGACTATATTTTATATATATATATATATATATACACACACAGAGTATAAGTTTTAAACAAACAATTTAATACTGGTACACAGTGATGATGACTGTGAAGCTTGGTTGAGGTGAAGGAGTCAGAGGGTGGGATATTTCCCTTACTGCTAAATGATGAACTAGCAATTGGCTGAGCCCTCAAGGGTTAACTCTCTCTCTACACAAGGCAGCAGGAATGGAGGGAAGATATGCGCATTTCCCTTAAGTACACTGCCTTGTTAATTAGATCAGCTTGCTGAGAGGGCAGCTGCTGCAAGCTCCCTCCATCTTGAGCCCTGGTGTCCTGTCGCCCCCCCCCCCCCCCGGGGGGACATTCTGACATTAACCCCCCCCTCTTCTTTCCCTCCCTCCTGCACAGCAAGCAGGAATCTCAGGGAGCAGCTCCAAGGCAGAGGGCAAGAGCAGCACATGGTAGTGGGGGGAGGAACACAGCTGAACTGCAGGCAGCTGCTGGACAGGGAATTTAGGGGAGTGGGGAGCTGATAGGGGGCTGCAGGTCCACCCTGGTTCCAAGCCCCCACCAGCTAGCTGCAATGGGCTGCTCTTCCTGCAAGCAGTAGACAAAGCAAACGGCTGCCAAATGATGTTAGAAGGGAGCATTACACAACTTTAAACAAGCATGTTCCCTAATTGATCAGCAACATAACAGTGAAATAACGTTAACCCAGATGACTTTAAGTGAGGAGTTACTGTAGTGGGGTCCTCTAGCGATCTGTAATGGGACCAGTGCACCCTTATTCATATTCATAAATGATCTGGAAAAAGGGGTAAATGCTAAGATGGCAAGATTTGCAAACAATAGCAGCCCCCAGACCTTGCGCCCCCAGCCAGGTGCTTCCCCTCCCGGGCTCCGGCTGCACTGGGGAAGCGCCCAGCCGGGGGCGCAGGGTCTGGAGGTCTGGGGGCTGCCCGGCAAACTGTGAACCCGGTAGCGCTCGGGCAGCTCGGCTCTTCAGCTACACAGAGCTAAGGTGTCTGGGGGGAGCAGCAGCCGCCGCCACCAGAGCCGCTCTAAGGTAAGCAGGGGACAGGGATGCCAGCAAAGTATTTTCCTGGTCATGTTCGGCTTTTTGGCAATTCCCCCCCGGATGGGGATTTGAGGACCAAAAAGCCGGACATGTCCAGGAAAATCCAGACATGTGGTAACCCTAAGATAATAAGACAGTAAATATCACAGTGCCACTTTATAAATCCATGGCTTGTCCTCAGATTGAATACTGTGTTCAGTTCTGGTTGTCCCTTCTCAAAAAACATATATTAAAATTGGAAAAGGTACGGAGAAGGGCAACAAAAATGATTAAGGGTATGGAACAGCTACCATGAATCAAGATTAAAAAGACTAGGACTTTTCAGCTTAGAAAAGAGATGGGGAGGGGGGTATAAAGGGCTATAATATCATGAATGGGGGGGAGAACGTGAATAAGGAAGTGTTACTCCTTCACATAACACAAGAACCAGGGGTCAGCCAATGAAATTAACAGGCAGAAGGTTTAAAACAAACAAAAGGAAGTACTTCTTCACACAATGCACAGTCAAGCTGCGGAACTCATTGCCAGAGGATGTTGAGAAGGCCAAAACTATAACTGGGTTCAAAAAAGAATTAGATAAATTCATGGAGGATAGGTCCATCAATGGTTATAAGCTACGATATTCAGGGATGCAACCCCATGGTCTGGGTGCCCCTAGCTTTAGATTGCCAGATGTTTGGACTGAACAACAGGGAGTGGATCATTTGATAATTGCCTATTCTGTTCATTCCTTCTGAAGCACCTGGCATTGGTGACAGTCCAAAGACAGGATACTGGTGACCGAGTATGGCCATTCTTATGTTCTTATGCCTTTCCCTTTTGCATTCACCCTCTCCATCATCCCTTCTGCCTTTGCATTCACCCCCAAATTTCCCCACCTTCCTAGTGCTGCCTGCCCCCTTTTCATTCATCCCAAATCTCCATGCCCCCTTTGCATTCACCACCCCCAAACTGCCCCACGCTTAGTGCTGCCTGCCCCCTTTGCATTCACTCCCCAAACTTCCCCACCCCCTTTGAATTCACCCCCCATCTTCCCCACTGCCAGTGCTGTCTGCCCCCTTTGCATTCTTCCTAAATCTTCCTGCCCCTTTCACATTCACTCCCAAACCGCCCCACCCGCAGTGCTACCTGCCTGCCACCGTTGCATTCACTCCAAACCAGTCCTCATTGCTGGTGCTGCTTGTGCCCTTTGCATTCACTCCCCAAACCTCACCACTCCCATTGCTGCCAACCGCCCCTTTGCATTCACTCCAAAACTTGCCACCCCCCCATGCTACCTGCCCCCTTGGCATTTACCCCCCAAATTTCTTTGTTCGCACTTTACACAGTTAACATTAATGACACATCAAAATATAAGTTTAAGCGACACCCACACTATAAAATGTTTACTCTAGGTTCTTTTTCAGACCAGTAATTCCCAGCAGTTGTAACTCCACCAGTAGTAGCTGTAGTATGGACAAGACTTTAGCATTTTTATCACTGTGTTTAACCCTGATCAGAGTGGATTGGAAATTATGGGTTTGAAAAATCCAGAGCCTGGATAGATGACAAGATGGTGAACACACCTGAGCCCTTCTAAGATGAGTCTACACTAGTGTCCACAGGCAGAGCTGAACAATCAACAGTGTAACACTTGCAAAAAAAGCAAACATCATTCTGGGATGTATTAGTAGGAGTGTTATAAGCAAGACATGAGAAGTAATTCTTCCGTTCTACTCCACGCTGATTAGGCCTCAGTTGGAGTATTGTGTCTAGTTCTGGGTGCCACATTTCAGGAAATGTGTGGACAAATTGGAGAAAGTCCAGAGAGAAGCAAGAAAAATTATTAAAGGTCTAGAAAACATGACCTAGGAGGGAAGATTGAAAAAAAATGGGGTTGTTTAGTCTGGAGAAGAGACGACTGAGAGGGGACATAACAGTTTTCAAATACATAAAAGGTTGTTACAAGGAGGAGGGAGAAAAATTATTCTCCTTAACCTCTTGGAATAGGACAAGAAGCAATGGGCTTAAATTTCAGCAAGGGTGATTTAGGTGGGACATTAGGAAAAACTTTGTAACTGTCAGGGTAGTTAAGCACTGGAATAAATTGCTTAGGAAGGTTGTGGAATCTCCATCATTGGAGATTTGTAAGAGCAAGTTAGGCAAACACCTGTCAGTAATGGTCTCGATAATACTTAGTCCTGCCATGAGTGCAGGGGACTGGACTAGATGACTTCTTGAGGTCCCTTCCAGTCCTATGAGTCTATGAATTTGGGAATAATTGGTTTACAAGGTCCTAGATTAGCCAAGCTAGAAGCATCTGATATGATCTATCAGAGCTAGAAATACTTTATTGAATACAAACGTTTTTAGGAGTAGGAAACTTTTCCAAGCACTGCTGGACCAGTGATTAAAAAAAGAGAATTTCAATGCCTGCGTTACACTAAGGGCCTGTTTTAAAGCCGCTGAAGTCAATGGGCGTCTTCACTGATTTAATTGGGCTTCGATCAAGCCCTAGGTCATCTATTTGTTTTGTGTAAGTTTCCAGACACTTTATTAGAAAATTAGCAGTGTAAAAAGATTTTAACATCTCCTGTAATTTATTTCTGGGGCACTAATTGTTAACTTTTTTCCCAACCTGTTTGCCATATTTAATTAAATTAAATATTATCTGTTTTAGGACTATTTGAGCAATATGTAAGGGGGTGGTTCAGCTTCTAGTTATAGCAGAAGGAAATTATTAATAGATAATTAAATAAAGCTTTGTTCAGTTAAATGCAGAAGGGATTGCCATTTTGTCATTAATTACTCATGTTCAGAGCTAAGTAGCTAGGTACAGGGTCCCAACAGCACACTCTTCTTATAATTCTCCATTATTTATAATTCACCTGTGGTGCACTTACTGCATTTAAACAGTAACATGTATTGCTACTCTAGCATCTTCATAATCTTTAATATGTCATTTACTTTTTCCCCTGATACATTTGTTCTTGGGCCTTCCTCAGTGATGGTTATGTATTTCATAGTCCATCTCAATTACGATGGGTCAATATTGGAGATTTCCCCAATGTAAGTGTTGGTAAAGTCTAAGAGCCATATTTGTAAGGTATTTAGGCACCTAAAGATGCAGATAGGTGCCTAGTGGGATTTTCAGAAGTGCCTAGGTGCCTAAGTACCTTGGGATGAAGATCTTTAGGAACCTAAATACCTTTGAGAATCTGGCCTCATGGTCCTCTTCCATACTACATCCTGGTACTGGGAATACATAGATGACAAATCTTATTTCAAGTACTGTGCGTCTAATTTGCTCCTTATTATATATTTTTCTGTATTCCACATGTTCTTCATCTAACTTTAATTCTTCTCTTGGAACAGTGTTTGACAGCTTGTCTGTAACAGGTGGGTGGGCTGTTGAGATTAATAACAGAGTTAATCTTGGTGAACTTTGCCCTAACTGTGTACCTCTCTCACTGAGTTGCTACACCATAACACTTTCTACTTAAAGAATGGTATGTTCAGGCGCATAGTTGAATCTGGAGTGCTCCATATTTCAGGTTTACACACAGCTGGGCATAAAGGTAATGTTAAAAGGTACGAAAAGGACTTCCAGTTCCCAAGGCAAGTCCCTTCATATTTTGGCTGTGGTCCTTAGATGTATTTCAAAGCAATACAGTGGTCATCCCTGCGCTTGACGATCATACGTATTAAGAACATATTATTTTCCATCTATTACTGCTTTTTCTTCCTTGTTTTCTAAGGAGAATAATTTTAACAACTAAATACTTGCCTTATGGCTTCATCTCTTATTGTTAATGTTAAATTCTCTATTTTATCCTGTATAGTACTGAGCACATCAAGGCTTACATAATAAATAGTTTCAAGGCCTTTCACCTTCCAGATTTTAATGCACCTTGCTGTCTCTTCTTACTAGCATTTTCTTTCATTTGAACAACACCACAGTAATGTCAAGTGCAGATATAAAGTGTATCAGGTGGTGTCAATTGATTTTGATGCCCACATTTTTCCATTTACAGTTTCTAAAGCTCTTATCCAGTTAACCTCCAGGTAAAGAATTTTAGTGGTAAAGAACCTGTCTCACTATATGCTTCAGATGGAATTTTTGCTAGAATTCGATAAATATTTCTAGAAAGTTTTTGCAAACATCCACTTGAATTAAAGCCTCATGTTTGTTTCACTGATATTCCTTTTCCTGTTTATTTGCAAGTCTGATGTTTGCAAAAAGGAAAAGCATTGCAAATGTTTGAATTAATACTTATTTGCATGCAAGTAGCAATGCATGTATGTTCATATGAGTACTTGCTCTGATTGTGTCCACTCTGTAGGTTTGGGAGTCAAACAGCCAAATAACATAAACAATAGTATGTGAATTTAGTGACCAGACTCATGAAGCAAATATATTAATTGTAAATATATGAAGCAAAGTTGTAGTTTGTGCAAGTAATCCTTTTACACAGATTTGTAAAAAAGGAAGTGTTTGTAGACAATTAATGAACAAATAAGCTATCATTTGTTTTACAGTACTCTCTTGAGGCCCCAGATGACATTGGGGCAACATTGTGCTAAGCACTGTACATAGTAAGAGGCAGTCCCTACTGTGAGGAGCTTATAGTCTAAAAAGACAGACAAATGGCAGTAGGAGAAGAAGAGGTCTGACGTGACATGCCCATGGTCACACAGCAGGGCACTGGCATAATGAAATCCAGGTCTCCTGATTCCCTGTCTAAGGCTCTATCCACTGGACCCCACACTAGCTTAAAATAATCAAATTGTTTGCTGGAAATAGACCAGCTCTCCTTTTCACTCAGCATGTCATCATGTGTGAAGGAAGCTCTTCTGCTCCTGAAACTTTCTTTGCTTCTAACACTTCTGTTTCAGTTGAGTTGGAGGCCTAACTACGTCACCTTCAATAGTTATACAAAATTACATATTAAAACAATGCATTTGATCCTTTTTTAAAAAATGCTTCTATAAATAAAAGTGGGCTTTTTTGTGAGGGAGTGAGGGATTGGATTTTTAATCACCTGAATAATGTCTACAGACTTTTATTTATGCACATAGATGAGTTTATGGGTCTAGACAGGCTGATGGCATGTCATGTACAGTACACTGTTTTCTGGAAGCACACTTTTCACTCCAAAGGGTACCAGTTGTACTAGATCTCACCCTCTTGTGTCTTATTTAGCCTGGGAACTCTCAAAGCTATGTGTCTTAAGTATTGCTGGCCCATTTCCGCCTACAATGGAGGGAACAATTCACCCCTGCTGGGTAAGGTAGCTCATGTTTCCTCTCATGTTTCAGCAACCTTTGGCTCGCGGCCCACTAGGGTAAGCACCCTGGCAGGCCAGGCCGGTTTGTTTACCTGCAGCGTCCACAGGTTCGGCTGATCGCGGCTCCCACTGGAGTCATTTATATTAGTTCTGTCTTCAAACTCTCTTCTGTCTGTCTGAGCAGGAAGAGAGTGGGATTTTGTACAAATTAGGGCACTTTTGATCCTCAACTCACGTGATTGTAAATTAATTTGCTGGATATCTTATGAATTTTCTCGCATTTCTTTTTCAATCCACTGATGTATTTTGCATTCTAGGAGGGAATTTGTCTCTGTGGTAATGTTCTGTTTGAAACGCTGTGAGACTAAGGATATGTCCAGACTACCTGCCGGATCGGCAGGTAGCAATCGATCTATCGGGGATTGATATATCGCATCTCGTCTAGATGCGATATATTGATCCCCAAACGCGCTCCCATCGACTCCGGAACTCCACCAGGGCGAGTGGCGGTAGCGGAGTTGACGGGGGAGCCCCAGCCGTCGATCCCGCGCCGTGAGGACGGGAGGTAAGTTGAAATAAGGTACGTCGACTTCAGCTACGCTATTCCCGTAGCTGAAGTTGTGTATCTTACATCGAAACCCCCCCCCCCCCCCCCCCAGTGTAGACCAGCCCTAATGTGGCTTTCTGACACCAGAATATTTTTGGATGATAGACAGAAGGTACATCCCCAATCCTTTTGTAGCAGGGCCTGATAGCTGCAGCCTCTATGCACCTGACCTCTCATGCAAGCATCACCACCAAGATGCAGCCTGGGGGAGTCAGATAAGAGGCTGCCTCTCTCTGATTCTTGGGATGTCTGTAATGCAATAAGCCAGTGGTTCCCAAACTTGTTCGCTGCTTGTGTAGGGAAAGCCCCTGGTGGGCTGGGCCAGTTTGTTTACCTGCCACGTCCGCAGGTTCGGCCGATCGCAGCTCCCACTGGCCGCGGTTCGCTGCTCCAGGCCAATGGGAGCTGCTGGAAGCGACGGCCGGTACGTCCCTCGGCCTGCACCTCTTCCAGCAGCTCCCATTGGCCTGGAGCAGCAAACCGCGGCCACTGGGAGCCGCGATCGGCCGAACCTGCAGACGCGGCAGGTAAACAAACCGGCCCGGCCTGCCAGGGGCTTTCCCTGCACAAGTAGTGGAACAAGTTTGGGAACCACTGCCATAAGCATTTGATGGAAAGATGCTTTGCCATATTTTGTAGTAGTTCCCACCTCTTTCTAGGCAGCTGTACATTAGGAAGTAATATTGAAGCATCAGCTCTCCAAACACAGAGCTGCTCCTCCAGTTCACCAACCTGCAGCACCATGGGTGGTCTTTTAAGCCTCAGTGCTTCTGAGAGTAGAGGAGCCTAGAGGCACCGTATTTGCTGAACACATTGAACACATCTCTTGGCATGGCTATGTTCCCAGCCTCATACTTTGTGTATCCGGGGTACTGGTCATCCAAAGGGTACGTCTATACTTACCTCCGGGTCCGGCGGTAAGCAATGGATCTTCTGGGATCAATTTATCACATCTCGTCTAGATGCAATAAATTGATCCCAGAAGTTCTCGCCGTCAATGCCAGTACTCCTGCTCGGCGAGAGGAGTACGCGGAGTCGACGGGAGAGCCTGCCTGCCGCGTGTGGACCCGCGGTAAGTTCAGAGTAAGATAGTTCGACTTCAGCTACGCGAATAACGTAGCTGAAGTTGCGTATCTTAGTTCGAAGTGGGGGGTTAGTGTGGACCAGCCCAAAGTAATCCACAGGTTAGCTAAGTAATCCACATAGCTGCGAAGAGGATTCTTGATGGTGCTTTTCAGAATAGAGGAAGTGAGCCTATAAGCCCATGTTCCCCTATGCTGCATGGAGATTTTATTGGTTAAGCAATCTTCAGTCATGATTCAAGCTGTTTGGATAACCCCTGCTCTGACAGTCTATCTTGTGACATTGAATTCTTTCCTATTGTTTCCCTCCTACTGTCTTTCCTATTTTATTTTTTAATTGGTGGATCATTAAACCAGCTCTTGCTGATGACCCTTTATTAGACAATGTTTACGTGTCTGTCCTATTCTCAGACTCACAAGAGCCTTACGGTGCAAAACAAAGATCTAAAATAATATAATGTATGTGCGGGGTTATATTGGCTGTGGTTTGTGGGATGCTGAAAGTGTCTTGGCCTTTCTGTTACTTGGCCTGTATTTTTTGCTGGTCTGAAGAGCTTTTTAAGGTACGGTATCCCATGAGTCCCAGGGGTATACACTAACAGTATGCACTATTTGAAAGCTGGGATTCTGAATTGTTTTTCACTTCAGTGGTTGCCTTTTTCCTTCAGCTTCAATTCTGACCTAGATTAGCAGCTGCAGTTTCAAGAACTGTTAGTCAGAACCACACTTTATACCATTTAAATAGTTGTCAGTAAAGGCACAGTGGTTTCTAAATCTGACTCTGGATACCACCAATGAGACAGCTAGATTCTGTTACCCTTACTTACGCCGAGTAGCACTTTACTTCATGATTGGCTCCATTTAAATGTAGGGGGGTACTCAGTGGGAGTAACATGCTACTCACTGCAAGGGTAGCAGAACCTCCTCCCTAGTTCGTGGTGTGGGAAATCTGCTGAACCCCACCAATGATTTGGATAGGATGAACTCTGCCAAAAAAGCAGAAATCTTATGAGAGTGGCCATTTTATGTGAGGGTGAGTGTCTACCCACATTATGGAGAAAGCATGACCACTGTGGCCCTTTCTTGTAGCACAGCATCATGACCTGCATCTCACTTGTCTGTCTCTGAGTAGATTTTTATTAAAGAATTTTGTCTGCTTGCTAGCTAGTGAAATGCTGAGCTGTATACAGATAGAATACAATACAAGAGCCCCATCACGCTAATAGTCCATTCTTCCACTTCAGCGTATAATGCAAGTGATGGTTTTGTTGATAGTTACATTTAATTTTCAACAATTACCTTTAAAGGGGCTCTCATTTTAAATGACCCTTACCTACGTCAAACAGAATATTGAAAACTTAGTTTACTTTTCACTATTTACAATCCTTTGTTTACTGTTAGAATTTCTTTCAGCTTGAACAGTGAAATTCATTTATGGGCCTAATTCTGTTTTCATTGTGCAAGAAAATCACTGAAGTGTCAATAAGAAATTTCGTTGGGCAAGAGTATTGAATTGTTGCCCCAGTCACTTTCACTTTTGCATATTGTCATTTGCAATTTCAGATTCAGAACTCCAATGTTTGGGGTGCAAATACTGCATGGGAATGGTTATTTCAAACGATTGCTATTAGAATTTAGGATAATAATTTAAGTCTTTCTTTTGGCCTTCCGAGTTTGTAAAAGCATGTGATTTTTGTTCTTGTTACCAAATTTAATTTGATGGCAAAATTTGAGTTGACAGAGTCCTTTTAAATAAGAACATTTTAGTATGTTTGACTTTTCAGTATTACCTTTTGGAGCTAATGTTGTAAATTTCAGGATCCGAGACTTCCTATCGGCACAATCAAGGCAAAAGTTACTTTTGTGACCATTGGAATAAGTATAATCAAACCTTCCAGGCCCTGCAACTGCATAAGATCTGAATGAAATGTTAGGTATTCTGTTATGTCATTGTTGAGGGGCAAAATTTTAGCTATAAGTCTATGATACAAACGTCTTCTGGGTGTGAATGGCTTCTAAAAGTGAGCAGTCTCCCATTTTATTTTCAGAGGACTGAGTCTTTCAGCAAACCTTTGCCCAGGACACTAGCTAAAGAGACTGTAAAATTTATGTGACCTGCTGTCAGACCATAGTGTCAAAGAGTTAAAATAAGATAAAGGGAAAGTGTGTTCATCTTCTAATACAGGGATAAACTCTTCCTAAACTGATAAATAGAGAGACAAGGTGGGTGAGGTAATATCTTTTATTGGACCAATTTCTGTTGGTGAGAGAGACACATTTTCCAGTTTCTACAGAATTCTTCTTCAGATCTGCAAACATACTCAGAGTATCACAGTTAAATACACTTTGTCTCTCTAATACCCTGTGACCGACACAGCTACAACAACGCTGCATACAACAATAAACTGATGAATGTCTCTCAGCTAGTATATAATGGGATAGAGGACATAATCCAAATTCATAGTGGTCTGTGAGCAGGGCCAGAGTTCATGCAGCTGGACAGAACCTCAGCATGGCTCCCAAATTAAGCAGCAGAACTCATTTTAGGTTTTCAGGTTCATTTACAATTTTTCCTGTAGAGCAGTCAAAATGCTGCTCATTGGCAATATCTTTGACCACATTCCCTAAATCCATTTTAATAGTCTAAATCTAAACAAAACAATATAAACAAGGCAGCTTTTTTTGTCAACTAGAGCTTCCAGTCCTGGCTTCTGGTCAGCAAACACTTGTCAGTTCTTTCCTGAAAAGAATTCTACCCCATTTTAAATTTCTGATCCTAACTAACCTCATATGTACCTGATTGACCCAAGTGCAGGTACAAAACTAGAATCCCATACCAGGGTGTATTTCTGAAGGGACCCAGTTAGGACATCACTGCAATGGGATGTGTCATAACTACAAGAGTCTCCCCTCACATGGAGCACAATAGGAGATATACAAGCCATCATAGGTTCCCTCTGGCTCACAGGAATGGAGTTGTCATCCAGGTAGAGGAGAAAGGGACTTATTGGGCCACAGACTCCTTTGTAATGAAAGGCTGAGAGGGGAGAGAGGAAGAAGGTATCCACAACCACCACCTGAACCATGATACAAGGTTGAGGAGACAACTCATTAGAGCAGGTGATATCCTCTCTCCTCTTTAGTTTATATTTCTCTTTTTGAAGGAAACTAGTTCAAAGGATGGTCTTTCCCATTTTTTCCCTCTCCTCTTCTTCACCCTCCCCTTCCCTTAGAGCTGTGCAAAGGAATTTCTCCTGCAGGATGTCCCCTTGGATAGGGCTATGTTTCTGGGATTGTCACTAGAGCACTCAGGAAGTGAGAATCATGAATCACTGAAGGTCTCCTAAACTGCTTCACCAGGGTCTTCTGTAGAGAGAAAAGTTGACATTTGGATTTTCATAGAACACATGGTGGTGATGGATGTAATTTTTAGGGTGCGAGTACTAAAGGAATAAGATTTGCTGGTATAGAAAAGAAGCTGGTAGGGAAGGCCTAAGGCAAAAAAAAAAAAGGGGCGGGGGGAGGTTGGGTGGGTCTGGAGACGGTCCAGTGGTTGTGGCACTTGCCCAAGATTTGGGAGACCTGGCTTCCATGTCCTGTTCCACAAGGATTTCCTGTGTGACTATAGACTGTCTGTCTATGCCTCTCTCTCCCATTTGTAACATCAGGATGGATAGTATTGCCCTACCTCTCACAGGTGTTGTGATGATAAATACATGAAATGTGAAATATTATGGTAGCAGAGGCCATAAAAGTACCAAAGGTAGGTAGCTAGATTGATCTTCTTGAAGTGGAGTAAGAGTTTTTCCTTTGATTTCAGTGGGAGCAGAGTCTACAATATGTAAAGCAACATGAGCGTGGAATAAACAAATAGTGGAGCTAAAATTGTTTGCCACTTGGTATAAAGATCTGTTTGTTTGTTTTTCTAGTGCAAATCTTTATTTGTAACTTCTTTTTGATATTTTAGGGGCTCTGTTTGAACTGATAATCATGGCATCCAGCAAGTTTGTTATTAAGGTAAGCAGAGCTTCAAATTTTTCATAATAACCAATATTACCACAGTAATCTTTAGTATATGGCTAATCTATACATATCTATATTTAAGTTAATGATGAAGTATCAGGTCAGCATAGCACATTTTGACCCTTGGCATTTCTCACTTACAAAATGGAGACTATATTAATGACAATAGAAATGCAACTGGTATATCATGTACACCACTGGACCTTGGCAGAGTATCTTTATTGGAGGTTTTGTCCTTTCAAATGAAATTTTAAAAACTATGCTTGTGTAATTTAAAACTACTCACTTTATAGTTCATAGTTAGTGAGTCAGAAAACTGCATGAATCGCCAGTGTAATAGTCTTAACTACCTGGATTAAAAATAGGAATCACTTCTCTCTGACTAATATTTTAATATTAACCAAGTAACTCCCTCATCAGATCATCTAAGACTTTTGTTGTTTTTTTGCAGGTAATCATATTGTTAAACTTTCTTTGTGGTCAGTCACTGCTTCTTGACTTTTTTCTCACAATTCCTATTTTTTTCCCTCTTTCCTGTTCTTCTTGTTTTTATTACCACACTATAAAATATTAACTGTAAATAAATCACAAGAGCATATATGTATGCTTTTGTGATTTATTTATGTATATAGTTTGTTTATATATGATTTCATTATATAATATTTGAATGTTTAAAGATTAGTGCTGTCTTTATTGCAGTATTGTGTAAACAGCATTGTATAGTTCTGCCCACCTGCAAACTATTTCAGCTCAAAGCAATGGGTATGTAAAAAAATCACTCAATCTTATTATCTGCTTCTACTTCCAGACCTCCTTCTCGGTTATCCTAAATGGAGAAATGCAAACAGTAATTTAGACTTTGCATATAATTCCATGTGATTAGAACCGCATGTTGCTCTTTGGTGGGGTCTTCTCCAAGATTTTTCTTCATAGGGGAGCTTATGTTTTTCCTTTGTGGATAGGTAGCTTTGCTTTTTGGTGGGTTGTTAGAAAATATTCATGATCATCCAGATATAGCAGCCATCTAAGCTGCCATGTCCTGGTTTCATGGCAAGCTAACCTGTTTAACAAAGAGACATGTATATAGTCAAAGTTGTGTTCTTCCACAAGGGAAAGAGAATCATAAGTCATGCAATGAGCTTTTTAGTATTTTCCTCCTCATATCATCTCTAGCTTGACTGTACATACAGTCCCATGTCTTGGTCAAGGACAACTATATATGCCAGAAATTTGCGTCTGCTTCCCCATCATTACAAGGGAAGGCAGGATTAATGTTTCACATTTATAGCATTCTGTGGCTGATATCCTGAGTATACATCACTAGTATTCTACTGGTAGAAAAGTAGCAACAGGAGCCCTATGGGAATCCAGTTATTTGATCGGTTGAGTCCTGGTGTCATTAACACTAGTGCCATTGCCAAGGTAATTGGCTGGGTTGAGTTGGAGTGTTTGTGCTGGATAGAGTCCTGAGATCTTTGGTCGCTAATCAGCAATGTGGTGTGGATTGCCTATCTAGCACAGACACTGCAACTCTATCCAGCCATTTACTTTGGCAATCACACTATTGTCAATGACATCATGAGAACTCAGCTGAGCAAACCAATGGTTTCTCATACAGGTGTTTCATATTGTTACCGGATGAGTCAGGTACCAGTAGTGTATGCTACTGTCACGTCAGCCACAGAGTGCTATAGGTTTGGGACACTTCTATTTCTCTTAGTAATGTTGGAGAAGCAAAGGCAAATTTCTGGCATATACAGAATGCTGAACAGGAATATAAATTAGTTTCATATTTTTTGTGTCCATGAAGTTTTTCCAGGTTGATAGCTGTAGAAGCAATTTCCTATTTAATTGAAACCTGAAAGATCACTTTGTCAGGCTTATTTATTTACTAGGCGTAGATTTCCATCTATGGGTTTTTGCTTCCCAAAAGATATGTTCTCCAATGAATATAAATATGATTGCTCTCTCTCTCCTTTATATTCCACTTTCTGGGGAAGGTTTTCCTTCAAAAGGCTCCTCATTAAGGCCCAGAAATTGCTTCTGCTCCACTACACAGAGAGGCAATATAAGATAGCATGTTCTTACTCTGTTGAGGCTTGTAATACAATTTAAAGTAATAAATAATAGAAGTATTGTGCCACTCTTGCAATAAATATTGTATAAAATTGAAATATACATATTTTGGCTTGTCTTCCCATGTAGAAACGGGAGGGAAACACCTCAGCATTATAAATACTGTGGTGGTCAGAATCTGGAATATACAGTTTATTATCCCATCTTTCATTTTTGTCTTAATAGTTTCAAATGTAATTTAAAAAGAGAAAATGCCTGCAATATATTTCATAGTTTTACTTTACATGAACCTACATGTATTCTACCAGAGGGCTCTCATAGGATCTTTTTACGTTTCTGCTGTGCAATGGTAGATTATTTTCAGCAGAGGGAGTAGTTGGTCCACATTTGAAAGCAGATGATAAGCCTTTTTGTGGGAGATTCTTAAAAGCAAATGAAATGAAGTTAATTGATGCAGTAAAATCGCTTTTATACTTTTATTACAAAAACTACAGTTAAGTCCTAAATGCACATATTTCAATTGCCAATTGGCTGGAAACCATAGTATATTGTGATATGTGACAGCTAACATTTAATGAATAGTAATTTGAGCAGGTATTTTCAGTTTTAAGCAATACTTATACCTCATTGCTTCATGGTGTGCTATATGGCAGAATCAAAAAAACTGAAAAATGAGGCATATGAACTTAATTAGGATAATGTCTGTGTGTGTCTTTGCTCCTAAAATATTTTAGTGCTATTATAAGTAAGCAAATCTTAACCTTAATTGGGCAGGCTTAAAGCAAAATTATGAACTGTATATAAACTTGAGAAAAAATACCACTGGGCTTTTGTTTAAAATTGATGAAAGGTTAAAAAGGAGAATTCTTGAAATTATGTAATTTGCATCCACCCATGCCAAACTACTCAACTAAATATGGTAAGCCATGTAGCCATAATATAAATCAACCTCATATACAATTTATAATATGTTGATCTGTCATACCTTTCAAAAAGAGTACATCTGAGTTGGTAACTCTTAAGCTTTAGTGAAAATATTATAAAATAATAAATCTCTTCTCCGAGATGGTTTCTTTCACTTTGGACTTCCTTGCATTTACACATCTGTTCTAACTCAGATTTGTAGACCTTTACTGCCACATATCTGAGATTAGAATAATTGCTGTTAAAATGTTCCTCTGGTCAGCCAGGACATTTTGGGCCAGATTTTCAGAAGTGGTCAGCCCCCCGCATTTCTCATTGTTGTCACTGAGAGTTGTTGACGGCTAAGGTCTATAGGTTGCAAACTCCTTGAGGCAGGGGAACGTCTTACCTCTGTTTTGTACAAGACCAAACACACAGCCATTGCTTAATCAATAAATGCAGAGAGAACCCTTGATATCTTTTAGTTTAAATATAACCATCAAACATTGTTAAAAGTGTTCCTGTTGAACATTTTTACACTTCTTAAAGCATTCTATTCATGAAGGGAAGTATACTAAAAAGCTGTTATCTTTTTATCAGGGTGGAAAGGGACTGAGTAGATATACTAAGAGAAATGTTCTTTTTGTCAGACTGTATACTAGAATCAACCTATGCCGTAATAACAATAGTGTGTGATTTTAGAACAAAATTCTGCTCTCAGATATGTGCGAGTTGCCATTGACATCAGCTTGGACCTGAGAATACAGAATTGGACACTTTATTTTGGTGGGGATTCATTGTGGTTTCATTGGTAATATTTGGTCAGGGTAACTTAATTTTATTAATGGTTTTCTAACCGTAATATTTCATTTTTGTGTGTCTCCCCTCATTTCGTTGCTCTTTGATTGCTTAGCTGCCATAGACCTTTTCCAGGATATTGACAATAACTTGTATATCGAGTGATGATCCTGTGGCTGACTCTTAAAGCTGATTGTCTGTCTTGCTTACTTGGATAGCTACTGAGGTTAATGATTTTGTAAGTTTCACTGGCCTGAGGTAGCTGATCAGTATTTCTATTAGTCTATCCTTGTAGCTGAAAACAAGGCTTGACCTATCTTTTCCAGTAAATAGTTTGGTTTAAAATATAAAGTATAGTTAGATTTTTAATCTGTTGTTGATAGTATAGTGCTAGGCCTTTGCCTTAGGACCATGGGGGATGGACTCTGCATTTTACTACTCTAGGGAGTAATTAAATCCATATGTATATGAATGTACTGTTTGTAAGGTGTGGGGAGAGCAAGGGTAAAGAATATTTTATGTAAAAGATTGCTGTTTTCCAAGATACTGCTTTTATAGAGTAAACAAAAGAGATTTTCATAAAAATCTGTCATGACAGATCAACTGTTTTGTATCCGGTTCTTGCAGCTGAATGTTTTTCCTACATTATATATTGTGCATATCTTTTGACATATCACTTAGCTTGGAAAACCAGATCTCTAGAGGGATGGCTTACCTTAAATAATTATAGTGAATGTATTTTTCTGCTTCTTCTTAGTATGACTATTAAGGCTATTTTATATGTGAAATCAAATGGGTTATTTTAGTAGGGATACCCTGGCAAACTATTTTCAAAAGAATTAAACTATTTTATAATATTAAAAAACAGTATGTAAGAATTCAATTTAATATTAAAAGTAAGATGCCAGAGTTCTGTGAATTGTTTTTAGGGGCTGCTGAATGAATTTTCCTTATATAATAGGAGGCCCGATAATTTAGTATGTTTTTTGACCCACTTACTTTAAAGGCTATACTATCCACTCAAAATGCTGGGTTCCCAGGGATGGAGTTCTTTTCATAAGGGTCATGTAAGTACCTAAAGTAAACAGTATTTGAACTATGTCTATTTCAACTGCATTGTACAAAATAACTACAATATACAGCTGTGAGTGGTGTTGTTTTAATAATAATAATAATAATAATAATAATTAGTATCACAACAATACTCCAATCAGGATTGAAGCCCCATTTTGCTAGACACTATAGAAAAGTATAGTAAAATCTGTTTTTTCCTTCATCTGTCACCTGGCTTTTTAGATTTTAAACAGGGTGAAGGGTTGGAGAAAGGGAAACAACATAAAAACAAAGTGATCAGGGGTGATGGGCACATTTATTAATTACTTTTATTTTTAATTTTTTCTTACTGTGCAATTTCTCTTTCATATTTATGGGGGAAGGTGTGGATATGGAATGGCAAAAGAGGTGAGTAAATAAGGGAGTGGAGAAAAGAAAAGATGAAGAACATTGATCAGGAAAGGAGTGAGTGGATAGCCTGATCCCAACTCCTCTGAAATCTCTGGGAAGATCTCAGACCTGAAAAGGCTATGGATCAGGCCTGGGGAGAGGAGGGAGGAATGGTGAAGAGTAATGAGATTAAGGGTGATAACAGGGGAATGTTGAGGGAAAGGAGTAGGAAGAAGCTGGGATACATGCCAATAATATGAGAGAACTTTCTTGGCGGTCACTTGATGTGGTACGGAGTAAAAGGCTGCTGGTACAACTCGTTTAACCTTCTGTTCTCAGTAATTTAAATAAATAAATTACATGTATTTGCTAGACCTAGAAAGTGAGGATTCTGCATTATGTTTCCCTCTCCCATCGTGTGCTATGTAAATCGATTCTGGTGGGTGAATATTCAGTATTATCCCTGTTGTCTGCGTTTTCAGTGTGTTGGGACATTCTGATAGAAGGAGAGTGAAATGAGGAAGAGATGTGACAGAAGAGTGTATGCAGGAATAAACTAAAAGACAAAATTCAGTAGTCCACAATGTCCTTAAAATTGTTCTATCCTTTTAAGCTGTGCGGACAAATTTCAATTTCAGTTCTCCAATAAAAAATGAGTGTCTCGTGCATACTACAATATTTACCAGTCAGCTGTGACTCTGCAAATATTCTTTTTGACTCAGCATACTAACGTTTCCTTAAATAACAGTAGAGCAGAGAAAGGCACATTGTGTAATTTTCTGCATTCATTCTAATCCATGATGTTTGAGGATTCTTGACTATTGTGAAAACCCTTCTAACCTGCTGATAAAATGATGACTAATGGTCAGCTGACGAAAACAGATGCATTGCCATGGCTTCTGAAACTTTGGTGTCCATATAAATGTTTCACTTTCCACAGTTGCTCTTACTCTATCCGGGATGATAGTGCACTTATTCTCTAGCAGTTGACAGCTGCTCAATCAAGCCACAACAGTGTGGTTGGCAAAAACTATACATTCCAGTTAAAGTTTTAAAATAGTTTAAGGAACTAAAAATCTGAAACTTGAAGAAGTCATATTTGGAGCATTTTCAGATTAAGTAATACTTTTGAGCTGAGTGATGATAGCGAAACATAATGGCTCTTTCTGTGGACCTGACCCAAACCCCATTGTAATCAATGAGTTTGGGATCAGGGCCTGTAAGAGTATATTGGCAGTAGAATATAGCCTAACTCAAAGGACTTATAAAATTGTTCTGTCACCAGCGTTATTCAGTTTTTCTTGTTAGCTTTAGTTATTTTTGAGTTTATTATTATTATTATTTATTATTATTAAGATCAAAGTCTGTCAGTATTTGAGCTTCCTATCCCTCTCTAGGAATGGTGCATCCAAATAAATTATAAACAATATCTAACTTTCATATGGAAACCAAAGGCAGACTGTAGGGGAGGAACTCCAAAACACTATAATCTTGTTGATGATCTAATTTACCCACATTTTACACTGGTGTCACTCTTTTCCTATCCTATCTCCTAGAGCTGGAAGGGACCTTGAAAGGTCATTGAGTCCAGCCCCCTGCCTTCACTAGCAGGACCAAGTACTGATTTTGCCCCAGATCCCTAAGTGGCCCCCTCAAGGATTGAACTCACAACCCTGTGTTTAGTAGGCCAATGACTACATTACTTCTGACTTGCTGTGAGGCCCCCTATGCTTCCAGTAGAAGTTCTTGAAGCTAAGCAAAGTATCAATGCATGGTTCCAAATACATAATATCAAAACTCGTATTTTGATGCCTGAACTGATACCAGTGATATATATGAGCAGTATGAAGATAGAAGGCCAAATGCATTGGATTTGAATGCAGTGAAATTCACATGCAGACTAACAGGTGAGCTTCAGAAGTCTTTAATGCAAATTATTTTGTTATTTGTTCTAGGCAGTCTCACTTATTTTCCTGTTGCTGAACTTAAAACTTAGATGATAGACTTGAGCCGCTCTTCCTAGCACTGTGCTGCAGTCTCTGGAATTGATCTGCAACTGGAGTTTAGTAATACTAACTAAAACTGCTGACCGAGGGGGTTTTCATACAAAGTAAAATAGACAAGCTAATTGTGGAATGGAGAGACTGAGGATTTTGGAGGAGAGATGAATTGATCTGCTGTTCCAGGAAGAGGATACTTGATATTCTGTGACTTGAAACACAAGGGGTGATCTGATTAGAACTGAATTTGCATTTCAGATACCAAGGGAAAAAAATCTGGTACAAGATAAATTTGTTAGCAGGTTTGTATCATCTAGAGAAGACATTACCAAGTACTGACAGCAGCATGGCAATAAATAAATAATGTATGAAAGAATAAGATGATATTTTTTTACTTTGAATACATTAGAAGTCATCTCCAGTTTCTCCCATCACTCTGCTTTCCAGAAAATTGTCCAGCCTATAGTTAAAACCTATCGTAGGAAAGATCCATGCAGCTACACTGAGTTTCAGTTCCATTCAATAATAAATTGCAGTGATGGTACCAATAATAATAATAAAATTTAGAAAATTGAAGAATAAAATTGAAGAAAATTGAAGAACAGAGGACTGTGCAATAAAGAAAACACACACAGAATATGAGCTGGTATCCTAACCCAATTAAAAAGTAATTGTTGGTTCCAGACAGTAAATGCTGCTTAAGTGTTTCAGTCTGTGTACTGATGAGCAGTTAGTTCTTCTCACTTGTGAGGGAAAGACTAGAGATAGTCTGAATGGTAACTGGATGCTGTACAAGAGTATTTTGCACACATGGAGACCCTTTTCTGTCTCAAGTATCACTCTCCTACACAACTGTATCACATGTATTGTGCAATTAGACATTTACCACCAGAATTTTCTTTTACTGCAATATTCTTTATACTCTGAATGGGAAATACCCTGAGTGGTAATTGTCCATTTTTAATGGTGCCGACTTGTAACGACTGATCCATGTATATGCAGCTGTATCAGCTAGTTACTATTTCCATATCTGCTTGGTTTTTTTGGAAAGATGTTAGCCTAAGGATTGTGCAGTACTCTGATAAACAATGTGCTTGGTTATGAATCTGAAAAATGAACTACATACTGTTTGTCCTTTGATATAGACATGGAATATTCGTATTGTGTAGATTAAATTAGGAAGTTTTCAACGATTGTCAAAGTTTGCCTAAGGGATCTAGTAAGTAGGTGCAAGGAGTCTGGTGTATCAGACACAGCAGTTTATGTGACACACAATTGTTCTTCAAGCCTAAACCAGCGTACTCTTCATTTAAACTCAGGGACTTCACAAGGCAATGTCTTCCTTCTCTGTTCCTTGAATGTAGCAGTGATTTAATAAAGGACACAGCTAACCAAGTAGACATTGTTATGGATTATTCTGTTTTATATCATCTAGATAAAAAAATTGCAAACAGTATAAGTGCTGAATGTAAAATATCTGCTGAACTGGAGACTTAGGAAAAGCTAAATTTTAGGCCATTAGTAGGAGGATCTGTTTTGTACCAAAATCCTAGACTTTGGCAGTTAGCAGGGCATGCCATCCATAACTTGCTCTTCTCTATTTTTTTCAGTTCCTAATATTCAAGAGATAAAACTCATTCCTACAGTAGTAAAATAGAATAGAGACTAATCTGCACAACTCTACCATACTAACAAGGCAATGTTCATTAACTGAAACCAAGCTTATTGTGAACAGGTGTTGTACTCTTATTTATTCATACTCTAGTAGCACCTAGAGGCTCCTGTCAAAAAAAAGTTTGCATTGTGCTAGTTGCTGGACAGTCACATAGTGACAGGCTGTCTCTCAAAGAGGTTATAGTCTAAATTGAGACATGTGTGGCATACCATAGGAGGACTACAGTAACAGAAATAAGATCATCCAGTTAAATAGGTCACTATTGCACCAAGTGTTTCTTTTTAATTTTAAATAAATTGGCTCTCTCTGCCTGACATGCATCAAGCCCTTATTGGTTAGCTGAGGCAGGTGTCACAGCAGTGGTTGACTTTGAGGAGAGGGTAGTGCATTTATAGATTTGTGTGGAGCGGGTGTTTAATGAATATGAGATTTTTTTTTGTTGCCAATTCACAAAGTTTAACTTTGTCCTTCTGAGAGTTAAATCCAAGTGCTTTGGAAAATTACACAAGTTAAAAGTTGGTATTGAAAGACTCCAGAAATTCAAAGGAAAGGTTTCTCTCATCTACTTGTCCCCTATTTCTGGCAGCTGAACAAAATGTTTTGGTCTGGCCTCGAAAATATGTTGATAATATCTCTCTCTTAGACAACTAGGACATAGATAAGCATGGCCATTAATTATATCAGGACTGTGATTACAAATCCCTAATCCAAAGAAGTCATTTTACAAGTTTTTTACAATTACCGTGGGTATTATAGAATTTACTCTCTTCATTTAGTGTTACTTGCAGAAACTGAATAGTGATACAGAATAGAAAAGATTTATCTGCAAAGCCCAGTCTATTATAAAACAGTGATCTCCCCCCCACCCCCAATACAGCAAAACCGTCACTAATTTGCATGTACTAGGGGGCTTTTTGAGTTATTCATAAGATTATAAGGTTACAAGGGACCATTGTCATCATCTACTCTGATCTCCTTTATAACACAGGCCAGAGGATTTCTCTGAATTCATTCCTGTTTGAACTCAATCACATCTTTTAGAAAAATACCCAGTGTTGATTTTAAAGTTTCCAGTGATGGGGAATAGAACAACAAAGGCCATAAAATAATAAAAGATTCAGAAATAAAGTATATATAATCAGATATAATCAGTTCCTACTTTTTATATACAGCACCTTTTGCAATGATCAAGAAATTTTACATACACCTCTACCCCGACATAACGCGACCTGATATAACACAAATTCGGATATAACGTGGTAAAGCAGTGCTCCGGGGGTGGGGCGGGGTTGCGCACTCTGGTGGATCAAAGGAAGTTTGATATAACATGGTTTCACCTATAATGTGGTAAGATTTTTTGGCTCCTGAGGACAGCGATATATTGAGGTAGAGGTGTAGTTCCTAACAATACATATAGAACAGAGGTGGGGAAACTACGGCCCGCAGGCCACATCTGGCCTGCGGGACCGTCCTGCCCGGCCCCTGAGCTCCCCCGCAGGGAGGCTAACCCCCGGCCCCTCCCCTGCAGCCTCAGCTCACCGTACCACCCGCACTCTGGGCAGCGTGGCTGTATTAAATTGCTCCCTGTAGGAAGCACATTCCTACGGGGAGTAATTTAATATACTACACCAGCCCTCCATACAGTTTCGGAACCCCAATGTGGCCCTCAGGCCAAAAAGTGTGCCCACCCCTGATATAGAAGGATCACTTCACACACTTTTGAAATGTAGCCAACAGTATGATGGAGCAGAGCAGCCCTTATTCATGTACGACTGTAAAATACCATACCCAGTCAAAACAGAAATGATGAGGCAGGCATAATGTACTATAATTGGCCAAGTTGGAATTTGACCAGAACATTAAGTTACCCACTTACTTTCAGAAAAGTGCCTTGGGCTCTTTAATGGCCCCAAATCGCCTCTGTTTTAAATCTAATTAATTCAAAAATGACCTCCAGCACCATGGTGGGACACTAGTTCAAAACTGATGTAGAAGGAAGAATGACACGCATTGGATTACCAGCACCATATCTAGATGTTCCTTGATGGTTCTTCATCCACATTTGAATGCAGCCCAACTTTGCTTAATGCAATCCAATAGCTCTGCCACTCTAGCAATCCTCAATTAACTGGGTGCCATTAAGAATAAGAGACTCTTCAAGGAACATTTTACTTTAGTAGAAACAACCTTTGGTAGAAACTTTTGGAGGACACTCCATGATCCCAGCACTAGCAAAATCAAGACAGAGAAGCTAAGTGGCAGAAAGCTTCTGCTGTGGTGGTGAATGTTTTTTGACCCTGACTGTTAAACTAAGTAATGAATCAGCGGAGCCACATAACAATGGACCTACTTGCATTTCCCGAGAATTGTTAAATCAAGAAATAAATCACGGGTATTCGGAGCCAAGGATAGAGAGGATTATGGATTGTTTTTCTGTCCCCTGATGAGTTGGCCTCAGTTTGACGTTCTACCTGTCTCTCGATCCAAAAGATTTTGAAGATGAGGAAAGATGGGGAGAGTAATTCTGGTGTGGTATTGTAGTCTAGGTAGGATTCTGTGGTCTGATCCATCTAGCAGAAAGTTTGTACCAGACCAATGTATCCATAAGGCCTTATCAGGCTGGTGTTTTTGTTTTTTGCTTTTTTGTGTGTGTTTGTTTTTGGAAATACACTGAAATTTTGTAGCTCCAAAATTGATTATAAGGTTTGGGAATCTACACACTTGCCTGTGGGATAGTGTACAAAAGATCTTCTTTATCTTTATATCTGCAGTATCCTCAGCCCAGCCTCTAGACCATAGGTTTTCAAGCTGTGGTATGTTTATCGCTGGTAGTGCATGAGTTTGATGTTCCATCAGTCACTTCACAATAACTTTTTATGAAGGTGGTATGTGAACCAATAGCGTTCGGGACATGCTGCTCTAGACTATGTCCATTAGTAGTCAGCATAGCTGACAGCTGAGGAGTCTTATTCCTTCTGAAAACCTCAGATTCAGTAGCCTTCAGGATATTTCTCTGAACCTGAATGTTGCTGCAAATGTTGGAGCACTTCAGCTATAATAAAATACACATATACAATATTGCTAATACAGTGATATTTGGCAATCGATGGTGTGTGAATGTTCCTTTTTCTATCCTTCTTTTACTGGCAGAGACTCACACAGGTGCAACAGTTGGAACAGTGTTTTAATGAGCTTTCCTTCCAACCCCATTAAGTTTCACCCTGGTCACTAGGTTTACCATGAAGTTGGGTCTTGTTTTGGGAGTGGACTGGTGGTAAACTGGATGAAAATAGCAGGAATTCTGCAGTTGAAGGATAGGAACACATGCTCTTTAATCAAACATTGTTTTAAAGCCTACTTTTATCTTGTTGTTATAGCAACAGAACAATATCTCATTTCCAAGCAATGGATAATACTGTACTACATAACTGCAGGAAGCTTTTCTAGCTGAAAACATGCTGTTCCTCGTTCCATTTATTGACTAGCTGAGAATTACATTGTGTACGTGTGTCCATGGAAAGGGAAATGTTCTTGCATGTCGCAACATGAATCTAAAAGTAAATGTTTTTTAAGAAGCAATGTGCAGAAAACTTAAATTACGGGAGCTGCTGGTTCTGATTGAACCTGGAGAGACTGGGAGTTTAGTAAAATGAAAAATATGAATAGTTTTTATCATTTTTACATAAACCTGCACTTAGTGGTCAAACAATGGAAAGGTCCCCGGAATAATGTTCCTTGAGTATTGCTGCGCCATGTGTGAACGGATTAAGTTCAGATATCTGTAATTCTTCGTCACTGGCAATTTTTAATACAAGATTGGATTTTTTTAAAATATATGATCTGATTCAAAAGGACTTACTTTAATGCTGTGGCCTGTGGTATGCAGGCAGTCAGAATAGATGATCGCACTTGTCCCTTCACAGTGATCACAGTCTATAAATACTATATTCTGCCTGAGCTCAGATATAAGATCAGTGACTTGAAACTAATGATGCTCTAAGACTATCCAGCACCCTGGAGCTCAAGAATCAAATCCCAGTTAATTTGAGAGCAACCTCTAAAGTCATTGCCCAAACTGAGTACTCTGTGCTGCTCTGTAGTGTTGGTCATACTACTGTTACAAACTGAATTGTTTCTTCTGTTCTGTTTGGAGTATCACATTGATTAGAGAGACCCTGGTTGGCAATAATATCATACCCAGGTTAGGTAAATTGACCATCCATAGTTTAGTGTGCAAACAGACTTTCATTTAAGATTTATGTTTCTTAGTATTTATAATTGTTGGATCCAGTATGCAAGAAACATTATTTTGTATAATGGTTGCCAAGGTGTAGTGTGGGTAGTCCATGCCCCTTGTGAAAATGAGACAGATGGCAACAGAATTTTGGTGTCAATTTCTCCCTTTTCCTCAGAGGTCCACTTTGTTTCCTCTTCAAAGAAAAATCAGAAGGAGAGCGACTCTGATCTTTCTACTTCCAGGACCACTTATTGTTTATTCTGCTAGTGGAGTCCTTTAAGAAAGAGTGATATAGCTTTTTTCCTCCAATACCTGTCTTGATTATTTTCCTAATATAGGGAGCACAGTATATATTGGGGATATGCTCACTTTCTAAAATGCTGATGAGTCACATGACATTTTATAAAGTTTAAATGGCACAGAAGGGATAATCCTGCTGGTGCTGAGCTGTCAGATAAGTGTTGATTGCTTATAAAGCCTGGGCCTGGGATCTGTGTGTTTTGTTAGGTTTTTAAAAACAGTTGAAGAATTACTCTAACGCAGTTGAAAGCCAAAACAGTGTCATGATGTAGTAAAGTTTTAAGTATGTATCAGTAATCTGAAAGAAGAAAATAAAAGGAACTTGGAAATTTAAAAAAAAAATACATTGGAGAGCCATTTAAAATTTAAAAAACAAACACACCCCTTTCCACACACACATATGGAGATAGGGCAGGGGTGGGGGGGAATAATGCAGGAACCTCTGCATCTATAACCTGTTCCACCCATATTCATGAGCTAATCTTATCTCTGCACACCTCTCATCTATAACTTTAACAACAGGACCTACATACCATTACTACACTCTGCATACTGCTGTGCTATAAATGTACTAATGTACATACCACCTCTTACATGTACTGTGCCCATTGCGGTGGAATCTGGGCACCTTCCAGTGGTGCATTAGGGATTCTCAGCCTGAGGGGAACAAATGGGTGTCAGGAGGTCATGACCCCCCCCTCGCCTTCTTATTTGCTTAGTGGGTGGGGAGTCCCAGCAAGACTGGAGGGGAGTCACGCGGCATCGATATGGAAAAGGTGAAGAACTTTTGTATTAATTTGCTTTTGTATTAATCCCCTTCACTGACACAACAGCCACAGCAATATGTACATTTTACAATTTATAAACACCACAAGCTCTATCCAGCCTCCTTTCATCTTCCCTTTACCGTTTGCGTATGCCCGCCATTTGACATTTTACAACTATGCCAACTGTAACTCTCCACAAAAGCTGGCCTCCCTATGTTGCAGACCTCTTACATATTCTGTTCCCACATGGTTTGACTACTTAATACCTGACTGTGTAAACCATGGGAGGACATTGGTAAAGATGTTCATAGTATCGAGTTCTAATTTTTTGGGAAGCTTTGTTGGAGAACCACCAAAGTATATGAGGTTTAAGATGTCCAGAGCCATTGAGGTTCCTGTATACACAGAATTTAAGTTTTCAGTTATTATAGATGTGATATTATACTTGTCATCGATGAGACAAAACTTGTCATAGACAAGTATCTACTTTATGTGGAAGAGTGGTCGGAATATGGGAGCAAAGTTAAGGATGTTACAGAACACCTCCATGCTTTCTACACGGCTGCTGCTTTAACTGTATCTAAATTTAAAAGTTCTGGACTTTCTAGTTTTCTTATTTTTAAACTTCAGAGGAAAAAATCCTTCAAAGTAATGTAAGTTACTGATATGTTTCAACAGCCTAGACTACCTTAACAAACATTTTTGTGAATGATTTTATTTAAAAAGGTGTTTTGTGTGAATGATTATTTTTAATTTAAAAAGATTGGGGTATGTGTATGCGTGTTTAATGCCCATTTTGAGGAATTTGTATCTCAACATTTAATATTCAGAATCTGGCCTTAGTTATAAGTGTAATAGCTTGTTTCATGCTCTGTATATTCACAGTTATGATACTGAAATGTTAAGACCACACACAGACAGCAAAGTCTCTAGCCACTTAAGCATGTAAACAGTCTGGCTTTTTACAAAGTGGAAAAATATTTCTGGTGCGCTATTTTAAAAAGATCAGCATGTTAAAGTGCGGTGTGCAACTGTGTCAACATTTTTTTGGCTGTAACCATTAATTCTGTAGCCTCTTGATAATATGTAAAATGTGAAACTGGTTTGTTTACTGCTGGGATTGGAGCAGCAATTACTGTCTGCAGTTTCAAATAGATAATAGGTCAAAGAATTATTTTGCACGATCATTCTGCTGTTTAAAACAACTAAGGTTTTGGGTCATTGTGTGTGTGTGTGTGTGTGTGTATGTTTTTTTTTTTGTTTTTTTTTACAGATTGCTTTGGGCTCTTGGAAGGGACGTTGGACCCAACGGGTATCATAAATATTTTACTATAAATACATTTTCATTTTAATAGGCAAAGACTGTTTATTTCTAATACGACTCTGCCCTTGCCTTTTCACACAGGAATTTGAGCTTTCTGATTGGCCACAGACACAGCAACATATATTTCTTTCTTCACAAACCTCAGTTATCTTGAAACCTGACATGACATTAAGCCTTTTAGATCTTTTTATTAATGCACTTTCTCAGCACAGTTGGTTACTGCAGTGATAACCAAAATGCAGACCCACATAGATGTACTGTATGGCTTGAGAACACCCTCCTCTTCAGTACAAAGGATTGCAGAGATTACAAGTCCCATCATGCAATATTCCACCTTGATCTGGCTGCTAGGCTGGTAGGATTAAGATGGAGGATTCGTATAAACAGCCCTGATCCTTTTGAGCTGCATCTCTATTAAAATAATAATTATTCTTGTATATAGCACCTTCCATTTGAGCTCCCAAAGATTTATGAATATTAATGAATTTAGTTTCACAACAACTCTATGAGATAGGGCAGTTATTAACAGGGGAGGGTGACTTGGCTTTAAGAGCCCTGACAAGATGCCAATATGTTCTTCATTTGGGAAAAATTTGAACACCCCTGCATTACAGCAATAAAAGTTCTAACACACAAATATAATGGTTCTTATTCAACTCCTTTTACAGTTTAATTTTTTAAAAATACGGTTGGCTATTCTACATCTCCTGTGCTGTCTCATAGTAATAATATTGTGAAAGGGAGTTAGAGTAGGAGCTCTCTCAGCCAGGGAGTTGTTTGTACACTGTCTAGCACAATGGGGCAATAATTCCTGAGTTCTTCAGACATTACTGTAATAAATAATAATAATAAGGATAATATTCTAAAAGGTAGATGGTTAGTTCAATCATAGTGCAGAGTATGTGTAGAAAAATAAAATAACTTTAGTGATATCATCATGATAAAAGTGTTTCCTTTAAAGTGTTGTTTAAAATAAAAAGTCTGTATATTCCATGTCTGTAAATATCCTCTTTCACCTCCCTTTCACTGCCAAGAAGGGTTAGTTAGTCAAGTATGGGGCTAGCAACACAAGTGGCTATAGTGGAGAGGATTTTTAATCCAGCAGCAGTTTTAAAGATGGAGATGGGTAGGAGCAAATGTGCTTTAACTGTACAAATGTGCATGCAGGCACCCTGATTTCATAAGGATCAATTTTACCTGTTCAATATAGGCCAGGTCTACACTACAGACTTACATCGGTATAACTACGTCACTCAGGGGTGTGAAAAATCCACACCCCTGAGCAGTACAGTTATACATACCTAACCCCCGGTGTAGACAGTGCGATGTCAATAGGAGAGCATCTCCTGTCGACATAGCTACTGCCTCTCATGGAGATGGATGCTACAGCTCGTGGATTTGTGGATATCTGCTTAATATCTGCAGATATCCTCATCCATGGATGAGGATATCCGCGGACATTTTTGTGGATCACAGATTGGATGCGGATACAAATTTTGTATCTGCACAGGGCTCTACTTATAGACTTTAAGGTCACAAGGAACCATTGTGATCATCTAGTTTATCTCCTGCACATTGCAGGCCAAAAAACCTCACCTATTCCTGTAATAGACCACTGACCTCTGGGTGAGTTACTGAAGTCCTCAAATCATGGGTTAAAGACTTCAAGTTACACAGAATTCACCATTTTACACTAGTTTAAACCTGCAAGTGACCTGTGCCCCATGCTGCAGAGGAAGGCGAAAAACCCTTAGGATACTTGATTTTTATCATGTACTTATTTTTTGTTAGTATATAATATCCCTTATTTTCACTTGTCCTTATACTAAATATTCTGTTGTAACATGTAAGAATGGTGAAATTAATCACTACATTTATATTTACAATTCTTCTGTCATGCTCTGCACAGAGGAAAACATTTAGTGGGTGATGGAGAAATATAATTTTTACCAGCAGCTGGAAATGTATACAGTAATTAAAGTAATATCCCTGACATGTATACCTATTTCTGCACTGCATGTGTACCTGTGTGATAGACCTCATTATTCAGAACCAAGATTGCTTTTCTCAAACCTAATAAGCTCTCTCTCACTCTCACTCTCACACACTCCTTAAGGATGAAATGTGTCTATTTTTTATCTTTGATGTATAAGAAGTGGGGTGTAGGTGCGGGTGTGCGATAAATTCTGCTTTGGGCCCAGATTTTAAAATGCTCAGCACCCATCTGGCTACCCCCATTTAGGAGCCTAAAAGGGAAATGAGTTCTCATGAGAATCTGATCCTTATTTTTTTTATCCTGGAAATATCAGGAATATCCAGTCTTGCCTTTCCTGTTTTTACTAGGGGAATCATTGAAAAACTAGAAAATTGGAAATGGGGGCTTTTGTGATCCTCAGTTGGAGGGACAAGTATTGAATGTTTCATAAAGAACTTTTCTCTCATTTTCCTCCCAGACATTTGAGTGCTAATAAAAACAACACAATCAAAGTTTTAAACAGACTGATCAGACTTCCTCTCTCAATTGTTCAGGTTTCACTTTCTGGTTATTTTTCATGTTTTATTAGTTCTTCTGCCATCTTTAGTATCTACCTCACAAAACTGAGGGTATGTCTTCACTACCCGCCAGATCGGCGGGCAGCGATCGATCCAGCAGAGATCGATTTATCGACCTATTCTAGACGCGATAAATTGACCCCCGAGCGCTCTCCCATCGACTCCTGTACTCCAGTGCCGCGAGAGGCGCAAGCGGAGTCGACGGGGGAGCAGCAGCAGTTGACTCACCACGGTGAGTCACCATGGTAAGTCGATCTAAGTACGTCGACTTCAGCTATGTTATTCACATAGCTGAAGCTGTGTAACTTAGATCAATCCCTTCCCTCCTCCCCCCACCCCCCAGTGTAGACCAGGGCTAAGTCGACAATATCTGATGTTCCCAACTCTTGCAGTATCACTAAAATATCAGCTTCTGCAGTCGAGTGATTATGGGAGCATCTTGGTTGTCATTTAAAAAACAAGTTTCTAGCCCTCATGGTTGCAGAGAAAAGCTTGAACCCTGAAGTGCACCCTGAAGGGCTCAAATGCCAGAAGACAAATAAAAAGAATCCCAACATTTATTTATTTTTTAAATCTCATGATTTTGGGGCCAGATTAATCATTTTTGAACACTTTGTGTTAGCAGTACTGTTCAAATAAAAACAATCAGGAAAAAGAGAACTTATTCCCTCCCCATCCTCCCCCCCGCAATGTCTCAAGCTTTCTTCATACATATACTAAAGAAGTTAAAAAGAACACAAGCACCATTTTTTGCTTTGTAGATCATCTTTAAAAGTAAAGACCGTTTCCTTTGTCTTTGTTTTAAAAATTGAACATGGCTAGTAATAGCTACAATATTGTAGTAAGGGGATCTTTCCCTTTACTCAAAAACAAAATGTTGTTATTAAATAATAAAATGCCAATACTCATGAAAAGCCTGCTCTTACTCCATAAACCCCAGGGCGCTTGGTTTAAATATCTCATTGAGCTTTTCCTAATTAAAAAAAAAGTACTAATAAATCGGTCACATTTTTCTCTACAAAGTACAAAGAGGAAAGAATATCAGCATTGTAATGAATACACATAAATACATGCAGTGTGGAATCCTGTCATTTCATAGTTTCAAATCATACAAAGGTAAAGCAATCATAGTAAGTACAAACAGAAAGAAATATGTTGATTCCTGGAGATCCAGCTGTGTAGAATAACCATTGATCTGGAACCTTTCAAGAGTCATACAAATTTATAAAGTCTTCCATAGATGCATAACTCTTAATACAAGACTTTAATAGAGCTTTCTCTTTGCACATCAATGTCTTTCTGTGTATATGTCTTTTCTTTTGATAGCTAAACACTCAATTTGCCCCTTAAATCTTTTAAACATTATTTATTTCACTCAATACAGGTAATTTGCAATTACCATAACTAACATATAACCCACACCCCATCTCATATAAACTAACATGCCAGGCTATGACAACCTAATCCCCAGCGTAGCCACAGCTATGTTGATGTTCATACACCAAGAGAAAACCCCCTTCCGTCGGTGTAGGCTACATCTACACTTTGGGGTTATGCTGGCATAGCTATGCCAATATAGCTCATCAAAAATTCATTTGGGATACGGTAGGGTGTGAATTTAAAGCAGAATAGCTATTCCTGATTAACAGCCTGCATAGATGCTTTTATTCCGAATTAGATTAATTCGCTTTGGAAGTTAATTGGGAATAGCTATTCCAGAATAACTCCCCACATAGACAAGACCTGACTCCAGTAGAAGTGGTTGGCCTTAGTTACTATTTATTCATAAAAGAGGTTAATTTCTGAGCATAGCCAACAGTGATGAAGCTATGTCCCGTGCTCCTGTGACCGTAATGCTTCCAAATCGTCAAGGAATGTCACTTTTTGTAGGCAGGGCTGGTAGCACTGCCTCTTGTTTAGGCTGACTGACACTTCCCATTACAAGACCCTGTTTTCAGTTGCTTATAACATTGCCAAACTTTAACCATTTTGGTTGAAATTTTCGCGGTGGGTGTTTTTGGAAACCTTCAGCAAAAACGGTTGAGGTCTTTCTGAGAAGTACGTTGTTACTACAATGAAACGGGCAAAGAGGATATACTATGTCCCTTTTAAAGGTTTTGAATACACCTCTACCCCGATATAACGCGACCCCATATAACACGAATTCTGATATAACACAGTAAAGCTGTGCTCTGGGCGGGGGGAGGGGGGATCAGGACTGCGCACTCCGGTGGATCAAAGCAAATTTGATATAACGCGGTTTCACCTATAACGTGGTAAGATTTTTTGGCTCCTGAGGACAGCGTTATATCGAGGTAGAGGTGTACCTCTACTCTCACCTGCCCCCAGGCTTTTTGGTGGTGGCAGCAGTTAATGAGCGTGAGAGGCAGGGGCTCCAAGCATAGACATCGAAGGGCAAGGAATCAAAGAAACTGGACTTGTGTGCTCGTAAACCTTATTTGTTGTGCAGGCTGCAACTTAGAATTGCTAAGCATCAAGCTCCTCTATGTCACTGTGACTTCAATCTGTGGGGAAACATTGTGAAGTTTAAAGACCGGCTACCAGAGGACTCCAGGCAGAAGTTCATTCTGGTGGTAGAGGAGGGCAAGCTGATGGCAAAGATAGCTCTGCAGGACAGCTTGGATGCTGTGAACTCAGCAGCTCAGTCCATGGTGTCTGCCATATCTATGAGGAGATGTTCATGGCTGCAGTCTTCCAGTCTGAAGTACAGCAGACCATCCAAGATCTGCCCTTTGAGGGTCCCTCCCGTGTTTTGGGAAAGGATGATAGGCTACACAGCATAAAAGATCCCAGCATAACACTGAAGTCACTTGGAAAGAAGCAGCAGTTCCGTCCCCAGTCGGCTCATGGATATCAGAGCTTTATACATTAGCCCCAAGACCTGCCAAGAAAAAGGCAGGAATTACAGGAAGCAGCCATCTTCCCCCTCCTTTTCTGTGACAGCAGGATCCTCTCAACCCAGGGTCTTGTTCAAGGTCAAGCAGGATCATGCTTGCCTCATACTAATAACACCAGTGTGGCTTTGGCAATATTGATCCTTGAACCTACTAGCAATGTTAGTGATACCTCCTCTGGCTCACCTGTTGGCCATCTGCTGCACCCCAATCTACAGGCATTCTACTTGACAGCGTGGTTGCCTCATGCTAACACCATCGGAAATGGCTTGCTCGAAAGATGTTCAGGAAGTGTGTTGGAATAGCAAAAAGTCTTCAACTAGGCATACTTACCTGGAAGCATTTTTCTACCTAGTCTCAACAGAAATGTCTGTCTCCGATGCAAGCTTCCGTTAACCACATTTTGAACTACCCGTTACACCTAAAACATCAATATTTGACAATTAGTTCTATTAAAGTACATTTAGCATATATTTCAGCTTTCTACCCTCCAGTGGCTATTAGATGGCTCTTTTCTAAAAGGGTTAGACTGTTACATCCATAGGTGCAAGAACCTGTTCCCCCATGGGATCTCAACCTGGTGCTAACAACATTAATGGGACCACCCTTTGAACCTCTTGTAACTTGCTCCATCTCTATGAAAGTGTCATTTCTGATTGCGATAACATCAGCAAGGAAACTGGTGAATTGAGAGCCTTGGTCTCAGAGCCTCCTTGTATAGTTTTCCATAAGGATAAAATTTACCTCTGTCCTCACCCAAAATTCCTGGTTTGCAATTTCCGTGTTACCCAGGCAATTGATTTGCCAACTTTTTTACTGACGTCCCACATGCATACTGATGAGCAGAAGCTTCATTCGTTGGATGTAAGGAGAGGTTTAGCCTTCTACTTGCACAGGTCATTTAGATCCACCGTGCAATTATTTGTTGCAATTGCAGACAGGGTGAAAGTTAAACTGGTTTCCATTGATAGGATTTCCTCATGGATTTCCTATTGTGTTTGTTTGTGCTACCAATTAGCTAATGTCATGCCACCTCCTAGAGTGTTGGCTCATTCAACTAGAGCACAAACAGCTTCAGCAGCTTGCCTGCCGCAAATACCTATTCGAGACATTCGCAAAGTGGTGACCTGGTCATCATTTCACACCTTTGCTGCTCATTAATTGTTAAACTTAACATTAACAAGTCACCGGGACCAGATGGCATTCACCCAAGAGTTCTGAAAGAACTCAAATGTGAAATTGCGGAACTATTAACTAGGGTTTGTAACCTGTCCTTTAAATCGGCTTCTGTACCCAACGACTAGAAGATAGCAAATGTAACGCCAATATTTAAAAAGGGCTCTAGAGGTGATCCCGGCAGTTACAGACCGGTAAGTCTAACGTCGGTACCGGGCAAATGAATCGAAACAGTAGTAAAGAATAAAATTGTCAGACACCTAGAAGAACATAAATTGTTGGGCAAAAGTCAACATGATTTCTGTAAAGGGAAATCGTATCTTACTAATCTATTAGAGTTCTTTGAAGGGGTCAACAAACATGTGGACAAGGGGGATCCAGTGGACATAGTGTACTTAGATTTCCAGAAAGCCTTTGACAAGGTCCCTCACCAAAGGCTCTTATGTAAATTAAGTTGTCATGGGATAAAAGGGAAGGTCCTTTCACGGATTGAGAACTGGTTAAAAGACAGGGAACAAAGGGTAGGAATTAATGGTAAATTCTCAAAATGGAAAGGGGTAACTAGTGGTGTTCCCCAAGGGTCAGTCTTTGGACCAATCCTATTTCAACTTATTCATAAATGATCTGGAGAAAGGGGTAAAAAGTGAGGTGGCAAAGTTTGCAGATGATACTAAACTACTCAAGATAGTGAAGACCAAAGCAGACTGTGAAGAACTTCAAAAAGATCTCACAAAACTAAGTGATTGGGCAACAAAATGACAAATGAAATTTAATGTGGATAAATGTAAAGTAATGCACATTGGAAAAAATAACCCCAACTATACATACAATATGATGGGGGCTAATTTAGCTACAGCGAATCAAGAAAAAGATCTTAGAGTCATCGTGGACAGTTCTCTGAAGATGTCCACACAGTGTGCAGAGGCAGTCAAAAAAGCAAACAGGATGTTAGGAATCATTAAAAAGGGGATAGAGAATAAGACGGAGAATATATTATTGCCTTTATATAAATCGATGGTACGCCCACATCTTGAATACTGAATACAGATGTGGTCTCCTCATCTCAAAAAAGATATACTGGCACTAGAAAAGGTTCAGAGAAGGGCAACTAAAATTATTAGGGGTTTGGAAAGGGTCCCATATGAGGGAGATTAAAAAGGCTAGGACTTTTCAGCTTGGAAAAGAGGAGACTAAGGGGGGATATGATAGAGGTATATAAAATTATGAGTGATGTGGAGAAAGTAGATAAGGAAAAGTTATTTACTTATTCCCATAATACAAGAACTAGGGGTCACCAAATGAAATTAATGGGCAGCAGGTTTAAAACAAATAAAAGGAAGTTTTTCTTCACACAGCACACAGTCAACTTGTGGAACTCCTTACCTGAGGAGGTTGTGAAGGCTAGGACTATAACAGCGTTTAAAAGAGAACTGGATAAATTCATGGAGGTTAAGTCCATTAATGGCTATTAGCCACGATGGGTAAGGAATGGTGTCCTTAGACTCTGTTTGTCAGAGGGTGGAGATGGATGGCAGGAGAGAGATCACTTGATCATTACCTGTTAGGTTCACTCCCTCTTGGGTACCTGGCATTGGCCACTGTCGGTAGACAGGATATTGGGCTAGATGGACCTTTGGTCTGACCCAGTACGGCCATTCTTATGTTCTTATTATGCTATTTCCCATTAGTCCAGGAACAGTGCCAGTTTTGCATGGGTTGTTCTACCATCACTGTTCAGGTAGACTCCAAGCCCACCTCCACGTTAATCTGCTTGTGAATGAGCTACAGTGGAATGGGCATGTAAAATCACTCAAAGAAGAAAAAACGGTTAGCTGCCTTTCAAGATGTGTTGCACATGTCTATTCTATGACCTGCCCTCTTTGTACTCTTTAGTGGAGTCTTATCTGGTAAGAAGGAACTGAAGAGGGTCAGGGGCGTTGGCTCTCTCCTCTGGTACCAGCAAGCAGTGGTGTGTGATGGCACTGGGTGATCGATTTACCAATGTATTGCTGAGGGAATACAACTGTGCTTGAGGCGCTCACATACCTACAGTGGAATGGACAGATGCAACACATCTCGAAGAACAACAGTTACAGAAAGTTAGATAACTGTTTTTTTCTTTTCTATGGAACCCCTGCCTTATTCAGTCCACTGGATGATTGAGCAGCTACTCAATATTTTGTTTTCTCCTCATTGCTCAATGCGTGGCCCCGGGCCTCATACTATATGAACTTGCTCCAAAATTTATATGTGGTTTCTTATTCTACCTCCTCTCTGCTTCCTACTGTGGAACATAGTTTAACTTAGTTTTTAAAAAGTGTATCGAGAGCAGAATATTTTCTTGGTTTACCTCCTTTACACCCACTAGGGCGACCAGATGTCCTGTTTGTAAAGGGACAGTCCCATATTTAAGCCCTCCTGCAGGTGCCCCGACTTTTTCTTAAACATGGACAAATTGTCCCATATTTTCTGTCTCTCCCTCATCGGTACTGGTGGGTCCTGCTGCTGGCCGGATCCCGGCTAACCAGCCAGCCGGCCGCCAGGGGTGAGTGGGGAGGGTCCAGTGGTCGATGATGGAGGTGGGCGTGCAAGACTGGTGGCAGGGCAAATCTGCTGCGCATGGAGATGGGCCGCTCCCCATGCTGGTCCGTCAGCACAGCCCCCTCCCCTTGTCCCATTTCTGGCCGGCACTGGCTGCACGCTGCGAGTGTGTGGGCAGGCGCCAGGGAGCGGCCAGTTATGTGTCGCCTCTGCTGCCCACCCAATGGCCCTTTACGTGCGCCACCTCTCGCTGTCCTCTTCTTGCTTTGACCCTTCCCCCTACCCTTGCTGCTCCTCCATATCCCCCCCGGCAGGGCGTGTGCCGCTCTCAGCACTGTGTGGAGAACCATCCCCTGTTCAGAGTGCTCAGCTCACCAACTGCCTGGCCTGCAGGCTCCTTCCTTTCCCCACTGCCTCTGGCTGGGCTGGTGCCCCAGGAAAGCCCAAGACCCTCCAACCTGGGGTGCTGGCCAGGAGGAGCCAAGCCCTGCATGTGCCAAGACCCGCACAGCACTGGCACGGGGAAGCCTCTCTGCCCCTCAGCTAAGCTCTGGAGTGGGGGGGAACAATTTCCAGCCTCTTCATGCTCCAAACCTACAGGCTCCACAGCAGACCCCTGGGCAGAGGCTTAGCACTCTCTTCACACACACACACACACCCCGCCCCGGGTCCTGCCCCCAGGGAGCATGGGGCTGCTCCATCCCCTGGGTACCTCCCCTGCTGAGCCACCTCTCTGGCCGGGTTCTCGGAAGCCACTGCAGTCAGGTGCCCTGGGCCCTGGTGCACAAGGCATCCTTAGGGGTTAACCCCTTCCTGACCACGCTGTAGCCGGGAGACAGGAGGCGGCTGGGTTATATTGGTGGCCAGCAGCAGCCTGGAGGTGTTAGCTGCCTTTTGACACTGTGCGGGCAGGAAGGGTGAAGGAAGGGATGACTTGGCCTGTGTCTTTTCAGAGCTCATCTCTTATTCTCTTCCTTCTCCCCCCACCATCCCTCCATGGCTAAGGAGCTCTGAAAAGACACAGGCCAAGTCATCCCTTCCTCCACGCCTCCTGCCCTGTGGCTGGAAGCAGCTCCCGTCCCTTCCCTCCTATACAGTGCTGAAAGCCTGCTGCTGACCACATTCTGATGTGATCCTGGCTGAAATCTGGGGAGGGAGACACATGACCCTGCATGCTCCCACATGTGTTTCCTTGGGAAGATGTGGCACCAGGTACCAGGAGAGGCAGGTCCATCCCAGGGGCCCAGCCAGGCCTGGAGAGCAGAGAGCGCCAGGCAGGGAGGGTCAGGTCGGTCGGTCAGCCCACCCATGTGAGAGAGGTATACGAGAATGTGTGTGTGTGGCGGGGGGTAGAGGTATGTGTGTCACTCCTCCCTGTGTGAACCCTAAAGCCTTAAAGATAAGGTAAATAAAAAGAATACAGCTATGCAGTATTTTTTTTTAACGGGTTCAGTCAACTTGATGTTAATTTGTACGTTTGTACTGCATAGTTCTGATTGATTGCCACTGAACTAGCTTGAATATGAGTAATTTTACCAGGTGTCCCGTATTCAGCATATGGTCACCCTAACTAGGGCTGAAGATTTGGTTTTCTACTTCTGTTGGGCATGTGAGTGTCCTTTACTTATGGACTGATGTGTGTGCTAAATGCCTCATTTGAAAATATCAGAAAAGGTTTATTTTGCAACTTTTGTGATGTGTTCTTAGGTTAGGAGTTAGTTCCTTGAAAAAACAAAATTATCTTCACAGCCTAGACTAGAAGTCCAACCATCAAGACTCATCAAATCTCATTTCCCTGAGGTCTGAATTGCCTATTTCAGAGCAAAGAAATTAAGAAATAGTGACACTTTCGCTTACTTTATTTTAAATTCTAATCTGATCTGGGTGAAGTTTTGGGGTCTTTCTTGTAAATGTGGTGGGTGTTTTGTTTGTTTTAAAGGTTGGTCTACATTGTAATGGACATGGCTTGGTTGACTTAATCAATATTCAACTACATCATAGAATGGTAGGACTGGAAGGGACCTCGAGAGGTCATCTAGTCAAGTCCCCTGCACTCATGGCAGGACTAAATATTATCTAGACCTATATGTAGTATATTGACATGGTCATGCAGTTTTTAAAATAGGGAGTTCTAAATCTTCTATTTCCTTCCATTCTCAAAGACAGACCTTTTAATTTGTATTGACCACCTTTTCAAATTATTGAGTGATGAGAGATTTAACTTCTGAAAGAAGTTGATAGGTAATGTGATATGAAGCATATTAGTAGGATAGATAAAACAGAGAAGGGTAACTTTCTTGATTACAAACATTCCCTTAGCCATCTAGTAGATCATTCGACTGCTCATAATCACTTTTCATTTCTGAAGAAAAGGGAGGTAAATTGCAGAAAATAGCAAGGTGCAAGAGGAAGGAATATGAATCTCTAAAACCGGTTCCAAACTGGTTTAATGTTTCCAGTATAAGGAACAAGAGAAACTGATATGTAAGGCAATTTGTGTGTGGATGCAAGGCAGTTTCTGCTGAAAAAGTAAAGTTTACACCAATGTAACTTTCATATATAGACAGAGCTACACTATTTCAAGCTATCCGAACTATGGAGAAAGGCCAAGCTATGCAATTTCATTTTCTTTTTCCCAACAGTCCATTGTGGATGACTTTAGTACACTGAGTGAAAATAAGATTCATATTGCTCTTGAACACTGACCTGCTAGAGCCATTGCTACTTTTAACAGTTAATGGAACTAATGATTAGGAACAAATAGCTAGGAACAGTTTAGTCAGTTGCACTAAACTAGTCCCTCTTAAGCTGCTTGCTGACTTTTGTTTGGCAAGTACCTTTATGTAAAAGTGTCCTTTTTTGATGTTTAATTTTTATGGATAGTATTGTGGAGCTCTACTTCTAGTGAGTGCATCTAGGTTGCATACTTGTCCAAATACCTTTCTGAAGGGATAACAGAGTTTCAATTCTATCAGTCAACAGATCTGACAACTATTTCCCCCTTTTCTTCCTGTCAAACTATTTAAGACATTAAATATTAACTTTGGTCTAGTGTGGATGGATTTCTGAATGAAATTTGCCTGGATGACATCAGTTAGTGAGATAAATTTGTTTAAATGATTTGCTGTGTATTTTTGTATTTGTTCATGGGCAGCAGTTTTCTGAAAATTCCAAAAATAGTGCCCATTGCCAAGCTCAGACTGAACTTACCTTTAAAGATCTCCACAATATCCATTTGGGGTTAGATTTCAGCATAATCTAAGGGGATGTAGGACCTGATTCATAGCCCATTAAAGTCAATCAGGTCCTTTGTCACATGACACCTGTTACTACTAATGAGAGTCAAATGGCTGTTTCCCTATGCTGTAATGTGCTCTTTGACGTTTATTACATGCAGTAGGTTTACAGATCTCTCTTGGCATAGCGTCAGGTAGATCATCTAAATTCCCTTTGGCAGTATGACAAGTAAAGGAATGTTTCCTCTTTGTCTGATACATTCCCTCAGCAACATCTTGGTCTATTTCAGTTGGTTATTGGAATATATATATTTTGCTATGTATGCTATTTGACAGTGTGTGTGTTGGTGTAGCTATAAATCTGTATCTGTGTATATGTTCTTACACTGAATTACCCTGGGGTATATAAGTATATAGAAGGTGTATATTTGCTAATTAGTGATAGTCAAACTCACAGTAAGGTATCATTCTAGCTTTTTTCATAATCTTCCTTAATGTAACACAAAGATTTTGCCTCAGATAAGAGAGAAAACCTTCACACTTTTTCTTCTCTCCACATTCCTGAACACCCTTGTTCATCTCTGCTTTTTATCTCTCCTTCCTTTTAACAGAACATTGTGAGATGAACCAATGAGAGCAGCCCACCACATAATTCTTTTTCTTCTTTAAAAGTAAGCTGTTCGATGAAGGTACTGCTTTCAGTAGGGTTTTGCCATCAGTTAGCCCTTCTTATTTAAATAATTCTAAAGAGAGATTTTAGACCTTTTTATTTAATTTAAGAAAAACAACCCATGCTCCAGGCCTTTTTAAAAAAATGCAGCTACAAGTATGTTTTATAAAGCTTCAGCTACACCATCACTTGGAAGGTGGGAGGGAATTAAAGAATTTGCCATGAAAGTCAAGTCAAGTTTTGTAGATATGGGGGGGGGGAGGGAATCTCCCTTCGGTTTAAATTGAGGATCTGCCCCATGGTCAACTCCCAGGAATTTAAAGCTTGCAGTTATATGAGAGCTGTGGCTTAATTTGTAACACTGATGTGCCATTATATTAAAATTCAGTATATTTGAGGCCCTTCGTTGTTAATATTTTACCAGTTGTATTCCGCCCAAAAATTCCTGGGTTTTTGAAAAAGCCAGTATTCAGGTTTTACCGATTTTTCATCCAAATTTTGTCTATTTCCGGACCTGGAAATTTGTTGCAAGGAAAGCAGATGGAGCTGTACTAAAGGGCTGGGGTCAGCAGGGGGCTCTGTCTAGCAGGGAGGTCAGTACTATGGGGTGCAGCCCTCTACACCCATCTTGACCCCAGGGCTTGGCATGGCTCCATTTGCTTCCTCTGCATAGTCGGGGAAAAAGATGGGCAGAGAAGATGGGTCCTGGAAGCCGAGACTTGCCCAACCACTGCAGGGAGCGGAAAGCTTCCTCAATTGCTCAACACCATGACTACTGGGCGTCTCTCCTTCCTCCTGCCTACTGCTCTTCGGTTTTGGTTTTTACTGATTTTTCTCCCGTTTTAAAATTGTTAATAAAAGCCAAAAAAACAAACAAAAAATACCTGAAATAATATATAGATAGATATTATATATTAGTTATTTTATACTTTCTACTAAAGTCCTGAGTATTTGCAAAATATTATTTCTAATTCTAGTGAAAACGTTGTTCCATAGGCAGATGGCATTCCAGCTTATCTGCCTGTTTTTTTTTTTTTTTTAACTTTGTGGTTTCCAGTAACATGGGTAGTGTAACAACACACAAAAGGAACTTTCCAACCTGCAATATGAGCTCTTGATTGGAATAATGCTTCATTGATCCACTTAGCTACTTTACTGCCCACAGAGAGTTTGGTTTAGGGTACAGTCTTTACATAGCAGGCTGCTATTATTAAGTTGCATTTTTTTTCTCCTTGATAAGAATTGTTTTCCCAAAAACATGCCCCCAAAATACTTTGCTGAATACCTTTATTAAAATTCCATGAAATATATTTATGCTCTGAAAGGTCATTGCAAAAAAATTACTATGTTTGGGTTACATATTGTTTCTTACTGACTTCATATCCAATCTGCTAGTTTGACAAATAAAATTATATTTTTCTAACTTGCAGCCCTGCAAACTCAACTTTGGATCTGAACATTAAACTGGGTCCATTCACTCTTGCATGTCAGCAAGCCCTAAAGATTCTATCCTCCAAAACACCCCCATTGTCTTTAAATGCATAACTCCATATCCTAAAAATCTGTCTTGGTTACACTTGTGCAATCCCATTGTCTTCAAATTGAACCCTCAGTTAGATCTGTGCAATAGGGGTCTAATGGCAGAATTTGTCTCTGCACTAGAAATTTAGTTAACAGTTTTGTTGATGTTGTGAGATTTTTAATATGTCCTAGGTCTCACTTTCACTCACTCATATCACTGTAGATCCATCTCAGCTAACAGTAGTAAAGGCAGTAAAAAACTTAATTTTCACTACAGCAAGCAGAAAGAAATGTGAACATCATTATTTGTTAAATAAGGTGTTATTTTCAGTCACCTATTTAGTGTAATGCGGCAGTTTAAAGTATATAGGTGCTTCAGCTACTAAGCCTCTTCTAGTATATGCCAAACAAATTATCAAACTGATTATATATGCACAAAAGGTGTGTGTTTGGCAGAGGGGGTTCAGATACATGGATTTCTGGGGACTTTTTTTCCAGTTAATTCCAATTAAATTAATGGGCCAGTGTTTTCTTGTGATAATGGACCGTACAGAATAGTTGGACCGTACAGAATAGTTGTTCTCGCGGGGTCCTTAGATTTTAGTGGGAATGGATGTACGAAGTTGAAAATCAGAAGTATTAATTTTTTTCCAGAGCTAATTATTAATGTTTACATTATAAATAAAATAAAACAGGAGGAAGAGTCTGGCATGTTAACCTCACAATAGACAGTCTGGTTTGTGTTTCTTTTATGCTTTCACTTCGTCTTTAAAATATAACTTTTCCAGATAGTCATTGCACTTCACTGAAAGTGGCCAGTAATTTTGTATAAGCATTTAAGTTCACAGCCCCAGTTGGAATTCCTTATTTGGCTGTAGGATTCTTCACAGAGGTTTTCCCCTCTTCCATTCCTATCTTTGCGCCATTAAATGAATGCAATTTAAAGGCAAGATTATCTTTAGGTCACAGTGAAATTTAAAACATGAGGGAAAAAGTGCATTTAGTGTAGTTGGAATTGGAAATAAACACATAAAGAAATGTATATGGCCATGCTGATAGTTATAAATTAAGTGTCAAGGTCTCAAATCTGGGAAAGCATCATCAGAATTTATAAAGTTCTATTTAAGCAGTCCATTCTCTTCACTTTAAACATCTGTTACTGGTTATTGTTTGAGTGACCACCATGTACATTATACAAAAAGGAACGTGTTTTTTGTAAGATCTCTGCTAATGTGGCAGATAAAATCCCAATGTTTGATAGCAATGCCAAAGGGCAAAGAGGTGCCGAGCAATAGTCCTCATCTTTACCAGAGCTTTCCTTCCTGGAAAAACAGGCTTTGACAGTGGGAAAACTATGAAAGTGATAAGGAGAGGTGGAAAGATGCTTGGGAACTGAGACTGATGTAGACCAGAGCTGTATTTCATCAAGCAGGAACAAAAAGCCTTCTCTTAAATTAATGTACCAATAACTATTTGTTCCCTGATTAGAAATAAAAATAGAAATTCTAGTTTATATAATCTTGTTGTGGTAATAAATTAAAAGGACTGGTGAGTTAAGAAACAACATTGCTTTTGTTGGCACACGACACAAACTGGGTCTGGATTTTGCAGTTCAATTTCCCTGACAATCCATTTTTGATCTTTTTTTAAAAAAACATCTCATTTCTTATTGACTGTCTTCAAGTACTGTGTGATCTGCTCAGAATAAATGTTTTAAAACTGATGCACTATAAGGATGAATAACAATTTCCTGAGGGGATAGAGTCTGAACTGTTGGAAATTGTCCACACCTTTGAGGTATGTCTACACAGCATTTTGGAGTGAGCAGGAGCAAGCCTCCGCTTGGTCTCAGAAGGCCACACCTCTCCCCTACAATGCTATGTACACATACCCTGATTCTTTTCTGACACTGCTGCATTTGTTGTTGTTTTGAAGGTTTTTGGGGTTTTTTGTTTTTTTGGTTTTTTTTTTGGTGTGTGGCAGGTTAGAGAGTGACACTTGTTGCATATAAAACACTTAAATGTCTTTCTTTCCCATTACATACGTGAGGCGGTGAGGATCAACTGCAGAAAATTAGCAGCGATGAGTAGACATAGGACTAAGAGTGAATTACCTTGCTAGAGATGAATGAAACAATTCAGATGCCCTTTTTGTTTTCTTTCTCTGATCTATGCTGTCTGCTTGTACAAAGAAGGAAAACTTGCTTCATGCACTGACAGACTCTCTGCATATTAAGGGCCTGTCTACACTGAAGAAATATTTCAACGGTTTAAGCTAAATCAATTTAAAGCTGCTTACAACCATACAGTAAAATCCTGCCCCATTGAAGTCACTGGGGGTTTTGGCATTGATTTCAATGGGGCCAGGATTTAATCCATAGTGTAGACCCAGTTTTAGGTGGATTGTCCTATGAAATGATAGGGTCTAAATTAGCTGTTACCACTCAAGAAAGTGATTTTGGAGTCATTGTGGCTAGTTCTCTGAAAACATCCACTCAGTGTGCAGGGACAGTGAAAAAAGTGAACAGAATGTTGGGAATCATTAGGAAAGGGATAGTAAATAAAACAGAAAATATATTGTCTCTATACAAATCCATGGTACGCCCATATCTTGGATACTGTGTACAGATGTGGTCACCCCATCTCAGAAAGGATAGATTGGAATTGGAAAAGGTTCAGAAAAGGGCAACAAAAATTATTACGGGTATGAAATTGTTTCCGTTTGAGGAGAGATTAATAAGACCGGGACTTTTCAGCTTGGAAAAGAGACGACTAAGGGAGGATATGATTGAGGTCTATAAAATCATGACTGGTGTAGAGAAAGTAAATAAGGAAGTGTTATTTACTTCTTCTCATAACACAAGAAATAGGGGTCAGCAAATGAAATTAATAGGCAACAGATTTAAAACAGAAGGAAGTATTTTTTCACACAACATACATTCAACCTGTGGAACTCCTTGCCAGAGGATGTTGTGAAGGCCAAGGCTATAACAAGGTTCAAAAAAGAACTAGATAATTTCATGGAGGATAGGTCCATCATTGGCTATTAGCCAGGATGGGCAGGGATGGTGTCCCCAGTCTCTGTTTTTCAGAAGCTGGGAATGAGCAACGGGAAGGATCACTTGATGATTACCTGTTCTGTTCATTCCCTCTGGGGCACCTGGCATTGGCTACTGTTGGAAGACAGGATACTGGGCTAGATCGACCTTTGGTCTGATCTAGTATGGCCGTTCTTATATTCTTATGATTACAAATTGGATACGATACAAAAATCTACATATTCTGTAATTTATTTTTATCACACATGGTGGATCTAGCTGATTTAATAAGACTGTACTTCTGTAGCATCCTTCATCTGAGTCTCTTAAAACAGTCAGCAAACACCAATTTTAGCCGCACAAATCCCAGGTAGGGAATGAACAAATACATTAACTGAGGTGATGAGAAGGTTTGCCCAAGGTCACACAGAAAATCAGTAGCAGAGCCAAGAATAGAATTTCAGAGACCTGACTCATTCACTTGCTCTGCTGGACAGCACATGATTTCTTAAAAATCTTGCTTTTGAAAAAGTGCTACAGGCTAGCAGTCCATGTGAACAAAGCTGGTGGCACTGAATCTTCCTGTTGCAGGTGAGTGGAACAAGTTTCTAAAAGCAGCAATAGCAATAACAGAGTCAGATGTTTAATGCCAGAGGATAAAAATCTTGTTCACTAATCTCAGCTCAGTCACATAAATCAAGAGTAAAAATCTAAGTATTCTGGGAAAATCTTTGGTTAAAGAAATATTGAAAAGAATAAACAACCTGATACCGTGGTCTTGGACCCAAAGAAGACATCACCTGGGATACAGAATTGGGTGGATTTTGGTGGTACTGGTAGAAAAGACTTTGTCATGTCACTGGAGGGAAACAGGAGGTGGGGTATCTGAGACATGCGGACTATTCTGGAATCCTGTATTGATGGGATTTTGTAGGAGAGCAAGAAGATGTACAACTATTAAGGAAAAAGAACAGGAGTACTTGTGGCACCTTAGAGACTAACAAATTTATTAGAGCATAAGCTTTCGTGGACTACAGCCCGAAGTGGGCTGTAGTCCACGAAAGCTTATGCTCTAATAAATTTGTTAGTCTCTAAGGTGCCACAAGTACTCCTGTTCTTTTTGCGGATACAGACTAACACGGCTGCTACTCTGAAACTATTAAGGACTGAAGGGTGGGAGGCAGAAATATAGTGAGTGGTGCATAAAAATCTAAGCCTGAATAAAACTAAAAACACACATCTCAGTGCTTTTATTAATTTATTAAAAATGACAGTGCATTAAATAACAAATTCATTTGCACCTCTGGATTCAAAGCAGCTGGTCAGATCTGTCAAATACTATTTCTCTTGGGTGAATGAAAGAGTTCATGTAGGCTTCCAAGATGGTGTATGAGCATGATGATCTTACCATGTTGGGGCATGTGTACAGCAAGTACTAGGATATGTGCCCAAACTGGCTCTATTTTTCCAAGAGTTAGCATAGAAAAGCTGCAGAACTGAAGACACGCAAATTAACTTTGAAAATAAATTAACTTTTAGATTTTGTGATGTTCTTAGCTACACCAGTAAAATAACAAATGATTTTTTTTAAAAAAAATATGTTTTTAAGGTATCCATTAGTGTCTTTAAAATAAGTGCAATAACAGCCAAATTTTAGGATATGTGTTTAATATATAAAATATAATCATGAAACAGATTTTACAGCTCTGCAGATTACTTTCATGTGAATCCAGTTCTGGCCACTTTAAAATTGACGCTGTTTATCATTTTAAATCAATTTAATGTTTTTCAGGCATTTCATGGTAGTTTTCTTGATTACTGCCTGTTACCCCAGCCACTTGACTTTTACAAACCTAATTGTGGGAAATGTTTTCCAATTAGTAACTCAATACACTGGAAAATTAAAAAGTTGGCTTTAAAGATTTAAACTTTCAACACAGGTTTGATAATTTTTTTTTTTTTTTTCAAATAATCAGCTGATATTTTAGGTGCTTCTAGGCTACCCTTTTATTTCCCTTTTCTCTTAAAACAAAATCCTTTTTTTAAAATATCTAGAATGTAGAGGAATTTGCTCATTAACAAATCAGTCTCTCAGTTTTCTTTGTGTTCCTATATTTGATTTCTCTGAATTCATGAGAGCAAGTTTCCTCCATTGCTCTTGATTGAAGGTGAAGATGAACAACATGAAAGACATGTTCTATATATACACTTTATACATATTGTATTCTGAAACCAAAAATTGATATAAAAGCAGGGTTACTTTTTATTCATGGTTTTTCATTTCTTAACCCAGTTACATGTGAATAAAGATGCCTATCGTGCTTAATAGCGTAACAAGCAATTAAAGAAGTTGACAGATGCAACTATAGATTAGCCATTGCCAGTGTAAAATACTGTGGGATTTTTCCTTTTCTATCACCTTAATATTTATTTTCCTATACAAAAATTAATAACATTTAGTATATATGTGGTTTTTCATCTTCAGAAGGGTTTACAGGCTTTGTTAACTAAGTAATCCACATAATACCTCTGTGAGGAAGCCTGCTGGGTAAATATTAGCTCTATTTTAGAAACTGAAACCTGGAAAAATTCAGGCCAGGTTTTGCAAAAATGTTCACTAGATTTTGAGGTGACCCAATTTTTGAGTGCCCAGCTTGAGAAACACAGGGTCTGATTTCTATGTAATCAGCATGTTGCAACTCCACTCAAAGTCAGTGGCACCTCTGAATGTTGAACGTTGTTGAAAATCAATCCCTAGGTGTATCGTTTCTGTAATATGCAATTTTTGAAAGAAAACCACATATTTTGTTCTCTTATAATTTTCTGAAAACTTTCTGGGCTGAAAGAGAAATTTAAAAAAATTAAAACAGTTCATCCATTATTAAAATGGAAAGTAAAAAAAAAAAAATCTTTTTAGTGCTTAGAAAACATAACAAACCAACCCCCCAAAAACAAAAGCAAACAAAAAACCCCAGTAGAACCAAAAAACTGTAAACTTGGCATGATCATATTGTTTGAGGAGGAAAGTTAACTGAGACAAGTATATAAAACAAAACTAGTATTTTTAAAGTTATAAGGGTTTAACGTTACAAGTCTGTGCATGTGTAATCAATGTATCTTTAATCTGCTAAATTATTTTGGCATAAGGATTTCACATCTGCAGATACTTTATACTGGAACATGGACTGCATGTGGTGTTTCTTTTTTCATAAAGAATTGCCTTCTGCGGTAGGTAACTTCATATGACAAGGGGAAGGAAGTGTGTTCTAGGGCAGGTGGGGCATTTCTCACGGTCTAGTAGAGGAGTCAAAGTCTTCCTGAACTAGCTGCATGTCTGGGGACATGGAGCAGTTTGTTGCCTGTGATTCTCTCCCTCCCATTATACTGGTGGGGCAGAAGAATAATCTAGCCCAATTCCCTGCAGCTGCTGTAAAATGTGTCCAGGACATATAAGCCTGTGTGCATTACTTGTTTCAGAACTCCTTTTCCTCCTCATTTGAGGGACTGATTCATTACTTTACCTTACTTTTTGCTTTATCTCATCTTCACCTTAAAAGAACTTTGAAAGTAACTTTCCCATGATGCCAAGATGTAAGATCTATTTCCTTTGTCATAACATACATCAAAAGAGATGGTAGCTTTCTACCTAATTTTTAAATGGCATTTTTATTGCGGTTAAGCAATTTTGTAGTGACTCTAATTAATCTGATGTATTATAGAATATATCTCATATATCCACATGGTTTTTGTGTGTGTGTGTGCGCGTGCACACGTATAAAATAAAAAAGGTGGTGTATTATTAGTAGGCAGTTAGTAAAACACCTTGGGTGTGCTTTGCCTTTTACCTTTAGTTACCTAGGAAATGTACTAGTAACATATTAATACGTACCCTGGAAATCTTGGCTTTTTATTTTTAAACTTTGACTAATTAATATTAAAATGCAATTTGGAAAGTGTTTTATGCAAATCTATAAATATTATTTCATGACTACAAATATAAGAGAATGGTATTGAAAAGGCTTAAAAGTATCTTTAACTACTATTTATGTCTTCATAAAATTATTTTACTTTTTTGTTTCTTTGTTTTTGTTTCCTGGTCCCTTTTTTCCTCTCAGCTACCTTTTCAACAACATTCTCTGGCCCAAAGACCACTTTTAATGCTAATTTTGTCATTTAAAAATTGCTAGGGACTTCAATGAACAATTCTATTCTTGGGTGTGAAGCCCTGATTCTGACTCTGGTGTCCGGGTAGAGAAAGAAATGTAGAGTTGTTCATGTTTAAACAATAAATAAATTAGGAGGTCAATTTAGTTTTAATAATAGAAAGCTAATGGGCTTCACACACATCCTTTGAAATGTCCTCTGGGTTGATGGAAGAAGTGAAAATTGTTAAGGCTCTCAGTTCTACATATCTGTGTATAATGACATCCATTTCCATACTATCTGAGACCCTCTCAAACACTAATTAATTTATTCTTGCACAGCCCTTTTTAGTAGGCATTACTGTTACCTTTGTTTTACAGATGGAGACTGAAGCACAGAGATTAAGTGACAGATTCACACAGGAAGTCTGTGCCAGAACAGGGAATTGAACTCAGCTCTCCTGAGTCCCCTCCATCCATCCCTCATCAGTTCAGCTTCTTAAGATGAAAAGTTTATTGCAGATGGTCTGGAGTGGATGCAGGAGAAGGGTCACTTACAGCCTTTGGATGCCTTTTTCATTAAGAAAAGTGCTTATGCCCATTATATTAAGCATTGAGCTTGAGAACATGGTAAATGACCATATTTCAACTACTGGTAAATAAAAAACCCCAAAACATTGATTTCGTCTTTGTTGTAAATGTATTAATCACCCAGGGTCTAGAAGTTGTGATTGAACATATTCCCAAGAGAAATCCTTCCATTTTTTTCTAACAGAGTCATATAAGAAATACCTTTTTCTTGTTTACAGCAAAAGTAAAATAAAATACATCAGGGATTTAGGGCGTTTTATTCATGCCTGTACTCGCCCTTTACTTGTCTGTCCATTCTTTTTGTTATTAAGCCCATTCATGGGAATAAAAACAAACCACAGTGAATATGAGTTGCTCATGCCCTCATTTGTGGCCTGTCATCAGTGGCTTCACAGATTGTCAGAACGTTAACTGCAGCACTTGAGAAGGAAAGGGTGCATGCAACTTTTTGTGAGCTCAGGATATCTGTCCCCGATCTGACACAAATGTGATCTTGCAGTTTTTGTTTATGTGGATCCATTTTGACACAGGCAGAGACATGATACATCCCTTTACGATGTTGAAATTGAACTGATATTTGGAGCCTTTGCCCTGAGGAAGAACTTGTGTTTTGCAATTGCTTGCGCTCCTGGCCTGATGGCTTCTTTCCATTTGTAGGCTACAAAATTGCCTCCTACAGAATTGCACTGGTTGGCAACTGAAATAAACTTGTTCTCTCTACTGCATTTTATGCCACTTTTTCAAGAGTATGCCTCACAGAGTGGTTTTTGGAAGACCAGTTCTACATTTTACATATAGTAGGGATTATAGGAAGCAAATTTAAAATAAAAATAGTGGAGTGAGGAGCTTTATATAGAAACATTATTTCATTGTATTGTGTCGTATGAAAACAGTTGATTTTTGAGCCTGTCAGGTTGCGAGGAGCATTTTAATAATTGCATGCATTAACAGCTGTGTGTGTCAACACTAAGTTTGAATTTCTCAGTCATGAGATTCTGCTGCTCCATCAGACTTGGAACTTCTAGGTTTCTCCATCCTTTCTAAGTATCAGAAGCATGTAAGAAGTTCTTCATTTTCTCTTTCCTGCTCTTCCCCAATCCCTAGTGCTCTCTGCCTGTCAGCACCCTCTACAGGTGTGCCTGATGATCTGCTGCTCTGATGTTACTCCTCAATTTTTTGCTTCTGTGCTCACAAACAGAGATTTTCTCTGCAATCTGTTTTGAGAATTTGTGTGGCCCTGTTCTCCCTCTCCCTCCACCCTAGTTTCTGTCTAGCAAGGAGAAAGTCTTAGAGGGATCACTTTGAGGAAGGCTTCATACTCCTGTAATTTATTGATAAATCCCCAGATGCTTGTCCCTTCCCCCCTTCATCCCATCGAAGCACCAAGTATGGGACTCTCATCCCTTTTGGAACCTTTGGTGCAAGAGCTATACACACCACTGCCAAAAAAGCGAATCATTCTCTTCTGAGGATTCCCCTAGATATAACTTGTCTTCACCCCAATCCTGTGATTATGAAGTGGAATTATTCTCCTGCCATGAGCACTTTGAATCAGATGATTCAGGTTGCCTGTATCCTACTGAAATTTTGGAAGTTATGGTTGAATAGATCAACTCCCTTTCAAGATTTCCAAATCAGCAATCCAGTCTCTCCCTACCCAAGACGTGGTGATGATGACTCACATGACTATGTGTATCTCCTTCTCCATTTTGAACCTCCTGTGACATCACCAGATTCTCTGCCAAGACTCTTCTCTGCAACGTATTTTGGCTCAAAGGAATAATTTGGCTCTAGTCTCTAGATCCAGACACTGCTTCCAGAGGCAACCTGGTTCAGGCATTCAAGCACCTTTTCATAGATTCATAGATTCATAGATTCTAGGACTGGAAGGGACCTCGAGAGGTCATCGAGTCCAGTCCCCTGCCCGCATGGCAGGACCAAATACTGCCTAGACCATCCCTAATAGACATTTATCTAACCTACTCTTAAATATCTCCAGAGACGGAGATTCCACAACCTCCCTAGGCAATTTGTTCCAGTGTTTAACCACCCTGACAGTTAGGAACTTTTTCCTAATGTCCAATCTAGACCTCCCTTGCTGCAGTTTAAACCCATTGTTTCTGGTTCTATCCTTAGAGGCTAAGGTGAACAAGTTCTCTCCCTCCTCCTTATGACACCCTTTTATATACCTGAAAACTGCTATCATGTCCCCTCTCAGTCTTCTCTTTTCCAAACTAAACAAACCCAGTTCTTTCAGCCTTCCTTCATAGGTCATGTTCTCAAGACCTTTAATCATTCTTGTTGCTCTTCTTTGGACCCTTTCCAGTTTCTCCACATCTTTTTTAAAATGCGGCGCCCAGAACTGGACACAATACTCCAGCTGAGGCCTAACCAGAGCAGAGTAGAGCGGAAGAATGACTTCTCGTGTCTTGCTCACAACACACCTGTTAATGCATCCCAGAATCATGTTTGCTTTTTTTGCAACAGCATCACACTGTTGACCCATATTTAGCTTGTGGTCCACTATAACCCCTAGATCCCTTTCTGCCGTACTCCTTCCTAGACAGTCTTTTCCCATTCTGTATGTGTGAAATTGATTTTTCCTTCCTAAGTGGAGCACTTTGCATTTGTCTTTGTTAAACTTCATCCTGTTTAACTCAGACCATTTCTCCAATTTGTCCAGATCATTTTGAATTATGACCCTGTCCTCCAAAGTAGTTGCAATCCCTCCCAGTTTGGTATCATCCGCAAACTTAATAAGCGTACTTTCTATGCCAATATCTAAGTCGTTGATGAAGATATTGAACAGAGCCGGTCCCAAAACAGACCCCTGCGGTACCCCACTCGTTACACCTTTCCAGCAGGATTGGGAACCATTAATAACAACTCTCTGAGTACGATTATCCAGCCAGTTATGCACCCACCTTATAGTAGCCCCATCTAATTTGTATTTGCCTAGTTTATCGATAAGAATATCATGCGAGACCGTATCAAATGCCTTACTAAAGTCTAGGTATACCACATCCACCGCTTCACCCTTATCCACAAGGCTCGTTATCCTATCAAAGAAAGCTATCAGATTGGTTTGACATGATTTGTTCTTCACAAATCCATGCTGGCTATTCCCTATCACCTTACCACCTTCCAAGTGTTGGCAGACGATTTCCTTAATTACTTGCTCCATTATCTTCCCTGGCACAGAAGTTAAACTAACTGGTCTGTAGTTACCTGGGTTGTTTTTATTTCCCTTTTTATAGATGGGCACTATATTTGCCCTTTTCCAGTCTTCTGGAATCTCTCCCGTCTCCCATGACTTTCCAAAGATAATAGCTAGAGGCTCAGATACCTCCTCTATTAGCTCCTTGAGTATTCTAGGATGCATTTCATCAGGCCCGGGTGACTTGCAGGCATCTAACTTTTCTAAGTGATGTTTAACTTGTTCTTTTTTTATTTTATCCGCTAAACCTACCCCTTTCCCATTAGCATTCACTATGTTAGGCATTCCTTCAGACTTCTCGGTGAAGACCGAAACAAAGAAGTCATTAAGCATCTCTGCCATTTCCAAGTTTCCTGTTACTGTTTCTCCCTCTTCACTAAGCAGTGGGCCTACCCTGTCTTTGGTCTTCCTCTTGCTTCTAATGTATTGATAAAAAGTCTTCTTGTTTCCTTTTATTCCCGTAGCTAGTTTGAGCTCATTTTGTGCCTTTGCCTTTCTAATCTTGCCCCTGCATTCCTGTGTTGTTTGCCTATATTCATCCTTTGTAATCTGTCCTAGTTTCCATTTTTTTATATGACTCCTTTTTATTTTTTAGATCGTGCAAGATCTCGTGGTTAAGCCAAGGTGGTCTTTTGCCACATTTTCTATCTTTCCTAACCAGCGGAATAGCTTGCTTTTGGGCCCTTAATAGTGTCCCTTTGAAAAACTGCCAACTCTCCTCAGTTGTTTTTCCCCTCAGTCTTGATTCCCATGGGACCTTACCTATCAGCTCTCTGAGCTTCCCAAAATCTGCCTTCCTGAAATCCATTGTCTCTATTTTGCTGTTCTCCCTTCTACCCTTCCTTAGAATTGCAAAGTCTATGATTTCATGATCACTTTCACCCAGGCTGCCTTCTACTTTCACATTCTCAACGAGTTCCTCCCTGTTTGTTAAAATCAAGTCTAGAACAGCTTCCCCCCTAGTAGCTTTTTCAACCTTCTGAAATAAAAAGTTGTCTCCAATGCAGTCCAAGAATTTGTTGGATAGTCTGTTCCCCGCTGTGTTATTTTCCCAACATATATCCGGATAGTTGAAGTCCCCCATCACCACCAAATCTTGGGCTTTGGATGATTTTGTTAGTTGCTTGAAAAAAGCCTCATCCACCTCTTCCACCTGGTTAGGTGGCCTGTAGTAGACGCCTAGCATGACATCTCCCTTGTTTTTGCCCCTTTAAGCCTAACCCAGAGACTCTCAACACTTCCGTCTCCTATGTCCATCTCTACCTCAGTCCAAGTGTGTACATTTTTAATATATAAGGCAACACCTCCTCCCTTTTTCCCCTGTCTATCCTTCCTGAGCAAGCTGTACCCATCCACACCAACATTCCAATCATGTGTATTATCCCACCAAGTTTCAGTGATGCCAACAATGTCATAGTTGTATTTATTTATTTTGAAAGGATAAAGTTCCTTAGTGAGTCCCTTTTAGGGTTGCCAACTTTCTACTTGCACAAAACTGAACACCTTTGGCCCGCTCCTCCTCTGAGGCCCCGTCCATGCCCTGCCCCTTCTCAGAGGCCCGGTCCCCCCACTCACTCCATCCCCTCCTTCCTCTGTCGCTCGCTCTCCCCACCCTCACTCACTCGCTCATTTTCACCGGGCTGGCTCAGGGGGCTGGGGTGCGGGAGGTGGTGTGGGCTCCGGCTGGGGATGCGGGCTTCGGGGTGGGACCAGAAATGAGTTCAGAGTGCAGGAGGGGGCTCCAGGCTGAGGCAGTGGATTGGGATGCAAGAGGGGGTGAGGGTTCTGGCTAGGGGTGTGGGCTCTGGGGTGGGGACAGGGATGAGGAATTTGGGGTTCAGGAGGGGGCTCCAGGCTGGGGGGTGGAGCCGAGGGGTTCAGAGGGGGCTTCTGGCTGAGGCAGGGGGGTTGGGTGTGGGAGGAGGTACGGTCTCTGGGCTGGAGGTGCAGGTTCTGGGGTAAGGCCAGAAATTAGGGGTTCAGGGTGTGGGAGGGGACTCCAGGCTGAGGCAGGGGGTTGGGGTGTGAGGGGGTGAGGGCTCCGGCTAGGGGTGCATGCTCTGGGGTGGGACTGGGGATGAGGGGTTTGGAGTGTAAGAGGGTGCTCTGGGCTGGGATTGAGGGGTTCGGAGGGCAGAAGGAGGATCAGGGCTGTGTGGGCCATGGGGTTGGGGTCCTGGAGGGGGATGGTCAGGGTGCAGGCTGCAGGAGGCACTTACTTCAAGCAGCTCCCAGAAGCTGCGGCATATTCCCCCTCCGGCTCCTACGTGGAGGCAGGCCGGGCGGCTCTGCGTGCTGCCCCATCTGCAGGCGCCACCCCTGCATCTCCCGTTGGCCGCGGTTCCCAGCCAATGGGAGCTGTGGAGGCAGTGCTTGGGGCAGGGGCAGCGTGCAGAGCTCCCTGGTTGCCCCTACACGTAGGAACCTGAGGGGGGACATACTGGCTGCTTTCCAGGAGGCGCAGAGGCTAGCAGGGAGCCTGCCAGCCCCATTGCCTGGTGCAGCTCCGCCAACCAGACAGTCAACAGCCCAGTCAGCAGTGCTGACCGGAGCCGCCAGGATCCCTTTTCGACCAGGTGTTTGAAAACCAGACACCTGATCACCCTAGTTCCTTTACAAAAAGCCAACAAAACTAAACAAACAAATAAAATCTCTTACATCCTCGGACTTGAATATGATGATGATCATCCACCCATCACTGAGATGCTCCAGGAAGCTTCGGGGAACTTTGCTGTGACTTCGAAAAGTCTCGTTTGATCCACCAGGGCCAGGAAATTCCAGCAGTAGCCAGAAAGCTACCCCAAATGCAGGTTAAAGACAGTGAAGCTCTGCAGGCCCAAATCCTCCTTCCACTGGAGGAAAGCTCAAGAGTTTCTTTTTGGCTTTATGATGCTTTTAGTGCAAACTGAGCGTATACCTTTGTTGCCCTACTGCTGATTATACATTGTGACATACCTAACCATTACCAGCTTTTTGACCACCTGTGATATCATCAAGAGGTGATCATCAGGATCTAGTTCTTTGCTCCATACTTCTGACATCAGAGAGTGGAATAAAACTGTAGCTAGCATTGTCTAGCCCTGGGAAATTGTACATTAAAAGGAAGCTGCACCCACTTGCTGAGCACAGCAGTCTGAAAGCTCACATGTTGAGAAGCACTGCTCACCACATCTGAATTGTGAAATGTATTTCAAAATGGTTTTAATTAAAATTTGTAAGTTGATCATGTTGTTGAAGTCAGCAGGCATCTTCTTGAGAAATGAAATCATTTGTGACGACAGCAGAACAAAAAAGCTAATCTGTTTCCATTCTTCTCTGATTTTGTTTTAACCAAAGATTAGAGTGAATTGTTTTGCTGATCATACCCCACAAAAAATTAGGGCTCTAAGGAATTGGCTGCCAGGGAATGACTGGTGGTGATAAAGCACTTTTGGACTGGCAAAACTGAATGTAAAATCACCATTCCTCTCCCTCCCTTCTCAAGATTGTTTACTTTGATCTTGCCTTTCTTTTCAGGCTACTTGTAATGATGAATGTGCAAGGACAGGAACTAGAGTGTGTGCACCAGAAACAGGTTATGTGCATATTTGAATTTAGAAATAAACTTTACCGGTCTATTTTAATTCCTCTTCTGCTTTTTGGAGTGTTGGATTTAATAGTCTTGCCTGTTTGCCAGGCTGTGCAGAGTCACCCATCTGAGTTTAGCCCGGGCCAACGTTTTAGCAGGCTGTAGGCAAGCGACATTGCTTGACTGACAAATTCAGACCATATCCTGGTGGTTTCTATTCTGATTCTGTTAAAAAAACATTTTTATGTCCCCTTAAAGGAATCCATAACATGATCAATGTATTTTTGCAAGCTGCCTGAGCCCAGAAATGTTGTTATGAATTAATTAAATTCTGTTGCTGGACCATGACACACAGGCAATACCCTGAGATAACTTTAAGTCCTTTGCTTAATAATTAAGTGATGAAGGTTAATATATAAACAACATGTTTCAGGCTGGGGAAAGTAAGGTTATATTGAAGTTCCTAAAATTAAGGCAGGATAAACATTTGATTGCTAGCTATTTATATATAACACATGTCTAAAATGTCTTTACTAGTAGTTTTGAAATGCCAATTTTAACTGTATTTTTCAATATGGTGTACAGTTTTAAGTGTTATCAGATTTTTAGATTACAATATTGCCAATCCCAACCCTTGAAAAATCATGGGTCAGGCTCCCCAAAGTTATGAGACTGGCTTAAAAATCTTTTTTTTTTTTTTAATTATGTGTTCTTTTTATTTATCTTTGATTTTTGAACATTTAGGGTTCACATTTTAAAGCTTTCCTCTGCAACCATGAGGGCTACAAACTTACTTTTTTCCCGGAAAAAAGTTGAGATTCTCATGAAATCACATATTTTTTTGGGCATAAGCTTTCGTGGGCTAAAACCCACTTCATCAGATGCATGGAGTGAAAAATACAGTAGCAGTATATATATCACAGCACATGAAAAGATGGGAATTGCCTTACCAACTGGAGGGTCAGTGCTAACGTGGCCAATTCAATTAAGTTGGAAGTGGCCTATTCTCAACAGTTGAAAAGAAGGGGTGAATATCAAGAGAGGGAAATTACTTTTGTAGTGCTAACGAGGCCAATGCAATCAAGATGGACGTTGCCCATTTTGTGATATATATACTGCTTACTGTATTTTTCACTCCATGAATCTGATGAAGTGGGTTTTAGCCCACAAAAGCTTATGCCCAAATAAATTATTTAGTCTCTAAGGTGCCACAAGGACTCCTCGTTGTTTTTGCTGATACAGACTAACATTGCTACCACTCTGAAACCTGTCATTGTGAAATCACATGACTCCAGGAGGTTGGGCTTTAAAGACCAAATATTGTGAGACTTGTAATGAAAACATTAGAGTTAGCAACACTGAGCAATGTAAGTCCCAGGGTTTTTTCTTTAACGTCTTTGGATTGGAGTTTAGTCTGTACAGAGAGCTGTTTTCTCTACTGCTGCAGTGGCAGCAGCTATGTTGAGATGCTTTTCTGACAGATGCGTAGTGTAGATGCAAGGTATAAAGAAGCCTGCACAAGGGCCATTCTTTCCATCACAGGGCAGGGTCTAAGTGTTTGAAGAATTAGCATTAGTGAGACCCAGCAGGCCCACTGCTCACATAGCATCTTGTACACCTCTACCTCAATATAACGCTGTCCTCAGGAACCAAAAAATCGTACCGCGTTATAGGTGAAACGGTGTTGTATCAAACTTGCTTTGATCCCCCGGAGTGTGCAGCCCTCCCCCTCCCCCCCCGATCACTGCTTTACCGCGTTATATCAGAATTTGTGTTATATCGGGTTGCGTTATATCGAAGTAGAGGTGTATCTTGGTGATCCTTTTCTGCCTTGTGTCCTTTTATGTGTAATTTTAGCGCCCAAACAAAAACCATTTAAAAAATAAAATCTGACCTCAGGCTGATGTCTTTCAGGCCTAAATATTTATATTTTCTATATTCAGTACAAAATGGCTTAAGGTAACATTTAGCATGTACCAATTATTTAAAAATTCATCATAACTAATACCTTCAGTGTGCCAGGTGTTTGATTGTGTGCAGTGTAATGGCTTTATATTACCTATATTGTTATGTACTGTCTGTAACTTTGAAGTTTGCCAGTCAAATCAAAAGTTTGCTGGGACTAAATAATGATTCACTAGAGGTTTTTAGAGGTACTTTGTCATCAGTTTAAAAACTTGGAGAGGTTTGGTATTGCAGCCATCTGTTAATTCTTGGATCTCTGGAGGAAAGAGAAGGCCGCCTTTTGAAAAATAGATCAAAGCATTCTGTTCTTTCAGTGAGTGATACCTATACGTAACTTAGAAGCTTTGCAAACTGATTACACAATGCCTGTCTCATCTGGCAGAGTTTTGTATTCTACTTACTGGTACAATGTTGATCATACATTATTTTGTAATTGCAGGTAAGCTGTTGTTGACTGCTTCTGGTCAGTAATTACTTCTGCAAAAGTATTAATCTGAAATGTGAAATAACGGGAGAAATGTCTGATTTACTTAATATGGCATTGCAATTGGTAAAAATCACCATAATGAAATCATGGTACATTTTTTTTAGATTTCTGCTCAACATATTTAGCACTCTTTCAGAGTAAGAGACGCTCAAGTAGTGTACTTTCTGTAATACCTTGAACATTAGGTCTAGATGTGCCTTTCAGTTTCAAAGATCAAAAAAGTGCTTTATTTTATAATTTATCTATTTTGCTGTTACTTGGAATAATTGTTCCCACAACTGAAATGCTGGAGTTGAATATGCAGATGTTTAGCAGTGAAAATCAACACCCTGTAATATTTAGGGACAGGAAGTGAAGCATAGAATATCCATTTGAAAGTACAGGGGAAATGTAAGTGGCAGAATGTAAATATCCAGGGATTTGGCTAGGACTCCAGGAATAATATTGCCTACTTTTGTGAAAAATTCCTGAGTATTGTAATGACCATGTGCAGTAGGTCTTTTATAAACAATGTTGCTTGGATATCATCGTGTTAGACACCTTAGAAATGCCTGAGACAGTGAGACAGTCAGACCACAGTACCTCCTAACACCATGGGTCCTTACTGTCTCATAGGGCAGACTATTACATACTGAACTGGCATCTTCACATTTTGCAACAAGTTATGTTTCTTATAGTCCCCTAGCCAAATATCGCTTTGATGTCACCCCGCGCGGCTTTCAGGATCTGACAAGATAATCACTCAAGGATTGCTTTGCCCATGCACCCTATTCTGCGCCAGCTGATGTAGGAGGGGTGGTAGTCTCCTCATTTTATCTCTGCTATTGATAAGGCAGTTTATAAAAAAAAAAAAAAAAAAAGGCACAGAAACGTTGGGAGTCCGTTTCCTACTCTTCCTACAAGAATCTGATGATACAGTCATCTGTGGTCAGGACTGTGACTGTCTAGATTAAGGGTCTGGAACCCCTACTTCATGAACGGAGGCACTTTACAGGAAAAAGGATTTGCCATTCTTCAGTGGCAATTGCTAGCAGTGAAAACTGCAAGGCACAGTTTAAATTGTCGAAAGGGGCTTGTACTACTTCACAGATTCTCCCAGGAAAAATGCAAAGAATATATATGTGTCCTGATGGCCTGGATGCAGCCAGACATTGGGTATGGGTGTCCTAAGGTGTTGATGGTAGGATGATGAGGACAAGTGTTCCATACATTGAAACTGCACATAAGCATGGCTGCCTTCATTTGGCTTTCATAATGAGTAACAGGAGAGACTTCCGAACTTGCCATAAGATGAAGTGAATGACTTTGGGGAAAAAAGTAGAGGCTAGTCTGACAAAAGCTAAGAAGAGAGAAGGTATCCCTGTGATCTGTGGTTCAGTTCTCTTGCTCCAATAAAGGGCAAGGGAAATAGAGCTGTGAAGAAGCCAGTCTTGGTAGCTATTTCTATTGGAGGGGAATTAAGGGCTTTCTACCCCAGTAGCCTGTGGATATCTCTCACACACGAGCAGTGCACGTTATCTAATGCTGCTACTGAATTTGCTTTTTCATAAGCTTTCCAAATTATTCCTCTCAAGAATGAAGTCAAGTTCAAATGTATTAGGAAGAGATGCTGCAGCCATTCCCATCCCACTTGGTCAAGAGTGCCAAAACAGAAAGAGCACACTTTACCAGTTGCATTTATAGCTGACTTGCACCATAAGAACAGCATAAAGCAGCCAAACTGCAGTGCTGAATTGGCCCTTAACTTGCTGTTGACTTACTGGGTTAGAGAGCTGTTTTAGTGAGACTGATGCTATATGAAAGTCTTCAAAGTCCTAATGTTTTTGCACTTGAAAGGCTCCACTATACTCCTGCCTTATTTGCCTGGCAAACCAGTGGAGCCCAGCAGTGCCAGTTGGGCCAAGTTATCTACCAGTGAAGATTCTTGGTTCATATGTCCAGTCTCCCTCACATCCCGTCTCATTCCAACCACTAGAATTCTTGCATATAAATTAATTATAAAGAAAGGATGGTGACTGGTTGAAACTCTGATATCACAATGGCCCCACTTAAAAGTTATCTGAGTTGTTGAGATGACCCTGGCTGTAGCCTTTATAATCCTAACGATTAGATACAGTCATTAATAATATAACATAATTTCTTTAAATAGAGGCCAGATAAAAGATTCCGATTAATGTTAAATATATGGAAAGTTCGAAGAGTGTATTTTTCTGTTATTAAGATAATGTAGGATAAACAGAAGACTGATACAGTTGCTAATTTTTTTAAGGGACTCATTTTAAAATTTATTTTAACCTCTAAAATAATTGTAACATCTCAGAAAATTAATTCAATAGAGTAAGTGCTGCAAATTTGGGGAGGATATGTTGTCTTTTTCTTAGATAAAGTGAAGATTTAACACCTTAGTTATGTGCAAAACACAACGCAGCCTTAAATGTGCATCTGTGACTAGCACATCCTCAAGAATCTGAGTGCTTATGCTTGGTACATCTACCAAGTAGCAATATCTGTTATTTGATATGTTATAATAAGCAAAATAATATTGTTTCTAGCACTGTTTCCCATTATAAATATGTGGAATGCCTGTTAAAACTGGAAATTCCATATCTAAAAATGAAATGTTTCTTTAAAAAGGTTAAAAAACTCTCAGACTTTAATTGTGGCTACTGCACCTCTGACTATGATCACTTGACGGTTTATTTCCTTGTCTGCTGGATGTGTGCCTCACAACAACAACTACTTAACTTTTCTTTCTTTCCTTTTTTTTTTTTTCCAGTGTGGGAACTTTGCTGTCCTAGTGGATTTTCATATTTTGCCTCAAGGCTCCAGTAGAGACTCCAGCTGGTTTTCAGATCATGAGAAGGAGGTACAACAAAATCACTTCTACTTCAAAAGCATGTAGCTGCAGGGAAAAAGTTGGATTGCATTGAACTGTTCAGATTTTCTTCTCAGTACTGTGATGTATTCAGTATTGTGAGTTATACCTAACCCTGACCTTTGGGACTACGAGGCCTGTGATGTGTGTTATCTCCCCTCAGGTCACTAAGTGACTGCTTTTAAATATTAAACTATTTTGTGTGCGCTATTCTGACTTGAATATTTTTTAGATTTATGAACATAATGTAAACACATACTTGTAGTGAGTATGTATGATTATCTTAAGCTAAGAAAATGATTAATAAAATGAAGATTATGTAAGATGGATACCGTCCTTTTCTACAGTTCCTATCAAATGTCTTTTTATTAATTGTTTATTTTTCCTTGCTCTCAGAAATACGAGTGTTGCACCAAGAGTATAACAAGTGCAAGAAAATGTTGTCTTGGTATTCAGGCTATAGTGTCAGCAGATCTTTTATCTCCTGTAGAATGAAAATCTAACCTTATTCTTCAAAGGTCCATTAGAATTCCAAACAGGAACTAGGTTTAGGACCATAGATGAAATGTTGCAAAATTACTGTAATATGCATCAGTGACCAAGGACATGAAGTTTGTACCTTTCATGAGATTTTTTTCCTATGATTTCTATTGGGATCTAGTAACAATTTACTGGATGATTTTTTTTCTCCATTACAGGCTATTGTGGGAACTTGAGTCTCCTATTAAAATGAATGTGAGACATGTAAGTTGCCTCAAGTGCCAGTCCTTTCCCGCAAGTCTCTGTTACGGTACTTTTCAGCAGACCGCTTTCCTAATAATGGCATAATTGACTTGTCATCACAGAACATCCCAATACTTCTCACAAAATATTTTGCTTCAGTAGTGTAAAATCAAAAGGCGTAATGATTTGTTATTCTGGGGTGGTGGGGAGCAGAATATTTAGCAGTATGATTCAACTGATCTGTGCCTTATAAACCGGAGAGAAGTTTATAGGAAAAGTCTTTAAAATTTGCTTCTGAGTAAATGAATCTTCATTAAAGCTTCTGTTTGTAACTGATTTTACTGTCCCAGTTTATCTGACTTCCCAGTGTTTTAAAAAAGTATTTTGCATGACTGCCAAAATATAAGATATGAATTTCAGGAAATTGGATTTAATAATGAGGCACAACAGGGTGTTTGATACTCGTCTGTGACCTCACACTTTGAGTAAAGCACAAGGGTTGAGTGTCTTCACCAGCTGAGAAATGTGATTATAATAGCTCAACAACATATGTCTTAAAAGCCTTATTGAGATTTTGTGTTGATATAATAAGGTGGGAAGGGAAACGATTAATAAGAAACCATAGTCAAAATCATACCCCATGTAGAAAAACTTGGTGCAGGGCCTGGGAGCTTTTCAGTTTTCAACCGACACAGTTTTCTACTAATCACTTTGTGGCTTGCCTCCTGGCCTTTTCCAGACTCTGCAGAGCCACGAAGGGGGAAGACCCCATTGTATTAATTTAGATCAGTGGTCTCCAACCTTTTTACGCACAAGATCACTTTTTGAATTTAAGTGCAACCCAGGATCTACCCCGCCTCTTCCCTGAGGCCCCGCCCCTTTCCTGAGGCTCCACCCCATTCACTCCATCCCCCTCTCCCCCTCCATCGCTGGCTCTCCCCCACTCTCACTCACTTTCACTGGTCTGGGGCAGAAGGTTGGGGTTCGGGAGGGCATGCAGGCTCTGGGCTGGGGCTGAGGGGTTTGGAGTTGCGGGAGGGGGCTCTGAGTTGATCCTGGGGCAGGGGGTTGGGGTGCAGGAGGGGGTGAGGGGTGCTGGCTCTGGGAGGGGGCTCAGGGTTGGGGGTTGAAGTGAGGGCTCATGCCTGGGGGCACTTACCTCGGGCAGCTCCTGGGTGGCAGCGCAGCGGGCTAAGGCAGGCTCCCTGCCTACCCCGGCCCCACTCAGGCACATCAGCATCTCCTCCCCATCACGAGCCAAGCCACTCCTCCCACCCTGCCAGCCAGGAGTGCACCACATGGCCATGCCACTCCCGGAAGGGGCCAACGCGCCCCTGCGGCCCCTGTGGGTGGGCACGTGGCTCTGCGTGCTTCCCAAGTTTTGGTTCAGTTTCTAGTCCCACACTCTTCTTATTTACCAGGCATGATCTTTATACAGTCCTGGTGTTAAATCAGTAGGCATTTTTGTTTGGACTAATTCAGGGAGGTTTTTTTGTCTTCCTTTTACCTTTTCCCATCAACAATTTTTGTTTATAGGTTATTGTGACATCTTATGAACTTTCACTCACTTTTTACAGTTGTGCTCCGTTCGAGTAAATTTGTAGGCCCAGTTATCACAATAGCTCCTCTGTGCTCAAGGATCTCTGTAGAACTATGAGATGTGCAGGCTACTCCCTGCCCCAGAGCAACCCAAGTCTCTCAGGAACCTTGATTCCATTGGTTCTCTGATTGCCCCGGGGCCAAAATCCAATGAGCTGCTGACAGTTTGGTGTGGGAGGGACACTCTGGAAGGCTATTACATAGGGAATTATGTATGAATTTGCAGGGGAATGATACTGTGTTCCTGGCCCTTTCCTTTTGTAGCTGCTCAGCTCTTCCCCCATTGGCACCGTACTGCATTGGTAGAAGGAGGAGAGAGACTGGTTGCTCCATTATCTACTTCTCTGACTGAGTCAGTGGAGAGCAGGATAGGAGCTCTAGTGTTTGTGCCTGGGCTGAGGGGAACCTCTAGTAAAAGACACTGTGATGGGTTGGATCAAAGAAACCCCCTTGGGAACTGCCACCTGATGTGCCAAGACTACTTCTGCCCCTGCTTTCCTGCCCTGGCAGCTTAGGACTCCAGCACCCTGTCTTGTTGAGCCAGACACGCCAGTCTACTCCATCACAGACCCAGGCTCTGAACCACGTGCCCCAAAGCTGCAGACTTAACCTGAAAGCAGTTTACAGAATTGTTCCTGTCTTTAACACTCTAATACCCAACTCCCAATGGGGTTTAAACCCCAAATAAATCCGTTTTACCCTGTATAAAGCTCATAAATTGTTCGCCCTCTATAACACTGATAGAGAGATATACACAGCTGTTTGCCCCCCCTCCCCCAGGTATTAATACATACTCTGGGTTAATTAATACGTAAAAAGTGATTTTATTAAATACAGAAAGTAGGATTTAAGTGGTTCCAAGTAGTAACAGACAGAGCAAAGTGAATTACCAAGTAAAATGAAATAAAACACGCAAATCTAAGTCTAATACAATAATAAAACTGAATATAGATAAGGTCTCACCCTCAGAGATGTTTCAATAAGTTTCTTTCACAGACTGGACACCTTCCTAGTCTGGGCACAGTCCTTTCCCCTGGTACAGCCCTTATTCCAGCTCAGGTGGTAGCTAGAGGATTTCTCATGATGGCTGCCCCCTTTGTACTGTTCCACCCACTTATATATCTTTTGCATAAGGCGGGAATCCTTCGTCCCTCTCTGGGTTCCCACCCCTTCCTTCTCAATGGAAAAGCACCAGGTTAAAGATGGATTCCAGTTCAGGTGACATGATCACATGTCACTGTAAGACTTCATTACCCACTTGCCAGCACACACGTCTACAGGAAGACTTACAAGTAAAACAGAGCCATCTGCAGTCAATTGTCCTGGTTGATTGGAGCCATCAAGATTCCAAGCCACCATTAATGGCCCACACTTTGCATAATTACAATAGGCCCTCAGAGTTATATTTTATATTTCTAGTTTCAGACACAAGAGTGATACATTTATACAAATAGGATGACCACATTCAGTAGATTATAAGCTTTGTAATGATACCTTACAAGAGACCTTATGCATGAAGCATATCCCAGTTACATTATATTCATACTCATCAGCATATTTTCATAAAATCATATAGAGTGCAACGTCACAGACACATTTTCAGTTTGTAATCAGATACAAATTTTCTTCTTAACACAATCACACTTGGTGTCCAGTTTAGAGCCTTGAGGACCCCAGGTTGAACACCACTACATAGAGGTTGTCTGTAGGGTATTCTTTGTGGGTGGGGAGGGAGAATGCTGCTGCATTGACTCAGTTGCCCTTTCTTTGATGAATTTGAGTAACTTCCTCTGCTTTTCTGCCTTTCTCACCCTCTCCCTAGAGGTAATGGAGTAGAAGATGTGGCTTTATAGTTTAACAACAATTTTGTATTCTGATAAGTTTGTTGCATCAGTTTCATTGCTGTGCTATATGTGTGTGGCTATAATGCCCCATTAACAAGATCAGTTGAGTTCACAATTCTATTTTATAAGTGAAAAAGAGGGATATTAATTTTCTTTGATAAAAGCGCCAGTTGACATTTTTAAAAGGTATGCTTATGTTTATTTTGAGTTCTAGTCCAGTAATCTCTTCATAAACACGACAGCTAAAAGAAATATTTTGAATATAGATGTAAGGAAGTTTATATTAATCTTTATTATTGCAAAGGGAACCAAGTGCATCTGATGTTTCAGCTACTTCCTGGGTTTGTTTGTTTTTTTAATTAAAAATATTTTTTTCCATTGGAGAATGTGCAATGAGGTTACTTTGACGCGTTAAACAGCAGACTAGATTCGAAGAACCCACGCTTTATGTGTGCTCTCTCATTAAAATGAAAACGTCATTCTAACATTAAGGAGAAAATAGCATGCATGGATCATTGATATGCATGTAGTACATTATTTTGAGACCTAATCATTTATACCTGTGTTTAGATCATCTGTTTTCATGTGACTATTCTGCATATTTTCTAGATTAGTCATAGTTGATCCCTGCAAAAATCTTTAATTTAAAAAAAGTACTCATTTAATTTTTCATCTGTCTGAACATGAAAAATTTAAACCTAAAATTATATCTTGGTGTCCAACAAAGCATCAGTTCTTTGACAACGAGATACTGTGCAATGGAAAATGGGAATATTGAGAGAGAGGCCAAAACGAGTCCATATACAGTCAACTGAGAATTTGTTCAAAGTACTGTTGAGACCAGATGTCCTGTTTTTAAAGGAACAGTCCGATTTTTGGGGACTTTTTCTTATATAGGCGCTTATTACCTTCCACCCCTGTCCCGTTTTTTCACAGTTGCTATCCGGTCAGCCTATGTTGAGATGAAGTCTTTATTTTATTCAAGTGCTTCCTGTACGAAAGCTTTTGCTCAGGTGCTTTTGAATGGTGTGTGTGTGTGTTTAAATAAGTTTTCAAGGTGTAAACAGTTAAATTTAGGAATGAATTCTAAGTAAACCAGTGAAACTAGTTCTCCGTGACCTACTCAACTTCTAGCCTTCCCTAAAGTATCTCCTGGAATTGAACCAAAATAGTTTGGTCTTGTTTACAAGGATCCTAGAAGAGAAATTAGAACATTACAAATTCCTGAGAGAATCCCCCTACTACACCTTCATGTTATGGAGGATGAATTTTCTCATGGTAGATTCCATTTTCAAATGTATCATTTATTAACTTTGCCTGAATAAAATATTATAATTTACTATTCAAAAGCAAGAGTGATGTCACTTTTTGTGATCTTAATGTCATGTTATGTTTATTTCATGTATCTAGTTAATGCGAATTTTCACAGTAAAATTGATTAGGGAAATTACTCAGCCATACAATTTGTCATATTTGACCATAACCATAATATTGTAATTTAGTAATTTCTGCCTTTCATTTTTCAAAATGTATATCTAAAGAGTCTAATTCTTTTTCCAACCCTTGTTGCAGTTTTAAAGTTACTTTCCCCATTTATTTATACTTTCAATAGTCCTTAAAATATGACAGTGCAGAATTGCATAGAATGGGTTTCTGCATACATTTTTGAGTGCTTTGATATTAATTTTTAAGGATGCATAGATTTAGACATAAATTTGCAACTGATTTCTATTTCAGGAACTGTGCTTGCTGCTAAAAGACACTATTGATTCAAGAGTCAAGCACTACTTAGAAGCTCGTAAACACCGTGGCCAGTGGAAACACACGGAATGCACACAATCCAGTCCCTTGTCCCTAAAAGGTAAGGTCAAGTACAATAATTTTAAATATTGTAAATAAAATGAAAAAATGGTAGAAATTATTTTTATTCTGTTTTTGATTACTATAAATGACATAGTCCCTACCAGGAAATCCAGTGAACCTAGTGTCTAACTTAAGTGATTTTACATGTAAAAATATATATATTGTTTCTGCCATATAAGAATATATATTCTTTATATGTAAAAGTTCTTAAGTTAGACTGAATCTCTCTCTCTCTGTATACACTCACATCACATACATATTATATGATTTCACCTAACGCCAAAATTACAAAACATAGAGATTACGTCCTTATTTTTTTATCCTTGTTTTGTATGACAAATAGGTATATTTCACCTACCACGTTTTGTTGTGATTAGAATTGGTAGTCATTTAATCAGCTCTGTTACCACAGCTTGGTAGCAGGGTTTGTTAAGTTGTGATCTCGTTTAGCTAATCGTATGCAGAAACACAACAAAACAGGAGGGCCATTTATTTAAGCTGGATATTGTAGATAGGTTTTATTGTGGGGGAACAAAAAGGGGAAGTTTTAAAATAACTGTTTTAATATCTGAAGATACTTCTTACTCAAATCTAAGTCTGTAAAACTGTTTTAGGGCATAAACTACTTGGTAGTTTCCCTTCCCTTTCTTGATTGCTTAATTATTTACTCCATTATCTTTCCAGGTACTGAAGTTAAGCTGACTGGTTTGTAATTCCCCAGGTTGTCCTTATTTCCCTTTTTATAGACTGCCATTATATTTCCTTTTTCCAGTCCTCTGGAATCTCTCCCGTCTTAAATGATTTTTCGAATATAATCATTAATGGCTGAGATATCTCCTCAGTCAGCTCCGTGAGTATTCTAGGATGTGTTTCATCAAGCCCTGGTGACTTGAAGACATTTAACTTCTTTCCCAGTTTTAGCCTCTGATCCTACCTCATTTTCACTGGCATTCACTATGTTAGATGTCCAATTGCTACTAACCTTTTTGGTGACCCCCCCCCCCCCCCCCGCCAAAAAAAAAGTCATTGAGCACAACCAACATTTTCTGTTACTATTTCTGTTACCCCCATTGAGTAATAGGTCTACCCTGTCCTTGGTCTTCCTCTTGCTTCTAATGTATTTGTAGAATGTTTTCTTGTTACCCTTTATGTCTCTAGCTAGTTTAATTCTAGTTTAGTGCCTTGGCCTTTCTAATTTTGTCCCTACATGATTGTATTATTTGTTTATATTCATCCTTTGTCATTTGACCTATTTTCCACTTTTTGTAGGACTATTTTTTGAGTTTCAGATCATTGAAGATCTCCTGGTTAAGCCAGGGTGGTCTCTTGCCGTAATTCCTATCTTTCCTACACAGTGGGATAGTTTGCTCTTGTGCCCTTAATAATGTCTCTTTGAAAAACTGCCAGCTCTCTTGAACTGTTTTTTCCCTTCGACTTGCTTCCTATGGGAACTTACCTACCAACTCTCTGAGTTTGCTGAAGTCTGCCTTCTTGAAACCCATTGTCTTTATCGTGCTGTTTTCCCTTCTACCATTCCTTAGAATCATGAACTCTACCATTTCGTGATCACTTTCACCCAAGTTGTCTTCCACTTTCAAATTCTCAACCAGTTCCTCCCTATTTGCAGTACCAGTGCAATTACTGTTATGAATATTAATATGAACATATATTTTATTAAGCACAGCAAAGATTAAATACAGTTTTGGTGGCTCATTAGGGCAACAAATAATTGTAGAAGCCTTTATAAAAATATGTTAGGAATACATGGGAACTAGCTTGCTATGACATGACTATTTTTTTCCCACAAGTACAAAATAGAATATAAGTAGAAAGTGCTGGAGGCCAGTAAAGATTTTTTTAAAAGCCTTTCCTGCAAGTTGGGAACCTTAATTTATCCCCCTAAAAGAGTGAACTGTGCAATGTTTATAAAGCATGTGAACTTTTAGATCCTCTTATATTTCTGGTTTTGAGAAAACAAATAGAATTTTCCTATGAAAAAAGAAAAGGATACCATTTTAAAAAGAAATCCTGCTAAGGAATGTTTTTTCCCACTGAGAAACATTTTTAATATATATGTTTTTAAAAAGGTAGCTGCCCAAATAAAGTGTGTTTAAAAGTAATTGTGTGAAAATAAATTTAATTGTTCTCAGATGCGCAGGCAGGTATCTTGTATAAGTTGTTAATCTGAGAGTATATATGAAGCCTGACACATTTGTGAGTTGTTAATTTAAAGCAACCTTTTAATTAGAAAACTGGCACGCTGTTCCAGCCCTGGCAAACTGATGATCTATGTGTCTTGTCTACATTTCCCCTGATAACAAACACCCTAAAGGCAAATACGTCAAAAGAAGTCATCAGTAACATTAATGACTCCATTCTGACCCTGGAGGCTCTAGATTTTGGATTTGCCAGAACTATCATCCCATTCACCTTGCTGGATTAATTCCCACTAATTACTGATAGATGGAAAATAAATGTAAAAAAAAGAAAATTCCATGGAAACTCGATTTGATGTTGAATGTCCTTACCAAGTCATCTTTTTACGCCCTCTCTGCCTTAAACGTTTGAGTTGGAAGCCCTGTCTATGGTGCCTCAATACGGCACTCTGAGAAAATGAAGTGCTTTGCCTAAGTCCAGCATTCATATGTTCTTCACTAAGCCAGTACACCTAAGAAAGAAACAAAGGAATGTATGAATGTTCACCAGGGCAATCAGAATCCATCTTATCAGGAGCCAGCTAGTCAGAAGATCCACAGGCCAGTAACTTTTACACTTTACCAGTTACCAGCCCTTAAACAAGGCAATAAAACCTTTAGTTAATAGATGGTAAACATATTGTATCTTTGGGTTCTACAGAAAGGAACTGGAACCCTTCAGAATAAGTCACTGCACACAAGATCTGGGAGATGACTACTTCACAATCTGAACAGTCCTCAGTGTCATACAAAGAAATGTGCACAACCACTCTGTTATATTTTGTATTGCAGGAAAAATTCATGTTGTGTTGTAATGGGGTTAATAGAAGTTCCTAAACATCTTCTAAAGCTGAAAAATGTTATAATTGGGGATTTCCCCAGAAGTGGGAGCCAAGCCACCTCTCTTTGATTGGCAGTCTGGACCTGCCTCTTAGGGCTGCGGAGCAGAGAGGAGTCACCTTGGATATTTCAAGGAGAAAATCATCAGCTAACAGATTTCTCTGTCTGACGTTATGGAGGTATATATTGCCTTCCCTGTTTGTGACACATAAGTAAAATCTCTGTGCAAGTTACTTGTTAATTTACACAGCTCTTTCATTTACGCCCACACAGTAGTGCGTGGTGGGTCGCATACTATCTCATTAGGAAATCTGTGGGTGTTACACACAAGAGAAGAAGAAAGAAAAATGGGATAGAGAATGGAAAAATGGGAGAAAGTAGCCAAAACAAGCAAGTTCTTCCTATTCTTCCTTCTGTTTGAACAATTTCTCTGCCCCTCCCAAATGGCCAGTGTAACTTATCTGCCAAAGTAAGCTTTAATTTAGTCTTTAGTCATTGGTTTCAGAGTAAACTCTCTATTTCCTGTGTTTGATCTAATGTCGAAAAGTGTTTGATTTTGGTTTATCTTATTTTTTAAGAGAAAAACGCAGTGGGATAGATTTACAAAGATACAGTTTTCCCCCCATCCAGTTTGCATGCCCAGAGATGTGCAAGATGGGCATTGAGCTCGTAAACCTCACTAGCATGCCCATATGAGGCGTTCAGTGCATGCAAGTCAGCCCCTCACAAAAATTGCATCTTGGAAAATTTGACCCATTAAGAACTGGGCTTTCTGCAGAAGTGTAAGTTGAGTTGTTATCTCTTAACTTCAGACCCAGCTTATAGAATTTGTGAGGTATCATCACTGTGCTCCACTTTTACCAATCACTGACATCCTCTCATAATGACATTTTCAAGCATGCTAGTCTACTGCTTTCCTTACTCGGGGGAAAGTGGCTGCTCTTCTGCCTGACAGTAAGGGGCTGCAGAAATAAAGCAATAAGAGACTGAAAAGAGGGCTGAGCAGCGAGTTCAAGGGCATAGTAGGATAAAGGAAGAATGATGGGAAAGTTGGGAAGAGGGTAAAGAAGACACAGGGAAGGATGGAACATTGGGAAGAAGTGAGAAAAGGGTTAAAAGGTGACTTGCCAAGTCAACAGGGCTAGGTCCTTCATCTCCCACGTAGTAGCAGGAGTGGGAAGGAAGTACCTAGCAAACTGTGACCTCCTCCTTCTACTTCTTGAGGGAGAAGGGAGTTGGCTGTGTTTATTCTGCAAGACCATGTCTACACGACAAAGTTTTGCTGACACAAGTTACGTTGGCGTACAGCCATTGCAGTTAGTCCATCGCTTGTGTGTGCATATTTGGCTCCTTGTGTCGGCACTGCACGTGCTCACCAGGAGTGCTTGTGTCGATCCACAGTGCAGTGCACCATGGGTAGGTATCCCAGTGTGCAACCCGCCACAATTCAGCGCACTGTCTTTTGGGCAGTTTTGGGAATGCATGACGGGGCAGAAACAACTCGCACAGAGGTGACTAAGAATGAGAGATCAACTTTCCATAAGGCAGTGTTCTCCATCCCATAATATCTATATCCCATAATTTTTGTGCCTATTTTCAATTTCCTACTAACCCGCGAGGGACTTGTCGCTGTCTGCCAGCTCCAACAGAAGCATGGAGCCTGCACAGCTCTGCACTACTGTCATGAGCATTGCAAACATAGGATGCACAATCCTTTGGTATTTGCTGAGCCACAAGAATAACCATGGGGAACATGGCAGTTTCCTGGCTGTCAGTTTGCTATGAGGACATAATGAGAACCTATTCAAGGTTATTGGTGGCATTCATGGATCCGCTGCAAATGGTGGATCACCACTTCTGGGTCTGAGAAATGAGCATTGACTGGTGGGATCACATCGTGATGCAGGTTTGGGATGACGAGCAGTGGCTGCAGAACTTTCAGATCCACAAGATCACTTTTCTGGATCTGTGTGCCAAGCAAGCCATCCAACACCAGGGACACCAAACTGAGAGCTGTACTGACAGTGGAGAAGCGAGTGGTGATCACACCGTGGAAACTTGCAACACCAGATTGCTACCGATCAGTGGGAAATCCACAGTAAAAGCTGTTGTGATACAAGTAGGCCGGCCCATTAATAGTCTCCTGCTACACAGGACTGTGACTTTCAGCAATGTGCAGGACATAGTGAATGGCTTTGCGGCTATGCAGTTCCCCAACTGCAGTGGAGAAATAGATGGCATGCACATCTGCCTGACAGTAAGGCACAGATCACCTTGCTGCAGAGTGCATCAACAGAAATGGCAACTTTTCCATGGGTATGCAAGTGCTGGTGGCTCCACAGGCATGCTTCATTGACATCAATGTTGGCTGGTCAGTGAAGGTTCATGACGTTCTCATCTTTAAGAACACAGGACTGTTCAGAAAGCTACAAGCAGGGACCTTCTTTCTCAACCAGCAGATTGCTGTTGGTGATGTTGAAATGCCAGTAGTGATCCTGGGGCATTCAGCCTATTTCTTGCTCCCCTGACTCATCAAGCTGTAAACTGTCCACCATGACAGCACCAGGGAAAGATTCAACTACAGGCTCAGCAGTTGAATGTGCTTTTGGTAGACTGAAAGGGCGCTGGCGTTGTTGATTCACCATGTTGGATCTCGGTGTGAGAAATATCCCAATGGTTATAGCTGCCTGTTGTGTCCTGCATAGTATTTTTGTAGAAAAGGGGGAAAACTTGCCGCAAGGGTGGAGGGCAGAGGTGGAGTGGCTTTCTGCTGAGTTTGAACATTCCAGCACAAGGGCTATCAGACAAGCTCAACAAGGAGCTCTATGGCTTAGGGAGGCTTTGAAAGAGCACTCTAACAGCGATCCACAGTAACGTCCTGTGTTGCGCTGTGCTCAACTTGGTGCTGCAGTTTGGGGGCCTGTTAGGAATTGTGTGGTGCTTGCTGCACATCTGTGCATATATCACTGACAGTGTACCTATTAATGCTGGGGTGCTTACTGTACACTGGTGAAAATTACACTGTTTGGCACTGAGCTTGTGGGTTGTGAGTGTACAAGACCACTACTTTCACTGTCATCAGGCATTGTGCACTATGTGTTGTAAACTAATAAAGATGGATCACTTTCAAAACAAAGAGTTTTATTCACTTACAAAAACAGCTCCAAAAAAATCTCTGAAGAGCTTAAGTGAAATGCATTTTAACTTAAAACAATTGAGGAACCTTAATAAATAAACAAGAGGAAGGAACATTGATGTCCATTGTAGCTACAAGTACATCAACTGTGGTTCTCACAGGTCAGTGTATGGGAAGCTATTCTTGTTCAGGCTTTCCCCCAGTGTATAGCGGTAGGGGTAAGCATGCAGGCCCAGAGGCCATGTTGAATGCTAGGGGAGAAAGGGTGGTGTAGGGAGGCGCTGTGGAGCAGTTCTTCACAGACTGCAATGGGAGTCCAACCCCGGATTGTTGAATCTGGAGGTCCATAATTGTCTGCAGCAGCTGAGTTTGCTGATGGAGAAGCCCTATTATGTCCTTGTTCACCTGCCTCTCCTTTTCCTGTGCCTGCCTCCTCTCCATAGAATCATAGGGTTAGAAGGGACTGCAAGGGTCATCTAGCCTGACCCCCATCTGAGTGTGCCCCACTTCAGCACCATGCTGTGTTAAGGCAAAGATTCAGACTAACTGGTTCTTTGCTGGCCTCGTACACGGGAGACACCATGGCCCAATGGTGAAGGAAAGAGCAGACAGATGAGTGGAAGAGCTGGGAACAGAACCCAGGTCTCCATAGAGTCTGCAATATTCACCCTCCAGGCCCTCTGTTCAAGGTCTGATGTAGCTCTGGCTTGCAGCATTTCACAGAACATGCCCTCTCGCCTCCTCTTTATTCTCCTCATCTGAGTCATTTGTTCTGCTGATGTGTAAGGGGTGTACCCTTCAAGGCTGCAACAACTGCAGCTACAGATAAAACACATTTGAGGTACCATTATCAGTATGGTAGGAACGGAAAGCGAAACTTACGATTCAGAACTCCCCCCTTCCATTGCTCCCCTAAAGTGTTAAACAAAACATGCTTAGTGACACTTCTGCTTTGGAGTGCTTGTGCCCAATGCCACTCTCAGCTCAAGCCATGGTGAGTATGACCCACCATGGGTGAGGGAAATGAGCAGGGAATTGCTTGGTTGCATGAAACTATGGGTATAGGGCACTGAGTACTGGCACCATTTGTGAGAGTTGGTGGTAGTTTTAGCTCATGTCTCACTCCTAAGGGTAACAAAGGCCCAGAGAACAAGCTACTGCTGGTGTCCTGAAGTCACCTGGGCCTGTATGCTGCTAGCCCATTTACAGCAATGGTGTCTGTCAAAGTTTTTGCCAACTGGCGTGGGAAAGTGTCCTACCATGGAGGAAGAAATAAGACTGCCATCCCTAGAAACTTTCAGGAGAGGATTGCAGTGTACCTCCATGGAACACAAGAATCACCATCTAGCCTAATATCCTGTCTTCTGACAGTGGCCAATGCCAGGTGCTTCAGAAGGAATGAATAGAACAGGCAATCACTGAATGATCCATCCTCTTGTTGTCCACTCCCAGCTTCAGGCAGTCAGAAGCTAGGGAAACCCAAATCATGGGGTTGCATCCCTGACCATCTTGGCTAATGGCCATTGATGAACCTATCCTCCATGAACTTATCTAATTCTGTTTTGAACTCCTTTGTAGTTTGGCCTTCACAACATCCCCTGCAAGGAGTGCCATGGGTTGACTGTGTGTTGTGTGAAGAAGTACTTCCTTTTCTTTGTTTTAAACCTGCTGCCTGTTACTTTCGTTGGGTGACCCCCTGATTGTTGTGTTATGTAAAGGAATAATTAACACTGCCATTTTCACTTTCTCCACACCATTCATGATGTTATAGACCTCTATTATATCGCCCCTTAGTCATCTCTTTTCCAGCCTGAAAAATCCCAGTCTTTTTAATCTCTCTTCATATGGAAGCTGTTCCATATGAACAGCGTAATCATTTTTGTTGTCCTTCTGTGTACTTTTTCAATTCTAATATATCTTTTTTGAGATGGGACGACCAGAACTGCACACAGTATTCAGGGTGTTGGCATACCATGAATTTGACCATGGATGAAGTTTCATCGAGATTTCTCAGGAGATTCAAAGGCCATCCCCGTGTACCTAAATAAACTGCTCCCCAAACCCTCTGCTCCCACCTAACTCTAGAGGGGAATGAAAAGCAGATAGCAACTCTTCCTCTATGTGTTGTGCCACTACCTCTTGCAGTACAAGTAAATTAATGAAAAGTTGATAGCTGTGTCCTACTAAGTTGGGGGTGCCATCACTGAAATGGGAAATGTATTTAAACATTTACCTGAGGCTCTTTCTCTTGCACAGGCTCACCTGTGCTCTGCTACAGGGACTGGCTGGACTTGCTGTGGAGTCAAAAACAGGTCCTGGCTCATGGCACAGCTGGATCCCCCCATCATCAGTCCCCTCTTCTCCTCTTCCTCTTCCGTCTCCACCTCCTTCTCTTTGCTGTTCTTGGCAGGGGCCTGCAACTTGGGTTCCTGCGAGGTATCTACAGTTGTGTGCACACTGGTAGTGGGGTCTCTGCCCAGTATGGCATTCGTCTGTTTGTAAAAGCAGCAGGTCTGTGTCTCAGCCCCCGATCGATCGTTGGCCTCCCTGGCCTTCTAGTATTCCTGCTGCAGTTCCTTGACTATCACGTGGCACTGCTGCTGGTCCCTGTCGTACTCCTTCTTCTGCATCCCCTGAGCAATCTGCTCGTGGATGCCAATATTTCTACAACTAGTCCATAGCTGTGCTTGCACAGCCTCTTCTCCACACAGGCCCAGGAGATCCAATATCTCCTGCCTCCTCCAGGCAGAAGTGTGTTTGGAGCATGTAGCCGGCTTGGTCAGCTGGGCAGTTGTGCACAACAACAGAGTGCAGATAGAGGTGTGCTTTCCAGGCTGGACAAGGAAAAGGTATTTCAAAAAGGTGTGGGGTTTTTTAAGAGGTGGTGGCTTTCACGTATGTGTGGCCTTTGGTCAGTAGAGCAATTCCAAATGCAATGACAGTAATTAGAAAACAGGATGTCACATGACACCCGAACTCCTGACTTTATCTTTTTTCACTCCTTCTGTATGAGATCAGACCTCCTCTTTTTTACCTCCTGCAAATGCACAGGAAATGTGAAATCAACCAGCATAATAAAGACAAAGGTGCATCCAAAAGATCCTTCCAAAGCATTCTGCTCTCGCATCTCAATTTCATCTTTTTTGGCGCTTCTTAAAATCTTTTAGGCAGTATCCCTTTTAAATTCCTCTCACTTGCGATCAATTAAAGAGTGCCTGTTGCTACCACAGGAGGTGAAGTTTATTTGATACTTGTCTTCACAATGCCTCAGCATTTCTCAAACTGTGGGTTTTAGCTGCTTGAGTTTCTTGTTTCTCAGAGAGATAATTATAGCCCTATTTATCATTTAATGACTTATGGCCCAATCCTGCAGACCTTAATTGACTTTTACTCCAGTTTAAATGCAATATTGTGTGCAGTGACTGTACTTCAAATGATCCTATAGGCCCAGATCCTGTAATCAGATTCATGAGGCTGGACAGACCCCTGCATATATACAGAACCCCACTTAAGCCAAATGGGGCTCCACATGGACACAGGGACACCTGTGCAGATCTGATTGCAATGTCAAAGCTTTGGTGAGTTTGTTCAGCATTTTGTTGTGCCAATCCAATTAATCTACTTGGCGTCTGTCAGTGGAGATGGTTGCTCCCAGAAGTAAGCAATAATTGTTTCCCCCTTATGCTGGTGGTTTCTTAAAAATATTTTGATGGGGTGGTTTTATTTTTTATTTATTTCTTATTATTTTACATTTGTTTGTATGTCTGATGTATGCATACTTTCCATATTTTATTTGGGATATCAATTTCTTGGGATTTTAACTGCAAATCAGGCTAGCAGAGAATTTGAGAGGAATAAATATCTCTTGTTTTAGCAAAAATCTTTCTTTTAAAATGTCTTTAAAAATTCCAAAATGCAGAAAAACATAGCTGGTATTTCAGGCTCTCTTTCCAGAAGAGGGAAATGTTTCCCATTTTAATAGTGTGTGGGCTTTTTTCTTTTGGTAATAAATTGAATAAAATTCTCACTCCTGGCCTCCCGCTCCTCATCCTGTGGTTGCCCTTTAAAAGCTGCCAGTTGTCTTTGATCAGTAGTTCCCAAACTGTGGTCTGTGGAGAGCTGGCTGGTCACATGACTCCAACCCTCTTATGGAACACTTTCCTAATATTACTTTTCCATGTAAGGAGTTGCTGTAATTTTCCCAAGATGTTACATGATCACAGATGGAGGTGGTCCAGTGAGTCTTTTCTAGATAATTAAATAACATTACCTAAGTATTGGCACCATGCAAGATACAAGGATAGAGAATACTGAAAATGTTGAGGTAACCTGAATCTCAGGCAAAACTGGTAAACTTTTAAGGTTGAGCACTGTACCTTCTGCAGCCCCCATGAGTAGCATAATTTCCCTGAGCTCATCTGCAAGAATCTTTCCCTCTCTACCTTAAGTCCCGCTTGAAGAGCCACTTCTTCTGTGCTGCTTACTGTGAATCTTGTTGACATACACATATGAAGGTGGGTTTTTTTGAAATGTTGTTTTCTATTCCCACTAACTTCAGTCTACTTGTCTGACTGTCCTTCGATTGTGAGCTCATTGGGTCAAGGATCGGTGTTTGTATATGGTTACAGCAATGTTGAATAGTGATCGATATCCCCCAACTTCTTCTGAAAGGCACTTCAGAGACTGCACGTTTTAATGTAATAACTAATATAAGTTTTAGTAATGTTCAGTACATGGAGGGGAGGGGGTGAGCCAAAGGGAATTAGGCACCCACTGAATTTCAATGGGGTTTGGATGCTTAACTCCCTTAGGTTTTTTTGAAAGTCCTAACCAGAATGTTTGTAATAATTGTGCCACTTTTCCATGTATTCCCTGGAGTACATTTCTTAGTAAATATGGCTTAGGTATTGCTAATACACCAATAACCTGAGTGTCTAGGACGTTGCATTTACTGCATATTTCTGATTAAAATAAGTGTATTTTTTCACTGAATATGGTTACAGAGTTATAGATTATTAGTAAACAGATTTTCTTGTTATTTAAGTCTAAACTGTTGTTGTCCAACTTCAAAATATGATGAAAATTGTATTTGAGCTTTAAAATTATTCATCATTCATCTCTTTATCACTGAATCTATTCAGACGTTTTTGCAGTTTACATTTGAACTTTACTCTCCCCAGCTTGTGTGTTCTGGTGCTGGGAATTTAGAGCAACACTTGCAGTACCCCTTGAGCTTTATGTATAACAGAAACTTAGCCACTGAACACTAGTAACAGACTTTAAGAAAAATAAAAAAGCTGAAGGCTGTTAGCCACGTCTCTCACTGCCTACACTCAGACCTGGTCCACACTAGAAAATTAGGTCGCCATAACACTGTTGCTCAGGGATGTGAAAAATCCACACCCCTGATCAGCGCAGTTAAGCTGACTTAAGTCCCTGTGGAGACAGTGCTAGGTTGACAGAAGAATTCTGTCTCAGTTCTTCTGTGAACCCAGCTACCACCTCTCGGGTAGGTGGATTACCTGTGCTGGGAATCTCCCATCGGTGAAGTGCTGTAGCATTTTAAATGTAGGCAAGAACTTTGTAGTTTGTGATGAGTTTTCTTTGGGGTCTTTTTCAACTGATGATCTCACCTGATTTGAGCATTATTGAGTCTATATTTGTGTTTTATAGGGTAAAGGTGAGAGTAATTCCTTTTGTATAGTAATTAAAGACCAGTTGTGCTTGATTTATTCATGGGTGTAGTCCCATCAGCTTCATTGGAAATACTCCCATGAGTAAGATTAGCAGGATTTGAGCCAGTGTAGGTTTCTGTTCAGTTCTTTGTCGTAGCTTTTAAGATTTTCAGTTTTGGGGGCTTATTAAATGAATCTTGTGATTAGTACAGAAACATGATAGCTATTTTCTTGTTAAGATTGTAACTATCCTTTGATTAGCCTGATTTTTAACATGCATACCCACTCCCACTGACTTCAGAAAACCTGCTTCCCAATGATTTTGTTTTGCGGGAGGTAGGAAAGGAGGAAGGATGATACAAAAGTTATTTTAGAAATATTTAAACAACAGAAGAATATAAGAATGGCCATACTAGGTCAAACCTATGGCCCATATAGCCCACTATCATGTCTTCTGACAGTGGCCAGTGCCAAATGCTTCAGAGGGAATGAACAGAACAGGGCAAATTTTGAGTGATTCATCCCATCAGCCAGTCCCACCTTCTAGCAATTGGAGGTTTAGGTACACCCCAGAGCATGGGGTTGCATCCCTGACCATCTTAGCTAATAGCCATTGATGGATCTATCCTTCATTAACTTATCTAATTCTTTTTTGAACACAGATACACATTTGGCCTTCACAACAGCTTGACTGTGTGTTGTATGAAGAAGTGCTTCCTTTTGTTCGTTTTAAATCCGCTGCCTTATCAAAATGCAAAAATACCCCAACCTAACCCTCTGTTAGTGAGTAGGCTGGAGTTGTGGTATAATGGCTTGATCTAGAAACTCCAGTGTGTGTTATTCCATTATCTTTCATGAGAGCACTGTAGTGGTTTAGGAAAGATGGTGATCCTGATCATGCTTCTAGGGTACTAGAACTCCATTTTACTGTTAACTAAATTGTCTGTTAGTGAAAGTTGGGGGTTGACCCCCAAAGAAGCTGGAGGTTCAGTCCTGAGAACCCAAAGATCTGCATTGCCTTGTTTCTTTCCACTACATCAGCTCTTTTGAAGGGAGTTCTCCATCTGCAGGTGCCCCTGGAATTTCCCAACCCGAGATGAGGCTTTCACAGCATGAATAGTGGGAGGGGCACATGCTTTGACCCTCTCAGTCTGCTCCTTCCCCCCATAGAAGGAAGAAGGTCCAGCATAGGGAGAAGAACAGTACATAGAAATTTCTGGCCTCCCCTTCAGCACAGGGTTGAATATTAAGTGCCCCTCTGCACAACAAGTTTCAGGCACAGTTTGGATCTCTGTGGATTCCCAGTGAAGCTAATGAACTTGTTCCAATTAAACTTTTGTGTATAACACACACACAGAGAAAAATATATATAATTTTCCCTTTTTGTTGCAAGGATAGATTTGAAAATGTAAATCACTTGCTAGCATCGAACACTTGTCAAAGCAGTTCTCACAGGTAATTCATAGTCCTTCCCCAGCAAAGCCCAACTTACCTTCAAATTAGAACTGGCCACCAGAACTTCTACCTTGAGTCCCCCCCACCCAAAAAAGAGATGGGCCAAGATAGAATCTTCCTCCCCAGGCACTACTTAGCTCTGTACAGTTTGTTTCAGTACCTCCTCCAGTGGTGCTAGTGAGAGAAATCTCACCTATAGCACTTCCCAGAGAAATGGGCTGTTGTGCTTGTCTTTAGCAGCAGAATCCTTCTCTACTTCCATGGCAACAGGGTGTGGATACGGTGGTGGCAGAATCTTCAACCTTTCAGTGGTGAAACTGGCAGTATCATAATTTTTATTTTACCCCTTCTCCTTCAGGAGACACTTGGTGATCCCTTCTCCTGACATGGCAGTGGCACTAATTTTGACTGGTACAGGACACAGGGTTAAGGGGAAAAGGTAGAAAACAGCAAAACATGCCACTTCCTGAGCTCTGTGACAATTTACTTCCTTGTTCATACTTCAGCAGCTGTAACTCTGAAGGCCCCATCTCCTGCTTCTCCCATTCATGTGGTGTTTGCCAAGTTTGTAATCTTGACTTGCTGAAGCAGTAAAGGAGTGTAGTTCAAAGAGCCTATGGAAGAAATGGAAAAATAACAAAGTGCAGACATTTGTTGTGGTTTTTAAATGCTTAAAAAAATTAAAAATCCCACAACCTAAAGATATTCCCAGATAGCATCTTTCAGATGATTAATGTTGAAAATAAATACCACTTCATTTAAAAAATACTGTATTTTTTTTAATGAATAAACGAGAAAAAGAAAGGTAGTTTGGAGTTAAAGTTTTAAAAACATCCTTAACACTGACCATTAAACAATGTCTATCTGCTATCCACCAGCAACCCCTTTCCTTCTCTTTACTGTATGTCGTCTCTGTTTCCTTTTTTTTTCCTGTATTTTTAAGATAGGAAAAAATGAAGATAAAGATAATTACAAGAAAATGTGTGTGTGCGAAAAATATACATATATCAGAGTCTATATATCTTCACACAAACATTAGAAATATTAGCAGCGAAAGATCTCTCGCTATAGAAAAAACTAGATAATAGTTCAATGCTGATAATCAGAGGTATCCAGAAATAATCAGAGGTATCTAGTGTGATCATATCTTCTCCGTCACCTATCAGATTTGGCCAGAAGCAATTGGACACTTCACTGATCTAAAACTTTCAGGGCCAGACTTTAAAATAGCTCAGCAGCTCCCATTTAGCCACGTGAATTAATGGCTGAATTTTCAGAAGAACTCAGTGCCCATTTGTCTAAGTGGGAACTGAGCACATTTGAAAATCTGTCCAAGTTGTGGCTGCTGAGCGATTTTGACTATCTGGCCCTAACGTTTCTTGTTGACTCCTATGTGGGGTTGTATGATTTCTCATTTCAACAGCTGTTGCTCTTGAAAAGATTTTTTTCTGTACTCTGTTTAGATTCTAAAGCTCCCATAATCTCTTGGTATCAGGTATTTTGGTTAGTGAAGAATGTCAGTTCCCAAAATGATATTTAATCTACTTGGTACCTTCTTCCAGACCTGATTAAACATAGGGCACCACAAAATGTGAGTAACAAATCACCATTACAGTATGTTCCACTACAAAGCGTTTTAATCCAGTTTGTTCAGTATTACTGCTGCCAGTCTTAAATGGAATTTTCTGCTGAATAAGTTTGATTTTGAGACTGTGTGTGGTTTTATTCATGTTTCAACATATCTTCTTCTATCCACTAACAACATGGCACTCTGGATCTCTGCTCTAAGCATTCCTCAAATCCTGGGTTCAGCATTTCAAGGATGTTTGAGTACCTTGCGTTAGGAAGAATGTCTAAAATGGCAGAGAGAAGGTGGTTCTGACAGCATGTTCTACTAGACTTTTATTAATTCATTCTTCAAATGTTTTTCCATGGATTCTGTGACTCTGAGGGGCATTTTTTTAAAGAACTATCAGGTAACTAGAAGATCTGTGGGTCAAAGTCCCTTTTGGCCAAAATATTGGCTGGATTCTGCTCTCACATCAGTGTAAATCTAGGCTACCTCTACACTACAAACCAGTGTCGGCATAGATACACCTGGAGTGAAAAGCAGGCTGCTTACACACTGTTGTGTAGCTATACAAGTCCATGAAAGTCTTCCATACGCACCCTTTACAACACTCGTATGTTGGCCCATCCCATATGCAATCCTCTTCTCCCTTTTCTTGCTCTTTCCAGGATGCCACTCAGACTAACAACACAGCCCCAATTTCTTCTTTGCAAAAACTCTCATATAATCCTCCCTTCTTACGACAAAATTTGACTTAATGTTTGGTCATTGAAATGTAAGCAAGTTTGAGAAGGTACACCTCTACCTCGATATAACGCTGTCCTCGGGAGCCAAACAGTCTTACCGTGTTACAGGTGAAACCGCGTTATATCGAACTTGCTTTGATCCACCAGGGAGCGCAGCCCCGTCCCCCTGGAGCACTGCTTTACCGTGTTATATCTGAATTTGTGTTACATCGGGTTGCGTTATATCGTGATAGAGGTGTAATGCAAGAGAAAATTCTGCTCAACAACCTTAAACACAATTGCAAGTATATTCAGTATTCACTGTTGGCCCTGATTTCAGTAACAATGCAGGCAGGTTGAGTGCACGTCTGAATGCACAGCACTGCTAATGCAAAACATTTTTGTTTTTTGGAGTAAAAGCAAATATAGTTTAAAGTCCAAGAAATCTTTTGTTTTGGCAAATTCCACTTGATTAGCATCTCAGCTCAATATCTTGATAAAAACAAGAGGGAGATTCTCTGCTAACCATCTGTTACACTTAACATCAGATAAAATGCTACATCCCAAGTTGAGTTATTTATTATATATAAATAGCTTGTTCATTTTTTCTTCATTAGCCAAGCAGTTACTAGAAACCATAATTTTATAGTCTTGGTAATTTATCAAATGAAATTATGTCATTTATATTAACTCCATAAATTACTAACTTTAATTTGATCGTAAGAAGTTGGTGCCAAAAGAATTAAGAAACCCTTGTTCCAGCTAAAGCAGTACAACTGAGGCACCTCTAAACTTTTTAGCTACAGTTGTGAATATTCATTTTCTTGAATTTGTGCATCTGTATTGTAAGAAGTTTGTGACATAGTGGTAATAGTGCCTGTGCAGTGCTGGGTGTTTCTAAAGTTTGCGAAGTACCCTCGAGTTCCCTCAACTTCAAAGCGAGTTGAAAACAGCACCTAATAGGATCTAACCCTATACAAATAATGGCCTAGGGAAAAGGAAAAAGAGTTGTTTGGACTTTTTAAAAGATCCTTTTTTTCTTTTAAAAGCACACCATCAATTGGAAAGTAATACTTAAGTATAAAAACGATGTATCTAGTATTGGTACAGGTAGCGCCTAGATTACTATTTAAAAAATAAATTAGATAAAACATATTTCTCTATTTTTACAGTTTTGTTTTTGTTTTTACTTTTGATAACACATTCTTTCTCTCTCCTGTATAGTAGGTCAGTTAAGCTCCAGTCCTGGAAACACTTACGCACATGCTTAACTTTAAGGATCTGAGTACTCACGCTGGACTACGGTAAAAGTCTGGGGACTACTCACATGCTTAAATTTAAGCTGTGTGTACATGTGTGCAGGACTGGGACCTCAGTCAATTTCTACTGTTGTTTGAGTGGGTCTTTCTCACAGCTCCAAGGGAGAGAAAAATGTTTTTTTTTAAATAAGAAAAATATGACTGAAATCACAAATACTGCAGGAGGTCAAAAGGGGGAGGTGTGGCTCCTGAGAAAAGGTTTTTAATGCTTGTTTTAAATAAACTAGATTTCGGTTTAATAGTTTCCCTTTAATAAAGTCATCTAATTTTCTTAAATTAGTTCAACTTTAAATGAATGAGACTCGGATGGAAAAATTGAGAGGGTTTAATTTTTAGATTAAAATGTAGTTCAGGTTCGTAGAAAATCTTCAGATACACAGGTATTATATGTTGCTAAAGAGAGTGAAAGTGCTGTGGTTACAATGTAAGCAAGAAAGCAGGGATTAAAAAAAACTGCAAGAAATATGATTTCCTTAGAAATGCTGGTAGGAATTTTACTTAATTGCAACCAGAAGCTTGACCTGGAAGTGTAATGTTTTGACCCGCTAGCTGTCTGGTTTCCTAAATGTGTTGTTTTGTGCTCTTTAAACTGAGAAAATTTATTTTACACATGTTTAACCCTGTGTGTCCCTAAAAGCACCGATGTAAAAATGACATCAAATCACCACCAGCAGCAGTCCCCTAAAAAACAACCCAAGCAAATTAAATTTACAAGGAAGAAAATTCTTTTAGAAATGCTTGTTAAATGGTGCAGCTCTTGTTACTTTAATTGTCACAAGAGGTGGTTTCAGGCACACTTTATATGGTTGCAAGATAAGCAGTATCTTTTATTTTTGATGTTACTATGATATACAGCAATATTCTGCTTACCATCCTCTTATTCTTAAACTGCATTGCCATATGACAGATGTAGAGAGAAAATGTAGCATTTTTAGGTTTAAAAAATCCTTTTTCTAATTTATTTTTTTCATTACCCATCATGTAACCTTTATTTTCCTATGCTTAGAAAATTTTGCTGCAGTACTTAACTGAAAGGTTGACTGAGCAAGACTAAGAACCTGCCCGGCAAAAATATATGGGCATTCCAAACTTTACTCACATGAGTAGTTCCATTGGCTTTAATGGGACTATTCATGTGAGTACAGTTATGTATGTTTGTGTTTGCAGGATTGGGCCAGACTTTCCATGTGTCTGTATTTTAGGGGCCTCTCTTGCTAAGACTTACACATGTGCTTAACTTTATACACTGTGAATATCATTCCTATTGATCTCAAAGGGACTTTGTGTAAAGATAAATAAATATATGAGTGCAGTAGCCGGGCCTTAATTTGTAAAATACTTACTGAAAAAAGTAAATAACTAAAATTTAGTAAAACTGGTACAAATTTAGACAAAGCTCTTCATCACTTGAAAAGTGAAAAACCAATTTGTGGATCCTTTGTGGACACATTAATAGGATTTAGTAAATTTCAGCAGTGTCATAAAGGCAAATAATAAATGTAATTTCTTTTATCATTTAGAACATTAATTTGAAAAAAATGTCTGTTTTTTTTTTAATTCACTAAACAAATCCATGCAAAGCAAAGAGATTTAAATTGATAAATCTAGCTTTAGAGGAAAAAGGATGGAAGTTGGCAATCTCATGTTTGTTTATTTGCAGAATGTTTTTTCACTATCCTTTTAATTAACAGAAATATTTAGCTTCTATTGTGGAAACCAAAGTCAGGCTCACAACACTAACTCACAATTTAGAAATATCTTTTAACAATTAAACTAACGTCAACAACTTAAATTATAAGTTACATAAAAAGCAAGTGTATTTTTGTTTGAACTGGTGTAATATTGACATTTGTTTGACTTGTTCAGACTTATAGTTTCTGGATTGGTTATGTCCTCTCTTCTATATCATCTCAGTTTTCCCTCCTTGAATGAGATTGTAAAGAGAAATGGAAAAAGTCACTTTTTCGATAGTATGACAACTCACGCTGGGCCAGATCCTTACCTTGTGTGAATTGATATAGCTCCATTGAAGTCAATGGAGTTACTCCAATTTCCACTAGCTAAGGTTCTGGTCCATTATTTGGAATACACAGGTAAGGAATTTGGGCTTTGTCATATAGCTGAGTTGTATCTTTGTCATATAGTTGAGTTGTATACTGACAGAAACAAGGTGGGTGAGGTAATATCGTTTATTGGACCAACTTCTGTTGGTGAAAGAGACAATCTTTCGAGCTCCATAGAGCTCTTCTTCAGTCTAGGAAAGGTAATCGGAGTGTCACAGCTAGATTGTTAAGTATAAAGAGTTAACACATGTTGCAAGAAACCATTCAAATACTGACAACAGTTTGGAAATTCATAGTGGTGGCCAGTAAACATAAGGGTATTTCCTTCTTTGCAGTCAAGGCACTAGAACAATTTTGTAATCGAGACACAGTCTCCTCTCAGTTTTTCATCATTATAACAGGTGGGGCTTATATTTTAATCCCTAATATGTCATCATGTCATGTAAACTGGTGTAAAATCACTATTTTTGTAAATTACTTTCAGCAGACAAAAGCATGTTAGAACAGATTTTTATCCCATTCCTTTAGATCTATGGTTCCCTTCCTACCGTCCCCTCACTTCATGCTATTTAGATGAAAAATATGTTGGTCCTAATTTTCTAAATTAGATGTCATCGTCTTTTGTGGGGCGGGGAGAGTGGGGGAGGTGCAGTGACTTGAATTCACAGTTTTCCACCTGCTGGATTAATGCTTTCCCATGCATTACAGGTGCTAAATAGAGTGTTCTTCATTGCAGGCACTAAATTATGCCCACAGAAATGTAGGCTTGGTATGGAAATTATACATAACTAACTAGCTATTTGTGATTATACTTCAGGTCTAAGTACTTCCTGGGTTTTTTTTTTTAGATTATTTAAACCCTAAACCTTTTCTTGGATTGGAACTTAGAATGCAAGGTCATTCCCTGGGGAAAGTCCTTTTATAACACAGTTTTTCTTTAGAAAAAATCCATTTGGCTCTTTTAAGCTGTTTCAGTGAAAAAGAAATGTTCTTCTGGTTTAAAGGATGCAGTGTCAAGTTAAAATGTTGTATATATAATTTTACATATACATTTTTAAAGCAAATGTGTTATTAATAATCTAATAATTTAATTGTAATTTGCTGTTCACTGTTTATACTCTTAGCATATTTGTGACACTTCATTCAGCCTGGGCAATGAAAACAGAATGTTCAGTCTCAGCTTTGGTTTTAGTCCATTTCTAATCAGTTTCATTTTGTTTTTCATTAGCTCTGTTGCATGGATTGCACATGCTTGAGTGGAATGTTCTTAATAGACAACATAAATCTAGAAACCATACTTCTATCTTATCTCTTTTCCATGCCTTTTGTTACAAGTAGCCCTAAAGATAACTATTAGTGAAAGAGATTATAGGGGGAAATATTTTTTTCATCTTTTTTACTTTGTGGTTTTGACAGCATTTTGTGTCTCGTCATTTTCAGTGAGATTGCTCACTCAAGTAAAACTACACATGTAATTTCAAATCAAAGGGGCAATTTTAATCCAAAACAACATGTCAGAAATTTAAACTGGCTGAGACGTGAGAAAAAATTAGATCGGGGATTTTCAGCTTGGGGTCAGGACCCCTCAAGGGGTTGCAAGGTTCTTACATGGGGGGTCATGAGCTGCCAGCCTCCACCCCAAACCCCGCTTCGCCTCCAGCATTTATAATGGTGTTAAATATATTTAAAAGTGTTTTTAATTTATAAAGGGGGGTCGCACTCAGAGGCTTGCTATGTGAAAGGGGTCAGCAGTACAAAAATTTGAGAACCACTGAATTAGATGTTTTGGAAAACAGCAAGAAAAGCTGTACAATCAGAAATGTAGGAGTATCAGGTATGAAAATGTTTTGGGGGCAATCGATCTTCTTAGGCCTGTCTTGTGGTTTTGGAGAAGACTTTGCAGAATTCAGTAACAGAGCCATGCAGGTGCCAGATTTTGCTGGGAAGTGAACACCTGCCAGGCTATTCCAGATAACTCAGCAGCTCATAGGCATTTTCCCAGGCTCCCAGATGAATGGTCTCTAATAGCCGTGGGAGAGGGCTTTCCACTGTTATACACTGTACCACAGGCTCTTCTTGGCAGCCTTGTTGGAAGCTCAAGTCAACTTGGCTGTAATTCCTTTGGAAAACAAGTGTTGCTGGATAGTTTTACAGTATAAACTCAGCGTCTGATATTTCCTCTCAGTGTCCTGGGACTGTGAAATATATCAGGCAGGGCAAATTACCACTCCCTTAAAATGCATTACTCACTGGAGCACATTGTTGCTTAAACTAAACTGCATCCTTGCTAGGACTCCATTTATTCGGTCATGTTTTGGTTTCCAGTGTCTCAGTGAATGTTTTTGGAACTCTGATATGATGACTTAGATGTACAGTTTCAAAATCAGAATATCCACTCCCCTCAATAGAAGTCTCATTTCTGCATTATTTACTGTAAACTGGAAAACATTTTTCCGATTTCTGTGTTGGTAACGTACATGTAGGAGGCTGCAGAATGCACAGGCTCTTCAGATAGGAAGAAGAAGGCATTTCTGTAGTATCTTCATTTCTTGATCTTGTGTAAGAGAATAGTTAACTTGCAGATATTTTTCCTTGGAAGGAGCAGAAAGAACTCTATAGTGTTAGTAGCATTGTAGCGCTGCTGTATTATTAGCTGACATTGGCACAGCTGTAGTTTTGCTAACACAAACTGATGTTACTGGATGGAGCAGTTCAGAAGTCCCAAAGACATTAATGCACTAGCAAGAGGTTTTTGAAAATATTTGTTAAAAATGGAATATAATGTTCTTTTAAAATATATTACACCCCAATGCCTGGCATGCAGATATCCACATCTTAAAACACACACCACAATTAGCAATAACTGGCACCCTTACTAGCATTCTCAGCAAAGAGTGGAAGGACGGATGGGTATGAAGACTGAACTTCTCTCTTACAATTAGTCAGAGTTCTTCCAGTTCTGGGTTGATGCACTCTTGAGAAACAGCGTGGCAAAGTGGCTCAACCATGGCTGATGCTGTTCCTTCTCTTTTATCCACAGGGGTTATGAACACGATAAATGGAGGACTTCAGGGTCTAGAGCTGTCAACAGTAGCTTTTACACATTAGATTCACTTTTAAAAGAAATGTACTGATTGCTAGAATCAAATACACAATATCTACATTGCAATTTCTTTTCATTGCATGATCATACATTTAATACTCAAATATAGATGCAGCTATGAAGAAAACAATGTATTAGGTGGGTTTGATGAACACAAGTTTTAAATCATTGCGTGTAAATATTTTTCACCTCCTAAAAGAAAGAGTGAAGAAAATTATTTCTGAGGTGCAGCAATTGTACTAATTGATGCAAGCAGATACAGACTGTATTCATCATTTAAGTGATAAACTTTGGCTGCTAGAGCTGCTGTACTGACATGATATCCCCTATTAACTGATCAGCAGAACGATATTTAATTGAACTGCCTTTAGAGCCTCATGACAATATAGCTTTCCTGCTGGTAGAAAGGTTCCACAAGGGAAGAATCAATGAAGAGGGGAAATTAAAGAGACATATTTAACAATATCTCAAATTACATTTTGGACATATCCTGTATGACTCTGCCACCAGCAGAAGTCAACTTGAAATCATGCACTAACAAGAGGCAACTGAAGTGAAAATATCATAGAGCTGGGTGGGGTGGGGGTTGTCTTACTCCCAAGAGCAGACATATTGTAAATCAAAGGTCGTTAAGATCAATTTGAATCTCTGCTTAGGTTGTTAGTTGGTCAGATATGATTAAAGACTTACTTCTTACAGGACAGCTGGAAAACTAAACAGATAGACATGTTGATCCCATTCTTAGAAGAATCTCGGGCATGAAGCATTGTGTTTTAGAGTGAGGTGGGAAATGTAAAAGATGATCACCTTTTGTTTGAAGTTTTAATAAAAAAATACGATGAAATTGAAGTACTTGTTCAGTGTTGTGAGGAACATTCAGGCGGAGAGGATTTCCTCATTTAGACATCTATTCTCCTCATTTAGAGACTGGTTTGTAAATTTGTATTTTTACTAGAGATGGTCAAGATTTTTTTAGATGAGAGAATTTTTAATCTGAAAATACCGATTCATCAAAACGGAAACTGTTTGTGGAAATGTGTCAGTTTAGACCAAAGTTTTGTTGGACAGGTTTATCCGGAGTGGGGGGGGGGGGGGAGAATGTGTGTGTGTCAGAGAGGGACCCCTCCTGCACACGAAAAGAGCCAGTACCCCAGTGTTTAGGGCACTCACCTGGAATAAGAGACCCAGGTTCAAGTCCCTACTCTAAATCGGGCAGATTCGGACTGTTGGCAGTCCGGTTGCTCTTGTGTGCTTTTTGTGAAAAATTTCAAGAGGTCTTGTTTCTGATGCAGAACAAAAACAAACTTTGAAACCTTGAAATTTTTCACAAAACAGAATTCTTGTTTTTTTGCCAGCTCTAGTTTTTACAGACATCTCTCTGTTCCACTGTTACTGAGATCACAGTGGAAGGCATTGTACTGTCACAATTACAATTTGTTTATAGAAAGCACAAAGTCTTGTAGTCTTTGATTTGGCTAACCCCACTGACAGTGTGTCAAAAGGATAGTGGGTGCCAAACTGGAAATAGCTAACAACAATTTTCTTTAATTGTGTGCTGTAAATATGCAACTAATAAAGGTGATGGACTGCATCCAAAGTGTTCCTTGTTTTTAAAGGGTGGCTTAACTTGATACATCTTGACTCGATCTCTAAAGGGAGTCAAGTATTCAGTTGTCTTCCTAAGGGAACAAGCTGGCTGATAAATTATTTAGGGATTGATTATGATAAATAAGCATGGTACTGCATGAACGATGGTGTGGTAGAACACCACTGCAGGGGTCATTCCCAGAGGCACTGTGCAAACTAGGAATCTCTGGAGCATGCAGAAGGGAATGAAGCTGCATTGTCATCCTTGTGCTGTGGTCAACATCCGGACCATCTGCTCCTGGTTAGCTCTCCTGGCTGGAATTGTGATGGGGATATGTGGTCCTGCGCCTTCCCTTGCCTTCTTTCTAGAGTCGAGAATGGCAATATTTATTTATAAGCTTTTCTGTGGCACTTGTCACCAAGGTATCTGAGTGCCTTGCAAACAGTAATGAGTTTAACCTTGTCACATCCCTGTGAGGTAGGGAAGAATTATTATCCCTACTTTACAGACTGAACTGAGGCACAGAGAAACTAAGTGACTTGCCCAAGATCCCACAGGAAGTCGATGGCAAAGCAGAGAATAGAATAGAACCCAGTTTTTTTGGAGTTGCAATCCAGTGTACAAGATGATCTTTCTAGCTTTGAGAACCTTTATAGCACAAGGATTCTAAGTGTGGTCAGCCGCTGGGAATGAGGCTCTTTTGCTGAGTTTGATCACAGTTTGATCAACACATGGTATTTATCACTGCAATTAAATATAGCCTGATCTTGAAGGGCGCTGCTTTTCTTGTTGAACTCAATGGGATTGGCAAATGATTAGCATCTTTTAGAATCTGCTCATAGCTGGCAGCTCCATACCAAACTTTTAAAAACGTTACGCAAGCCAAGGTCTTTCTCTAAAAAGCGATTAGTTAAGAACATTTTCAGCTGCTTCCTTGGTTTGTGGGGTCACAATGAACAGTGTCTTAGTCTCCAGAGCTGTTTGTCTGGCACCTTTTGTGGGCAATGAATTAATTGAAATTAATTTCTGTGATTGGATAGCATAACTGATCAATTTTAAAATCCACAGCTTTTTTTTTTTTTTACTCTGCTCTACATTAGTTAGTTTATTCTTGACTCTAAGAAGTTTTTATTAAAACTATTTCTTTTGGAGAGACGCACATCTTGTAAGTGAGAGCTATGCCTTCCTTTCCCCAAACAATCAGGAGATGTGTAGCATACTGTGAGAACAGAATGTCCTTACACTCATTACATCACTCTGTTTAATGTTGCAGGTGGAAATTTTCACATTACAGCCTACTTCATAAAGAGATGGGTCAATCTCCGTTGTGTGGTGGGGAAGCAGTATCGCGGTAAGCAGGCAGTTTCTTATTCCATTCCTTAACATTTAGCACAATTGGGAGAAGGGAGGGGATCATAAACACAGTGTTTCCATTAGAATTTTGATTCAGTTTATTGGTTTCTGTTATTGTTTTGTTGTGGGATTTTTGTTTTTAATCAAAAATATTTCCAAACTGTTGTTTGTGTGTTTCATTTAACTTTAAAGTTGCTTACTGCCTTTTCTAGACTAATCAGCTCGGTCATACCAGATTTTATATTTGTGATGAGGCTCAGCATTTTACTGAGGCTCCACAAGGTGAATCAACCACAGGTTGCATTCCCATGAGTCACATCATTATTGTTTGAATATCTTATGGTATCAACTGTATGGTACAAGCGTATGCAAGCAAAAGCTTTCATTGAGCCCACTGCTGTAAAACCCCTACATAGGTGATGTCATTGGGCTAGAAATTTTTCTTCTTCATGTTTTTCCAAGCCAAGATGCTCTGTAAGGAAGTGATATCAATCCTGTTGCTCCAACAACAATAAAAAGGAACCATAACAATCACTGCCCTTTCAGTTGATCTTTTGAATTTAAAAGAAAAATAAAGTAAATCAACTAAGCGGCCTTAAAATCTTTTAACTGCTTGAATAACAATCTTAGTAATGTCTCTTACATTTTATAGGGTTTTATTTGCTATGTTTATGGACATTTGTTAAGTCTCTTCTGTTTCAAATAACTACTAATTTTGTCTAACTTCATACTGAGTGCAGAGATTAGAGTGTTGATTTTAAGTATTTCAGCAAAGCTGTACATTTTCATGGCTGTTTTGGAATATTAGATTATATTGTAATAATGTCTTTTACATCAAAACTTTATTTGTTTTGGATCTAAGCTTTATTGGAATTTTACATGAAGTATTGTAGTCTAGTGACAGATTTGTTTTGTTAACCAGCAAGAGACTATCTGGCAAAATGTAACAGTTAAAACAACCAAACTAAAATTTATTTGATCTACCAATACTATCAGAAAAAAATTTAAGGCCATGATCCTGTAACGAGCTCCACATGAATAGAACCCTCTGCTCCCACACAGAGGTCGTTGAAAGACAGTGGCCAAATTTGTTGTTGTTTCTTTGTCGTTAATAATAATTTTTATTATTAATAAAAGCTGCTGCCGCACTCTAATAAGTATATTTCCTGAGCTAATAAACCCTTTGGCCTCAACAGTTCTTTTAGTCAGGATACATGTAATACTGCAACCAAAAAGAACACATTGTTTATCATTTAAGTACAATTCTGTATTTTGCAATTGAAACGCATGTTGCATTGGTTCATTTTACCGTCAAAGCTGAAATAACACATTGTCAGAATGCTTAATATCTGAGGCTAGGAGCAACCCTTCTGCGTATGCATCTTATCCTTCCTGTGCAGAAGGTGGGGATTACTGCCCCCACTACCCATCCCAGCACCACTCCTTATTTCCTCTGGAGCCTTTCTGCTTGGAGCTCTGCAGGGCTGAGACCAGAAGAACAGTGGGTCCGACTACAAGCCACCACACCAACCCACAGATCTAGTAGTAATTAATACAGCATTAACTCTTGTAAAATTACCTTAATGGCTCCTGCATAGCAGCCATCGGAGGACTTGGCAAATGGCTGCACAGAGCACGCTGTCAGTGAAACACCACAGTCTTGTGAAGAAGCAGCCATCCATGTGGATAGCTCCATGTTCCTCCCCTGTTTGCTGCCCTTTGATGGAATGTTCTGAGGGAAACTGTGTGGTCAGCCTCCTAGTTTTCCTGCCTATCTTACCTCTTCCCCCTCCTGTAAGACAGGATGTTCTGGCCCATTGTTATAAAAGTCTGACAATTTCACATATAAATCCTAAATAAAAATATGCCATTTTAATGGATGTGGAAATAATCGCAGATTGCTAAAACAGAACACCCTCTCTCTCTCTCTAGTAGTTTTGTCACTAAATGGAGTGATGCCTGATGTACTCTATTCTGATCAGTGGTTCAGAATTGTTATTACTGAATCCTCTTCCCTCTAGTAATCTCAGATGACTACAAAGTTTTGTTGTTATGGGTTAACTCTGGGAACTGTGTTTTTAGGAGTAGGATATGTGAGATCGTAATGGTAAACAGTAATAAATCGTTTAAACACTTTAAAATCCCCTTAGTCATAGTTTGAAAGATGTTTCCATATGTCATGTTATGTCCAATTTTGATGCAATACATTATACTGATGTTATAAACATGACAAAGTTTTTGGGATGAAAAGATGAATCATCAGACTAGCACAAAGGAAATATGCTGAATGACTTGCCAGTCGGGTTCCATGTGATATATTTGTCCTGGGCTCAGGTGGACTAATTTGCAGCCTAGTCTTTTCTCTGGAGAACTGAGCTTACTCTGTCCTATTGATAACTGAATGATTTACCCCCTCACCCACAAAAAAACCACAAGTGAAGGGGGAGGAGAGAGTGGGAAATTGCAAAAAGTGAGGTGGGAGAAAAGAATTATTGTGCATTTTAAAATGTCGACTGCTTTGATTTACAAAATGTAGTACACATATACGTTGCCCTTATAAAAACTGTATTATATACTGAAAGATGCATGTAATCTTTTTGGGGTTTGTTGTTTTACACAGAGCTGCGTGTATTTCCAGACAAATTTGTGGTTTGTGTCACTAGACTTGAATCTAATCCCAGTCTTTGGACAAGCGAAAACGGAGCACTGGTATGTATGGAGGAGTACTAGAATAGTCTGATTTATTGTTCAGTGGTGAGACATGTTTCTGTGTAGACTTAGTCATTCAAATGCTAATCTGATATTTTCTAGGGATGGAAAAGATCATCTAAACAATTGGGCCAAGATGTTCACAATGGGAACCTAAAGTTAGTCTTTTTGTCACCTAAGTGGTCTGATTATCAACTGGGCTGAACACCCAACACCTCCCGCTGAAGCTAGTAGGAACTGCTAGAAGCTCAGCACTTTTGGAAATCAGGCTACTTGTTTAGAAACCTAACTTTAGGTATCCATTTTTGACTATGTGGCCTTGAAACCTTCTCTGTTACCAAATATTAAGATTTATAAGGTCCACCGTATTATTTATTTTGCCTATTTTTTTGGCATCTCTGTTCTATAAGACAACTAATAAGGGTCAGCGTTGGCACTGCTGGAACAAAATATGTTCCCCTAATAAATTTATGGGAAAAAAGGTATTGCTGGGTAGTTCATTACCAGTAAAAATTATTACTTATATATTTCATCTAGAAGGCTCTATCAGGGTCAACAGCTTATGAATTTTATACTGCAGTTAACCACTGGTTGTCTCATGAGTGCTAACATTGACCCAGGTGGCCTGTTTTATAACAGGCTGTTTCTTGTGCACTCATGGTGAATGTCATAAGTACACATTAAGGTCTGTGCATGTATTGTAGGCGTGATTAATGGAAATATTAATTTTAAACATTAAATTTAATTTAAGGCCCTTTGTAACAGGAAAGTTTCTTTCTAACATCAGCTACGAGGGCTTTATATTCTTTATTATCTTGGTCCCAAGATCGATAAACACCACAGGATAAGTAATCCAGCAAAAAGAGATGTTTAGGTTGCTCAAAAGAAAATCTAGTAAACTGCTTTTGAAAATATTTTGTTACCAACCGGAACAAAAAACTATTACTCTCACAACATGTGTTTTAAAAGCCACTCAGACTCCTTAAAGTGGGACTATTTAACATGTATTTTGACAAAACAAACAAACAAACAAACAAAAAAAACCCTGTGATTGGGAAATGAATTATTATATTTTTCTTTTTAAAGTTTCTTGTAAAACTCTCCTTCCAATTTGAGAGAGTTAATTTCTCCAAAAAGCAACAAATAAGAATTCCCCTCCTTAGTTTCCCTTTCATATGATTCCTATTAGAAGAGTCAAGGCAACTGAATAATGTGCTGCTGTCAAGAATATTTTGATTGTTTCACATAAATATTACAGTATTGATTTGAAATTGTGGTAACTTAAAACTTGAATCCGTCAGTACAAATCCCTAATTATTCAAAAAGTGAATTAACATTTTAAGGGCCTGTTCTATGGGGCTATTCATGTGAGTAAAGTTACTCAGGTGCCTAATTCTTTGCAGGATCAGACCTTAAATCAGAGAGCTCTCCCATCAACATAATAAAACCCCCTCCACGGCACCGAATTCACCCATACGGGACCCGGTGTTGAGTGTCTCCTCAGGCACCATGCCTCTGCCCTCAGCACCAACATCACAGTCGGCATTGGTTGAGAAAACCAAGTCGGCACCGATCGCACCAACTAAATTTTTCACTAGGCAGTTTTGGTCAAGGGTTTGGACAACCCCCTTCACCAGGCAGTGCTGTCACCTGATCAGTCCCCATGCTTTTGACACCACCTTCACTCATTTCTCCACATCTGGATGGACATCAATAATAACGGACTAATGGGTGTTAGAGATCATACGATTGGGATATACCATCCCCTTTACCTCCTGATCACCTACCCTGTCCCATTCCCTGTCCCTCTTCAGGGATCCTTCTCATGAGCACCTGATACAAGAAGTCGATCATCTTTTACAACTAGGTGCCATGGAACAAGTACCTTTGCAATATGTGAGGGAGGGGTTCTACTCCCACTTCTTCTTGACACAGAAGAAGAATGGGGGATGGAGACCTAACTTGGATCTCAGGAAACTCAACATGTTCATACACACTCAAAAGTTCAAAATGGTGACACTGGGCATGATACTTCCAGCGCTGCAAAAGGGGGACTGGTTTTCACCCCTCAACCTCCAAGATGCTTATTATCATATTACTATACACCCCGCTCACAGGAAATTCCTGGGTTTCACAGTAGGACACAAACACTTCCAGTACAGAGTACTACCGTTCGGCCTATCCACTGCACCAAGAGTTTTCTCCAAAACTCTAGCAGAAACAGGGAATAATGATTTTCTCTTACCTGGACGATTGCTTTCTCAAAGGCCCAACTCAACAAGAAACATTGGACTCAGTCCAGACGATTATCACACTATTCAGGGATCTAGGATTACAGATAAATGAATGAAAATCCACTCTAATCCCTGTCCAACAACTGGACTTCATCGGGGCACATCTCGATACTGTAGAAGCCAAGGCGTCCCTGCCCCTGAACAGATTCTCAACTCTGACAAGCCTTATCTCAGAGGTAAGAGTCAGCCCCCAAATACCAGCTCATACTGTCCTGCAACTGCTAGGGCACATGGCAGCCACAACATTTGTGGATGGTTCCGTCCTAGCGAACTAGCCTGCTTGGAACAAGTTAAACGTGTTACTAAACAGCAGGAAAGTGACCATGTGGAATACTTACTTTCAAAAATGGAAGAGATTCTCCTCCTGGTGTCAAGTAAAACATTTCGGCCTCCACAGCACCATTAGCGTTGAATACCTACTGGAGCTGAAACGAGTTTAGCATCAAGCTCGATCAAAGTCCATCTTGCTGCCATTACTGCGTTCCATCATGAGATTGATGGGAACTTGATCTTCATGCACCCAATTACTAAACGTTTCCTCACGGGTCTCCAGAACATTTACCCAGAAGTTCGCCAACCTACCCTGGCCTGAGACCTCAATCTGGTGTTGAAATGCGTCATCAGACTGCTGTTCGAATCCTTAGCCATCTGCTCCCTGCTACGTTTATCCATGAAAGTGGCCTTTCTGGTCACCATTACTTCTGCAAGGGGTGCTCATAGCCAATCCCCCCTACACAATATTCCTCAAAGACAAAGTCATGCTACATCCGCACACAAAATTTCTACTAAAAGTAACATCAGCCTTTCATATGAACCAACCAATCCGTCTGTTCTGTTCATTCCCTCTGAAGCACCTGGCATGAGCCACTGTCAGGGCAGGATTGTCCATTGGTCTGACCCAGTATGGCTGTTCTTATGGTCCCAAAAGATGTAGCCTGTAATTGCTATATCTGTCACAGCAAATATATTCGTTAAATCAGTACTTTAAAAATTGAATTATAAAACAGTAGATGAAAAATTATGATAGACACAAACCATCATGGATTCTGCGAAGATTGTGCCACTTGAATCAACTAGAATTCTTGAAGTTGTCTGAAACAGAACAGATATAGGAATATTGCTTTATATTTTTTTATGGACTTGCAAAACTGCTAAAGAAACTAAGTAGTCCCAGGTATAGTTTTCCTATGGCTTGGAAATTGGCGGGTCCATTTTCAGCATGGCAAAGGGTAACAGTTGTGTACCCCAAGGATCCATACAAGGAATGCTGATGTTTAGTATATTAATGATCTGGAGAAGTGGATGAGCAGTGACGTGGCATGATTTGCATATCACACACAATTATTTACCATTGCCAAGACAAGACAAGACCATAGAGACCTAGCAGAGCTGCATAGATGGGCAGTATGATGACAGATTAAATTCATTGTTGCCAAATTCAGCCTAACAATTTGAACTCCTCATACACTTTGTTGGATTCTGTATTAACTGTAACAAAAAAATCCTGGGTGTCCTTATAAATAATTCAGTGTATTCTGTTCAGTAACTTCAGTCATCAAAATGCAATCAAAATGTTAGATGCATACAGAATTAAATAGAAAATACTGAAAATATCATAATGCCAATATATAACTCAATAGCATCCACCCATTGGAGTACGGTATGCAGATTGGGTCATGCAAGCCTCAACAACATATAGCAGAAATAGAAGGGTTCCAGTGGCTGGCAATACAAAAAAATTAGGGATATGAAAAGGCTTCCTCATGATGTGGGATTGAAATAATAGGGACGTATTCCTGCAATCCTTTACCGAGGTGAGCAATCCTTTCTCCTGAGTACTTCATTTGACTTAAATCTAACTACTTGCTTAAGGGCTGTGTATCTGAGAAAAGTTTTGTGGGATCATATAACTCTTTTTCAATACCTAAATAACTTGCATTTTAGTGGAACGCTCAAAGTAAAAAATGACAGCATTCTTGCTGTCCCAAGGGCCTCCAGCAGATAACCAGCAGGATTGTTTTGTAGAGCAAACTATCCTCTTACCTTCAGCAGAAAACTCCATAGCAATTAATAAGAAATACATTCTATATCTTGACTTCAAAATGAACTTTAATAAATATAGTATAAAGAGACTAAATGTCATGGAGGGATTTGGGGCAGTCTCTAATTTCTACAGTTCAGTGCTATCACTTACATTCAGCCCTTATGCAAACACACTGCTGTCAGACTTTTCTTTGCTCATGCCTATCCCTACCCTTCCCCATTCCTTTGTTCACATAGAATAGATGAGTGGTTTTCAAACTGCAGGTCGCAACCCACCCAGTCCTGGGTCGCGGAATGTAAGGCACTGGGTCGCAGCAGCTCTGGTCAGCACTGCTGACAGGGCCGTTAAAAGTCCCATCAGCAGTGCTGCCTGGCTAAGGTAGGCTAATTCTGTTCTGACACTGCGCTACGCCCCAGAAGCGGCCAGCAGCAGGTCCAGCTCCTAGGCGGGGGGGCCACGGTGTTCCGCGTGCTGTCTTCCCTCCCCCCCCCAAGCACCAGCCCCGCACGCCCATTGGCCAGTTCCCAGCCAATGGAAGCTGCGGGGGCGGTGCCTGTGAGCAAGACCTGCGCAGAGCTGCTTGCACGCCTCTGCCTAGGAGCCAGACCTGCTGCTGGCTGCTTCCGGGGCACAGTGTGGTCCGCGGTGCCAGGACAGGCAGGAAGCCTGCCTTAGCACCTCTGCCACGCAACTGACCGGGAGCTGCCTGAGGTAAACCCATGCCCCATTCCCTTGCCCCAGCCCTGAGCCCTCCCCCCCCCCACCCAGGGCCCCTTCCTGCACCCCAAACCCCTCATCTCCAGCCCCAGCCCAGAGCCTACAACCCCAGCCCAGAACCCTGACCCCCTCCCGCTCTCCAACACCCTGCCCCTGCCCAGAGCCTGCTACAACACCCTGAATCCCTCATTCCTGGCCCTATCTCACAGCCCTCACCCCTGCACCCCAACCCTCTGCCCCAGCCCTGAGCCCTTCGCACACACCAAACCCCTCATCCCCAGCTCTGCTGGGTCGCAGGCATCAACAATTTTCTTCAACTGGGTTGCCAGAAAAAAAGTTTGAAAACCACTGAAATAGATAATGGTTATAAACTGATAGAGATTGAGTTTGAGGATGTCTGTTAAATTAGTGAGAGCTCTACTACTTTTCACTTTATTTCTTCCCCAATTTATATAATCTAATCCATACTAAAATAAAATGAAAAAGAATCTGAAAGTAAAAAGTTTGTCCTTGGTAGTAATATTTCCAGAGCTTGATTGTGCCATTATGATACCAGGCTAAGACCTGCTCATACTGCCTGTTTTATATGCCTAGCCTGGATATAAGTGGCAAGATCAAGGATATTACTGTTAACCTTTCTAAGGTCTCCTACGGTCATTTCACATGGTATCATAGTTATATAAACAACGCAGTTCTTTTACCTGTTGGTGTATTGTTTTTCTAAGTTTAAGTCTTATGCTTTTATACTAAAAGTTTATTTTTCCTGGCAAAACCAGATTTTTTTTATAAATGAAACATAGTACTGTAAAAAGAACAAGGAGTACTTCTGGCACCTTAGAGACTAACAAATTTATTTGGGCATAAGCTTTCGTGGGCCACAAGTACTCCTCGTTTTTTTTTTTTTACTGATACAGACTAACATGGCTACCACTGTGGAACACAGTACTGTGTCACTTGTGTTCTTTAATCAATAGTTTGTTCTGTTGTTACCCGGCATATAAATCCAGAGCAAAAGGAGTAACTGTTTGTCTACGTAGAAAAATGAACATAAAGGATATTCATCTGTTTACACTATATGTAGTGGATGCTTCAGTCACTTAGACTTATTGGACAGGTGAGAGTACCCTATTTTCAGCTGACTCAAAGCTACAATACAGGATTGCAATATTTTTTCAGGAACCCATGTAACATTTTGCTGTTAGTCGAGAAGTTAGCGTTTCCCTTGTCTTGAAATATGTAATAAAATAACTAATTTTTTGCTTTTATTTTATAAAAAGTCATTTAGAGGAGAACTTTTACAAAGTCCTTTTGCATACCTTTTGCAGGCAAGAAACTTACAATTGAGGGGAAAATGGCTGAAGGTAGAGGTGTCAGAAAAATACTGCTCTTTTATTAATACAAAAAAATCGGGTTTGGGTATGGTTTAAATCTGCCTTTAATTTCATTAAGAGAAGTTGTCAGATTGCCTGAAAAACAACTGCCTTTTTCTCCTTTCTCTTATCATTGGACACACTCACCATGAAGATACTATCTGTGAATCCACAGTTCTGAGTCGTTTGGCATCAAGATATGAAATCAGGAGTTCAATCAGTTAACACTGATTAGACATTAATTAACATTTTTGCCTTCAAGCAAACATGTAAAATGTGTATCACATGTGTCTTAAAGCACATCAATATCACATTTGTTTTAACTACCTTTTCTTCTGTGGCATTAGGAGTGTCTGTACTTGATCTTTTCTGTGTTCTGAGTTTCAAGTTGTTAAACTAACTATTAGTGCTACAGTATTGTAATTTTGATGTTATATAGTCACTTTATTTTAATTAAGTTTCATAGGGAGTTTTCCTATTTATCGGTTGCCCAGCTCCATGCCACTTTAAGTAACTCCAGAATCAATAAGAATTAGTCTGAAATATACTGCAAGATTTCCTAAACTTGTATTAGAAAAGTTCTGAGTTCCTACTCATTCCATTCTTTGCTAGGGAGCACCAAATTCTGATGATCACACTCTTATTTGTTTTTAAAATCAGGGTTTTTTAGAGTTCTATCTAATATTGAATTAATAATAATATTGAAACTCTTGAAACATGGTGTATGTACTACTTCTTCTATTTGATACCTGTGTGAACTATTCTCATGTCAAAATATTCATCTCCCTTTTGGTGTAAGTAAGAGAGTTTCTGGGACATAAGAAAATGATTATCATGAATAATACCATAAATGGGCTATTTTCTACTGAATAGCCATGACAGAATAGCTTATAGATTACTTTTTTTAAGTGACCAGTGTGTTTAAGTGGCTCAGATTTTGGTACCCAGCTTGGGATATCTTAAAGGGCATGGTTTTCAGAGGCAGGCATTCAGCAGCCCTGAAAACAAGCCCCATTTGGAGTGGCCAGTGTTGCTGACTCTCACAATTTTATTGTGAGTCTCACCACATTTCATATTTTTCATAAAGCACCATCCCTTGAACTCAACTGATTCTGGGAGAACCTCACTTTCTTTCAAAAGGAAAGTAAATATATGGCCTTCATGGTCCTGGAAAAATGCTCAAAAATGTGTCCCAAATGCACCTTAAGGGCTCAGAAAGCAGAAGGCAAATAAAAAACCTAATTTTTATTTTTTGTAAATATCATGATTTTTAAGCCAGTCTCCCGGTTTCTAGGGACCTGACTCCTGATTTTTGAGCACACAGGGTTGGCAATACTTGGTTTCTCAAGTTAGGCATCCAAATTCACCAGTCATTTTTTGAAAATGTGAGTCTTATGTTTCTGAAAAGAGCTTTACTGGGATGGGCCTAACCTTGCCCTAGATAGTACAAAACGACATAGGAAGTTTGGCAAGTTAAGTATTCAGTTATGGAGACTTTAAACATCAAATGAGGGTGGATTTTGATACTTGGTAGTGAAGACCTCTCAGATGGCTTCCAGGAGTTTTGCATAGCTTCCTGTGTCATGCATCATACAGGTCAATAGACCTACCTACCCCCAGAAGTAAAAGTGTCCAAGCTTAACAGCAACAATTTTTTGAGTTCATCAGATTGTTCATCCAATTTCAGTCTGGCCAAAAGGTTGTATTATCAAATCCCTCAGCATTTACTAAACATTTGCAATCCAAACTTGGAAACAGTTCCCATTGGCAAGAGTTAGGGGATGTGATCCTTTTAGAATGTTTAGCAGCACATCAGTGGCCTGGAGATTTAGGACCATCCAGACTTTTTAAAACTTGGCATAAAACAAAATTGTGTAACTACAGCCAAGGAATGTTGTAGTTTCAAATTAGCCAGCAAGTAGGTAGAATGTTAATCTTTTGATACTTGAAAGCCCTCGAGATTTGGTGTCCAGTGAAACCTTCCTGTCTGTTACTTGTCTTTCAGGGAAGAAAGCTTATGTGCACCTGCTTAGCGTATGCTGGACTCTCACAAATAGAATCCAGGGCACAAGAGCGTCCCTATACTGGGGGGAATGGAATATGGAGACATGAAAATGATACATTTTGTGAGGGGCTCTTTCGGGGTAGGGAGAAAAGAACAGGGCAGTGTCCCACACTTTCTTCATGAATAGGGTGTTCAGTTACCATAACCTGTAGATCTTGGGATCAGCCAGAGGCTAGGGCCATCATGCAGTCAGAGGCCACAAACCTGTTGAGGCTCTTCAAATGGCTGGGAGCTGCCTGTTTTGAGCTACAGTTCTACACTGTAGGACTTTCAATCTCCTGATAAGTCAAGCTTGGACCATCTTTGACAGCTTATACTTGGTCTGGGACGTTCTCCATCTGGCATGTAGGGATGGTCTGTCACTCACCCTTCTGTCCCTTGACTAGGAGGAGGCATTTGACAGAGTGAATCATAGGTGCTGTCGAGGCATTCAGCTTCAGTCTTTGTTTTGTGGGGTTCCTCCAGGTGCTATGTGCCTCTGCAGTTTCTGGTCAAACTCAAATGGGCCCTGACCGAACCTGTCATCTTTGATCAAGGAGTTTGTCACTGTCCTCCTGGTCTGGTCTTTGTCATTAAGCCCTTCCTCTGTCTCCTCCATCAGGGGTTGGTGCTCCAGGAGCTAGACTTGCAACTCCTGCCACCATACTAGGACATTTGTGATATCTGGTGTGAGTGGAGACTTGCCAAACCATCTCTTCGGCAGCCTCCTCATCCAAGTCAGCTGGGTCAAGAGCTCTGGCTAGATGATTGGAACTGGGTGTCAGGTAAGCTCGGTCTCACCTGTGCTCTGTGCCATCCAGTAAGGCGTGGGTTTGCTGCTCTATCTTGGCATCTGTGTCTCTACTACCGAGTTGTCCCTGCTGGTTAACTGAACCGATTTGGAGGCCCATGTGTCTGACCAGCTGAAGACATGGACAGGGTTTTCCCAGAGCCTTTCCCATTTATGGAAGTCCCTGGTCATCGAACAGTTGGTTCTCTCCATGCTCTGACCCCCATCCCTCATTGCCCTGTCCAGTTTCCAGAGAATGGTCCTGGAGATCTTCTGTCCAGGGAAACAATGGGCCTCCCTAAAAGAGGACAGTCAGGATCTGTGTCAGTGTTCTGTGTCAGCAGCTTCAATATGACTAGCAGCTCTTTTACATCAGCCTGAAAAATCTCCCCAAAGACCTGTCTGAGTAGCCAGTCTTTTATTAGGATCTCCTAAGGACCTGAAAGCATTTCTGTGATGTCTGTAGTGGTTGTTGGAGAGAAGACCTTCTCCTAGAACTCCTGCTGCATAATCCCCATCCTTCTTCATAGGTGGTGGAGACCCCTTCAATGTGCTGGCTGATATCACCAGAATCAGAGACCTCCTGGACCATGGCTGGTGGGTCTGGGTGGACTTCAGGGTGCTCACCCAGCGCATGGGGTTGACAACTCCTTGTCACCCCCTCTGTGTGCTCCAGGAGGTGAAGGCCACTCTACTCTCCAACTCTCTTGCATATCTTAAGCGGGTCTTGCAGGAGGTGCGCCCTGCCTTCCTGGCCCTTCAGAGCATGATGCCAGGACCCCTCCAGGACCCTGGCCCTGTGAATGCCTTCAGCTACCTCCAGCACACTGTCTAGTATCCAGCCAGTTTGCATCCAAGTTGCACTCAGGGAACTCATCTGTGCACTCATGTTGCACACTGTGCATTTCCTCACTGTTGTTTCTTGCCTTGATAGCAAACAGCAGGACATCCTTCTACCTAGCGAGGGGAACTGATGCAGGAGGCTGATGAGGCGGGGGGACCCTGCCTACCTGAACACAGATGGGCCAGTGGGCCAGCCTCTATTCAACTCTGGTCCCACAGCTCACTAGGGACATTAGTTGGTGGCTCTTGCATGAGATTATGAGCATGGGCTTGGATACATCCAACACCTGCCCTTCTGCAACAAGAGGGAGACTATGGCGCATGCCTACCTAGGTGCCAGGTTGCAGCCCCATTTCCACCTTCTCTAGAATCCCCTGCTGAGGTTCTGGTTGCACTTCTCCCCCACTTCTGTTCCTATACACGTGCCCATCAAGGCCTCCGCAAAGTTGCAGGACCCCCTCATCAGCCTCCTCCTGGAACTGGCCAAACTGGCCATCAGTCCAGGAGGAGGCATCTTGACAGGGAGGTTCTCTGTGCCTGTGGGCGTACTTCCATGTCTTGGTTATCTTGTGGATCCATGCAGAGTTCCTTTGGGTGGCATCCACCTACTCCTTGGACTCCTTTGCGGAGTCTTGAGCTCTGGGAGTCTCTGCTCAGTGCCCCCTGCCGGTTCCCTCATTTTGAACCTTTGACTTGGACACCCATTCCTGTTTTATCATTTGTTGTCCCCTGGAATCACTTGTTTTGTTGGGATCTGTGGCCCCTTCCTCTATTGAGGTGGGGATGGAGATTTTTGTCCTAGGTGGTCTTTGGCACACCTTCACAGAATTCAGATAGGCTGCAGTTATATGCTGTTGACTGTGTATCTATGGTTAGGACCTCTCTAGGGAGGGTTTCTGTGGTTAGAGTCCTCCAGAGGTGGAGACTAGAGCATAGTTCTCCAGTCCACACATGGCCAAAAGCTCGGCGCTATGGCTAGAGTGACTCTGGACAGTGCTCTAGCCATCTCTCCATGGTCATATGGGCCTGGGAGCAGTAATCAGTGAAGAGCAGCCAGAGCCAGAGACTTTGGGACAGTATCATAGGAACAACACCAGAGCCTCTTAGATATCGCTATCCAACAGGGTTAGTGAGACTCGAGTCAGCTGACCCGTATCAGGAAACCCTGTGCTTTGAGCATTTATACTGCAATATAACCCTCGGTTAAGGATTTTCTGACCCATACTTGAACCTAAGGCTCTGGCATCCTCACTGCAGTGCACAGACCCAAGTCAAAGTAACAAATATCCCAGAATGCCTAGCGCCCGCTCCCGCATGTCAACACTCTAGCCCTACAAATGAGTTGCGCTATGGGGAAATTCTACAGTCCACCCTGTTTCCTAAATGTGATGGTGCTTTTGATGGGACCCGGGTGCCCATAAGGAGCACGAGTACATAGACTGCCTAATTTGCTCCTTTGGTGGCTGTGTCGGTAGAATGACTGCAGTTTGAGAAGGCTTTTTACTGAACTACTGAGAATTGGGCTCTCCATCTCTAAGGGTACGTCTACACTTACCTCCGGGTCGGGCGGCAGGCAATCGATGTTCTGGGATCGATCCCGGAAGTGCTCGCCGTCGACGCCGGTACTCCAGCTTGGCGAGAGGAGTACGCGGCATCGACGGGGGAGCCTCCCTTCCGCGTCTGGACCCGCGGTAAGTTCAGACTAAGGTACTTCGAATTCAGCAACGTTATTAACGTAGCTGAATTTGCATACTTTAGTTCAAAGTGGGGGGGTTAGTGTGGACCAGGCCTAAGGCTGCATCACATCGGCAGGAAAATGCTCATGTCCTGAGGATAATTAGCACATCAGCCTCCAGGGCTGTTAAACTATTAACATGAAACTTTGCAATTCTTAATTTTTAAAATGGGACGTTCAGTGAAGGTGTTCTTGTTGGTTTGATTGATTTGATTTGATTTTTGTCTGTTTGTTTTGAAGTTTGACATAAAACATAGGTTCCAGAGGAAAAGCACACACACGCACCAGCCTGGCTGCCGCCGGCTGCTGGGCGATGAATTGCATCCCCAGGGATTGGAGTGCAGTGTGCTCCAACACTCCCTGGAATCCCTTATCACTGGCCCTGCTGCACCTTGGGAAGCAAGGATAAGGGATCCCTGGGAGGCTGTGGGGAAGTTTGGGGGCTGTCTACCTCTCACCGCCCTCACAGTGCACACTGCCTGGGTGCCCCTGCACAAGCAACCCTAGGGAGGGTGGGTCCAGGAGCAAGAGTCAGAGAGCAGAGCAGGACCAGGCACCTGCCCTGCAGGGAAGGGGAACATGTCCAGGGGAGGGATGACCCCCAACATCCCGGCAGCCAGGAGCCACCTGTCTCTCACCTGTCAGCTTTGCTCCCTGCTCCGGGCAAGCTCTGCACAGCAGCAAGGGGGAACCAAAGCTGCCGCTGCAGGAGCTGCAGGGAGGTTTTGGGGCTGGGTCCCTCTCCCCGCCCTGACAGTGCACGCTGCCCGGGTGTCCCGGCATACGCAGCCCAAGGGAGGTGGAGGGGGAAGAGAGTAGAGTGGGGACCAAGCAGCTGCCCTGCAGGGACGGGGAGCAGCCAGGGTGTTGTGGGGTCATCCCTCCCCCAGCCGTGCTGAGCTGGAGCTGTGCCACTCCCCATCCCCGCTGGGCAGCCGTTTGGTCCTGGCTCTGCTCTCTGGCTTCCCCGGCCTTCTTGGGGCAGCATGTGCAAGGATACCTGGGCAGTGTGCACCAAACTCTGGCTGTGCTCGTCTGACCAGGAAGCAGCTCTCTTTGCGAAAAGCTTCTTCTGATCCATCTCCACTGAAAACCCGGCAGGCTGATCTGAGCTGCTGCCCTTTGTAAAGGGGGATGGGGTGTCTGTTTGCAATAGAGTGCCATAGACTGCACCACAGATGGTTGGCATAGAGAGGACTAAGGAAGTTGCCCCGAGGATTTCTTGAACCCAAGTCATGCTGGGGCTGCATGCACACAGGAAAGCAATAGGACTCAGCCCCTAGGTCCCAACTTAGTCCAACCTAGCCCAGGCCCACATGCCCGGGTCTAACTGATCACCATATTTGGGGTCAGGAAGGAATTTTCTCCCAGGTCAAATTGGCTGAGACCTGGGGTTTAAATTAGTGTAAATGGTGAATTCTCTGTAACTTGAAGGCTTTAAGCCATGATTTGAGGACTTCATTGACTCAACCAGAGGTTAGGGATCTATTACAGGAGTGGGGCAGGTGAGGTTCTGTGGCCTGTAATGCACAGGAGGTCAGACTAGATAATCACGATGGTCCCTTCTGACCTTAAAGCAGGGGTGGGCAAACTTTTTGGCCCGAGGGCCACATCGAGGTAGCACAACTGTATGGAGGACCAGGTAGGGAAGGCTGTGCCCCTGCCCCCTATCCGACCCCTCCCACTTCCCACCCCCTGACTGCCCCCCTCAGAATCCCAGACCCATCCAACCCCCCCTGCTCCCTGTCCCCTGACTGCCCCGACCCCCATCCACACACACCCCGACAGCCCCCCGGGACTCCCACCCCCTATCCAACTGCCCTCTGCTCCTCGTCCCCTGACCACCCCCTCCCGGGACCCCTGCCCTTAACTGCCCCCCGGGATCCCATCCCCTTATCCAACCCCCCCTGCTCCCTGTCCCCTGACTGCCCTCCCGACCCCTATCCACATCCCTGCCCCCTGACAGGCCCTCCGGGACTTCCACTCCCAACCCTCCCTATTCCCCATCCCCTGACCGCCTCCCCAGAACCTCCACCCATCCAACTGCCCCCTCCTCCCTGACTGGTCCCCAGGACCCCCGCTCCCTTACCCAACCCCGCCACTCCCCACCCCTTTACCAGCAGCAGGAGCTCGCGGCCATGACACCCGGCCAGAGCCACCTGCGCTCCCCACGCTGCCCAGCAGGAGCGGTGGGCCAGAGCACAGCCTGTGCGGCAGCATGGCTGCAGGGGAGGCGGGACAGCGGGGGAGAGGCCGGGGACTAGGCTCCCCCGCTGGGAGTTCAGGGGCCGGGCAGGACTGTCCTGTGGGCTGGATGTGGCCCACGGGCCATAGTTTGCCCATGTCTGCCTTAAAGTCTATTAATCTATCTAGGAATACAGGTTCAGACCCTCCAACCCTGCAGGGGCCTGGGACCGTAGGTTCGAGCCCAATGTTAACACAATTGGTGTGTGGCCACAAGGTGGTTTAGGCTCAAGCTACATTGTTGTGTAGACTTATCCTTAGTTACCAAGTAAGGCTCTGTCACACCAATGCATGTTCACCAAATATGCAAATTAAGGCAACAATTTCATTTGCATCAATTCCAGCTTTGGGGATTTTCATCCTTAGCAGTGAAGAGGCCTTGGCCTTTATACCTCCCTTTTGGCTCTCTTCATCCTGCTCCAACTTCTTGGCAGTGCAGCTCTAGAGAACCTGTACTGCTAGGAGCTGCCCTGCTTGCAACAAGCTATGGAATCCATGGGGATGGAAGAGGAGGAGAAGGAGAAGAATGAATTTCCACAGTATTGAGGAGCTGATCTGGGCCCAAATGTAAAGTTAAAGAACTTTATCTTTCTTCACCGCTTCCTTTCTGCTCCTGCAGTGCAAAGGCACATACAGAAGGGGTGAGGAGAAGGGAAAAGCATTCTCTCCAATAAATGTTAATGTCCAAGGTACTAATTATATCCAGGTTAGTTCCCTCTTTTAATAGAGATGGCAGCTGATCCCGTCAGATTGTAGATTTTGTCAGACCTGATTAGCCAAATCAAGGGTACTTTCTCCCACATTCGCATGGAAGGGATCCAACTCACGTGGAGCCAAATAAGTCTTGTTTGAATACCTTTATATGAATTAGGTTGGCCCTCAAAGAAAGCCATGTTTTTACAATTTTAGCACTTCATTAAACCACAAGGAATAACTATTTCTACTAGTTTCTTAGTTTAGTTTATCTAGCTGGGTTGTATTCTGTCTTTCTTTTACTGTTTACCTCATCACCACCCCCATTTATTGTCCATCCTAGAGGAGCATCATTTCAAAAGGAGAGAGCTCTGTAAATCTAAACAAAATTACGTGCAGCATCTTTCTCTGTTCTTGCCTTATGAGAGTATTCTGGCTTGGCCTGCTCGTCAAGTGACAGCTTGATAGAGAATACACCTCTACCCCGATATAACGCTGTCCTCGGGAGCCAAAAAATCTTACCACGTTATAGGTGAAACCGCATTATATTGAACTTGCTTTGATCCGCCAGAGTGCGTAGCCCCGCCCCCCTGGAGCACTGCTTTACTGAGTTATATTCGAATTCGGGTTATATCGGGTCGCGTTTTATCGGGGTAGAGGTGGATTAAGAGAAAATACAAGACAGTAAGTCCAAAACTACAATTTCAGGGGAGTGGCTGGAAAGGAATGCAAATGACACCTGTACTCAGCAATAGAGATACAGGGCCAAATTCTTCTCTCAGTTACACCAGAATAAATCAAGTTATGGTCATGAACTTAGTCTCAAGTGACCTGTGTTTAATTCCAGGCTCTATCATAGGCTCACCCCTTGTGTGACAATGTAGTTCCATATCTGTATTATGTGGATAACAGTACTTTCTTACTCTCAACTTTTGTCAGTCCTTTCTGTTTAGGTTGTAGGATCTGCAGGGCAGATGTTAAATATCAGAGGGGTAGCCATGTTAGTCTGAATCTGTAAAAAGCAACAGAGAATCCTGTGGCACCTTTAAGACTAACAGAAGTATTGGCGCATAAGCTTTCGTGGGTGAATGCCCACTTTATCAGACGCAAGACTGATAAAGTGGGCATTCACCCACGAAAGCTTATGCTCCAATACTTCTTTTAGTCTTAAAGGTGCCACAGGACCTTCTGTTGCTTCTTAGGGCAGGTGTTGTCTCTGATAGAGCCTAGTATAATGGAGCCCTGAGCTCTCATTTTGGACTGCTTGGCACTACTCTAATACAAATAATAATGATTAACTGACTTCAGAGATATTTTCTATTAAGTTTGTCACTTGATGAGCAGGTCAAGACAAACGGATAAAAATCTCTAAGTGCAGTTCAAAAACAATAAGTTTCCTCCACTAGAGATAGAATGTAATACATTGTTTTATTGTAACGTAACCAGGCTGAACATAGAAACAGGCTGAGACAAGCTAGAAAGAGACTGAAACCAAACCAGGGAAGTGGGGAAAAGTTGTTCACTCAGGAAACAAACCTTCCTTTCAGTGCAACATCCCTAATCTTTGACGCAAGAAAGTTCAATGTCTGTATGAGCTGTATTGTCAGGTCTATTTCCTAAGTGCCCAACCCTTTCTATCTTCTTTGGGATAATTAGCTGTAGGGATGTTTTCACAAGTGTGGCTCCATAAATAGTTCCTTTAGCAAACCAATGTTAAATGTCTGTAAACTAGACTTCTGTAATTCGTTGTGGATGACAATCACTTAGCTTCCTTGCCTTTGCAAGCTGTTTCGCTCTAAATTAGTGTTACACGGAAAAGAATTGATGGTTAGACAATCGGAAGTGGAATTTAATAATCCTTGAAGCCCGCATGATGCACGCCTAATAGTTTTGCCTCTGTGCAAAAGTCTTAATTAAATAGAGTTGCGTATTGCCTGCTGAAGTGAAGTGGTAGAAGCCATGTATGTGGCTAAGGGTAGAATACATGTACATAATACTAACTTCAGAGAACTCTGCTTGTAAGTAGTAATGTTTCTTTCTCTGTGAGCCTGATTTCTGAAGGCTCTCACATGCCGAGATTTAGTGACAAAAAGGAGTGAGCTGACCCTAGAATTTTAAGAACACAAGATTTCTAATGGGTCTTGACAGTTCAAGGGCTAAAGAAGCATTTTAATCTTTTGTGCCCACCCAGTCTCCATACAAATGTAAATATCTTTCTTTAACAATTTGCCAAGAAATCTGGTTTTAATTTGTTAGCAGCAACCCCCATTTCCCGCAGCTTTTTCAGAGTCCTGTCACAAGTTTGGCGGCACTTTGACGTTTTTCTCTGTCACTGTGTCATTGTTTATATGATGTCTGCTTCTTCTGTCCTCCTTTTTATGCCTGGAATATTTTTCTTTAATTATTTCACTGGCTAAAAGGAATTTGGGATTACTAGACAGGATGAGAGTAGATTAGCCTTTTTTCTTTCCTCAACAAGCCTTGAAGTTCCCATAGGAAATAAATAGTATTCCCAAAACATACAGCGGCTTTTATTTTTTTAAATTAACTAAAATGATTAGGCCTAATAGAGAACATAAAGGAAATATCACCAATAATAGTTGAGTGTCTTATTGGTATATGTAGTGTCCACTATTGTTATTTATAACCTTTTTTGCCTTCTATTGTGGACTTATTCCAGCCTTAGGGAGTTTACTTTAGTCCTAATAGCAAAAGGCTCTCTAGTTCCCACAGAGTCATTCAGAGACTGACTCATACTCCTTATGTTAATTGTTCAGCTCTCAAAATACAGCACTTACAGGGTGTGGCTCCAAGGGGAACATCCACTGTACTTATAGGGCATGTTCAGAAGTGTTTCACATATAAATCATTTTGTTTTTTATTTTTGATGCCTTAACCCTTTTCTGTCACGGTTTATGGGAGAAGCATTTAAAAACAAAATAGAAAGGTCTCAGATAGTATAATAATCTATCAGGAGTTCACCTCTGTACTATGAATTTCAAGCCAGGCTCAGGTCACAAGCGAAATGATATTTGTTGTCTCAGTGTTTGTCTGGGACCTTTTATCCTCATTCCAAAACCACCACACAGTCCAGGCAAGTATCATTCTCTGTATAGGATAGAGCTGAGGTTCGTTGGCTGACATATTGAGTAAGGGCAGCACCTGTCTACAGTCTTCCTTGGTCTACTTTGTACTCTCAGGTTTCTAAGTGCTACTTTTCACCAACTACTTACTGTTCCCCTTTCCCACGCCTCCACTCCCCACCAAAAAAGCACCTAATGGACAAGTGGTCACATCTCAATTGGCCCCCTTTTTGGCAATCTCAGCAGAGTGAATGAGATTTCACGCTGTGCTACCTCTACGGCCTTAGAGTTAATCCCTCCAGGGGAGAGTGGAAGCTTATTGGTGGGGCAGCACAGGGGAAAAACTGCTGCTATCCAGGCTCTAATTGTTCTTTGGCTAAATAGGACTTTACTCTCCAGGACTGTCATCCAGTAATTATTGGGTGAGGTTCGTTGGGTTGTGTAGTGCAGGAGGTCAGACTAGATGACTGTAAATGTCATTCCTTGCCATAAAATCTACGCGAAATTCACTGTAAAATTGAAAAATAAAAACCAAACCAGCTCGCCCTCACACGCACCCCCTTACAGAGCTCCCCTCCCTGATAATGCACAACCTTATGGGAACGCATTACATCAAATGGGGGGAAAGAGTTGGGGCAGGTATTTCTAATTCATGTTAAAATAATTTGGGTTAGATTTTGAGATTGAAATTATGTATGCATTTGCCTGTGCTTACTTTGTGTGTGCATTACTACAAACGTGCATGGAGAGTAGGTGCACATGTCTGGCTCCAGGTGCACGCACAACTGTTCATAGAATTTACATCTGAAAATCAAGCTCATAACATCTGCACTTTTTTTTTTAACTAACTACCCAAATGGCCAGATTTCTTCCCCCACCCTTCCTCTCCTCTCCACTCACAAAACAGGAAACAGTTTCCACTGAGTCATTTCACTAGGGAGAGAGGTGAGGTTTGGCCCCCTCCCAAAGAACAAACAGGGCTAGACCCCCAGAGCCGTCAGGTTCCCAAGTTATGTCACAGGCACTGGTCATGTACGCATTCGCTTTGTGCCTCCACAGTCCCTCTTGGCTTTCCTTGGCTCCTGCTGGCTGCCTAGCAGCATAACTGCCCCTTCTAGGCCCACAGTGCAGTGCAGGCGGCAAAGTAAGACCGCAGTCTCCCCATCTGCAGAGGCTGGCCCCAGCGGAGTTCTTTAACTAGATTGGACAGGAACGATTCTGCAAGAGAGACAATTCCCACCCACCCCACTGCCATTTCTCTTCTTCCCCGCCACATTACTCTGCCAAGTTCTTATCCCTTCTGTACACAGCCTCCAAAGATTACACTGATGTAAAGTGTCCGGGAGTTAGCAGTAAGGTCAGCAAACAGCCTAACTCTCTGTAAAATTGGTTCATTGTGAAAGGAAATGCTCACAGCTTGAGGAGAAGAGCATTTCCCTTTCTTTCCCCCCATCTCCAAATTACATAAAACCATGGTACTGCTGTTAGTTGAGACCAGAAAGAATCCCCCTGTGGCCTCAGAGTGGCCAACCACGTCAAGCCCTGATCATCAAAATGTTAGTATTAAAAGTTTTAACCCTTGCCTTCTTAAATTGAGTAAGTAATACTCTGCATATTTTTAGTAAATATGGAAAATTATGGGAATTCTTCAGAGAATAAGGGTATAGACCACTGCGCCACTCAGTCTCTTCAGAAAAAAACTGACAAATACACTGTCTGCAACAGAGATTCCTGGCATTTGTCACAGTTTGAGCCACAAAGATGTCAGATATTTGCCAATGGTTTCCTCAGATGGTTTGGAATCTACATCCTTTACATTACATTCTTGTTTGTTTGTGGTATATCTTAACGTGCAAAATATGTGTAGTGGGAGCCTGAGAGGGGAGTAAACTGACTAAGGTGTCCCAAATATTATAAAATTTAAAATAATTTTATTCTGAGCTGCTTCTCTAGGCTGTTCAGATTAAAAATAATAAAGAACATCTGTAAGTCATGGCATTAGCAGCAGAGTTTTATTTTCTGTAATAGAAGCTTAATGGCTCACATTTTAAACCTGTGTTTTCTTTTGGAGCAGAAAGAAAAGCTTTCTAGTGGGACCTCTGAATATTTTGCTGAATCTACTGAAAACGAAAAGTGTAACATTCCTCCGACTCGACAGATAAAGCAAGACATCTTGCAAAAGCTGTACGTCTATCTCTTTTTTTTTTTTTCCTATTTGTAAGATGTTAAATATATGATTTGACAATGAGTAATGCAGTCTGGCGTACATAGTGAAATGTCAAGTAATGTGCACCCTTTTCTGTATATATAGGATTACTATAGGCTAGTAAACATAGACAGGCAACTGACTATGAATAAGCATATAAAAACACCCATTCTCATTTTATAGAATACCAGATCTGGCCATTACAACCCACTTATATCCCTCGTAGCAACAGGCAGAACCAACATGCTTCCTCTAAAGAAAATTTGAGCCGAAACAAATACATGTGATGTTTGAATCTGGTGAAAAACATTTTTTAATAAGATTCACCTCCTCCCCTTCTGTGTGTGAGTCTGCAATATACAGATGGGGAAGAGGGTCCTGGTAAATGTTTATTTAAGCCCGCTTTGTGCTCCCCCAATCCTGGGCCAGCTGTGTGTCAGACTGTCCCCGGTGCAAGTTAGAGAAGCCAATGGCCCTAAAGGATTATTACAGCATCTGGGGATCAATGGATTGCAGTGAGTGCTGACAATACCCTCTTTATCCCTAGTCACATCCCATGTGCTGGCTACAGACAGGGGATTAGGATGGGAGCCACTTTGGTGGCTCTACATCACTGGAAGGTTCCCCATTTCTGAATTGCTTCTCCCACGGCAGGATATACTGGCTTTCGAGCTGGTTTGCATCAGCAGAAAGCAGTTTCAGCAAGGGAGAAGCTGTGCTGAGATCTTAGACTTTAAATCCTACATCATGCAGCTTCTGTACTTCTGCATCATGTTAATCTTCCAGCCTATGTGGCGTTTAGATTTGTGTGTAACATGTGCAGCTGAACAGTGTTTATGTACTGACACTCCAATCAAGTCTCTTGTAATTCCATTTTCCTTTAATACTTTTTGGAATATCATCCACTTATCTTGCCTAAGTCCTTCTCCAGATGAACAGGCTTGATATCAGCTGGGTAGTGGTTAAATTTTAGTAATACTTTGAAATGTACCAGGAAAAATTCCAGAGAAATGTCCTAAATTAGATTAGAAGCTAACTCTCCCTCTTTCTCTGTATGTTGTGCATACGTATATATGTATGTGGTTTGAAGCCATATAGGCACATTTTGAAGCACTTCTTTATCTAGCCAGTTTGGGAAGGAATTCAAAATACTTATGCAGTATTGACCCCTAACATCTGTAATGAATCTAGTTCTGCCTGTTGGAATACAATTTGAACTCCTTCAGCTTAGTCATTAATAATTAGGATTCCCCTAATGCAGTGGAAAATCAGATGGCTAGTGCTTGATACTATCCACACTAGACAAACGTTATTGTCAAGATGATATACAGGCCATCTTTTTCCAAATTCAGAATGGGGTTGCCCTCGTCATCTTTCAGAATTTGTAAAAAGGGCTGTAAAAATCAGTAACAATTCTTTATTATTAAAACCAAAATATCTTTTTATTACAGTGTGAAAAGGACAGAAACAAGGAACAGTAACATGAGCAAACCTCAAACCAGCAAGGACACAATGCAAGTGTATCTTGGCTCAGGGGACTCGGCGATAGGGAGCAGGAAGAAGGAACATCAAGCTCCTTCCGATCCTCAGTCTGAAGTAAAATGTAGGAGTACAGGACACCCAAAGGATTGCATAAATACAGCTGAGAGCAACTCAGAGCTTCCTGCCTTAGAACTGGAAAATCATGTTAATCAGAGACAGCCAGATGATGCTAGCAGCCAGCAAAAACTTCACTCTGCAGAATGGTTAAAGATGAGACTTCTAAGCAGTAACCCTCCATGTAGCTGTGAGTCAGCACTGCCAGATCCAAAAGAAAGTCAAAGAGTGACTAAAACACAGAATCAACAAAAGAGTTGTGGTTCAGGGGAAGAGTTAGACCATTGCAAGAAAGTATCTTCTGAACAAGGTCACTTAATCCCCAGAGACGTAGAAAGGAAAAAGAGCAACTCTGATTGTTTAGAACCATCTTCGGAGGAGAAGTCCCTACTGAATCCCAAGTTATTTTCTAAGCAAGACTTGGCAAAAGCCATGTCTGATGAAGAGTCACTTACTTTAGGAAAAATTCCCCCAAGACCTGTTTTCATAAAAAATAATATACCAGTAATACAGACAAACCAAAATGAGCCAGCCACAACCACTGAAGAATTATCCCTAATGCCGCTATCCTCTTATTTAAAATTTAACTTCAAGCCTTCAGAGAAACTTATCCAAAAAAGAAAGAAAGAGGGAGAAGATGGGCCCAGAAAGTTAAAACTACGGAGACTTAAGAAGTAATGATGTATTAAATTTTACCAAGGTGAAATCAGTTATGCAACCAAACCTGTATTCAATAGACAGACATATTTGGTGAGTTTTTAGGAAGCAGTTCAGAATAAAAAGAAGTGATCAAAATACTGAATGTTAAACGTAGTGTCTATGTTGCTAAACTTTCTAATGATGAAACTGATTCATTAAATGACTTAATCCTTTGGAAGTTTAACAAAAGCACACTTGATTTTACCCTGTCAACATTAAGATATTTAAATATTTAGCAAAACAAGGATGTAGTATTAGACAATGAATGAATATTCCATACATAAAATGTTAATGTTTAAAGCTAGACATTCTATAGGGATGTGTTTTGATACTACTAATAAATCAGCATCTGGAGATCTGATGACAAAAAATGCTAAAGTAACTTCCACTATTGTCAGCTAACTGGTACAGACAGATTCTCCATTTTTCTGCAGACTACTAAACTCAACATTTTATTTATTGGTAAAAGCTCATCATTTAGGCTTTCATGGGGGGAAATACTTGATTAGTTCATCTGATCTTTGGAACCTTCTAAAGCAAATAAATACTAATGAAAAAGTACAGTATAGTGCACTTAGCCTAGTATAGTGCTCTCATCTAAAATATTTTCAAGTAACACTTTAGCCAGATTAAAAACTGATACGTGCAACAGTCATTTAGGGCTGGATTTTCCAGCAGGGACTCAACATAAATGCACACACTTTTCTAGCGCTAGCTATGCACACAGGTGGTAGAATTTTCACATACATACCTCATTGAGAGAAATGAAGTTTGTATGTGCAAAGCCCATCACCTTCATGTGCAGGAGAAAATGCATGCACACACATTAAAAATCAAACATTATTTGTACTTGAGGGCCACTTACTAAAGCTTCCTTTTGTGTATTTGGGTTTAAGCTAAATCTGTAGTTCTTGACTATTATCGATATGGCATTGGAGTTAGTTCCTAATGTCACATCTTTTTTAATATTGCTTTTATGACTTGTGTACCAGGGGTGAAAGTAACTTAAAGGACTTACCGGTATGCTGGAGTCCTGAGCAGGGGCGTGGCCTCAACCGAAAGAGGCGTGGCCTTTCATGATTTAAAGGCCCTGGCTCTCCGGCTGTGGCTGGGAGCCCCATGGCCTGTAAATCACTCTGGAGCTACCAGCTGCAGAGGCGGCTGGGAGCCCCAGGGCACAGGGGCAAATTAAAGGGCCCGGGGCTCCGGCCGCCGCAGAGCTCCTGGCCCTTTAAATAGCTGCTGGAGCCCTGCCGCCACTGCTACTCCAGCGGCGACAGGGCTCTGGCGGCGCATTAAAGGGCCCAGGGCTCTGACCGCTGCGGGGAGCCCCGGGCCCTTTAAAGCGCTGCCGGAGCTCCGGCAGCAGGGCTCAGGCAGCGCTTTAAAGGGCCCGGGGCTCCCTGCAGCGGCTGGAGCCCCGGGCCCTTTAAATCATCGCTGGAGAAGCCGGTCCAGTCCAGCACGGCTTACCGGCTCTTGCCGGTACGCTGTACCGGACCGGACCGGCTTACTTTCACCTCTGGGGTGTACTTCATTTTGTGTGCCAATTAACTCATTATTTCATTGTCTTCTTCCTAAAATGGATACAATGAAATTGCAAGAAATTTCATTTTTGATCAGTCTGAAAATCAATATGACCACTGAAACTACAGTATATGGAGCCAGTCCCACAAACTCCTACTACTTGGCACAGAGCTTACTAATACGAGTGCCCCCATGTACTTCATGTTTGAATATATGTGGCTTCAAGTGTTGCACTCAGTAATAAGTTTTGGCAGGTCGGGCCTTAGATTATAGCAATCATCTTAACCGTTGAGAGTAGGACACTGTCAACTTAAACAGCACTTTTGTGCCCACAGTTAGAGCCCTGCGCATATACCATTTTATATCCACGGATACAGATATGTGCGAATATAAATCGGTATCCGCAGAACCACAGGAGCCAGAACCCTGCCGATGGCAGTTCCTCCGGTGCGGCTGTACCGCCTGCAACCCCGCCCCCACCCCTGACCCCATCCCTTCCATGCAGCTGTCTGCGTCTCCTCTCTGGGGGCATGCGTGCTGCTTGAACTCAAGAGCATGACCAGGGACAGCTGCTGGTGAGCCTGGTGCCTGCCCCAGTGAGCAGGTAAAGCCAGGCTGGAGGAGCTGCTGGCGTGGGGCACTAGCTCCTGGGAGCGGCGGCTCCATGTTCTGCTCCTTTCACCACTGCAGTTCCCAGGAGAGCCCTGCGGTTCCGCAGATACCGATTTATATCCGCGGTTATTTGTATCTGCAGAGATAAATTTGATTCCACGCAGGGCTCTACCCACAGTTGTTAGAAGTAACCCCTCTGATTACTATGAATGTGAAAGAGATTAAGGAAAGAGACATTTTCTTCATTTTTTTTTTCAGTTTGGTGACTTTGTGTATCTGACAGCACTTTTGTATAGTCCGTTTCACAGCATGCCTGTTGATGCTCACCCGTCCCCAGTCTATGCAAGAGGACATTTACGAGTAACAGGAGCAGCAAAGCTGAAAGTGAAGAGGTATCAGGCAGAAGTGTACATGGAGGAAGGGTGGACATGTTTAGTGCCATCCCACAAGATCATTTTAGATATCAGGAGGGAAACAGAAATCAGTTGCGTATTTATTAAGTGATTTAAATGAAGTTTTAGGGCATTATTTAAAAGGTGCTTTGTCAGAAAGCTGATTTAAAAAAAAATGTCATTAACAGTGGAATTAAAGTATCAATGCAAATATTTTAGACATTTAGTATATTGCTGCATGCATGGTCTAAGTCAGTGTTTCCCAAACTTGGGATGCCGCTTGTGTAGGGAAAGCCCCTGGTGGGCCGGGCCGGTTTGTTTACCTGCCCCGTCCGCAGGTCCGGCCGATCGCAGCTCCCACTGGCCGCAGTTCGCTGCTTCAGGCCAATGGGAGCTGCTGGAAGCGGCGGCCAGTACGTCCCTTGGCCTGCGCTGCTTCCAGCAGCTCCCATTGGCCTGGAGCAGTGAACCGCAGCCAGTGGGAGCCGTGATCGGCTGAATCTGCGGACGCGGCAGGTAAACAAACCGGCCCAGCCCACCAGGGGTTTTCCCTACAGAAGCAGCGTCCCAAGTTTGGGAAACACTGGTCTAAGTGAATTAATTTAGTAGTATAGAGACTGAGACAAGGAAAGATTATAAGCATGTGTTCCACCTGAGTTCTCAATTTCCATTATTTCCAGTTTGCTTGTGCCTGGATCCCTTTTGCTGTGAGCTTTCCAATACATTCTAGGTTGTAGCACAATTAAGGTGTTAGCAACAGGAGACATTCAGATGATAATCTGTTAACATGCATTGACTTGAGTATGGAAAATCAATTGAATTTCTTCTTTCCAGTTTATCCCTTTCTGCCTATTAAGAGATCCTATGCATGGTTCATCAAGACTGGCAAACTCATTGACTACAGCTGTAATAAACACTAACATGTTTGAGCAAGCGGGGCTCAAATTTCCCATTGTTATATTTTCTTAAATGCTTTAAAGCCTTCGTTCACAAAGGGGGGGGGAGCATAAAGTCAATTAATTCAAGCAGTTCTGGAAAGCAAAATCTGACCGCATACAGTGTGTATCATCATGTATTATTGTTAGTCTGTATTACAGTTCAAGGGTATAGTTACATTTTCAGTTGAAACACTCCCTTTAATTTTGTTTTCATCTTAATTGAATAAGATAGAATGCATATACTTCTAAAGCAGTTATTCAGGCAAGAAGTTATCCAGCGGTGAGACTTTCCAAAGCACCTTGCTACAGCATAATCCCCAATTACTCCTGGAGACTCAGCTGGCACTGTTCTGCATAATCACCATTTTCCATATGTGTAAGTTTCAGAGTAACAGCCGTGTTAGTCTGTATCCGCAAAAAGAAGAACAGGAGTACTTGTGGCACCTTAGAGACTAACAAATTTATTAGAGCATAAGCTTTCGTGGACTACAGCCCACTTCTTCGGATGCATATAGAATGGAACATATAATGAGGAGATATATATACACACATACAGAGAGCATAAACAGGTGGGAGTTGTCTTACGTATGTCATATGTGTAAGGTAAGACTACCATTACCGTTTCACTCAGGTGTGGGCAGATCTTGCTGAAGTTTTTCATGCCTTTGTGACCATCTGTTGCCATACACTCTTATTACCTTTGCCCTTCTGATCTTGGCTGTCCTGGGTCTTTAAGTTTTTCGGAAGCACTATCCAACCACATACAGCTCATTGAGAAAAGGTTATGGTCCAGGATCATGCTGGTCAATGGTGTTGACTGATATCCTGAGCTAGGCTTAGGAACAGAAAAACGTAAGAAATGTTTTTTGTGGTTAATGGATTGTGAGCTAGCAGTTTGGATTATTGGGACCCTAATCTTCTAGAAAATTTGCTTCAGAACATGATTAGTATACTTCCAGGTAAAGGGAATATTAAGAACAAGAAGTACTTGTGGTACCTTAGAGACTAACAAATGTATTTGGGCATAAGTTTTCATGGGCTAAAACCCACTTCATCGGATGCATGCAGTGGAAAATACAGTAGGAAGATATATATACATAGAGAACATGAAAAAATGGGTGTTGCCATACCAGCTATAACGAGACTAATCAATTAAGGTGGGCTATTATCAGCAGGAAAAAAAAACTTTTGTAGTGATAATCAGGATGGCCCATTTCAACAGTTGACAAGAAGGTGTGAGTAACAGTAGGAGGGAAATTAGCATGGGGAAATAGTTTTTACTTTGTGTAATGACCCATCCACTCCCAGTCTTTATTCAGGCCTAATTTAATGGTGTCCACTTTGCAAATTAATTCCAATTCTGCAGTTTCTCGTTGGAGTCTGTTTTTGAAGATTTTTTTGTTGGAGAATTGTGACTTTTAGGTCAGTAATTGAGTGACCAGGGAGGTTGAAGTGTTCTCCGACTGGTTTTTGAATGTTATAATTCTTGACATCTGATTTGTGTCCATTTATTCTTTTGTGTAGAGACTGTCCGGTTTGGCCAATGTACATGGCAGAGGGGCATTGCTGGCACATGATGGCATATATCACACTGGTAGATGTGCAGGTGAATGAGCCTCTGATGGTGTGGCTGATGTGATTAGGTCCTATGATGGTGTCCCTTGAATAGATATGTGGACAGAGTTGGCAATGGGCTTTGTTGCAAGGATAGGTTCCTGGGTTAGTGTTTTTGTTGTGTGGTGTGTGGTGGCTGGTGAGTATTGCTTCAGGTTGGGGGGCTGTCGGTAAGAGAGGACTGACCTGTCTCCCAAGATCTGTCAGAGTGAGGGATCGTCCTTCAGAATAGGTTATAGATCCTTGATGATGTGCTGGAGAGGTTTTAGTTGGGGGCTGAAGGTGATGGCTAGTGGTGTTCTGTTACTTTCTTTGTTGGGCCTGTCCTGGAGTAGGTGACTACTGGGTATTCTTCTGGCTCTTGCAATCTGTTTGTTCACTTCAGCAGGTGGGTATTGTAGTTTTAAGAACGCCTGATAGAGATCTTGTAGGTGTTTGTCTCTGAGGGATTGAAGCAAATGTGGTTGTATCTTAGAGTTTGGCTGTAGACAATGGATCGTGTGATGTGGTCTGGATGAAAGCTGGAGGCGTGTAGGTAAGGATAGTGGTCAGTAGGTTTCCGGTATAGGGTGGTGTTTAGGTGACCATTGCTTACTAGCACTGTAGTGTCCAGGAAGTGGAACTCTTGTGTGGACTGGTCCAGGCTGAGGTTGATGGTGGGATGGAAATTGTTGAAATCATGGTGGAATTCCTCAAGGCCTTCTTTTCCATGGGTACAGATGATGAAGATGTAATCAATGTAGCGCAAGTAGAGTAGGGGCGTTAGGGGATGAGAGTTGAGGAAGCGTTGTTCTAAGTCAGCCATAAAAATGGTGGCATACTATGGGGCCATGTGGGTATCCATAGCAGTGCCACTGACTTGAAGGTATACATTATCCCCAAATGTGAAATAGTTGTGGGTGAGGACAAAGTCACAAAGTTCAGCCGCCAGGTTTGCCATGACATTATCACGGATACTGTTCCTGACGGCTTGTAGAACATCTTTGTGTGGAATGTTGGTGTAGAGGGTGCACTACATCCATTTTGGCCAGGATGGTGTTTTCTGGAAGATCACCAATGCATTGTAGTTTCCTCAGGAAGTCAGTGGTGTCTCGAAGATAGCTCGGAGTGCTGCTAGCGTAGGGCCTGAGGAGAGAGTCTACATAGCCAGACAATCCTGCTGTCAGGGTGCCAATGCCTGAGATGATGGGGCGTCCAGGATTTCCAGGTTTATGGATCTTGGGTAGCAGATAGAATACCCCTGGTTGGAGTTCTAGGGGTGTGTCTGTGCAGATTTGTTCCTGTGCTTTTTCAGGGAGTTTCTTGAGCAAATGGTGTAGTTTCTTTTGGTAACCCTCAGTGGGATCAGAGGGTAATGGCCTGGAGAATGTGGTGTTAGAGAGCTGCCTAGCAGCCTCTCGTTCATATTCCGACCTATTCATGATGATGACCGCACCTCCTTTGTCAGCCTTTTAGATTATGATGTCAAGAGTTGTTCTTGAGGCTGTGGATGTTGTGTTCTGCACGGCTGAGGTTATGGGGCAAGTGATGCTGCTTTTCCACAGTTTCAGCCCGTGCACATCGACGGACTCAGTTGTATTCTGAAGTGATGATGAAGCCCTTTGCATGAAATAATACTTTCTGTGATATGGGGGCCTACCCTCTTTTTTAAAGTGGGACTTCAAATCACTGTGAGAACTGAAAAAATTGAAGGGCATAATTTGCTAGAAATTCTACTGTCAGCACAGCTGGCAGAGATCTGTCAAGAGAGGTCTAGGGAAAGGTTAAGGTTGTGAGAAACTGACTGGCCAACCCCAGGAAATGCAAAAATCATGCTTAAAAATATGTATTTATTGTAAAAAATGAGACCTCCTTGCCCTAAAAATGTATCATCTAGGAAATTTTTAACTGCTGTGATTTCTTGAATACACACATAATGAAGCAGTTCTTTCAAAGATGGGTAATCTGTAATGTCTGAAAACTATCCTTTTTGTGTTTTTAACATTAAATCTGTTAAAATTTTAAGCTTAGTAAATGTCTTAGATCAAAGGCTGGCTTGGCCTTTACAAGTTTTATGTATAAAGAGAAAGCTGTTAAAATAAGTTCACTTTTGCCCAGTGGTAATCTCCAGGAATATTATACTGCTATCAGAGGTCTTATCATAGGAGTAATAAATCATGTGCTAGTTCTGGTTAGTCTACATGTCAGAAGTCACATTTCTGTATATCAAGGATCAGACTGACTATGTATTTGTGTGTGTTTGTAATTGTACAGCACACATTTCAGTTGTTTTTCTTGGCTCATAGTAACTGCAAGAAAATCATTTATTTTGTTTCCACCAAAAGAACAGAATCGGCAGAAAACTCCACTTGTCACTATCTGTGACTCTGCTAATGAAACTTTTGCTCAAGTGAACTGTGCAAAGTAAACTGCCCAGTAAGATTGACTCCTAGAGTAAGTTGCCTTCCCAGTAAGAAATCTGTATGTTGGTTAGAGTGCTAGCAGATTTTTGATGTCTACATCTCATGGGCTTTTGAATGGCATATGACACATCCAGCTGAATAGGACAAAGGGGTTGGGTTTTTTTTGTGTTTCTAGGGGAAGTCAAAAAAGAACTAGGTAAGTTCATGGAGGATAGGTCCATCAATGGCTATTAGCCAGGATGGGCAGGGATGGTGTCCCTAGGCTCTTGTTTGCCAGAAGCTGGGAATGGGCGACATGGGCTGGATCACTTGATGATTACCTGTTCTCTTCATTCCCTCTGGGGCACCTGGCATTGGCCACTGTCGGTAGACAGGATACTGGGCTAGATGGACCTTTGGTCTGACCTAGTATGGCCGTTCTTATGCTCTAAGATGGGCTGAAGTAAGAATAGTATGTAAAAGGATAGATTTTTTTTGGTGATCAGAAAGCACTTTACAGAGCAGGACAAAGATCAGTTTTTCCATTGAATACAGGAGCGAAGTGACTTGCCCAAGGTGACAGAGCAATTCACTGTTAAAAATGGGAGCAGAATCCAGTCCAGTGGACCCTGCATTCTGGCAAGTGCCTTTAAGCCTTTATCAGCTTGACTCATTTATTTGATGGACCTCCAGCATTCTGGGTGAGGCCACTCAGGATCTGTGATTTTCCCCAGGGAAAAGGCGAACGCCTTGTTGGACTTACTTTTTTTTTTTTTTTTTTTTTTTCCATAAGGGAATTGCTTTTTGGGACTGATGGCTTTGTCCACCTCTGAATTTGGAAAATTCTGTCGTGGGGAGGTAGATCATAATGAGGAAGGTCTTTGCTGTTAGTCTTCCCTGACCTAGATCAGAGATTGAGGAGGAGGAAGAGATTCTGCCCCCATGTCAGGGAACCTTGATTATCAATCTATGTTTGGGAGAGTCCTGCTCCTCATTTTAGGGGGAAGAGCCTATACGGCCTATTCCATCTTCAGAGGGAGAAAGGGGTGGATGTGGACGAGCCTTGTTCACAGGATGGGGGGAGACCTGTCCTCATTCAACTATATGAAAATGTCCAGGCTTTGTGGCATAAACAAACGCTTTAGGCCATGCCCCTGACCTGGTCCCACGGGGCTCCCTGTGGTACAGGAGTAGAGCAGAGGTTCTGCCTGTGAGACTAGGTGCGCATGGCAGGGCTCTAGAGTAGTGTCTGCAGGGGGAAAGAGCAGCTGCCAGCTTCCCTCTGAGGCTGCAGTGAGAGGGGGAGCTGTGCTAACCACACCTGCCTTGTGAAACACTGGCTGCCCAAGCAGAGGCGGCAATGAACAGCGTCCACCTTAGCTGCACTGACAAGGCAGCTGGGAGAAGGCCCCTGGCCTCTGTTGGAGAGAGTTCCTGATACCTTGTCAGAAGTGCAGGGAGCTGCTGCCAACTAGTGGAGTGGGCTGAGGCTTTAGCTCACCCTTTACCATTTGGGCCCTCATGCTTAGAGTAGCGAACCAGCATTGAAGGCCCCCAGCAACACCTAAAGGGCTTGATTGGGTGACAGGTGAGAAGCTGCAGGACACTATCTCCAAGGAGATGTGGGTAAAGTTACCCTGTAGGGTCTCTGGCGTGGCAGGGAGCTGCTTCATGAGCAAATACTAGCTCTTGCCCTGCAGAGGCTTCTGTAAGTACAAGAGCAAGTGCTGCTGGCACACGCTCTAGTGAAGGAAGATACGCATCGCCCCACTGAAGGGGTTTGCGAGCTGCCATTGAGCCTGCTTATGCACCTTAGAGGTGCTAGACAATGGTATTGCTATAAGTTTACAAGCATCTGATGCAATTTGCATGCATTAACAGTGGGGAAATAATTGCTCACCAAAGAAAGTACCTTTCCCACCCCTTGGAGACAATCTTAGAATTTAATACATTGACTGGTTTTATAAATGCCTGCCTCTACATAAGCGGGACAGTATTTTCCATATTAAGGGGCAGTGACTTTGCTGTATTCAGTGCAAGTTTAAACAAACCAGTTTTCGAAAGGTTCATCTGGTTGTAGCTACAGTTCTGCTGCTAGGGAGCAACGGAGAATAAGGTGTTTTGTAAAGTTGGTAACTCAGGCAGCAGACTTGCGCCAATGCTGAGCTGAATAAGCATAAAACATAACACCAGCAGCAGGTGGCTGCTCCTGACCAAACTATGTATTTTCCCAACCCAGTAAACTGGCAAAGTAACTTCCACAAAAAAATAAATGTGGGCTTTACTTTTGCCATGTGAAAACCTTGAGCTTCTGCATCCCTATTTATTTTTACAATAGAAAAGACCAGCTCCCATCCTGCTGGCTGTATCATGATCTGAATTCACCAGTGTACATTTTGCAGCTACCACTTAGTCACAAACAACATATAGTGCAAGGTTTCTCCATGGTAATCTCCCAGAATTTGATTATCTGGTTATGAACAAGAAGCATCCTTAGCTCAGAGATACTATTACATATACATGAAGTCCAGTCTTTTATATTAGAGACTGAAAAATGGGCCCCTTGTTTAGCAAATACCCCACCTAGACAGTGTAAAACTTTCACGCTTTAGTTATATGGGAGGTTTCATACAAGAATCTCAGTGCAAAACACTTGACTGACACTCATTAAGTGTGGAATCTTTCATTATGGGTCATTGAGATTTTGCTCAGGCTAGATCTTAAAAAGGTACTTGTTACCACTTGTGAAATAGTTTGAACCTATAGACATGGCTATTAAATGGATATTATTTGAGACTAGCAGAGGCAGAACCTAATGTAAAGTGTTAACTCCACTTTTTGGTTTAAAAAGGAGAAAATGGGGTTACAACTGCTATTCTTAGTCGCACCAGGAGTCTACTGGCCTACTCCCGTGAGGCAAACATTTAATTGTAGATGCTAAATTAGTAAAGGCAAGTTCCTGGCTTACCTTGGGTACAAAAACTTCAGTGATGCTGCTTTGCAGTAAGATAACCATGCCTGTATGCTTAATGGGGTTAGCTAGCTTAAAAAAAAAATCCTAGCTAAAAGTACTTAGTTACTCAGCTTCAGCTTGCTGTGCCAGAGGGCTGCCAGTTCCCTTTAAGCAGTTTTAAAGAGAGGTCTGTTTATGGAAGTGGAAGTAGGATGTGGCCTAGACAAATGAATTGCACTAAATATTCTGTTTTTAGTGCTGCTGGAAACTCACCACAAGCTTTGCAGAGGTGGTGACATGCTAATCCATAGCGCATCTTAGTGACTTCCATTCGGTCAGTCATAAATTGACAATTCTCTGGTGCTGCAGTGAGTCAGTAATGTGACATGTTATTTGTTGTACAGTGACAAGCTAGAAAGTTTATGGGTGAATGGAAAAAGATTGTAGTTTGAATTATCATCTAAGGCAGAGTTGAGTTTGGAGTGTTGTTTCTAGATATTCCTTTTGTTGCAATGAGATCCTCTTAGAAATTCCTTGTCTAACACTAGACTTTTACAGTTCTTATACAGAATTATCCTTTACAATACAAGAGGGGTTTCTTCTTATCTGAGAAGGTAGCATTAGAAAGATAATGAGCCTCGCTCTGCAGCATCTGCACTTTACACCAGTGCAGACTAGGTCTAACACTAGCAAGATGAGGGTTGCAAGGTTTTACACCTTTGCTCTGTGTGACTACACTAGGCCAGGGAAAAATCAGGCTCAATATTACCACAAAGTCTCCATGGTAAATATCAGGGGGGGAAAATGGTCCCCAGATACCGCTCCTACTGCTACACCAGCATAAAAATTCAAGTAACTCCGTTATTTTGGTGGCATAAAACGGGATTAATTCCATCAGCAGTGGAGCCAGTCAAACAGGAGTAATACAAGCAAGGCTGCTGCCTTTAAGAACACCCACTGCTATAACTGCCCAAAGCCACACATAAGCAACTCTAAATCCTTAGAGTACTTGTTACTTCAAAAAACAAAAACAAAACAAAAAAAAGACCACCACACACAAACAAACAACCAGGTGTGGTGCTTTGCAAGCCCCTTGCTAGAAATGAAGGAGGAAGATTAGAATTGTTTGTGGAGCTTTTCCTGGCCAGGTTTGAATCTGGCTGAGCTGTTTGGTGGCCCAAGTGAAGTGAGCTCGTGGTGCAAACCCAACTGCTTACATCATAACCCACCATGGCCGACACCCGAGAGACCCCATGGCTATGATGGGCATACCTCTCTTCACCCCTCCAAGGAGTCTCAGAACTGGGGCATGTGAAAGCGTACAACAGTACACTTAAGCAGCCTAGGCCTGATTTAAATCCCACTGAAAACCAATGGGAGTCTTTCTAGAGACTTCAATAGTGTTTGGATCAGGCCCTCGAGTACTTAGCTCATCTATCATTTCTCACTAGCTTATCACCAGCCATAGCTTTGACTAAAACCTTTGGGGTGACAAAGCTAGCTGGAAGTGCCTCACTGCAGCTTAATAACCTTCACGCTGTTTCATGTTTTCATACAAAAAGTTTAATAAATATTACTTTTTAAGATTTATTGCCAGGAACAAAACACATCGAAGATGCATTTTCATGTTCATATAACACTAATATCACAAGGTATCTTCATGATCTCACTGGTTAACCAATGAGACTAATGTTTATAAGCCTTTTTGATCTTAACATTGTAATAGCACTTTGATTTCCTCACTTGTTAAGGCGGGCAGCGTAACCTATGGCAAATCTACACAGTGATCTTACTGGACATTCTACTGTTCAAGTATCCAACAACTAGCTTATCAGAATACTCCCTAAATGCAGTAGAGTACAAAAAAAAAATCAAATCTACAAGTGGTTCAGTATTACAATATTCATGGTGAAAAAAAATCAGAATTTACAAAATGAGATTGCTGTGCTTCCAACTTCACACGCTAATTTGATATTTTAATTACATGCAACCACTCACATTTCATCTACATAAGAGTTATAGCTCATTTTTGTTCCCTTAAACTGCTTTGTAGCAGATTATCTGCCTGTCACTCTTTTTCAAGTCTAAAGCAGCAAAAAATAAAAATTAAAAAAAAATGGTTCTAATCTAAACTGCCTCAGTCAGTACTTACAAATAGTCTTAAAGTGATACTATGGAAGGTGTTTGAAACATTTGACATTGTACAAAAAAAAACAGTATCAAGGCATGAAAGCCTGTCCTATTGTTAAAAATAAACTATTTTTAGAACACCTTAATTTTGGCATATAGGCAACATGTAACAAGAAAATAAATTCAAAATAAAGAAGCCACAAGCTTACAATGCTATCAAAAACCTTCAACTCTAAACATACATATAAATAAAAAGGAATGATATTTAAGGCTCTTGATTATTAAGTTAATAAATCAAATATACACAGTGATTAATAAAAAAAGAATTATTTACATATCTATACAAACTTCTACTTTTAACACATTTTCCTCTTTAAATTCTTCATTTACCAGCAACTGCTGACATCAAGTCCCCTCCCGCCCCAACAAAAATACAATAAAAAAATAAATAAACTTATTTTTTTGATAGTTGCTGTGGTTCTGAGCTGCAAAGGCACTTTCAAATACAGAACTAGTTGAACGTCACCATAAAACCAATATACAAAAAACTCAGATTCAATAAATATAAATAAAATGTATTTTCTATAAATGTATAAATCAGGACACATCTGGCAAAAAGAAAGTTGACACTAAAGAGGACCTAATAAGGCTATGCAATACCGTATGAAACATTTCCATGATGTATCAGCTACAGCTGAATTTACATTAGGGCACTTTTGACTAGTTTTGCATAGATGTGAAATGCAGCACTTGGTATTCCAGCCAACCACAGCAACTATCATTGCCAGTGTAAGCCAGCTTGTCAAAACTTAAATTAACACAGGGATTCTAAGTAAATAATAGCCTTAGACTCAAATATTACACAACAGTTTAAGAACTACAAGCTCTGAGTGCCTTTATAATGATATCTAAAGGCTCTGCAAGGCAGCACCCACTGTCTGCTATACAATGTACTCCATCCGATTTAAACTTTGTGCGCTTTCCAAGTCTCTGTTGTCTTGTTTGTTTGTCCAGTTCGGGTGTTTTGTCGGAGTGCTATTGGGGGGCTTTTCATCTCTGTCTACCAGTGTATACGCTGGCTGTTTGACAAAGCGGCTCTTCTGCTGGTGCTTGTCCATGTCGTCTTCCTCCACTTCCGAGTTGTGTGTCCTTATTTTGGCGATTTTGGAGTTCTTGTTTTCATAGTCTTTGATGGGGACTGTGTTTGCGCCGTGTTTCTCAATGGGGTTCTTGATCTGATTCAGCTGCTCCCGCACGTTGTTTGTAGTGTTGTCGTCGGACGCAGTGTGAGTGTGGCTGCTCTGCTTTCTGCGTTTCCGAATGCACCAGAAGAAGGCAGTTACCAGGCAACAGATCCACGCTACTGTTAAAACGGAGCTCAATAACGGCACCAAGAAATCTGGAAGACAGACGTGAGACCAATTAACCTTGCCAGTAAAGTGTTTCAGTTGAGATTCTCCCTCCCAAAAGAACCCTCTATTCATAAACCTTCTTTATACAAGGAGGGTGGCTGGGGACAATCTTCTTAAAAACAAACGTTAAGCGTTCTTAGTGAGTACTAAATTCACTTAAGAGTGCTGACAAATAGCCTTTTTATCCACAGAACAGACAGTGGTAATGCAGTCCCTGCACTGCCCAGCCAAAGAGCCTAGCCTGGAGGGAACAGCTCTTGGCCTGAGGGTAATTGGCTCCCTACCCATTCAAATCCTTGGTGTCTCTGCTTAAGGCTGTCAACAAGAATGCCAAATTTCTGACAGGTTGTGTGTCATGGAGGACTGTCCACTAGGATCTTGACTAGACTACCCAATTCATTTCATGTGGGGCCAGTAACAGCCATCACATAGCCACACTTGTCACTATGAAAAGCCAGCAAATGGCACCTTGGTATTTTTTTCCTTCTTTCTCCATGGTGCAGGCCATTTGGGGAAAGAGGGTAAAAAGATGACAAGGGGGTGACTTTAATGGCACTATTTTAGAGCAAAAGTTAAATCTCTTTTAGAACAGTTTGGCACAACGGAAGGCCAAGAGTCAAGTATATTAGCTTATTTAGGAAGTTAAATAGTTTGAAATACTTGGCCCACTAAATCCAGTGCAAGTTGTGCTGTAAGATGAAGCTGGAAGCTGCCTCTTTACAAGAGATGAAGTTTGGAGTCTCAGTTTAAAACTTACCTGTTTTATTTTTAATTGGTCGCCGCTGTACCCTGACTTCTGCAACGGCAGCAATTAGTGTGTTGTTTCCGTCACGCTTACTAACCAGGTCAATAATTTTATCTGTGATTTCTTTGACGGGGTTTTCATCCTTTCCTATATCTTCAGCAGACTAAGACAGAAGGAGTATAGTTAGTATTGGATACCAGAATGGTAACATGCATAACCAACCACCGCGAGCAAGCCTTTGCAATCAGTTGAATCTTTTCTGGAAAACTCTCAAAACAAAGTTCATCTAGGGGCAGAGATCAATCAGGAAGTATAAGCCCTTGTCTTTTTCAGAAGACATGAAAAAGTGACTAGGATGACTTCTAATTGTAACTGTTTTGCTACCTTAAACTATCAGGATTGCTATCAGATGTTAACTTTCAAGCACATTATGTTACATCTAAAGCTATGATACCCCTACCAATCTCAGAAGAAATTGCACTTGAAGCCATGGGAAGTACTGATAAAGCCTAGAATTATGGTTTTCATTAAATCCATGTGTTACATATATCGACAACCTGTTAAAAAAGAGACAGGGTATCAGAAGTATACTTACAATAGCAACATGGATTTCATTGTGTGCTAAGTGTGAAGGCTCACAGGTAATGTAGATAGAATATTCAACAGAAACATTCTTCAAAATATTCAGATTCCTCAAGTCACTGCAAATGTGCTCAGTGGTAAGACCCTGAAAATACAAAAAAAACAAAAATACCAGTGAGAATTTGGACCGGAGGGGCTTTAAGTAACACATCTTCCAAAGAAGCACCGTACCAGAAAGCCAGAATTAGCAAAAAGATACCTAGATATGGCAGAGCTGAAAATCTGTGTGTTGGGGACAGGCAAGGGTCGGTATCTATACTGCAGATTTCCACTGAAAAGTTAGAAGCTCTCCACAACATCTGACTTGCACAAAATCAAATCATTTGTTTTGTGCAGTACCACATGGCAGCTTGCTTTCAGTAGTTTGAACAACGTTTATATTTCTAAGTTACTTACTGAGACCATCAGCTCTTTGTTGAAGGTAAAAGTGATGTTGGCACAATTGTCCTGATAGTAAGAGTCCGAATTGCATTTGGTCTTTATCGGTTGTTGATTTGAAGGCCAGCATACACCCACTCCAGAACAGGGATGTGTAAAGCAGTGGTCATCCTTAATAGGGACACAGGTGTGGCCAGCTGGGCACTCATGACCTTTGACATGTATCAGGCAAGGTCTAGGACCACACCAAACCTAGAAGAGAATGAATTTTTATAGCACAGCTGTTTGCTCTATAGCTGAAAACAATGCAACCCAGATACTGTAAAAACGTACCTTAGAGCATGCGACCTTTCCATTCCAACACTGACAGGTATTGCAATCATCATCCCATTTAGCTCCATCAGACATCACTCGCCCATTGTTAATACAAGGCCTTCCTGTAACTGAGAACAGAGATCAAATACTGTTAAGCATTTTTAAAAACCCAAGACCTTGTCCCATTGGATTTTCTAATCCCTGTGCCCAACTAGTATTTATGAACTTTCACACTCTTAAACATGCTACTCCTATAAAAATTGCTAATATGCAAGTCAGCTGGATCTGATACTGTTGCCAGTCACATGCTGCCTGGAATACCTTCTTGGCATCTTGGGCCACTGCGACCAGGTGGGCAAATGCAACGGTACCCATTAATTTCATCCACGCACGTAGCTCCAAAGGCACAGGGTGACGACTGGCATTCGTTGATATCTGTGGGGGAGGGGAAGTTATATATATTTATACACCCTATTATACATATATAGGTGTGAGAGAAAGACAGTCAGCTATAGTGAAAGTCTTTGTTTTTCCACAGTTCCCAGGGAGCTGGATTCTGATGTCCATTACCCCAGTTCAGTTCTGGAGTAACTCCTCTAAAGTCACTGGCATTACACTAGATTTACACTATTCTAACAAAGATCAGCACCTGGCCCTGCATGGCTACTTTAAGCTCTTTAAGGGCAAGGACACATTCTTTGTTACATAAACAAACCTGCTCACTTTTTCCTCTGACACAGTGCAGGTTAGCCCACATACTAAATACTTTGGCTGATGACCACTTTAAACCCCTTCCAGTTTTATTACTACTGTGAATAATTCTATTTTCATGGCTATGTTATTAAAATATGTCAGTGTCTTCTTCCCTGTAATTTAATAATTACAGGTAAGTACATATACCACCTCAGGGTCTGTAAGTGGATTATTAATTGACAAGTGTTTTAATTAGCATGCTTCCTCCTCAAACAGAAAACTCTGCAGCATAAACACATTCTAACTGGGAAGATCGTGCTGAAGGACAATCTAACCCCTCTGCTGAACCAAGACATCCTTGGAAGCATTAGACATATACTTAACCCAAATGGTTTTCAAGGGAATTCTACCACCACTCACCAACTAGAGATCATAGAACCCTGCACAGATACAAATTTTGTATCAGCATCCAAGCCGCAAAAATGGTCCATAGATATCTGTGGATTTGCAGGGCTCTAATCATAAATGCCAGATAGGGACAAGTGTTGCAGCTGGACTGATTTGCAGAGCTGAGCAGAGTTAAAACTTGATTGTGCAGCACATTTTAAATAAGCATTAATATATTTCTTGCTGATCTGACTAACACTTACTTATCCTGCAGTCTGGACCAGCAAAGCCTGGAGCACATTCACAGCGGTACCAGTTGTCCCCATCAACACAAGTTCCACTGTTGTAACTAAAAAACAACAACAACAACAACAACAACAACAAAAAGTCAGACAGGAGATCTCAGTTCACCAATATTCAAGTTACTAGGAGTAATAAAATCAAAATCAACAGTTTAACACAAAAAGATGACGTGAAAGACAGCTCATAAAACTTACCAAGGGTGAGGACTGCAATCATTTGTATCTGCAAAGAGAAAATGACAGACATGAATATAACAGTCATCGGCTAATAGTGTTGCCGTCAGTGAAGATGTGCTGAATTTCCAGTTCTTGAGCTACATGTAGTTAGTTTAACTTTTACAAAAATATGCTGAAATTCTCTGCTAAATTGATTCCAGGCTCCCACCACAAAATTTGTTAGCTATGCTGGTGAACACATGTACACAGGAAGAAATCCTTGTAAAGAATCTAACAGGAAGAAATGAGTGGAAGCAGACCGGGCTGCTGGTAGAAAAAGAATGCAGGAGGAAACAAGCCAACATCTGTCTCCACTTAGCTCATGTGCAACTTTCTCATGCCCAGGTCAAGGCTCTATCATAGAATGTCATTAAAAACAAAGATTCAGGTGATGCTAAAGCCTACATCAAACAGTTCTCCCTTCTGGTTTCCATCTCAAATCTCAGAGGGCGACAGGATGAGCGAATGTTCTCATCAGGCAACACTTTGGAAGAGCTCAAGCAGAGAGACTTACTCTGAGTGCAAGTAGGTCCTTCCCAGCCCTCTTTGCAGACACAAGTAAAAGAATCCCCACTGACGACACAGGTACCACCATTATGACAGGGATTTGGCAAGCAGCTGCTGTTTCTCGCTGCAACAGAAACGAGAGTTGATAAGGATTTAAAAGCCATCAACTTAAGTGCAGAGGGAGGGAGGGACGGAGGGAGCACTGAGCCCCACACTAAGAGTTCCATCTGCTCCCTGGAGGTTACAAAGCACACTTACCTATATTACAAGTGGCTCCTTCCCATCCCACGGGACACATGCACTTGAAAGTGTCTCCCTCATCATAGCACGTTCCTCCATTATTGCATGTAGCCTCATCGCACTGGCTATCACCTAGGAAGACCAAACCAGCCTTAGTTCCAGTACTCTCGCAAGGCAGGACAGCAAGTGGATGAAGACTCGTTAGATGCTAAGACTTACGGGAGTGGCAAGTTTTTCCTTTCCAGCCGTTTTTACATTCACAGAAGAAGTCATTGACCAAATCTCGGCACGTCCCCCCATTGTGGCAAGGGTTTTTACTGCAGTCATTAATATCTGGAAGTATTGAAAGAGAAAATGAGCAAGAAGTGCATAGCATCTTCGGAGATACTTCATACCTCACAGCAGCATGTTCTAGCCCTGGATTTGGCCCCAAATCTTTGTCTGCATTAAGATCTGCAAGCAGATAATCCCCATCACTGACTTACGCTTGCTCTGTACTGTGTCCCCCCCAGCTCATTTTGTTTCATGTCAGTAACCCTCTCTCTAGTCCCCCGCCATAAAAGCCACCAGTGCTACTGAAAGCAAAGAGGCCTAATTACACTGTTTGGCTGTCAAAGGCTAGCAGTTCTTCACCGCCTCTTCCCCCCCAATCTGCTGCCAAGACATGCAAAACGCAAGCGCCACATGCAGATAACGAACACAGTTTTGCTACTCTAGCAAGTAGGTTTATGTACATGAATGCTTTCTGCTGGAGACTGTCTAGAGGGTTAGAGCATGAGAGCCAACTTCTGTTCTCACTCTGCTAGGGGGCAAGCCCTTTGTGACTCAGTTCTACCCGATCCTCATCCCCAATTGTACTTGGCTACCTAACAAGTGTGTAATGAAGCTCTAAAACTCCCCAAGCATTAACAGCCCCAATCCAAAGCCCAAAACTCAATGAAAAGATTCCCACTGACTTCAGGGGGCTTTGAATCATGCCTCAAGACTATAGGTGGTCCCTGCACATTATAAAGACCGTACATTCAGAGTCTCTCCTCCCCTATGCTGCTTCAGGATCTCTAGTCTTCAGTGGGAGTCGAGGGTTTAACTTACTTGTTTCACAATAAATTCCTTCCCATCCATCACTACAAATACATTTGTAGGAGTTGATGCCGTCAATGCAAGTGCCACCATTTTTACATGGATTGCTTTCACAGTCATTGATATCTGTGAACAGATTGAAGAAACTCTAGCTAAGTACAATTATTGGAGACTATGTATAATTAAGCTTTGCCAAAAGAACACCCCCCACCCCCCCACACACACTTTCTAGAAACACCATTTGCTGATAAAGATTACAAGAAATAGCTGAAACAGCCAGCACTAGTTCCCCCAGTAATATACACTTTAACAGAGCTTTTAAAGGTACCCCATAAACTCTAAGGTGAAATCTGCTATTAAACACCTCAGACCTCGTAAGCCTACATTTCAAGGTTAGAGGGTTTGTTGTAACAGACTTCCCCATAGGCCTAGGAAATTCCAGTCTGCCTCACCCAAGAGCAATATGCAAAGTTCCAGGGTTTGCTGTGGTAGAGCAAACCCTTTAGTGGTCTCTCAGACTGGTATGGAGTCATTTGCAACAGGCAGATTCAGGATCAGAGAACAAAAGCATCTTTTTAGTTCTTACTTTCATGGCAGTAGGTCCCGGTGAAGCCTTTGTTGCATTCACAGGTGAATTTTCCACCTGCTTGGCTCTTGCATTTCCCATGGGGACCGCAGACATTTGAAGAAATATAACGAACTCCTTCGGGCGTGCTGTTAGAAGCCACAGCCACTGTACAGCTGTCAATTACTGCAGAAGAACAGAGAACAGGAAGTGATCAAGTCACATCTATCAAGTTACCAAGCAGGCTGGCTTCTCATCTCCAAGTTACTACCCATGTTTTACTTCCAGAGCCTAACTGAACTTCACAGTAGAATGTATCTTTCATCCAAGCATTGACACAGTGCCAAATTCAGCTCTGGTGTACAAGAAACAGCTTCATTGAGTTCAGTAGAGCTACAAACATTTATTCCAAGGCTGAATTTGGCCTGCTGAGCCTTATTTTGGGAGAAGAGATGAAAATGTTTTTTGAGTACACACACACGTAACACGTACCTTCACAAGGAGTAGTGCGACAGTGATCTTTCAGGTGGGAGCAGTTCTTTCCCTCGTAATCTTCAGGACAGTTACAGAAGTAATCTGTGTTCAGATTGAAGCACTGGGCACCGTTCTGGCAAGGGTTGGGCTCACAATAATCTATGTCCAACTGTAAATGGCGGGAAAGGGGGTGGGGAGACAGTGAGTGAAACAAAGGTTTTATTATTACTCTTGTCAGAGCTACAGGCAGCAGACACTGTGGAATCTGACCTTTTTATCTGCTCCTGCTATTAACTGTACATAATGCACAGTTATACATGCAGTGATTTCAACAGACAGCACTCTGATACTTAACAGCCACTGAAGGTTAACAGTGAGCATGCAACAAAACTTGACATGCGAACACTTGCAATCTGTTTAACTAAAAATCTTCAGCAGCCATGAATTTTTCCACAAGCACTTCCTTGGCAGACAGCTATACAACTACAATATGGTTCACTGGATACAAGGTATTCAGTGTGTGCAGACCTAGAAAGGGCTGGTAGGAACTCCCGTTATCTGGGGCTTGCATTTCAGCCAGGCTCACCTGACAGAAGTTTCCTGAGAAACCAGCAGGACACAGACACTGGAATCCATTGATTTCATCCTGACAGTGACCCCCATTCAAGCAAGGGTTGCTTGCACATTCATTGATGTCTTTCTCACAGTGATCTCCTGCGTAGCCAGGCGGACAGATACATCGATAACCATTAACCAAGTCCTGCGAAAGAATATTCAGGTTTAAAATTATTTTGAAAAAGGCCCAAGCTATATCACCCCTTAATATGTCAACACTATCACAAAAAACCACCACACCTTAGTGCAAATTAAACATGGCAAGAGCATGTTTCTCAGGACGACACATTAAGCCAAAATTTAAAAAGGAGACATTTATTGTGCATGTGTAACAATACTGTGTCTGTTTATTGCAAAGACTGTCACTGGTGATAAAGATGTGTCATTTATTACAGTTCTATAGTCCCCCTGCCCTGCTCCCCTAAATGGAGCGTGCACACATCCCCACCCGCACAGGAGCCAAATCATCAACTAGAGTAACATGACCTAGCTCCAGTGACTTCTATGGAGACACGCTGATTTACATCTGTTGTGTATTTGCCCCGTGTACTTTTCCTACATCTTTGGTATTCAGACTCAACTGCTTTGGTTTCAACATTTAATAACCAGCTTAAATATGACCAACTCACCCGGCAGGATCCTCCATTCTGACATTGTCCAAGACAGTCATTAATATCTGCAATAAAATTGGGACACATTTAGAAGGCAACTCACATTTACTCTAGACACAAGTTCAAGCAACTCGAAAACTCTGGCTACATAAACCTTTTGTCAAATTTCCTGCATGCCTTCCTTGTGATAAGGTTATTATAATGGGTGGGAATCTTCAGCAATTCTTCCAGTACAGTTAGTGAAACTTCACACCATTGTTTTAGTCACCTTATCAGAACACAGCCACGTTAAAAGACTAATGAGTTTGATAAAATTGTGTATTTTCATTCCAGACAAGCTACTCCCTTTCTGAAAAGATCACTGGCTATAGGGGCTGCTTGCTTCAAGTTTAAAGCCAGGCTCAATTCAGTGGACTGTATAGTAACTTTCAACAGATCAAGAAACTGGACACAGAATGTCCACAGATGCTTACTTATATCACAATTCTGGCCAGACCAGCCAGCAATGCAGTCACAATAGTAGCTGCCAATCAGGTTCCTGCAGGAGTTGGCATTGACACAAGGTTTGCCTTCACATTCATTCGCATCTGAAAGACAATTGGAACAGCAAAATGTTGAGCTGCGGGTACAGTGCATGTGGGGGGTGGAGGGGAGGAATCTACCTCTTGTTTTCATAGCAATAATCAGCAATTCATTCAAAGTTAAAAAGAGCTTCTAATGTACAGAGTGGACCAGGGAGACAAAGTGGAATAAAAGGCAATCAAACATTAGACTCTGAAGTACCTTTTGATTTCTCTCTAATTACAGCATGCCGGCTACACTAATTAGTTGATAGTTACCCAGCCACTCATTAAGAAAAACTTAACAAAAAAACAAAAAACAACAGACTCAATCAAGCATTTTGGAGGAGCACTGCAGCTTGGTCACTGGGATTACTATGTTGCATAAAGAATGCAGACAGCTCATTCTTCATGAGATCACCCACATTTTGGAACCCAGCTGTGAACTCCTTGGTCTGGAGGAGTTGACATGGCTGAAGAGATACAGCAACTTTCCCACAAAGCCAAAGGGAGGGGAAGGAGGTGGGGGCAGAAACTCCCAAAAACAAACCCTGGTTCAGCTGCAGTTTAAATACCTACATACGGCTTTGTTAGCTTAGTTGTGATAATTGGCTGTTTTCTGCAATAACCAGGGTGCGTCGATAGTAAAATGAACCAAGGAAGCCATTCTGAGTGGAGTGTGGCCTAGCCCCAATTCTGCAAACATCTCTACACAGGTTGAACTTTAAGCATCTGAGTAAGCCCGCTGACATCAACGGATGGACTCAGACTTATAGTCAAACACGTGCCTAAGTGTTTGCAGGATCAGAGCTGTTAGTTGTGCAGTTTCTCCAGTAGCAGTTTTGTAGAAAAGCGTGAAATAGAGCAAGTCAATATTTACCTAGCTGGCACGTTTTCCCAGTCCACTGAGGTGGGCAAATACACTTGAAGCCATCAACGAGATCCTGGCAGGTGCCTCCATGACCACAGGGATTCGGAGAACAATCATCAATATCTGCAAATGAAGGGCAGGAATGGGAGGGAGTAACTTAGCTTTGTTACAAGATACCAAAGCAATGGCACCCCATTGATAGAACTCGTCTGCAGCAGCCACCACTATGATTTGTCCATAAGGAGGAGAGTATGCTTTCCCTGAGCTTTCTGGCCTTATTCTCGTTTAGATGAAGATCCTTTTAATTTACCTCAGGGCGGCATGAAGGGGCAGAATGTAAATGAAAGCCAGGCCTGCTCTATTGAATTTATTGTAGGCTCTAGAGGCAAAGTTTTGGCAAGCTGTTAAAACAGTAATTAGTTGTCTCAAGCATGGAGTTTAAGACCGTTTGTTCCCATTATTTTCCTGAATTTATTAATAGCCCCACTAATAGCAGTACAACATCAGAAGAAATAAACCAATGCAAAAATTGCAAGAGGTATTAGCAAGCTTCATGGAAGCACAGGTTTGCTTCCTGGACAAATGCAGTGGTTATAAGTAAGTTTTGTAATATTTAGGAAGAAACAGCCTCTTACTACAATACGTTTTTTAATGCCTAAAGAATGACTTACTAAGAGTGCACGTTGGTCCAGCCCAGCCAGGCGTGCACACACACTCAAATCCGGTAGAGGTTTCTAAGCAGCTTCCTCCATTGTGACAAGGATCAGAAAGGCAGGCGTGTTCCGCTGCACCAAACATACAACCACATCAGTTTGGGGACAGCCCAAGGATATTACCAATAACCACTACCACTCCCTCTGCAGATTTCCACGCCTGGACCACCACACAAGACACCACTCTATCTTATTCTTATTAGCACCCTTTGGTTTTACACTGTATCAAGCGGGTAGGAAATCATCTTTCATGCTAAGCTGACCTGATCAACATACCGTGACTTATATCTGCTTGGGTGAGAGCCAATTTCGCTCTCCTACCAAGAGAGCTACAGAAGTCCTCAAAAGTTAGACTGAGTCTGATTAAGGAGATCAGTCATTCAGCATGGAACAACTGTGAGCGCATCAGATATCCTTTGCCAACGTTAATAACAGTATTAAACTTCCCAGACAAGGTGTGCAAAATCGCCCCTAAATGCAAAGGGAAGGGTAAACGGTCGATTGCCATTTGCAGCTGTGCCAAAGCACTTACCGATTTCACAGTTCTGTCCTGAGTAGCCCTCGGGACAGGAACACTGATATTTGTCAGGCCCGGTGTTGCTGCAGGTACCACCATTCAAACAAGGCGGGTGAGTCCCACAGTAGTTAAGATCTGTAAGAAGATGAGCACCAGAATACAAGGCTTGAACAACGAGGGGTTTGTGCTGTTACTCTAGATACTTTATAGAACGTATCGACGCACAAAAGCGGGCCAGGACACAGGAAAGCAAAGTGTGTACGCTAACAACCGATGCGTGGCAGAAACACAAAGGACAAAAACCCCCACCACGTTTCTGGATGCTGTCTCTCGACACTAAATCCAACAGCATTAAAATTCAAGTTTTACACTTGGCTATCTACAAGATTAGCATACCTTTATCGCAGAGCTGACCACCCCAGTTGGTTTCACAGAGGCATTGCCATGGTTCAGTGCAAGTGCCATGGACACATCCTGGGTGCGGAATGCACTTATCACAGTACTGGCCTTGCCATCCGTACTGACACCTTAATAAAAACAGAACAGGGAAACAAAACTTGGAATTACTTCCAAAGACTACAAGGGACTGCAGAACTCCAAGGTTTTAAGATAGACTGGGGGAGGTGGGGGGAAGGAAGCCATTCAAGGTTTGTTTCATGGTTTCTTGTAAACAAACATTTTAGCCGTTTTGCCAAGGTCTCTAAAGCCGGCCTGCTCACAAAAGAATAACTGTTCTGGGAGAAGCAGCATGGGGGCCATTCATCACAATAATACTCTATTCTGAGGCTCATACAAACGAGGCAAAGAGGGTGGGTGTGCGCAACAAATCAATCTCTGGACTTTGACAGAATGGATTATACATTAAAAAAAGTCAGAGGAAACAATGGTTATCTGGAGAGCCTCATGAATGCAAGGTTCCAGGCATTCGAGCTAAACTGTGTGTGCAGGAAGACAAACAAACCAAGCCATAAACACCAACTCAGAGCCCATTGCAAGGCAAGTCATAAAGCACTAAGCAAGTCATCTCAGCCTTAGAGGAAGTTACCTTTTATCTGTGCTAGAAGCCTTTATATAAAGTTACGTAACATGCATGATAATGGGATTTTTTAAAAGGCTCCCATAATTTGGTGTTTGGCCAAAAAAACACCTCCTCCTTTTCAATGTACTTCAGAGCTAGTGTTTACCCTTTGGGAAAAAAGAATATCTAATCACTCTGCATCCAGGTCTAAACTAGTTTTATCTATTGTCCAGAGAATGGATTTAATAATTATTAGTAATCTTCACCAAGCTACAGAGATTCGTTTGATTTTAAAAAGGGTAGCAAGAAGAAATCTTTCCTGTGCGAAAGTCAGACATTTTCTTTAATGTGGGTGCACTTCAGATTTTAAACAGTTATATTTTTTCCATAAGAATTAAAATATATTGGAAATTGAGGGGTTTAAGTGTGAAGTCAAGGGTCTAAGTAAAGTAAAGTAATGTATTTCATTAATGGGGCCTGGCGGTAAGTGATCAGCAGCCATCATTCACTAAGCCATCACTAAATTATGAAAATAAACCTTGTGCAGCAATCAGGTAGGCTTTCAGTTTTCAAAAGAGCTGTTCTCTGACCAGTAAATCCATCTCATGGGAAAAGCTAGAGGGCTCCATGTGATGCCTCATCAGCCACAGCCAGTGGTAAGTTTAACTCCCCCTTCTAAAAATCCTCCTAATTAATTTTTTCCATAGCTATTTCAACAGCAGCCTGTCAAAACCCATGTGAAACACCTGATGTTCTTAAGTGAATGAAAAATAGAAGTGTTAGTTTAACTTGCAGAAGTTTCTTTGTGAGCAAAAGAAAACCAAAAATGGGGGGGGGGGGGGGGGAAGAAAGACAGTCTTTCCCCAACTCCTCATGGGAGAAAACAAATCTTTCCATTTACAGAAAGGGAGAAGGATGCAAAAAGACCAAATTCCGGATCTGAACCTGCAAAACTCCATTGAATTCAATGCTACTCCTTGCATGCATGCAACTTTATATCCAAGTATTTGCAAGAGAGCACATTAGTTTTATAAACATTTGCATCCTTTCCAGACTCTTTCACTCCCTGCTAGGAAATGGAGGCAAATCACTGAAAATCTTTACTCTTGCTTTAGTTACACAAAAGCTACAGTAATGAACTTTTTAAAGAAGCTAGAGATCTAGCTTCCATTTTGAAGGACAGGCCCAAAGCCAATAAAGAAAGCAACGGGAATCTTCTATTAATTCCAGAACAGATATCCATTAAGTTATTCTCATTTAACAGGCATGGAGCAGTTTCTCATGAGAAATGTGAAGTGCCTTTGCTTGTATAATGATTCATGAATAAGTTTGGTTTTCTTGGCAGTTCTGTGTTGAAAAGATTGACTCTCAAAAGGGGGAAAAAAGATATTTTAAGTATGTTTGCAAGTCATCTGTTACACCAGACCCCAGAGAAGCCTGTGCTGGGACATTATTTTTAAATTTAGTTGCATTTACAACATACAGCCTATATGACTCATCAAAACTTCAGAGGGGAAAAAAAAAAAAATCAAATCTTATTTGTGTGTTCACTTGAAAAGCTATGAGTCTCCCTTGGCAAGCAGAAGTTATCTGAGAGCACCAGAAGGACAGCATTGTTTTAAGACTGTGCAAATGAAGTGTGGGAAAGTTGCACCTTAAGTAAATAAGAGCACTAGTGCATGTCTGGGCAGTGAGCAGGAGGTGAGACTTAGAAAGAGAAAGACCTTAAAAAAAATATCTGGAAACAATGCCTGGTGAGGAGACCGCAATCCTTGCACGGCCTGCTTATCCCAAGGACAGCAGCACAAATCCTTGGTGTACAGCAGCTGGCTGCCCCAAGCAGTTGGCCCACTTCTAAAGGATACTTCTGATCAAATTTACTCCAACAGGCTCCTCAATTAAAACTCTTGGCTTGGTGTTTTGGAGCTGGACTAGCTGACACCAATGCTGTTAAATATCAGAACCGCTGGAGTCATTTCTTTTGCCTCACTCTAGCGCCCCCCAAAGACAGACAAGGGAAAGGCAATACACAGTGTCAGGTAGCATTGTTTTGTTTCCTACTTGTGCTTTCTGAACCGTCCTTTAGGAAGGGATGAAAACTGCTCTGTTCCTTTTAACCTTCTGTATTTTGCCAATCTTCATTCTTAGCCATGGCCATGCAGGATGTGTGTAACATGCTGTCACTGGACCCAATGACTTCATACATAAAACTACAGCTCCTTATTCCAGTGATTCTCAAACTTTTGTACTGGTGACCCCTTTCATCTAGCAAGCCTCTGAATGTGACCCCCTTACATATTCACCATTATAAATGCTGGATGCAAAGCAGGGTCTGGGGTGGGGGCTGACAGCTTGCAACCCCCCAGGTAATAACCTCACCACCTCCTGAGGGGTCCCAACCCCCAGTTTGAGAACCCCTGCCTTATTCCCTTGCTAGATGGGCACCATCAGTGGTTAAACAAAATTTCTAAACAGTTTGTCTCTAAGTAGCGTCGACGTTGAAATATCCAATACTCTGCATTGATCAGGGAATAAGCCTCCCCCTATTGTAAATACCAATACAAAAAAATAAATTCAAGACATTCCAAAAATTTAATTGTTAAATTGTTCAGTTATGTCTAAGCTCTGCTCTTCATTATCTCCTGCCCAGACCGGAATCGACTTCAAAGCACAGCAACAAAATTCTGCATTCATCAGTGTCTGCTGACAAGATTCCATCCCCGCTATTAACCTCTCAGCACTCAGAGCCTGGCTCAGAAAAGCCAAAGAACCAAGAGATTTTACTAATCCCATTCTAAAGAATGCTTGACTTTTGCCTATTGATGGGAAAAGCTGGGTGGGGGTGGGAAAGTAAGGAAGAAAAGCAACGCTGTATTTAGAACTGCTGGCAGAAAAGCCCATAATCAGCCCTCCATTTTAAAAGACAAGTTGCACCAATTTATACAGATGCAATTAGTTACTGCTCATTAGGAAGCATTCACCATAATTTGTTTTTAGCCCATTCAATTCATAAATGCTGCCGCCATTTGCTTTTTTTCCCCCCTTAAAGTCTCAGATGCATTTATAGCTTATTCAGTGCAACGGACATGAACAAGATGCCCTTGCCTGAAATAGCTGGACAGCTCGACTTCTCCCCTTGTCCAGCATTCACAGCATGAGTGGTTACAAATTTGTTAGCAAAATCAGTTTATTTACCTGCATTCTCCTGGAGTTTTGCAAGAACCGTGCTTGGGACTACAACCCTGACGGCAAATAGCTGCAAAGAGAAAAAGCATCAGTAAGTATGCTGTCCATTTCCCGCTCGTGGGAATGTTTTAATCTCTAGCTAGCATTGTAATCCTACCAAAGCCAAGGTTTAACAGGTCTCTTATATCAACTCTACTGGAAAGATGTAGGGTGTGCCTTACAACAGCAAATCCATCCAGGCAGCTAACTAAATAGGGATCCCACAGGATGCTGTTTTAAGAACTTGTGTCAACCCCAGAGAAGCCATTGTGCCTAATAAACTTGCACCCTGTGCTGTTCTACAAGAATTTCTCTTTCTGCATCTGCAGGTGAGGAGCTCTTCCCTCACCTTACAAAAAAAATGCAGTGCTAGTTGGTTTGGTAAGAACCAGCTGTATTCTCCCAGACCTGTGTGCACACACCATTTCAGTGGGTCTAGACTGAAACTGCACCTATATTTTATCAAACACGTTTTGCTGACAATCCATTCTTCCACTTCAGCATTCTGCGTTTCTCCTGCCAAAGTTCACACTGTTAAGGGATTGAGAACACGCTCTGCAACGTCCACTCATGTAGGAGACAGCCTGGAACGCTGGGCAAATAAAAAGCCCTTCCGCCGCATTCAGCTTCACGGCAGGTCTCGTCTTCCTGCTCGCTCTGACGCGGCACACAAGACGTTCTGCCCCAAGAGGGAAATCTTGGTCTCGTTAAAAGTCAGTGGCAAAACCCCCACCGGCTTCAATTCAGGCCAGATTTCACCCCCAGGCTCTGATGTGGGTAATCAATGTTACTCAATTGAAGAGGACACCTGCTAATATTCCAATGCTTCTTGAATTGATATGGGGCTCAAAAGAGATGCTGGGTAACGTTTAAACAAGTCATTAGGCACTTTTGAAAATTCTGCCCATTAAATAGAAAGCCCCATAGAATAAAATCCATTATCTATATAATGGGTACATGGGCAGCCGTGGTAGCTGCAAAAACAGAGAAAGCATCAATAAGTATGCGGTCCAGCCAGTCTACCTGAACCCTGAACTGGATAGAACAGTCCTTGCCCAATCAATCCTTGGCCTCTCTGCCAAGGCTACCAACAAAGGCAGCGGTGAGGGGTTACGATGGTGTGGATGGTTATCCTCTAGGAATCGGGCTGACATTAGCAGGCAACAGAATAGCAACCTTGAGGTTAAGTGCGCCGTGTCCACTGAACTATCCAAGACTGTTATCAGTACATCCTTCAAAACTAGTTACAAACCTTTGCTGCATTCTGGCCCCATCCAGCCTTCCAGACAAGTCTTGTTGCCATTCTGATCACAGGTATGGTGGCCGAAGAAGTCGTCTCTCGGTCGACAAAACTTGTTGCAGCCAAAGCCATAGTAATGCTCATCACAAGTCACGCGGATCTGGTACTCAAAATGGGCAATGCCTGCGTTTTGTTTCAGAGTCTGCCACTGACGGCTCGGATTGATCATACCGGAGTGCGATGCCTTTTCGATAATGCTATCAGGATCTAGAAGTCAGAAGTGAAGGGGAGGTTAATGCTTTGTTGGTCATCTGAACTGGATGGAAGTCAGTCAGTCTCACAAACAGGATTTCAAGAGACTGCTGTAGGCTGGCTTTAATAGGGTCTCCAAAATTAAGAAAACAGTTGCCCCAAAGCCTATATGCCATTAACGGACATGCACGTATTGTGTACTGAACAGAAGCCAGACTGACGACAGTGAGAACAGATAGGCTAATGCTGACCACCCCTTTTGAATAGCTCTCACTTAAGACTCCCAATAAGAACCATAAGATTAGCAAATCGAGGAGGAAAACAGAATTGCATTTACTCCTACCTATGACAGGGACAGAAATCTAAGCTTGGTGCATCGTGCATTTTGCTCCGCTTGTTCAAGTAGTATTGTATTGTCTGTTACAGTATTTGTGAAAACCTCCAGCCCTAATATTATAGCCTAGTAAGGGAACCTTTCAAATTGGACAGACACATGCAAAAGGCTTGCAGGCTTCTGGAAGCCAGGTATAAAAAGTTTTCTACATGAGAAATCTAGTGACATTTGGCATAAGTGATTCTCACTCTGTTTTGGCCAGGAAATATTGTGAAAATTAGCTCTTTAGATGTTAGCTGACACTCGCCTAACAGAGATCTGTACAAATAACTCAAATTGCTTTATATGTGGAGTATAGATTTCCCCTTCTCTCCTTAAAGAGTTTAAACTTTGTACTTGACATTTAGTTCCAGCAAAATTTTCTGGCTTTTAGAAACATACAACTGTCTAAATCACAGCCTGAAATAATAATATTTCACATTAGCATGGAACATTGTATATATCTGTGGTATTTCACTTTGTAGTTCAGGTCTTGTGACTTAAAATGATCTGACACTGCCTTACGACCTGCTGCTAGCAGCACTTGACTACAGAGTGAAAGTTTATCATAAAATAGCCAAAATACCCTTGCAAACCCAGTGCAAAAACAAAATAAAGTACCAGGCCAGACTTCTGTATATGGGAGCATAATCCAGAGTCAGAAAAATTCTAGCTAGAAGGGCCCTTTGCCACTAATGTGTTAGAATGCTCTCTCTGAAGGACTATCACATTTAAGAATTAAAATGAATCAAAACATTTACTTGTTCTTTCAACACTTAAAGTATGGGACTTTACATAAGGCAGACTTGAAGGCAAATAAAACTTTTGCAAAGCTGATTAAGACATGGGCTATTTTCTTTCTAAATTTCTTTGAATGTGTTCATGAGAGCCCAATTTTAGCTTTCAGAAGGAACTTCCAAACAAGACAACAGTTATTCAGAGCAGTAACAATTCATCTCTAGCTAAAGAGAGCTAAATAAATCGAAGTATTCACTATCCCACCAGAGATGCCTGTTGATCTGTGTTTAAACTGTCATGGTATTCTTGGGTTCAGGAGTCCAGCGTCTATTGCATTTTTACAGTTTAGAGTTAATGGCACCACCTTCTTATTTACTTTATGTTTTAAAAATGTTTTCTTTCCAACTCATTTTTCAGAACTATGAGTAATTTGTAATGTAGGTCCCCCCCCATTATGAACAGACAGTTTTTGTACTGCTTTAACTATGTTGATTTCAAACTAGTATAGTTGCATCAGTACAACACTGTAGCTTAAATGCAATTCTGTTGGGATAAAGGAATACCTTGTGAGCTTATTTCTGTAAAATTAGTCTCCAGTTCAGCAAAGTACTTAAGCACATATCAGTTGGTCTTCAGTGGGACTACTCAACGGCTAAAGATACACTCATGCTTAAGTATCTTGCTGAATTGGGGTCTCAGGGTACATCTACACTACAGGGGGGAGTCGATTTAAGATACGCAAATTCAGCTACGTGAATAGCGTAGCTGAATTCGATGTATCGCAGCCGACTTACCCCGCTGTGAGGACGGCGACAAAATCGACTTCTGCGGCTTTCTGTCGGCGGCGCTTACTCTCACCTCCGCCGGTGGAGTAAGAGCGCCGATTCGGGGATCGATTGTCGCGTCCCAACGATTCCCGAGAGGTCGATTTCTACCCGCCGATTCAGGCCAGTAGTGTAGACCTAGCCTAAGTGACTTTGCCAAGAGCATGCATTGAGTCTGCAGCACAGCTCTGCCCAATCCCAGTCCGGTGCCTTTTCATCCTTTCATGCTGAATGAGGAAGAGGCTAGTGATAACAGACAGTTTACCAGCAGGATTATAGAACTGATTTGCTTTTGAAGCTGAGAATTGTTCCTTCACATATTCATACCCGTTTCACTCCATGGCACCAGAAAGCCGTGTTTCCTTCAAAAAAAATGGTACAGATCTTCCCTCTTCTTGCCTCCACCATATCATTTGGAAGCATGTATGCACAGATAGGTAGCTCTGCCATGTTTCACTCAAACTGCTTAGTCCTTTAGGCCCTTAGCCACAGCCTGCTGAACCCAATGGCAGCACTCCCATGAATACAATGGGTTTTGGATCAGGCCCTTAGTGCATTCAATTTTACCATGAAATAAAGATGACTGGAGTTGGTCTTTTTTGGTTACCATTAAAGTATCTTTCTTGGATACAGGTCACAGTAATACTGCACACATAATTCCTGATGAGAGCTCATGTGGGCATACATGACCCTGATCAACACCTGCCAATAGCCATCACTCAGAGAGCAAAGGCATTTTCATAATCAAGTATGCCATGTTCTTCCTTGTATTCTTTTCCCACCCTCAACCTAGTCCCACCTGGAAGCACAGGAGAGAACACCACAGTCCTTCTACTCCCAGTCCACACCAGATTAATAAGGAGCAAACACTAAGTAATAAGAATGAAGCCAGCCTAGAGAACATGATCTTCATAATTCCCTTGATGACCTCTGACTTGGAATCCCAAGCTTTGATAAAGGGGTTAGAGGAAACATTAACCAATTGGCAACTGCTGAGGTGGAAGAGAGAAGCCCTCTGACGATATTAAAGCTTGTATGCGGCTCTTACTGCCTGAACCCTACCAGCTCTCTGGTGTTGTTTGGCTAAGCTACAGAGCTATTAATGTTTCTTTTTGATTTGGGGTGGTGCAGCTAAAGTTTAAAAAAAAAACTTGGAGGGGTGGGAGAGGGATAGCTCAGTGGTTTCAGCATTGGCCTGCTAAACCCAGGGTTGTGAGTTCAATCCTTGAGGGTGCCATTTAGGGATCTGGGGCAAAAATCTGTCTGGGGATTGGTCCTGCTTTGAGCAGGGGGTTGGACTAGATGACCTCCTGAGGTCCATTCCAACCCTGATATTCTATGATTCACAGTTTTCAAGTGTGACCAGCAATGTTGGATATCCAACTTGAGATGCCTTGTAGGGGCCCGATTTTCAGAAACTGCTGAGCACCCACCTTCAGAAAAGCTAGGCACCATAAGGTATCTCTGGCCACTAAATTGGTCACTTTTTAAAATCTTGGCCTCCAAACATCTTCCAGCTATGGTTTAATTTACATGATGCTGAAGCCTCTTATGCTTGACTTGAATTCACATGCAACGGATACTAGTAAGCTACAATAGCACTTGGTCATACCCCTTGTCAGCTCCATTTATTTTATTGATGAAGCAACAACAGACAATGGGAGTGAGCTGGAACCTAATCCAGGACAAAGCTAAGAACACCTCTGGGTTAAATTCTGGCCCCATGGAAGTCAAACTCCCTTGGACTTCAATGGGTATGTCTACACTGCAATTAAAAACCCACGGCGGGTCCATGCCAGCTGACTCCGGCTTGCTGAGATCAGGCTGTTTAGCTGCAGTGTAGACATTCTGGGACTCTCCCACCACGCAAGGTCCTAGAGCCCAGTCTCCAGCCTGAGCCTGAACATCTACACCACAATTAAACAGCCCAAGCCCGGTGAGCAGAGTCAGCTGGCACGGGCCAGCTGCAGGTTTTTAATTGCAGTGTAGACATACCCAGTGGAGCCACGGTTTCGCCTTAAGTGCTACATGGGATACAGCAAAACTGCTGGTGGGGAAGACAAGGATACAGAGAAGGGAAGGTCAAGTCTAGATTTTTTTTAAATGACCAAATTTCCATCAGGTCTGTCATATGCCATTAAAACAATGAACCCTACTAGAGCAGTGTCCAGGACACCATGACACTATGTCCTACTTTTTCCAACAGCCCTAAAGAAAAAAAAGTCCAGTAGAATTTAATGAAATTAAATTCTTAAGGTTGCAGAGGAAATGCTGTAGAAGCCTACAGAACTTTAACTATTTAAGAATTTTATTGAAAGCTTAGCATTCCCTGTTAAAAATTCTATGGAGATCTCCTTTAAAGATGGGGGAGTCTACTGTCAGCAAAGTGGTGACACTCCAGGAAGGAGGAAGTGTTTGTGCAGTAGGGTCACTTAGATGACCCAATTAAAAATATACAATGGTAAAGCTATTGAGAGAGAGTTTAATCAGGAACATATGCAAGACCAAGTCTGCACTGGGTCAAACATGCTTTTTGGGCGGGTGGGGGGGAGGAACCATGAGGCAGTTTTCTCTGAAGACAATTTTGCTTCCAGAAGATTAGAGCAAAGAAAGGATTCATTGTGAAGTTTTGGAAAGTCTGTTTCATGAAAAAAAGATGAGCTCCAATAATAGTAGAAATGGCAGAGATCCAGGCTGAAAAAAAACCTGCGATCTTACAGTAAACAAGACCTTCATTTTAAATGCAGACCTCTTCTGTTTATAATTTGACACTGCCAGTATAGAAGCACCTATAGATCTTTTTCCCCTTGAATAAAGTTTGTGCAACCAAGGCCGTAAGGGTCCCTGAGCAGTGATCCTAGACTTCAAATCATGCATGCCGCTCTATCAGAGTGTCATTAGTCATAGGGTACGTCTACACTACCCGCTGGATCGGCGGGCAGCGATTGATCCAGCGGGGGAGGGGGGGGTGTAAATTTTTCACATCTAGTCTAGACACAATAAATTGACCCCCCCGCCCCCCCCCCGTCGACTCCTGTACTCCAGCTCGGCGAGAGGCGCAGGCGGAGTCGACGGGGGAGCGGCAGCAGTCGACTCACCGCGGTGAAGACCCCACGGTAAGTCAATCTAAGTACGTCGACTTCAGCTACATTCTTCACGTAGCTGAAGTTGCGCAACTTAGATTGATCCCTCTCATCCCCCAGCATAGACCAGGCCCTAGACAGGAAGGGAGAGCATGGGTATCACTTATTGGCAGTTTTCATGAGTTTTGTTACGTGTGACCTTAATCTGTGGAACTAGTGGGACTTCTTAGAAAGTTGCACCTGTTCCTGAAATCTGATCTGTGCAGAGGGATCCCTGTGCCCAAGCACAGCCTCTGTGGGGTCCATGCAGGCACAGGGGTTTGCCCCTACAGATTTAACTGAAAGAGTAGGGCTTTGGCACTTCACACATCTGTGGGTCCCTCTACCATGCTGCGTCTGGAGCCCATTCCAGTCCCAAGCTGTGGATGATTTAAGTAGTTTCTGTCTTCACAGTTCAAGTAGGGCTCAGTGCATTTTGCAGGGTGGAAAGGGGGCACAGACATCAGGTTGGTGGACAGAAGGTCTGGTATTTTCTTCGCAACATTTGGCAGAGCATTTCCAACTCCTTGACACAATCAGCAATTTTGCTTCTGACAACAGTAGCATGGGAGTCTTAGGGACCCAGAGAAGGAACTACAATAGAGGGACAAGCCTGAACTCCTAAATTTAGTGTAGTTTATACAGTGAATATTAACATTTAATTATAGGTATACACACCCCAGTGACAGCTGGATATCAGCAGCACAGCTCACGAGCCATTGGGGTTTATAGCTTCCTCTGACTAGCATGTAAAGCCGAAACTGACCACATAAGGACAAAGAAATTGACCGAACAAAGACATTCCAGGGGAAGATCTTCCCCCTCACACATCCCCCATGTTTCAGCCAACTTTATCGGGTGGTGTCTGCTACATATTTTCAGTTCCTGAATACAAATCCCTAGATAGAGAACCTATTTCTCCTCCCCCCCCTCCGCCCAAGAAAAACAAGTACTACCACCAGTTTCTCATCTTTCATCATTCTAAAATCATTTGGATAATGACTACAATAAGTCTCACTGTGGCTTTTAGAAGTGATATGTAGCCTAGGAAAAAGTTCTCAAGGGTGCTTAAGTGACTGACACTTAAATCCCATTGACAGTCAAGAGGATTGAGGCTACATCTACACTACGGGGGGGGGGTAGATTTAAGATACGCAGATTCAGCTACGCGAATAGCATAGCTGAATTCGACGTATCGCAGCCGACTTACCCCGCTGTAGGGACGGCGGCAAAATCGACCTCTGCGGCTTCCCGTCGACGGCGCTTACTCCCACCTCCGCTGGTGGAGTAAGAGCGTCTATTCGGGGATTGATTGTTGCGTCCCAACGGGACGTGATAAATCGATCCCCGAGAAGTCGATTTCTACCCGCTGATTCAGGCGGGTAGTGTAGACCTAGCCTTAGGTTCCTGGTACTCAAGTAGTTTTTTAAAAAGGGGAGTTAAGTGCTTTTAAAAATTGTACCCTTCGTTGCTACTTGGATTTTTCCCCTCCCCAGAACTGATGTAGGCTGTACCTTATCCTTGCTTATCATAGACCCAGACTCTGCAGTCTGCGCTCCAGATCCCTGCATTGTGTGACTTCCCTACTTCCTGCAAGGTGCTTTAGAACTATAAACAGAGCTCCAGCAGAAGTCCCACCCTCAATTTGTGGAAGAATAAGGTCACAAACTAGCCCTGTTCACATAAAAGCCTTTCAGCAGAGAGCTGATTGAAGAGTTTTGAATGAGTAAACCAAGGAATGAATACTTACTAGCAGTGTCATTGCTGTAATCCCATGCCTCAACAAGCAACGTATAGGATCGCTGCAAAACAAAAAAAATATTAGTACTGTACCTCAAATAGCAGCTTTCAAAAAAGCAAACATTTTTAAATTAAATAAAAATCAAATTGCCATCTCACTTGAGACTGTATCCATTGAAAACCTAAATAGGCAACAGATTATACTCGAGACAAACATGATCCTCTTGTAACCTCTTAAGTCACCTTATCCAGTCTGACTGAGACCTTTCACCTTGAATTGCTCATCTTGGTCATCACTAATGCATCTTATGTACTTAACCAGGAAGTACAGCTTTTGACACGATGCTGTAAGTTAGAATTTAGCGAGTTTGGCAAAAGTGCACACCGGGGGGGAGGGAAGGGGGGGAAGAGAATAATCAGCTGCTTGAAGAGAGTTTTAGTGACAAAACTTCTGCTTTGTATTTTGTTTTAGATCCCGACATTTTTTCCATCCTGAAAGCAAGGGGTGTTGCAAAGATTATTCTGCTTGGCCTTGGCAGTGCAATCTCTAGAGGGCTTTGCTTTTCAGCACCCCTTTGAAAGCTTTGTCTGCACTAGGCCGTCACTGCTCCCACAAGTATCAGGTAACTAAGGCAAGAACTGATGAATCTCGGAAGCGGGTGGGGAGGGAGAGGCTCTGTCAAAGAAAGCCTCGGATCATACTATTTGGAAGAATTAGGGAAGCGGGAGAAGTAGTACACACCTATGTGTCACATTTATAGACATACTAATCTGCCAATCAGGTCTCCAGCATTCCCATAATAATGATCAGCAGCTCCACTAACCAAAGAGACTGCTTCAGGCTGGAAATATGCCAGATCCTACAGCTAAACTCCTTTTATCGTCAAACCTGACTCAGGAACAAAAGTCATTAGAACTTTCCCCACCTTTATTAGGCTATGTTCTAGCCCGATTCTGTATCCCCCGTCCTTCCCAATCCAGTCATGCTACCAAAAGTGTCTAGGCTTAGATACAAATTTTTAAAGAGTCAAAGGGTTAAGAATTTAGAAAAAAAGGAAACAGAGGTGGTGTGTTTGACTTAGTCAGATGTCAGTCTAACCATTTGGAGGGAGGGTGTGTGAAAAACAATGATCCATAAGTTAGAATCTTGTGCAAGAGAAGTTGAGAGTCATGTGGGTTTTTTTCTCACACCGACTTCTATTCTCGCCAGCAGTACATATCAGTCCATTTGTAAAGGGAGTCGCATGTAGCAATTAAATACTGTGTTACCAGAAACAAAACCCCGTTTATAAAAGGCTATAGCTGCAAGGTGTATGCATCAAGCAGACTTCAAAACCCCTCCCGGCCTCCCCTCCCCCCAAAAAGTCAAAGCCAACTAATTTCTCACGACTGGACACAGCATGCAGCCTTTGAATTGGGGGAAAAAAAAAATCTCGTTTGTGATGGACACTAGCTTGGAATCTAGCCTAAATACGTTTCATATTCAAAGCAGACTCAGATTCCATTTCGTTCACTGATAACTGTGGGAAAATGCTTTGAAAAAGCAAGCAAAACTGGGCAAGCCAAGACATGTGCCCCACCTTCCCAGCAAAGTATAGATCGGCCCTAACCATTTTTGGTTAATATTTCATCAATAAAGTTACACATTATTTGTTACTATTCTGGGAAAAGCCTGGCAACTTGGAGGAAATGCTCTGAAACAGCTTTAGGAGGCTTTCCCACACAAGTCAGAGGTAAAAATTCCTGAGACATAATTAAATGTGCATTTCATTTCACTTGTGGCAGGGCTACCGTCACCTCTCCGCCTCTGTTTAATTACAACACTGCCAAACCCAAAACAGGGAGCCTGACATGTTACAGCAAGCTTGCAAAAATATTATGCTACAACTGAGAATAAATTATGACAACAACTTGCACTATTTCAATAAAATTAAGGATGTTTTCCTTTTGGCCTTGCATAATTGTTTCGAAAGATGTTCTGTCTAAACACATAGCAACAGTCCCTGCTTAATCCTTAGGCTTGTTTACCAACACAATCCACCCTCGAGGAAAGGAAAGGCAGAATCCCTGCTTTAAGAGCTACTGTTGCCACATACCTGTGTAACCAATTTTCAAACAAACCACAGGGCTTCATTTAAAACAACACTTAACAGGGCAAGCTCCTCCCTCCAAAAAAAAAAAAAAAAAATACAATAAAAATCTACCTTTGCAAGTATTTTTACAGAAATTTGTTGTAGCTAAAGACAGCCACATTTTATGATTGGAAGAGAAATGTCATTTCATCCACTTGGTTGTGCCCTCCCTGACAAAGTGAAAAATTTGTGCTCAAGGAAGTTTATCAGCTAGATTTTTTCTTTTTTAACTTTCAAAAAACAAAGCTTGTAAACCCCCTAAGATGCTATCAGATGATTGCAATAATCTAACCATCCCATGATAAGGAATTTCTCTGCAAAGACTACAGTGTTGAGATGTTAGACTATTTTAAAAGGTGCCCATCATCCCCACTTTACAGATCAACAGTTAAGATATCTCAGGAATGACTACTTACAGCAGGGAGGTTTAATTTTTCCCATGCCCACAACTGACCTCTGCACATCTTTGAATAAATATACATCCAGACAAGAATTCCACATCATGCACCTTATTCCATCAAAGCAAGGTACCAGGCAGCAAATCAGCAGTGAACTATGATGGAGTCACACCCAATTAGCCACTATAAATCTGATTTTGACCAGAAGGCAAAGATTCAAGCCAGCTTTGCTCTCATGCTAGAAAGGAACTTCAAGCCACTAGTTTGCAGAATGTTCACACACTCATGGTTTAATCAAAACCAAGAACATGTTACAAATACACCATCACGGTCACATCTGAACGAGTTTACCAAAGCTAGGAGATGGTTAAAATAGCTGGGCTTATGGTAGGTAGTATAGGGAGCACGAAATACATTTGTGGAGGTTAGATAGCGAAGTGAAACCAAAGAGTGTTGAGAACCGTAAGGGCAGTTCTAAGCCAACAATCACCATATTTATTCCTGATCTGTAGAGGACAGAACCCATGAAGAACTTTCATGGCCCTTTAAATCTGTCCCTGGTGGTCACTTGTGAGGGTGTGACAGGATAACGCTGCCTCTTCAGATTATTCAGTGTTTTAAGTCACAGCCAGAATGGATGCATAATCCAGGACGGGTTTAAAAAGCAGAGAAAGCTTTGGAAGAAATAGGTGTCAATGTTTTCACAGGGGACTAAATTTTAAGGGCCAAAACTGAGACGGCTTAAAGAGGCCAGATTTTCAAAAGGCAGGTGCTGAGGACTGGTAGGGAGTTTGGGGGGGGGGGTCATTAGACCCTTTGGGATCTTGATCCCCACATGAAGAATAGTGATCCAACCGGACAGAGCAGCAGAGGAACGTCCTTGTCGTTTGGGAAGGGATATCCCCCCTTTGGGGGTTGCGACTCCTGTCCTAGAAAGTTAACCACCCAAGACACCTGCCAATTCAGTGTTTCGCATGCTTCACGACGAGCAGCGGGAAGTCCGATTTGACTTTTGTACATGCTTCTCTTCTGTCAAACAGGGAAATCAGGTTAACCACAGCAATGCTCAACCTGTGCCCTGACAGCCACATGTGGAGACAAGCCTGACTTGCAACTCCCCTCTCGCTCTGCCTGGGTCTCAGGCAGCGTGCCAGTCCCTACGCACTCCACGCTGGAACAGGAGACAGTGAGCTGAGAGCCGCAGCAACTCCGCCCATTAGCTAGAAGGGGGCGTGGCAGGGAAGAAAAATGAGGAACACTTTAAAACCTCCAGGGGGTGGAGGGGGAGAGCGAGACAGACAGACAGAGCCCAGAACAGATTTACAGCTAGCCACAATACCACTTCCTCAGATTGCTCAGCAAGGTTCTCACTGTGGTGCCACATCACCACATGACGACACGGAGTCGAGACAACACCACACGAACACCTGATCACATCGGGGCCATCCCGTTAGTTCCTGCTCCATCTGTTGACAGAGCAGCTCTTCAAAGCTGAAGATTACTGGTTTGGACATATTTACTGGATGGCCCCTTCAGCAGGAGAAGGAAGAGGAGAGAGACTTGTCTCCTTTGTTGAACACAAGGTAGCTTGCAAGCTGCTCGCTGGGCCTTCCTACATAAAACATAACCCTACAAGTTTTACTCTGTGTACCCAAATTGGAAGCCACTCCGGTTTTGTTTATACAGGCAGTAACCTCACCTCCCATAGGCCCTGGCTTTCAAGAACTTCAAAGGTTACATTAACACACTCCGCACACAGGGCAGTACATCTGAGGACCAATCACAATGTGCCCATGTGATCACACACTTCACTCTTGATAGAGCAACTTTTTGCCCCGTCTCCTCTCTGCTGAGAGAGGTAAAAACACTTGATTGCCCCATTAAGAATGGGCCATGCAAACAAATGTAGCTACATTAGCAGCTGCCAGGAGCCTCTCTCTGACAGCACAAGCCAAACCAGTCAAGAACTTCTGATACAGCTGTCGTCCTCCTGCCAAACGATGAAGGACACAAAATTACCGCTCTCCGAACTCTATGTGCTGCATCCAATAAGCCAGGCTGATCTCTGATCTGGCAAGCCTGCTGGAATAATGAGTATCCTGTGAATACATAATGTGCTGAAGTTGCCATTGTGTGAAGTCAGTCCATGGTTTGTCTGGGAGCCGAACTCCGCTGAGTCTACTGCTGCTTCCTGTTGCTTGTCCTGTATTAGCATTATTTTTGGATAGGCCCCATTATGTCCTGTAATCCTCACTGCAGTCAGTATGGCCACGCTATTGTTCTTGGTTAATATTAGCAGGCAATGCCTCCGTCTGGGTGGCCGGACTACAATGTATTCTAATCACAGCACTAGAATGCACTAACCAAACAATGCGCCAGAAAAAGATCTTTAAAAAACTATGGCATCTCAATTTTAACAGACTTCAGTTTGGGGGGCAGCAGGGGGGGAAATCTCAGCGGCAGGGGGCAGAATATTACAATAGCATTTTAATCAGTGCCTTATCTGATTACAAGGTTATTTTTTCACAAAGCTCTCACTTGTCACCAAAAAGACCCAGTAAGTAGGCCAAGATGTCAATGGTCACTTTAAACCCTCCCCAATAAGATTACCCACTATTCTTGTCCTTCTCCCTACCTGTTTAAAGCATCCCAGTGATAATTAAATGCACCAGTTACAAAAGGGTGGCAAGGTTAATAGAGAAAATACCTAGTAGCCAGCCAAGCAAAACAGTCAGGTTCACACAGAGCAAGCCTGAACAAGAGGCCTTTCTACTTATTACCCAAGTGCATAAAAACTGGGCTGAGCTGGTAAAAGACTCAATGTTTGACTAGTTACAAGCCACTTTAACCACCTCTATCCACATTTTACAGTTTCTTCGGGATACTACAACAGTAATGAGTGTAATTGATGCTGTTGGGCAGTGACCACAGAATCACGAGTTCCATGCAGTAACAAGACACTAACACCACTCAGTTTTCTTTCGACAGCTTTCCCCATCTATAAGATGCATGTAGGTTACTGGTTTAGTGGCATTTTCTAAAAGCCCCTCAATGCCAGTGATTCTATACGAAGTGTGAATTCAGGGGTTTTAAGACCAACGCTGTTCCCAGTTTGTTTGTTTTTCTTAAAGTGTATTAAAGAACTGTAGCTGAATCCCACAGGTGCCATAGGATTTTTAGGCCTGAGCCTAGGAAAACTGCATCTCGTTTTTATTAAAAACTAATTTCTAGTTGAGAGACAAAATAGCAGCATCTCATGTAATGAACTGCATCAGTTTTAATATCAAGAAGAATTACCGTTCTTGCACTCTAATCTTCAGTCCATAATAAAATAAAGGGACATAAGGGTCTAATTAACCTGAGGAAAGCTAACCCAAAAGGTATCAAGTCTTATGCAATACAAAGTCAGGCATCCAGCTACACAAGTTATGAGATGACCGTGCCGAATGTATGCTATCTAAAGAAGCTTCCATATACGCTTTAAGGAGGGCTACCCTGGGCCCAATTCAGCTCCCACTGAAGTCAGCTAGAGCAAGCCTTGATTTAAATCAACAAACTAAAAACCTGCATACAAAACATAATTAGTGGGACTGATTTACTTATGGACAGCTCCAGCTATAGGCACTATAATAAAATGGATTCAAATTGAAGGTGAAATCCAAAACTGGATTGGAACACAAGAGTCCCTAAAGAAGGGATAGATTAGGAGTGGAAGAGGTACCTTTTTCAAAAAACACATCACTCCTCTACAGTCCTAGGAAAGTTTGAATTTGGATGCCAGTTATGTTCCAGAATGTCATTTAATACACACACTCCATTTTGGATAACAGTGCCCATTCAAACCATGGCACTCAGATGGGGGAAAAGCATGGTTTACCAATAATTCAAGTGGTACACATGTTCCAACGTGGATATGTTCTTCTTCCCTGGACAGGGGCACTACCTAAAATTAGGGATGTTGGTATTACACACATCTGTTAAAACCTATAACCAGAAAAAAAAAAAGGCTTTATATTTCTGGCTAGTGGCTACAAGAAGAAAATATGTAATGCCAGTCCAGAGAGTTTCTTTCACATCTTCAGGAACAGGCATAAGTTTTGCTGATAAAAAGACTTTTCTTAGCCAAAGGGTGAAATAAACATAGGAAATCCAAAACTTTTGTTTAAGTTTTGCAGTGAAGCAGTTTAGAGGTTTTTGCACCTCAGATTCTTGGTGCCTTGGCACAATTGTGCCAACATTAAATGATTACAAGGATCACAATTTAATTTTTCAGGATAAACACGCAGTTTGAAATCTGAGCTATGGGCACCATAGAGGAGGCCAACTTTGACCTGCCTCATGTTTACAACCTCAATGAACCCCAAGGTATCTCTTTGCATAAACACAATCAGTGCGGAACTTTGTTTGCTGAATGAATGCAGGGCTCCTTTAAAGCATGAGAAGCCATGAGATTTTGCAGTCCTTATAACTGATTCCAAGTTAATCCTTTCGGATTTTGACTGACCATTTATGACAGCAGAATTATACTCAACCTGCAAAGACAAACTTCAACGCAAGGAACATGGACAGATTTGGTTTGAAATTTCCCTACAGGTTTAATGGATGTACAAAGTTCTGAAGGAAGTTCCCGGTACCTTAAAATGAATTGTGCATTTAGCTAAAAGTATAGTTGTATTTTTAAAGAGGAATTACAATTTGCGCATTCTTTGGCTTACGGCTGCAGGTGCAGCTTTCTGGATGTACTCTTTATTTCCTTCATACTGGTCCGTTGCCCTGTTGCCTAGCAACTTATTCAAGCCTCCAATCACTTAAATGAATTTACAGCCCACTATCTTCACTCCCATTACTCACAAGGGTACAGATCAAAACCTACACAACAGCCAATCACACCATGTTCTTAGAAGGCGAGTTCCAGCACTTCAGATCTATGTTCATTTTAGGAACGGAGTCTAAGAATTAAAGTGATCAGTGCAAACTTGGATTTTCTTTTTTTTTTTTTTTAAACCCTGCCTGGTGCATAAAAATCTTTACAGATCTAAAAATGTCTTAAAACTATTTTCAACACAAGGCACAAAGAAGCAGTTTGGCATGGGAAAAAAAAGATGTCAAAAAAAAAGTGTAGTCAAGGCAACAAGGCTTCCTGATGTTACTCACTAAAGCAAGAATGTCCCAGAAAAGCCCTTCCTCAAACAGAAAGATAACAGAACTGATGCATATTCAGAGGCGACTATGAATTGCCAATTGGCAATATGATTAACGCTTAGCTCTGCCTTCTGTTAACCATCAATGCAATTCTCAATCTGGTGGATATAAGTCAAATCTGTATCTGACAAATTGTTACAAGACAAACTTTTGTCCTCACGCTTAAGATTGGGAGAAAATAGTGTTTTAAAGTAAGCATAAATGTAGTAATTGAATTGAGTAGGGCCAAAGTTTCCATTTCAGAGTCACATTAGCACCACATTAAAAGTGATTCAATATTCTGTTCCTATCTTAAAAAAACGTAGGGTCTCTTGAAATAGTTTGCATACCTAATTTTAGTCCAAACAAGAGCTTTGCCACATTAAGTATTCCTTTGTTCAAATGCTTTAAGAATCACAATGGCTAGTAGTAACCACCATTTCCCCATGGAAGGGAAAGCAGGTTGGATAAGCGAACAAGTAGGTGATCACTTCAGTCATAGAACGGCTTGTTTTCTGTGGAGGGTCTGAAACAATTCATTAGAGTTCTCGCATAGGAGTCAGCACTTCTAACCTCACACCATCGAAAAGACTTGAGAGGAGATGGTGCAAAGATGGTTTTCTACTATACTTGGATTCCCCGGCTTGATTAGATCCAGCTAACAGGACAATAGAAGCAATTCTTTCACTAAGTGGAGACCAGCTAATACATGCAGTCAGGGTGCTGGTTGTTTAATGCCTTCATCTTTTGCACATCTGTGAACAAGTTACTAATGATCTTAAAAATTCAACACATTTAAGGGTTTTTTTTTTTGTTTTTTTTAAAAAGGAAAGATAAAAGCCACCCTAGATGAACCAGACCTTTGTGAAAATGTCAGAGCCCAGAGCAGGAACACCACAGCCCCAGCAGTACTTCAAATACCACAGATTTTTACAAAACCCTTGATCCTTTCAATGGCATATTTGAAAGGAGATAAAACTGATCTATTTTAAAAAGTAGAGCTTACACTTCCAACACAGTTGTGCAAACTATACTATTGTACTTTGTAATGCTTCAAAACATGGGCTTGGGTTTATCCCTGCAGCCTTCAGTTCTTGGGAGAGAAACAAAAATCCCCAACCTGACACTCTCTAAAGCAGGGGTTCGGGACCCCTCAGGGGGGGGTCACAAGATTATTACATGGGGGGGGTCGCAAGCCATCAGCCTCCACCCCAAACCCCGCTTTGCATCCAGCATTTATAATGGTGTTAAATACATAAACTAGTGTTTTTAATTTATAGGGGGGGGGTCACACTCAAGGCTTGCTCTGTGAAAGGGGTCACCAGTACAAAAGTTTGAGAACCACTGCACTAAAGGCAGGTAGGAGGCAACACGGGCATTTTCAGAACGCAGGGCTGGCTGCCAGCTTTGAGATTATGGAGTCAGTGCCTGCACTACAATTGGGGGGAGGAAGAAGGGGGAGGGACTGAGATGGTGATCCAGGGACTCCTTTGGTTCTTATCCCATGAGGAAGGGCCAAGCTTGGGAGAGGGTGGAAAGCTTACATAGGCTTCAGTCTTACCAGTAAGGGTAGGGGTTGGGGATGGGAAAGGACACTCCCTCCTCTCCCAGGCCCGCAGACAGTTAAGAGCACTTTACTTTCTTTCCTTGCCCAAGGTCAGACTCCTAAAGCCATATTAAGGCATCTAGGTTAGAATGGCCTAACTTTGAGCAAGGCTTACCACTCAGCTGGCCCAGTGAAGCTATGCTTTCCCAGCACCTGGGGGGGAGGGGGAGAGTTAAAGGGATCTAGGGTTTTTTTTTGGGGGGGGGGGGCCGCGGTGGAGAAGTCTAAATGTAAGCACCCAGCTTTGAAAATCTTAGCCAGTTTAGGAGACCCTAACAGAGCTGGAGTATACACATTACAGTTACATAGCAAGAGGAAGGGTATTGTATAGACAGCTGTTGTACTCCAAGCAGTGGTTTCATGACCCATTTGGAGAACGGACTATATTCAGGGCTTAAGTTCGGCCGGAGTTGTCCGGAGCAAAGTTCCAGTATGTATTTTCAACCCCCCTGGAGTTTTCAGAATCATAGCGTGGGTGAAGGGGGGGGTTCATGGGGAGCTCTGGGAAACACTGAGAATTTAAGCCCTGATCGTATTAAAGCTTCCCAGTAAGAGCCAACATGATTGTGGTCAAACCCACTTAAACATGTGCATTGCACCATCAGAACTGAAGTCAGCCCCCTCCCCACTCTCTGCACCCAGGCTTTGCCAGAGGTCTAACAGCACAGTTCTAGCAAAGCACATGGCCCTGAGCCCCACCTCCTTGTGGTCTCTGCCCTGCCACTGAGTTTGCAAACACAGCTGTTGGGGGAGGGAGGGGTGCTGGGAACCCAGGAACATGGAGCCAACTCTCCAGCGGTGGAAGGGAAGCGAGGGGGGAGAAGAGAGTCCAATGAACCAAGGTGGAAAGTTAAGCCCCGGCTCTTTTCTTTATTTAGCTTCCGGAGTCTGCAAGTGCTTTGAAGCCCGTAACAAGATTCCCTGGGAAGTTGGCAGCTAGTTTGCAAATAAGCAGCAGCAGCTTCCATCAACACCAAGGCCTGCAATGAGATTCCCCTTGGGGAAAGCAGGTAGCTTCCCCAAACACTCCCAGGGAAAGGAGCCAGGCATGACACGCACTGTTCATAGGGGATCACTGGACAGCCCCCGGCCCGCCACTCTCTTGGCTGTGGCACAAGCCTTAAGTGGCAAAGGGGGAAAAAAAAGTGAACTTCTGACCTTATAACTCTTAAGAGCCTTATTGGTGCTGTAAAGTGCAGCGAGCCTGGGTTTGCTCCCTTGACCCGGCTAGACCTGGCTCGGATTTATAAGGCACTAACAGGGTCGGGTTAGGGGGCTCCCTTTCCTCTTTGTAGACAGGCTCCACTCCCCTCCACTAGGACCCCACAATGACTTCACAAGACCCCCACGCCCATATGACAACTCGGAGAAACAGGTTTCCCCATGCAGAGCACCTTGGAGCACCCCTCCCCCGCAGCATGAGATTGACTCACCGGCCAGGCAAAGCTGAACGGGAGAACAATCCGGTTCCTTTCGTTATTCCGGTTGTATTTTAAATTAAAGGTATTCCCTCCGATGACGGGCGTAGATCCGGAGCCGAAGCTGCAAGGGCCGCCAGCAGAGACCCGGGATTGATACTCCTTCAGGCAAACTTTAAAATACGTATCACACTCGTCTTTCGTGCACTTCCTATCTCCTGGGTTTCGGGGGCCATCGCAGCAATTCCCATTTTGCAACTCGCCATTGACGTTTTGCATGGATAAGATCTCCAGTTCGAAGTGTCCGGACGCTCGAGTCACCTGTTCAGCCCAAGACAGGGAGGGAGAGAAAGTGGTCACCGGCTGTGACAAGGGAGCGCAGGCACGGGGGATTCAGTCCCAAACGGAGGGGGGTTTAAGCGAGTTACGGACACTGCGAAGCGCCACACTTGCATCTCCCAGATACTCAGGAGGGCATGAAACCAGAGCCCCATCGCCAACGCCTGCCAGGGGCACCGCAAAGGAAACCCCTCGGGGAACCAGAGCACCAGCTTGAAAGTCGGTGGGAGGCCAATTAAGGGGGGGGGGGGGTATCAGCGCTGTAAAATAGGGATCTCAAAACCAGGTGCTAAGATTTTAAAACGCAGCCAGCATTGATCAGCGCGGGTGCACGGAAGCCTTGAGGAAAGATTGCAATGAACGTGGTTAAGCAAAACATCTTCAGGGGTGACTGGTGCCCATTAAGGGGCTTTTTTTAATCAAAACGGGGAAAGGAGCAGCAATTAAATGTTGCTAAAGGCCGGATCCCCCACCCCACAAGCTAGGATTCAATCTCACGAAATGAGTCCCAAACACCTTGTCCGCAGCACTCGCATATGGGTTAAGGATTTTTAGGTTGGTTGGTTGGCACCGAAGTGGCGCCTGCAGAAAGGGCGCGTTTCGGGGCGACCTGGGGACCCCGCAGGAATCGCTGGAGGAAGGTCCCCCCCCTGCCCACCCCGGTGCAAAGCCTGGCGAAAGCCGGGGGCTGGCCCGTGCAGCCGCAGCTCCAGCCCCCCGGGCGCTGGCGCTCACGTACCTTTCCCCGCAGACATAGCAAGGCGAGGAGGAGAGGGGCGAGGGCGGGTCGCCTGGGTAAGGGCATGCCGCCTCCTTGCACGCTGCCGCTGCTCGCGCCGAGACCGCTGCTCCTGCCGCCTGCTCCCGACTCTAATATACTCCCCCGATTGGAGCATGCACGAGTGGAAAACAACACCACTTTTCACCGGCTCCTCAATAGCGCCCCGATCTCCAATGCAAAGCAGCCCGGCCTCCTTTTATTCGGCCTCGGCCGCCCTCGCCTTTCTTTTCTTTTCTTTTTTTATTGCGATTACTCGGAGCCTTTTCTTCCTTTCAAATCACTTGCCACCGCTCGCTCAGGGCAGCACAATGAGCCCCCCTCCCCCCCCGAGAGACGCACAGGGACACATGCGACGCGCACAGAGAGAGGGAGCTGGAAGCCCGTCTGGGAGCCCCGCCGCTGCCTGCCTGCTTCATCTATCCCGCGGCAGCAGGAGGGGAAGCCGCAGCCGGCGCATGCGTCTCTATTAATATGCATGAGGAGGGTGGAGGGGAAGGGGGGGGAAAGTGGCACCGCCTGGTTCCCTGGAGGGAGGGGGGGAGGGGAGCGTGACAGCAGCAGGGGTGGGGCGGGAGCTTTGCAGCAGGTGAGCGCAATGGCAGGCAGGTACGGGGCGGAGATACGGATTAGCCGGCCACGAAGAATAGCTTCATGCAGCGGGCCCGTGTGAACGGCGCTTGCAGCCAGCCGAGGGGTCTCTTGCAGGAGGGGGGCAGTCAAAGCCCCAGGGGCTGCTGCTGGGGGGGTGGGTTCTTAACCCTTTCGGGTGCAGCACCGGGGGCTAGGTCCCATCCAGCCCCCCCAAGCCGGAGGGGAGTAGCCCCAAAGGTTGCAAAGCCTCTGGGGGCTTGTCTAGCAACCCCCCCCCCCCAATAAATCCCCCCTTTACACTCCGCGATCGCAGCGCGGGGGACACGGGCGTGCACCCGAGGCGGGACCCCCCAGGTGATCCGCCAGCCCCTGGGCCGGAGAACCTGCTGCTAGCCACGTGGGCAGGGCAGCGAGCCCATCGCCTGGCCGCCCTCTGCAGCCCTGGGTCTGACCCAGGCGCTCGGGGTGCGCCCGCTTTGGGTTCACACAGCTTCCCCCGGGCGACTCTGGAACAGCCCGCCCCACTCGGGGTGGGGGAGGAGAGGCAGGCACCGGGCTGGCAGCGCCTGAATCCCCTGGGCGGGACGCTGCCGTCGGGTGCCCGGGCGAGCGGAAGCTGCACTGGGGGCCCTGCAGTGTAGGCGGCTCCCAAGCGGGCCTGGCCGGGAGCGGAGTTAGGGGGAGAGGTCTGGCAGGGAATGGGCTGGCACCGCTGCCAGCAAGGCGGGCCTTCCAGCTCTTGTCTGAGTTACATTTCCCCCCATTGGAAAGGCAAGAGACAGGGAGGGAATTCCCTAGTCACATTGGATTAAAGCAGCCAGGGACCCCCCCCCCCCTCCACTGTCTCCCCTAGGCATTATGGGACCCCCGCCTCTCCCAGAGAGGCAGAAGCAGTGGTATGTGAACCCTTCCCCCCATCCTCCATGGGGAGCCCCAGAAAAGCAGGGGGTACCCAGCGCTTGCCCCCTTTCTCGGAGAGTATTTGTGCCTGTGATTGCGGCAGGCTGCTTCTCCTGCCAAACACACAGTGCTCTGCTGGAGGGGGTGTCAACGGGGCTTTCCTAAAGCAGTGGGTCTTGGAGTTAACACCCACTCCAGATGCATGGGGCAGTCCATGCTGTTATTGTCTCAGGCTGTCTGCAGACTCAGGCAGGCCTCTCTCTATGGCTTACATATACTTGGCCACACTTCCACGCTTTTCTTCACAGTCACCAGGGCTAGAAATGTTTCTTTTTGTTTTTAGCTGAAAGCTGAGATTCTGACACAAGCACATGGTTGCAGGAGCTGGGGGGAGAGGGGAAAGGGGGGAAATACCTCCTAACTGAACCCCGATTCAAGAGGATGTACTGTACACTGGTCAGTTCCTCCAGCAATGCAAAAGCCAACCTCAGAACCAAAATTCTTTTCCTTGTTTTCAGTTCTAGGGCAAAAGTGAATTACATATTTGGAAATAATACCTTTGTTCTCAACACAGGCCTTGCCTGCTCTAAAATGTGCCATGTTTGGGGCTACTAAAGGTCCCCAGAAAAATAGGAAGATAATTAGAGGATTCCCTTTCAAGAGAATAGTTTCAGTACAAAAACCAGCCAAAAAGCAATTGTACCTCTCCCTGGTAGTGCCATGGTAGCATGCAATATGTTGTGATTTTACATCCATTCATACATAGGACTGTGACATTATTACACAGATACATCACCCTCTTAGAAAATAAACCTGGTGTGATGAGAAGTTCTGTGCATCTAAAACTGGTGGTTCGGGAAGGTTCAATCTCATTTTAAACACTGTTAGTTCCCAGTGCTGCAAGTATGAGTTGTACCATTGATTTCATTGGGGCTGCTTGTATACGTATACGCCTGAGTGTTTGCAGGATCAGTGTTTGCTTAGAACTTATTCATGTTAACATGGCTAAGCCTTTCAAAACAGTGTGAATGGACTAGGACCATTTCTATTTCAGTCCATGTTTTAGCATTCCAGTTTGCAGGAGGCTCTACAATAATATCCAACATTCTTTTGCAAAACTACTCTACAGAGGGACCTAGCGGACTTCTCCAGGCACATGAGGACCTAGTCCGCAATGGGATCTCACTTGAAGAGATAGTCATTGTTAAAAGGCTCTTGGGTCCAGAAAGAGGCAAGTGTAAAATTAGTTTCCTTCGTATCTTTGCTATTTGGAATATTCAGCACAGGACACAACAAATGCCACATTTGAAATATGCATAGGCCCTGACCCTGCAAACACTGAGCATGTACTTAGCTTTACAGATGTGGGTAGTCTCCGTGAAGTCAAGGGAACTACTCACATATGTAATGTTAAATATGGGCTTAAAGTTAGGCACATGCTTAAGTGTTTGTAGGATCAGTTTCACACAGATCACCTTTAATTAAGTTGTGAGGTCAAGTAGAAGAGTTTGATACGATAGTAGCAATATTATCACAGCTACAAAGGATTTGAACGCTAAAGATTTACTTATGCATTATTCTTCACTTCCAGTCTTAAAGTTTTCCGTCATGTTCCTGGGGCTGGTGAACACTCGTATTTTATCCACGAAGTGGCTGCATTTTGGAGGAGGATGAAACGACTTCTGTGCTTATTTGAATGTGTGCTTATTAGATTGCACATTCAATTCCAATGTTATTCACCCAACGTTATTCTGGGGCTTTAACTATCCTGCTGCCTGCTAGCATGCACTGTGCCTTAAGGGCATGTCCGGGGCTGGGCTTTAAGTGAAAGGTTACTCAACCTGATGAGTACTTTCCAGTACTCAGGAAATGCAAAGTTATGGTTCCCACAGTATCCATGACTCAGTCACCTGGCACATGTAACAGCATTTAGAGAAAACTGCTTATCTAAGCAACTCAAAGTGTTTTGCAAACATCAATTAATTAAACCTCTCAGTATTAGAATACACATTTTACAGATGGCTAAATCAAGGTATAGAGAGATTAAGGCTACGTCTACACTACGGGGGGGGGATCGATTTCAGATCCGCAAATTCAGCTACGGGAATAGCGTAGCTGAATTCGATGTATCTGATCTGACTTACCCCGCTGTGAGGATGGTGGCAAATCGACCGCCCCGGCTCCCCCTTCGACGGCGCTTACTCCTACCTGGGCTGGTGGAGTACGCGCGTCGATTCGGGGATCGATTATCGTGTCCCGACGAGACGCGATAAATCAATCCCCGAGAGATCGATTTCTACCCGCCAGTCCGGGCGGGTAGTGAAGACCAGCCCTCAGTGACTTGGGCAAAGTCATGCAGTGTGTCAGTGATAGAGGTGGATAGAAAGAAGGGGTGACGTTCTGGCCCCGCATAAGTCAATGGCAAAATTTCCATTCATTTAGTGAAGTCAGAATTTTACCCCAGAAGACCTAACTCTCAGTCCCCACCTCTGATCACTAGACTCACAGGGCCAGCTCCTCAACTGGTGTGAATCAGCATAACTCCACTGACGTCAAGAACACTAAGCCAGTTTACGCCAGTCTGTTACTGTCTCTGTGACATACATTTATCAGCATACGCCGTAATATACACATATTACATGTGCCCAAGGGAGCTGAACTGTGATTGCTTTGAGAGCCATAACAGTGTATTTAAAATCTCAGTCATAATGGCACATTAGCATAGGGCCAAATTCTAAAAGGTCTGGACCCACCACAACTTCCCTGGAGGTCAGTGGGCGATATGGGTGCCTACCAGGTTCTCAGAACCTTTCACGGTTTGGCTCAGAGCTTTTTGCATTGTGCAAAGTTACTTTCTGCTAATCTTCCCATTCTGACATAAGGAGGTTACAGCCACGTTAGCAGTTATAAACATGTAGCAGGCTGTGGGCCAGTGTTACATGTAATGCTGCACTTCAGATCTGAATCAGTTTCCTAATATAGCGCCTGGATCCCAGGTCTTCAGCAGGACCAGAATCATGGCCTTCAGAAAGAGTGTCTGGGTTGCAAGGATCTGGTGTCATGAAATCAGTTCTTTTGTGCATTAGGGAAGTTGTAATTTCCTTTTAAAGTTCTATGACTCATTGGATTACAGCTAAAAACAATCCCACAGGATTGCCTTAAATCATGCAATATAAGGGCAAACTAAGAACAGCACTTCTCAAAATTCTTCAGACGGGGTTTGATTCTGCTCTCACTGAAGTCAATGGCAAAACTCCTGTTGATGTCTGGTGCAGATCAGTGAAATTCCACGCAGGATCGTGGGGGCTGGGTTCTGTGCCAGCTCTGCATAGGCCAGTATAGACCAGCTTTCAGGAGAGGGGCTAACCATTGGGTCAACAATCACATGGATATAGTGGTCTTAAAACCGCCCGTGGCAGGGTGTGAACTAGCCACAGCCTCTATTGCACGGCTGTAGAGGGGCTACAGAATAGTACTGAGCCCCACCCACACATTCGGAGGTGGTTTTCTTCCTCCAACCTTCTCCTGTCCAAACCTCATTTACAACCACTGTTGGGTGGGGTTGAAAGAAAGGTAAGTGTCACCCGCTAGGTAATTCTTTATCTTGGGGTTGCATTCCCTTTGCAAAACGCAGCCTTTTGCAAGAATGCGGGCCATGTCACTGAGTCCGGGGTGCCTTCTAGCTAAAGTCATGTCCATAAATGCCCCCTGAACACTTTCTTTCCCTCCTATTATCCTGAAATTGACCCCTCCGGATGGGCAAGCAAGGCAGTGTCAGATACAGCGATTGTGCCTGGGCCACTTCATGGCTGGCTGACACACATTTCAGAGCAACACATTCCACCCGATGAACCCATTTGCACAGTTGAGTGATCTAAACTTAGAAAGCTAATTTCTCTAATTACAAAGTGAGACCGAATTCCTTTAAAGCTTGTCATTACCTGAGTGGAATGGGAATTACACTTCCATAATCATTTAACAGTCGGAAACTAATTGGAAATATTTAATGTGTAGGCCACTCCCCTAATTACACTCTATTTAACAAATGGAAGAGTGGGGAAAATATCCCTATTTTAAAAGTTGGGCTAGCTGCTGAGGTTTTAGAGACAAAGATCCTGCTCACCAACTAGCCAAGCAATCCTTTTAAATAACACACTTCTGCAATTCTTCAAACCCCGCAGAATTTTAAACCTGTAGTTTCAAAAGTAACTAATGATTTTGTGACTTTGAAAATCTGTCCATTGAGACTTTGTGTGCCTCAGTTCCCCATCTGTACCTCACAGGGTGTTGTGAGGAAAGCTGCATTAAAAACGACCTTAAAACTGTAATTAACTCTTATTCCGAACGGTTATTTCCCCAAGGGAAATAATACAATTTCTCCCTTACCTTTATGTATTTGTGTGTGTAAAAATGGCTTTTATGGCTGTTATGTGCTAATCCTTTAAGCAAGGGAAGCCTCCACATTGACCTGTGAAATAATTTCTTTGTCATGTTATTCTTCACCCACAATTGAATTCTTTCACATCAGTGATCGGATCATCACAAATCTCTGTGTTCTAAAAACAAAGAAGAGATGAGGTGAAAGTCTTAGTTCTGGTTAGGGGTACATCTTATCAAATCAGACCAGCCTACAGGAGGTGCAAGGACCGTGACACTGAGCAGTACTGGCATCTCTATCAGGGACAAGATGACGCTTGCATTTGATAAACTGTAACCTCAGCTATTCTTGGTCCATTGCAAATGTGACGGCAGTGAAACTTGCGCTAAAGACCATCTCCAATAAGCAGTGCCCTGGTTTAAGACACCTCCTGCTTTCCAGTTTTCTAATTATCCTTTGTTATTTGAAGATCACTTCAATTAGCCAATCCTACTAGTTCTTTCAATAGTTGTTGAGATCAAGTTTCATTGTATTCGTAACTGAGGCATGAAAATGTTCCAGTGTTTTCATATTTTCTCTCTCTCTCTTTCTGATGTTGAATTTTTGTTTGATTGAGGCATTTTGGTATATTTGTTGTGTGCTCTCTTCATCTCAGAAGATCCTGAGAGCAGTTGACCTGAACAATATCGGAGTGCTTCCCAACGCTGCGGGAATGAGCATAAAGAACAGGGTTGTAGCTAGCAATTTGAAATTTACATGCACAGGATTTGTTTTGTTGCTTACGCTCTTTTTTCCAGGATATTTCTACCCGTGGCTGATACACTATTACACACACTGGTGACATTTATTCCTCATGAATGATGTACGTGGAGTTGCCCCAGGGATGCGTTTAGAACAATATGATCACTAAGGCCCTGGTGCCAACATTTAAGCATCAGAGTAATCCCAGTTAAAGTTAGGCCTGTGCTTAAGTAAGCCAGGCCCAGATCCTGAAACGCTCTTGCCAAAAAAACGCCCTTGCCAGGCTGCATTGGAAATGTTTCCCCAGGAAATTAAAAATGTCCACAGAGGCATGATGGCATATGCGTACCTAGTCCTTCGGCATTGGCTACATGCAGCTGGCTGGCAGAAGCTACTTTTTGGATGAGTTAAATGTTTTGAACAAAGCATTGGCCCCAAAGGGTAGGTAGCATCCATAGTGGCATGGCCAGCGCTTGACTGTTGGGCAAAGAGTTGAAAAGCGGCATGCCACCGCTGTAGGCCAGCATTCGTTCTGAATGTCACACTCAGCTAAAGCCCGTCATTGCAAAGGGAATCATTTAAAAGTGGGTTGTACCATTTCCAATGTGCACTGCAACTTCAAAGGGAGTGGAGTATGTGAGTGGTCTCAGCCTCAGGCGTAATGATACTTAGACCGCCCGGAACTACTGGCCAAATCCCATTGGAGTTGGCCTCAGTCGTTTTTCCTTCCCGGGTAGATAACTTGAGTTCCATGCAGCTTACTCGCTGTGGGTCCTTCAAATGGGAGCTTAACATCCCAAACCGTGTCCATTCTGAATGGATATTAAAAATGCCATAATACGGATGGACACCAGGGCCTCATAACAGGAGGGGTTCGCTGAGTGTCCTTAGTTAACATTTCCCTTCCCCCACCTCCATTGATAGGCAGAATGCTGTGTTCTAGTTGGCTGTTGCACTCCATCCTAGAGCTAGCTGCATTCAGTAGGGCCTCATCCTGTTCTCATTGAACTCACTGGGAGTTTTGCTATTGAATTCGATGGGAGCAGCTCCAGAATTTGTAAAGCATAGTTCGTAAAGGTTCTTCTGGATGCTCAATATAATCTGTTATTCACCTTTTCTCGCTCTGCTTTGGAGGGCTGCTGGGATCAAAGTGCCTGGGCATATGCATGAACATTAGCGGGAGAGCTGAGATGTGAGAATGCCTGAGGGGAAATGGAGAAGGGGAGAAAGGACTGGTGGCACCAGGGGAAGGACCTCACCTCTGAAATGGGAGGGTTGGGTGAGATGACAAAACAGTGCCAACCAGTCTGTTTGTTCGACAGTCTTCAATTGATCTTCCTGCAACACCTTAAACCTTTTGTGTTCATTCCTCCCTGTCGGCCGTTTTGTCTTTAGAAACACATGGGAGCTGATTCTCCCCTCGCTTACCGCAGGGTCCTAACTTACGGAAGCATTTAAACCCATGATTAAGTCCACCCCCATTCAAGACAGCCTGCTGTTCTGAATAGTGATGGACTGCTGAATCAGGGCTTACATCAGAAGTAACTCCATTGAAAACAGTGGGGTTACATTGATGTACACGAGATTAGAATCAGGGCTCAGGACTCCAACGTCAAGCCCCCAAATCTCCCAGCTCTCTAATCGGCGTGTTGCTTTTATTTGATAACCATAATGATTATTTTTATTTACTACGGCAGAGGGGAACAAATGGGTCTCTGCCCCGATTTGCATAGGAGCAATTCCACACCTGCCCCTTTAAAAAATGTGGTTTTGGTTGGCTGCCTTTTATTGTCCCTTCTCCTCCCTGGGGAGAGTGGGGTGGGGCGGATGTGTGGGTGGGAAGGCTTTATCAGCCTAGCAGACAACCCTCTCTTATTGCCACTTGAGTCTGTGGCTCCCCAAGATATTTATTGGGAGCACATGCTAAGGAATCCGTGAGCTTGATATGCTAAAGAGCGCAAGGCGGGGTTGGGGACCAGATGCAAGGGGAGGGAACTTGTTTCCCAATCAGGGAGCCTCGAGACCCATCTGTTGAGTCTCGCGGGCCCACAATGCTGCGAGTTGCACAAGGCAACAGAGACTTTCTTTTGTCGATGCTTTTAGTCCTCAACAAGTGCAATCCTGTATAGAGCAGCTCGTCGTCTTTGTTGTTACTACTAGCTAATGTGATTTTGAAAAGAACGCCCCCCCCCCAGCTCAAAGGGGGATAACCTCCGCCTCCTTCTCTCCCCACCCTCCACCCCCACCTCCTGCTCGGATCAATAGCAGGTCCCTAGGCACAAAGCCTGCATTCTTTTATTCTCCAATTAGAGCAGCTGCAACAGCAGCAGCACTGCGGCTCATTGGAAACCTATTAGCGTTTGAAAGACTTAATCCAGTTTGAAAACGTTAGTGTTTCTGAATCCTTCACGCGCTCGCATCCGTCAGCGGCAATGTTCCGAGGCAGCCCTGAGGGTGGACTGGGTTTGCTATTACAGTCACCTGCACCTCCCGCTGTATCCCGAAGGCGCCACAAGGAAGGCAAAATGTCCATTTCCCAACCTCATGTGGTAGAAGACCATAGGGATTACTCTTGCTCTGCACATCGGGCCCCATTGCTAGGCTGTGCAGTCTGATATCCTGCCTTCAGCAGTGACCGATACCTCACGATTCACTCTTCGATTTCATAGATTGATGGATGTCAAGTCCACGAGGGACTGTTATAATCATCTAGTTCCACGTTGCTTAACACAGGCCATAGAGGTTCGTGTGCATTACGGTTCACGTAAAAGCTGGTGGCAGCTTGACTCCTCGTTACCACTGCACTGAAGCACAGAGTCAGCACTTTCATTGTGGAAGATACGTTTTACTAAGTGAATTTAGTGCACTTGAACGGGGCTGGATGGACAGCCTTGGGGAGGGGTATCCCACATGCAGTCGCAGAACATACACACACACGCACCCTGTACCCTGACCTGGTGCACCACTTCTAGGGCCAGGAGGAGAGCTGTCTCAGATACTTATGTGGCCTCCATCGCTGCACTAACTGAGCATCTCACCATCTTAAAGGTATTTATCCTCCCAACACCCCATTGAGTGAGGGAAGTGCACGTTCCCCATTTGACAGATAATGAGGAATTGAGGCATCAAGAGGGTAAGTGACGTCTCAGACAGGAAGTCTGTGGTAGAGCAAGGAATTGAACCCATGTTTCCCAAATCCCAGGCTAGCATTGGGCCATCCTTCCTCAAGTCATTCAGTTTCTACACCCATTCACTCCTTGGCCTCTTTAGTAAGTGGTGCTAGCTACTGCCAGTTTTAGGGGCCTGGACACTTTGTCTAGTTGGAACTGGAGTAAGACCACCAACTTATTGCATAAAGGCCACCAAATAGCAACAGCTTTTGATCTCTCCTGACCTGGGGTCGTATTCATTCTGGTCACCTAGAGCTGACGGGCTCAGTATTCCATTACTAATCCCCTGACCTAACCAATTCCTTCTGCCAAGCCAATATGTTCTAAAGTGTTAAAAGACTTTTCTCCCCTCCCTTCCCCTTTAAAGCCTGCTCCTCTGTCCCTTGCCTTGGATCAGCCTAATCACTGAAGTGGATCCGTTTTAATGATTCAAGCTGTGGTACTGAGAGTGCAGAAGATGGTAGGTGCGGCCTGGGTGGAAGATACTGCTCTTTATGCTGTCAGCTTCCTTATCTTAGAGATGTTTCCCTCCCCTGTTTGTTTGGTTTTTTAATTCAAGAGATCCTAACTCGTGCCCAGAGACCAGAAATTTCCCCTGATCATATAAGGAGATGGCTCTTTGGGGCAATGACCGTTCTGTATTTGTACAGTGCTGAGCACAATGGGACCCTGTTCCAGGACTGGGGCCGCTAAGGGCTACCACAATACAGATAATAATAATAAAGTCCATGAAGGAGGTGTCATTGTTCATTTGCAGAGCTCCCAGAGTGAAACAGGGCAGCCCCAGGCAGGGCCGGCTCCAGGGTTTTGGCCGCCCCAAGCAGCCAAAAAAAAAAAAAAAAAAAGCCGTGATCTGCTGCGGCAATTCAGTGTAAGGTCCTTCGCTCTAAGCGGGAGTGAGGGACCGTCCGCCGAATTGCCGCCGAATAGCTGGACGTGCCGCCCCTGTCCGGAGTGGCCGCCCCAAGCACCAGCTTGCCAAGCTGGTATCTGGAGCCGGCCCTGGCCCCAGGGAAATAACACTACTTAGAGCAGTGGCTCTCAACCTTTCCAGACTGCTGTACCCTGTTCAGGAGTCTGATTTGTCTTGCGTACCTCTAAGTTTCACCTCACTTAAAAACTGCTTGCTTACAAAATCAGACATAAAAATACAAAAGTACTATTACTGAAAAATTGCTTATTTTCTCATTTTTAGCATATAATTATAAATCAATTGGAATATAAATGTTGTACTTCCATATGGATTTGTGAAAAACAAATCATGTCAAACCAATCTGATAGCTTTCTTTGATAGGATAACGAGCGTTGTGGATAAGGGTGAAGCGGTGGATGTGGTATACCTAGACTTTAGTAAGGCATTTGATACGGTCTCGCATGATATTCTTATCGATAAACTAGGCAAATACAATTTAGATGGGGCTACTATAAGGTGGGTGCATAACTGGCTGGATAACCGTACTCAGAGAGTTCTTATTAATGGTTCCCAATCCTGCTGGAAAGGCGTAACGAGTGGGGTACCGCAGGGGTCTGTTTTGGGACCGGCTCTGTTCAATATCTTCATCAACGACTTAGATATTGGCATAGAAAGTACGCTTATTAAGTTTGCGGATGATACCAAACTGGGAGGGATTGCAACTACTTTGGAGGACAGGGTCATAATTCAAAATGATCTGGACAAATTGGAGAAATGGTCTGAGTTAAACAGGATGAAGTTTAACAAAGACAAATGCAAAGTGCTCCACTTAGGAAGGAAAAATCAATTTCACACATACAGAATGGGAAAAGACTGTCTAGGTAGGAGTACGGCAGAAAAGGATCTAGGGGTTATAGTGGACCACAAGCTAAATATGAGTCAACAGTGTGATGCTGTTGCAAAAAAAGCAAACATGATTCTGGGATGTATTAACAGGTGTGTTGTGAGCAAGACACGAGAAGTCATTCTTCCGCTCTACTCTGCTCTGGTTAGGCCTCAGCTGGAGTATTGTGTCCAGTTCTGGGCACCGCATTTTAAAAAAGATGTGGAGAAATTGGAAAGGGTCCAAAGAAGAGCAACAAGAATGATTAAAGGTCTTGAGAACATGACCTATGAAGGAAGGCTGAAAGAATTGGGTTTGTTTAGTTTGGAAAAGAGAAGACTGAGAGGGGACATGATAGCAGTTTTCAGGTATCTAAAAGGGTGTCATAAGGAGGAGGGAGAGAACTTGTTCACCTTAGCCTCTAAGGATAGAACCAGAAACAATGGGTTTAAACTGCAGCAAGGGAGGTCTAGGTTGGACATTAGGAAAAAGTTCCTAACTGTCAGGGTGGTTAAACACTGGAACAAATTGCCTAGGGAGGTTGTGGAATCTCCGTCTCTGGAGATATTTAAGAGTAGGTTAGATAAATGTCTATCAGGGATGGTCTAGACAGTATTTGGTCCTGCCATGCGGGCAGGGGACTGGACTCGATGACCTCTCGAGGTCCCTTCCAGTCCTATAATCTATGAATCTATGAATCTATGAATATCAGTATATAGTGTATAGAACAGTATAAACAAGTCATTATGTGACATTTTAGGTTGCACTGGTGCTTTTTATGTAGCCTGTTGTAAAACTAGGCAAATATCTAGATGAGTTGATGTACCCCGTGGAAGACCTCTGAGTACCCCAAGGCATACACGTATCTCTGGTTGAGAACCACTGGCTCAGAGAGATGACCAGGGCAGGGGGCGCCGATCATGTGCATTTTCAGGAGCCCCACCATACCCTCAACTTCCTAGACTATTAGATCTGAAGAGCATGGACTATGGCTCCCTATGTGTTTTTACAATGCCTATGACAATGAGGCTCTGATCCTGATGAGGGCCTCGGTGGGTGACCGCAAGATAAATAATAATAATATTACCAAATGAGAGCAACTGAAAACACCGTTGAAATGTTTCTGTCCAGTGGTTCTCCTCTACCTCATCTGTGGAGGATTCTAGTTGTCAGGTGCTAGGTCTTGACTGGTGATAATGAGGTAACACACATGAGGAGAGACTGGATGCTTGTCCTCTTCCACTGACTGGTCCATAGAAAAAGATAGGAGATGATAGTTGCTGTCAGTAAATGGAGTTAGCTCCTCTTTTAGCTCAAGTGGCAGTTTCCTGGTTTTAGTATGAAAGGTCTCAGGTTTGAACCCAACTGTAGGCCCAGTTGGGGTCAGCTCTACTGGCTGGCCATTTTTTATCCCCCAGAGAACTCCAAGGCCTACACAGAGTGTATTTTTAGGCCTGAAGGGGCATGAAAGACACTGAAGACTGAGGGGATCCGCAAAGAGGGGGGAAGCACGAGAGAGACTGAAGAGGGTGAGCTGATCCAACAAGATAGGGTGTGACTGTGAGGGAGAACGTGTGGGGTAGAAGACTGGGAAAGGAAAGGGTGAGAAAACAGGGTGGGGGCCTGTGAATGTGGGGAAGCAAGAAGGAAGAATGTGAGCAAGGCAGAAGACTGGATGAGAAAGGGTGAGAGAAAGGAAAGGGGATGTTTTTGTATGAGAGTCACTGTGATCCAGTAGTAGGCCCTGGACCTGCCACTGACTTGCCGTGAGTCACTTTATCTTTGCTTCCCCTCACACCCTTTCTCTGTGTTGTCTATTTAGATTGAAAGCTTTGTGGAGCAGTGATTGTCTTTGACGATATGTTCGTAGAGTGCCTAGCACAATGGGGCCTGGACCTAATTTGGAGCCTGTAGGTACTACTATAATACTAATACTAACAATTGAGTTTAAAAGTCCAGATGAAAGATCCGAACTGAACAGCTCTCTCTGCTTCAGTCCACGAAATCTGATGATACTTGAATTTGATGCCAGCCCCTTGTCATAGGTAAGTTCATCAGGGTGGCTCACCTGGGATTTGGAGATGCTATGTTTCGAAAACTCCATGTGTTTTTTGAGAAATAAATGCACCTTCTCAGTAGAACGTCTGAGAACAGCTCTAAATTATTTATAACGACTCTGAAGCTTGCTGGACTGACCATCCATAAAGTGGGGCCTGAAGCTGCGGGCATGATCCAGGGAAACCAATTCGTTCACGATATTGGGATTTCATAAATGCTTTGAGGTTAACTGGCAAAGCTCAGGGCTCGGTTTTCAGAGTTCTTTTTTCCTCCCAGCAGTTTTCAATAAGTTTGCAGGAGATAGGGTCTTTATGAAGCAAGGTATGGGTCCACCTAAGCGTTGGTCAGTGGTTACTGTCCACTGGCAAGGATTGTCTCTTATTTTGGTAAGCCAGTTTCAATAGGCCAAATAAAGGTCTTGTTTTGATATGGAGCAGAATCCAGAGGCATGGATGTGACAGATGGTATCTGATTACAGTACCATCATTGTGTTTAAAACCTTGCTCCTCCATATTACTATAGCTTATTATTTATATCACCATGGTGCCTAGTACTCCAGTCCTGGATGAAAATCGGTTGAGCTGAATGTTGTACAAACATAGCACAAAAAGACAGTTCCTGCCCCAAAGAGCTTACAATCTAAGTCTCCAGGCCTGTGCTTTCCAATGGCATATATCATGTAGAAAGAATGCCAGCTCTGGCAGAAATGGATGAGTTTTATCAGCATTCTTTGCATGGTAACACCAAAGCTTTTGCCGCTTCACAAATCCAATTGGTAGACTACCAGTAAGTTCATGGGTAGTTGTAACAACTCTTCAGGGCGGAACAAGTCATGTCAGTAGATACAATATGGTGCTTTAACTAATGGAAATATTTTTGGATTTTAAATATGTCTGTATCACTGCATGTTTTGCATAGAACATCATCAGTATTTATATATCTATATCTATATTCTTTATTAAGTTTATTTTTTAAGATATAGTTAAATACACATTAGAAGAGTAAGTACAAAAACACACAAGTTATGATATATCAGTATTTGAAACAGTCTGCTCCATTGACTTCAGTGGGCTTTTGATCAGGCCCGGAATGAGTGGGTGAGGTAATATCTTTTACTGGACCAACTTCTGTTGGTGAGAGAGGCAAGTTTGCAAGCTACACCGAGCTCTTCTTCAGGTCTGGGAAACGCACTCAGAGTATCGCAGCTAAATACAAGGTGGGACGGATTGCTTAGCATAAGTAATTTAATACATATTCTAAGACCTGAAGAAGAGCTCTGTGTAAGTTCAAAAGCTTGTCTCTCCCGCCAGCAAAAGTTGGTTCAATAAAATGTATTACCTTCCCCCTCCCTCCCTCTTGCCTCTCACGTATTCTAAGAGACCCTTGAAGGTGAAGTGGCCTGATAACACCACCAGTCATAGGACCAAAAAGGGGTCTTAGTGGGTTACGGATTGTTGTAATAAGCTATTAATCCAGTGTCTTTATTAAGACCATGATTTTTAGTGTCTAGCAAAGGTCTATGTAAGTTCCCAGGCTCGTTTTTTGAAGGTGTTGTTCAGGTTTCCTTTGAGGACGAGACCTGAGAGGCCAGAGATAGAGTGATCGTTTTGTGAAAAATGTTCGTAACGGAACAGCTCAGGATTGGGCCCTACCTATGCATATCATCCTCTGGCAAGCAAAGCTACTTGGCAATGAAAATAACCCCTTTGTGGCTATGAACGCATTTCTCAGTATATTTACTTCTGGTTTACTTTGCCCTGCTTATCCCTGCGAGAAGGGGAGCTATTCTAACACTGTACTTATCATTCAGGTACTGATCCATGAGAACCTGTGTTTTTCTCTAGTTACTCTTCGGAAGTGTACTAAGCTATATTTTAGTAGCAATGGGTCTTCAGTGGGGGTTTAGCCTGCATGGCCAGCCACTCTACTTTGCCTTCTTTTGTTTGGAAAGTTTCTCACAAAGACATTTTGCCAGAAGGGTTATTCTTTCCCCGTGAACCAACATTTCCTCCGCATAAAATATGAATATGTTTCTGGGAAGAAATTTATTTTAAACAAGGAACACCACCCCCTTTGATTGCAGATTGACAAGGAGACACTTTTATCATCCTCACCCTCGTAAGAAGAAAACTAGATAGCTTTTTGTTAAATGATAGCTTCCCCCCCCCACCCCAGTATCTGGGCTAGCCTGGGATAAAATGGATTATCGATCAGCTGCAGGTGTGTGTGTGTAGAAATGTCCATGTTTTCGGTCACTTTCACTGGCGGGAACATGCCTCAAAAAGATATTCTGGCTGAGAGTATTCAGAGTGGTCGGATAGACTCTCATCAGAGGGGTTGCTCCTGAACTGCCACTATCTTGTCATGTTGCCTGATGTTTATGTGCAATTTCAAACAAAGTTCCCGCAGCAAAGCTCGACATGAAGTCAGGATTCTGTTAAAGACCCCGAGGCAATTTCTTACTGTCCTTCCTCTCTCGAGCTCTTTGTTTGTCTAAGCAGTTTCCCAAGCTGACTCCTGCTGCCTAACCCACAGAGAAGAAGGTCTAATCTCTTGCTCTCCCTGGAGACCATAGTCCTGCAAGGTCCTTATAGAATGTATCCTGTTTTCCAGTCAAAGAGTCACTCCAAGGATGTGCCCTGCCTTCTATTCTCATTTGAAGATTGTTTACCTGTTATTTATGAACTATGTTTTGTCTATGGACTATTTCTAGTTTGTTGATAACACGCAATACTTATTAGAAAAGAAGTAAGGATTACAATGGTTCAGGCTTTTATATTGACTGTCACATATTGGAGCCGAGGATCAGATTGCAAAAAATATAGGGACAGTCTTTCTCCTATTTGACTTCATAAGAATTTTGCTATTGTCTTCAGTGGGAGCAAGATCAGGCCTACAACAGAGACATGCTGAGAGAATGGTTATTTGCCTATTTTGCTGGTGTTGTAGTGCAATAAACTACATATACATTGTAATGTTTTGTATCTGGAATGAAATCCGGACTTTTCAGGATTGTGCTTAAATAAAAATCACGGGTCAAATTCTCTACTGGTGTAAAAGGGAGAACCTCAGTCAAAGTCAGTGGAGTTGTTCCCATTTACACCAGCTGAGACTCTAGCCCCACCATTTATAGATGTATGAAGAGGCCTCTCATTATTTCAAAGTGGGCTTCCCTCAAGGGAAGGCAGCCGGTGATGGAGAGTGGCAAACATTGAGCTTTGCTCGTTTATAGGTATTTGGGGCCAGCAAAGCTTCAAAATAAGCACATTTTCAAACCCAACAGTTTTCCTTTTGGTAGCCGAAAAGGAAACCGCACATCCAGGAGGAATGTAGATCAAAGCAAACTCTGCAAATGATGCAGAAACACATAAAATAACAAACAAGGCGGGTGGGAAGAGCGGAGCTTTTGTAAATGGATAGGTCTGTTCATATTACACTCACGCTGAATGCAAGAGTGCTAAAGAAGATACATGAGAGGGGCACATGAGGCTAGAGGTTTTTTCAGTCATTGTTTTTTGCATGCCCCTTTTATATTTATAAAGTGACATACAAAGGATGCCCTCAGTGCTAAGAAATCTCTCTAATAACACATCTCCCAATGTGATATATACCATCGTGTGCCAGCAGTGCCCCTCTGCCATGTACATTGGCCAAACCAGACAGTCTCTACGCAAAAGAATAAATGGACACAAATCAGACATCAAGAATTATAACATTCAAAAACCAGTAGGAGAACACTTCAATCTCCCTGGTCACTCGATTACAGACCTAAAAGTCGCAATTCTCCAACAAAAAATCTTCAAAAACAGACTCCAATGAGAAACTGCAGAATTGGAATTAATTTGCAAACTGGACACCATTAAATTAGGCTTGAATAAAGACTGGGAATGGATGTGTTATTACACAAAGTAAAAACTGTTTCCCCATGCTAATTTTTCCCCTACTCTTACTCACACTTTCTTGTCAACTGTTGAAATGGGCCATCCTGATTATCACTACAAAAGTTTTTTTTCTCCTGCTGATAATAGCCCACCTTAATTGATTAGTCTTATTAGAGTTGGTATGGCAACACCCATTTTTTCATGTTCTCTCTGTATATATATCTTCCTACTGTATCTTCCACTGCATGCATCCGATGAAGTGGGTTTTAGCCCACGAAAGCTTATGCCCAAATAAATTTGTTAGTCTCTAAGGTGCCATAAGTACTCCTCGTTCTTTTTGCTGATACAGACTAACACGGCTCCCACTCTGAAACCTGTCTCTAATACTTGCTCATCGTTTTGCAATTTACTTCTTATTTTCCTTCCCCCTTTTATTGCCCGATGCTGCATCCATTGAAGGCAATGGCCAAACCCCCATTGACCTCATGGGGTGCAGCATCAAGGTCTTAGTCTGTTAAAGTAGGGGAGATGAATTACTATTTTAGTTCTGAAATTAAAATAAAATTAAAAGTATTTCATATGTAAGCACAGTCAAATGGGTGTGTTTGTATGTGCATGTGTGTGTGTATATATATATATATATATATATATATATTTTTTTTCCTCAGGACAATCAGGGCCGGCTCTGGCTTTTTTGCCGCCCTAGGCAAAAAAGCCACCCGCCGCCACGTCCCCCCCACCCCCCAGCGCGGTAGGGGAGGGCGCCGAGCCCAGCCGCGGGCCCGCAATCCCCGACCAGCCGGAGCGCCAGGGGGAGGCGCCGAGCCCTCCGCGGCTGCCGCTCTCCCTGGCGGCCAGAGCGCCGGGAGCAGGGCTGAGAGCCTAGCCGGGGCTCTCCGCTCTCCCCAGTGGCCAGAGTGCCGGGGGGAGAGTGGAGAGTCCCTGGCGGCCAGAGCGCCGGGGGGAGGGCGGCGAGCCCGGCCGGGGCCCCGCTCTCCTCGACCGTCCAGAGCACCGGGGGAAGGGCGGCGAGCCCACTGCGGCTCCGCTCTCCCCGGCAGCGGGAACGCCGCGGGGAGGGTGGCGAGCCCAGTCACGGACCCGCTCTCGGGCCGGAGCGCCCCGCCGCACCGCCCCCCTCCAGGCGCCGCCCCAAGCAGATGCTTGGTGGGCTGGTGCCTGGAGCCGGCCCTGAGGACAATACAATGTTTGGTTGGTGTAAATCAGTATGTGTTTATATATATAATTAGGATAATGACAATAAATCTATTCCAATAATATTTGTAAATAGAAATTTTAAAACTCCAATAATAATGTTAAATATTTTGAAATATATAAGTATATATAGTGCTATAATAATAGCCTATGGCCTCAACACTAATATATATGATACTTATAAAATAGTATATAATAATTAGAATATATATAGTATATTATATATACTATATATATATTATAATATTATATATACTATTATATATATTTTAATAGAATTGATACAGATATATATGTGTCTATCAAGTCTAGTAAAATATTATTGGAGTAGATTTACACTCATTAGCCTAATGAAAACATAGCCAAGACCTTTCTGTCCTGTCCCACAAACAAACCCATGAGCAGGGAGGGATTAAACATAGATAAAGGATTCCTGAACTGCTGAGTTTCACGTCCCAGAAGTCTAAGTATAAGGGAGAGGTCTTTGCAGGGGGTAGGGGCGCAGCCCAGGAGCCATTGAAGAATCTGCTGGGCTATCCAGGTTCTGTCCCATGGATCTCAGAGCCTCCTTACTGCTGTGTCGCCCCTGCTCTGATGCAGCAGGGCCATTGGCTCTGCGGTTGTCCCTGCATTCTGGGGGAAGTTCCATGTGTCTTCAACACCCATTGACTTTAATAGGAACTGGAGATGCTTTGTCCCTTGCAGCAGGTGACTCGGCTCCTTGCAGCGTCAGCCTCCCAATCCCACAGAGGCACACAGGTGACGTCAACACTTCTTTGAGCAGCATTAATTTATGCACAGCCACTCGGGGGTATGCAGAGAAGAGCGACTGGTCTCTTCTGCTTCCTATGCCCTCGAAGCCCTACTGGAGTCAGCGCAGAATGGGTTCCCCAGGCTCATGGGCAGGTAAGTGGGGGGACATGTGCTGTATTGACTCTATTCCCCCGTCTGTTGTGGTTGGGGATATTCTGCCCCGTTTTCCTTTTTCTTGCAGTGGAGAGGTGGATAAAGGCCAGTCCTGCAGTCCTTAGTCTGGACCAGTTCCCATTGGTTTCCACGGCAATCTCATCTCAGAAAGGGCTGGTCCACATAGTTCCTGGGGTCAATTTTCAGCCAGGCATCTGCCCAGCCTTCCGTTGGCTATGCACAAGATTACACAAGCCCAAAGCTTTGTTTTCACTTTGCCAAGGACAGTTTAATATGGACATGAAATTAAAATAAGGAGTAAGGCTGGCTAGTGCTGTTAGCTGTATCCACCAACTGGGCAAGATCTTCAGCTGGTGGAAATCAGTCCAGCTCCATTGACTTTAATGGACTGGCCCCTATGGATTCCATTTGCCTCACTGGAACCACACCCTGTTTACACCAGCTGAGGATCTGGCCCAGTGTGTGCAGTTTGCACAAGACCCAAGGATGAAATGCTGCATGGCCTCATTTTCCATTGGGTCTGATCCTGCAAGGTACTGCTCACCATCAAAACCCTGTGGGACTGCAGGGTAACTGGTAACTCTCGGGAGATGCTCAGCACCTCCCAGACTCAATCTGCAAATGAACTGCTCGGCGTTATCATTTGCCTCCGAGACCTTGATCCTGCTTCCACGGAAGTCAATAGGAGTTTTGTCGTCGTCTTCCATAGCAATAGAATTGTTTTTTTTCATGACCTTGTTGTATTTTAAAGAAAAAAAAAAACTGCACTCTGAGGGCAGATCCACAGGTGGTGTAAATCAACATCACTTCATCCATGTCTTTCATTGGACTACAGTACGCAATGGGCCAGATATTTAGCTGGTGCAAACTGGTATAGCTCCATTGAATCAAGGTAGGCCGATTTGCCCCAGCTGAGGAGGTGGCCCTTTGATTTTTAATTTCTCCAGCATGTTGGGTGGGGTTAGATTTCTTTTACAAAGCGGTTACTAGCCCTTTAGCATGAATGGAGCCCAGTGAAAGTTTGATCTCTGTATCTGGAGAAGATCATCTCTGCGTGAGCAGTGGACCAGTCAATAGACTCTGTATATCAGATTGCGAGACAAAAGGGCAGCCTCCAGCAAATGGGATGTTTGTACTGGGGCCAAAGTAGGCTTCCTTAAAAATAATAGCCAAGAATAAACACTATCGATTGACAAGTTAGATGCTTGTAAAAAAAAAGTTAGACCATTTAACTAAAACATTAAGAAAGGAAATCAGTGTTGACAGTTCCCCTATACTGTGATTCTAAGCATGGTGTTTCATTTAGAAACAGTGTTTAAGATGTTTTGTAGGCATTGTGAATGCATTGCAGACATTAATGGGAAGGGATTGGAGAGATCTGTAGCCATAGGAAAGTGGTACACAGCATGGTTTTAGGTTGTTTCAAACTATCTGCGTCAAACATAGCAATGTCTCTCCCCAACAAAAGGCCATGACTAGCAAGATAGGGTCAATGCATAAAAGAAAGAGAGAGTGTGTGTGTGTTCAGAAAATGATTTGACTTATGGTTTTTTAAATGTGGTTTTTATTTATGTAACTTCAGGTTGCAAAAAATGTTTTCTTTGTTGAAGGAAGATTCCCCTACAGCCCAAGTTAGCTTTGCTAAGGAAAACTCACCACAAGAGAAGGATTTTTGCAACTCTCTTTATTCTCAGGGTAATTCTTTCCAGTACAGGAGAAAATTCCATACATAACCAGCCATCTTTACTGTCACTAGACCCCTGGGCAGCAGGACATTTTACATTAGGGAGAGGAAAGGGGACTTTCGACAAGCAAACTATTGAAGGGGACATCTAGATTATATTTTGGAGATAAGAGCTATGTGCTATCCTTTAGAGGGGCAAATATCCTTTCCTCCTCAAAACCAGGAGTCCTACGTTTCAGATCTGTTCCTAGAGAGGCGCAGCATAACTGCGGTCTGTTTCTAAATAGGTACGGAGGGGGAAGCACTTATGATCAAAGATCTTTGGGAAAGAGGAGCACCCCACATATGCTCCCCTCTGAGACGTGGTGTCAGCGGGATAGTGGAAACAGCATTGTGGGGGGAGGGGCCTGAATGCACAGAGTTGAAAGACTCAAGAGGAAATCAGATCTCCATTCTGCCCAGTTTCCTCTTTACATCTCCCTTCTGCCTTCTTATGTGCTAGTTCTTCTGTTACCCCCCATCTTGGTGTGCCAACAGGGGAATGCTATCCTCTCCACCTCTACAGCTTCCCCTTCCTTTTCCCTTTGCGTCCAGTTCTCTTCTCTTCACCTCTTCTCTCCAATTCTCTTTTCCTCCTTCTCTCTTTGAGGTTTCTCTTCCTCACCCTCCCTCCCAAGTTCTGTTTTATTTCCCAGCAAAGTCTCTTCTTCATGTTTTAACTTCTACCTGCGGAGATCAGGTCACTGAACCTGGTAGGTCAGAAGTAGGCCCAAAGCACCTTTTACTAGGTCAGAACAAGCTGAAAAATCCTTGAGTGATGGTGTGATGGGATTTAATACCCATCACCTGTGAGGCTAGCAAATGCACCCAACTAGTGCTTTGCATCTGGGGAGGAGAGTAGCTAATTGGCTCCTGACCAGATGGGGCAGAGCTAAGCCATAATAAATAGACTGAATGAGCTCATTTGGAAGAGAGAGATAATATGGGAGATAGCATAGTCTAGCTGAGTAAAGCGTAAGGTTAGGGTATGCAGACAGACAAGTAGGCAGAATGCTACAGGGGTAATATAGATTCCTGCAAGGGAAGCCTTGAGATAGGGTTTGTAAGTAGAGAAGACAAGACTTTGGGGGCTTGAGAAGATAGGAGAACGATCTAGTATCAAAGGGGTAGCTGTGTTAGTCTGGATCTGTAAAAGCAGCAAGGAGTCCTGTGGCACCTTATAGACTAACAGATGTATAGGAGTATGAGCTTTCGTGGGTGAATACCCACTTCTTTGGATGAAACTATCTAGCTTCATTTTTACTTGTTTATGATATCTTGGAAGGGGTCTGAACTTAGGTGACTTAGCTAGAGGCTTGAATCATAGAAGGCCAGAGGCAGGCCACTGGCAGGAGGTACTGGAGTTTAAGATAGTGACAACATCCTGCAGTAATGCAAGGGGATAATCTGAGGGTGTGAATCCCATGGCAGATGGGCAAAGTGTTGCTGCCTTAGAGCTTCCCAGATGTCTCCTTTACTCAGCTGAGAAGCGGCTGGTGAAAGGATGGAGCTGTGGGTTTGGCAGTAGTGGACATCAATGCTATGCTGAGGTCAGTACAGAGCTGTGCTATTAAGGGTCCCACCACACTTATGGAGATTGTCCTGGGCTTGTATTGTAGAATTGCTTGGGACCCTAGGACAGAGTTGGGACAATCCTAGTGTGATGAGGGTGTTTGGTGTCACAAATTGTGTGGATTATAGGTCTGGAGCCCAGAATCTACTCCTAGCTAGAAGCACAACAGAGGCAATATGCTCTGTCCCCATTAGCCAACTCAATGAGCATGTCTTGAAGGGGGAAGCACAGCCAGCTCTCTTATGCAAGAGAAGGTCCCTGCGATGCAGGGCTTTGTAAGGAAGGTTGGTGAAGGTGGAACTTGCCTGGGAACAACCATTTCGGATCACGGGGAGTGCAGGGTTCTTTATAATTGGGGCTTCTGGCAGGGTTAACTTGGGGGGAGGGGGTTGGTTTTTAAGCAATTTTTGAGTTCTAGGTAGATGTCCAAAAATGGAGCTTTTGGGGGGAGGGCTTTCTCTTTGTAAAAACCCATAGTACTGCTTGAAAGAGTAACTAAGTTAAAGGCACTGGGGAGCCGTTGGTGCATGTCACTGGTGTCTACACAGACCAATTAATGCACAGCATCTTAGTAATCACCATCCCCCCGCCCCACATAGCCTGCATTACTGCTCTGGGCACACATGCCTTTAAACACAAGCCAGAGAGCAGGTCTGTATAAACAAACAGTTCTCGGAAAGGGGAGACATCTGTGAGGGCTCACAGGCCTCAAACCCAGGGGTCCCAAGGCAGCATTCAGCGTTGCCACCCAACAGCTCACTTGAGTAATTAGGGAAGGGCTAGCTTGCAGAGGTCCTTACCCCCCCCCCCCCCCAGAGCTCCCGGTTGGTTCAGGAGTTCTGTATAAACCAGGAAGTAACAACAGGAAGTTGTCTGAGCAACCAGAGGAATCCTTGGCTGGGTGTGACTATGGACCCCTCCTGAGCCCTACTTCCTGCCAATTCCTGTTCTCTTCTCCCAGTTCCTGCTGTCCTGCCCTATTCCATGCCTCTGCTCCTCCACCTTAGCTCTGACCACTGGCCTGGCACCTGATGTGTCTTTGGGTTAGACCCTCTGCTCCAACCACTAGTCCTGACTGCCCATACCCCAGTCATTGCACCATCAGCACAAACTGAGTAACCATTTCTGGTGTTTATTGGATAAACATGGCTTACTCTCTTTTTTTGGTCTCGGGGTTGTTGTATTGGTTGTAACAGTTAAAACTTAAAATCAGAAGCCCTCCTTGTGTTCCCTAGACAGACTCCTCTTCTGTGTGGTGGTGGTGTTATCTATTATGGATAAACACACGTATGATGTTGCAGGTGTACACAGGCCTTTACAAACCAAAACTGGTGGCCTGACATTAAAAGGGCCTCGTCACAGGGTGAGTTGGACCTTTTTAAGAGGGTTGGGGCTCAGCTGCACCTCTGCCATGTTTAGCTCAGCAGCGGGAAGAGATGAAGTCGTGACCAAACCATGCCTGCTGGGGGTGAGCTTGTGGGAAGCTTAGCCGAGAGAAACTCCAGGGAGAGCTGTAGCTCTATAAAAAATGCAGCCAGGAATGCTGGGTAATACAGAAAAAGTTCCTGGGAAGAAGTAGGGTAAACTTGAGGCTATGAGGGTAGCAAGCTGAGTTGTTTAGGACTCTCAAGACCAGGAACCCAGACAAGGTGGTGGGTCTGGGGTTCTCCCTATGCTGCCACCCTGTGAGGGGGACCGTGACCCCTGCTATTGAGCAGAGGACTGAAAAGGGGTTTCGCTGCTATCTACTGAGGTGTTGCAATGAGCCTTTGAACAAGGGCAGGACTCATCAGCGCGCAGGCGGGGCTGGAGCTGAGCCCAGAGGAAGGCCAATGTTGGAAGTGTGCAGTGGAAGAGAGGGCGGGCCCTCAGGAAGGAAGGGCAGTGCCTAGCTTAATACTGGCATGAAAGACTCGTGTGTGTATTGGACTCTGATACTTGGAAGGGGTGGACTTTTATGTGACTTAGCCACAGGGCTGGGTCACCTTGGCAACCAAACCATGCTGAAGACGGAGAAACAGTGGAGATGAGCGCCAACTGAGACGGCTGGTGGCCCTGAGCCAGTCAAGGAAGTCCCTGTTACACACCTTATGCAAAGCGTGTCAAATACCATGGTACATTTTTTTTCTGCTGACTTCCTGGGCTTGGTTCAGGCCTGTAGTCCTTCAGCTGGCCTTGAACACTGAGGACTTTGGAGAGAGGGTCAAATATGAGTAGGATTAGTTGTGCAAGGGAGGCAAACACTTTGGGTGAAAGTGTCTGAAGCACTTTTTTTCTCTTTTCACTTTTCAAAGGAAGTGTAAAATAAACATCTCTGTAAAATGCCCCATTATTATTATTATTCCAGACGTGCCTAGAGGTTTCAGCTGAGACTAGGATCCCACTGTGGTAAAAGCTGTGCATACACATAGTAAGACAGTCCCTGCCCCAAAGATTTTATATTTTAGATGGTCAGGACAGGAAAAGAGGCCTTATTATCATTTTACACATAGGGCCCTGAGGCACAGAGAGACTAAGTGACTTGCCCCAGAGTTGTATAGGAAGTCTGTGTCACAGCAGGCAGTTGAATCCTGACCTAGTCCAGGAGGTGCTGAAGCATATGCCCAACTTTAAGCTATACTTCCTTCAATGACACTACTCATGTGCTTAAAATTAAGCACGTGCTTACGTTCCTTGCTGACTCCACGCCCTTGTGCTTTAATCACACGACCAATCTTTCACTCTAGTGACCCGATTATGGTTGATAGTTTTTAATATCAACTTTGAAGTTGTGATTTTCATTTGACAAATGTGTCCTGACCTAGGCCTCTCTCTAAAATGATGAAATGTTTGGTAACTTCGTAATCTGGGCCACAGTTAAAATGATCAGCTCACAATGCGAGCTAAAAATATCTAGAAGCTTTTAATCCTCTAACAAAGATCTTTAAACATTAAAACCAGCTGCTTTTGCATAGTTATTCCTTTTATTACACTGTAGTTGCTTTGCAGTGTCTGGTTACACTTACAGATGTTAGCAGAATCATATACTTGCTCAAAATAGCCCTTGGCTTTTTGTCAATACATTATTATGCAGAATAATTTTATATAAGTAGCACTTTCACAGTACTAGCTTTGTGTTTAAGGTGTTTTGATAATTTTTGAATTGAAAATAGTGACAGTACCTAAAAAGGAGAATGCTATAAACAGTATAAACAGGTAGTGTATTCATTATAAATAACTCGTCAATATAGGAACATAAACATTGCCATACCATATCAGACCAGTAGTCCCTCCATCCCAGTATTTTGTCTCTGGCAGTGGTCAATACCGATGCTTCAGATGAAGGAATGAATAATCCCTGAGTGAACAATTATAAATTCCCAGCCTACACGGGAAGTTTTTTCCTGACTCCTTTAGTTAGTGATTTATGTCTGGAAGCATGTGGGTTTGTATCCTTAATTTTGTTTCATCCTATCGAATGTAGCTACTGATATTCACATTATCCATATAAATGCTAATACTTTTGGGAATCCACTGGTTGATATGCACTATGTAAAAAGCCTTTATTTTTATCAGTTTTAAATTTACCTCTCCATTTCATTGGCAGTCTCTTTGTTTTCATATAGTGAGGGGATAAATAGAAGAACCAGATTCACCTTCTCTACACCATTCAATGTTTTATAAACCTCTGTCACGTCCCCTAACTTGTCTTTAGATTAGACACTCCCAAACTTTTCCACTTTGCCTAATACAGAAACCTTTGCAGGCCTCTAAATATATCTGGAGCTCTTCTGGTTCTGTTTTTTTGGGGGCTTGAAGTGAACACCCTTTTTCAGGTGAGGCATTTATGATGACATTAGTACAGTAGGAAAGTAATAAAACTTTAACCTAATATATTTAGGGGGGAGGGATAGCTCAGTGGTTTGAGCATTGGCCTGCTAAACCCAGGGTTGTGAGTTCAATCCTTGAGGGGGCCATTTAGGGATCTGGGGCAAAAATCAAAAAGTGGTCCTGCTAGTGAAGGCAGGGGGCTGGACTTGATGACCTTTCAAGGTCCCTTCCAGTTCTAGGAGATGGGATATCTCCATTAATTTTTTTTTATTATTTATTATAAACAAAAGCAGAGTCTAGGCTTCAGTTACATTTCATGTTCAAGGCCCTTTTTAGCGTGTCTGAGTGAAGAAATGCATTTAAATTACATGAGAACTGTAGCATTTCAACCTGACAGAAACCATGGTATATTCGAAGTGCTGCTATAGGTAAACTGATAGTGACTTATAGCATGGGGGTGCTGAATTTCCTTTGATTCAGGACCTGTGGTCTTCCTAGATGATCCCATTGTGTTTGTAATGTTGCCTGGAGGGGGCCTGTTGAGTTGGATATCTTTTAATTCTGCAGCACATGTCTTAAGATGGCTTGCACCGTCCTTATTTTAGGGTGCCTTCCTGCTGGCACTGAATGATAGCTGGAGTAAATGGCTCATTTCAAATGAACTTGATCAGTGGTGAAAAGAACAGGAGCAACTCCAGTACATGCAGAACAACCGGCTTTTGTTTACTGAGTCAGTGCTGAAAAACTAAAAGGCACATGAGAGCCAAAGTTGAAATCAAGGGAAATAGAAAGACTGGAGTGGGGAGGCAGGGGGAAGATTAACACTGATGGGATCTTCCCCAGGAAAGAGCTACAGTTTTCCCCCATTTCAGAGACTCGGGTGAGTCACTGACTAGAAACCTGGCCTGCCTCTGTGACCCTCTTTATTTGGATCTGTAGGTCTTGGCTGTTAAGATCCGATTCCTTAGTGCAAGTTTACTGACGCCCTCCCTCTGAACTTTCAGCCTGCTTCATCAGAGCCAAAAACTAACCCTACATGGATGATTAATAAATTCCTAGATCACTAGCTGGGGTTATGGTTCCATCTGTAAGATGCAGGAAAGGCTTTTTAAATTTTATTCCTTCTTAAAAAGTTCACAGTATCTCTGTCAGGGTCCTCCTGCTCCCATTGAAACTCACTACATCTTCAGTAAATCTTTCTTCTTTTAAAGTATTTTAAAGTAAATACTCTTAAACTTCATGGCTGTGGGGCATCTGGCTCGTGACCAATCAGTCCTTTCAGAGCCTAAATCTTCTGTTATGCCATGGAGATCGGAGCATACTCACTGGAGTCTCTGGAAGCCATGTGCCTTATACATCCATTGCAACAAGCAAGGGGTCAAGGAGGAGGAAGCCAAAGGATCTGTGCAAACGGTAGAGCTGAGCAGAGGGGTAGAGATGGCATTTTGTGGCCCTGGGAAAGAGACCATTCCTTTTCCTGAATCAGGATTAGTTGCTGTCAGTGCTGAGTCTCGAAGAATGACAGAGCTTCCATGACTGGCACCCAGGGATCGTATGTTTGTGGTGAATAGAGCAACAAAAGCACATAATTTAATCCGCCAGAAGATAATTGTTGAAATAAATCACTCGTTTAAAAAAAAAAAATCTTCTGTAAGTTTCAAGAGTGCAAAATGCTGCTGATTTTAATCAGTATGCCACATAAAATCGCCTACAGCATTGAGATTGCTGAAACAGCAGTGACCTCTGTGTTAAATTCAAGTCTGGCTTGAGTGCCCAGCGTTCTGAGAGAGCACTTTTGGGAGTCTTGATTGAACAGAATGGGTAGGGGAGGCCTAGTGAGTAATGAGGTGTGAGTCCTGTTTCTGCCACTGAACTCCTGATTGCCTTGGGCAAGTCACTTCCCTGCCCAGTGCCTCAGTTTCCCCACCTGTAAAATGGAGATAATGATACTGACCTCCTTTGTAAAGTGCTCTGAGATCTATGGAAGAAAAGTGCTCTAGAAGAGCTGAATATTCTATTCTATGTAAGGTTTTTTGTTTGTTTGTTTGTTTGTTTGTTTTATACCATACTCTTCATTGTAGTATCTGAGCACCTCCCAGTGGTGCATCAAGCAATGTTTATTCTCCCATCCTCTCCCCGGATTTTCTTTATTAAATAAATATACCTCTTGCTGTGTGTTTATGAGAGAAGGCAAGATCAAAGAAATGTGCCTTGTCCTTGGTACAGAAAGTGGCGAGGTTGGTGATGGTCCTTAGTTCCTGGGGAATTGATTTGCAGTCTCGGACCACCCCTGGAGAAGGTTCTGTTTCCTGTGAGGATGAGTTATACTCTTATTGTTGAGAATTCCATTGTGCCAGGGGAGTGAAGTTGTCAACCCCAGTCTTTGTCCCAGAGCTTTTGGGTCTTTTAGGTATCCTGGGCCCAAGCTAGGGAGAGCTTTGAAGATAAGGGCTGAGATCTTGAACTCTCTGGGAGGCCAGTGTAGAGAGCGGAGGATGGGTTCTCTCTTGCTGTTGATGGCTCTTGCTGGAATATTGGTTGGGTATGACAGGAAATGTGCTGAAGTGTTTCAAACCATACCTTGGAGAGCAATTCCAGTTGATAGTGGGTAACTATTATCCACCACTTCTGGTCACACATGGTACCCTCCAGAGATCTGCTCTCTGGCTCCAGTGATTTTCATGATGTATAGTACATGCTGCTTTGTTGTAGAGATTTGTCAAAGGTCTGGCTTCTCAACCCCGGATTCGCAATGGGACTTCTGGGGTGTGAAAGGATGGTTGCAGAGATCAGACTGGTTAAGATGAATACTAACATATGCAAATTATGCTGGCTGGTTTTGGTCTGGAGGCGTGTGGAGAGCAGTAATGTGTCCTCAGATCTTCTTGTGTTTTGAGAGGGGGTTGTGCTTTAGTAGACCAGTTCAGTATGGAGCCAGGGTGTTGGCTTTAATCAGCAGTTGACTTAATGTCAGGTGCCAGCTGTGGTCAAGGTAGGTTTTCAGCATTGTGCAAATGTGGATAGACTGGAGCTTCTCTCTAACACTTGGAGATTGGATTGTTGCAATGCACTCCAAAGTTGGTTACCTAAAAGGCAAGCTGTTTAGCTAAGACCTGATCTTTCCATTGACTTAGAGTAGCTAGACTGGGCCCTCACTGCAGAATATGGGAGCCTGTTTATTATTAGGGGTGGCTAGTAGGCATGTTCTGCCTACTTGACACTTCGCTCCCTGGCTATTGATTGGGTGCCTAGATAGTGTGGTGTTTTAATGTGAACATCCAAAGCCATTAGGCAAGACCCAGTCTATTATCTTACTGATCTCCGACCCTATTGAGGGAGGGCACTGGGCTTTTGACAGGAAGAATGAGCACTTTCCGATGTTTTCTATTTCAGGCCCCTATCAAACCCCTTTTTCCTAAATTGACAAGTGCTTATTGCTCCGTTCAGACTGGGTTTAGCCCTTTTAAAATTCCCTGTAGTCTTTGGCACAGTGTCATTTAAATAATTCTAAATACCAATGTGGAAATCTAGCTGTGTTTTACCCTTGCTATGTTTTCTGTGAGGTGCATAGAATTCTTGAAGCCAATGAATCTGGTCTCAGTGGTACCAGGCTGACTTACAGAGGCAGAGAATCTAGCCCCTGGTATACAGGTGTGGAAGAACTGAGGCTGGGATTCCTTTTTCTTATATAGGCTCCTATTACCCCCCACCCCGTCCCGATTTTTCACATTTGCTGTCTGGTCACCCTATATATACTAGTAACAAGGGGCCAAGAAGTAAGTCAGGAATGACTCAGCTGAAGTTAGTGGCATTATATTGCTGCAAAACGAATGTGAGGAACAAATCTAAGTAAGTTGCTATTGTGTAAGCAATACCCCATGGAAAGGTTACATATATATTATTGTAACCCAGAAAGTACGTGCCATAAAAGTACATGCCTAGTAAGAATCGTATGTCAAAAGCAGACAATTTTATGGACGATCCCTTTTGTACATAAATCTTCTTTTGCAGAAACAGTTGAAGACCGTGGTCATTGATCAAAGTTTAAATAAACTTCTGAAGTTATTTCTCTTGGCTCCTTTCACAAATAAAGGAAAAACCCCAAACACATGAAATGCAACATTCACAAATATCTTCAGAGAAAGGTTCTGCCTGTGGTATATTTCAGGTGAAAAAATTAATATGATGCTCAGATATGTGCCAGACAAAAAGAGACCAGGCCTTCTGCTGCTGGGAATGAGAGAAGAGTGTAGTAATGTGATTATGGTAATAATCAACAAGTCAGTCTGCTGCTTTTGTTGGCTGTAATTAACTTCTTGGAATGGCACAGTTCCTTTCTCTGTGCTCATCAGATGGTCCTGCCTTTTGTGTCCCTAGTCTGTTATTTCTCCTGCAGGGACCACAACCCTCCAAGTGCATTACTAAATGAATTCATTGCTGGAACAAAGATTCGGTGGTAGAATAGAGATTGATATCTTTTGTTGTCAGACATTCAATACCATATAGCAATCCAATTACTTAAGCTGTTTCTATCAATCTTATTACCGCTCAGTATTGAGGCAAGCTCTAAAGCTGGATAATTCTCTTGCAAGAATGTAGTGGAACAGATTAGGGCTTTAATGAGAAGGTTTTCTGGAGGCTGGGACTCTTCTATTGTATATATTGGGATCTAGGAATCATACCTAGGCAAAGGCCTGGATTCATTGTTGCAAAGAATGATCAAAGGGAGGCTTGAAATCTGCTTGAAGAAATTTTATGGGTTATAAAAAAAAAAAAATTGGCAAGTGTCTGTTAATGCCTATCTGATGAGAATCTATGGTGGACTGGGAAAAGGAAATTGCTTATTGGCATTCGTACTGTCGGATGGATATCTCAGCTTGTGTTTGAACTTCTCCTCCACTGTGCTACAGGTCAAATTCTGTGCTTAGCTGTAACATTTCAGGAATGCTGGCTGCACAAAATCAACATAAGACTTATTCTGTATACTGCTACCCAGAACAAATATTTGGAGAAAAAGGTTTCTAACACGGGGAGGGGGCGGGGAATAGACTTTGATAATAATACAAAAGACAATTGCACACAGGAGAGGAGTAACTGGATAAACTCCAGGGCTACATCAGCCTTCAGCATCCACACATTCTCCCCCAGGTTATCTGAGGGAAAACACAGGTGTAAAGTGAGCAGGGTAATGGGGCCCAATAGGCAGCAGAAGCTGGGGATCATAGAGCCTAGTAAACTTCAGGTAGCAGTGCAAAAGGGGCAGTATCAGTAACATTTTTGTGTGTGTGTGTGTGTGTGTGTACACACACACACACACACACTATTAAGATTGAAAAGTTAAGCACTCAAAAGTTAGGGTATGCCAGAATTAAGGTTGCCCATGCAACCTTAATTTGGACTCCTTGTGCATATGCATTATGGTACAGTCTCTAATGACATGATCGCATACCTCACCCAACCAGTCTTTTCATACCTCCCAGCCTGATCTAAAGCTCATTGGCATCAGTAATGACATTGGTATCAGCAGGGTGTGATATGGCTCATCCGGGTGCTGTGAGTCTGTGGGGGATGACTAGTAATGATATAGAAAGTGGTTGGGATGAGGTAACTGGGAATAGACAGTGGACTGCTTTTATATTGCATATATGTATGTGTGTGTGTGTGTGTATAGTCTGATGTATGCGTGTAGTTGAAGCCATGTCGGTCCCAGGATATGAGTGAGAGAAGGTGGGTGAAGTAATATCTTTTAGTGGGCCAACTGCTATTGGTGAGAGAGACGTGCTTTTGAGCCTCACAGAGCTCTTCTTTAGGTCTGGAAAAGGTACTAAGAGTGCCACAGCTAAATACAAAATCAAACAGATACCGTTTGCCATTCAGGTAAAAGTTAAATGTATATTCATCAAATATATAAATCGAGATATGATTTACAGAAACACTCCAGATTCCCATTAGCCTTAGCAGCTATAGATGTCCTACAGTAAATTTCACTGTCCATGTAACACAGACACTGGACTAGATCCTCAGCTGGTGTAAATCAACATAACTCCATGATTTCCACGGGGCTACATTGATTTACACCAGCTGAGCATCTGGCCCTTTATTCTTAACAAATGCATAAGTTCATCACAACACAACCACCATACCTCTGATTCCCCCCACTTTCCCCCTTACATACTTGTTTTATTATCTTGATTTTAATATCTAAATTCTCTTAAAGGATACTCTTACATGAAAAATGGTAGAGACAAGGTAGATGAGGTAATATCTCTTATTGGACCAACTTCTGTTGGTGAGTGAGAGAAGCTTTCGAGCTTATACAGAGCTCTTCTTCGGGTCTGGGAAAGGGACTGAGTGTCACAGCTAAATACGAGATCAAACAAGTTCCCAGGCTCATCTTTTGAAAGTGTTGTGCAGGTTTCCTTTGAGGATGAGAACTGATAAGTCAGCTATAGAGTGGTGGCTTTGTGAAAAGTGTTCACCCGCAGGTGATGGGGTGTTTTTGTTTTATCATTTTCCTGCGCAAGTCCATTGGAAGGCGTAGTGATTGGCTGGTTTCACCCATATCATTTCTGTTGGGGCATTCAGTGCACTGGATGAGGTACACCACATGTTGTGATGGGTGTGTTTAGGACCCATGGATCTTGAATGGTGTGTTGTGGAGGATGTTGATCATTGTAGCAGTGGAGAGATGTCTGCATGTTTTGCATCTGCTCTGGCAGGGTCTGGTGCTGCTTTGAGGTGCTGCCCTGGTCTATGGGGAGCTTGTTTCTCATGATGAGCTTAGGGGAGGTTGTTTGAAAGCCAGAAGAGGGGGTTCAGGAAAGTAAAACCTTCAAAAGGCAAGTCTAGGAGCTTAAATTCACAACTTTGCTAGAAACTAAAAATCACGGTCTTAATAAAGACACTGGATTTATGGCTCATTACAACAATCTGTAACCCACGAACTCCCCTTTTTGTCCTATGACTTCGGGGATGTTAATGGACCCCTTCACTTGGAATTGTTCATCAGAATATGTGCACCTTTACCAGACCTAAAGAGCTCTATGAAGCTTGTCTCTCACCGACCGAGTTGATCCAATAAAACATATTACCTCACCCATCTTGTGTCTCTAATAGCCTGGAACCGACCTGGCTACAACAACACTGCATACATGAAAAATGTTGTCATACATTTACTGGCTGGCTGGAATTTTTGTTTTTGTTTTTGTTGAAAGAATTTGTAGCTGTTTCTTGTAATTGTGTATGTTCAATAGGAAAATGCATATTGTAAATAAAAATGTGTCTGTATGGACTTGCCTTTGAGATCTATCCATCTGACCAAGTATAACGTTTGTGCTCATGTTTTGAGAATACTGAAAGCAGTATTTGTAATTAAGGTGTGACACTCAGAAGAGCTGGGAAAAGGCTGAACTTTATTTTGTGGCTCCAATTGCCTACCATAACTTAGGGTTGAAAGTGTTAATATCCCTGTCACAAGACATGGGATGAGACCCAGTGACTCCAACAGCTTTTAGAGCATTCATTTGTGTGTGTGATGAAATATGCATTTCTTTAAAATTTTAAAGAGCTTGTTGGCTTATATGTGAGTAATGCAAGATTTAGGATGCCCTTAACTATTCACTGCCTTGTTTTTCAGTACTTGTAAATGCTGTTATAAGTAACTATAACGACTATTTAGTAACCTTAACTGGCTTTTGAAATGAAGCTTTTTTGTTTCTTGGAATTTCCCGGGGTAATTCTTTACATATCTAACTTTTTCTTTTGCGTAAGTAAATGAAGATTACAGAGCAGATCCTTAGCTGGTGTCAATCATCTTAGCTGCATTGATGTCAATGGAGCTGTGTTAGGCGAAGATCTGACTCACTGGCTTTTAAAATCTGAAATAGGGTACCCTTCTGTTTGTCCATGCTCTGAAGTGTCCCTAGCATCTGTTTGCCAGAAGCTGGGAATGGATCACTTGATGATTACCTGTTCTGTTCGTTCCCTCTAAAGCACCTGGCATTGTCAGAAGACAGGATACTGGGCTAGATGGACCATTAGTCTGACCCAATATGGCCGTTCTTATGTTCTTATCCAAATGACCTGGGGGGTAGCCAAAACTTTTGGATAACCAGTCATTTGAATAAATGGAAGTGCTATTTTGAGCTTCAATTTCATTGATAGAGAAATATGGGGAAGAAAGGGAATAATGCTGATGTACGCTTTAATGCTTTGTATTTTATTAAAGTTATTTTTTAACTTTATTAAAACACCAACATTGTACTTACCACTGTGGACACAACTTAGTTCTGAAATAGTTCTTTGTTAAACTGACTAATCACAGTTGCTAAGATGCTAACTGAGAAGTATTAGCGGATGGTTAACATAGGACTACATGGGTGACACATGTTGGATTCAAGTAACTAAGTATTTTGGATAGAGGGCATTTGGCCAAATGGGAGTGTATTGTAAATGGATGGACAAGTTACCAGATTACATCAAAGGAGTGAGTAGAGCCCTACCTCATTAATTGCACACTTAACAGATATGCACAGGTCTGCGCATTTTGCCCAAGGATTACCCCAATGGAAAAAAGATATATAAAAAAAGAGCAGAAATAGCATCTAGCTATGTCCCTCCTCCTCCCAATAAAACCATGGACCCAAACACAGCCACCTAACCACTTCCAGTGTGATCTCTATGGAACTGGTTGGTCAGCATACCTCCCTCTTCCACCGAAACTGGGATAGTGGGGCAATGGTTAAAACAGGAAACCTAGATTATAATCCCAAACAGATTCATTTCCCCTCTGGATGTGACTACCTTCCTCATCCAATAAGGACTCAAGCCCCTCCCTATCTCTGCCGTGCTTCTATCCTTAGCCAGCCCTTTTAACGCTTTCATGTGTCCTAACTCGTGAAAATACAAAACATTCCAAGTCCATCACCCCTCTCCAAACCCAGTTATGGTAGTTCTCTCTCCACTGGCCCCATTCTCCCATGGAGTCTAGATAGATGGAAGCAGCCCTGACTCAGGGAGCATTCCACTATCCTGTTGTGGGGGGGAGAGGGCATCTGTTTTAAAGGATAAAAGGACAAGATCAGTGGTAAGGCATAGGCTAGGTTTCAGGCATTGTAAATGTAAATTGTATTCATTAGATTTCACTGGTGTAGTCAGTGCAACTACTCACATGTTTGGTGTTAGGAACATGCTTAAGTGCCTCGATGGACCAAGTCTTTATTAAATTGAAGTAAACTAAATAAAGCATCCATAAAAATCAGTGAGTCCTCCCAATATGTCTGAGAGGAAGGTAAGCAGGCAGCAATTTCCCCATTTTACACAGGAGGAAAGTGAGGCAGAGAAATCAAGCAAATAATCCAGAGGCAGAGAGGGAGTAGCAAATCTGAGCCAAACCCAAGACTCTGGTTCTGTGCCCGGCGTGTTTCTATGTTTTTCAAGGTGGTAGTGCCATATGTTGTGTTACATACATGTCTTCTGTGCATTTTTATGATCAGCTTGGTAAGCAACTTCAAAGAGAGCAGCAAAATTCATAGCTAAAGTCCTTTTTATCATGCTGTCACAACCACTCTTGGGACAACGCCGATGCGATGGTGGGGACACAATAATAAATACATCAGGTCTTGTTAAATGGAAATCTTTCCTTTGCTAGGAAAATAGATGAATAAATTCATATATTTGTAAGGACCAGAAGGGACCGTTAGACCATCTATCTGACCTCATGTATAACCCCGGCCACAGAATTTTACCGAGCTTACCCTGTTACATTATTTCCCACCTTCTGGTGGGCCAGGCCCTCCGCTCGTGTAAATGGAGCTAGCTAAATTGATCTCAATGGAGCTACGCTAATTTATATCAACTGAGGGCCTTGCCCAGAATTGTCTAATTACTTCATACAATAAAACCATGAGAGGCAAATCATTAAGAATTCTGTTTTTTTTCCCACTGTGAAATGTAAAGTACCTGACGCATGTTCTTATTTCTCTTGTAATAACGCAATCGGAAAGGTCGCTGAAGACCTGACTGAAAGGAGGCACGGGCAAATCAATGTTTAACTTAGAAATATTTGTCAGTTAATCATCGCTCAGTAGGCACCAGAAAGTGGGCAAGCCTAGCACTTGAGCAAGCTTGAACCAGGGACCTGCAACACACTTTGAATAACCCCTCCCAAAGCAACCCTTCTGAGCTGCAGTGTCATTCCACTGTGTGTTAAATGGAGAAGAAACCCAAGAATCGATATATAACTGCACACGTCTCATAGAATCATAGAATATCAGGGTTGGAAGGGACCTCAGGAGGTCATCTAGTCCAACCCCCTGCTCAAAGCAGGATCAATTCCCAACTAAATCATCCCAGCCAGGGCTTTGTCAAGCCTGACCTTAAAAACCTCTAAAGAAGGAGATTCCACCACCTCCCTAGGTAACCCGGTCCAGTGCTTCACCACCCTCCTAATGAAAAAGTTTTTCCCAATGTCCAACCTAAACCTCCCCCACTGCAACTTGAGACCATTACTCCTTGTTCTGTCATCTGGTACCACTGAGAACAGTCTAGATCCATCCTCTTTGGAACCCCCTTTCAGGTAGTTGAAAGCAGTTAAAGCAAACCTTTACAACGGACCTTCTGTAAAGTGAAGAAACCCAAGCTCTGCCTCTGACCACCACTTAATCATGTGCTTAAGTCCATCCCTTTTCAGGACACCACATAAACATCTGCTTAATTTTCAGCATTTACTTAAGCACCCTCTCGGAATACAGATGCTTTCCTGAATCATGGCCACAGACTATATTTCATCTTTTTTATTAGTAGAGGCAATGTGTTTTTTTAGTGACTAGTTTGCCACTTTCTCCTTCAAAAATCCTTCTGTTTTAGTATATTTTACTGAATGTACAGGTCTGTTCCTGTGTGCACTCACCTGTTAATTTTCAAGGGATATTTGGAGGTCTGTGGGTGTGCTATATATGTTATCTACCTCCAGATTAGTAGAGTTCACTTTCTAAGGGCTCTGTCCTGCCAAGGTAGTTAAGTAGGTTGGTCCTACAGAGACAAGAGTTCTTTCCAGTATGTTTACCTTGTTGATTAATCCTGCAAACTGCTGAACACCTCCTGTGAGAGGCACTGATCGAGCTGGATTGGTGAAGACCAAGGGACCTGAGGATGCGCAATGCCAAAGCTATTGTAAATGCAGTAAGTGTTGGTGAGCAAAGCAGCTGTCCTAATGGCTGGATTACATGCTCAGAAAACGAACAACTCCGTAGATGGTGATGATAATACTAATAATAATTAAAAAAATGAACTAACTGCTGCAAGTAGCACACTGACTGCAGGGAGAGTGCTCAAATGGGTGACAAAATTGTCATATGGTGTGTACTGGTTCCCCAGCTATGGTTTCATTTTGGCTCAGGGTGTCCTAAAAAGTATTACTTAGATGACTTGTTCATTTATTAATATGTTGGAAGTAATGCTTTGTGGGTGGAGTGCTTAACCCATTATTAAAAATAAGGCCTGCTTGTGAATGAACATGTGACTGAGTTCCTGCAAGAAACTCACTTTCAACAAATAAAGAATGGACGAATAAGCCTTTTGAATATGACAGTCTCCAGACATCCTTTATCTCTAGTGTAAAAGAAGTCTCAGATAACAGGGAGAGAAAAATCTCCTTGTCCCAAAGGTGTAAAGTGATGATGTCCTTGGACGAGCATTTAATGAATTGAACAGATGAATCTGGTTATTGAAGGAATCCACTGTGCACCAGTTTGGTGTCAAATCTATATGTAATGAAACCATCCCTAAACAAGTTTCAGAGTGGTAGCCGTGTTAATCTGTATCAGCAAAAACAACGAGGAGTCCTTGTGGCACCTTAGAGTCTAACAAATTAATTTTGGCATAAGCTTTCATGGGCTAAAAACACTTCATCAGATGCATGGAGTGAAAAATACAGTAAGCAGTATTCGTTAGCACTACAAAAAGTAGTTTTCTCTCTATTGATATTCACCCCTTCTTGTCAACTGTTGAGAATAGGCCACTTCCACCTTGATTGAATTGGCCTCATTAGCACTGACACTCCCACACACTTGGTAAGGCAACTCCCATCTTTTCATGTGCTGTAATATATATTCTGCTTACTTGGTTTTTCACTCCATGCATCTGATGAAGCGGGTTTTAGCCCACGAAAGCTTATGTCTAAATAAATTTGTTAGTCTCTAAGGTGCCACAAGGACTCATTTTTGCATCTCTAAACAGTGTAAGTGTTTGATCAAATTTGATCTGCAAGGGAAGCTCTTGATTGCACACAAGTATTACACATCATCATGTAGTTAGATTAAAGCATTTCTTTCCACAGCTGCTGTAGTTACCTGGCTACTTGATTTTGTTCATGGTCTGTAAGCTGGTTGGAGAATGTTGGTTCACTCTGAATGTGGTTTCACTTGCACACAAATGTATTAATTTGGGAAAAATCACTTCAAGACCAGAAGCAAAAATGTAAGGTGCTCTTCAAGAACAGAAGGGGTAATGTGGTGGAAAATATCAGCACAGCTTCAGGACTGGCTGTAGGATCTGCTGTTTTGCCTTCCCACTTGCTTGCATTTGATAGATCTCAACGTGCTGCTGCTTCTGACAGCACTGCAATGCAGCCTGGGAGCAGACAGGAGGCAGAAAAGGGTGCCATATAGAGGCCAATGGACTACGGGAAGTTGCTCAGATATGATGGTGATGAGAGTGCTATAAGAATAGATGAAGAAACATGCTTAGAGCTGCTAAACTTAAAGGAAGGCCTCCTGTGGCCTTATGGGGGTGCTTTAGTTTATGTATGCACTTCGAAAACACATGCTGTAGCCAAAACACCAGACTTGGTCTGTGAAGAGCCAGGCGTGGAAGCTGGAAGAGCTTGGGGGGCCACTCCAGTGAAAACCAATAAAACCTTCCATTTGTTTTTACAGTTGTTTCATATAAGTGCTACAGGACCACACAATGAATGGTGCAGACACCTTACCGGTGTCCTGAGTGGGTAAAGAACAACAAAGGACCATTATCTCAAACACATGGCTGTTTGAAGCCGGTGGTTATACGTGGTTAATTTGAGTCCTTGACTTACATACACCCATGCTGATTAATGTAAATTAAGAATATTGTCAGAGGTATAAACCCTTCTGCTTCAAGGCTTAAACCAACTACTAACTAATGGAGATTAGTAGGTTATTCCCGATGGGTAGGTTATTCCATAATTGCCTACTCTAAAGTCTCTTGAACTTGGTACTGGCCACTGTACAAACCAGGTTACTGGTTCTTCTTCCCCTCCTTTTCAGTGACCCCCTTCCCTTCCTTTGTCTCTCTTTGGATAATCCCCTCCCATCAAACTCACCCAAGCAAACAACTCCTAGAAGTAGCATGACATTTGCAAGCCATCCCATTGTCCTTTCTGCCTGTACATTATATTCTTTTCCCCAACCCTTTCACATCCTGTTTGTTTAGACTGTAAGCTCATCAGGCCAGGGACTGTTTCTTAATCTGTTTTTGCAGTGCTTAGCACAGTGGGGCTCTGATCTTGATCGGGGTCCCTCAACGCTGCTGAAAGACAAATAAATGAAATCTGTACCACTGGTCTGAACTAGAATGGCAATCCCCTTGATCCATTGTGGCAGAAAGTTTTTTTGTTGAAATCAGCACTTCCGCAAGCGGTATAACATTTTGGTCTCATTTTAAACTATATCCAGAGTGTCTCCATGGAAGGGGAAAAGCAGATAAAAATTAGCTACCAAGGGCCTGATTTTCGGAGGTGTTGAGGATAGCTGATGTCAATGGGAGAAGATGCTCAAAATGCAAACCTCACTGCCATGACACTCCTGCCTTACACATCTTACTCATTTATATGACAAAACACTGCACTGAGCAGTCACTCCTCCAGATGGCTAGGTCATATGCCCAGTGCTGGATGGCGAGTCAATAGACTGCTTCCACAAGACACTTGTTAGCTGAGGGTGACAAAGGGAACTAATTAAGGTGGATTTAATTTTAGGGGGCAAGGCTGAGAGAACAAACCTCACGTGACAGATGTTACACACGTTGCATAATGCAGTATTGGAAGATACTCAGTTACTATGGTAACAAGGGCTGTATAAGAACCAATATAGAAGAGAATAACATAGCCTGTGTACTACCATTCCTGTGAGGTTTATGAAGGAATTGTTTTGAGCCAGTACTACTGTTTCAAGTTTGCCTATCAAAATACCTGTGGGACAGAAGAGTCCCTCACTGGAATAGAGGGAGGGTGGGTAAGAAGTGGTCTTGGGAAAGCCCTTTGCATGAGTGTGTTGGAATCTAGCATCAGCCTGGATTCCCAGTTAGCTTTCTATTCACATTAATTTTCCGTTTTCCAGCAGTATGTTTTCCACTCTGGTTAAACAAGTCTCCTTTCTCCAGTTTACTGCAGATTTGGGATTATAGCTACGTTTATTTTAAGTGTTCTCATTCGAATACCTAATGGATTTCTTCAACTTTCCTATCTAAAACCACTACTTAAGCTTCAGTCAGACTTTGCTCTGAAAATTTACTTCTTAGTGCATTAATGAATTTATCTCTGTACAATACCATTTCAGACAAGCTAGACAAATTTTGCTCTCCCTTACACCTATTTACCATGCTGAAATATCAGGGCAGACTCTAGCCCAGACCCTTTCTGTGCATCAAATGAAAATGCACCTAATGGTACTGCCAGTCATTCTTGAATGACTATGAGCCTAATCTAAAACTCATTGAAGTCAATGGAAAAACTCCCATTGGGATGGGGTCTTATTTAGCAAAGGACAGTCCAGTTAAGTAAGATATATATGGGCTAAAATAGGAAGAAAGCTTTTTTCTGTTCCAGGAGAAAATAACTATTTTTCTTCTAACTTCTTTTTTGTTCATAGAACAGAAAATTATATATCTGTCATGTCACATTGCATGCTGTTGTTTGAGCATCTATATACCATTCCTGTATTTCAATCTAATCTAAAGGGTTACTGGAAGATTTCTAAAATACTGCTTTGGAACTTTGATGACTTGCTTTCGTGTATCTCATGAGGTATATGAACTGTAAAAGTTGAAGGAGAAAAGTGCTGTACAATAAACTTCTGGGTGATAGCGAGAAAGCTAATGGAATAAATTAAGCCTTCCATGTGGCCTATATATAGCAAAGTTTCTCAGCATGAGGCAGTTCCAGTTTCAAACCGTAGGTCATTAGTTTATCTTCTGTAACAACTGAAAAGTGGCGATAGCTGTCAGAAGAAGATGAATGAATTTGTCTCTTTGCAGTAAGGGAGTACAAAGTACTAGTACTTTCATTTTCCTCATAGAATCCTTTGGAAAGACTGTAAGATTTTAAAGTATAAGAAGTAAAGCTAGTGGGGTAAAGAAAATAACCCACTTTACAGAACAAAAACATCTTCATTTTTAAAATGAAACTGTATGAAAATAAAGATGGGTTCATTAATGCAAATTCAGCAATCCTCAAGATTTTCCTTAGTTTTAAAAAAATCAAATATTCCTTCCATATGATGCAATTATTTGACAATTTCTTATTACAGTGTATAGTAGTTGTAGTAGCAGAAGGCTCAGATCAACACATTTTAAATAGTTACGGTTTCAGATGACCATTCCTTCACAATCTATTCCTTGAATCTGTTTTGCTAAGGATCTTAAATATGGAATGGCGACTTTATAATATTTAATGTACCTCTCTTTAATACATATGGCTATTCATAGTTACATAGATTATAGGTCCAGAAGGGACTACTGTGATCATCTAGTCTGACCTCCTGCATAACACAGGTCATAGGAGTTCTCTGAATTAATTCGTGCTTGAAATAAAGCGCATCTTTTAGCAAAAACATCCAATCTTGTTTGAAAAGTTTCCAGCATTGAAGACTTCACCACAACCCTAGGTAATTTGTTCCAATGGTTAATTACCCTCATTGTTAAAAATTTACATCTTAGTTTTAGTCTGAATTTGTCTAGCCTTAATTTCCAGCCACTGGGTCTTGTTATACTTTTGTCTGCTAGACTGAAGAGCCTTCTATTATCTATAGAATATCCAAATTATTTTAAAATCCCACAAGTGATTTATTGTCATGTTTATAATGAGCTACAAAGCGTATTTTTCAAACTATTTATCCAAACAGGTGAAAAATGTGTCTGTCTGAAAAAGGAGGGGGGGGGGGAAATACTCCCCCCCCCCCCTTTTTTTTTTTCAAAATACAAAAATTTGAAAAATTTCTACCATCTCTATAGCTGGTTGAAAAATAAGGGAATCATTTTGCAAATATTTCATCAAATTGTTTCCCATTTTAAAAAATAGTGTTTTGATATGTAATTGAAATGCCAACATTTGAAAACATGAATGAACTTTTAACTCCAATTAATATGGCCCATAGCAGCTCTGGGCCTGATTCAGTGGTGTCTTTCCTGTTGTCTGGCAGCATTCCAATTTGGTAGAGTTTTGTCCCCACTTTGCAATGGTGTAAAGGCTCGGCCGTGCAAACCTGGGAGCCCTCTAGCCCAATCTAGTGAAACACTTCAGCATCTACGTAACTTATATACATATATGTAAAAAGCATATTCACTTGAAATTCATTACTGTATTTACAATTCTACTTTCCCAGGCTTGTTTTAGAGGCATTTGTGAAAACGCATTAATTCCAAAAAACCTGAGGCATTGCTACCCTGAGAGCAAGCGCATCACTGAAAATAAATATATTTCTGATCAAAATCAGTGCAGTTTCTGCTTGCTGGGACTTATGTGGAAGAAAGTTAATAAAATCTGCATGGAAACACTAACATCGCAGCTATTTTTTTGTTTTTCATTCCTAAAGGAAAGTCTGCTGCAGTCACTGGCCCAATGCAAAAACACAGATATAGACAGAGAAATGTTCCTACGCTCATTCAAACACAAGGAGAAGAGCTGTTGGTTAAGATATTGCAAAACAAAGTAGCTCTGATGTTCCTCAAAAATAGCTTTTACGAACAAAGGACTCACTAGCCCTGCTGATGGGAACGTCATAACAACATTTTTTTTCCTGATCAGTTTCCATTCTTTGTGTGTGGGGCAGATGTCAATGAGGTTGAAAAGTGTCCATGTCCCAGCAGGATGCTGGCTCTTCCCCAAAGTGCCTGGGCAGTTTATAGAGGCCCAAATATCTCCTGGTCTTAACTGAAGGATCTGTAGAGAGAGAATCCTGCAGGGTAGAGGCCTGCTGCCTTTGAATGCGGGCAGCCAGCAGCACTCCAGGCCACAGCAAGAGATGCCACGGCACCATCAGGAAACTTTGATTTATTATCTGAGAAATTCACCATCTATCTGCATATAGAGTTCAGAGAAGCCACTTCCTTAATGTGAAACTGAGACACCCATTATTTCCCACTTATTGCTACAAGCAAGAAACATTGCTCCAACTGAGAAAGTTGGGCTTTCAGGACTGTGGTTGCTATGCCTGAGTTTATAGGAATATTTAGGAGCGAGTCTGTGAGTAGCTTTTTTGTTTGTTTTGTTTTTTAACCTATAAACTCCAGCCATTTTCACAGGTTTTTGCTAATTAATGCCACTTCTGTGGAAATGAGTGCAGTTCTGCAAACAAGCTGCGACAAATGGGATTTTTATTGCTAGTGGAAAAGTCTAGGGAGTAATTAGCAAGTCCACAGAGATCTCTTGATTACAGGCATCTGTGTTAGTAATGGCCAGACCCAAAGATCACCAGGGGAAATGTTTAGGGATTTTCACCTGAGGGCACATTTATGTTGTCAGCTACAACCTTCAAACCGCAGCTGGACAAATGTGGGAAAATGTTTTGTGAAATGTTAAACAAATGAACCTGATGTTGAATTAGGAAAACTGGCTCTGCTCTGCTAAAGACTGTCCACCAGCCAAGACTTGCGGATATAATATTGTGATATCTCATTAAACTTGATTTCACAGAGATACTTCTGTCTCAGTGCTGCATTCTAGTTGCATTGACTGCTTAAGATGCACTTAGAGTTGTCGCTTCTGCAATGAATAGGAAGAGGAAACACCAAGACCTAATATTAAAAAATATAAACCCAAAGAAACCTCACTTGATGTCTCTTCTGAAATGGAATGCTGGAAAAAGAATTCTACTAACACAGGATTTATTAGTGCAGGCTGAAAAGTAACTCGGTGCGAGTCTTTGCTGCTATTGCGAAAGTCATTCAGAAGTAAATCATGGCTCTACCAGCTTTTTCAAACTCCAGGCTTTTTAAAGATCTTCTGAAACCTTTTGGTTTCAGTTTTAACCTGATGCGGGTTAAAAAAGTTATTACGTACTGATGTTGCAGTAGTGTGTAGGAGCCCCAGTCATTGACTGGGACCCTGGTGTGATAGGCACTGGACAAACACAGAACAAAAAGACAGTCCCTACCCTAAGAGCTCCACTCTGTAAAGGAGTAAGCAAATTGATGTGAACATAGTGGCAAAATGAGGCCAGACACAGGTATGGAATTAAGTGGCAGGCTGCAACTTTTATTAAACTTTTTACCTGCTCATCACCCATACTCTCCTATACCAGACAGTTAATTGGTTCCAGTGTGGGAGTTACAGGGCTCCTTCCCATATAACCCATAACTAGAGCCAGGGTTACAGGGCTCCTTACCATATAATCCATAATGCAGTGTAGGGTCTCTGCAGCCTACCCCCCAGGATTCAGTTCTTGAGTCCTTGCACCATCCTCCCTCCCCCCCCCCCCCGTGGAGGGGACAGAGGGTGCAGCAGAATGGGGACCTTGACCCGTGAAGGTCACAAGGTCTCACCTTATCCTATGAGTAGGGTGACCAGATAACAACTGTGAAAAAACGGGACAGGGGGTGGGGGGTAATAGGCACCTATATAAGAAAAAGTCCCCCAAAATGGGACTGTCCGTATAAAAACGGGACATCTGGTCACCTACCTATGAGCCCAAAGTCCATCAGCAAAATCCCAGGCCTTTTACCTCTGGGAACTGTTCATTTTATTCTGTTAACCACACTGGAAACTGGCCGCGAGTAGTGGTGAATAAACCACTCCAGTCAGGTACCGTGGGCATTCCTACTTAGCCCACTGTGGCTTGCAGGTGCTGCGAGGAAGGCAAAAAACTCCCTGGTCTTCTGCCAATTGGTCCATGGAAGAGGAAAATTCCTTCCTGACTAGAAGGCTAGACCTGCAGCATCTGTCAGGCTGGGTTCCCATTCCTAGTTCGAATGGTACGGTGGGGCTGCTGGAATGGAGCTGAAAGAGGCTCCACAGGGCCCTGTGCCGGGCTAAATCCTTGGAGCTGGGGTACGCTGGCCAATCAGCACCCCTCTCCCTGGCTGGCCAATGGCTCAGAGACTCCCAGGGGGAGGAGTACCTAGTGTCCCTTGGCGAGTGTTTCCCTCCTTTGCTGCTGGGACTGTCCCCCTTCTCGGCCAGCCCCATCAAGCTCCCCGACTCATTGAGGCAGGGGGGCGGCACGGCTCAAAGTCTGCATATGGCCCAGCACTTAAAATGCAAAGTTATCCTGTGGACACAGTAGGTGTCTTATGCGGGGCTTCCCTCGGCCGGGACCTCCAATCTCATAGGCCAGAGTTCTTCACCGCAAGGCTTGTGAGCCAGTGGCAGCTCCCATGGACCCTAAGTGCGGCTCCCTGTTGATCGCCTCTCTGACGGCAGTGGGGCTGCAGCTGATGAAGACTCCCTGCCTGCCCTGCCCCCATGCCACTCCCGGAAGTGGCCAGCATGCCCCTGTGACCACTGGGAGTTGTGAGGGCGGTGCCTGCAGAGAGGGACAGCGCGCAAAGTCATGTGCCTCCCCAGGAGCCACAGGGGCGCATTGGCTCCTTCCGGGAGCAGCGTGGGGCCGGGGCTGCCCTAAGTAAGTGCTGCCCCCTTCAATGGGCAGGTTCTGAATAGCTCTACAGCATAAATACCAGGATGTAGGACCAGGAGCAGCTATGCTGGACCGGCATTTCTCTTGCACCACCCAACCTTCAGCCTCCTGGGGCCAGCCCCCCTTACTCTCTCCTGCACCCCAAGTCCCTGCCCCAGCCCTGAGCCCTTCCCAGAGCCAGCCAAAAAAAAAGAGAAAGGTACGTGGTTTAGAACAGTGGTTCTCAAAGCCAGTCTGACACTTGTTCAGGGAAAGCCCCTGGCGGGCCGGGCCAGTTTGTTTACCTGCCGTGTCCACAGGTTCGGCCGATCGTAGCTCCCACTGGCTGCAATTCACTGTTCCAGGCCAATGGGGGTTGCGGGAAGGGCAGCCAGTATGTCCATCGGCCCACGCCGCTTCCAGCAGCTCCCATTGGCCTGGAACAGCGAACCGCGGCCAGTGAGAGCCGCGATTGGCCGAACCTGCGGACGTGGCAGGTAAACAAACCGGCCCGGCCCGCCAAGGGCTTTCCCTGAACAAGCGGCAGACTGGCTTTGAGAACCACCGGTTTAGAAGATGAAAACTGAAGGTTTGAAGAAAAGTGGGCTGATGAGTTTTCTTTGTGCTTAATGAAACATGCATGAAGCCTGTTTGTTGAATTTGTCAGCAGACGTGTTCTGCTTTTAAGCACAGCAATTTAGAACGCCATTACACAACAGCGCATGCAAATTTCAACAAAAATCTGTCAAAATCGCATGGATTTTAGCAAGACATAAAAAAAGACATTTACTGACGCAGAGATAGTTAAAGAGTGTTTTCTGGCTTCTGCGGGAATCCTGTATGCTGATTTCAATAACAAAAATGCAATCCTAAAGCAAATAAAAGGGCTGCAACTGTCTGACACAACCACCATGAGAAGGGTGGAGGAAATCAGAAAAGAAATTCAACAACAGTTAACTGCAGATATTTTGGCAGCACTGTGTTTTAACATAGCGCTGGATGAAAGTACAGAGATATGTGACGTCTCACAATTATGTGTCTGGGTTCGTTTCCCCAAAGAATTATTATTCCGGGAAGAACTGCTGTGTTTAATACCTTTAAAAGGTCAGACAAAAGGGGAAAACATTTTGACTGGCCTACTCGATTTTTTTGCTGAGAATAACTTGGACTGGACAAAGCTAACTTCCGTGTGTACAGACAGTGCACCAAATATGCGAGGGAAGGAGAATGGATTGATTGGCCCAATGAGGAAACAAAAGGAAATACCCAGATTCGCCGTGTTTCATTGCATTATATACAAAGAAGCACTTATGCATAGACTAAAAAATAGTGAAATGCAAAGTGTCATGCAGTTGGTTGTAGAGGTGATCAATTTTATTGTTTCAAGAGCACTGAATCACCGGCAGTTTTGAGCATTACAGGAAGAATATGGTGACCTAGTGATGCACAATGAAGTGAGATGGTTGTCTCGTGGCAGGGTCCTTGACAGATTTTTGGGTCTCCTTCCTCAGATTTGTGAATTCCTTGAAAGTAAAGGGAAGAAGGAGAAAGACTTAGAAAATGCAGAGTGGATAATTAAGCTGGCATTTTTGACTGACATCACTTGCCATTTGAATGCGCTAAATCTCCAGTTGCAAGGGAAACAGAAACTTCCTACTAACATGCTGTGTGTCGTAACTGCTTTTCAAAACAAGATTACAACACGTTATTCATTCCCGACACACAGTTTGTTCACTTTCCAAAACTCAGAGCAGTCACCTCAGAAAATCCCGAGCTTTTGAAACGCTTCAATTGCAATTCATTTGTACAAGTGCTGGGAGAATTGAGGTTGGTATTTGAGTCTCTATTCAAAGACGTAATGGAGTACAAGGAGTTTTTTAATTTAATTTTTTTAATTTAATTGCAAACCCTTTCCACATATCAGTGACATCTCTGTCTGTCACCAGTTATCACAGACATTTGTTCTGACCATGCTAAACTGGAGAGTGAAATTGGGGAACTTTAGACAAATGACATCATGAAGTCTGAACTTAAGACAGGTCTTTATCATTTCTGGAACACGGTCCCTGATTCACAGTACCCATCTCTGAAACATTGTGTGCAAAAAATGCTGTCATTTTTTGGTCAGTACATATACCTGTGAATCCACATTTTCAGCAATGAATATTGTGAAAAGAAAACAGAGGAACAAATTGACCAACGAACATTTGGACTGCCTTCCTAGGATTGCGATGACAGATTACAAATACTGCCTGAACAAAGTCAAGGAGGAACAGGCACACTTTCGCTCATCCAGTTTTTAAAGCAAGTTTTGCATTATTCTGCTCTTAAAAAGATTACTCGCATAGGTGCCTTTTTAATTCCATATATTTTCCTGGTTATTATTATATAAAAGGAGTATCGTTTTATTGTGCCAGTAGACTTTGTTTTAGTTACACGAGTGGCTCTGTAAGATTACATCATTAAGAAGTAGTAAGCAACGTGTTAATTTAGTAGTTGATGTGGCTCTCACGTTGAAGGTTTTTTGCCAAAGTGGCCCCCACTTCAAAAATAGTGAAGAGCACTGTAATAGGCCCTGCATTGGAATTGCATTTAAGTGTGTACTTAAATCCACCCCGCTCCAGAAAGCACTTAAGCACACGCTTAACATTAAGGGCTGGTCTACACTAGGGAGGGGGAGGTCAATGTAAGATACGCAAACTTCAGCTACGCAAATAGCGTAGCTGAAGTCGAAGTATCCTATTTGACTTACCCCGCTGTGAGGACGGCGGCAAATCGACCACCGCGGTTCCCCCATTGATGCCGCTTACTCCTCCTGACGAGGTGGAGTACGCGTGTTGATTTGGGGATCGATTTAGCGCATCTATGTGATAAATCGATCCTCGAAAGATTGATTTCTACCCGCTGATCCAGGCGGGTAGTGAAAACGTGCCCTAAGAAATGTGTTTAAGTCCCATGTGCTTTGTTTTCCTTTTTTACTGCCCGGCCAGACGCATATGGCATAATAAGATGGTGGCCAGCCCCAGCTCTAAGGCTGTTCCTCAGTTCAAAACACTACATAAAGCAAGAGTATCTCCCTCTGGCTTTCAAGCCTGCCCGTATCCAGGTAGCTGGACACTTGTCTACATGGCGGGTTACTGCATGCCAAGCCAAGGTTTGCAGCTACCGCACACCAGCTTTCTGTGCAGCAGCTTACCATGTGGGCATTGCAGTGAAAGTCCTGGAGCGCTGTGTGGAAATCTAGTACACCCATCCACTGCACTGTAGCAGTGATCATGTGGGATGTTACAGTGTGGCAAGCTGGTGTGATGTGGATTCATGATCTGACTTGCCATGCAGTAACTCGCCATGGAGACAAGGCCACGCCCAGCAGAACATCAAGCAAATCAATAGTTCCATTGGATAGTGAAGCCATTAGTCAATTGTACTCCTCATGTGCTCAAGTTCCATGCTGGATGAGATGTTTACTGAGGCGTTTGTTACGTCTAGGATGTGGAATACGACTAGCAATTAAGCTTGTGAATACAATTCCCTTGGCTCATCAAAGTCCCTTACCATTTTTCAAATTACACTGGTCTACAATTTTTGAGAAGTCGTCTGCTTCAGAGATAAAATGTGCTATTTATTATGTATTTTGATGTGCTGAATTCAAATATGACAATTAAAACAACTGATTGGCTACTGTTTCTAAGATATTTAAGTTTTTATATTTTATGTCTATGTATATTGTGTAGATAGTAGAGTTTTAATCATAAATTGTAAACCTAGGTCTTTTCATGTGTTTATGGTTGCTTTACATGATAATATTTCACCTGTCCTGTTTATGTAACACTTTAAAAATAAGCAAAAGGGTTATATAAATAAAATTTATTATGAAACAAAAGGCAAAAAACTATTATGTACATAGTTTAGTCCTATTCAGTGTCTACTTGGCGCTTCTTGGCTTGTCTCTTGTATTCATTAAATGGAGCATCTCTTGTTACTGTCCAGCAATAGTCTGCAAGCATTGATGGGCTCCATTTGCCCTGATAGCGTTTCTCCATTGTTGCAATGTCCTGGTGAAATCGCTCACCGTGCTCGTCGTTCACTGCTTCGCAGTTCGGTGGAAAAGAATCTAGATGAGAGTGCAAAAAATGTATCTTTAGTGACATGTTGCAACCAAGGCTTTTGTATGCCTTGAGGAGGTTTTCCACCAACAACCTGTAGTTGTCTGCCTTGTTGTTTCCGAGAAAATGTATTGCCACTAACTGGAAGGCTTTCCATGTCATCTTTTCCTTGCCACGCAGTGCATGGTCAAATGCATCATCTCGAAGAAGTTCACGAATCTGAGGACCAACAAAGACACCTTCCTTTATCTTAGCTTCACTTCACCTTGGAAATTTTCCATGAAGGTACTTGAAAGCTGCTTGTGTTTTGTCAATGGCCTTGACAAAGTTCTTCATCAGACCCAGCTTGATGTGTAAGGGTGGTAACAAAATCTTCCTTGATTCAACAAGTGGTGGATGCTGAACACTTTTCCTCACAGGCTCCAATGACTGTCGGAGTGGCCAATCTTTCTTGATGTAGTGGGAATCTCTTGCACGACTATCCCATTCGCAGAGAAAACAATAGTACTTTGTGTATCCAGTCTGCAGACCAAGCAAGAGAGCAACAACATTCAAATCGCCACAAAGCTGCCACTGATGTTGGTCATATTTATGCACCTCAAAAGTTGTTTCATGTTGTCATAGGTTTCCTTCATATGGACTGCATGACCAACTGGAATTGATGGCAAAACATTGCCATTATGCAGTAAAACAGCTTTAAGACTCGTCTTCGATGAATCAATGAACGCTCATCTGGATCGTGAACGATGTTGAGGGCTGCCATGGATGTTGTTGCAGGCTACAAGATCACCTTCCATGAAGAAGAATGGGACAGGATCCTTTTGACGGTCACGGAACATGGAAACCCTAACATCACCTGCCAGGAGATTCCACTGCTGTAGTCTGGAGCCCAACAGCTCTGCCTTACTCTTGGTAGTTCCAAATCCCTGACAAGGTCATTCAGTTCACCTTGTGTTATGAGGTGTGGTTCAGAGGAGGAGGATGGGAGAAAATGTGGGTCCTGTGACATTAATGGTTCTGGACCAGAAGTTTCATCCTCTTCCTCTTCCTCGTCTGACTCAAGTGAGAATGATTCTGGTGCATCAGGAACCGGCAGTCCTTCTCCGTGGGGTACCGGGCGTATAGCTGATGGAATGTTTGGATAATGCACAGTCCACTTTTTCTTCTTTGACACACCTTTCCCAACTGGAGGCACCATGCAGAAGTAACAATTGCTGGTATGATCTATTGGCTCTCTCCAAATCATTGGCACTGCAAAAGGCATAGATTTCCTTTTCCTGTTCAACCACTGGCGAAGATTTGTTGCACAAGTGTTGCAGCATATGTGTGGGGCCCACCTCTTGTCTTGATCTCCAATTTTGCAGCCAAAATAAAGGTGATAAGCTTTCTTAACCATAGGGTTATACTGCGCTTTTGTGATGCAAAAGTCACTTCACCACAAACGTAGCAGAAGTTATCTGCACTGTTCACACAAGTATGAGGCATCTCTGCTCACTTTGGCTAAACAGAAATGTGTCCCTTTGCAAAATCAAACACTGACAAATAAGAGAGCACAACACTGTATGATTTCTAGAGCTGATATAGGGCAATTTGTTCAGCAGAGTGATGTAAGCTTCGTTATGATTGCATCATCCATGACTTCTAGGAATAACATGATGCAATTCATATCATGTATGACGCAATACCAGCTTCAGATTGCATCATTCATTGTTTTGCCTAAAAAGCAAATATTGTTCAAACCCAGTCCTAGATTTATTCATAGATCCAGTCAAAGATGTATTTTAGTCATTTCTGGTTTAAATTGAGATCCCTTCACTTTATAACTCACTTATCCTCCGCCATTCCCAAGTCAAGGGTCGTATATGCTGACCCAATAGCATATCTTGAAAACTAGAGCCAATCAACAATTTTAAGCATCATTTTCGTTCTCAGTGACCCAGAATTAGTAAAGTTTGACTACATTTATTCCAGAAGCATTTTGGCTGTAGAGCAGTGTTATAGGCTCAGACCCAATATTCCCACTGATCCCCCCCCTTCAGCTGGGATTCTTCTCGGGGCAGAGGACTGATGGTTAATCAGAGGAACTGAACCTTAGGAAAGGAGGAGAATTCAGAATCTCTGAGGAGAATTCTTGTCTTCAAATGGGTTTAGAGGGTGAGTATATATATATTCCTGAAGCACCTAGTGCCAGATCCTGGCTGCCCCAGACATACCTGTCTGCCTTTATGTCATCTGACATAGGCACTTGTTGGGGGGAGGGGTGGCTCAGTGGTTTGAGCATGGGCCTGCTAAACCCAGGGTTGTGAGTTCAATCCTTGAGGGGGCCACTTAGGGGTCTGGGGCAAAAATCAGTACTTGGTCCTGCTAGTGGAGGTAGAGGGCTGGACTTGATGACCTTTTGGGGTCCATTCCAGCTCTATGAGATAGGTGTATTTCCATAATTTAAATTTAGAAAACTTGCATGTAAATGGGTAGCTCAGGATGGAGGTTTTTATACCCTGATTCTAGCCTCTTGTGAAAGCTCTTCACAGCAGGAAGAGCCCCAGATGGGTCTGCCCCCTGTGTTTATACTCATGTACCCCCCAACTAGTCAGTGGGAGTGATTTACTACATTCCATAGATTGTGTGTCCCTAAAATCCCAACAGACGGGCCCTCAGAATAGGCCCTGGTATCCTGAATGTGAGCACACAATAATGCTTGTTAACATGCATCCTACGGAAGGATTGGGGGGAATAGTTCAGCTCATAAAAGTTTGTTGCAAACCAAGAGGTACAAATGGTATTTTTAGTGCTTGAGCGTGTTACCATGAAGTCTCTCAAACCCCAGACTATTTATATTTATAATCCAATTGGTTGTGAGCTCAATCTTTAAAGCTTCCATAATTTTCCTTAAATGTTTTGTGTGGTTAAAGGCATGAATGTGAAGCATGTAAATCTGTTCAGAAATACGACATAAATTCCAGTAAATAAGGTACTTAAATATAAATGTTTGACTATTTTCTAATGAGTCGCATTCACGGGCCCTGCAGGGCTAATTAGGTTCATAGATCTTATCTTGCCTCTATTTCACTAAAGCCAAGAGCCTCTCAGGAACTCAATCTACTCAGAAAGAGCAAATAAACTACTTTTAAATGGTCACAAACTGACCAAGCTTTTCTGCCTCAGCTCACTGTCTGCCTTCGAACAAGAGGGATTTCAAAACTCTGAGATTACAGGACCTTTAAAACGCACATTTACATGTGGTCATATGCAAAATTTAAGATTTAGAGTAAGCCACAGAGGGAATGGTTAACATAAGTACCCAGGCACACGCTGAATTAATGACACAGCAGGCCCAGCAGAAACACAAGGAAAACATGTAAACCTTCATCTATTATTAGTTGCTGTCACCCCCACTCCAGAGCCCAAGGACACACGGTCATTAAAGTCTGTTCTTTTCCACTAGATCTTTTAATTGCCGCGTATACTAGAGCTGTACGAGCTCTGAACTGTAGCAAGTTTATATGCAAGACCCCTGGTTGGAATTTTCTTCCTTTGGTTGGTTGAATGATTAATAAAACAAACCAAAAAAAGGATCTATCGAAACAGGGGCTCCCTCTGTGAGCGCATAAGCTTAAAGGCGCTGTTCCCGCTGCCTCCCAGCGATTTCACGAGGGGAGGCAGAAGACTGCAAATAACTTTCATTGAATATTTATTTGCATGTTGTATGAGAATTATTAAGTATTTGAATGATAGTATGACCTAGTGGCCCCAGCTGAGATCGGGGCTCCACTGCGCTAGGCGCTGCACAAACACATAGCTAGAGATATTAAATGTTTGTTGTCTAAATGGTCAAGACGGAGATTACATACTTAGATTGGGGCAGGGAACATCTTTGCAGGAACATAGGTCTGGGAGGGCCATGAGTAGTCATCTGCTATGGCAAGCAACCACATCATATAATCCCGTTAATTCATTTACGAAGGTGGGGTTTTTGTTCTGTGGTTTTACATCTTCTAGCATAATGGGGCCCTGTTTCATGACTGGGCCACAACAAGCTACTGGAATGCAAATAATAGATGTAAGGGTTGCGGGATGGGGTAATAAAGAAAAGGGCTGTATGACTGAGAAAATTACAAAATTCAAAAGGTCATGGTTTATCTTTCACTGGGGGTTTCTTCTAGGCTGCGTTATGATTTGCTGTCATTACATATTACATAAACGATCACAGTCGGCATGAAGTGGGAAGTCCTGGTCATCTTGCTCTGAAAAGTTATTCCACATAGTGAGTTTAACTAGAGAGACACATTCTTACATTATACAGGGATGACCAGGAGTACGTATATCCCTTTGCGCCTACTTGCGAGGCTGACCCAGTAAAACCTATTGGAAGGAGACCCTTGTTAAAACTTCCCCAGCGTGGATGCTGCTGGGTCTTCCATGTCCAGTAATGGCCTATCCCTGAGGCTCATAAAAATACTTTTGAAGGGCAAATTACTTTGCCTCGGGAATGAACCAAATTGCCCCCTGTGGCAGGTGATTTCTAAGAACTCCCAGGAGGTTCTCCCAGGACTCTGCCCCCAGTCTCCCCTACAAGGTCTTTATCCTCCTCTCCGCCTCCTTCAAGCCACACACTGTGCTAACTCTACCAATAAAATCAGGACCGTTTTCAGCCGCAAAGGATAAACAATTCCAGCAGAGGCACTTCATTGCCAAGTGGTGTTTTCTCCCTCTTTGGATATAGTTGTGAGAAAGCATTTCTGTTTAAATGGAAGAAATGTGCGGCGATTTCTCTGCAGAGGACGTGTGCTAGCTTCCTGGGGTTTAATCACTCTAGGCAGCCCATTTAACGGGATTGGAAGCGTCTCCTGGCATGGCTCTGAATACTTCCTGCCAGGTGCTGCGTGCCTCTGCTGTCTCTTGCCGGAGCAGGCTCTTTAACTGTGTTATGATAAAAAGGAAGTTTTGCCACAGGCACAAAAAAGCCCCATGACTCACTTGAGGCTGTGTGGGTGGAACCGAAGCCTTTTCTGCAGGGCCGTCCTTAGAATTTATGGGGCCCTATGCAGTATTAATAAACTAGTGCCCCTATACTCCATTGAAGGCGGTCCCAAGCCAGCACTGCTGACCCCAGTGAGTCGAGGGGGCACAGCCACTACCTCTGCTCACGGACCCCCAGAACTCCCCCATCATTGCTGACACACACTTTAAGCTCCCCCTCCCCCCGCTTCCTCTCTCTCTCCCCCCTCCCCCCCGCCCGCTGACTCGTGGAAGTTTCGCTCCTCCTGTCCTGGCCCCGGCCCAGTCCCCGATGGAGGCTGAGCAGTGCAGGCAGGCAGAGTCCAGGGAGAGACTCTGCTCCGGGCGGCAGTGGGCTGGGCTGGGCCGCCACACTGCCAGTGACCAGCCATGCTGCTCTGGGATCCCCGGGGCTGGGGCGGCAGAGCCAGAGGCTGGAGCCCTCAGCCGGCCGGCTGAGGAGAGAGGGAGGGAGGGGGCAGGGTTGGGGACGGGGAGAAGCCCACCGGCCCAACATAGGGGAGGGGCCGGAGAAGAGAGGATTCCAGCTGTGGCCAGCGAGGGGAATGGTGCCCCAAATTTTCAGGTGCCCTACGCAGCTTCGTATGCTGCGTATGCCCAAGGACAGTCCTGCTTTTCTGGTACTGTGTGTGACAATCCTGAAGAGCGATGCATTGTGAGGTGTCTACAAGGAACCAGCGGCAGAGCGTGTGTGGGGGGAAAGGAGAATTGTTAAAAGATAAGTTGACACTGACTTACGCGAGGAATGGGCTCCATTTCCTGTTTAGTGATGACATATGACTCAGTTTGTGGTCCCTGTTAACTTGGGGAAAGTTTGGTTGAATCCAAACTCTTCACTGTATATGAGCACATATGTAACACCTTTTTGTTTCTCACTTTTAAACCCAAATCTTTCCAATTTTGAGATCTTTTCTTTACAGACTGAAGGCTAAATCCTGCTCCCCTTACTCAGGTGAACAGCCCGATTGGAGGCAGCAGAAGCATTCACATGAATTCAGCAAGTAGGATTTGGCCCTAAGACTTGTTAACTCCCTTTTCGCCATTGACAGATATGTTCCGGGAGGGGTTTGTTGACCAACGCCATTCAGATGAATGGCACAGTGGGGGAAATCTGGCATAGGACTTGCCAGATGGGATCTGTCCCAATGTCCATCTAGCCCAGCACCCTGTCTCTTACAGTGGTCAGCCCCAGATGCTTTAGAGGAAGGCACGAGAACCTGACAGTAGGCAGATGTGGGATATTTGCCTCCCATATAGGTGTCAGCCTGATCTCTGATAGTGCGCTCAGCATCGCTGGATGTGCACATGCATATAAATATATTCTCCCACAGTGAAATGCTTAGACATTGCCCTAGGCAATCCAACAACTCTGACTTTTCATGGAGCTGCTGACACTGGTCTCCCTTATAAAGTGCTTTGAGATCTACAGATGAAAAGTGCTAGGTATTATTATTATCATTCTGCTGCAAAAAAAAATAAAAATAAATAAAAATAAAAGCAAATGCACTTTGCACTTTTAGGTTGCTTTAACAGAGGCATAACATGCAAGTCACGTGAGGTGATAGTACTGCTCTACTCAAAGTGCTGGTTAGGCCTCAGCTGGAGTACTGTGTCCAGTTTTGGTCACCAATGTATAGAAAGGATGTAGAGAAACTGGAAAGGATCCAGAGGCGAGCGACAAAGATGATCAAAGGGATGGAATGCAGGCCATACGAGCAAAGGCAGAAGGAACAGGGTATGTTTAGTTTGGAAAAGAGGAGATTAAGGGGGGGCATGATAGTGATCTTCACATACTTGAAAGGCTGCCATAAAAAAGATGGAAAAAATTGTTCTCTTTTGCTACAAAGGGCAGGAGAAGAGGCGGTGCGTTCAAACTACAGCACAGCAGATTTAGATTAAATCTCAGGAAAAACTTCCTAACTGTAAGACCAGTAGGACAATGGCACAGACGCCTCGGAAGTTTGTGGAAGCTCTTTCACTGGTGGTTTTCAAAAGGAGTCTGGATAGCCATCTGTCTTGGATGGTTTAGACACAACAGATCCTGCATGTTGTCAGGGGGCTAGACTAGATGATGCTTGCGGTCCCTTCTAACCCTATGATTCTATTATATTGCATCTGCCGGTAAATCAAGGAAAATGCATTATCCTCTAAATTACTGTTCTCTTGTGTTATAAAGAATGTTCCTAAAGGAGGCAAGAGTTATTACTGAGAGGTGGTTCAAAATGCCAGTATGGAAGTTTATACCCAGGATTGGCAGAGATGCAAAGTGCTACTTTACTTTATTTTTAACTTGAGTATATTTTGCCTAATGGTAAATGCATAGAAGCAAGGAAAGAATGCAGAACTAAAACAGCTGTTTGACTAAAAGGTACAAAGTGTTAGGACATGAATTATTCTGTGTGCATCTGCACACTGAAGGAATCTTGACCATCTACCTCCAGTGCAGACGTCACCAGTCAACACTTTAACTGCTGACTCTAGTATAATCATATACACTGCTCCTTTCCCCTAGGGATTCCAGCAGTATCCCCGCTGTACACCAGTGCTAGGAGTTTGTTATGGATATTGAATATTGCTAGCATTTGTCTGCAACCTATAGGGTATTCAGAAGGATAAGATTAGTGAGTTGAAGTATGTATCCTGTGCTAACACTAGCTCTTTAAGTCTGATAACAGGACTGGCATATTTTGATTCAGGGGGAAAAGACAGTGATCAAAAAGACAATGATTAGATCAACTTTGGGACTTCATTCTCCTGATGCAAGATATGAATAACTCCTACTTAAGCCAATAAATTCCTACTACCCCACTGTGGGAGATGCACTGAAGTCAACAGGGAATTACGGTATTTGTATCCTGCAGTAGGAGAATGAACCTCCTGGAAAACTGCAAAAGTTCCTCCTTTCCATAGGCAATCAGCTTGTGTGTTACTGGTATTAACATACTCTAGCATTTATAGGAGCTTTGCCATTATTATTTTTAAGAGGATCCATACGTTGCTCATCTTGGCTTCTTAATATAAAGATGACTCTGGTGTCAAGAGTGAAATAATTTCAAAATATGAATTTCCTGGTTTTAACATTGCCCTTTGTTACCTACTTGGTGCCTTTAGTGCCTCATACTCCACACTTTCAGTACTACGTCCTCTCCTGCCCAAAGCTTCTGTCCTAAGAATTTCACCCGTTGCTCGTGAGAACTTCAACCTCTGGATAAATACATAATTTGGGTCAGGTCTTCAAAACACAACAGTCAGTATTCCATGTTGTTTTTGGAACATGCCCAGGTCTCATACCACGATAGCTGATGGAAGAAATGGAGAAATGTAACTTGACATGCTGGCTTTGGGTGACAAAAATAAGCAGACAGATTCATTGGCTAAGCTTGCCCTGTAAGGGAAATAAATGGGGTTTGGATTGGCAATGGGTAAAACAAATGCGACATAACAATGCATGTTCCAATGTGGTTTAAAAATAATTTGACTATCTTAGACAAGAGCCACAGACTGTTGTCACAAGCTGAGGTCTCTTGGCCGCTTCTTCCAGGAGCAAACAGCCCACCAGAAAGCAGAGATCCTTTGGTTCTGAGCTTCTCACCCACAGTCACCTTGTCGTGAGACTAGGGTGCTGGTGGTAGCCTCATTATCTTTCTCATAGCCATCCTTCTCCCCTAGCCTCTGGCTTCCCCTTCCTGCCTGTTTGGCCCTGCTGCTTTGACCTCCCAGACACTTAACTCTTTCTCACATGGTCTCTTGAATCCTGCCAAGGAGCATAAAAGAGGAAGAGAATTGGGGTTGGACTCTTGTCAAGTGGTTCCCAAGTAATGGGTTTTATGTTGCATCATGGCCGTAAGTAAATTATCAAATGCTAACAACTCAAATCAGTTTGAAAAGAAATTAGTAGAGATGCCCAACAAAACCTTTGGGATAAACTGTTTAACTTTTCATACCATCAAGAGAGATCAGGCTTGGTTAAATATACTCACGTTGGCAGGTGCTTTTGACAATGCCGATATCTTTCCCGCACTTGCACGTTATCAGGCTTCGTCTAATGGTATTGCATTCTTTTTTCTCTACCAGACCTTCTGAAAGGAAGAGAGTGGAGAGTGAATGGTCAGACGCTCAGAACTGGCTTTTGGGACTTGCAAAACCTGTATCCAAGAGGACTCCTCAGCTAGTAATGGGGAGGTGAGGGAATTTTGCAGAACAGTTGTTGATTTTGGCCCAAGTCATGCACCGGGAGCCAGGTGGATGGGTCTCTGCTCTGGAAATAATGAAGTCATTAGTGCAGGATCGAGGCTCTAATGTGGGGCTTTGAGCTCTAGGGCTGTCTGAGGGTATGTCTACATTGCGATAAAAACCCCACAGCACTGAGTCTCACAGCCCCGGTCAACTGACTCTGGCTCCTGGGGTGCAGGTTGTGGGGCTAAAAAGTAGCAATGTAGATGTGCGGGCTCAGGCTGGAGCCTGGGCTCTGAGACCTACCCCTCTGGTTTCAGAGCCTGGGCTCCAGCCCAAGCCAGTACGTCTACACTGCAATTTTTGGCCCCACAAGCCAGATTCAGCTGACGCTGGAAAAAAATGGAAAGCAAAGCAATGTTGATGTCAAAGAACAAGTTGCTTACTGTTATAAAAATATTTGCACAATCACAAAGGTGCACTGTGCCTTCCTGCACTGGCCAAAGTATTGTGACCTAAAAAACCAAACCACTGCATCATTAAAAACCAAACCAAAACTGAACAGAAGTCAGAACTATGGGCCAAATCATCAGCTGGTATAAAGGGCCATAGTACCATCGTTTTCCTGTTGCAGACTCTTCAGTAGAGCTGTGCCTGTGTTTTACCAGCTGGGCACAAGGACCTATGTCTTTAAGTAAAGTACACAGTAAATGGAACAGTGAGATGCTTTTGCATGTGCTTTTTCTTATGTTAATATTTTTTTGCTTTGTCCAAACTTTCCCCCTGTTGCTGTGCAGGATTCTCACACTGCAGTATGGAATCCAACAGTATCTAATCAGTTTGACAGATATTGACTCCACTGTATTATCCTCTACTGTCAAAAGTTCATAGAAAAATGACACTGTATTGGACAGCATCCAGAATTATTAGCACAAAGAAAATGTCAACATTCTGCCATATTGAGAGTCTTACAATTGATGTTAATTTTCAGCTCAAATACTAAAAAGCTAAGGCCAGATTCTCAGCTTGCGTCATTCCATGAAGCTCCGAAAACTTTTGTGGTGCTACATAGATTTACACCATCTGGGGGTCTGGCCCCAACAATTTATAAATGGAGATCAATACTCCTACTATAAACAAAATGAATGCAACTTTTTTTTTAACTCTGGGTAGGGGATGGATTTTGAGAGACAGCTCACCTATACTTTCATCCTCTGTATCAGCCAATCAAGTTATATTATGGATTCATAGAACTGAAGGCCAGAAGAGACCATTAGATGATCTAGCCCAGTGGTTCTCAACCAGGGATATGTGTATCTCTGGGGGAACGCAGAGGTCTTCCATGGGGTACATCAACTCATCTAGATATCTGCCTAGTTTTACAACAGGCTGCATAAAAAGCACTAGTGAACTCAATACAAACTATAATTTCATGCAGACAATGATTTGTTTATACTGCTCTATATACTATACACTGAAATGGAAGTACAATATTTATATTCCAATTGATTTATTTGATAATTACATGGTAAAAATGAGAAAGTCAGCAATTTTTCAGTAATAGCATGCTGTGACACTTCTGTATTTTTATGGCTGATTCTGTAAGCAAATAGTTCTTAAGCGAGGTAAAACTTGCGGGGGGACACAAGACAAATCAGACTCCCGAAAGAGGTACAGTAGTCTGGAAAGGTTGAGAACCACTGATCTGGTCTGTCCTCCTATATAAAGTGGTCATTAAATTCCACCCAGTTACCTCTGTATTGAGCCCAGTACCTCATTTTTGGCTAAAGCATCTCCCAGAAAGGCATCCAATCTTGATCTGAAGACATCAAGAGATGGAGAATCCACCACTTTCCTTGATCATTGAGCTATTTCTAATTTGAAATTTGTCTGGCTTCGGCTTCCAGCCATTGATTCTTGTTATACCTTTCTCGGTTAGATTAAAGAGCCCTTTAGTACCTGGTGTTTTCGCCCTATGAAGATACCTATTCGCTGTAAATCACCTCTTGCTCTTCTTTTAGATAAGCTAAACAGGTGGGCCAAGTTGCATTATGGGAATAACAGAAGGGAAGCATTTTAAGGTGAGCTGGGAGCACAGTTAGTGTAGCCAAATGGTGGTAATATCTGGAACATTGTAAGTGTAATTTGGTTGAATGATGGCATTGGGGTCACTCTATGTAAAGAATGAGTGGTTTTATTGCATAGATGGCGTAGTTGATTGGTGAGGTCAGGAGGTCGTAGGCAGACTGGGAGATTCCTGGTAACGAATGGAGAACAGGCCTGGAATCTGGCAAACTTAGAAGTGGAAAACAAAAGTGATGGGATCCCTGAAACTCTTAATTGTACAGTAGATTACAGTAAATATTTTAAAGGGGTGGTTGTATGCTGCAGTTAGCAAATGGATTGGTTGGTTTGAGTTGTCGGGAGCTACCATAAATTGCACTTTTCTATTCCAAGAAGTTCCAGTTAATGAGAATTACATGACAAGACGTACTAACAGTGGAGATAGCCCATAGGTACACAGTTTGAATGAGGATCAGAAAGGCGACATTGTGCTGGGGATATTCACACCCAGGGCTTTGATCTGGGCACATTCCTACCCAACACAATGTCTTTTACTTTACCGCAGTTCACAAAGAAAATCTTGAGAGTAAAGATCCCTAAATATTGGTCAGCTATATAGAGCCAAATCTTTCTCCCATGGAACTCAATGGGAGCTTTACTATTGACTTCAATGGGAGCTAAATTGGGCCCTTTGGAATATGCATATTTTAATTAATATTAAACTAGGAGTTGGACATCCAGATCCATTAGGCAGCTTTGAAAATCTTGGCCTAAATATTTACATTTTAAAACAAAGCTTTTATGTGTGGAGTTCCTTGTGTGACTCTCCACCTTTAAATGTAATGAAAGTGGCCGGATTGACCCGAAAACACATTTTTAACAGCAGCTAGTGCCCAATATAGAGCATATTTTGCAGCTCAGTCTTTGGGGTTGTTGACCACTGAAGAAAGTACCCATGTGAATGCTTAGCACTCTCGCTAGCTCTGTCCAGTCAGCCCATTTCTTCAAAGAGTAAAGAGTGCTGAACTCAGGAACATGAAAATACCACTTCCCTCCCCCTCCCCCCCATTTTAACATCACTGCTGGATTTTAAGTTGATCATAATGTTTCTTGTCTTGTGCTGTCTGGTTAGAATATTAACTTAAATCAGCTGAATAATATTTGTTATTCCTCTGTTAAAATGTGGAAACTCAAACTTGTTCTTTGTGATAGTCCAGGACTAAAACTAAAACTTTTGATGCTGGTGGAGAACATGATCATTTGCAAGTGGGTGGCCTTCAGAGAATGACGTTTTTCTTTAAAACATACCTTGCATGTTGCTATGAAGGGATACTAAGCCATTTTAGAGAACAAGACTCTTTGAGTCTTATGAGTAATTGCAACAAATGGCAGTTCAGGTGGTGTGCCCACCTGAAATGCCACTCATTTAGGAAAAGGTGGTGTTGTTAAAAAGGGGCTCAGGAAGTTGTTTGGGTCAAAATTAGCACCTAGAAATATATTTTGGTTTTCTGTTAGTGTCTAGTCAAAGCTGGCTTTGCCAGCGTTGAGTTGAATTGTTTGCCAGCTGGCTGTTTGAAAGGTAGACTGTCTCTCACAAAATTAGTGGAGTATCTCTTTAAAGGATTGACTAAAATGTCCCCTCTTTTTTGTGTGTTTTAACACTATGCATTTCATAGCAAAATATTCTCCTGTAGCTGTGGTCAGCTGCATGTGAACTGAACCCATTCCTTTTCTGGGAGGTAAAATCAAGTGTGGAAAGGAGACGCTGGGCGGGGGCATTGGGTCCATTGGCAGCTGATTGTTAATGACTCTTTAAGGGAGTACAGAGCTGAATGGTGGTTTGGCCAGTTTTGACACTGACAATTTCAACCAATTATCACCCTGTCCCTAATCTTCCTTTTTCACGGGTGACTGGGAATATTGTACTGAAGGAGCATTGGTGTCATCCTCAAGGCTTTGACCTCATTGACCCCTCTCAGTCTGGCTATCCGCCTAGATACAGAACGATGCCTCAGCATCACTGGTTGATGATTTCCTTGCGATGACCAGAGGCTGTGTCTATGCCGATTCCTTGGTACCATAGACCATGAAGTTTTGCTGACGTGGTTACACGCCCTGGCTGGGACAGCTCTTCGGTTGGTCGACTCTTGAGTAGTTCTGTTCTTTCCTCTCAAAAAGAACTCCAGAAGGTATTCAAGGCAGCTATGGAATATAATGAGCATATGGTGCCATCCATGTGCAGATGATGCAGCTCAGTGGCTCTTTTTTCTAGTCTAGATGGTGTGGACTCTCTGCCAGGGCATAGAAGAGAGCAAAGGGGCTGAGGATTAATTCTGGAGATGAAGCTGATCGGTTTGGGGGAGCATTTGAGAATGTTGATATTCTACTCCCAGCTTTGAGCTGGTTTACCTACCCTTTGTCAAAGGAGTTTGTAATTTGGGGGTACTTCTGGATCCCCCACTGCTCATGGTTATTAGCACCCTTTTGCATCTGCATTTGTCTAGATGATTGTGATCACGTGCTCCCGATGGGAAAACTTCTCACAATTATTCATGTCTTGGTGACCACTAGATGGAATATACTGTAATACTCTCTGTGAATTACCCATGCTAAATATTCTATTGTAGAATGGGACTGGTTACTTTCTTTGTGGTTCTAGCTATAGGATACATATTATACTGGTTCTTTGAAAACTGCACTGGCTTCTTCCTGGGTTTCTTGATATGTTGATATTGATGGTCCATGAAGAAATACGTGGGCTGATTTCCTGACACCACCTCTTGCCCTGTAGTATGTCATAACAGCTGAGATCACAGGGTTGGTGATGCTGCACAGAGTGCTGCTAACAGTCCCTAGACTCATGTACCTTTGAGTTGGAGACAATCTCATGTTTGGGCCCTCCATTCTGGAATCTGTTTTCTCCATTACCTGGGTTTGTTCACCTTTGGGCATGGAACCTATGTTCTCCATGGCACAATGGGGTTAAAATCTGTAGCAGCAACTTCCAAATGCTACAACTACATTGGTTTGGGATTCTATCACCATGAAATATCCCTGGGTCCCATCCCCTGCTCCCATGAAAATGCACACAGCTATGGCTCAGAGTTGAAAATACTCACTTCCCTAACATTTGTTGATGATTATATTTGACCATGATTATTTTTGAGGATCGAAGTTTTTGCTATACTCTCTGGGTAGGAAGACCACCTTTGTTGGATGTAAATAAGGGAAAACCACATGAAAAATAAGGGACAATGGCTTTATTTTAAGGGACTTTTTAGGGAAACACCATTTCCCTTAGCATATGTATTTTTCTCTCAAGGATATATCTCTACTGCCCTCAAATATACAATGCAGTTGCCATCGGCTTAAGTACCATTTTCAACTTTGCACTGATCAGTTTAAATACGTTTCAATACATCTTTGGTTTTCTGAAATCCGTTCATCAAACTCTTTACATGTACAATTGAAATTAACTTTAATTTGAAACTCAGCCTTACCAGAATCAATATTTAGCAGGTTTCTGCAATCTGTCAATGTCTCTTTACACAAGGAAAATATTCTTTCCGCTGCTGCATTTGAGATAGGAACCGACATAATAAATTCCACAAGTTTTAAGAAATTGGGGGAAGAAGGAGCTGGCTACCTTGTTTCAAAGCCTACCCTTTCCCCTGCACACAATACTTATGGAACTGTATTTGAAATTAAACGTACTAGTGTCCAGATGTGGCTAGCATTTGCTGTTTACTTAGACATTAACGAACCCTTCCCTTTCCCGATATTTTCTAAATTCTTTCTAGCATTTCCTTTCCTGTGTTACAAGTGCAAAAACAGAGGTCTGGGATGGAGAAACTTCTGAATATTTAATAACCTGTTTTAACAGACAAAGTCTCAAACAAGAAGCCACATCCACGATTTTTATTTCAGGTGTGCAATTCAATGTAGCCTTGGGAGAAACACAAAAGGAGGAGAACCTTTTAAGCTTTGTGGTTAGTTTTGGTTAAAAGACTAGGTTTCTTCAGGCTAAATTTTATACTGAAAACGAGCGTTAATCACGAGTTACATTGCTTAGCGCTGCTCTGCAACGGTTTGATTCAGTCTTCCTTATTTCATTAATTTGTTGCATGAGTAAGGGGCGTCAAGTCATGACCCTTAAAATATCACCGAATGCCCTGGTTTCACATCCCAGGCTCCGGTTTCTATGATATTGTGTGGCTGACTCCAATCAGAACTGACTTTCGTGAGTTCCAAGGGAGGGGACATTTGTAATCCGCTTCAACAACTTAGCTGTGCAGGTCCTGAGGCCACAGCTGCTGCATTGTTCTCCAGGCTGCCTTGCTTGCCAGCCTATAATTCTGTCACCTTGTTCCCTGGTACAAGCTACACTCTAGGCCCCATGTACTAACTCCCTGTGTATGGCTCCATGAAGAAGTGCAAGGAAAATGAAGTGTAATCCAGTTAACTCCCCCTTATAGGGAAAGCTGCAGAGAAAGAAGTATCTGTAGGTAGGTCCCAGCAGGGCAGGGAGACAGAAAACAAGTGGTTGGGCACAGGGCATCAACAAAATGGTGCATTCTTTGATTGAAAACATAGAATCATAGAAGTGTAGGGCTGGAAGGGACCTCGAGAGGTCATCAAGTCCAGTCACCTGCACTCAAGAAAGGACTAGGTAATAACTAGACTATCCCTGACAGATGTTTGTCTAACCTGTTCTTAAAAATATCCAATGAGGGAAATTCCACAATCTCCCTAGGCAATTTATTCCAGGGCTTAACTACTCTGACAGTTAGGAAGTTTTCCCTAATGTCCAACCTAAACCACCCTTGCTGCAATTTAAGCCCAGTACTTCTTGTCCTGTCCTCAGAGGTTACCAAGAACAATTTTCACCCTCCTCCTTGTAACAAACTTTTATGTACTTGAAAACTGCTATCATGTCCCCTCCGCCCCCTCAGTCTTCTCGTCTCCAGACCCACCGCACCCAGTTTTTTTCAATCTTCCCTCCAAGGTCATGTTTTCTAGACCTTTCATCATTTTGGAATTGTTGGATTCTATTGCATCTTGGGAAAAATGCCGAAGTACACAGTCACAGAATTGCAGAGTCCATATAGCCCTAACTGACATGAGTGGGGTGAGTCACCCCTCTCTGAGCTATTGTCTCAGGCTCTCTGCAGATGCGGGAAGATGATGTTACAGTGGTTCATGTTTTTGAAGTTTTCGTTGCAGCCATAAGGATTAGAAGTATGAAATGCTGAGATTCTGCCGCAGGGTGTGTGTCATCTGTGGCAAACTGTGGTAACTTGGAATACATGGGGCCCTGCCTTCAAGACATTGTTAACAGCGCATCTCTTGACTCAGGTGTTTGTCCCAGAGCTGATGGGTTTGGGGGGAAAGGTACAATACAGCATTCTGGGATGGGTGTGGGTCTATTCAGATTGACATTTGCCAATTGATTTTATATTGTTTTAATTTTTCCTGGGATTACACTGTGGCCATGTGGTTACTCAAAACCAGTTAAAAAAATGAAATAGATGTGTGTACGTGTATATCTGTCTATCAGATTATGGATTCATATTGGGTTCACATATCACAATAGTAATCTGTATTAACTCCTTGTCACCCCAATGTTTTGCTTTCCAGCAATGGGCCTCTCCCCAGGAAAATCCATCTTTTTGTTTTGAAAGGATTTAAATTAATATGTCCTAGTGAAGATGATAGGTCCAGCTCATAGGTTTATTTGTGTGTGTGTAACAGGAGCATTCTAACTGATCTTTAAATGCAAGGTTTGTAGCTGAGGAAATGACCAAGAACAGGTGGCTAAAGTACCAAGGGATTATTTTCCCAGCTAACTGCTGGAGGTAGGAATGGGGACCAAGGGATTATTTTCCCAGCTAACTGCTGGAGGTAGGAATGGGGAAGTATGAACCTATCCCCTGTTACTTTGCTATTGACAGGAGACCTTGTTCATTCTACAACATGATATTTATTTAAAATATGCACCAGACTTCAGTTGGTGAAGTAAGGCACCCCCTATGAGTAAGAGATGGCTACATTGGGCCCAGTATGTGTGACACCTTATTCTTGGACATAAACAAACAGTATCCCTAAAACCTTGTCTGCACTAGGGGGAAAAGTGTGTGCTTAACTTGTGCTAGCCAAGTGGGGTGATGTAACTTGAGGTAAAATCCCAGTCAAGACAAGGCAGTCTGTTGCTTTAACATGAATTAGTGATTGGAGGTTGACCCTAGGCCTCCATATGGTCTCTACTTTGACCTGCTAATGTGTGAAAGTGACACATTGCCTGGTATTCACTAGGATTGTATCTCATGTTAGCTAACAGGAGGTAAAAACGGAGGTTTTGGGAGCTGACATGACCACTCTTTTACTCACTGGCAGAGCAACAATTCTCAACACTGGTGTCATCAATGTACAGTGATTAAAACAAAATTGGGGATGCATGATAATGCAGCAAGATGAAAGTTGCCAGTAGGAAGCTTTTGGTTCCCTTATATAAAGATGTGGGGTAAAAATTTTCAAGAGTGCCTAAGCGACTTAGACACCCAACTCCCATTTTTTTTAAAAAACAGGGTTTAGGTGTCTAAGTCACTTAGGTGCCTACGTTTCATTGAGAGTCAATGGGAGTTAGGCACCTAAATGCCTTAAGCCCTTTTGAAAATAGGATTTAAGCTCCTAAATCAATTGGGGACTGTGGAGTATTTTACCTCTAGACTATTCTGGGGTGTGTGTGGGGGGCGGGGAGAAGAGAAGAGTGATTTCACATTGGTAAAAAATGGAAGATTGGTACTAGAATGGTTAAATATGGTAGTTTTATCCTTTATGTTGGATTAATAGTGAAAAATTGATATTTTATCAGCTTGTCAGGTCAGAATCTTATTTGCGCGAAGAGCTTGTGTATGCAGGGAAATTGACCGGGTCCGGAATAAGTGTTGTGGAGAAGCTGTTCTGGAATAGCTCCCCATGTAGTCACTCTTACACTAAACCAGAAAAAGGCACTCTTATTCCCGAGTAAGAGTATCCACATTGTAAAATAGCTTATTCTGCAATAGCTATTCTGATCAATTTCCCTGTGTAGGCAAACCTTAATCCTCTTCACCCTACTTTGGCAGTGAGAAGGGGCTTTAAAATGAGCATCGGTTTCATTTACCCCCACATTAAGGCCCCTTTATACCACCAGAGCAGTGTGAAGTGGCCCAACTGCAAATGAGAATCAAGTTGTAAATATCATCCAAGAAGCCCAAACACTCAAAAATGTAGCTATCATGGCAATGAGAATGCTACGAAAATGCAGGACACAGAAAATAGTTTCTACCCACAATGTTTATTTTTGCCATTCAGTATATCACAGATATACATACAACAGGGAAATTAACACCGCATTCTGACTCTATCACATCGATGTCTTTTAAAAAATCTGTAATGAAAACCTTATGGGCCAGATTCTCATGTTTGCTGAGGCCCCTTTCACACTGCCCTGGCAGTCTGAATGTAATTTATGCCCACTTTAAAGCTTCTTTGCATTGCTAGAGCAGTGTAACATTGCCATAGTGAAAATTAGAATCAGAGCCGACTCTATCTACCAAATCAAATAAGCTTTTGATTAAAAATGGCAGTATTTTAGCACCAATGCTTCACATGAGTTAAATACCATTGTGGCTTTCTGTAAATTTACGTTAGAATGACTGCATAAGAACTAACGTTACATCTGCCATCCACTTTTCAGGGTCGTGAAATAACTCCAGTCCTGTGCCAGTCTTGATTACGGCAGAGTTTTCACAGCAAACTTCAGAGGTAGGTGGAGGAGAATGAACTGGAAACACCTTGACTCTGTTGTTAAAAAATGACTGATCCTGGACTGAACAAAATTTCAAAAATGTTCTCTTGCTTCCAAAGTACATATATCACAACGAACTGTGCTAAAGATCTGACAGATAATTCTGAGGACCAAAGCTTGAATTTAGCCAACCTTATCTAGCCATGCTGGTTCTCAGGGCTGGTCTACACTTAGTCCGGACTTCGGACTAAGGTACGCAAATTCAGCTACGTTAATAACGTAGCTGAATTCGAAGTACCTTACTCCGGACTTACCGCGGTCCAGACGCGGCCGGAAGTCTCCCCCCGTCGACGCCGCGTACTCCTCTCGGCGAGCTGGAGTACCGGCGTCGATTGTGAGCACTTCCGGGATCGATCCGGGATCGATTTATCGTGTCTTAACCAGACGCGATAAATCGATCCCAGAACATCGATGGCGTGCCTCCGGACCAGCCGGTAAGTGAAGACTAGGCCTTAAAGTGCTGAAATCTGCCTAAATCTATCCAAAGCCTTAACACCGTTCTTTTCAAGTGTCCACATTAAAAGAAACAGCTGTGAATGATTGATGTATGAAGCTTTTCACTGCTTTTAGATACAGTAGGAACTAAATCACTAGATTGGCTGCACTACATTATCCTCTAGAACCAATTGCTCCCATCTATGTTAAAAGAAAACAAACAAGAGAGGACACGTCTTAAGTTTTGGTGAAAACAGATAAGAATTTGGCCAGTATTGAATGAGGCAACAGCACTTTTCCTTTAATAGTTTCCTATTTGGACCAGAGTTTTAGTCACTGGTGACCTAATAAAATGAGCAAAGCAGTTAAAGATATAAGAACATAAGAACGACTCTACTAGGTCAGACCAAAGGTCCATCTAGCCCAGTATCCTGTCTACCGACAGTGGCCAATGCCAGGTGCCCCAGAGGGAGTGAACCTAACAGGTAATGATCAAGGGATCTCTCTCCTGCCATCCATCTCCATCCTCTGACAAACAGAGGCTAGGGACACCATTCCTTACCCATCCTGGATAATAGCTATTAATGGACTTAACCTCCATGAATTTATCTAGTTCTCTTTTAAACCTTGGTATAGTCCTAGCCTTCACAACCTCGTCAGGCAAGGAGTTCCACAAGTTGACTGTGAAGAATATAAGAGGGACTTGGGTTTCTAGAACTATTTACACCAGTCAGATGCTCACCGCCAATAGTTCTGTGCCAATTATTGCCATTTGAAAATCTGGCCCTGTGGCCCCTTATCTTAATCTAGCTCCATCTTGCATATTACTGTAGTATTTGATAGCAATAGGACTGATTGGAATTTTGGCTTGGTTTGAAAAAAAGAAATCCAGTATTATGGGCCTGATTCTCATTTGCACTAAGGCCATTTTACACCAATCTGGCAGCATAAAGAGGCCTTAAAGTATGTGCAAAAGTAACCTATTCCCACATTAAGGTCCCTTTACAGTGTCAGAATGGTATAGACTGAGCCTCGTTTTTGAGAATCTGACCCACTGAGTAAGGACTGTGACTATATGTGATGCTGTTTCATGTTTCCCTTCACACAAACTTTAGAGCCATGAACCACTGTACAACGAAACAACTGACCAGTCTATCTTGAGCCTGCCTATTCCACCAGTGTCCCATACAGCATTAAACAGGGAGCAGTTTGTTTCTTCTAACAGATAAGATTCCAGAGACTTTTTTGGATCAAATATAGGGCCAAATGGCAGTGACAAGACAAAGGCTCCATAAAAGAGCTTTTCAGACTGAAAATAAGGTGTAACATTTTAATGGTGACAGTAACTAACCATCGGAACAATTTACCAAGGGTCTTGGTGGATTCTCTATCACTGGTCATTTTTAAAACAAGATTGGATGTGTTTCTAAAAGATCTGCTCTAGGACTTATCTCGGGGAAGTTCTGTGGCCCGTGGCATACACAAGGTCAGAAAAGAGACAATGGTGCTTTGTGGCCTTGGAATCTATGAATCTATGAAACAGTGTAATGCTATTGCAAAAAAAGCAAACATCATTCTGGGATGTATTAGCAGAAGTATTATAAGCAACACACACAAAGTAATTCTTCCACTCTACTCTGCGCTGATTAGGTCTCAATTGGAATAATGTGTCAAGTTCTGGGTGCCACTTTTCAGGAAAGATGTGGACAAATTGGAGAAAGTCCAGAGAAGAGCAACAAAAATGATTAAAAGTCTAGAAAACATGACCTATGAGGGAAAATTGAAAACATTGGGTTTGTTTAGTCTGGAGAAGAGAAGACTGAGAGGGGACATAACAGTTTTCAAGTATGTAAAAGGTTGTTACAAGGAGGAGGGAGAAAAATTGTTCTTCTTAACTTCTGAACATAGGACAAGAAGCAATGGGCTTAAATTTCAGCAAGGGCGGTTTAGGTTGGATATTAGGAAAAACTTCCTAACTGTCAGAGTGGTTAAACACTGGAATAAATTACCAACCGCCAATAAACTGGAGGTTGTGGAATCTCCATCATTGGGGATTTTTAAGAGCAGGTTGGACAACCACCTGTCAGGGATGGTCTAGATAATACTTACTCCTGCCTTGAGTGCAGGGGACTGGACTAGATGACCTCTCGAGGTCCCTTCCAGTTCTATGTTTCTTCTATGAGTCTATGAATCTACACAGGTTATAAAATGTGTGGGGCCGAGGGGTGGGCATCTTAAGAACAGGAGAGAAAGGGTGGTCCAGTGGCTAGGGTATTTGCTTGAGACTCTGGAGATGTGGGTTTAATTCTCTGCTCCACCTGTGTGACCTTGAGCAAGTTCCCTAGTGTTTCTGGCTCTCATTTTAACATCTGTGAATAGGGATAAAAGCACTCCCCTACCCTGTGAGGATAAATAAATTAATAAATTGTGAGGTGTATGGTGATGGGGACCATATAAGCAACTATGATAGATAGTTTCCCATACAGCTAGGCTTCAGCTGCTAATACAGGCCAGGGGAGGAGTACCAGATGGAGTCTGCTTCTCCCCAGTGCCATTCCCCACCCCTATGGATTCATGCAATACAAAGACACACTGAACATACCCAGGAACATACATATCCCAAACTCCTTGGAGAGACCTCCTGTGGAAGTGTCAACAGTTGTCCTGCTCAGCCCTGTCTCCGCTGGCCCTATGAATAGTCCCCAGACTGGCCCATTCCACAATATCTTGGGAGGCCTCAATTATCCAGTTGTACTAAGCTAACCCTCCTGAATAGTGAGGAAACAGGATTCTGCTTCCAGTAAACTAAGTTATTGAATCTGTAAACTTGGGGGTCATACTCTATGCCTGGAGAATTGCTAATATAATTCCTATTTTTAAGAAATGGAGAAAAAGTGGTCTGGGAAACTACAGTCTTGTTAGTTTGACCTCAATTGTATGCAAGGTCTTGCAACAAATTTTGAAAGCGAAAGTGGTTAAGTAGAGGTAAACAGCAACTGGAATAAAATAAAACATTGTTTTACAAAGCATGCCAAACCAACCCAATCTTTCTTTGAGAAGATAACTAATTTTTTTAGACAACGGAAATGCAGTGGATCTAATCTATATGGATGTCAGTGAGGCATCTGATACAGTTCCACATGGGGAATTATTAGTTAAATTGGAGAAGATAGGGATTAATATGAGAGTTGAAAGGTGGAGAAGGAACTGATTCAGGGGGAAGACTACAACAGGTCATACTGAAAGGTGAACTGTCAGACTGGAGGGAGGTTACTGGTGGAGTTCCTCAAGGATTGGTCTTGGGACCAACCTTATTTAAAATTTTTATTAATGAGCTTGGCACAAAAAGTGGGAGTGTGCAAATAAAATTTGTGAATGACACAAAGTCGGGAGGTATTGCCAATATGGAGGAGGACCGAAATATCATGAAAGATTTGGATGACCTTGAAAACTGGAGTAATAGAATTGGGATTAAATTCAATAGTGCAAAGTGCATTTAGGGACTAACAACAAGAATTTTTGCTATAAATTGGGGACTTATCAGTTGGAAGTGACTGAAGAAGAGAAAGACTGGGGTGTATTGGTTGATCTCAATGTAATGTGGCTGTGAAAAAGGCTAATGCAGTTCTAGGATGCATCAGGCGAGTTATTTCCAGTAGAGACAGGGAAGTGTTAGTATCATTATAAGAGGCACGGGTGAGAACTCATGTGGAATACTGTGTGCAATTCTGGTTTCTCATGTTTAAGAAGGATGAATTCAAACTGGAACAGGTGCAGAGAAGGGCTACTAGGATGATCAGAGGAATGGAAAACCTACCTTCTAAGAGGAGACTCAAAGAGGTTGCCATGTTTAGCCTAACTAAAAGAAGGCTGAGGGGAGATATGATTGTTCTCTATGAATACATCGGAGGGATAAATACCAGGGAGGGAGAGGAGTTATTTAAGTTAAGCACCAATGTGAACACAAGAACAAATGGATATAAACTGGCCATCAACAAGTTTAGGCTTGAAATTAGGTGAAGGTTTCTAACCATCAGAGGAGTGAAGTTCTGGAACAGCCTTCCAAGGAGAGCAGTGGGGGAAAAAAAACCCTAACTGGCTTCAAGACTGAGGTTGATAAGTTTATGGAGGGGATGGTATGATGAGATTGCCTACAATGGCATGTAGCTGATCTGCAACTGCCAGCAGCAAAAATCTTCAGCGACTGGGTGATGGGACACTAGATGGGGAGGGCTCCAAGTTACTACAAAGAATTCTTTCCCCGTTGTCTGGCTGGTGGGTCTTGACCACATGCTCAGGGTCTAACTGAACACCATATTTGGAGTCGGGAAGGAATTTTCCCCAGGTCAGATTGGCAGAGACCCTGGGTTGTTTTTTTTTTTGCTTTCCTCTGCAGCAGGGGGCACAGGTCATTTACAGGTATAAACAAGTATAAATGGTGGAATCTCTGTCACTTGATGTCTTTAAACCATGATTTGAGGACTTTAGTAACTCAGCCAGAGATTAGGGGTCTATTACAGGAGTGGGTGAGTGAGGTTCTGTGGCCTGTAATGTGCAGGAGGTCAGACTAGATGATCATGATGGTCCCTTCTGTCCTTAAATTCAATGAGTCTCAGGAGGCAGGTCCATCAATAACTATTAGCCAAGGTGGTCAGGGATGCAACTCCATGCTCGGGGTGTCCTTAAGTCTCTGACTGTTAAAAGCTGGGATGGGATGACAGGATAGATCGCTTGATAAATTTCCCTGTTCTGTTCATTCCCTCTGAAGCATCTGGCGCTGGCTACTGTCAGAAGACAGGACACTGGGCTAGATAGACAATCGGTCTGACCTAGTACGGCCATTCTTATGTTCATGGCAGGTTTATTTGTTATATCTTCAGTGTTTTCATCAGAAAACTTTGCAGAGAATGTTGTCCACTGTTCCAGCACGGTTAATTTTGCCTGATTATTAAGCTGTGAGTGTTTGTGATAGAGGGGGATTCCAAGAATTGAACAAGGTTCTGGCATATTCCTGTGACCTTTTCTGCTTTATGTTGGCAAATATTTAATTGTTTGGGAGTTAATCCAACATACACTGCCCTTCCTATTATTGATCGCTAGAACAGCCAACATGTTTTGCAACTGACTTCTTTAAAGATCGACAGTCGCATTTGATGTATACAGTCTGTATTTTGTCAGCTGCAGTACGTGAATGCCAATGGAGCCATATCACATAATGCACAAACCTGATAGATTGGTTCAATGGAATCTATGATAATATAGCAGTTGGCATAGTCAGCTTAGCTACTCTGATTTCCTTCTTAAAATACTTTCCAACCCCTTTTCTTCTCCAAGCATCCGATCAAAACTGCAGGCCCCTTTATAGCCCTAATTCAAACATCACTTCGGAGGTTAACACATTTGAACTCCAAAAGCAATGCTTTTAACTTCTATCCTGTGGTCAAGAAGAAGCTAACTCAAACTATAAACAGTGTCAGATGGTGTCTCACACATTGCACTTAAGAAACCTTACTCCTGATAGTTCCTTGACCTTGGTGGCCTTGCAGACTGGGCAGCTTAAATGACACTGAACAGGGTACCAACAAAGGAATCACATGCTTGATATTATAAGCCTGACAGCAGATTGGCAGTGCTTAGGTGTGGGAGAAGCGGACGGGAGGCTGATAGAAGTAAGTGATGGAGGGCCTGATCCAAAGCACATTTAACTGAGCAGGAATCTTGCTATTGACTGCAACGGGCATTGGAGCAGGTTAAAGCTGCTATAAGGGGGTCTTTAAGGTTATTTCCCTCCCATGTTTCCTACTGATCTTAGATCTGATTTTAGCTAGATCTAAATATTTAAAGGTTTAGCCAGTGGGAAATGCTTCTTACTGTTTGCTACCGTTGTCCCTCCATTTTCCTTTCTTGTCTGCTATTGTTGGCTCCTGCGTTAATTTCATTTATAATACAAATGATTTGGAACAAGGACCATGTTTTGTTTTTTTATTGCTGTAAAGCACCACCTCGGTTTGTCCATATACAGCTAGATTCGGCGCTGGTATAAACTGGCACAGCTACCTTGATTTCAGTAGGCTTTAGGTTAGTTTATGCCAGCTGAGGATCTGGCCCATAAGTATTTAGGGGGAGATTTTCAAGGGCACAGAGGGGAAAATCATGCACTCCGTTCCCATTGAAAATCTCCTCCTCAATCAGAATCATGATTAGAAACTTGCCACAGCTTAAGTTCAATTGAGGGTTTAATGAAGCAGCTCCTAGAACTGGACTCTCTGTTTAACAATACCTTGTTTAGTCATTTCTACCAGTGCAGAGTGAGTAGAAAGGTGTGAAATGACACCATTCTGATCTGGGAGTGTTTTACCCCATTTTTCACCGGTGTAAATGACTGCACAATGTGCAGGGCCAGGGGGGAATCAGGCTCCTTGAATCCAAGCTATGCCAGCTTGTCATGTGGCTCAGGCTGGAGTTCCTTGCTTAGGAGGCATAAACCTGGCCCATTAAGAGATAAATGTAACTAATTTGTGTCTGCAAACGCCATGCACTTTTGCACTCTAGACATACGTCTTCACTGCACAGTTAACCTGGCTGATTGGCTCTCGGGTCTGAACCCCTGCGTTAGGCTTGGCCGGATCTGAGTGACCCCACTGCAAAGTCGTACATGCATTGCTGTGTCCTCACTGTTTCTGCACTGGCCCGTGTGCATCTGGAGGCCTATCCCGTGTTTCTTTGTGCTGAGACACTCTAGGATTTTTTTTCCAAGTCAATTGAGGGAGAACTTATCTGTCCTTCTGGGGGAATTGTGGGAAGGCCTCTGGAGGACTAAAATCACTGATTTAGCCTGCATCCTTGCTACAAAGTGGGAACGTTCCAATTTGAGTTAAACCGGAGCCTGAGTTCTAACTCACACCTCCAGCTAAGTAAGCTAGGCTGGGCTTAAAGCATCTCCAAACCTGGGTCGGAGGTTTCTCTGTGTGGCTGGTAAGGGGGTTGGGCTAAAACCATATAAGAGCCCAGTAAACTGTGTAATAAAGCCATAATCTAAGTGCTTGAGCACACATGTTAGCACATGCATATATTCTGCAGTCATATCTTCTGTCCGCAGTCATATTCTGGGAACAACTAGACAATGTAGCCCCAGAAGTTGACACATACTGGAGGGGAGGGTGAGGAGGAAGGGGAGATTTCTATAACGTTGCATATTTCAAAGGATTCCATCTGTCACAACTGCAAACCATTTGATCACTGAGTTAGCACAGATCAAGGTTGCAAAGAATGAATTTGTGAAAGCTATTGATTTTTCTCACTCCCTTTCGAGTCCTAAAGCCCCCGATCTCTTTAGATTTAGATCAGAGAAGAAAATCTAAGTCAACTATCCAGCAAATATCTTAGAGAAAAATATTGCTTTGTTTCTGCTCTGTATATTATTCAATGATTACGTGTCTATCTATATGCATATGTAAAAGAATGTTATTAAGGTTGCAAGGTCAGGCACGTAAAAGTCAGGAAATGCCAGAGTTAAGATTAGCTGGTTAAAGTTTGGCAAAGTTTGAAGGAATTGAAAACCGGGGCTTAACATTGGAAATATTAGGCAATCACCACCATCTTTGCCTGTCATACATGTGATCTCACACATCCCCAATATAGCATCAGAATAATAAAATTAGAAGGCGCATAACAGTAATGAAACACTTCTTAGGTACTCATCCCTCATATTTGTTGCTAATATTCATTGCAGGCTTCGTTGCAATGGCATCCCCGCTAACATGTGTTGTTCCTTCTTTAATTGCAGTCATCCAGAGATTATTTCCATAGTGGACGCTGTCAGAGGCAGGTAAACTGTTTATACAGCTGATTCCTGTTTAGTAGCTATAATGTTACTGGTATTTGTTTCTTTTAGGAAAACATTGAAGTTTTTGTTTAGCTCTGAGTTTATTTTCTTAGGGGAGCAGCTGAAAAGTTTAAATAACGGCAAAGTCATGGTTTGGTCTTTCGGACATTTGACTTTTGGTGAAGCCTTTTCCAAATAGCTTCAAAAATGTATCGTGGTGGAAGATTCTGAAGACCTAACATTGGGCTTTGCTGTTAAACATGTCCCCAGTGTTTTGATGAAATATTTTAAAAACTTGTTAAATATATTCCCTAAACGAAACAGCAGTAGTTTCACCCGTTGATTAATTTTTGGTCCAGGTTATTCAGGACCAAATGACATCTTCATTGATCGGTTATTTTATCTGTAAGTAAAGTTTAAACACTGCTTTTAAATGGGAAAGATAGACCAAACAATCTGATAAGGATTCCTAATTGTGTATACTGTATGTCTCCTTGTAATTGCATGGCTCAGAATTCACTAGCTGCATTACCTTTATTATTAATAACATAAATACACACTCTGTTTTATGTTCCTGCATTCTAGGAGCCAAATTTAGTTTTGGCATAAATCTATGTAATTCCATTGAGACCAGGGGTGAATATAGCTTCTCTGCCCCCCTCCAGTTATCATCCATTTCTAACTCATTGTTTTTTAAATGACTCTGAGATACCTTACATAGGACAAGTGCTGTATAAAAACAAACTCTCTTCCACATCAGCCAGTCCTGTTATGTGGTGGTCAGTACGTAGCTCACCAGGAGGAGAGTTTGATATTGTGATTATTTGTATTACAGTGGAACTTAGAAATCTCACACATTATGCAAGGTGCTGTTTGTACCCAAAGTAAGAGAGAGTCCCTCCCCCCAAAAGAACATACAGTCTAAGCAGTGGTCCCTGAACCAGTGGTCCCTCCTCACCTTAGTGTGTAAGTTGCAGGTTTGAAACGTCTAGAGTCCTTGGATTCAGAGGTTAAAATCCCAGCAGCCTTACCAATAACCAAGTGAATGAAGAAAAAGGTCCTTTATCTGTCACATTAGTACAATTTGCTGAGGTGGCAACCCTGTTCACTTATGGGAAAGACACAGAGTTGGAGATAAGAAGTGGTGGTGTTCCCAGTTTTTAGATAGGATGTTAAGGGATGGAGAATGAGCGATTTGCCCCAGGTCTTATGCAGTGTTGGCGCCTATGACTGACACAGCTACAACGACTCCATGGGAGAAAAATTAGCAGATGCTCCACACCCACCGGCAGCCAAGCTCCCCCCTCCTTGCCTCCTTCTCTCCCACCCGAGCACGCCGTCTAACAGCTGTTTGGCGGTGCTTAGGACTTTCTGGGACAGGGGGGAGGAGCAGGGATGCGGCGTGCTCAGGGGAGGAGGCAGAAAAGAGGCAGGGCAGGGACTTGGGGGAAGGGGTGGAATGTGGGCAGGGCGAGGGCAGTGCATAGGTGGAAGAGGTGGGCCAGGGGCGTGGGGGGGGAGTGTCGAGCACCCACCGGGCAGAGGGGAAGTCTGCACCTATGGTGTCAGTCCCAAGATAGTAGAAAGACAAGGTGGGTGAGGTAATATCTTTTACTGGACCAACTTCTGTTGGGGAGAGAGACAAGCTTTTGAGCAACACGGGGCTCTCCCCTGACCTGAAGAAGAGCTCTGTATCTCGAGAGCTTGTCTCTCTCCCTAACAGAATTTGGTCAATAAAAGACATCATTACTTCACCCACCTCTTGTCTCTCTTGCCCCAGGTGACACAGGAAACCAGTGGCAGAGGACAGAATTGAACCCAGATTTCCTGGACCAGTTTGGTACCTTAACCACATGACCATCCTTTCTGTCTCAATGTCGATTGGCCTGATTCTGCTATTTCAGATTGGTCCAAACGAGGCAGAACTCCACTGAAATCAACAGGATCACACCAGCAAAACACATAATGATGTCAGAGTCTGGCTCTGATGCAAGAACTATCGTTGTGCTGAAGTGGGCGAGGATTCTGAACCTGCCCTAGAACATGGAGGCAATTTGGACTGGGCGTTTTGTTTTGGGTTCATCTCTAATCAGAACGGTGACTATTGCATCATTTGGTAAAGGAAAAAAGCTTGTTTATTACATTACATTGAAAAGGGCTAGATCCTCAGCTGGTGTAATTGACTTCAAGGGATCTCTGCCAATCTATACCTGCTGAGGATATGACCCATGGTATTTAGAAAGGAAGGGTGAAGCAGCTGTGTAGTAATGATAAATCTAGCCTAAATTTCCCAGGAGGGGAAAGAATATCAAAGATACAGAAAAAGTGTCAAATATTTTTTTTCTTAGCCACGAACCCAAAATACACACTAAGACCTTCCCAAGCAGCAAGGTAACATGGGACAAGAAAAGTGGAAAGTGAGCACCAGCTGTGAGACGCTCTGGAATTCCCAACTTCATAAATTAGGCACTTCCTAGACAGGTGGAAGAAAAATGTGAATGGCCTGTCTTTAAAAGGTGATAGAAATAGGACAGAAAAGCATGACCCTATAGCTTCATTAACATCCCCAATGAAGAGAGATCCTCAGCAGGGAACACTGTAGTCTCCCATAGAGGAGCCAGTGGGCTTCAGGGCATGTTACAGGGTAATGGACTCCAACAAATGCATATGTGACACCAAAACGAAGGTACCTGTGGTGTTGCCTGATGTTTTCAACATTTCTTATTGAGATACTAGAGCTGTGCGGGAGACGAAGCTGGTGTATCTGAATCCCTGACCCATACAGATTTTGACTTTGTTACATAACAGCGCTGCCTCTAAAATAAGTGACAAGAAAGGGGAAGTTAATATCCTAATTTCTGACAGTGACATGCAGGACTTACACAGGGACACTGCACCTCTTGTCTGTTTTAATGGAGAGGATTCAGTTTTCAATGAGAGCCTTTCCAGGATACCCAAATCCTGCGTTTATTGGCATTTCCACACCCAAGTAACCACACAGACACTGGATTTGTATGTCCTGGTTAGATACCTCCTTGGCAACTGAAGTGACGAAAGCCGAGTGTTCCTTGCTTTTCACTGGTAAAGAATGCATAAGGAAGATATGATTATAATATCCTTTTCCTCCATTGATAAATGAATCAATCCATGGTTCTCTACTGCAGTTGAAGTGAATATTCATTGAGCTGAAACAAAAATCATGTGTCCAGATACTCAGCTAGTGTAAATCCATATACACTTGGATTTACACCAGTGAAGTATCTGGTCCCTGGTCTTTAGGAGATGGAATTACAGTCCAAAAATGGATGAGATGTCGCTGGAGAAAAGATCAGTCTGGTGGGTTCTTTGTCTTATCTTGGCCAGCATGTTCAGAGTAAGTTAACATGGAACCCACCAACTCAGAGGGTCAAACAAAAGTGTCTGGCCAGCTTGTCTCAGCCACAGCCAGAAACACACAGGAAGGCTGTGCTGCTGGCGTTGACACATAGCCATGTGAAGAGATGACCTGCTGGCACAGGGTGCCTGAGCCTGGTGCTGTGGGTCAGATCTTTGGGGTTCTTTGATAATGGTTTAGGGAGAGGACAAGAGAGTGTCCCCCAACCTACACAAGGACAATGTGAGTCCGAAGGTGTGAACCAATGGCGACGTTTGTATTAGTGGCTCCTTTTGTCCCTTCCTGACTCTGTGGTGGAGGTGAGGTTCTCTTCCTTGCTGCAGTTGTCCCCTGCCAGGGGTGCTTCAAGTACAGAGGATGGTCAGCAGCAGCCACTTGAGGCAGAGGTTGACCAGAGGGCTCGTCCGAGGTAGGAAGAGGCGCTGCCCTGTGATGGCTTTTATGACGGCAAAGGGGTTGTGAGGCTGTGTGTACTGTTTCTTTAAAAGTGTAGTGGCTAGCCAGACAGGGGGGTACGGGAATAAGGGGTGAGGAAAGGTTCCAGGAAAAGATCCATTGCAAAGCATGGAGACAGACAGTAACCCTAGGGATAAAACTCTTCCCTCATTGAAATGAAATTCCTTGTCCAATGTTAGAAGAAAATAACTCTACCCATGGCACTCTACTATTGTCACATGCCATGTGCCAAGCCAGGCAACGGAACCAGCTTTGAATCCAGTGCCCAAGCGAGTCCGTTTGGGGCAGGCCTGCAGTATCTCATTGGCTGTGCTCTTCCACTGGAGGGTCACTGGGATGCAGTCAAGGTTGTGGGGTGGGGGGAGGTCTGTACCGCCCGTCTTGCCCAACAGAATCTGGCCCAACTAGTGAGTGAAGCTGAATTCTCCCCTTGTGATACAGAGATTGGGTTTAGGATCTTCCACGGAGTTGTTATTAAGAGATGCTGAGTTTAGGGAAATGATAACAGGGCCGGATCTTCAGCTGGTCTAACTCAGTATGACTCTGTTGACTTCAAGGCAGCGAAGTTAATTTACAGCAGCTGAGGATCTGGGCTAATAGTCCATGAAGAACTTCCTACTGAAAATGAAGCAATTCGCCGCTCGCATCTATTATTAGCAAATAAAGCTTCTGAAGCAGGAAGAATGACAAAACGAACTTCCTTTCCACTGGACCTGAAGTCAAAATCAGCCGTTGTCATGCACAGTGTTGAAAAAGCAGCTCTTAATAGAACTATAGCTTTCCCAGGGCGGATGTCTAACGTCTAAAAAAAAAACACTAATAAACTCAACAGGCATTCATAACAACAGGAAAATAGATAGCAGTCAAAAATAGGTTAGGGTTTACTGGTAATCTTAGTGGAATAATGACAGAATATTTCTGACTAATTGACTAAAAAGTAAGACTGGTTTGTCAGCTAAGGTGCAGGACTGGCCCTCAGGAGATCTGAGTTAAATGTTTGACTCTGCCATGGACACGTGTGTGAGCGGGGGCATGCCATTTAATCTCTCTCGAGCGCATTTCCCCATGTGTAAAGTGGGGCTAACAATTCTTCCTTTCTCCTGTGTTTTCTCTGTTTAGATTGTATGTTCTTTGGGGCCGGGAGTGTTTCTTGCTATGTGTATGTACAACACCTAGCATCACAGGGTCCCAATCACTCAGTTAGGGCCCCTAAGTGCTACCACAATAAAAACAAGCACAACTTGTTTCTAAAGTTGAAGAACTATCGAAATGATCTTCGTGAAGTGTCAAGTCCGCTCCGCTCCTGCATCCCTGGTGCTGTTTTGTTTTTTAAAAATACGACTTCAATCATTCGCTATTTCTACAAGTTAAAAACGACGAATTAAAACAATGTTTGCAAGACACCAGCAAAGAACTGATCCAAGGATGAGGGCAAACATTAGGCAGCCCATTTCCAATGGGTGTTTTATCTGAGTTGGGATCAGAGATGCAACTGCAGAATTTGGTCCATTAATTATCCTTTCCTGGTCAAGCTGAAGTCCATATGCTTTTTCCTAGCTCACACGGAGCCAAGGCCTATTGACTTATTACGACGATTACCTTCGAAATAGATCCATTTAGCTCTTCCCACATACAGTGCTAGAAGTTGCATGCTTCTCTCACATGCTAACTTTTATTGCTCCTTGCACTCACGATAACCTATGACTGTGTTCAGGATTTGCAACAACATGCCCTTTTGAAATCCTGTGGCCTGTGATCCAAAGATGTGAACATATTCTCCAGCGTACTGTATGTTTAAGAAACCAATCTCTTTTCACTTAAGGGCTCTGAACTAGCAGACTAGAGTGACATAAGAGAGCACATCGTGAGATTCCCTTGGATACACACCCAGCCTTCTGCCCTGGATACAGATGGCAGGGGATCAGACTAAATCCCAGAGGGTGAAGCCCCATATGCCCATGCGTGTTTGCCAGTCTTATACACAGTCACACGGTGCAGCTCCTCTTTAAAAACCTGTTATTAGGCTTATCTCCTTTGTGAACTTTCTCATTATCATTTCATTGTGCTGCGCAGTCCCGGCCCGGTGCAATGAATATTGACTTCATGCTTGCTTTTCTAATTGAATTAGAGGGCGAGCGGGCTGAGTGACTGGAGTCTCCTGCCTGCAGCCCTCCTTCCCTGGCAGCGGTCTGAATGGAGACCAAAATAAAAGCTGTTTGCTTGAGCATTGTGGCTAAGAGAGACCTGTCACAAAGCTGCTACAGGGATTTATTAAAAGACAGAAGAAAATGGGAGCGAGAGGTTTCTGCTCACTTCCAGCACCACCTGCTTGCTTGCTTGCTGCCATATTACAAAAATAGAGGGAGAAAGAGAGAGAACTTAAGCAAATGCTTCAAGCAAAAGTGGATCTTTTCCCAGCACCTAAACTTTGCCTCGCAATAGACAGATGTTTATCATTAGAGTCAGCTGAGGACAAAGAACACAAACGTGTTTAGTGTAACTGCTCTAGCAAGCAACTCCCCATTCACTTCTAGAAAGTGCCAACACATAGGGTGGGATTTTAGCTTGACTCTGCTCCTGCTGAAGTGAACGGTCAAACTGCTCCCAACATGAGTGGGAGCAGAATGAGACCAGCGCTGAGCGCTTTTGAAAAGCCCACATTGAATTAGTCAGTGGCTTTGATTCACCCTTGGGTTTTCACTCATGCAACACAAGCTGCGGCCCCCAGTACTGGAAAATAGGAGCTTGGAAAAGAGGAGACTAAGGGGGGATATGATAGAGGTATATAAAATCATGAGTGATGTGGAGAAAGTGAATAAGGAAAAGTTATTTACTTGTTCCCATAATGTAAAAACTAGGGGCCACCAAATGAAATTAATGGGCAGCAGGTTTAAAATAAATAAAAGGAAATTCTTCTTCACACAGCGCACAGTCAACCTGTGGAACTACTTGCCTGAGGAGGTTGTGAAGGCTAGGACTATACCAGGGTTTAAAAAAGAACTAGATAAATTCATGGAAGTTAAGTCCATTAATGGCCATTAGACAGGATGGGTAAGGAATGGTGTCCCTAGCCTCTGTTTTTCAGAGGGTGGAGATGGATGGCAGGAGAGAGATCACTTGATTATTACCTGTTAGGTTCACTTCCTCTGGGGCACCTGGCATTGGTCACTGTCGGCAGACAGTATGCTGGGCTGGATGGACCCAGTATGGCCATTCTTATGTTCTAAAATCTGCTGGGCGTGCTTACTACAGCACTAGCTATTCACCATGCTTGCTGTGCTGGGGGGCTCGGAACTGGCCTGTGTTGGTCAGGAGAGGGGCCTGGACAGGGCACCTGGCTGAGGTGCTGATTCTGTGCACGCCCTGGGTGCCTTCCCCAGTGGGTCTCTTCTGGAGCCCCGACCATGCTTTAAATTGCCCTCTCCTTGGGGATTAACTCCCCCTCCAATGAAGCTGCCCCTGCTGGCGCCCGGTGGGTTAGACCTGCACCAGTAGGGACGGATCAAGATGGGTGTTTGTAAAGCCCAGTGAAGATGGAGAGTGCAGTGCATGCCCTCTTTGGGGTAGCTAGCATCCCCAGGGAAGTATCTGTACTCAGGAAAAAGCAAAGGTGCTGGTTGAGGCAGCCTCCCGGAAAGGGATTGTAATGCAGGAGTTTTCTTTTTCCCATCTCTTCTTTGTGCATCCATGAAGGAGCCAGCCAGAGGCTGCTCCATAGTGTTAGATCGTGCTTTGGGCTCTCTGGGTAAAGGCTGGAGTGCAAGTTGCCCTGTCCAAGGCTATATCCCAGCCCTCGGCATGGTGTAGCATATACCTGCCTTGCAGCTCCACGGGCCTATACGCAGAGAGAGAGAAATGGCTCCACCCAACCCATACACGCAGGTTGGTAGATGTGAGCATTGGGCATGCGGCCCTGATCCCTGTGCATCACCTGGAGTTATGAGCTGGACAGTCCTAATGTGCCACACAGGAGGGTGGGTATATGTGGATTTTACTGCCTGCTAATCCCCTTCCTGGCTGCCTTAGACCAGGGCACGATTGTGGAAGAATAACGCTCTTAGGTTGGTTGCAACATGTCAAAGGCAGTTTATTCTCAAGCAATATTGCAAGGGGGAGAGTGCACAACGGCAGGTCTCCCAAAAAATAAACAACTGAGGCAAGCATTTATACCATTTGTTACATACAGTAATGATCAACAACTGCATTTTGTTTATACATATTCCTTCCTGATATCTTACTTTTCTCAGCAGTTCTTGCTACAGTCTGCGTTCCATTCTTATCTAACACAAGTTCAAAACAACCTCTCGTACAGTTCTTTGCCACTCGCCCAGGCCCTGCCTGGAAGTCTCGCATTATTAGCTGTTCGAGTTAGCCTGAATCTTGCTCTTCCTAGAAGACTAAGAAGTCTGCGCTTTTTTTCTACTTCCACACGATCTAGCCCCTAGTGATTAAAGTGTTGCTAGTCCATTGTGGCTGCAACATAATACATTATTATTTGCTATCTGGATTGCAATAGCGCCGTCAGGCCACAGTCATGGAACAGGACCCCATGGTGCTAGGCACTGTACATGCCCCCGGACCCGGGCTCTGCCCCAAAGAGCTTACAAGTAGGGCTGGCTGAACATTTTCCCATCAAAATTGTTTTTTTGACCAAAAAAAAAAAAATGTTTTTGATGGAATACATCTTTTTCACAAAAAGTGTCAGCTTTCTGCAGAACATTTTGATTGATGGAATATTTTGTCACAGAAAACTGACAGATTTAGGCCAAAAATGGGGGTTGTAGGTTTCGCCTCATGTCCCCATTCTCCTCTATGGGCCGGGATCCTCAGCTGGACGACATCTGCCATAACGCATAGTGCAGAGGGTCAGGGATCTGCATCTGTGACTCAACCTCAGCACCCTTTCCTGCATCCGGATCAGCTGCGCAGCTGGCTTTGCCTCCAAGAGGAGATGCTGTGGCTCAGGAATCATGTCCTCTCATTTCATGCCTTTTTAAGGCATGAAAAGGAGGATTTGGCCATGTACAAGCAAGCTTAAATATACAGTGTAGGTCATTTATTAGTATGTACGTGTTAGAAACATTCATTTTACAATATGTGCCTGATTTTGCTCTTCGTTACGCTGCTTGTAAATCAGGAGTAACTACGCTGAAGTTAGTGGCAGTACAAAAGAGAAACTTGATGCCGGACCAGGATAAGCCCCTTTATGAGAAGTTCTACTAATGGAACCTCAGGTACAGTGTATGTGGATGTATGTGTCTGCATATCACAGATAATTTGTATAGTGTGTTTTGAGAAAAATGAATTATGTCAAAGAAATACAGCAGTGTACTCATTCCTGATACATCTGTCTCTCTCTCTGTCTCTGTCTCTGTCTCTCTCTATATATATATGGGATAAGACTTTGAAAGTAGTTTTCAGGCCTCATCTGATTTTTCATAGCTAGAATTTGTGCCTTTCTCCTATTTCCTTGGTTGTTCTCCAAATGTGTGGTCTGCTTGGCAAAGTACTCAGATCTTGTAGTTTCTTTCATTGTTTCTTTTCTTTTCTGCTTCACTTTCCGTCCCATTGTTCTGTATTATTGACTTGCTCCATTTTTATGGCTTTCCCTTTACTTTTCACAACTTTTATTTGTTTTTTTCCCCTTATCTTCTTTTGTCTGGCTCCAATTAGCCTCAGCATCCAACAGTGTAATAAATCACTAAGCAAACCACCTCCCTGTTCAGTGGCTGGTGCGTGGCTTAGTGTGGCTCTTACCTTTCCGAATGATTAATCAGGAATTCATCTTTGTTTGCAATAAGTTTATTGGTGGCTGCTCTTTGGTAGCTGCTAAGCTGTTTGCAAACAAAAGGGAGGGTTTTGTAGTGACCTTAGTGGAGATAGGGTGACAGGTGGATTTATTCTCAGGTTTACACGGCTTAAAAGGGCAAACAGGAAACTTCAGCTGCCTCCCTTTGCATTTTAAGAGACTCTTCAGTTGGGTTTGTGCATGTTTGATAGTTTCACACCAGAGTGGGTGAACTAATATTGCTACCTACTGAAACTGAATGACCTCCTCTCATTAATAAAAGATGGCTACTTTTTTTGGCATGTGCATTACTTTTAATAAGTGCTGGGAGACTGGTTCGGTTAGTATTCTGTTCTCCCCAGGTCTATTCCTGGCTCTTCCAGGTATCTGCTGTGTGAACTTTGGTAAGTCACATCAACCCTTTCTGTCTGTTTCCTCACCCACTATTTGTCTGTCTTGTCTATTTGGATTGTATACTCTTATGGGCAGGGATCTCAAATATGTGTTTGTACAGCGCCTAGCACAATGGAGCCCTGATCTCCATTAAGAGCATCTAGGGCCATAGGCACCGACTTCATCAGTTCCCGGGGGGTGCTCGACTCCTGCTCTGCCCCAGGCCCTGCCCCCACTCCATCCCTTCCTCCGTGCCCCCACCCCACCTCTTCCCACCCTGCCTCTCCTGCCCCCACTCTGCCCCTTCCCTCCTCCTTCCCGCCCCTGCTCCTGCCCCTCCCCCCCAGAGCCTCCTGCATGCTGCTGAACAGCTGATCATAGTGGGCAGAAAGCGCTGTGGGGAGGGAGAGGAGCTGATTGGTGGGGCCAGCCCTGGAGCACCCACGGAGTCGGTGCCTATGTCTAGACCCTACTATAGAACAAATAGTTCATCATCATACTCATTATTATATTTTTATATAAACCAGAATTATTTGATCTAGCATGGCCTGTCCTCATATTATTGTGATACATGTGACATGTGATACATGGAGAGATTGGCTGACATAAAACTAGGTGTATTTTATGACCTCCAGAGAATGATGATGTTACTGTAACTGAGAGAGCTTCCTTACTGACTAGCTCATGTATTAGCATTGCTATTGCCTCCACACTGATCTCCTTGACTATCTTCCTGACTAGAGATTCTGGGTGAAGTCCTGGGCTTATTGAAGGCAATGGGAGTTTTGCCACTGGCTCCAGTGGAGCAAGGATTTCCCCTCTGCCTTTGAATTCCTGCAGAGAAACACATGCCTCCAGGCCTGCTGACAGTGGGGGGCAAATGGGGCAATTGCCCAGGGGCCCGGGTGATTTAAAAGGGCCCGGGGAGTTGCGGACCCCTGTCCCCCGCCGCTGCTGCAGTAGCAGTGGCCAGGAGCCCCAAGCCCTTTTAAATCACCAGGTGGGCCACAGGACTCTTAGGCGTGTGCAACCGCTCTGGGCCCCGCCCTTTGGGGGGCCCCGTGGACGGTCCTGGAAGTGATGGATTCGTCACTTCCGCCCCGGGGCCCGCGCCCCCAGGAACGGCCCTGGCCCTGGCCCTGGGTCCCGGAATTTCTGTCGGCGGGCCTGCATGCCTCTGATGGCAGAATGTGGCTCTGAGCACCTAAGATGTAGTAGCCATTGGGTGAAAATGCTAACCAATTAATATTCTAGAAAGCAATATTACAGAAGACTATCCCTCCAAAGTGCTCAGTGGAGGGATACAGTCTGAGTAAACAATACCAATCTTTTCCTGTGTTTGTCTTAGACCAAAGATATGAACATGCTTTCTTCACCACCACATTGTTGGCCTGAATGACAATTGAGCCTTTGAAGCAACAGAAATTATTTTGACCTTTTTGCTTAGCTTTGGGGTCACGGCAGAAAGGAAGTTTTATAAGCCACCTATCCGCTTTTTCCGCCCAAAGTTGGAGTGAGAATCTTGCTGGATTATAAGCAGCTCATATCCATGAACTAGCTTAACTTTCTGGCTGTGTAGGAGCTGTCATGTGTGGTCTTCCCATATCAAGATTGGTACTTGTAAATCAAGACTGAATGTCTTTCTGAAAGAAATGCACTGGTACAGCCGCAAGTTATTGGGTTTGCTACAGGAATAACTGAGTGAAATGCTGTGGCCTGCGTTATGCGGGTCAGACTGAATGATCAGAATGGTCTCCTTTGGCCTTAAAAATCTATGAATCTATGTACTGTTCATTATTTTATGGAATCCCAGTGTCTGAGAGACAGAAGCCATGGTGTCTTTTTTTCAATAATTTCTTCTTGCCCTTTGAGCTAATTATAACTTGCCAGTGTTGTTTGTGTTTTCTGAAGGAGATAGAAGGGAAAAAAACTCTACTTCTTTGAGATCATAGAATGCTTTGAGCAGCTCTTGTTTCTGTTGACACGGATCTGTCATTGGTATAGAACCTCTGAAAGGGACTGAAATCACTTGCCACAAAGAACTGTAGTCAACAAAGACCTCCGTCCCTCTGTGTAAAACATAACCTCATACAGGCATGGAGCCTTACAATTCCACCTGTCCTATAGGACAGGAGTGTTTTGTTTTGCTTTTTTACAAGAATTCAGTTATTAAATGGAGTTCACCCTTGAGGGCAAGGCACCCCTTGAAGAACAGATGTGAATTCACAACTCCAGCCTCACAACCCTCATTCTCCTATCACTCACACTGGTGTAAATCAGGAGCAATGCTACTGAAGTCTATAGTGTTATATCAGTGTAACCAGCAGATGATCAGACCCTATGGCCGTGTGTGAGGATAAATATTACTTATCCTGAATGACAGCTCTGCCAGTTATTGTTTTTTGTGAGTGTATCTCATTGTTCATTTGCACATGAATGGTTGGTTAGAATTTCAAGAAAGCTTTTATGGCATAATATTTTCTTGGTGTGCAAATCAGAATATGTTAAATCAAAGCCCTAGGTATGCATTTATTTTAAGTGTTACTCTTGGCTGCTAAGAGCCTCCGAGTAACGTTTAGTAACAAGGAGAGGCAATGTGATCTGGTATGTAGGTGATGAGTCTAGGAGCAAGAGTTGGGTTCTGAGCCCAGCTCTGTTGCTGGCCTGCTGTCTGATCTTGGACAAATCATATCCCGTCTCTGTGCCTCTCTTGCCCCTCCCCTCTGGTCTCTGTCCTGTCTACTTAGATTGTAAGCTCCATGGGGCAGAGACCATTGCTCCTCCCCAATGGGGTCTTGGTCCCAATTTGGGCCTCCGGGTGCTAGTCTGATACAAAGAATAACAACAGTTAAAACACTGGGGGTTTAATGTTAATTAGGTGGTCATCTCTAGCAGTAATGGGGGTGTATTTCTAGAGTTGATGGCTGCCTCTTCTAAAGTACAACAGCAGAGAAGTCTTCCTCTTGCCCCTACAAGGAAACAGACCCAACTTTGTCAGGCCTCTGGTATGCTGAGCTCCTAGCAGGTTTATTATGCTGACATCATCCTGTAGGAAACATCTTAAGAGATTCTGAATCACAAAAGCGTCAACCTCCTGCCTTTGGAATTAAAATTACATCTGCTGCTCTCTGAATGAAAATGTGTGAATGTTTATAGATACATTTAATTAAATACATCTCACTCAATTTAACGAGCTTTGCTCAGTGGGGTCATGATTAACACATATAGTCTCACATTCCTGACAGGCACTTAGAAAAAAAAAAAAGAAAAGCAGAGTTCCCTAAATGAAACCAAAACAGTCTCATTAAAAAATTAAACAGAATTACCAGAGTGATTTGATGACCTACAGCAATGATCAAAGTGATTGCCTTAGTAGCAGACAGTCCAGTGTTACCAGAGATGAAACCATACAGTTTAAATAATGTAAGAACCAGGTGCTTCTTTTTCTCCCATGCGTTAGGCGCTACCATGTTGACTAAACAGTCCAGACATTTACTGCCATACCTAAATGTTTAATCAGCACAGTGGCAGTCTAAGTCCTCAATGGGACATTGGTATGCACAGATAAGGGGATGGTAGATCAGAGTGCTGGGTGTTTAGGTGTTCAAAAGATCATAGAGATTTGCTCTATTGAATCATTTGTTTCAAGTCTCTGGTCTTTTCAAGTTTTTTTTTTTTTTTATTTTAAACCTAAATATAATGGGTTTGCTCCTCAGCTGGTGTGAACAGTTCCATTGTAATCAGCGGAGCTACACCAATTTGCACAGCTCGCCATCTCTGTGTTTAAAGCAGCTAGTTAGAGAAAAAGTCACGCAATGGGTGGCTTTGTGCTTACAGTAAATAGCCCCCAGAGTGGTATTTATATAACACATTCGGTAACCTTTGAAACAATTTACAGAGAAATGTTTTGAAGAGTTTTCGAAAGGCTGGTAAGTTTCTATGTATGCTGTAGAGCTAGTTTGATACTGGCACAGAATTGCTTAGTGCTTAAACCACTTATTAAAGTCTAGACGCAACATAAAAGCATGTAAATTGTTTCCAGTCATCTCTAGTAAAAACTTCAGCTCGAACTGGGAATTGATTGGTGAATCTCTTAGCGTAATTAAAATTGACTGTTAAAGTTTCTTTTGCTTAATTGGTAACACTTTCTTTGGAAGTCAGTGCTGGATCATTTAAAGGAGTCCCGAGTATATGATCAGAACTCAAATATAGTTTTATGGGCAGGTTTACAGTTATGTTCCACCCTGGTGGTCTTTCTTCCTGTGTCTTTCCTAGTTAAGATTTATGCTGTCATTCACCACAGTCTAATTGTGTTTTGATAAAAATGAAATGGTTGCTGATCCATTTCAGACTGAAAGATGAACTGAAATATTACACAATCCCAAACCCTGTCTCCCCCAAACCCTTCGTTTTTAATTTTAGGAGTTCTTTTCTATTCTATTCTATTCAGGTTCTTAAACCATGCTCATCATTTGAGAGCCTTCTTGCAGTTAGTCTCTAAGGTGCCACAAGTACTCCTGTTCTTTTTGCGGATACAGACTAACACGGCTGCTACTCTGAAACCTGATTCTTGCAGTGTATATACCACATGCTACTATATGTTTCTGTTAAAGACGGCAAGGTTACAGAAGTATGCCTTGCACTTAGAGTGGAATGTCGTGAGCTTTGTGATGGTCCTTAGTTCCTGTTGGAAGTTCCCAGTCTTGAGCTAGCCCTGAGTCAAAAAAGTATCACAATTCTGGACAGCACTTAAGCACATGCTTATCTTGAAGCATGTGCTTAGTCCAGAATAGGGATGGACTTAATCATAATCTAAAGTGCTTTCCTGAATCAGGGCCTACAGATGCACCTTAAGGTCTTCTACAGTGGCAATATTTTTTTAGTGCACCCCCAACCAGTGCCGTTCAGTAGTAATGTGTCAGGTATCATATGACATCTTTCTCTCTGCACTTCAAGCTTATTTTCACTGACTAGCCGCAAAACGGGTAGCTCCAATCTCTGGGCAATTAGCATGAGTGAAATATAGCTAGATTGACATTGAGAAAGCTGTTTCGTGAAATGATCTTTTGATGAGGCATACGTTTCAGTGGGGTTTATATGAAATGGAACCCTCGAAAACATCGTTATGAGGTTTTGTGCAGCAAAGGTGACACATTCAGAATGCATGATGGTGTAGCAGAAATGGTTTATCAACGCTTGCTAGCTATGCAACTATCCAATCTCTTGCCAATAACCACAACAAACCACTGTGTGTCTTCACGTCCACACTTATATATAAATATGTTCATATGTCTGAAACATCCCTGACGGTCTCCCAGAGCTTAGCTAATAGGAAGCCAGGCTCACTGTTCCAAATCGTTGTTCTAAATGAAGCAAAATATCACTGTTGAAATGGTGCCAGCGCTTTGCTAGGTTGAACTCTGGATCTGACCCATAAGGAATAGCAGAATATCTCTTCAACTTTCAAAGCCATCGAAGTCACTGGGGCCCCCATCCAGGGACATCATTTCAGAAAATATTGGGTGGGGGGAAGGGAGGAGTTGTGTCAGCATATAAAGCATTATAAGTGATTATATTATATCCTGCAAAGGTGGTGGTGGTGGGGAAACAAAAACTGACACATATAAGATCTATGAAAAGTTGGGAGGGGGGCAAACCAAGGTCTAGACAGCACAACTGCACACCAAATGATGTCCCTGCCCAGATCCTCAAAGATATATATGCACCTAATTCCCATTGAAATCAATGGGAGTTTGGCACCTAAATACCTGTCAGAATTGGGGTCTGGAAGTCCTTCCATTGAGGCTCAGCCCGTATGGTTAGTCAGATGACTTGGCTTCCCTCAGTCTAGCTCAGTGTTTCTCAAACTGGGGCCACCGCTTGTTCAGGGAAAGCCCCTGGCGGTCTGGGCCGGTTTGTGTACCTGCCCCATCCGCAGGTTCGGCCGATCGAGGCTCCCACTGGCCGCGGTTCGCCGCTCGCTCCAGGCCAATGGGGGCTGCAGGAAGCGGCGTGGGCCGAGGGACGTACTGGCTGCCGCTTCCAGCAGCCCCCATTGGCCTGGAGCGGCGAACTGCAGCCAGTGGGAGCCGCAATCAGCCAGACCTGCAGCTGGGGCAGGTACACAAACCGGCCTGGCCTACACAAGAGGCAGCCCCAGTTTGAGAAACACTGGTCTAGCTTAATTCAGGAAAGCACTTGTCATTGGGAGGTAAGCACAAACTCAGAGTTAAGCATATGTAACGCCGACAGACCCTGATCGTCAGTGGGCAGGATCGAACTTGGGACCTCTGGAGCTTACTGCATGAGCCTCTACCGCATGAGCTAAAAGCCAGCGGGCTGTTAGCTAACGCTGTAGAGCAGACTCATTTTTTATCTCTCTCTGTAAGTGGTCTCGGTGCTACTAGGTGGGACAGAACACCACACCCAGGAGGCGTGTGGGTTACACCTGCATTCAACTGCTGTCCTGAATGGATCTGCTGTTCTGAGTCTCTGGCAGTAGAATTCAAGATTGTGCAGCACAATCTGGACTTCAAATAATAACATTTGTAGCTTGTTCAAGGTTAAGCTGCTTAAACAGTCCATGCTAATCCAGCTACGGTTCTGTATTCCACAGGAGAAAGTCAAATGCACGTATTATTCTGTACAGTGTTCCTGTTTAAGCCACAGGTCCAAATCTACCCTCAGCTTCAAACTACAGTAACTCCTACCTTAAAGTCATCCTGGTTAACGTTGTTTTGTTGTTACATTGCTGATTAATTAGGGAACATGCTCGTTTAAAGTTGTGCAATGCTCCCTTCTAACGTTGCTGGGCGGCCGCCTGCTTTGTCCACTGCTTGCAGGAAGAGCAGCCCATTGCAGCTAGCTGGTGGGGGCTTGGAACCAGGGTGGACCGGCAGCCCCCCATCAGCTCCCCGTTCCCCTAAGTTCCCTGTGCGTCAGCCACCCAGCAAGTCAGAGTGTCCCCCTCCCACCCTGTTCCTGCCCCCCGCTTACCCCATCCATAGAGCAGGGGGGAGACACGACAGGGCTCTGCTGTCTCAACTTCCTGATCTACTTAAAAAGGCAATGTACTTAGAGTGGTGTCAGCGTACTTAAAGGGGCAATGCGTCTCTCTCTCTCTCTCTCTCTCTCACACGGTGTGTGTCTCTGTCTCTGCCATGCTGTCTCCCCTCCCTCCATTCGTGCTGCCTTGTAGAGTGCGAGGCTACATTAACAACAACGTGTTAACCCTTGAAGGCTCAGAGGAGTGCTAGTTCATCATTTAGCAGTAAGGCATTCCCTGGGAAATATCCCACCCTCTGACTCCACCACCTCAACCAAGCTTCACAATCATCATAGCTGTGAACAGTATTAAATTGTTTGTGTAAATATATAAATATATTTCCCTGGAACTTAACTCCTCCTATTTACATTAATTCTTATGGGAAAATTAGATTAGCTTAACATCGTTTCACTTAAAGTCACATTTTTCAGGGACATAATTATGTTAAGCAAGGAGTTACTGTATTGAACTGCAGACAAGGGTGATAAGGATTTTTTTAAAATGTATTTTCTAAAAGTTAGAGAGCGAAGCTGAGTGAGGTAATAACTTTTATTGGAACAGATCTGTAGAAGAGCTCTGTGTAAGCATGAAAGCTTGTCTCTCTCTCACCAACAGAAGTTGGTCCAATAAAAGATATTCCCTCACCCACCTTTTCTCGCTAATATCCTGGGACCAACATGGCTACAACAAGATTGCATTTTCTATAATTTGACAGGTATGTCCCATTTATACAGACACAATGGGCCAAATTCTTCTCTCGGTTACCTCTATTGACTTTAAAAGTGAGAAATAATGTTTTTTTTCCCCTTAAATAAATAATTTCTCAACCCTAAATATTTCATCTGCTGCCAGGGGGAGAGGGGTAGCCTGGCTGTAACTGAGGGCAGAGTCTGGGCCTGGGCTTTTAAGAACATCGTACTGTACAATGCATGCCCATGGATTCCTTTGTGAGTTTTGTTCCCCCTCCCCCATTGCACATGCATGCTGGTTTGACAATGTAGGGCAGCTCCTAGTGACAGGCTTCTGTCTTTTGTTTTAAAAAATTATAACAGAGCCATTATTTTAAAATGCACATGATATAAAGAATTACACCAGCTCTGCAGAGAGGGGAAGACAAAGTCAGTGTCAAAATTGGGGGCCTATCATCCTTGACCACGTCCTTTCAGTTACTCAATGTGACAGGTGACACCCCGTTGCCTTTAAGATCTACCCCCGTGAAAAGATGAGTGCTTCTGGACTGGTCCATTCTAACTCTCTTTAAGGCAAGATCAGTGGGGGAGACGGTGATGAGCGTGCCCAAAGAGATTGCCTTAAGCTTATTTGGTTTTCTTTTCACATATGCAACGTGATCCAATTACTTTTAAGCAATGAGGTCATTTAAGTGTGCCAGACCAGAGATTTGCCATTTTCTCCCCATTCGCTTTCTTAAATCTTATTGTCAGCCATGTTGCCCTTGACTAGCAGAGCAGCTGCTTAGGGTCTGCCTGTGTAGTTATAATCCCATTAAAGAACCCTCCATTATGTTGCTAATATATTTATAAAGAAACTAGTCACCTGGAATTAACGGTTGATACTTCTCCCTGGACATGCTGTTCTGAAATAGAATCATTTCTGATCCCCTGCCTTGTTAGATATGACCAGTTGCTTTTGTCATGGTGCCAAATTGGCTGAAATAGATTAGCAATTAATGCAGAACATGCTTTCCTGTGTTTGCAAAGTCCTTGTAATCATCACTGCCGATCACATTCTCATCAGCTCTTTCCTGATAGTGCTGAGATGACAGATATGCCCGGGTTTAGGGAGCTTATAGTCTTACATGGAAATATGAAAGGCATTAAATGAACATCCTGACAGAGAAGGTGAGGAATCTGATGCAAGGGAACGGGTTACAAACCATTTTCAAGTACATTCGCCTTTAACTTTTTTCAGTCAGCGTCAAGTTTGCAAGTCTTACGAAGCCTTAAAGGGAAGGAAAGCTCTTCTAAAAGTCATTGCCTTTCCCCACCTTAAACTAACCTCTCATTGCTAACTCTTCATTCATTTCAGGAAGACCCAGTTCAAAGTTATCCACTTTACTTTAAACCTTCCACGGGCTTGCTGCAGCCTACTTCAAAATGGGTTGGAAGACAGTGGGATTTTTGTCTTTAACTTCAGTGGGGTTAAGATTTCACTCCAAAACCTCTCTCTCTCTCCATACAATCCAGCATTTTTGGTGCAAGAGCCTTCTTACAGCATTGGCCATCTGCAATGTCCATCCTTTCTCTCTCCACCTCATCAACTCTTCATCTCCCTGCAAATCTCAGCCTCTGTTTCCCTGCCTCGGCTTCTTCTGTTGTTTCTCTCTGCGTTTATTCTGCAAAGCATGTTACAGTCCAAGATGTTTGTGTTGCTTTTTTTGTCGGGGAGGGTAGCTGGGGAGGGCATAAAGGAAGGCTGTTGTACAAACTCAAGTTGTGTTGCACCTTGAAAAGGAGGGAAAATGGCCTTCTGGCTAAGGCAATGGTTTGGGACTCAGGAGATCTGCGTTCAGTTCCCTGCTCTGCCATACTCTGTGGGCAAGTCACTCACGCTCTGTGCCTCAGTTTCCCCATCAGTAAAATGGACAGAATACTTTGTCTATTCTGTGTATTCAGAGTGTCTGATCTGTTGGGCAGAGACTGACATTTTATATTTGTACGTAGCCTAGCACAATGGGCCCCTGATCTAATTGGCACTAAAAGTTATTAAATGATAATACCAATAATGGGCATGAGGTGTTTTAATATTACAGTGTTGTGGGCCACATGAGTGTGTAGATGGAAAAGTCTGAGGACTAAGGAACCAAACGTCTAGTGCATGAGACCCAAAATGCAAAGCAGCCCAGTCTTGGTCAACTGTGCAAGCTGAGGACAATGAAAACAGATTGAAAGCCGACAGCATCAATGCTGAAGCAATGAAAAGTAAATTAGCTTTAAAAGAATTCTAGGCATTTTTAATCCTGCGTTTTCTCCCCAAGTATATAACTTTTTGCTTGATAGAGTTTGCAAACTATCTTTTCATTTCGCTAAAAGGGAATAATGGGTCAGATCCTCAGAACTGCACTGCCCCTTTGCACTGCTCTGTTGGCCACCCATAGAGCCAGCTCAACCAGCCAAGGGGAGTCCCTGGGTGTCACAGAGCTGGTTAATGGCTTTCCAAGGCCCCATGGCCAGGCCCAGTGTAGTTGAGCTCCAGTGACCCCTGGCTGCCAGAATGTCCCCTTGGATTCATGGGGAACAGAGGTAACTTAAAGCAGCTCTGAGGCAGCTGTACATTGCACTGGGGGCTAAAGCAGCTCTCACCAGGCTCTAAAATTGGGGAGCCACAAAGGAGCCATCTTCCCCCCCGCCCCCAACGCTCTTCCTGTGCCGAGAGCAGCTTGGTCAAACCAGAGGACGCAGCTCAAAGTTGTTAGAACGTTTCCATTTCATGTGGGCTGGTATTGTAACGTGTGCTCTGAATTCTAGCAAATTGTGTAAAACTGTGACGCCAAGGTAGCATTCTTCCTTCAAAGTTTCAAAATGAATAAAAATGTTGTGTGGGGTTGGAAACTTGGGAGAGATGGGCTGTGGTTTTCTACCGCTCCAAGAATAAAATTCCTCTGGCTTTGTGAAAAAGCCCAGAGAAATTGTCCATTTAAAATAAAACATAAAGACACCTTTTTTTGGTGATCGTTTTACTGTGTTTCTGGCATACAGTACGCAGGATGTTGCCCTCCCATAGATCTTGACAACTCCAATGAACTCAGTGGGTAAAGGTGAGATCAGGCCAACTGACCCTTCTAAATGAATTAATATCACTGAAAATTAGAAATGGCAGAAATCAGGGTAAGGATCTTTTAGGGCTTTTGGGAGTGTTTACTAGAAAAAGGCCATCGATTGTAAGATCTTATTTTAGATAGTCACTTCCCCCCAAGAGCTTACAATCATTGTCTTCGTGTTTGTACAGTACCTAACACAATGGGGCTTTGACCTAATGGCTGTCAAGGTGCTATCACTATATAACTGTTACCTAAGAAATGCTCGCAGACATTTTCATTGTTCCCACCTTCCTTCTTGACTGATCCAAGGGAAGTCCTCAGCAACAGGGACATTACCAATATTTTATTATTGTCCTGGATTGATCAGGAGATTACGAATGCAATGTTGAAATGTTCAGTTCTGACTCAGAGGTGGGCAAATTATTCTCAGATAAAATTATTCATCTAGTTTTGCTCTTTTTTCCCCATTTGTATATTGTCCATAAATAGATCAATGTTTCCATGAATTCGATTACAACTGTTGGATGAATGTGAACGAGTTAATGTTTATAGATTTCTGGCAATCTCAGAGAATATTGAATATAAGCAATTCAGAGCCTAAGCTATTAAGAGACAATGTGGTCCGGTGTATGGCACCCTGGCCTGGGACCCAGGAGACCTGCATTCTATCCCCATTGTGCAAGTGACCTGCTCCGTGATGTTTGATCAATCACTTCACCTCTCAGTTTCCCTTCGTATTTGATTAGCTGTAGATCTGAAGCTGGGATTTCTCAAACTATGTGTATTAATAGTGTCTAGTACAATGGAGCTCCAGTCTTGGGTGCAGCCTCTAAGTGCTACTACAATATAAATAGCGTTCCTGCTCTTTCACTAGAATATTCATGGAGCGTGAACACGCAATGGGCGTGAACACAGGCAAGATGAAGGTTTGAACTCATGTTCACAAATAGCTTTTTGCAATATTCTTCCTATTCTACCGGTGACCAAACATCATCATAGTTGGTGCCTGTGTGGAACAGGTCTGGTGGCCCAAGTCCATTTCCTTTGCATGGGCGTCCATATCACAAGAACACACCACCAAGAACTAATTGGCTTCTCTACTGGAAATTTCCATTCACTATCCCAAGAACTAAAGGTCTGATCCTGTGAGGGACTGAGCACCTCTGGGGTGATGCTGAGCATCTTCAATTTCTATTAAGTTTATTGACCCTTTTGCCCCACCCCGTGCTCTACCCTCACCCCGTGCACCTTCCTCCACTCTGCTGGGCTGGGACATCTACAACTGCAGAAGTGTTTGGGGGGAGGGGTTGGATAGTCCCCAGCAACGAACACCTCCTCAGAGATGAACACGCTCAGGGTGGGGTTTTGCGTCGGTGGGAGCACAGTTAGGTCAAGGCTGGGCACCCTGAGATCACTCCAATCTCCAAATGGTGCCAGGGAGCAGCATGGCCATTTTGGTGGTGGTGTTAAAAGGCAGCAACTATCTCTTGGTGTGCTATGAGGGCCAGACGGTGGCCTGTCCTGTGCTCCAGGGGGAGTATGATGCCTCCTTCCTTCCGGTAGCAATGCAACCTGGGCAAGTGGCCTCCTCAGGGCTGCCTGTGCAGGTGGGCAAGGACAGACTGCTTGCCAAGGGGAAGCGTGCTCCGCCAGCTCCCCTCAAAGCAAGGGAGTTCGGAACCAGGAGGTCCTAATCGGCTTCTAACAACACACCGACCCGTTCGCAGGGATCCTGGCAAAGCCACAACTGAGCTCCTCTTCGACAGCTGGGTTCCATCTCAAAGGCTGAATGTCCAGCTCTCTCTTGTCTCTGTTTTAATTGACTGCCTTTGATTGCATTTTCCACCCTGTCAGGCAGTCCTGCCATTCTGCATTGTGGCTTACACAGCTTGGGTCCTGTTTTCTTTGCTGTTTCCTAATTGGCAAAAAGCCATACAGACTCCTTCCAACATAGCACATGCCAAGGTTTGGAGAGGAGGCCTGGGGAAGATAGAAAATCAACTATCTCAATGTCCATAGCGTTCATACTATCCCCGCAACTATCTGACATCAGCATTCAATCACCAGCTAAAGCTGTTTGTTCCCTCAGACTCCTCCTGCCTAACCCTCATCCCTTACATATCCTCAGGAGTGCCGCCAGTTTTTCTGCTGCCCTAGGTGGCGGAAGGTCCCACCCCAAAATGCCGCTCCCCACAGAGGTGGCAGAAGGTCCTGCCACCGAAATACCGCCGCGGTTGCCGCCCCCCAAATTGTAACGTCCTAGGCGACTGCCTAGGTCGCCTAATGGGTTGCGCCGGCCCTGCATATCCTGGATGTCACCATTTAGCCAGGACCCACACTCTGTTAGCTCAAGCCTGCAAGGCAAGGTGGGAAATGGCTTAAGATATCTTTATGAGGCCAGTCAGGGAAAGAGTGGCTGTAGCTACGGTCTGCCACCCAGGCAGGAAACTGACATTTTATTCTGAAGGCAAATAGAATCATAGAATAGCAGGGTTGGAAGGGACCTCAGGAGGTCATCTAGTCCAACCCCCTGCTCAAAGCAGGGCCAATCCCCAGACTCCTAAATGGCCCCCTCAAGGATTGAACTTGCAATCCTGGGTTTAGCAGGCCAATGCTCAAACCAAATACACCTGTCACAGGACCGAGATTGGTATCCTACTGATTACACTGCTATGTCTAGCCCATTGGGGCCCTGGGCCCTGGGTGGGCTTTTTAGGTGCTACCACAATATATAAATAAATGAAATAATTACCCAGCCTTCCCTGTTATATTCAGCATAAGTCAGAGTATCCTGAAGGTTGAGCTAATTTGCAGTGATTGTAACAGGATCCACTCATGAATTACACCCAGCTGCCTGCATCTCCAATGGGCCGATCTGGTAGCTGGGTATCTCCAGGGCATAGAGATGGGCTGGCCTCAGTGTGCTGGTGATTTGATAGGGGACTGGCCTAGAAACTGCTATGGCTTTTCAGGGGAAAGGTGTAGGGGACCAGATCCACTGGCTTACAGTTGCTTTTCCCAGAAGCATAGGCCAGAGTCCAGTCCCTAGCTGTGTGATACGCAGGATTACACAGCAGCTGTGGAGTGATCGGGCTGTATGGGTAGACATATGTTCTTTGCAGTTCATGGGATTGATAAAAGTATTTTGAGTATGAAAAAATAATCGGAGAAGAAAGCTTTTAAGTTTTGTTTAATCTTAACCGGCAAAAGTCAAAACATTAGAAGGCGTTTGGAGAAGTGGCTGAAGTTCAGAGCCTGAGAAGAACCACCGAGAGATGAGTGATGCTTGGAACGGCCGAAGAGAAAAGATTCAATGGACGCATCCAAAATAAATGGAGAAAGCAAATCGGAATGATTCCAAGCTGGGCATTGACTGTGTCCCAGTGAAGTCAATAGGACAGGATTGGTGGCGCTGGGAGGATATGCCCAGAATGAGAACATTGGAGAGGCTTGGGTTGACTAGAGAAGCCTAGATCAGCTGAGGACTGATAGATTTCAGAGAGATGAACAGTGTCAGAAGGGGGAATGCAGCATTTAAAGGGAGGGAGAATTCAAAAGCTGTGAGCCAGCTACATAAGGCAGAATGGAAAGGCCTGAGAAAGAGGAAGATGTTGGCAAGCCGTGGAGCCTCGGTGGGAGGTCAGGCAGGAATATGGGGTGTTAATATTTATTGCAATCCTGTAAATTGTCAATGCTAAGAACTTCAGAGCAATCGTGACAGTCTGTTTCGTTCCCGTGCCATAATTCAGCGCTTTATGTGGCTTCCTTGCCTGCTCCAGTTCCAGAGTCACAAACGGTAGCTTATTAACTCATTCAGGGCCACATGCCCTGCGAATCAATGGGAATTGGGTGCTGACCGTGTTTTGGCAGTTCTGCTACCTCTGTTTCTGCTCCAGAAGTTCCCTTTACCTCTAACCCACGCATGGTCTCTGGTGGGGCCAAAGAAAACAGGGCTAATGTCCAGAAACAAAGACTGAACTGTTGGTGTATTTATTGCCCTACTTTTGCATCGGTATTAACTTGTACAAATGAACGTAAACTTGTTCTATCAATCTTTGCTTGTAATTATTACGGTGAATGATTTTTGTTATTACAGCTCACATTTTCCAGTGGTGGGCTCCTGGCCAGCCAGTACGTTTGGGGGTGCCCTGTTCTCCTCGGGCTTGATCTTGCTCCCTTTGAGTTCCTTGGTGTGGGATCAAGGGGTCAACCTACCCTTACAGAGGAAGGGAAAAGAAATCTTGCAAAGACTTAATGCACCTGCTTAGTTTTACACCCTGGGCTCAGCTGTGAATGCTGCTGCTTATCTGTGTAGGGGGATTAGGTGCTTGCCTGCATGGGCTACTTGCATTGCCAGACCCTGCATGAAGGGAGAGCCGCTGTGGCTGGACTGCTACTCGCTTTCCCTTGCTGGTGAGTAGGGAGTGTGTGCGCAGAATGGGGGAGAGGGTGAAGCCTTGGCCAGTGACGAGGGGGAGGTAGTCTACCCTAGGCAAGGGCTGATGGAATTTACTCTCCCCACAGCAGCTAGGCAGAAGCAGGGGGGAGTGTCTCACCCAGAGTCACAAGTCTGTCCCGGCCTTGCTTCTGGAGCAGTGCAACTATGCATTGCTCCTTAGCTGGGCTGGATTGGAAGGTGCCGATCCTGCCCACTGCACGTAGCCCCACTGAGTTCAATGGACCGACGCACAGGATGTGAAGTGAAGGATGTGTAAAGTATGTTCAGGCATGTTCCATATTGTAGGCCTCTGTGGTATTGTATCCTACATTATACAATCTGGAGAGAAAGAAGGAGTAACCAGTGCCAAATAAATATCAGATAATCCGCTACATATCTCTTTTGATGAGAGTGCCATTATTGAATGCCTCTAGGAAAGAATGCCGGTTGCAATTCCTCATTTCTTGTCTACTGCCTTGAATTAACCTGAGCAGTTATGCTCTTGAAATGTGTACTTTAGGGACCAGTTTGATGGCACACTTCCTGCTGTTGAGAGAGTACAAATACGACAGTTCAGTTGTTGCTGTGCATTGTTAAGATGGTTGATTTTGGTCGCCTTCCAGGAGAACCACTAAGCAATCATGGAAAATGAAGGGTAACACATTTTTAGAAGGATTCTGGTTAATTTTGGCTCTAAAACAGGCTGCGTAAGCTTGGCAAAAAATGGATGAATTCATTATCTACAAATAGTGGAAAATATTATAAATGGCAGTAAATGAAATAAATGGGTGTTTCCACTGTAATATGCTATTCTCTGAGCCACCCAGAAAGAATACAGCTTGGTTGGCCGGGTGGGTAATCTTAGATGAAGTGCAAGATCAGTGCTCAAATACTTGTTTGGGAGTGAACCGTTTTATGCCTTTGTTGTAGAGGGAAATATATACATTTTGCATTCAAGGAAGTATGTTTCATAGCCACATACGGAGGTCAAAGTGAAGCTCAAGCTCTCTGTGTGCCTTAGTATCTGTTTGTATTCCTAAACTAACCTCGTTTTCACTGGCTCTTCGACACCTTAAGGGTTTGGGAATCTCAGTGACTCATTCTAATGGAAATTCACTGACCCTCCTCACTGGAAGAAACTGATCTCTCTGTATGTTTTGGATTTGTTTATTGCCCAGCACTTGTGCTATGAACACATGGAACTAAAGTTCTGGCAGTTTTTTTTAATAGAAAATGAAATAGGTAGTCTTTGGCAGATGCACTTTGCTCCCACCCGTTCAGCCTTGGGATTTATCTTGCTCTTTGTGATTCATTGAGAGGTAATTCACTTAAGCACGTGTGCCTCTTCGAGCATGTGAGGAGTCCCCAGCACCACTCATGTGCTTACAGTTATGCATGTGTTTAAGGTACGTTGCGCATTTCAGTATACTTTGCCACTCGTTTTGCATTAATTAGGAAGGCTTCAGAGTTAGGGAGAAATTGCAGCCTTACTCATTGATTGGAATGTTGTTGTTGTTATTGGAGACAGAAAGGGGCAGATCCTCATCTGATGTTGTTGTAGCCCATTGACTTCAGTGGAGCTCTGACCAATTTATAGAGTTAGATATGTACTTATTTCAATTTGCACCAGCCCTTTTTTGCCCTTCTGGCAGATATTTCTTTTATTGAATAAAATCTTTTTCCCATCCCTGAGCTTCTCCCTCCATTGGATCCTGCAATGAAGTCATAAATCAACTAAGCTTTGACTTTCCCACAGGGTCAAGTAAGTGGGTAGGATGGTCTGTGAGGAAAAAAGAACCTTTTGTTAAGACCAAGATTTTTAGAAAATGTTGGGTGTTACAATTGTGCCTAGATGCCCTAGATGTGATCACAGCCCCGTTGTGCTAGGCACTGTACAAACACAAAGTGAGAGACTCTCCCTGTCCCAAAATTTTACAGTCTAAATAGATAGGATAGACACTGTGTGAGGGCATGTCTACACTTACCTCCGGAGCGCTCGATCCAGCAGGGGGTCGATTTATTGCGTCTTGTGAAGATGCAATAAATCGACCGCCGAGCGCTCTCCCCCGTCAACTCCAACTTCAACAGAGTGAGAAGCATAGGCGGAGTTGATGGGGGAGCGTCAGCAGTCAACTTACCACAGCGAAGACACCGTGGTAAGTAGATCTAAGTATGTTGACTTCAGCTACATTATTCATGTAGCTGAAGTTGCATAACTTAGATTGATTTCTCCACCCCGCCCCCCAGTCTGCTAGTGTAGACCAGGCCTGAGAGAAAGGAAGCACGGTGCTGGGGGACTGAGGCACAGAGAGTCTAAGTGACATACCCAGGGTCACATAGGAAGGTTATGATAGAGTCAGGAATTGAACGCAGATCTATGGCGAGCCACAGCTGTTGTCTTAATCACGAGACCACTCATCTTCTCCTGGGCCAATGGGAGCTGTTTTAGATTCCTAAATATGGAATTAAGAGCTTAATTTTGGATGCCTCTTTTTGAAAGTCTTGGCCAAGACATCTTCACTAATGAGACAATATGCAAAGGGGAATTAGTAAGAACTTGGGACAAGTTAAAGGAACAGTCTGAGCCTGTTTAAATGTTAAGATCCACCTTCCCTCTAGGAAAGTTTGTTCGAGGAAGGTGTATAGTCTCCGGTGGCTATGACCACAAGCACATATGGGGTGAAATCCTGGTCCTGTTGAAATCAATGGCAAAACTCCCATAGACTTCAAAAGTGTCATTATTTCATCTGTGGCTTTGAAAGATCAATGCCAACGCACTGAATTTCACCCAGCCCTAGAGAAGGAGCGAGAGCAGTTTGTGGAGCGTTGGGGAAATATGCTGTGATGACCAACCTGACAAAGCAAGTGAGTCACTGTGAACGAGGCTGTTTGCCCGCCTTTTGTTAACAAGTGTTGCAGTTAAGAGGTGCTGCAGTAGCTGATTACTCTTGTAGGCAGGGTGGCTTTGGTTTCCCATCTGTACTTGATGTGATCTTTCTTCTCCTATGCAGACTTGCCACAGTCCTGTGTGTCTTTGTGACCACCAGGCTGATTGCTGGTGCTCCATGTGGGACTACTCTTTAAGACCACCCACATGCTTCTGCTGGCACAGAACGTCAGAGGGCCCTGGCTTTGTCAGACTGGCTGTAGTGTATTGTCCCAAAGTGTCATAGGCTGCACTGGCTCCTTATTTACTTCTGGACGGGATTCGATGTGTTGATTGTGACCTTAAAAGTGATATGTGATTTGGGTGTTAATTCCCTGAGATATTGGGTCAGATTCTCCACTGATGAGATTCTGGCCCATGGTCTTGCCCATACAGTCATGCAAAACCTTTATTTCCTTTCTAGACGTTCCAAGAGCTGCATAAGATTTTGCCCTACCACGCCCACTGATTTGAACTTCTGTTGACTTTAATGGGAGTTGTGTGACTAAATCCCACGCAACTCTAAAACGGTAGGGGTTAAATCCAGTTAGCTTTAGCCAGTTAGTCGCTGGTTTAAAAACAAATCTCATGTGTTTTTAATTTTTTGACTGATAAGTCTGGCCAGCAATCAAGAGTAAATCATGATATCAGTGCACACCCACGACCTAGCCTGATATATTACAACATTTTGCAGTGACATACATGAGTCATGAGAGCTGAGTTTTAATTAAGAAGGTGTCCAATTAATGTTTAATCTATTACTGAGAAAGTTGTTCCTTCACTGCACTTTCCTGGGAAAAATGAACGACAGGGTTTTGAATAGTGTGGATTCAAATATAATTTAAACTTTATACAGTAATTTTCTGTTCCAAATGTTTTATTTTATAAAGAAATACAAATTCAAATCTGGGATACTTCTACTACAGCAACTGTTATATAGTACTAGGCATAATCAATCAATCAATCTTTACTGTTACAACTTTCATTATGTCATAACAGGCTTCCACACAACATGACAGCAAAATAAAAGCCCTGTAAAAATACAGTAAAAGAAACACAACACTTAAGACCAAATCATATATTCATTAGTCAGGCAAAAGTACCTCTGAAGACTTGCATGATCATAAATCATTGTAAAATGCACCGGTGGGCTAAGCTTTGAATTTGTACTTTGTTTATTAATAAAATAAAACATATGGAGTAGAATGTTATTGTATAAAATCCAAATTCTCTATGGAGCCATATTATTCAAAGCACGGTAGTTTAATTCTCCGTGAAATGCCAGGCACTAAAAAAGTCCTTGGTCACAAATTAAAAATAAAATAAAAATGAAATTAAAATCTGATGCTGTCTGAACAATCAGTGGGAATATTTTCCTATAAAAATTCATTTACCTTTGGTACTTGGTTGGAATTTCAATTCAGTCGTGGTCATGATCCATGTATATTTGCTTTCTGAGAACATTCATTGGTCAAGCTTCATTGGTATGAATACTCACAGGAAGTGGATGTTAAATTTGATTGCTCAAATATCTGCAGAAAGCTAATCAAATTGTCTATTTGATTTTAACCATGTCCCATTTACAGTTCACACTTTGTTAATTACATAAACCAACATTCTATATTAATAAGGTTCAGAAAGGGATTGGATGTTTATAGGGATATCAAGAATATTTATATGAATATCAAAAATATCCAGAATAAATTATGACAAAAATCTCATGCTTCAGGGATTAAGCTCATCTCAAACTATTGGAGACTAGGATGAGACAGATCGGTGAGTGGCAGATTTTTATACCTGCCTACTGTGGGGTTCTTACAGCTTCCTCTAAGGCATCTGATGCTGGCCACTGTCAGAGACAGGGTACTGGGCTAGTTGAACCTTGGATCTGAACCCACCTGGCAATTGCTATGTTCCCAAGTCATCCAGTCAGGAAACAGACACCAACCAGACCAAACCAAACCAAACCAAGACTCTCCACCACACAGGCGTTTTCATCTCAGGAGAGGATAAGAGAACAAACAGGTGACAGAGGCAGGGCCGGTGCAACCCATTAGGCGACCGAGGTGGTCGCCCAGGGCACTACAATTTGGGGGGCGGCGACCGTGGTGGTATTTCAGCGGTGGGACCTTCCGCTGCCTCTGTGGGGGGCGGCATTTCGGGGCGGGACCTTCCGCCACCTAGGGCGGCAGAAAAGCTGGCGGTGCTCCTGGACACATGTGTAGCCACATGGTTTAATGCACTACTGTAAGATGCTCAGATACTGCAGAGATGAACATAGTATAAGAATCCCTTTGTAACAGAATCGAAATCTAGGTCATTTACAGCAATGACTAGCTTGTGAATGTTGAAATTTTAAATACTGGATATTTGCAATGAATGTTCATGAGATACATTCATATAGTTGGGGAAAAACAAACTCAGGAAAAATATTCAGGCAGAATTTCAAATAATTAATACAATTTGAGCATTTGAACAGAACAAGAGGCCTAATTTAATAAATTGGTTCCAAATGATTTGCTCAGCTATACTAAGGCTCACGTCTCCTGTAGCAATGAGTCTTTTCTTTTGCATGCACAGTCAACGTGTGCTGTGGAAAGTATTTTATAGGGTGTGGTAATGTTCCTTGTCAGCTACCAGGGAAGTGCCAACATTAGCAGCCACCTATCAGTGTCCTGGGCAGGAAAGAGATGTTGTATTTTCCTAACTGCCTTGGATTAAGTATGTGTGACTGGGAAGGCCATGTGAAAGATTTGCATAGAACGCTGAACCCACCAGACATCAGAGTGTGTTGGGGTTGTGCTGCTTTAGGTGAACCAGTCCATGTCTGGATAGTACTCGCACAGCATTACAACCAGCCCTTCAGATCAGGCATTCCCTAGATGTCCCCCTTCCTTCCCTCCTACCTAGTGTTCAGGGTATGCCGGTTTCGTTAGCAGGGTTCATGGGTGTATCTCAGCTGAAGGGCTCCTTCCCCTCAGTTCATAAAGGGTCTCTGTGGGGGAAGCCACTCCTAACTAGCCAATGAGTCGGCAAAAGAGGGAAAATTCTTCTAATGAGCTAAGAGCACCCCCACACCCATAATCTCTAGTACAGAAACTAGAGAACTCCCAGTATTTCCTAGTAACTGTGTGTTATGGAAAAGACTTCTCAGAATTTCTATGGCACAGTCCTTAGGGAACCCTTAGGGTTATGGGGCAGTTGGCAGCAAGAGAGAGAAGTAGAGCTGGAAGGGAAACAGTTTTCCCATCCCAAAAGTATTTTCAAGAGTTCAAAAATGTTTTCCCATCTTGAATCAAGATGAAAAGTCAAAATCTCAAAACTAATCCCGAACTGAGAAACCGGAATCTTTTTTGATTCAGGTCCATCAAAACATTTCATTTGGATTTTGACCTTTGTTTCTTTTTTATTAACCCCCTTTTAAAAGTCTAATGACCTTACATTTCAAACTGGGAAACCTGATTTTTTTTCTTTAAATGTTTTTAATGAAATATTTTGACAATTTCAAACCTTTTTTCTCAGCATTATTTTCGAGTTGGGAAATTCATTGAAACCAATTCCATTTCACAAAGAGTTTTGGCTTTGTCTAAAAACGTTTTGTTTTAAAATTCCTGACTAGTTTTAAGGAGAAAGTCTTCTCTCCCCCTCTCTCCCCCTGCTGCCTTGTTGAAGAAGCAGATAAACCTAGTCCCCAAACCTTCAAGTCAACCGGCAGGACTGAGTCCACTGACAACCATAAGCACTACCATATCAAAAGAATAAATGTTGAGGAAGGTCCAGGAGTAGCAATGCGTAAGACCTGCAGCCACAGTCAGGGGATGTCAGGACAGAAAAAGTTGGAGGGATATTTCCATTTCATCTACCAGCTCAGTGATTGTGCTGATGTGGACAACCCACGTGAAAAGCAACCTGCAGGATCTCATTTGTGTGAGCCATGTGAAGAGAAACTTATCAATGCCACATCTGGCACATAGTATCTGAGCACCTCACCTTACAGGGTTGGCCCAGATGGAGCAGCCAGTGATAGGCAAATTCTAGGTGTGACATTGGATATCAGACTTCCATGGAGCAGTAAAAAAAAAAAAGTCACTTACTTTCGCTTGCTATTCGCTGAGCTGAAAGTAAAAACCCAATTCCCAAACTTCACTCTGTGCCAGTGTTGCATCTGTCTTGTACCTTTCTGTGGTTTGGATACTTACATAAACTTTATCTTAGTTCATCCTGGGGTTACAGTGCCCCACCTAGAAGCTTGGCTTAGGGCCAATACTGAGGGGAGTAGTAGAATATACCTCAAGAACACTCTGAAGTGTTTATTTTCTTTCATAGTCAGAGGGTCTGATAAAGGAGAAAGAGGAGAGTACGTAGAGACCCAAAATAACATGGTAAAGTGTGTGGCCAGGCACAGAGAGCTGAAATCTGCACTCAGATCCCCACAATGAAGTTTGCAGGTAATGGGAATTGTGCGTTCATATCTCAGGGCATGTCTACACTTACCGGGGATTGACACCTCAGCGATCGATGCACCGGGGGTCGATTTAGCGGGTCTAGTAAAGACCTGCTAAATTGATTGTAGATTGCTCTCTGATTGAATCCGGTACTCCACCGGAATGAGAAGCATAAGGTAAGTCTTCCGTCAACCCAGCACGGTGTAGACACCACAGTAAGTCGACCTAAGCTACATTGACTACGTTATTCACGTAGCTGGAGCTGTGTAACTTAGGTCGACTTACCCCTGTAGTGTAGACAAGGCCTCAGGGTAGAACTGGCTCCCAAGTGCAGAGGAAAAATAAGCTCCAAACTCATTTAGAACTGCTAAAACCAAAACTATTTTACCTCCGTATCTGTTGTTTCCAACTTCCCCCCAGGATTCTCCAGACACCCCACCACTGGTAATGACATCAGAGGACTTTTCTGTAGGTCTCTTTCCCAGACCAGTCAATAGGAAATGCAATGTCCCTACAATTTTCAGTGAAGGGCCAAGGGATCTGAAAGATCCCATGGCATCCATGGGCCCCACAATGCTAATTAAGCCCATGGAACAGCCAGAGAACTGGTTGCTTTTTGTCTGTCCCAGAGTGTCACACAGCTTTCAGCACTGTGAGTATTTGGGCAGATTAGGCTGGAAGAAGGAAGAATCCAGATACTAGAGAGAGAATTGGAGTAAAGAGAGAGAGGTCATCATGTTAGAGAGACTGTGGATAAGGGACATCTTTGAGCCCTAGATTGGAGTGAAAGCTGGGGAAAGGGTGGAAAGATCATAGAATCATAGAATATCAGGGTTGGAAGGGACCTCAGGAGGTCATCTAGTCCCACCCCCTTCTCAAAGCAGGACCAATCCCCAACTAAATCATCCCAGCCAGGGCTTTGTCAAGCCTGACCTTAAAAAGCTCTAAGGAAGGAGATTCCACCACCTCCCTAGGTAACCCATTGCAGTGTTTCACCACCCTCCTAGTAAAATTTTTTTCCCTAATATCCAACCTAAACCTACCCCACTGCAACTTGAGACCAATACTCCTTGTTCTGTCATCTGGTACCACTGAGAACAGTCTAGATCCATCCTCTTTGGAACCCCCTTTCAGGTAGTTGAAAGCAGCTATTAAATCCCCCCTCATTCTTTTCTTCTGAAGACTAAACAATCCCAGTTCCCTCAGCCTCTCCTCATATGTCATGTGGTCCAGCCCCCTGATCATTTTGTTTCCCTCTGCTGGACTCTTTCCAATTTTTCCACATCCTTCTTGTAGTGTGGGGCCCAAAACTGGACACAGTACTCCAGATGAGGCCTCACCAATGTCGAATAGAGGGGAATGATCACATCCCTCGATCTGCTGGCAAGGGCCGGCTCCAGGCACCAGCTGAGCAAGCTGGTGCTTGGGGCGGCAGATTGTTGGAGGCGGCATTCTGCCCAATCCTAGGGCAGCACGGCTGGTTTTTTTTTTTTTGGTTCTTGTTCCGCTCCGGCCACCCTCTAGGGGGCGGCAGCGTGGAGAACCAGAGCGCCCTGCAGGGCAGTCCTCTTCCTTCCCTCCCCGTCGACTGGAGCAGAGCCCTCGTGGTAGGCGGCAGGAGGCGGCGCAGTGGGAGGGGCCGTGTGGCAGCACCCCTGCTGTAGCCCTGGCCACCCCCTTCTCTCTTTCTCCCGCCCGCTCCCTCCCCCTCTCTCTCCCCCCCAGCCAGTCCCCCTGCACCCGCGCTCCGGCCGTGCCACAGGTTTTTTTGTTTTTGTTTTGCCGTTCTGGCCGCCCCATTTTTTTTTTTTTTGCTTGGGGTGGCCAAAAAGCCAGGGCTGGCCCTGCTGCTGGCAATGCCCCTACTTATACAGCCCAAAATGCCGTTAGCCTTCTTGGCAACAAGGGCGACTCATATCCAGCTTCCATGTCAACTCATATCCAGCTTCTCATCCACTGTAACCCCTAGGTCCTTTTCTGCAGAACTGCTGCCTAGCCAGTCGGTCCCTAGTCTGTAGCAGTGCATGAGATTCTTCCGTCCTAAGTATGTATAGGACTGGTGGGTCAGTGCTGGCACATAATATTGGTTATGCTTGGAATGCCAACTGCACAAACACATTTTAAAATCAGAGGGTTTACAAAAAGCTATATTGGGGTTCCTGGCACTTAACCTCCAAATAAGGAATCCCAAAAGCCATACATGTCCTGAAAGCTGATCACTCCTCTTATCCAAAAGCTTATTGCATTTAAGCCAGCTACAAAATTATGGGGTCTGAAAGACTCCTAAAAGCCATTGAAATGAAGGCAGATATTTTCACATGCACTCTTCATTTTTCTTATTTAGGCCTGTACCAGGACACTGGACTTTGGGCGCATGCGCCGAACCTACCACCTTGTTTCAAGGGTCTGGTTAACTGGATGAGTCATGTGACCAAGGGTCATGTGACAGCTCAGAGGCAGCACTTCCTGTAAGAGGGGAGTCTGCTCAGTCAGAGAGGGAGACACCGGGCTAAGGGACCCATCAAGGGTCTGGTAGGAGGTACCTTTAGGGAATAGGGGTTGGAGACTTAATGAGTGAGGCCTAAGGAAAGGCCAAGCAGCAAGTCCTCGCTTTCAGGAAGGAACTACAGACTCTGCAAATGAGATGAGTTGACAATTATTTTGTTAAATAAAGAAAACTCTGAAGAAAGAGACTGAAATTCTGCTACTATTGGGAACTTTATTGATATTCTGTCTGGTCTGTTGGCTCATCTGCGTATATGGCCCTTTGATCCAGTTTTGTTCTTATAACCAAAATGGCTGCCGCTGGCCATGTCCTCATTGATGTGCTGTCCAACTACGCCAACTATATAGAATGTCTTTTTACTGCCTGAATTACCGTGGTCCCTGAATTGAGAAAAGTCAACTTACAGCACGGTGAAGTTAAAATCAAGTCCTTTCCAGCCATTTTGGGTGGATTTTCAAATGGAAGATTAAAAGGGCATGCCACTCTGAAGAAACAAGAGATAATTAGAATGTTCTGGTCAACGTTTCTCCTCTGACAAACACAAGGTCCATGCATTTCCTGTTGTGTGGGTAGGTTGTCCAAGAGGCTACTGTGTTTACTTACTACGCTGTCACTAGGCTAGTGGTATTTACTTATTTTTCTTTGTAGAGTGTCAGGACAACTTGAATACAAAAGGGTGTTACTGCAAAAACACCTTCTCTAATATCATGTCATAATGAATACAGTGGGTCAGCTCTCTAATGATACGTCTAGCAAAAGAAAATATATAGGTCTGAAAATAGCAATATAAATAAGTCCACGTAATGATGGACTGATCCATTAATCACCTTGTGATGTTTTTTGTTTACAAACCCACAGTACAATGATTGATGTCATCTTTTTGCTTATGAAATAAGAAGCCAGACAGGTCACCAAGACTCCTGTTCTTAGAATTCATGGACTAGAGCTTTGGTCTTCTTTTGAAAAGGAAGATTTTATGGCTAATGCACTGGGCTGGAACTCAAGGAATAGGGTTTCTGGTCACAATTGTGACACAGACTCGCTGTGTGACTTTGGGCAAGTCATTTAGGGTATGTCTACACTGCAAAAAAACCCAACCCTGTGTCAGAAGTCTCAGGGTCTTAGTCTACAGACTTAGACTTGTGCTACTGTGCTAAAATAGCTGGGAGTAAAGCAGGCAGGCTTCAGAGCTCAAGCTCCAGCCCAAGCTGTAAAAATATATACAGCTACTATTAGTGCCATGGTATGAGCTCGAGTCTGTCGATCCAAGCTCTGAGACTTGCTGCCAGGGCTGGTCTTACCATGAGGCGAACTGAGGCAGACGCCTCAGGTGCCAGACTGGGGGGGGGGCACTAGGACCCAGAGTGTAGAAAATTGTGTCTGCTGCTGGTGTATATGTATTCTTTCTGCTCTACATGCACAGAGATGGTGGAGTGCAGTGCTGGAGGAAGAAGGGCACAAGAGACATAACAGGCAGGCAGGAGAAAAGGTGAGAGGGAATAACAGAAAGCAGCAGGAGCTGCAGGGAGAGAGAGGAGGAGGAGCCTCTTATGTACCTCTCGAGCACCCCCAGGAGCCTGGACTGATTCACACCAGCTTCTCAGGGAGCTTCCTGTTTCCTGCTGCTTCCCTGAACCCACTTGAGGAGAACCGGCAGTCAACTGAAGTAGTAGGAGCCAGTTAGGCCCTTAAGACGTTGATATCTTCCCTCACTCAGGCCCTGCTACCAGCCTGCTTATTTGTCCCCTTCAATTGAGTGTTGAGAGCCACTATAGCTGGCACAGAACAGTAGTCATGAGTGAAAGAAGAAAACGTCCCTCTGGGGCAGCATTCAGAAGAAGAAAGAAAGCAAAGGAAGCTTTTCTATCTAAGTAGGAAGGAGCTCTCCTGAGATACATAGACACAAATGTTCACGGTGAGCCTTCTGGCCCCAGTGAGGATGTGAGTGGTGAGGAGATGCCTGATCTTCCAGTTAGTCAGAGTGCAGGTGACCTGGCAGCTACTGCAGCATCCATATCTCCATCTTAAATGGATGTAACCATGCACATTATTGAAGAAAAGTGTAGATCAGAGAAGAGTGTGGTGGAGGCACAAGAAACAGCTACTGTTGAGTTTAGTTCCTTAAGTCTAGATGATCCAAGTCTGTGGACCCACTTGAGCAGTAGCCTGAGGGACTTCCTTGTACTGCATGGGCCACAGCAAGTGAAAAACTTCATGTTCCCCAAAGACAATGAAAATAGAAGTTTCCATCCAACACATTACTGGCGTGAAATCTGCAATGGTGACAAAGTGGAGAGGCCATGGGTTATGTACTCAAAACCCCAGAATGATGCATACTGTTTTTGTTGCAAACTCTTCCAGTCGAATGTTCCAGCCACATTGGGTTCTACAGGAATAAAGGACTGGAAAAATCTGGCTAGAAATCTGGCATGCCATGAGAAGGCAGCAAATCACCAGAGAGCATTCCAGAGGTGGAAAGAGCTTGAGATAAGACTAAGGTTAAAGGCCACCATAGATGATCAGCATCAAGAGAAGATTGCGTCAGTCTTTCTTTAATGACAAAATGTTCTGAAAAGGCCCATTGCCATTGTGAGAATGCTTGCTACCCAAAACGTAGCACTGTGTGGCACTTCAGATCAGCTGTATGTGCCAAACAATGGAAACTTCCTTAAAATCGTGGAACTGATGCCTGAGTTTGATGCTGTACTCCAGGAGCATCTAAGAAGAGTCACCACCCAAGAAATTTACACACACCACTACCTTGGAAAAACGATTAAAAATGAGTTCATACAGTTACTGGCAACAAATGCCAAACAGAAGATTGTGGCAGATCTGAAGTCAGCAAGATATTACTGTTATTCTGGACTGCACACCTGACATCAGCCATACGGAACAAATGACTTTAATTGTGTGTTTTGTAACAACAACAGAACCTAGTGAAAATGTCCCTGCAATGGTGACTGTCAGAGAACATTTTCTAGAATTTATTGATAGTGATGATACTACAGGAACTGGTATGACAAATGTGCTTCTTAAAAAGCTGGAAGATATGGGAATTGCGATAGCTGACATGAGAGCAGGGCCGGCTCTGGCTTTTTTGCCGCCCCAGGCAAAAAAGCCTCCCGCCGCCCCCCCCCTTGCGGGGAGGGTGCCGAGCCCGGCCGCGGGCCCGCTCTCCCCGGCGGCTGGAGCGCCGCGGGGAGGGCGGCGAGCCCAGTCGCAGCCCCACTCTCGGGCTGGAGTGCTGCGCCGCGCCACACCCCTCCAGGTGCCGCCCCAAGCACATGCTTGGTGGGCTGGTGCCTGGAGCCGGCCCTGCATGAGAGGTCAGGGCTACGATAATGGTGTCAACATGAGAGGAAGGAACAGAGGAGTGCAGACACAGATCCAAGAGTTAAACCCTCGAGCTTTTTTTGTCCCATGCAGTTCTCATTCATTGAACTTGGTGGTCAGTGATGCAGCATCAGCTTCTAATGAGGCTGCTGACTTTTAAAATATAATTCAAAGCATCTAAGTATTTTTCTCTGCATCAACTCATTTGAAGCAACGTCTGGGAACATCCTCTCTGACACTGAAACCACTGAGTGCCACACAATGGGAAAGTCAAGTGGAGGCGATAAAGCCTATCAAACACCAAATTGGGAAGCTAGACGATGCTATTATGGAGGATAATGCTATGACAGGAACTGTTCATGGGAGAACAGTGGCAGAGGGAAATGGAATCACCAGAAACATACCTAACTTCAAATTTCTGTGTGGCTTAGTGTTGTGGCATGACATACTGTTTGAAATAAATGTTGTAAGCAAGAGACTCCAAGGTGTTGACCTTGATATATCTGGAGCAATGGAACAAGTGGACAAAGCAAAGTCATACCTACAGTCTTACCAGTCAGATAAGGAACTTCAAAATGTACTGAAGAGTGCACAGAAGTTGGCGGAGGAACTTCACACTGAAGCATTTTCCCACCCATTCAAGAATACAAGAGTCACCGAAGAAGAAGACATTTTGATTATGAGGCACATGATAATCCCATAAGAGATCCCAAACAACAATTCAAAGTTGAATTCTTTAACCAGGTGCTAGATTGTGCAATACAGTCAGTTGAACGTTTCATGCAGCTCAAGGAACACAGCAGTTTATTTGGGATGTTGTATGATATTCCAAAACTCCTCACTATACCTGAAGAAGACCTACACCAGCAATGCAGGGCACTAGAGACAGTGTTGACACATGATGACATGCGCAATATTGATACGAGTGATTTAGGTGATGAACTGAAAGCCCTTTCAAGATACATTTCAGCAGGATCAACTCCAAAGGCTGTTCTGGAATATATGTGCACAAATAAGATGACCACCCTCTTTCCAAATGCTTTTGTTGCTCTGCGCATACTTCTAACACTTCCTGTGACAGTTGCCAATGGAGAACGCAGCTTCTCCAAGCTGAAGTTAATAAAAACACATCTACATCCACAATGACACAGGAGAGGCTGGTCAGCCTTGCAACCATCTCAAGAGAGCATGAGCTGGCCCAGACTGTGGACCTTCAGCAGGAAGCAGTTCAAATCTTTGCAACCAAGAAGGCACGGAAAGCACCACTTTGATTATTCAAACAGATACAAATGCCAGTGTTTACTATGCAGACAAGAAAAGTTACATTTGCAATTCAGGCGTTTGAAAGTTAAGTGTTACCTAAAATTTTTGAACAAGGCATTTTCAGTTATTAGTTCTCTTTTATTGGGTTAGGAAGCAGAGCAGTACCATGAGAGGAGTAGAACAGAAAGAAGGCAGAATTGAGATCTTTCAAAGTTTTGGCCCAAGCGAGGGGGTATGGGGGCATCATTTGAGCGCCCCGTCTCAGGGGCCAAAATGTTGTGGGCCGACCCGGCTTGCTGCCATGGTTTTTTTTTCTCTTTTTTTCAGTGTAGACATATCTTTAGGGACCAGATCTGATCTCATTTATACCAATGTAAATCAGGAATAACTCCAGTGAAACCAGTGGAGTTCAGCTATTGTTGTAAGAAAAGAATCAGACCTACTATTTCCATGTCTCAATTGCCCATTTGTAAAATGGGGCTAATAACCTTTCCTTTCCTCAAAAGGGGTTGTGAGGATAAATACATTAATGCTGATGAAATGCCTAGATGCGACAGTAATGAGTCTTTTAAGGAAACCTATAATAATAGTCATCATCAGCATACTTTGCTACCGAGTTAATAGAATTACGTTCCTACCTTAGGCATCAAGAGTCTCTTTGATTGTTTTATCCGTAATTAATCATAACCTTCCTAGCTTAAAAAGAGGTTTCCTTTATATGCTTAGCTGTTCATGCTTGCCTTTCAGTTAGTCTCATCCAGTGTTTTAACTTTCTAGTTATTCAATGATTTTTTTGTTTAGTCAAAGGTATGCGCAGGCCAACGCCCTAAAATCTACAGAGACACCATCCCAAATTAATTCTCCAGGTTGCAGCTGCATGGTCTTGCTGAAGACGTGAGTAATATTTTGACATTTAATATTAACTGAGTTATCTTTGAAAAATGTTTCCATGCCTCTGGTGTACCTCAAGCAAACAGAAATGTGCTTAGCATGCATAAGGAAACGTTGGTAATGGACATACAGGGGAATTGGGCAGACCTATCAGAATCTCGTATTTACAGGTCATGAAAGCCAGTGGTAAATGGTGGTAAGGTTGAAAGAGGCAAACTAATCAATATGAGGACACTTTGACACTTTGTGCTGAACCCTCTTTCTTAGTCCACTGCCATTATTAGGGATTTAGGGTGAAGCTTTCAGATATTGGAGTCTAAAATTAGGCTCCTAGAAATCCATACTTAGGCACCTAAATGAGTGGGTGGGTTTTCAGAAGTACTGAGCACCCAAGCAGGTCCGACTGACTTCAGTGGAAGCTCTCGTCTGCTCAGCAGGCCTGAATATCTGGCCGTCAAGCGTGCGGAGCACCTGCTGGCCACAGGTACGGCACTTCCAGCTTTATTTCCGCCCGCTCAATTGCACAGACACCACAGAAGCAGTTGTTGGTGTTGCTACAGGGACGTCACGGGATTGTGAATGTGAGAAAGTGGTCCAGAACATTATGGATCGGAGGACACATGTTTGAAAAACTTCCATTTTGGAGTATTTTTGGTGGTTTTAATGATGTCCTAGTGCTGACTTTTCTGTCCCTCTGAGGCTGGTGCAGATGGATTCATGATCCTAAGGCAGACTGGCTGCACAAGTAGAGGGGTACCAAAAGCCGTGGTTATGAAATAAAGCTGTAACAATGTCTATAATGGCTTTTCTGTAAAATGCATAGTGTCACAGAAGCACACACCAGTGCATGGTGGAATACAGGTTTTACTGGCATGCATTGGGAATGCCTTTCAGAACTCTCTCATGGTGAGTAATGTGCAGCCTTCTCAAACTCATGCCAGTTAAACCTTTGTACCACAACATACCTCTGTCTACACCTTCATCTCTGCATATCTGTGCTCAATTTCCAGTAAGAAACATTCATTGCACACACCTGAGTCAGAAATTTGTGGTAAGAGCTCTTCTATGGCAAAACCGGCTCATACTATTTAAACAGTGATCTCTATGTTTGTGGTGGAATATCTGAAATCATTGTATGGACTTTAAATATGTAAACGGCCCAATCCTGCAAGAAACTTAGGCCCAGATTCTCAACGGTATTTAGGTACTTAACTCCTGTTGCTATTTCCCATTGAAATCAATGAGAATTAGATGCCTAAATCCCTTTGAGGATTTAGTACTTTTTGTCAGGTTAGGGGCAGTTTCAACTCCCAGTGGCTTCTGTGGGGATTGTGATTAGAGCTGGATGGAATTTTTCCAATGACAATTGCATCATTCCAATGAACATTGCAATCGTTCATTGCAAAATGCCAGTTCCCCGAACCTGAAACGTCTCGTGACAGCAAGTTGGGTTTGATGTATTCTCATTGAATCACAGGCAGGGTTCCACAGAACCCTGTCCGCCAAGCAGGTTTTGTCCTGGTTCCCTATCAGCTTTGTCTGGCTCCTGGGCTCCCAGGGTCCATAGCTCTGGGGCAGACCTGCCACGCCAGGGCTTCCTGGCTCCTTGCCAGTGAGCTGGAAGCCTGAAAGCCCTGGTAGTCCCACCTCTAGCTGATTGGGCAGCCCAGTGAGCCGACTAGCCTGGGACTCTGGAAGCCCTGCGATCTTCAGCCGCTGGACAGATTACATGGTGGGCTGCCCCAGAGCTGCAGACTCTGGAAGTCCCAGGAGCTTTTGACCCAAATTGAAATTCTAATTATCAAGTGAAACTGATGAGAATCTCTATTTCAGTCAGCTGCTGCTGGTCCTGGGGAACATATTTCACTCAGGAAATACCAAGTGTTGGTGTTTCCAAATTTATTTTGTTTGGGGGAGAGGGCAGGTTCTGGTTTGTAAGAAATTAAAAAAAATATTTGGTTCTGTTCTGATCTGGAACAAAATCAAATTTTGAACTATCAAAATTCCTCATGACCTGGGAAATCCCGACTTTTGGCCAGCAGTCAGTGTGATTGCTCAGTACTGTTCAAGATCAGGCCCTGAGAGTGTCCAGTTCTCCCTCCTTTGATTTGTCCACATTAGACTTTTTTACCTTAGTTAATTGATTGCCAATCAACTCAAGGTAATTGACACATTTGTAAAGGACATTGTGAACATTTCCCCAAATTTTGTTCCATGCTACAATGTTTGCTCGTTACCCTAATAGGCAATCAGTTAACTCAAGATGAAAAAAATCCAGAGACAGACAAATCCTAAAACTCCTTCTCACAAATAAAGGTTATTTTCAGCACTATGAAGGAACAGAATGCATAAAACACCAGAGCTTACACACATCATTGTCACCACCAAACAGGAAGGGCTGGTCCACACTAACCCCCAGTTCGAACTAAGATACGCAACTTCAGCTACGTGAATAACATAGCTGAAGTTGAAGTACCTTAGTTCGAACTACAAGGTACTTACTGCGGGTCCACACGTGGCAGGCAGGCTCCCCCGTCGACTCCGCATATTCCTCTCGCGGAGCAGGAGTACTGGCGTCGACGGCGAGCACTTCCGGGATCGATCTAGACAAGACGCGATAAATCGATCCCAGAAGATCGATTGCTTACCGCCGAACCCGGAGGTAAGTATAGACGTACCCCTAGATAGTTAGTCTGCTCCATTTTTAGGTGACTGGCTCTTGTTTTTCCTAAAAGAAAAAAGAATTGCTCTCCTAAATCCTTGATATGATGAGGCATATTGTATATCAGCAAGATGTATATTTTTGATTCAAAAAAAGAAGAACAGGAGTACTTGTGGCACCTTAGAGACTAACAAATTTATTAGAGCATAAGCTTTCGTGGACTACAGCCCACTTCTTCGGATGCATATTTTTGATTCAGAATATCTCATGTGAGGTAAAGGTCTGTTTAGGAGGTAAAATTTATGATGTCTGCTATATAAATCTAAACAAGAAAAATAAAGGTTGACTGCAGCGTTAACCCATTGTGAACCCTTATGGATTATTAGTCAGGAAATAGGGGAGTTATGTGGTTTAATGAGTAAATTGCAGGCCTTTCAGGTCAAGGACTTTTCATTTCTACCCTGAAGTTGTAGGAAATGGGGCTGATGATCCGAACCTTTCTCCTTCAGACATCACTTTACTACCACATTCAATTCCATAGGCATGTGGACTGAGTTAGTGTGAGGACTGGAAGCCCTGGATGAGAGGAGTTGAATCCTGCAAACAGCCAGGAGCGTGAAAGGTTCACGTGGCTACTTCCTGCTTAGTATCAGGTCTGGTTATTATGAGAGAATGTCACTATTCTGTGGTTCTCAATGCCTTAGCCGGTGGAATCCCTGTTAGAGAATTCTTCACTGAAGTGGCGGACTGGAAATATTCTGGTGGATCCAAATGCGTTGAGGGTTAAATTGAATTTATCAGACTTTCCTTTTAAAGAGTAATTCAGAGGGTCCTTCCATTTAAACGTATGCTTAAGTTCCTTCACAACCCACCTGTTCAATGATGCCTGCAAAAAATTAGCAAGATAAAAAATGACTGAAGACAAAGGATTGGGGAGAAAAGGAAGGAGAAAAAAATTCCTTGTAAGTTTTATCACTCTCTCTTTATGTGCTGCTTATCTTCTGGGACATAAGGTTTTAGGAGCAGTGACTGTATCTCTTTCTATGTCGATACAGCACCCAGCACATTTTTGGTGCTGCTGCAATAGACATAATAATACAATCTAGAGTAGCCCAGCACCATCTACAAGTTCCCGTGTTCAGTGTCAAAAATAATATATGACTTTTACTCTGTTTCAGCTAAGCATGCCTGTCAGCACCTGTTTGTTACGCAGATACTTTCCATTTCTCTTTTCTGATTATATTTCTGTTGTCAAGCATTACATGGGGTTTTATTATTCATGGGAAATGGAATCATTTGTTTCTTTACTTCTAAAGCTCGTTATTCCTGGAATTCATGTTTCCTTATTATGGTGTGAGATTGAATTAGAGGCAGTAGAACATTTGAAATGTGTCCAGATGAAATTGTGAACTACAAAGCAGGGGTGGATATTGCTGTTCATAAAAAGTAGAAAAAAGCTTCCTTTTCATCATTAAAAGTCCCGACATTACTCCTATGAATATCCCTTACCTAACATCTCAGTAGGGCTAGTAAAATGGCATGCAATTGAGGAAGATTTACCATTTCTCTTATAACCCCGTATTTCAGCTGTTTAAAATGAAATCAGGCTGAAATTTGGCATTGCTCTGCATTTCCCAAAGTGGTGTTGCGCTCCCTTCTAGGTTTGTGGGAAGGACTGGCTGGGACAGGGCATAGTGCCAATGCAAGTTTTCCTCATGCTATCCTGCTAACATGGCAGTATAGAAGGGGGCCTATTGGTTTCATTTTCCCAAAGTGGGAGGAGGAGGGGAGGGAGACACTTATCTTTCAGAAGTCTGGGTAAGACTGGAATACCTGGACAGTAATTTGTGACACACAAACACGCTGGGATGTCTGCTTACCCCGGGCCTAGTTGCCGTTAAGTAAATGGAAGTACGTGTGGGAGTACACACACACACAGAGGACTGAGTGGCTGCAGGATCAGAGTCACAGTAAATATATTTTAAAACAACTTCTGCAATTACAGAGCAGCAAAAATACCATTTGGGCATTGCCGCTTCCAGCCTTATTTTTCCAACTCTACAAAATAAATTAATTACAAATAATTACAGCTCACCTTTTGCTTCCTGCCCCTCCCTTTGCTGTCCATGCTGCCAGCTTTCCACTCTTTATCCCTTCTGCTACCACACTTCCAAACTGTTCTACAAACACGCTTTCTTTTGTGACGGTTTCTCTCTCTTCCTAACCTCCAAACAGAGGCAGTATTAGATCTATATATCTTATATGGTTGTACGGTATCTATAGATCATACACAGTTGCACACACATATACACGACCCATAAGACAGAGCATTGTATCCTGTTCTTAGTCAGTTGCTGCCTACAGCTGCAGCAGATATTATACGGAGGTCACCAGCAGCTGCAGAAATGGGTGAGGGTTTCCACAGTCTGAGGCTGATTTGCAGACAAAGGGGGCAAAAGATGAAGGGTATTACGGATATGGAGAAATGGGAAGACCAGTCAAATGTGAGGATGGAGATGGGGATGGAGAAGTTTTTTTGGTATCGGGCATCACAATTTCTAGGCCAGGTGTCCAACTCGAAAGCAAACGTTCTCATTTTCTGCTCCAAGCCTTCTCCACATGGTCTCTGCAACACCTGGATTGACTCCACCATCCCTTTTCAACAATCACCAAGATTTCTTCTGTGACTTCTGCTTCCCCAGTACTAGTCTTCCTCCTTCACCAGCACCACTGCCTCTCACCTATAATAGAGTGGACTCAATGGAGGGGCAGGGGGCCCCATTACTTTAAGGCTGGCAGCTTTAGAAAGACAGTGGGCTGGTTCCTCCGTGGGTGTAAATCAGTGTAGCTCTGAAGTCAATGTGTCTACATGGTTATGTACCAGCTGAGAATCTCACTGAGCTTCTAAATGAATTCAGATATTGGAAGGTTCAGCTCATGAGGTTCAAGTGCTTTCTGAGGGACGGAGGGGAGGTCCCTTTGCTTAGGCCATCCTGGCTACTTATGCTGCTCCAGGTTTAATGTTGAGCTGGTCTGGAATTCTCCAATGACATGGCTTTTCAAGAGAAAGTGTAGTTTCTGCAAAATACAAATCTTCCCTATGAATACACCTCTACCCCGATATAACGCTGTCCTCGGGAGGCAAAAAATCTTATCATGTTATAGGTGAAACCGCGTTATATCGAACTTGCTTTGATCCACCGGAGTGCACAGCCCCGCCCCCCCCGGAGCACTGCTTGACCGTGTTAAATCCGAATTTGTGTTATATTGGGTCGCATTATATTGGGGTAGAGGTGTATTTCAATTTTGCTGATGTATTTCAGTTTCATGAACTAACCTAAAACATTTCAAGTCAGTTCCACATTAAGTTGCATTTGCCTGTTGTGCTGCATGGCCTCCATGGAGCTGTAGTTTGAGTCCCCAGTCTCTCCTATGGGCTGGGCTCCCTGACTGGACTACATCTGCCATGATGCAATGTGGACTGCCATCTGACCAAGTTGTGTGATGCATCTTGGGAGTCACAGGACTGCATATGCATCATGGGAGATGTAGTCTGGCCAGAGCGCCCAGCTCATAAGGGGAAAATGGAGGCAACAGACTTCTGAACTACAACTCCTATGAGGCAATGGACACCATATGGAAATTAAGTTTATGTTAAATTGACTCACAATGAAATGGTCTGGGTCAGTTCAGCAAACTGAAATGGAAATTTCACCATTCATGAATTTAAACTTTTGCGACTATTTAGTTCGGGTGGGGTGGGGGTGGGGAAAATCGATATTTCAGCTTTTCATTCTGGTTTGTTCTGAAAACAAATGCTGAATGGAAATTCCATGTTAGTGTAATCTAAAGTGTGTCTAGTCACAATGTTTTAAGCCTTAAAAGGCTAGGACCCAGTTGCTTGTGAGGCCACCCTCTCTCCTTTTATCTTTTCACAGCAGTGGATATCATTTGGATACTGATTCTGTGGATCATGGATTTCCTTTATGTACAGTTGGCGCTTGGGCATTCTCAGTTGAAGGTCTGTGTGCTTAGGATTCACTCGCCAGGTTGGCTTGCCAGAGTGTACGTGTTAAAGCACAGATTACACTGCAAAACTTTATCATTCACTTGAGCTTTAAAATAAGCATGCAATTTGTTTACTGGTTGAATGTTAATGATAGGTGAGCAACATTGCCTGGCTGGGGGTAAAATTCATGTTTATATTAGGGAAAGAACCTAGTTAGAAGTGAGAGCGCCACTGTAGAAGTCCATAAAAGAATCAATAAAACCTGAAACATTTCCACCTCCAGTTCCTCAGTTAATGAGGGTTCCCCAGTTTCCCCTTGTCATTTGACCTTGTAAATCAAAACAAGTCTAAGGTTAGAGTATTAGGACATCAAGTTAAGGGTGAAATAATATGGGCGCCAATCTGCAGAGTGCTGGGCATTGTGCATACACACAATAAAAGAACAAAGAATTTGGAATTTGCAATCAGAGTCGAAAGAGGGAAACAGAAGCCCAGAGATTTGCCCCAAGTTGCACAGCAGATCAGTGGGAGTGCCAGGAACAGAAGCCAGGTCTCTTGAGTTCCAGTAGAGAGTTCTAGCCACTTGACCAAATTGCTTCTCAACATGTGCATTGATGTAAATGGAGCTATGTTTTTTTGGCTGAAGTAACAATTTCTGTGGGGGTTATTGCAATAAACGAAGTCTGACAGGTTGTTTGAAATGTTAACAGTATTCAAAAACTTCTGGTTGTCTTTTCAAAAGAACCTAATGGCTTCTGAGTTTTTATGGGGCTTGAGTATCAAACTCCCTTACTCTCCTTTGAAAATCCCAAAATCTATTCTCAAACACTTCTAATTTTACGTAAGTCGAATCTGAAAGAAAATCTTTGTAGATATAATCCATGATTTATTTCTTTGAGGGCGTTTGTCCACATTCCTATAATAAGGCTTATAAAGTAACATGCAAATAGACACTCATGGGTTATACTTTCTTTTCTGGAAGATCAGCATTCAATAACATACTGATGATCGACAATAACTTTTCAATATATCTTGCAGTACTTCTTGCAAGATCAACATGGTCAATGTTACTGCAAACCATCATGTCAATAGGAAGTGACAGCCTGGCTGCAGGCACATGGAAAGGGAGAAGTGTATAGCTTCTGGATAAAGTAGGCCTTTAGATTCTCCTCCACATGATGCAGCAAAGGGAAGCAAAACCGCCTTAATCCTGCGGAAATGGGGTCAGGTGGCTGTGCTGAAGGAAATGTAGCTATGTGGAATATTGCACCTGTCTGTATAACCTCCAATGTTTCCTTTGCAAAGACTGTGCAGCCATCATATGCAGGAAAAAGAGGAAGTGGGCAAGGAAAGGAAACCAAACTCAACAGAAATGTACATAGAAACCACCACCTAATCACAACACATCCTCCCCTGCCAATTCAGTCAAGTACCTGAGAATATCACAGCCTGTAATCTTCTGTCAGTACAACAGCAACCTAGCCACAATGTCCACATTCTGATAACATGCCACATACTCATACCTTTTATCCTGAGGTGATATTTTATTTCCTTTTCTCTCAGTAACAGTTGGTGTTTGTTTTATAGGCCAGGGCTGTTCAAAACAATCAGCAAGTTTTCATTGGTGAAAAAATATCTGTGGACCAAACATTTAACACTGTCTGTGATTGTGATATGTGTACCTGTGTGTGTGAGAGAGAGACAGACAGCAGAGGGGCTCAAATACTAAAATATTTATTAATAACTAGGGCTGTCAAGCATTTAAAAAAACTAATCGCGATTAATCGCTGGGTTAAACAATAATAGAATATCATTTATTTAAATATTTTTGGATGTTTTCTACATTTTCAAATATATTGATTTCAACTACAACACAGAATACAAAGTGTACAGTGCTCACTTTATATTTTTTATTACAAATATTTGCACTTTTGTTTTGTAAAAAACAAAAGAAATAGTATTTTTCAATTCACGTAATACAAGTAGAATTATGTACAAAAAACTGCATTCAAAAATAAAACAACATAAAACTTTAGAGCCTACAAGTCCATTCAGTCCTACTTTTGCCAATCACTCAGACAAACAAGTTTGGTTACAATTTGTAGGAGATAATGCTGCCTGCTTCTTGTTTACAATGTCACCTGAAAGTGAGAACAGATGTTCGCATGGCACTGTTGTAGCCAGCTTCGCAAGATATTTATGTATCAGATGTGCTAAAGATTCATATGTCCCTTCATGCTTAAACCACCATTCCAGAGGACATGCGTCCATGCTGATGACGGGTTCTACTCGATAATGATCCAAAGCAGAGCAGACCTATGCATGTTCATCAAATGAGTCAGATGCCACCAGCAGAAGGTTGATTTTCTTTTTTGGTGGTTCGGGTTCTGTAGTTTCCGCATCTGAGGGTTGCATTTTTAAGACATCTGAAAGCATGCTCCACATCTTGTCCCTCTCAGATTTTGGAAGGCACTTCAGATTCTTAAATCTTGGGTTGAGTGCTGTATCTATCCTTAGAAATCTCACATTGGTACCTTCTTTGCATTTTGTCAAATCTGCTGTGAAAGTGTTCTTAAAACAAAGATGTGCTGGGTCATCATCTGAGGCTGCTATAACATGAAATATGTGGCAGAATGTGGGTAAAACAGAACAGGTGACATACAATTCTCCCCCAAGGAGTTGAGTCACAAATTTAAATAATGCATTATTTTTTAAGGGAGCTTTATCAGCATGGAAGCATGTCCTCTGGAATGGTGGCCAAAGCATGAAGGGACATATGAATGTTTAGCATATCTGCCTGTAAATACCTTGCAACGCCGGCTACAAAAGTGCCATGAGAATGCCTGTTCTCGCTTTCAGGTGACATGGTAAATAAGAAGCAGTCAGCAGCATCTCCCGTAAATGTAAACAAACTTGTTTGTCTTAACGATTGGCTGACCAAGAAATAGGACTGAGTGGACTTGTAGATTCTAAAGTTCTAAATTGTTTTGTTTTTGAGTGCAGTTATGTAACAAAAAAAAATCTACATTTGTAAGTTACACTTTCATGATAAAGGGATTACACTACAGTACTTGTATGAGGTGAATTGAAAAAGACAATTTCTTTTATCATTTTTACAGTGCAAATATTTGTAATAAAAATAATAATGTAAAGTGAGCACTGTACACTTTGTATTCTGTGTTGTAATAGAAATCAATATATTTGAAAATGTAGAAAAACATCCAAAAATATTTAATAAATGTCAATTGGTATTCTATTGTTTAACAATGCTATTAATCATGATTAATTTTTTTAATCACAATTAATATTTTTTAGTTAATTGTGTGAGTTAACTGCAATTAATCAACAGCCCTATTAATAACATCTCAAACATCTCATGAGTTATTTTTGCAAAAAATCAGACCTTTGCTGTGAAATTAAAATGAAATGCAAAAATCTCAAATGTTGAGGTTTTGGAATTTCTTGTTGAATAGTTAATGTAAGCTATATTCCTACATACACACATTATTTGGGATTCCACAAGTGGCAAAGACATCACAGTTTTGGTTTCTTCACTTAGGGTATGTCTATACTACCTGTTTGATGTATCGGGGATCGATTTATCGCGTCTCATCTAGACACGATTAATCAATCCCCGAATTGACGCCTTTACTCCACCTTGGCAGGAGGAGTAAGTGGAGTCAATGGGTGAGCCATGGCGGTCGACTCGCCGCCGTGAGGATGGCCAGGTATATCGAACTAAGATACTTTGACTTCAGCTACGCGAATAGCTTAGCTGAAGTTCCATATCTTAGTTCAAACCCCCTCTCCCCCAGTGTAGCCCAGGCCTAAGAAAAAGGTGTGTTCTTAATTGAAGTTAGTTAACAGTTTGTAACTTTGACACATTTTAGCAGGTTGAGGTAAAGACTATGAGGGAGCCTTGGTTCACCTCAACCTGTTAACTTATGTTAAAACTACAAATGGTCTTGTCTTCACTAGGGTTTTACCTTGACTCAGTTAACACAAGTTAGCTAACTCCAGTTAAGAAAACCTCTTTCCCCACCGAGTGAGAACAAGACCTTTGGGGTCAAAATTCAATGGGAAGGGGTTCAGAGTTATGGTTCTGATTTAAACAGCTCTGAGACACACATACACACACATTCCTACAAACGTGCAGCTAATTATTGCAAAAAGAGAAGACAACCGAGAAAGGTTTATTAATTAGCATTCATCTTGGAAATTTAAGATCCTTTTTTGTAATTATTATGGATGAAATAAACCCCAGTGCAAAACAAGGTCTTATGCAATACCCCTTAAGGTCCCTCTTTCTCCAGGTACATTTCACCCACATGAATAAAAGGCAAGGAATTAAGTGGGTTTTGATTGTGGGTGATATTCTGAGCAATTTGTGCATGACTAAGGCCAGTTGTATCTCTTGGTTTTCTATTATCTTGTATCTATTGCAGCTATAGTGTTGGAAGATGAAATTGCTTCTGAAGCTTGCTGAATAAGTGATGAAGAATTTGAGTACTGTCAGAGATGACCCATGCCTGCCAATAGTGTGTGTGTGTGAGTGGGGTGGAGTGGGTGTAGCCGGTTTCAGCAGTGTTACTGAGCATGCTCAATCTAAGCCAAGCAGCAAATCTGAGGAGTCATATGACCCTGCATGCTCTCCCCCACATGCATCGCCTTTGCCAGCAGTGTATTGAAGGAGTGAGCACAGTACTCTGAATTGCTGCCAGAACTCACAGGTTTTGATTCTGTGCATACCATAACATCTTGACCAGGCCACGAAAGAGTTTCCCTGTAATACAAAAAACTGCCTAGCATCACTGGGTTCCATGACTGTGACTACTTGTATAAGTAAGAATTACTCATGTGAATAAGGTGACAGGACTGAGACCTCAGTCAACGCAAACCTCTGGATACATTGCCGAAAACAGAAGTTTGGCTACTACAGTCACCATTGACCAGCTGTTACCACACAATGGTATCTGACATGTATATATCAGTTGCTTCCTGTGCTTAGAGAAGGGAGCAATAGCATTGTGTCCAATACCATTATGTTGTAGCAGTTGTTAAACATGGGCTTGCTGAAGATGACCCCTCAATTGTATCCTATCCCACCATTTGTCCATATGTTTGGATTGACCACTTTGGTGTAATTTGACATTTTAAAGTGGACAGGGGTCCCTTGGACTAGCTGCACAAATAAGGATTGTGTAGATTAGTCATAGTTGCAGAGCTGGGACCTTTTATTGTTTTAAATTATTTGTATTACAGTAGCACCTCCAGGCCAAAAGCAAGACCCACTGTACTAAGGATTCCACATGTAAATAGTAAGAAATGCTCCCCATTTTAAACAGCTTCCAGTCCAATGCCTGTTCTAGACAAGACAGACAAAGGCAAGGTAGTTATCCTCGTCGGACTAGTGGGGAAATGAGACACAGAGGAATCATGTGACTTGCCTGAGGTCAATGTAATTTCTCTTCACCCCACTCCTGCGAGGTAGGGAAGTGCTATTATCCCATTTTGCAGATGGTGACTTGAAGTCACTTGGCCAAGGTCAGGCACAGAACCTGTGGGAGAGCTGGGAATTGAGCCTTGATTGTTCAAGTCCTAGACTAGAGCCCTACTCACTGGGTCATCTTTCCCTTTCGAGGAGGACTCCTGTGGTCTTTAGTTGGACGAAGGTGCCATTCCTGCAAATAGCAGTGATGGGTGAGAAGGGATAGAGCAAGGAATCCAGGGGCTGGCCCTGTGAGAGTCCTAAATCCAGTATAAGTGAATGAGAAAAAAAATCATTGTGGGAAAATAGTCTGAAAGCAATTACTGTATGTGCTCTAGCATTCGCTATTGAGGCTGTGGGAACCTGGGGTGTAGAGTAGGGCAGGGAGCGACAGGAGGCTGCCAGGAGAGAGATGACCAATAGCCTCAGAGAAAGGGGAAAACAGGTGCAGCCGCAGAGGCTGAGAGAATGTGACTCTGGCACGTCTGTTAGGGAGGGAACCTAGAAAAGAGAGAGTTAGCCAAAGCCAAACAGCATCATCAGGGAATTCATCGGGGGCTGCACATGCAGGGAAGGAGGTGGGCGCAACATCTGTATGTTCCTTTTTTTTTTCTTATGGCACAAGATATAAGCAAAACTATTTAGTCTGGAAAACATCTCCATTCCATCCTGAACAATGATTTAAAAAAAAAAAAAAACAGTAGGGGGGAAAATGTTATGCTCAGAGAAGTTTGACTCATTTTTAAAATGTACTAACCCTTTGCCACATTTTTAGAAAGAATCTCCAAGTTGAGTAAAAGCCTATGGTCTCGTCCACAGACTCTCATGAATGCCTCCTTGCCTTCATAGTACTATATTTCAATACCCGCTTCGCAGACTTCTCATGATGCAAGCCTGTGGGAAGTCAATAGAAAGGGTCACGTTGATTTCATTGGATCAGGTCTGTAGAGTTCCTTGCAAGGATGCTAGCTGAAGGATCAGTAGAAAAAGTGGGTAGCATGCAGGCTAAGAAACTACTTTAAAAACATAAATAATATATGCCTAATTCTCCGCCCCTTTACGCTGGTTTTCTGCTCTGTTGGAGTCAATGGAGTTACATTGAAGGAGAACCAGTATCACAGAATGGAGAAGCAGTCCATAGTTTTGGCCATTTTAAAACAGTTTAAAAGTTTGGAGGAGACGCATCCATATCTCATACTAAACTTGGGCCTGATCTGAAGCTCACCCAAGTCAACTGGGGACTTTCCAGCAGGCCTAGATGTATATATGCCTGTCCAGATACATATGTGTGTATAATAGATCTTTCTATCTATTTTTACTACGCTTATCACTCAAGCGAAATAAGAGCCTGAGTAACTCACGTTGAACAATAAAAAAGTCCCCAAAGCCTTGATCTAATGCCTACATGTTGAGTCTGTAATATAAAAATAAATGTACATTAGCACACGGTATTTGAGGCACATACAGTAAAGCATGAAGAGCACAGAGAAAGGACAGAGCTGTTTCCCATCCAGTTTCTACACGGTATGCAGTTGGCAGGACACGGAAAGCCGCTGCCAAAAAGGCATCACCCATTTTTGAATTCTCAGACTCCGTTTTTTTTATGCAGATGATGGATATTGGATGAGGTACTCCTGGTAAATCAATAATACTTGGTCTTCGGATTAACAAGCATCTAAAACTGTTTCTAATAAATGTCAAAATGCGTAATGCTTTTTTTAAAAAAACAACCCTTTTAGGAGGAATACATTTTTATTTATGTATTTAATTATTTTTTGCTGTTAGCTAAAGGGGAAAAAATAGTACAAAAACATTTTGGAGAGCCATGTGAAGTGTTGGAACAGCGAATGAATGTATGTGCATTCCAGTTCTTTGCTTTGTTATCGCAGCTGCACCAGAACTCTGTTATACAGGCACCAGAACTCTGTTATACAGACAACAGAACCATAATGCCCAGTAAATGAGATGCATTGTCTGTCCTGGTAGAAATGTATGATGGCTAGAATAGCAATCATACTGTTCAAGGTAAGTGGGTCAGTACTGTATGTCTCTGATGGCTGTTGCCTAAAATGATCCTTGTCCCACTGAAAACCCTTGAAGAGCCTCTGTGAGTGGAGGACGTTGTGTTGTTTATGTGCCTCTCTGGTTGGTTTCTGACCTGAAAGGTTTAACTTAAGAAGAAAAATAAATTGGAGGAGGGGGATCAGCTTTCTATTTTTATTTGCAGTTAAGCTTTTTTAGGAAAATAATGAAAGATGGGGCTGGGAGCAGGACTCAAATGGAATGGGAAAGAAAAAAAAACCCATTTTTAGAAAGAACAAATATGTTATCCTCCGCCAGATCTATGCAAAGTGAAATTGAATGCCAAAACTAGCAAAGCAATCCCGTGGTCAGCAAACTGCAAACCTTTGCTGTTCGTCTAATAAAGAAAGGCAACGAAATGTTCTTAGAATTTCCTCTTTACTGTGTGAGGAATGAAAATAGCCCAAAATAATGCAGTAGGCAAACAGTATGCACCGGACAATAAGCTCAACTTCCTGTCTCTAAATAATGGCTTCTCTTTATAAGGGGCCAATATTTTAAATTGCAAAATACTGGTGTCCAATGCTCTTGTAGGTCTTTAAAAAATGCTTTCTGGGGTGTTTTCAGTTTAAGATTTAAACTTTGAATATTTGCTGACTGGTTTTTAAGGCCTAGGCAGCAACAGCCACTGATATATGCAAAAATAAGTTGTAATGAACGGGGGCTCCATTCTCCCTCCCTGTGCTCTCCAGGAATTCTTTCTGTTGCCATTTGGATGTTCACGTCCATCTGCTAAGCAATCCTAATGTCTGTCTGTTGGAACTTCCTTCATGAGGCTGAGGATAGTTCAGTCACCAGGCCCATTCAGTCCATGACTTCGCTGTGAGACTGCTAAGGAGGCTGCCAATTAGTGTTGTTTGTGGTGGTGGTTTCTGAGATGTAGGCACCCATTTGATGCAAACTAGACCAAAACTCCAACCCTGTCGGTTAGGTCACTGAACAGCCATTAGAAGGCAGCCCATCAAATGGTAATGACTATCAGTCACCACCAACCTGGTCTGGAGTCCCAAGGACAATCTAGAGTACAGACAGGCCTGAGCTGGAAAGTCTGGATCCAGATGTGGGCCTGAGCTTTCTCAAGTTTGGAGGTGTTTGTCCCTGGATTTTTGGTTTGACACTGGAGTCCAAACTTCCCCAACATTTGGGCTGTTCAAATTAGGGGTTTGACTTTAGGCCTATCTCTAATCTAGAGTGAAAGACTGTTACCCACTCTCTGAGGCATCACAACCCCCAGAGTATTTGCCAACTTTTATTTTTAAAAGTCCCCTCTTTTAGAAGGAAATTGAGTCCCATTAAAGACAAACAGTTCTGTGAAGCTTCTGCTTCTGTTTGCACAGGGGAGGGGGAATAACACTACTACAGACTTGTGTCTGTGCGACGCACAAGAGGACTTTGAGTGGACAACTTACACCAGAAATATTTTCTTGTCAGTGTAAATTGGCTTCACTGCTCACAGATTCCAAGGCCATAAGGGACCACTGTGATCATTTAATCTGACCTGCTGAGTAACACAGACCCTACAGCGTCCCCAAAATAATTCCTAGAGCAGTTCTTTTAGAAAAAATCCAATCTTAACTTAAAAATGGCCAGTGATGGAGAATCCACCATGACTCTTGATAAATTGTTCCAGTGGTTGATTACCCTCATGGTTAAAAATGTAGGCCTTATTTCCACTCTGAATTTCTCTAGCTTCAACTTCCAGCAATTAGATCGTTTTCTACCTTTCTCTAGATTAAAGAGCCCAGTGTTAAATATTTGTTCCCCGTGTAGGAACTTACAGACTGTAATCAAGTCACCCCTTAGCCTTCTCTTTGTTAAACTAAATAGACTGAGCTTCTTGAGTCTATCACTATCAAACGTGTTTTTGAATGCTTTAATCATTCTCGTGGCTCTTCTCTGAGCCTTCTCCAATTTATCGACATTCTTCTTGAATTATGGACAGTAGAACTGACACTGTATTCCAGCAGTGGTTGCACCAGTGCCAAATACAGAGATAAAATAACCTCTCTACTCCTACTCAAGATTGTCCTGTTTAAGCATTCCTGGATCATATTAGCCCTTTTGGCCACAATGTCGCACTGGGAGCTCATGTTCAGCTCATTATCCACCATGATCCCCAAATGTTTTTCAGAGTCACTGCTTCTCAGGGTAGAGTTCCCATCCTGTAAATGTATACATCCTTTGTTCCTAGATGCATACATTTACATTTAGCCATATGGTCTCAAGTTGCAGTGGGGGAGGTCTAGGTTGGATATTAGGAAAAACTATTTCATTAGGAGGGTGGTGAAGCACTGGAATGGGTTACCTAGGGAGGTGGTGGAATCTCCATCTTTAGAGGTTTTTAAGGCCCAGCTTGACAAAGCCCTGGCTGGGATGATTTAGTTGGGGTTGATCCTGCTTTGAGCAGGAGGTTGGACTAGATGACCTCCTGAGGTCTCTTCCAACCCTAATCGTCTGTGATTCTATGATTCTATATTAAAACATACACCTCTACCCCGATATAGCACGACTAGATATAACACGAATTCGGATATAATGCGGTAAAGCAGTGCTCCGGAGGGGCAGGACTGCGCACTCTGGTGGATCAAAGCAAATTCGATATAACGCGGTTTCACCTATAACATGGTAAGATTTTTTGGCTCCCGAGGACAGCGTTATATTGGGGTAGAGGTGTATATTGTTTGCTTGCACCCAGCTTACAAAGCAATCCAGTTTGCTCTGAATCAGTGACCTGTCCTCTTCATTATTTAGCACTCCCCCAATTTTTGTACTATCTGCAAACTTTGTCGGTGATGATTTTATGTTTTCCTCCTGGTCATTGTTAAAAATGTTAAATCACATAGGGCCAAGACCCAATCCCTGCACGACCCCACTAGAAACACACCCACTCAACAATGATTCCCCGTTTACAATTGCTTTTTGAGACCTATCAGTAAGCCAGCTTTCAATCCATTGAATGTGTACCATGTTAATTTTATATTGTTCTAGTATTTTAATCAAAATGCTGTGCAGTACCAAGCTGGTGGTGAACAGCTTCAGAATGCCAGGAAAATAACAAAACCCATTCAGCCTTAGTTAATGTTGGAGTTGTTTTTGGTTTGGGTGGTGGAAAGTCATGGATATGTAGGGCCAGATGGCGTCACAAATGGTCAGTAAGAGGTAGTGCATTGGTGTGCTGCCCTAGGAAAGGGAATGTAGTTCAAGGAGTCACAATTCCCTCCCTGCTCTCCCTTCTCCTCCTCCTACCCTTTGCTTCCAAGGGATCTAATTTGTTCTTGGCTATACCAGAAGTAAAATTATTCTCCCCTCCCCTTAATTCACTGGGGCAGTGAATTGCAGGAGTGGAGCCAAGGCTCCATCATGTCTGTTCCTTGCTGGCCAACCGGTCCAGTCAGGTACTAAATGAGCATGCAAAGGCCCTAAGAACTGGAGGGCTCCTTTCTCCCCTGCATGGGGGTCCAAATCACAGTCTAGCCCTTACACTGAGGAATACCTCCCCCTGTGTTTTACAACACAGGCATTCTGAATGAGGGTCCTGGGGTTTTCACCTGTCTTGTGGTTCTGCCTTAGATCACTGCTCTCTCCTTTGTGCTGCTTCACTCAGGCCAGTTCTACACTAGGAATGTTTTAACCGGTATAACTATACTCATATATTAGACCAGCAAAGCGCTCCTAGTGTGGCCCACGTTTATACTGGCAAAGCTTATTCCCCTGCCAGAAGTTATTTTACCTCTGTGTTTGGCTATAGCTGTGTCTACACTAGAGGCTTTTTGTCAGGTGGGGATCACCCCTCTTCACGCCCCTGGTGTAGACATGGCCTCACGCTCCTGTTGTAAGCTTCCCTTGAGCTGGGTTCAGTTCAGATTGTTCTGTGTGCTGGCTGTAGAGATGGCCCTGAAAGGAATACCGCCAGTGTCCCTTCTCTACAAAGCCAGTTCCTCACGTCTCCACACTGGGAGCAGGGGCAGTTAAGTCACTTGCCTTGAGTGTGTGCAATTTAGTGCCATTTGATAACCAGGACAGTGCATGCAGCTGCACTTTAAACAGGACATTTGTACAGACAGCACACAGAGCATTTTCACCATGCAACTGCAGTTTGTCATAAATGCACCGTGTTTGGGGCCTGAATCTGACTTCACTGACACCCGTGTAACGTGATTGATTGCAATGGAATTACTCCCGATTTACCCCCATGTGAGATCAGAGTCAGTCCAGTCTCTGTTGGTAAAAGCAGTGACTGTCCAGCATCATTCCTGTTATACTAAGAGGTCTCCACTTAGATTCATACGTTTGGCTCAGGCAGCCTTGACATTAATCTGCTGTTGGCCTAGCTATGGGAAAGAACAGCCAAGTGACTAAAGGATATAAGAAATTCTAGTTGCAGAGTCTGGCTCAGAGCTGCCCACCACCATAAAAGATGAAAACACAAGAGAGAGAGGCAGGGAGGAGGAGTCCAGTGAGTGGCTTCAGTTTTCAACAGGCCGTCTGGGCTCTCTTCCTTTTCATTGCCAAGGAAAAGTAAAACAATGTTGCTACTCTGTGAAACCTCCCCTTTAAAACACACTGTGTCAAACAATCGGCCTTTGGGTCAATTGTGAAGGGAGTAAATGTGTGTGTTAATGATAAAGAGATAGCATTAATACTGTTTCAAAGGGCTTCATATTTAAGTGTCGCTCCAAGTTTGTTCTACATAACAGGACAAATATAACTAAGGTGGGGCTGAGCACAAGAGTTGGACATCAGCCTCTTTTAGGGGGCCAAAATAAACACTTACACAAATACAACATTTCACATAGACTTTTGTGCTAATTATCTGCAGTTTCTGAAGTTAGCTCATAGAGAGCAAAATATCCAGGAAACACACAGCTAGGAACATTGTAGGGCTTTATTCTGAACTCTCTCACACCGGAGGAAATTGGGACTGATTCTACTACAGCGAGTAGTTACACTGTGTTGTACACCCATGTAAACGAGAACATAATCAGGCTCTACCCAGGGAAGCAACAGAGTCTAGTGGGTAGGCAGTAGATGGGGAAGCCACTGGCCAGGGTTCTGTTCCTGCCTCTGCAACTGGTCTGCTGCGTGTGACCTTGGCAAGTCCCTTTGCTTCCCTGTGCCTCTGTTTTCCTTCCTGCTCTTTGCCCATTTAGATTGCAAGTTCTTGGTTATTTGTTTTGTGGTACTGCCAAGGGGCCACGATTACAGAGAAGGACCCCACTGTGTTAGGTGCTGTACAAACACAGAACTAAAAGATGGCCCTTGCCCCAAAGAGCTTACAATCAAGGTCACTTTTGGGGCAGGGATGCACTTCTACTGTGGGCCCAGTCCTGCTCCCATTGTAGCCAATGGCAAAATTCCCTAATGGTGCAGGGACATTTCCTACGTATATAGTGCCTAGCACAATAGGGCCTGATCTTTGGGGTCGCTAGGTGCTACTGTTGTACTAATATAAATAATTATAAAGTGCTAATAAAAACATAAATATTTAAAGCTACATTCTGCTCTGAGTACATTGCTTTTCCTGGAAGAGGGCTGGGTATTTGTGTTTGTTTTGTTGTGGCAGTAAAGTTGCCCTGATGTGCATTAAGTTTCATGCAGCTGCTTTAATCACTGTCCATTTGAACAACTCCCACATTAGGAGTTAAAAGATCTTCATTTCCAGGAAAGCAGCATTTTTTATGTTTCTAATAGAAACAAGTATGGTTCAGCCTTTCTACCAAATTCAAATGGCATGGAAGGATATTTTATAATAGACTAAGAAGGCAATATAAAATTAAGTAAAGCTGGGTCTGGTGCCTAAAAATATTTGGCAGAATTCCCTGGAAAGCCACATTTGAACATTTTTAATATATATGACAAGGCAGACAAGAATAATTACCCTCTCTTGAAGTTCCCCAAGTGAGAGAAGTGTATTGTAATGCCCTTTGAAAGAAAACAATATACACTGCCAAGTGATCATGTTGTGGAATTCTTCCCTCCCCCCCCCGCCCCCCATATTCACCGGTTTGTTGACTGTTAGAGAGAAAGAATATAGCTCAAATGAGGCTGTGCTATGTAAATTCTTCTTTAAAAATACAAAGGCTAGCACCTGAAGTAGCTGTGACTTGGAAACGTACATGGTAGTCTTAGGGCATGTCTACACTTACCTCAGGAGCGATTGATCCAGTGGGGGTCAATTTATCACGTCTAGTGAAGATGCAATAAATCGACCGCCGAGCGCTCTCCCGTCGACTCCAGTACTCCACTGGAGCGAGAAACGTAGGTGGAGTCAACGGGGGAGTGTCAGCAGTCAACCTACCACAGAAGACACTGCGATAAGTAGCTCTAAGTACGTCGACTTCAGCTATGTTATTTTCGTAGCTGAAGTTGCGTAACTTAGACCGACTTACCTCACCCCCCCCCCAGTGTAGACCAGTTCTTAGCCAATGAGAATTAAGAAGGTATTTCTAAATAGTTGTTGTACTGCACTATAGAAGACTGAGCCATCCTCCCTCCCCCTTATTCTTTAGATTCCCAAAAGCCCCGAACCCTCAAACAACACCCCTAGCTGGATTACCCGCTGGATCGACGGACAGAGATCGATCCAGTGGGGGGGGGGGTGTCGATTTATCGCGTCTAGTCTAGACACGATAAATCGACCACCGAGTGCTCTCCCGTTGACTCCAGTACTCCACCAGGGCGAGAGGCGCAGGCAGAGACGACAGGAGAGTGTCAGCCGTCGACTTATCTCAGAAGACATTGCGGTAAGTAGATCTAAGTCTGTCGACTTCAGCTACGTTATTCACTTAGTTGAAGTTGCATAACTTAGATTGATCTCCCAACCCCCCCCCCCCCCGACCCGCCAGTGTAGACCAGGCCTCACATAGAACCAGGGATGTATGTGTGAATGCAACTTTGGCCATTCACTTTAATCACAGCTTGTTTACAGCAGCAGGAGTTCTGATATGATGGGAATGGGTGAGCACATGGAAACCTAAGATTGGTATTTTCACAGGGGCCTAGGTGAGGCAGCTGCCCGACTCCCATTAAAACGACTTGGGTCCCTTTGCGAAACGCAGCCTAGATACACTGGGAAAAGAAATGTCCTTTGCGAGGTGAAGTGCTCTGTCTCTCAAAATGTGGAGATGTCCTTGGGGATGCTCTGGCAGGATTTCCCCCAGCACCATTGGACCTTTCTTTTCTCTGTGGTTCATTAGCAGACCTACAAGGCTTAAAACAACAGACATTTACACAGAAGGAAAACCGGGCCCCCGTTGTGCTGGGGTGTTCATTCCATCCCGTGTGCTCCAGTGACTAATAGAACAGAAGAGCAGTCAGGGAAAAAACCATGAGAAATGGGCTGTTAGAAACCATATGAGCTAAAGCTCCGCTGTGCTGTTAACTTCAGCGGGCACAGGATGAAGCCCAGCATGAGTGAGGAAAACATGTCCTGAGATGAGTTGGCGGGGAGAGGGGCGAGAGAGATGGGCTTGTGAAATCAGCATGGGAGGGATGGAATGAGTGAGTGTCAGAAGCAGGGAGAGAGGTACAACCCAAGTTCTCGCTGATTAAATTGGCCCCCGTCCACTGAGATCAATAAAACTCCCATGGATTTGCACCAGCAGAGAATTTGTCCCTGGGGTCTTACAAGACAGAAAGGCAGAGAGGCGATTCTACATGCAAAGAACACGGTCAGGGAGAAGATGGGGGCGGGGGGAGAGACCTTGGCAGAGGAAGTCAAGTGGCAGAGGAAAGGAATGAAGAGAGCGCCCAGGCTAACGAGCACTGCCAAAGAATCCAATCCCAAGAGATCCATCCCACCAAGGGGCTGCAAGCCACTCGCTCATTTATTTATTCATTTAACAGACCACAGGATGTGAAGTGAAACTAATTTATTTCATTAGGAAAAGAAGTGGTTCTTTTATTGCATTCTGAGTAATTTTGCATAATGAAGGTGTGTGTGTGTGGGGGGGGACATGACAATACATGGGTTTCCCCCCCCCGCCTTCTTCTAAATGTTTTACATTTGAGCTAACATTTGGGAAGAAATATCTAGAGCTCTTGGAAAATTCTGACATTTACCCTCAAACCCTGGTTCTCTCGAATGCCTTCTTTTCAGGAGAAAAAACTGTGCAAGCCCGTTGGCGTAGCTGACATTTAGCAATGGCCTACCCCCTGCTGCGAAGACATAGCTCTCCCTTGACCCAGTCGAAATGGGTTCTCATCCAGTGAGGATATCTGCCTAGGGTAATGAACTGATGCTCAGATAATGGCACAGCTGGAGCATTGGCAAAGGTCCATGAGGTCATTCTGGAGGATTTGGGAATAGCAACTGCTTGTCTGTGCATTACCATGCCCTGGGTTGTGTAAGGCTAGAGCAGGCACGTTTACATGATTAATTACATGTGTGGACTAATCTCCATTCAATTAGTTAGTTGATGGTTTTGCCTTTTCACACCCTGACCCATTTTGCTTGTTTCGGTTGCCTGAAGATTGATACTTTCATAGGCTGTTCCTTTGGGTTGTATTTTGCTTTCACTGGGAGATGACAGACACTAGGACTGATAATTTCCAAGCTGCATAAGGGGATTTAAATGTACAATTCCCACTAAAATGAATGAGGGTTGTGTGTCTCAATCCCCTAGATGCCTGTGTAAATCTCGGCTTAGTTGTCCCACTGCTGTCCTCAGATATATCCGTAATCTTATTGAAGACAATTGGCCAAATATTGGTCCTATGCTAGCTGACAGGATGAGGAGTAATAACCCCTTCCTACTATCCCTGGACGATTCTCCAGGCTCTGCTGGATGGCTGAGGCTGGTCAGGATTAGTGGGAAGGGTGCTTTCACACCTATTCTATGGGTGGAGAATGTGGATAATACTTGGTCCTGCCATAAGTGCAGGGGACTGGACTAGATGACCTCTCAAGATTCCATCCAGTCCTACGATTCTGTGATCTAGAGTTGGTCAGCACACTTTCAATTATATGAATTTTTCCCTAAATACACATTTTTGTTGAAACCAAAACATTCTGTGGAGATGTTTGATGCTGATTTCACTGAGGGGAGGGAGAGACTTTCTCCCATCCTATACCCTGGTGGGTAGGTCACTGGCCTTGGATGTGGGAAACTCCACTTCAAGTCCTTGCTCTGCCTGATTCAGCATGATCACAGATGGAAAATCTCTGCTCTGCATCAGAGTAGGGACTTGAATCTGGGTCCCTACATCCCAGGTCAGTGGTCTAACCACACACCCAGGGAAAAGTCAGGTTTTGATCGGAAAATGGACATTCTGTTGTTATGAGAATATTTTAGTTACATTTCCAATGAGAAACAAAAGCAAACTTAGAACCCTGGAAAGTTGCCACGATATGGAATTGTCGGCATCCGGTCAGCTCTGGGTGGAGCAGCCTTCCCTGGACCTCGCCTTCCTGTGTTCCTTCTGCTCCGGCTGTGCAGGTTGCTGGCACGCTTCATTTCCCCCCGCACGGCTCTTGTGAGGTAGGGGAAGGAAGGGAACTATGGTGAGTTCCTCTTCCTTTTGCTATCAGTCCCTCCCATTACCTGTTCCCAGAAGGAAGGGCTGGCTCTCCAATACCCAGCACCAAGCCTGTGGACGTTGGCCCAATTGACCACATGTTCTCGCCATGTCTGACAGTGTCATTGGGTAGCTATTAGCCAGGCATGACTTGACTGTATTGCCTCTTTAGTCTGCTGGGGAGAGGTTAGAGGATGGGATAATATGGTAGTGTGTGAGACCAAGCAGACTCACATCCGCTGTCATGGATTCTGAAGATGCCACAGAGCTGTGACAAGCCCAGCAGGGCCAGGAGTTGTCCCAGGGTATGTCTACGCTGCAGTTAGACACCCGCGGCTGGCATGTCCCGTGCTCGCGGGGCTCAGGCTGACTGCAGTGTAGATGTTCAGGCTCGGGCTGCAGCCTGAGCTCTGGGACCCTCCCACTTTGCAGGGTCCTAGAGCCTGGGCTCCAACCTCAGTCCAAGTCAATTAAACAGCCCTTAGTCTGAGCCCCATAAGCCTGAGTCAGCGGCACATGCCAGCTCCGGGTTTTTAATTGCAGCGTAGACACACCCTAAGTGGGGCTTCTAGGGCTGAAGTATCTGATTGTGGTTTAACACTCCAGGTCTTTCTCCCTTATTTCTCATCTCTCTCTCCCCCCCCCCCCCCCCAGCTGGCTCCCACTGCAGAACCTTTTCTCCAGCTAGCAGAGTGGTGTCCCATGCAGCCCTGTGCACCTCGATGTAGCAGGCTTGGACAAGCCTTCAGGGCAATTTCCTGGCTCCAGGAGTTGGAGACTTCCTCTTTCTAAACCCTGCAGAGGCAAGTCAGATCCCAGTGACCTGTGGACCTGAGTGCTGGCTGAAAGGGGGCCCAGGGCCTAAGGAGGTCACCTGGAGACTGCCACCACTAGAGAAGACTGGGACTGAAGGTACAGCATTTGGGGACTCAGGTGGTGGTGGAGGCTGGCCCCAGCTGCCCTTTGATGCCTTTTATGTTTGACGTTAGCTCCGGAGTGTGTAATGCCGTATAGAATAGGGTCTGAGCACCCTGCAATTCATAACCAAGTGTTATGCTATCCAGAGGAGAGGCAGCAAAGTGCAGGGGTGGGTGCCCAAGGGAGGCCAAGCACTGAGGCAGTTGGGCCCAGCAGAGAATCACAATATAAAGAGCAGCTTCCAACCCCTTTTATGTGAAGGGAGAAAAGACAATGCCCGACCCTTTGGGCACTGGTGGTGCCCAAACCACCATCAAAGGCCTCTCTTCTCTCCTGTAGGCCCTTCTCTCTAATCTGATGCTGGGTTTAAAGGAGAGCCCTGCAAAAGGCAGAGAAGCCAGGTCCCTTCCACATGGAGACAAGCCTTTCATCTCCTCTTGCTCCTGATTTCCATTGGCTTGGAGAGCCAAAATTCCACAGCTGGCCTGGAAATCAAGAGGGCTGCTGCCTTAGTGGTGCCACTAGGTCGCTATTGTGCATTTTTCAAGTCAATTTTTTTAATGTGACAGATCAGGGCTTGAAAAACAGGACGTCTTGGAACATAAACTAGATGAAAACAAGCTCCAATGAAAGTTGAAAAAATGTATCGTTTTACTGCCGATTGAAAATTAAGACCAGATGAAGCCTCTGAAGCCCTGGGCATTTCATTCATCGGAGCATTTCATGCTGGTCACTCCTGCATGAAACCAGCATCAGCCTGCATTCTCTTCACATCGGCGATAGCTTTCGTTTGCCTGTAGTGCTCCTGCATAATTTGTCGAAGAGAATAACGAGATGGATTGGTTTGGTTTTCTGACTTGCATAAACTTTACATACAAAGCCATTTATTTTGCCAGCCATCAGGATGGAACTTCTCTAGTTTTAGAAGACTGAGAACATCTTCGGAGCAAAGCTATCTAATGAAGTGTCTTCCCGGAGCTACAGACTCAGCTTTCTAAATAAACAGGTTTCTGCAGCTCAGCAGAGCTGTTCCATTTGCACACATAGGAGTTTTATCAAACTTCCACTCTGTGTATAGATTGCAAAGCAATTCTGTTTCTGGTAAGCTCTTCGGTTTCTGAAAAGCAAATAAACCTTTTCCTATTAGCTTCTTTCCAAAGCACTGTCTAAGCCGTTAGCTGTGTGGCAGTCGTTGAGACGTGTTCTGTATACATCGCCCTTTGCATTTATTTAGCTGTCAGTCTAGAAGATATCAGAGGGGTAGCCGTGTTAGTCTGAATCTGTAAAAAGCAACAGAGGGTCCTGTGGCACCTTTAAGGCTAACAGAAGTATTGGGAGCATAAGCTTTCGTGGGTAAGAACCGAAGTGAGGTTCTTACCCACAAAAGCTTATGCTCCCAATACTTCTGTTAGTCTTAAAGATGCCACAGGACCCTCTGTTGCTTTTTAGTCTAGAAGATACCAGTGTTACTCAGACTTAATGGGAATTGCATAGCTAAAACGTCACAGGGTCTTTTGTAAATAGACCCCCTTATTTTTTTCAGGCTGATGGAATGACCTGCAGAGAGCAAAATATGCTACTTCCAAGTGAATCCCTGATCCAGTTAGCTTTTTATTGTCTCTGGTCTCTCTTTTGCAGGTGCATTTTCTACCTGTAAGACTTGGGCCTGCAATCTGATTAAATATGACTCCAAAACACCTATCTGTAGACAACAATCAGGTAATGAGAGAAGCAGCTACTTACATTTGCATCCACAATTAATTTTTTAAGGACAAGTTTTGTGGGCACAAATTTTCCCCCTTCCCCCACTCAAAAATGGGTGTTAGGTCTCAACCCAGTTCAAAATATACTTTTGCACTTTCAACTGGAATTCCTCCCTTCGAGACGATGTATATTTGCGTACCGTTGGCGTAATTCACGTTCATATAACCAGTAATGGCGGGCAGCATGTATACTGTCTCAGTCCGGTACTTTGTCAGTCACTGTTTTGCTGAGGTAAGGCTCCTGGACATACAACCTGCTTGGAATAACGGAGAACTGAGAGCCCATGTACTGTGCCTGCGACCATCTGCCTCAGAGAACAGACGGTCGAGGCTGACCCAGTGGCATAGTGATAATGAGAGACACTATGATACAGAGACCCAAAGATGGGAATGGAGCTTAGCCCCATTTTCTCCGGCCTGAAGAGGATCATGAAAGTGAAGGGCGGGGGAGGGGGACATAGCGCCTCACTCGATTTCGTCCACTTTCCCTCACTTCTGTTTAAGATGATCAATTGACGGGATCTGGGTAGGAGTCCCCGATATGGGGGAAAGAATGGATACATAAAGTGAGACCTGGGGCAGAAGGGCAAGGAGGGTACGAAGGAAGAGTTAGTCTCATCCATGCCCCTCTCTAAATCTCACTGTCTCCCACCAAACAAAAGCAAGATAAATGTCATTCAACATGTTTCATTACAAAATAATAAAGGGCCACATGGTGAAAGTCACACATGCAATTTGCAAACATCCACCCTGTGCATGCATTGCAAATTCCCCATCTGTATGCACACATGAAGAGTTGGAATTTGTACATGACTTACTAAGCATCTACCTGGCCAGGTGTGCACACAAAAACCTGGTTTGCACATGCACACTGAGTATTTTAATATAGAACCTTGGTTTGTGCTAATACAAATGCGCATTTGCTTGTGCTTAACTGTGGAAAATCTGGCCCTGGAATGGGGTTACAACATTACAGGCCATGCTTAACCCTTGCTGTGCCAAGGGAATCCACATCTTTCCTCTGCAGCCTTCTGAGGAGGAAGAAGGATGTAGACACCTGGGAGGTGCCCTAAAAGGAAGGGCAATGATTACTCTGCCGCTTGCCATCCCCCATCCCTACAGTGGGTGAATTCCCAGCTGTCCCCGCTGATGCAGGGAGTGTGTGCAACTTGCACTCAGCAGGAGAAAATCAAGGCCATTTGTGTGGGTGTGTATGTACAATCCTTTTTAAAAAAGAAAAGCTTGAGAGCTGTTTTCTTTTTGACTGCGTTTTGGGTGAGTTTAATGTGGTTCTTCGAAAAGAAAACAACAATAAAAAAGTCTGGAGAACCAAATCTCCAGGAGACTGTGCTGTATTAGATCATTTGAAAATCTTTATTGATCACACACATAGATCTGAGAGATCATAGACGCACAGCTGTAGTTTCAGAACATTGGCTGTGTTTGCCATCTGTCTGTAAGCAAGCAGATTTGGCTGGATGGTCTGTTTCACATAGCAGAGTATTATTCCTTTTGCTCCTCGTCATCTCTGGACTGGGCTTTCCAAGAAGGTTAATACAGCCTAAGAGAAATAAACCTTTCCCCTTCCTAAACATGCTACATAATGGCACCTTGGTTACTGAGACAGTATTAATTTTTGCGTGTGTTTGCCTATTTCTTGATAAGACGGAAACTACCCTCCAGCCTGCAAAATGAAGAGGTACGGTTGCATTCAGTCACATCTGTAATACTTGAGGATCTATGTTACTTCCAAACCTATGTAAAGCTGTCGCTAGATTGGATGAAAAGAAGAAGGGGAAAAAAGCTGCTTTGTGTTTGTCTGGCCAATATGGCACTTCTAAAAACTCATTAAACTGTCAGAAATGTAAAATGATTAATCACTGTGAACTCCCCCCTCGGTCTCCTGTTTGCCTGTGGGTCATAGGAATGTATACAGATTTGGGTAAAGGAAGAAACTCATGGTTTTCATTATAAGCTGTAAACCTTTTGGGCTGAAAGCCTCAAACATGCTATCATCTTCTGCCGCATACATGCTCTATATACAGTAAGTCGCAAAACACCGATTGTTTACAATACCCAACTACTGGAGGGATGACTAAACAGTTGGATGTCATCCCTCAACTGTTCAGGGCTGCAGGGAAAGGTTGGAAGATGTGAGTATTGTGTCCAGTTCTGGGCACCGCATTTCAAGAAAAATGTGGAGAAATTGGAGATGGTCCAGAGAAGAGCAACAAGAATGATTAAAGGTCTTGAGAACATGACCTATGAAGGAAGGCTGAAAGAACTGGGTTTGTTTAGTTTGGAAAAGAGAAGACTGAGAGGGGACATGATAGCAGTTTTCAGGTATCTAAAAGGGTGTCATAAGGAGGAGGGAGAAAACTTGTTCACCTTAGCCTCTAAGGATAGAACAAAAAGCAATGGGCTTAAACTGCAGCAAGGGAGGTCTAGGTTGGACATTAGGAAAAAGTTCCTAACTGTCAGGGTGGTTAAACAGTGGAATAAATTGCCTAGGGAGGTTGTGGAATCTCTATCTCTGGAGATATTTAAGAGTAGGTTAGATAAATGTCTATCAGGGATGGTCTAGACAGTATTTGGTCCTGCCATGAGGGCAGGGGACTGGACTCGATGACCTCTCGAGGTCCCTTCCAGTCCTAGAGTCTATGAATCTATGATGTAGGGCTGGTGGGAGCCCAGAATTCCTGTTCTGCGGAAATTCTGAAATTTTGATTTTTTTTTTCATTCTTAGGTGGAACAAAAATTTGAAATTCCCATGGAATGAAAATTCCAAAACTTCATTCTGGACAAACTGAAACAACATTTATTTTCCATGGTATTGAGCCATCTAGTTTTATTGATTTTACTTTAGCTATCAAGTGTTTTGACTTTTTTATTATAAAATGATTATTCTTTTGACTTTTGTTATAAATTAAGTTGAAAATAACTAAGCATTTCAATAATGTTATGTGAAGAATGTTGCCAGAATCAGTATGTGCCCTTGGAACATTTCTCTTTTGTCAAATCAGCCTATTTGAATAGAAAAATGTTCTGTCTGAAAATTTTCAACCAGCTGTAGGGTACTGATGGTGTTTGAGGATGGAATTTTCAAAATGTTCTGCATTGGTTTCATTGAGTTCAATGAAAGAAGAGTTAAACCAACTCAGAGCAGTTTTGAAAATACCACCCTTAATACCAAAGAGTGAGTTAATGGGACTGTCTTGTGACAGGTTTATTCACTGTAGATTCATCATGTGTACAATCTACATCACTACAACCTCAAATGAGTGTTTTTTCTCTAAGCGGAGTCAACAGTCTTCTTTAATAGGTTGTTCATTCTGACTCTGATTCAAGTCCCACTGGGAGTCCTTCCATTGACTTCATTGGGTATTGGATCTGCCCTTGTAGCCCCCAAAGCTAGGTAGGCCGAACAACTGGCGCACCTGCTACTGACGAGATTGTTGGTTGTGGTCTAATATTTATTTTAAAAGATATGTTAAATCTTGCAGCTGGATCAGTCAGACATTCACTACTGCTAATAAAGCTGATGATTACCACCCAATGCTAAATTAGCAGAGAGGGAAAGATCTGTGTTTGTTATGGTATTTTATTGGAATGGTTTTGTTGGCTCTAACACTAGCAGCTTTGATGGTAGGAGATGCTAGAGGTAAAGGGCTAAAATTTCAGCCAGCCTCCAGGAATGAGATTGGAGAATTTGCAGACACCCATGTATAAACTTTTTCATTTGCATAGAATCCTAAAATCATAAAACTGGAAAGAACCTTGAGAGGTCTTCTAGTCCAGTCCCCTGCACTCAAGGCAGGATTAAGTATTATGTAGACCATCTCTGAGATGTGTTTCTCTAACCTGCTCTTAAAAATCTCCAGTGATGGAGATTCCACAACCTCTCTAGGTAATTTATTCCAGTGCTTAACTACCCTGAAAGTTAGGAAGTTTTTCCTAATGTTCATCCTAAACCACCCTTGCTGCAATTTAAGACCATTGCTTCTTGACCTGTCCTCAGAGGTTAACAAGAACAATTTTTCTCCCTCCTCCTTGTAACAATCTTTTTAGGTACTTGAAAACTGTTATCATGTCCCCCCTCAGTCTTCTCTTCTCCAGACTAAACAAACCCATTTTTTTCAATCTTCCCTCAGAGGTCATGTTTTCTTGACCTTTCATCGTTTTGGAATTGTTGGATTCTGTTGCATCTTGGGGAAAATGCCGAAGTACACAGTCATGGAACTGTAGAGTCCATAGAGTCCTAATTGAGATGAATGGGGTGAGTCAGTCCTCTCTGAGCTATTGTCTCAGGCTCTCTGCAGATGCAGGCAGATGATGCTACATTTGTTTATACATGGTTCATGTTTTTGAAGTTTTCATTGCAACTGTACTGATTAGAAGTATTAGACTCATGTTTTCTAGAACTTTCATCATTTTTATTGGTCTTCTCTGGACTTTCTCCAGTTTGTCCACATCTTTCCTGAAATGTGGCGCCCAGAACTGGACACAAAACTCCAGTTGAGGCCTAATCAGTGTGGAGTAGAGTGGAAGAATTACTCTTGTGTCTTGCTTACAGCTCACCTGCTACTACATCCCAGAATGACGTTTGCTTTTTTTGAAACAGTGTTACAGTGTTGGCTCACATTTAGCTTGTGATCCACTATGAGCCACAGTACTCCGTTCTAGGCAGTCATTTCCCATTTTGTATATGTGCAATTGATTGTTCCTTCCTAAGTGGAGTACTTTGCATTTGTCCTAATTGAATTTCATCCTATTTACTTCATAGCATTTCTCCAGTTTGTTCAGATCATTTTGAATTTTAATCCTGTCCTCCAAAGCACTTGCAACCCCTCCCAGCTTGGTATCGTCCGCAAACTTTATAAGTGTACTCTCTATGCCATTATCTAAATCACTGATGAACAGAACCGGACCCAGAACTGATCCCTGTGGGACCCCACTCGATAAGCCCTTCCAGCTTGACTGTGAACCACTGGTAACTACCTCTGGGAATGGTTTTCCAATTAGTTATGCACCTACCTTATAGTAGCTCCATCTAGGTTGTATTTCCTTAGTTTGTTGTCATGTGAGAAAGTATCAAAAGCCTTACTAAAGTCAAGATATACCACATCTACCACTTCCCCACTATCCACAAGGCTTGTTACCCTGTCAAAGAAGGCTATTAGGTTGGTTTGACATGATTTGTTGTTGACAAAGCCATGCTGTTACTTATCACTTTATTAACTTCTAGGTGTTTGCAAATTGGTTGTTTGATTCTTTGCTCCATTATCTTTCTGGGTACTGAAGTTAAGCTGGCTGGTCTGTAATTCCCTGGGTTGTCTTTATTTCCCTTTTTATAGATTGGCACTACATTTGCCCTTTTCCAGTCCTCTGGAATATCTCCCTCTTCCATGACTTTTCAAAGATAATCACTAATGGCTCAGATATCCCCTCAGTCAGCTCCTTGAATATTCTAGGATGCATTTCTTCAGGCCCTGGTGACTTGAAGACATCTAACTTGGCTAAGTAATTTTTAACTTATTCTTTCCCAATATTAGCCTCTGATCCTACCTCATTTTCACTGGCATTCACTATGTTAGATGTCCAATCGCTTCTAAACTTTTTGGTGAAAACTGAAACAAAAAAGTCCTTTAGCCAAGCTGTTTGGTCATGTACAAAGGGTCGCATGTGCAAGCAGTCAACCTTTAACAATGTGCCAACTGCCTATGTGCTTTAGATAACCTAGTAGTTTTGCCTCAGTGTTTGCAGTATTCTTGGGATACCGTGTGTAAGTATAATAAAGTAAGAAATACTGAGGGAATCACAGCTAATTATCTAAGGCAAAACCAAAGACCATTGTACATGAAGATCAGATTGTTAGGCTTGCAATTACCTCATCTGTGCATGCAAACAAATGCCACTGCACATTTTGCAAGTGTATTAATGGAAGCTGACTGAAATGATAACCATCCTGAGAGTGGTTTTTAAAGAATAATAATCCCATGCAGGATCCTTTTAGCACTTTGAGACTTATTCAGGTTCTTTGGCTGGGGACCAAGTTGACTGAGCAGCTCACTAGTTTCATTTCTACCATCCAGAAAAACCACCTTCCTTACTCTGCTGAAGTTTCAGAGTTTTCCCTCAACATATGCTAAGTTATTGATTTTTTTTTGTTCACCCTAAACCAATTAAAATAATCCATAAAAAGGATATAAGAAAGTCAATCTGCAGGGACATAAAGGGGGCATAAGACTCCCTTATTTCAGCTGTAGATACTGCACGGTCACTGTGTGATCAGTAGAGCTGGGTGAATAATGGATTTTTTGATTTGGTGGCAATTCTGGGGAAAAAAATAAAAACATGTCGGGTTGATCAAAACCCTCAAATTTTCAAAACTGTTGGTGAATTAAAAAATGTTTCTGGCTGAATTAAACATTTTGTTCTACCCAAAACGAAAAGTGTCATTTCAATGGGAAGCCCACTTTACTTTTTTTTTTTTTTTTTTAAATAAAATTCAATGTTGAAATGAAAAGTTGTTTTGAACTGAACAGTCAAAACATTCCAGTTTGATAGCGTAGAAACACAATGTCTGGCTTTTGGTTTACTAAAACAATTTGGCAAGATCGACATGAGTTCACAAAAGGTGTCAGTGGATTTGAATCCGCATTTTTTTGGCCAAAGTTTGGATTGAACTCCTTTACCCAGTTCAAATGCTCAGCACTTTTCCTTGCACAGGTAAGCAGGGACTGGGCAGAGCTTCAGTCTTGTCCCTCCTTCCCTAAGGAAGCTGTGCCGTGATGATAGCCAGCCCAGGTGAGTTCAGCCTTGGGATAGTTCGGTGTTCGCCCCTCGCCTGTGGGTACGGGGGCAGTGGGGAAGCAATCTCTGAGACCATCTTCCTTACACAGAGCAGGTTGTTACAGTGCAATCTAATAGCAAAACAATGGTTACAGCTATTTGAAAAACAGGATTTTCCTTTCATGGTGAAACATCAACATTTCCAAATTACTTTCCATTCCAAATTGGAGCACAGAGTCAAAATATAAAAAATGTTCAGCAAAGGGAAAATTTTGAATTGGAAATGTCCAACCAGACCTTGAGACATTTTTGATCTAAATAAATGATTGGCCTTGAACTGACGTGTCAAAATAAATAAAAAAATCATTTAATTTCAAACTCTCCATTTGAAATTGACATTTTTCATTTAGAGTCTTCCAAAATCGAAAAATTTAGTTGAAATTGACACTTTGCGGTGGAAAAAAAAAGTCAATTTAGAAGAAACCACTTTCCAAAGGGAAAAAATTGTAGCTGAAAAATTTCAGGCTGCTCTAGCAATGGCAATGCATGGTAATACTGCAGATCAAATGACTTTTAACAGTCAAAAGGATTTTTATTTTTGTTCTCTGACAATTCCTGCATCTTAGTTAGAAGAAAATCACCTTTGTGTTAGCTGTTAGGCGGTACTCCTGTAGGCTGGTTCTCCTGACTATGTCTTTTAATAAGAAGTAATTGCAATAGGAACAAAAATGTTCACAGCGAAGGACTCAAAGCAGTTTAGGCTCAGTAATTTCCAAGTCATCGGGGTTTTGATTTTGGAAATGCAGCCTCGTGTAGGTTAACCAAAGCCTTTACAGTCTAGCAGCATTGGGGGGTACATTTTGTATATCGGAAATCAGGCTATAATTAAATAAAAGGCCTCCTACGTGTTACCTGCCTGGACGTACTGATAGTTCTATTAACAATAAATTAAAATCCCTCCCACCCCAAACAGATCCTCCTGTCAGTCACAGGCAAGGAGCTCTGCCTGCTGACTGAGGCATCAGAAGCAAGAGGGACCTGACCTAACACCTATTTAAATCAATGGAAAGATTTCCATTCAGCTTCCAGATTTCCTTTGCTTTTCTAAGTTGCTGGGGGAAGGACCAGCCTAGTCTCTGCACCTCTGGGCTTCACAATTCTGATTATTACACTCACTCCTAGAGGCCGTAACTGAGACTGGTGCCCTTTCGTACAGACACATTGTGAGAGACGGACCCTGCCCCAGAGAGCCGACAGCTTAAAACAAAGGGTGGGATGGGAACCGAGGTGAAGGTCACATTGCCAGCCAGTGACAGAGCCAGGGATAGAACTCCTGGTCCCTGGCTCAGCGCTCTAGCCACTGGACCATATTGTCTCTAAAATTCAGCTTCTCTCTCTCTTTCTCCTTCTCCCACTTCACTATTAATTAGCTGATTTGGCGATGTTCGAGCCTGCATGCAGTGTCCTCCCACCACAGCTTTCAGAGTGAGACTTCATCAACCTCCCACCCTGACTTTATAAGGTTCCCAAAGGGCATACGCAGCAATAAAACACCCACGGTTGGCCTAGCTCACCTGGCTCGAGCTCAGGCCATGGCACTGTAATATTGCTATGTAGACGTTTGGGATCAGGCTGGAGCCCGAGCTCTGGGATCAGAAGAGGGGAGAAGTTCCCAGACCCTGGGCTCCAGCCTGAGCCCGAATATCTACACAGCAATTTTTAACCCCTGGAGCCCAAGTCAGCTGCCCCGGGCTGTGCTGTGGGTCTTTTATTCCAGTGTAAACGTACCCTTATCCGTTAGCGATGGTTAACAACCATCATTAACAGCCCGCAACTGTAACCTGCAATTAGTGAGCAGTCCAAGTGTCAAAAAGTCTGGTGGCTACTCATGAGCCATGAAAATTGCTTAAGGGCTTTTCACGGGGGAGCTTTTCTCGCCTTGCTTCCCTGACTGCCGCAGTGTTTGGAGACAGGGGCAGGAGGGCTGAATTCCACCAGCTCAGGGCAGAACCGAACAGAGTGATAGCCAAAAATGAAAGGGTTATGTTGTCCCCTCACGGGGAGGGAGATGGGTATGGATTCCTCAGCAACAGCAAGGAAAGCGACCCCCACACAACAGTGTAAGCAGAGGCCCCATGCAGAGAGAGGAAGAGAGCTCGTGTGGATAAGTCACTGGACTAAGAGATCTGGATCAATTCCTGATTCTGCCACAGTGTTCCTGGGGCACCTTGGACAAGACACTTCTCTCTGCCTCGGTTCCTCACCTGTACAATGGGGATAATAGCCTTCCTTTGTCTGGCTTGTCCATTTTGACCGCAAGCTCTTCGGAGTAGAGACCGTTTCTAAAGTTAGGCTCGTAGGGTGGGATTTTCATAGGTGCCTTAAGGCCACAAAGTCTCAGGGAACATCAGTGGCACTTGCGTGTCTAAATCACTTATGTGCTTTTGAAAATCCTACTCCTAAATCCAAACTTAGGCTCCCAAATCAATGGCCTGATTTTCAAAAGTGCTGAGCCCCACGCAGCTCCCAGTGAAGTCAACCAGAGGCTCTGTGTGCTCACCACTTTTGAAGTTAGGGCACTGATTTCCATTCCTCAATATGGAATTAGGAGCCTGACAGTAATAATACCTCACTCTCCTATAGCACTTTACCTCAGTAGATCTCTAAGTGCTTTACAAAGAAGGGTCTGTCTCATTGTCCCATTTTACAGAGGGGTACACCAAGGCACAGAGAGGTAAAGTGACTTGGCCAAAGTCACCCAGCAGCCCAGTGGCCAAGGCAGTACTAGGACCCAGGTCTCCTGAGTCTCAGTCCAGTGCTTTAGTCACTGGGCAGCAATGCCTCTTTAGGCACCTACTTTTTGGAAACCTTGGCTGTAGTTTAAACTGTAAAGTGTTCGTCAGGACAAAGAAGAAAGACCAAGTGACTTAATTCACCCATGGATTCCAGATTGCCAAATGCATTTGGTGGTTTTGGTTATTCTCCAACAGTACAAGTTACAGAAACTTGACAGCATGCGCATATATTTTCACACATAGCTATTTCGGCATTTTCACGAATTGGCTGCCTTTGCTTAGCAGAAATCTGGACTGAGCTATCACAGGCGAGAGAGGTGGGGGTGGTCCCTTCAGGTCAAAGTTCAGGTTAGTGGTAGGGCAGAGTGGGGAAGTGTGGATTGCAGCTGGCTACACAAAGCCTGACCCCAGTTTAACCAGATAGCTTCAGTTTCCACTGCTGCTGTTCCCAAAACCTCTAAGAGCAAAAAATAAGTGAAGTACAATAAAAGAAAACAGGTTTTTGGAAGAAATGAAAAAGAGGGGAAGAAAAATTTATAATGGAAAAAAATCTTTAATTGGAACCTGCAGACAGCTTAAAGCAGATGTTCAATACTCTCAAACTACACATTACCACAAGTGCACATATGTAAATCAGTTTTAAACACTTCAGGCCAGATCCGAGGCTGGTGTGAATCAAGATAGCTCTGTTATAGTCCTTGTAAAGCTCTGCTGATTTTCCCCCATTGAGGATCTGGCCTTGAATGCAATCATTCACAGCTTTATTATTTTCCTAAAGTTTAAAGGCCTCGTCCTTTTAATCTCACTACTCTAAAGGCAGAGCGATACTTTGTTAAAAAAGAATCAGTGTATGAGGACAGGATGTTTTTATTAAATATTAAGCACTCAAGGTTTACCTTCACTGAAAGTCTTGGCTTTGTTTGAGTCTTGATTGAAACTGACAATCCTGCATTCCTACATAGCTGAAGAGTGTACACTATGTTTGCCAGACCCTGATAGTGTTGTGCATTGAGGTGTTATATAAAAGGTGGTGAGTCTCCTCTATAAAAACTGCCTGCATGGAACCAGATTTTCAAGGACAGATTTTCAGCTCCCCATTTAGACACCAAAATAAGTGGTGTGAGTTTTAGAAGAGCCCGGCATGTTGAGTAGAAAACTCTTTCTGAAAATCTGATCATCTGTGCAACCCTGGGAGCTTCGGAGAGCCAAGGGCTTTTGAAAATCTGGCCTTTATTTAGATGCCCAAATGGGAGCTGAGTGCCTGGAAAATCTTTCTCCACATGTGCGTATTCTGTAGATGTTTAGCTAATTTGATTCTCATCTTCTTCACCTACTGTAGGATCCAGAGTACTAAACACAAAATTGGTTTGCATGGAAATGGTGGTGTGTGTGGGGGGGAAGCCCTTGAAACTAAATCAAACTAAACCTTGTTGAATTTGGAACAAAGCTCTGTTGAGCTTTTGCATACTGTTTTCATGCACCTCTACGCTTTCTGTTTGCTGCTGGAACTAGAAGAAGTATCAAATGTTGGGAGGGAAAGGGTGTTCACTGGCAGTATTTCAGGCCAGATGAGAAGTTCAGAAGTAGCAGATATCTCACCAAAAAGCCAAGCGCTCACTAGATGTTCTGGACCAACTTTGCACTCAGTAGGTTTTGGATCTTTTGGATAAGGTTTAACTAAACAGCCACAGTAACAAGTCCTTAGCTAAACATAGACCCTGATCCTACAAACTGATCCACAAAAAACCCAGCTGTGCTCATCATAACCCTATTGACGTCATCCATCAGTATTAGAGAGTTGAGTCAAAGGCACCTGATCCATTATTTTGGAAGGATGATACTTCTCTTTGTTCATGCACCCTCTTCTAAGAGAACATAGCCCATTTTTTTCTTTTCCATTAAACTTTTCTCTTTTTCTCCTTCCACCATATATTGTGTCAAATTTTGCTTGCTGTTTTGTGCGAGGAAATTATTATTGGCCAGGAAATCCAGTAGTGCCAGCCATTCCTCAGAGTGTTGTAAATGGGGGTGTGTTTCATGGCTGAAGCACTTTGCTTGGCTTTATGGAAATGCATAACTTGTTTCATTGCAAAGGGTGTACACAGATGACAGAAACACTGAATGACAGGAAATGCCCAATAGAGGAAATAGCAATGAGCCAGAACCTGAAATAGCCTGAAACATTCTCAGTTTAAGGTTTCTAATGGCACAAGCCAAGGTCTAAATCCTGGTCCCACTAAAGTCAGTGACAAAACTTCCACTGACTTCAATATAATCTGGATGTGTCCCTCCAGAATAATTTTTTTCTCTGTTTTAAATTATTTGTTTAATACTCTTGTTCAAAACTTGGTATTTAAGTACCAAAGGGAGAGAATTTAAATATCAAAGAGATTTACTCTAGAAAGCCTTAGAGAAAGCAACCTGAGTTAGGATTTCTGGAACATCTTTAGGTTTTCCTGGTCTACGGGTCTCCACACAAAGACTAATTGACCTTTGCCTACAGATGGAGGGAGGGTGGAGTCACCCCTCCCTCAAAAAATCTGTAAAAGGAGGATTTCCTCTTCCCCCACAGCCAATAGGGGAAAGACAAAACTATCTTTTTCCAGCATGGAGAATCCATGGTATGAATACATTTCTAGTCCCTTCTTCTTATTCTGATGATGGAACATCAGCGAACATTAAAAGCCAGATTGTACCACCTGTATTGACACCAATAGCATCGTATTCCATGAGTAGTTCCATTTTCTTCAATGGAATGGAGTGAGCTACCACTCAACATGATCATGATGGTAGAATCTGTCCTTAGCTGATACATTGGCTCAAGGAGCTAAAAATCAGTGTCAGATTCTCCAAAATTAGGCCTGTACTTTCTATCCTCCCGCTTTTTTTTCTTCATTGTATATTTTTCACATTGTCTCCACCATGGCCCCAACTCAGCAAATGGTTTAACTCTTGACGTGTTAAGTCCCATTGACTTCAGTGAGATTTTAGCACATGCCTGAAGCTAAGCACTTACTTAAATGCATCACTGAATAGGAACAGATTTAAGCACGTGCTTCCATTCTTTGCTGAAGTTGGACTTGTGGTACCATTTGCTTGCATGGAAGAGAGATAAGGTCTGTTAAGTCTGATTAAGGGCCCAGACTTGCAAACAGCCCAAGCTTATTCAGGTGAGCAGTACCACTGAAGCTAGTCACATGTGAAAGTACTTGAAGGATCAGGCTTTTCTTGTCCTTCATTATCATCCAATAACTGCCCTGTGTGCTGCTATTTGGAAGTGCACCCCAGGATAGAATATTTGACAAACTGCATCCATTTTTACTACAGTGGTTGACTATCCGTGTATGTAGAGTATACTTTTAGTGACATCAAAGGCATAACCACTGAACTACAAAAATCCTGGTACAGTACTTCTGCTTCTCTTATGCTGGATTAAATTTACAGACTCAGCTATATGGTTTGGTCCAGTGGCAGTTTTGCTTTTAATGCAAAATGCATGTAAACTTCTGAAATGAAAGCTTTTAGTATACACAAACATAATTCCTCTGAAAATTTACTAATCTATTCACATGCTTTCAGTGCTGTCCTCTAGGTCTTTGTTTAATGAGTTTAAATGTGGTTGAATCCTGGTAAATTATGTACATGTTAAGTGATAAATTTATGTAATGCTGCGATGCGCTGAGAATTAAGGTAGTTCCACTATTAATTTACTCTTTTGGGGTTTTTTTGCCATACAGCCCATTTCATCTCTCTTATTTATGGAGCTGCTTTTGTCAAACAGAGGATTCATAAGAAAGAAAGAAAAACAAAACAAAACACGGAGTCTCATTCCCTCTGGACAGATGGCGAGGGCTGAACCTCCATGAATTTGTTAGTGACCTAATTGAAATCACATTTGGGTATTGTTCTCAAGCTACGCTGTTGGGGGGAAGGGGGGATGAAATATTCCACTGGGAAAAAGTGGAGCTGTGAAAATCCTACAGAAGGTAAAGTGGGATTCCAGAAGCCCATGGGTCATTGTTGGTAACTAAACAGCCCACTGTTGACCCAGGGTCAGACATGGGCAGACACCTCACAGCTGCATCAGTTCTCCTCCCTTTTCCCAGTGGAGATACTTGCAGGGGAGCTAAAGCCTGGGAAAACTTATGTAGCTTCTGAGCAATTTACAATACAGTAATTAAGGGGCAGATCCTGCAGTCACGACTCCTATTGAATAGAGTGAGAGGCGGGACTGCAAGATTTGATCCAAAGCGCATTATTAGTTCAGTCTCAGAGCTCAGTCTAATTGAAAACATACTTGGAACTGGGGATGGCAGTGGGTGGTATGGATCATTTGAACTTCTAGGATAGAAATTGGGAAGCTAGTGCATGGTGAGAATTGTCTCCTGATCACACCACTGGGTATCCACTATGAGGTGGAAATGGCGTGCAAGCCTGTGCCTGCTGGCAAAGTTCCCGATGGCTTCAATGGTGCAAGAGTTTACCTACATTCATTTGTTTCCAGTAATAATGGCATTGAAAAGAAAACAGACCTGGAATTCTTAAGGTAATAACTTACATGAGATGCCTGTCCAGGGTTAGGCTGACACCGAAGAGTGTCACTATGTTATACAGGGTCCCTTATGCTTTTAGTCTATGTTTGTTGCTAAAAGTGGTGATGGGTGACACTGTCACAGTTTTCACATGACTGAAATGAAGGTGGCCAAGGTTTTGCACCTGGAGTGCCTGTCCTGTGCTCATCTTTCCAGCCATGCTGATGTGCCCGCAGCTCATTTCAAGTCAGAACAAGAACGTTTCAGGAACAGAGAGCAGCCTTGGAGAACAGGACTCCTATTTTGGAAGTCCTGTTGATGTCAGTCCCCTGGGCCTGAAAATAATTGTGGTGCCCATCTCCTGTCATCCTCAGCAGGGATCTGCAATCCGCAGAGGTCAGTGCCCCGGTTTTACTTCCTTCCCTCTCCAAAATGGCAGGGAAATGCTGTTGTGTAAGACCACAACCTTAGACTTTGCTCTTAGAAATAGCATTCTTTCTTTAGTTAATTATCTCCCGATCCATTAATCACTGGGACTTGATGCTATTCTGTATTAATGCAAAAAAAAGTGAGCTTAGGTTTAAAAAATGTCATTGATACCGGTATCTCTGATTTCAAAATCTATAATCTTCTGGAGTGGAAGTGGTATGTCTGCACAGAGCTGTGAAAATAAAACTCTCTCTTAACCCTACGGTGGGAGAACGCTATATATCCCAAACCAGATTTTTTTCCTATATATTTATTATTTGTGCCACAAAGTTAGCACATTTCTATTGGAAACCTTCAGTCCTCCCTTGGCATTTTTCAGAAAGTTGTGTTATCAGTGAACATCAGTGTCACATTACTTCTTATTATACATCAATTGCACTTAGATTGTAAGCTCTTTTGTGAAACTTTTTTTGTTTTCCTTCCCTGCCTTCTCTCCTGCACTCTTTATTTCTTTCCTTGTCCATGTTGCCTGAGAAAAAGAATAAAACTGAAAACCCTCTGAAAAAGACTAAACATTTTGTTTTCCAGTTTCATTTTTAAAGAAGGAAAAAAGCACCCCCCTGAAAATGTTCCTGAAAAATTTCTGATTTAAGAAAAGGGTCATTTTTTAACAAAATGGTTTTGTTTGAATAGTTTCGATCTGCTCTAATTACTGCTACTATTAGCAATAAAGTCAGCTAGTCTCCTGATCTGTGGAATTGTCAGTTACATGTTTTTTTTAAATCAGAAATATGTGAAACTAACATTGAGGCATATATTATATTCTTTCCTTAGGCCCCAACTCTCATAGGTATCAATTAAAATGTTCCCATTGGCTTCTGTGATCAAGAGCAGGCATATGCGTGAAATAATTCTTATATACATCCCCACTAACCTAGCCGTAGGAGCAACTAGGAAGTTCTGTCCACATTAGGACAACATGCAGTGTTGCTCCAACTTGCCAAAATATTTCATTATAAAATGCAGGGATACCAGAGAAGAACCAAGCTAATAATTCCAAAATTTAGTAAGAAAATGCTCATATGGATAAAGAACAACCAGCATTAACCCCTATTATCTTTCAGACTGGTGGATGTGTATGAGAAGACCAATATACAGGCAAGTAACAAAACAATGACACAGAACCCCCTCCAACTGTCTGTAGGCACTATTGGGAATTACGAGTAACAAGACAGATAAGTTTGGTGACAGAACAAAATTAGAACGTTGTGAAGTAGCAGCTTGCAGGACTGACCAGAGTATCCATTTTTGAACGTACGGACACTTTGTAGTGCACGATGAAGGAGTGTTTTGAAGATCAAAATCATTCCCTCAGCAGAGGTCCTTCTGTTTCTCTCTGCCCCAGACAGCATCGGGCACCTTGAGAAAGCCTCTGACAACACTCTGAAGAGTTTTATTCTGCAGGCTTCAGAAATAGCCCTTCAAACCCAGATGAAGCTATTTCAGAGTCAAGGGGCAGGTCTACACTAGGGGGCTAAGTCAGCCTAAGTTATGCAACTCTAGCTACGTAAATAACTAGAAACTAGGAGAAACTCTCCTGTCAACTTACCTTACGCTTCTCGTTCCGGTGGAGTCAACGGGAGAGGGATTGGCGGTCGATTTAGCGGGTCTTTACTAGACCCGCTAAATCGCCTCCCGGTGGATTGATCGCTGTGCATCATCCCCCAGTAAGTGGAGACAAGCCCAAGGAATGACATAGCACCTTCTTAGAACGATCCGGCCTTGGGCAGAAGGAAGGCAATGAAATGTCCTGAGTCATGTGAGAGGTGAATTGATGTTGGGTTGGCAGGAAAGTCTGGGAGCCCTCTATAGTTCGGCTTTGTCTAGGAAGAATTGTAGGAAGCGGTCTATGATGAGAAGGCTGCTAAATTTGCTCACTGTGGGAGCTGGGGTGATAGCTGTAAGAAAGGTGACTGGTGATGAAGAACATGGCACATTCAGCAAGAGGTTTGAAGTAGAAGCTTGAGTAAGTGCCTGTAAAACTGGGCTGAGGCTCTGTCTAGGAATGAGCGATCAGAGTACTAGTCTGAGTCTCCTGACAGCTCATTGAAAGCCAGAGATGTGAGGATGAGGTTTCTAGCTAGATCACTGGCTAAGCTGTCGTGCTTATTTTGAATTTAGTCTGAAAAATATGAAGCTTAATTTACTGCGCTCATTGTCAATGTTTAAAGTGAGTGAGCGAGAGAACGAGAATTATTGTACAATTGACTTGTTCTTCCCATGGCACATTTCATAGCAGATGGTGATGTCATCAGGGCACAGCGTTTGTGCTCTTAGAGGGCTTTTTTGAAAGTGGTGTGTTGTTCTGTGAAACACTCAGCTGAAGTCTAGGGCTCTGTTTTCTCTTTCCCGCATGCACAGAAATTTGCTCAACTTTCTGTAGGTGAGACAATTCCCATGTCCCCTGGAGAGTCATATGAATTCTGTTATGGATGAAAAATGTCAGTCAGAAAGTTCTCATTGGGGAGTCATTTACTTGCTCTGCTTAGGTTTATCATCAGTTTCTGGATATTCAGCATTATACTGTGAAATAAGAAACCCTCTTAGCTTGATTTCTTTTAAAGAATGTCTCAGTATGTGCGCATAGTTTATGCAGCAAGAATAACCAACACTCAGGAATTCCCTCCTCGGCTGTATATAAGTAATAGACATAGTGATGGGTTTTCTTCTGGAAAACTACTGTTCTTAAAAGAATTACACATGACCATGGGTCATATTCTCTCAGGTGCGGTCTGCGCATCCCAGACTGCCATAAAACTTGTAGTGGGCAGGCAGAACAGGGGATAGAACTTTGTCCAGTTCAGTTCCAAGTTCCTCCGCCTGCTTGCTTGGGAGAGCTTGACCAAATCACTGGATCTCTCTGTGCCTTGGTTCTCTATGTGGTATTATGGACTGTGCCTTTAAGGGCTGAACTTCCCAGATGGAGAGTCTGATTGGGGTACTGTGGTTATGCACAGTGAACTGGAACCTGGCACAGAATAAAGGAGATCTCTTGCAAGCACCCTTATGCGCTGGGTGAACACTGAACACCACACCCCAGCTGTAAAATAGTGGGTCGAATAAGGTTTTGTCTACACTAGAACAATTTTGCTGGCATAGTTATACAAATATAGCTATATCAGTAAACCCTCCTAATGTAGAAGTAGCTTATTCCAGCATAAAAGTGCTTCTGCTGGCATAGTTTGGACGAGTTCCCTGAGAGACATAAGCTGTACTGACAAAAGCACTTTAATACTGGTATAAGTGCGTCTACATTAAGGCTTATACTGGTATAGCTACATCAGTAAAAATAAATAAATAAATCACACTCCTGAATGACATAGTGATGCCAGAATGCTTTAAGCATAGACCAGCCCTAATATTTACTTGTTCTCTTTTGTACGTACATGGTAAGTTTGGGCAGGGCCCTCTCTGAGTGGGAGCAGACATTATGGTTTTGCAGGTCAGTTTCCAGTTGGAGGAGAAATCAGTGGGCATATTCCTAGTACACTATTTGTTTTACACAACATACACCAGCCCTTGATCAGAAATGATAACATGTTACCATGCAGGCAGTCCCCACTTTCAGGAATCTCAGCCAAAACTCCAGTTCCCGGGGAGCAAATCTGACTCAATAATTGACTCTAGTTAGACAGATTAAGGCAAAGCAAACACCCTTGCCACTTGCAACTGCTTTACGCAGTATGGCTTCAAAGAATGAACAGTGCTTACAGGCTAAGAACTTGTAAGTCTATGAATAACAGCACCATCTGGTGACTCCAGCCTTAATAATATGTACAGTGCCTAGCACAAAGCTAGGCCAAGACTTCTGAGTGCTACTGCAATACAAAAAGTTGAAGACAGTTATTGTTTTGCAGAAAAGTGAGTAATATAGAATCATAGAATATCAGGATTGGAAGGGACCTCAGGAGGTCATCTAGTACAACCCCCTGTTCAAAGCAAGACCAATCCCCAGACAGATTTTTGCCCCGATCCCTAAATGGCCCCCTCAAGGATTGAACTCACAACCCTGGGTTTAGTAGGCCAATGCTCAAACCACTGAGCTATAAATAAATAATTTGTGTCAGTGTTAATTTTCCAATAACATATGCAGCACATTATACTTTTAGTTGTGTAGAATTATACTGGTATTTAAAAATGATTGGTGCTAAAGGGTTTCTGTCACAAGTGTGTTTAAGTAGGGCAAACCTTTCCTTACTGGAAGGAATTTAAACGGTGCTGGTTATAAAATAAAAGAGATTGTCTATATCAAATTTGTTTTGAAAGTACACAGGCAAAAAAGATAAGAAAATAGTGGATTAGGCACTGATTCAGAACCCAATGAAGTCAATGGTAGAGCTGGTTAAGAATTTTTCAATTAAATGTTTTTTCATCCGAAAAATGTGCTTGTTCGAATCGAAACCAAAACATTTCATGGGAAAGGGTCAATTTCTATACATTTCCTATTACAAACTTTTTTTGAAAAAAAAAAAAAAAAGTTTGAAATGGTCAAAATGTCTCTGTTTTAAAAATGTCAAAAGAAAAAAGGTCAGTTCTTCAGTTCAAAAGAACCCTTTTTCATTTGGAAATGTTAGTTAATTTATAGTAACAGAGAAAAACAGTAATAAAATAAAAAAAATGGTCAAAATACTGATTGAAATGTTTCAATTGACCCGATCAATTTTCTTTTCCTTGAAAATTCTCAGGCGATGGGAAAACGGTTTCCCACCCAGGTCTAGTCAATGGAGTGTTTCCACAGGCTTCAGTATGCCTTGCATCAGGCCCTGAGAGCATCTCAAAGAATTCGTCAGCCTCATTGATTGCACAAACCAGCTTTGTTATGAGGAAACGGTCCAGAGCCAGACAACACTCTGACAGTTGTCTGTAGCTCTCAAATTTAGGAGAGATTATTGTCTCCAGAGGGTCATTCTTAATGATTTAAATCTGAGATAGATCATTTTTTCTGGCACTGAGTATGTAATCTAACCCATATATTGCTGAGAATGATTGGAGTGAGCATTATGTTGCTCTATAGCTGTGGATCACTCTATATAGACTGCTTTGAAACTTGCTGAGTAGGTAGTATAAATTGCAAGAAGTCCTGAAAAACCAAGGCAAAGGAACATTCAGAACAAGACAGTGTGGAAGTGGAAATGATTACCGCTGGGATTATTTTGGAAGAAATCAGTCTGGGCCTTAGAAAATTCACTCTTGTTAATTACACAGTGTTGGATAATGTTACATTGGGACACGTGACCAAGTATATGTAAAACTGTTGTTTATTTCTCTTCACAGAGGGCTCAGTGGTGACTACCAGAACGTCCCAAGCAAACAATGGTGTGCAGATTGTACCACCCCAGGTAGGGGAGACTGATTCTTCCTAAAAGGGAGGGCACGAGGCTCCACCCCCTTCGTGGCCCCATCTCTGCCCCTCCTCTTCCCCCCAAAGCTCCACCCCCTGGCCACCTGGAAGCCGGAGCCTGGCTGGGGAGCCTGGGCCCCTCCACCTGCCCGGGGCAGGGGAAACCGAGAGCAGCCCCCAGCCCGTGTCCCCGACCCTTGGGCCCCCCATCCAGGGCAGGTAGAGGATCCGTGGCCCCCACAGCTGCTTGGGCTCCACAGGCTCCTCTTATCCAGACCGGGCTCCAGCTTCCAGCCTGTCCAGGGGGCGGGGCCTTGGGGGGAAGGGGAGAGGCAGGGGCTGGGCCCAGGCGAAAAATGGATGGGTCAGGACCATCCACTTTCAGAATGTGGGAGGGCCATGGCCCATTGGTCCCCCCTGTTCCAGCGCCCCGAACCCAGGTGCGGGAGGTCTGGGAGCCAATGTGACTCAGAGACGTATTTGAGGGTATATGTACACTACCCGCCGGCTCGGCGGGCAGCGATCGATCCAGAGGGGGTCGATTTATCACATCTAGTCTAGACGTGATAAATCGACCCCCGAGCACTCTTCCGTCGACTCCTGTACTCCACCGCCACGAGAGGTGCAGGCAGAGTTGATGGGGGAGTGGCAGCAGTTGACTCACCGCGGCGAAGACACCACGGTAAGTCGATCTAAGTATGTCGACTTCAGCTACGTTATTCACGTAGCTGAAGTTGCATCACTTAGATTGATCCTCACCCCCACAGTGTAGACCAGGCCTGAGACACAGTTCTATCCCTGCTTTCCACTTGCTCCAGTGGCGGGGAGGTAGTAAGATGGTGCTGGCATATACCAGCAGTAAATCATGATACCCCTTGTGCTGGCTTAGCTACACAGGCCAGTGATTAGGGGGTGGAGATAGGGTTGCTGCTACTTCCAGACCACCTTCTCCAGGGAGGGAGTATGCAGGTATGGAGACCCATTTATTCCTGCGCATCCACACCCTAGGTGTGGGTAGCCTACGTAAGAGTAGGTTTTCTTACATCCTCTTTGGGTCCATGTCAGCAAACATTTAAGCATGGTTTAGGTAATTTAAGCAACAAAAATGATAAAAGATTTAGAAAACCTGACCTACGAGGAAAGGTTAAAAAACCTGGGCATATTTAGCCTTGAGAAAAGAAGACTGAGGGGGAACCTGATGATAGCCTTCAAATATATTAAGAGCTGTTATAAAGAGGATGGTGGTTCTCCATGTCCACTGGACGTAGGACAAGACATAATGGGCTTAATCTGCAGCAAGGGAGATTTAGGTTAGATATTAGGAAAACCTAACTATAACAATAGTTAAGTTCTGGAATAGGCTTCCCAGGGAGGTTGTGGAATCCCCCTCATTGGAGATTTTTAAGAACAGGTTGGACAAACACCTGTCAGGAATGGTCTAGGTTTACTTGGTCCTGCCTCAATGCAGGGGGATGGACTTGCTCTCTCGAGGTCCCTTCCAGCCCTACATTTCTGATTCTATGTGGTAATGCCCTTTTCAAAGTCAGTGCGGACTTAAGGACATGCCTGCAGTTAAGCATGTTGCTGAAATGCTTTGTTGAGAAGGGAATCAGCCCTTACTCCCTTTCATGTATGCATGGTCCAAGTCACACTCTAACCTATAATGTCTAATATATCTAAATTACTAAAGTGTTCAGTCGTGTCAGAACTTTCTGTTGCTTTTGACATAGATGATCTGACCTCATACACCTCGCTTTTTACTTTAGTTGCTTATTAGAAAATTATCTAGGCATTTGAAGTTTATCAGGTTTTGACATTCTTTTAGCTCTATCTCTTTATACAAACGACAAGCTCTCTGAGAAGAAACATGGTGACATATATGCAATGTAGTAACCCACATAATAGAAATCGACAATTCTGTTTTCCCTCATAGAGGTATGGTCCAGTCTGATATATATCTAACATGCTGAACTGATTAGGGAGGTATTTTAATAGGAAAAGAGCCAAATTTTAGCCAACAGGTTGAATTTTATTTCGGCCCCCAGAGTTAATCTTTGAAAAGAAATTAGGCCTCCCATTTCCCATCCCTTGGCATTTACATTTCCTCTTCCTCCTCCTCCTCTCATTGTGTTAATTGCAAACTGAAACAGACATTTGATCCCTGGGATAATTTTTTCAACATGAGTAGTCTTAAAACACTGATTTTTAAATCTTCCTCTTACAGGTCTCACAGATCAGTGAGCACAAACCTGGTAAAAATGCACATTTAGGACTGTGTGTACATATGCATTCAGAAATAGAGGTTATTGTGGCTACCTTGCAGTAATCCGGTTGCTATATTTTAACTTTATTAACTTCACATCTTTTATTGATCTTTTTAATAATATAAAGACTTTACCGAAATAAGGGCCCAATCCTTCAACTTTTACTCACTCAAATAGTCCCACTGATTGCATGGGACTCTGTGAATTGAGGAGTATTTGGATGAGGTAGGGCTGGAGAGTGTGGCTGCAGGAGAACTGCTACAAAACAGACTCTCAGTCCTGAAATTCTTCTGCTGGCAGATCTCCTGTTAACTTCCATGGGAATGCCACATGCCAAGTTACCCAGCTCTACTAATGTGCTTACATCCAGCAGTTGCATAAAAGGCTTTACAAAAGCTAGGACAGAATTTGAATGCAAATACTGCTTTACCTATTGATTTAGGGCTAGACTGTAGCTTTGCAATCGGTCCTGAGTAAGGGGTGGTGTACAGCTGCACTGTCATAGAAGCAGACTACGAAGGAAACGGCACTACTGGGAGTCACAGTTTTGCCCCCTGTGGCCCACTGGCTCCAGGGAGGAAGTGAACTGTTACTCCTATACCCTGGTGCCTTCCTCCCTCCTCCCTGCACCAGCTCAGCTGCACACTGCCGGGCGGAGCCAATGCCTGTCCGCTGTCCTCTCCTGCCTGCTCACCTGCCTGCGGTGAAGTAGTGTCCCTACAGAAGCTGCTTTGTAGCCTGTGCTGGGACATGCCCTTCAGGTAGCCAACATAGGGGAGTAAGGAGGCATCTTTCTCCCCCCTTACTCTCCTGTTTGTTCTCATAAAGGCTGGTTACAATTCTCGCCCTAGTTCATACAATACCCAAACATATCGTAAAATGCCAAGTGAACACAACAGGTTTGCCCCTGTAGCCATATCTCCATCCATTACAGATTAGGGGCCAGATTTCCAGGTGTGGTAAATCACTATATGTCAATGCCCACCAGCTCAGAAGCTGGCCTTATCGCTCAGATGTAACAGTCAATCCTGTAACCCCAAATTCTTTTATCTTCTCTACTGTACTATGGATCTAAGCCATTCTGGGTTTGTGCAGTGCCTAGCACAACGGGGTCCCAGTCCATGAGTGGGGCTGCTAAATTCTTCAGTCATACAAGTACTTATTACTACTAATAATCTCATAATGTTCATGCAGTGCTCTCTGTTAGCTTGTTGCTTGCCTTGTATTCCCTAGGCTTTATATTTGAATAAAAGTTCTAAACTGGGCATGTAAATGAAAGACTGTTCAACATTCCCCTTCTCCTGGAGGAATTTAAAAGGCACAGATGGTGAAAAGCTGTAGGATTTGCAGGGTAGTGGAATGGCCAAACTGTTGCATGGCTAAGAAGGAGGATTGTGGGACAGCACAGAAAACTCCATGCTCGAATTTATGAGACGGTTACCAAAGAACAAAATTATTCCAAGTAAACAAAGAAAGTCCTTTGCCTGTCTGACATAGGTGCGGACTTGTTAGCTAACGCATTCCACTTGTAGTAGTCACAAGGGGAACTCCAGAGGCAGCCTTCAAGCCCCACCCAAAAGGATTCTAGAAATGCACCTACAGTGTTGATAAAGAATAGGGTTTTGTGTGAGAATAGACTGTTGATTTTGGTTATTTATTCTGGGGACATTCTCTGGTTGGGAAGAGTCTGCATTCACAATAATTCAGAGTATTTCCAGTTCTCTGATATCACATTTAACTTAGATGGCATGATAATGTGGGTTTTCTTAACATAGGCACTAGAACTTGTCCAAAAAAAATGATTACAAATATCACTGAAATTTCAATGTTGTGAATTTTTCTCCCTCATTTTATCACCAGTTCGAGGAGTAGGCTGTTCCTTGAATAACACCGTCCACTAACAAATGAAGTAATGGGTTTTATAATAGAAAAAATTCTTTGTAGTAATTACAACTGCAGCTCACACATTGATATTCAAGGTTCTTTTCCCATAGTAAGATATTGCATCTAGCATCAAATCTTGTTCATATCAACATCACAGCTGCCATGTACACAGATCTGAGGTTAGAATTATGGTCCTTAAGCTATAACAGCAGTGACAAAGTTGCTGTAAGGAAGGGAAAGGGTTGGAATGAATTAGCCTTGTCTTGACTGAGTGATGGGTATCTCTTAGTATGAGGTAGCCGAAGAGAGCAATGTTTACTCTTTATTTATAATTGCTTGAAGCTATCTATATTTCAGTGTTCCATTGTGGCTCTCTTTGAATACCTTCAGTTTAGACTTTTCTTTCTTGTGACTTGGTATGCACTGATGGGGATTAATGTCATAAAAGTACTGAGGCCTTTGAAGTTTCTAATATAGGCTGTAAATGTTTAGCAGATGAAAATTATTCACTCATAAGAAAATAACTATCAAATGCCGAAATGCAATTAGAAAAACTTGTGTAACCGTTGCTAAAACTCCAAGACACTTATTGTTTAAACAAGGGGCAGGCCTTCCTTTTGTGTATGTAAATATCTTCAGAAGGAGGCATCATCCTTTGTTAGAAAACCATGTCGATTTTCTCTGAGGCCTGGTTTGCAATAAAAATGATGTTCAGAGCCAGGATGGGATAAATATGCTGCAGAGAAAAGATGGGTCCTTTCAGATATTTGGGAATTAAGATTCTAGTTCCATTGGAACTATGGCCTTTTTAAAGCTGTCTAAGCGAGGATGTTTTAGTGACAGTTCAGCTAACCCATATGAACACGCTGTTAGATGGTAGCTTGCAAGCCAAGTATTGTTGTGATAAGAACATATCAGAGGAGAAGCTGTTGTATCAAGAGCAGTGGTTATGTGCTGGTGGCAGTAGTCAGTAATGGTATCACTGGGTATGAGGGACCTGCCCCTAACTGGGACTTGAACCAAAATCCTTCACATTCATAAGCAGCAGCCCTGCCACTTGAAAAGCCTATCCATTAGTCGTTGCACTAATTTCCTCCCTCAGGACTCTCACTGCTAGAGGCTGAAACCAGTGGAGTATGGCAGAAACTAGGGGGCAGGGCTGGAAGAAAAACTACCTCAGAGTCGGAGCCCTTGAGGGAAGAATAGAGCCTTTAGGAGGGAAGGAAGCTGGCAAGCACAGGCAGAGAGAGAGAGGTGGGATTGACAGCTGATCGTGAGTGAGTGACAGAGGTATGAAGGGGAGGAAGGTGGAAACAGAGAAGATAAGGCCTGGCAGTGGAGAGAAAGAAAAAGGCCCTAGCAGCAAACAGGGATCTGACCCGAGAGAGAGAGCGACTGGTAGAACACAGAAGAGTGGGTGGGACTAACAAAGAGGGGGAAATGATTTAGCACAAGAATAAAGAAGAGAGAAAGTTGGGCCTGGTGACACTGATAAGCTGGGTAAATCCAAATGTTGGGCCAGATCCTCAGCTTCAGTGGAGTCACACCAATTTGTACCAGTTAAGGGTCTGGCCTATAGCTTTTATTTAAACTTCAGACCATCTGGAGAGATGCCCTATATGGACGTATCTGTGCATATGTAAGTGTCATGAAATGGGTGGCTATTTGCTGATGTGTTTTCCTTCCCACCCTTTCTCTATCTTTTCTGTTTAGATTGTCAGGCATTTGAAGCTGGGACTGTCTCCTGCTATGTGTTTGTGCAGTGCTTAGCATGACAGGATCCTGATCTTGGCTGGGACCTCTAGAAGCTACTGTACTGCAAACTATAAATTATAATAGTTTTAAGGGGGCTAAAATGATATCAGATATGAATTCAAATCTGAGAGACAATTGAGTAGACTTAACTCCAAAAGATGCATAAGACAGACAAGTGAGGTTTTTGAGGAGTCTTGCTACACAATTATAAATACAGGAGAAGGTGTTTGGTAAGACGTTATGTCTTGATTGATTTTTGGCTGATCAGTGTTTTCGGGGCTCTGGCCTTCACATTTATCTCACTGCCACAGAGGCTGCTGCAGAATTGGAGGAAAAGATGAGAATGACCTAGGTGGAGTTCTCCCCTCCAGTGGGTGCAGGCATTCCTCTGTGTCATGACTTGGAGGGAAGCACGCACACTCAGTTATTTTATTTCATTAACTATTAAGTGATGAACTTTCTGAGCAGTTAGACCAACAATTTGGGATTCATTCTCCAGAAGGTTCATTACTCCTCCTTTCTCTCCTTTTTAGTCTTTTAACATTTGGCCATTGAAAAGAGAGTGGGATGGGAGGGGGAAGGAAAACCGATAGTCCAAATTTTTCCACTTCCGTGTTTCATCCAAAACAAGGACAATTTTGAAGAAAAAAAGACATTTTTTTCATTAAAAAAGTCATTTTTGACAAAATATTTCATTCAAAAATTATTGACCAGCTTTATTCTTTTTTTTTAAATTGTTAAATACATAGAAAGTAGGGAGATAAGAACTAAAATAGCCCTTTTTAAGGTCTTCCTACCAGCCCTCCCAAAATCACCTCCTGTGAGTGTTCCCCCCGCCCCCCAAAAAAGGTTGTTTTCTTGTTGTTATATGTGTGAGGGAGAGTGACAGACCTTTCTGAGGCAGGTTAAGACAAATGGAAATAGCATTTGAAAGTGTTCTTTCTTTTTGTCTTGAAGATGTATTTTGTTTCATAATCAGACCAATTAGTGTGTGGACAGAGAATGGCTTGTGATTTTCTTCTGAGTCAGGAGCAAAGTTTAGTGCCTAAAAAGACTTAGATGTAATGAAAGAGGGGAAATCACAAGTGAGAATTTCATTAGACACATGTCATTAGTTACTCCCACGAGTCTTAACAGGTGTAACATCAATCAGATCGTTGCCCATGTCCTTGGAACCTCTGAGGGACCTGACACCATCTGTGTGGTTGCTGTGTTCAGGGTCACTAACTAAGTATGCAGAAAAAGATCACTTCCTGAAGTATTTCTGCCTTTGGGCGACCCTCTTCCACCTCATGCCAAAAACCTCAAACAGCCAACACCTGATGTGCGGCACTTATCCAGTATTGACACTGATGGAAATACCCAAGGCAATTTGCTACATTAGTAACGAAGTACTGAGTTTTTCCAGGCTTGAACCTCATGCTGGCACATCCTTATGAGCTTTCTGAAACCAGCACATTCACTGCAGTGGGCTAGTGTTGCCAAACCTGTGCCAAGTGACTGGGATGGTATTGAACAAAGCTAAAGAGACACCATCCCTTCCAAAGAACTGTTTTAAGACCATTTTAAAGGATGCTGTAAATTAAAAGAAGAGATACGGACCCAGTCCTCAAACATGCTGCATCTAGCAGGATCAGCCATAAATACGTTTCAGCAGGCGGTGTGTTCTCCAGTAGTGGAGAAGTGTAGGAAATCCGATAGTGGCTCAGGATTGGAAGGAGAGAAAGAGAGTAATTGCTTTGCCCCAAGCATGAAATCCGCTGTGGGGCGGATGCAGTATCAATCCCATCCTCTCTCCTTCTCTTCTGTAGGACACTGTGGGTGGTCCCCCTAGACATTTCTGTCTAGTTAGCTGGAGTTTCAAAATCAAGCACCTGCATGCCAGACATGAACAGCTCTGTGCATACAGTAGCATAGTGGATCTAACATTCAGAGCATGATACAAGTTGTCATCTTTTCTTAGGGTTGAATTCTGCCAAAAGATGTACATGCACCTGAAAGCAGGATATGGCCCTGAGGTTGCATTTGAGAGAGAGATTTATCCAAGAGAAAGTCCACATCATAATTAAGAAACAACTTGCTCAACTTGTTTCCCTTCCCTTGACAACTTTCCCTCTGATATAGATTTAGTTTCAGTCAGGCCTAGTTACTTCTATATCTAATTTAGGCCTTTCTTCCTCTAGACTTACAAATGTAGCTACTTGGGAACCATTGTTTTTTTCCTAAAGGAGCTTGCTTGCTAGACGGGCTTTCCCAAATTCTCACAGCTCTAATCTGGATACCATTTAGTGTGACAGGCTTCTTCCCGGGTTCCCACAGCTGGTTAGTGTTTTGAATTCCAGCCTCATGAACTCATATCAGGCTACATGGGCTAATGCTCTGAGCACAACCTAGAGCTGATATCTTTGATGACAGAGTAATGGAGAAAACGCTGGTACTTTCTCTGTGTTTATAAATGCACTGTCATTTGTGTTATTTTTCAATTTCAGTGGAGAATAACTGACTACAATGCCTCATGGAAGCATTTAAGCATTAATGGAGGTGAAAATAAAACCATTAAAGTATGTTTGGTGAAAGACCAATAAAACAACCTGCCACTACGGGAAAAGTGCTCCAAATCCCTAGTGTCACAAATTGGCTAAAAATATCACTTAAAAATAATTGCAGGGGTCCTCAGCTGAATAGAAAAAGTATTAAATGTAGTCCCCTTATATTCACTCCTCTACGTCCCTCGAATTCTGCTTTGAATAAAAGTCTGTGATAAGTAGCAAAGAGACCCTGTAGGCACCCTGATCATCATTCAGTGCAATGAGTGTAGGGGCCAAATTTGAACCTGATGTTATCAACCCCCACTGAGTTCAATTGGCAGCGGTTGAATTTAGCCCTTTGTATTCGCAGCTGCATTTTCTGGTGCCCACTGATTTTGGAATGTCTCCATTTTTGGTTCCCAACTTCAGAGCCTGATTTTGAGAGGTTCTGAGTGCCCGCAGCTCCCCTGGACTTCAATTTGATAGGTTGGGAGCGCAGCACTTCTGAAAATGATGCCCTGAGTTGTTATCTCAGACGGAGCGCCCAGAACTTGAGCCATCGCAAATCAGCGGCCACTTTGAAACCATGAGATTTAGTGCATAGCTGTAATTATTTTGAGTATCTATAAAATAAACATATAGGACCAGTTCCTCTGTTGATGTAAATTGACATAGCTCCAACTGATGCAGACGGTGCTCTGTCAGTTCACACCAACTATTTACACCTCTTCTTTATGTTTAGTATGCCTTAGTATTAGAATTAAAGGCAACAATGTATCTTCATGCAAATGATCTGTGGCACGTACTGAAAGATATCCAAAAAATCAAAAGATTCTCTTTGCAGTTGTCCTGTTCAGGATAAAATCTGGGAGTTATTTTAGCCAAAAATGTTGAGGCTGAAGCCCTGCCCAAGACATAGAATTCCACCGTAGCATTTTCAAAACACTTTACTGTTTGTTTTTTCCCTTTGAAGTTGACCTGACTGAGCCTAATGACTTGCACATCCCAAACGGAAGAGAGGCAGTTAGGAAATTGAAGTACTGCATAGGGGTGTCTTGCTTTGGTGAAGATGAAATGAGGTAGATTGCACTCTGACCCTGACATTTGTGCTCGAAATGCTGTAGATTCTCCTTTGGATACCAATAAGTCCTGCCACAGGGCCAAATCCTGCAGTCCTTATCCAGCTTGCATTCAGGACTCACCCCGCTCAGCCTATCATGGGCACATCCGCAGCTGGTATAAAGACAGTGGAGGTGAACATCTGGCCCAGCAAGGGGGCTGTGGACGCGCAGCACCTCTAGAAATCAGGCCACATAGGTCCTGATCCTATAACTTATGAAGAGTGTGTAGAAATCAATGCAGCTCTGTGAGAGGGCAGAGGTTTCCCTGTGTGCTTCTCTTTGCAGGATCAGTGCACTACTTAGGTGCCTAATTTTAGAGGCCCACATTTAAAAATTGTGGCCTAAAAGCTGGTAGCACTGAAGTTTTTCTGCCTTCCCGGGTGACTGACGCTTCCCTACCATTATGATGAGTGTGTTTAACCTGGCTATCCCCTACAATGTAACCCATCTTCTCAGACATTCACATCAGAGTGAAACAGCTAACAGAGGCTGGTTCCACTGGTGAAATCCAACCAGGAAGTATTCAGACTTTAGGAAACGTGGGACAGCAAATGTTTACTGACCGTGTAATTAATATGATAATTTGCTCTGTCTATTGGCCCTTAGCACCATATTTCCTGTCCAAGCAGTGGAAAGCAAAAATATTAGTTGCTGTTTTACTAGAGGAACAAGTGTCTTTCGAATGAACAGATGATCTATTAGCAGCCTTACAGACTCTTCCCAGGGGAATAGGCATTTCACTTCTTTTTTTACAGCTAATTTCTTTCATACAGCAGGTTCCCAGACACATCAAATGCTTCACATGTTAAGCTGTTAGTAAAGATTTATAGGCTCTGCTAGCGTAACTCAATGTTAAATCACTCTGATAACACAAGTGCTGGCAGTCAAACTTCTTTCTCATGGACTTTCCTATAAAAAAAAAATGGAGTTTGAGTATCTGGGGTATTTCTGCAACACAAGAAACACAAGACTTTTCTCAAGTCTTTTCCCGTGCTGTTTCCAGGCAATCAAGACTCACTCAAAGCAGTGAATCTTTTTCCTTTGCTTGAGATAAGAATAAAATATTCACACAATGTCAGAGGACCTCCTTTCTATGTACAAAGCATGTCATAATGACCAAGGGCCAATTTCAATGCTGCTGTCAATGGACACAGCTCCATTGACATTGATGGAGTTTAGCCCAGTTACACGAACAACAAATTTGGCCCCCAGATTGTAGAGTGGAAAAAAGCATATTTCCACATAGTGCTAGGGCCAGCTGGTGGAAAGTGGCATACATTCATTGACTTCAGTGGAACTAGACTGAATGACACCAGCTGAGAATCTGGTGCCTAATCTTTATCTTATATTTTTCCTTTTAGTTTTGAATATATTGCAGGAATTCTTTGTCTGTGGTAAACAAAAACATACAATGTAAAAAACAAAACAAAATCCTCCCAAACAACATATTGGCAGTTTGAAATACAAATAAATAGAATGCCAGGAGAATGTTCCTTACAGCTGTAAATTTTCCCCAGAATGAGGGGAAGCTAAGCCTGTTAGAGCACAAGAGAGCCTACAAAGTGTAACTTAAACATCTGCACAACCTGGTGCAAGTGGAGTGGATGGCGGGTTGAGGGTGCAGCTGATTTCCCAATTCGGTCCCCCCTATTTGGGGCTCCAGAGACATAAAGTGCTGGAGGATGATCTGGAAAGGAATTTGAGTGCTAGATGGAAAGAGAGAAGAAAAACTGAACTTCAGTAATGGAGAAAAAACAGGCATGAACTGAAAAATAAGACAAGCACACAAAATCGAGACAACCTTCTGTAATGCAGAAACATTAGGGAGTTCCACCATGAGAACAGAGGGCTGTTCTGAGCTCTAGCATTTAGGCATGAATGAATTGCTATGTTAGGAAGGACTTGGGGGAATGGAAACAGTAGGACCAGACTTTTCTTCACAGGCTATTGAATTCCTTTGCAGCTTCTTTCCCACTATGTGACCAACAGAGAGGACCATCCTTTATAGAAATGAAGGACATATTAACCTATAGGTCTCTCCTCTTATGGTGTTATCTGGTACCTGTTCAAACCAATGACAAAGCTCCCATTGATTTCAGTGATGCAGGACAAGATCCTTAGCCTTTCTAGGCAACGGTTATTTGTATGTTCTGTCCTATATAGGCCCTTATAAGCTTTTGGTTGGTGTCTATGTCTAGTACTGTCCCCAGCTGGAGAAAGTCAAGTGTTTGTGATGTTGATCTCAAGTGGGGCTCAAGTACAAAGAGACGGTATATCCTGATGCTACTAATGAGAGCCAGAGCTTGTTGAAAAAATTAGAGAAAAAATTCAAAAGGTTGAAGTTGTTTTTTATTACAAAGGAGTTAAAATGGCTCCAAATATGGATGTTGTTCATTTTTATGATGCGTTTTGTGTTTTTTTAATTGAAAATGTAAGTAAAATAGTTACTGACATTTTTTGGTTTTCCAAAACCCAACTTTTCAATACCTGAAACATTTGCTTACTGAACGCCAGGTTTTTAGTAGACAAAAAAACTATTGATAACTGTTTCAATAACGTTTTCAACCATAATGGTGATAACAATGTTGGTTGAAATTCAGTTGGATGTTCAGAATTTATTTTGCAAAAAAAAGAAAGAAAGGAAAATGTTGACAATGTCGAGAGTTTCCCACCCGCACACAGAAAAATTGCATTGACAACCCCCACCACATTGCATTCAACAAATTTGACCAGCTGTAATAGACATTTTAGCCAATAGATTTAGCTTTAGTCATTCGGTTTTGAAGCAAAAGATCCTTGAATCTATCCCCACTGCCACAGCTGTGCTGTTCAGCTGGTGATGGTCTGTATGTGCACATGCATTCACTAGAACCTACTGCCTGCCAAAGTGAGACCACCAGATCTTTTATAATTCTAAATTAAGCTCAGGCTGGAGTTGATCCACAGTGGCAAAACCTAAATGTTGACACTTTATCCACTCATCAACCCAGTGCCACAATTTGTTGCCTTTTTTTTTAACCCGGGGGGAGATTTAACATTTATTTCATTTCCAAGTACGACATTGTGTATACACTACATGGCTATTACATAATCAGCTCTATATATTTATATATATTTTAATTATAATCGGAGTTCGGCAGCGGTTATATAAAACCTTTCAAATTGTAGAGCAATTACTAAGTAATATCCCAACAACTATTATGTTGCATTTACTGCCACAGTAATTGCTTGAATTGTTATGAATGTATAATCAACACGCTAAAAAGGAAGCCGTTTGAGTGGGGCAGTTTAAAACGAGCTCATTTTCACTTCAGTTCTAAGGACAAAAACGGGCTGTTTTTCATGTTCTCAGCATTACATTTTTCTATAGTCGAAAGAGAACTACAAAGAGATACTACTGTACAGTGGTTTAGTGCAATAGCCTTTCATCTCTGAGACCTGAGACTGATTTGAGTCACAATGAGTGAGTCAGTTTGTCTCATCCGAGCCTCAGAGGGACATCGTTCCACACCCCAAGCTCCATTCCCTGTCCCCATACCAGCTAATTAATCTAGCACAAGAAAGGGCTAGAACTGGAATGCCGGAGAGGTTGTAGGTGATGTATTCTTGATGGTATGGCCCACACTCTTAGGTCTTGATCCAGTAAAGCTCTTATGCAAATCATAGAATCATGCATAACTTTAAGCAGTAACTTAGTCCTGTTGAAGTCAATTAGACTGATCCTTAGTGGTGTACATTGGTGTAACACCATTGGCTTTAGTGGAGCTATGCTGATTTACATCAGCTGGGAATTTGGCTAAGTGGGACTGACTCACCCAGCTTAGAGTGATTTATCCACATGCTTAAGTGCGTTGTTGGATCAGAGCCTGAATCTTTAATTAAGCACCAAATTGACACACTTTGTTATAAAGCTAACCTAGATCTGAAGATGTCAAATATATAAAAAGAAATCAAACTTACTGTCACACCACTTCCTGTTTAGTTTTGATACATAGGGAAACACTTATTCTCCCTCATCTCCCCCTAAGTCCAGTTTTACCAGCTTCACTATAAATGCAAATCTCCCTTTTTTGGGGTAAAAGAGCCCACAGGAGATAATATTTCTGTTTCTTGTGCTGATCTTTAGCTGCATCTGTATTTCCGTTTATTCCCCACAGGCTATTGTAATGCTTCAAGAAGCCATTTGTGAAGGGAAAACAGTCAGAGAGCTTATCTTCTCATTGTTTGAAATATTGCAGTCAGGCCCCAGTTCAGGAATAAACTTAAACACAGACTTAAATGTAAGCAAGTGAATATGCCCATTGAAGTCATGTGCTTAAAATGAAGGCTCTGCTCAAGTGCTTTGGGGATCAGAGGCTAACACTGTATCTCTCGCCATTGCAGCCTAAGAAATGACTCTCTGATGTACGTTTGGGGGAAAAAACGAAGCAGAAAGAAACAGATATGCAGATTAAAATATTTGAATTTGTTTGGGAGGTTTTAGAATAGTGGGTCTACTGGGTTATTTGAACTCAGCCCAGCTTTTGCAGAAATCCAAATTCGGAGCCTTACTACTTGGCCTCCTGAAATGTTTTGCTGCTCTGTGTGCTAACGCAGTTGCTGGTGCAGATCAAATATTTATATACAGCTTATTGCTTCCCGGATCTCACTGGCATAAGTAGTGACGTAGATAGAACTCAGACCTGGGGCCCTTGTATGAAAGAAATATGACAGCGTTCTGGAGGGATGGTTGAAAATCACCACAGCAGGCAGGAATGTTACTGCAATGATCTAAACCATTACTCTATTGCCGCAGAACCTGAGTGCCTCTCAACTATTTTTGGATTTATCTGCATGACACCTTTTGTGAAGCAGGGGAGTATTCTTATCTACAGATGGGGACTTGAGGCATGAAGGGATTAAATGACTGGCCCAAGGTCACACAGACAATCTGTGGCAGAGCCGGAAATTGAGCCTAAATTTTGGCATTCCCAGGCCAGAATCTTAACTAACTACTACACCATCCTTCCTCCAGTATATACTCTATGCTAACCAAAAAGTTAAAGTGTGTCATATTTATAAGTAACCAAAATCAGGGTCTTATAATGCAAAATGTTAGGCAACCTTAATGAAAGGTATCACTTGCAGCTCCATCTGTGACACACTGCACACAACACAATGTCTCAAAGTACTATAGTATAAAGGCCGACATGGGGGCAGAAGGGGTTGATGAGAGCCTGTGGGCTCAGTCCGTGGTGCCCTGCTACACCTGCAGTAGGTGTAAAGCTTGGAGGGAGGAGGGCTGAACCTGGCTCAGGTGGGGGTTGACCAGGAAGGAGAGCAGAAGTCAAGGGGGCTAAATTGGCCTGCTGACTGACTAGGGTGACCAGGTGTCCGGTTTTTGACCGGAACACCCAGTCAAAAAGGGACCCTGGCAGCTCCGGTCAGCATTGCTGACCGGGCCATTAAAAGTCCAGTCAGTGGTGCTCCAGAGCTAAGACAGGCTAGTCTCTACCTGTCCTGGCACCCCAGAAGTGGCCAGCAGGTCCAGCTCCTAGGCGGGGGGCCAGGGGACTTAGCACGCTGCCCCCGCCCTGAGCACTGGCTCCACACTCCCATTGGCCAGGAACCACGGCTAATGGGAGCTGTGGGGGTGGTGCCTGCAGGCGAGAGCTGCGCACAGAGACACCTGCCGTGCCTCCGTCTAGGAGCCAGACCTGCTGGCCACTTCCGGGATGCAGCGTGGAGTTAGGACAGGCAGGAAGCCTGCCTTAACCCCTGAGCTGGGCCCCTGACTGGGAGTTGCCGGAGGTAAGCCTGCATCCCAACTCCGAGCCCCAATCCCTTGCCCCAACCCTGAGCCCCCCCAAAGCCTCCTACACCCCCAAATCCCTCATCCCCAGCCCCACCCCAGAGCCTGTACCCCCAGACTGAGCCATCACTCCCCTGAACCCCAATCCCCTGCCCCAGCCCAGAGACCTCTCCCACATCCTGAACCCCTCTGCCCCACCCCCCAGCCTGGAGCCCCCTCCTGCACCCCAAATCCTTCATCTCCAGCCCCACCCCAGAGCCTGAACCCGCAGACAGATCCCTCACCCCGCTGCACCCTAATCCCCTGGCTCAGCCCAGAACTCCCTCTCGTACCCTGAACCCCTCTTTTCTGGCCCCACCCTGGAGCCCGCATCCCCAGTTAGAGCCCTCATTCCCTCCTGCATCCCAACCCTCTTCCCCAGCCCAGTGAAAGTGAGTGAGGGTTGGAGAGAATGAGCTACTGAAGGAGGGGGAATGTAGTGAGCAGGGAGTGTGGCCTCCGGGAAGAGGCGGGGCTGGATGTTCGGTTTTGTGCGATTAGAAAGTTGGCCACCCTGTGGCTGACAGATCCTCTCTGAGGGAAGATAGGCCTATGTCAGACAGCCCAAGGCAGTCGGGAAGGATAGCTGGGGGAAGTGAGTCTTCCAGGATTCTCTGTGCTGGTGGAGGGGACTGTGCGGAGCAGAAAAACTCCTGCTGGGGCAGAGACTGACCTGCCGGGGGAGTAGATGACCTCTCTTGCAGCCAGAACCAGTAAGGTGGCAGAAAGTACTATAAAGCTCGGTAGTGAGTCTCTAGAAGAGGCTTAGAGAGACCTACTGATGTACTGTGAGCCTGGGAAGAAGCTGTGGGAAAGGCGCAAGGCAGGTAGGAAGTGGTCCAGGAAGTCAGCATGGCCAGATCTTGACTGCTTATTTAAAGGCGCCCTGGACCAGAACCCAGAGGGGAGGGATGGCTGGGTTCCCCTACTGGACCACTGATGAAAGTGGAGCCAAAAAACCCTGACAAGGGAGAAAGATTTTGCAACCTTTGATACCAGGGGTAAGAACTAGTAAGTCTGTAGTGAGACCATTGGTTTACCCAGGAAAGGGTGGGACCATATGTGATCTGGCCAGAGAGTAGAGTCTCAAAGAAGATGCAGATTACCAGAGGGCTGAAGGAGCTGTGCAACAGGGGGTGCAAAAGGAGGAAAGCCTGCTACACCATGCCCAGCCACAAAGGGGCATGCTGGCTGGGTGAGTCACAGTCACTTCCTCTGTGGGAATGCACGACTGTGGAGGTGAAAAAGGACGATATCTAGGATGGGGGAAAGGAGTCGGAATGAAATGGGAAAATCCCTATTGTAGTTCAAGGAAACAGGGTGCAGGGGAGGGACAGAAAATAAAAGGCAGTAAAAAGCCTCCAAAGGGTTCTCTGCATGTGGAAATCAGATTGAGATGCACATTTGGCAGGAGTGGTATTCTTCCCATGTCATGTACCCATCCTAGACCCCCTGTAGAATGTCTCTATTACAGGCAAAGGCCAGTATTTGTTTCATATGCCTTTTGTTTGCTTTAGGGGGGAAAAATCATGAACAATTTAATTAAGGCAGTTTGCAAAACATGACACATGACCAAATCCCTCATTCTCAGCAGCACGCCCCAGACTGGCTTCATTATCAGACACAATAAACCCAGGGAGAGAAACCAACGGGTTAGCCACTTGATCTTGTCATGCGACTTCTCCAACATGTTCACTGCAGCGTGGGATTATTTCTTTTTCCAAACCTGCACATGCGTAGTGTCAGAGCCTTTTCCCGGAGGGTGTGAATCTTTCTGTCACTTGTTTGGGGGCTAGAAAGTCAAAGACCCCCCCTCTCCAGGGAGCGCTTATGCACATGTAGTCAGTCGGTGGTCTATGCACATTGGATCATATCATTCTAGTGGGTACGCCAGCATGTGTTTTCCATCTCTGATACTCTCAAAGAGTTTTCATGCTGCCTCACAGGCTTGTTGTTAGTGTAACAATTGTGGGGACCCCCCGTTGGTGGGATAGTAGATTCTTCCAGGGAGTCGGTGCTCTGGTATCACTTATTCTCTGCGTTGCCCCCCTCAAAGAATTAACCAAATTAACAAAAGGTTTGCAACTTTCAGCAAGCATTTGGATGAGTTTGCACAAGCAGCGTAAGGTATTTTTTTCTCCTTTTGTACATTCCTCCCATAGCACCGGCTAATAGACAAATTGTCTACGTACCGTCTGGTCTGCAGCACTCCTGCATGTTCTTAGGATTCTGGCCCCGCTTCTATATCATTCCCTCGCTGGATTTTTGTTACATGAAGAATTTTCTCCCCCACCTTCATTTTGAGGGAATGAACAATTTGGGATATAGAGGGGGCCCAGTGCATTCTGCACTGGACTGCCCAGGTCTGTCGCTGACCTGCTATGCTCTGCTCTCTTTGCCTTTATTATCCATGTCTGTTTAGATGGCGAGGCTGGGTCTGTTCTCGTGATGTGTCTAACCAGTGTCTAGTACAATGGGGCCTTGATCTCGGTTGGAGCCTCTGGGAACTACTATCATATTAATAATAATCATTTTGCTTCCACGTTGTTTTCTTCCTTCTGCCCTACACAGTGAACAGGAAAGCAGACAGTCTATTTGGATTCTGCTTATCTGAGACATTTGTGCTTCTGTTCCCTATATCCTTCCACACAGTCTTGTCACAGCTGGTAACATGGCTTTCTCTTGCCACTGGGAACAGTCCTTCCTCTAGCGCTTTCCTCATTTACTTTCCATTGCCTTTCAAATCTCATCTGAAAGCCGTTTCCCATTCTGTCTTGCCTACAACCCTTCCTTTCCTGTGCTATATTTCTCCTTTTACTGTATTATTTCACTCTCTAAAGCATTTTTTAGATACAGTTTATCAGAATGGTGTTATGCAAAATAAAGCCACATGCCTACAAATGCTTCCTCCTGAAGGCAATGTAACTGCACCCACAGAAGGATTGGCCATTTCAGTTCCTAGTATTACATTCTGTGGGTGTGCTAAGCATTCTTAACGAAATCTGAATTGCTGACACAAAATTGAGGAAGGTTGGCCTTGCGGTTAAAGACCTGAGACTCAGGAGATCTGGGGCCAGTTCCTGGATCTACCACAAGCTTCCTCTTTGACCTTGGGTCAGTCATGTAAAATGTCTGTGCTGCAGTTCTCCATCTGTAAGAATGGGGATAATATTTCTTTTCTCCCTCGCTGTGTCTTGTCTATTTAGGCTGTAAGCGCTATAGAATAACAGGCACTCTCTCTTTCTATGTATATGCACAGCGCCTAGCGCCACTTGGCCTTGGTATTGGTTTGGAATTCTAGTTATCTATTGTGCCACCAATAATATATTTTGGCAGTTCAAGGACAATATTTTTTCTGGAGGAAAGTTTGGTTTTAATCTGAACTCTTGCACAACATTATCTTTCATATTTAGCATTTACAAATTCGAAACATGTTCCGTCTGGGTGAGAAGTTGCAGCAAATGATGTCAGTGTTTTTCATGAAGATCCTAACGTTTTGCTGTTTAACAGAATTGTGCTGATACACCATGTTGCCTTTTTCTGGTTTTATGAATGGAATGTCATGTTATGCAGCCTCATAAAGGTCCTTTCATAAGATGTACCCTCTGTGTCTTAAGGCATTTATGGAGGTTAATGTAGGGAAAAAATTCTTTACAATACATGACATTTTTCCTCCATTATACTTCAACTATTATTATGATAGCACAGATTTATGTGGTAAGTACTATGCATAACATCTTATTTGTATGGGTATGTACACTCATCATTCACACAGACATTACAATGTATTCTTTCTACAGGGATGAGATCTGGTCAGTCAGAGTAGATTACATCATGGAACTAAACTGTTATTTTCAAAAGCCCGAAGGACTTCTTTAAAAACAAAATGTCATGGAATTAATTTACAGCAGTGACTTTTTATATTCCATCCAAATCAACATTTCAAGAAGACCAGATGCTCAGCCGTAACCGTTGCTGACTTTGCCATTGTCCACCACTTTTAATTCTATTACAAAGTTTCTGGTAACATAAACAGAAGCAGCCCAAACCTAGAAAGTGTTGTGGGAAATGGAATCAGCTTTTTTTTATTTGTCTTTCAGCAGCAATTTGCTCATCCTTTTTTCTTCCCAACATGCTAACAGATGCAAATATGAATCATATTTCATTCTCAGACTCCTTAAAAAACCACGCAGAACCAAAGTTTCTGAGTAATAAAAAATCCTGGATGCATCTCCAAACCACAATGAAACACCCTAGTCCCAAACAAGTCAGGGCCTGGCCTGCTCACCTCTGTCTGAAAAGAAAAAGAACCTTTTAAAGGAAGTCATTGTTTGTTTACCTGTGTCCATCTTTACAGACAGGCGACATTGAAAAATTTCTATTCACATGCTACAGATGCTCTCCTCTGTTTTATCTTTCTATTGTATGGGACTGACCTGTAATATCTCCATCTTCGTGGTTATAATGGCTAAAATCTGCCCTCCTGTTCACTGCTTTAAGTCAGCTGCCACTGACTTTGAATGGGAGTTAGACTACACTAAATTCTGCAGCACTGAAGTTGAGCTGATGTCATTGGCTGCAGGATCACACCCTAGGTGCATCACTCTTATGGATTCCCACGTGTGCTGAGTGGCTATGTCTTTTGGAGTGCAGGATGAGGCACAAGGGGTCTGCTTCTCAGTCAGTGGAAAGAATCCCGTTGACGTGAATGAGCGTTGGATTCAGGCCCAGTGAAGTCACCTCACCAGACTGGGCCCTGACGTTAAAGTGAAAGCAAATCATTCCATTTTGTGAATGATGTCGGGGCTGGGGGAGCTTTTTAGCTTACGTTTATATTGCGAAGACTGTAATTCTGGGATTCAGCTGAGTCCCCCTTTCAGAGTTATCATCACACACGACACGGACACCCACGTTTAAGGGTTTAGATTGGGTACTATGAGCTGGACAGCTTCAGTCTCACCTGCTGAAAATATCAGCTTTGTTGAACAGAAAGCTCTTGGAGGGGGCTTAATTAAGCATGGACTGTTTGACTTAACTGGGTTTTGATTGTAATGGGTTATTTTTTCTGGCAATGAGCCAACCAAGCAGCGTTTGTCCAATAAATGTAACTGCTAGTCTTCATCCTCCTTCAGTATGCAAGCATTTAGCCAGTGGATAGAATACCACAACACTGGGGGATTCTGGCTCCCTTTGTGTGCTTTGCATTGTCTAGCTATGCAAGCTGCCCGCAAAGCTACAGCAAACTTTCAGAAGCAGGGTTGTTAGTGGTGACAAACAGCAGCGGGAAGAGGAAAGAAGCCTTTACTTAGTTGTGGCACAGGCTAGTTCTTTCAGCAACTCCTTTTCTGAACCAGGTTCCAGGCTTAAAGGGCTGGCAGGGGGTTAATAAAACATTTTATGGGATGAAAAAGGTGTCAGTATCACCTTGCTGTACATGCTCTTCCTTGTTAATGGGATTTCTGGTACAGATATCTTTAAAAACGACACCGAAGGGAAAGGTAAAGTGTATTTTGTTTGCTGGCGACACTCTTCTTCGTAGTCCTATGAAAAAACTGCACATGCCATGGTGGGACGCCGCTCTTCTCCAGCAAAAACATTATAGAGAGGAGAAAGGCAAAGAAGGAAAGAAATGATTCCTTTTTCAGTGGAATGATTTAAATTGTCTAATGATTCTACTTTTGCTCGTTTAGGGCTAGAGTGTGACTTGGACTATATACCTGCACGGAGTCAGGGAGAGCAAGAACTCTCCTTACTCTCCTGTGGTATCTACCTAGAACTTGGGTCCAGGTACACAGAGATAAAAATGTGCTGCTTGCCTGCACACCAAATCCAGAACCAAGCAACCTTCTGTCCTGATTTTACTGAAGTGGTCACAGGTTTTCATATCATGTCTTGGAGTTCTGGGAACACCTGAAATGTCCCAGTTTCTTTAGCGGAAACTTTTTTTTTTAATAACTACAAAATAGTTGTGCAAGCCATCTTGCTACTCTGGGTAGAGTTGGCTCTGTGTTTACCAGGAGCAATCTAGTGAAAGGAGTGTTAAATGTAATAATCAGGATTTGGAGTGAAGAGAACACCATCATTCATTTTCACGAAGGCAAATCCCAAAGGGACTTTGCTGCCTTGCAGATTGAGTGCCACTTGGATCGTTCTCTAGCAAGGTCCTTAAGACACTCATTTGGCCAGTGACAGACATAGACATGGCCAAGCTGTACTTTTCCCAACATTTGCAGAGCTATCTTGCAGATATTGTTCATGCTAGTAGAAGGCTTTTGTTACTCAGAAAGATAAACTGGATGGATTAAACTCTGCCCTCAGGGGCATATGTGTGTGGCTCCCACCCCACCCAATGGAAATTGTATGTACAAATCTCCCGGCAGAATTTGGCTCAATAGCTCTTATTATTTTTGCCTAGAGATCATACTCAGCATCTGTTTCTGAGGAGCTGACGGCTTTACCACCCAGCGTGCATGAGTAACAGAGCCCTTGTGACACCCTTCCTTCAGAGCCTGTATCTGCTTTGATCAGACACTGCCTCCTTTCTCATGCAACAGAAGAGACAGGCAATTGGGCCCCCTACCTATCTAGCTTTCATAAGTTCACACCTTTCTAGCCTACTTAGACCATCAGCGGCTGACTTTAACATGTGCTTTAGGCATTACATCATTGAAATAGCTCCCCCGTTGGGGACTCTTAAGTCCCAACTCGTGGGCATGTCCAGCTGGTAAGAGGCTTTTCACCATTTTGTAGGCACCTTTCAAACATAATGCTCCGCGGTAGACTTCAGCCCTGGAGAATTCAAGTCTTCTCCACAAAGCACTAGAAACTATACCGTAGAGCACAACTCTGCGCTGTCAAGAAGACTACATGACCGGATAGGTTTTTTCCATCCCTAATTTCTATGATTCAGTTATTTGCACCACTTACACCAAACAGGCCCTGTAAGTCATGCAAACCCCCTTTTTCATCCTCTGGGAGTGTTAATTAAAGATCCATCCCTTCACTCCCAGACTCAGAAATCCAGGCAGTTTCATAGGCCAAAAAAAAAAAAAAAAAAAAAAAAGAAAAGAAATATCAGGATGCCCCTTCCCTTAGACAGAACTGTACAATGGGGTTGTGCCTGCTTTCTGCACACTAACCTTTTGAAAGCTCACTTGGTTTGCATTAAAACACAATGCTGTGAATGTCATCATAACTAGATGTTGTATCAACCAGGCAAGGTACTAACAAACTTCCACAGGACTTTATTTTTACAGTGGAAACCTCTTTACCAAGCTGCTGCTGCACCCTCTGTAAATCTCACTCAGCCTCCTCAACTCCTCCGCCCTCCTTCCTGTTTCCTGTCCTTTCAGATTCCCAACAACCAGTGCTCCCAGTTCTAATAATCCCAAGTAGCATCTAAACACCACACTAGGGCAGTTATCTGACCGTGCCATCCTTTAATGCGAACCCGTAGGCTTCAGGAGCACATTGCAGGATCAAAGTAGAAACAAGTTCAAATGGCAAAGCTTGTTGATTAATGTAACACTACGTACTAATTTTCTAATATTCTGTCCATTATAACTGCTACATTATTAATCGTAAGTGACACAATTTGTACCATATAACAGCCCCATTCTTTTTAGGCACCAAATCTTAAATTACTTGTGGGTGGTCTGACAGCTGGGCCACATGTCACAGGATCAAGTCCCCTATTGCTGGTGTGGGCCAATATTTTTTTCATTAAAACATTTTTGATGAAAAATAGCTTTTTGAACAAAAAGGAACATTTTTGCATAAAAGTTTCACTTTGGCTCAAATGTTCTGTTTTCTTTTTCAGTGAAAAACAAATTGAAATTCTCGGGGAAATCTTCTCAGTAGAAATGTTGGGGCTTTGGGAAAACAAAATCAGTTCGTGGTTTGGCTTTGAGTACACATTTTCCCCCTTTTCATGTTTGAAAACAGGAGATTGAAAGAAAAACATTTTTTGTTCAAAATTTCTCAGGAAAAATGGCACCTAATATGTTCTAACATCCCCTTTGTTCCACAATAGAAAGCATTATAGAAAATCAGCTAAAATGATATACCCAGAGCCTAAATTTTCAGATGTGACTAATGATTATATGAGTGGTAACTTAAAATCAGGCCTCTTTAAGGTGTTTCAAGTTGAGTACCCAAGAACCGAAGCATTCAAAATCACTAGTCACTTTTGAAAGCTTAGGCCACATTATTTACAGAGACAGTGATATAGTTTTAGCTAAAATATGATGACATGAATGTAGTAAGACAGTTTATCTGAGAAATTACAAATATTTGATCAACTGTCTTCCAAGCACTCTGGTATTTTTCCCTTTCTTGGGTGATCTGCAAAGAAACGCACATGTTATCGCACACTGGATTTACCTGCTGAAGTGAATGATTGAACTTTGCACAGCTGGATGTGTTTAAAGTAGTTAAAATGTAACACAGGTTCAAAAGGGTTCTGTACCATCCATTTAGCTCTCCTAGTATAAATGATTAGTTTGTATAACACATTTAAGGATAGGTCTGTTTTTTGTCAAGGCCAAGTGGAAATAGGAAAACCTAGTGAGGGAGCTGGACAGAGGTCAAGATTCAGGTAAAAAGTGAAAAGGAAAATTAACCAAATTACCACTTCTGTCAAAAAGCCTTGCCTTTTTATTTTTATATATGAGGTAAGTTGTATCTTATTTGTTTTGAAAGAGTGATTCTTGGTCACAACCATTTTTTCCCCATCACTAAGCTGCATATTCCCGTCTCTGTTCATCGAGGTTTATTTAAGTCACTCAGACACACTGAGGTAGCAACATATCTCTGACTGAGGCATCTGTCCATTCTGTTTGCCTGTCTAGTCTGTCTGTCTATGTCAGCTATTCATTTTTCATTCAGTAGCATTGTTTACAAGGATAACCGATGTGTGAGTTCCTACCCTCTTGGTATATCAAATCCAGGGATTTATTTTGCCTTTAGGCACTAGCCTGAAGAGGAGCTGAGCCAAGACTATCAAAAGTGACTAGTGAATTTGGGTGCCTCAGTTTTTAGGTACGCAACTTGTCACAGGTGTCTCATCTTGGAGAGGCCTGGTTTTGTAGAGCACCTGTCCTCTGAGCATCAAGCCCTTTTAAGGTGTTCTTAAGTTGGGCACCCAAAAGATACACACTCAGCACTATGAAGTGCAATTCCCTCACTGCTTCTCTCTTGCTCTGGGGCTTGGGTGGGTAGTAATTCACTACTGGCCATTCTCCAGACTCCTATCCCAGTCTCCCTGTCTCTTAACTCAAGAGCAAGGAGACGTTCAATTAGAATGTGGCAAATTCAAAACTGGAAAGGAAATACTTTTTCATACAACATAAATTTAGACTGTGGAACTCATTGCCACAGGATGTCATTGGGGTCAAAAGCCTAGCAAGATTCACAAAGGGACTGGACATTTAAATGGATAACAAGAATATCCAGAGTTATAATAGTTAATACCAAATAGAGCTGGGTGGGAAACAATTTTTCCATCCTGTGAGAATTTTCAAGATTTTAAAAAATTTTCCCGTCCTAATTCAGGATGAAAATCACTCTTGAAAATTTTCATGAGCGAAAAAACTAATAAACACAAACGCAGATCAGATCCACCAAAATGTTTCATTTCAATAATTTTGAAATGTTTGGTTTCAACTTTAACCTTTTGTTTTTTGCATTTTTAGCTCACGTTATCTTACATTTTGAAACAAAAAGTCATTTTGGAAAAAAAAAAAAAAAAGGGACCTCTTTCATTCATAAAATGTCAAAATCGGGTGGACTGACAATTCTGAAACTTTTTTTCAAAATGGGAAATATATCATAATTGACCTCTTCCTGCAAATAGTTTTGGTTTAAATTAATCTACATTTTTCCAACCAAAAGATGTTGTGTTAAAAAATCCTCAACCAGCCTTAATGCTAACATAAATGTTAGAAATAATATTAAACCTCATGCTTAATGTCGTAAGCAAATCTCTAACTCATTGGGATTGAGAGGTTCCTTGTACTTCCTCTGAAGCATCTGGTTGACTAGCCACTATTAGAGACAGTAAACTGAACTAGATGGATCTCAGGGCCTGACCCAATCTGTGAATTTCTATATTCCATCCTTTGCCGGCTCACTTGCTCCCTATTCACTGGCTCCAAGTGAGAAGTAAGGGGCATGGGCACATGGTCAAAGTCATAATCTGGCCCCCTATGTGAGTATCAAGGTGATGTACTAGTCTTTTCTTTGTCATTGTTATGCCAGTGTTTTCTATTAGTGCAAAATCTTTTCCTTGTTATAAAGCCAATTCCATATTTATGAGCACAGTTTATATTAAAAATATGCACTTAATGGAGTGTCAATTTCAAAAGATTATGAGCCCAATAAAGGAGAGATCAGACTGAATTCTGGATCTTTGAGATTTAGATCAGGAGGCTGCTAAACATTTTGGCAGCTGTTTGGTGAAGATAAACTGCAGCTTTTATGAAATAGCATTTTTTTGTTAAAATTGTGCTTTCCCTCTTTTAAGTGTGAACAAAGCAATAAATATAATGCTAACCTTCTGTTACTTTTAACACACTCAAGGCCAAATGCTGCTCCCAGTTACACTGATGTGTCCATAGTAACTCAAAGCAGGTCAGTAGAGTTACCCTGGATTTACACAGCGGTATCTAAGAGCTGAATTTGGCCCCCAAATTCTTAGTAGATATTTTAGAAGAGATATGGTAAGCAGAGATTTGGGAGACCTGCTTAAAGCCTCCTTGGACCATGGGAAACTGAGGTTCAAGTCTCTGCTTTGCCATAGACTTCCTGTGTGACCGTGGGCATGTACAGGTCCCTTGGTCTCTCTGTGCCTCAGTTCCCCATCTGTAAAATGGGGGTAATAGTACTTTTCTATATCATAGAGGTGCTGTGAGGGTAAATTAATTAAAGACCACGAAGTGCCCAAATGCTTTGGTGTCGGGGGCCCATGTAAATACCTCAGGTACATAGACAAGCAACACTCTTGTAATTCTGATATGCTTCTGTGTCCAGAGAAGAAAATTCCAAGGCAATCTCTCATGTGAGGCTGTGAAAATATATTGTAAGGCGGCGGAATTCAATGGCTCAGTGCTCTTACTTGAAGGGTGCTATGAACCCAAGGAGTAATGTGTAGAGTTTCAAAGGCGCACACAAGAACTATCTCACATCTGAGCTGCCCTTTGAATTCCCTCCTCTGAGGAAATGGCCTAGAACACATGAAAATGAAATGAAACAATAACTTCTTTCTGATGCACAGCCAAAATGAAAATGAAGGTTATCAATAGAACCAGACAGGCTATGAACTGAAGGCAAAACTAAGCATTCATGTGTACTGAATACCTTTTAAAGTAATACAGGTTTTTCCTTTTGCTTCTGTTATCCTCTAACTTTCAGTACTATCTGATTCTTAAGTAACTGTTCCTCTTTTTGTTTGATGTCAATAAAATTAACTGAATTTAACAGTGGCTAAACTTCTGACACCCGAAAAAAGATTTAGATTTGGTTTGAGATTTCCACTGAGGTTCTTATACTATCTGACCGAATGTGCCTTACCCTGATCACAAGGCCTTCGTCCCTGCCATTTTGAGCAATGAGCTGGAAAGTAAACATCTTCTCCATGACAAACCTTTCTCCTCTGTAAGTGTAACCATTATCCTCCTGTACACCAGTGATAGAAACTCACAATAACACATCAGCAGCCCATCCATCCTGAAGAAGAAATACACAAATAAAGAGCCATAAACAGGATCCTTAAACTAAAAATGCAGTTAACAAGCCAGGTAAAACTGGAGATAAGGAGGTCAAACATCCATAAGAAAAGAAAAGTGGCCAAGGCTCTGGAAGTACAAAAATCTCCCAACAACAGGAAAAGTACTTCATGCAAAAAGAAACTCTCCCACCGTGAATGCAATAAGAGCTAAAGTAGATCACAGCTAATAAACATCTCCCAGGCTTCCTCATCAAATGGATTAAGGGGAAATTAAGGGCTGAAGGAAAACTGGAGAATCATATATTTATTCGTCCCCTCTCTCCAGATAAAAAATCAAATAGAAATCCCTCTCCCCGCCAGCTTTCTTCCTCTTAAATATAAGGAAATATGCAAAAAATAATGGTGGCTCACACTGCCCAGTCACCTGTCAAACTCCAAGCATTCCTGTAGTCCTAATGTGCAGTGCAAAACGAATACACATTACAGGCCAGCGCCTGAACTGGTATAAATCGGTTTAGTTCCATTGAAGTCAGTGGCTACAGCAGCTGAAGATCTGGCTCTGCAAATAAGAAGGTAGAAGAAGACATATAATAAATAACATGTATTATGGTAGCACCGAAGATGCCCTGGAATTGGACCAGAGCCCTGCTGGGCTAGATGCTGCACAAAGAAGTTTCTGACTCTTACACTTCATAACTTTACCTCATCCCAAGTGCCCTGCTAGTTCAATTCAATCATACTTTACTGGTGTGGCAAACTATATATCGAAGTGTAGAAGAGACCGACTCCTGGGGTATCATTCAATGGGATATGCATAGTAAGTACTATCTGTCCAGGACAGGGCTTCATTCTGCATTTATTCCCTATTTGTCATTAGTGTCCATTCCTAATGCAGTGGCAGGTAGCTACATAGTTTGATGCTGTCTGTGTTTTCCCTCCTTTCTCTTAAGATTTTCTCTCCTCACTTTTCCATAACAAATCTTTTATAATCCCTGATCGTTTGATCTAGGCTACACTAGCCTTTGGTCTGGGCTACACTAGCGGGGGGGATCGAACTAAGATATGCAACTTCAGCTACGCTATTCGCATAGCTGAAGTCGAAGTATCTTAGTTTGACTTACCTGGACGTCCTCACAGCGGCGAGTCGACTGCCGCAGCTCCCCCGTCGACTCCGCTTACTCCTCCTGCTGAGGTGGAGTACGGGCATCGATTCGGGGATCGATTTATCACATCTAGACGAGCCGCGATAAATCGATCTCCGATACATCGAACACTACCCGCCGATCCGGTTGGTAGTATAGACGTACCCTTTCTCACACACCTTCATATTGGGACTTCCAAGTCATGTGGATGTGTGCATGTCCAGAAGTGAAGGTGTGACAAGTCCTAGGTGCAGCTGTGGAGGCCACTACTGAAAATGCTGATGACAGTAAGTGCCATAAATGTTATTAATCTGCTAATCATTCCCACCTCCGAACCATGAATACAGCAAGGGCTGGATTATGCTTGATAAGCATTGGTCCGTAGTGGATGGCTGTGCAGTCACACTATCCCAGGAGATCTCTAGGAAGAATTTTGCTTCCAAAAGGCACAATCCCTCCTGAGCTCCCAAGCAAACAGAGAAGCAGTACCCACTGCTACACCCCTCCAGTGAGAGCAGCATGTGCCCCATTGCCTGCCAGGCAGGAGAGAAGTGGCTCTGACTCACACCAGTGACTAGCCTCCATGGGGGCACTAGTAGGAAACAGTCACTATACTTGGGAGAGTGCGGGGTCTGCGACTGTTTCCAGGCAGCACTGTGCAGAGGACACTGAGATGGAGAGGTTTGGAGAACCTCCAATCCCCCCCCACACACCAGCAGAGCAGTCTGGCTCTAAATATATCCAATGGGATGGGCAAACCTTGTGGATCTTGAGGTTTTCTGCATGATTTGAACTGTTTGTTAGGGCTGTAAAGCTAGTTTGAGGTCACAGGCCTTATGTTTCCTATAACTTAAACCCAAGATTATTTTTTTTCTCTAAGGTGATTCAATTTATAAACAAAAGCATGGTTTTCTAGGCTGCGCTATGTGTTAGGCTGGAAATGTGTAGTACACACGCTCATGCACAGACACACGGGTGTGTGCGTGTGCACTCACCCACAATTAATTTTTTCATTATAACTCGCTCGCTCTCACCTCCTCTGCTCCTCTTTTTACACTTTCTTTTCACTCTTCTCTAGTTTTTCCTGATTTAGCTCAGCCTCTCGAACTCAGAATGCAAACCCAGTTATGTTCAAGTTGAGCTTTTGAACGTTGACAGGATTACAAAATTAGGCAAAAAAAAAAAAAAGTTGGCCCCCCTCCATCCAAAACTGACTCCCGCACTACCCCCAGTCAACTTTTCTCCACTCTGAAGAGCAGCTGTCCCCCACAACTGTTCTCCTGTGGCTTGACCTCTCTTTTTCTAAAATCAGTGACAAGACTCTGCCCCTTTGCCCTTTGGTTATTTATTTTCCTCAATGGATTCTATGAGGGACCTTATCAAAGCTGTTTGAAAATCCAAGTAAGTTATGATCACCAGGTCACCTTTATCTACTATCTTATTAACTCTTCCAAAGAACTCCTAATACATTAGAGAGGCACAATGTTTCCTTACAGAAGCCACGCTGGCCTTATTAGGTTAGACATTGTACTACTTTGCCCTTAATTAGGCTTCTGACTAGCTTCACCCATAATGAAGTTCCTGAGGTCTCACTTGGTTCCATTTTTAAACGTAGGCCCTAGGTTAGGGACTTCTCAGTCTTCAGTATTAGATGCTCTATTTAAGGCCACTTTGCATGTTCTCATTTGCCACTGTTTTGCAAACCCTCAGTGGAACATCTCCCAGCCCTAATGCAATTGAGACTCTTAAGATGCCCCAGAATTTCTTACATATGATTTCAGTCTTTGTATAGGCAGCTCTCTGATTTCCCAAGAAAAGTGCTCATAGAATAGGAATTTTCCCATCATCATGTAGTAAAACCAACACAATAAATGGCTATAACTACTCTGCTCCTTCGCCATCATCTTTAATTACCCAGTTCACCATTTGGGGGGTGGGTAGGTTTAGAAAACCTATTTGTATGATCAAAAATGCCCTCTCTTTTCTTCGAATGTGTTTTGAGTTTTGTGTTCTGTCTTGATATCTCTGGCTCTTTGTTCCTCATATTATCTGCCTCACTTTGTGATTCTGGTTCCCAGCGTACTTGGTAATTTTTGTGGTGTATGCTGTCTGTTTTTCAGGCGGGGTTGCCATTTTGTAAAGGACATGATTAGGATGGGACTATATTTGTGTACTTCATTGCCCAACCAACTTTGGTTTATGCTTTCCTCTTTCCATTTTGGGGTATTTTGGGTTTTTTGCTCTAAAATATGCAAACAAGTGCCATCCAGTTGACTAGCTCAACTCACCCATCTGCAAAAACAGAGTTAAAAATGTTGTCCCATCTTTGTAATGGCCTTTGAGATCTGTGGATGCAAAGTGCTGTAAAAGAGCAAAGAATTATTATAGACGTGCTGGGCATTATATTTTTTATCGTTATTAAGGCTGACCTCAGTTTACACCATAAAGATCTTGCTGTTGAGGACACATGCACCTGAATCATGACACTGACTCATTGTTTGAAATGGCTGGGAAACAACTGTAAATTTATTGCATTACAACCCAAATAAACTTATCTGAACTCTGGGGCTGGAAGTCCTGGCAGCTGTAAGGGGGGAATGCTTGAGTGGCCTTTACTTTCTTGCACTGATAAAATGCTTTCTGGAGAGATGACTGGTCTCCTGGTGTGGTGAAAGCCTGTATGGACATCACTCATTGTCTGCAATGCACTGACTGCTTACCAGTGCCAATAATAATAATTGGAATGGAACCCATTGCCTTTCTGGAACTCACCATAGGCCCCTCAGCTGAGCTAATGGCTTGGAGGATATCTGTTGTATGGAAAGGAACATTCCCCCTATTTCCCAGCTGCTATGGGACTGCAAACGACGCCTACCCATTTTTTGTTAGTGGTAGCACTGTTTCCTACTCAATGGGGCCTATGTGAGTAGGGCTGACTCCTCACTCGGTGCACTTAGCAAACATCTCCATATGGACCACATTGAGGAAATAATTGGTAAAGCACCAGGTAATTAACCAATTAACAAGGTGAGTCAGCTCGTTAGCCGAGGACGGTTAAAGGAGAGACGGGGGGGAAAAGGCCAGAGAAGCCTAGGATATGAAGGAGGTGACAGTTTCCCTCTCCCACCCTGTGCCTAGGGAGAAAGTAACAGCTGGGAGCAGGGAAGGGAAGACAAGGAGTTGTATAGCACATTGAAAATAAAGCACATGGTGGTGAACCTATACAGGAGGGGGGGAGAGAGGCCCACCTGCCCTGCCACAAGGCCCTGATTGTTATTGGACCTCTGCATTCCATGTGATGATAATCCATTTATCTTCCAACCAGCACTCCAGGGAGACCTGGAGATCCAGATTAAAGATTTCCAAGCCAAGGTCTGAGACGTCACCTTTGGAGTGAACCATGTTGAGACAGGCCATACAAAATATCCTTATGCCTCGTGGCCCAGCTGCCAAAGAATCCGCAGGAAGCCTCTCAACTTTCCATTTCCCTTCTTTCCAGCTGTGTTCACCACAGCAGGTCATGACTGGTGACCAGGAAGAAACAGGTTTTTGATCTCTTTCCAGTCATGCCTCATCTATGTCTTTAATGCAGATTAATCACACTAAGCCATTACCACTCACATGGAGAACAATTGCTCTCCATTACCATACAGTCCTTTAAATTTCTGCAAAGGGGTATGAATTAGTCTCATCAAGTTCGTAAACCTTGAATGCCAAGCTAAAATGCGCAGGATTCACAACAGTGGTTGTGCACTGATGGGACAAACAGAGCATCCCGATTTTGCAAAGCAGAAGATCTAGTAAAGGCATCATGCCAACAAGACCTAGATAAGGGGTATCCTTCTCTCCTACAAGGCATGGTGGAGATTTGAAATGTCCCTTCGGAGTCTCAGCCAGAGTCCCCTGAAATCAATGGAAAAATCTCCTATTGACTTCAGTGGGTTTTGGATCAGGCTCTAGGTGAGAACATACCCCTAAATCAATTAACCTTTAGTGAACTCTGTCCTTATTCCAGAATTCCTTCAATGTCAAGCCTCACCCTTAATTTCCAAAGGCTACATTTAATTTTTGCAAAGAGTGTATCTTTCCTGTTTCCTACCTGAATCACTTTGCTTTCGGACTGTATTTCTTCCAGAAGCCTGACATATAATGCACCAATAAGTGTGCTTAAAATTAAGGAAAATAAACAAAGTACCACCATTTAATAATTCTTGATTGTCTCAATCTTGTCTCCAGCTGGAGTCCATCAACTGACATTCTCATTTTAATCAGATAGTGGTGCAGTGTTTAAAAGAATCCTGGATCTGTTGCAAGCAAGAAACAGACTTCTGAAAGGGTCTCTGTTTCCCTCTCCCCCACTGCAGTTTGATGAAAGCAAAAGCTAATAGTAAATGTAAACGAAATATTAAATGTTCTAAATTTGCACATTTCTGATGACTGCTGCTATAATGCAACATGGTAATTTAGGGAGTGCACACATACATTATTAAAAATATATTTTGTATCAGATTTTGAAATTCACAGTATAGAGAAAACACTATAGTATACTGGTACATAAATCACAGGTATATAAGTTACACTCTTACTGAATTGGAAAAATCAGTATAGATCTCTCTACATATTTCTGTCTGTTAGTTTAGGTTTCTATACTGCACCCATTATTGTAATGGTGAATGTCTATGTCCGTTAAAGTGACCACCAGAGTAGTTGACATTTAATAGGCAGCAGGTTTAAAACAAACAAAAGGAAGTATTTCTTCACACAATGCACAGTCAACCTGTGGAACTCCTTGCCAGAGGATGTTGTGAAGGCCAAGACTATAAAAGGGTTCAAATATAACTAGATAAATTAATGGAGGATAGGTCCATCAATGGCTATTAGCCAAGATGGGCAGGGATGGTGTCCCTAGCCTCTGTTTGCCACAAGCTGGGAATGGGTGACAGGGCATGGATCACTTGATGATTACCTGTTCTGTTCATTCACTCTGGGGCACCTGGCATTGGCCACTGTCAGAAGATACTGGGCTGGATGAACCTTTGGTCTGACCCACTGTGGCCATTCTTATGTTCTTATGTTCCAGTTTTTCACAGAAAAATTGACTTTTTTACAAAACAAAATGTTCCTTTAAACCTTGTTGAGGGTAACAATTTTTCATTATTTTTACAATTTTCGGAGACATTTTTATCAACTTTTCATCAAAAGTGTTCTTGAAATAATTTTCAAAATCATTAGAGGCATATTTCATTCACCAAAAATCCAATGTTGAGTAAGAAAATTTTCAAGTAAACTTTCACTACATGTTTTGGTAAAAATTTCACCAATAAATGGACAATTGATCCATTTTGAAACAAAATTGAAACACCTCAGAAATTCTGAAGTATTCCATTAAATTGTTTCCCCAATTTTTGACTAGCTCTAGTGGCCATGCAAAGTTCTCTGTTTCTCCCTTGGTGGTCAAATGTAATGACTGTACAATAGAGTGTGAGATATCCACTGAATTAAACTTCCTTTTTGATAGGTTGCGGATTGCAGGTTTTATACATTCTGTGCAGCTAGACCCTCCAGTAATTGTTGACACTGCAAGTATCAGAGGGGTAGCTGTGTTAGTCTGGATCTGTAAAAAGCAACAAAGAGTCCTGTGGCACCTTATAGACTAACAGACGTATTGGAGCTTTCGTGGGTGAATACCCACTTCTTCAGATGAATGTAGTGGAAATTTCCAGAGGCAGGTATAAATATGCAGGCAAGAATCAGTCTAGAGATAATGAGGTTAGTTCAATCAGGGAGAATGGGGCCTCTTCTAGCAGTTGAGGTGTGAACACCAAGGGAGGAGAAACTGCTTTTGTAGTTGGCTAGCCATTCACAGTCTTTGTTTAATCCTGAGCTGATGGTGTCAAATTTGCAAATGAACTGAAGCTCAGCAGTCTTTCTTTAATACTGCAGTTGTTCTGCATCAAAACCCTCTCACTAGTTTTGAAATGAAATTATTGCCATTTGTCTTCTCTTTCACATTGGGGCTCCAGCTACCTGTCTTCTTCTCAGATTACCTAAAGGTAACTCTGATAACCCTGGCAGTGCAACACAAGGACCATCCTTAGGACCCTGGGCAGCTGCTATTGTTAATGTATGGGGTATGGCTGGAGAATTTAGAGGGTCACTCTTCCCATAAGCAGGCAGAGCTCTGAAGGCTGTTCAGGTCAGAGAGCTGCCTGCTGCAGCTAAGAAACGGTTTGGTTTGTGGTGGATATGAAGATAAGAATAAAGGGACTTGCTCATTTAACACAGGTCTCTACGATGAATGCGCAGAACAAGACACCACTCTAGTGCTTCTTCCCTATAACGATAGGCTGGTGAAATGGGGAAAATTGGGCTAGAAGTCTAACAAAAACAGGGCTTTCTGGTTCACACTTGGTTGGAAATACATAGGTCAGCTTCTTAGCTGATATGAAAGACCCAGATGAGGACTGAGTCCATAAGAACAGCCTTTTTTGAAGTGGATGAGCTGCAATTAGGAAATATGGAGGGATGTGAAAATTATGTTTTAAAAGTCTAATAATTTCAACCCTCAGAAATGGTTCTGGTCTGGTTCGAAGGAATGGCTGAAAATCTTGTTTTTCTTAATACAAAATGGTTTGTTGACCGATAGTAATAACTGGTTGGAGACGCAGCCACTCGCCTGAACCAGTCACTATCTGACTGATAGTGACCTTAGTTAAAACCATACCTTAATGTTTAAACAAAACCGCAAATTCTTGCTGCATGAGATAACCACAAATTGACTTGTAAGTCTGTCAGCAGAGCAAACACATTTTTCTTTTTTTCCTGCTCATCTGCTCATATCCCTATTATATCCTCATTAGTCAAACTGATAAGAGCTTTAACTATGGACCTAATCACACCAGACAGCAGACTTGCTTATACCACCAGGGCTCACTGAGGCCAAATGCACTCGGTCAGTCCCTGTAGCTGCTTCATTCTTGGGTTATTGATCTGTGTAGCGGGGTGGTCACCCTGCTCATGCCCTGAAGGGCTTTAAACAGCCCTGGGAGAGGGCTGGGGTGGGGGAAAAGCTGGGCTGATTGGGGGAAGCAGCCACAGCTGGGGCCATGCCCCAATCAGGCCCCCACTGGCCTTATAAGAGGGCTGAGGGCCAGAGACTGGAGGACACTCTCTCTCTCACTTCAGAGAGAGAAGGATCTGGCTGCCTGGGAGCTGGGAAGGGTACCTAGGGTGGAGCAGTGCTGGGGAAGGGCAGAGGGAGCTGGGGAGCTCCAGCCTAGCAAAACTCCAGGCTGCAGGCCTAGTTAAAGGCCTACAAATAGGTACTGGGCCTGCAGGGGGACAGCTCAGAGCTCGGCAAAGGCAACAGGTCCTAACCCCCTTGCCGATGATGAGTGGTTTACAGACTGCAGTCGGCCCCAGGGAGCAGGGGCTAGATGATGACTGGCAGTAGCCACTGAGGCAAGGTGGGTTTAAGAGTTTGGGATTCCCCTGGGAGGTGAGACTCAGACAGAGACTGTGGGTTGCTGCTGGGGGCATAACCCTGAAGTAGAGGGGCACCGGGGTCTGGGAGGGACACGGGGGCCAGCGGTGGGCGAGCCACCAGCCTGCAGAGGGCGCTCTGGGCTGGAAAGAGCTAATTCCCGAGACGACCAGCAGGAGGCACCGCGCCCCGCCACAATCTGTAAGATGCCTGATTTCACATATCCTGTGCTGACTGGTTAAATACTTTGAGGCAGATCCTCAGATGGTGTAAATCAGCGTTTAACAGTCTGGCCCCTTGTCCCTACTTAAATTTCCCCCATGTTTTCATCTGAATACACTATTCTTCTAAAGCATTCTAAGACTTTTTGTAGGCTTTCTGGGAACTGTAAAACAGCTACGCTGTATCTCAAAGCCGAGGTGGTGGCATTTCAATGGTAGGTGAAGGGGTTTTACAATACGGCTCAATATGTTTCTGATCCCTGACATATGAGGGTAAAAGCGTTGATTATTTTCTGGAGAAAACTTGTCACCTTTTGGGGGTATATAAGGTAGCTACCCAAGAAGATACTTGCCACCTGATGTGAAACTGAGGGATCCTGATAAATAACGATGTCCTACAATGGGCACATTTCCTTCTCTCAGAACCTGCCTCCTTAAGGACCCAGGCCGAAATTTTCAAACGTATGTGCCCAGTTAGCCACCTAAATCCATACATGAGGCCTGATCCACAGAGGTGTTGAAGACCAGGGAAAGCTGCTGTTGCTGAAGACCATTGAGAATCAGGACACTTATTGATGTGCCTTTCTGTTAGCACCCACACTGGGATATTCAGCTATCTGTTCTTTATTTAGTGCTCTTAGTCCTGATGGCTCCAAAGGTCTGCAAATCTATGTCGTTTCCTCTCATTTGGTTTTCCATTTTGACTATTTACCGCAAGTCTCTTCGCATTTGCCTCCTCTCTTTTGCTCCCTTGGAGGGCGATGGCTTTGGAAATCAGGCAATGTGCTGTCCTGAACATCTCGTTTGAGCAGCCTTATTACACATTGTCCTTGGCTACTGGGTCATGAGAGAAAGATGTTTATAATAAGACACTTAAGTAAGACATTGTCACTCTGATGCCAAGATATCCTGTCCCATTGCAGCATAAAACCACATTGTAGCATTCTGTTGCCACTGGAGATAATTCTGGCTTTTGGGATAGAAGAACTCTGTCAAGATTGGGACTATCCTGTGAACATCTGAACAGGCACCAAACTTTGGCCCACTAACCGTCAACTATACCCTTTGGGGCACTACTAGATTTGTTTTAGTCACCATCCCAACAACCCAAATTTGAGGTCCTCAGTGGTGCTTCCTATTTGGTGACCATGACAATTATTCCTATTAGCGCCCCAGAAAATATGTATTACAGATTCGAAGGTTTGGGGTGTTCTTTTAAGACCTGACCTCACTGAAGTCAACAGAAAGACTCTCACTGACTTCATTTGACTTTGGATCAGGTCCTCAGGGCAATACTACATCACTGGAGAATAAAATCCCACCCCAGACCTCTGGGTAGATTTCTTTTTTCCCTCTCTCTCTCTCTCTGTTATATTTTGTCAATTTGAATTGGTTCAGCTCCATCGAGTTTCCTAATCTTTGCTCTTTGACAGACTGCAGGCCAACAGAAAGACCAGCTTAAAGCTGACAAGCTTAAAACCATGAAAATGAAGTGCATTTTATTTATTATGCTGTCTAAGATGTTTTCAATATAGCAGACAGAGATAGTGCTTTGCCAAATTGGTGTCATGACTTTCCAAAGGTTTTGGCTAGTTAGCAGACTTCCAGTAAAAATACATGTTGCTGTTCAGACCTCTTGCGGGCAATCCACACCTCTCCTGGAGCCTCCTCTTATTATCTTGTGGCTTCCAATGGAAGAAAATCTGAAGTGCTTTGGACCTGTTGTAACAGTTCTGAGTATTATTAATAGCACATGGCATGAGTTTAATATGTTAAATGCTCCGATTGTTTTGCCTGCCTTCCACAGACAGAATGGTTAAGAAACAAGCAAACATCAGAGGAGAAAACAGGGGGTTGGTTAACCAACCTCTTGGAGCCAGGAGAAAGAAGTAGGTGAATGCTTCAAAGAGCAAGGTATTTCTGAGGAGAATAAGGAGCACATTCCTGAAGCTGTGGGGAAGAGATTGAAGTCTCTTCCAGGCTAACGTGCTACCCATATTGGCATTGTATTAATTCGGCTCACAGCACTACAGATGATTCCCATTCTCGGTCAGAGAAAGTCACTTCTTTGTTGCTATGTTGCTCTGCCTTAGTTCTCAGGGATTTTCAAGCAGTTTCTCTTAGACTTAATCATTCTCGCCCCTTCTACTTTCATGTCTTGACCATTTAGATATTAGCTGTTGGAAGCTTTGCAACAGTAAATTACTCGTATCAATTTTAGGTGCCTGATGACAGACAATGCAGTAGTAGTTAGTGTACAATGCTCATCAGACTGTATGGTTTTTAAACATGCCCACAGTACACACATTTGTGTCTGGTCTACACAAATATATATTATATATCTAGCTAGGCAACGGGTGAAAGCAAAGGAACACTAGCGTGGAAATATAAAAGCGGACATTCCTGTGTCTAACTGCTTTGTTGGATGGATTTGAAAAAGAATTTTCTACCACCATCCAGGGAATGAGTCTGAAATCTATTAATATTTTTGGCACCACCTTTAACAAATACGGCAACTGCATTCACTTAGTAGGCACTTTCAGTTCTGCAATAGGATACTCATGGCGTACTTCAGAGACCACTGCTGCTTTTAGAGTCATCCTCACTAGAGTCTGGGATGCAGAATTTACCACTGGAACACACTGTAAAGAAAATAATACTGTTGTGATGCTCAGCTTTTATTTGCCCCCCACCTCTCCAAACATATCCCCAGATGTTAGGGTTCAATCGTGAGTGTCTTCAATCTGACTAGCTGCAGCTAGGGTTAAGGAGGCTCAGGAAAGGAATAGGACCTTAATGCTGAATAGAGCTGAGCAAATATATTTTCCATGCAAAATATTTTTCATTAAGATGAATTCCAATTTTGAAGCGAGTGCATTTCGCTTTTTGGGGGTCCCTTCTGTGAATACTGTATTAAGTGAGCTGACTGACCCAAATGGACACAGAAAAAGAGGATTTGGGGTAGGGTTACCAGATAGCAACTGTGAAAAAACGGGACAGGGGGTAATAGGTGCCTATGTAAGAAAAAGTCCCCAAAAAAGGAACTGTCCCTTTAAAAACGGGACATCTGGTCACCCTAATTTGGGGTGACTATCTGGTAATATGTGCAAAAAAAGGTAATTGTGAATGTGTTACCATGAGTATTTGCACAAGCAGTCTGATCCTAAGAATTATTCCCCCACAGTCAGGGAACAGAAATACTGCATCTGGCCTCTGTGTCCAACAGAAGCTAACCAACAGAGCCGGAATGTCAGATATTGAATATTTGCAATGAACTGCTCAGACACAATCTTCAGACCATACACTATTTGTAGAAACCATTGAGCCAACAAATTTGAATGATGATTACATTGGAGAAAATCACAATCTACTTGCTAACAACAGTATCACAATATGTCACAGTTTTTCATTACAAATTATTGGCCCAGATTTAATGACAAAAACCCCATCCCAGCCTAAACCGGACTTGGTGCTCCAGATCTTTGATAAGATGAACAGATCTGGAGGAACCTGGTTCGAATTATGGAGGCCAGTTGGAGTCTGGGAAAATCTGAACATGCAGAACCTGAATCTTGTCTACGTTTTCAGTTATAAAACAAATATTAAGTGCTTGTAAAAAAGCCCAAGATTTGACAGCCTTAGGGGCTGAAGCACTCTGTTTATTCACTAAACAGCTACAACAGCACAAGCTTCAATCATGTCTGCTTTGTTGAGGCCTGTCAATATAGACTGTGCATTTCTGGGGTCAGGTGAGGTGGATTTGAACTTTGGGACTTTGTCTACAGAGTGTGGCAATGAGCATTAGAGGGGAGTGAATTCTAAAGCGCACTGAACTGTTGCATACTAACTGGCCCATGTAGACTCTGCTGGCATACACTAAAAGTTCCTAGTGCATGTTAAAGGGAACTTTTGGTGTGCGTGAGCTGGGTCTACACGGACCAGTTAGTGTGGAACACGTTAGTGTGCCTTTCAGTTCACACCCCTCTAATACACATTGCTGCACCATGTAGACAAGCCCATGGTTGAGTATATTCTGACCTCATTACATTTAGATGAAATCATGGGGTTTAGTCCATATTTAGGACTGGTTGAAATATAGAATTCAATTGTTGGGAAATTTTTTTAAAGAAAAGCCTTTTTTCCTTTTGTTTCATTTGAAAATTTTCATGATTTTTTTGGTGAAAAATTCAAAACTAAGACAAAAACTTATTTAGTTTCACTTTGAATGGAAACATTTCATTTTGGGGGGTTTTTTGGTCCTGTTTTTAAGATATTTTGGAGGGTGGGGTTTGCCCCACTTTCTCTCATTTCTTAACTTTTTCCCACAGGAAAAAAGGAAAAACTAAGTGTGAGTGTTATTTTCCTCCTCACCAAAAACCTTAAAAAATAAAAAACTAAACAAATTTTAAAACGAAGCAACAATTTTCAGTTCACATTTTTTTTCATCCAGAAAATGTAAAACTTCGACCAAAACAAAACATTTTTCATAAAATGTCAGACCACAAACTCCATTTTCAATGAGGGGCTAGTTGTCCTTTCAATTCCATGTTGGAAAAAAATTTCAACAGGTGTAAGGACAGAGGCCTAACATTTCAGCCTTGTCCGTAGCTTTTTTGCATTCAACAAACACTTTGTCCAAACCTTGAGAATAGCCATAGGTACTAGGATGGGTCCCCAGTATGCTAACCCCTTCATGGGCCACCTTGAGAAAGAATTTCTGGACAAATGCATCATGAAACAATGATTTACTTGAAATACATTGATGATAATTTCATACTCTGGACAGAAGACCTAAACTCCCTGATAGATTTCCACCACAACTTCAACAACTACCCATCCATCAAACTATCTCTAGAACTCCCACACTAGCATCATCTTCATGGACATCACAATCAGCTTCAACAATGGAACCCTACAGATAACTATATACAAGAAATCCACGGATCAGAATATTTACCTTCATAGATCCAAAAACCATCTCGAACAGATCAAAAACCTGTTTTGTACAACCAGGCACTCAGATACCACACAATATGCTCTGAGGAGAAAGTCCAGGCGACACACCTTAACACACTTAAAACCACCTTTACCAAACAAGGCTGCTCCACCAGAGAAGTAGATGGCATCAGAAAATGGGCCACCCACATATACCAAGAGAACCTACTTCATTACAGGAAAGAAACCTCATCTGACCGCACACCCTTGGCCGTCCTCTACCATCCCACACTGAATACCATTTGGCGTATCATTAAAAAATTACAATTCATAGTCAAAGAAAATTTTTGTGAACCCTGTCTTCTGTCCTTCAAATAAACAAATGATCCCCCAACCTCACCAAGCGGCTCATCAGAAGCAAGTTCCCCACAGACACACCAATTCAAAAACGGCACCACTTCTGGCAAAACCTGTAGGCATAACTCCACTGCTACAATGATCACCCCCCCGAACACATTTTCCAATGTCCACTGGTCCTATACAAGTCTATCACAACATGTGATGTACCTCATCCAGTGCATTAAATGCCCCAATAACAACTATGCGTGTGAAATGAGACAATCACTACGTTCTCAAATGAACTCATACAGAAAAATGATAAAAGTCCACATTACCTGTGGGTGAACACTTTTCATAAAGTGATCACTCCATATCTGACCTCAATCCTCATCCTCAAAGGAAACCTGCACAACACCTTCAAAACATGAGCCTAGGAGCTTAAATTCATAACTTTGCTAGGCACTAAAATACATGGACTGAACAGAAACACTGGATTTATGGTTTATTACAACAATCTGTGACCCATTAACCTCCTCTTTTGTCCAATGACTGCAGAGGTGTTAAATGCACACCTCACCTTGAGTAGTCTTTTACAATATGTGGTAACCACTTATGCTAAACAAACTCTTTCACCTTCTATTTAGCTGTGAGAAGAATTCTGTGTAAGCTCAAAAGCATATCTCTTTCACCAACAGAAGTTGGTACAATAAAAGCTATTACCCACCTACCTTGTGTCTCAAACATTTAACTTAAAGGCTTGATCATTGAAACGTAATCACTCTAGACAATAGACTGGCTGCCAACCAGGAAAACTGGTTTTCCAGAGGAGAGGTCACCTTGGCAAGTGGTCTTCTGGGGAAGCTGAGCAGGACACCATCGGGCAGAGAGGGCTGCAAGTTATAAAAACCGAGGAGCTAATCTATCTGGGGTCTTCAGCCTTAGTCTCCAGCTCAAGAGAAGAAAGAAGCACCCCAGCTATGAAGCCAGGGGCTCTGCCAGTTTTCTTGAGCTCAGACAGTCCTCAGGGACTCTCAAAGAAAAGGATGAGCAAATAAGGAGCATTGTGTTTACAATGTATGTTGTTTTCTAAATGGTCTGTGTACTCTGTTGTGCTTTATATGATTAAGTAAAAAACAATTGCGTTAGACTCTGGGCAAAGTATGGCAGAGTGTGTTGTTTGCTTCACAACTACTCCAAGCCTTGTGAAACTATAGACCAGACAGCTCACATTTTTGGTGGGACTCTGGGTGTGTTTGAACATGGGAAGGGGGACTGAAGGGTCAGCACTGTGCTCAGACGGGCTAGGCAGCTGGACAGCTGGTGCCAGTTCTCATGATGGAGCTCTTTGTGCCCTGAGTGTGCCTAAGGATCATAAGAGTGGGCCAGTGGCTGGACTCTGTTCAGGCTTTGAAGGTTTAAAACACCCAGAGGCTTGGATTCCCCTCACAGCAGTCTGGTGGATGGCCAGCAGGGAGTGATCAACCAGTTCTATGATATCCCTGTGGACTCTCTTGTTGTAGCTGACGATGGGACAGTACTTAAATCACTGGAACATCAAAACTTCCATGATATCTGATAATCACAGGGGTTTTAAAATTATCCTGATGGGAACTTTACACTGGTTTGGTTCCTCCTCACCATCACTTCCACTGGCAGTTTTCCACTAGATACATTTGGGAAAATACAGGGTTAATTACTCCTTCCTAGATACAGTTTGTACATCTGTACTCGTATGTGATAGCAGATAGAATACAAAGCTACGATTCAACAGCTCGGGGCTCAGTGATGTCGTCATAAACGTTTATGACAGCAGCAGCCGTTCCAGACTGAATTACCATCTTTGTCCCCACTGAAGGACCCGGCCTCACTGTGTATAATGCATTGTATAAGTGAGAGAGTCAATGTTCTGCCATTAACATGAAGCAAAGGAAGGAATGAGGATGTAATCTGCATCTCAGAGGAGCACTAATATGATATGAATGTTGACCCGTCAATTCCAGAGTTGTTCAGTTTTATTACTTGGATGTGAGAACTAGACCCCTCCTTAGGTGAGACTTCACTTGATATCAGTGGTCATCTTTGAAGAAGCATGTAACAAAATTCTGTGGTTCTGACACTTAATTATAGTCGTTACTCTGGACTATTCTATTACAAGAGATAACACATGATAGTAATTATGCACTGGTTGCTAACATTTTTGTATGAAGCATGTGTAATAAATACAAAGGGGGTATTTTATTTTTTTAATTAAAAAAAAAGAGAGAGAGAGAGAATGCCCCTTTAAGAAATTTCCCAACCAATGTTCCATGAGGAGTGAAACAACTTATGTTCATCATCAATCACCCTGTGAACTTCCCAGCATTCTGAGAACAGCACAGCTTGCCACGCGCTCAGCAGAGAAGTACTTCAGCATGTTGGGGAGTCTGGAACGTTTTCCAAACACGTGGGAAATGATGGTCATACGAGAACAGATCCAGGGAAAGGATTTTTAATAAGTGCTGGCTGCTTTTTTCATCGACACCTTCAGGAGACTCCCTTTAATTAATGTGATTTTATTTTTCTTGTAATGCTCGTGTTACGTCTTCTTTTTTCAGACAAATTAAATATACTGTAACTCCAGGAACTTCTGAGTCACGAATGAGCTGAAGTATTTACCCTCTTTAGGAATAAACTTAAATGCTTTCTAATGGAAGTTATCATTGAGCAGGAGCCAATATGACAAAAGGTGATTACCAAGAACAAATATTAAGCATCTAAACATGATGAAGATGAATCTCCTTTTAAGATATTTACGTATTTATCACCAGCTCCATCACAACTCTGATGGAATAATAACATCTGTATTATCACTCCTGCTTCTAATTGATTTTTAGAACCTCTTCTGTATGTCTCAGGGTTCATGAGAATATCACAATAACAATGACCCAAAGCCAAACACAACAAAGTGTAATTAAAACAAAGAATAAACCTGAAAGCGGCTAGAACAATTCCATGGAGAATACCTGTTGTTTTAAATATCAGCTAGGATTAGTCTGGGGCAATAGCGGTTGAACTTGCTCCTTTTCATAGCTCATATTGATTGATATGCCTACAATCTTTATCTATCCATCTTATGTACTTATATGATTCCCATTTCCCTAGTATATGAGCACCTCACAACATCCCTGTGATGTGGAGAAGTGCTGTAATCCCCATTATACAGATGTGGGATTCTTATTGGATTTAGGTACCTAAATACCTTTCACGATGTGGGCCTAAGTGATTTGCCCAAGGTCACACTGGAAGTTGGTAGTGCAGCAGAAAATTGAACCCAATATCCCAAGTCCTAGGGTAGTGCTCTAGCCACTGGACAATCCTTCCTCTCCCTCTTCATCCCTCATTATAGAATAGGACTGGCCTCATAAAATATTAAAACTGGATGGAAAATGTCTTTTTTCCCTCTGACTATATAGATTTTTGGTTTTGGGCTATTTGACAAAAAAATCAAATCAAACCCTTTCCATGAAAATTCTTGTTCAATCACAACCTCAATTTTCCATCCACAAAAAAATGTGATGGACATTTTTGATCATCCCTAAAAAATAGGAAATTGTGCTGTAGGTAAGAAAGAACAAAATAGGAGTGCAGGAGTCATCCAACCTTCCTGACTTTTTAATTAGGGAGGGCCTAAAACCAGAACAAGAAATCTTCACTTAACTCAAACATTGGAGAAACTGAGATACACATCAAGACCTGGATCCAAACTTCAGGACTTGGGTATCTCTCTATAAATAATATTGAGACTATACATCCCAGTTTTATGGGGACAGTCCCATTTTTTCATATGATATCCTTGTAGCCTGAGAGCTGCTTGCAGGTCATTTAACGTTTTCTGGTTCTTCATGTTATCAGTCAAATCCCATTTTTTTCATAGCTACAAATGTTGTTCCTAATGTATTGGTGCCCTGCTATAAAATGTTTTATGCAGTCCTGCATAAAACTCTCATCATGTAGCAATGTGTTTTGTGCCAACCATTGTTCAAGGCCAAATCTTGTCATGTTAGGTGATGACAATCCAATACAGCTGATGATCTAATTTAGTCAGTGGGAAGGAAAGGCACCAGGAAGGAGCGGGGTGAATAGCTGGAGACGCCTGTATCCCTTCCTTCTCTCCTCTCTATGGTTGCCAGAAGTGAGAGAGAGAAGGACGCAAAGGGAAGAGGGGAAGCTCTATATTTCTTTGAACAGCTATTCTGCTCTAGAGCAGGCAAGACTGATTGAAGGAAGGAGCTGGAATGCAGGTGTTCGAGATGAGATTTTGTCTATCTTATCAGGATTTCATGACCATAAATACGTCCTGATGTTTGATTTTGAAAATAGATCAACTTAATAATTGGCCAGTCTGAACACTTCCAAGGAAGTATTGGGAAAATTAAGATCCAGGTTTAGCTCTATTTATAAGCCACCTGTGCCTAATTCTGTGTCACCGGAGTCAATAGGAATTTGCCATTGACTTCCATGGGCATAGGATCATGATAATCATCATCACTCCCATAACTGCATTGGTTGTTGGGGCACCAGGTTTAGGATGAGCAATCAACCAATTGTCTCCACCCCTGACAATTATGTGTCAGTGCTTGAGTCTCCGTGAAGTCCATTCCTGTCCACTCTTACGTTGTCAATCCATCTCTTCTTCTGTCTACCTCTTCTTCTCTTCCCCTGTTCTGTTCCTTGGAAGATGATCTTGGATAGGCCAGATGATCTTGTTACATGGCCATACCACTTCAGCTTGCGTTTCTTCACGGTTGTCAGGAGGTCTTCATATGCATTGGGTGATGATGTTGCGGACCTCCTCATTAGTGACGTGGTCGAAGTAGGAGATGCCCAGGATATTACGGAAGTATCTCATCTCTACTACCTGTGTTTTCCGTTCAAGTTCTGCCGTAAGGGTCCATGTCTCGCATGCATACAGAAAAATGGAGATGACCAATGCGTGCAGCAGTTTCAGTTTGGATTCCAGGGAGATGTTCTTATTCCTCCAAAATGGCTTTAGCTTTGCCACTGCTGCTGCTGTTTGTGCAGTTCTTGCCAGAATTTCTGCCTTTGATCCTTCACCAGTGATGATTGCCCCCAAATACTTGAACTGTTTCACTGTCTCCAGCATTGGCTCAAGCTCTTTGTTTTTAGATATGTTTATAGAAATGAAAAAAATTATGTACACTAGAGTGTGAAAAAGAAAACGCATTTCTGCCCTATGCGCTACTAAGAACAGAGAACTCCCTGCTCTTAAAGGGACAGCCCAGCTTGTGACAGGGCCATATAAGGGACTAGATACATAGGTCATCAGGGACATAAATATAATTATCTTTGAACAAATTCCCACATGAACTTCTTCTCCAAGTGCAATGTGCACTTCTTTAATCTGCCTTTTCTAACATAAACTCATAGCAGTGTGTACATTTAAAAAAAAAACACCAAAAGAACGCCCAAAACTGTACCAAAACAAAACACTCTGCGGCATACACACTTCTCCCAGGGGAGAGGATGAAGAGAGAACAAACCACATGTGACAGATATTAGCCACATTGTTTAATGCAGTACTGGAAGATGCTGAAATACTATGGTGCTGAGGGCAGTAAAAAAATCCTATGCAAAACAAAATAGAATAATCTTTCTAAAGTGCAGAAATAGCAAATAGTTAATTTAGTCTTTTAAAATTCTTCATTTCCAAGTATGGTGTAACAAATAAAATGTATCTAGGATTTGACCGCTACTAATGACATGTAAAGTTTTAATCATGGATGGAAAAAATGCAGACATTGCAAAATCCAAGCAGGGTCAATATCTGATGCTCTGCATTCCCCCAATCTAAGGAAAATGTTGATAATAAAGCTTTATGATTTCAAGTCCAAAGATATGGCAGCAAATTTTGCGTGACTGCAAAATGGCCCCCCTCCTGTGCTGTTTACCTTCTGCTTTAAGAGATGCTATAAAAACAGTGTTAGCTCACATAGTTGCTGGAGTATCTTCTTACAACTGCCCTACTACTGTAGCTTGTTGGAAAATGTCATACATTCTAATTAAAAATTATAGTGGGGGGATGCCACAACTTTTTCTGCAGATGTTTTCCCCCATTTTCCAACCACCTCTACCTGCCACCGATAGTCAGTTAATTTTACTTTTTAAAGATTTTTGTTGTTGTTGCTGGTGGATCATTTTTACAGAACTTCATGCAGACGACATATCAATAAGAGCTACGTTCTCAAAAGAAGATCTAGGGGAAATAGTGAACCAGTGGTATGACCAGCTAAGCCTGTATGGGATGAAAATGAACATGACTAAGATGGAGGTCATGTGGGTCAGTAGAGGTGCCACAGAGAAACTGTATAGAGATTAAAGGAATATGACTAAATCAGGTTGACCAGTTCAAGTACGTTGGCAGATGGCTTGTGGAAGATACAGTCCAGACTGGGGAGTGATTGAAGAGTATGGAATAACTGTGTAGGGATTGTGTACGATGAACGAATGCTGTTGAGAGTGAAAGCCCAACTGTATAGAACAATGGTGTGCCCAGCAATGCTGTACAGTGCAGAAGCTTGGGTGGTAAAGAGACAGTAGGTGTTCAAGATGAGATGTCTACGCACAATAAAAAGAGTTACACCAAGAGACAGGTTTTGAAATGAAAGCATTAGGATGGAAATCAAAGTTCTGGACGTGGCTGACAAAATCCAGGAAGAGTGACTTCGCTTGGTTGGACACATGCAGAAGATGAATAAAGAGGACATGATATAGATAGCATGAGCGAAGACAGCGGTAGGAAAGAAACCATGAGGAAACCTGAGGAAGCAATAGATACATTGCATCAAAGAAGATGATAAGCAGCTGGACCTTAATGTCAAAGATGGCAGATGTTTGCACAACAACATGACCGCAGCTGATGGGACAAGGGGAAGAAAACCATTTTACAGAACTTTTGATTTCTTTTTTCAAAAAACTGCAGGATTTGTGAAGACCATGGCAAATGTAAGTGCTGCTATATTTATGGTGTAATTAAATATTACAACTTAATTCTCTGCCACACACGCACACCTTCTTCCACCTCCAGAGAAAGCCTTGTGCCCTCCACTTCCATGTCAGGCTGCTTTGATCGCAGCTGTAATTCAGGTTTTATGGTTCGGTTATGAAAATAAAACGTTCTGTGGCTGCTGGCCGGCTGAAGCTCTGTGAGCCTCCCTTGCCTGCCAGCTAAGCCTAAAGCCAGTATATATTTTAGAGATCAAGGGTCTGATCTAAAGCGTTTGGAGTTCTTTTCTGGAAGAGTGACAGCTCTGTCCTTGACGTCAGACAGAGAGAACTATACAATCTTGAGATATGCCAGTAGTCATCATGCTAGGATTTATATCTGTTCTTGGCTAATATCAGAAACTGCCTTGTCTTTCAGCCGTGAGAGATATTGATGTTTTATATTTTTGCCCATACAAGACACTGAGCCCTACAGTGGCTGAAAAAAAATGCCCTCTGGCACGACAAATAAGTACTTCAACAAGAACAACCAAAGATGGCTGCCACATTTAACTATCTCATCCAGAGCTCAAGGGAGTCATAGATGCATAGATGTTCATCAGTAGTATCAGCATAGCCTGAAAGATTCCATGACACACTGCAGAAGGTGGGGGTGGAATGTGGCAAAAAGAATTTAGTGGAATCCAGGGTGGGGAGAGAAAATTCAGCAGAATGAAAGATAACTATCTGCTGACACTATAGATTCCTTATTATGTGCCTTCATAAGTAACAGGACACATTGGAAGAAACTGTAGGTGAAACCCTGCCCCCACTGAAGTCAACAAGAGTTTTGCCATTGATTCCGATGGGGCCAGGAATTTTCCAGGTCCAATTCTAAACTAACATTGAAAATTTGGAGTGCATCATCTGGTCCCAGTTCTTCAGCCTTCATTCAGGCAAAACTCTCATTGACTTCCCTGGGAAATTTTGTCTGAGAAAGCACTACAAGTTTGAGTCCTGTAACATGCTACATCAAGATAATCTAAACCTCAGTTAAGGACAACAAGCAAGCACGTGCTTTACTTTAAGCATGTGCTGAGATGCTTTGCCAAATAGGGATGGGATTAGTCAGCTACTTAAAGTCAAACACAGGCTTCATTGCTTTGTTGAATTGGTGCCTCATTTGGATACAGGGAAGTGCAAATAAGGTGCAAAATCACTGGGCCTTGGATTAGTCCATTGCTGGGAGGGGGGGGTGGAGTCAACATTTTTTCAATGCACCACTTTTCTATTGAAAAATGCAGTTTCATCCAAATCAAAATGTTTTTGCAGGAACATGTTGATTTCCATGAAATTTTTGACAGGGAATTTTCAAAATGAATAGTTCCTTTTCAATACAGTCTCAATGAAATATTTGTACCTCATCATTTTAATTCAATTTCTTTTGACTTGCATATTATAATATAAAATATTAAATAGAACATTATTATAGATTGACTATAATTATATTACATGGTATTGTTTTGATTATATCAAAATGAAATGTTTTGATATTTCCTAACCAAAATTTTTCAGAATTTTGCTGCTCTGAAGCACATGAAAATTTTAGCTTTTTATTCTAATTTAGAACAAAAACAAATTTTGATATATTGGTGTCACCATTGCAAGGTAACTGCACCTATATCCCCTCCTCTGGGGTCCACTTCAGGAGTTCCCAGTCAGGTCTCACATCTTCAGTCGTCACCTGTCTCTAAGTAGGGACCCTTGTCATGCTGCCTTCTGATTGGGGTGGGGACGAGAGGGTTAAGGTTGTACAGATCCCTGTGTTACACTGTGATATCCCAAGCTAACCAGTGTGCCTGAAGGCCAGCGCCTGTACTTTGCTTTCTCTCTGAGGGCTATTATCAGCAGTTACAAGTTACTATGGAGCTCTTTAGAAGCAAGCACATTTATTCTTAATGTAAACGCATTAGAGCAAAAACATATAAAAACAATAAAAGTTCCTATACACATGGTAAAAGCTTACCAGAGGTCACCCATCAGAATTATGAGACCCCAGGAGGTCAACATCCTTTCAACCCTTCTGCAAGGGGTTGGGCCTGCTTTGGACAGAAGGTCCTGTCCATTTGCTGGGTCATAAAGAAAGGCTTGTGTCAGTTCAAGTTCACCCTTTTTGTACCAAAAGTCCTTTCTTTGTCTCCTAGTCTCGGGAAAACCCAGTTTGAATCAGTATATGCAAACCACTCCAGGGACTGGTACCTCTCTAGAGTTGTTTAGTCTCAGTGATTCACCTTAATCACTTCCAATAGGTTTCAGTTCTTGTAGGAGCTGCGGCAACCCTCACCCCTGGAGTAGAACAATATCATGCATAAACCATTCATAGATTTAATAGCACATGGTCCCCAGAGATATTGCATGCGATTGCAGTATCTGCCACAGTTGGATTTTCCTACAGAACAGAAATTCCACTTTGCAATCAACTCTACTCCAGTGTTATTCAGATGTATCCTCATTGATTATGGGCTGGTCTACACTGGGGGGGGGGGGATCGATCTAAGATACGCAACTTCAGCTATGCGAATAGCGTAGCTGAAGTCGAAGTATCTTAGATCGAATTACCTGGGGTCCATACGGCACGGGATCAACGGCCGCGGCTCCCCCATCGACTCCGCTACCGCCGCTCACTCTGGTGGATTTCCGGAGTAGATGGTGAGCGCGTTCGGGGATTGATATATCGCGTCTTAATGAGACACGATATATCGATCCCGGATAAATTGATTGCTATCCACCGATACGGCGGGTAGTGAAGACGTACCCTATGACTATTTATGACAGAGAAGCACTGGCATCAAACAGTAGTAACACAATGATGAATCAGGCCCAATGATTCTAGACTGGTAGCATCCAGCGTTATGTAAAATGATTTTATAATATTCATATTTTTAGGATAGTTTACATTTTCCCAACCTGGAATTCCAGCCCAGAGCCCTGAACATGTTAAAATCATTGTATCGTCTGCTAGCTGTGAAGAGGGGAAACAAGCCCAGATTTCTCCTCATGTAGCCATGTGTGCTCAGAACTAGAATCATATGTTATGCTTTCACTCCAAACTTGTACATAGCACACTTGCAACATAATACTTTGCCCTTTTTACTTCAAGATGTCAAATCTCTCTGTATTTTTACTTCCACCTATATGAAAATGTCATCAGGGCTAAAACAGAGCTGTTTTTCACACCCTGTGCCCTATAAAAAGTAGAAACATTATACTCATTAAATTTTATTAAAGGAATTCTTTTTTAGTCCACCACAAGCAATATTTTGTGGTGTGTGTTTCACAGTTAAAAGGCTAGAGCAATTTGAAGACTAGTATCCCATTCTTCCCATACTATACAGGGATATTCCACTTATTTAAAATTACAGCTTGTTATATACTTTGAGTGAATTACTTTTCTAGAAAGAATACCTTGACCATAAGGCATACAAAATATGTACATACATGTATACATATAGGCATGTTTTTATGGTAATTTACATAGATTTGGATATGGTAATAAAATTTAAAATATACTATATATGGGAATAGTATACAATTCAACCTTGACTACCTGAATGTTGTAGAGAACTGGGATTTGGGTTAATCAAAGAAACTTTCTGTGTATGTTGGGGAGCAAGAAATCTGACACGGAATATGTTTCATTGTATTGCAACGGTGTTCATTGAAGTGGATGCATTTCAATGCATTTTGAGGAGTTTGATGCTGATCTGTATCCTGGGGAATTGTAAATAATAGGGGTTTGGGCTATCAAGTATGTACTGTACTATTTTTATTTAGAAAATGGTGGGTTACACTAACACTACACATCTGTTTTAACGTGAAAAGAAATCACTACCCCCTCAATTGGGTCTAAGTTCTTGTCTCAGCAGAAACCAATCGTTTAATTCAACCTCGAATTTGCAAATCATTTCAGACAACCTAGGGTGACCAGATGTCCCGATTTTGAAGGGACAGTCCCGATTTTTGGGTCTTTTTCTTATATAGGCTCCTATTACACCCCTCCCCCCCGTCCCGATTTTTCACATTTGCTGTCTGGTCACCCTAAGACAACCTAAAAGTGCATTGTTCAATGACAAATCTGTTTGTTGAAAAAAATTCACCCAGCTCTCCTCCTGAGTTCTAACCCTGGCTCTGACACTTGGGCAGCGTTGCCAGCTCTCATGAGTTTATTGCAGATTCCTTGTTATGTGGTGTTGTGTGTTTACATTAGGGGTTGGTCCCAGTATCCATATTGATGGAGTAGTCTGGTGTAGTCAGGGCCTTAGGGAAATCCTCACTTCATCTATTGGCATGATGGGGACTAACAGCAGTGGAACTACCTTCTGTGTCCTGCAGTTGCCTGATCTATGCCAGTGACCTGCATGCAGGATGACATCTGACTCTTCAACATGGGGACAGCTATCTTGTTATGGCTGAGTTGTCTTTGGTTTATAGTCTCACAATGTTATTCACAAAGAAGCCACGGGAAGAGTAGGAGAATTGTCCATTAGACTCTGCTATGAATCTACTTATTTATGAAAAGAAATATCTCTGGGATTTTAAAAAAATATTGAGGATTTTAATAGTAACGCTATAGCTGAGGAGGGTTTTTTTAAGAACAATTATAATTTATTGTGTGAAAAGCTTATTTACTATTTTGGAACACTTTAAAAGGCATATTATTGACTTGGGAGAATGTAGTGGGTGCCGTTAGAATACTTTATGTTGCCTCATCAAACTCTTTTTATATAGTGAAAATGTTATTTGCTCGCAGCTAAATACCAGAAGCTTGGAGATATGCCAACTGGAAAACATAACCTTTCTTTCACTACCACAACAAAAAAGAACCACTGGCCTCCTCATGCGTCGCTGACAAGGGCCTTGGTGCTTATGCTCAAGAAAGGGCAAAGGATCATAGAGGTTTGCTGGGGTGCGCTGAAAATATGAGGTTTTCAGCGTTTTTCCTAGCTTTCCTCAGCTAGGTGTAGACAGATGTTAACTCCACTGACTTCCATACAGCTCTGCTGATTTACATCAGCTGAAGGTCTGTAACCATATAACTGTGTGTGTGGTGTATATGTAAATTCACACACAAATTGTAATATATGATAGCTGAGCTGGGATATGACATTGTGGGAAGAAGCAGGATAACCACAAAAGATACTGCACAGCCATAAGTGAATTATTCCATCTCTCCTCATCATGAATGAAGATATATGACCTGAGACCAAGCAGTATGAGTTATATACTATGGATACATGTATTACATGTTATGTATGTTTTTTTTCCCCAGGCTGGTTGTTTTTCAGTATTGAAATCGCTTTAGAAGACAGTTACTGGACTTGGAAAGCTCTTGGAACATGCAGTGATGGAACTTGTGATAACGGAAGTGATAATGGAAAAGCAGCAGGTGTATGCTAAACTGGAACAATAGCTTATGGACATTGTCACTTGTACTGTATGGATTTGGATTGCACCTATCCAAGAGACCAAACTGGTACATTGTTGCAACAATTGCAATTATCTGAGGCACTTGAGATAAAAGGCCTCTCCTAATACTGGCAGGAGGTGACTGGTGACGGGGTATTACTGACTTAGAAATTCGTTTTCCACCTTGGTCCAGGTTGCATGACCTTTCATGAGCTGTTGCAGCTAGTCTCTCTCCAAGGATTTCATTGGGCTTTGGATCAGACCTGTGGAGAATATGGTAGATGCAAATGTATACAATGTGAATAAGATTGGAGGGCCTGTTTAAAAGATATACCCTTGTCTAACCACAAGTTATGGGCTTGATGCAGGAATTAATGGTCTGTCTGGTGCAGGAGGTCAGACAAGATGATCACAAAGGTCCTTTCTGGCCTTAAAAATCTATGACATAAGTAAGTATAAATAAATAATATGGTTCAGTTTCCTGTTATAAGGCTCTGGCTGATACGGCTGAGACCTGCCAGAGGGCCCTTCCATTTGAATGATTCTTCTAATATTCACAAAGCTAGATTTTAGAAGCTTCTTAAGCTATTTTCAATCTGAGATTGTGCATTGTTGCTTTGTTCAGTATGTAATTTATAAAGCTTCCAGGGTGACTTATAATCAGCTCACTAATAATAATAATAATAGGCAATTAGACTGGAGAAGGACTTAAACTGTATAATTGGAGAGGTGCAAAGGAGGTATCTTAGATGGTTGGTTTTGTTTGTTTTTCCAAGGCTTGAGCCTAGCAGGGGGATTTGGTGAGGTAAAAGCAGCTGTAGCTTGAAGGGGATGTCATGAACTGTCACTAAACCGTTTTGAGTTTTCTCAAAACATATCTTTCTCCATTATGAAATTCTCTGCTTCCCTCTGGTCATGTGTCTCTGGCATTTGCTTTGGACAAGCCTGGGAAAGTGAAGTGAGTCATGACTGGGATCATTTCAGCAGACTGCTGTGTTTGGGGAAGCAGATGCAGAAATCACAGCAGGAGAGTCATTTGAGAGCAGCGTTGGGCCGCTTATTGATTAGATCCACTGATAATATATGTGTGTTGGTGTGGGGGTGTGATAAGGCAACAGGCTTGAACATATTAATCTTAAAATGAAAGGGATTAGCTTGTGGCACTAATTGTTCTTTTCAAAGCTGCATTTTCCTTTGTAATTTATTTGCCTGAGAAAGTTTGGCTCAGATGCAGTTGTTAGTGATGGCCTGCTGGGCTGACTGAGGTCTAGTGACCAGGGCTGGCTCCAGGCACCAGACGAGAAAGCACGTGCCTGGGGCGGCACATTGTAAGGGGCGGCATTCCAGCCAATCTTGGGGTGGCACATTCCGGCCGCCCTGCCGTGGGTTTTTTTTTTTTTTTTTTTGCTTTGGCAGCCCCCCCGGACTTCCGGCCAGCTCCCCACGCTCTGCTCCCAGCCCAGCCCTGCAGGGGCACAGACCCCGGCCCGGGGGAGCAGGAAGTAGCAATCCCCGCTGCTCACCATGCCTCCGGGCTCCCTGGAATGTGCCACTCCCCGCCCCCTGCACCGGCCTCCGATCCCCCGCCACTCTGTGCCTGGCCCGTCCGAGCCGCCTTTAAAGGAGGGCTGAGCCAGCACCTCCTGCAGCCCCCGGGGGCTCCGCCTGCCCGGCCGGGAGAGACACCCCAAGGCGGGAGGGGGGAACCCCTCTTGCCCGGCTGTGAGTGGGCTGCAGCACCTGGCTGCCCATGAGCGGAGGAAGCAGGCGGGCGCCGCCCTTCACCCCCCTGCGAGCCGCCTTGGCCGCCCTCCATGCGCTCCCTGCAGCTGCCGTTTTTTGTTTGTTTGTTTGTTTGTTGTTTTTGCTTCGGCAGTCCGGCACCCTTTTTTTTTTTTTGGCTTGGGGCGGCAAAAAAGCTAGAGCCGGCCCTGCTAGTGACTTGACCAAGTTTACATGGTGAGGCAGTAGCTCATCTGGGATTAGAACTCAGGGCTTTCTGACTCCCCAGATGTCTGCTGTCTAGACAATACAGCCTTCTAGGTCCTATCCTCTCATGGTTGCCGGACAAGAGGGTTTCTGGGTGGGAAATAAAGGTTCAGCTTTAAAGAAAATGAGCAACCCCAGTCTAATCGATAGGGAGGCTTGTTATGAGTATTTATTCCAAGATGATAAGGTAGGCCTGACAATTAGGCCAATAATAATAATAATAATAATAATTAATAATAATGCATGTATGTCAGGTTGAACGTGAGCAGTGCCACTGAGGTAAATGGGATTAAACACGTGATTCAGTGTTTGTTCATAACTATGGCTCCCATTCAGGCCCATCATGAAACTGATGGGAGGTTTGCCTGAGCAGGAAACTGCAGGCTCAGGGCCAAAGATTTTCCTCCCTGTTTCAGATACATCATCTTCCTTTCATACCTACCCATGCTCTGAGACAGATTGAACCCTGGCCTCTGGAAAGGTCCCTTTGACAGTGGAACAGTTGTAGTTTTGCTGTGCAACGTGGAAGATTGGACTGGGAGGGAGAAACAGAGAGCTCTGTGGGAATTAGAGCAGGTGTTGCTGCTGTACAGAATCCCTATCCTTTCCCATACACGTGCAATGAGGGCACATTGGGGCCACAGTCTTTGGGCTGCTGTATCTCTGCAGAGATAAATCAGGGCTTCCCCAACCCCATTTTGGCTCATTGAGGAGAGGAGCTCCATCTGCAAAGTTTGTCTCTGGTTGCAGTCTCCCCCAATACCGGCTGGTGTTTCATGATAGGTTGCAGTTGGATCCATTTCTACTTCCTAGGTATCTGAAATAGTGAAAAACACTGCAGCAAAGGAAGTATTTCTGACTGCTGGGAAGGAGCAAGGATAATTCATTCCATGCTGACCTTCCAGAGTGAGTCAGCAAGTCTCTTACTCATTGGTGTTCATACATGCTTTTCTTTTTTTAGTCAATGGGAATTTCATGTTTGCTTCCTTCTCATACCTAGTGTTAAAATGTGCAGCTAGGGAGGATTTAGGAACGTAATCGTTTGTGCTTGCTAATAAAACTGCTGCTGAGGAAACCTACTGGAGAGGGGAGAGATGATTTTAAAAATTATTTGAAATCTCTAAAGCTGAGCAGAGCAAAATTACAAGTTATGCTTTAGTCAAATACATGTTACTGGGCTCAGTACAGGGGTAGCTGGGTGAAATGTAATGGCCTGTGATATTCAGGAGAGCACACTAGATGATGTAATGATCTTTCCCTTGCAAGAATGAATTCTCATACCCATAATAAGGATATTTTTTAGTTTAGTGCTCCATAGCGCCACACATCCAGTAATCTGCATTATCTGCTTGAAAGAAGGAAACTCTCCTTCATAATGTTCCTCTCAGGGCTTTTTTATTTTATTTTATTTTTTTATTACTCTTCCTTCTTTTAGGAACATTGGTGTAAATTGGGTTAGCTCTGTTGCTTTCAATGATCCATAAAGGATCTAACCCACTGAGCCAAATGTTCTGAAAGAAGAGTCCATGGACTCTGAGCAAAAATGTGCAGGCAATTGCCCCACTAAATTTGCAAGTGCAATTGAGATATTTGCACAATAAATGGTCATTTGCACATCTAACTAGCAGTATTAGCATGCGAGCACTTGATGCGCACCTACACTGCTGGAATATATGCATGGAAATGAAGGCATACAATTGTAGGTGGTCACCGGGACTCCCGTTTTGAAAATATGGCCACATTCCAAGGTTAGATAGTTGGATAGCATAATGCCAAAAGTACTCTAAAGATAGTGCCCAAACTCTGACCGCTGGGGACGATTTGGTCCATTAAGTCTACAAAGACAGATTTCTGCTATCGCCACATGGATTGTCTTTCTCATCATTACACAAGAGAAGGATGTTTTAATGCACATGACTGAGAGCTACAACTCCTCCCAGATTTGGCAGTAATTCATGGTATGACCCTGGACAAATCGCTTACTCCTTTTTGTAGCTTTCTAAAAAAATGGGCATACTATTACCCTGCTTTACCACCAAAGAGAAGAACAATGAACTGATGTTTGTGAAGTTCTCTGGAAGGCCCCCAAAGAAATGCAGAGAATTATTATAATATTTAGATCCACTTCAGGACTTATTTCTGGGTGAAATCCCAGCTCCACTGAAATCAGTGAGAGTTTTCCCTTTGCCAATGACATCAGTAAGGCCAGGATTTCATCCTCTAGGCATTCTGATCTTTGTGATCCTGCAACTTCTCGTGCCCAGCCAAAACTGCTGTCTGACTTCTCTGCTGCTTCTCTGCTGCTACCGGGGCACAGTTTTGGGGAGAAGAAATAAGGGATGTATTTCACCCTGGATATCATGCTGATATTAGAATCAGTAACCCTCCTCCAACCCACCTACCCCCAAGATACTGGACTACTGTTTGAAGAGAGAAATAAACTTCACCAGTTCCCCTGTTTCATTGGACTCTTGAAAGGGGAGGAGGGGATTCCCCCAAGAAAAATAGACCTCAATACAGAAAGTTAATAATTGCCCTGATATACATCACACTGAGAGGGGCATATGGGAAACTCAAACATTCATGGAGAATGGGATTTCCCTGGTGATGACCACAATAAATATGTTTGTTTAAAAGAAAAAAAGAGGAAAGAAGACACGCATGCCTGATGATGAAGAAAAGCCAATTTGTGCCTAACACACTGGAGAAATTGTTCAAGAACAGCTCATCCATGGGAAAATATGACCCGCATAATATTGCCAAGGTCAGTGAAACCTAGAGTGATTTGCTGACTAAGGGGTTGGCTGGGCAAATTAAAGATGCTTGTGGTAGGCTATTTTCCCAGCACCCAGTTTAGTTAAGATTTCAAAATAAAAAATATGGGACAGAAAATACTGTAGGTAGTCTCATCCTCCGTCCTCTTTTGGGCAGAACCCCTCTAAATGTCTAGAGATTTAAAATAAAATTGATACATTCGAGGAGTGAGAAGACTGATTTTGTGTATGTTGAACAAAAGACAGCATTTTGTTTTTTAATGATAGGGAAAACGAATGGTCATGCAAGTTAATTCCATTACCAGCTAGAAGATAGGACCATTGCCATGAACATTTTTTTTGCTTGACTACATGGACTTTTCAGGTTAGGAAGTGTCAAGTGAAAATTGACCCTCTTTGGGCAAAAGAAAAGGAAAGAGGTCTGTTTATCAAGAAAAACAGCTTTGCATCAAAAACGTATGATGACAACCTAGGCATTTCATTGGAAATGTTGCATGAAATGATATTTAGGATGTGTGTTATAGCATGAAATCAAATGGCAAAAATGGTTAAAATTGCACAGCCCTATCGTAAAGGATGAACTATAAGAGTCTATATCTCTACATTTTCCAAGAGTTTGTGTGGTCTTGGCCACTCAGCACTATGATCTTCAGACAGCTTTGATTCATGAGAACAATAGGGAGGCAAATTATCTGGCAGCTAATTTGTAATTTTGCCCTGAGTCCCAAACTCTGAGGCTGGGCCAACACATTGCCTTGCCCAGGCCAGGAGTACACCAGGAGGCAGACTGTGACTCTGCAGGTCTGATTCTCTTGTACAGGTCACTTTACATAGCTCTGGCAATGCCAGGGGGCGCTGGCAATGCAAAAGGATTTGCAATTTGCATCCACCATCCAGAGTGGTATAAAGGGCCTAGGTGTAACTGAGATTCAGGCTCAAAGAGTCTGGAAATGGCATTCGCGGGGTCTGATTCTGCAAAAAGTATTCACCTGGGGCTGGATGCATGTAGCCCAAGTATCCTCATATGCTCCAAGTGATCCCATTGATGTTGATGGATCACTCGTTGAGTAAGCAGCTATTCAGTGTAGGTGAGATTATCTGGCTTGGGACCATGATAACTAATGCTAGCATGAATGGTCCCCTTGAAGTCAATGGAAGCACTCACAGGGGAACGAGTACTTGTGGAAGTAAGGGTTTTACAGTATTGGGCCCATACTAAGTTAAGTACCTGGTTTTTGTCTGTGCATTGCATTTGTCTGAGTGGTTTGGGGACTTCCTTTTCTTCTCACTAGCACCAGTGTAAATCTGGGGTAAATAGATTCATTTCAATAGAGTGACCTTGTATTGAAACTGATGTCATTAGGCATAGAATCTGACCGATATTCTTCATATTGCATTTTGTCTTTGTAATTAAATCCTGAAAAAGATCAAGGCTGAGTTTTTGAAGAGGTGAAAATGGTCTCGTTCAGGAGGCTGAATCAGTGAGTATGCATCAAGCCTCCATTATCACAAAGTGCGGTTGCTAAATTCTTTTTAGCATGCTTCCACTTTGACAGAGGTCTCCCTGTTCTGCTTTATCTAGAAAGGGGCTTGGCTTGAGACCAAGTGGACCATTTGGGTTTCAAAGTTGACAGGTTTGAAAACCTCGGTTAAAGAAATAAAAATAAAAAAGATTACAGAGTGATTTTGAAAGAGTGATTTTTCCTATAGCCCAGACTGGTGAAACAGTGGCAATGTATCATGCTGCCACAGATAAGCAGCTTGAGGACTGGCAATCATAAACCATTCTCCGAGGACTATGATGTAGCTTTAAGGGGGTAAAAATAAAAAACGTTGGCAGATACTTGGGCCATGTTAGAGTAACAGCTAATGTGAAATGCTGGTAACATGAGAAAGTTGCAAAAATCTCCCTGCCATTAAAAAGTTTCTTTTGAGACATTGGTATCAGCCCACTGATAAGGTAATCATAAAATAACTGCCATCTCCACCCTTTACATCAGCAGCTCTGGCTTAGTCAGACATGGGAGAATGAAAACAAGGAAGGGTTCGTAAAATGAACTTACAGAAAAGGTGAATTCCAGACTACTATGGTATTTAAAGCGGGGGGGGGGGGGGAGGGAAAAAAAACATGTAAGGTCAATCTGGTCATCAGATGCCAAGGTTCATAGCTCTGAAATTTATAAAGGCTATAGCTAGGAAATGAATGTTTACTCCTCTCTAATGTTAGAAAACTGGACGGATAAGATGGCTTCCTTTTGACATGAAAAAGATTTAAAAAGGAGGTGCTATTTTAAACAATCAACAGCTGTTCATTATGGACCAAAAAAAAAAAAAAAAGCGGGGAAGAAAACACATAAAGTCATAGGATATGTTGTCGTTTCCCCTTGCTGTTTTGGATTATTCAAATATAATTTTATTCTCATTGTTGTTTATTTTTTAACAAACAGGGAAGATTGGCATGATCCATTTAATTAGCACATTCAATGGAAGAGTTTCCTTTTCATCATTATGAGCATAGTTTTTCACTGCTTAACCGTTAAGTGTTTTCTTTGTTAATCCAGGCGAGATAGGTGCATGGAATGCAGATCTCTCCATCTGAGTATTCTTATGGGAGGAAAAGCCATGCTCCATGGATAATATATTTTAGGCAGGACCAAAGAACTAGGGTGCTGTTCCATCACAGGCCAGGTGATTTCCCCACACAGAACAACAGCTGTAAGCGTAAAGTGTGGCCTGACTCACAGATTTAAGAGACTTCAATTGTGCGATTTATGCCTGGGAATTTTTGAGCCATGGTATTTGTATTCCCCCCCTCCATATCCTACCTTTTATGCCTGGAATTTTAAAGTTATGGCTTCCTAATAATACATGGGATTCGAATAACACAACCTTGACCTTACAGTGCAGCCGTCTTGGAAAAGAAATGTGAAGTTATTCTTAGAGAACAAACTGGTCTGTGAGTGTGTAGCAGTATGTTCGCTTTCTTACTGCTGGTCGCGGCACAGTGGGAAAGACTTCTCTTTCAGAAATATGCCTGCGGCAGGCAGCGTGGTTCTTATATGGAGACTAAGGGCCAAGTTGTCAAGGAACCAAAATAAGGGACCGGCGTTTCAAACAAGCTCAGTAGGTTGGATGTGGAACTGTATCTGGCCGTAAGTATCTCAAAAGGAGCTGCTGGGTTGTTGAGCATTATACAAATCTGACTCTTATTTAGGTGCCACAAGGTTAGGTGCCATAGGGTTCCCTGCAGAGTCTGACTTGTGTGGGGAAATGGTAGATAGCACCTGGGCTAGAGAGTCTTATGGTTCACATGTAGGGATGGAACCAGCTCTCATTCTATCTTGTGGGAGGGGTAACCTCTGCCCCCAGAATGACTTGGTGGTTGGGCCCTGCGAAGAGGTCCTCAGGGAGATTTACTCCCCTCCTCCCACTCCCATGGCTATTTCTTCAGGAGAATTTGAGCCAGGCCTCTGTTTGCATGCCAGCTTCTATTGACTGGAATCTTGGAGAGCTCCTGATGGTCAATGCAATTAGCCAAAATGAGGCCGCTATTAAAGGGCTCCATCCTGTGCTCCTTCTTCAGGCAAAACGCCCCATGATATCAATGGGAGTTTTTGCCAGAATATGGAGTACAGGATCAAATGATCAGTGCATTAAACTAATACACAGATCAATTTATTAGTAGTACAGTTCCACATTGCCTATATCTAGGGCCTGATTCTGATGTCACTTACCCAGGAGTAACTCCATTAAAGTTCATTGAATTGGAGCAGTGTAAGATCAGAATCAGAGCCATGTTGAATAGGATGGCATTTAAGGTTCCAGATCTAGAGGATTGTGTACGCTCTGCATTTAAAAAAAAAATTTGCTTTCATTTTCTTTTTAAAATATTTTGCGGCTCTTTTAAAAGTTTTCTGTTCAGATGCCTACAGGGAAAAAAAAGTTGCCTTCTCCAAATCCTCCAGGTATATATGTTTTTATAATGGTTTATTAGGCCCTCTGTGCCCTTGGTTAATTGTCACTCTGCTTAGCCTTAAAAGCACAGCCCCATTTACCATAGGTGGAGGAATTTTAATGTAGGGAGCAAGATGGTTTATTCATTCAAAAATATTTTATGGGAACTTGCTCTGAGCTGAAGGAAGTTGTGTAAAATGTGCTCTTGGGGGCCCCGCTTTCTTACAGTCTCATTTTTGAAACAAAGGAAGAATTTCTGTAAACTAAAACCAGAAAATTCTGGGTCACATACCGGGATTTCCCTTGCCTTTAGGGCAGCTTGTATACCAGTTTTTCAGCAGTCTCCATCCAAGAGGGAAGCTGTGTTCTATCAAAAATCATATCCAGACTTGAGTGTATAATGCAGTAATGACTGGTCCTGTCAAACTCTAGGATAGGGATTCAACTCCAATCAACATAAGGGAAGCAAAAGTTTCCTTGAAATCACAGAATTGACTGTCAGTTGCAGTGAATGCACAATGGGTGGGGAGAAGGCCCTATAAGGTGGTCTAGTCTGTAATCACACCCTGCTGATAAGGTTTGGCAGTTCAAACAGATTGGCTATAGCCTGTCATTTCAGCTTTTTAAATAAGTCACTAGTGATTAGAGGTAGCCAGTTTGTTTTCATTTCCCTCTCTCCTGTTTTTTTTTTAAAAGAGAAAATGTCAGGTGTCTCAAACTCAGAGAGTGGGAAAATCCAATCCTGCTGGTACGTTCACACAGTCCCGCATGACCCATTTTTCTTAAGCCACTGAAAATAGGTCAGGTTTGTATTTAATACGTCCCTTCAGAATAAAAGAAAGTGGAATTTCCCAGTAACTGAAGGGCACTCTTCCATATAGGAGACCCTTAAAATATAGTGCAGATGAGCCCTGATTCCCAGGCAGAGTTCTCTGCAGTTTCTTTTGTTTCTACAGGAGTAACTCACTTGTATGCTTGTTTCTAAGTAAACCTTCCCTTCATCATGTTCATTGCATATCTAGCCATTTATTCACCCTTCATCACTGTAGTGTCTCCCTGCGTGCCTCACTAATTGAGTTTTACCCTCACACCAGGTAGTAAAGGGCTGCGGAGCCCTATAGTACACTTTGTGTCTTGCCCAAGTCACATATGAAGTCTGTGTTTGAGCCAGGAATTGACCCAAGCTCCGGAGTCCCAGAACAGCGCCTGATCCACTAGAATGTCTTTCTGTTTCTCAGTCTTTTGTCATTTTCTCCTTGACTTTTCCCCAGCTGGTAGCTGATGTCAGCTTCTGTTTTTCCTTTCAATTATATTTTAAAATAAAAATAATCATAGGGAAGAAGAGAAGAAAGTCCCTGCAGAATTCTCATGGATTCTTCCCAACATTAGACAAATAAAAAGTTTGTTTGAGCTTTATTTTATATCTATATCTATTATTGCTGCTATTGAAAAGTCTTGGGGATCGTGTGCAAGAATATGCATTTTATTAACATGAGTTTTAGTGGCAACGTCTGACTCAGAAGTCAGAGACACTACCTCATTCGGGGCCCAATCCTGTTCCCATGAAAATCAACGGGAGCAAGATCAGGCCAATAGCTGGTGAGTCAGTGACAACAAGCCTTACAGAGAACCTTTGAAGGAACTCATTGTGCACAGCTGTCCCTGGAGCACTGAATCCCGATTGTAAACCCAGTGGGAAAACAGACTTGACAAAGCTGTCATGGCTTGGAACAAACCTCCAGGGAGGAACGCACCCAGTTCCATGGAAAACTATGGTGTGTAGAGAAGAAAAACAATATTAATATACTGAAAATATGCATCAGGTATGATTTGTCCCTGTTATCAGGATATATGGCTGTTTGGCTTCCAAATAAAATAATTTAAACTAATTCTATAATGGACTCCATGTTTGTGGAGCCCTGAATGAGTATGGAGCCCCATTGACATCAAAAGGACTCTCCAAGCACATGAAGTCTGCCCAAATGGATCTCATAGCAGGAGCAGGGCCTACTTTTTTCACCCTCTTGCAGAAGGAAGTATGACTGCAGACAAACTGACTTCTGATAACCCTCCTGACAACAAGGAGCAGGCTGGGCCGATCAGAATGAACAGCTCAGCTCACCTTTCCTGCTTGAAAGTGGAATCAGCCCCTGGAACCCACTCCAGCTGGAAAATGAAAACTGTAGGTTATGATTTTCAAAGCTGTCCGGGGAACTGGAGAATTTTGGGTCCAAATCCCTTTAGGTGGTATGGCCAGGCACCTCTTTTCTCTCGCCAGCCTTAGCGTTCTCCCCCCATCTGGCGATGGTGGGTCTGGGGTAATCAGCCCCACTCAAGCAGGGTTTGCTTTCCCCCTTGGGTGCTCCCTTGGTTGTGTCTTCAGGGTAGGCCTGAGGATAAGCCTGAAGGGTGCTCCTTCCCCACTCAAAAAGGGAAATGCACTGAAAAATTATTTACGATAAATTATTCAGCCCCCCACCCCACCACATCCCTTTTATCCGCCTCCCACAGCTGTGATATAGTGAATGAAGACGGAAAACCTGCTGTAAAAGACCACTTAGCAAAAAGGGAGTGATTTTCAAAGATACCTAGTGGAGTTAGGCACACAACTTCCATTGAAATTCCCATTGAAAATCACCTTACTCCTTTCGGTCCTTTTCAAGATATCAGCTGAAAACTTTAATTGAATATACTAAATAAAATTTAAAAAAAAGAGCAGAAATAAACGTCTTTAGAAGTATTTTGAGACCCTATTTCCTATTTTGATCTCCTCTGAAGATCTTGGGGTATGTACACACATGCAGTCTGGTATCTTTCCTTTTCACCATATGAGAGATGTGGTCCAAAGATGACATTTGAGAAGGATTCAGGTCAGGGTGTATTTTACAATCATTTTCCTATGTGAGTATAGGATAACACCTACACTTTACCTGATAAGGGTACAGCCCAAATAGCTGTGCACAGTTTAAACAAGCCTTTATTCAATTTCTGTATAATATATAAACCAGATGAGAGAAGAAAAACTGAGTTTATACCTTGGGAGTGAAAGCTTTCTTCAGGCTGCACCTTAGCGTGTAAGATCTCAGACTATGGTACACTTTGTAAACATGTAATTCATTAACTCGGCCGTTATTAAATATAATAAAATAGAAGCAAACTCATTTGAGATACCTTTTGTGCTTCTGTTATGCCATTTTTCTGGTGTATGGCTTCTGACGGCACAAACAATGAATTAGATATTGGGTAAGTGATGTAGTCACTCTATCACGGCAGCATCTTTCAGAGACATCAAGCACATCAGTCCATCCTCAAGATGATAAAGAGGGCAGTTCATAACCAGACAACACACTGTTCTTGACCACAATGTGTCCTGTTGTAATGAAGAAGGATCTTTGTATTCATATAATTGTTCTGAGGGGCATGCAACACTTGATCTGAGGTGACTAGGGGATACAGATCTGAGCTGTCTATCTGCCAAGACATGTGCCATCAATCCAAAACATAGTCCCACACCACCTGTTGCCACTGTGTCTTAGAAAGGTTGTGTCGGGTGTACTGTGTGAGAGGCTCAAGTACTTCAGAAAAAGGTCGTCTTGACTGCAACTGGTGTTTTTAATGTGGCTTTGAGATGAAATTGTGACTTAAACTGTCTTGGCAGTTGGCTGCATGTAGTAATGCATGCAGGGCCCTGCCTTCATGACTAATCCCTGGGACAGCAAATGCTGAGGGAGCAAATGCCAGGGAAGACTGGAGATAGGAGTTGTCTGGGTTGCACCAGTGAGGGATACAAAGAGAAGAGTTGAGTGCTGAGTTCAATGACGACTGGAGCCTCACGGTGCTGCAGAATATTTGGTAGGTGCAATAATTAGGGATTGGTAGATGTCTGTAAGATTGCAGCAGTAGTGCCTTGTGAGTTGCTGGCACGCCTGCAGAGGAGTGCGCCTCTTGACTGGATTTTAGCACATATCTTCTCATTCTCAGGCAGTAACATTGGTTATCTGTTAGCCTGAGGGTTGAATGTAGACATTTATCATTTATTCCATGTTAACGTTCACCATTCATTACATTCTTCACACCTCTTGAAATCGGATCTATGTTCATGTTCCCACTCGGGTCCTACACTCTGGTTCTGATAGTGTGCTTTTTCCGTCATTTGTCCTTGAAACCATTTGCACACAGAAGATTTCTCATGACTCCATGCTAGTGAAATGCCCTTCGATACAGTGTTTGGTCTAGTGCTTCTTTTAATATTTTGCATTCACATTAATATCAGATGGAAGCCAAACTAAAAGAAAGTGAAGATGGCATTTCTTGACTTGGCAAAAGCCAGATTTTCAAAAGTGCTCATCATCCAAGAGTTCCCATTATTCTCAAGCTGGTTGAATAACTGGTAAAAAATGTGATGAAACTCAAAAATCCCAATTTTTTTGGCCAACAATACAAATGCTGGAAAAAGTGAAAAAAAAAATTGCTGAAAATTTGGAATTTGAATTTTCAGTGAAAAAAGTTCATTGTTAATTTGAAATTTAACAACTTCCACCAACCATAGAGCCTAGTGCTTTTGAGACTCTGTTCCCGATTTGTCGGTCCTATGTGTGTTAAAAAAGCTGGCCCATAGCACAAGTTGGTTAAAGAAGAGTTTATAAGCAATGGTGCACAGTATCTATGTTAATCCTGACATGCTCTATGCATTTTATAGTGGAAATCAATAAATATTTCAGTGATGATGCTGTTACATTGTGATACTGAGAGGCTTCTAAATATTCAGATGGCTTCTTTCCAGTTACTATGAGCAGAGAAGGAAGATCCTATTATTGATAATTTTCAAATATTTCTGTCCACTATAATTTCTTTTTTTTTCCTTTGTAGTGTTCTTGTTACAAATTTGTAAAAAGCAACAGAGGGTCCTGTGGCACCTTTGAGACTAACGGAAGTATTGGGAGCATAAGCTTTCGTGGGTAAGATGACTTGCATCTGAAGAAGTGAGGTTCTTACTCACAAAAGCTTATGCTCCCAATACTTCTGTTAGTCTCAAAGGTGCCACAGGACCCTCTGTTGCTTTTTACAGATTCAGACTAACACGGCTACCCCTCTGATACTTGTTACAAATTTGTTTTCCCAGCCCCTGCGGATAATTGTCTCACCTATGACCTAAGAAATAAGGACAATGATTTCAAATTACCCCACTTTTTATTGCAACACATTTGTTGATATGTAATTAGTTGGTTTTATTAATGTGGTCACATATGATCTTCCACTTTTTTAATGTTTTAAACATTTAATCTTAAAAAAGAAAGTTTTTTTTCCTTAGATATATTAATTGGTGGCCTCTAAAGATACAATACTGGATGAATTCCTAGCCTGACTGAAGTCAATGGCAGTAGATTTCATCTAGTCATCCTTTAGGCCTACGAGACACTTGAATGTACTGTAGGAAATGAGACTGCCAGTGCTTTATGCCGTATAATTTATATCAAAGGCTACAATCCCGCAATTAGATCTGCATGGGTGGATTCTTTATTTCAGTGAGGGGCAGAATGGGGCCGGGGTGCTGGAACAATTTGTATAGTGGGGATACTGAGAGCCATTGAACCAAACTGTAAATCCTGTATATGATACAGACCACTTCAAGCCAGGAGGTGCGGCAGTACCCCCTGCACCCCTAGTTCCAGCACCTATGCAATGGGGTCCACTCATAAGCACTTGACAGCAAATCAGGATTGGGACCTAAGACTAGCTATTTATTATGGCAAAAAATGAGAAAAGCCATGGATGTGTCACAGGAAAAAAACACAGAAGTCACAAGTTTGTAAGGGGGAAAAAGGTAACATGGGATCCATTATTTATCCCTTATTTTGCTATCACAGTTATTAAAAAACTGTTTCATAATAATTAACAAGTAATTAAAAACCATTAAAAGCCCAGGTTACTCCCCTCTGCTGCATTACAGTAGATCTACATAGAGTCACATTAAAAAAAAAAAAAAAAAAGGAAGATGTGTGCTCAATAGGTTATAAAACGATGATTCGTTATGAAAAGGGGGGTTAGGTCACAAATTGTATGGCCAGGAGAAACATAAAATCTTCCTTATAACTAGTACTGGAAGAAATGTTTGTTGTTTTTTTGTGGGTTTTTTTTTTTGGTTTGTTTTAAATACATTTTGATTTTTCATTGAAAAACGAAAACTTTTCTGGTTTTGGCTTAAAAGTTTTGGACGAAAACTCTAAATTTTCCACGGAAAGCAGAAACTTTCCATAAATATATCATCATGCAGGTTGAAAACCAATTTTCTAAAGAAAAACAGTTTTGATGGAAAATTTTTGACCAGCGTTACTTACAATGATTCCCTATCTGGTTGCTGAAGTTTTTTAGAAAAGGTGACAGCAATGTAGGACATGGAGAACCATGCTGTGAGTTCTGGGAACCATTGCTGATCATTTCAAACAAGTTTATTTTACCTGAGTCTAATGATTAACAATAAAACCTAAAGAAAGAGCAAGGCCTAAATAAGGACTCAATAATTAACAAACTCCACATAGATTTTGGCAGATGGAAGCAGTTATAACTAAACCTGTGGGGCAAGATAAACTTAACAAAAATGACCACACTTCCAAAAAGACTATTAGATATTAAATGCACTCTATAAAATATCCAATAAATTCTTTACAGAATTCAGCAGGATCATTGAGAACTGAATATAAAGAAATGGAAAAACCCCAGCCTACATCTTGCCAAACTCTCTGTCAACACCAAAGAAGGGAATTCCATTTTCCCAGTAAAGGAATGTGTTTCAACTCATAGTACAGCATAAGGCAAGCCCGGAATTGGATAAGACACAAAGAAATTCATAGTATGCACAACATTGGTTGCCAAGGAAAGAATCCTACAAGAACTGGAAATCCCTTACCTGGCTGCATATAGAAGAATGGTGCAGAAAGCTTAATAGATTAACCTGCCTTGAAAGAGTATCAAGTCAAATAAATGACAAACTAAATATATTTGAAAGTATGTGGAAATGTAATTAGTGAGCTAGTGCTAGGTAATCATTTCACCTATGCCATACTTAGCATTTCCTATCTGGGAGTGAGTAATGGGTAAGTGATAAATGTTAAATATTAATATCGGCTGTACATATTGAACTAAAAATGTCTGTGCTGCACCTGAACTAAATGTCCATTTGATCTGTTTGTTTATTTTTTGACCCCATAGGGTGGGATTTTCAAAAGCACCTACATGATGTAGGAACACAGTGGAACTTGACTTAACATGGGACTTCTGCTCCTCAAGTCCAACCCATGGAGTACATTCATGCAGACGCTACATTTAATTCCTCTCCATAGGATACACAGCATGCCCATGCAGGCCAGCTCACAGAACCCTCACTCATGTTGGTGAAAATTTATTCATACAGGTTGTCTGGTGGAACTATCCATCAACATAAGGGTTTCATAGTCAGGTCAGTTGTAAGCACCTGCCCTAAAGAACACACAAAACTCCCCCCCCTGCAATTATTCTGGCTTATGCAAAGTCCTGCAGACTGCAGTTGCTCCAAGAGAGGAGACATGGAGGGGCATGTCAGAGTGTGCCCATGGGGTGCAGCATGCGTGCACATGTGTCCATGCAAACCAAGCCAAAATTCCTTTGCACCTTTATTCCTATTCTGAGTGCAAACAGAATGTACAAGGGGGATAGGTAGGGGGCTGAGATCAGCCAAAATATGACTACATAATAATGCTGTTTGTGAAGGGTTGAGCCCGTTTCCCTCAATTGCCAAGTATTTTGGGATGAAATCCCAGGGCTGCATAGATGTTGTGGGCAAAACTTTCATTGACTTCCGTGGGGCCACAATTTAATCCAGTAAGGCACTGGGACCCAGATCCTCAAAGGTATTAAGGCTCCCAAATTCCATTGATTTAAATGGGCACCTCAATACCTTTGATGATAAATTAATGGAGATATCCTATTTCCTAGAACTGGAAGGGACCTTAAAAGGTCATGGAGTCCAGCCCCCTGCCTTCACTAGGAGGACCAAGTACTGATTTTGCCCCAGATCACTAAAGTGGCCCCCTCAAGGATTGAACTCACAACTCTGGGGTTAGGAGACCAATGCTCAAACCACTGAGCTATCCTTCCTCCTTTCTGAGGACAGAAAGCCTCCTGGTTCAGCTGTCCCTCCAGGCAGCTATGCAAAGGTACAATACAAATCAAAATGTCATCAGTGCAACATTGCTGCATCCACTGCACTGAGCACTCTCAGTGCCCATTCAGTGGATACTCAGCCGTGCACAATATTAGGCAGTATAATGGAATAGGCCATTCAACCTTTGGGTCCAGCCCACAGTCAATGGGAGTGTTGTCTGTTTAAGGACTGCAGAATCTGGCCAGTAGCCAAGTTTTTACAGGTCAAATAACATAAGGGAATATTTTAGTCTGAACCACTTCCTGTATTCCATATGAAGAATGTATAGTCAAAATATAATGAATGCTGACTGCATTTTGTTCTAAACAATAGCCCCTATTTACCAAACAGAGTGCAGTGTGTAAATTAAATGTGAGATTTCTGCCCAATCTTTGGACTTCTTAGACATTTTGCCTTCTTAACGTATGAAATTTGGACAGATTACAGTAGTCCCTAGAAAAATATGTTGTTAATACACTCCTGCAAAATTGTAGAATACTTTTAAACTAGGGCTTTTCTTTCCAATTTGAACAAAGCACATGCAGAGAGAGAGAGAGGGAGAGAGAGAGTCTTAGCACCCTAAAAATTAGTCTTCCTTATTTCCCCTGTCTCAGAGCTTATTTTGAAAACAAAGCCCGAGTCATAAAGATTGGCCCATTTTCCTGTATTTTGTTAAGGTACATGGTAAGAAAGTAATGACACTGCGGGCCTTCTCAAAAAAGATAAGATTAAAGCTGGAAAAGGTACAGAGAAGGGCAACAAAAATGATTAGGGAGTATGGAAAAGCTTCCATATAAGGAGAGATTAAAAAGACTGGGACTGTTCAACTTTGAAAAGGAGAATTAATGGGGGGGATATGATAGCCGTCTATTAAATCATGGTTGGTGTGGAGAAAGTGAAGAGGGAAGTGTTATTTATCCTTCATATAACACAAGAGCTAGGTGATACCCAATGAAATCAATAGGCAGCAAGTATAAAACAATGAAAAAGGAAGTACTTCGCAGAATGCATAGTCAAACTGTGGAACTCATTGCCAGGGGGTATTGTGGAGGCCAAAAATATAATTGAGCTAAAAAAATAAATAGTTAAATTCGTGGAGGATATGGCCATTGATGGCCATTGTCTCAGATGGACAGGGATGCAACCCCATGTACTGGGTATCCCTAATCCTCTAATTGCCAGAAGGTGGGACTCGATGACAGGGGATGGATCACTCAAAATTGCCCTATTCGGTTCATTGCCTCTGAAGCATCTGGCACCGGCTATTGTTGGAAGACAGGATACTGGACTGGATGGACCGTTGGTCTGACACAAAATGGTCATTCTTATGTTCTTATCTCTTTGATCTCATTCACACTAAGACCCCTTTGCCCTACTTGGGAATGGAAAGGGGCCTTTAAGTGGGCATACATGTAATTTACTGACTTTGTTTCATGTCCACAAATGGTAATGTTTTATATTCTTAAATTTGTTTTCATAAACTACTGAAGAGGTGAACTAAGTATTTGTAGACTCTCCTTATCTCTCCTGTTTCAAATCACATCAGTCATGTTCCTATCTTAAGGTATATTTCTTTTATTTTCACTTTCAACCAGAAAAACAATTCAGTCATGCTTTATGGTCTAACCACAGCCCAAGACTTTATCTGGGAAACTGATTACAAAGAGAATGTTACTTATAGCTCAGTGGTTTGAGCATTGGCCTGCTAAACCCAGAGTTGTGAGTTCAATCCTTGAGGGGGCCACTTAAGGATCTGGGTCAAAATCAGTACTTGGTCCTGCTAGTGAAGGCAGGGGGCTGGACTTGATGACCTTTCAAGGTCCCTTCCAGTTCTAGGAGATAAGATATCTCCATAAATTAAATTAATGTTTCTTCCATTTTCTGAGCAAGTTCAGTATCTAGGGTTCTGCTCCTGAGCAGTTTTTGAGGAGACCACATGGCTCTTTAATCAGCACTTTGATTTTCAGCTGCCTCAGAGCCAGGATGGTACAGATTACAGCAGCCTAAAGGCTGTTCTAAAGCACTCTCACTGCCAACATTCCCCAAAGACTTCTGAGACGCAAGGCTGTCCTAGTGTCGCGGGGTGGTCACCCCACTCCTGCCCAGAGGGGTTAAAACAGCCCTTGAGAGGGCTGCAGGTGGGAAAAGAAAGGCTGATTGGGGAAGCAGCCACAGGTGAGGCCATACCCCAATCAGACTGCAGCTGGCTTTATAAGAGGGCTTAGGGCCAGAGACTGGGAAGAACATTCTCTCTCTAGTACCTGAGAGGGAAGGACCTGGCTGCTTGGGAAGCTGACAAGGGTACCTAGGGTTGAGCAGCACTGGGGAAGGGCAGAGGGAGCTGAGAGCTCCAGCCTAGCAAAGCACCACGCTGTAGGCCTAGTTAAAGGCCCAAAAAATGTACTGGGGCTGCAGAGGGGCAGCCCAGAGATAGGCAGAGGCAGCTGGTCCAACCCCCCTTGCCGATGATGAGTGGTTTACAGACTGCAGTCCGCCCCAGGGAGCGGGGGCTAGCTGATGACTGGCAGTAGCCACTGAGGCAAGGTGGGGTTGGGGGTTCCCCTGGGAGGGGACACCCAGAGTGAGGGGGTACGGTGGTGGACAGAACCCCTGGGCAAAGGGCACTGGGGTCTGGGAGGGGCACGGGTCCAGCGGTAGGCGAGACACTGGCCTGCAGAGGGCGCTCTGGTCTGGAAGAGCTAAGGAAGACCAGCAGGAGGCACCGTGCTAGTGAGTTGTCGCCCCGCCACACCTAGTCACACCCCTTTTCACTCAGCCACAACTACTGTGTTGTTGGCATGGGTGTTATAGGATTCATATACAGGGGGAAACTCCAGTGGCCAGTCGCACCAGCTGTAGGGCAAAACTACAGCAATGGACTCAGGAAACTAGCCATAGCTGCCTAATACCTGATGTATCTTACTTTATGAGATCATATGCAACAATTAGGGATAAATCTTCAATGTTCTATGTCCTGCAGAAAACGGGCAATACACATGCAGATGTGTAGGCAGTCATGTGTAGGATTGAATGTTCATATTAATTTGAAAAATGATGTAAATCTGTATGCAAGCTTTTCATTGAGCAAAAATGAATGGGGAATGCAGAGCGCTACAACATGGCTGCCTATGAGTTGTTTTCAATGGAAAACTGGGTGGGCAGATTGAAAAATTAAACCAAAGGGGTAATTAAGTAATTGGTGAGTGTATGTATGTGCTCATATGCCATAAAAGCATGCATACCTCCATTCAGCAATGCACGTGTCCATTTAAGCATGCAAATAGTTCCATGCATTTAATGGGACTACTCACGTGCTTAAAGTTAGACATGTGCTTAAGTAGCTTGTTGAGTTTGGGTCTGAGCCATTCATTTTAGTTCGGTGGCTTTCGACTAGAAGGAGGAGTACAGCCAGAGAGACAAGATGACTGTATCCCATTGGAACAAACGAATATGTAGGAACATCACATTGGACTCCACATAGGAATAAGGTTGAGAGAGAGATCTAGCCTCTTAGGTCACTGCAAGGGGATTTAGAACATCAAATACCCAGGAGTCATGCTTTGCCCGTGATGCTATACAAATGACCCATCCATAACCTTTTTAACGAGTTCATTTCAATCACCAGTGACTCACATGTGATTCTAATGTTAATTTTCCTTTCACTATATCGCTCCAGCAGCAAGTGATGCATGCATTTTATTAAGCCTCCTGGATTCATTGTCAATTCTGAGAGGCATAGTTAATGCTAGAGACTATAGGGCCAGATTCCACCACTGTTAGTCACACTGAGTTGCACATTAGTGTGCAAGCAATCTCATTGGTTGCAGATTGTGAAACCTCTTACTCCCATTGGTGAGCAGCCATGGACTGGAGCAGTCCCACTGGCTTCAATGTGATTGCCTGTATGAGTAAAGGCTTATCAGGATACGTGAGAGCTACACAATATGGCCCAGCCTACGGTACTACTCACTGTGAGTAAAAGTGGCACAATTTGCTGCCCTGTGAGATTTGGCTCCTCAGTTTGAGTGCTGCCATCATTCCCTATTTGAAAACCCAATAGACAGCAGAACCACTGCAGCCCCACTGCACAAATAACAGTATTTTGGAAGCCTCTCTAGAGGGACTGCAAGTCCTAGCCACTGAAGAACTGCTAGGTGCACAAGGGGCCCTGCACCCTTAGGGGGCCCAGGTGGGGAAGCGTTGAGGTGGATGGATCCCTGATTATGTGGATCCACCCAACCATTTCATATCCTTTGTAAAGTCAGGGGAGTGGCACAGCAGCTGCTGCACAGGGGCTATTGGAGAAGGACAGAGTCTTTTTCTCTTGATCCCTCCACCCCCAGTCCTCGTCAGTGCACAGCCTGTTTAAAAGACACTGGGTGTACAGTGGGTGTAGAGAGAACCTGCACAGCCATCCGCTCCAACAAGCAAGGTGGAGGCGCAGGAAGCCAGCACGTAGCTATGGACATGAAGAACCATTCTCAGGCTTTTCCTGCCCAAATCAACAAAAACGGGGGGAGCGGGGAGAGGAGAAAGTCAGTCATTTTCACTGGCAATAACAAAACAAAATCAGAAGAGCTTTCAGCAACCCAAAAATTTCCAGGGGAAAAGTGCCAAAATCCCAAACATTTGGCTGAAAACACCTTTCAACGAAGCTAATAAACAAAAACAAAAAAATCAGCCCCAAACTGAAACATGTCTCCATTTTCCAATGAAAAATCAAACTTGTTTTGGAGGAAAAATGCTGCAAATTTGTTTGTTTTGTCAAAAACCTAATTTTCTGTCAAAAAAAGTGTAGCTGGAACATTTTCAGCTAGCCCTAATTGCAATCTAAAGCACTGGTAGTCCTGGAGGCTTACAGAGCAGCACCTGTGTAGGCAGTTTGGGGCTGGATAAAACCCCAAGTAATTAAAGAGTAGTTACATGGTGTCTATAGATGCCAACTTACAGGGCTGCCAACATGCCTTGGCAGGGAGGCAACTCCTTCTACCTCCCTTTTGATCTTTTACCCCTTTTCCTCATAGAGGTGCAAGGCGCAGCGGCTCTTGTATCACAACACGCATTTTTCAGATCAGGCTTAATAAAAGATCCCATTCACAAAGGTGTGGAACAAAGTCTGGTGCTTTCCCTCTGGTGCCTTGGCATGAATGCACCAGGAATAATAAAAGCACTAAAAGCTCTCGGCGTGAACTATTGGATTCGGAAAATAGCCCTTTGACGGCAAATCTAGGTCCTCCCACCCGTTTGCAGCTCCTGGTTAGAGACTGTGACTTCCCATGTGGACCAGGAGCAAATGGGCTTCTCTCTTGTGCTTTTGACTCAGACAGTTTGTAAGGGGTCACTTCATTTTAAACCTCTTGGGGCTAGACTGTGGCTTTGTCTCATATCTAGCTGCACCACCCGAGCAGGAGTGCAGAGAAGGCGTTGTGCCTCTGAGAGGCATCTGGCCGCACCAGGGTGGTGGTGTTTTGCTGGTGGCCTACAGCAGCAGCACAGTCTGACATTCCCTTGCCCACTTAGCTGTGCTTGAAGGTGTTTGTCGGGTGGAACCAAGGCTCCATGCTTCACCCCACCCCTCCATACCAACCTGATATGGTGGGAGAAAGGAGAGTGCACCATTTTACCATGGCATACAGAGACCCAAGCTCCAGGTAGTTCATGTGGATGAATAAGGGAGATCTTACTCTCTTTATGCCCCTGTGCGGGCACATAGGACATATGAAAACTGAGCCCTGTGCCTGCAACTCGCCACAGACTTGTGTTTTAACTTTGGATATTCGGCCTTGTGAGTAGGGTAGCGCAACCCAGGAATTAGCAGGGATGGGTACCTAGCTAGATTAGATGATTTAATGGAAGAACTGGCTGGGTTGTTGTGGTCCATACAGGAACATACACAGAAACATTTCTTTTTTCTTGTGTACAATTCTTTTCTGTACAGTCAGCTAAAGATGTGTTTAGAATATACATGATTTTGAAAGCTTGTGTTTTTGCTCTCACTACTGTATTTTATGTGTGTATGTAGTGGAAGGGATCCCCTCCCCCTACATTTTATAAGTCATCTGGTGCAAATTGCTGTCTCGAATGCATATAACATGAAAAAAAATCTCCTTCTTTTAATCACCCCTCTGGCTTTTGAGGTATTTATTTCAGTTTCTTCTTGTGCAGAGGATTATCAGAATAGAGTTATCCTTTCATTTTTCGCATGGCAACAAATCCACAGTGGCATGGTCTCCAAGCTGATTGCCTGTCTGCTCAGCTCAACTGAGTTCCCCCGCAGTTCGGACTTTTCTGAAGTGTCTATCAAGCTACTTATCCAAAGATCTGAATATTCAGTACATGCTACATTACTTAGGGACTTTGATGCTTAATCATCACAAATAGTTCTAAACCCTTTGGATGATATTACTTTCTACGCCCATAATTTCTTGTTAGCAATGGTTTCAATAAGTCTGAAGTCATCCGTTAACACGTCATGTGTCTCTGATTAAATGTAAGCTTAGTTTTCTTTGCGAAAGGCTGTAGTTCATCATCCCATCCACACACTGAGTAAAACATGGGACCTGGGAATTTTGATAGTGGTTATAGATGGCCTCGATTCTCAGGGTATATCTTCATTGCAGACTTAACCCTGGCTTTTAGCCAGGAATTTCCCGAAACCACCCTCCAGTTCACACACAAAACTTTCCCACCCGAGTGTGGCGGTGCTTTTAATCCAGGCTAGCTGACACAGTTGCGGGTGTGGGTTAGAGCCCAGGTTCTGCTTTCACTCGGACTGGTAACCTGCCAACTTTGCAGTGAGGACGCCGGCTAAACCACACAAGTGCTGATAGCCCTCAAGTGCCTCCCACAATTCCCCCCTGGGTGCCCAGGCAAGTTCTCCCACAATTCACTGGGAAAGAATCATAGAATGTCTTAGCTTACTGCAGCACAAAGAATCATGGGATGTCCCCCCAGTAGTCCTACAGACATTTGGGGGAACGCTGCACCAGAGAGCACACAGTCATTCGGATAGGACTTTGTAGTGTGGCTGCTCACACGTGAGCTAGGGGCAAAACCAGGTGCTCAGACCTGGGTGCCGATCACGTGGGATAACTCTGTAGTGAAGACATGCCCTGAGTTACACTAAAGGCTCTTTTAAATCACTCCAGCACTAATTTGCTCTGCCAAAGCAGTGTCAAACGGCCTTAAAGTAACTGGGACTTAGGCCTCATGTCTTTAAAGAATATTCTCTCTTTCTAGGCATTTTATGACCCCTGTGACTTGAATGCTAGGCTTGTCAGTACTGCAGTGAATCCGTGGCTCAAATGGTATCTGCAGACTTCAGATGGTTGTTTGGTAGCACACACAAATCATGGTGCCGTGTATTTTAAATGATTGTATAGTGGGTTTCTACCCATGCGCTCTTTTCTTGACACAATGTCCAGAGACCAGTATATTTCCACACAAGTGTCTAGGTATGTAATTTATTAGGATAATAATAACACTATTTCCTCATCTCTCTGAAACCGGTTTGATAACGGGAACACCCCCTTACGTCTGAAGGCATCAACATTTATGCTTTCCTTTCCCCCTGGCTCAGCGGGAAAAAACTATAGCTTCATAAGAACTACCGTATCCGGTAGTGTGAAACATAGAAAAATAATTAGCAACTCTCTTAGTGCGTGTATATTGGAGAGAGGAGTGCCTTGAGATTGGGATTTTTTAAATTCTCAAAGTCTGGGGTGTTTGGATTCATGGTTCAATCCATTATAAAGAGAGGAGATTTGTAGAATTTTTATCTAGCTCCAGTGTTTGATTTCAAATCTCCCCAGTGTTTGGGATGGTTTTGCTTTGGGCCCATCTCCAGTATTTTGCCAAAGTGCCATCCTATAGGCTTCAGAGTAGCAGCCGTGTTAGTCTGTATCCACAAAAAGAACAGGAATACTTGTGGCACCTTAGAGACTAACAAATGTATTTGACAAGCTTTTGAGGGCTACAGCCCACTTCATCGGATGCATAGAATGGAACATATAGTAAGGAGATATATACACACATACAGAGAACATGAAAAGGTGGGAGTTGTCCTACCAACTCTAAGAGGCTAATTAATTAAGAGAAAAAAACTTTTGTAGGGATAATCAAGATAGCCCATTTTAGACAGTTTGACAAAAAGGAGTCAAAGCCTGGGGGATGTACTCTGCACCAGGTGGAACCCTGGCAGAGGCCACGTCCCTCCCTGGAGCAATGGGAGAACCCGGAGGCAGTTACTGTTCCTTTGAGTCACTATCTGCTTCCTGGGGCAGCGCAACAGTGCACTGTTCCATAAGGGCTTGTGGCAAGCCTATGCATGATATGTTTCTTTACATACTGAAGCATTGTTGTACTAGGTGCTACAGGCTGTCTGAGCATGCAGGGCATTGCAACACCAGCTTCCGACACTCAGCTCCATTGCTTCCAGAACTGTTTGGAATACCTTTGGCCAACTGCTGGATAGCCACAGTCTCAGATAATGTTCTTCTGGATCATCTTTGTACTCCGAACAAGAGAAGGATGGTCTCAAGGCTAAAGCACCAGGGATGGCTTCATTCTTGGCTCTGCCAAGGACTTTTTTTGTGTGTGAAACCTTGAGCGCTCAATTTTTCTGTGCCTCTGGAAAATTGAGATAGCTATACCTCTTTAGCACATCGGAATGGGACTCTGCATACAGTGCTTTCAGATCCTTCAAGGGCAGATGCTATAGTTATACAAGTGCAAAATATTATTGCCATGGGTAGTAGGTGTCCTTCCTTCCTCAGAAATGACCCCACTTAATGATCTCAGTTCACGTCCCTTCCCAAAGTAATTTTTAAATTTTGTTTTTTAGCTGTGACTCAGTTCCCTTGTCATCTCCTCCAGGTTGAATTCAAGGTTGCCTTGTTTCTTGCCCCTACATGGCCTGATAGTGTGCATATGATGTATCCTTGTTGACCATGTTTTACAGCAGAATATTTCTGAGATGTTTACGAGTACTTCCTGCCCCACAGGAAGAGCAGAGGATTTCCATCCTCCGAAGAGGCAGAGCTCCTGACTCATTGGAGCCAAAGAACTCAAGCTGTGTGATCTGTCCTTTCCTGTTTCTTTAGCTTGATGCAATGTGGTAGGGCTGTTTGATGTCGGGATGGGAGGATGCAGCAACTCCTGCTTGCCAAATTCATCACTTATTTCCTTTATTATGTTCCTTATTAGGAAATTATGTGGGAATTGATACTATATTTTTCTATTCACAAATTAGTGGAGGTCTGAGGTACATTTGAAACCAGCTCCATAAAGAATCAGAAAGTCATTTCACTCTTTCACACCAAGACAACTGGGTTCAGCTCCTCAAGGGTTGGAATCTCCTTCTCACTAAGCCAATTTGGGATGAGTGAACATTTCCAAACACCTCTGCACATTTTAGCTCAGGCAGCCTTTCCTTTCATGTATTCCAGATGTGAGCAGTAAGGGACAGCCAACATACCACAGAACACAGAAAATTATTCTGTTTAGAAACAATTTCTGCTGATATGTCTCCTTTCTTCCTAACTTCTTTCCTTCCAGAAAGAAGAGCAAGAATATTTTTTCTCTCTCTCCTAGGGGTTTCTTCTTGGATCATCAGTTGTTCCCTTTCTTTTGACATTCGGTAGCTTGCTGTGCACATATGGGTTGTCTTTTCTGATTCTATATGGCAGTGCTAGCTCCATGTCACTGGTGCTGTCATATGTGCCAAATTCTGCACCTCAGCCAGAACTCCCATGAACTTCAGCGGCCGGATACGAATCTAGAAGTATTGTGATTCTTTGTGATGAAATGTTCTGTGTTAGCAGCAGAAGAGATTTATTTTATAATCCTCATCATCTGCAATTTGGGGCCATAATAATAAGCTTCACAGCAACTGATTATTGTCTCTCAAGCAGAAGATTATGACTTTACGTTGTGAATAAGGTGCAGGGTAAATATACTTTTAAAACCAAAAGGTGCACGTGTAAACTAGCTGGCACTTTTCCAACCTGTTCTGCAGACATAGAACACGCAGTCTATAAAGTCCAAACTCACCCCCTTGCTGGGATTTGACTTTACTGGCAAGCACAGAGCAAAAAGATCAGTTCAAACCTCCTTCCTGGTTTAGAGGTTCCTAAAGCTTTTCAGCTCCTCCCTCAGGACTACTCAGCCCCCATCCTAAATCCTCTCTCTCCCTGGTGGAGCCACTTCATTATATCTCAGTTATGGATCAGGACCCATTGTGCTAGGATGAGCCAGCAGGACCCACCTCTCCTTTTCTTACCAGTAGCAGTTCTTGCTGAAAGGGTGGGATGTTTCAGGCAAATATTGCCAGTCTGTTACACCAGTTTCATGCTAATATCTCCAGAGGTAGGTAGAAAAATATAACAATGATGACATACTAGCGGAGCTAGCTGTAAATAAGATGTTTCTCAAAGGTTTCTGTGTGGTATCAGCAGGATTTTTAGCAAGAATAACACATTTTGTGTTCTCTTTATTGACTAACTGTGTGAGCAATTACCTTACCTTATGGTAAGTTCATCTTAAGCCTTAAAATAATGTTTTATTATATGAAGGAGTCTAACCAGGGCCTTAAACTGTTTTTGCTGCATGCTTGTTATGGTTATTTTTTCTTATCTCAAAAGTAAAAAGCACTAGCTTGACTTTTCCAGAGCTCCTCTCTCTCGCTAAAGCCAGCCAAAAAAATAATAGAAAATATTTGATCCTATTTCTTGGATGGAAATCTACCACACAAACTTGAATACTTATATGGTTGGGATTTGGGTCTAGATTCTTTTGGCACTCGTGCTGAAATCATTTGGACTGTTCTATTTGCATATTCCCAATGGTGCCTCCATTTCCCAAAAATCTCGGAACATGAATGCTTTGACCATCTCTTTTTATACTTGGCTAAAGCAGAGCCCTTACCCAGGCTAATCTGATGTCTCTGTAGATAATAAAAGAGGCATTTTACACATATTTTGTGTGCTCCAGGGAAAAACATGCAATTGTTGCATTCAGTAGAGTGAAATCGATTAATCGTTTATCTTACTGCCTGGTGTGCTTCTATACTACGTTATTCTGAATAGGACAAATAATGAACTCCTGTATCCAGACAGAGGCACATCTCCCATTTACTTCCCTAAAGGTATGAATTGTATCAAGCATCTTAACAGGAAATACGTGTGTGGGGGGGGAGGGGCGAGTCTGGAGAACTTGGACGAAGATGTTCACTTTGACCTTTCCATTGACTTCAGTGAGCTTTGAATCAGGCCCTTTCAGCTCAGTCCAGTTCATACTGCAGTCAAAGGCAAAACACCCATTGATTTCAGTAGGTGCAAGTCCTTAACTCCTCCACTATTGAAGCGCCTTATATTTGTGCAAGGTCACATGATCTAACTGATTCAGCAAGGCCTTCTGCTTTGCCCAGCAGTGATGCCCTGAATTATGCAGCATTGCTAACGGGGCTGGGGAGTTCTTCATGGTGGCCGCACTTCTTCTAACCTGGCCAGCCGAGGGGAAAACAGGGTTAGCAGGGTCCAAGCCTTCTCTTGGGAGAAGCTGATGGGAGGTAGCAGAAGCAGAAGGAAATCTTTACCACCTGGGGCCCTAAGCCACAGCAGAGCAGATATCAATTCCAGTCGGGCTTAGGAGCTCTACAAGAATGATTCCTTTCTGGATTGCATAGGGGAGTGGAGGTCTGCAGAAGCATGAAGGAGCAGAAGCACCGTCCCTCACGCCAGAGACACTCTCTAAATACAGATGGACCTGAGTCCCAAAGTCCAGATCTGATCAAAACACGGGTATGTTCAAATATGCCTTGTTGGGACCATACTAATTACTATGGCAGAGCCTAGGAGCCCAAGTCTTGGATTTGGACCCCATTGTGCTAGGCCTGGTACAAACACAGAACAGAGATGGTCCCGGGCCTGAAGAGCTTTTCATCTCAGTATAAGGCAAGACACAACAGCTGAGTGCACCAAACAGACAGAGATGCACAAGAAAACAGGTCAGTGTGATAAGTAGTTTCTCTATATTTGTAGTACAGACCAAATACTTGAAATAATACTTGACAGACATAGTAAGTGATACTAAAGAGCGCTTTCTATTTTCAGAGCAGTGAAACCATTTTATAAAATCTCTAGTGTGCTTTGTTGAGGCAGAAAGCCCTGATAGGATATGTTGTCCAGTATGATTTCCTTATTGCATGAATGGCCACAAAAGTCACATTCCTTCTGCTATCCTACTATTTTTAAAAAGGCCTATACCTCATGTTGGAAGCATTATACCTATAAACAATATATTGGTTGTTTCTGGATGGTATCAAATGTCCTGTAAATCCTTTTGAAATTATTTAAAATTGGTCTTTTTGCTACAGTTCCTGTTAATTTCTCCTATAAAGTAGATAGGTTCTTGACACTATTGATTTCACTTTGCTCCTTATGTGTTGCTGGGGTCAGACCAGATAAAGCAGCTTCACATTTCTTGACACGTTGGATCTGCTTATAGTCTACTGGCAAGAGCATAAATAATACCACGACAACGGGGCAGTGACAATTAAATTGCTTCTTATGCTGCAGAATCACCCACAGTAAGAAAGCCAATACACTATGAGAGATCTCATGGGCAACAGGGACCATTATGATCATGTAGTCTGACTTCCTGAATGCCACATAATTTCACCTAGTAATTCCTCAGGCATGGAGCCCAGTAGCTTGTGGTTACTCTACAATATATGAGAAAGACCTCCAATCTAGTTTCCAGCTACACTGGCGCATAATCCTCTAGACCTAAATAGGTCTCTACAGAGGAAAGACAAGAAGCAAGCCAATTTTTATCACAAGAAATTGCACCTGGCATGATTTCATTTTTATAATCTGGAACTTTTCAAACTAGCTTTTAGTAATGTCTCCTTGCTAATAGTTCTCTTGACATGATGCATCTCAACTTAAACTGAGCACCAATGTAAGAACTAGGAGAGAGATTTCAAAATTAGAAAGCTTAGAGCTTCAGCATACCTGTTTGACACCATTGTGACAACTCTTTAGTCTCTACTAAATCGATTAACTAATGGTCCATCTAACGTACTTAAAACAGTGACAGGGTTGGTTGACTCAGGAGATTAGTAATAAGAAAAAGCCGGATGCAGAGCCCATTAAAGTCACTGAAAAGACTCACATTGACTTCACTGGGCTATGGATCAGGTCCTCAGAGAGTTTTCCACCTTTAAAGTAGGTCATCATCTCAAACTGAGCCCAGGTAGGTAGCCATTAAAAGTAACAACCGTGCGGTAGCTCTTTGGTGTCCTACTGTGTGAAATGACTTGGGATCCAATAGACAAAATCTTCACCACAGCTAGCGTCCTTGGTGCCAGTCTCAGAGGAGGAGGCCTCAGGCCTCTTTTAAGCAGCTGCTTAAGTCCCATTAACTTAAGAAGGTGCTTAAGTGCTGTCCTGAACAGGGACGTTTTCCTGAGTCAGGGATTGAATACGCCTCAAATCAGGACTCAGCGTATTTGCAGGACAAGATGTGCATTCATTCTGTGAACTTGCACGGCTGCTGTCTGTGCTTTACCTCTTCTGTGGTTAAACAAAGGACTTCAGGGTGCTCAATCTGCCATTGTTTCTGATTTCTATGTCAGTTCCATCCACCTTTCCAGGATATCAGATAGGCTGGCACCTTTTGGGACCACAAATTTTTTCAATTCAGAATGGTTTTTTTTTGACAAATAATTCGATCTGATTCTCCACCGTCTTGCACCTTAAGGTCTTTAGGCACCTAACTGCCACTGATTTCAATAGGAGTTAGGTGTCTAGATATATTTGAGGATCTGGGCCATAGAGTTGTGCAAAGTCCGTGTAAAACATCAGCGTCAATGGGAGAGAAGAATTCTGATTGGTCCACTTTGCCCAGGTGTAAGTGACTACGCAAGGCAAAAGGTAATGGGGAATCAGGCCCAGAGTTTACGAATACAGAGAGATCTGATGCTACCTTAGATAAATGTAACAAAGAATAAACCATTGGTCTTCATTGGCCAAGAGTCCCCTGAAGATTTGCACCTGGAACGTTTTGTCAGCTGCTTTCCGGAGGCTTCATGAATCAGGAATTCACAGAGCAGCAACCACTTCCTGAGCCACCGACACAATCACAGAGGTGAATGAGACAGACATCATTGCCAAGTTCATATTTTAGAGCCATTCCTTGTAGTAATTTATATAGGCTGCTCAGAGATCAAGTCCACAGAACTATCTGTGTTGTACTAAGAATGTCAGCGGACAATGCCTTTTCGGTGAGAGATATAGCATAAAGGCCAGTTCTCAGTAATACATTTTACGGTAGTTTCAAATTGTGAATGATAATCTTTGCACTAGAGTTCAGGGACCACGTTGTTCCCATAAATGTGGCAGACTCATACTGACTACAGAGGAAGCTCTGTTGTCATAAGTGGGCCTACAAATTTACCCTAATTGTGAGAAGTGAGTGAAAGATCATAAAATGGCACAACCGCCGTGTGATGGGGTGTCCATCCCACACAAGTCCTGAGCATGTCCTTAATGTGGGCTAGAAGGGGAGCCAGGGATTGCTATGCACTAATTGCTGGTGAGCCCAGCTGGGCTAGGAGTATAAAGCCGGGAAGTGAGAGTCGGAAGGGGCTGTAGGGATGAGGGCTGAAGTCACTTGCCAGGGAGAACGGGAGTTGGCCAGCATCAGGAAGGAAATTCAGGGGGTAGGTAAGCTTTGGGATCCTGCCCTGGACTAAGGCATCTGGCAAGAGGCTCACAGGGGTGAAGTAGCCATGGGGAGCAGAGGAAGCTCTGGTGGTAAATGCGGGGATAGGCCAGGAGATAGACAGGTAGATAGGAAGGAGTCCAGGGAAACAGCCACAGGGATTGAGACTGAGCAGACCTGAACTGTTCGTCATAAGGTCCCTGAGTTGGAACCCAATGTAGCAGGTGGGCCCAGGTTCCCCTACTACCAGCCACTGGCAAAGGGGCACAGGACCTGTAATTGGAAGAGAAGACTGCCTGAGATGGCATACGGACAGCTTATCCTGTGGGACTTCGTTACCCCACAAGGGAGGACTACACAGGGACCTGGCTGGAGGGCCAAGTCACAAAGAGAGAGCACCCCAAGTCATGGAGAGAGAGAGAGGGGCTGCAGTGTGAGCAACCGATGGAAGGGGATGCCAAATGGGGCAAAAGCTAATTCCCAGACCCAGCCACAAGGAGGCGCACTTGATGTGAGTGTACTCCTTTACTCACCTAATAATAAATGTTCATGGGGAAAAGGTGCAACGGGGAGACAGACTGAATTAATACAAACACAAAAGCTACTGATATAACTCAAGCACTGTGCCTGTAATCAAGAGAAGTGCGGAACTGGAAATCAATGAACCAAAATTGGTTTGCGGGAAATTAGGCCAGAGACCTTGTCTACACTAGAACTTACTTCTGTAGAGCTTTCATCACTCCGGGTGTGAATAATCCACAGCCTCGAGTGATGTATGTTATAGTCACCGGTGTAGGCAGCGCTGTGTCGGTGGGAGAGCTTCTCCCAACGCCATAGTTACCGCCTCTCATGGGAGGTGGAGTAAGGAAGCTGATGGGAGAGCTCTCCCATTGGCTTAGATCATCTTCAGCAGCAGTGCTACAACAGCACAGCTGCAACGCTGCGGCTTCATCGCTGTCGCGCTTCTAGTGTTGGTGTAGACTAATTGGTGGACAAAATAATGAGAGGATGGGTTAGTCTGCCCATCTCCCTTTTGGGGTCCTTACAAGAAAATACTTTTTAAGAAAAAAAATCAAGAAGAAGTAGCTGGCTGCCAGCAGCAGACGGGAGAACAGGAAAGGAGCATCATGGCTGCTTTCCCCACTGTCTCCTGGGTCCCCAGGTTCCACTATAACATTGCTGGGCCTTCATTGTCCGAATCCCAAGAGAGATCTTGACCAGGCTGGGCCAAAGGCAGGGACTCAAATGACATCGCCACCTCCTCCGGCTTTGGCTAAACCTCAGACACCATCTGGGATGTGAGACTTTGTCATTCCTCCTAAATAGCATGATGCAGGTGCAAGTTTGCCACACCTTGCAATGGCTGATAAGACCCAGTGCTGTGCTTGTGTTTCTCCAGCCATGAGACTGCAAGTGAGAGGGGACACCAAACAGAGCTACAGTTTCTATCTTTGCTGTTCTTTTCTTTCTCCTCTTAGAATCATGGGACTGGAAGGGACCTTGAGAGAGCGTCTAGTTCAGGCCCCTGCACTCACAGCAGCATTAAGTATTATCTAGACCATCCCTGACAGGTGTTTGTCTAACCTGCTCTTAAAAATCTCCAATGATGGAGATTCCACAACCTCCCTAGGCAATTTATTCCACTGTGTAACCACCCTGACTTTTAGGAAGTTTTTCCTAATGTCCAACCTTTTAAACCTCCCTTGATGCAATTTGTGTGTGCCTGTCTTGTTTTGTCTTCTAGGAAATGGGACTGAACGTTAACAACAGCTCCAGCCCTTCTTAATTAACTTCCCCCCCATAAAAAAAAAAAGTTACTGTCACCTGGGAGACTGTCAAACAAGGCATTTTTAACTTCTAAAGACTCTCTTCAGCTAAAGGGAACAAGGGTTGTTGAAAAATGAGAGTCTTCATACTTTACATTTCAAATGCTATCACCACGTACCCAATCCCCTTTTATCTTTAATCAAAGGTTAAAAGAGATGTTCAATAATGCGTTTGCCCTGGTACTAAGCAGGCTGAGGTCTCTGTATACCTTGTTTAATGTTAGACAGTTACAGAGGCATGTTAACATCTTTGCCTTTTTCGGCCCCTATCCCTTCGAAATTAATATAACAGCTCTGTGTGTGTAAGTATTGTTTCAGCCACCATCTGCAATGCAGCACTTCTGTGGTGTAATGAGGCAGTCATTTTGTTCCAACAGCACTACACGGTATCTTAGAAGGGAAAGGGACCTAATCAGACAATACTCAGCTCTTGAATCTTCTCTTAATAAATATTAGCTTAGCTGAGTTGCATATAATTGTATAGCTTATCTAGAGGGAAACTGCAAGGAGAATTTAGGTAAAAAGAGTTTAAAAATCTGGCTTGGAATTTGATCAGGGCACATAGCCTGATTCCCTACTCCTGCCAAAAGTGCCACAAGATTTTGAATGACCATGAGTAATCAGTGTAACAGTAGACACTGGAGTCAATAGGCATTAGCCCCTCTGATGTGACAGCAGTAGTGACCCGTGTCAGTGTCACTCAGATCATGTGACTGGACGCAGGAAATAAAGACTAGGTGTAAAACACTGGCCTTATTGAAGTAAACAGGAGTTTTGCTATTGGCTTCAGGGGGGTTTCTTACCAGACCCAGACAGTAATCAGGACCTCAGTTTTACATCTCATTTAAAGAGACCCAATGCCTGGCTGAGACTCGTCCTGCCAGCAGTTCTGTGCTATGCTAGACAAAAATTCATTCACAGTCCAATATTTCGGTTGTGTGTTTCTGGGGCTCTGTATGATAAATTCTTTCACTTATTGAAGAGACTGTTTTCTGAACATGCACAGGTAGGACAGGCCTTTCTGCTACTGGACTGGACATCAGGTAATCTGGGTGTATCCAATTTAAAAGTCCTTTCTGAAAAACAAACCTTTAATTTACAATTGATTTCAATAGAATGAAAAAGACAATTAAAAGGTAAATATCTTTGTCTCAGCTGTTCATAATGAATGAATACTAATCCAGCCCAGAAGGCTAATATTCTTATTACTAGGAGATTTCTAAGAAATTCAGTTGCAAAGGAGACAAAATAGTGAATTTCCAAGCAAATGGAAAATATATTTCTCCCCACAAAGAAGTGCATTTCTGGGCACATTTAGAAAACTAACTTTTGTACATCCTCTCTGAACCCATCCAGGCTACAGTAAATCGTCAAACTGACGTCTTTGTGTCCACCTTCCAGAAGCCAGGAAAGATTGCTGGGTTTTCTCTACTTGAGAAGTTGCTGTGTTGGTAAAGCTTAGTCTAGTCTAGCATGACTCTGTCGGGGACACGTACTGCATGCTCCAGATGAGAGTGGACCTCATTCCCTCCCCTCCAGCATAACTCTCCCTTCCCTGGGAGGGATAGCTCAGTGGTTTGAGCATTGGCCTACTAAACCCAGGGTTGAGAGTTCAATCCTTGAGGGGGCCACCTAGGGCGAAATCAGTACTTGGTCCTGCTAGTAAAGGCAGGGGGCTGGACTCAATGACCTTTCAGGGTCCCTTCCAGTTCTAGGAGATGGGATATCTCCATATATAGACACATAATGCATCAGGCCAGCACTGCTTTCTGTGGGGGTGGGAGAGGGGATGACTTCCTGGTTTGCTCTGGTGATCAGTTTATGCCCTGAAGCATGAAGATCGACACGGACCTTGCAACATATTTACCTACGATAATACAACTGCAGATGCTGGCCATTTGCCCAACCCTTCTAATGCAAATCAGCCCTATATCTGATGAATCCAGCCTCTCCTGAATCTTTGCTGCCTGGGGGAAATCACTGGATGGAGGAGTAGCACCCCTATGCCAGTGATGCCAAAGCAGCATCTTAGTGCCATAGGCAGCAGGCAATAGTTAGAAGCTAACCTGAGCCACCGGTTTGGTCTGCAATGAGAGGCCCCAGGATCGGGGAGCAGAAAGGGCACTTTGGCACCCTTCCTCCAGCCAAATATTGCTCAGCTCTTTACTCTGTATGTCTTTTGAATCTGATTACACTCTTTGCCACTGTGATCATTTGTGGGAGAGTCCCACAGGCAAAGCGTTCGTTGCAGCATCACACGTGTTTAAAAAAAAAGTGTTTCCCCCTCCCCGTTTTAAACACTGTGATGCCTCCTTGTTTTCCCTAATAAGCTCATTTTTCTTTTGGGCCCAGACAGCGGCAATGTGCCCAAGAGCAGATGTGTGGACCTGAATTTTTTTGTATTAATAGAGGTGTTCCTCCTTCTACGCTTCCTGGGAACTGCAAGGCATTTTCTCATGAATTTCTGAGTCATGACATTTGACAGCACAAAAATGGCCAAGTATTCCGTGGCTTTGCCCAGCATGGCGAGCTGCCATATTTGTTTATGGCAAAAGCTACCTATGGGACACGCTCTCATCACAAAAATCCCCTCTGTCTCCAGTTGCCTCTGGAAAGAATTCTAAACTTCTCAAAATAATTTCAAATGTCAGAGTTTTCCAATCAACGTAAGTACTTCTTAGAGAGAACTGGCTTAAAGGTGAAGTCAACCTTTTATATGGACAGCACCCCATGTTCTCTCATGGGGAATAGAATGACCTTCCCCTAAGACCACTCAGAATTGGCCTTTTTTAGCAGAGTGGTCTTTTGCCACCTAGTTACATCTCCCCTTGACTGCAGGCAGCTTTTTCAAATTTTGCAAGAGGCAAAATCCACGAAACATGCGGATTTCCCCAAACAATTTGGGCATGATCCCTTGGATCATGCATCCACTCTCTGGGAAGGATCAGCAGACAATTCTGCCCTGGAGATTCTATACTCCCCTTCTCGGCATTGCCACACACAGAATCTTTGTGAGATGGTTCAAGGACTGTTTCCAATATTTGACAGTTCCCAAGCAGCTGTGGGTCTGGGAAGTGCTAGGGCTGGTTATCAACCTCAAGGGTTTAAACAAATATCCCTGTAGCATCTATTTGTGGAAAGATAAACGCTTAGCATTTTTGCAGCACCATGTCCTGGGAACTAGTAAAGGATTAAGGGATATGTATCCGCACGCCCCTCAGCCCCACAGACATGGCGTGTTTCTGTGATTTGCACTGGACAAATATATCAGACCTGTGGCTGTTCTGCACGACTGTTACTGAGGTCCAAGTACCATAGCTTTATGGTTAAAAGCCCCTAGACAATTGGAGGGGAGGGAAAGTTCTTATTATCTAAAGTGTGGGAGGGGTAATGCCAATTTGTGCTGATGATGCAGAGGTGTAGGGCAGGGCATAGCAGAGAATGAGTCTGACAAAAAAACAGTTCTTTAGTCAGTTAGTGTTCTTGGGCCAGATCTGATTTGGGCTACGCTGGTGTGACCTGCAGCAGACTTGTTCTGCATTCATATGGTGTAGCTGAGCTAGAAATCTAGCCATATGTCTCGAGCTGTGGCCCAGTGTTGTCTCCAAATTGCAGGTGTATGGGGACACAAGCCAACTGGGTAAGGGGATATTGCTGCCTGCGAATATGTATATGTCAATCCTGGGGTAAAAGACCTGTGACAGCTGGCCCGGCTGGCCCGGGTCAGCTGACTTGGGTTCACGGGGCTCGGGCTGTGAGGCTAAGAATTGCTGTGTAGACATTTGGACTCAGGCTGGAGCCTGAGTTCTGGGACCTTCCACCCTCAAAGGGTCCCAGAGCTCAAACTTCTACACAGTGATTTTTTCAGCCTGGGAGCCCAAGCCCCATGACCTTGAGTCAGCTGACCCAGGCCATCTGTGTTTTTTTTTATCCCTGTGGAGACATACCTTATGAGGCCTTGAAGAACTGCATGAGAGACTCGAGTGCTAGAGGAATACGTCATACTACAAGAAACTTTCTGATAACTATGGACAGCAAGGCCCTGCTTGGGGGCGGGATAGCAAACTCACTCCCACCCTCTGTTTCCACTCTCTGTCTCACATATCGTTGGCTCGATGTGTGGCCATTCTCACAACCTCAGCTGTGTCGTTTCTGCTCCAGCCTCCAGTCTCGTTCAGACACCATCATCCCTAGCTGGTGTATATCACCGTGAAATATGCCGCTAAGCCCAGAGCCCCATGCCCTCAATGGAAGAAACAGCAGCAGAGGCAGATAACAGGGAAACTCTCCTAGTGTGGGAAAGAGAGCTTGTCCTATCGTGTATTCAAAAGGGAGAAACCAGTTCCCTGGGTTCATACAGAGGAGCTGTGTGGTCTGAGAAACACACTATTGTATTCAGGTCCTGTTCATACTTGAAATAAGCAGGCTCAAATCTGAGGGTCTGATTGTCTCTCTCTGATGTACCCAGTTAGCTTGAATTTAGCTAGCCGTGAAGCAGTGGCAGTGCAAGCTACAGAGCGGGCTATTCAAAGCTGCCCAGAATCCTGGGTAATTACTGGCAGGGCTTCACGGTTCTGGGGCAAGTTAGCTACATTAAAGCTAGCTTGGTTATGTCTACTCAAGCTGCAATCCCAGCCAGTGATTGTAGTCCCGACAGGCCCAAAGTGAATGCAATTGTAATGTACCTCCCCTGATGGCCCCTAGTACATTGCCAGAGCAGTGGACAGTGGCCTTAGTGGAAATAAGACACAAGCCCATGGTAATCAGTTTGAAGTTGTTAAAAAGGATGAATTAAATACAGCCCCCCACATCCCCAAACAACATTTCATTATTAAGCCATCGTCCTATTTTGATGTAGTACTGTGTAAGGAAGAGTTTGGGGGCTGGTCAGCTTCTGTTTTATTGCTTCCCTGTACATTTCAAATGGGGCAAACAGAATGTATGGCAAAAATGCATGCTGAACTTCCGCTGTCCTGCTGAAGGAGGAAAAAAAAATAGCTGGGAGTGGTGGCGAGAAGGAACGGCTTCTCCTGCAAGTTCTGAGCCCTGGCACAGATTTTACTAAGCGTATTTAGTTGGCGGTGACTAGCTCCAAAACAGTTTGTGTGGATGGAACATCATAAATCCTTCGTTACTTCAGAATGTAGTTATGTGCACTGCACTTATATAGGGGAAAAAGGGAAATATTGCAAGACACAAACATAGGCCATTCCTCTTAAGTGCAACTGGCTTTGCTTCAGCTCAAACCTTGTGATTAAATCACGTCTTTGAATTTCTTAGTTAAAGTAAGAAAATACCTTTTTTTTTCTGGGCCACTTTTTTTCTGGGCCACTGGTGCAAACCTGCAGCGCCCAGGCATAGCACCCCCAGTGGCTTGCATGGAGGGTGACCAGACAGCGAGGGTGAAAAATCGGGACAGGGGGTGGAGGGTAATAGGAGCCTATATAAGAAAAAGACCCAAAAATTGGGACTGTCCCTATAAAATCGGGACATCTGGTCACCCTACTTGCACGGAGGTGCAGCAGCACACTCTGTCAGGGGCCAGGAGCTAGCAGGAGCAGCCCACAAAATGGAGAGAGGTGTGAACAGGCTGACCCAGGAGATTCACTGCGACAGCATGTCTCCCAAAGGAGCCTCAGCTGGCAAAGCCATAAAATAAAGCTTCTGTTTCTTGGCGGAAGCTGGAGGAAGGGACCGGTGATATCACCATCCGCTATCTATTGGAGCTACCTCTGTGGATGACTGGCGTGTGGATGGCTGGCGTGTGCTATGGTTAACCGGATGCTGGACAATGATGAATAGGAAGGGATGGCTTAACCATCCCAACATCAGGTTTATCTCAGCTCTTTGGCCTTCCGGAGTAGGTGATCTGATTTCCATGCAGGGTGAGCTTTTGGGGGTTTGCAGTTGAAACGTCAAAAAACGTTTTATCTGCTCAGCCTGGATATTGAAGTTTTCATGATACTCTTCATTGCCCTGATTCTGAACTGTTAAAGTCAATGGGAGGTTTGCCATTGACTTCAGTGAGCAAAGGATGAAACCCCATAAGAATATGGGTTTGTTTCAGTGCCTTTGACCATAATTTCCCCACTTCCCTCTCTGATATGCCATCTATTTTCTGATCCTTTACTGCCTTTCACAACAAGTAATGCATGGTACAGACAGAGAAAACCAGGAGCAACTTATTTACATTATTCCACGGTACAAGAAGAAGGAGACACCTAAAGGAATTGAATGGCAACACAATGACAACTGGAATTTGTTATTTTTACACAGTGCATAATTAGCATGTGGAACTCATTGCCACAAGATATGCAACTGATGCCAAGAGCTTAGGAGGACTCAAAAAAGGATTAGACATTTATACAGATAATGAGAATATCCATGATTATGGAAGACAGGATAAAACACATCCAGAGGTATATAAAGCTATACGCTTCAGGGCATCAGCCAAATATTTACTGGTTAGGCAGGTTAGGAAGAAAAAAAACCCATCCGAGCCGCTTATTTAATGATTGTCCAGTTTGGGGTTTCTTGCACCTTCCTCTAAAGCATCTGTACAGGCCATTCTCTGATGCTGGCTATTACACTAGGTAGAACACTGGTCGGATCTGGTTCCTATGTTTTTGTTTATTTGTATAACCATAGTGCCCTATTCCTGGATCATTCCCCCATTGTGCGAAGCACTGTACAAACACATATGTTTTCCTATAACTCTCTGCTTACAGGAACCGCCATGCATACAGGTTTGACTTTAATTTAAATTGTTCATGGCAAAGCTAATTATTTGGGTTTCATAAACTATATGGCATTAAATTATAAAACTGCTCTGGCTGTCTAATCTCTTTCTGATTGCCCATCACGGGTCATGCTTAGGAGCAGGGAAGGAACAAACCCTAAGGTTTATCTAGCTTTCTGGATTGGGGGAAATCCCCTACAAAGACTTACTTTCTAGCAGACAGACCAAAAAAATGTGGAAGCAGAAGATTCAGGCTCACTCCCGTGTGTGTGCAGTTCATTTTACAGGGTGTATATCCTCTACATCTACCCCGGAAACAATTGTGGAAACTGGAGGGAGCCTAAGCAAACCAGGAGCTCTGGCCACATTAAGCTGTGACACTTCTATTTTCCACTGCAACATAGTCTCAAATCCTTCTTACCAGCATTTTCAGTCATCAGCTGATTGATTTAGTACATTTATTCTTCTGTGATCTATACCATCATCAGGAACAGCTTAAAAAATAATAAAAAAGCAGAGGGTTATATGTAAGGGTAACATTTTGTTCATTAATAGCATCTTCCATCCAGCAATCTCAAATCATTTTACATTAATGAGTTAAGGCTTACATCATCCTGTGGGGTGGAGAAATGCTATTGTAAAGCAGAATTTCAATTGTTAGTTCTAACCTGGAGATAAACACTATATGATTTTGTGTGTAAAGGAAAAATAAGTACAGTACGCTGTGTATACAGACAGACCCATTTAATAGAGCCCTAAGGTTGGATTAAACTGGTGTAAATTAGGCCAGAATCAGGTCCCCCATCTGTTAGTATGGTGACAAAGAAATGCAGAGAGTTAATGCAGCACAAAGATGTCTGGGTAAATCAATAGGAAGGAAGTTTGCAGACAGGAAGGACGGGTGTGGATGGGAAAAGCTATGCTGTGCCAGGCTGCATTAAATGCAGTGTTAAATCACAGCACAGGGATAAGAAAGAATTTAGAAATTAATGTACGATCTTGAGAATTAAATTCTCTATCAAACAACTTTAAGGTCTGGCAGCTGGTTTGGAGCTGATAAGGAGGGGACCGGCGAAAATGTTCCCAGGGAATGTTCTCATCCTTGCCTGGCACTAGAGTGAGTTACAGAGCATGAATCAGAATCTAATTCTGTCAACCAGTGATTGGGTCCTGAGAGGCACTGGCCTATGCATTAACCTAACAATATGCTCGATTGAGCTATGGGAATTATAGAGATCTACCCCCCCACACACACGTTTTGCGTTTTTTTCCCCACACTGCTTCTTGTCCTTTTCATTCCAAAGCTTGCAGTGCAAAAATACATATGTGCATTAGCTGATGTGTATAGTATATCAAAGTGCATTTTAAAATGACTTTGCATAACATTGTTATCATACACAGTAGAAGCAGCCCAATACCACATAACATATTGATTGCATTTTTGACAGTCAGGCTCCAAGTATAACAAAATCATATGTCTTGTTTTATGGGTGGGCAAATCTTAAAAAACCAACAACCTTAGCTTGCAGAAGCGGGAGAGTTAAAAGTGAATCTGGTCCTTGCTCCCTCTCTCCTTAATTGTTCAATCTGCTCAGGCTTGATGGCATGTGTAACATAGTAAACATCAGCGTAGTGGCATGGAATAAAAACACCGTGGAAGAAATCATTTGGTTCGCTTTAACTGCATAGAAACTTAACTGTACGAAAACTGAAAATGTTCAGTTTGCTCTGCCTCCAGCCAAATTCCAGAGACACGTCGCAACATCTGTTTGTGTTTACAGTGCTTGCGACACTGCCAGTGATAAAATGGTTGTTAATTTGCTAATTCACGTGTCCAAAAAGGCAGCATTAAATCAACTGAGGTGGTGCTTCAGGTCCCTGTTCACACTGGGCCTAATCCAAAGGCCTGGTCCCCACTAAGCCCCCACTTTGAACTAAGGTACGCAAATTCAGCTACGTTAATAACGTAGCTGAATTTGAAGTACCTTAGTCCAAACTTACCGCGGGTCCAGACGCGGCAGGGAGGCTTCCCCGGCGATGCCGCGTACTCCTCTCAGCGAGCTGGAGTACCGGCGTCGACAGCGAGCTCTTCCGGGATCGATTTATCGCGTCTTAACCAGACGCGATAAATCGATCCCAGAACATCGATTGCCTGCCGCCGGACCCTCCGGTAAGTGAAGACGTACCCACTGCCCACAGAAATCAATAGGTGTCTTTCCACTGATTTCAGCAGGCTTTGGGTGAGGTGCATTAGAAGGAGTATACACCTATAGTTATATTAATCTCAGCAGTTTTGCTTAGTTAGGGGTTCATGGTAAGCTCCCTATAGTTCTGATATGCAAAGGGGTGCACGCCCTTTGTTGTACCTTCTGTTTTGATTGAACCCCAAAAGTCAAGGAAAAAACAAAAAATGTTGCCTGGTTTCTATCTGAAACCATAAATTAGTGTTCAAAATTCACTCCTGGTTTGCTTAAAATGTGGCCAAGGTCCAAAAATGGGTTTGCAGATCTCAAGCAAACTTAGCGTTGCCATCAGATTCGTAATGAGATTTGAAACCGGGGAGTTTGGCCTGTTTTTTTTTAATTTTGCTATGGAAGTTTCAAATGCTGACAATAATTTTATCTATTATAATGATTAGTATTTTATTTTATTTATTGCAATAGTGCCTAAAGATGCCAATCAAATATCAGGTCCCCATTGTAATTGGCACAGTAGAAACACCCACTAAGAGATAGTCCCTGCCCGAAATGGCTTATATTTGAAAAATAGTGTTTAGTACTCTCTGTATGGCAATTTTATCTTCAAATTGTTGCATAATCTACTCCTTTTTAGACTGTCAACTCTTCAGGGCAGAGATTTTATTTGCTATATTTTTACCTGTTAAAAGCACTGTGTGCAGTTTCTCTCTTCAAAACATTTCTAAAGCTATAGACATAGACACCTGCCTTGTGCTCTGCGTGCCTACCTGATAAATTAAAACTCACAACATAAACAAAAGCCTTCCCATAAATATGTTCACCTCAGCTCACCCCCATCTCAATAGCCTTAGAGAAGGGAGGATGGTACCTTATAAATAATAGAGCTGAACAAATAATCTGTAGCATATAATTCATCCACTCATGAAGGCGTCCTTGATTTGCAGCTAAATGCAGTTTAATCTTCAGGTATTAAAATGAGAATATTATCCCTCATATTATGCTTCCTTTTCATATCAAGTGTTCTGAGGCAGCAAACATCTCTTTGTTGGTGTCTGTACAGCCCCTAGCACAGTGGGACATTGACCATAATTGGGGCCCCTAAATGCTATTGTAGTACAAATAATAATAATTAATAATAGTGGAAGGCTCGATTGGTAATAAATGTACAATATTGATCTTGTTCTATGGAGATTTCTCACAAAGATTTAACAGGAAGACTTCCTTATATAGTTGTTCTTTCCCCCCCATTACTTCACCTCACCTAGTAAACACAAGACCCACTTCATATCACATAAGAATGGTCAGACTGGGTGAGACCAATAGTCCTTGTAGCCCACTATCCTGTCTTCCAACAGTGGTCTGTGCCAGACGAGGCAGAATAGGGCAATTATTCAGTGAGCCATCCCCGTCATCCAATCCCAGCTTTTGGCAGTCAGAGATATAGGGACACCCAGCGCAATGTGTTGCGTCCCTGACCATCTTGGCTAATAGCCATTGAAGGACCTATCCTCTATGAACTTATCTAATTCTTTTTTGAACCCAGTTATACTTTTGGCCTTCACAACATCCCACGGTTTATGCTCCTTTCTATTTTCCTCAGTAAGAGCTGGCTTCCAATTTTTAAAAGATGTCTTTTTGCCTCTAACTACCTCTTTCACTCTGTTTTTCAGCCATAGTGGCATTTTTTTTGGTCCTCTTACTGTTTTTTTTTTAATTTGGGGTATGCATATAGTTTGAGCCTCTATTGTGGTATTTTTTAAAAGTTTCTATGCAGCTCGCAGGCATTTCACTTTGGTGACTGTTTCTTTTAATTTCCATTTAACTAGCTTCCACATTTTTGTGTAGTTCCCCTTTTTGAAGTTAAATGCTACTCTGGTGGGTTTCTTTGGTATTTTTCTCCCTACAAGAATGTTAAATGTAATTACATTATGATCACTATTACGGAGCAGTTCGGCTGTATTCATCTCTTGGACCAGATCCTGTGAGTCACTTAGGACTAAATCAAGAATTGTCTCTTACTTTATGGGTTCCAGGAATAGCTTAGTTAATCTCTCTATCCCGTCCTGAGGTGACATTCTCAGACAATAATTAAAATCCCCCATTATTATTGAGTTTTCTGTTTTTGTAGCCTATAATATCCCTGTGCATTTCACAATCACCATCCCCATCCTGGTCAGGAGGTCAGTAGTATATTCCATACTCAAGCATGGAATTTCTATCCATCAAGATTCTATGGTACAGTTCTATTCATTTAAGATTTTTGCTATATTTGGCTGTATGTTTTCTTTCACGTATAGTGCCACTCCTCCACCAGCATGACCTATTCTGCCATTCCTGTATATTTTGTACCCTGGCATTACCAAGTCCCATTGATTATCATCGTTCCACCAAGTTTCTGTGATGATCCGTATCTTCATTTAATACCAGGCACTCAAGTTCACCCATATTATTATTTAGACTTCTAGCATTTGTATACAAGCACTTCTAACATTTGTCACTATTTAGTTGTCTGCCTTCATGTCATGTAATTGTATGGGGCTCTTTTTCATTTGACTTTTTCTCTTCATTTCCGACCTGTACTTTATCAACTTCTATCATTTTCTCTTTACTAGGATATAATAAATATAAAGGATATAATCCTTTAATGAATCCTGCCCAGAGGAATGTGTCTGTCTGAACCGTGTCCTCCTCTGCATCTTTTGGCTATTAAGCATTAATCCTTGAAAGTGAATCCATTTTAGAGCTGGATTTAGGGCTTAACAAAGGTATAGGTAGGTAAATCCAGCATGGACAATTGTGTACAGAGAGGCAAAGTAGTCTGATGGGTAGGACACTGGCTGAGAATGCAGGACTCTGGGTTGTATTCCTGCCTGTGCCACTGACCTATTGTGTGACTTTTTCCTGCCTCTTTCCCCCCTCCCAACTTTGTTTGCAAGTGCTTTTGGGCAAGAACCATGTGTCTGTACTGTGCCTTGTACAACCGGTCCCTGATCTCAGATGGGGCATTAAGGTTCTACCACAATATACATTAAAAACAATAATAATAATGAATCTATGCAAGTTCTTCGCTGCGGTCATGCCCCCAGTGACCACAATTGATGCATCATAGGCCTCCGGCTATTTTCACTCATAAAATAGCTCTTAGAGTGTTGTGTTGTGCACGAATAAATGTGTCAGTCCTTGGGATGATTAAAGTGGTTTGGTCAAATTAAGGCCAAACAAACTTTTGCCCATCCTCAAAACAGTTTCACCATCGGCTGGCAGGATCTCTACCTGGCATGTTGGAGCCTTCCACAGAGCTATCTGATAGAGTCTGAAAACACAATTGTTGTCAAGAAAGCACCAGATCTTGTGCCCTCTGAGGTTTCATGGTGTTTTGTGCACTTTGGGCCTTCAAGGCCAGAGAAGTAGCCCGAGAGGTCCCAAAGGCTACCAATTCAAAATAGGCACTGAGCGCTACCATTTGCCATCACTCTAACTAACATGCCGTTATTTCCCCAATCTTCATTCGTTTTTATGGATTTTCCCATGTAGTTTCCACAATGGAACCTGTGTGGTTGAAAGCCAGGATAATCTGTGCAATCCAGTCTCCTAAGGTTTAAGAGATATAACCAAGTTAAGGATACACATGGTACCAGGACTGAGTACAGGCATGGCAGAGCAAGGTACCACCGGTATTTTTTAAATTTTGCATTATATATGTGCTTAGAGTCTGGGATTGAGGTTTACCATCAACCAAGCGAAATAAATAGCTGATTGTTCATTTTGATCACAGATTTTTAAGGCCAGAAGGGACCATTATGGTCATATAGTCTGACCTTCTGGATAATATAGGCCATAGCATTTCACCAAGTGATTCCTGCCTCAAGCCTGTAACTTCTGGTTGAGCTACATCAGATCTTGTAGAAAGACATCTAGTCTTCATGTAGAGACCTCAGGTGATGGAGAATCCCCCTAAGTAAACTGTTCCAGTAGTTAATTACCCTCACTGTTAAAAATGTGTGTCTCCTGGCTGTGTGGTATGCAGTATTGTTGTAGCCTGTCGGTCCCTGGATATTAGAGAGACAAGGTGGGTGCGGGAATATCTTTTTTTATTGGACCAACTTCTGTTGGTGAGAGAGAGAAGCTTTTGAGTTTACACAGAGCTCTTCTTGAGGTTATGGCTGTGTTGTCTGTTTTTGTCTACGCAAGGTTGCAGAGCTGTTGTTATTAGCTAATAGAACTGGTCAGACTATTTGTTGCAAATAAATAATCATGTTGCTTTGCGTCCCTTTTTTCCTTCTGTTTGTGAATCATTCATAAACTAATCCTGAACTCTACAAATATATTTGTTATGCCTAAGTATTCACTGAATAGTTTGTGACTAGATTTTAGTGAATGGGTTATTTGCACGACCTTCACTTTGACCACTTGCAGTGTTGACTTGGTCCCCTAAGTCACCAGGTATTGTTAGTCCTCTCTGATTGGGCAAATGGAAAATGACCGATGACTACTGAATGAAGGAGAAAAATGAATGATGACTATTGAGTAAAGAACAGTGAATGCACCTCTAAGTTCAGTAAGAAGTTTAGGACGATTAATTATTTGTGTTACAGTTTGTGAAACACTTGAGACCTATTGTCATAAATAAAAGGTGCTCAGTTAGGGGCCTGATCTAAACTGAATTGAAGTCAATAGGAGTCTCTCTGTTGACTTATGTGGGCTATGGATCAGTCCTGTAAAGACTCACAACTCAGAAATGATATGACCCCACAAATACAACAGAGTAAATTCCGCAAACTCATTCACCAATATATTTGCATCTCTCTCTGTGTGCTGTTTAACTAGTTCTACAAACCAACATCCCCAGTCTGTGTGAGCGTGGAGAGCTGGAATCAGTCTGATATCAACACGTGGGCCATCTTCCATCCAGGACATGTGGACAAGTTTTACGCCTACTCAGGGGATGTTGGCAAGGCCCCTAGTCTGAGTTTAGCAGGACCACTGCCAAGCAACTTTGGGTGTGTGAAATTGGATTAAGCTCTACAGAAGCTGAACTGGGGAAGCCCTATTCAGGCTCCACGGCCAAAACCACAGAAATCAGATTTTGATCAGAATAAAACTTTTTGAAAGAGACTCATCCAGACATAAAGTTTGTTGTTTGGGGTTGTCTTTTTTTTTTTTAAAGAAGTTTCCCCTTCCCCACATATTTTCAGAGGCAAATAGCTCCAGTAAGCAATTACAGGATTTTCTCCAGCATACAAGGATTTTGCGTGTGATGTTTTTCATCTGGCATGTCTTTGTTACTTTCATCGTGGGCTGTTCTGCTGAATAGAAGGCAGACATTACTCAGAATGAGAACGGAGACTGTCTGTGTTCTAGTACTGAAGCTTTATTTAAAATGCATGCTTTGCCAGTGAAGTTTGCATGTGCCTTTCTTTTATACTACAATCCCAGCTCTTCAGATGTGTGTTACAAGGCTGTAATGTTCCACAGATCTGTTGCTTTCCACCAGGCATTGATGTTACATTTTTCACTAACTACGCAATAAAGAGTGAGACACTCACATTTGAAACAACTTACCTGTTGGTCTCGTGTTGACTCAACTTGTATTTTCCCACAGATTCTAGATCTTCAGACAGATTAAAAACATAGATCATGCATATTTACCGCATTTTTTTTTTCATTTTCAAATAAAAGTAAGCAGAGAAACTTTGATGAATAAGCCTTTGAAGCAATGCAAGAGGACTGCCAGTCTTAGAACAGGGACTATTTTCTTAAGCAGATAGGCAATATATTAGTGTAAGAAACCTGGGTGCTTGATTCATTTACACTACAGCACTTTTACACCCCTGTGGTAGTGTAAGGAGCCTTAAACTGGATGGAAATTACATTTATAGTGTAAAAGTGCCGCCGAAAAAAATCAGTTCATGTAATTCAAATACTTTTGAGCTTGATTCCCATTCATACTATAAGGCCTTTTTATATTGTGCTGCCAGTATAAAGGGGCTTTAAAGTGAGAGTATATGTAATGTGTGCCCGCTTCAGGGACCATGTACATTGCCAGAACTGTGAAAAAGGGACTTAGCAGATATGAGCATCAGATCCTTTACCTCTATTGATAACTAGGCCCTGGTCTACACTGGGGAGTGGAGGGGGATCGATCTAAGTTACACAACTTCAGCTACGTGACTAATGTAGCTGAAGTCGAAGTACTTGGATCGACTTACCGTGGGGTCTTCACCGCGGTGAGTCGACTGCTGCCGCTCCCCCGTCGACGTTGCCTGTGCCTCTTGCGGCGCTGGAGGACAGGAGTCGACGGGAGAGCGCTCGGGGGTCGATTTATTGCGTCTAGACTAGACACAATAAATCAATCCCCGCTGGATCGATCGCTGCCCGCCAGTCCGGCGGGTCGTGTAGACATACCCTTAGTATTAAGGACCTGGGGTGAATTCTGGGCCCCAATAGCAGTTTATGGGAAAACTCCCATTGACTTCCATATGGCCAAGATTTCACCCTAATTCTCATCTACACAGAGGCCATTTTACACCACACTAGCAGAGTAAAGCGGCCTTAAAGTGGATGTTAACATAATTGTCAGAGTGGTCTAAGGTGGGCCTTAATGTAAATGAGAATCAGGGTTTACATTTTTTTTTTGGAGAGATGGGACTAGACTAAATATTTGATGAAACTTTGAAATACACTCGAATCCAGCTCCTGTTGTAACCTGGTTTAATTTAGCTGATCTGAGGCTAGGTCTACACTACCCGCCTGAATCGGCGGGTAGAAATCGACCTCTCGGGGATCGATTTATCGCGTCCCGTCGGGACACGACAATCGATCCCCAAATCGACGCTCTTACTCCACCAGCAGAGGTGGGAGTAAGCGCCGTCGACAGAAAGCCGCAGAAGTCGATTTTGCCGCTGTCCTCACAGCGGGGTAAGTCGGCTGCGATACGTCGAATTCAGCTACGCTATTCACGTAGCTGAATTTGCGTATCTTAAATCGACTCCCCCCTGTAGTGTAGATGTACCCTGAGTGTGCGTTGTTTCTTTGATTTATCAGTGACTAGCCCCTTGGAACAGAGAGTCCTGTGGCACCTTTAAGACTAACAGATGTATTGGAGCATAAGCTTTCGTGGGTGAATGCCCACTTCGTCGGATGCATGTAATGGCATTCACCCATGAAAGCTTATGCTCCAATACATCTGTTAGTCTTACAGGTGCCACAGGACTCTCTGTTGCTTTTTACAGATCCAGACTAACGTGGCTACCCCTCTGATACTTAGCCCCTTGGAGTTCAAGTTCGGCTTGCAATCGGTAAATGTGGCTGTCCCAGAGGAAGTGCACAGGGCAGGCCAGTGCTAGGCAGACAACACTACAGAGGGAAGGTTCATCTCTGTCCACAGAACAGGTACGTCCCGAGCACTGGCAGTGCAAGCTTCCCGAATGGCCTCACTAGGGTGACCAGATGTCCCGATTTTGTAGGGACAGTCCTGATATTTGGGGCTTTTTCTTATATAGGCTCCTATTATCCCCCACCCCCTGTCCTGATTTTTCACACTTGCTGTCTGGTCACCCTAGGCCTCACTCATGTGCCTTCCCACACCTGCAAGGACCACTTTTGTCATCGTTATAACAACACTGTCAGTTTCCAAATCCATTCAGTGTTTGGCTTCTCTCTTAAGACTGCCCAAAAGGCTGATGAATCACACAACTGTGATGTGTCATGTGGACCCTGTTTCATTAGGCACAGCACTGAGACCTCAAAATCATTTTATACAGGCCATCGGTCATTCCATTGACTTCAACGATTACTGACTTAGGGCCTGATCCAAAGCACACTGAGGTCAATAGAAAGACTCTCTTTGGCTTTGTATCAGCTACACGGTGCCAAATCCTATAGACTCTTACTACAGTGGAATTACTGCCATAACAACTAGTGAGTTAAAGGTATTTAGTTTGGACCCTGAGATGTGAACCGCTGACTCTGCTGTGAAAGGTTAAGGGGGGGGTCTCATAAATATAGTTCTGAGCCACCCAGACCCTCCTCAGATTGTACTGGTTTTGGAAAGGGCTGTCTCCTTTTGCCTGCATGTCAAACCTCTCCCTCTCTCTGTCTTCAATCTTTCTTTAAAACCCTCTTCTTTCGTCAAGCCTTCCATTGCTGACCAAGTAACATATAACTCTGTTTTCACCCTCATGCTCCATCTCTATAGTGTTCCCAATACTAGTGTTTCAGACTGCAAGCATTAGATTTTCAAAGCTGACTAAGAGATTTGGATGCCCAGATGAAATGGATGGGAATCCAACATCTAAATCCTCTAACAGTGTGGCCTGCTGGGTAGCTCACTAGTTTGGGATGTCAAAGACCTGGGTTTTATTCCTGGATCTGCCACCAGCCTGCTGGGTGACTGTAGCGGGGTAGTCACCCCGCTCGTGGCTGCAGGAGCTAAAAACAGCCCATGAGAGGGCTGTGGCTGGGGCAAGCAGCTCCCTGGCTGAGTGGGAAGTCAGGCTCAGATGGTCCTATAGAGGCCAGGGCAGCCAGATGCCCAGACAGTTCTCTCTGTGTTTTAGAGAGAGAAGGGCCTGTCTGCCTGGAGCTGAGAGGTACCTGAGGAAAGCAGGGCTGGAGGAAGGCTAAAGGAGCTGGGGAGCTCTGTCCTGGGAAAAACCCCAGGCTGCAGGCTTAGAGTAAGGCCAGCTAGGTACTGGGGTTGCAAAGGGACAGCCCTGGGTAGGCCAAGGCAGCAGGTCCAAACCCCCCTTGCCAGCGATGAGTGGCTGATACTGCAGTCTGCCCCAGGGAGCAGGGGCTTGATAGTGACTGGCAGTGGCCTGGTACTGAGGCGAGGTGGGGATAGTGGGTGGGGGTTCCCCAGGGAGGGGAGACCCAGATCTGTGGGGTACTGCCAGGGGGCAACATCCCAGTAATAGGGGCACCGGGTCCTGGGAAGGGCACGGGGCCAGAGGAGAGGCGGATCACCGGCCTGCAGAGGGCGCTCCGAACACTGGACGAGCTGATTCCCTGAAGCAACCAGTAGGAGGCACCGCTGGGTGAGTCTGAACCTCTACAGTGACCCCGAGCAAATCACTTACAGCTCTCTGGGCCTCAGTTTCCCTATCTCCAAAGTGGGAAAATGATACTGACTTCCTTTGCTTAGAGCTTTGAGATCTACTGATGAAAAGTGCTATGTAAGATCCAAGTATTATTATTAGGCAGGTTTGAGAATCTCATGCTTAGCTCAGTGGGGAAGAGACGTCTCTAAAATATGTTGTGTCCCTTATGGCCCGATAGTAACCCACTTCATCTACCAGTCCTCTGCTACAGAGCTCGGCTGCAGCTCAAATTGTAGTGATTCATCCTTTTATCTCTGGAGGTTCATAGTGCAATCCCCAGCGTGTTGGTCTTGTTGGTAGCAATCACACCTTGTCATTAGTAATACTACAATTGAGCTCGATTTCTCTGTAGCAAAATCCAATCTGCAGAAGTCATTTTAATCTCATGTGCCCACATTACTAACAAACTCATGCCAGCTAAATTATGTGTAAAGATTTAGTAAAAGTGGTATTCAGACGGTTGCAGAAGAAATTCCATATGTAATAAATTAAATCTGGGATGCATGGAGCTATGTTACCACTAAATTCGAGAACATGAATTGTAGGGGGAAAGAGGATGCACGTATATGAGATATGTACTGGTGTAGGGTGCGGTAAAGTTTTTATTATCCCGTGTTAACGATGAGCAGATTGTTCACAAGAGGCAGAGTCTGTGACGCAGGTTTTCCCAAACAAGTGGCAATAAAAATTTACCTTGTGCCTCATATTTGCAGTATCTCATTCTCTTGCCTTTGAGGCCTTTCCTGTTCTCCTGATTTTTCCTCCTTCACTTACTATGGAAACATGGTTACAGGTATAGGTGGAGTAAGTGCAGGGTAAAGTCGGTTTATCGCAGGGTTTCTGAAATAGAAGCATTTATGGGATGGTTATTCAGATCCCTTATATTGTCTCAATAAATGTATTCTGTTGGTTTTGATAGATTTGGTTCACCCGACCTCAAACACTTTTGAATTTTTCAGTTCCATTACAGGGACAAGGTGAGTGAGGTAATATCTTTTATTGGTCCAACTTCTTTTTTCTTTCCAGTGTGATTATTTCTTGTATCAGATGCCCCCTTCTGGAGTATGTGAGGTGCAGGAGATGGTTCCTCAGTTTTTCTGAAGCCCTTCTGCAGAGCTATTTAGCATATTTGGAGTTGTATGTAGTGGTCATAGGGTTATGGATGGTGAGTCGTCTGGGGATGATGTCATGTTTCTTGCATTTGCTCAAGAAATAGATGTCGCTGTTTACTTTTGCTTCCTTTCTCTTCATGTTGTGGAGTTTCCGTTTTAGACAACAAAATTTGCTATCTTCTGTTGCTGTTTGCAGACTTGTAGTTGCGTTGGTCCCAGGATATTAGAGAGACAAAGTGGGTAAAGTCATATCTTTTTAGACCAACTTTCAGTGGAAGTTGGTCCAATAAATGATATGGCCTCACCCACCTTGTCTCTCTAATATCCTGGGACCAGCACGATGCAATCAACTCCATTATGTCATTTTTAGAATCACTTGTGTAAGACAGCACTTTAAGAACTTGAAATGCACATGGAAGCCAACTGACTGTGGAATCAATGTATCAAATATATAAATGAATCAGTTTGCCTAGGGAAAGAGAGTGCATAGACAAGGCTATGGAATCACGGCTGTGCTTTCTGTTATGTGAGTTAACATTGACACAACCAGTGAACCCCACTAAAGCCAGAATTGTTGTGTCTTTTCCTCTTGCTGAGCCACCCTTTTCCCAGACAGCCAGATGTCTGCAGCCTGTTCTCCAACACAGGTCCCTCTCCCATAAAGAAAACTCTGGAATGTCAAGACAGTTCATATATTTTCCAACCCTGGTTGTCTTCTCCTGTGATGGAATGCGTGATAATAGTGCACTGGGATTCCTGAACTTACTAGAGGCTGTTGGAAGACTTTAGTTTCAGTTTGATTTGGCTGGATTCTTTCCCTTCTCAGCAGGCTCCATTAATGTATGCCGGGAGACATGTCTCAGGAATTCCTCCATCCCTGTCAATGGCCTGTCTGGACGCTGATGTAACAGTTGACTTGTCTAGGAAAGACTGGGCCTGAGGTTCTCTTTCCACTGTGGAGATGGTGGATGGGGGCTGTTCTCTGTTTCTCTTGGAAATTGAAACACTTGACTCTGCTTTTGTTGCAGGGGGTGAGGTAGGGTGGGAAATAATCTCTTATCACAACTTATTTCAGAGCCATTTCAATTGAAATGTACAAACCTGAGTAGGTTACATATTTGAGGCCCTATTCTCACCTACACTTGACGTCACTCAGGCAGCCTAAGACCGCAGCCAACTTGCAGAATTAATGCTGTCCTATTAATGCTCATTATGTGCTCCGTGATTCTTGTATGCAAGAGGATTGCACAGGGTGTAGGCTAGGGAGGAATTTGCTCTAATCATTTGATGCTTATCTGGTTTATTTATTTGTTTAAATTTGTAGAAATGTTAAAAAAGGGCACTTAGCCATACACTTTAGGCACCCTTGAGATATCTTAGAAATACCTCCCAAATAAAAACCTAAGTGCTGCAGTACAACAGTGTTGTAAACTTCCATAGTTTTATGGTGAGTCTTACAATATTTAATGTTGTTTTTAAAGCCCCAGCTCCTGGAGTCATGTGATTACATGAGACTCCCAGCCTTCATTAAAGAAGAAATAAGTTTCTAGCGATCCTGGCTGCCAAGAAAAGCTTGAAACTTGAAACCTAAAAGGCTCATAAAACAGAAGGAAATTAAAAAAAATAGATTGGGTTAAAGATCATGAGGTTTAAAAACAATATTAAGATTTTTGAACATTTGAGGTTAACAATACTGGCACAATTTAATCTAACCCACCATGAATAAGCCAGACAATTTGCAAATTCAAATCCTGTTACTCCTCCAACAGTTCGCTGCCCTTCTCTTCCCCACTCCCAACCGGCTTTCAAATGCCTTCCAAAATGGCCTGAAGGTCATCAGATTTTGAACCAAGGAGAGAATCAGATTCCTCAGGCAAATAACATCCTTCCAGCAGACCCTTCTTATTTACATCTATGGAGCTCTAGCTTGAGCAACTCTGCAGATCTCTGCTGTGGCATGGCGGGGTGGGGACAGCCAGGCTCTCACATTCACTGCTCATAAGCCACATCAGTCTTTGAAATTCCAAACCAACACCTTAAACTTTGATAGTGCAATGGCCATTAAAAAATATATATATTCAGTGCATGCTGAGAATTCTTGTCACCTGTGTGAAGCCTGCAGCTCTCAAAAGTTAAAGCTCTGGTGGACAGTGGACAGTGCTTGCCTGAGAGGTCTACAAGTTACGGCAGGAAAGGATAGTAACTTAACAAATGTCACTGTTCCTTCTGCAATGATAAAGTACCACTACCTCTGCATGGTACTGGGGACACGTTGCCGGTAGAAGTTCTGTCCTTCTGTTAAGATGCAAGATAAAGGGACTGATCCCGCTTGGAAAATAATGATCCAGTGACACCAGTCCCAAGAGTAGAGGTCTGAGCACCACAGTCCTGGCCAATTTCCAGTGTGTGTGCTGATTACATTATTGTGAAATGCAACTTGGGGCAGAGTTTCAAAGGTATTTAGGCAGCTGAAGTTGCAGATAGGAACCTAGTTTGATTTTCAAAAGGGCTTAGGCAGGCTAAATCCCACTGAAATCAATAGTAGTTGGGGCCCAGCTATCTGATTTCAATGGAAGTTAGGTGCCTGAACACCACTGAGGATATGAGCCCTTGTGCTTGTCCATTTGATAAGGAGGCTCTTTGCTTCCTTCCCTTGTAGTGCTGCAACATAGACATCCTGTCTTACTCCAGGGATGGCCCCATTTCCGTGGTGGGGGAAGTGATCCCTGTATAGATAATCTGTAATTTGTTAAACACAAGGGATTTGTAAAAAATGGAAGTTGTCATTACGACAGGAATTTTCCCACAGTAAAAACCAAAACTAAACTGGGTTTCATCCATAAATATCTTGCAAATGAACCGCTTGATTCCTCCTTACCTCGGTTGGCCTGTTTTATAAATCAACATTCTGTTCTTCCTTTATGAGGCGTTAGTAGAGTAACATGTTGGTCCTTGCCTCTAGCCCTACAGAAGTACTGCAGGATCTAAGGACAAATTCTGCCATTGGCACATTACTGTTACTGAGTCGGATTCTTGTCTGTGTTTGGCTTCCACTGAGAGCAGCAGAGGGGAGGAGGGAAGGTCCATTGAGAGCTTCCTATTTTTTGCCCCAATTCTGGTGCAGGTTAGATTAGCTTTAGGTAACACCAGCTGGCAGCAATCCCCAAGAGACTGACCACCTACTACGCATAGCCACAGCTTAATGCATTCTGGCCACGCCTACTTCTCATCCCCAGCATTATTACCACCCCACACCCGATACATCCCCCGCACAAGCAGTTGCCAGAACAGTGGTGTAGCAGCCGGCTATGCCAGTTGTCTGCTCACTGGGGACTCCCAGTAAAGAGTTAGTACTGGACTCCAAACCTTTGCACTGCCGGAGAATGGGATAGGCCAGAGACTCCGGGAGTTGCATGCACATGACTAATGGCAGAATTTTGACCTTAAGCCTAAGATGCCTGACTCTATTGTTTTGGAAATCTGAAGCTTTGATTCCTGGCTGCAGACATTGCTCATTTAAATTCTCGGGCCCAGCGGGGGCAGGAAAACCTGCACTGAGAATGTTTATGTGGAAATTGAACCAAAATAAGGGATCGCAATTTCGATCTTCCTGTCCCAGGGAAAATTGCACCTTTCCCCATAGAGAGGCAGCTGTGGGCATGAGTAATACATACAGCCTCTGCCATAAAAGCATGTTTCTTACTGCTCTTGCAGTAATACACGCTGTCATCTAGTAACCTGGCCAAATCTGTGATCAGCATGTAAGAGCCTGTGATGTCCTTTTGGCTGGCAAACTAGTATTTCAACACTGGCAAAGCGGGGAGACCAGTTGGATGACCTGCCCACAATGGAAACTCTTTGCAACCTAGCAGTGGGCAAAATGCATCAGGGATCAAAGGGTGATAAGCTGCTGATTTGCTAACATGCTGGTAAAGTGTGAGCCACAAATGAAGTTGCTGGCTGAGACCCCTGGAAGTAAGAATAATAGTAAACCAATGTAGGTCTTGACATACTCATGGGTTTCAAGGCATAATCCTTGCTTCATAAGCATTGTTGTCAGATAAGTAGTGTTTCAAATACAGGGAAGCTGAAAATCATTGCATAGGGCACGAAAAGGAGTATTTACATAGTGCTGCAAACAACAATATCAAATTCATTTTTCACAATGTGAGAAATCAGCGACAACCACCTATCATCACAGGTGACAGAGGACCCCGGGAGGGAAGGTCAAACAGGTGCAGGGGGAACGACTACCGTAAAACAAACTTCCTCTAGCAGCAAGGACATGCATGAAAGCAAGCCAGGTAGCAATACTAGTTGCTAATACAGTCATTGATTCCCAGACAGGCTGACAGCCAACGTTGTTGGCATTGTCCTGTGTCAGCACAATATGAAATGCTTATATTTACAAACTCCATTGAACTCACTGGGAGTCGTTCTGTTGACTTCAAAGGTCTTTGGATCAGGCCCATGTTGCTTGTCTGTCACACACATCCTCTTTGCAGTTCAGCCTGCACACCCTGCTGCACATGTCCAAGGAGAACTTTGCACCTCAGGTGAGGAGCATTAAATTGCATGCTCTTGTCCATCCGTTGATTGTGCATTGGGGAACATGGCACAGGTAATTTTGCCTTTTCTGTGCCTCAGTTTCCATTCACCATAATTGTTTTTCCATGGCTGTGCTTGGCTGGTGCTCAGCGCCCATCCATGAGGGAGCCTGCTGCTCTCTCATTCTGCTGTGTTCATGCCAGGCTGCTTTTTAAGGGATTTTGCTCCGAATGTCCCTTTTCTTCTCCCTACTTCAGACAAAACAACCTGGTCCTTTGCGTCTGCACATCTCTCTCTCTGTCTCTTCTTACAGGCACCCACAGGACATACCTTTGCAGGCTGATTATCAGCTGCATGACACCCTCTTGTGCAAAGCTGATGATGTTACTCTCTTTCAATAAGCCCCGTTGAGAGGCAAAAGGTTGCTGCTTGTATAGGCAAGTTCACGGCTCTGGTGCTCATAACACCATGAGTACATCATCAGATTAGTCAAATGTCTATGAAAGGGTTTAAGTCTCTAAAGCTCCGGTTAGTTCTTGCTCAACTTTGATAGCTTTATAGTTGTGCAGGTAGGTTTGACCACACTTGGGATTATGCAAGCTTCTTGCATAGAGAACTCGTTGTCGATAGCTTAGCTTAGCTGGAATAAGGCGTGGGGTTTAAATACAGGTGTGGGACATATTTCCCATCAAAATAACAAAACAAAACTCACACAATACTGTTTGCCTACAGTATCAGTAAAGTGATAAGATAATTTCCCTACTGGAAAGCAAACAAATCTAGCATGTAAGGAACAAGGTTTAATACATTTTTAAAGCTAGAGGGACAGGTCCTCAGATGGTGACTAAATAGTTATTCTGATTTCCACCAGCTGAGGATCTATCCCAGAATGCTTTGAGTGTTATCTAAGAGCAATATGGTTCAACCACTCTAAGTCTCTGCTAGCATTAGATTCAAATTAGTAAAATATACATAGCACGTGCATGAGTTTTGGATCACCCATCTCGTGCACTTTAGGCTCAAAACTGCACGTCATGTCACCCTGACACACAGTCACAGAAGACCCACTGGAGAATGGTGCAAAGATGCAAAGCAATGATGCAAAGATAATGTGTGAAGTGAATTGATAATGAATAGAAGTGATCAAAAATATGATGAAACTGTTTTCTGTTGGAAAATGGAGTTTCATCGAAATGTTTCATGGGAATGTGTCCACTTTGACAAAACATTTGGTGGGAAACTGATTGTTTCAACGTTTGTGTTTCATTTTGATGCTCTCATTTTGTTTCAACTTTTATATTATGTTATACTATAATTTTTAATAGTATGCTGTATTTATATAGTATACTTGCTATTATCTGTATAATATTTGATATTATATTATAATGTTTCAAAATTATCCAAACGAAACAAGTTGATGCTTCCACATACATCTTTTTCAGAATTTCCATTCAACGAGAAATTTCAGGTTTTGACTTTGTTCTGATTTGGAACAAAAACAATAGCGGAATTTCCCACAGGATGGAACTTCTGTTTTCTGACCAGCTCTAGTACGGAACAATGAAAAACCTCTTCTGGCTGCCCCTAGAGGGACTTGGCTCCAGGTTGCCCCTGGAATCTATTCAAGAAGGAAGGATCAGGAGGCTATTCGGACAAAATCTCGATTTGGTTTTGTTCCCAAAACACAGTGTCTCACCCACCGGTTGTCTTTTCTATCCCAGACGCCTCCTCCCCATGTCTTGCTAATGTTTCTTGTTAGGAAAAAAAAGTGAGTTTAAAAAATAAGAACAGGAGAGGGAAGATGTGAAAAGTTTAGTTTGTGCAGAACCCAAGATCTGATGTCAGATGAGACCTAAACATGTACCTCTCCTCTTGATGTCAGTGTGAGTCATCCCCATCCACCTTAGGATAGATTTTGGCCCAGTAACTTCAGAGAAGTTACTGCTGATACCTAATAGCTTTAAGGTAAGAGCTGTCTATTAATTTCTTTGTCAATTTGTCTATCCAGGTACTTATATGGACCCCATTACTGTAGTATTTGAGCACCTCATAGACATTAATGGATCACAGCACATCTGTAAGGTAAGGAAATATTATTACCATTTTAAGGATGGAAAACTGAGGCACAGTGCCCATTGAAATCAATGGGAATATTTCAGTGGTCATTGGGTCAGATCCTAAGTGACTTGCCCAAGGTCACACAAGGAATCTGTGGCACAGCTAGAAATTGAACCCAAATATCCTAAGTGACACTCCAATGCCCTAATCACAAGACCAAGCTTAAGTGAATGTTTGCATGTTATATACTAGAAAAAGGCACACACAAACACACTTTTTAACTGGGTTTTTTGATTGTACACTCCTTGGATACACATTGCAATCACAGTGGCACATTCTGCTCTGAGTCACATCCATGCAACCTCATTAAAGTCAATGAAAATCTTAAGTCAATGTGTTTGCTAGGATGTAACTGAGGGCAGAATTTGGCCCCCTGTTTATGCAGCAAAAAGTCTAATGAATGTCAGAACAGTTATCAAAGCCCTATATCAGCTGGGACACGCATTTTCCCTGAATCAGGCATAAAGTTAGTTGGAGACTTGAGCTGTGTGAAAATATTAACAACCGTCAAACAAAGTTGAGGTTTATGCCCAGAAGTTGAAATGTCACATTTTTTTCCCACCAAAAGCTTCATGTGATGGTGGATATGGGACATTTTATCCTGGGTATAAGTGGTGGATGCTTGTGAAAAATCTCTTTCTTCACTCTAAAAATAACAGCTGGCAGTTTGACAGCATTCCCTGGTGGCGCAGCCATTTTGATCCTTAAGTCCGCTGCCAATTTTGTGCTAGTACATTTACACAGCATACGCCGGGCCAAATATTGTAAAACAGCTTCTAATCTTGGAGTCGTGGTTTTGTGCCTGCAGTTAATTGCGGGTGCAAATGATTGCATCTGGGCCTCTTACCAATGGGCATCCCATTAATCAGACAGATTGCTAAAGCCTGCCAACTTTGCCCTCTCTTATATGCCCACTGTTGATTGAGGATGCAAAATAACTGCCTAGGTTGAGGTCCCTTTAAGAAATTTGGCCCTTACTGTCACTGACTAATGAAATCAAAGAAGAATTTGGTTCATTGCTTTGGTGTCAAGTGGTGACACAGTCTGCATTAACTCCAGTGCTGGCATTTCCAGTCAGTCTTCATTCTGAAAACACACAGGTAGAATACACTCTGCTAAGTGGACATTTGCTTACCTAGGACAATGCCATGCTTGCAAGGCACAACCATCTGAAGGCTGTAGCGGGCAGGCATAGTGCCCCAAGGAAGAGCAGCGGCTATGCCAGCCATTAGGAAGGTGTATCACATGTATCCAGTTCGGCAGCTGGCCAGCAGGGCAAAACCCTACTTCCTCCCTGTCCCTGCTTGGGAAGGATGGACTTGCGGGCTAGCCTTGAATCACTCTTGTGCTTGGGTGAGCACAAGGGCGGCAGCTGAAGCTAGCCACTTTCCCCCAGGTGCAAATTGAGAGCATTGGCCTGTCTTTGCCCTTATGCACCTATACAGAGGCCACTCACAGCCTGCGCCTCAGAGATGGTGCTGTTCCTATCCTGGGACTAACACTAAACAGTCTGGCCTGGGTATAGCACCCAGAATGGTTCCAATGTATTTCATAGACTGTAAATGACTCCCCCATCCCTGAAATGCTACCTCCTTTTGGCTGAACAGCAACAGAAATGCCTCACCACCACCACTCTGCAGCTGTTCTTTAAAGGCGGGTTACCAAGAAGTTCAACTAAAACTACAGTGGGAAACAAGTGCCCAGAAGAAGACAGGGTGAGTCACCAGGCTTTAGAGAAAGTGACACCGTTGATGGACGCTGGCAGTATACTGCCTTCCCCGAGGACTAGAGTATCAGCTGGGGCCAGAGTTGGAGAAGGTGGTCACCTGGAGGAGCAGGGGGTCTCTGCACTCTGGCTTTGTGAATGTGTCACTAATGCACCCTTTCCTTTGCCAACATGGCTAATTATCAGTGGGGTTTGTTGTGAGTGTTTTACCCCTCCCGCTCTGCCGGGGCATTGGTTCAATACTTTCTTACAGAGAGGAGTGCTGGCTGTTCTGTGAACCATCTTCCTTACTGATACCTTCTTATAGTGCCTTGAGATTTCCTGGGAGGTCTCCCCTAAAGTCCCTGACGAGATCCAAAACCACTGCAGCGAAACTGCCAGGTCATGTCTGAACGATGCATAGAGAAGGCAAGAGTGCTGTAAACTGGGAGTGCTTCTGACCTATTTCATTCACGTACCTTGCATGAAACTTTGAGTTATTGATCCTGGTGTGCATCAGCCATGAATGATCGTGGTGGTATGGGCAGGCTAGTGATGTCCATTACTTTGTTCTTGCAATAAAAGATTTGTGGCCAGATCTGCAGCTGGTTAAATTGGCTTTGCTCCAATGATTTCAGTGGAGTTCTTCGGAATTACGTTGGCTCAGTGGTTCTCAGACAGGGGTACGTGTACCCCTGGGGGTACTCAGAGGTCTGCCAGGGGGTACATCAACGCATCTAGATATTTGCCTCGTTTTAAAACTGGCTACATAAAAAAACACTAGTGAGGTAAGTACAAGCTAAAATTTCATACACTGCCCTATATAGTATACACTGAAATGTAAGTACAGTATTTATATTCCAACTGATTTATTTTATAATTATATGGTAAAAAGGAGACAGTCAGCAATTTTTCAGTAATAGTGTGCTTTGTCTCTTGTATTTTTATGTCTGCTTTTGTAAGCAAGTAGCTTTTAAGTGAGGTGGAACTTGGGAGTACACAAGCCAAATCAGACTCCTGAAAGGGGTACAGTAATCTGGAAAGGTCGAGAGTCACTGCATTAACTGATATCTAGCCCTTGATTTCTTTCAGTGCCAGTGTATTTCCCAGTATTTCATTGTGCATACATGATGCTAAGTTTTAAATTTGCTTAGTGAGACATGTAACCCCATATTTACTACAAGCAACATTACAAAACCGAAATGATAGCACACAGCATGTTAGTTCCGACAGAAACAGCTACAGTACAGATGCTTCAGGAAAATGTTGGAAGGTGTCCCAGATGACTAATTGTGTTGCAATAGCCCTTAGGGATTTTGCTGCATTTAACAAATCTGTATTGGGATATCCCTTGGTTAAATTGAAAAGCAATTGGGTTCTGACTTTTTCTGTGGCTGTATTTTACTTTGGAGGTAGTATATAAATAGGTCATGGTGGTTTTCACAACAATAAATACTCCATGGAGCCATGAATATGATTATAATGCAAGAAGAAAGGGTTTTTTTTTTTTTTTTTTTTGAATGGGTGGAAAGTAAAACTGCTTGTTTTACAGAACGTAATCATGCTTTTGGTGCTATTTACACTGTTAACTGAAGTCTACAATGCGGTTACTCCACCAAGGCTGAACAATTCCTCTTTTTGCCTGTATGACTAAACTTTATAGTGTCTACAGATTATTGCCAAGGAACAACCATAATGTAAATGCTAATAAGGCCACATGCCTGCTAAGTGGTGGGTAAGCAGAGCTGTCTACAAGTAATAGAAGGGTGTAAATACCACAGAGGGGAGGAAATACTGAGCATGATATAAAGGGGCATAACTAGGATTCATGGGAAGAAATTGAGCAACACGGCATGCTTAGGCTGCACATCAGGAAATGTTCTGAATGGTGAGAGTTATTAGACTGTGGCACATTCTCCCAGGGCAAGTGGTGGGAGCCCCGTGTCTCAAGTTATTTAAAACTCAGCGGAAGAAAGAACTCTAGGATATACTGTGGAGAGCTCTGAAAGTTCTTGGAGAGGAGTGGTATATTTGATGAGCTAATCAGTAAGTCTCTTCCTTCTCTAATTTCTATGATTTATATAATATCACTGCTATGCTGTAGAATAAGTACTTGGTTTGGAGCAGTTAGAAAGGAAGCAATGAGGTAGAAATACTGTTTTATTCTGTATTTGCTCCAGCACGTCTAGCTAGCTAACTTTGCTAGACACTGCAAATCATGGAATCATGAGGGATACTGGTTTAAGGGGGGAGGGATACTGGTTTAAGGGGGGAGGGATAGCTCAGTGGTTTGAGCATTGGCCTGCTAAACCCAGAGTTGTGAGTTTGATCCTTGAGAGAGCCATTTAAGGAACTGTGGTAAAAATCGCCAAGGTGGAGTACCAGCAGCTCTGTAGCCATGGAGTCAGAGCACTCTACATGCCTTGCCAAAGGACTCTATGGGGAGTGAGCTAGGGTGCCTGCAGCTGCTTTATTGCACTGTAACTTGCAAGTGTAGTCAAGGCCTTTGATTACTTTTCCCAGACCTGAAGAACTCTCTGTATCTGGAAAGCTTGTTTCTGTCTCTCCCACCAAGTGAAGCTGGTCCAATAAAAGATACGATCTCACCCACCTTCTCTTCATCTATCTTTGCATGATAACATGCTATTTTTTTGTCTTTTGTTTGTACGTATTCACAGGAAAAAGATTCCTCTGCTGCCTTGTGATTTTGTGGGACGTACATTTAACATTATGGACCAAAATTTCAGAAAGGGGGCGCTGGACCAGAAGTTGCCACTGCTTTCTATAGAAAGGGAGAGGAGCACCTCTTTGGTTCCTTGACTTCTGCATTTCCAAACACTGAGTAATAACAGGCCAGAACAGCGACTAAGGCCAGATCTACACTACAGGCCTATAGCGGTATAACTATGCTGTTCAGGAGTGGGAAAGATCCACACCCCTGGGCTATGCAGTTATACCAGCCTGACCCCCGCCCACGTAGACAGCGCTATGTTGGTGGGAGAGCTTCTCCCACAGACATACCTACCACTTCTCGGGAAACTGGATTAACTATGCCGACAGGAGAACTCTCTCCTGTTGGCTTAGAGCAACGGTTCTCAAACTGTGGGTCAGGAGCTCAAAGTGCGTCGTGACCCCATTTTAATGGGGTTGCCAGGGTTGGCTTAGATTTGCCGGGGCCAAACCCAAGCCCCACCACCCGGGGCCATACTCGAGGGCTTCAGTCTTGGGCGGCGGGGCACAGGTTACAGGCCCCCTGCCTGGGGCTGAAGCCTTTTGGCTTCAGCTTTGGCCCCCCTGCCTGGAGCGGGGGGGCTCAGGCTTTGGCTGCAGCTCGGCTGGGCTCAGGTTGCAGTCCCTCTTAGATTAGTGTTAACACACCTTTACTTAATAACTTAGAGCAATGTGATATAGCAGATTGAGATTAATTAAAATGTCATAACCGCTTTAAATCAGCAGGGGACACTTTGATAAATCAATGAATAGATGCCGCTTCCAGCAGTAAATGAAAGGTAACCAATTGACATTGATACTGGTGCTATTTAGCCCACCCTTGAGTGTGCACTCCTCTGAATTTCTGAGTTCTAGACGCTTGAGTGGGCATGCTTGAAGATCTTGATGCTGGGCAGAACATGCTGTTGGTCCAGTAACACGGTGCAGCAAGGGGCAGAGCAATTCTAACGAGGCTCATTCCATCGACACAACCCCTCTGGACACGGGAGTTGTTATAACCAGAGGTCAGTATCCCTGGATCCTGGTTAGACAAAAAGACCACTTCATCTCTTCTCAGACTCAGGCACCTCCTTACTGTCTCTTTGCTATCTCCCATCCCTGGCAAGCACTGGCCCTAACAAACAAGGGTGGTGGTTACGCGCACTGCCTGCACTGCAGGCCCAGCACAGTCAGTCCTGGGCACAGCAGCCGTCTCTGCCCTGGCTCCAGTGAAGCCACGAACAGCCTCTGAGGTCCCCTGCTTGGTCAAAGCCCCAGCAGACTCTCATCAGTAGCTTAGCCACAGCTCCCTGGTTGGACAGAGCTCCACAAATCAATCTCCACTTCCCTGACCAGGACCTCAGTTCCTCACACACAAGAGAGAGCCCACCACACGCTCTCTCTGCCTCCCCTGGAAACAGAAATCTCACTTACGGGAGTTGTAGGCTGGATTGCAGCACTCAGGATTTTCCCAACTGGAATAGCCCCAATTCAGTTCAGAGGCCCCTCTAGGAGCGGGTGGCTAAGAAAGAAAGTCTAAAGATGCTTGCTTTAGGAATGCAATGTGTCATGTCTCTCCATTTTCAAGCCTAGGGTACCCTTCTGGTTTTCACTTTGATCGTAGGATGCTACCTTGACTTCCAAGAGGTGATGAACACACGCTAAGAGCAACTGCTTGGAAAACAAGTCCTAGACCCAGTGCCTCAGCTTGACTCACCCTGAAGGCCCGGAGGGCCCACATTGCACAAAGGCAGCTGTGCCAGAGGAGGTTTTTATCCCTGGGAGATGGCAGGCTGAAGAACCATGGCTGCCCTCCCACAAGCATCACCAGGGCAGGCGAGATTTAAATTCCTGCGGCCTGCAGCTGATTGGCAAACCAGAAACTGGCCTATTCTCTCCTTTCTGTATCAAGGAAGTTGCATATCAAAATGTAGGGAGCATTCAGCTGTGGACATTCAGAGAGGCCCAATGCATTTTCCCAGCAGAAGGAAGAACAGCTGTTACCAAGCAGTGCAAAGAAACCGAGCTGGTAGGATAATTCATTGTGCACATTATTAATTGCAGATGTCTCCCATTTTTCATTGAATAATTGTTAGCAAATATCTACTATTAGAACAGCTCTAGGACAGTCAAATTAATTATTCAGATTTATGTTCCTGCTAATTGGTGAATAATGTATTTGTGGATAATTTCCCCCAATATTTGACCTGTTCGGTTCAGGAATTTAAAAGGAAGAGAGATTGATTTTGCTCAGTGGAGAAAAGAGAGATTTGTGGTAAGGCACTGGAGTCAATACCTGCCTCTGCCACAGATGTTTTGGGTGACCTTGGGAAGATCACTTAATCCCTCTATGCCATCTGTAACATGAGTAGAATAATACTTCCTTTCTCATAGCCTTTGCCTGTCTTATCTTTGTAGAGCAGAGATGGTCTCTTACTATGTATACCCACAGCACTGAGCACAATGCGGCCTTGATCTGGGTTGAGGTCACTACGTGTTTTTGAAAAACAAACAAGAAATAAGAATAAAAGGCAGTACAGCAGTTTGAAAATTCACAGTGTATGAACTGCATAATGCACTTGAAGATTCACTTTTTTATTTTAATATCTTCAACTGCCATCTCTAAACTAACTGTTGGTGAGAAGCATGTTACTGAAAAGAGAAACCTGTAGTTTGGGGGCACACCATAAGGGCCTCATCCGGCAATCTGCTACTGCAATTACTCATGCTGGTAAATCCTTCACTTTGTAGAAAGAGTTTAGAGACGTGCTTTGCCCCAGGATTGCAAACCAGATTGCAGCCCCAAGGCCTGAATTTCTAGAATGGGTTTAATTTTTTTTTAATAGTGTTACTGTGTGAATATTGCTAACCATTACTGGCTGGTGTGGCTTGAGGACCTATGGTAGAGATGAGTGTGTGCTACATAGGTCTGGTGCAATGAGCTTAAAGACCAGTAGTGGACTCTAGTGAGAAAGATCTGATGTTCTTACTCTTTCCACCACAACTGACCACTCTGTCTCTCAAGCATTTCCTCCTCTTCAGCTTGTAAAAGAGAAAGAGAGAGAAAACCATTCAAACTCCAGGGCAGAGCTCCCGTTCACTTCAAACGGTCTAGAATCCGGGGCTAACTGCACACAAAGTTGTATTGGTTTTTAGCAGATTTTAAAGAAATATGTTTGAACGATCTGTGGCATTTTTCCGAACGGACGATGATTTATATTTTTCATGTGAGGACAAGATTCCTTAGGCGATGACTCATTGTTTTAGGCTGGAATGAGTCCAGTGGGACTCATTTTTCAGAACGGGTTGATACATACCTTACATGGTCTTGGTTTGGGACACTTTTATAAAATATCTTTCATTTTGTCTGATAATCTGTGCGTTTTGCCTATTAAAATTCAACTGCCTTTTTCCCTTCCCACTTAAACCAGTTTGTATTTAGCCACGCCTTATATGGAGAGGCATTGTTTGTGCGCACACACAAGAGAAAGGAGTGGATTCATTGCAAATGGGGATCTTTTCATCAAGGGCAGGGGGAAATATACATTAGACACATTTTTTCATAGATTAATTTTGATTCAATGACCCAAAGATGGTACAACTTTGTAATTCTCACTCAGCAATAAAGATCCCTGGAATAACCTGGGCCCGGTCATGAGATAACATAATGTTAGTAGAAGCCAATGGGAGTAACACATTGGCAGAAGGCAGCACATTCTGAAGGCAGAATTTGGTCCTGCATCTCTTAATATGGAGCAAAATTCTCTTCATTCACCCATGCTGCTGAGCTCTGTTGTACATTTTCCCACTCATTTTAAATGCAAAATTCCCACTGATACCAATCTGCACTATTAAAACAGACCTGCAGCAGAGGTCAGGGAAGAGGAAAACAGTGACAAATGAAGAGTTTGGGTAAAGAGTTAAACCCTTGCGCTCCGGAACTTAAGCCAATCTCCAGCCATTCAGTTTAAGGATGAGTTTTTACAGGAGGCAGGTGATCTCATATCTGTAGGGTTTCTTGTACCTTCTGAAGCTGCTGGTGCTGGCTGTTGTCAGAGATTCTGGACTAGTTGGATCTTGGGTACTGATCCAGTCTGTCAGTTCCTGTGTTCCTATGTAAAATGGTTTTCTTTGTGGCGTATGAGACCTGATTTTCTAGCTCCGTTCATGACCACAGGTCAGTTCGCTGTGTTGAATATGCTATATCCAGACATTCGTTATGGCAATGTTCGTGATTAAGATCTGATCAATAGAACGCGGCTCTGATGGCGTTCATTTGCCTAAATTGGAGGCCTTGTGCCCAATGTGACTGGCTCCAAGAAGTAATTAATATCAGTTTGTAAAAGTTTGCCTCTAGTACGCATACTTAAGGCAGGTAGGCCACGACTGAGCAGAACACTTTAGCAGGCACTCAACATAATAACTCCCAATAACTTCAACCGTACTTAAAAAGAAGCTTAACGTTAAGCATACACGCTGAAGTACAAGGGTCAGATTTAAAAGGTATGTAGATGCCTAACACCCATTTAAATGATACAAGTCTGGCCCTAAGTGCTTTGCTATATAAAGATGGACTAAAGAATGTGCTAAAAGTGCTTTGCTGAACTGGGGCCATAATGCACGAAATCCCATAAAAAGAACAATTTGGGGTGATAACTCATGGAAAGGTCCGATTTTGAATCTGGGATTCTCTCTATACTCCATGGCAAATAGTGACTGAGCGAAGCAAATTTCAAGACTCTATCTCAATAGGTACGTGGACCTTAATGGTGCCAGTCAACTAGTGGCCTGTCACAAGTATCTGTAATACAAGAATTCTGCCATGAGAAGCCAAAATTTTATGAGAACAGGTTGCGAGATTTCAAAACCACATACCATCTGAACCAGTACCCGAGCCCTGATTCGGCCTTGATACTGATACTACACCCCAAACCACTGCCTAAACCTAATTCACATCTGAAGCTAAACACTACTTCCTTTCCCCATTTCCAATCAAAATAGCTTTGCGTTTGTGCTGGTTTGAGTTCCGGGTAGAGCCTCATGTTGGTTATTATTACCTATTTCACCCATCCCTAGCTATGATCTAAAAACCCCCACTCTTCCCAATATGCCACAAGTTCCTATTAAATCAAAACCATTGTCAACAAACTACAGTTTGGCAAAGTAATGGCGGTTTCCGTCCCTCTGTTTTTATAGTTATTAATTATATTTGGTTTTGGTCCAAAATTGAGATGTAAAGGTTTCATAAATCAGGTGAATTTGTTGTTGTTGTACTTACATTTTATTGGACAACTGCAGAAGTGTATTTTAATGGGTATAAATTCCACCCAAATATTTTATGTGGCTCTGTTAGCCGTCTGTTCTAGAAGTATGTGTTAAATCTGGCACACAGCTAAAGAGGAAAAAATCATAATATTTTTTTCCCCACAAATACTGCCGTTTGAATAACAAATATGACTGAGCTTAAATAAGTGAGATGAGGAGGGTCAGCTTCCGGCAGGATGCATTCATCACATTGCAGGATGGTTCCCCCATTCTTGATGTTTCATGATTAAAAACGCTGCGCGATGATACATCTGTTAAATGCTCAATTTGTAATTAACAGAGTACGAAAGCCGGAGAGTGTGTTTGCTTCTCCCTTGCATTTTGGAGCCATGAAGATTTCACACATGCTCACAAACAAGCTGATCAATTTTTTCCCCCAGCCAATATTTTGTTTGCTGAAAAATGCATTTTCCAATTGAGCTAAACTATTCCCAAACTTGGGTTGGATTTGGTTAATAGTTTTGGCCAAACAAAATGGTTCAGTTTTCAGTTGCCACAAAATTTAGACCAAAATGAAAAATGTCCACAATGTTGGAAAAAAAATGTTGAGATGGCAATATTCCAAGCATGCTTACTGCCGAGACTTGGCAGCTGTGTGTCCTGAGGGGGTGCGCAGATGTTCAACAGCACCCCCTCAGAGCTGATTTAGGAATGACATTTATTTTTCTCCCTAATCTCTTTCAGTTACAGAAATCTCCTTCTTGTGCTCCTTGAGACAACAGTAGGTAAAAATACCCGAGACAGATTTTCAAGTTGATGGTGTCAACCTTCCATTCCATTGTGTTGCTGAGCTGTTTGTTGTCTCAAAGGGTGTGTCTGCAGTTCACAGCAAAAGCTGGGCTGCACAGGGAAGTCAACATGCGTTAGCTTGAGTCCAGCTAGTGCAGGTAACAAAAATAATGAAGACAACCCAGCGGGGGTTTCAGAGCAGGCTAGTGAGCTGAGTAGGCATCCAAGATCCATGATGGGCTTGAATTGCTCATGCTGCATTGTCTTCACTGCTGTTGTTGCCAGTGCTAGCGGCATTCAAGCTAGGTTGGGTAGGCTAGAAGAACAGCGTTTGCTGTGTAGACATACCCTCTGCCTACTTCAGCACAGTAATTGCTGATGAAAGCATTGCCTGGCGTACAGTCTTGCTACATTTTAATATGCATGTTCTAGACAATACGAGGCTGTATCTTTTTAGTGTAGTTTCCCTTCCCCCCCGCCAAATATCTTAGGACTAGACTATATTTTGGACAACACATACAGGCAGGGGAAGAAGTTAGAGAAAGAATCCCTCTTTATACCTCCCTAGGGGTACCCAGACCAGGTAGGAGATAAGTGGCCTACATACCTGCTTTACTCCCTCCCCAGGGCAGGCAGGTGAGAAGGGCCAGGGCATGGGTGAAGCATTGGCTTCTTGCTCTTCTTGACTGACCAGGGTAGCTGAATCATTGTGGTCTAGCACACGCCAGACCAGCCGCTCATGGCGCAAGAAGGAAGCAGGGGAGGAACCATGATTCCGAAGGGCGTCTCTGAGTCCCAGTGCCTCCCGGGCTTGTTCCAGTTGTGGTGTAGCTAAAGTACCGGTTCTTTTCTCTCTCTAAAGGCCCAGTGGAGCCCTTATGCAACGCCGAGAACTACTGAAAGTGGTGCGGTGAACGTCCTGAGGGATGCTGTGACTCTTTGTTGGTGCTGTCGTTTGAGGAGGCCCTCCCAGAAGAGAGGAACCTTGGCCAAGCGGAATTTGGTTAAATAAAACCTGCCACAAACACAAACATCTACAAGTCAAATACAGGAAGTAAACACAGGAAGCCCAGTATTTGTTTTGCATGACAAGGATCTCAGAACTATAAAGCATTTGTAAAAAATATGATTATTAGAGAGCAAAACAGTGTTTACATACAAGAGACTAGTCTGTATGGACATGGGATGTCAGCAATATGCCAAATGCTTACCCATATGGAACCACATCCTCAGATCTGTGCATCACTGTGACTCCACTGACTTCAATGAAGCAACACCAGTTTACACTCACTACACAGAAGCTATTGCATTATACAGAAGAGCTTTCTTTCTTTCTTTCTTTCTTTCTTTCTTTCTTTCTTTCTTTCTTTCTTTCTTTCTTTCTTTCTTTCTTTCTTTCAACTTAAACAAATCTATAGTGAAAAGCACTTTAACACGCAATTCTTGACAGGGCTGAGAGGGAAGATGAGGAATACTTTTGTGGTTTATCTTCATTTGCGATTGCTTGTTTGTTGATGCTCCTGCTTTTCTCACTAGGTTGTTTCTCTCTCTTGTCTCCAGTTTACAGAGGTATTCAGCCCAGTTAATATTCTGAAGACTTTCCGTACTTCTTGAGTGGGGCCCACTGGATTCAGGCAACCTTTGAATTCTGCAAGTTAAGATCTCAAAGCTGGGGGCAACGTTACTAGCTCTCTGATTCAACATTCATTGAAACCAGTGCTTGTTGGGCAATTCTTGATTAAATGTTATTTCATTAGAAAATGTTGATTTGTCTAAACTGACTTTTTTTTCTGTCGGAATGTATGCTTTTTGACAAAACTTTAGTTGGGTAAGGTTCTCAGGTCCAGGATGGTCAAAACAAGAGAGACCTGGAATAGCCACTAGGCAGGCAGCCAGAGCATTCATGTGGGATGTGGAAGAAAGGTTTAAGTCCCTGCTCTGCCATTCTTCCACATCCCAGGTGAGTGGCCTAACCACTGGGCCATAGAGTCAGTCTCTGCAGCGCAGTCTCTTCTGTTGAAGGGGTTCCAGTTTTTCCAATAATTAAATATTCATTGGAGCAGGGACTTAAGCCTGGGTCTCTCGCATACCAGGTGACTGTCTTGAGCACTGGGCCATAGTGCTGGTTTCTCTGTCACTCTGGAGTTTTTGGGGGGAGAGAAGTGGGGATGGGGGACCTTCAAAAGGTCTTGGTTTCAGCCTGATGTTGGATAGGAGAATTTTTGAAACCTCAAAAAGTTTCACAGCATGGGAAAACTGTTTCCTGCCCAGGTCTAATTAAAACCCTGAGAGGTGAAAGCACGGATGGCTAGACCAGTAGATTTGTCCCCAGAGTGACTGCACAGGTACCTTCCTGGATCAATGTTCTTGTGTACATAAGCATATCTCACTGAACAGGAATTAGAGGAGAACTTTTGGTCATTTCCCAGGAACCAGTGAAAGAGGACTGCTCTTCATAAGCGGTTTAGTAGGTCTGCTCCTCTGCTTCAGTGTTTAAACTCTGATGTTTTAAAACTTCTGCATTAAACCATACATGGCACATAATAAAGACTATGTGCACTGAATCTCTCGGGTTGCTTGTATCTGCTATTTATTGGGCTAAAATGGATCAATGTGGACTGCAATCAGCGTTGTTGCTCTGGGTCTAATTAATAGGTTGGCCCACTTTGTCTGCCCTGTTTAAACTCCTACAGCCTGGGTCTGGCCTTACAATTAGAAATTGATACAACCCGGAAAAATGCTTTTTCAGATTGAGCTCTTTGTATGTCAACTTGTCCATAGGGTTCAACTGAAAGTCTAGTGAGTACCTTTGCCTTCTGAGTGACTCCGAAGTTTCTGATCTGAATGAACATGGGCAATTGTTTACAGAACTTGAATTTTTGAAGGACTTCTGGTGTTTTCCATGGAAGAGCTCATTGGGACTTTACAGAACCCATTCCTGCCATCTTCTCTACGTTTTATTCCTCAATTCAGATTTGCATCTACCCTGCATCATTGAATACCAGTGGATACTTTGATTTTATCTCTACAACCCTTTTATCTTTGTCTTTGTCGTAACCGTATTAGACATTTTAGAATAAGCTATGAGACATTTGAGATGAGCCTTGTAGCAAACAAGACAGACCTGCGGGGTGGGCACAATTTTTGATGATGGACATGCTTCTTCATCATTTAGTTTTGGTGGGTAATGGAGCGTAGCATCATTTTAATGTGGCAACACAATCAACAAGAAGCTTTGGTTTTAGTGAACTTGTTCTGTCATCTTCCCCTTCTTTTTCTCATGCAATCATCACAAGTGAAGCACCCCCACAGCCTGGCCAGAATTTCAGAAGAATGTAGAAACCATTTAGGCACCTACATAAGTGGCTGGAGAGTCAAGACTGCTCAGCTCGTACGTTTAATAATGTCACAGTGAGAGTTGCTGGTTGCTGTGAAGTCTCAAAAACTGGCCATTTGAAGTGTCTAAATGGGAGCTACACCACTGCAGCTGGTTAATTTAGAAAGATGTCATTGGCTATCTCCAAAGTGGCATATTTTCTTTAAAGTTCAATACATGGAAAGAAATTCTAGATATAGTAGGTGGGGGGGGGAATAACTGTTGACAACAAAACAATTCATTCACTTCCTAACATGGCTGGCCATGTACTGTACTTCAGTCTAAACAATAATGTCATTGTTCTAATGGGAAAACAAGCCCAGTTTGCTTAAAGGTTAAAAAGACTAAAAGGTTTTATAGACTGATTTGCTTTTGGCAAACTACCCTTTGCTTGTATCAGGTGCAATGTGGTGGAAGTTTCACAATCTGTCTGAGCCATAGAAATTCTATGGATTCTACTGAACCTATTGCCAGGATGCCTACAGAAGGCTAGACAATGGCTAGGAAGCTGGTTTCCTGTAACCACTCTCTTTCATGCTGGCCAATATCATCTTCCCGTTTCCTTGTGCTTCTCCTCTGTCTGTGGTTTTTTTTTTTTTTATGACAGTTAGGTGGCAAGTTCTTCAGGGCAAGGACTGTCTCTTTGTTATATGTTTGTACAGCTCCTAGCACAATGATGTCCTGGCCTCTAGAAACTGACTGGATATAAAGAATAAATAAATCATATTAATACTGATTTTCTTCATAAACCCTGTGTAACATAGAGGGAGAGAGAGAGTCAAAAGCATAAAGAGAATTTAGGTGCTTAAATCCCATTGAATTTCAATGGGGGTTGAGTCCCTAATGCCCTTTGTGCCTCTCAAAATTTCTCTGTTAATTGCTATATCAGACTTATGGGACTAATTATAGAATTTTATATTAGGGCTGAACCTAAGCCCCTGATGTCAGTGCGCTTTGGATTAGGCCCTTGAGTCATATGTATTTATTCTCATTTATCGGCCCTATTTCAAACTCTCTCCATAACCTGCTACGTTATTTTTATAATAGCAAATTACCTTTGCCAGTGTTGAAAGAATGAAGATAAGAACTCATAGGGCTCTATATGATCAATCCTATCCCTTTATTGAAAGCATCTGGTTTAGTTATTTATTCTCATATTCTTCCCATTTCAACATGTCACTAATTCTGTATTATTTCTAATCAAGAAGAGAAAGAGCTTTTCCATGGATTGTTTGCATTGAACATTTTGGAATAGTATTTCAAGATGTGAGTGGGATGAAGTATTTTGAGATGCTAGTGGGATAAAGTGGGATATAAGAGCACTGTTTTGGGGAGGAAAGGGAATTAAACTCAACATCATAGATTTTAACAACTAAAAGGACAGTTTATGCATTAAGTATAAAGACTGAGTACACTTGGCATATAAAGTATATACTTTCTTTATACTTTATACTGAATGGCATATAAAGAAGACAATATGCCAATGTCTTCCAAGCTGGGTTCCTGAGGTTAATTTATTGTACAAGTGTATATACAGATATCTTAGCTGTTAAAGTACTATGGCCAACATTTTCAAAGGTGGGTGCCTAAAGTTAGGGCAGATTTTTAAAGGTATTTAGACGCCTAAAGATTCAGCTGCCTAAAGATCATAGTGGGAGTTTCAAAAGTGCCAAGATATCTAATTCCCATTGAGTATTTCAATATTGGCTTTAGCCCTTAGCAGCCTAAGTTCCATTTATTTTCAATAAGACTCAGGCACCTAAGTCACTTTTGCAAATGGGCCTTACGGTAGCTGCTTTGAACATATTAGGCATGGTGTTTAGAGACGACGGATGCTCTTGTTGTTAAAACATTGGACTGGGACTCAGGAGAACTGGGTCCAGACCCTGACTCTGCCACTGACTTCCCTGGTGTGAGCTTGGGGAAGCCACTTAGTCTCTCTGTGCTGCCATTCTCCGGTTGTATAATGTGGATCAGCTTCTCTTTGGCTTGTCTATTTAGACTGCAAGCTCTTTATGGCAGAAATGCTGTCTTCATATGAGCGTGTACAGTGCTTAACACAGTGTGACTCTACGCTCCGCTGGTGCCTCCGGGCACGTCCATAATACGAATAAATAATAAACGAGCATCACAAAAAGAGAGGCAAGATATTTTGTTTTCACATTGTTTACTCTGCTCCTTTTCCTGAAGTACCCAATGAGCACCACGGCCTTTTAGTGATGTAGCCCCAGTGCAATCAACTCATGAAAGAAAAAAATCAATTAAATCCTATTATAATAAATGACCACTGACTGCAAGCCTGCCTTCATATAAACTGAATGAGAAACTTCCGAGCAGGAAGTTTTTTGATCATTTCACTGTCTGTAAAGTCATGTGTTTCAACAAAGAACTCTGTGTTCTGCTTTGTTTCTTTTAAACACGTTGATTTTTAAATACAGCAACATGTTGGCAACCCCCTGCCCCACCTCCCAAAAGGCATGTTCATTCACTTACAGCGCCCCTTTGTTACCATCTTTCTCCTGGGTGATTACGGGATAAAACAATGCCCGTTAATGGCGAGGGGAAGCCAGGGAGCCGTGCGATCAACATTCCTGACTTCAGAATGTAGTTTTTGGCAGCGGCAACTAAGTCTTTGGGGTTTATTTTTTGGCTGGTGTCTAATAAAACCCCTGATTTGCTTCCAATGCTGGTGGCTGCTAAACTGCAGACTAGCCTGTGAGAGCATCCGGGGTCATCCCGTTCTTGGACCCTTCTGAGCAGGGGTTTCCAAAGGGGTCAAAGGGAGTTAGCGCCCAACAGCTGTTCAATTTCAATGGGATTGGGGTGCCTAACTCACACAGACCCCTCGAACATCCCAGCCACGATCACTTGGTCCAGCTGCCATTTGCCCTTAGCTCAGTTGTTACGGTGAGATATTTGATAATCACCCTTAATGAGATCCACTTTCCAGGATGTGGTGGATGTTTCTCCTTCAAACCAAGACTGGCTGTCTTTGTAAAAGTAATGGTCTAGCTGACCCAGAAGTTACAGACAGGATGCAGAAATCGCCAGGTGAAATTCTATGGCCTGTGTTATGCTTGAGGCCAGATTAGTCAATAATACTGACCCTTCTGGCCTTAAAATCTACAAGCCCATGGAATTATGGTGGAAAGCAACATTGATGAAGCCTGGATTTATAGACCAAGATTTTCAAATGTGACCACTGATTCCTAGTTTTGGGTGCCCAGTTTGAGACACCTTTTCAAAAGGACCCGATGAGCTGATTTTCAGAGCTCTGAGCACTCACTCTTTGAAAGTCGGGCCCCTTTCAGGTGTCTCTGGCTGTGCACCCCAAAAATGAAGTATCCAGAAACACTACTCACTTTGGAAACTCCTGGCCAGGGGGTATATACATAGTTCCAGTTCCTCCATATGACTAGTAGTGCTAGCCCTGTTCGATGCATGTGTCAGGGTGAAGGCAAGGACTGTGACTGGCCCATGTAAGGGCAAAAGATAGAGGTGGGAAGGGTCCACATGTGCAATGGCTGATCACAGCATGACCCTATCTAAAACTAGGAATATATAGATAGGGATCCCTTAATCCCCACTGAAATGCAGTCATTTGTAACAACCTAACGCATGGCTGCACAACAGATTTAGATCAGGAACGAAGACAGAATCCATTTGAAGCAGGTGGGGGGACATTTAGGGAGGTGGGTGTCACCACTTAAGATGGAATGCGGCCAGCACAGACTCGGGCTAACCAAAGAAAACAGCGCCAAGGGCTCTTTAATGACCGGAGTCGTCAGGACAACACTGGTAGGTCTCAACCAAAAGCGGGCAGCCACAGTTGTACAGCACCCTAGAACGGCCTGTTGGGCGAAGAGTGCCTACTGAACCATCAAGCGACTCCTACCAACCATAGCAGGGTGTTCCCTGGAAAACCTGTAGGCAAGTACCGACCCAATGTAGTACTGATTATACACAAGTTATTGGGCTAAGTACAGGAGTAACTGGATGAAATTCTATGGCCTGGTTTATACATTAGACTAGACAATCTAATGGTCTTTTCTGGCTTTAAAATCTATGACATCTAGACTACATCAAAAGGCAGAATAGCTGCAGGAGGTAATCGTGCTTAACACACACTTACTCGTTGCTTATACATTTCTGTGTGTGCGGTTTTTTTTAAATATGTCAACATTACTCTGCAATATCAGCATGCTCCAAAAATAAAGGGGTGTTTCCCCAACTGTAGGTAAAGTGGGCATTTCTGGCCAAACCAGCCTTCGCCTCTGGGACCAGCACAGTATGATTTGCCATGCTGATTGCTGTCTTCAGCAGCACAGCCTTCTTGGAACTGTAGAGCACTGTCCACTGACCAGTAACAGGAGAACATGGGAAAGTTTGTGGGTGTTTGTGGGAATTTACAAATTTCCCATTCATTTTCAACGGGAGACTCAGTGGGGCTAGCATTTCCTGACCAAAAAATAATAATAATAATAATGGTCAACAAAATATTGCTAATCATACATCCAAAATTACAGGCAGCACAGAAGGGATCCGAATAGGCCATAGACCGTAGACTGTATGTGAGCCAGACAGATCTGCAATGGTTAGTGGAACGCAGATGGAGAGTAGCTGTTGTGGGCGATTGCTCCAATGAAGAGGTTTCAGATATTCGGTGGTCTGTGGTGTGTGTTGGCTCCTGCTGCACATTACTTGTTTGGGATGTCAAGATTACATGCACAGTTCCTGAGTTCAAACCTCAGTCAATTACACACCCACAGATTCCCACAGTAAAACGTCTCCACTCATAGGAATGTCAAGCAAAGCTTCAGCCTCCCTCATTTGTATTTCCTTTTTCTGAGTGAATGGGTTTGCTCTAAGCAGGAAGGTGGGATGGCATTACCTACCTGTGGGGAGCTGTTCCCCCTACCATGTCAGCTCTGGGGCAAACAGAGGGTGATGGGCCACCTGCCTCCTTGATTCTCTCTTTTCTCATCAGTCCAGGTGGTCATTTAGCATGAGATCCCAAAGGGGCTTTGGTGTGACACCACTGAGCATTGTAGGCTGCTCTCCCAGGTGCCTAGGGAAATCCTCAACCCAGAGCTAGGCCCCCAGGCTCCCTATACTGTGCATGGGGAGTTAGGTACCTAAGAAAGGGATTCACAGAAGCCAGCATGCTGAGTAGGGAACCAGCCAGTAGGAAATGTCGAGGGGAGGGATGGGAAAGGAGAGGAGTGTGCATCTGAGACACTTAGGTCCCCCATGTCCTAGCAGCCAAAATGGTCTCTGTCTCCTGCTCACACTAGGTATCTCTCTCATGCTTCTCCTACGTTGCCCCTGTGCTCCCAGCTGTCTTTGTGTGGTGCTGTGCTGCTCCAACACCTACTGGTGGTCTGCCTCCGGCCCTTCTGCTGTGGGGTCTGATAGGGATCAGGTCTCAGGGATGCTCTGAGCACACCTACAGAATTGGGCCCTGCTGGTAAGATGGGCGCTCCCCTCCCTAGCTTGAGAACCCTATTTCAGGACTTCCAGGCTTTGGCTTGAGCCAGGGTTCCCAGCAGCTTGTTAGCTGTGGGGCAGCATCAGCACATAAGTGGCTTTGTGCATGCCGACCAGAAGAAACGTAGGTGTTTAGTGGACTTAGACACTATAGGGTTAAGTGACAGCTGAGTGGCAGTTCTGAAAATGTCAGTGGCACCTAAATACCTTTGAAGAGCTGGGTCTTATTCCAAACACAGCACTGACATTCTCAGCAGTTGTTTGGTTTGACCATGCCGGTACCCATTTTAGGTCACTGTTGTAACAATTTGTACCAAGGGCTTTGTTCAGACAACTATTGGAGGAATGGTTATTCTTCATACAAATTACCATATTTGCACAAAGGTCTGCGTGCTCCAACAGAGAGCAGGCACTAGCCCCTGTTCTCTGTTCCTTACTCACTGTTCACCACTTGTTACTCTTTATTCTCCTGATTTAAAAGTACCAATCATCCAGGAAGAAGGCTGAGATGATACCATGTGACATAAATGACAAGTCCCGGCCCTCGAATAAAGAATAATGCACAGCTCCATTTATTAATTATTATTTGTACAATGGTACTGTCCCCAGGTCGCAACCAAGATCAGGGCTGGCCTTACCATGAGGCTGACTGAGGCGGCCGCCTCAGATGCCAGACAATGTGGGGGCGCCACTAGGACCCAGAGTGTAGAAAATTGTGTCTGCTGCTGGTGCATATGTATTCTCTCTGCTCTAGATGCACAGAGATGGTAGAGTGCTGTGCTGGAGGAAGAAGGGCACAAGAGACATAACAGGCAGGCAGGAGAAAAGGTGAGAGGGAATAACAGAAAGCAGCGGGAGTTGCAGGGAGAGAGAGGAGGAGGAGCCTCTTATGTACCTCTCTAGCACCCCCAGGAGTCTGGACTGATTAACACCAGCTTCTCAGGGAGTTTCCTGTTTCCTGCTGCTTACCTGAACCCACTTGAGGAGAACCGGCAGTCAACTGAAGTAGTAGGAGCCAGTTAGGCCCTTAAGATGCTGAGATCTTCCCTCACACAGGCCCTGCTACCAGCCTGCTTATTTGTCCCCTTCAATTGAGTGTTGAGAGCCACTATAGCTGGCACAGAACAGCAGTCATGAGTGAAAGAAGAAAACGTCCCTCTGGGACAGCATTGAGAAAAAGAAAGAAAGCAAAGGAAGCTTTTCTATCTAAGCAGGTAGGAGCTCTCCTGAGATACATAGACACAAATGTTCACGGCCCCAGTGAGGATGTGAGTGGTGAGGAGATGCCTGATCTTCCAGTTAGTCAGAGTGCAGGTGACCTGGCAGCTACTGCAACCTCCATATCTCCATCTCAAATGGATGTAACCATGCACATTCCTGAAGAAAAGTGTAGATCAGAGAAGAGTGTGGTGGAGGCACAAGAAACAGCTGCTGCTGAGCTTAGTTCCTTAAGTCTAGATGATCCAGGACTGTGGACCAACTTGAGCAGTAGCCTGAGGAACTTCCTTGTACTGCATGGGCCACAGCAAGTGTAAAACTTCATGTTTCTCAAAGACAATGAAAGTAGAAGTTTCCATCCACACATTACTGGCATGAAATCCGCAATGGTGACAAAGTGGAGAGGCCATGGCTTATGTACTCAAAAACCCAGAATGCTGCATACTGTTTTTGTTGCAAACTCTTCCAGTCTAATGTTCCAGCCACATTGGGTTCTACAGGAACAAAGGACTGGAAAAATCTGGCTAGAAATCTGGCATGCCATGAGAAGGCAGCAAATCACCAGAGAGCATTCCAGAGGTGGAAAGAGCTTGAGATGAGACTAAGGTTAAAGGCCACCATAGATGATCAGCATCCAGAGAAGATTGCATCAGAGTCTCTTTACTGGCAAAATGATCTGAAAAGGCTCATTGCCATTGTGAGAATGCTTGCTGCCCAAAACCTAGCACTGCGCGGCACTTCAGATCAGCTGTATATGCCAAACAATAGAAACTTCCTTAAAATTGTGGAGTTGATGGCTGAGTTTGATGCTGTATTCCAGGAGCATCTAAGAAGAGTCACCACCCAAGAAATGTACACACACCACTACCTTGGAAAAACAATTCAAAATGAGATTATACAGTTACGGACAACAAAAGTCAAACAGAAGATTGTGGCAGATCTGAAGTCAGCAAGGTATTACTGTTATTCTGTGCTGCACACCTGACATCAGCCATAGAGAACAAACTTTAATGGTGCATTTTGTAACAACAACAAAACCTAGTGAAAATGTCCCTGCAATGGTGACTGTCAGAGAGCATTTTCTAGAATTTATTGACATTGATGATACTACAGGAGCTGGTATGACAAATGTGCTTCTTAAAAAGCTGGAAGATACGAGAATTGCGATTGCTGATACGAGAGATCAGGGCTACGATAATGGTGCCAACATGAGAGGAAAGAACAGAAGAGTGCAGACACGGATCCAAGAGTTAAACCCTCAAGCTATTTTTGTCCCATGCAGTTCTCATTCATTGAACTTGGTGGTCAGTGATGCAACATCAGCTTCTAGTGATGCTGCTGAATTTTTTAATGTAATTCAAAGCATCTATGTATTTTTCTCTGTATCAACTCATCAATGACAAATTTTGAAGCAACATCTGGGAACATCCTCTCTGACACTGAAACCACTGAGTGCCACTCGATGGGAAAGTCGAGTGGAGGCGATAAAGCCTATCAAACACCACATTGGGAAGGTAGATGATGCCATAGTTGCCATTATGGAGGATAATGCTATGACGGGAACTGTTCATGGGAGAACAGTGGCAGAGGGAAATGGAATCACCAGAAACATACATAACTTCAAATTTCTGTGTGGCTTAGTGTTGTGGCATGACATACTGTTTGAAATAAATGTTGTAAGCAATAGACTCCAAGGGGTTGACCTTGATATATCTGGAGCAATGGAACAACTGGACAAGGCAAAGTCATATCTACATCTTACTGGTCAGATGAGGGATTTCAAAATGTTCTGAAGAGTGCACAGAAGTTGGCAGAGGAACTTCACACTAAAGCTATTTTCACACCCATTCATGAATACAAGAGTCACCGAAGAAGACATTTTGATTACGAGGCACGGGATAATCTCATAAGAGACCTTAAACAACAATTCAAAGTTGAATTCTTTTACCAGGTGCTAGATTGTGCAATACCGTCAGTTGAAGAACGTTTCATGCAGCTCAAGGAACACAGCAGTATATTTGGGATGTTGTATGATATCCCCAAACTCCTCACTATACCTGAAGAAGACCTACACCAGCAATGCAGGGCACTAGAGACAGTGTTGACACATGATGACATGCACAATATTGATGCGAGTGATTTAGGTGATGAACTGAAAGCCCTTTCAAGATACATTTTAGCAGGATCAACTCCAAAGGCTGTTCTGGAATATATGTGCACAAATAAGATGACCACCCTCTTTCCAAATGCTTTTGTTGCTCTGCGCATACGTCTAACACTTCCTGTGACAGTTGCCAGTGGAGAACGCAGCTTCTCCAAGCTGAAGTTAATAAAAACACATCTACGCTCCACAATGACACAGGAGAGGCTGGTCAGCCTTGCAACCATCTCAAGAGAGCATGAGCTGGCCCAGACTGTGGACCTTCAGCAGGAAGCAGTTCAAATCTTTGCAACCAAGAAGGCACAGAAAGCATCATTTTGATTATTCAAACAGATACAAATGCCAGTGTTTACTATGCAGACAAGAAAAGTTACATTTGCTATTCAGGCGTTTGAAAGTTAAGTGTTACTTAACATTTTTGAACAAGGCATTTTAAGTTGTTAGTTCTCCTTTATTGGGGTAGGTAGCAGAGTAGTACCATGAGAGAAGTAGAACAGAAAGAAGGCAGAATTGAGACCTTTCAAAGTTTCGGCCCAAGCGAGGGGGTATGGGGGCATCATTTGAGCTCCCTGCCTCAGGGGCAAAAATGTTGTGGGCCGACCCTGACCTAGATCAGGGCCCCAGGGTGATAGGCGCTGTACAAACACACAGTGAGAGATAGTCCTTCCCTCAAAGAGCTCACAATCAAAACAGACAAAAGGTGGGAAGGAAACAGATGTCCAAGCTGAACTGGGAATGGAAACCCAAGTCTTCTGGCTCCCAGCCTTGACTCTTATCCATTGAACCATGCTGCAGCTGACACTGGTTTGTCTAAGCTCTTTGGTGAACATGGGTAAATAGACCCTGGCCCAGCAAAGCAGGTAAGCACATTCTCAAATTTAAGCATAAGTAGCCCCACTAAAGTTAATAGGACTTCTCTGGCTGTTAACGTTAAGAACACTTTACTGGACTAGGACTGTAGTGAATACAATAGCAGAGATCAGAATCAGTTTGGGGAAATTCCCAAATGAAAGAAAGTGCTCAGAGCATTTGGTAATTTATCTACAGCAAATAATTCATCCAGGTCTATCATCAGGGCACTTCTGGGTTGCCCAGATATTGCACACAATATTTAAGCTGTCTAGAAAAATCACATCAGTAAAAGCCACACATTCCTTCAGCCTGAAGACTGCCAGTCCTTTGGTTGTCACTACTTCTCTAAACCCATTGTTCTCCACTTCCTTTCACATAAAATAATTCTGACTTCCATGGCCTCTCTGTCTGCTCCATCCAGCATGGATTTCAGAGCATCTACCACAGAAAATAAGCGGAATCCAAATTATTATTGGTCCCAGTTACTTTCTCCCTAGCCTGAGCCATATTTTTCTTTCAGTACATTTTTCTTTTAGATTCTCTTTTCCAGTTCCCTCGAAGTTTCTGCATGCAAACGCCATGTGTAGTGCACTACTGCGCTTGTTCTCATACCCCTAAGAAAGCCGCAGGGGCAAAACAATGCTCCTAATCTCCTTTGCAATCCCTTGTGTACTTTGTTCACTTGGTTATTTATGTTTTTGTTGTACAGCTCCCATCATGACCCAGTGCCAGTTTTCATTATATGTCATGCTTTCAAAGTGGGATTGTAAATTTCTCCTCAAGGGCTGAAACGCTAGCTTCATTGAAGTCAATGGCAAAACTCCCATTGACTTCTATGGGGCCAGGATTTCACCCAAACTCTTTAAATGAGAACGGAGGTTGATTCATTTGTTGTTCTTGAACCTCTAGTGTTTGACTCAATTCCTATGTTGATTTAAGGAATATGAAAATCAGACTAGATAGCAATACGGTTAGGAACAGCATTTCAGTTAGCCTGTTAAAGGATGATAGACTTCAACATTACCAGATGGATTAGGTACAGAGGGGAGATTTTTCCTTAGTTGTAAAAGGAAATTAATTTTCCCTGGACCGTTTTGCCACCCTCATTTACACAGGTCTGATCCAAAGCCTATTCAAGTCAACGGAACAACTGCCAGTGATTTCAGTGAACTTTGCATCAAGCCCACTGAGTATTAATTTAGTCCATCAGACGTTGCAGTGAAATCAGCGAGGCAATTTGTGGAGTAAGGTACTACGTGGTGAAAGGAAGGGTGACATGAGAAGGATGCTTTCTTTATTCTGCAAATTCATCTATTTTGATAACCACTCTATGACCCTGTTATTATTCTGATTATGTTTCAAATCATAAAAAAGTAAATTTAAAGTTTGCATGCACCCTCAGAGACCTCTCATACATACCCCGAATTAAATATGCACTTGGCTGAGTTCCACAGATAACAGGCATGGGGAAAAATGGTTGTGTACATACGCTTTGAATACACATGATATGTAGCTCTTCTAATCAGTAGAGCTCAAAGGGCTTTTGAAGGGAGGTCAGTGTCATTACTCCCATTTTACAGGTGGAGAAACTGAGGCACAGAGAGATGTGTCTTGCCTAAGGTCCCCCAGCAGTAGAGCTGGTACTAGAACCTAGGTTTCCTGAGTTGTGGACCAGTCCTCTGTTGACTAGGTCACATTGCCTCTCTGCTGGCCATAAAAGCGGTGTACTTGACCTTCTGTTGTTAATAGGGTGCTTTGCATGGCTGAAAATCAGGCCCATGATGGAGGCTGCTCGTAACTGTGGCTCTTATTTCCCCAACAGACTATATGTTTTGTGCTTCAATGCCCATACATGGAATGAATGAGGTGGAGCTCCAGAATTCAGCAGTGTCAGTGGAAATATGTTCTTTAATTGGGCCACCATTCATTAGGCAAAATTACTGAAGCCTGGATACATAGATCTAGTCTAATACCTTATTCTGTTCGCTTTCTGTTTATATGCGGTGTATTTTCATTTTTCTCAACCTAGGAACTCAATATAGACTATTGGAGTTGGAATCGGTCTGCCAAGTTTGGATCAATGTCTGAACTTTCCTTGAATGTGGGTTGTTCGTATCTGGGATTTTGATTTTCCCCATGATAAAGGCAGGGACGGGTAATGAAGGTAGGATCTGGATCTGAATTTTCCAATAGCTCAGGGAAGTTTGGGACCATCTTTCATTTGAATTAGCTGGCAAAGTTTGTATCGCATAAAGTCCCTCACCACAACTGTGTGCTCTCCATAGGAACATGACCAAGAGCAGGTGAAGAATTTAAAGCAATAAAAGCCCACTTAACAAAACTATATTTGCTTGTCAGGAAGATGATTCCGAATTGGAGTTGTGTAGGACATTGGATACGCAAGCTTAAATCTGTTGGACTAACTGTGCCCATGGGGCTTGCAGTCTGGTTAGAAGGATAAACAGAAGGAACAATAAATTATTTTTCATTAGCCTTGAAGTCAGACCAGCGGGAATTTTTCATTTCAGAGACGGGCCCACCCTAGCTATATTTCATAAACTAGCTTCCGCCAACCCACGCCATATAAACAAAACATATAAAACACAACAAAAAAACCAAACAATAGGAACAAGAAAAATCTGCAGTTTTCTAATTACTTCTAACCCATCCAAATCAAGCAACTCCATGCTACTTTTGTCAACCATATAAACAATGTGGTGCCTGAATAATTGCAAATGCATATAATCTCACCATGTCAAGAAATGTAAACAAAAGCAAAGAGGTGAACATTGCAAGATCATAGACAAAATATGGAATTTTAGATTGCCCCTTAAAGCAAAACTGTATTTTAGGCATTATTTTTATTTTTTTATTGTAGCACCTAGAGACCTCAAGCAAGATCAGGACGTTGTTGTGCCAGGCACTGTACAAACACATAGTGAGAGACGGAGCTTACAGCCAGAGCAAATACTTACGCATTATAGTGCTTATGATGATGATCACAGTGGCAGTCTGGCAGACCTGTGACGGCTACTGTCATGCCGGAATGTTCTTCTGTCTCTCTGACCATGTGAGGACATCTAAACATTGGACTCAAGGGAGGATTGGATGTTGATAACCTTGTTGCACTCCAACACACTTTAACAAATTCAAGTTGAAAAAAAGTGACTGGTCCAAAGCAGCCATGCAGCTGGTTTCTAGTCTAATGTGACTCTACCAAACGTTGCTTTCATTCCCTGGGTCTCACAGTGAGCTACCTCACCATGCCTCTTGCAAATGAGAGACAGTTTTAAGACCTGATCAGTGCCTATGGAAGTCAATGACTGTCCTTCAACTGTCTTCAGTTGGTTGAGACTCTTACAGATTAACATTTTGATGCTGGAGCTTAAAGCCAAGTTGGGAAGGATGCCTGAAGCTGGGATCCTGTGTAAATGTAACCTGATTTTCCAAATTGCTGGGCACTTTTAGTTCCCATTGGCTCCAGTGGGAGTTGTGGGTACCCAGCCCTTTCTGAAATAACATGAGGCTTACGTAGGTACCTAAATATGGCTTTAGGATTCATTAAATGGCATCAGTGGAACTATTCATAGGCTGAAAGTTAAGCACATACTTAAGTGCTCTGCTAGATCAGGACGTAGTAGTCTAACTCTCAGGCACCCATTTGTGAAAATCTCGGTCTTTATGTTTAGAACGGACATCAGAGATCATAAAGCAATTATCACAGTTTCAGAGTAACTCCACCTGTATTCCCCCTCCATGCTCCACTCCAGGAGTGCCCAGTCAGGTCTCAGGTTTCCTGCCGTCACTTGTCTCTGGGTAGGGACCCTTGTCCCACTCCCTTCTGACCAGGGGTTTAAAGGCTGCACAGCCCTGGGCCTTTCACTGGGATATGCCCAACAAGTCAGTCTGCCTAAAGCACAGTGCCTGTGATTTGAAGTCTCACTAAGGGCTTTGACTAGTCTGTTGCCAGCAGTTACAAGTTATTTTTCTGAGCAAGCACATTTATTCTTAAAGGAAAAGCAATACAGAGAAAACATTTTAAGAAATCCCTCAATAAATGGATTTAAACACACACTAAACATACCAGGAGTCACCTATCAGTCTTATGGGGCTTCTACTAGGCCAATGTCTTTCAAACCTTTCTACAAGGGTTGGATCCCTTGGACAGAAGGTGCTGTCCATTTGCTGGATACGAAAGAAGGCCCTATGTCAGTTCAAACACAAAAGCTCTTTCTTTCTTTGACTCTCTGGAAAACCGAGCCTGAACCAGTCTATGCAAGCACTCCAGGGTGGTACCTCTCTAGAGTTGTTTACAATTCCCAGGAGTCGTAAGAACATAAGACCGGCCATACTGGGTCGGACCAATGGTCCATCTAGCCCATTGCCCTTTCTTCCAACAGTCACCGGTGCCATTGCTTTTAGTTCCTGGAAGAGTTGTGGTAACGCTTCCCCATGGAATAGAACACAGTCATACATAAACCACTCATAAATTTATTACAATGGTCCTTAAAGATACTGCATGGGGTTCCAATATCTGTCCCAGCAATGACATTAGATTCTAATGCTGCAGTGCACCTCTCACCTGTGTATTTTCATCGTGTAATGGGCCAGTCAGAAACATGGACACACCATTACATTAATGAATGGGGGACAGGGATGGGCTGAATTATTTTTGGGGATATAATTTTCAGCCATTGTCAGGGCACCAGTAAAGCTATTGAAAGCTTTATTCCAAAATGCTGGGATTACTGGCATTGTGTTCCATTTCTTGAAGGAAAATGTGAAAACTATGTGCCCTTAAAAGCCTCTTTACAAGATACTGTTTTTATTGTTAGAGATGGGTGTGAGCTTCTCTGCAATTTGTCCATTGCTGTTACCTGGAAGCAACTTTCCACTTGCATTAACGCTTTCTATTCATACCCAGTGAGATGTTCTGGCTCTTCTGTTGCCAATATCAAAGGCTGATGAACTTGGTAGTTGACAGGACTGGACCAGCGCACCTCCTTACTGTAACTGTAAGGATCCACTCAGCTGATAACACATTCATTTCCGTGCCACAGGGAGCCGAAATTCACTGTCCAGCTAGAAAATTTTGGGAAAAGTGTCCATGGAAGTGAGTGGTCTTGATTTTGTGTCCACTGGAGTAATGCTAAAGCTCTCATTGACTTCAAGGATACAGCCAGGCACACTGTGAGGCTACCATTGAGTTGGGAGAGGGGGCAGGCCAGTGGATCAGGCCCTAGGCTAGGAGTTAGTAGATCTATGTTCTAGTCCCAGCTGTCTGACTTTGGACAGATGGAGTAAGAGAGGAAAATTTCTCTTCTCTGTCTTGTCTTTTTACATTGTAAGATTTCACTATGTGTTTGGACGGTGCCTAGCAGAGCAGAGGTCCAACTGTGGTTGAGGCTTACAGATGTTACTGGCATGCAAATAATATCAATAAAAATAGTAATTTGCCATTGCAGGAGAATTAGGAAGCATGTCTCTTTGGGTGAAATCCTGCTGATAGATCTATGTTCCTAAATATAGTTGAGGAATTGGGGAAATGTACTAGCTCTACTTCATATGGGCTGAGATTGGAGCTAAAGAAAAGTTGACTTAGGGCTCTCCCATGCAAGGAGTTCTACACACATGTGACTTGGCCAGAATTGACCTGGAGCTTGAATGTCCAGTTCATTTCCCCCCTATGCTTCCAAATGTGAGTTTAAAAGAATGATCCTATAATGGAGATGAAGGAGTAGGACATTCCTTACACTTCAGAAGTTCTGCAATTTTTCTCCAAATGTAAACATTATGAGATGCAAATGGATCATTCATTCTGTGAATCTTTCTCTCTAGAATTTATTTTAAATTAGTCCATTTCATACTCGATTGTTCTAAGACAGGGGGTCTTAACCTTTTCCATAACAAAACCCCAAGTTACAACAGACAAAAAAAGGTTCAGGACCACTCCCCACTAGCCACAAAGAAAGGAAAGGTGGTCAATATGCCTCTGTGAGAATTCACCCCCTGAAAAGATATGGCACCAGATTCCCAGGGGCACTACAGCAGTGTAAAAAAGGGGAATACGAGTTATGTGAGCAGGAGATCTCAGCATAATTACAATATAATACTTCTTATAAAGATTCATATTGAACAGTTAATTGAGACAGCTAGAACTGTGCATGCAACATGAAATCTACGTGCAAAGCACTAATTCCTTGAACTGAACATATGCAAAAAATCCATATGTTAGGTAGGTGAGATGACAAAAGGCTGCCTATTCAAAACAATGAGAAACAAGGTGGGTGAGGTAATATCTTTGTTGGTGAAAGAGAGAAGCTTTTGAGCTTACACAGAGCTCTTCTTCAGGTCTGGGAAAGGTACTCAGAGTGTCACAGCTAAATACAAAGCGGAACAGATTGTTAAGCATAAGGAGTTAACATGTGTTGCAAGAGACTATTCAAGGTGAAGTGGGCAGTTAACACCTCTGCAGTTGCAGGACAAAGGAGGGTTAGTGGGTTACAGATTGTTGTAATGAACCATAAATCCAGTATCTTTATTGAGTCCAGGATTTTTAGTGTGTAGCACTATAACAGAGACTGACTAAGGCTAGGTCTACACTACCCTCCTGAATCGGCGGGTAGAAATCGACCTCTCGGGGATCGATTTATCACGTCTCGTCGGGACGCGACAATCGATTCCCGAATCGACTCTCTTACTCCACCAGCGGAGGTGGGAGTAAGCGCCGTCGACGGGAAGCCGCAGAGGTCGATTTTGCCGCCGTCCCTACAGCGGGGTAAGTTGGCTGCGATACGTCGAATTCAGCTATGCTATTCGCGTAGCTGAATTTGTGTATCTTAAATCGACCCCTCCCTGTAGTGAAGACCTGCCCTTAGACAGTGATTATCAACCTTTCCAGACTACTGTCCCCCTTTCAGGAGTCTGATTTATCTCGTGTACCACCACATTTCACCTCACTTAAAAATGACTTGCGTACAAAATCAGACATAAAAATACATGTGTCACAGCACACTATTACTGAAAAATTGCTGACTTTCTCCTTTTAGCCATATAATTATAAAATAAATCAATTTGAATATAAATATTGTACTTACATTTCAGTGTATAGTCTATAGAGCAGTATAAACAAGTCATTGCCTGTATGACATTTTAGTTTGTACTATCTTCACTAGTGCATTTTATGTAGCCTGTTGTACAACTAGGCAATTATCTAGATGAGTTGATTTACCCCTAGAAAACCTACACATACCCCTGTTTGAGAACCAATGGCCTAAGACTTGTAAAGCCACTAAATGCTGGAGAAGACTGTAGCTGAGATTTTCCAAAATAAGAACTTAAAGTTAGGTGTCCAGATTTTCAAAAGCACTGAGTTTTCATAGAGGCCAACGGGAGCACTTCTGAACATCAGGCCAGATTTATTTGGGTGCCTAAATCTGGATTGAACCGATCAGGAAGCAATTTTACCATCCTGCAAAACTTTTCAAGATTTCAAGAATGTTCCAGTTTCATATCTGGATGAAGCTTAGAACTCTAGAAGGGTTGGTTTTTTTGGGGGGGGGGGGGAGTGGGAGGGAAGAGAGAGAAAGAGAGAGAGTTTAAAATTAACAGTACAGAAGAAAATATCCTAGCCAGAAAAGACCACTAAGTCTTGTTAACTGTGCAGAAGTTCTGAAAGTAGAAGTAGGACAGAATTATATTTAAAGACACAGATATCTATTTTGTGACAAGCAGGATTACCAGCGTCTTCAGAACCATAGATTAGGGGGTTAGAAGAAAATCTCTAGAGTTTTAGAATTAAGCCAGAGGGCAAAGATTTCATGCCGGTAGGATACACTGCATGCTACAATGTCTTTCTGATAAATTTGCAAATCTCCCTGAAGTCACTGGTTCATCTCATTCATGAAGCTTTGGAAAATGTGGAAAGTAGAAGCTTTTATTGTACTACTTTCCTGGTCAGAGAGACAACCTACTCAAAATGGGGGCTGGGGTGGAAGAATGGGGGGGGACTAGTCATATTCTTAGGTATTGTAACTGCTTACATTGAATATTTCAAAAAACAGGGCACCCATTTTCCGCTGTGGAAGCGAAGTATGCAGTGAAAGGGGACAAAGATGTTTGAACAATACTGCTCAATTTATTTTTAACTTATTTAAGCACAGGGAATTCACAGTAAGCCATACATGCATGTGTAATACCATCCCATTCCTAGGGTGGTGGTGGTGGTTGTTGTTGTTGTTTTTGTCTGTTTGTTTGCCTTACTCTTAATCCGACTGCTCTATTCTTCGACAATATAAAGCATTATTTACTACTTATTTACTAACAACATAAAAGCCTCTCTTAATCAGGTGCCCAAATTCCTATAATGAAAATGAAACAATAAACACATAGAAATATGAGGAAGAAATTACACCCATTAAATACATGGAGACTGATGACAGATATGATGGCTGCCTATTCAAGCTGGAAATTTTACACATGATTGAAGCTTTATTTAGTCTAATGAAATGTGCTTCCTGAATATTGCATCTGCGTGACTGTGTGACCCAGAGCACAAAAGACAGTATTATGTGATTAGACTGAGATCATTCTCATTTAAAATCATTGTGATCGAATTTTAAGTTTTTCATTAGCAGGATCTACTTTCGTGTCCATTGCCTCTTTTATTGCAAATTACCCTTTCAGGTCTTGTCCTTCCACATTCTTGTTTGAAACTCAGCACTGATTAACAGCAAAAGGGGCGTTAAGTTCATTGATCCTTTTGGGAGAGGGAAGAAATTTCCAAAACCTGCTTGCCCTGTGCAGAGTTCTTCATATGAAACTCCAGGGCATTTTCGGAAAACCGTTGTACCGAGGATCCCCTATTTCTGTAATTTGTCATGTCTGTGTGAACTCTGAAGGCCAGATCCTCGGCTGGTGTAAACTGGTGTGACTCCATTAAGTCACTACTGGTGCTAAATCTTCGAAGTCAATGGAGCTATCCTTATTTTCACCAGCGGAAAGGCTCTGGCCTTCTGTGTTTTCCTAGAAAGACAATAGAGTTACAGCAATTTACACCAGCTGAGGATCTGGACTCGATTGCTACATTTTTTTTTTTTATCTCGCCTCACCCTAATGAGTTGTGTCTTAACAACATTAAAGCGATGTGGTGTTCCAGACTGGAAAGCACCAGGCACATAGAAAACACCAGAGCCATTAAATCACATTTGATTTATGCAGAATCTAATGTGCTTCATAACACAATTTTATGAGCTATTGAGTTTTTTGGCGCCATAAAATGATTTTGTTAATGGGTTTCAGCAGTTGTTACTTAAGGTGACATTAAAAAGTGATGAAGGGAAAAGTAAATCCAAGATGTCAACTCACTTCTCAGGTCTGCAGCTTTTTCCTTTCCTAGCTGGGGCGCATCAGTTGGGCTATTCAAGCATGAAACAGATTCACTGTGGTCTCTGGATTTAACGGAGTGCTCTGCAGACCCTATACTTTTGGCTGAATATGAAATTGCTGACCACAATATTGAGTTTCAGCTTGTTTGTTAGATTGACTGATGAACACTCAGGACCAGACAGATCAGCCAGACACTAAATCTATCTACTGTACGTGTTCAGCCAAACTAAAGCTGTATCAACCACTTAAAACTACATTTCAAGAGTGTACTGTATAATTTCCTACTTTATAAATCACAACTTTCAGTGCCTCCAGCAATCGTACCCCCACCTCCACAAGACGTCTGAAGGCTATTTGTGCACCTGTAGGCCCCACACCTCGTGGCCATGTGGAAGAATCATACCTCATAACTCTTTGGCACTCTTGTATTGCTGCTCCTAATTAAAAATTAGGGGGAAGTAATCAAATCAGGAACAGTCTCTCCTTAAAAGGGGGGTTTAAAAATGTCTCGATTCAAACCTGGTTGAACTCTTTGCTCAGAAGACTCTTTATTGAGTGTCGTGTAAGGTATTCAAGTGCATGCAGACTTTGGACCGCCTCTTTCTGAACATGAGGGGCACATTACTAGGAACCCAGGAATTGCCAGACTGGATTAGACCATCTAGACCAGCATCCTGTCTCCAAGATTGGTCAGTACCAGAAGAAGGTACAAGAACCTTTCATGAGGCTGATGTGGGTTAATCCACCCCCCAATACTAATTCTCTTCTTAATCCTTCCTAATTAAAAATGGGCTTAAACCCTAAAACATGGCCTTTAATATCCATCCCAAAAGTTTATGTTAACATTCATTATTACAAGTCTGGATATAAATGTCCAATCCTGTTTTGAATCTTGCTAAGTGCTTGGCCTCATTATTCATAGAATCATAGAATAGCAGGGTTGGAAGGGACCTCAAGAGGTCATCTAGTCCAACCCCCTGCTCAAAGCAGGACCAATTCCCAGCTAAATCATCCCAGCCAGGGCTTTATTCCCAGAGTGCAGACCACTTGCCAGTACTTGGCTTCCAGAATTAAAGCAGCAGCAATCGCTCAATTTTCAAACAGGCCTCCACACTTGTGGCCACAGTTTTGTACCTTTTTGGGGTGGGGGAGAGGGGATTGTAGAAACCCACATTTGTAGGCACAAGTGGCATTTGGTCTCATGAATCAACAACTTGAGCGGGATGTGTAAATGCTTTCTGACATGCAAGCAAACTATTGCATGTAGAAAATTATAGGTATATATTTGGGTCATGTGACAGGGTGTATACTAAATCACACCATGATACTAGCAGGCAGATAGTTAATTCTCCCGTCAGATCGCCCATCAGTGTTCCCCTGAATTACATTTCTTTTCTATAAAGGAAACGTTCTCTAGTCAGGGTACAGTCCCCATCCTAAATGGTTGATCTACAATTGGACAAAAGCATTCCTCTTTGCGGAAAGTTAAAAGCTGTCGACAAATACTTTTTAAGTCTCAGTGCAGTGCCTGGCACTGAAGAACGGTGGAGAGAAAGAACAATAATGCACTGCAGGACAACTCACATTTCCCAATCAAATTAATTATATGGGATGTTTTGGCCCAGCAAACATGAATTTGGGGCATGACCATAATACATGTTCTGGCCGCCAGCGATTATCATCTGCTCTTTAGTCACATCTTGGATGAGGAATGGGTCTTGTGATGTTACGGTAAATGAACAGAATGTGGGTAAGGGGATGCCTATGGTCCTGAGCTATACACAGAGAGCACTTCAATCAGGATGCACCTCAAAAGTATCCATAAAAAGATTTGGGTGCCCACCAAAAGCCCCATTGAAATGAATGGGAGTCTTCCTATTGTCTTCAATGGGCTTTGGATCAGGCCCAGAATGACTCTGTGCCTCTGTATCCTATCCCTTAGTCTACTCAAGCAGTAGAACATGGATGCCAACAGGCGTGTATACCTAGAAGCATAGTCACTTTAGGAACCATCATAAAAGATCAGAGCAATGGTCCATCGAGTTCAGTATCCTGTCCCCAAGAGTGGCCAATACCAGATGGTCCAGAGGAAGGTTCAAAGACCCCTTTGGAATAATTTTTTTGCAGAAGAAATCTCTTCCTAGCCCCAGGAAATTAGTTTTTTTTTTAATGTTCTGAAATATTAGGGGTTATTTCCTTTATATAAACTTAATAGGAAGCAAAAGGAAAAACTGAACCATCCCTCCCCATGCGAAGATTGTCTGATAGCTAAAGGAGCAGCTGAATACAACTCGTAGATAAAAACTAGAGACAAGACGAGACACAGACATTTGGGTGGGGTGTGGGGGGGGGGGGTTGAGTTCTTGGCCTATGGAAAAAGGGGAGTCATTTCTCCTTTCAAGTTTCCTCTGCTCAGTTGTGACTCTCAAACTGAAAAAAAAAAATCCCTTTCCTTCCTTTAAAAATCCCTTTCCTTCCTTTAAATAATTCTTACCTGGTTTCTGTTGCATAATTAATAATAATAGTAATAATTTTTAAAACCCCAGCACTGCCACAAAACACTGTCATTACTTGTATGCCAGTTTCCCCACAGCAAATCCTCATACAGCCTGAGTATCTGTGCTTCACTATAGTGTGGGTCTCTCCTCCCTCAGGCATCTTTTGAGGTCTATCTCCCTAATCCTGCTCTGTTGGCCCAAGGGAATAAATCAAAATGGCTTCTGATGACCCTCCTCAGTACATGGTCTAAGCTCAGCCAATCAGCGATTGTGAACAAACCCAACCAGCTCACCTTGTGACTCAAAAAATGTCAGTGGTATTTGTGCTGACAAGATGGTGGCACTGGCAGGGCCAGATTAACCTTTTGTGGGCCCGGCGCCAAACATATTTGTGGGCCCCCAAGGAGGCAATGGAGCATGGCGCGGGGAGACCAGTCCCCAGAACAAGGGGCCAGCCAGGGGTAATGGGGCACGGCATAGCAGGAGTGGTCCCACTCCGCCCAGACCAGTGTGAGGGCACTATTTAGAAATCGGCGGTTGCCAGACGCACAGTGGCGCGCCTGGCCCTGTGCTGCCAGCGTGCCCCTTCCCCTCGGGGAGCGGGCCCATGTTGTGCCACACAAACCCGCCCCCCCCCCGCCCAACACCCACCAACTCCGTATGGCCAGAGCCTCCCTGGACCCACTATGCCCAGCACCCACCCCAGGCCCCTTCTGAGCATGGGCCCGGCTCCATGGCACCACTGGCGCCATTATAAACCCACACTGGGCACTGGTGCTGTTGGGAGGGAGAGGAAATCTATGTCCGACCTAAATGAAAGTTTTGCTGATGCAAATAATTGTTTTGGGAAACACTGCCACCTTGGAAAAAGGGCAGATTTCAAGAGTTTTGAATGTTGTGAAAAACGTTTTGCACAGCGGTGCTGCCCTGGGCCTATACTGTGATCCCCCTACCCATGCTGAATGGTCCTGTGATCCATGAATACTCCCATTGTCTTCATCGTGTATATAGATATTAGAATCTCACCCTAGATGTGTACATTAAATAATAAAATGGGCATCCTATCAGCTGGGGCATTACTTTCCCCAAAGATACTGAGGGATTCTTCTGTGTGAAGACACTTTCATGAGCATTTCTTATTACATCCTTTGGTGAGAATTCTTTGGAAGTAGCAGGGGTGGAGAAGGCATGGAAATAGATTTCCATGTGATCCGGGTGAGAGTTTTTGTCTAAGACTACAAGTGAGCATTTCCCTCAAAATTTTAAATATATACACCGGGGCCAGATCCCCAACTAGTGTAAAGACTTCAATGGAGTGACACAAATTTGCATCAGCGGAGGCCCTGGAGTTCATAGGCCTCATTAAAATCACAGTATCTGGTAGGGTTGGTTTTTTTTTTTACATAGCGCTGTAACATACAGCAAGCATTGAGTGGAGAAGGAATACTGGCAAGAGTATGGTACACTGCAGATGAACTGGAGGGTGGACAGATTTGCAGTGTTGTAAAACACATGGGAAAAGTCCCTTCTGTTTTACTTATTTTTTTTCTCCCCCTTATTAATTTACCACAACCACAAGCCATGTGTTCCAGTTCCTGTCTGGGAAAAGAGGCTGGCTGGGCCATGTTGTGACTTAGTCAAGCCAGTGATCAAAAAACAGCTGGAAAACCCCAAGAAATTCTGAAATGCTCATAAAAGAATCAAGAAGTGTTGTTTGCAAACCACTCGGAATAGTGAGAAGTCCATTCTGGTCTTGTTATTGTGTTTCTTGTAATGTGCTAACAGCTGTAATGAAGGACATCAGCAGTTGTGGATCAAGGGGATGGAATGTTTTCAGGGAAAGTTCCTGCCTCCAAGTGATTGGATTTATGGTCTGACAGAAAGTTAATTGAATTGTCTTCACTACTAGCCCTGGCAAAGAGTATATTAGCAGCGCCTGCGGACATTTCCACTTCTTGCTAACACAAACATGTCCCCGCAGCAAAAGTGGAATGGAAAATCACAGCATTCTGTAGGGCATGGGGAGTTGTCTTGTGGGTTCACCGCTTTCACATATATTCAGCTGCCCGTGCGTCACTACCCACAGAGCACCACATGTACTTTTCTTCTCTAACGGCTTTTGGTAGAGGTGCCCTTCTGACTAGGTAAACTCTTAAACGCCTAGTTAAACTACATCTGCCATAGCCCCCATAGGGCTAGATTGTGGCTATAACATTAGCACCAAGCAACGGGCATTGCCAAAGGGGTGGTCCAGGGACAAAATGGTGACTCATGAAATCACAGCTCCGCCCCTACTTTCCCCTTGCTCTGGTTTGGGGTTGGGGGCAAGAATCATCTGTCCCTTTCCCTGATACAGATCACGTCCCCCTCCCTGTGAGAGGCTATGGTGGGGTCTTGGCTCCTTACTCTCTGCACCCTGGCCCAGCTGTGGTGCCACCCTCTGTGTTGGAGGGAATAGCAGCCCCACAGAGACGCCTTTTACCACCCCCAGCTGTGATCCATGATGTAGTAGCCTACGCCAGGATTAAGGGGACATTTTATGCCCCTATATTCCCCTCAGTCACACAGGACAAATAACAATCTTGCATATAATGAGCAAAAGGGATGAATGTAAACTATGACAGACAAGGACTGATTATCCGGATATTTTAAAGATACACATTTATTTTTAAAAAAAGTCCAAACCTTTTAGGGCTTTATATCTCAGCCAAGAGAGAATAAAAAGCACAAACCCACTATTTTTATTCCCAAGAATATATTGTTGTGAACTGTGAACCTTGAAGAAGACTAATAACTTTATCTCTCACTTAAGAGGAAGAGGAGGAGGCAATGTGGCTCTATTCACAGGTCTGCCACTGGCCTATGGGCAAGTCATTTCGCCTCCTTGTGCCTCAGTTTACCCAGCTGCAAAATGGGGATAATGATACTGACCTCCTTTGCAAAGCACTCGATTGATGAAAAGTGCTATGTAAGAGCGGGGCACTATTATTGTAAAGGAACTTTGAGATCTGAACACCCAAACATATGATACATCCAACATTTCAAATATGGCCCAGTCCTAGTATGAAACAATAATATAATTAACAGAGATATCCTATCTCCTAGAGCTGGAAGGGACCTTAAATGGTCATGGAGTCCAACCCCCTGCCTTCACTAGCGGGACCAAGTACTGATTTTGCCCCAGATCCCTAAGTGGCCCCCTCAAGGATTGAACTCACAACCCTTGGTTTAGCAGGCCAATGCTCAAACCACTGAGCTATCCCTCCCCCCAATGGATCATGCTGAACACTAACACTGTTTATACTGCCATTTTCTTATCCTATTTTCTTCCTGCTTTCCCAGCAGCTTTTCTTTTATCTGCTTTGATCAGGAAGAGAGAGGGATTTTTTTCTAGTTTTTGTTATGAGGCCCAGCTGCCTTCCTGCTCTGCTTTTACACACCCATCCAGCCCCTCCCCCCGACCTTTTATAATAATTAGCAAAAAACAGACAAGTGTGTTTTAAAACAGAAAAAATTGCAAACTATCAACTATGGAGGATTGAAAACCCAGAAAACTGGTTGATTCAGTCAGCCCTTGCTTGAGGTTCAAATAACACTGAGTGCATTAATCAACTGTGGTATTTGCTTTATGATTATATTGAATGGTCTATAATCCTCTCTATTCCCATGTTCTTTTAGCAAGGGATGGGTAGGGAAGGGGAGCAGTGAAATACAAGTCTCAGGGCAGGTCTTCACTATGGGGGGGGAGGGGGGTTGATTTAAAATACGCAAATTCAGCTACGTGAATAGTGTAGCTGAATTCGACGTATCGCAGCCGACTTACCCTGCTGTAAGGACGGTGGCAAAATCGACCTCCGCGGCTTTCCGTCGACGGCGCTTACTCCCACCTCCGCTGGTGGAGTAAGAGCGTCGATTAGGGGATCGATTGTCGCGTCCCAACGATCCCCGAGAGGTCGATTTCTACCCGCCGATTCAGGCGGATAGTGTAGACCTAGCCTCAGTGTTATGCGGTTCAGTTCATGATACGCTAATGCCGCCTTCTTTCTTTCTTTCCTTTTTCTCAAGCGAATGCATGTGCTGTCCAGGCCATGAGACACACATTTCCAAATGAACATGGGTTAAAAGATGAGTACATTTAGTTCTTGCCATCTGACAGTTGTTTTGTGGCCTACATGAAATGAATTATTCCACAACCTAGCGACCAAGGATAAACATTTGCAAAAAGCACGAAGGCCCGGATCCTCAAAGATATTTAGCTGCCAGTTTGCCTCTTAAGGCACCTAAATTCACCATTTAGTTGTCACTGACATATGTAAAACCTCCACTTAGCAGCTGCTTAATCCCGTTGGTGCCTAAATCCCCTAGGTACCTAATTTTCTGCTGGTTGGCATGTTGCAAAAGCCACCAAAGTGCTGATGCTGCCCCACAGCTAACAAGCTGCTCAGACCTGTAGCTCAAACCAAAGCCTAGAGGGAGGCCCCGAAGCGGGATTCTCAACCTGGGCAGGGGAATGCCTATCTCACCAGCCAGGTCCGATCGTGTAGGTGGGCTCAGAACATCCCTAAGACCTGATCCCTGTCAGACCTCACAGTAGGAGGGCCAGATGCAGGGCATTAATAGGTAGGGACGGGGGGAGGGGTCAGCACAGCACCCACACAAAAGACAGCCTGGATCACAAACAGGGCAAGTGCGAGAGAGGTATCTAGCATGAGTAGAAGACAGAGAGAGAAGGTTTTGGGCCTACTACATGATGCTGTTGCCTCTCTCCAGCGTCTTTAATAGCTGTCTCTATTGAGACAGCAATTTCTAGTGCACGTTAGGGCCAAATCTGGCTCAGTTAGTAGCTGGTTGTGGACTTTTTCATTTTGCATTCTCCACACCAACCAGTCTCCTAATGCATCATTTAAAGTCTCTCCAAATGGGCAGTGGCTCTGTGAACTCAGCCATATATTCAGAAATTGTTTCATTTTCTTTTGGATTACATTTATAAAAGCAGAAAGGTTCTGCAGTCACCATGGGCTTTGGGGATAGTTTGTAGAATTTCCACAATCTCAGCAAATGTGTTCTTTGCTGGTGTAATGGGAGTTGTAAAGCTACCTAACAAGTTACATGTTTTAGCCCCCCACCTCCCATTACACTATAAGGGCAGGTCTTCACTATCAGCTGGATCAGTGGGTAGTGATTGATCTATCGGGGATCAATTTATCGCATCTCGTGTAGACACAGATAAATCGATCCCCGAACACACTCCCCGTCGACGCTGGAACTCCAGCTCATGAGAGGCAGAAGCGGAGTCGATGGGGGAATGGCAGCGGTCGACTCGCCGCCGTCCTCACGGCTAGGTAAGTTGACCTAAGATACACCGACTTCAGCTACGCTATTCACATAGCTGAAGTTGCGTATCTTAGGTCGAACCCCTCCCCTAGAGTAGACCAGGTCTAAGTAAAACCACCACCTTTCCCCTGGGAGTTACCCCATTCGAGATGCTACACTGTTCCAAAGTCTCGCAGCAGAGATGGGCTACTTTACTACTGAGCTAAAAAGTCCATTTTCTCCAAAAAGCCAGACATTTAAAATCCTTTAAAAAAACTTTTCTCTCCATGAGCAGTGTACTCACAGTTACCCTTTACATTTCATTTCCACTACTGTTACTACCCAGCTCTTACCTAGCTCTTTCATCAGTAGGCCTCAAAGAGCTTTACTATGGAGCTCAATATCATTATACCCATTTCATGGATGGAGAAACTGAGTTCCCTTTGAGTTCCCTCCCATTTCACTGTATTCCTGGTTAGGATCCTGTTCTCGTCACTGATTGTAGTTTCTTTTGCTCTTTCCAAAGCATACTTAATGTGATGGGGATACATGGGCACAGGGATTTTTCTTTATGGTGTTTTATTATAGTTTTGGTCTGTGCAGAATAGAGAGAGGGAGAGAAGCAGAAGCAGGAAGAAGAGTGTGAAAGGGAATATGATGTTCAATGTATACCATGTTAAACGTTCTGTCACTATCAGTCACTTTGGTGCTAATGTGGAGTCAATGCACCATTCATTTATAATTAGAGACAGCCAGGGTAAAGTTCAGTCTGCTGGCAGAAAGAAAGCTAAAGGAAAGGCCTGTGTGTATTGTCTTCTGATGTTAAGTCTGAGAAATACTTGCTGATGATTCAGCCTGTCTGATGCTGAGCTGTCTTTATTGCTAACAATAAAAAAGATAACATTTTAAAAGCTTTTAGACACAGAGTGAATTTTAACTACTAGCGCTGTTCAACTGGATGGCCTTGTGGCCAAATCATGATTCAGGACCGGATACATCTCCTTTTAGGGCACCCCACATTCTGTATCCTGATTTTGATAAGATAGCTGTTTGTCCTGTATAACAGTTTTTAGGACGTGTTTTTCAATGCTATTGATTTTGAAAAGAGCTGCTATTTTTCAGCCCGACACCATTTTAGAGTGAGAATTCATGGGTCTAATATATATATATATATTTTAGATGTGGGCCTAAGTTGTAGATGTCAATAATACTTTGTGAGCAATTTCAGCTTCCCCTTCTTTCAGTTCGCACTCAGTTACATCTTTTGCAGGCACAAAAGTACTCCTTTCCCTCGGAACTTTCGGCTTATATCAGCCCAACTCCAGATAGAATGCTAACGAATTCTTGAAATCACACTTCACACCAAAGAGAAACCGCAGGGCACCTCAAATAAACAGGGCTAGGCTACCGCAAACAAACAGCTTTCCTTATAAACTGGCAGTATGTGACTCAGCCCATGCTAGTCACCATTGGGAGAAAGAGTGCCAAAGGTGTGGTGAGTAACAAGCAAATGGACTATAACCAAAAGAATTAAGGCAAACAGTTGGAGATGACAAGAAGCGAGTAGATGAAAAGCTCAGAGCTCCTCTTGGTCTGTCTGGAAGGAACAAAACATAAATAAAGTTCAGATTACATCGCTGCTCATCTGGATGTTGGCTGTTTCCCTGGTTCCTATCCTCTAATCTAATTTACTCCCCAACTCCAGAGACAGATCCACCCCATTACTCATATGCTATAATGGTGGCACCTAAGGCCCAGATAACACTACAAAAATCACCAGGGTTAACACATGGCCAAACTGTGTTATAACATGTTCTTTACTTGTGCACATGGACAGAAAAACCATTTTATAACCACGTTAGAGAACCATATTTTAACCTTGGGATGGTGTATGAGCCTGATACTGAATTTTTTGCACATTAAGAATTCCCCTGGGAATCCACTGATATTTTGGGTGCATAAAAGATAGAAAACGAGGTTCTGAGCGCTCTCAACTCCCAGTGACTTGAAGGTGCTGAAAGCCTTGCAGGATTGAGCAGATTGCAAGCAAAGCCTTTCTTGGTTGAATGTTAAAATATTTGCTACCAAGTATCATCTGAAGTTCTGCACTAAAGAATTAGCAAGAAGACCGTGATAGAGTGGGGTGGTACTGTATGTTTATGTTTCTATTATAGGATTTAGCCACTTTTCTCCCAAGATTTTTGTACTTTACACAACTTCTTTGCTCTCCTTTGCATTTTCTTTATAAACTAGTTCTCATTTTCTTTCTTTTTCACCACCACTCTTTCCTTTTTTTTACCCCTCTGGCTGCTAACTACCCTCCAATGTGAAAGGTTTGAAGTAAATTTCTCCTTTTTGGATTTCTTTCATTCCCTACTTAATCCTTCCCATAGACTCAAATGAGCCCCCAAGGTCAGATCCTACTTCTGCCTCAAAGGTAGAAAGATACATTCTTCTCCATCAGTATTACCCACGATCATACAACCAGTTATGTTGTTTGGGTGGTGAAAGACCAGACCGGTTAGTGACAGCAGTGCAAGTTAGATTTTACATGGTAACAGAAGAGCTAAATTAAAGCACTCTAGGCCCATGTCTAGGGCCCAGCTCCTGGAGTCACATGATTTCAGAATCACATCTTTCACAAGTCTTCAGCTGCTACGATTGCAGAGGAAACTTCAGAACCTGAACGGAGTATAACCAATGCAGTGGCATCTACGTGAGTCTACAGACAGTCTGAAACAGTAGTTCAAAGGGGTGTGGCCTGCCCTATTTATTTTTGCCAGGCCGTTAACTCTGAAACCTACTGCCCTGGGAAAGCTCCCTTTCAAAACCACTCCAGTAGGAGACTTTGTGTGGGGTGGCCCTAAATCTCCAGTGTGTCAGTTAAGTCTGTTGAATACTAAGATGATAAATGAAACTGAGTTTAATGTTGATTGATTGGAGTCCAAATATGAACTGTCTATTCTTGGTTGTATTTTTTCTACAATTTAACAGCCAAACATCTTTTGGCTTCTCCTACTTTCAGATATTAGAGTTAAAGAAGCCTCAGTACTGTGGAATTCTCCAACACTGGATTAGCACGATCGCCCTTAATTAGTCACTAAAAACCCAAGCAACTCATTGGAAAATATTCCCATAGGACAGATGTAAAATACTGGTACTGGACTAAGAGGCTTTGAATAACTTTGAATTCTAGCCCCCCTATTACTGCCAAAGAAGAGTTAACTGATGTAAAGCCATTTTAATTCTTGAATAAGGAGACGACTTGTTAAGCTTGCATAACACATTCAGAATAGGGTATATATGACTCACCTGTGTTGTAAGGACAGACCCACTTAACAAAATGCTTCACCACTTACTACTAACACCAGTAATGTGTTTGTCAATGAAAGCACAAAATTACTAGTCTTCATGTGAAAACATGCACAGAAAGAGTTTAAACAACAAGGAGTCCTTGTGGCACCTTAGAGACTAACAAATGTATTTGGGCATAAATAAATTTGTTAGTCTCTAAGGTGCCACAAGGACTCCTCATTATTTTTGCTGATACAGACTAACACGGCTACCACTCTGAAAGAAAGAGTTTACTATTCAGTTACTAAACCAATTTGATATTCATTGCACACTGATATATATATATATTTCCTAATGTTAGTTTTGATCACGTCACTCTGGAGCTGGGATTACACCACTTTCAAGTTTGATGGCTCTGATAACATAGGCTAGAGGTTTTTTAAAAAATAAATATATTAAATTCCCCTTTGGTTCCCAAGGTAACAGTTTTGATTTTGATCTTGGAAGAACCTTGTAGTATGAAGGCCAAAATAAATTGGGACTATTAAAGGAACACAATATTAGAAATTCCATGAGAAAAGTGTGTGAGCATATGTACGTGTGTTAGATAGATAGATAGATAGATAGATAGATAGATAGATACTCTGGATAAAATTTTAAATAAAATAATAAAAGGAGCTTGACTGTCAGAGATCCCAAGCACCTTCAGTTGTCACTGAAGTGAGTGGGAGCTGTGATGTTTAACACTTCAGAAAGTCAGACACCTTATTTAAGTGCCTAAATCTGCCTATCTTTTATCAGCCAAGTTTGGCCTATATGTATGTATGTCTATATATAGCAATGGTACAGAATAATGCACAAGTGCATTGAAAACTCTCCTAAACCGAAACTTTATTAAAAAAAGATCTTCATAAATAATAAATCAGAAGTCTAGGGGGTTGTTTCTTTGTTGCTGGGCTTTGTATGAACGTGTGTGTGTGTGTATGTGTGTGTGTGTGTATTTCTTTACAGAGGCACATCACTAGCATGAGCTTGTGACTCACTGAGTCTCATATGACTTCTCCTAGGACTGTGGCTCATGTACATTATGTATCACAGGGCAAACACTGAGACATTCAGCCTTACTGCTACTGGCACTCATGGGAAAATCCTCCCTCTCATGCAACGCTAGGAGGAATAGTCTCCCGAGAAGAACCGGCACCTCCATGACAGGCATGTCCTTTCACACTGTGGTATAATGCAGCGCAGTACGCTTTGAAGGCCCAAGATGGTGGTGGTCCTGACTTATCTTTCAATAGATACTGATCCTTATCACAAAGCCATAACAAACTATTCAGCCAAGTTGAAGGAACTCTTACCTCTGATTTAAAAAAAGACTGACATAAGCATTGAGTTAATTTGGGCTTTGAATGGTTGGATTCTTCTTGTCAGGTCAGATTTTAAGGGGCACATACAGCTAAATATTAGAACAGGCCTGCTCAATTATAATAGACAAAATAAGGGATACATTTTCAGCGTGATGTCCAGGACATCAAATACACAGCTCCTGTCATTAATGACCTTCTAATTCCCAGGCTTGAAAATATAGTTTTGACCGTTACAAAATTTATGGAGGAAAATGGATGCTACCCCGGTACTTCTACTCAGTCATATAAAAGTCTTCCTTGCTAAGCCCTGGATTTTCTGCTTTGGACTCTCAAGTAAAGAAAACATGAAATCATTCTGTGTTTGGAGGAAAGGGTGCAAAATGTTATCTCTGAGCCGTGATATTTGGCTTCCAGTGGACACCGAAACTTGACACAAATCAAACGTCAAACGAGCTGATAATAGACAGGAAGGATTAGTGTTGACACAGCAGACCTGACCTCTGCCAGCAGTAACTGTGTCTAAATACAGCCATGTCTATCCAAAATCACCCCAGGCATATGAGCAGTAGAAGCTGTAGGTAAAGATATAGGAAACGTGGTGCATTAGGACATTCTCACGCCTAATTGGTCTGACAGCTCAGTCTGCATGGAGGACAGTGTTTATTTACTCATTGTTGTGTGATGAGCAAGTAGAAAGATGCCTGCTTTAGCCCATGCTGATATTGGTCCAAACACTGTCTGGCTCCAGACACAGTAAACCAGGACAATACAGCACAAAAACTTCCTGTTCACCATCACTTTTAAGTCTGTCCTGGCACAGATATGCAATGACCTCAGATCACAGTTGGGTCTAATAAGGAATTTATCTTCATGGAAATGTGACCTCTTGCTACCAGAAGTCTACAAAAATACAAGTAACAATGGACAAATGGAGATAAAGGTTTATCCTGACCAACTGTTGCATTTTCAAAACAGTTCTATAATTCTATAATCCCGACAGTGAAAAGACTACGATTTGATACAGGGTGCCGCTTGAAGGCCTTTGCAGTGTTATCAGGGTCATTGTTGAAAGAACGGACCCTTTTTTTTTTAACCTGGATTCTCTTTCCTTTTGAATGTAACTGGCAAACATTCCACATCCTTTTTCAAATCCCAGGACCATTTTGGCCACAGGAACAGGGATTTTATGAATTTAAAATTTTCAGTTATAAGTGGTTTCCCCATCCTACCCCTACCCCCAAAACTAAGAGTTCATACCATATATTACTTCATATGTGCTTTTAATCTTGACTTTAATATATTTTATTGGGGCTAACTTTTAGTTACAGTTTAATAACTGCAGCCTTATTTTGCCTCAAGCCATATTATAATGAATAAACAACTTTTCCTGTGATTCAGTTGCATTTATACAGCTGTCTCTGAAACAGCTGCCTGACTTTTCTTACCAAATGGGAAGAATTGCAGTTTAATCAGTGCAGACCGGCCAGCAGCATTCTTGGAGAGTATTTTACATACCAACAAAGTGTGTGTGTGGAAATTAAGCCAAATGCATGACTATGCCTCCAGGTATCTTGCTTTGTGTTGGTGTCTCTTTAAAGGAAGTTATCCTGGCTGCCACAAACCAGTTCAGAATAAATGAGGACCACATCTTCAGATGTATTTGTACAGCACCTAGCACCGTGGGGCCTCAATCTTAATGGTGGCCTCTAGTCATTGTCAGAGACAGTCTCCAAAACTAGATGGACCTCAGGTTTATCCAGTCTGGCAATTCCTGTGATTTCCGATGTATCTAGTACTGCAAGCAAAAGAAAATTTATGATCTGTCTAGAGCAGGACGTCTGATGAGAAATGTTTGGACAGTTCAGAGTAGGTAGATCTAATTGTTTTGGACTGTTAGTTGACATTCTATCTCTAGTCTTAAACAGCGCCATCACTTTGGTCACAGGAACAGAGATTTCCTTATGTTTATATTGGCCATGTACAGTTAAGCTAGACAATGTAAAGGTCAGGATCATTTTAGTAGCATAGAAGCGACTATGCTAAAACCTAGCGTTTAGCATCTGAGTTTGCCATTGTGTACTATATATTTTCAGGAGCCTGGATTGACCCAGACTGAGCTGAGTGCTTGTGCAAATGAGTACCTATCGATGATCACAGTGGTCCCTTTGAGCCTTACAAAACTTGACATTATCTGGTATCCAACCGTCATCTTTAGTATAACCTAGAATCTAGCATATGAGTTTGAATCTGCAAAGATACAGGGTGAACTTCTGCCCCCATGAAACCAATGGCAAAACTCCCACTGACTTCACTGGGGAAAGATGTCACCTACGATTTCCAGGTGGAATATAAATATCAAACTAACTAATTATTATAATATAATATAAAACTAACAAACCCATGCAGCAAAACGGTATCTAGCCTTGTTAGATCTTAGGAATACACTCACAGATGGACTGACTTTGCTAATGAGCAGATGAAAAAGGACTTTATTTCCCATGTCCATGTTGACTCAAACCCATGCAGATACTACACTTGAGAATTCAAATGGAAGAAAGGCAACAACAATTTGACTCTGGGAGATGTAGAGAACCACTGTCCGGGCCAACAGCTGGGCAACCACTCCACCTGCGAACTGACAACAGCTGGAAGCCAGCAAGAGTCATGTTCAGGTCTTGAGGAATCAGACACTAAAGGAATCACTGAGCTTTATTTGAAACACCTGAGCATCATAGATCCCCTGTTGAGAAGAAGTTGAAAACTCAGTTTCTCCAGGCCCAGAGAAGGGAATTTAGTTACATATTACATTTCTACTAAACAAAATAGCACTTGGGCTTTAGGTGCTGTTAAAAAACTCTTAAAAATACATATAATAAAAAGAGACATCAGTACTTCTCTGCAAGTAACATTATCCTGGCAGCAACATAAATATAACAAAGATTTACCTCAACAACAAAATCACCATCAGAGTCCCCCATCAACCACTCCTAATCTCACCCATCTCCTAGCTCCTTTAGGCGCAGAAGATATAAAACAAATCTTCCAGTGCATCCAGCAAGTTAACCACCTCAAACTCTCACAGACCAAGGTGGGAAGTGAGTTCCAAAGGGGGCGGGGCCCTAGTAGAGAACATCCTGTCAGCAGACCCCCTCTCCTTTACACCAACAGGGCTCCAGCTCAGGTCCCTCTGTGGCAGAGAGTCACTGTCTCCTAGTTAGGAAGTAGGGTGATCAGATGTCCCAATTTTATAGGGACAATCCCGATTTTGGGTCTTTTTCTTATATAGGCTCCTATTACTCCTCCACCCCCATCCCAATTTTTCACACTTGCTGTCTGGTCACACTATTAGGAAGGTTCCAGGCCATTGAAGGGCTTTGTAGATCTACATGTGTCAAATTGAGAGATTTTGAAAAAATATATAAATGTCTATTGACCAGTCGATACGCTATGTCAAAGTTAAAAATGCTGGGTTAGAGGAATTCAGTTATCTATAAAGAAACTGCGTAAGGAGAGGTTTCACGTTACTAATGTGGCAGCAAATACATTCTCTCGCCTAAGTTAATCTTTCTTCTGTGCAACCAGTGATATAGATGTTTCTAGAAAAACAACGAGGAGTCTGGTGGCATCTTAAAGACTAAGATTTATTTGGGCATAAGCTTTCGTGAGTAAAAACCCCCACGAAAGATGCGCGCATCTGAAGAAGTGGGTTTTTTACCCACGAAAGCTTATGCCAACATAAATCTGTTAGTCGTTAAGGTGCCACCAGACTCCTCATTGTTTTTGTGGATACAGACTAACATGGCTACCCCCTGATAGTTGGCAGATATTTCTAGAAGCCGGGAGAGAGTCAGATTGAGCTGGGTCTTGTGAACTGAGGATACTGGGATCACAAACCTCTCTGAGACCCTGCAATTAACATAACTGTCAGGATAAGTTAATCACAAGCCTCCCACTTAAGGCAAAAGGGATGTGTGTGAACATGCCCAGGAGTTTTGGACTGAGTGGGTGGAGAGATTTCGCTCAGTATTATTTGGGTGAGAGTATGTGTGTGAGAGAGAGAAAGAGGGAAGGCAGGACACACAGGATGGAGAAACAGATACACGGAAGCAGAGCAAGCAAGACAAGCAGCAGCCAATATGCATGGTCTGATCTCGGAAAAAGCTAGGGAGAGAGTTTTTTGGGTCTGGTGTTGGCTCAAGAGGCTTGGGGCTGTAAGCTAAGAAACAGTTCATTTTGGTTTTGGTCCCTTCTGCGTTTGGAGAAGCAGGACTTTGTACATTCCTTGTAAATAAACACGACCGCATTGCAGAAAATACCAGACGCCATCGTCAATTTCTGTTCCCAGCTGGAACATTCCCAGAGCCCAAGACTTTGACTAGCCATTCAGGTCAAAAAGGGATAATATTAATGATCTGTGCTGGGCCTTCTCGTCTGATAAACTCCTGAGTGCTAAACAATACAGAGGCGTGGAAGCTTTTATGTGTCATTCAATAAACCAGTAAGATCTTTGAAATTTAGTCCTAATACCACATATATTACACCTAATAGCTTTTTATGGTCCATCAGTTTACAAATATGGACCAGTTAATTCACACAACAGACGTGTGAGATTGATAGGTTGGTATTATTATTTGTTTTAAAGAGGGGAAAACCAGAGGCTGAGCAGTTAACCAGCTTTCCCAAAGCTACAGAGGGTGTCAGTGTCAGAGGAGATGTCAACAATTAGTCCCTTGGTCTCCTCAAATCATCAGACTTCCTTCGCTGTCTTGATTAGAGCTGGCCAACAAATGGAAAAACAAGCTCACAGAAAACCTCAAAATGTCAATGTTGTTTCCATTTCACAGGGTTCAAAATGGAACAATTTTAAAAAAAAAAATGTTTTTGAAACATTTTGAATTTTCCAAATTTCAGTTTTTCATTTCCCCCCATTATCTCACCCCCTGATTTATGCTACTGAGTCCAATACAATTAAAAATGGTTTTGTTTGTTTGTCTAACCTTTTCCCTTTTCCCTTTTTCCATTCTGTAAAGTCAAATCTTCCCAAACATTGGAAAATTGTCAGAGCAGCAAAAGGCAAAACAAAACTCAGGAACTCTGCCACTCTTCAAAAGCTGAGGAAGGTTTGATGGGTGATAGAGTGGAAAAGGGAAAAAAAGAAAGGAAAAGAAGGAAAAAGTTGAACCCCTGCTATATACATGCAATTGTACTTAGCATCAAAAAAGGGAAAAAATGGGAAAAATGCAAACATCTGAAGTTCCAATACATTTTCAGTGTTTGCAAATCACAACAAACAGTTTCATTTTGTTTTTGTTTTGAAATTTCCTCAATCAAAAAATGTAATTGAAAATGAATTTTTTTTCCATGTAAAAGCTTCACAGGAAAAATGTTCAGTCAAAAAATTTCAGCCTGCTCTAGTCTTTATTCACCATTACAGGCCAGGTTCAGATTGCTCTTACAGGGAATGGTATCTTTACTCCACAAGTGGACCTGTTGAAAACACCAGGAAGCCACATGGAGTAAGACCCTGCTCATTGTGACTGAAGATGTCTGAGTTTGTTCCTGCAGTAATAATACTTGGTATTTATATTGCACTTTTCGTCTGCATACGTTAAAGCGCTTTAATCCTAAAATGATGTGGTTCTGGCAGGCTGAGCTGTGCATTTTTTGGAAGTAAAGTGTCTAGAGGGATCCACTGATACAAACCATTTGAGAGGGGTTACAACTTATGCAGGCCAAGGATATGCAGAAAATCTGTCACAGCCATTATCTACATTTTACAAATATAGAAACGGAGACACCGAGAGGCTAAGAGACTTACCCAAGGTCAGAGAAAAAGTTAGTTGCATGGTTGGAAACAATACCCAGGTCTTCTGCCTTCCAGAACTAGGCCCAATCCAGCATTCCTCCTGCTCACTGTATCCGCTATCTCCAGAGCCAGCTCCAGGCACCAGCTGAGCAAGCTGCTGCTTGGGGCGGCAGATTGTTGGAGGCGGCATTCTGCCCAATCCACGGCCGCTTTTTTTTTTTTTTTTTTTTTGGTTCTTGTTCTCCTCTGGCCTCCCTGTAGGGGGCGGCGGCATGGAGAACCAGAGCGCCCTGCAGGGCAGTCCTCTTCCTTCCCTCCCCGCCGACCGGAGCGGAGCCCTCACGGCAGGCGGCAGGAGGCGGCGCAGCGGGAGGGGCCGCGTGGCAGCGCCCTTGCTGTAGCCCTGGCCGCCCCCTTCTCTCTCTCTCTCTCCCGCCCGCTCCTCCCCCCCCTCCACCGGTCCCCCTGCATCTGCGCTCCGACCGCGCCGCAGGTTTGTTGTTGTTGGTGGTGGTGGTGTTGCTTGGGGCGGCCAAAAAGCCAGAGCTGGCCCTGGCTATCTCTCACACACATATGTCCACTAATCCTAATGTGGTTTGGTTCTAGCGACAATTTGACATAACCATGGAGCTGCATAAAGCCATCGCACTCACAATCATGGAAACAACGCATTGTTCTGTCATTGTCTTTCTGATCCAAATAACTTTACTGGAGGAGTTCGGACTTGCCAAAGCCTGTAAATGAGGATAATTTAACGTTTACATGTGGTCGAAATCCATGAGATCGGTTACAGATGGTTCTGAGAAATAAGTAATTTTAAAACAATGTAATGCACCTGCTTTTCTGGGAAGAATTATTAAAATAGCAGACTTGTCTCTAAAATTCTTGTAAAATGCATTGAGAAAGGACAAAACATATATCAAATTCTTTAAGTATCATTGTAATTCATAGATTCACAGATTCCAAGACTGGGGTGCCAGAACAGGGCAGGGTCAAGGGGCCATGGCCCCTAGCCTGTCCACTTTTCGCCATGGCCCTGGCCTCCTGCCCCTCTGCCCCTCCTCTTCCCCCTGAGGTTCCGCCTCTGAGCCAGGCTGGAAGCTGGAGCCCGGCCCAGGGAGCTATGGGGAGCCACGGACCCTCCACCTGCCCAGTATGGAGGAGCCTGAGAGCAGCCCCCCAACCTGTGTCCCTGCCCCCCAGACCTCCTGCCCATGGCAGATGGAGAGTCCACAGCTCCCCACAGCTGCCCTGGCTCCCCACGCCGTTCTTACCTTGTCCAGGCTCCAGCTTCCGGCCTGGCCTGGGGCGGGTCCTCAGGGGGAAGAGGAGAAGCAGGGATGGGGCCACACAAGGGTGGGTCCTTGTGCCCCCCCACTTTTAGTAAGACTCCATCAGCCCTATTCCAAGACTAGAAGGGCCTATTGTGATAGCTGAGTGGTTTGAGCTTTGGTCTGCTTAAACCAAGGGTTGTGAGTTCAATCCTTGAGGGGGCCACTTAGGAATCTGGGGCAAAAATCAGTACTTGGTCCTGCTAGTGAAGGCAGGGGGCTGGACTTGATGACCTTTCAGGGTCCCTTCCAGTTCTATGAGATAGGATATCTCCATTTATTATTAACACAAGCCATAGAACTTCTCCAGTGTGATACCTAGAGCAGATCTTTTAGAAAAACATCTTCTAGGAGAGGCAAGTAAGATGTTCATTTTGGGACAAGTCTTATATTTAAATCAGCACTGTTGTAACAGTAATGGGAAAGTAGGTCTTGTGAGGAAAATACAGGACTGGAAGTCAAGAGATCTGAACTCAGTTCCTGCCCCTGCCACAGACTTGCCATGTGGCTACGGATTTGTCATTACTCGCTCTGTGCCTCAGTTTCTCCCATTGTAAAATGGGAATAATACTTCCCTACCGTATCTCACAGATGTGACGTGAGACATAATTCGTTATTAATCTTTGGGCTGGGCTTTGAAATCCTCAATGGGAAGGTGTGGTATAAGTGCTACATACTATTGAAACCCTGCATTTCCCTCTGATTCCTTTGTTCTAAAAAGAGGGCAGGATGCCGTCCTTGAAGGCAGGCCAGGATAGCAAAGCCTCCTGGGAGGAGGTGTAAACTCACTTGTTTATTGCTGCAGAAGGAAGAATACATTTTTGTTCTCCTAAATCAGAAACAAAGAATCCCCTGTGGTTCTACTAGGTGGGCTGCAAGGAAAACCTCTGCATTTAATTAGTGCAATTCTTAGCCTCTTTTCTCAAACCTCAGCGTGTGCTGTGTGACAGCATGACTCATCTGCATAACGAAAACACGAGGGCACCCGCGAGGGATCCTTTAAACAGCTCTGACAGCGATGTGCATTACGTTTACACCCACGGTACGCACCCTGCCAAAGCAGCATAAACGGGCTTTGGGCTTGTCTACATGGGAAAGTCTTACCAGTTATATCAGAATAATTATCCCAGTATAGTTAAACTGATATAGTTATACCATGTGGGCACACTTATTCCAGAATATACGTGGCTTCTTTGGTTTAGTTTAAGCAGCACCCAAAGCCACATAAACTAATCTGGAAAAAGGCCTTCTTATTCTGGGATAAGACTGTCCACATAGGGAGTTACACCGGTCTAACTATAATGCTTTAAATTCATACCTTACCTTAAATCACTATAATTTTTTCTGGCAGACAAGCCCTTAGAGTACGAGAGACTCAGGCCCTACATGAAATCTACCTCAAGAAGCTGTCAATGCTGAGTGCAGTAAAGCCTGCAATTTACGGCCAGTTTGTCATTCCTCTGCGTAATTCTTCTGGTATGCACTGCATGCATGTGGGGCCTCTTCTTTAACTGCCTGATCCTGTTCTCCAACCTCAGTCATTATAGATCTCCATTCTGTGGAGAAAGAACTTCTGATAATTTCTTAACTACCCAGTGATTGATCAGAGCCTTGAATTGTATGAATCCATTTGAGTGCTTGGAATAAAATACTCCTGTGATATTTGCTTTTAGTCCAGATGAAAGAAAACGGAAGCCTCACAAAATATGAAAGTCCTTAGAGTCAGAGATTCCAAGGCCAAAAGGGACCAGGCTCTTTCTTCAGCAATACTTGTAAATTTGTTTACTTCATCCAAGCGCCAAAGTTAGCATAAGCTCATCAGTCTCTGTTCACTGAAAACATCCAGTCTGACCTCCTGTGTGACCCAGGACAGAGACCTTCCCCCAAATAATTCTTAGTGCAGATCTTTTAGAACAAATATCCAAACTGATTTCAAAATTGTCAGCGATGGAGACTCCACCCCCTCCCCCCGATATTTTGTTTCAATGGTTAATTACTCTCACCGCTACAAAAATTACACCTTCTTTCCTGTCTGAATTGGTCTAGCTTCAAGTTCCAGCCATTGGATTGTGTCTCTGCTAAACTGAAGGTCCCATTATCAAATATTTGTTCCCCGTGTCAATATTTATAGACTGTAATCAAGTCGCCTCTTAACCTTCTCTTTGTTAAGCTAAGCCGATTGGGCTCTTTGAGTCTATCATTGTAAGGCAGGTTTTCTAATCATTTATTCATTCTCGTGGCTCTTCTCTGAACCCTCTCCCATTTATCAACACCCGTCTTAAATTGTGGGCACCAGAACTAGACACAGGCACCAGACGTGGATGCAGTTAGAAGACTGTCACTAATAAGAGGGATCAGGAGGTAGGTCAATCAAAGCATCCCATCTTTAGTGGCATGTAGTGAAACAAAACTACAAAAAAGTGACTCTGGCTTCATCAGGACATCCAAGTGAATGAGGACAGACACAGGGATGGACTTTAAATGGCAGGCCATAAATTTATTATGATTTAACATCAGAAATGGGCACTAACTGCTCATCTCCCACTACCAGGCATTTAGGCGGGTCCAGTGTGGGGTTTAGATGGCATCTATCTCATAAACCATAACTCAGGGTAGACTATCAACTACCTACCCGAAGGATTCAGCTTGCTCTACTAAATCCTCTCACCTTCCCCCCTGCAAAGGGAATAGAAGGTACCCTAATCTGCAAGGCCTTCAGGTCTCTCTTTTGCCCATATACCTGGGGTCCAACAGCAAAATCCCATGTCTCTTACTTTCTGGTTGCTGGCCCTTTGGCCTTTTATCTGCACGGGACAGCGGCCGCATGTTGCAATGAACTAACATTCCTAACATTACATTCCCAAATCCTTATACCGATGTAACCTAACTGTGACTCCAAGATGCCCTGAAGCCAGTTTCACCCTGATGCAAACAATTCCTTCCTGACCCTTGAACGGGCAATTGGTCAGACCCACAGCAACCTGAAAACACAGTTCCTTCAACTAGCGGGAGGGAGGCTGGGGCAAGACATTACAGCTATTAACTGTATTTTATGTTTGTCAAAGACAACGCTGCAATCGAGCAAGGCTCTGCTTCTTTCTTTCACCTGCCTTCTCCTCCTCCTCTTGGACACCTGACTAGCCAGCCGCTCTGGTCAGTATTGGCAGACCCGGCACGTCAATAAAGCTTTTCAGGCTCTTTTTTCAGCAATACTTGTACATGTCTTTTCTTCATCCGAGCGCCAACGTCAGCGTAAGCTCGCCAGGCTCCGTTCACTGAAAACATCCAGTTAGGTGTTTGAAGCCCATGGCTGTGAATGAATGTTAGGCTACAAAGCAGTTTTATTGAGGCTATCTATTTTAGATACTCATATAGCCCCCATCTGAGAGCTCACAATCATTACTGTAGTCCCATAAAAACCCCTGTGAGGAAGGGGGAACTGAAGCACAAATGAGCTAAGTGATTTGCCTACGGTCACACAGGAAGTCTGTGGCAGAGCAGGAGCTTGAACCCAGCTTGCCTACGTCCTAGGATACAGTAGTGACCTAGCCCCGGGCCACCCATCGTCCCCAGGCTGTGCCCTGGAGAAGCCAGAGCGTGACTTTAGTCACAGCCCTAAGTAAGGCATAGTTCATAAACTGCACCAACCCAGGAGCAGCACCCAGAGGCACTGTGACTGGGCATCACGTCTGAGTTGCATGCTTCCTCCTTGTTCCTGTGGGCTAGTAATGGGTGGCTGCCCTAAACCAACAGGATGTTACTAACCTCCATGCATGCACTGGGAGTAGAGCCAAGGCTCTTCCCATTTCCCACCCACCACCTGCTCTTGAGAGCGAGTAAGCCAGCAAGGAGCCCCTCTTTCTCCTTTGCACCTGGAGCCAAGGTACAGGCAGCCCAGAGGGCATGTAAGAGGACTTCCAACCTAGCGCTGTGTCAATAAGAAAACAGGGAACTTCAGAAAATGAAGGGACATGGTGAAGGGGGGAGGGATAGCTTAGTGGTTTGAGCATTGGCCTGCTGAACCCCCAATCATTTAGGGATCCGGGGCAAAAATCTGTCTGGGGATTGGCCCTGCTTTGAGCAGGGGGTTGGACTAGATGACCTCCTGAGGTCCCTTCCAACGCTGCTATTCTATGATCTGTGAATAAATAGACAAATGAGGGTAGGATGGGAGAGAAGGTAACAGTAAAGATGGGTACATTAGTTTTAGTGGCTGCATTAGTCAGAGGTGGTCACCAGCCTATCTAGGGCCCAGGCTCAATTTAAAGGGACATCACACACTTTCTTGTGGCCCAGTAAGGGTGATAAAGATGATCTCCTAATCACTGCTTTTGAACAGTCATTTGGATTTTAACATTTTAGCCTTTTATAATTCTTTGGCCAAAAGCCTTTTCTTCCTTCCTTAGCATATTTCATAACACCACAATAATCTGGATGAATTGCAGAACCAAGGCTCCAGTATTAAATATCTAGTGACCCTCTGGTAAGAGCACTAGAGTTATTCTTCTGGCTAAGTTCTAAAGTTCAATAGGAAAGGAGTGTTGGACTCCAGAGAACGCCACTTATCCAGTTTCTCATCAAATTAGATATATTCCTACCACTCCCTCTTTGGCTTAGGCAAGCTTTACTTCTTCTGCTCTCTGGGAAAGATCTTCAAATGAAGCATTCCAGCTAATCATTTCATATGCCTCTTGTTGCTTGTTTAGGGGCTTGTGATGATAAAAATACGAAACTGAATTTTTAATCTTTGTTGCTTCTTGATATGATTTGAGGAGCAAAAACTGACTCAAAAAGGAAGGGCTGGAGGTACAGGATATCAACTGTATAAATAACCTAAAACTCCCCTGTATTTTCAATTGGATAATTCAGTTCAATTCACATTCTTTCCTGAACCCCTGTGTAGTGCTGCTGTGCACAACCAGAGGTGGATGCATTTCAGTGGTGGGTGACATGATCCACCCCATTTCAGAAAGAGATATGAACGTTAACCTCCTGGCACAGAATGTGGACTGCCTTGAATCACTTCCTATCTTACAGGACACTTCCCTCACCTCCCCCATCCAGTAGGGGCCTGGAGCTGGGCGGCACAGCTCAGACGATGGGCAGGGCTAGCAAAAGTGGGCAGTGTCAAACTCCTGAGGAGATCTGCTGGGTCAATGCTCTGATATTTAAAGTTACCCTCCCCTCCAGAACCTCCGGTGACTCCTCCTGCCAGTGCAGCTGTCTCTGTGGATGCGGACTGCACCCGCCTGTATTACAGTGGGAGAATTTTGCCCTTCAATTCACACAGCAACTCTCAGACCCTGTTCATAAGCAGAAATTTGTAGGCCATGGCTACACCACAGACTTTGGTTGATGCAAGTTACATCAGCATAAAGCTGCCGCAGTTAGTTTATAGCTTGTGCGCCTGCACACTTGGCTTCTTGCTTCAGCGTTGTGTGTACTCACCAGCAGTGCTTGTGTGGATACATTGGGGGGGTATCCCAACATGCAATCTGCCACCATCCAGTGCACTGTCTTTTGGGAAGTTTTGGCAGGGTATGGCGGGGAAGAAACAAGTCGTGCAGAGGTGACCAGGATCAAGGGGCCAACTTCCCAGCGTGCAACTACTTCAATCCCATAATATCATCTATATCTCATAATTTTCGTGCCTTCAAAAATCCCACAAACCTGTGTGGCCCTTCTTGCTGTCCACCATCTCCGACAGGAGCATGGAACCTGAACAGCCCTGCATTATCGTCATGAGCATTGCAAGCCCAGGACACCTGATTCTCTGGCATTTGCAGAGCGGCAAGAAGAACCAAATTAGTGGGGAACATGATGATTTCTTGGAGGACAGATTGCTGTGGGACATAGCAAGCACCAGTTCAGGGTTGTTGGTGGGGTTCACGGAGCAGCAGCAGATGGTGGAGCGCAGCTTCTGGGACTGAGAAATGAACACTGACTGGTGGGATCACACGGTAATGCAGGCTTGGGATGATAAGCAGTGGCTGCAGAGCTTTCGGATGTGCAAGGCCACATCCCTGGATCTGTGTGCTCAGCTCGCCCCAGCCCTCCAGCACAGGGACACCAAACTGAGAGCTGCACTGACAGGGCAGAAGCGAGTGGCGATCACACTGTGGAAATTTGCAATGCCAGATTGCTACTGATCAGTGGGAAATCATTTTGGAGCTGGGCAATCTGCTGTGTGGGGTGTTGTCGTCCAAATGTCCAGGGCCATTAATTGTCTCCTGATATGCAGGCCTGTGACTCTTAGCAATGTGCAGGCCATAGTGGATGGATTTTCAGCAATCAGGTTCCTGAACGGTGGTGGAGAAATAGATGGCACATATCCTTACTTTGGCACCAGAGCACCTTAGCACAGAATACATCAACAGAACGGGCTATTTTCCCCTGGTGATACAAGCATGAGTGGATCACAGTGGATGCTTCACTGACATCAGTGTTGGCTGATCAGGGAATGTGCACGACGCTCACATCTTTAAGAACACAGGGCTCTTCAGAAAGCTACAAGCAGGGACTTTTTTTCCTGACCAGTGGATTACCGTTGGCAATGTTGAAATGCCAATAATGATCCTGGGGGACTCAGCTTATTCCTTACTCACCTGGCTCATGAAGCCGTACACCGACCACCTCAACAGCACCAAGGAGACAGTCACCTACCACCTTAGCAGGTGCAGGATGACCATTGAATGTACTTTTTTTTAGATTGAAGAGAAGTTGGCATTGTTTACTCACCAGACTGGACCTCAGTACAGGGTGGGGAGGGATAGCTCAGTGGTTTGAGCATTGGCCTGCTAAACCCAGGGTTGTGAGTTCAATCCTTGAGGGGGCCATCTGGGGCAAAATCAGTACTTGGTCCTGCTAGTGAAGGCAGGGGGCTGGACTCGATGACCTTTCAAGGTCCCTTCCAGTTCTAGGAGATGGGATATCTCCGTTAAAAAAGAAAACACCACCCCAATGGTTATAGCTGCCTGCTGCGTCCTGCATAATATCTGTGAAACAAAGGGGGAAAAATTGCCACTAGGGTGGTGATGGAGCAGCTGTCTGCTGAGTTAGAGCAGTCAGACCCAAAGGCTATTAGAAGAGCTCAACATGGAGCCATATGGCTCAGAGATGAAAGAGCACTTAAACAGTGAGCCTCAGTAATGCGTTCTGGTGGACTGTGCTGTACCTAGCCCTGCTGTTCTGTGGTGCTCAATTTACATCTCTGACTATAACACTGTCCATGCACCTCTTAATTTTGCAGTGTTGCTGTACATTATGATTATTATACTGTGTTTGTCACGGATCCTCTGAGTTGTGTCACACTGTATAGTAACAAGTAAGTGGGAGCTTCCTGAACTGATAGGCACTTTCAGCATATGTTGTGAACTACTAAAGATGAATTATTTCCCAAATAATAGAATTTTATTCAGTAACAAAACCAATGGACAAAATGTGCAGTTTAAAAACAAATACATTAAAAACTTAATATATTAATGGGAGAGAACTTAACAAGGGGAAAGAACATCTTGCCTACAGAATCATCGACTGTGGCCTTCAGCGTATGTGAAGCTGTGGTTGTCCTTAGTGTCGCCCAGGATGGCGTGGCAAGGGTAGGGATGCAGCCTTTGATGCCATGTGGAATTTTGAGGGGGGGAATAGGAAGGTGCTGTAATGGAGTTCTCCACGGACTGCAAAGGGAAGCAAGCCTGCGATTGTTGAACCTGTAGGTCCACAAGAGTCTGCAACATCTGTGTTTGCTGCCAGAGAAGCCCCATTATGTCCCGGTGCCTCTCCCTCTCCTTTTCCTGCTGGGAATCTTGGGCCTTTCTCCTGTCCCCTCTTTCCTTCTCCAGGTTGTCTTCAGTGTTCACCATCCAGGCCCTTTGCTCACGGTCTGATACAGCACTGGCTTGAAGGATCTCATTGAGCATGTCACCCTGTGTCCACTTCTTTCTCCTTATCTGGCTCAGGTGTTCTGTGAGTGAGGAGGAGATCCTCAAGGCCACAAAGGCAGCAGCTGCAGATACAACACACCAAGGTACCATTGTCAGAATAGTCACAATGGAAAGTTAAGATTGATTTCCCTGGCTCCCCAAATAACAACTCTACCTCTCTTTGGTGCACCGCTACCTTTTCTATCAGGAGTAAATTAATGAAAAATCGATAGTTGAGTCCTGCTAAGTTGGGGGCACCATCACTGGGAAATACATTTACGTACTTACCTGAGGATCCTTCCCCTACATCGGGGTTGCCCATGCTCAACTCAGGGACTGATTGGACCTCAGTAGAGTCTCAAACAGGTCCTGGTTCATGGCCCCAGTTGCATGGGGGCTGGTCCGTAGCTGTGCTTACACAGCCTCTTCTCCCCACAGGCCCAGGAGATCCGGTATCTCCTGTCTACTCCAAGCTGGAGAGTGTCTGAAGCATGTCACTGGCATGGTCAGCTGGGCAGTTGCACACAACAATAGAGAGCTTCAAGGTGTGCTTGTCAAGTTAGAAAATCAGGAAAAGGCATTTCAAAAATTTGTGGGGCTTTTCAGAGGAGGGGGATTTTCCAGTCTCTGTGACCCCTGGCCAGAGGCATTCACAAGTGTCACCAGTGCGGTCAGTGTCGGGCATTGTGGGCCAGTGGCTGAAGGACTGTTATGGTTGACATAAGTAACACAGTGTCTACACTCGTGCTGTGTTGATCTCAGTGATGTACCGTGGCTCAATGCCTCTGAGGGAGGTGGTGTTGCATCGCTCTAATGGGGTGCTTACATCAGTGGGAGACAAATGTAAGCATAGAAACAGGCACAGCTAGGTCAACGCAAGGCAGCTTGCACCAACCTAACTTTGTAGTGTAGACTAGGCCATAGTCTTTGAAAACTATCGATGCAGCTGAATAACATCAAGGACCTATTGTCCCCCCTCCTCTCCTTCTTCTCCTCCACCAGCTGCTGGGAAACAAAAGACCAAGTGCTGCTGAAAAACTGACAAGCACTAAAGAACTCACAGCTGGTGGTATCCCTTGTACCCACCTCAGTGTGACACAATCTGCCAGGCAGATGAAGAGGAGGGTGGTCTAGTAGTAAGTAACTCTGAATCATACATTTCACTCCTCTCCTCTCCATTCTGACTCTTGCTCCAGCCTTTAGTTTGTTATGGAGGAGGAAGATTTTATTATTATTAATGCCAGTGGGCAAACCTCTTTCTTGGTGATAAATAACTGGGAGATGCCCACAGTAGACCCAGATGCTGGCAAGCCATCAAATAGCTGCTGAGACTCCTGGGTGCCAGATGTGTGTAGCTATATCCCTCCATCTGCAGAACATGCCACAGGTTATTGGTGGCTTAGAAGGGTATACCATGTGAGGATTTCAGGTTTGTCTTGTTTGGCAAACCCCAAGCATGCTTGAGATTAATCCAAACTCTAAACCAATCTAGAATTCCTCTGTGTTCCACTGCTTAACAGTCTGGTTATGACAGGGCTAGGGACTGGATTTGTTCTCAGTTACACTGGTGTAAATTAGAAGTAACTCCACTGAAGTCAATGGAGTTACACCAGTTGGAAACCAACAGACGTGAGATCAGAATCAGGTCCTCATTGCCTGAGGACCAGAATGCAGGCACCATGTTAAGGGCAACAGTCTACTTCTGGATGGTTCCGATATATACATTATTGACAGGATGCTTCTGTCAACCAGGGCTGCCTAACTTTCCCACCTGTTCCACCTTTCCAGAATAGTTACAGAGAATGCATGGAGTGAGGGGCAAAGCACAGAACTCACAGCCCTGCAGGAGGCGGGAGTGAACCACCTTTGTGCCTTCCCAGTCCTGGGCTTTTCCGGTGGCTGGAGAGGACTCTGGCATAACTGAGACAGTCCTTGGGGCCTCAGTTAGAGCTGCCTCTCCAGGGCTGCCTTACACCTAGATTCTCCAGTGATGAATGCTGCAGCACTGCTCCGGCACGCCCTCTACACCAGGGCTTGTGAATGGGTCTTTGAAAGGTAGCCCTTATGGCTGTTCCCACAAGTGCCTTTGCAGGGGCAATCCTTCTTTGGCTGTATACATGGCTTTTAGGGCCCTTTATGTTACTCTGGCCCTTTGTGAAGCGTTGGAGTGCGGTGAGGAGCTCACCCATGGGCGGCAGGGGAGGAGGGAGGTGGCAGGATTTGATCTCATTTCTAGACTTTCCTTTTATTTCCTCTATTTGTCACGCCATTGGCCTGACTTTGGCACGGATGCAAGACAGTGCTTGATCTGACCTGAGGAAATCATGCTAAAGGTGTTTTTTATTATTATTAAGCTAGGTGCCAAACGCCTGAGTTGTTCATTTGAGGATCGATCCCATGTGTGCCAATTTACCAGACCATGCCTGAATATGGCGGTGCTTTTACCATAGCTGTAAAGAGAAGAGACACAATGGCAGAGGTGAGACCACATTGACCTGGCTCCGGACGCTGCTGCTAGGTAGCATGGATGAGGAGATAAGATGGTGCAGTCAAAGGGAGCACCAGAGCCATCCTAAGCATTGATGAAATCCAGGGAAAACTTGTCATGATTCAGCCATGATTTTCTCCTATGTTTAATGTGACAAGCCATGCTCTCCATACAAAGATTTGAATGGAGTAGCTAGGCCGGCGGTTGACCGGATCTCTTGAAAACAGCAATAGCCTATCATGCACATTGCTCCAGCAACAACTCCGAAGGATCACTATTTTTAAAAAGCCTAATCCATAGAAAATTCTACTATGGGAAATCTTCTGTCATAAAGGAAGTTATATTTGCTCTACAAACATTTAGGTCTCCCACTTTTTAAGGGTAAGCTGCAATTCTCTGAATCATTAGAAAACAAAAAGGCCTGTTTCTTCACTCTTCGGGGTCTACGGATGTGCCAAGACATACATGGATTTCATATTTTCCGGTAGCTATAAATCAGGCCATTTCTCTCAAGAAAATCCCATTTTAGAAAAGTCTCACAGGTCACTGTCAAAACTCAGTGAGCGCAGCTTTGGCCAGCAAACTAATTTCCCATTTAGGGTGACATTCACCCCTGCGCAAAGGGCCAACTCAAAGCCTGGGCACCCCTTAAGTCCCTTCTGCCCAGAGGCAAATTCCATCCTTTAGGCCAGGGGCGGGCAAACTTTTTGGCCTGAGGGCCACATCGGGTTTCCGAAATTGTATGGAGGGCCAGTTAGAAGAGGCTGTGCCTCCCCAAACAGCCAGGCGTGGCCCATCCCCCACCTTCTATCTGACCCCCCCCCCGCTTCTTGCCCCCTGACGGCCCCCCCGGGACCCCTGCCCCATCCAACCCCCCCATTCCCTGTCCCCTGACGGCCCCCCCGGAACCCCTGCCCCATCCAACCCCCTGTTCCCTGACCGCCCCCAGAACCCCTGCCCCTGACTGCCCCTTGCCGCCCCATCCAACCCCTCCTCTCATTTCTGACTGCCCCCCCAAGATCCCTACCCCCATTCAACACCCCTGTTCCCTGCCCTCTGACCGCCCCAACCCCTATTTACACCCCCACCCGCTAACCACCACCCCGAACTCCCCTGCCCTTTATCCAACCCCCCTGCTCCCTGCCCCCTTACCTCACTGCTTGGAGCACCGGTGGCTGCCAGCGCTACAGCCGCGCTGCCTAGAGCAGCAGGACAGGCAGCCACGCCGCCCGGCTGGAGCCAGCCACGTCACCGCGCAGCACAGAGCACCAGGTCAGGCCGCGGCTCTACCCGGCAAGAGCTCGCAGCCCCGCCGCCCAGAGCATTGCGCCGGCAGCGCAGTGAGCTCAGGCTGTGGGGGAGGGGGAACAGCAGGGGAGGGGCCGGGGGTGAGCCTCCCAGGCCAGGAGCTCAGGGGCTGGGCAGGAGGGTCCTGCGGGCCGGATGTGGCCCACGGGCTGTAGTTTGCCCACCTCTGCTTTAGGCTAAGGCATTTTGCCATAGAAAGTGTCCAGGTGTTCTCTGGCTGGAAATGTAGCTCAGACTTAATGCAGCTAGAACTGAGTTCATCTGATGAGACGAATATGATAAGGCAAAGAACCCAAATCTCTGTGTGGACTATGAGTCATAAACCTATTCTTCAGAGTGGTAGATAGAATGTATCCCTCCTCAGTCTCATGGGAAAGTAGATGTGATCCTTGGTTGATGCGATACTGGGTTTCTATGGAGTCCCCAGAGATGGTGTCCCTAGCCTTTGTTTGCCAGAAGCTGGGAATGGGCGACAGGGGATGGATCACTTGATGATTACCTGTTCTCTTCATTCCCTCTGGGGCACCTGGCATTGGCCACTGTCAGAAGACAGGATACTGGGCTAGATGGATCTTTCGTCTGACCCTGTATGGCCGTTCTTATGATCACTACGTAGCAATCTACTGAGAATCTATTTGAACTGGCATTGCAAAGTGATGCAAGTGTGCTGGTTTCACAATCTGCACCAGAATACTAATCATTATGCAAGTTGTAACCCCTCTCAAACTGTTGCTGTCCATGGATCCCTCTAGACACGTTTCTTCCCTTCCAAAAATGCCCAGCTAACCCTGCTGCGACACTTTGCAATAACCATATGTTTAACGATTAAGGTATTTTAGTGTTTGTGGTACAGTTAAGATTAGATTTTTAAAGACACAGGAGATTCCCCCCTCTTATTTTCCCCCTCATTGTATCACTCCAGGGAAGGGTTAATGTTGTTTGGGATACCTTCACTGTGCATTTCCTCACCTCAACACATTGCTTTTAAATTTAACCTTAATGCTGAATTTCCAGAGTTTAAAATGCTTGTTTGGGGAATATTGCAACAGCCCTGTAATGGCTTTTACCCTAAATTACTGATGTGTACTCTCAACCTTACCTCCAACTTAAGGTAGCTTTTCTTTTTCTTAAATTCAAACATGAAGCCTGAAGAAGGAACTCAAAGAGAATGCCACCATGTGATATTTCTATTGATTGGAAGCTAAATAGGATCAGTATTCAATGAGTTGCGGTGCAGGGTTTTGTTGTTTTCATTTTAATTTTGAGGGCCCAATGCATTAGTAGATATGGACTGGCCGCTTTACACCACTGAAGCAGCTCGAAGCAGCCGGCTAAGCTGAATTTATAGCTGCTTTGCATTGCTGCCGCACAAAGGAACCAGAATGTACTACACTTCCTGTTCCCTCTATTCCCCTTCATACTCCAAATTACCCCGGTCTCCAGCACCCCCATATATTCTGCCACCCCCTCTAATTTTTGCCTCCCTCCCAACTTCCACATTCCTCAGTACACACATCTCAGTTTTCCCCTCCCAGCCGTGCTCCACATTTCTCTGTGCACGTGCCCATGCGTGTGTGCACCCACATGGATTCCCCCTCCTTCTTGCCTCCCCTTTGGATGAGATCTGGTGCAGAGGGCAGTTTTTGCAGAGAAATACTGAGGATGAATGATAGTTTTCCACGTTATTCGTCAGAACTGAAAGTTTATCTGCCAGAAGACACTGAGGAATGAAATCTTCTCTTTCAGAAACTTTCATAAAGAGGTGCTCTCTCTCTCTCTCTCTCTCTCTCTCAAAATTCCTGCCCTCTCCCATATATATATATATATATATATATATATATATATATATATATATATATATATATGTGGCTTCTAATTGTAGGTTTTAACTGATAAACACTGATAAAACATCCCCAATGAACAAAATAGTCAATTAGTATTTATCCAATAAACACTGGAAGAAACGGTTACTCCGTTTGTGTTGACTTCACCCCTTTTGCACTGCAATTTGTTTATATAGACAATGTCCCTGCTCTGTGGCTCGGATGGGCTTATCTACACAGAGCAGTAATGTGAGCTCTGGGGGTGTGATTTCTAAAGTGCACTAACATGTTGTGCTTTAATTGGTCTGTGTAGACCCCACTGCTGCTCACTAATGGTTCCCACGGGCGCTTTACCATAACACCAGGAGACAGGGGTAATTTGGGGTCTGTATGCAGGGGAATATAGGGAACAGGATGTGTACCATAGTACACGATGTGTATATATAAAGAGAAAGCCCTGAAAATCCATGATTTTTTGACATCTACATAGAACTCAAAAATTGCTAAAAATAAACCCCAGAAAATGAAATTAATAAACCCCAACAAACAGAAGCCTTGTATATATCAGATGTATGGTATGTAAGGTATGTACACATACATAAATATATATGTATATATGAGTTGTCTCCTATTATTATTAATGATGATTATTATATTACTACTCCAGTTTTGTTCACCTTTCCCATTAAATAGGAAACAAGCATTACAGAAATTAAAATCGAAAGACCCAGAAAGTCCTGGATTGATTCTAAGATCAATATTCTCCAGCCTTTGTCATTGTCCACCCATCCACCCAAGTATTTATAATGTCCTCACCACATCAGTCTCTGAGCACATATTTAGTAGGTATAGCTGCCCTGTGAGGGCTCTGTTATAGTTGTGATTTACACTTCTTCCCCTCCAACGTGATCAAATAATTCGATAAGAGGAAGTTTTTAAGGTTGGACAGCAAGGAAGATAAAAGCTAAAGTGTATGACTGTGAATCCCAGAGATTGCATGTTTCTGAGCTGAATAAATGGTGCCTACGAATGCACTGGTTTACTCTTTCTTTCAGAAAAAACGCCTGCTTTTTTTCTACTGACCCTGGGCAAGTCTGGAGTTACCTGAAACTGTTTGTAGCCTCTCAGAAATTGCAAACTTTCCCACCTGAATTCCTTCCCTGTCAGCTGGTGGGGGCTTTCGGCTGGGGGTTTATTTCATTGCGTCTCAAAGAGATCAGTTCCTGTGCTGAAAGACAAGCCCAAGACAACGTTTTACAGAGCAGAAGATATTGCGAGGGACCAATTATCACATAAGTGGTTCTCACGGCTTGGGCTGGCACTGTGTGCCAGGTTGCACATTAACTTCTTTCACTGCACTCTACCCAGTTTACTCAACATTCTCAAGTGGTGGCTTTGTCAATTGTTCCTCCTGCTGATATTTTGACAGACGATAGCCCCTTGATGCCCGCTTAGTCTGGCTAATAAGAAATAGGCCAACGTGTAACTGTAGACCAAGTGACTGCCGGTTTGGTACGGATTAGTAATAGGGTTGGTTCTTTTTCTGAATGATTATTAATTTTCATCTAACAAGCATGTCCCAAACCCCCAGTGAAAGAAGACACTGTATACTTACTCCATTCTTTAAAAACAGTATTAAATGAGCAGGTTTTAGTTACAAGGTTTTTTCTCCTCTGTAATACTGTGTTTTAAACATCCACTAATGAACGTCAACGTGAATGTATTTAAATATAATTTACAGGGTTACATTGATTCCAAAGGAATGTGTAATGACCGGGCAATTTTCAGGGTAGTTTTCCTATATAAATCTTACCAGAATGGTGACATTATGTTATTAACACAAGAGGCCGATATTGCTGCAAGTGAAGAGATTTATGTAGAGGCTAAGGCAGGGAAAGCATGTAGGGAGAGCACCAGGCACAGCTGGAGTTTACTAATTCTTACAGAAATGTATGAGGGTACTAGCATTCTGCAAAGCTTCGCATTCATGTAGGAAGGTTTCTTCCCTTCTGATTATAGATGCTGTCATTAGAGATGAGCAAAACTAGTTTGGATAAAAACACTGCAAACTTCTCCCCAGAATTAGAGCTGAACTTGATTGATTGATTGATTGATTGATTTGTCATTAGCTCAGTCCTATAAGGTGCCTTCCACTCTTGCTGGATGAAGTGGGAGTTGAGGTCAGGCAGCCCTTCACTGTCTCAGGATTTCTCTGTCTGTGCTTTTCCAGATTGTTTTCTGCTGATGCCTAAAGCAGAAGAACAGTGAGAGACTATTTGTGTGCGATTTCCAGCCCCATACTGCAGAGCAACGTGGTTAAAATAATTTGTACAACTTTGACTGAAGCTGTGGGAAAGTGGTGCAGGGTGATGGAGAAAAGGGTCCATCATTTTTAAAGAGATAATGTTACGTTAAAAGGCCTATGTTATTAAAGAACATATTTCTTTACCCGTGTCATTACTAACTCTTTAATTATTAAACCTGGAAAAAAAAATTAAAAAATAAAATGTATACTAAGATTTTTTGTTTGTTTGTCTGCATTTTACTCAGCTTGGGTGATGAAAATCGACCAGTCACTTTCATTCTTCTTTACGATCAATTCCTGGTTATTATGCAATGTCTGAGTTGCAAACGCCGCAAGGAAATATTTCATGGCAAACAAAACCCACTGTTTGTATTAGAATTTAAACACTAACAATGATAATGGGAACATTTTTGTTTATCTCCAGTTTGGTTTCTACAAAAGCTCAATTTTGGCTTAAGCAGCTCTGACAGTGGCCCTTCAAATAAAACGGGTCCATGAAAATTGTTACTTGTATTGTATAGTTGCCCCAACTATAAAGTAGATCTACACACATGAATATGCACAGAGATACTTAAGGTGAGGCAGTTCCCCATGCCATGAAAAGGCCCAAATCCTACATTGTATATTGAATGATCTACAGCAGGGGTCGGCAGCCTTTCAGAAGTGGAGTGCCGAGTCTTCATTTATTCACTCTAATTTCAGGTTTCGCATGCCAGTAATACATTTTAACGTTTTTAGAAGGTCTCTTTCTATAAGTCTATAATATATAACTAAACTATTATTGTATGTAAAGTAAATAAGGTTTTTAAAATGTTTAAGAAGCTTCATTTTAAATTAAATTAAAATGCAGAGCCCCCCAGACCGGCGGCCGGGACCTGGGCAGTGTGAGTGCCACTGAAAATCAGCTCGCGTGCCGCCTTCTGCACACATGCCATAGGTTGCCTACCCCGATCTACAGAGTACAGTGATTACTCCTGGGGTCTGGGTCACTCCCACATAGTCCCAAGTTAATTCTCCATCCTAAAGGGCTAAATACTGGAAGGTTTGGAGCATTGCCTGGGTGGGGGGTGCTAAGTGTGACAGCTCCTGTCAGCTGCAGTGCACCCTTGACTCTCCTGGGTTTCAACTGGAGCTGCAGGGGCTGAACCCCATTCAGGGTCAGGCCCCATAACTGATGTATCCGCGAGATGCTTCGATTTAGTCGTTTTATTTACAGCCTGAAGGGGACCTAGAGGAACAATCCGCACCATCCGATTGGCTGATGGACCTGGGAATGTATCCTCTAACGTGCTCGCAATCACAAAAAGCAGCACACAGTTAAAGCCCAACTGACTAGACTATTTTAAACCACTTTTCTCATGTATTTAGGCTGAACTAGCAATAACAACCTTGACGCAGGGCATTTCCTGGGGATTAATGACTGTCTGGGGTCATCATCTCCTCCCAGTTAGTTATTAGTCCCCAGGAAATACTGTGTGCCTTGATCATTATGGCTTAATTAGCATTGAGAATGTGTGTGTTGCGGGGGGGGAGGGGTTCTTTTCATACATCTTGTGACTTGCACTAGTGGGGGTTTCTTTCATTAACTTGCCCTAAGGAACCCAGGCTTTGCTTAGTGTTGGCGGGTTAGAGCATTTAGTCACAGGGTTAAAAGCTGTTTCAACAGTTTGAGTCCCACGTGAAAGCCCCACTGAAAGCCAACATCTGCAGAGCATCAGGCAGCACCGTTCCCCCAGCTCTGCTGAAACACATCAGGTGGCGCTGTCAACAGGGTGCCGCAGCCGCAGGAGTCTGAGAGAAGTGAGTGCCAAAACAGGGGCAGAGAGAGCCTGGGGGGGGGGAAGGGAAGTGTAGCGGGGAGACATCGCGAGGAGCCTTCCATCCCCAACCATCAGCCCCTGGGGAAGTGCTTAAACCTTATGTTCCTCTGCTTTAATTTTACTCTCCGTCTGTCCTGCATGCCCATGGGGAGGAAGTAAGGAGGCATAAGGAACTCTGCACTCCCCATGCCAGCTATCCATTTTGTGGGTAGGGGTGGGGAATCGCTCCATCCCCATAAAATGACCCAGCCAGTGTATTGAGGAACGTACACTGTGCCAGGTATAGGGCCCATGCTGGGTATGCTCTCCCACGCCAGGTGATGACTATGTGCTGTTCCATCTACAGGGCTTTTGCAAAGCCACAGTTGACCCTTTTATTAGGAAGGTCGGTGCACGTGTAACCCACACACCTTCTGGGTGTGGTGTTCTGTCCCATCTAGTGGCGCCGAGACCACTTAGAGAGAGAGATAAAATGAGTCTGCTCTACAGCCTTAGCTAAGAGCCAGTTGGCTTTTAGTTCATATGGTAGAGGCTCCTGCACTAAACTCCAGAGGACCCTGGTTTGATCCTGCCCGATGACAACTGGGGTCTGTCGGTGTAACACATGCAAGGAGGGAGAGCAAACCTGTGCATCCGACTCATTTCTGGTGGCTGCTGGCAAAAGGGTAGGTTTATTGGAGTGCTGCAGGTGGAACCAGGAGGTCCCTGGGAGAACAGACTCGTCACGGATTCCGGCCACAATCCTGCGTGACTCCCACATGAAACCGTTAGTAGCTAACTGCCGCAGCACGCTGTGACGACAAGTCTTACTTTAATGACAATTGTCTGTTTGGAACTACTTTATATTTTAGGGAGAAGTATTAGGGGTTCCCCCATCACTGTCACCCCACAGCTACCTCAGGAACTTATACAGCCCCTCATTACTGTAATCTCTGAGCACCTGGCACTCTTGTTTTAAATTTATTTATCTACTGTCACCTCACCCCTGTGAGGTAGGGAAGTGCTAGCCCATTGTATAGATGGGGCACTGAGGCGCTAAGCGATAGCCAAGGTTACCCAGGAAATCGGTGGCAGAGCGGGGAACCAAGCCCTGGTGTCCTGAGCCCCAGGCTAGCATCCTAAACACTGGACCGTCCTTCTTCTCATGCCTGCTACACTGCCAGAGAAGGATCTGGGATTGGAGACGCCCACCAATGGCCATTGCAGGGTCAGGGAGGGAGGTGTGAGTCCATCTCATGGTTCTTCACAGTTCAGGGGAATCACTCCCTGCTGCTGGAGACTGTCTTGCCCAGGTTCCTGCATTCAGGGACGCAGATCCCAGAGGGTGTAGACTGGTTGTGATAGCTCAGGGAGCCCAGGGGGAGTTCCACACCAGCAGCTGGCCAAGTATCTATCACAGAAATCCCATGGAAACACAGGTTGGCTATTCATATTGTGGTGTTGTGTTGTATTATTTAGAGTCCCCGCCCCATATGCTAATGAATCCAGATATCCTCAGCCCTTCCTGCTATCATGGGTGGCTCTGGCACTGCTGTGCAGGGAGGCTACATCACACCCCTGCATAGCTGAGCAAGGTCCAGAAGCAATCTGGCCCTATAGAAGTTTAGAACCAGTTCCCCAGTGGCTGTAAATTGGTGTAACTTCAATGAAATCAATGTATTTACACCAGCTGAGGCTCTGGCCTCCAGCGTATTTGCAAATATTCCTGAAGCTTCCATTGAACAATATGCCCCACCTGAGGATCTGGCCCTCAAAGTAACATCTCTTGATTTACTGGCTAGTTTCATTGTGTTTAAGCCCAGAAGGGTCCATTAGATCATAGTCTGACATCCTGTATCACACGGGCCATTAAGTTCACCCAGTTACCCCTATATTAGGCCCAATAACTTGGGTTAGATAAAAGCATTTCACTGCTGTTAGCCCTGCCTAGCCAGTTCAGCTCTAGGAGAATGAGGTGGATTTTGTTCTGGCTTATGCTTCATCAGCTGAATTGTGAACCATGTTCTGGTTGCAAAGTCTTCATTGTTAGAGATGCATAACCCAAAAAGAACCCAACTTGACTTTCAGATTCCCAACTTCCATTCACTTCAATGGGGTCAGGATTTCACCTTTACTTTATCAGCCTGGTAATTAGGAAAAAAAAAAAAAAACTGTTTCCTTGTTAACTGAACAAATAAGATCTGAAAATCATTGAGGCACAATAAATGTGGATTTTTATTTTATTTTACAAGTCATTTTTTAAAATAAAGCTCCTCTTTATTTTAGATAACCCTGACAACAACAAAAAACCTAACACTAGACTCCAAATATCCACCAATATAAGTATTACCGATCCTTTGGAAAATAATGGCTCCCAGGCCTGAAAGACTTTAAAAGTAAAACAATCCAACCTAACCAAACAGTATTTGTAATAAAATTAATAGGCATAAAAAGAGATGACTGCTTTTGAACTTAACACTGATCAACATAAATATAATCCCCACTTCAGCCGTTTCCTTAGATATGGAAAAACAACATCTGACAGAGTCAACTGGAACTATATATTTCTGATCCTCCATAAAATGGGCTATAATTCCACCAAACACCTCTTGATCTTGCAAGTGAACCTCTTATAGCCAGTGTATGACAGAATGAAATGATAAAAGGGGGAAAAGGAATCAAAAGAAGTCATGTTTTGCAGATGATATATAAGTAGGCATTAATAAGACACATTCCAAAGAACGACAGCGCCTCATATGTATTGACCATTTTGGTGAACCTTGACCAACCTCTCTCTGAACCTGGAGTAAGTCTCAAGTTTGTAACAAAGTTCCCCATCAGCAAGTCTCATGTGATTTCAGATTCTGTTACAAATATTTCTGCACCATTGTACTCATGATAAAGACCACAGACTCAAGACCTATGTAAAACAGATGGTCAATCACCACATAAGATAAAAACAAAACCGCTGGCGAAAAAAACGTCTCCGCTTGCTACACGAGAGAAATCAAGATCATAAATATTTCCCCTCTGCTCCTCTATGCATGGAGGGCACTTTCGGCGGAAATCCTGAAACAAAATTTCAGCCATAGACATAACTTACTTCTAAAAAAACCCAACGTAGTCAAATTAAAACATAAAACTAACTCAGCATATACCTTCTTATTAAATACATTAATACAAAAGCACCCTTTAATTAGCATATAAGGCTAATGGCTGTGATTGCTGTAATTATTACTACTGCTGCTTGTGCATGTGACCAGATCCCAGGCTGGTGTAACTGGTGCAGCCCCCCCTGAAACCAGTGGAACTCTGCTGCTTTATGTCAGCTGAGGGTCGGGTCCCTAGTCCATGATAAAAGTGCCTAGTTCTTGTTACCCCATTTTCCCTCTCTACATGCTTATCAGTTTCATCCACCTGTTATTAAAGATGAGCAAATCCTGGGTATTTTGGATCCAAGTGGCCAAAGTGGAAAAATCAAACAAACAAACAAACAAACAACAAAACTGATTTTTTGTATTGGTTTTTCTCACCAAAACAAAGAATAATTTAAAAAAATAGTGTTTGGGACAAACGAAGCAACATTTTGAAACCAAAAAAAATCAATTCAAATGGACTCTTTTTGAACAAAACGGTTCGTTTAGAAACAAAACGTTCTGCACTGCTTCAACTTTTTTGAAATTTTTGTCCTCATTTTTCATTCTCCAGAAACGATTTGCTGCATTCAACCCGAGCGCATGGATAGCTTTGGTCACCCTGAAACTGCATTTTGGGGGCATTTACTATATGCTCCCCCCCCAAAAAAGAGCCCAGCTCTACCTATTAGGCCTTGTCTCTTCTTAGACTGTAAGATCATTGGGCAGGGAATCTCATTGAAAATGTGTTTGTACATGGGCTAGCACACTGGGGCCTTGGCTTGGTTGAGGCCTCTGGGGGCCACAGAAATATAAATGAAAAAAGAAATAACAATAGAGAAAAATAAAAGTGATATGGGAGCAGAAGGCGCTCAGCAGGGGCTCAGTGTGCAAGAGCTCAGCGCACGAACTGCCCAACTCCCTCAGGCCTCTCTCTTCATTGACTGAAACTGCCCATTTGGCACTCTTCATTGTCACACTCCTTCAGGTCCCAGCACTCTACCAGCAGCTGCTCACAGCCATGGGCCAAATTCTGCTCTCATTGACGCTGGTGTGATTGTAGTGCAGTCAGAAAAGTGACTCAGGCCCAGGGCTTAATTTGTGTCAGGGTTTGCGAGGGCTGAGGCCTGGCACCTCGGGGCTTGGCGGTTCATAGCCCCGGCACCTCGGGGCTTGGCGGTTCATAGCCCCGGCACCTCGGGGCTTGGCGGTTTATAGCCCCGGCACCTCGGGGCTTGGCGGTTCATAGCCCTGGCACCTCGGGGCTTGCTGCGTCAGTTATGAATGTAAAAAAGTTACTTGAGCTCCGGCACCTAATTGCTTGAGCCTGGCACCTCTTTCATTACAAATTAAGCACTGCTCAGGCCTTACAGAAGTGCAAGCCAGTTTTCACTCTGAGAACAAATCCGGTTTTAGCCACGATGGGGGGGGCTACCATATCCCCAAACCAGGCACTTTTACAGCGTAGATGGGACCTGGATGGAGATTAATTATTCTGAGAATCCAGATATAAAACTACACTACAGTTCATCAAGGAAGGTATGGGCTACTGCCCAGGTTGGCTGGCACGATTCACATAAGAAAAACACATGGCCACACTGGTCATGAAAACGGTGCCAGAATGCTATTAACTGCAACCAAGTTTGAACATGGTTCTGATCCCAGTGTAATTACAGCCCAGTGTTATTCCAGCATAGTTCAGTATAGGATAACACAGGACACTTGTTAAAACCATGTCCCCATTGAAGCCAATGGGAAGGTTGCCATGGATGTCAGTGGGGCCAGGATTTTACCCTCAGTCTAAAAGAACAGAATGGTTGGTCCTGAATTCATTACAGAACTGCTGCTCGACTTTTTGAAAGAAAGTTCTGCTTCACCCCGTTAGATCACAAAAGCAATAACTGCATCCCATGCCCAAGGAGTGTGCACTAGATAACGCTAGTGAATCCAGTGAGTGGAAGGCGAGTTGTCTATTTGTTAGAGAAGATAACTAGAATTTAGACTCCTGGGCTCTATTCCCAGCGAAGCCCCTGACTCAGAAAGTGACCCTGGTCAAGTCAATTTCTATCCCTATGACACAATTTCTCTATAAAGCAGGACTAGTAATATTTGCCTACCTCTTACTCAGGAATGTAACCTGTGAGTCTTAATTAATGTTTGTAAAACACACTGAAATAATTAGATGTGAGACCCTCCGTAAGTGCAAAGTATTATTCCTAAACCACACAATATAGCAAATACCCTGCTCTAATTCACAGGCAGTGCAATTCAGAGATCTCCTTCATGTGCAAAGAGTGTAACTGAGATAGAAAACAGGATTATAGGAACCCACAGTGACTATAGTAGGCACTGTAGGAAGCAAAGGAAACAATGAAATCTTAAACCATTCTCCTTAGCCTTCTGTCTCCTGGTGCGCCTTTCTTGTAAAGTGGGTGTGAGGTGTCTTAGGGCATGTATGTTGCTTTCTGAGTTACAGCTTAGATGTACACTCGAATTCAAATGCTGCTCTAAGAATACTGGGTTAGATAAAGTCTATACAAATGGGGATATTTACTTCTCTTCCCCTTTTTGAAAAACTGCCCCATCCTCATCCAGCAGTGGCCAAAGCAGGTTGGAAATTTTATTATTTTCATTTTTGTTATTGTTTTAGGAGGAAAAAATTGATCTTGCTGTTCCATGAGTGGTCTGAAAACCAGATGTTATCATCACTTGATTATTACTCTGCTAGTACAACATGTTTTGTTTATTAAAGAAAAGACATGGTTGAAATTAGATCTGTGTGATACACGTCAGCAAGCCGCATGTGTTTGTGAATAATAAACAGCTTGCAATGCTCGGCTTGGACTAGTAGGTTGCAGCCTCTTGTCCTTTCAGTTTACGTTTAGGCGTACAAACGGCACTGTCATGTCTGTAGCTTTAAACTGGAAAGCACCTTGGAAAATTTTCTTTTAAAAAAAATCACATTTCATATGCTTGTGGGAAAAAGTACTATCTTTTTTTCTTTTGTTAACTTAGGAAAAATGGACTCTGTCTCATGGCTGCTTTAGTTTAAGTAAACATAAACTCTGGCCCAAATCGCATAACCATCATTTCCTCAAATCTAGCAACACTAAACCAAAATATAGTTTTATTTGGCTAACCCCAAAGTAGGATGTGGTTGCCAGCCTCTGAAACCACATGATCAAGTTTCAAGTCGACGCCACCAGAGCTATGCCGTTGTCTTCGGCAGGAAAGTCATATAAATGCATTACTCTCAACACCACCGTTATGTTTAACCAACAAATGTAACCATAACAACAGGTACATTGAAACTGAAGCCTGCGTGCTTCTTCTCCTGTTAACATTGCAGCCTCGAGGTACCACTGTGCTGCTGAGGCGGGGAGAAACGCCCGGTTTGAAGATGATTATTGCCAGGGGGAAAACGCCAGGCCGCACAACTCATTTGCAATGTATTTTGCATTCTGCCATGCAATAGGAGTCCTGAACAATGTACAAGCATGTGGTGTCAGCTGGGGTGGTCCCATCTATAGGGCTTTTACCTGAGTTCAAACAGAAAATATCTTTTCCGGAGAGGACGATTCAGAAATTAAATGGGCAACATACGGCTACAGTGTGTCAAATTTCCACCCTCCTCCCCATGTATGCGAAGGTTGCATGTGAACAGACCCTAAAACAGATTTTTCCTTGCTTAGCATCCTTCCAAACAGATGCACATGTGAGTCTTGCAAGCGCCGCACAGCCAGCTCCTTAACTGGTGTAAATTGATGTTCCTCCATTGATTTCCATGGAGCTCTGCGGATTTACATCAGCTGAAGCTCTGACCTCTTAAGCCTTTGCTTTTTCATTTTCTTAATCCCCTTTCATTTCCCTTTTAAATCATGAACTCCCCAATGAGACGAAGGGATGAACAGATGACAGAGTCGGGTGCCTCTGGTTAATGACCAGTACTATATTCACAAGCTCGTTTGGTTTTGTTCTCGCTCGCTGCTTCAGTGCTGCTGATGAGAAGGAATTAATTTTATTGAGGACAACTCAATGAATTAAATGAAAAACTGCTCACTTGGCTGGAAAGGCTTTGACAGACGGCTCAGCAGCCGGTCAGATTTGAAACACTTTACATCTCCTGGATTTGGGGAAGGGGACAAGAGGAGCGAGGGGAGGGGAGGTCATCGCAGATAAGCTGCAAGGCAAGTGTTTCCAGGGCTCTGAAGAACAACAGAGGCGCGCTGCAGTCTCTTATTTTGATTCATGGGCCTCCCCCGCCTTCTGTTCCGTGATGCACCAAATCTGTCCCTCGTTTCAATAAACACCCAATAAGAAACTAATCGTCGTACGGCGAATTGGCGAAGAAGAAAAGGTGCTCAGTGAAACGCTTGTGGTCACGGAAGACTCTTTTGCATTGTAACCATCTGGTGCGCCGCAATTACAATGAATGGGATAATTGAGTCCCAAGTAACTTCTTTGGGGTACAAATAATGGCCCTGGCCCTGATCTGTATTCTTCACAACACGGCTGCCCCATCGTTTCACTTCACATCTGCACGTTTCATTGATCGGGCGCCACGCTACCAATAAGTGACTACACTTAATTAAGTCCACATAATTCTCCTCAAATGAGCAGAAAAGTTTGTGTGTAGGCCAAGAAGAAAAGAGCCTGCAAACGAGACTTTAGTGTCTCTGCTTTGTATAAGGGATTGAGATTGATGGCAAGCTCATGCCACCAAGGTTTTCTTGTGACATAGCTGGGAACGCATTAGGCAGCTCAACAGCTGTGTATAATCTGAGGCAAGCCTGCTTTCAGACCGACGTACCCCTGGAGATGATTGAAACCCCATTGTAGCGTAATCTTGCTTTTCAGAAAGAGTTACAATTCATTTGATTTGATTTCTAGGATGCCTGGCTTCCAGGGCATCATTAAAACCCCTTTAAGAAACTGGAGAATGAAGTCCATAGCACGGGAGCTTTGTCTGTTCTTTAAGCGTATTCCACTTGCACTCCAGGAGAAGGAGCGGACAGGAAAAAGGCAAACGTAAGCCTCCAAGCAAATATTACTGAAACCAACATTAAGGAGCAAAATAAAATACTGACTAGGTGGAGAAAGGGGTACAAGGCAATAATGGGGGAGGGGGAAGACTCTCTTACCTTTGTGCTTTGATTGATTAGATCACTACTAATATAATCAGGAAAGGCCACATTCCTTCAGATATGTAGCCATCATGAATTAACCTTTCAAGTAGAATATTGTGACCTTTTCAAGCCGTGACAGGCCAGAGGGCCTCGATCCTCCTCTTGTTGGAGAGAATGGGAGTTTGCCACTGAGCTAAGTTTGACCGGGATCAGACCCATGAGGGCTCTCTGAAAGGAATTTCTGTGCTTAAAAGAAGTGCAGAAGTAAACGAAGAGCAGAGCGACAAAGAGATTTTAGAAAAAAGAGCCAAGGTCTACTGCTATATCAGTCAAAGGCCCATTAATAAAAGAGATGGTTTTTAAATGTGGTTTTTTTTCCCCCCTCATCCCACCAAAACCAGCCTGAAGCAGGGACCTTGAAGACATTTTTCTGAACAAGTGGCAAAATATCCCAGGAGCCGTGCAGGGGTCACTTCACACACACAGTCTGCCCCTCATTTGTTTATCTAAATGCTGACAAATTGCAGCATTTTAACAACGTATCTCTGGTACTGAACTTCATTTGCATGGCCTGCCCTCTATCATTGAGCTGATAATGAGGCTAAACATAAAGCCTTCATTCACTGCTATAAAGACGCCTGACAATGATGAATACCAAGTAGGAGAATTAGGTGGTTTATAGGAGAATATGCTATTGTGCAAAACCTCCATCCCTTTTATCTCCCCGGCGGCTCATTTTTCAGCTCTTTCATGGAAGCTGTCTCCGTGTCCTCTCTAGTGAGTTTTCCTTTTCTTTTTTAATGATATCTTCCAAACATGCTAGGATACCATGTCAGCAACTGGTTTTGTCAATCGCCTCTGAAATGCTGGGGATCCCTTTTGTTTCATGACCCGGCGATGATAAACATTCTCCAACATTAGCACCTCAGAAGTTTCACTCCTACATTTGGGTAATTCATATCTATTCTCCTGTGCATTGCACACTACAGCAGCCTTCTGTCACGGGACGCTCTTTGAAATACCAAAAAACAGCCCTGTCTTTGTGATTCCCTGCAACGGCAGCATCTAATATTCCTTTCAAATGAGGATGTTTATAGGAAAAGTGACTTGTGGGGCGGGCTTTCAAAGCCGCTAATTGGAATGGATCGGATTAAGGCTTCATTGTTCAAGCCGGTGTTGTGAGCTGATGACTTGAGGGAGATGATCCAGATATAATACCCGATTTGACTAAACTCAGGGTTCCCACTTTTTCCTGGTGTGACCCATATTTTAATGGAGAGATTGTCTCATGCACCAGCTCCCCTCCCACGTCCACCCCATTCATGATTGTAAAGCTACAGTCTTGGCTACCTGGAACAGGGGTAAGAGTCAGTGTATTTTTAACGGTCTTTGCGGTGCTAAATGTTTTGTCCCGGGCTCAATCCCTGGCTGCCGGATTGAAGCACAGTAGGAGATTATAAAGCTCACTCCCCTGATCCTAGGCCTGGCTAATCCTCAAATCTGCTCTAAATTATGCCAGTCGTCAAGGGGGCGAAGTGCAGCAGCAGGAGATCAGTTCTGGTGGGCACAGGCACCAGAGCCACCCCCCTTTACTCTGGCCACCCTGATTACATCCGTCACAGGGGAGAGGCGCTGCTATGGAGCTCTAGGAATCCCTCCACTGGAGTGATCCCCTCCCTGCCCCGGGCCCGTTATGTCAGCTTCTGGGCTGCGGGGCCTCAAATTGATTCTGGACCACAGTCTGCTGCCAGGTCCCCGTCCATGTTCGGTTCCCCTCTCCATTCCTGCCACCTCATTCCCGTCTCTCTTCTCCCCTTCTGCCTTCTTCCCTGCTAGTAGGCCTCCTCCTTCCTGGCACATGTTTCCCTGCCACCTGGTTCTCTTCTCCTCTGGTCCCCTACACATGCTTTCCAGGCATATGGTCCTCAGCTCCCCCTCCTCCTCTGAACATGCTGCTCAGTGGCTCGGTTCCCCTCTCCCCTGGAGATATTTCTTTTCTATTGGCATCTCTATTACCACTGTCAGCTCCTGGCTCCTCTCCTCCTCTTAGCTCCACTGGTGGCTCCAGTCTTGCTGGTAGCTCTGGTCCCTGAGAAAAGCTCCCATTTCCCATAGTAAAGGCGGCTACAATGGCTCCTCCTCCTTGTTTCCAGCTGCTTTTAAGGGCATCTAGGCTCTTTGCGAGGAAGAACCTGGCGGCCATTCAGAGCGGATGGAAAGATGGAGGAGGAGCCACATCATCTGCCAGTTCTCTGCACTCCCCCAGGAAGTGCTGTGCAAGCCAGTTTGAGAAGCATCGGACAAGACCCCATCTGAGGTCAATCTACTTTCTTTTTATTCTTTTAAAACCTTTCTCGGGCCTGTTCATGTTGCCGTCCCTGGAGAATGTCTCACTCTCACTTAACACACTTCCCAAAAATTGGCATAACATTTTATTGAATGTTCATGTCACTGAGAATACAAAACACCAGTACAGGATGAGTATAATAATTAAGCACAGAGCCAGCATATATGACAGCATCACAGTGGGAAGGAAATTCGTCTTCCAAAGGTTTATTTGAAATCTAGAAAGCAAATGAAAAGAGAATGGAGAAACATAAAGGTGACTGACACACACAACTATTCTCTGTCACATTCTGTTAAGGCCAGTTCCCCAGCCAATTAACAGCAGCGGCGAAGGTACGGATGATAAGCTAGCGTATACAGAATACATTTGTGGAAATACAGTCTCTGTAGCACTCATTCAATATTAGAGCTCGGTGAAACGCTTCAATTTTTCAGTCCAAGGGACAGCCTTTTCTTTGGTTTTGCTCCACACGGGTTCAAATCCCCAGTATTTCGATTTATATTCCCAGGCTCAGAGTGAAACACAGCCACTGCATTTCACCTGGCTTAAAGTCAAAGGCTCACAAGACTGCAAATTTGATGTGATTTTGATACAAAACCATAAATCAGCCAGGTCCACTAAAAAGGCTTGTGAGGTATAGTAAACCCTTTACTCATAGGGCCAGATCCTCAGGTGATGCATCTCAGAATGAAGCAAATAGAGATTTGCAGATTTATGCCTGCAGAGGATCAGGGCCTCAAACCTCAAAGTTCTGAATAGAGATGGATTTAAGTTGCACCAGTGGGATCCAGATCTGATTTTGAACCCCACCCTCTTAGGGTCATTAAGATCCAGAGGGTTGGTTCAGGCCCATTTCTAGTGTTTAATTTGGGTTGAAACCTGAAAAAGTTTCATTGCATGTGCAAATGTTTTCTGATTTCTCAGCAACAGTCATTGTTTTTTAGACAGGCTTCTATGGGAAATTCCAATTCTTATTATTTGTACTTGTTCTGCATTTCATTATTATGGGTGTTGGATAATCTCCTCACTGTAATGAAAACCAATAAAGAAACAATAATTTAAAAAAAAGAAGAAAATGCTGTTCAGAATCAGACATGAAGCACAACATGAAGCACTCTGGAGCAAGGACAATTTACAAATGTTCTTTCCCTCTCTCACACCCCATAATTTAAGGAGAAACTGTCAGTTTTGTTTCATTCATCATCTCCCCTCACCCAGATTTTCATCTCTCTGTGCTATGAAGTAGAGGAGAGTTTGTGTCACTTTAAACCTCATTTCTAAAATTCCAGAACCTTAGCAATTTGGGCCAGGCAATTTCTTTCATCGTCTATCTCTCTGTCTCGTCATTTTTACAAACTGGAAAAATGACAAACGTTACAACGGGCACACACAAAAAAGAAGCCCAAAACAAACAAGCAAACTAAAAAAAAAGCTTCCCCCTGCAAAACCTCAAATGTTTAGATTTTCTTCCCAAGAAGAATTGTTAAACCCAACGCTTCATCTCACCAGACCCACACAGTATGCAGAGGAAGTCAACTTGCTTCCATCTAACTTGCACCCCTCTGGGGCACTGTTCAGTAAAACCTCTCTGTAAACTGTCCAAGTGTAACCCAATCACAGCGATTTTGATGAGGGCCTGTTGGCCTGAGTTCCATGAGCAGGAGCAGAACGCGAGTTTGAACGCTACGAGCTGCAGTTTCACAAGAGCGGGCTCTGTTTTGTAGGGCGCAGCTTTCTTTTTATGGATCATGGTGGGGCAGTTGTCTCGGGAAAACAAATCATTTTGGCCTGCTGCTTGCAAGCTGCCCCCAGAACCCAAGCGATGCCAGACACATGATGTATCGATTTGATTCATGTCTTTTTTTTTTATTTTTTAAATTGGGTCACGTTTTCACAGTCACCGTAGGCTATTTTATTGTGCCGTTGATGCCTTAAGTGTTTGGCTTTGCTCATTAATCAGGAAAGCAATGACTTCTGAGAAAGCAGCGCTGGCTGCAAAGGTGCATGGTGGAGTTCTGAGTCGCTGAGGTTGGCCGGGAGAAGGGGTTTTAGCAGAGTTGTTGCTGTGGCAGCTTAGCTCTCATTTCAGCTCATTGCTGTCGACCGGAGCAGGTTTTTTGTTGATTTTTTGCTCTCGGACACGACACCCAGGGCTTCAAAGCGGCAATGCCAGTCTCCGAATTAGATAGGACCGTTTCAGCTCATAGTAGGGTTGTGTGTGGATCTACCATCTCAGCAGGCTAAAGGCAGTGGGCCAGATTCACCTCCACATCATACTGCAAGCACTACACTGCCCCCACAGCAGCCCCCATGGCACGGAGGGGTTTGGGGTGGAGACGGGCTTGAGGCATGAGGTAGGGGTCAGGGGAAGGAGGAAATGTTCCTGAGGTGGCCAATCCTCCACTGCTACAAGCCCTCTCGGGGTTATGGCAGCAGAAGGTACAAGTTAGGGTAGCCCTAAGGGTTGTCCTAGCTTGCTCTGTGGGATGCGCTGGCCCCGGCAGCCACTGAATAGGGGAGATGCAAGCTGGGTCTCCTTTCTCGGACCCGAGTGACTCTGCCCCATTGGGTGAGGCGGGCTCTGTCCCTCCAGTGACTCTGGGGGAACATGGGCCAGAGTTCCCCTGGTAACTGGCCATTTCTGCAAGCTGGTGCAGAGATGGGGCAAGGCCACCGTTCTTTTCACAGTCAGTGCTAGCTTCCAGCAGTCCTCCCACTCCCCGAGTTCAAGCGCTGGCATTCAGTCCGGCCCTAAAATGCCTTAAAGGGAATGGAAATCATAAGCAGTTTGCTTCAATCGGGGGCCAAATTTGGCTCGGGCAGATGTGCACCACTTTGCACCAGCAGAGTTTGGCCCCTGGCCTGTGGATTTTCCAGGCTTGTTCTTTTTTCTTTCCTTAGTCTGTCGCTCTGCATAGCAGAACAAAACTTTTTAAGGGAGGCCAGGCTTTCCTTCTAGCCCCCTCCCCCCGTGTAGACGTGTTACGACAAAGATGCTTTCAAAGGAATTGAATCAATCTGGATGCCAACGCACTTTATAGGCGAGACATTTTATGTAATGGGAAAGCCTTTTAAGGAGGAGGATGTGCACTGCAAAGAGCAGCTTCAGATTTCATTGCTAGATGTGCAGAAGAGCAAACCTGGCCCAGAGCAGCGTGTGATTTCACGGCCCTGTACAGCTTTTAAGGATGTTTAAACTCTGGCAGGTAGGTGGACTTGTAAAACTTTATTAGCAAGAAGAAAACGAGGCCTGAGTGTCAATCATCAGAAATGCCCAGCCATGTCTTTTTTTGGTCTGTGTTGGGGAGGGAAGGTCGGGACGGAGACTTGAACCACAAACTAATTAGAAAAATGTTTTATTTTTTTGTAAACAGCTCCATCTGGAACTAGTAACCGTTCAAAATTTGAGCCAGCCCCTCACCACCTCCACACAGCCCAGCCTGCCTGAAATGAATCCAGCAGCAACCATTGATTTCCATTGCTTTCCAGAGCCGGGATATGATGACACCACCTCTGGGCCAGAAGAGACTACAATCACTCACTCTGAGTCATTACATAAGCAGCAGCCTGTGATTTATTAAACCACAAAAAATAGGTTGCACTAACATTGAGAGTCTGACTGCAAACCATAGAAGGAGCAACATGCAATGTTAAGGCTGGGACTCCCTCCTTCACCTACGCTGTGGTGTCTAGGCATTGTGTGGGTCCTGAGGAATTATCCCTACTTTGGAGGCCTTCCTGAAGTTCCCCAGACAGAAATGAGGACAGGGCTCCAGCCTTAACTGTGATTTTTTCTTGCTTTTGTGGCAGACTTAACAAAAAGTGTTTGACCATTTAATTTTCTTTTCTGGTTTATTTGCCATTGAGCAGGATTCGGTCCTATTCTTCCAATATTTCACCCATCTCCTAAGGATTAGACAGAACAAATATTTAAAAAAATAAATAAATCGAAAAAAATTGGAAATCTAAGCAAGCTCAGTGAACGATAGAAGCAACTCTCCCATAGAGTCTGTGTTTTTCTCCTTTTCTGACTCAGGGGAGCTATGAGAGACACCACCTACCCACGACTTCTTTGGGACCCCTTACTTGACAGGTCCAAATGAACATATAGATCCGAAGTGAAGCTAGAACAGCCACTTCCTCAGTCTTTCATGTCTCTCTAAAGGCTATATATACTACAAAATGATCTTATAGCTAGTGTATTGGCTTCATGGATCATCGCTTGGGCACTCCATGATGGTATATGGGTCGGGGGCACAAAGGAGCCGCAGTGTCTGAATTCACAGAGGCTTGGTGCTATTGGATGGCATTGTGGGATAGGTACAACGGACAGGGCCTGAATGGCTGATGTGGTGGGCTTTTGTGTGCACCAGGATGCATCCGACGAAGTGGGCATTCACCCACGAAAGCTTATGCTCCAATACATCTGTTAGCCTCAAAGGTGCCACAGGACTCTCTGTTGCTTTTTACAGATCCAGACTAACATGGCTACCCCTCTGATACTTGAGGAATAAGATGGTTAGTGTGGACTCTTGGCTCCATTCACCCACACAGCTGCAAGATGTAAGGGTGCAATCCTTGCAGCATAGACAGGGCTGCAGAATGCAGCCTGTTAAAGAGGGAGCTGGCTAATGGACTTTCCAAAAGACTGCCCAGCAGGATTTCAACAAGGAGAAAGGGTTCTGTATCCCTGGAGGACAGCCTTTTCAAACCCAGCTGGCCAGTCCCCTCCTTCGGCCCAGCCCCCATTTATCAAAAGGGTTTGGGTGTTACCTGAGACCTTTGGATAAACAAGGTTGCATTGTATGTTGATTATTCCCATGAAAGAATACAACAGCCCCTTTGAAGTCATTACAGCCTATTGTGTGAAGGCTTCTGTGGCCCCCCTTAGGAGTGCATGAAAGGCCTGCTGCCTGCTCTCTGAGGCACTGGTCTTACGCCCATGCAATTCCATTGATTTCACTAGAGTTACTCTTAATTTACATCAATATAAAAGCAGAGCTGGCCCAACCTCTTGACCTCTGGTCCATGCTGTGCCCTCATCTGCCAAATATTAAAACAATGCCCTCAACTAAGGTCTACCCTATCGATTGTGCAGAGTCCTCAGTAAATAACAACGTTGTGAAATTACTCTTGGAAAAGAAACAGTGCACATGGAAAACCGTCATTTGCCCAGACAAAAGCACTTAGTCGTTTTTAATATTGCTTCCCAAATACTCCAGTGCACAAGTCTATGGTTAAGATTTATAGGAGGTGGCTTGGGTGGGGTTTATTGGCATTTAAAAGACATCATTTGCTACTACTTAACTTCTCTTTATTTATCTGCATACTTAAAAACAGGAAAAAAAACACCCAACCCCAAATGGGTGAGGCTGTCTCTGTCCTGGGATGAGACCTTGTACACTAAATTTCATCTGATAGAAGTCCTGAAAATAGTGTTTTGTGGGGGTGGGGTTTAAGTTGAAATGCTGACACCACCTTAACTATACGGCAATGCAAACAGCGATTCTATAACACAGGCATGACTTCATCTGGAAATCAGGAAATCCTCATTCAAACTTCCAAACGTATAAATACATCCATTTAGTCCTTTGTGAATCAAATGATGGCATGTCCTGTAATTAAGGATGCTGGTGGCCAAATTGTATCATAGGCTTATTTCCATCGCAGTATGTTTGTGGCTCAGCAACTTAAGGTGTCTCGGTCAGCAAATGCCTTGGGCCCGTTTGTTTCACAGCTTACTCTGTGGTGACGGATCCTTTATTCATTCTCTACCTGAGGGCAGGGATTTCACTAATTGCCTGGGGCCAAGTGCTCGGGAATGATGACGTGCCACAGGGCAGTTATTGTACAGTGAAAGAAAACAATCGAACAGCTGAATGAATTCCTGGCTTACTGAGGGCAAGTGAAGCTTTGCCTAATGTAGGGTGCACATCTGGGGTGGGGGGGGGGAATCGTCCAAAATGTGTTTGATTGTCTTCTGGTCCAATGATAACATTAGCTTGCTTCTTCCCTGAGGGCAACCACTTTCAAACATTAACCTCTCTGAATATCATCCTCTGACACAGATTATCAGCAAATTATACAGAGGGGCCAATAGCTTCATCAGCCTGCCACTAAAGTTGCTGGAAAATCTCCCATGGATGTTTAGGGGAATTGGACCCCATCTTAAACGAAGTGATCTAAGGCCTGATCCAAAGCCCACTGGCGTGAGTAGGAGACTCTCCATGACTTAATGGGCTTGGGGTCAGGCCCCGAGTGAAATGAGAGGCTATTGTTGAATTTTTGCGTGCATTAACCCAGGCATGAAACACTTTGGGCTCATGATATCATTTATCACTGTCTATAATGCATTTTAGATAGAGAATAAAGACAAAAGGCCAGATCCTGCTCCCAGTTAACCCAAAGCAATATCAGGGACCTACTCCCCTTCCCTCTATATCTCCTGAATTATTCTTCCCCCAGGGCCACACAACCTCTGCTGCCCTCTCCCCCCCTCTCCTTCCATCACTGCTGGCATTCTGGGTGTTGGAGATGGTGGTGATATGCAGAAGCGAGCAATCTTTCATTAGTAGGGTTAATGGATTAGGTGCCTTGATGGACTTCTCCATGCCTTACTTCTGGAAGTGGGTTAACTTAAATAGGCCAACTCTCTAAGATGCTGAGCACCTCTTTTATGAGGTTAACATCAATGTGGGCCGGAGGTTCACAATACCTTGCACTGGGCAGGATGAGGCCCTGAATCCTTGTCCATTGATTGAATCACAGGCGAAGTCCCAATTCAGTTAGCTCACCATTGATTTTTTCCCCCAACACAGTAGCTCTTGCCACACTGATATACACTAAGTGCTAAAGTGAAATCCAAGTTCCCAGCCTCAGATAATGAAAACCATTAGCTCAAAAATCAATACAATGGAGAGAAAGAGATCTCAGATGTGAAACAGGCCACTGCACTGCGAGACAGGCCAACAGCAGATCATCGCGTGAATCTCAACAGATACAAAGTTCTGTACAAGAGCTTCTGAGCTAATATAGACCAGATGCAGTGGAGAGGGAGATGAGCGGACTCTCCACAGCAGGTATTCCCATTGATCCCTATCTCAGCTGGGGATTCTGATACCACTTTAGGATGCGGCATATCCAGTAGCTGGTACAGTGGGGAACATTGGATAAATAATGAACTCTGAGGGTTAGCCCTACAACAGTCTTCTCCATCATTTCTGGAAGTAGCACTGCTGGAGACAGTTCTTCCTGGAACTCTTGTCTAAAACGCTGTAGCTTCTACCATGGGTAAATAATGTTACATATGGAAAAAGACCTGATTCATGGTTCTGTCTAATAGCTACCCCAGTGCTTAGTTCATAAACTCTTTGGGGCTGGGTTCATTCCCTCCTAGCACATGGATAGCTCTTGAGGACACAGAAACAACAATGATCATCAGTGCATCCTGGGTTGGCTCAACCTTCGCATAAAGTGATGCTAAAATACTGAAAAATGTATTCAGTGACATCTTAACATGCGTCTAACAGACCTTTGTTAAAGTTCTTGCAGATCCCTTAGTGTAAATCCTCAGCTGAGTGTGTTCCAATAAAACGTCATACAGAACGTGGGCCAACTGCAGGTGAGAGATGGTGTAAGTTATTCACGTGCACTGTCCTCTGCTGACTTAGACCTACATACCCTCCCAGATGGACATGGCAAAATAACTAAGCTGGCGTTTTCTACATTCTGAGGAGCCAGAAGAAGGTCGCCATTACAGAAGGGGCTAGAAGTACAGCCCTTGTGTGATTGCCTGGTGCTAGTGGCATGCGCTAGCCCAAGCGGTACTGGCTCACAGACAAACACAGAAGCAAGAGTGGCACCCACATAAAGGTGTAGCAGTGAGCTCTGGGGGGGTTCCAGGCTCCTTCGTTGGTTTCCTTTCAGTTTATCTGTGCCGCTGCGTCAAGCAGTAGACATAAGGAAACACACAACATGTGTCTGCGCTAACAGTCGGCAACGAAGTGATAATGAGACTCTGCACTTTGTTATGAATTAACAACCCTCCCTCCTCTCCCTCCCGCTCCCCACTCATAGGAAACAACAAGATTTTGGGCTAAGCCCTGGATTCCTGCATGATCCTGGAATAAAAAAGCCTCACACAGGTGGTATTGGCAGGGCTCGCGTGATGGGGTCCTCCCTTCCCCAGGATGTGGAACACCAATACAATTGTTCGAATCTTTATGACAGCTTAGGGGCTCTAGGAATGGTTCCAGCTAGCATGGCACGAAGATGCATATTAGCAGCAGGGTTGGCCACTGTATCTGAATAGGTCTGGGCCCACTGGCCATAGTCCTGCCCCTCCACACCCTGCCCTTCAATCCCTCTTCCTTGCTGATCTGAGGCAAGTGTGTGCAAAGCAGGGCTCTGTGATTGACAAGGGGACGTAAGGCTCCCTGTAGGCCTCTCCTTGGCCTGCCTTCCATGCAGTGGAACTCAGACACTTCCTCTGTATTTAGGGCTTTCCTGTATCCCAGGGGAAGGGGCTAGCCTAGGATTTGTCCCTGTATGTGCCGGTGCAGTACTTCATAGATGTATGTTAGAGGGGATGTTATACCTGGCATGGCCATTTTGTAACGGTCAAAGGTTTCTAAGAGTGCTGAGTGATATCATTAAATCCAGAGAATTGTATCCCTTTTTGTAACAAGACCTTGGGGAGAGAAAATAGCCCCAAAAGCCCAGTAACAGCTTAACCATCTGACCAACCGAGACAACTCCCCAAAAGCTGTGGACATGCCATGCCTGGGAGATTTGCCAAGAAACTGTGGCCAGCTCCTCAAAGGTGGATCCTCCCATAGAAAACAAAGAGAGGTAAGCACCTGAACACGTTGGAGGCTCTGGGCCTAGCTGTCACTTACTGGTGAGCACCTTCCACCACATAGCTTTTTGGTCCTATGATCTCCACTGAAATAGTAGTAGGGTAAGAGGAATTGAGGCAGAATGGTAGAATCAGAGGCATCCTTGTCTCTGTTTTCTGCCTGCTTCTGCATTATTTAGCATTCCTCAAATGTAAAGAGACTCCGGGATCTTTTTTTTTTTCCTTTCCAATGAGAAAATCCACTGAATATTTGTTTTTCTAAATGAATAGAATTCTGTGTTTATTATAATGGCTTCAGAAGTGCATTTCTTTCCACTGCTATTATTACTGCTGGCTGGAAAGGTCTACACGACCTAAGTGAGTTTTGTTAAGGCACAACAGCACATGCCATCGTGAGGTTGACCGCACACGATAGTCTGTAGTGATGTGTAGGAGCCAGATCGAGCCTTTAACATCTCTGGGTTAATACCTCAAACAAGGCCTCATTTACCAAATAAACAATTTATTCTGCTGTCTTTAGTCAGGTTTTCAGACTGCTGAAACAAAACTAATTTTATTGCTGAATTGGACCGATAGGCAGCCACAGGGAACATCATTAACTCCAAAAGTGACTCAGAAAGGAGCCAAGCTGCCGTAGGTGAGATAGAGTTGAGTATGTCAAGCACTGATCTTACCCCTCATTGGAAAATTGGTTTTCTAAAATGGATTATTAAAAATGAATGTTTATAGGCGCCAAGAAGGTCTTGATTTGGATGTAGAACAGGGCAAGTCCTGCAAAAAGCTATCAGTGGTATATTCAGAAAGAGAAACCTGCAATGCATGTGTGACACTAGAGGACTGGTTGAGGCCCATACATATATTTTACACACAGACACAGACATATCAACACATAGAGATTATGTCAGGGAGGAAACCTACATAGTGTGGGCCTGATTCTCAGCTGGTGTAAACTGGGCTAGCTCCACACAAATCAGTGGAGCCATGCAGAAGCTAAGGACTGGCCCACTGTGTCTAGCTGGGCAAATAATGCAAAAGCATTTCCATAATGTTATTAGTTAGAATTTGCACATGGATACACTTTGGCAATGCCTATGTCTCTTTTGTGTCCCCTCTGTCTGAACATTCAGTATTTCAGATTAACTCCTAAAAACATTTGTTGAAAGGAAACTTCAGAATGAGATGCACACGCATTCAGGTGAAGTCCCGAAGTCTGAGTGGTGTCAGAAGACAGAAACAATTCCATTTGACTTGTTTGACCAATCACAACTAAATAACACAGCTCAAGCAACAAATTTTGCCATCAGCCTCTAGACTAATAAATCCAAAGATACAGTTGAGGATTTGTCTTGCAAATCTCCACAAGCAGAGATAAAGAGGCTACATTCATTGAATAAATAATTTGTTGTGACTTTTTTTCTCAGTTTCATTGTTTCCCAGGACAATGAGAGTAATATTATATATTCCCCATTAGAATTATACAAATAAAGATTTGAATCTATGAAGTGAACAGCACCTTTAACTCCCCTTGACTTCACTGGGAATTGCGGAAGATAAAAGCATCTTCATAAGAACATCAATGTAAGAATGGCGATACTCAGTCAGACGAATGGTCCATCTAGTCTAGTATCCTGTCTTCTGACAGTGGCCAGGGACAGATGCTTCAGAGGGAATGAACAGAACAGGAGAATTTTTCAGTGATCCATCCCCTGTCATCCAGTCACAGCTTCTGGCAGTCAGACTCAATCCTGACTAAACATCTATTTTATTCTGGTTTTGCTTTTCAGTACATTCCCCCCAAATATATCAATTTTTGAAGATCGCTCTTCTAAGAGCTCTGAAGATATATTAGTCTTATATATAAGAAATATAAAATAAGTGGTTATAAGATATATCATTGCACATTTTAACAGGCTTTACTAGATGAATTGCAAAAGGTATATCTGAACATCCTGCCAAATAAAAACTGTAGGCCAAATTCTCAACTGGTGTAAATCAGAAGTCAATGGAGAAACACTGAAGCTAAGATTCTGGCCCTGTGAATTCACTTTACTAGTATGTGTGACCCTTTTAATCCATGAATGTTGGTGTGAAATTTGTCCAAAAGAATGTTTGCCAGAATTAGAAGTCTCACAAAGACTTTTGCAAATATATATTAGTGAGAATATTTGTGTAGTCATCTTGAAATCACTTTGATTTAAATTCTCCTGTTTATACAAGTTTTAGTCATCCAACCGGAAAGCAGAAATAACATGTGAAATAGGCAACCAGTCACAGAACTCAAAGTACATATAGCTAATAATCATAGCAAGTTCACATCTTATCAGCTGAAATATGTTGGTGAAACATTTCCTAATAGCTTTGTAAAAATCGAAGTCTGTTGGTGGATAATTCACCAAGGGAGAAGGCTTAAGTGGGACTCTGTGGCATACAGACTTTGTGATGGGGAAGGTTTCACCCTAACAGAAAAATATGAACACAGAATAACTGATTCACATTGAATAGGTGGTGAATTCTGGTCTCCTGTTGCATACAGATGAAGTATCTAGATCTATGTTGTGAGCTCATTTGAGCTGTTCATTCAGTAAGCCGCCCTATTGCCACTAACGTGATAATGAAATAGACTCACTTTGGAGCAACGTGACCAGAATCTGGTTAAGCACGGTGCAGGTGTTATTACCTACTATTCCCAGGATAATGGACAAGAATGAAAGGAAACAACCAATTAATATTACTCTTCACTATTGGTCTAACAAAAATATCCTAAGCTAAAATCAATCGGAAAATATTTGCTCTAAAGCCAAATGAACCTGTATCTGCTCTGTAATCTATGCCTACGGTGAGAAATCAATGACACCTGAACCGAAAGGGATGCAGTCCATATAGCAAATGAGGAACTCACTTGATTCACCATAGCATTGATCAAATCTAATTGAATTCTCCTAGTGTCTTCAGGCCATTGGTGCTCATGATGCCTGGAGTCCTAGCCGCACACTTGTGTATGCAGTGACATCTAGTGACAAAGACAGTAAAAGTGGCTCCAAAGGAAACCTATTTCAATAGAACCTTTTGATCACGATTGCCATCTAAGTAGCCACAGACTCAGCCCCAGTCTTCCTGATTTGGAGGGTCCCCTGCACAATTTTTTCAAAGGCAAAAAAAGTCCTGCCTTGGCATCTCAGTGTTTTAGCTGCTGGCAGCTGCAAACAACCAAAAGCTGGCAAGATAATGAATGCCAGTGTTACCTATACTTTCGTTTGCCGATGTGGTACAGCTGAGATATAGGAAAGAACTAATACTCCCTCCAATGACAGGGAACTGGAACTGACCACTGAATAAGTGGAGACTTTATGGTTTCCAGATGCATCTTCTCTGGCTCCTTTCCTGATGTTGCCACATCCATGTGTTCACGCAGCAGCTTTCTATAACAGGTCCAATTAAATGAATGGTGCATCAGCTCTGCCGCAGTGGGTGCATTTCCCTGATTCATCTGCTTTTAGCACGTGAACACCCAGCACTTGTTAAGATCTTCCAAACTGAAGTAGGTTGGTAGGGGCATTGGTTTGAAATCATTGACCATGGGAAAAATGGAGAGAGGGAGATGTAAATGTTTTTCTCTCTGAAGACTGATCCAGAATCCATGGGAGTCCAATGCGCATCAATGGGAGTCTTTTCATTGACTTCAACTGCCTTTGGACCAAGCCCTAAACATTTTGTTTCTGCACAATCTGCTGACCATTTAAGCTCAAAGGTGATGTGTGGACTCATGAGAGCCTGATCCTGTACTAATGAGAGCACTGCTGAGCAGCAACCAAGTTACTCCAATCTAGCTGCAGGCTAAAAGGTGAAGCCCTTAATTTGCACCAGGAGGATTATGCTTCAGCCCATGCCTCCATTATGTGCTGACACCCTGCCCCTTTTTACCCTGTGTTCCTGAGAGCATGGAAGTGGCAGGATTTGGAAGATCATAAATCTGGGGATATCCTCCCTCCATTTCTGTCAGGAAACACTATGGTGTCAGTTGCAGAAGAGTGAGAAGGCATCCAGGATACCCCAAGGCAGTACCTGGAATGTTAGAAACTAACAGCTTTGACGTGATCTTTAAACAAGGCCTCGGAGAAGGATGAACCACTGATTATTTCACACTGTTAGGCAAAAAGATTCTTTTCCCCAAGAAACAGGCAAGAACACACAATACTGAAAGGGGTTTATTCATAGAATCATAGAATATCAGGGTTGGAAGGGACCTCAGGAGGTCATATAGTCCAATCCCCTGCTCAAAGCAGGACCAATTCCCAACTAAATCATCCCAGCCAGGGCTTTGTCAAGCCTGACCTTAAAAACCTCTAAGGAAGGAGATTCCGCCACCTCCCTAGGTAACCCATTCCAGTGTTTCACCACTCTTCTAGGGAAAAAGTTTTTCCTAATATCCAATCTAATCCTCCCCCACTGGAACTTGAGACCATTACTCCTTGTTCTGTCATCTAGATCCATCCTCTTTAGAACCCCCTTTTAAGTAGTTGAAAGCAGCTATCATATCCCCCCTCATTCTTCTCTTCCGCAGACTAAACAATCCCAGTTCCTTCAGCCTCTCCTCATAAGTCATGTGCTCCAGCCCCCTAATCATTTTTGTTGCCCTCCGCTGGACTCTTTCCAATTTTTCCACATCCTTCTTGTAGTGTGGGCCCCAATTCACAGTACCGGGAAGACTGACAAGCAGCTTCGAAAATATGGTGCCATATTGGCCAGTTATATACATTCTATGATTCTATGATTATCAATTCATTTGCATTTATCTGTGCATACAGAGACAGACATTGTTACATATCAAGAAAGAACCCTGACAAAGATAAAAATAGGAACAGTACATACGTATAGAGGTCATCCTATTGCATCAAGCATCTATGGCTACCTTGCGGGGGAAAGAGGCAGGGTGGGGGAGAAGGGATGAGTGGTTACAGATATCTGGTGGGCTGTGAAGGGAGGGTTTGTTCTGTTCTAAGAGCTGAGTTACTGGGAGGACATTGACCATATAAGCTTATCAAGTGTTTACAGTTGTCAGTGCCTTTTGAGCTACTGAAACATTCCTGCTTGGTCTGTGGTTTCTGTCTCAGCTGTTAGCTAAATTTTAACTCTTGCCTGACAACACATTTATTTCCTTCAAATCCATTTGTATTTCCTATCCCAGCAGCTCCAGCACTTTCAACAGATATTTAAAATGCACAAAGGATGCTGATTTGTCTGTATGCAATAACCCCAAGTGACAAAATATTAATCGCCCAATCACAGACTGACCTCTATTGTCTAACTACCCTAGTTTCCTCAACCCATCCCCTAAACAATTCCTCCTAGAAAATAGATGCTTTTTTCAGTAGGCCCTACAGGTCAACAAAAGTTCAGATTCTGATGGACCAAATAAGGTCCAGAATCAAGGATTCCTGACATAAAGCACCAGCAGGCTTCCTTTTAAAGTGCCTCTGCTGATATTTCATGGGGAGCCATGAACACAACATTTAGGGATTGATTGGTTAAAATCAACACCTTAATCTTCCCCTCCCCTGAAACTAATTGGAAGCGAGGGGCAGACTGCAGAGTACTTGGACTAGTGGTAGAAGGTAGGGTCCTTTTAGCATTTACTACCGTTTTCCCAGAGTGATCATCCCTTTAAATGAGGGCTTGCCAGATAACAAGAAGAGAGACCCACATCAGAATAGCGCTTGCCCAGCAGTTAGGACACTCACCTGGGATATGGGAGATCCAGATTATGTCTCTGGTCTGAATCGGACAGAACAGATACTTGAATCTGGACTTCCCACACCATGCCGGTTGAGTGCTCTAACCACTGTACTATTGGCTATCCTGGGCTCTGTCTGTTGCTCTCTGATTAGAAATATCCTGGAGCTGAGGAACCTTCTCGAGAAAATGGATAGGTTTCCATGAAAAGTTTTAGCTTCCACATATCAGCATTTTCGGACAGAATAAAATTCCTGACCAGCTCTATATTTAACGTGGAACCCAAAAACTTAGTGTTATTTTCAGGCAGACAAAGATTTCTTGGCTATGTGGCTTTATTTAAAAAAAAAAATCACATACCCAAACATTTCCGAATCAAGGATCCTCATGTTGGTAAAATGTGACATGCCAGTCAATCTGTGTGAGTGTTTGTCCGAAAATCCTGGTGTCAGAGTTTGTTTCAAACTGGAACCGTGAGTCAGGCTTAACAAGATGCTGACTGAGACTTGCAAACCTGAGATGGGTTTCAAGGGCTGAGGTTTGAATTTCAGGCACTGGGGAGAGATTTATATTCTTCAGTGAAATTGAGTGAAACGTGTTGGTTTTTGCATGATTTTGATCAGAATCCAGGCAAAACTGAGTGGTTTGGGCTGAGTTTTGCTTTGAGATTTTGAGCCAGCTTTTCCATTCTTTTGGGTACTAAAATGCAGAGATAAATATTTGCAGGCACAACTTTGCACCCACTCTTATTTGGTCCCTTCCTTTTGGGCACTTAGACACCCAAATCTCTGATTTGTGGGTGCACTCAGTGGCTAGGAGGTATTAGGGCTAGGTCCAAAGCACACTGAAGTCAACAGGAGTCTTTCCATTGATTTCAATGGGCTTTAGATAAGGGCCAACGTGCCCTCAATTATACATGCCTGCAATTTTGCCCCCTCAAAAATGGAAACCTGATTAAAGCCAGGCTAAAAATGTGGCCCTTCGAGTTCATCCAACCCTGCAACTTAAGGCAAAAGCCAAAGATTCAAACATGAACTGAAACAATCAAAACATTTGCAGAACTGAAATCACTTAATTCTAATTTCTAGGCCGTTTAGACAGGTTACCATTTAGCAAGCAGGCAAGACATTTCTGACATAGGAATGATGCACAGTCTGTCTCTCACTGTGTGTCTGTACAGCACCCAACACAATGGGGCCACAATTTGTTGGTGCATCTAGGTGCTACCGTAATATTAAATAATAATGATGCTGAGGATGCACGCAAGTCCATTATTCCACTCCTCAAACAAATTTACGCTGTGCTCTTGAGAATAATGGGGGAGGTGAGCAAAGGATTTGAAATCTACTGCCCCAGAGTTCAGCGCACTAGGTTTGGTGCTTAACCTTGTTTGAACCCACCTCACGCCTCCACTCTTACTTGTGCTAGAGCACAACTACTTTGCAACGCTTGCTGGACACCATAAAAAGACGTACAGGCCCAGTCTCCTGGTGTAAATAACGTTGCTTGGTAATTTAGGATCTGATTCAATGGTTATTGAAGTGAATGAATGAACTCGCATAGACTTCAATAGGCTCGGGTGAGCCCCTTACTAATGACATGTGCTCCAAATTTTCTTTTTATGGTTAAAAAGGATAAGCTGATTACAACTGTTTCAACGTCAAGATGATTTCTCTTTATGGAACTATTTTTTAAAATTAATGTTCTATGAAACATGAAAGAATAAGGCCACATTTTCTAATGACAAACTGCACAACTGCATTTTGCACGTATTTAACTATTTCCACCCTTTCCCCCCAAAAAACAAGTGAGGGTAAAATAAAAAAAGAGAGAGCGAGAGAGATGAGCAGACGTCAATCAGCATAATAGCGTCAATGGTGCTATTATAATTTACATGAGCTGAAGATCCAACCGATGTCTTGTTATAGCAGAATGGCTTATTGGTTTATTAGATTTGATCAACGTTTAACAACTAGACATATGAAAATAAATTATGCCTCATGCTGATGGACGTGATCCATAGCACAATAGACAAAAGACTATAATGTGTAAGCAGGAGATGCCATTTGTTCTTCTTGGTAGGTCAGTCACCGGATTCAAATGCAGCTGCATTGATTATTAGCAATGAGCTTCTATATGTCAAGGCGCCAGACTTGGGATCATCTCTAGGAACAACCGCATCCTGATGTGACCTCAAACAAACAAAATAGCACAGTATGGGAATTAGGAAGGAGTTGCACATGCCCAACTGGAGCAAAAGCTGCCAAAAGCCAAACTAGTGGGAAAGCTGCAGTAGGAACACTAGGGGCCAGAATCTAACTTCAACCAACTTCAATGGAGTCACTCCGGATTTCCAGCAGTGTCACTGGGATCAGTATTTGTCCCACAAAGGACAAAAAACATGCACTGAATTGGGTCAAGATTTTCAAAACTGACTAGTGATTTCGGGTCCTTTGGTCCTTAGGTGCCCAACGTCAGACACAAAAAATGCTGAGCGTCCACTCTCTGAAACGACTAAAAGAGCCCTGATTTGGCAAAGTTGGGTGCTCTAAATGACTAGTGATGATGGAAAAGCTTGGCCAGTAGAAATCGGTCAACTTGCACAAGACAATAGAAAGCACAGGCCCGGCTCCAGCAAGGTATTTGAGCATGTGTGTTCACTTTAAGCATATGAATAGCCCCATTGACTTTAGTGGAATGAGTCATATGCTTAAAGTGAAGCATGTGCTCAAATGCTTTTCTGGATTGGGGCCACGAAGCAGCAGCTTAGGACACTGATTGCCTACTGGCATTTACTTCGTCAGCCTAGAAATAAATAACTAACCCCTGAGAATTTTTTTTCAAAACCCCCTTTAGATATTCACATACATATTATTAAACATTTCCCCCCTAAGGCATAACTGAAAAGGGAAGTATTTTACTTCGCGTGTACAAGAAGTGCCACCTAAATTCTTGGATCTAGATAAATGATTTTTATTAAGAGTGTTAATAATATCACTTAATGAAATTGTTTCTTAATTATTTATGAGATTAGGTGGATCTAAGGAAGATTGGATTCCTACCAAGCTGAGCCTGAAGAGATATCCTCCCTTTTCTCTCTCTGTTTATTTTATTTATCTGCTTAACATACATATAAGCTTCCTGTCAATAGACGTCTAGGTTCAGATCAATGTCAAACATTATCGGAATAAAGACTCAAATAGAACGAATGCAAATAAAAGATATGGCCCAAACTCAGCCATCTTTCTGTAGGTGCAAAAATATGTGAAACTTTAGCCTGTAGGCCTAGAGAAATCCTTCCACCTCTCCAGAAAAACCCACGCTTAATTCAGTTGAGAACGGCCTCATCCCTGGGCAAGGGATTATTTCCCACTTGCGTTCCACCATGGTGATTGGTGGTGGACCAGTGGAGCTCTCTGCTGAGTAAATCCATCTAGCTCACAACTGCCACGCTCAGGAACCCATGAGGGGAGGCAGTGTTGCCTATTGGATAGAGCACTGGCTTGGGAATCAGGAGAGTCGGGGGTCAATTCCAGACCCTGCCACTGCTTTGCTTGGTGACCTGAGGTAAGTCACTTCCCTCCCTGTGCTTTAATTTTCCCATTTGTGAAATGGGGATCATGATACTGACTTCCTTTGTAAAGCACTTTCGGATCTCTGAGAAAAGCACGAGTGAAGATGTAGGGATTATTATATGCTGAATAAGCTCATTGAACCTAAGCAACACCTGCAATAACATTTTTGTTCAGACTTGAGTTTGGCAGGGCTGGCTGAGAGGAGGGAAGGTATCACACCAGGCCACCCAAGTAATAATGTGTTGTAAATAGTTATGAACCAATAGTTATAAACAACGTGTGTGGGTGCAGGCCCCATGACAGTGTTCCCTTTCTTTGCTTCTGGACCTGCAGTGCTGGAGTGCTAGAGTTCAGCTTTGCAAATAGATTTGCTGCACAAAACGGGGTGGGTTGGACAGATGTAGTTCTGTTGAATCTAAACCTGAAGTTCTCTGGATTCCTCTACCACCAGGGCCAACCGTTTTATGAAAAAATGATGGGTGCAGAGCCAGTGGAGGTTGGGATGTCACTTGTGGTCAATTGTTGTGAATTAAAATACACATTAAAGCTATGGTACAAAATTATTTTATATTATGTGTAAGTACCAAAAGCAACTGAAGACTGGCCAGTTGCATTGGTCTGCACTCAGAGGTGCTCAGGAAAGCATTAAGCATATGCTTACCTTTAAACACATTTTAAATGGTGTCCTGTGTAGAGATTAGGGCTGTCTCAAACTTTTTTGTCAACACTTTTTTAAGGTGAAAAATTGCTTTTTAAATTATGTGAAAATGGTGTGAGAAAATTTTACTACTAGAAAAGGGAAAAAAGGATAAAAAGGGGCCGATGGGGGAAAAAATTGAAGAAGATAAAAAAAATCATGTTTTGATAACATAAACATTGTTTTTTGACAACTCAAAAAGAATATCAGTTCTCAATTTCAGTTTTTCATGTAAAAACTGATTTTTCCCCCAAAAAATTTATGACAGAAAAAAATATTATTTTTTTAAAATTAATGTTTATCCTATTTTCTAGGACTGGAAGGGTCATTGAGTCCCCAGCCCCTTGCCTTCATTAGCAGGACCAAGTACTGATTTTTGCCCCAGATTCCTAAGTGGCCCCCTCAAGGATTGAACTCACAACCCTGGGTTTAGCAGGCCACTGCTCAAACCACTTGAGCTATCCCTCCCCCCCATTAGCTTTCTTGATTCTCCCTAATAGGAATGCCTTCCTGTTTGGAGCCCAGGATACAGCAAATAACACTAGTGCAAAACCCTAAGATAGATTGAACCTAATTTAACCAATTGGACTTGACATTACAGACCAAGGGCTATCTATACATAAAATATTTGTCATATGTTAGGCCCCGTTTCAGCAAAGCACTCAAACAAACAGTTAATTTAAAATATGTCCAATTGCAGTCAGTGCCACTGTATGTTGGAAGTTAAGCATGTGGTTAAATGCTTTGCTGAACCAGGACCTGTAGGAGGTATTAATTTAATTATTCGTGATTAGAGCTGATTATTGTGTCTGAAAGTGGGTATTATTAATGCAATCCTTACAGAGAAGAGTCTAAGCAAGTTAGTAGCTTGTTCTCTCATTCCCTGTAGCATCTGGATCAGTTTCAGTTAGGATCAGGGTAAAGAAGCATGAGAACTCTGAAGAATAAATGGGGGGGGGGAGGGCGTTTTAGAGCAGCTTCCTGCCCCCAGTTGTATTGCCAGAAGGAGGTTTACCTTGGTGAGGAACAGCAAAAGTAATAATTGTGGATACTTCCTGGGCCAGGAATTCAATCTATGCGCCAGAGTTTAGGTTCTCACATGAACCTCTCTACAGTGTCTGGAGCAGGAAATACTCTGTTCAAGAGGAGCACCAGCAGTTATTCCAGACTCCCTCTCCCACCAGGAATGCTAAAGGAACAAGGAACTCATTCATTGCATTACAACATAATGTGATGGGCAGTAGAAAAATCACAATAATAAAACTGTGGGAGGAATGTGTCCATTGTTTGTTTTAACTGGAATTTTGTAAACCAGGAATTCAGTAAGTATATGAAATGATCTCTTAGGAGAAATACTTTACCCACTTTTTGCAGCAGGGTGAATACCAATTGCAATTATTTCCAACGTATTGTATTGAGGCAGATTACTCACATTAGACCTTACTCAGCTGCGTTCTGATCCAAAGCATAGTAAAGTCTCCCGTTGATTTCAGCGAGCTTTGATCAGGCTTTTGGCATGCAGGCATTTCAAAATAGAATATTTGGAAACTGATTTCCCATCCCCCACCCCCACACACCCCTTTTCAAAAACTGGTCTTATCCAAATGACACATTTAACAATTTAGTTGGAGCGTCTCAGAATGACAGTCTGAGGTACATCTGAACTATAGTATAAACTGGATCAGGTGGTCTTTACTTCTTGTCCTGCACTGTTGTATAGTGTTGTTGTACCTTGTTAATCTGTTGCCCCATTTCACCTCACATATAAAGGTGGCTGCATTTCAAGAATAAGTGATGTGATCCTTATGTGTCATTTGCATATCAGTTTGTTAATGTTGGGAAGTGGTTAGGTACCTATGGGGCTACCTAAATGAAAGTTGTAATGAATGCAATCATCATTCTTCTTTTCCATGTTCCCTTATGAAAGAGTGAAATTTATATTCCATTAAAATTTCATCTCATTCTTTGGCAGAGACCAGTACTCTGGGTAATCAGTTCTTGCAAGCATACAGGTAAAAGGCAGATTTGGGCCTGTAACCTTGGTATTTTGTCTTTTAATATCTTAGTCTGCCATCCCTGTAGCAATTATAATTTGTTATTTTATCTCCAGGGAGGAGGATGGGTACGTTCCTTCATCATCTAACTACTACTATAACTTGGCCAAGCATGTTAATTAGGACTGCACTCTACCTTAAAGGCTCGGGAGTTAATTTTGCAGTGCCCGTCTCCTAAAACCTGTTATACAATGCTAATGATCTTTTCCATTTGCCAGCAGTTTTTGCGGATGTCTGTTGGCTATGTATGTAGTGATTCACTATGAGCCAAACCCTGGTTCACCTGAAAGCAGTGGGAATTTTGCCACTGATTTCAATGGAATCGAGATTTGGGTCCGTGTGAGGATGAAAAACTATATAATACAATACTTGGAAAATCAATTCATGAATATATGAGGTACCTTCACATTATTCCACATAAGAAGCTGTAAAATGACTCCATTTTTTCATTGGCACAGGTCTTGGACTGTGGTGTGACAATACACATGAGTAGACAGAACATGAACTGCACTGACAGGAGAATATACTCCAGGTAACAATCCTGCAGAGTTTCTTTGCTCTGATTCCTGTAATTCTGTGATCTCTCAGGTCGTTCAGCGGTCGACTCTATTAGGCCTCTTGAAAAAGCTAACGAAGAAAAGATGCTCTACAGACTATCCAGACAGAAGTAACTGAGGTTAAGATTTGTGCAGGTGAAACAATGGTGAGATGATGAGGATTAGCAAGCTTTGCTTTCAGTATTTGTCTCTGGAAAAGAGAATGCTGTGATTTATAGAGATTTTGTAAAGATAGAAGTGACAATTTGCACTGAAGAAGTTATGTTCCAAAACTTATTGTGGTTTGCTGACAAAATTGTTAGCTAGCCTCACTTAAACTGCTTTTCAACAAGACATCACATAGCTGTTTGCAAATGGGCCATCACAAAACAAGAAGACTTTGTCAAGCATAAAGACTATCTGTAGCAGCTCTGATGAGCAATATGGGGCTATGAACTGTGATTTACATGTTCTGGATTCTTTGTGGCAAACCTTTGCAATTCACGTGATTTTGGTGGCTCCGAGTAACACATATTTGATGTTAGAGGGTGTCACTTTCTCTCAACCTCTACATGCCAGCAAGTTGGAAACGCTTCAAATTCCAACCCCTAAGAGCAAAAATGTTAATCTTTAAAACTTAATGCTTCTTATAAATTTCACCTAAAGCTCTGCATCATGATATACTGCTTGTAATTTAGCCATTGTGAAAGTATGTCTTGAATTCCTTCTAGACATCAGGATTTGCTGATCTTGTCATGTGTCATGTATGTTTTATGTCATTTCCTTAGATGAAAGGGCTTGGCCTATGGCCTTGATATCATACAGATTTGAAGACAGCGTGGCCTAGTCGTTGGGCACTGGAATGAGCCAAGAATCCGTGAATTCTGATCCTAGATATGCCATTGACTTGTGTGGCCTTGGATAATTCATTTAAAGCTAATGTATACGCTTCTTACTCACGTGAGTATTCCCATTGAAGTCAATGGGAATACAGACTCCCATTGAAGTCAATGGGAATACAGGAATAATTGCAAGAGTAAAAGTGAGTAGAATTTCTCTGAGACAGTGATGTTGAATCTCCCCATGTGCAACATGAAGAAAACAATATAAGTCAGTGGATGCTTCCGATACTCAACATCTCTGAAATTAGGCCATTTATTTAGGTGCATAACTCAGATACTCAGTTATGAAAATCCCATCTTAATTTTATATATAAAATTTTATACTTCAATGGGCCCTGAGGCTGCTCCTACTGTACAAATAGCAATAGAACTTTAGGACTCTGGTGACAAATCGAGCTCTCTCTTGGGTCTCTCTTGGGATTAAGTGATGACTTAATCATCTCAATTTCAAGTAACACTTAGTTTTTATTTATAAAGTCCATCTCACAATAGCAAGAAAGCACAGCATGTAGGCATAGTTTTATACTGTAAAATCAAACAATTCACCACTATGTTTTCCTATTTGAATGACAATGTTCATGGCACTGCACTGTTATTGTTGGAATGTTGTATCACATCCGATTGGTGTTTCCTGATGCAGCATTCAACCCAATGGGGACTTTTCACATGTGCAGGAAGTTGTTATTGGACTGTCCTGTGGCTTTTGAGAAAGTCTACAGTACTAGACAGTACATTTTTAGTCAGAACTAGAACTAGATGGGAAACTTTTTTCTTGTCCTGGGGAAATTTTGAGATTTTTGCACCTTAAATCATGACAAAAAGTTGAAATACTGAAAATCCAAAATAAATAAACAAAGAAAACCCAACAAATCTTGGTTTGGGTCAATTGAAATATTTCATTTTTATAATTTCAGGATGTTTTGTTTCAATGTTGACCGTTCTTTAGTTTTAAAATAATGATTTTACACTAATTAGCTTAAATTTAGACATAAGAAGTCATTTCAAACTAGAAAACTGGAATTTTTGTTTTAAAAAGCCAAAACAAAACATTTTGGCAGTTTCAAAACTTATTTTTTCAAGAAATGTTTGATTAAAAATGTGTCAAAATCAATCCTTTATTGTAAAACATTTTGGTCCTGATGAATCAACATTTTTTGATAAACATTTTGTCAAAAAATTCCCGACTGGCTACAGTCGGTACTTTGACGGGAGAATTCCAAAGACAATTCAAGTGCTGCAGAAGTTTTGGCGATTCAGATAGTGGTGCTTTCCTTCTGAGTCGCAACGTTGCCTCAGCATGGGTTTTGAGTAGAGCCAGTTGGGAAATGGAACTTTTGTCCCATGGGAAATTTGGACATTTCAAAATTATCTTCTTTTCCAAATTGGAAAAGAAAGTTGAAATATCAACAACTTTCACCAACTGAAAATTTCAAAAAAATTGTTAATTAAATATTGACATGGAAATGATCAATATTTTCAATTGAATCAAAACAATTTGACAGTTCAAAATGAAAAAAAGTGTTTCAAATTAACATTTAGAACAAAACAACATTTTTCATTTCAAAATGTCCGTTCAAAATGACATTTTTTTCATGTTGAGTCTCCTGATTGGAAAGCTGAAGAATTTCATTGAAATTGTCATTTGCTGCCGTAAAATGTCAATTTCAGCAAAACCACATTTTAAAATCAAATAGTTTCTGATTCAGAAGTGTTCATTCTCTCTTGTTCTGAGAAGCACTGTGCAGCTCAAAGCACAGTTTTTGGATAGATTGTTAAGCTAAAATTGTGATCTCTTCTTAGCTTAGACGTCCTGATAAAATCGGGATTTTTTATTTGTCCCGCGTCCCCACTGATCTCTGGTCAGGATGCAAGTTGTCCTGATACTTCGCTCCGCTGGTTTTTTTTTTTGTTTGTTTTTTTCCTTCCCTGCCATCAGCACTTGGCTTTTCTTTTCCCTCCTCTTTTCTCTTCCCCAACGGCAGCACTCGGCTTTTTTTTTTTTTTGCCCCCCCCCCCCGGTCCCGATATTTTTCTTCCTTTCATCTGGTCACCCTATCTTAGCTATAAGTATCCAGTGGCACTTTTTGCAACACTAGAGGTGGCAGATGTTGCAGCCTTGCCTTATCTACTTAAATTCCCACGTAGCTTTGATGGAATGAGGTATCTTTCTTAAATTCCTATCCCTCAAACTTTGCATGCAGTTGCTGCTGTCACCAGAATAAGGACAGATGTTTTTCCACCCCAGATGTGACTGCACTTTGGCGTGGATGGAAGGGGGTTACGTGATCATGTATTGCATATTTGTAGTTTGCGGTTTATTAGAGCAAACTGAGGCTTACAAAGGGGGCTGCATAAGCCAATAATTAATATTTCTGTGAGGTTTGTTGCACTTGTTTCATGTTTAAGTGACTTGCTCTTCAAGCATTCCCAAAGGTGTTCAACAGTCACTAGAAATACACTAACTAGCATGGCTTATGGATCAATAATCTACCCCTTCTCTGTGACAGGCAGACAATTTCTGAAAATCCTCCAGGCCACTGTAACGATTTTGTCTAGACTAAATGAAAGGAAGATTCTTGACAAGTGAAATGGAGGCAACACACATGTAGTACCAGACTGACTCCAGGTCTACTCTGGCTTGTGCCAGCAGAGGGCCCGCCAGGGGGCCCTTGTGGCAGAACGTCCATGGAGAGAGGGTTGCAGCAGAGGAAATTAGCTACAACTTCTCAGGCATCTGAAGGGCGGTAGGGACCAGCACTGCCAGGGCAGGGAGCATGGCTGGATGGCTGCGGAATGTACCAATTCAGCACATTACCAACAGCTTCTGAAAATAGTGACCCAGCCTCAAACGAAAGGCAGTGTCAATATTACCCACCCTCCCTTGGGGAGAATGCATCCCAGGTGCCAAAAGCCAGGCTTCTGTAATTTACACCTGCCTTTAATGATTCTGGCCTTCACTTTGCAATAAGGCGCATCATTAAGCTATAAGATACAGTACTTGCTTATTGGCAAAACTGATTAAATTACCTCAGGGTAGTTAAGAACTTCATAAAATAAGTTTTGTTGAAAGAGGAAAAACTGTACGGTGAAGTTCCTCTGCTCTTGATACAGCTTTCAAATAGCGCTCAGACTAGAAAATATTTTGTCCCATTCACAATACAAATCCTGCAGTCTACTCTCATTAACTCATTCAACTCTCAGGTTGAATTCCATATTTATATCAGTTGTACATTATAAAAGGAAAATAGTGCTACAAGATTTTTATAACCTCTTTAATATGTATCTAAATCAACACATCTGTGATATGAGTAGAGCAAGACAAATAACACAGAAATGAATATTTGTTCGAATACAATCTGTCAATGCATTGCAATGGTATTGACCACGCTTCTTATTTGCTCTGTTATTGTTGTTGTTCTTAGCAAGAGGAAGTGAAATGAACATTCATGAAAATAGGTATTTGCATGGATTTTCTTGCTGAAAATGATCATGTGGACAACTTGAAATGTCTTTCTTGGGACTCATCCAACCAAGAGGTAGAAAGTACACCATGTGACTTAGCAGACCCATCACACAGCACCAATTCCAAATTATAAACATCAGATACTGAAAGCAAAAGCCTGGGAATAGTTCACTTGAATTCCATAAACTGAAACATGTTCACATAACCTATATGACTAACAAACCAATACAAAAAAATCAAAATCTGTTCATGGATAATTCACAAACAACAAAACAGGGCTAATTTTTGTAAATAAATTGTTGACTGCAAAACCCAAGTGTGACTAACAAACAGAAGTATTTTCATATATATTAACTTGCTGCAATGATTCCAGTAAGGCCCTTAATTTTGGGACTAGAATCTGAGTTTGGATGTGATGGTCCCAAAACCTCACTAGCTGTTTTCAAGATATATTGGCTATATTCAAATCTGAAGCAGGAAATAAACACCTCTGATTTTGGAACAGCCAGATGTAAAAATTAGAGCAGTGAATAGGTTCAGATCCTCAGGTTTAAATCTGAACTATCTTTAAATGCAAAGGGGTTTGGACTCATCTCTCATTTTAATGTTTAATTTCTATTTAGTTAGGGAGCCTTCAAAATCCCCTTTTGAGGTTTTAGTACAGCTAGAAGCAGCTGAGGCTATAGGTAAGTACTATTGAAACTCAGAGCCTGCAAGGATGGCTGAAAAGACCAGGGCTTATTGCTCATGGAAATGATATCAGACTAAAACCTAGGAAGGGGTGAACCTCAAATGGTTCAGCTATTAGTCCTTGTCTAGGTTAGCATCTAAAAGCCAGGATACTCAACTGCAATGTATTGACATTTTCAAACCTCTTGGATCTAAGCACATTAAGGGCCTGAAAAAAATAATTGGACGATGGTATTTAGACATTAACAAACCAGGACTGTAAACAGTGGAGTAAGAGAAGGGAAGACACTGTCAATTAGTAATCAGTGGAAATATAAAAGCTACTGAGTGGTTGTTTTCTAGTAGATAATCTAGGAATCTATCCACGCAGTAAAGAGAAGAACATATAGCAGTGGTGGGCTACCTTCACACAGCCCGTCAGGGTAATCCACTGGTAGGCCGCTAGACAGTTTGTTTACATTTGCACATCCACCCGCAGCTCCCAGTGGCCACGGTTCGCTGTTCCTGGCCAATGGGAGCTGTGGGAAGCGGCGGCCAGCATGTCCCTGCAGCCCGGGCCACTGGGAGCAGCCATGTAAATGTAAACAAACTGTCTAGCGGCCTACCAGTGGATTACCCTGACAGGCTCGTAGGCCGCAGGTTGCCTACCACTGACATATAGAAAATAACCAAACATTAAACTCTCTAATGCTGAACATTTGTAAACAGGATTGTCTGTTACCCAGAAGGAATCTCTATCTGCTGAAGGGTGGGATACTCTGAGGCAATGTCTAGAAATACAGAAAACAAATTAGCAAGGAAAAGTTCACATGTCTGCCTTCACAGAGAGAAGAGATGTGTAAGTAACCAAGACAGACCCAGGCACTACAAAGGGGATGGATAATTGGGTGAAGAGCTATTTATGGACAACCATTTTCTGCAGAAGCTAAAAAGAGAAAAGAAAAGAATTTGAGTAAGGAAGTGGGGAAGGAAAGGATAAAGCAATGCAAGGAGATAGATTAAACCCTGAGAAAGGAAAACACAAGCAACAAAGTGACAAAGAAAGAGAGGGAAGAAAAGACTGATGATCCAAAAACACATTTCATTTCAGCACCATGAATGATGTAAGCAACTAAAGCTGAGGGCTGGGAAGTTCAAAGGAGTTCGAAGGAGCTACACATCTGTTAAAAACAAAATCAATGGAAGATGTATGCCTAAATCCTGTAGTTCTTCGAAAATCCCAGCCATGAAGTGGGCTACCTAATTTTGCCTTCTGTTAATTATAATAGGTGTTGGGATGTCAAAGTAGGACAAGATTGGAGTCTATTTGAGTTGAACAATTCATATTTGCTCCATCTCATCCTTCCTCGTACAGACACATGTGCGCCAAATGCTGGATGTCATTTTCTATTCCCCTCACACCGAGTTAGGTCACATGTGGAACAGCCCAGTTGCTGTGTGTTCTTATGGAGTAACCCTCTGGGTGAGGAGCAATTTGATAACTGTGGTAGACCGGCAAGCTGGGAGGTGCTGAGGAATTCAGATGTCTTTACCTCAGCATTGGGGTACAAGTCATTTACCAAACAATAATCTGATTAGTTTTCATGTTGTGATTACAGGCGACAAGCCTGAGCAATAGATATCAGATGGGAAAAGAGAGCTAATGTAAATACAAAACTAAATTCAGCAAAAAGGCCTCCCAGTTAATTCTAACTTGTCTGCCCAGCAATATTGCCAAGAGACTCATATGGTTTGGGGGAGAGTGGGTGTCACTCAATCGTTTTCTGTGGGAGGGACTTTGATAGGCTATGCAACTACATCTTTCACAAACAACTTACCAAACTCCTGTCCATAGTCCTTTCCTTGCGTTCGGAGGTGAAGTCACACATTGTGGGCCTGGAATAGCACAGTGTTACATTAGGAACAGACCCTTTAACTGACATATCTTGCTCAGACACTGCCCCTCTATCTGACTTGGCATCTAAACCATAAGGGAGTAAGGCAGCGTGGTCTCATGGAACGGGCACTACATGGGGAGCCAGGAGAGCTGGGTTCTAAGTCCACCACTGTCCTGCTCTAGAACTTTGGGCAAATCACGTTGCCTCTCAGTGCCTCTGCTTCCCCTTCCTGTGTCTGTTCTATTCATGTTGTAAACCCTTTGGGACGAGGATTACCTAGGCCAACAGGACCCTGATTTCAGCTGGGATCTCTGTGGAGCTATGTTAATACAAATAATGAACAAGTATAGCTGTAATAAAGGAGAGCAGGAAATGCCACCTTAAAACACAGCTCAAAACAAACCTCCAGTGACAGAACATTTTGGGGTGATCTTGCTCAGGATTCCTCCCAAGTGAGAACCAAATGTTGCAAACACACATGCCAAGAGGTAAATCTACAATCATCCTTTTGACATTGTTGTGGTGGTTACTTATATTGACATGTTGGGCTTGGGTCCCCTTTCAAGGTTACGTTCAGAGCACGGAGGCAAGGAGGCTGTCTATGACTTTCCTGTTATCTACGTGTGCATCCTTTAGTATAACCAGATGGTTACTCTAGAAACAGCTATTCTTGTGTTGGTTATGGAGCATGGTTAGGATGCTGGAATAGAATCAGGGGGTCTAGATTTGGTTTACAGCTTTACCACAGTCTCCCTCTGTGAGCGCGGGCAAATTGTCTAATCTCTCTATGCCCGTTTCCCATCTGCAACATGGGGATCGTTTGCCTTGTCTATTCACACTGTAAGCTCTTTGGGGCAGGGACCATCTCTCACTATGTGTTTGTACAATGCCCGGCACAATAGGGTCTCAATCCTAACTGAGAATTTTGGGCACAATAGAAAACTTAAAAAGAGGTTATATTATTATTATTTGTTATCATCATGATTCTGCTCCAGATGCCTTCCCTTTGTCCTACAATTGATAAAGGCATTACCATCTGTGTTGTGTATACACCGAGGGATGGTGCCTTTCTGCATCTGATGAAGTGGGTATTCACCCACGAAAGCTTATGCTCCAATAAGTCTGTTAGTCTATAAGGTGCCACAGGACTCTTTGTCGCTTTTTACAGTTCCAGACTAACACGGCTACCCCTCTGATGCTTGCCTTTCAATAGTTGTGCCCACTGAAAATATACGTCGGGTCTGACCCTGCAGTGTTTAAACAGGCAAAACGCTCACTGATGTCAATGGGAATTTTCAACAGGACTCACCCTTTAGTTCTGAATGAAGCTAGCATAGCCCAATGCTAAGGATCTACTTTCAGACCTATGTAAAATAACATGGGGAGGAGGGGTTACCTGTAAATTACGCCTGACATTCCAATCTGAGTTCTACCCCAAAAGACTGCAATATTCACAATCAATCACAATGCCTGGCTTTCTGAAGTTAGAGAATCACAGTAATTTAGATGGAAAACTGAGCTTGCAAAAGGTAAAGCTCATTTGCCGCCCTAGTTGTCATTCATTGAGGGTATGGTACATACAAATCTCTGATAACAAAGGATTCCTTGCATTAACCTACAGCCAGCTCACTCTTTTCACAGTGGAAAAGATGTGCCTTTGTGCTGGAGATAAATTAAGAAGGAGAAGGATTTAGAGAACAGTGGTAAACTATACTGAAGACATTCCAACAGTAATTAAATCCTTCATTCACTTGTTCCCAAGTGTTGATTCTTGGGTCTGCTAACAGCACAGTCATATGAATCACTAAGTGGAATATACTGCTAAGGACTATGAAGAACATATGTTTAAACTGTGCTAATGTTTTAATGCAAACCCACAAAACCCAGGGATTTGGATCATTCGCACTCCCGTGTAATAAAAGAGAAAAGACAATTGCTTGGACTGAAGCAAGGCTGGTCTTAGGGCTTGTCTACACTACAGGTTATGTTGGTATAACTTACGTCGCTCAGGGGTGTGAATAAACCACCCTCCTTGAGTGATATAAATTATACTGACACAAGCGCTGGTGTGGACAGCGCTATGTAAGTAGGAGAGCTGTATATGTAGACAAGCCCTTAGTGTTTAGAGGTTATACCTGGGGCAGGATTTTCTGCTCTTCCTGCACACATATCCTTGACTAAAGAGTCAAACTTCCTGTGAATTTAATCATGACCATATCCCTTTGCACAGAACCAGCGTTGGGCTCCTGGGGATTCCTATGAGAGACTTCTCCTCTTCCCACCCCAAGTGTAATCACTTGATTGTATATATGATTGTCGTCTTTGGGCTGACAGCCATCTCTGAAGCAGAAGTGGAGATTAGGTTCTTCGTGCTGGGGTCCATGTAACTAAGAATTGGAACAGATTGCCAAGGGATGTGGTTAATTCACCCTCATTTGGAAGTGTGAAATCAAGACTGGATGTCTTTCTCAAAGACATATTCTAACTGTCATAAGTTTTGGGTCTGATGCAGGTATCACTGGGTTAACTTCTATGGCCAGTGTTTTGCAGATTAGACTAGATGATCACAATGGTCCCTTCTGGCTTTCAAAGCTATGAACCTAGGTATAGTTAGTTACCAATATTATTACAAAGTATCGTCAGGGGGCAGGTTTCCAGCTAATCTGGACACCTCTCTGTTGGAGGGGCTCTGGGGATTTGGTGACTACTAAGTTATTTTCTTTACCTTTTCCTCCATTTTATTTAACTATAACATACAGAGTAGCCAGCAGTAGTAATAAACAATGTTCCAGATAGCCACCACATTCCTTCTTCCCAAACACACTCATATTTAGGATGTCTGCCAGGGAAATACAATACTAAAGGAGTTTAAATAAATTAAATAAAAATTCACTGCCATAAAAGCTCTGAAAGTTCTCTTATCTAGTTCCATTTCTTTGTCTATTTTGTCCCATTCCATCTCTAACTCACTCTAGCCAGCTGTCTGCTGTTTTCTTTTCTTCTCTCAATTTTTCTGTACTCTTTGTTCTCTTCTTGAAAATGATTCCCTCTTCTTTCTTTCAGAAGTAGTTTCCAGATTCCATGTTGGATTGTCTCTTTTCTTTCCTTACTTCTGTTCTGTTTGCTTCCGCTACTCTCTAATATCTATCCTGCCCTTCCCTAGTTTGTCCTTTCAATTTGTCCTTCAGGAGTCTTCCCAGATTAGGTCCTGATCCTGCACCATTAAAGTCAATGGGAGCTGTGCTGTTGACTTTAATGAGCAAGGGATCAAGCCCTTAGTGTTCTCCCTGTATTATTTCATACTAGGGATCGTCAAAAACTGGTAAGGGTTATCTATGAAAAAAATTCAACGACATATTTTTATCCCATTTGAACATTTTCAATTATTTTTTCCCAATAAAACAAAAACTATTGTTGCATTTTAAAATGTTTCATTTTGTTTCAGTTTTCAAAAACTGAAAATATTTTTGTTGGGGGTATTTTGTTTCCCTTTTTTCCTCCCTTTTTTTCCTCCTTGAAGAGAGGGGAATGAGGAAAAAATGGAGTTAAAGGGGAAAACAACATAAAAAGCTAAAAACCAAAACAACTCTAATTTTTTCAGTTTACGGAAAAGGAAATATTTTTTTTATCCAAAACTAAAGAAAATGTTCAGTCTGAAGTGCACTTTCAGGGACTGCCCCTGACTTAGAGTTAGCTATTTGGGGAAGCTTTGCTACCTATAAGCTTGTTAGCCTGAATATTTGAACAAAACAGCTACAGAAGGGCTTGGGAACATTGTCCAAGCAAACTTATGTAGAAGCTCCAATTAATAGCCTTTAAAAATATATTTCCATACCCGCCTCACTTTACATTAGACTCATCCCTGGGGTCAAAGGCCCCAGAGGCTTCTCAGCAGCTGAGCTTGGGCCGTTTATTATAATCTGTTGCAATACTAGTGCATCAATGTGTAAATGACATATGGATTTGATTCCCCCCCCCTTCCTCTGACGCCCCAATTACGCCTCTCCAAACTTTTAAGAAGCTCATATTTGGGTCTGGACTCAAACTCTGCAGCTCAACCCCATCTCAGATATTTGTATATTGATATGTTAGATATACAAATGATGGGTCAAGTCCTCACCTGGGAAAAATCAATGTAGCTTCATTGACTTCAATGGGAGCAATGCCAGTTTACAGCAGGTGAAGATTTGGCCTAACAGTTTTGAAAGTGTATTAGTTAGCAGGGTGGATATATATATATATATATATATATTTTGGCACAAACACATGTGATTATTTGAAAACCCAAAAGGCTGTTAAATCAAGGAAGTTGCTGCTACAGTCTATCTTGTGGATCTTTTGAAAACATAGACTTTTGATGGTAAAGTCTCCTTGTAAATCCTCCTTACTGTGCAAACAGACTCAAGGATTAACAATTCCTAAGCATGTTGATATGACTGCTAGATAAACCTGGGCACAAAGTCTGTGTGCCAGAACAAAAACCTTCCTGTGTGAAAGTCACATTTTGGGGGGACCAATTTTCAAAAAGTGGACACCTGAACTGCATGTGCAAAACCTGTATTTGTCCATACAGTTGGGCACCGAGGCTCACAAAATAGTTTGCACATGGATGTCTATTCGTGTGGGTAAATAGATTTGTGCAAACCGCTTAGGCAGACCGTTCTGAAAACTTGCTTGTGTGCGCGTGTCGGGAGGGGGGGAGGGGATCTGCCCAGAGGAGAAACCAAATTGGGCAGTTCGCCCGGGGATCCGTTTGAGAAGGCCCCCAAACCTGTGGTAATGGAGTGACCTGGCATGGGGTCGCAGTGTCACTGAGGTTGGCCCAGCTGCTCCAGTCACTGAGTGGTCCTGCATGCCAGATAGCAAAGTTTGGCCTGGCTGTCCCCCCATCATAATGGAGGGGCAGCTGTGCCAAACCTGAGCAGCCCTGTGGCCCACTATGACAGGTTGCAACACCCATAGGGAGGAGTTGGTCCCAGCCCCACAGGATAGGAGCAGCTGCTGCAGGGTGACCTCACTTTCCAACCCACCCCATCCCAGGGTTTCAAGTTCAGATTTTGCCCTGGGCCCCAAAAACCCTCTGTGCAGCTGTGTCTCTATGTGTGTTTGTTCATTCAACCCTGTTGCTGATTTTTGGGCCTCACATCACTGGCTATTTTTAATACCATCCATGATTTGCTTATGCAATTTACTGGGGTTACACAGGCAGTCATAGTAATTGTGCATACCTGTGACCAATTAGTTTCCTAATTAGTCATCTGTAATTAGCCATTTGCATACACAATTCCTGCAGTTGGGGTAAGGGCACCTGCAGAGTTAGCATGCACAGTTTGCAGTCTGAAAGTCCGGCCTTTATTTTATTTATTTCTTTTTTTAGAATCTGGACAGCTAGAAAAGAGAAGTCAAACCAATTCTTTTCAGAACTGGCACCTGAAACATTTTCACTCAGGTCCACCACTGAAGCGCGTCCAGAAATAATTTTTATGGCTGAGTTACAAATAGTGCTTCATATGAAAATATGGAGAGAGTGTTAACTATGGCCCCAATTCAGCAAGATACTTGAGCCCATGTTTAACTTAAAGCACATGACTAGTCCCATTCAAATCAATGGACTAATCCTGTGCTTAAAGATAGACACCTGCATAAGTACGTTACTGAAAAGTGGCCTATAGCAGAGGTATAATAGAGGGACTTTCTTTCCTGCAGCAGAAGACTCTCCCATGCTCAGCTGTTGCTGGGTATGAAGTCATACATTTTCTATAAAGCCTATGTGGTGAGGTGTTAAAAGAAGCACATGTTTACCTTCCTGGCTGTTATTTTAGACCAATTGTTCAGACAAGTCAGAAAGGAGCTCAACACAAAGGATCCCCCTCCCCGCTTATTTAGCATGATTTTTGAGCTTGTCATCCAAACTGCCCAGGTGGCCCACCTGTGTGCATCTCCCAACTCCTGTGTGAAGGCTGGAGGAGAAAGGTTAGTCAGGTTACAATAGCTTTGAAGTGGAGAATAGATCACCATGAAGACACTTCCTGATCAAAAGGTGGCAGTGATAAGACAGGACACAATTAAGTCTCTAGAGATGACACAGACACCTGTAGCCAGATGGGAATCGACCGAAGTATTTCAGGGAACGTGAGCATTTAATTCTTCTTTGGATAAAGCTTTGAAAATGGAAAGCAGTAATTTTCAGGCACAGTTGGGCTAAATCGTTATCCAGGAGTTTGAACTAGCCTTCTTTCTCAGAGAGTGCTTGGAGATTGCATAGTCATGTTAGACAGATAACCTGGAATGAGAAGATTTTAAATAATGACTGGGCAAACCACAGTAAATTTGGCTGTGATAAGAACTAAAAATTTGGATACCTATTCAAAATCTTTCTGAAGCTTAATCTTCTGAATCTAACCATTTTGGGTTCAAAATCTCCACAAACAGGCTTCTTTGCAAGAATCCTGGCACTTACCTCCTTAATCGGGTTGAAAATAGTGAGATAAGCCTTTCTTATAGTCTTTCAGCACTTCTTTTATTGGTCATCTCATCAGGGCTGAGACCTGTCTTATGAGAAGCCCTTAACAGACTTTGAGTGCTGAAAAAATAATAAAGAGAAATGCATGAAAATGAACAAACGTAAAATGGGTGTTTTTGAACATCAAACCAGGTTACTTGCAGGGCAAGTTTGCATTAATGATCTGGAGGGTGGAGAGCTTGTTACTTTATTTGAGCTACTTTGTTCCCTATTTGGAATCTGATTTTTAATATGCTATTTGTATTATAAGGAATATAAAGTAAAAAATAAAAAATGTTTCTCTACCGCCATCTGTACAATACCATGGGCAAAACGGCAAAAAAGAATGCCCTCGCAAGCCCCATAATATACATGTACATGTACTGGAAGATAAACAGAGCGGCAGTAAAGAAAAGAGGAGGAGAATCGCTATTGATAGTGCCCCTTCCTGAAAATTTTAACTCTTCTGTCAAAAAAAAAAATGCAAAAAACATTTTTTCCCAACAACAACGCCCAAAACAAACAAACAAAGGAAAAATCCCCTGGGAAAGATTATTTTAATGCTGTTGCAATTTCAGTATAGTATTGTATAATTAATGCATGTGCCTTGGATAGGCATCTCTTCCTTATTTTCAATCTAAATAAATAAGTAAAAATAAAACACAAAGTCCTCCATGGGCCCCCATCATTCTCTTTGTCTTGATCTTTCAGGACAACACTATCATCCTCCTTTATGATCTCATTCCCTCTCTCCTGCCATGTCTGACCAAATCTCAGCCATTTCCTCACTCGTCTCCTTTGAGACACATAAATCCTTTACTACTTCCACCCCAACCGTGTGCAACAAGCTGACTCCATCTCACTGACTCACTGCCCCCTTTTTAATATGGGCTGCTGAGAGCTCAGCATCTCTGGTGCCTTAACAGCTAGCCACTAGCTTCCCACCACTTGTTGCCAACTCTTCCACTTCCTTACGTTTTTTTGCCCCACCCCCCTTCTCACATCCCAACTCTTTTGTTGGGACTACAGTATATTGCGAGATGCTTTTAATAACAACAGGTATCTAGCACCTTTTCCCAGCAGAGAGCAACACACTTTACAAAGGAGGTCAATATTATTATCCCATTTTGGAGATGGGGAAACTGAGGCTCAAAGATGCACAATGTCTTGCCTATGGTTACACAATAGGCTATTGGGGGAAGCCAGGAAGAGAGCCTGTAGCTTCTGAGGGCCAGGCTAATGCACAATCCACAAAACCAAACTGCCTTCCTGTAAAATTCTAAAATTAAATGTTAATGGTGTTTGCTTGTCTGTGAATTACAAGGTGCTTAGTGGTTTTCATGGTAGAATTATCTTTTCTCCTACCCTTATCCCCCTAATTGTTCGGCTGTTGAATCCTTGACTTTTTAGCTCCCCTGATATCAATTGACAAAAGGCACACATTAGCATTATCCCAGATTGTGTCTGTCACCCAAGGTCATATAAGATAAGCCGCCAGCTGTCCGCTTTACCAAGGCACGGTACATTGGACATTAATTAAACTGTATTCAACACTGTACAGATTGATTCAGGATGCCTAGACCGAGCAGTGCAAAATGTATTAGCACAAATTGCTCTACCAATGCAAAATGCATTACAGCAACTCCGAAATATTTTCAGATTCCCAGACATCAGGATTAATAAATTAGGGAATAACTAGCCCAGACTTCATTGATCTCTGAAAGGTGAAAGAAGGGATCCAAATGTCTCCTGGGATGATATTTAACCATGGGATCTTTCACTTTTAAGTGATTAGTTCAGATCGAGCCCTGAAGCATCCCTTGATCATGTGAAATTGTTTGGTCGTTTTGGCAAAAAAAGAATTTGCAATTTTGGCCAAACCAGTAAAACACCAACAAAAAAACCCTCTCATCCGTCCCCGAAAGAACAAAGCCCTTTTTCTTCTGCCCTCAATGTTTTGTTTCATGAGCAGAAGGTGTGTCAAAGGGACAAAGCTATTTTGCCAGAAAAGGTTGCCTTTTGCTGTGGCAATGACAAATTAATTTTGTGAAAAATGGAATTTCTACCTGCAGGAATTTTAGGAAAAATCTGTTTTGTCCAGGGGCTGGAATTACCCCGTCTTCATTATAAAAAGCGTGACACAAAAGGTGAACTGAGCCCTGAATAAGTTACTACTGACGCAAGATCAGAACAGCAGGAATTGGTACCATCATACAAACCCCTCCTCTGGCCAGGGTTAAGTGCAGACTGCTATCAGTCCATGTCATAATTATTATTTTTTTTGTCTACTTGTCATCATAGTCTCTCCAAAAAGGCAAAATATGGACGTGGTGATAGAAACATCTTCATCATCGGCCAGAGAACAAGCACTTTGGTGGGAGAGTGCTGGAGTTTGCATTGCTGCTACAAATACAAGCAAGATGTACCTTCTCTCTGACTGTTCGTCTTAACTGAGATAGAAGCCACTTGATGCTAAGGTGCTGTATGAAAGCATAGTAGGGAACAGTCCCTGCCCAAAGAGCTAACAAGCTACGGAGAAGACAAACTGTGGAAGAGAGGCAGTATTATTATTCCCATTTTATAGATTGGAAAACCAAGGCACAGACAGATTCAGGCCCAGATCCTCAAAGGCATCCTGGCCCCAAACTCCAATTAATTTCAACACCTAAACACCTTTGATGATCTGGGCCCCAGTTACTTGTCCAGTTAATCTGTGGCAGAGCTAGAACTAAAGCCAGATCTCTCAAGTCACCGTGTTGCACCTTCAGCACAAGGTCAGCCTTCCTGTGCTTGCCTCTCTAGGTCTATGTCTACACTGCAATAAAAGACCCACGGCATGGCTGCAGCTGGCCCAGCTCAGTTGACCTGGGCCCGCAGGGCTATCAAATTGCAGTATAGACTCAGGCTCGGGCTGGAGCCTGGGCTCTGAGATCCTTCTGCCCTCCCAGGATCTCTGAGCCCTGGCAATGTTATAGTCCCGCAGCCAGCTGGCCTGGGCGCTGAGACTCGGTGCCATGGGGTTTTCATGGCAGCGTGGAGAATACCCTTAGAGTCGTCAGTTTCTAGTGCTGTCAGATCAGCACCTTCCAGGAGGAATAAAGAGGTAAAATATTTTCCTTTTGTAATTTCTCTGCACATCCCACACAAACACAACCACCTCTGCCACCACTCCCACCACATAAGTCCCCTGTTCTCGTGGCTTCTCTGTGCTCTTCTGTGGAAACAGACACCCCCAAAGGAAGGAACATTTTTAGGTGTTCCTGCATTCACAGCCCTGCTGAAACCAAACACCCTTTGGATAACAGCTTACTTTACACATGCGGATGGGTTTACTCCCCTCCTCTTTCCCTGGCCCTTCCAGATGTCCCAACTGGCTGCTATAAACGCAGGTTATTACTTCCACGCTGGCATTAGCAATTGATTGAAGTGTGGTTTCTCAAGCGGGAGGGAGGAGGAAATGGCACAGAGCAATAAAGCAATAGTTCATTGTGTTAAAGCAGCACAGCATCTCACTCAGAGCCAGGTGATGGTTGAATGGGCTGAATTGGAAGCTCTAGTTAGCACGTCGGGAGCGCTCTGTGTAATAAAGCGACGGCCTGCGATCTGGCAATCAGTGCTTCACATCAATCCATTACAGCCGGAGCAGGAACGACAGGACAGAGGCATCGGTAACGTCTCCATGGCTAGCTTTCCAAACATGGCGCCAGGGGGTCGTCTTCTTTTCACTCTCCAATTTTCCTCTGAAAATAATTTGTCGTTACAGGAGAGAAACTAGATTCCTCCCTCACTGTCTGTATAATTCCAGCCATTAAACACAAGAGCTTGTTAAATTGGGGGAAAGCATCTCATGAGTCTTTGGCCCCCTCTCACTCAGAAACTTCCAAACGGACACGGGTTTTGATGTCGTGCCTATGGGGGCTCTGAAGAGAACTCATTTTGAAACCACAGAGAGTCATCATTGTTTTTTTAATCACTAGTGACCAAATGCCCATTGCTGAAGCTGCTATGGAAAGATTTTAGGCCTTGTCTACTATAGGGAAATTTGCAGTCATGGAACTGCATCTGAGTAAATTACTGGACATATTTACATGAGGGGCTTGCACTGAAGTAGCTCTATCAATGGAGTTACTCTAGTGTGAATTAGACAGACCCTGAGATAATGAGCTTCTGGCAAGGGCCATTCCACTCATTATGTCAATAAGGCCAGTAAGATGTGGGGAGGCAGGGAACCCTGCTGAGTTTGGCGGCTGCACAGGATGGCAATAGCTGTGTGGTCCAGCCAGGTACCCCAGGAACCCTATGGAGTTTAGCATCTCTGCAGGGCAATGGAAGTTAGTGGGCCCTGACTCTTCTGGGCCTTTAAAGTGTTATGCTTGTAAACCAGGCTCGAGCTCCTTCAGGTTAGCACTCTGGTCCTTAAAATTTTATGAATGGAAAGTTTTAAGGGCGGAAGTGTTCGGCTGGCTGAGGTCTGAGTTGTTTTACCCTTGCAAGCATAAAACTCGAAGCAGCTCAGTACAGCCAATGTTGCCCCCACTGCCCAGCAGAGCTCTTAAAGTACAGAGGATCCCTGGGAGCCTGGTTTACCTCTATCTACCTTTTCTTTCCAACAGAGTTGCAGCACTCATTACATACAGTAAATTCACCTTACGTGTTCAGAAATAACCTTAACTCTGACCCACAAAACACACTTGCACACTCTTTCAATATGCTAGAACTTCCACTGTCTGGAATTTGCATCTCACCTTGGTTCAAAAGAGTCCAAATTTGATGGCCTTCCAGCACACTGCAAAAGACATCTGTTGGATCAGGTTTTGGGAGATTCTGAGGGCATGCTTCCTAGATGACAGGCAGGAAGCCGTTTCTGTAGGTAGCTGGCTGAGTTCCTGTTGAAATTATTATTGTAATGCTATTGAGTTTTTATGGTATCATTAATGATTTGTTAAAGCACCTAAAGCCTTGGATAGGCATCTGTTTTGTAATTATTTAAATCCAAATAAATCAAATACCTCTCTAATTGTATCGTTTTCATAGGCAGAGATCTATCAAATTCCAGCTCTGCCCTGCATTTCTTGTGTGACTTTTGGCCAGACACTTACCCTGTCTGCCTTTGTTTTACCCGTCTGTGAAAGTGTGCTAGTACTATTTACCCACCACGATAGCAATCAAGCTCCCAGCTCCAGCTATAATCCTGCCCCTATGAATCCTGTTTTACATTGATATGAACACAATGTTATCCAATGGAATTCACCTATCAGGTCAAGAACTACCTTGCAGGACAGGAAGAATTTTAAAGGGCCAGGGCTCAGAATGGTGCTTATAAAGTGCTATATATGGAGAGCATTATGGGGCAAGAACTGACTATTTACTACTTCTTAACACCTGGCACAATGGCCCTGAAACCTAATCAGAGCCCCTAGGCAATTTATTGGTCATTATAATTGTTGCTACTGTCTTAGTGAGATGTTGTGCAACTGGCTAGCATCAGCAAAATGTGTGTGTCTGTTTGTGGGTCAGAGGTGGGGAAAGATGAGGATCACAGCTGGTTAATATTTCTATTGCTACGGAACTAAACTTGCTGGATTCGTTCTTCTGCATTTGTTGCATCCAGCCGCTGACCCTGGAATTTGGGACCGATGGCACCTGGTCACTCATCATTCCTTCATCATTCAGGCAACTGCCGTGGCACCAAGTGACGTGAAGCTTATGAACCAACACAGCCGGAATGTTGATATACAATTGTCTGATTGGCCATCTGGCATTAGTCCCAAGCACTGAGGTCAGGTGCTAGCCAAAACATATCTATCCTTTTGACATGCAGGCTTTGTTTTGTCTGTTGACAACACTAGAGTATATGGCGAACTAAAGAAATCAAATCAATCTACAGAATAACAATAAATAGGGAGTGTACCTGACTTATGCAACCAGAATAGGCATTGTTCTTATTGTAGTCTTAGCACCATGCTGTAGGTACATATGGTGAAATATAAGTACTGTACTCCATCAAATGAGAAATGTATGGACCTTTTTATACAGTTATTACCATGCCATCATGCCTTTATACAGATCAATTTCTAACCACCACAGCGATCGCTAAAACCAAATCTGATGCACCAGATAGTAACTGTCTACACACACACACAATTTATGCCTCCAAAACGCTGCCCCTCCCTATATAAACCTATACCCATATCCTCCATAACATTCCCCTCCCATTATAGAGCTAAATCCCATATCCAGAACCCACACCCGTGACATTCACACAAGTACAACCTCACACACATTGGTATCCTAACACACATTGTAGCAATCACCTAAACCCTCACCCATCTCTCTCCAGCAACACATATACCTCCATATCCATGGCCACTAATTTTAGAATGACGTAAATGAGTGGACAGAAAGGGGCTTTGGAGATAATCATAGCCAAGGGCAAAGCTGGATCACAGGGGCCAGAAACATGATGTCATGCCACCTTTATTGCAGGTGAACTATGCTCAACTGAGAGACACCCGAGGACTGAGCCCTAGATCTTTGGAAGTAGGTCTATGATGCTGACATAAATATTTGAAAAGCACATTAAAATCATGTTAAAATGACAGATGATATCTATGTTCTTAGTCTCATGGCAACGGCGGTCTGTCTCAAAGGACTGTGCTGTAAGAATCAAGGCAGTTCAACTACCAGGTGTCATGCTGCAGTGTCACGAGTGGCTCAAAAGTCCAATTATCAAGCGACAGTCCTTGACACAGATAATGCAGGCATACGGTGCAGGGCCTGAGGCTGAAGCTGGCACATTACTATTGCTTGAGGCCTTCTGAGCGTTCCTCTTTGCTTTCCTCCCTCTCAACCGCCTCTCTTTGGCCTCTTTGATTCCCTGGTGCAGTGCAGACTTCCAGTGAGTGATCTGGAGAAAGGGGTAAACAGTGAGGTGGCAAAGTTTGCAGACGATATTAAACTGCTCAAGATAGTTAAGTCCAAAGCAGACTGTGAAGAACTTCAAAAAGATCTCACAAAACTCAGTGATTGGGCAACAAAATGGCAAATGAAATTTAATGTGGATAAATGTAAAGTAATGCACATTGGAAAAAATAACCCCAACTATACATACAATATGATGGGGGCTAATTTAGCTACAACGAATCAGGAAAAAGATCTTGGAGTCATCATGGATAGTTCTCTGAAGTCGTCCACGCAGCGTGCAGCGGCGGTCAAAAAAGCAAACAGGAAGTTAGGAATCATTAAAAAGGGGATAGAGAATAAGAAGGAGAATATATTATTGCCCTTATGTAAATCGATGGTACGCCCACATCTTGAATACTGTGTACAGATGTGGTCTCCGCATCTCAAAAAAGATATACTGGCACTAGAAAAGGTTCAGAGAAGGGCAACTAAAATGATTAGGGGTTTGGAACGGGTCCCATATGAGGAGAGATTAAAGAGGCTAGGACTTTTTAGCTTGGAAAAGGGGGGATATGATAGAGGTTTATAAAATCATTAGTGATGTGGAGAAAGTGAATACGGAAAAGTTATTTACTTATTCCCATAAATACAAGAACTGGGGTCACCAAATGAAATTAATAGGCAGCAGGTTTAAAACAAATAAAAGGAAGTTCTTCTTCATACAGCACACAGTCAACTTGTGGAACTCCTTACCTGAGGAGGTTGTGAAGACTAGGACTAAAACAGCATTTAAAAGAGAACTGGGTAAATTCATGGAGGTTAAGTCCATTAATGGCTATTAGCCAGGATGGGTAAGGAATGGTGTCCCTAGCCTCTGTTTGTCAAAGGGTGGAGATGGATGGCAGGAGAGAGATCACTTGATCATTACCTGTTAGGTTTACTCCCTCTGGGGCACCTGGCATTGGCCATGGTTGGTAGACAGGATGCTGGACTAGATGGACCTTTGGTCTGACCCAGTACGGCCGTTCTTATGTTCTTATGTTCAGCGCTGTCTGTTGCTAGCGGCATCTTCCCAGCTTGCAGTGCGGATGTTGAAAGTTTTCAATTCCTTCTTCCAAATGTCTTTGAATTTGAGCCTAGGTTGACTCAGTGGTCTTGGAGCATCTGCAAGTTCTCCATACAGGAGATCCTTTGGAATGCATCCATCATCCATCTGGTGCAGATGGCCAAGCCATTGGAGACATCAGTGTTTGAGAATAGTTACTAGAATTGGCAATTTTGCTTTCTCAAGTATTCGGGGTCAGGAACTTTGGTTTTCCACTTGGTATTTAAAATAAAATGAAGACAGAAGTGTTTAGCCTTCTTTCCTGCCTGTTTTAGGTCCAGGTCTCATAGCAGTGTGCTCAGAACACACATCCAGTAGACCCATATCTTGAATATTAGTTTCATGTTATCACACCCATGCTTGGTCATTTGGCTGCCTTTCTGATGCGAGAATAAAGCTCATCATCTAGAGATAAGTTATTCAATACACTTGATTCTAGATCGCAGAACTTGTGCACAACTTCTAGCATGGTGCTAGCTATAAAAACTTCTGGTGCAGGCGATACACCTTGTGCCTTAATCTTTGTTTTCTTTAGACTGCTGGTTAGTTCAAATTCATCACGCTCACACAAAGGAATTGCAAAATTGCTGGAACTCCTCTTCACTGTGTGTGGCAAGCACTGTGTTGTTGATGAAAAGAATGAATGAATCCAAAAACTCAAAGAGAAACTCAGTCAAAATACCACAGTATATGTGGTAAACTACTGTCTTGACTGATTTCCACCCCAAATCATAAATCCCTCCCCAGCCTGCCAAAGAAGGAAGCAGTAGAGTCATCAGACCTTCAGAAATTCAGTCCACGTTCATCCAAAATCCAGGCTGATATTGTGAGCATTTTCAGAACCTGGCTCAAGTGTGGGGCTCATGAAAATTACCTGTTATTCTTTTACAAATGTTAACCGCTTATTTCATTTTTAAGTCACATATTCTCCTTTCCTCTCAGTCATTCTTATTCTTCTCTAGGATTTCACTAGCTGAACATTGGCCTGATTCTCTTTCCATTTACACCAGTTTAACTCCATTGACTTCAATGGAGTTCCTCTGTCTATGTAACTTATATATGGCCTCCATCATTGTAGTATCAAAAATCCCAGCAAGGAAGGAAGATCACCTTTCTAAATGGGGAACTGAGGCAAAGAGAAAGTTGTCCAGGCTCACCTAGAAGATAGTGGCAAAGATAGGAAACGGAACTCATATTTCTCAAGTTCTGGCACACTGCCTTACTCACGAGACTATACTTCTTCCTGATTTACACTGCTCTAAGTGAGAGAAGAATCGGGATTTGTGCTTTCTGAACTGATCTATATATCTCTGATTTCAAACACAATTCTCACTGCTGCATAGCTTGAAACTTTTGCTCTCATTCCCCATGAGACTGCTATGGAAAACGACATGTATTCTGAAAGCGTACCTGCTGTGCTGTTGAATACCAGGCATATCCTAATTCTCCACTGATTTCAACAGAGTGAAACACTGGCACAAAGCAGGTGCAGCAAAATCCGAGCTGTGAAAGAGTTAAAACAACCATTTCCAAACAGAGACATTCAAAGAGACCTTGTTTCTTGATATTAAATATAAGTAAATGTTTAAAATGTCTCGGAAACACTGACTGTTAAAAAAACCAAAAAAAAAGAAAAGAAAAAAATAAACAATAAGATTAATTTTGGGAAAAAATCCACCAAATCTTTAAATCCAAGGCTGACCATATAGAAGTAACGACATGTTAGGCCTTGGAGTCAAATGGTTAATTTCCTGAATCGTTAAAACTGTTCTCTCCCAAGCATAAGCGGCTACTGTCTTGGAAGGATGTGCAATGTAACACATGAGGAAGGGCTCTGATGCAAAGAAAAGAGTTAAAGGGATGCCATACACATTTTATTTAGTTACACATTCAAAGAGGAGATGGATTGCTTTTGTATCCCCAGCCCAGTGCTTTTGTATCCTCCTCCCTCCCCCTGCACACACACACACACACACACACATACACACAGAGTTCTGCACTGTACTATATAAAGGGCTGTCTACAACTTAGAGATGTGCAGGTAATACTAGGTTTGTCATCCACCCTAACTATTGTGGCCCAAAATTATTTCACTGGGTTCAGAATTAACTTTGGGCAGGGTGATATTACACACCATAACACGACATGAGACTATTTCATTGTGACATTGCTTTCTGATATTGCATAGCTGTGTGCCAAGACAGTGTCACAATCAACAACTTGACTCTGTAGGACAAATTGTTAAAGATCTAGTTTTTTGTTTTTAATTTAATTTCAATTCCTTGCTCTTGTATAGCGCATATCATTAACACATCTCTTTCCAAAAAAAGGGTCCGCATTGTTATACCCATTTTACAGATGGGGAAACTGAGCCAAAGAAGTGAAATGACTTGCCCAGAGTAATCTAGCAGTTAACCCCAGATCTTCCAAGTCACAGCCCAGTGTACTAAATACTAGGCCACGCTGCCTAGTATGCATTTATATCCATTTTAAGGCTCCTGTCACAGGGTAACCCTGGACCTTTCAGAGGGAGCAGGGCCAGTGCACCTGGACTCATCAGGTCACTCCAACTGGGCTTAAAAGAGGGCACATGGGCTCTAGAGGGAGAGAGAGACCTGGTGAGTCAGAGCTGCCTGAGAGAGCCAGAAGTGTGTTGTTGTAGTTGTGCTGGTCCCAGGATATGAGCGAGACAAGGTGGGCAAAATAATGTCTTTTATTAGACCAACTTCTGTTGGTGAAAGAGATACAGAGCTGATGAACCACGGAGTGGGAGGCCAGGCCAAATCTACTGACCTAGGCTGCTGCCCAGATATCTGCGACTCTAGGCAGCTGCCTACTTTGCCTACAGGTAGAGTGGCTCCTGCATGCCGTGGCCAGTGGAAGGAGGGTTTTCCAGCTGCGTCCACTTTATAACAGCTTCTTTATGCAGCTAGAATAATGTAAAGACACCTTAGGGGAAATGAGATTTAGGATTTTCATAAGTATCATCTGCCCCGTAATGGCTAGTCCGCATAAAAGCATAAGGCATCTGCTATTGCTCTCATGGCCTGCACTTCTGTGACCATTCACAATAGTCATCACACAAATACTAATGAAAGTGAGCGCAAAGGAAGTAACAACGTGGCCGATAGAAATTGGGGCCTGATCTCATTGACTTCAATGAGCGTCAAATCAGGCCCATAAATATTCGCCCAATTCTAATGAGAGAACATTAAACAGATCGTTCTGATGTTTCTCAAGCTTCCTCACTTCTCCAACAGGACACACATAAACCTAGAGCCTTCTTTGTGAGAACAACAGCCATGTGCATGGAATTGGAAACATTTCTAATTTGTGGAAACCAGCCTAAGTGCACATACTGTACACACACACACACCCCCCAATGTGGAAAATAATAAATGTTTATGATGGAATTATTTGCTTCTTTTATTATTTTAGGATTTTGTCCAGAACTGAAGCAATTGTTACAAACAACGTTAAAACAATCTTTTAATTATGAACATACTTACAGTGTTGATGTCACCTAATAAGGCATCTGTGCTCTTGATAGGGTATATGCAATTATTTTATATAATAAAGTAGTTTCTCCATAAAAATGCGTAAGATTCTGAATGTCAAACAGGTGCAGGTTGAGATTAGACCGTGTTCTTGAAAATCCTTACATTCTTTTAGCCTTTGAGTACTGTGTTCGATTTTTGGCCCACATTAACTAACGCACTCCTAACCTGGAATGTATCATAAACATTTGATATTATTCATTGGCTGGGAGGGCTGAGGGCTTTCTGGCTGAGAATCTCTTACTCACATTGGCCAATGACTTCAATGGGGCTACTCATGTGCGTAACTACGCACCACTGTCTGGAGGGAATTTCTGCCAACATTTTTCCCTTTCACTTCTTGAAACTTACACTCAAATTTAGTTGTGCTCCAAAATTCAAATTTAATGCCCCAATGATAGCCCTGTCAAGGCTGGGCTTAAGTGTTTTGCCACCCTGGGTAGAAAATGTTTTTGGTGTCTCCACTCTAATGTAAGTGATCACTGTAGGTGATCTCATTCCATTCTCATGTGAGTATCTGCCTACCCCCTACAGCGGAACTGCTGGAGTACTATGAGGTGTTACAGCAGATCAGGATTGAGGAAAATCATCGGCGCTGCTTGGAGTTGTTTGCACAGAGGCTGCCTCTACCCACATTCTGAAGAGGGGTGGGGGTAGCAGCCTAGCATCTTATTAGTCACCCGTCTTGGATGGTTTAGACACAACAAATCCTGCATCTTGCCAGGGGGTTAGACAAGATGACCCTTGCGGTCCCTTCTAATCCTATGATTCTATTACTACATAGCCTGGTTGTGCACTGGCACAGCTAATCCTGAAGATGACTGAATGGTGCAGCAAGGGACAGGTAGATGCCTCTGCAGTCATGTGATGCCAAGGTGGTCATGGTGGAAGTGTAATGGGTGTGCTAAGAGGAGAAAGAGTGCAAGGAGCCTTTCCCCCTCAGACACAATCCCAGGAGCACATACCCTGTTTCTCCAAATATTTCAGGGGCAGGAGATATCCAGAGCAGTCGGATATCTGTATGATATAGGGTGGCTAGAGTTGGAGAGACAGGAAATGTCTTTCTTTAGCAATGTTGGATTTGTGGGGCTGTGGATAATCAGTGACTGGAGAGCCGGGGCTCTCCCCTACACACACTTGAGCTTTGTGCCTGTCGTAGGTAGATTGCCTCAAGGCAGAGTGAACCGTAGCATTTTGAGGTGGCTCTACCAAAACCAACAATACTAGCCCGTCCCAGGTTCTCTGTAGTCTCTCCACTCTGTACAGACCTGGCCTCAGGCTCTGGGAGAGGGGGAGTCAGAGGGTTCTTTGGATCATTCAAAACGTAATTGGTTCCCTTACATAAAAAGCAGGGACATTTGGCAACCCCAGAGTCTTTATTCTCCTGCGGCAGAAGAACTGGAGCTAACTTGGGTTGGGTTCTTAGCAGAGCTGCCAACATGTAAACCATGTGCTCCAAATAAGTCAGGGGATTGGTGGCCTAGCAGCCTCCATCAGTGAAGGATTTTGTGTGTGTATCATGGAGCCTTCCTCAAGCCATGCAAATTCCAACCACAGTTGCATTATCTGCACTCAGCTGGCCATAGGGGCTGGTCGTTGCTATGGTACACAGGCTGTCACCGTCCTCTTGGTCATCACCACGGTTTGAACCCATGTTCTCCAGAACTTTAGTGTAAGCCTCTTCAGATTGATCTGAAGGACAGATAGTGTCTTAGATTGCAGCTGTAGATCTTCTCTGGATCAGGTACAAATGAGTATGTGTAACAGACATAGAACAATGGGTAGTACGACCCACTGCAAAAATAATCAGGAGTGGGGTGGTGTATAGATGCTGAGGGATATAATGCTTCCAGGTTCCTTAACATTTAGAAATCCTCAGATGGCCTGTAAGTACTAAATATCATTATAATTTTACCCGAATGCTGTTTCTCAACCACACACTGAACTCCCATCAATATTACTGAAGCACCATACAAGGATTAGGAGAACGAGATAGCCCCTTTTTAGGATGGGTTTATTTTTATCCTGTTGGAAGATATCTTCTTGGGTTGTTTTTTTTACATCTCCCACCGATGAGAGAAGAGAGCCACTGAAATAGCATGGTGTGCTGGAACCTTCCTGCCAAAGTAAATGTGTCAGCGGCTCCTGAGAAGTTCTCTTACTGACTGTCCTGGACAGAGGGAGAGGCAGTGTTTTGTCCATAGCATCAGCTGACAAAAATATATAAGCAGCCAAGGGGAAAAAAAAGTGTTCAGAAACATATTTAAAGGCATTGGCTTTCCAGTCAAAGGGTTGGTTTGGTGAGAAAGGGCTCTCTCTCCTACAGGATCCAGTTTAAACAGGCTCACCCAGAAGGAAACAAGTGCCTGGGAAAAGAAGTGAAAATAAATAAATAAATAAAGAAAGAAATAGCAAATTTTAAGAGCCAAGTGCTTTGCATTTGTCCCTAGCATGCAGTAGACAGTAGACCACTCTTCACTGTCTCTATATATTGCATGCCGGGGTATGTTCACTCAAACATCCTAGGTTTGAAATTCATCCCCTGAAAAGAATCTTGGGGTTCAAGTTCCATGCAGTCAGAACTCAACTCTCTATCTCCAGTCCCCATGTCGTCCAACGCTACATCTCACTCCTTCCATGCCCGCTTGCCTGCCATTCATCCCTCATCTTCATTTCACCCTGCTGCATTTTCTCTCTTTTGCTTCCTTCGCCTTGCTTTCTCCAGCTCCGCTGATTGTCCCCTGCAGTCCCGCCATCTGCCCTGGTCTATTGCACTTCCCCCTGAAACCAGTTGCACAATTAACTAAGGGTAGGGCTGGCTCTTCCATCATTCACACCATGTCGGGGTGAAATCTACCCCCTTGTAGAGGGCCAGCTTAAAGCCTCAGCACCTCTAAAGTCTTTTCAGATCTTCAGTGGGACTTAAGCGATGCACAGTTCTTGTGCTGAGTTTCTCCACAGGTATCAGCTTCACCCTTTGAGAACATTTTCAGCCGCGGAATACAAAGAATTTACCTCAGCATCTCTAAAGGAGGCCATATCTCTAACCATATCAGCATCTCTAATTCTCTGCCAGTCTCAATCCACTCTTCCCCTTTGTCCTTCTCTTACTCAACATTGTTCCAAAGCTACGTGCTTCATTTTGTTTCTACCAAGTATGGGAAAACCCGTTCAAAGAAAATTAGAAGCATCCTGAACTTTAGACCAAACCAGAATATTTTTTAAGTTTGGAATACCTCAAATTCAGCCCCCCCTTCCCTTTTTCCTTGACTGCCAGCATATCTCCTACCTCCGCTGAAATCTATCTCAGAGACTCAACAACTCTCTCAGGGAATGAACACCGATCTGTCATTCTGTGCTGAGCTGGCAACGGTCTTCAAATCTCATTAGCCATCTTAGAGCCATGCTGGGACCACAGAGGGAGCGGATTCTGGGCTATCTTTGACCTGTGGAGCCCACAGGGCTAATATTTGAATGGATAAGTTGAGTGTTTGTTAGACCCATGGTCATGTCCCTCTTGTTTCCCTCCTTGGAATAGAGAAAGAACTACTGAGGTGGCAGAGTTAAATAGGATTCAATGTGGATAACAGGAAGAAGAGGGACAGGCAGTCTATATTCAGATACTCAATATCCAAACACGCAGAGCTTGTCCTAACCCAAACTTTGCACGTGCTGAGTGAGCCTGGGTGAATCCTGCAAAAAAAAGGACTTGTGAACATCCCTTCAAATCAAACCTCTTAATTCCCTTCTATAGCGTTTGCAGTTCCTGCCCTTTGCTTTCCACAAGCCGTGTTGTTTGTCTGGGGGTGCCGGGGTTAGAAGTGGCGCGCACTCGGTCACTCTCCCACCAGAGCAGGTGGGCGAGAGGGATGAATAAACAAAGACTCCTTCCCCTAACACAGCAGTCCCCAAACTTTTGAGGGTGGCTGGGGGTGGGGCCAGGAGTGGAGCCACGCAGAGGCTGGGGACGGGGCCAGGCCCCAGGGTGGGAGTGGAGCAGAGCTGGGGGTGGGGAGGGGCTGTGTGGTGTTCCCTCCCTGTTCCCCATGGGGGCTGATCCGGGCCCTGTTGCGCCCCCCAAGACGTTCCTCCATGCCTGCCTAGGGAACATGCCCTACAGTTTGGGGACCTCTGCCCTAACATACCGGGGGGTAGTAAATTCCATGATACCAGAAGACATGATTATAGCAGCAGGAAATGATTGACTCCAGAGGAGCAAAGTGTAGCAGCGAGGGCAGTATGGCTCTCTGAGTCACAGTTCCATCCCTGGGCTGCCCAGCAATATGTCACACCTCCCTACACCACCTTCTGTCAGAATAACGGGTGGGCTCTTTTCAATATGTGAGTGAACAGTAAGGTTGGAGGGCTTGCACCTCCTGCCTTGGAACACCTGCATTGCCCTCACCAACCATTCCTGTGTCCTGAAGCCTGAGACCAGAGGAGAATATTATTTTTTCCAAAGTGAGTGAAGATTAAAAAAAAAAAAAAAAAAGAAAAGATACATTCCTGCTCTGATTTTTTTAATACTAAGGCTTAAAAATGACACAGCCACCATCTGGGATCCTAGATTTCAATCTCCCCTTGTAAGTATTCTCACACTTCTTATCAAACTGTCTGTACTGGGCTATCTTGATTATCACTTCAAAAGTTTTTTTTTTCTTCTTCTCTTACTTAATTGGCCTCTCAGAGTTGGTAAGACAACTCCCACCTGTTTATGCTCTCTGTATGTGTGTATATATATATCTCCTCTGTATGTGTGTATATATATCTCCTCAATATTTATTCCACTCTGTATGCATCCGAAGAAGTGGGCTGTAGTCCACGAAAGCTTATGCTCTAATAAATTTGTTAGTCTCTAAGGTGCCACAAGTACTCCTGTTCTTTTTGCGGATACAGACTAACACAGCTGCTACTCTGAAATACAATTGAGAGTACCAAAAAGAGGATTTTTTTTAGGATCCTCTGCTACATTTGCCATGTCTGAGACATAAAGAAGGCTCTCCTATAGCCAAGTGAGACACTTGACCTCAGGACAAGTTGGAAGCTGACTTTCAGGAGTCATGCTCTCCTTTTCCAGAAGAGCTGTCAACAGAGGGAATCAGTAATGTCCTACCTGTATCCTAAGGAGATATGTCTTCCACAGACAAAGTCTGCTGGGTATTCTGCTAGGTCAAGGTGCAGGCAGTTCCCTGGAAACCAAACCAAATAAGTTCACTCCTTCTTTGCCTCTTCATTTGCAAGACAAGCATTTGCAGTGAAGAGGACACTGAAAGAGCCAATGAATGCTACAGTATCAGGGAAATGCTAACAGGGCTAATTATTAACCTCATTCTTCCAGCTCAGTGTGATGTCATGGGCAATGCCTAGGCTTTTTAGGTTAATTCAGAAGGAGACACTCGCTTCCACACTTTAGGAAATTAATGTGTGGACAGCCCAAAATGTCATGCTGCTGAAGATCAAGGAAGTTCAATGGGAGACTGTAACAGGGAGGACTCAACTCTGCGTCGCCTCCTGCTGGTTATCCTGGGAATTAGCTCAATCCAGCCAGGAACGCCACCTGGAGACCAGTGATCCGCCTTACTGCTACTGGCCCCCATGTCCCTCCCAGGACCCCAGTTCCCCTTTAACTGGGTCTCCCCCTCCCAGGGGAACCCCCACCCACTATCCCCACCTTGCCTCAGTATCAGGCTACTGCCAGTCACCAGCTAGCCCCACGCCCAGGGGCAGACTGCAGTATCAGCCTACTCATCACTGGCAAGGAGGGTTTGGACCTGCTGCCTTGGCCTACCCCTGGGTTGCCCTCTGCAACCCCCAGTACCCCTTGGCCTTCTAGTAGGCCACAGCCTGGGGCTTTCCAGGCCAGAGCTCCTCAGCCTTTCCCCAGCTCTGCTCCACCCAGGTACTCTATCTCAGCTCCCTGCAGCCAGGCCCTTCTCTCTCTGCACTCAGAGAGAGACTAACTTCTTGCTCCTGGCTCAGGCCTTTATAGGGCCAGCTGGGCTCTGATTGGGGCGTGGCCCAGCTGCAGCTGCTTCCCCCAATCAGCCCAGGTCTTTCCTTCCACAGCCCCAGCCCTCTGCAGGGCTGGCTTTAACCCTTCCCAGGCAGGAGTGAGTGACCACCCCGCTACAGAGACCAAAGTAATAAGAACATAAAAACTTCCATATTGGGTCAGACCAATGGGCCATGCAACTCAGTATACTGTCTCCAAAAGCATCCAGTACCAGAGCTTCCGGGGGAGTGTACAGTACAGGGCAGTTGGTGTGATCTACCACTCCTGTCTTCCCCTCCCGGCTTCTGTCAGTGAGGGGTTTAGAGTCACCCTAAACATGGGTTTGCATCTCTGACCATCTTGGCTAATAGACACTGGTGGGCCTATCCTACGTGAACTTAGTTTTTGAAACCAGTTATACTTTTGGCCATCACAACATCCAATGGCAATGAGTTCCACAGGTTAACTGTGCACTGTGTGGGGAAAAAAAAACCTCACTCTTTTTTTGTATTTAATTCGCTGCCTGTTAATTTAATCGAGTGATCCCTGATTTTTGTGTGACAGGAAAGGGTAAATAATATGTCACTATTCACTTTTTCCATACCGTTCATGATTTTATAGACCTCTATAATATCCCCCCCTTAGTGGTCTCTTTTCTAAGCTGAAAAGCCCTAATCTTTTTAGTCTCTCCTCATATGGAAGCCATTCCATACCCTTGACTAGCTTTGTTGCCCTTCTCTGAACCTTTTCCAGTTCCGCTATATCCTTTTTGAGAAGGGGGCTACCAGAATTGGACACAGTATTCAAGGTGGGGGTGCACCATGGATTTATGTAATGGTCAGTCACTGAGCTTTTCCCAAGGAAATCATGAATATGTCTGTGCTGAAAGTAACTGCCTTTACATAGTGCCTTCAGATACCGAGGGTATTGTAAAAAGAAGAACAGGAGTACTTGTGGCACCTTAGAGACTAACACATTTATTAGAGCATAAGCTTTTGTGGACTACAGCCCACTTCTTCGAGGGTATTGTGAGCACTGATCACATAAGATGATTCTACCAAATAACAAATCAGCCAAATCAGAACACTGGACAAAAGGATGAATCACTAAGGAAATCTGGCACATCAACTGCCATCAGCATACTAAGCAATAACTTTCAAATGGTATCTCTTTCTGGACCCCCACAGAAAGCGAGGTATCACTAGGGATTCTCTTCTCAGCTGTTAGCTATTAATTAAGTCAGTCTTTTTTTTTTTTTACTCTTGCTTAACCTTTATATTTACCATGAAGAGACTTGGAAATGCAGTAATGGCGAGTTTCCTTAATTCCTTTCAAAAAGGAGTGGTTTTCAGGCAGATATATATGGAACACAGATGGAACTAGAATGGAATCTCACATCTCCCCCACTCTCAGAATTAATATAGTAGATCCTTAGAGTTACGAACACCAGAGTTACGAACTGACCAGTCAATCACACACCTCATTTTGGAACCAGAAGTATGCAATCAGGCAGCAGCAGAGACCCCCCCCCCCAAAAAAAAAAAAAAAAAAACAAGAAGAAGAAGCAAATAGAATACAGTACTCTGTTAAACATAAACTACTAAAAAAAAAGGAAAGTTTAAAAAAAAAGATTTGACAAGGTAAGGAAACTGTTTCTGTGCTTGTTTCATTTAAATTAAGATGGTTAAAAGAAGCATTTTTCTTCTGCATAGTAAAGTTTCAAAGCTGTATTAAGTCAATGTTCCACTGTAAACTTCTGAAAGAACCATCATGGCGTTTTGTTCCGTTATGAACGCCCTCCATTCCCGAAGTGTTCGTAACTCTGAGGTTCTACTGTAGTTGATTCATTTTGACACCCCCTTTCCCAGATCTCAACTTGTTTTAGCTCCTGCAGGTTTGGCTCTTGGTCATATCCCAAACGAGAAAGGGCCCCTTCACTGCATGCTGTTTGGATGCAGCCCAAAATGAGATCAGACCAGCGGATGTTGCGAGATTTCCACTGTTTGGCCTGAAATGTTGATTGAATCTCTCAGAGGTGTCGGGTGCTGATAAATCCAAACCTTACTTTGGGTTCAGCTTCAGATCGGAACTCTAGCCTAAGCCTCACTCAGACCTAATACTGACTTCTTGGGCAAGCTCTGAGCAATGAAAGCTTTTCACTTTTCCAGCAAAATGGTATCCAGCTGTCTACCCCCTGCTGAGGCTATGTAGGAGCCCGACTGAACCCCACTCAGATCTCCATGTACAGGTTGAACCTCTCTAGTCCGGCACCCTTGGGACCTGACCAGTGCCGAACCAAAGAATTTGCCGAACCATGGAGGTCAATGCAGAGTACCCGCGTGTCTCCATAGGCACGGGAAGTAAGGGTGCAGGGGGAGCGGTCCTTTCCCTCCCTCCCGGAGTTTGAATGCAGCGAATCAGCTGTTCGCGGTGCTCCAGAAGTGCTGGGAGGGAGGAGGAGGAGTTGGTAAGGGAGGCCAGCAGGCGAGAGGTGTCGGGGGAGAGGGCAGAGGTGGGAGCTCAGCTCCGGTGGATGCTCTAATTTTTCCCCATGGGTGCTCCAGCACCCACGGAGTCAGCACCTATGCCGGACCACGGATGTGCCGGACCAGGGAGTGCCAGATTAGAGAAGTTTAACCTGTAGTGCCGAAAGATCCCTGCAGAGACTGGAGCCCCATTGTGCCAGGCACTGTACAAACACATACGAAGAGACAGTTCCAGCTCTGAAGAGCTAACAGTCTAAACAGCCAAGGCATACAAAATTTGGGGTGAAGGTCTGGGTAGGTTTTTGTGGTCTATGTACAGCGGTGGGGGGAAAGCTCGTTGTGTATGGGGGAGAGGAGAGATATGAGGGGGAGCTACTGAGATGAAGCGGGGAGCTGGCTCCTCGCTGGGAACAGGTCATCCTGATGTTCCTACAACAGTTCTTTGGCAGCTGGTGCCTTGTGCTTCCCCCACTCAGCAGCTGATACCCTATGCGCAGACACCTCCTGCCCAGGTGCGGTTGCTCTATCCACTGTCCCTGCCCTGGGCCAGATGTCTCTGCAGGGACCCAATGTGGTGGAAGGCAGGATTGGATTGAGCCATAGAATCACATGAGCAGTCAATTCTCCTGGCCAGCTGGGGGCATACACTATGTCACCCCTGCATAGTCCCTGCGCACCAACCCCAACCAGCGTGGCCACTCTTGCCAGCCGAGTGAAAGACAATGGGGAGATGAGAGCTGTCCCTACCTGCTCCCCTGTGGACGGTCCAGCCCCTCACCTCCATGAGATACCATAGGAAAACATACATCAGTCCCTGCACTATTTCCACTGCGTGAGTGCTAGTCCCCTTCTCCCCAGTTCGCAGGATCTGGTCCCTCAAGTATGCGTGTGTTCTTCCAAATATACTACATTGCTTTTCTCTAGAGTTGGCATTAGATGTCATCAGAAGAGTTTTGCAAATAAGATCAAATATGCCGAGCTATCAGGGCTGGCTCCAGGCACCAGCGAAGGAAGCAGGTGCCTGGGGAAGCCAATAGAAAGGGATGGCAGTCCGTCCGTTGTTGGGGCAGCACGTCCAGGTCTTTGGCGCCATTTCGATGGCGGGTCCGTCAGTCCCTCTCTTCCTCTTCGGCAGCACTTTGGCGGCAGCTCAATCGGGTTTTTTTTTTCTTCGCTGCTTGGGGCGGCAAAAAAGCTGGAGCTGGCCCTACAAGCTATATTACAAGGAATTATTCTGGGCATAGCTAGTTTTGTTTCAGTTTAGTCCTTATTTTAGTTCTTATTGCAAAAGGGATTTTTGCAATCATTTATTTCACCATACTCCTATGACATGTCTCAGCAAGCAACCAACAATAAACAAAATGTTTCCTTAAAATGAGTATGGAGAATCTCCGGTAGGAAGTCCTGGAATCTATGAGGTTGTGGGTTCTGGGAAAGGAGTGGAAAGGGGGGAGGGAGAACGTAGGGGTTTTATATTGAAAAGACCAGATTTGCAAAATAATTTAGCACCCAGAAAATCTGACCCGTATTTATCTGCCTAACTGGGTGCTGAGCTCTTTGGAGGGCCCCAAACTTTTAGAGATTAAACTTGATGCATTTTAGGAATCCCTTGGTAATAAATCTAATTTTCCTATTTTTAAAACAAACCAAAAATCCCACCCTGAGAGCCAGTTTTATTGTAAAATAATTTTGGATCTGATTCTCAGATGATTATACAGGAGCCCCATCTTGTGCTTTTCCTCTAAAATACCCACTAACTATCTTGGACAGCAAAGAAATTCAAACATTGCCTGCAACAAACTTCCCTTTCATTGACAAACAGAGAAAACCTGATCAAGTGATTGAATGAATGAATGACTGGCTCTTGAACTACAATATATAGATTTTTTAAGATTGGGAAGACATCAGCCCTTTAGCTTTGGTTTCTACTATTAACCTCTATTAGCATCGTAATTATAAATACCTGGTAAAGTTCTCCCTTTGATCTGGTCTGCATGTCACTCAGTAGCCTTTTAAACTCTAGATTTCCTCTCTCTTTCTTGACATTCCCTATTGTCTTCATCCTGAATACCTTCCCTGCTGTTCTGAAAAGCTGGCCAAAAAACTCTAAGAGGCTAGATTGTAGTATCAAGTACCATGGCTTCAGGGTCTGAGGCTGCTGCCATGTTCTAAAAGCTCCCTTTATTCTTTGCAACCACAGCCTTCCAACTGCATGAAGGACAAATACTCACTTCCCTCCCCTTTACTTTTCGGGGGGGCGGAAAGGGTTCGGACAACAATAACTCCTTCCCTCTTTGCAGCCTGGCCCAGTGTATATTAATACACTGTCTAATTGCTTGTCTCTGTTGGTTTTAGTCCTTTGCCCTTTTTTCCCTTTCTTTTTGTACCCCCGCTTCATCATTGCTACTATTCACTCTATTCCCAGTGCTGAAATCTAAGTCCCAAGCGTAAGCAAAAATACTCAGCCATTCATGACAAATTGAATGGCTTTATTAAAAAGGAAGATAGCACCTCATCTAGTGTTACTATTCACTACAATAATCTCCATCGCGAGCTCACTAAAGAAAGCAACGTGTCTTTGGTTCAAGTCGAGACTACGCGGATGATCTATGGGTTTGAAAGGACCAGAGGGAGAACTGCATATGACAAAGGGTCACCTTTCTGTCTTTGATGACTGCTATTTATTCACAGGAACACAATGGTCAACACTAATCAAAGCCAGGGGATGATATTCCATTAAAGAGCAGCATGCCAACAACTCAGTCAAGAATGCTGAAGCATTCTGTAAATTCAGGGCCACCTCCTCAGCTGGCGTAAATCCATTTATATCTGCTGAAGGTCTGGCCCTCAAGCTACACATTTCTATTTTGTTTTTAATTCACTGAACATTCTCTAACCGGAGCAGACTTCAGCATTTTAACAACAGACCCTCCTCCATGTAAAACCTAGTTACAGGTATATAACATTGTAATCTGCTGGATCCCTTCAAGTGTCTCTGATTGTCTCACTCTCCGGTGGCTGGCCTACAAAGAAGAGGCATATACCTATGACAGCTACTGGAAATTCCCCTGCACCTCAGAGGCTGCATGCTACAAAGATAAAGTGTAGGAAGGAAAAATCAAATGTACAACTACAAAATGGGGAATAACTGGCTAGGCGGTAGTACTGCTGAAAAGGATTCTGGGCTTGTAGTGAATATGAGACAACAGTGTGATGCAGTTGTGAAAAAGGCGGATATTCTGGGGTATATTAACTGGACGGAGGGTTGTATGTAAGCCAGGGGAGATAACTGTCCTGCTCTACTCAACAACACGGCTGAAGCCTTGGCTGGAGTACTGTCCTGCTCTGGGCACTTTCTCAAAGATGTGGACAAATTGGAGAGAGTCCAAAGGAGAGCAATAAAAAGTGAAAAAAAAGGTTTAGAAAACCTGCCCTATGAGGAAAGGTGAAAAAACTGGTCATATTTAGTCTTGAGAAAAGAAAACTGAAGGAGGACCAGATAACAGTCTTAAAATATGTAAAGGGAGGTTATACAGATGATGGTGACCAACTATTCTCCAGGTCTACTGGAGATAGGACAGGAAATAATCAGCTTAAACTGCAGCAAGTGAGATTTAGGTTAGATATTAGGCAAAACTTTCTAACTGTAAGGGTACTTAAACTCCGGAATAGGCTTCCAAGATAGATTGTGAATCCCCATCATTGGAGATTCTTAAGGACAGGTTGGACAAATAAATACCTGTCAGGGATGGTCTAGGTTGACTTGGTCCTGACTTAGTGCAGGGGGCTGGACATGACAACTCTGAGGGTCCCTTGTAGCCTACTTCTATGCCCTTATAATTCTGTGTGTACCAGCAGCAGAATGTTTGTTTCCCATGTGTGCAGTTGAATATCAGTGGTACCTGTTGCTCATGAATACAAGTTTTCTGTTACAATTTTGGTTGATGGAAAATAACTGAAAACTTGAAATCTGAAAGTTTTCAGTTTAAAAGACCAGAACATTTTCTATTATTTGGCAGTTTGGGGCTAAAAAATGTCTTGTTTGGGCTAAATTTCAGCTAAATTTTTCCAGTTGCTGAAAACCCCAGAATTTTCAGTTTTCAATTTTTCAACAAAGTCAAAGTTTTCATAGGAAAAAACACCTATTTTCCAACCACCTCTATTGTGGATTTATATGCAGCTACAAAAGCATTATCTGTAAACCAAACAGTTACTAGGATGAGTGTTATTTTTTTCCTAATAACTGAATCCATCTTAACACAGTGTACCCAATTGTCTATTTCCCTGCATATTGTGTAGTGATTTACCTCAGTGCAAAATGGACATGAAATGCCAGCATATAATAATGGTAGTGTCTTACACTGACTTTGCACTGATGTAAATGATTACACCAACGTGCACAGCAATTGATTATCAGGCGTACCGTGCCTTCCATATCCCTGCCATCTGGAAGCATTGCCTCAGTAAAGTTAATTTGGTTGTGTTCTTCCAAAAGCAGACACCAGGAAGTAATCGGAGCACATGTATTTGTCAGCTTGCCGCCAACCAGATGATCATTGGTGCTGCCAATCAGCTGTAGCTAGTGGGTGCTGAGCACCCATTATTTATTTTTCCGTGGGCGCTCCACTCCTGGAGCACCCATGGAGTCAGTGCCTATGAGAGCCAGAACTACTAAGAGACAAACCCTCCTCTCAGATAGATGAATGCAACTCCCATTGATGTCAGTGTAACTGCTATTAAGTATTATATGTGTTACTAGAGGCCCCACCTGAGGACCCCGGTGTGCTCGGCACATTAAAAACAGTCTCTCCCCAAAAGAGTTCATAATATAAAAGAGATGAGACAAAGGGTGAGAGGGGAAACCAAAGCCGAGATACATGAAGTGACTTGCACAATGGCACACAGCAGGTGACTGGTCAAGATAAGATCGTCTGAGTCCCAATCCATTTGACCACAAAGCCTAAGCCCTGGTCTACACTGGAGGGGGGGAGGGGGGTTGATCTAAGTTACGCAACTTCAGCTACATGAATAACGTAGCTGAAGTCGACGTACTTAGATCGACTTACCGGGGGGTCTTCACCATGGTGAGTCGACTGCTGCCGCTCCCACGTCGACTCTGCCTGCGCCTCTTGCGGCACTGGAGTACAGGAGTCGACGGGTAGTGTAGACATTCCCTAAGAGGCAAGATTATAGTATCTAGGGTATGTCTTCACTATAAGTCCTAAAGTGGCACCGCTGCAGCAGAGCAACTAGCTGCCTGTAGTGTTGACACTTGCTACAGTGACAGAAGGAGTTTTCCCATCACTGAAGGAAATCCACCCCCTTGAGAGGCAGCAGCTAGCAGCGCCTACACTGGGACTTATGTACATCTCTCCAGGGTGTGAATTTTTCGTCAGCCTACATTTTAGGGGTAGACCAGGCCCTAGTATCCTGGCTTCAGGCTGCGAGGTCAACATTCATTTTCCAAAGGCTCCCTTTATTTTTGGCAACAACAGCATTCCCAACTTCACGAAGGACCAAGTTTCAGATCTTGCCCTTTCAGGTTTAAAGAGGAAAATGGCCTAAAAGTAACCTACAATGAATCCTTCTCTGGGTTACACTCTAATGTAGCTTTGAATCTGCCAAAGATGCCTGGTCAAGGTTTAGAATCTTACAACCACTTAAAGTGAGAAAAAGAAAGCAATGACACGAGACGAGTTTCTCCCATGAGATTTCTTGCATCTCCTGGTTTTGTCTGGGTTACAAACTAGAGCTGTATAAATAAGAGATTTTTTGGTGTGCTGGCAATTCTGAAAAATAATAATTTCAGGTCAAACTGAAAAGACTTTTTTTTTTTTCAAAATGTCGGCATATCCAAAAGTCAGAAGAAAAATTGTTTCAGGTGGAATGAAAAGGTTCATTTTGATGTTGAGCATTTTTAAAAATAAAATTAAAGGACATTTCAAAACAAAATCATTCTGAATAAAAAATCTGAAATGTTCCTGTTAGAACCTGTGGATTCAGAGCCACAGACACCTCTGCCTTGCCACAAGAGTCTTAGGATGGATGCCCACCCTTTGAGGCCGGGCTCAGCAGGAAGTACCGCCCAGCAAGACCAGACTGGTGGCCTCAGACAGTTCCCTGATTGGCCAGTACCAGTGTATAAACCAGGAAGCCATGAAGGGGAGCTGTCTGAGCAACCACATAAACTGCCTGCCTGTTTATGCTCCAGGCCCTGCTTGTGAAAGACCCTAGACTCTAGATTCTGTCTCTGCCTGACTCTCAATTTGCCGTCTGGCCTATCTTGGACTCTGACCTCCCAGTACCTGACTTGGCCCGACTCCTGTTCTGACCACTCACGTCCTGATCAAGAAAGTTTCATTTCAAAAATGTCAAAACCAAACTTTCTGATTTTTTCTGAATTTTTTTTTGTTTTTTTTAAATTGAAAGAATTCAGCAACATCAACATGAGTTTGCAACATGTTTCCATGTCACTGAATCTGCATGTTTTGCAAAAACAAACAAACAAACAAAAAGGTTTGGTCATAAAATGTCACCGAGTTCTGTTAAAGATAGGACAGGCATAGTCACTCTTGAAGTAATTTTTGGCCAATCCAAAATTATCTCTGAATTTGACATTAGTAGTTTTGGTTATTCATGAAATGACTGTTGGTGGTGAGTTGGGTCCACTGCTGCTACTTCTCCTTTAGACCAGTTGGGTTCAGATCCCCACCCTGGAATAGACCCAAAATGGACTTAATTGATTCACCAAAAAGTGTCCGTTTCACTTCAACCTAAACCAGAATATTTTATTTTTAGGAAGTCACACCAAACTGAAAAATCAGTTATTCATCCAGCTCTATTGTTTAATATATAAGCCAAACATTTTTTTAATCTTGAGGGAGGTTTGGCTTTTAGATTAAAGCCAGTGCTTATCTAAACCAGTTCTTCTACCGCTTCTCTCAATATGCAATCATCTTCCTCTCTTCATAACTTAGAATGTCAATTGAAATTTCAACCAAATGGAACAAACAGGTGTGTACAACTGTATAGCCATTAATACTGAGCTCATTTCAGTACTCCCAACTTCAGACGTTCAAAAATTGAGTCAGATCTGCAAAAGGATGTGATTGTCTTAAAAATCATGAGATTTAAAAAAAATAAATGTTGGGTTCTTTTCATTTGCATTCTGGGTGTTTTGAGCCTTCAGGATACAGTCAAGTGATATTTTTAAGGATTTCTCTGCAAACATGAAAGCTAGAAACATCCTTTTAAAAAAAAGGCTGAAATTCTTATATAATCACATCTCCAGGAGTTGGGACATTAAATAAAGCAACAAACATCAGGATATTGATGATAAAATCATGAGAGTTAGCAACAGTGCATTGCATTGAGCAACTAATATGAAGAATGTCTTCATTTTGTAATACAAAAGACACCTTTTCTTGAAAAAAAAATGGATTTCTTGCTATCTTTTGTAATAATGGATCACTAAAATGCACTCCTATCTTAACCCTAAACGTAAAATTAGACATAATTGAAAAGTAATAACCATTTACAAAGCCAAACGGAACAATTCTCTTGTGGTTGTCTTTAATATGTAGAGAACTTCCTCTCCAGCTCTTGCTTTTTTGAACAGCAGGTTGGGTTTCACAGGTGTATAGATTCCGAGGTTGGAAGAGACCATTATGATTATCTGCTGTGACCCGTAGGGCTGATTTCCAGGCCCAGGTCCGGGAGATTCAGCCTGCAGATGTGCTGATGTCAAGGCACAATGGATAACACCGTTCTTGCACTGAATCCGTTAACTTGTGGTGGACATGCGTATCCAACTGGGTTGGCTATTCTAGGATTATGGAAATTTATGCCTATACCTCAGCTTAAAGCTATTGATGATATCATATTCAGAAGATGCCAAGACACACCCTCAGTGAAAACAATTGCATTCCAAAGATTCCATTAACCGTAGCCTGAATACTGAACTCAAATCAGTACAAGCAAACCATATGAAGTGCTTAAGTTTCCTATAATGAAAGCCCACTGGGAATCCAATAGATGAGGTTATAAGATCTTTTTCACTGCAAGGCAATTTGACCTCTCTTTTCTTATTACCACAAATAGATGAGATTTTGCCTGAAATTTGCTGTGGTTTCCCAAAGACAAGATATGAATAAGACCAGCTGTTTGTGAGAATTTCCGTTTTAAAACTTAACTGATATTTTACACCTGCAAAATCTTGCAATATTTTGTTGCCATCCCATATCTCAATAATGGCTTGAGCTAACAGCTCCAAACACATTACATTCGCTAGGCCTCAAGGAGCAGTCGTGTGTAATGGGCATATTGAAGTCTGCAGTGTGTAGAGCCAGCCTGTGTAAATGGGATTAGCTCTATTGAAGTCAACTAACAGGGATAAATGTCAAAATATGACTCAGATGCTGACTGGGTGTTTTTAAACAATATCCACTCTGGTTTTGCAATAGTCTCAAACCCTGTGCTGCTTCATGATTCATGGGAGGTTGGGGAGGGGGGGCATGGAGATTAGAAATATACAAATGCCCCAACAAAAAAGAGATAATTGATGGAGATACACTTCATACCAAAATTTTTGAACCATAGGCTTTAAAGACAAAAAAGTGGAAATAGCATAACATACCTTAATTGCTTAATGATCATGTTGTCTGTCTGAATAGGGTGGAGCGGTATTTAAGTTGCTTAACAGCTTTCCATTTTCCCATGGCATAGCACTGCAGTATGCTTATGCAATAATTAGAGGGTTATATAAATAAGCCACTGGGAAACAAAATAATTTATTTGCTTGGCAGGGATAGTTATGTGGAGCTTACATGCTCATCCACTTTCTCTTTGAAGCAAACAGCCCCCCCCCCCCCCACCAAGCAGCCCCCCCACACCAAACAGCCCTCCCCAACTGTTTTTAAATCATTTCAAAACACGCCGAAGGAATGCAGATGTTAAATGTGCTGCAGCTTGAACTTCCTTGAAGCAACGATGCTCTAATGAGTAAAAGCTGGAAAGCAGAGTGGGACCTGGCTTGTAAAGCCGTTTTATGGTATGTTTATTACTATATCAGAGCAGACACAGTGGAATATCACATGACATATAGGAACCAGCAGATCCCTTCCACTAAAAATCAGTACACTCTTTGTCCCTGCAGGTGGCTGAAAAGTCAACGGCCCCGATCCTCAGCTGGTATAAATGGATAGAACTGTATTGAAACCAATCTCTGGAGGGGTTACCTCATCCCACTAAGAGAATCCGCTCTAAGTTGGTGATAAACAATAATTAAAAATCTGGTTTTGGAAAAAAAAGCATTGTTTTCAATTTTGGTTCTGTGAGCCTCTTCCCCTTTTGTTGTTTTTAAGTGCTTTTAAATAACACAATTACATTATGAACATTCTGTGAGCAAATTATTTCTGACGATGCAATGTCTTCTTTGCATTGTCCTAGAAATCCAAAGCTTTTAAGCACTGGAAGTTTCAAGATAAGTGTTCACAGGTTGGTCTTGCATAGAAAACTGGAGTAGCAGGAACAATCGATCACCACCTACTATTCATGCCAAAGGCGATATTGGTCTCCTGCAACTGGCAATTTTTTTGTTGTTGTTTTACATGAAGAAAATTAAGAGAAATAGGGGTTAAAATAGATAAACATAAGGCATGAGGTTTCAGAGGGGTAGCCGTGTTAGTCTCTAAGCTGCCACAAGGACTCCTCATTGGTTTTGCTGATACAGACTAATGCATTTATTTGGGCATAAGCTTTCGTGGGCTAAAACCCACTTCATCGGACGCATGGAGTGAAAAATACATAAAAGTAGATCTCATTGGTGCTGGTCAACAGGGACAAATGTGCTCTGCTTGGTGCAGGATCTAAAGCCTGGTCTAGACCAGAAAATTAGGTCAGTTTAACTATGTCGGTTAAGGGTGTAAAAAAATCCACACCCCTGAGCAGGGCCGGCTCCAGCTTTTCTGCCGCCCCAAGTGGAAAAAAAAAAAAAAAAAAAAAAAGACAAGCGGTGGCACTTCGGCAGCAGCTCAATCGCGTCGCTTCTTTGGCAGCGGGTCCTCCCTTTCTTCCTCTTCGGCGGCAGTTCGGCGGCAGCTCAAAGAGGAAGAGAGGGACTGAAGGACCCGCCGCTGAATTGCCACTGAAGACCCGGACGTGCCGCCCCGATACCGGACAGACTGCCGCCCCTTTGAATTGGCCGCCCCAAGCACCTGCTTCCTACACTGGTGCCTGGAGCTGGCCCTGCCGCTGAGCAGCGTAGTTAAGCCAACCTAAGTCACCATGTAGACAGCAATAGGCTGGCAGAAGAATTCTTCTATCGACTTAGCTACTGCCTCTGAAGGAGGTGGATTACTGACATTGACGGGAGAATGTCTCTTGTCAGCATAAGTAGTATGTACACTGAAGCACTGCAGTGGTACAGCTGTGCCGCTGTAGTGTTTTAAGTGTAGACAAGCCCTTAGTGAGGAAGGGAAGGAAAGATTTCTGTGTGTCGCCCTCCTGCTTCCCTGATTCCCAGAGCAACGCTAAATTTATAGTTATCTACAACTGTCCCAAAGAAGCCATTATGCTAGCCAGGGATTGCTTGAATATGTTGCACTCCAGCCATACCACTGCTTTCTATGACACCCCCAACCCCAGCATGCCTCTATACTGGAGGGTGAAGGGTGGGTATAGCATAGAGCCATGACTTCAGCTCTCTATAACCTGGGGTTTCCTCCCACACCTCTGTTGGGTAAGCTTTGCAACCCTTTGGTGCCACTAGAGTGGCAAAGAAGACCAGAACCTGGGCCATTACATTGGGTTTGAGATTGTGAAAGTGAATGTGCTGCAGGTTGAAGGCAGATAAGCATGCTGGATCAGGCTTTCTAGGTTCTAAAATATCTCCTAATCGGGCAATAATTTCAGGACCCAGATAGCTAGAATAATTTTCTTTTGAGTTCTTGTTTACTGCATTGCTGTAATTTTGCAGTGTGTGCTTCAGGAATGAACACCAACAGAAATTGTTGATACTGTACATCTTATGCTGAACAAATCAGTGTATATTAAATCATAATCCTCTCCAATTCCTTTCCTCGGCTTCTGGTGTCAGAATGTGCAGTGCAGTGTCAGAGTGACTCTGCTAATGCTGGGGGAAAACAGACTACATTGAATTAGCAATAACATGGAGGGAAACAAAATCAGCAGGCAGAATTTCAGTTTATTAGATATAAATTGAATTCTTCTGATACAGCTAATTTGGGTAATCTGTTCCTCTTCCCATTTCATTCGTGGACCATAGACTTTGGTGGGAGTGAGATGAGATATTTGCTTTGTTTTCTTTTGCTAATTCAAGCACTTTCAAGATTCATGGCATCAACTTCCAAAAATGACTCTTTAAAGGAACCATAGACTGCAAAGCAAAGTTTAAATTACTGTAAGATTATAAGGCTGGCTTTGACAATCCTGATCCGACACTCACATGAGTCCCTGGGGTCTTTTCACTGATTTCAGTGGGCACTGAATTGGCCCTACATGCACTAAGGGTGAAGGCACAGGAAACCAATCCTCATCTCTTGTGCCTCTGCACAGCAGCCACGCACAACTGCAGTTCCTGGGGCACAGGGTCTGCTCCCCAGGGTATAAGATTCCTCAAATGGAGTAAGGAGGATTGGAGATGAGGTGGGTGTTTCATTAGTAATAAGTATTGTGGTAGGCAGGGAAAGTTGTAGGAAAGAGATCTGTCCTGAGCATGCTGGCAGACCAGCATTACATGTTGAGGCTCTAGTGTTTTGTGTGTTGGCAACCTAGCCCAGCTTTCATTCCTGAGCCTGGTGTTGAACCAAACTAGGTCCCTCTTGAAACCTGACCCTCTTTCTTCAGTTCTGCTAGTAGTTTGAACAACATCCACACACTGTACTATAGCAGGGTATGATTGGCTGTCCCTGCAGCTGTCCAGCTGTTCAAAAGATAGTATGGTATATAACTGTACATGAAGAATTTTGCCCATAGAGCAAGATTACTTATTTATTGTAAGAAACCAACCTGCTTTGTTGATGAAATGAGATTAATGAAAACTATTATAGGAAGGACGGTACTGTGAGGGATTAGTTTGGTATTTGGGAAATCAAATTTTCTGGCTTGCTACTGAATGTGTGTGAATTTAAATGTCACTTAACCTTTTTTGGCCCTGAGTCAGGGAAGCACGTAAGCACATGTTTGAGTTTATTCCTAAGTCAGGAAAGCACACGCTTAAGCCCATTTGTCGGACTTCAGTGTGTGCTTAACATGAAGCATGTGTTTAAGTGCTTTCCTGAACAGGATCGTTTTTCTGAATTGGAGCCTTTTTGCTTCATTTCCCCCACTTGTAAAAATAAAACTAGCGTCATCTTTGTTACATGTCTGCACAGTGCCTCTGAGGCGCTGATCCTTAATTGATGTTCCTAGGTGCTACCGTAATGCAAACAACACTGAAGGTAATTACAAAACTCTTATTGGTTTTAATGGGCATAAGATCAGGCCCCTACTGTGTTTATGACAGGCCTGCACATTATTTAGACATTTTTAAGGACATAGGCCAGATTTTTAAAGAGATTTAGGTGCCTAACTCTGCGAAATATGAATGGGAGTTAGCGCACAAGGGGATTTAACAAGCTAAGCACCAAGGGCCAGATTTTTAGTGGGGTTTGGGCACTATTTATCAAACGATGCTCGATGGCTTATGTCCTGATTAAGTAAGGTTAAGCATTTACCTAGTTTTAAGCATTGTGGGACTATTTATGTGCTCGAGTACCTGGCTGAATTGCAGACTCATTCAAAACCATTATGGTCTAGCACGTTAAATGTGTTTTGGTACATGGACTGATTCCAGGGTTCCTTTTTTATATTAAACGGGCAGTTACACTATTATGTACCATCTATAGACTTTTAAAGACAGATTTTGGAACCCCCTCTGGAATATAACAGCTCCAGTCTTAAGGATACTGTAGATCCGCATGAAGAGCAATGCATCCTCATGTTCCGCTGAGACAGCTAAAGGAGCTGTATGCATTCAGCACCTCCCGCATAGAGCCTTGCAGAAACAAGCCCTGTATCCAGATAACAAAGACCCTGGTACATTTTTTGAATCCCTTTTGCAGACAACTGAATTTCTAAATAATTTTAAGGTCCATTTTTTAATGGGCCAGTGGGCTGACATTTTAGTCAAAAAGTGAAGTCTTGTTTAAGATATTGGTGCAAGAACAGCATAAATCATCTAAAAATACCAATCTCTTGGTTTTTTTATTTGCATTCCTACAGCTTAAAATGACTCGTGTTTTTATTAAAAAAATCTGGCAAACCAGAATTGCTCTTTGACTTAGACCTTGTGTGTCAAGCTTCAGCAGAGACTGAAGCTTTTACGGCTGACTTCTGAACCGCTGAAATGAAGATGCTGCTGGCTATGGGCTCCACATGGGCCCCTCTAAGAAGAAGAAAGACATTAGCAGTCACAGATAAAATGTGTTTTCCTATTTCTTAATGGGAATCTGTTTGCAAGAGAAGAGCCTGAAATATTTTGAGCAGTGTTCTGTTTTTTTAATCAGCTATGTAAACTAACAGGCCTCATTTCTTTGTTGAAATAGTATCTATCACAACAGACCATCTAACCCATAGGGTAAGCCATCCTTTTGACAGCCATGTTGTTAAATCTGGGCCTCACACTGAGGCTAGGTCTACACTACCCGCCTGAATTGGTGGGTAGAAATCGACCTCTCGGGGATCGATTTATCGCGTCCCGTTGGGATGCGACAATCGATCCCCGAATCGGTGCTCTTACTCCACCAGCGGAGGTGGGAGTAAGCGCCGTCAACAGAAAGCCGCAAAAGTTGATTTTGCCGCCGTCCTCACAGCGGGGTAAGTCGGCTGCGATACGTCGAATTCAGCTACGCTATTCACGTAGCTGAATTTGCGTATCTTAAATCGACTCCCCCCTGTAGTGTAGATGTACCCTTAGGTGAGACAATAAACTGACGATGCTTTGGAGAGATGGTAGAAGACTGTGTATAAACTTAATATCTCTGTTATTCCTTGCTCCAGCAGACTGAGTCTCAGGTTTTGTATCTCTATAGAAACAATGTCACCAAGAAGTTAGCAAGGGAAACAGCAGCAACCAACTCACACATGGAGCATGCAGAGGCATTGAAGTGCCATGTGGGACCTCATGGCGATTCCCAGTGAGATTTGAACTTTTGATCTTCTGACCTTTAAAAGGAGCAAGATTGAATAAATCGCTGACTATATCACACCCCGATTAGCCACGTGCAGATGTGACACCTCTGCAGATGAATTATTGCATTGCGAGTGTAATTATCATGTGCATTTTACTGTGTAGATGACAGAAGCCACAAAGACATAAACCTTCAGGAAATGCAAACAGCAGCACTTAGGTTTTTGCCCACCAGTAATAAGCAAGACTATTTACTTCACGCGCAGGTAAGACAAAAATCAATCAAACCACTGGGAAAAACAACTTCTTATTCAAGCTGTCTCATCAGAGTTGTTTAAGGCACAGCAGAGAGAATGGGTAGTGGTGATTGTGAAGGCTTTTGTTTACTATAGGGCTTAGTATTCCTCCTTGCATGCTGATGATTTTACATGGCTACCCAGGTCATAGTTATCTGAGCATGAAAGAGATTTAGGGTTGCACACACACACCCAACACACACCCAAATTGTAAGATTGGCTTAAAGATCATGAATTTGGGGTTCTTTTTATTTGCCTAGAATTGGGGCTTTTTATTTGCCTAGAGTTTGGGATTTAAGAAAAACATCAAATATCATGAGATTCACAATAAAAATCACAAGAGTTGACAGCTGTGTAGACTGGCCCTAGTGAGGTCCTTATGGACTTCATGACGCCCATGGCTCTTCATGCTTTCTGGGTATGGAAAGCTCTGGCTGGGGTCAGGTTTTGTTAGCAGGTGGAAGAGGTGGGAAACAGTTGATACTGAGAATATCACTCCTGATACAGTGGAAAAGCTTTATGAAAGAGGAAGGTTTTGCGTATGTCCTAGAGATGGTCATACTCTGCCTTCTGATTGCTTGTCACGCTTTCACGCTCCCCATCAGAGTCCTCCACATGAGATGCTACAGCAATTTTTGGCAAAGAAAAAGTCCGTTGTGCCAGTTCTAGAACTATGCATTCATTTATTACAGCTAAATCAATACCTCATGTCAGAATATACTTCCAGATGCTCAGGAGGTGTAAGATGGCACTGCTCCCCTTTGAAATCAATGGAACTATGCTGATTTCACCAGTAATTCATTCAGTATCCATATCTGTTGAGTGCCATTTTGAATAAAGTCCTTGCTGATTCACCCCACCCATGGAAAGGTACTAGACTCCCATTCCATCTAGTTTTCCTTATTCACCTGATGGCGACAGAACATACACTTTAAATGGATTCATATGTCCACAAACAAGTGACATTTACTATAATTATATTCACAGAAGCCCACGTGCCTGTTGCATGAAGCCCATGGAGACATCTTGGATGTTAAGGGGCAGGTGGCTTTGCACAAGTGGGGACAGAGGGCACAAGAAGGTCTGCCCACCCTGGCATTCCACACACAGAAGGCAGCCACACTCCTGGTGCCCCAGGAATGCAAAGGACCAAGGACCTCAACCCCGTAGTGGACTACATTGCGGGGTGGGGCGAGGTGGAAGGGGCATGTACGGCAGGAGCTGGCTCTGTCAGATTTATGCCAGTGGAGGCCATTCATGGCTGGAATTTGTCCACTTTGTGATCCCTTGAATGGTGCAAAGCAGATGGTGAATCCATCCCAAGGTGTCTAACACCACTAGGCAAACAAGGCATGGGTTTATTTAACAGTGGTCAGAGTTTACAAGTAAGGTATCTTTAAAGGAGAAAAATGTTCCCCAAGCTTCAGAGAGAGGATGATTGTACTCCCAGGTGGTGATTTAACAAGACCTCTCTTCCCCATGAGCAGCGTGGCGTAGTGGACTAAGGTCTAAACTAGGAGCCTGGATTTTTTTTAATCCAAGCTCTGCCTCTTATTTCTGTGGTGACCTGGAGCGAGTCACTTCAACTCATGTTGTCAAAAGTGTCCACTGACTCAGTGTTTTGGACGCACACCCAAAACTGAGGGACCCACATGTGGTGAGCACACTTTTGTAAATTGGCACACTTAATGTTTCTTTGCTTCAGTTTTTCCGAGCTGAGAGTAACACAGCCTTACCTCACTGGTGTTGCTCTGATTAATTAGTTAATGTTCATCAGTGCTTTGAAAACATCTAAGTGCTAAGTAATGTTATTACTTATTTCCACAGCTCCGCATCAGACATATTTTAAAGTGACAGCTGAAAGTGACTGTTCCCTCTTTGCCGACCCCAATTTGCACTGGAATCCCACACCAATTAAAACATTGATTTATTTAAAATACAAATAATGACCTCCCTTTGTTCTCTCCCCCCATGCTGCAAAATCCCACCTGATCCCTAATTAACGAATTGATTTATTAAAAGTCTAAGTAATGACCTCCCTTTGTTCTTGCCTTCCAGCTGCAGAATCCCACCTGATCCCTGATTATCACATTGATTTATTTAAAACTAAAATACATGCACTGTATATTTGCCTTGGTTTTGCCTTCTGGACAGTATAGTGTGGGAGCATAACAGGGCAATCATTGATTATTTCAAGAGGTCTCTCTACCTCACAGAGAACACAACCCAATAGCATCACTGGGCAAGGAGGAGCAAGGCAGAGTTTGCATGAGTAGCCAGGGCTAATTCAGGACAGCTTGAATCTCTTGCAAACAGTTTGTTGCAGGTCTATAACGTTGGTTATGCCCAAAAACTCCCATCAATATCAGTGGGTGCACATGTGGAGGCAGCACGGGCCTTTACAGCATGGTTTCTAAACACAACGTGTGCGTGCCGTCCTCAGACCTCACCTCTGTTGTAAAGAGACCAGCAATTAGGTCATGCATTCTAGGAGATAGGAGACAGAGTTGTGAAAAAGGCTAATATCATTCTGGGGTATATTAACAGGAATGTCGTATGTAAGACATGGGAAGTAATTGCCCTGCTCTGCTCAGCATTGGCGAGGCCTCAGTTGTGGGGCTGTGTCCAGTTCTGGGTACCTCACTTTAGGAAAGATGTGGGCAAATTAGATAAAGCCCAGAGGAGACCAACCAAAATGATAAAAGGTTTAGAAAACCTGACCTACGAGGAAAGGTTAAAAGAAGAGGGAACGTTTAGTCTTGAGAAAAGATGACTGAAGGCGGGACATGATAACAGTCTTCAAATATGTTAAGGGCTATTTATAAAGAGGATGGTGATCAATTGTTCTCCATTTGTCCACTGCAGATAGATTAAGTCGTAATGGGCTTAATCCGCAGCAAGGGTAGATATTAAGAAAAACTTTCTAACTCTAAGGATAGTTATAGAATAGGGAGGCTGTGGAATCCCTGTCACTGGAAGTTTTGAAGAACAAGTTTGACAAACACCTGTTAGGGATGGTCTATGTTTACCTGGTCCTGCCTGAGAGCAGGGGCTGGACTTGATGACTTCTCGAGGTGCCTGCCACCCCGGCATTGCTATGATTCTACGGAAATGAAAGTGGTGGGCCTGTCTGAAGAATGTAGGACAGAAAAGCATTGCCCCTTTCAATAGAGATGCGTGACTACAGGTACGTGATACTTTCTTTTGGACACTTTATTGCACTGAAAGTAATGGGAGGGAACATGCAATTCACTCCAGCAGCCTGAAGACGAGAAGCCTGCAGCAACCTATCACACTCTGCAGCACAGGTGACAACCCTTTTAGCTGGGTGCAGCTTTCTGAGCTTTAATATAGGCCAGGTCTAGACTTAAAATGTAGGTCGATGTAGCTACGTTGCTCAGCCCCTGGCATAGACACCACTAGGCCATGGAAGAATTCTTCGGTCAACCTAACTACCACATCTCGGGGAGGCGGTTTAACTACAGTGATGGAAAAACCCCTTACATCGCTTTATACTATGGTGCCACTGCAACGCAGCTGCAGCACTGTCACTGTGCCATTGTAGCACCTGTAGCATAGACACAGCCATAGTCCTAAAATGGTGGCCACCGTAGGTCACTGTCCACTAGGTTTTTTCAGAGACTCGGCTGTTTCTCTCTCTCTAAAACAGCCATATCCTTAGTTTGTTGACCAGCCTCTGGTCAGACTTCCAGAACAAAGCTATCATATATCTGGCTCCATGACTTTAATTGAACAGCAAGCCTTTTATTCCACTTGGCCAAAGTCTCTTCTGGCTGCCATCCTAAGAGTAAGATCTTTGGTCTAGTGGCACTGACCTGGTTATCTCCCTTACAATCTCACAGACGCTCCCGGGTTTATTTTATTTAACGTTTGTCTCCCTCGCCCCCATAACTCCTGCACAACTGCCTCCCTTTCCCCCACACCGCAGAAAAAAAGGAAACAATTAAAAAATATGTTGTTATAGAAAGGGACAAAGGAGAAGGGGACCCAAAATAGCAAACCATGACATTATTGGCTGTATTGTTTGGGCAGGAAAACCATAAAATGAGGCACACTGCCTGCAGGAAACTTTCAGTAAGCCAAGTGATGGTATCTATCTGCTTAGATTTCAAAACATATCTTAGGTATGCACATGGCCCCATCACCATCGTATGTGAGCTCCTCACAATATTTAATGGGTTTATCCTCACCACACCCCTGTGAGGTAGGGAAACCCCATCATCGCCATTTTACAGATGGGAAACGGAGTCATTAAGTGACTTCACCATGGTTGCACAGGAAGTCTGTGCTAGAGGAAGGAATTGAACCCAGGCTCTGGCTACAATCCTAACCACTGGGCCTTCCTGAAGGAATAAATGTAAAAGATAAAGATAAATATGAAATAATGGACCTCCTGCTGCTCTTCCCCACCACAGCCCCACATAAAGCTCTATCACAAAGTGGACCTTAATATAATTAAGAGTTCTGGTATTTATGACCTATCCTACAATCAACCACAAGACCGTGCAAGATTGGGCCCAATGTGCAGCTTTCGAGACTGTACAGTTGTTAATGACAAATCCTGCAGCCACTATTCGTGGACCCCTAAGAAACCAGATTGTGAAGAGAGGCCTAATGAGATGGGTATAAATCTTCATATAACCATAAAAACACTACAGTAAATACACACTGTGACAGGGAAAGCACCTTCGATTGGAATGGAGATGTGAACATAAAGGTGATCAAAGTCGCTACCTTCTGATGAATGTCTAGCGGGCTCTGTGAAGTAAGTCGGAGGTCTGAGTCCATGACTCTCAGTGGCCAGGTGTCCATATCACAAAACCTGTCATCACTAATTAGTAACCTTCCTGTTAGCAGAGAAGCCAAGGGATGAACCGAGAGAGAATTGGCCCTTCAGGAACAGGGTTAACAGTTTATGGCAGAGCAGCGTGAGGAAGCTTGCATTGCCTGTGCCTGCTCAATAGAGAAACTTCAGGCTGCCAATACAATACCTTTCGTGAACACTACAATCTAGAGCCGATCAGGAAATTATTTTTCTCCACAGCAAAACATATCGATAAAAACATGTTTGTTTTCAATAAAAGTTTTCCGGTTTTCATCAAAAAATTCATTGCGGCCGAAACTTTTTCGGTTTTGGTTTTTCATTGACCTTTTCTTGTGTTTTTTTTTTCTCCACTACAGTATCATCTATATATTCTTCTTCTTCAGTCCACAGTGGCGAATTCACAGAAAAGGTACCATTTTACCATCTGATTTATCACTACATCCTGAAAATAGCTTCCAGCTATAAAATACTACAGCATTAAGAAAAAATAAAGAATGTCAACAGAAACAAATATAAGCCAACTCTTTGACAATGAAGAAACCTTGTATCACTTTTCTATAACAGAACTTGTATTCGCTGCAGTTCAGCTTTATGACTGTTATGGAGATCAGAATATTCTTTCTTTATGCCTCACACTCTGCCTCCAGCAATGGTCAATGCCTGAGGCTTCAGAGGAACATATATTCCCTCACCTTTCATAACATAGCTAGCAAGTGCAAATCTGTAAGACATCGTGATGTTTTCAACAGATTACAACCTGAAGCAAAAACTTTTGGTGCTGTTATTTGTTTAGCCCTAGTGCTGGACAGAATCTCCCCTCTCCAAACTCTTTTTTTATAAACATAAAAAAATAGGGTTTTGACTAAAAAAAAAAACCATTTTATTTTGGATTACATTGTCTGGGATTTTTTTTAGTAAAAGCCAGAAACTGAAAAGCTTTTGATAAAAAATGTTCAGTTTTCAGTAAAAATTTTAGTTTAGTTTTCAATCAAAAATTACATTTTAATTTTCAGCAACCAAACAAAAATCCCCACATTTTTTACAGAAAATAATTTTGAACACTGAAAAAAAATCCCTCATTTTTTTTCAGCCAACTCCCCCCAAAACACATTTTTTCCTCAGTTTTATTCAGCGCCAACAACGTGTTGAGAACTGTACAATGTATAAAAAGAAACATATTCCCGGTAACAAAGAGCTTGCTACGTAGATATACTAGAATTCCAAAGACAGTGAGAACTTAGAGGGCTGGGGGAATTTTGAAGGAGAAACTCATTACTTATGAGCATCACCTTAGATTAGCATGCACAATGACAAACATCAATGGTTATAAAATTATCCAGACGTCCTTGTCCATGGTTGCTTTGATTCATAAAAGGAAATATGCTAATATTCAGCCTATTATGAAGAAAAGGCACAACTTCTCCCCTGAATTATTCTTCCGGGAGCAAACCACATCCCCCTTAAGCAAGCAATAAAAAATAAGTGCTTCTAGTAGCACGTCAGAGTTTTCCAGCCACTCCATCCCCCAACCTGGATTTCTCTATGGACAGGAAGAACCAGGACGCATGTTATTAATGTTTGTACAATTCCTTGAAAATAAGCAGCAAATAATAATAACTACAATTTTTCCAACCAGGAATGTGTGTGCAAACTGGTACTGTAGTAACAAGCAAACCCACTGGGATACAATCAAAGCTAGAAGACGCTCCAGTGACAGAATGTGTTCTAGGATATTTCCCAACCCCACACAGCCCTGAGACACCGCTGGAACTCTCTGGCCACATCACTGCCAGCTTTCCACTTAGAAGAACAGATAGATGTTCGGTCTGGCGTCAGGTTTCGTTGCTTCAACAGTAAGCTGCAGTTCAACACATCCAAAAAATACAAGACCGGATTCTCTAGGGAGATCTGACCCCTTGGAAAAGCTGAAGAGGAGTGAAGGAGCTGGGAACAAGCTGCAAATCTCCAGCAGGGAACATCCCAGTGAACGTTGCTTTTATAGACAGTAAAGCTCTACAGGATAGAACTTTAATTAAATTTAAATGTGGCCCACGTGTCATGAGACTGACTTTTGTGTACCTCTGGCAATGCTAGTTAGTAGAATTGCCAGAGAATACTGCAGCTTTTTTTCTTTTGCTATTAGCTATAGCACAGGTCCTGGAAATTCATTGGTCCTATCACTGAAATGCAAAAGACCAAGGCAGGTTAAGAAAGAAGTGTGCCACTAGGAGGGAAGGAGTAGTGGAATGGGGAAGAGAAGGTCATATTGGCTTGGCTGGGAAGGAGACAGTGGCTTGGACCTGATTGGGATGGGAAATAGAAGGCTGCATAGGCCTGCAGGGACTAGGAACTCCACAGCTTCAGAGATTGAATGGTATTTCAGAGAAATATCTATAGTTTGGACATTTATTTGAATCTCCAAGCCTTCGTACATATACCCATAACTAATCAAGCAATAAAAATGGCAGAGAAAGACTAAGAAATGCCAACATAAAACTAAATTTAAAAAGGGGGAAAGGGAGGAGCCGGGAAACCATACCCCAGTCGGCCTGACTTTGATACCTGGGAAGCTACTAGAGCAATGTCTAAAACATTCGATTTGCGAGTACCTGGAGGATGAAGGGGTGATCACTAGCAGCCAGCATGGATTTACCAAGAACAAATCAGGCCAAACCAGCTTGATTTCCTTCTTTGACAGGGAAACTGATTTGGTGGCTGGGGGGAATGCGGTGGACATAATATACCTGGACTTCAGAAAGGCTTTTGACACAGTCCCACAAGACATTCTGATAAGTAAGCTGGAGAAATGCAGACTCAACAGAACTACCATTAAGTGGATACATAATTGGTTAAACAACCGCAAACAAAGAGTAACTATAAGAGGAGATTAAGAGGGGATATGATAGTGGTCTTCACATACTTGAAAGGCTGCCATAAAAAAAGACGGAGAAAAGTTGTTCTCTTTTGCCACAGAGGGCAGGACAAGGGGCAATGGGTTCAAACTACAGCACAACAGATTTAGATTAAATCTCAGGAAAAAACTTCCTAACTGTAAGAACAGTAGGACAACGGAACAGATGCCTCAGGAAGTTGTGGAAGCTTCTTCACTGGAGGTTTTCTAAAGGAGGCTGGATAGCTGTCTGTCTCAGATGGTTTAGACACAACAAATCCTGCATCTTGGCAGGGGGTTAGACTAGATGACCCTTGTGGTCCCTTCTAACTCTATGATTCTATAAACAAGATTAAATAAATCCTTATATAAATCGATGGTATGCCCACATCTTGAATACTGTGTACAGATGTGGTCTCCTCATCTCAAAAAAGATATACTGGAACTAGAAAAGGTTCAGAGAAGGGCAACTAAAATGATTAGAGGTTTGGAACGGGTCCCATATGAGGAGAGATTAAAAAGGCCAGGACTGGTCAGCTTGGAAAAGAGGAGACTAAGGGGGGATATGATAGAGGTATATAAAATCATGAGTGATGTGGAGAAAGTAGATAAGGAAAAGTTATTTACTTTTTCCCATAATACAAGAACTAGGGGCCACCAATGAAATTAATGGGCAGCAGGTTTAAAACAAATAAAAGGAAGTTCTTCTTCACACAGCGCACAGTCAACTTGTGGAACTCCTTGCCTGAGGTGGTTGTGAAGGCTAGGACTATAACAGCGTTTAAAAGAGAACTGGATAAATTCATGGAGGTTAAGTCCATTAATGACTATTAGCCAGGATGGGTAAGGAATGGTGTCCCTAGCCTCTGTTTGTCAGAGGGTGGAGATGGATGGCAGGAGAGAGATCACTTGATCATTACCTGTTAGGTTCACTCCCTCTGGGGCACCTGGCATTGGCTACTGTTGGTAGACAGGATACTGGGTTAGATGGACCTTTGGTCTGACCCAGTATGGCTGTTCTTATGTTCTTATGTTAGATGTATGTTTGCAGTATTGTTGTAGTTGTGTTGGTTCCAGGATACTAAACAGACAAGGTAGGTGAAGTAATGTATTTTATTGGACCCACCTTGTCTCTCTAAGATTAAACGGAAGTAGCAGCAATGTGGTCTAGTGGATAAGACATTGGTTGGGGGTCAGGAGACCTTGGTTCTGCCAATGACTTTAGACAAGTTGCTTCCCCTCTTTGTGCCTGTTGTTTTCCCACCTCTCCTTTACCTGACTTTTCTATTTACACTATAAATTCTTTGGAGCAGGCACTCTTATTATGTTTGTGTACAGTGCTGCGTACAATGCTGCAGGGCCGCCCAGAGGATTCAGGGGACCTGGGGCAAAATGGAGGAGTGGACATAAAAAAAGGTGCCACCCCCTGCGGCGCTTGTACTCACCGGGCGGTACTCCGAGTCTGCAGCAGTGTTGGGTCCTTCACTCACTCCGTGTCTTCAGCAGCACTGAAGGACCTGCCACCGAAGACCCAGAGTGACTGAAGGGCCCGCTGCTGAAGTGCCGTCAAAGACCCGGACCGCCGCTGGGTGAGTAGCCAGGGAAGGGATTCTCGAACACGGCTCGCGGGGCCCCTGCAGGGCGAGGGACCTGGGGCAAATTGCCCCACTTGCCCCTCCCGCCCCCTGCCCAGGCAACCCTGCAATGCTGACTCAATCTTGGGGGAGGCCTCTCAGTGCGATTGTACTAACAACACTTTTTATTTTAATATTATCAGCAATAAGCACCTAATTTACTAAGAAATAATGAGGAAAGCAAGAGTGGATTTGATGGGTGGATTTTTCCCTCCCCTACTCTCAAGTTAAAAAAAAATGACTCAATCTGTTTTCATTGTTCTTGTCACACAAACAAAAGGCCTCTGGCTCTCCACACTTCAGCCTATTTTTTCCAGTCACTCTCTCTAAACTCCTGAAAGGCAAAGCTTATTCCAGAAAGACAGACCTCAACCACCGTGGGGCTGCTAGAATAAATAACACGTCAATGTGGTTGCTCTGCAGATTGTGAAGCTGAGCTGACAAGGTGATTTTAATCAGGCCATAGGAACCTGTTCCATTACAACCGCCAATCTGTGGGAATGTCAGAGAGCTGCTGTTGACCTGAACACACTGGATCGCTTACAACTGTTGACAACCAAAGAAAGAAAAAGCTTGCTGCCAGCTGTGTACAGAGAACTGCACCTCCAGATGTTTATAGCCAGAGCTTAGATAAACGCATAGGTAGGCAACGTTCTCAAATATCACTAGGAGTTGGAAGGTGACATTGAGCAAACCTTTGATGAGAGCTCAGTGTAGCACTGGGTTTGTCTACACTGCAATGTAAGCCCAGGGTTTCAACTCAGGCTCCAGCCTAACCTACGCTTCTGTCTACACACAATTTGCATTAACCTGGGGCTCGGACCCTGGGTCCCAGAAGGGTGGAGGGTCCAAGCCTGAGTGAAGAAAGGACCCAGGGTTCAAGACCTATTTTTTGCAGTGTAGACGCAACCCGACTGGATTCTTGCTCTGAGAGTCTGCCACAAGTATTCCACAATCCCACGGACCAACTTTCTTTGTCCTCTGGACTGTCAAGTTTTTCCACACTGCACCGAAAACAAAAGGCGAATGTGGCCACATTTTGGGAAGGTGGTAGGAAGTCTGGGATATGGGTGATTGGACTTGGGCCCGCATAATGCAGTGTAGACCCTATGAACAAGAACCTGGAGCACTAGTTACCTTCTGAATGAAGATCCATTTTAAAAACGTACATTCGTTAGGCGGATTCCTTCTCCCTCTCAGCTGTTGGTTTCCAAAACGACGTCTAACTTAATCATCCCTTTGCACTGTAAGTCTTTAGAAGCTACCTTACTTGTTTTGAATTCCTTCCACAGCCCACACTGGAAGTAAACTACTGAGCAGCGTTGAAGTCAGCAAGCCTACGCACACCCATAAAAGTTAAAACCCAGACACGGCCCTCGTGTACTTACAAGTCAGCCACCACACTCTGAGCTTTCAAAATAGGGATTAGAATATATGTTGTTATACCAAGAAAAAAATCTCTTCCTTTAATTTTGAATACCCTATTTTGAGCTATTACTAGGTATAAAAATGCCTTTTTAACCAGGTAAGGCCTGATTCAAATCACTTTGAAGCCAGTGGAAAATCTACCCTTGACTTCAGTGTTCTTTGGATCAGGCCCTTAGAAATCCCTCCTCCCCCTCCCCCCCCCCGATTCAGCAAAGCAGTTAAAGCACATACTTAAGTCCCAACTTGATTTCAGTGCGACTTAAGTGTGTTATTCATCTTAATAAAGGTTATGCTTACTATTTATACATTTTTATATATTATTTTTAGTTTACTATGTGCTTAATTGCTTTGCAGAATAGGGATATAATTATAGCCAGGCGTAAGCTTAAGAGCTTTGTTGAATCAGGGCTTTAATAACTACCATTGCAACAGTACAGGCCAGTTTCCAGGTAGCTAAATAGGTGACATTTTTATTTTAGCAGAAGGGTCTTATATCAAGTGCCTTTTGAAGTATGTATTCTGTTTCTTGATACCAACTCTCATCTACAGGTGGCAGTGACAGAGAGCTTGGAAGGAAAACTATTGCCAAATGCAGTGTTGTTATGTAAGGGTTCTGATTTATTCGACCATTGTCCTCCTTAGTATGGGGTCATATTGCTAGGATCTTCTGAACCTTAATCAGAATGCTTTTAAAGGCTTGTATTGATTGCACAGCCTGCTCTGTAATGCATTTCATTACCTTGAGGGTGTCCCTTGATTAAGCGAGGTGTTTCTGTATTCATAGCACGGGGGTTCATTTGAAAACATTTCCCAAGGTTGGCTTTCAACCTGGGAGTTTCCCACAGTATAACTAACCGCAGTGCTAACAAGCCACAGGTGTTCACCCCATGGCATGAGCAGGTGCAAATGGGATTGTGAAGAGGCGGGATCAAGGTTTGGTAGCTAGAGTGTTGAATCAGAGATCAAGATCTAAATCTGGCATTCAATTTCATTCTCTGCATCAAGCCAAACCAAACGGTTGGAGCTAAACACCCCTGAACTTTGGTTTGCCCAAGACCTGGATCCAGGTCCAAATTTTACATCTGAAGCCCGTCTCTCTACATGTTACATTTAACTTGCTATATGTTCACTTATTAGATAGGGGCTGCTAGCAGCTTTAAAGCCATTCAAGAAGATGAAAGCCTATGCTTAAGGAAGAACCCCAAAGGCAGTGAGAAGGCATTACAAGGGCAAAGAAGGGTGGCCCTTCCATGTAGGTCAAAGAGGAGAGCTTTATGGATGGTTTAGGTTCAGGTGCCAAACATCCAAGCTGCAGTGTTTGGATAAAGTAATTTCCTGCCTGTTAGCTTGAGGGTTGCCAGGCAGATGGGCAGAATGAATTATCATAGCTCCACTTCTCATCAAAACAGGATATATTTCATATTGTACAGGAGGCGTTTCACAAAACAAATCCAGATCTGCTGCTTCCTCGCAGTTGTTCTCTCAGTGCATTTGCAATATACAAGCCAGTCCAAGTCCTCTCTTTTATTTTAAGGGAGGATTTGCACTTTTGTTCCAAGGTGTTTGGCACCCCTGGCAGAACTTTTGACAGGGAAAGAAGATCATCTTGCGAGTGCCCATGGCGCTCCCTGTGAAAGGTGATTTTTAAACAACCATTTTATTTGGCTTCCTGGCACAAAGATCAAAGCACCAATCAGTGCTTGATTTGCAGCGCTGCAGCCAACATTTTATTTCCATTGTTATAAACAGAAAACAAGGGCATGTGGCCTTATTAGTTATATGCTTTCCAACTCAACAAACTAAGACGGTTATGATGAGATCTAGCCAGAGATATGCTTTGAGGTTAGCACCATTTTCACTGTTGGTCAACAGTGTGTGTGTGTGGGGGGGGGGGGGGGGGGGGCAGAGGACCACTGAACAAGACAGGTCAGTTCTAAACCCCCTGGAAGGGTCAAATGAACTGTGGAATGATGGAGGAGCAGGATAGACGGACAGTTACTAGAGAAGTCTTCTGTCTGACAGCACACGTACAGAATGTATATACACAATGGGAGAGATCCTCAACTGGTGTAAATACCTGCAGTTGGATTGACTTCAATGGAGCTAGTCTGAATTATACCAACTGAGGATCCGGCCCAATCAATACAAGATGTGCTACTGTACCCTGGCTAAAAAGAAGCTTCGGTAGTTTTTTGTATTGTGTATCTGGAAGGCTAAGGGTTCCAAAGCAGGTGTGCACAGCTGTCCTGGAGCATTCACCCCTCCTTTACAAGGAACAGGCTTTAGTCTTAGCAGAAACACTACTCTATAGGGGCTCACACTCAGCAAAAGAGTTGTATATTTATCACTGCACTTTGTTATTGTAGCGGTAATTTCATATATGCGCACTATTCCAAGAAGAGAAACACTACAGAGCACATGAATAAAAATGCCTCAAAGCCTTTTCTTTTTTGCTCCAGTGGTGGCGGAGAAGTTTAATGGAAAAGCACCTCACAGGTCCCAGTGGGTGGCTGTAATTGCGAAATGTAAGTGTCCACTACCCTTCTATGGAGAAAATGTACCATCTGATTCTCAGAATCTGATGCCAGTGAAGATTAAAAAAAAAAAAAAGAAGAAAGAAAGAAAGACCTCCCCATTGCCTTGAATGCATTTTGCCAACATCCCTAACACAATGAAAGTATCCATAATTCATGGAGCAGAAAGCCAGACCCATGATGCAAAGTGATTGATCACTCCTCCTTTATTAATCTTGTCTGCTTAGGGCAAGCCACCCTGACCTCTTTGGATCCTTTTCTTATAAATATGCAAACATATTAAAAATACATTTGTTACCACAGAACAGATGCTGCCAATTGTCCCAGGGACTTGTAACAGATAATGCGGGTGAACAGAGGCAAGAGTGAGTCTAATAGAAGTGTGTAGGTTGTTTGGTTTTGAGGGGAGATCTGTCTTGCTCTATGGAGAATGATATAGCTGCAGATAACCTGTATTTTACTATCATAAGGAATTGTACGTAGGGATTTATTTACAACAGACAGCACAACCTTCTTTAAAGTCAAAAGGAAAATTACATTCTTATGAAGGACAAGACAGGCTGCAGCTTGTATTACATTGTGACCTGAAACCACTATCTCTGAAGTAACAAATACAACACCACAGAACCAAAACACACATTAGGTTCAGCTATCTTCTAGGAGCTGCAACACTCAATATTAGTAGTGGCATTTAACACTAGGATTATACAACCAAATGTTTAAAAGGGAAATCAAACTCATTGTTATAGAACTTAACATTTATAAATAATAGAGTAAGGGCAGTGAAAGCAGAGCTGTGCAAATATTTTCTGATGAATACTTTATTTGCCAGTTTCAAACTATTCGCAACTGCAGCTCAAATCTGGCAAATGGTTTCAGCCAAAGTGAAAAACAAACAAACAAATTTTTGAAAGCCAAAACACTTCATTGCAACATAATCTAAATGAAACCTTTCAACTTTACACTGCAGAATGGCATTTTGTTTTGAAATTTAGCTAGATTTATTTAAAAAGAAACAAAGAAAAGTATAAAAAACACCCCAAAATTAAGCAAAATGTTTGGGGTCTAAAGCAATATTTTTTTTTCTTCACTGAGAAAAACAAACAAACCTCTGTTTCAGTATGACACAAAATGAATTGATTTGTTTTATTTTTTTTTTTGGTTTAGCTACCAAACTGAAAAAAAATGTTGTTTTTTTTTACTGTGCACTAATTGTAAGAAACTATTTAATATTAACGTTTGCTTAATCCCATAGTCACACCTAAACAAAGGCCTACAGCTCTATCCAGAAAATGTCTATGCACCATAGTAGCTTGTGCCTGAATGCTCTGTTCCTCAGATGGCTTCAGGCAGATCTGCTAACTTCAATGACTAACATATTTTTACTTGAGGTTGGTGAAACAATTGTTTCAGAATTTTTGTAATAGAAAATGGCTTTTTGATTAAACAGAAACTGTCATGGAAGTTTCCATTTTCATTGAAATTTGGGGGGGGCCTGATGAAAAAAAATTTGGGGGGAGGGTTGACAGCCATCTCCCTTTCCCCCTAAAAATGTTTTTTCTAGTATTCAGGGGAGACAGTTTGATGAAACCCCCCAAAAGTGAGCAAAAAATTTTGAAAAACAAAAAATTATTCTGAGAAAAATAAAATACATTTTTTTACTAGCCCTCTAGTTTGTTAGCCCTCTGGTTAGTCATCTTGCATCTCAGAGACCACAGGTATGCTGGGCTGGTACTTAGTAAAGGTATCTCTCTGTAACCTGAGCACATTTGATATGGAGTTGCTAAACCATGGTGCCCTACTATAGCGTTCACGGAGTCACTTTTCAGAGTAGAGCGGCACATTCAGATACAGCCACCTGGGGTCCCTCTGAACCACAATTCCTCCCAAAGTTTCCTGGGTATGGGTGGCCTACCTGAGCTTCCACCCCAGTATTCCTGGGTTGCTCCAGGGGCTGGTGGATGTGTGGGGAGGAATGATCAAGGTCCCTCCTCCTTTCAGCTTCTTTTGGGGCAATGTGCTCTCCTGGGTTCCCACAAAGGGAGCAGTTCCTGTGTTTCTCCCAAGGACAGAGACAGTGGCTGTGATTTGTCCTTGCATGGAGCATGCACCAGGACTGGGAAAAGCCTACTTTCTCTCCCCTCAACTCCACTCTCACATACCTACATGATAGCCAGTCACAATCTGGCCCTTTGTTTCCATTTACTTAATGACTGAAAGACTAAGTTCCATCAAGAGCTTCCTTGGAGGTATAAGGAAATGAGAGAAAATAGACCTGAAACTCCTTTTATGTAGCTAAAAGGCCTCCAGTCAGACTCAGCTGCCAACTGCTCTTTCCTGTGCTCTGTTGCAACACGATCAGTCTTTTTTCCTAGCCTTGAACTTCTGGCTCATTACCACGCTCTGTACTGCACCTAATTTCCCTTCACTGTGTAGGGCACATGATGCTTAGCCTTAAGCCTTCTACCCACACTAACCACAGCATCCCATAAATGTAGCTTTGCTCCCTGTCTGCATGGATTTTCACAGCTGCCTATGGAACAGTGACAGGGGATGAAGGGTTTTTTTTTTTAGTTTCAGATACAAGCCTCACTTCTCCCTTCATTAAGCTCTGGCTACTCCATATGTTGTGCCACTCATTTTATCACCTCAGCTATGACAGCCGGTCTGCTGGGCCCTGAACTGAACTGAAAATGTTGACATTTGGAACTCTGACTCCCAGAATCAAAGGTGGGGTCCAGCACAGAGGCTGCAACAGATCCTTCAAAGGTGACTACAGGCTGACTAGTCATCGTGAGGGAGCTGCAGCCATGTTGATAACAGGAGAGGGGAGGAGAAAGCATCCAGACCTTAGCCAAACCAATCCAAAGAGAAAAGGTTTGGCTTCGCTTTGGAGGACAGCCCACAGCTCTGCATAATTCTTACACCAGGTCTACACTAAAAAGTTAGGTCTACCCATCTGTGTCGCTCAGGGATGTGAAAAATCCCCACCCCTGTGTGATGTAGTTTAGCCGACATACCCTCCAGAGTACACAGCGCTAGGACGAGGGACGAATTCTTCTGTCAATCTAGCTACAGCCTCTCGGGGGTGGATTAACTACAGCAATGGGAGAACTACTCCTGTTGGCGTAGGCAGTGTCTACACTAAAGCACGACAGTGGTATAGCTGCAGCTGTGCCCCTGGAGCGGTTTACGTGCAGACATGGCCTTATTCTCTCATCCTTGCTTCTCATTGATTAATTCATTGTGTGATTTATTAACTGCAATACTGCCCAGAGACCTGACCTGAGAAAGGCCCCCTTTTGCTAGGCACTGCACAAACCTATAGAAGAGCCCCTCCCTGCCCCAAAGATCTTACCAGACTGACAAATGGTAGGAGGACAAAAAGCATTTTTCCCCCCATTTCACAGATGAGGAACTGAGTCAGAGAGAGATTAAGTGATCTGTCCACGGTCACAGAGAGTCTGTTGTAGAACTGGGAACTGAACCAAGAGCGCCTGGGTTCTTCACCAGACCATCCTTTTTGATTTCAGCATAGTCATTTAGAGCCAAATTCTGCCCTCTGTTACACCTGTGCAACCCCACTGAAGCCAGTGTAATTTCATACATGTAAATGAGAGAAGAATTTAATCCTTAGTCTGCTCTTTTCAGCCCTGTCAGGTTTCTCTGAAATTCACTGTTTTATCTTATTGCCAAACAAAGCTTCTCCAGTCTGCAGCAAGCACTATTTAGTCAGGGAGGTTGAATGAAAATCCCAGCGTTCAGCAAAGATTCCTCGGAGTATCTTTAAAATCTGGGATCACATAAAACAGTCCCCTCTCATAAAAATACACACACACACTTACCATTGTGGAGTGTTTCTTTAATAGAATCAGAAACAAATTTGTGACCTTGTGGCCCCAAAGTGGTAACACCAGCTATAAACTTGCCCAGACATAGAAATGCATTCTGCCTGTCAGTAGGAGTTTGCCATTGAACATGTGCATTCAAAAAAAAAAAAAGACAGTGTTAAGTTAGCCAACATTTTTTAAATGCCACGACTCACTTTATATATTTTAAACCTTGTTAATGTTGCTAACAAGAAATAAAGCTATAAAAATAGGAATGCTATCGCTAACTAACTAAATATATGTGTGGATCAAGGGTTCAGATATATGTTCTGGAATGGCTCATGTCTTCAGAGAGGAAAAAGAAAGCTAACCTTTTTGTTATAAAACCTTTTAAGCAATCAACAAAATTGCCTTCCTTTAAGTGTATTTCTTATGGAGCACAATGCTTCCAAGCATTCAAGGTTATGGTGACTGGGCGTACTAGCACCAAAAGCCATACCAGGGAGGTGTACTCAACTTGCTAGATTGGCATGGGGTTTCTACAAGGGATAGGGTTATTCCTGTCCCCACCCAACAACAAAAACTGTCAACGTGGCACTACTGTGGAACATGCTTCCTTCAAAGACAGGCCACCTACTTATTCTGGCCTCTATTGCTGGCTTTGGATTGAAGTTAACAGACTCAGCTCTTTGGACTCTTGCATACAGACTGGGATTTCTAGTGAACCCTTTCAAAGTTCACAACTCCATAGCGATAGAGGGGCTGGATCGCCCAATATTCTGGCCTTTATACTCTGTCTATAAATAATATATTTGGCATCGCTTATTGATATGGTTTGTCAACTCTGTAATGCAGGAGTATGGATCTATTCCTAGTATTTCTGGGAACAGATGTGCTGACATCAGAGCGGTATGTTGTGTTGTTGCCTCTCTATTTTGTTAGTGTTGGCAGTTCATTTTATATCCCCTGGTCTGTGCTTGCAAAGAATGCCTCGCTGGTCCTAATATTTGTTTCAGCCTTTGAAAAGAATTTATAAATGAAGGTCTCAAAGCATATGAAAATTGCTCAAATAATGGACACTTGTTTAAAGATTTTGGGGATACAAAAAAATAATATGTTTGTCAAGCAGTGCTCCACAATGGAAAGCAGCCAGAATGGTAACCGAGCTAGTGTGATGTAGTTTCATCTAAAATGACACAGTTGCATGCAAGCCTATCTTGGCTGTAAAGTAGTTTGTCTAGATACTTACTGAATGCTGGCTTGTGTGTGTCCTGGACTTTGTTCCGATGTGCTGTATTGTGCTGTCACTGACTATATCCATTTCAAAATATATTTTCCTGTCCTTAATACGTAGATCATGTCATGCATGGGAACCAGGTCTGAGTTGCAACATGCACGGAGCACTCTCCCCTGTGACATAACACCTGTTTTTCTTTCATAGAATCATAGAATATCAGGTTTGGAAGGGACTTCAGGAGGTCATCTAGTCCAAGCCCCTGCTCAAACCAGGACCAACCCCAACTAAATCATCCCAGCCAGGGCTTTGTCAAGCCTGACCTTAAAAATCTCTAAGGAAGGAGATTCCACCACCTCCCTAGGTAACCCATTCCAGTGCTTCACCACCCTCCTAGTGAAAAAGTTTTTCCTAATATCCAACCTAGACCTCCCCCACTGCAAAGAACGACAAGAGTGATCAGCAGAAATACAACAGGAAGAGCTAGAAATTGGAGAAAAGAGCCTTTCCACAAAGGTAGATGTCACACCCAGTTCTTGTATAAAGTGCTCACTCCGAACGACTTTGGTGCAGAAGGCCTGTTTTTCTTAGAGTTGCATTTGTGCTGCATTGTCATACACAATGTTCCAGCCACTGGATATACCAGGCACGTTTAAACAAATGCATTTGCAACCACTAGACTGCTAAGCACATTCTATATTAGATTTATATGTTAATCAATGTACTCAGCATGATAACGTCATTTAAAATCCGTTATCCAAGGCCAGTGCCACACTTTAAGTCTAAAATAAATAGTAATCTGTCTAAACTCAGAGCTTGTCTATATAGTATCCATCTTGCTTGCCGTAGGAAGAGGACAGAACACTAATATGACAGTATCATCCCCTTTTCTCACTGAGAGCTGGTAAACTCGTTATATAATAACCAACCAGGGGAGCCTATTTACTACCTTCTGAAAGTGCAAAAAATGAAAAAGATTGTATTGATTCTCTCACGTGACATTCCCAGGATGCAGGAAATACAGCTTTTTGCCCCGAATTTACATGGCTATTTTTACATTATTGATATAATCAGTTTGAGTCCAGCAAACTTGTAAATTTTAAAGTTAATCTGCTTGTGTATAAAATAAAGATGGTCTAGCACTAGCTAGATTGATTCATCGAATGGTGTTCGACCAGCCTCAGAATAAAGTCACACAATCTGGTTAATTATTATTTATTCTTGGTTTGTGAAAGTGGGATCGTAAAGGTTTCTTTACCTGCCACAAAGAGGGGAGTCACATGCTATACAGACGTATCCCCTTGGTCACTTCCGTCCTCATCTGCTGTAGTTCTGGATCTGAACTTGTCAGTTATGCCCGGGGGTACCTAGAGCATTAGGATAGACCCCCCCCCCTTTTAGTGTGCATAACTCCTTAGAATGTAACAATGCACAAAGAAATAGAAAGAGAGGGAGAAAGAAGATGAAATTAATTCAACTCTTTCGTAGCCCAGCCCTTAGCTTCTTCTAAGCAAATACTCAAAGCCACCTCATGGTTTGCGAGCAAAGCACAGTACCAAGAGTGTGACCAGGTGGTGTCATCTTCAGTTTGACTTCTATAAAACAAGGTTGTTTAGTCATTAAAGCCCTGAGGCAAAAGCCATTCCAGTCAACGGGAAGTCTTTCTGTGGGCTTTGGATAAGGCACCAACTACCGTCCTAAGAAGACTGATTCTGTGCATTATCTAGAACTCCCAAATACACCCTCATTTCCAAGAGATTGTTCAGGATGATATATATACTCATACTGGGTTTTGCAAGGGTTGATGTTAGCCATGGCCAAAGTTCAAGAGGTTTGGAATTTGGGTTTGGCACTTATGGGAACAGATAGCATGGTGTGGGGTGGGACTGGGAGGTGCCCTTAGAACAATAGTTCAGTCCCTACAAGAGAAAGAACTGTCTATTTGATTCTGATCAGTCATCTGGGATTAAAGAGGGGAGCTATTGAAATAGGAGTTAGTTTAATGAGAGCCCTTCAACCTTGGCAGTGAAAAGTTACCTAGCTGGACTACAGTTGGGGGGCTTAAATTGCCAATGGACATGGGTTTCAGCTGTCCAAGAGAAATGAATATTAGGTGCTCAAATACCGTGGTGATGGATATTGGTATAAGAACCTGAAGATCAGACAGAAGAGAGCAGGGACTTTTGTATGCAGATGCCAGGAGCATGAAGATGCAGAGGCCTTTGCTTCTAGCTGCCTGGGGCATGGGAGTGAAGGTATTGTTTGTAGTAGCAGGTGAAGTGGAAGCTTTTACGTGATCCGGTAAACACTGGACACCATTTTACATATGTGGGAAATGAGACACAAAGGCACGTAGGCCGAGATTTTTGAATGTCGGCTTGTGAAGTTAGGTAACATTTCAGGCACCTCCAGCAAGGTGGTCTAATTTTCTAGAGGTGCTGAATGACTGCAGCAACCTTTGCTCAGCCCTTCTGGATTCTGGTGATGGACTAGGCACCAAAGCTTAGCCTATGTGAGTTGGCAAAAGCCACAGAGGGGGTCTGTGTTAGCACTGGGATTAGGCTATTGATCTCAGTCCCGTGCTTCGTCTGCTGGACCTTGCCATTTCTTGTTGAGCCACCTCACCGATGGCTCAGGCCAGTGGCTCAACAGATCCGCTTTGTATCTCCATTTGCAGCTGAACGTCCCTTCCAGTGTCTGGCTGAGATGAGGAGGAGAGAAGATTGGTTGTAGAAGAGGATCAGGCAGTCCCTTTGTTCTGAAAAAGATCTCTCCTCTCTTGCCTCAGGGTCCAGTCGCTGGCCTGGAATTTTCCTGGAGGTCCTCACCAGCAGTATAAAAGCGCCTTGGGTCCTTTGTGGAGGATCAGGGTCTATGTGGCAGTGCCACTCCAATGGGAGCTTTCAGAGGATGATTTAGTAACGCTGGCTGGGTCCTTTGCTTCTCTGGATGACTCCCTAACTTCAGGGCTGCCATCCCCCTACCCCCCCATACTTTTATTCCCATTTCCCCCTGGGGAAAGGTCCCTATCTTTACGAGAACTCAGAAGGTGATCTTTCCCATCCTCCACAGTTCACATTCTGAAGCAGGCTCTAGCAGAACTATCAATTGGTGCCAAACCCACAGATCCCTCAGAAGACTTTGAGGGCAGCTTTTTCCTGGATCCAGTGTTGCATGTGTGGCTGTATTTACTCCATTGCTCTTGGCCCTGTAAGGAAAGGCTGACAGGGTTCATAAATAAATGTTAAATTCCATGGGGGCTATAGACATGTGCAATCCATCTAATTGCGTGTCTCCCTGACTTGGGCCTCTTGTCAGACCTCATTATTTTCCATCAGAGATAAAACTGCCCACCTGCTACTTAGTGCAAACTGAGCACCCTCCCACCCCATCGCATGAACCTACGAAGCCAAACTTCCTGCACTTTTGGCCCAGTCCAATACCCATTGATGCTGACCTCCTCTGTAAAGCGCTTTGAGAGCTACTGATGAAGAGCGCTGTAGGAGAGCTCAGTATTATTATTATTGAAATGAATGGAAGGAGCTCCCTTATCTTCAATGGACACTGGATCAGACCCTGGGAAACATTTGAAACTTTTGTCTACCTATCCAGAATACTTTTTTCCTGCTCAGCAAATTCTTCTTATTGCTGCTTTTGGGCCAGGACCAAAGAATACTTGGAAGTTATAAAGAAACAGAGTGCTGAAAGCTACACGCTTAATTTGCCCCAAATGTACCCAGAAGAGTTTTCATTCTTTCCGAAAGCTTTATACTTCTATCTTTCCAACTTCAAGCTCACCTCCCTAACTAGAGAAGTGATGAGATGTTTTATAGTCTCAATCCTGCTCCTTGTGAAATCAGTAGGATGCTTCCCATTAACTCCAATAGGAGTAGGATAAGGCCTGAAACATATTCAAAGGACTACTCTGTCCTGGTGTCATGTATGGGAAGGATACCTCTGGCTAGCGGTGCTAGGCGATCGCATGGTGCTCTGAGTGGGTAATACGTATCTTCAATGTATTTCTTACATTGTGTCACTAATCAAAAGCAAACTCCAGAGTTATCATCAAACTTCCAAAAGCAGTTTTGTGGCACTACTTAAAGCAACCAGTCAATTATCTGGAAATCTTCATGGGGCGAGAGCTGGGAAGAAAGAGAATGAATGTGGGATTTTGAACACAATTACATTTTTCAAAGGCCCCTTACTATGATGCAGTGAGCTGGATCCAAAATCCATTCTTTAATGTCCATACTAACTGGGATTTACTCAAATCCTTAGGCAACGTAATCTGCTGAGATGCCAATTTTGTTCAAAGAGAAATCTTGACAGTGGCAGCCCGCAGTCAAAGTTGCACTGAAACTGTAGGCAGCATGGAAACTATCATAATCAAAGAACTTCACCAGTGAAGCTCAGAAACAAGTCTAAGAAGGATCATGTTGCTTCTTGTTAAGGGCTGTCTGAGTTTCAGAATGTATGTCTGTACACAAATAAAATGATAGCACAAGATTTACATTCGCTCCTTAATCTTTTTCCCATCAACCATGGCTAATGTTCAGCAATCACATTTGAATATAAACCAGATTGAATCCCCATAGATCTAGTCCTTCGGCAATCTCACTGTACACTGGTTTAGATTTCTGACGTCAGGAGCTAAATGCAATGCAGGGATGGCAACATGTTGTATTATTTCCTGTATTAGCCGAGCTGGAATGGTAACAGAACTGAAGGTAATGCTGAGATCTGAATAGGCTAAAGTTCCAATGGGATGTGAGGGCATGAGAATCCTACTGCCAATTCTCATCCTGACCATCAATGGCCAGTCTGACATCCCTTTCTCCCTTCATCTCTGCAGCTAGGTTCCTCCATCTCCACCCTGGGGCAGGTAGCACAAAATATACGCCTCGTTGTACATATATGGCTTGTAACAGGAACCCAAGTGGCATAAGAGTTAGGTAGTGACTGGACCCTGAGGCAAGAGAGGAGAGATCCTTTTCAGAACAAAGGGACTGTCTGATCCTCTTCTTCTCAGATGTACTTTGGTCACGGCTGTCAGATGACCCGGTCTGAATGGGAGTTCCATGATCAAGTGGTGTATTTTGTTTTCCTCCCTACATTTCCCCGTTCCTGTGTATACGACAGAGGAAATATCCGCTGGTTAGCACGTTGCTCTGAACTGGTTTTCCCATGCTGCAGGACACTAGGAGTCGGGGGGCAGAGGTAAAACACAGCCCCCCTTCTTTTGCCCTTATTTTCACTGAGCTGTCTTAAAACTCCCCTATGTTGCAGTCCTGCCTGTGCAACTCCACTGAGGGAGCACAGGCAGGAGCATTATTCTAGACCATCCGCTAGCTTTTTTACCACCAGGCTGGCTAAATTTACTGTGAGTAAAAGCGCTAGTGGCGGGTTGACGCTTGCTCTCCTGCCAGGGCTAACATGGTATCTGCTTTAGCGATAGCATGGGAGATTCAAAGTAATAATTCAGCACAGAGTACTACAACATTAAAGCCCGAGCGGCAGTACTATATAATTTTAGTGAAGCCTGCCACGCCAGCGGAGCTTACCTGGAGGGGCAGGAACTAGCCTGCTAATCACGGAATCATAGAATATCAGGGTTGGAAGGGACCTCAGGAGGTCATCTAGTCCAACCCCCTGCTCAAAGCAGGACCAATCCCCAGCTACTACTGGGGCTAATGCTGTGTACATGTGTGGCATATCCCTGTGATGCATTTCTGGAATGTTCTGTGCAAATTATTGGGCTCCCCTCCCAATGATACTAGTAACTGAGTGCGGCTGGCGCAGATGTTCCATGCTTATAGTGACTCCCTATATTTTGAAAGAAAATATTCTCTCTGTCACATGTAGTCCCATTAAAATGATGTGCCAAAGAGGCCTAGCTTATACCAGACTGTCTTGAGGGCAACGACCCAGCCTATCGATTCCCTCTGCAGACCTTTGCAAGTGTAAGCAGAACCCCAGGCCATGGAAACAGAACAAGCTCCGCCAACTCTTGTTGCTGCTGAAATTCGGTTCTGCTGTGAGAAGCTCAGCTTCCATTTCAAAAATCAACATTTCTAGCCCTCAGCATTGTGGAGAAAAGCTTGAAAATGTTTGCCCCTAAACATGCCAACACCAGGAAGCAAATAAAAAGAACCCCCAAATTATTATTTCTAAAGCATTGTGATATTTAGGCCGATCTCATGATGTTCGAAAGCTTGGTTCATTTGAAAGAAGAACCCTTTGAACTTTAAGGACTGAAAACTCAGAAGAACTGGTCCAGTGGTGCTGGCGGAAAAATGCTGAACTCATTTCAGACAGTACTTGGAAGGGATTGTGGAGCCCTAGACTGAGTCTCCAAAATAATAACGGTGTCTTCACAGTCTCTTCTTGCTATCTGCCACTTTTGAAGGTGGAGGTTTGGGGAGGGGGGGAGAAGGAAGCTGAATTCAGCCCTTATCTTCTGTGGCTTATTGAGGAATTTGGTCTGAAAGATTATGCAGGTTCGCTTGCCAGCTTTGTTTGCTCCGTTTTTACGAGTAGATGTGATGACCGATGAGGCTGTTTACAGTGTGATTGCAAAGATAAATGGAACATAGAAAAAGCTCTTAAATTCCTGGATTCCCCACTGCCCCATAAGCCCTGAACTCTATTGAGTGAAATAAAGTTGGAAGGAGGAGTCTGAAATGCATCTCTTCTAGAAAGCGAATATCATAATTTCAGGACATATTTTCCATTATGAGCCTATGGTACTGCATCTGTTTATGAACATTTAACTGAAATTGTGAATCACTCTATAAATGCTAACTGAAACAAGATGGCTCAATTTTAAATATTTACGGTTTCTGTCTCTTTGGATTTCAGACCTCCAGACGTCTTGTTTCATGGGATTCAGAAGTAAAAAAAGCCATTAGCTCTAAACTTTCTTTGTAGACTCCGTGTCCCCTAGTTATGTCAGAGACCCTTGTCACCAAGTGAATCGGAGCTCAGGGAAAGGAAGGTACTGATTGAGAACTTACTCTGCAGAAGTTAAAAACAGAAAGGTAAATTACAGATTAGCCCAGCACCCTCTGCTCTCAGTTACACTGGAGTAAATCCGGAGCAACTTCTTTGAAAGCCCTGGATTTCCTTCAGATTCAAGGCAGTTTAACTAAGAGCAGAGTTTCATCCATGGCAAATGGAGAACAGCTACTCACTAAAAGCATTTACAAAGAAGTATTTTAAAGCTCTAATATGCAATGTTCTCTTTATATCAAAGCTTCAGTGGGTGGAGTATTGCCTCTCCAGTCTCACAGATACAATAGTTGTTTCTTACAGTGAGTCACACAGAGATTAGCTACTCAAGAAACCCGCCAAAGTGAAAGGATTTGTTCTGCCTTTTTTCTTCATCTGTTAAATATGTTTGTTTCTAGACAATTTGCACATGAATCCGCATTTACTGTACCTTATTTCTATAATCTCCATTCGGGTTTTCTGCAACACAGCCTCTGGCAAGTGATTAAAAAGTTTAAGTGACACCTAATGCACTGTTAAGTTGCTATGTCCTGAAAAGGCATCTGGAAATGATTTCTCTCTCTCGTTAGATGGATTCTTGGAAGAGAGCTTACATTTAGTGCGCTTCTCCCCCGCCCCCTTCCCCTGAGAAGTTAACAAGGAATAATAAAGGCAAGGTGAAGGGTAACCTCAATAAAAACTCTGAGCATGCAGAACTGGTTGATTGCATGGTGCATTTATGAAAGCAAGACAAAAGACAATGATGGGAAGTTAGCTGATAGGGACATCTGCAATGTTTTTATTTTGTCCCGAGTTGCATTTGGAGTTTGTATTACTAAGAACAAAATGCAGGTGACTCAAATCTTAATAATGTTAATGAATCTTGAAGATGCAGTATCTAGGATAAGTCCTTAGGGAGACAAGCACCTGAAAGAAAAATGGACGGAGGAACTGAAAAATGATGGATGAGTCTAATTGATTCTTTGGAAAGGAGGCTGACTTGATTAGCATAATAATACAGACAAAGATCATTGGATCCAGCCAGGGCCAAACTTTAAAGCCAAGGCCTCTAGAAGTGATGTTTACAACATTACACAAGAGACACATGCACCAAACTTGTCACTCTCCTGCTTATATCTTTTGAGGGCTAGTTGAAGCAATAGTCAATAAATGGTTGCCAGTTCACGTTGTGTGGTTCTGAGGGGGCTCAATTCTCTAAGGTTGCCAGAGGTCGGCTGAATAAAAGCGAGCTTGTAGCTTGACATTTTATCATTTTGAATCCTCTACAGCAGTGGTTCTCAACCAGGGGCCTGGGGCCCCTTAGGGGGCCATGAGCAGGTTTCAGTGGCTCCGTCAAGCAGGACCAGCATTAGACTTGCTGGGGCCCAGAGCAGAAAGCCGAAGCCCCCCCACGTGAGGCTGAAGCCCAGGGCCCTGAGCTCTGTTACCCAGGGCTGAAGCTGAAGCCTGAGCAATGTAGTTTCTTGGGGGCCTCTGTGCCATGGGGGCCCAGGCAATTGCCCTGCTTGGTACCTCTCAATGTCTTTTATATGCAGAAAACTAGTGGTTGTGACACAGGTGAGCCATGGAGCTGAGAACCCCTGCTCTACAATTCAGTGTTTCAGGAGAAATGACCAGGAAAGCTATATTTGGCAATTTAGAGCCGTGAAGAGACAACTGGGAGGGCTACAGTAACTCATAGTAAGTCACCTTATCATTTGTACTATATTGTATACCCATGTGGATACACACAAGGAAAGAGGTACTCCAGATCTCAAAGGCCTGGAAATATCTGGAGACTCTGATTCTATCTCTAGACAGGGCATGGTAATCTGTAACCAGTCATGCAAAACAAGGAAACGTGACTCCAAATCAGACTCCAGGGCAGCTGGCATAAAGGGGGTGATTTTGTGGCTGAGGGTATAATGGTGGTTGGTGGTATTTTTTATCATGGAGTGGCGGGAAGTAAAGGCAGCCTGTTTCTCAAACACTACCCTACGATGTACCTACAGCATCTCTATTTCCTATGACCTGTGCAAACTGACTACACGGGGGAATCAAATACTAAACATGCAGCCCCCAGCATTAACATAGCCAAACTCCATGTAAAAGCACACGGCAAACCAGGCTCACCGTGGCCAAACCACATGTAAAAGCAAGCTGTAAAGCAGACGTAACTTAGCCAAACCACATGTAAGCAGCATATGGAAAGCCAGCTTCAGCATAGCCAACTACAGATCAATCTAGTGATGGGGGAACATTCAGAGTCTGGCTGTTTATCTGGACTATGCAAAGCTATGGAGGGCCCCAGGATGTTCTCTGTCTCCACACAATATACCTATAGGCCTATTTTATGTTGTCTCCTTGCCAGGAATGACCAGCAGCCTAGAAAGCCCACCCAGCGTCTTCAGGGAGCCACTGGGCAGATCTACCAGCTCCTTAACACGCTGAATTGTTTTTGCAGGGAGGATAAGCAGCCATACCCTCACTTTTTTAGCAGAGCCCATCCCTGGAGATGCCCAAATCAGGTGTTTTTCCCTGAGTGGACTAGAGTCCACTAAACTGACCCACACCTTCTGACCAATGAGTAAGGCTTCCGCTAACCTTCCTGTCCAAATAGGGGTATGCTAAGCCAATCAAGGAGCAGAGCAAAAGCACGTGACTCTTGTGACCAATCAGTCCACATTGAAACGACAGCGTAACAAAACAGTGTTTTCAGCCGTCCGAAGAGCAACAATATTGTGCATGAAATCTCATCAGAAAAAAATTGAATTTTGAAATAAAATAGCTTCCATTTCACAGATGCTTCATGAGTAGAGCCGGGTGAATAACTGCTTTTCCAGCTCAGCAAGCAGGCCGAAAAATCAGAGCACTTATTTGAGTCAGCTCCAAAACTGTTCAGAATTTGTCAGTAAATCGAAAAGTCTGCTTCAGGCCAGCAGACTCCCTGTCTGGGTGTGTCCCTGGTTGGGGCCCCTGCCTGAGATGTCGCTCACGCTCTGCTTCTGAAGTTGTTCCACTTTGTATAAACGCTCATTAGGTCAAAGAGAAAAATCCTGTAGCCTGGTGATTAAGGCACGCCTCTGGGAGGTAGGGGATGTGGAATCAAATCTTCTCTCTGTCTGATTCATTAGCCCACTGGATATTTAAGTATTTATACACTGTGAAACAGCTTCAGCAGGAGTGCTTGAGTACAGAATTGCCTCCAGCCCGGTGGTGAGGCTGCTCAACAGGGGATATTCTGACTGCAAGTCTCTGCTCCATGGTGGGGATTCAAACATGAGCCTCCCACAGCCCAGGCAAGCATCCAAGCCACTAGACTAAAGGTCACAAAGGGAGCTGTGAGCATATATGCTCAGTAGCCTGAAAAAAGGGTTTTCCCAGCTGTAACTAAGTGTGTCATATTTGTAAACAGGGTTGGATGAACCCAAACTGCATTTCTGGGCAAATAAACTGTTCCCCCGAAACATTTCCCCCAGGTCTACGTGTGAGAAAAAGCCTAAGCAATTTTTAGTTAGAAGGCTTTTCATTCGAAAACTATTTCATCCAGTTGCAATCTCTTCATTCAGGGCCAGATTCATAAAAGGGTAATAATAATAATGTCTGGCTTTTATGCAGCACATTTCATCAGTCGTTCTTAAAGTGCTTTAAAAACAAGGTAAATATTACCATCAGATGGGGAAACTGAGTCACAGAGCGGTGCAATGACTTACCCCAAATTACCCAGCAGAACAGTACTGGGTATAGAATGCAGGCTTCTTCGGCCCTACTCTCTAGCGTTCTAGCCACTGGGTCAATAAATAGTATTCGTATTTATCTGTTTTAAGGAGAAATGTTTCAGTAATAACTATGGTGAAAAGCAGTAGTTTCTTGCTATGTTAACAGAAAGGTAGCACATACGTACAGCATGCTGCAACACCATCAATATACACGTATGAAATGTATCAGTTCTCTGGTGTACTCAGAAGGGTTCATTTGAAAACGGTCACTGGCAGCGGCTGCTAGAAACAGCTCTTCAGGGTGTGCGCAGGCAAGGGGAGTTAGTTTTGCTTCTAACTTATGCTTTATATTTGAACGTGTTGTTTAATAGGCCGTCGGAGAGATTGGGAGTTGACTTCTGTTAGATAACCCGGGGTCCCAGTCCTGAAGTCCTTTTACAAGCAATATATTCGTGGGACTCACGGGCCACATCTTCAGCTGATGTAAATCAGCAAAACTCCACTGAGTTCAGTAAAGCAATGCCTACTGGGGATCTGTCTGAACAAGCCAAATTCAGTCCCAGAGTAAGCAGGCACAGCTCTATTAAAGTCAGGTCTGAACTTTCCCTAACTAAGGCTAGGTCTACGCTACAGCGGGGGGTCGACCTAAGATATGCAACTTCAGCTACGTGAATAGCATAGCTGAAGTGGCGTATTTTAGGTCGACTTACCTGGCTGTGAGGACGGCGGCAAGTCGACCGCTGCCGCGCCGCCGTCGACTCCGCTGCCGCCTCTTGCCACGGTGGATTTCCGGAGTCGACGGCAGAGCGATCAGGGATCGATTTTATCGCGCCTTCACTAGACGCGATAAGTCGATCCCCAATAGACCGATTGCTACCCGCCGATCCGGCAGGTAGTGAAGACGTGCCCCAAGAAGCTAAGTAAGCAGCTCATGAATGAGCTGCAGAAGCTTTTCTTCGCCATATGTAGTTCTGTGCAGCTCTTATTAAACCCCGTGGTTATTTTTCCAATTTGCCTTGAGACTAGAGCAGGTCATGTAGCGTATTAGGCAAAGTTTCCAATATTAAAAAAAAAAAAAATCAATTATTTGATTAATAGATTTTTCCCCCCATTACCCACTCTCCGGTCGAATAATTTGGGAGGCTATTCGTACAATATTCTGCACATTTAGTGGAGTTTTCCATATGGAATGTATGTTGAATAGATTTTTTTCTCTATTATTCACGCCACACTTATCTTTGCTAGCATGCCAGAGAGAACATCTCCCATAAATGTAGAAATGTAGGGCCAAGTTATGGCTGGCCCAAAACGAATTATGGGGAGGATGCAAGCTGCCTCCCCACCTCTGCAATGGTAACCTCTGATTCGTCACAGTGTGCGTGACATGTTCCCCACGATGTCTGAGCCACAGCGGATGTGAGTTTGTTAGCGTACTTTAGTTCAAGCTCATGCTTTTTCACTCTAAAGAACCCTAGTTCAATCCCTGGTGTGTTGACCAACATGGTAATCGTCACACAACCACATGTGGGGTCAGACAGCAATATCTGAACACAGGGATTGCCTATGGGAGGAAGGCCATCCTGAAGGAGAAGGGAAGGCATGAAGGCAGTACATCCAGCCACAGAGGAGAGTGTACAATGCATCCCTTAAAGTAATACAGAAGCTGATGCACTTCTTCTGTATGCCTAAGAGGCACTTATCTTCGTGGGACAGAGAGACGTGATAGAATGTATCCCTATGTCCACAACCTATACAGTGTTATAATAATCTTTGTACAAAGTATGCCTTGTGAGGTATCATCTGAAAACTCAGAATTTGCGGGTCAATATTGTCCTGATAAAACATGTGTGGCAATGGCAACATTGGACGTGAAGTTATAAGATTTCCCTGTATGATGTTTTTAACACATGATCCAAAGCACACCAGAAGTTGGCAAACAGGTCTGTCTCAAACAAAGGAATGTGTGCTCTGCTTAATTTGCATTTTAGCAGTAAACAGAGTAGTCAAGCAAGGAGGATAGCCAAAGAAATCTCAAACTGGTGAGGAAAAGCAGCAGGGAACGTCCTTCCCCATAGACATTTTGTCTCCAGCATGTCAGCTGTAAATGTTTTCCAAGAGGGGGACTGACACTATAAAAAGAGGGGCAAACACCCCCAGGCACCCGTCCTCTCTCTCTGCCAATCCATTCATTGCACAGTAAGGGAAAAAGGGGTCCTGACCTAGAGGGTTGGGTCAATGAGAAACTTTGCTTGAACCTAATCTAGATTAAGATAGGCACCAATTGCATTTTATCTTTACTTTTCTTGTAACTATTTCTGAATTTTGTGCCTCATTACTTGTACTCACTTCAAATCTATCTCTTTGTAGTTAATAAACTTGTTGTATTGTTTTATCTAAGTGTGTTTGAATTGAAGTGTTTGGGAAACACCATTTGAGGTAACGAGATGTGTGCATATCATTTCTATTAATAAAATAATTGATGGTATATAAGCTTGTATTGTCCAGGAGAGGGCTGGGCAGTACAGAACATACATTTCTGGGGAGAAGTCTAGGACTGGGGGTGAGTTGGGGTCACCCTGAAATATGACCAAATCTGATAAGGCCCAGGCATGGCTGTCTGGCGGAAGTACACACACAGCCAGAGCTGGGGATGACTTGCATGCTGGAGGCTGTTTGTGAGCAGTCCAGACTTTGAACTACAGCAACAAAGCAGTGTAAACGGCACTCCAGGTTAGAGGGCAGGGGTGACACAGCTCCTTATTAGTCTGGATTGTACCCGGGTATGTGCCAAGTGGCTATACACCACCACTAACACAGGTCTTGACTGAGCCCTTATTATTTCATTATCATTAATACATAAATGAAGGCTTTCTGGACATTTAACACTAGGTATCTAATGAACAGAATTAGCCTTTCGTATGCATTGCAAAATATTTTTAAAAGCCCAATATCTCCACACCAAGTCCTGTCTATTATTTACACAGTAAAGTTCTGGCTGTCTATAACATGCAACGTGCTTCCATTCATGCAAAAGACTTCCTCACTGATGATCACAGTGAAAATGCACATGGATGGTAGTACGCATGGTAGAATACTGGTAGGCTTCAAAAGCAATTCTATAAACCTCTGTGATATTGTGGTGACTTAGCACAGCAATAAACCCAAAGAGAGGGAATAACGGAGAAGAATAACAACAGGAATAGGGAAGGGAAATATCACTATAAAGAGTCCGTAAAGTCAGTGGGTGAAATCCTTCACACCAGTGAAGTCAATGGGAGTTTTGCCATTGATTTCAACCAGGTTATAATTTCACCTAGGGAATATGGGGAGTAGAAATAGGCCAAAAGCGATGGGCTATAAAAGAGAGGATATACAAAAATTGTTAGACATGACATGTGAAAGACATGGGATGTCTTCACTATAATTATGGCAGCTGTGTTCATTGCTAAATGGAACAGTAAGTTATGTCCTGGTCTTTCTTTTTTGTTGCATCGGAAGGTATAATTTGTACTTCTCATTATCTGATGTACTTTAATAAAATATGTGAACTTAAGAACAAAAATGTCAAACATGGCCCCTATTCATGGATGGCAAGTCTTATCTCTATATCATATATGATTCCCTGTTCACGTGATTTTGAAATGTACACACACGCCATTAAAAATAAATAAAAGAACCCTTCTGTCCTCATTGAAAATGCATAGTCTAATCTACATTTTAGCTAACTCCACCACCGCCAAATCAAGATGTGCTTGTGCATTTCCAGTGTTCACAATGCTGGATGAGGGGCAGATCATGGAGTAGATTCATTTCTCGCTAAACAGAAGTCAGTTCCAAACTCTATCAAATCACCATGGATGGAATTTGTTCTTCCCACTGTGGAACTTATTCTTCGGGGTAGACAATCATTTCCGAATCTGAACACTTGACCTACAACAGGGACTGATTTAACACGGTCAGGCTGAAAACATCTCTCTGCACACAGGGGCATCTTGAAGGAAGACACAACTCAAAACGGCTTAGCTCTACCAGAAATCTGCAGTGGGGAATTGATGCTGCCATATGAGATCGAGTTGGTCATTGAGAAAAATTAGCTGGGACCTAGAAACCGAGGTCCACTTTCATCCTAGTTTTCTGAAGTAACCATTCCTGCCATACATTTAATAAATGTCCTTTCTTTTATTATCCTTAGTAAGTGGCGGGACTAAGATGGTGGGTTTTGCTAGGGTTGGGAGCTCCAAAGCTTTTGACAGGGTTCCATCTACTCCTGTCAGTTTCAGCACCTGGTCTGTACTTGCACTTGCTCATTCTTGAAGCAGGAGCCAGAGGAGATGGACATCCTCAGGGCAGATGTCACTGAAGAAGAAAGGTTAGAACTATGTCTGGCCATGTTCATCTTCCATGATGACGAGGAAATGTGTGAAGCTGATGGAGCCAGTGAGGGATTGACCACTGCAGGTCATGTTGTGGGAGGGGGCTCCATCATACCTCATCTTCCATGAGGCCAGGCAGAAAAGCAGCAAAGATATCTCTCTACATAGGACACTGTTAGCACTTCAGAGCCAATACAGCTATGAAAGAGCAAGCCCAATTTTATTCTGCCTCACTCACCTAAGTCCTGAGTGTGGAATCTTCATGAGGACATCAGAGGCAGAAAGAACACAGCTTTATCTCCACCTGACAGAGTTTGAGTTTGTAGAGCTGGCACTTAGAAAAACTGTCTTTTGACTTGTGATCTGGACAAATATAATGTGGGGAAAACTTGGGAGAAAACAAGTAGTGAACTCCACAAAAGACTTTATACAGTCACTGTTCTGACAATCCCTGACAAACTATGGTCTAATTCAAAGCCCCATGACATCAGTGATTCCCATTGATTTCCATTGGTATGGGCTCAGACACAAGATCAAGTTGGTAGATAGAAAAAAACTAAAAACACTTGATTTTCTTTTTCCAGTTAAAGAAAAAAATCCTAGCAACAATGACCTTGATACAGAGAATTTCTTTCACCTTGAGCCTTCAAGTTTCCCAGCCAGTCATTAATCCATAGGAAATGCCCTTTGCCTCCATCCTTATTGCTTAAACAATCCATCCTATTGCTGTTCTAATGGTAATCTACAGGCCGATAACCCTAAATATAAACCCAGGAGAAAATCAGAAAGGTTTACTTTAACAGGGAAAATGCTGTAGCCAAAAAGTAGTCCTTATTTACTGTAACAAAGGCCATATCTCATTATTACCTCTGCATTAGATTCCAAGTCTTAATATCCTGCTGATTTTTTTAAATAATGAACCAATATATTTCTAGAAATGTTTAATGGACTCATTCGGATGTTAAATTATTTTACTTTTCAGTGCTGCCTAGGGCAAGTATTACAGGCAGTTTCAAACATGACTGTCAGCTCCTTAAAGAAGAAATGTTTCTTTTGTACCTTAATCAATTACATGCATCCTTAAAAGTTTGCCAATGGGCCCATGATACAAAGACTTTAGAGCAGTACTCCATTAAGGTATTTTTACAGTATTTTCCAACGCTATCTTTATAATATTCCCCAATGGTATTTTTGCAGCAATAAAAAGTAATAAAGAAATTAACATCGATCAAAGCAACTAATCAGAACAAAATGCTGATCTCAGTCTCATGTTCTGTTTTTTTTTGGATAGAGTGGATTTGCTGATATGTATGTTAGTCTTCTAATCCTTTAATGGGGGCAAAGTCTTTTGAAGACTCCCTCTCAGAGGTGCTATTACCAAATATATGCTTCTAATTTAACTTCCCATGCCGTATTACAGTAGCCTGAGGCAAGCATAGGTGTTGGGTTTGTGAGAAAAGCCCAATGTTGATGTTTATCAGATGACCTTTTAAAGGGTAATGCGGGGGTTATCCACTGGAATGATTAAGACCACATGTAGGTCAGTTTTCCCAGGCGTTCTTTACTGCTTTTCAAAATCCCAAGGATTTTCCTCTAAATTCAGCCAGGTACCATCCAGCTCCGATATTTATAGGCATCACACTGGGGTTGAGCCAAAGTGATCTCCAGCTTTTGAGCGGTCCCCATTCAAAAACTAAGGAACCCACATTCACAAATGTGCTCTGATTAATAATAGTGATGGTGTCGAGCGGTCCCAAGCAGGGTTAGGTGTGCTAGGTGCTGTACAAACAAAACCAAAGATACTGCCCTTGTCTTAAAGAGTTTACAGTCTAAGGAGACAAGTGGCATAAAAGGCTGCATGTGTGTGTGTGTGTGTGTGTATAATACAATCATATAATTACAGTTTTAGATACATAATGTGCAATTTCTTTTCTTGATCGTTATAAATAAATATAGTAACTACTACTGCCCCTCTTGCCATTGATTTACTACAGAAATCACAGAGGAGGTTTGTCTTTTCTCTCCTAATATTTCACAGGAAAGTGTTGTAATGTTGACTCTGGACTGCCACCAACAACTTACAACATTAGCGAGCTAGACACGCTCATTTTTGAATCTGCTCTGGCCCATTGCAACACCCTTCAACGATCAGGGGGATTTCAGTTCTGAGCACTGATGGAAACCATCTTGCACAAAGGGCCAGTTCTGCAGCTGCTAGGACCTTTTTCCTGTAAGGCCTCGTCTGAGTACATCTTGATGGCAGACATAAATTCAGTTATTATAAGGGGGATGGAGGGGACCTGTCTCCTTTAACTTCTAGCTTCCGCTGTCTTTCCCCCAGTCCTCACCCCTCAGCTGGCAGGGCCTGAAGAAGGGACGCCCATTCCGAGGGTGCTGGTGTACATGGCAACACTCGGCAAGCTCCCTGTTGAGCTGATTGCTCAACTGGCAGCTGCAGTTCATCTTCCTGGACACTCCGGCTCCTTGCTGGGCAAATAGGAAACTGCTGCTGGGATTTCTCTCTGGGCTGAATCAGCTCCCGCCCTGCCTGGAGCTCTCCCATCCTTCTCTGCCCAGAAGAAGAAGAAGGGGAGGACACAGCTAGGGCAGGAGGGAGCTGAACCAACAGAAGAGATTCAGCATCTGTACCCACTTCCAACTCTGCAGCAGCAGATTTCACCCCTCCTGTCCCCTCTCAACATCCAAGAAAAGGAGGGGCCGAGGCACAGAGAGAATTTGGGGGGCTCTGGAGAGATGAGGAGACAGAGGCTGGGGCAATAAGGGAGCTGGGGGCTGTGACCGAGAAGAGTGGCAGGAGCAGATGGGCACAAAGGAAGTGGCAAAGGCTGGTGGGTTGGGAGCTGACTGGGGAAGGGGACTGAGGGTGGCCTTGGAATCTGTGAATCTATGTCTGGGGAGAGGTCGAGGAAGCTGGAGAATTAGGGATAGGGAGGGGCAATTGGAGGGAAGGTAGGAGAGACTGAGGGACTAGACGACAAGAAAGGAGAGGACTAGAGGGAGGGCCTTCTGCACCATTCCCATAACATGGGCCCCAAACATGGTAACTCCGGGAACAATTTAGCACCCTGCTGTGCTGGAAACGCTGGCTGGCTGGAGGCAGAGAGATTGCTGGCTCAGACCATTGTCTTAACAGCCAGGAAAATCTCCAAATTGTGGGCCAAATCCTGCCAGAAGCTCCCACAGGCTTTAATAGGACTTCAGGATGCTGAGCGCCTCATGCCATCGTGCCCTGTTGGATGACCAGACGACTCAAAGCCTGACCCTGAGAGATGCTGAGTAGAGCTAGGCACATAACGGACGTTTGGAGTTCTCTGGCAATTTGGGTCTGTGGCAGGGCGACGACTCACCGGCGCGGCGCCTCCTGCTGGCCGTCTCGGGAATTAGCTCTTTCCAGCCCAGAGCACCCTCTGCAGGCCAGTGTCTCGCCTGCCGCTGGCCCCGTGTCCCTCCCAGACCCCAGTGCCCTTTGCCTAGGGGTTCTGCCCACCACAGTACCCCTTCGCTCTGGGTCTCCCCTCCTAGGGGAACCCCCAACCCTCTAAACCCCACTTTGTCTAAGTGGCTACTACCAGTCATCATCTAGCCCCCACTCCCTGGAGCAGACTGCAGTCTGTGAACCACTCATCATTGGCAAGGAGGTTAGGACCTGCTGCCTTTGCCTGTCTCTGGGATGCCCCTCTGCAGCCCCAGTACCTTTTTGTAGGCCTTTAACTAGGCCTGTAGCCTGAGGTTTTGCTAGGCTGGAGCTCCCCAGCTCCCTCTGACCTTCCCCCAGCACTGCTCCACCCTAGGTACCCTTCCCAGCTCCCAGGCAGCCAGGTTCTTCTCTCTCAGAAAGCTAGAGAGAGAATGCCTTCCACTCTCTAGCTCTCAGCCCTCTTATAGGGCCAGCGTGGCCTGATTGGAGCGTGGCCCCACCTGTGCATGCTTTCCCCCAATCAGCCTAGCTTTTCCCCCGCCCCGGCCCTTTCCCAGGGCTGTTTTAAGCCCTTCAGGGCATGAGCGGGGTGACCACCCCGCTACAGGGTCATACAAAATGTTTTATTTCAACAAAATGGAAATGTTTCCATTTTATTTGGAGTTGTGGCAGGGACACTTGCCTCTCGTGAGTGCCTCAGGTGTGATGCTGCAAACTCGCCTGCCCCAGGCGTCTCCCTGTAGGCTGTTGACCTTACTAGGTGGGCCTTCAGTGGTTCAGCCCTCCGGCCAACTCATGCAGTCTAAAATGAATGAACCCTTCTGGGGTATTCAAGTCCAAAACAAACACAAACAAAAAAGTCTTCCAATCCCTGGCTCAAGCTGGAGTCAGGGCCTCCTTCCCTCTCTTCAGCCCCGCCTGGGCTCCCTGAAATCCAGCCCTCTGCTCAGGCTTCTCAAGGAAACCTATTCCCTTCTTGGGGCTCAGTAAAGAGTCCCATCGGGACTGTCGGTCTACCCTCACCAGGACCTTCAGCTCCATCTCTAAGCCCCTTTTCCTGGGCTTTTAAACTAGCTGTGTCCCCTTTCCAAGGCATAGGCCAATCCAGCATTGGCTGGTGGCAGGGAGGAATCTGGGCCCACCCACTACTCCAGGTCCCAGCTCCCAGACTTAGCTAATTCAGCCCATCATGCTCCAGAGCAGAGCATCCTTCCTTGCCCCTTTGGCCCCAGCCACGAACTGAGCCGCTCAACCCAAGCAGCTCCTTTTATCTGAGCCTGCTGGGCTCTGATTGGCTGCTGTGATGCAGCCTCTGTAGGCAGGCCTAGAGGACCCACCTCTGCAGCTCCTTCCTGGGGTGAGGTGGTAGACCGCAGGGCTTCCAGCAGGGGGCATCGAAGGGCCAGGTACAACCCATCACATGACCATTTCTAAATGGTTTTGATTTATTTGAATCAATATTAAAGGACATTTTGAAGCAAAGGCCATTTTTAATTCAAAAAATCAATTTTTTTGTTTAAAAAATGTCAAAACAAAACCTTGATTTAAAAAAAAAATTTAAGTGCTTTTTTAAAGCTGAAATAACATGGCAAAACCAACATGAAATCATGAAACACTTTGGTGTTGCCATATCTAGTGCTGACCGCTCCGGCAGGGTGTTCAGCAGGCAAGTACCCTGTTTCCCCGAAAATAAGACAGTGTCTTATATTAATTTTTGCTCCCAAAGATGCGCTAGGTCTTATTTTCAGGGGATGTCTTATTTTTCAGAAATGAAAAATGCCTTATTATCGGTGGATGCCTTATTATCGGGGAGGTCTTATTATCGGGGGGATGCCTTATATTATAACGAGAGGCAAAACTGTAAGTAGGCCTTATTTTCGGAGGATGTCTTATTTTCGGGGAAACAGGGTACCAGCAAGATCTGAGGGTTCCCTTTAGCTTCTGCAGGTTTCTGAAGACGTTTTCCTGTTCTGCAGCCTTTAGTAAAAACAACATATTTTCTATGTGACTTTAATGACATGTTTTATGTGTTAAGAAAGTAAATAGTATTCATGGATAAAAGCAGGGGGGAAGAAACCATCAAAGAAATGTATTAGGCCTTTACACTTCAGAGACCACTTTTCAGACATGAATATGGAAACTGTAAAGTTCCTCACTGAGATAAACTGACTATTTATATTTTATTTTACCAAAGGTACCAACTCATTGAAGTTCAATGTCTCTTCTACAGCGAACCATGCCCTGGAGGATGCATGCACGAAAATGTCAATTATAAATACAGTGACACCGCCTGTTAGCAGACAACTACAGCACTGGAATGTCAGTCAGATATGACCTCCCACAGACTAATTTCATTCCATAGGAAAACTGAACCCAACACAAAGGCATGCTCCTGCAAAGTGCAACGCGTCTTTGGCTTCCATTTTCTTCAGAGGAAGTGCAGCATCACTCTGCATTGCCCAACGCCTTGGCAGGATAATCTGTTGCTTCCCGGAAATCTTTGAAAAACATGCTATTTTGAAACAATTCGGCTTCTACTTGCCATCATTTCTACCTCTCTCTTTTTTCATTTAATACTAATGAGCACATTTGCATAAAAATCAGATCTTGGTGTGATTACAGTCTCTCTGCTTTCTGCCACTGAGCAGAGTGGTAATCAAAACCATAGACCAGAGGTCTCCAACCTGCTGGGTGTGCCCCCGTATAGGGGTGCTAAGAAATGTTTTTTGGGGGGGAGGGGGTGCAGCTGGGCCTGGCCCAGTCCCTATGGAGAGACATGGAGGGAGCTCCACCCTGCTCCACTCCTGGCTCCCGGGCCCCTGCAGCCGTGCCCAGGACTCTATTCCCAGCCTGCACCCAGGGCTCTGCTCCTGACCCTGCATCTAGAGCCCTGGCTGCCGGACTCGTGCCTGGGGTCCCAGCTGTCAGCCCCACACCTGCTCCCAGATGTGACCCCAGCCGTGGCCCCCTTATCCCTGTCTGTGGCCTCCTCTGCAGGAGCCATGGCCCTGCTCCCGGCCGTGGCTCTGGGGGTGTGGGAGGCACAGACAGGGGTAAGGCAGGGCATGAGGTAAAAAGTTTGGGGGCCACTGCCATAGACCGAGGATTAGAGCTGGCTGAAATATTTGGTGTGAAGCCTTTTTTTTTTAATTCATAACACTTTGTTTCAAATTTTACTGAAACTGTATACCTGTATATATAAAAAAGGTTAAAAACCCTGAAAATGAAATGAAACTTTTTACTTCAGGCTGAATGAAAGGTTTTGTTCAACCCAAACCCATTTTTTTTTTCAGCTCAGCCGCTGACCAGAAAAATCAGTATTGGCACAACTGCAGCTGGGATCATTGCCAGCAGGGCAACGGAGCCACATGTGATGCCTAGGGGCAGCCCAGAAGCGCATCTGATGGGACAGGGGTTCTATACAGATGCCACAAGCTCTGTTTTAACTTGAAATGGGATAATTAGAGCCTAAACTCTTTGTGGCAAAGATTGTACTTTAATGGACTTTACCAATGGGCCTGGGCAGCGGCGGCTCCAGGCACCAGCGCTCCAAGCGCATGCCTGGGCGGCAAGCCTCGGGGGGCGCCCTGCCAGTCCCTGCGAGGGCGGCAGTCAGGCAGCCTTTGGCAGCTTGCCTGCGGGAGGTCCGCCGGTCCTGCGGATCCGGCGGCAATTCGGCGGGGGGTACGCCGAAGCCGCGGGACCAGTGGACCTCCCGCAGGTATGCCGCTGAAGGCAGCCTGCCTGCCATGCTTGGGGCGGCAAAAAATCTAGAGCCGCCCCTGGGCCTGGGCTTGCAGTCCCTTACTCATGCAAGTAGTCCCACTACTGTGAGTATTAATCCTATGGATCAAAATGAGACTACTCCAAGGAGTAAATTTGCAGGCTTGGTTCCTGCATTTGTAAAACTCTGCATAAATGTCTCACGTGATCCAAAATGCTTAATGTCATCAGTAAATACAGAGTCTAATTAAGAGTGAGAATCTGCTTATGCTTTGACTCCCTCATTTTACCGATTTTGCATTTCTCTAGTTGAGAGACATTGTTTCCACAGCATCAGCGAACCATAAAAGTTATCATTTCAGGTGGGAAATAAGATGTAGGAGAATCTGAACTCTTTAAAGAGACAGTTCCAACGTTTATATATGTGTCAGCGCCAAGAACAAATTGGGAGAGAAGAGAAATCCTGGACGTATGTGCCATGCAGGCTGAATTGTTTCTCGATACTGTCGGATGCTATTGATGCTCCCTGCAGGTGTCAGAAGCTTTTTAGGGATTTGTCTGTCTGGAGTTAAGTTTTAGTCAAACACAAGTTTTTGGGCTTAGTACAGGGGTAACTGAGTGAAATTGAATGGCCTGTGATATGCAGGAAGTCAGACTAGATGATCTAATGTCCCGTTCTGGCCTTAAAATTTATGAATGTGTAAAGCTTGTAGATTGAAAACTACAGCACTCGTTTCACTTGAAATGCCAATGTAAGTTGTCAGGTTTCACCCACGAAAGCTTATGCTCAAATACATTTTTAGTCTCTAAGGTGCCACAAGTACTCCTCGTTCTTTTTTTTTTTTTTTTTTATGTAAATTATGTTCAACTACATTTTCTAGCCAGCAGGTGGCACTGTTACTTTACTCTGCTCTCCTGAAAGCAGGGAAACAGCTCCATTGGACAGTGCTAAAGAAATCAGTGTTTTTCAGGAAAGCACTTAGCTGGACCTCATGCTGTCACCACTCAAGACATGCCTGTCACCTGCTGCACTCCTGGTGGCTTAGGAGACAGCAGGGGATCATGAGGGTGGGTTTACTGCACACAGGAACAAAGAACACGGAAACCACAAATTCTCAGTTTCTGCCCCCTGACAGGTAAAACCTTGGCCCCTGTCCTGCTTCTGCATTAAGTACAGAACATTCACACCATACCTTGTGGACTCCACTCATTTACCACATGTCTACACTGCAACCAAATACCCACTGCACGGCCTGGGTCAGCTGACTGGAGCTTGCAGGGCGCAGGCTGCAAGGTAATAACATTGTAGTGTAGATACTCAGACCTGGGCTGCAGCTGGGACTCTGAGCCCCACCCCCATCCTGGGGTCTCAGAGCCCGGCTCCAGCCCCAAATCCAAATGTCTACTCTGCAATTGTATAGCTCTGCAGCTTGTCCCCTCTAAGCATGAGTCAGCTGAGGTAGGCTCGGACACTCAGTACGGAGGGGGTTTTATTGCAATGTAGACATACCCTTTGTCAATACACTCCAGTGGCTCTTGGGGTCAGGGGTGGGGATCCTGGTCCGATTGAAGTCAATCCCAAAACTCCCATTGATTTCACCAGGGCCAGGATTTCATCCCAGGAAAGATCCCCCCGCCCCCGCTCACTCCCAGCCAGCCCCAACATGCCCCCTGCACCTGGGTAGAAGGAGCTAGATGAGATTGAGGTAGGTATAGCTTATGAGCTCTCATTATTCGCTGGACAAATCCTTAGTTGCCCCTGGGTAGCTAAGTATTCCCCCCCTACATGCTACTGTAATATTTGTGCAAAATATGCCTTGTGAAGTATCACTTGAAAACTAGTAACTTGAGGGTCGATAATATCATGGTGACGTGTATGCAGTAACATGGTGTGAGAAGTTTGACACCCCTCCCCGCCATATGTTGTTAAAGGCACATGTTCAAACACATGTAGCCCCAGTTAGGTAGAACTGATCGAACAGGCCTGTCTTAAAAAAGGGATGTGTGTTTACCTGAATTTGTGTATAAGCTGTGAACAGAGTCCTCAGGCACCGAGAGGGGGGAAAAGAAGACACAGAAAATCCGCATTTCAGCATAATCAGGTGCAGGGCCGGCTCCAGCATTTCTGCCGCCCCAAGCAAAAAAAAAAAAAAAAAAAAAAAGCCGTGATCGGCGGTGGCAGTTCAGCGGCAGGTCCTTCGCTCCTAGAGGGAAGCAGGTGCCGCCCTTCTCCCTTGGCTGCCCCAAGCACCTGCTTGTTAAGCTGGTGCCTGGAGCCGTCCCTGATCAGGTGAAAAGAAACAGCACAACACCTCTTCCCCACCAGACTCCACGTCTCCTTGCTCTCAGCTTGAAAGAACTTTGGTGAGGGGTCACTCTCAGGGAAATGCATTTCAAAGGGTGACTGGCCTATAAAAGTAAGAGGCAGAAACACCCCAAGTTTTCTCTCCCTGTGCAACTCTCTCGTTTCACTGAAGAAGACAGAAGAAATAGATTTTGGACTTTGGGAGCAGATCCTGACCTGAAACTTGGCCAGCAATGCTACTGAAAACCTGTGATAAGAATTTCACTTTGAACCAAGTCTAGTTTGTTAAGTTAGGAAGTGTTTTATCTTTCTTTTTCTTGTAACCATTTCTAACTGTAATGCCTCATTACTTGTATTCATTTAAAACCCTATCTTCTTTTGTTAAATAAACCTGCTTTATTCTTTAATCAAAACTAATCCAGGATTGCTAACTGTGTGGGCAACTCCACTGAGGGTGGCAAGTTATTATATATTGTTCCTTTCCAGGGACAATGGACCTGAAACTGTCCAGGAGGGGAACACACATTACAGTACAGAACACACATTTTGGAGGGGAAAATTTGGAACTTGGAGTGCATCGGGGTCACCCTGAATGTAATAACGAAGGCTAGTGGGAGCCAGGGTGTGACCTGCATGCTGTCAGGATATTTGTGAGAGGCCCAGATGGGGGCTACAGCAGCAAAGCATTGTAAGGCACCCAAGGTTGCAAGGCAGCGGTGACACAGCCCCCACACTGGTCTGGATTGTGCCCCGGAATGTCATAGCTCCTTTATTATTAATTTGTATTACTGTAGCACCTACAAGCCCCCATCATGAACCATTGCGCTAGGCACGGAACAAACACAGAACAAAAAGACAGTCCCCGTCAGGGCAGCTTTAAAGTTGTTATGTGTTGCAACGGTAGTGCAGTAACCAGAGCAAGACTGAGAATCTGACATTTAGTCGGATAAGGTGATTTTTGCATTTTCCTTTACAGCGAATGCAAATGGGGCTACTCACGTGAGAAAGGGTTATAGAAGAAGTCTCATTGCTTGCCATTGAACTAGACTTAAAGTTTGCCCAACGAGTGCAGGGATATGTACTCCATAAATTCCAGTATTAATAAAAATTAATAATAAAGTTGGGCCATTTTTACAACTCCCTGTGATTTAGAATGCCCTGAAATTTAGGATGAGATTTTTCAATGGGATCCCACGCAGTGGGATGCAAAGAAGATGTATTAGTTGAAAACACATTTTGTTGTTTGCTTTGGTAGAAGGTGGGGAGATTAACTATTTTTAATCTCTAAGTGGGTAATAGTGAGCAAATATTTTAACACTTGAATGTTCCTCATCATAGCGAAAAAAACAAAACAACCTGGCATATCTGCTTTTATAAATAAATTAAATAGAGATATCCTATCTCCTAGAACTGGAAGGGACCTAGATATTGAGTCCAGCCCCCTGCCTTCACTAACAGGACCAAGTACTGATTTTGCCCCAGATCCCTAAGTGGCCCCTTCAGGGATTGAACTCACAATCCTGAGCTTAGCAGACCAATGCTCAAACCACTGAGCTATCCCTCCCCCCTTTCATCATTTGGTTGTTTATCCTCTATCTAGGTAAAAGCTTTTTTTTTATTAATGGATTTGCCACTTTTTCCTGCATAAATGGGTCTAAGAATAGCTTCTGGGTGGCAGGACCAGTAGCCATGTATGTCTGAGGCAATTTAGATCAATTATTTCCCACTGTACCGCTTGCAAGTGAAAGCCGCTGCATGAGCACTTCCATTAGCCAGTTGTCAGAACTCCCTCTTGTCTCCGTTTCAGACTTTTCGCTGTGAAGGGGGTGTGTAGGCTGAAATGCTCGGAGGAGGACCAGAAGCCATTGCTTAGCCAGAAGAAAATCCAGAGTGTAGTTCTATGAAAATGTTTAGTTCCTTCAAATTTTTGTCCTAACAAGTCCCTGAGTGCCATCACACAACACTACCGGCGTCTCAAGATGGTAAGATTGAGTCTGCTAGGAGGGGAAAAGGTCTTTGATTGTTCACTACTTCACCCCCTAAATATGCAATAATAACCCTGAACTTTTACAGGACTTTCACTTCACACTCTACAAACATTCACTACTGAAGCCTCATAACAGCTGTTTGACAGAGGTATTTCTTATCACATCACTTGAGGGAGGGAGGAAGGGAGGGATAGCTCAGTGGTTTGAGCATTGGCCTGCTAAACCCAGGGTTGTGAGCCCAGTCCTTAAGGGGACCACTTGGGGATCTGGGGCAAAATCAGTACTTGGTCCTGCTAGTGAAGGCAGGGGGCTGGACTTGATGATGATGATAACCTTTCAAGGTCCCTTCCAGTTCTAGGAGATAGGACATCTCCATTAATTTATTTTACAGGCGGGTGAACCAAGGCCCACAGCTCCAGATTTTTAAAAGGACTCAGCACTAGAGCTAGGTGGATAATTGATTTTTTGGTTCAAATTAAAAAAAAAAAAAAATCAGTTTGGATCACCCCAAACGGACAACAATTGAGTTTCTCACTAAAACAAAAAACAAAACCAAATTTAAAAAAAAGAAGTTTCCACTTCAGAGTTTTTGATTTTTTTAATTTTTTTTTTTTTTAAAAGATCAATCTAGCTAATTTTCAAAGTGAAACTTTCACGATGAAAAGTGAAAACTTTTGTTTTAAAAACATCTCAGTGAAATATTTCAATTTGGGGAGGCTGAACCTATTCAGCTAATTCAAGCAGAATTCGTGAACGATTTTGATCGACCTGAAATTTGAAAGAAAATATAAGAATTCAGCCAGCTCTATTCAGCTGCCATTTAGCCACCTGTGAACTTAGCTCCCCAATCACCTGGGCTGCAACATGAAGGGGCCAGATTGTCACAAATGCTCAGTGCCCTTAATTCCATCTCTCTCCATAGGAGTTGCTAAGCACTGATTGACCATTTCTGAAAAATTGGGCCATTTCTTTCAGGTGTCTTACTGGGAAATGAGTTCTTTTGAAAATCTGGCCATAAGCTTAACAGCAGGAGCTGCTGGGTTCAGAGAGCTTTTGAAGCTCTGGCTCTAATTTAGGTGTCTAAAATGAGAGTTGACGTCTTGCCCCAATGATGAGTACTGAACATTCCAGAAATCTGGTCCAGAGCGGTTAAAGTGACGTACACAAGGCCACAAATGAGTCAATGACAGGCCTGGAATGGCAGTCCGGACCCATGCTCTCATCATCATCCATTTCCTTTCATCCCAGAGCAATTGTGCCTCCAACCCAAAGTCAAAAGCTGCTCTTATTTAAGGCTTTCAAGGTGTGGAACTTAGTGGGTGAAGATTTTTTTTTTTTTTTTTTTTTAAGAAATTTGCCTTTGAAGAAGTGATAGCTGAAAAATCAAGCGTTGTGGTTTTTAATTTCTCCAGTTATGTTACTATCCATGGGGCTTTTCTCACGTGAAAATCTCCAGCCCTGTTCGGATGGCTCTAGGGGACCACCAAGGCCATTTGTCAATTAGTGGGTGCTCAAAGGTTTCGAGCAGTGATTTTTCAGTTACAAAAATTGCAAGCTGTCTGCTTTGGAAATCCGGTGGGGATTTCTTCCTTTCTCAAGTTAAAACTAGTTAAAAGTAAAACTGATTCTGCAACTGTAACCCCCACACACCTTCTAGGTGTGGTGTTCTGTCCCATCTAGAGGCACCAACACCACTTAGGGCACGTCTTCACTACCTGCCGAATCGGTGGGTAGCAATCGATCTATTGGGGATTGACTTATCGCGTCTAGTGAAGACGCGATAAAATCGATCCCCGATGGGTCTTCCATCGACTCCGGAAATCCACCGTGGCAAGAGGCAGAAGCAGAGTCGACGGCAGCGCGGCAGCAGCCGACTTGCCGCCGTCCTCACAGCCAGGTAAGTCGACCTAAAATACGCCACTTTAGCTACGCTATTCACGTAGCTGAAGTTGCGAATCTTAGGTCGACCCCCCCCGTAGTGTAGACCTAGCCTTAGAGAGAGGTAAGTGAGTCTGCTCTGCAGCTTTAGCTAACATCCCCTTGGCTTTTAGCTCATGTGGTAGAGACTCATGTCCTAAGATCCAGACATCCCTGGCTCTATCCTGCCCACGGATGACCGGCGTTTGTCAGTGTTACACAAGGGCTACCCAGTGAGCTCTCAGAGGGTGTAAACTGAATAGGCAAGATAGAGTACTGGTTCACAGACGTAATGAGCTATATGCAGAATAGATCCAGAGTAAACTAACATATATATTCGTTCATTAGCCCATTTGTTTATAAGCCAACCCCCCAAAATGGATCGGTAAAAATAGCAAAAACTGTATGATCCTTTCATAAGCCGACCCTATATTTCAGGGGTTCGAAAACTTTGGCTCCCGGCCCATCAGGGTAAGCTGCTGGCGGGTCGGGATGTTTTGTTTACTTGGAGCATCTGCAGGCACGGAGCCCCTCAGCTCCCATTGGCTGGGAACAGCGAACCGTGGCCACAGGGAGCTGAGGGGCTCCATGCCTGCAGATGTTCCAGGTAAACAAAACGACAATGTATTCAATATTCAATTCAATGATTCCATAGAGTTTAAAATCATCAAATTTTGGTGTAGAACCGTTTATAAGCCAACCGCCGCTCTTTGATGCGTCACTTTTTTAACCAAAAATATTTGGCTTATGAACGAGTATATATGGTAACTATAGATCCTTGAAAAGATGGCTAACATAACAGGGACTCAAATTCTGTGATTCACACATTCTGGGACCTCAGACTAGTCACTTACCATCTCTGTGCCCTCACAGTTTAGTCAATTGTAAAATGGAGATAATACTACCTACCACAGACTTAATTAATAAATGTTTATAAAGTGCTTTGAGAGAATAATACTTAGCACTCACTGCATACAGCTCTCTAGTTCTTCAAAGCTCTCTACAAAGATTAACTACCCCTTTGATGAAAGGCACTACAGCCATCAGTTGTTCTCCACCCAAATCATTGGAGATCCAAATAATGATGTCTTTTTTGCTTCATGTAGTTTGATATTACCTCGTAAGTCACTGTGGGATGCTTGGATTTCATGCCAACGATGATAAGACCACAAAATTGATATCCAACCCAGTCTTTGCAGCCCCTCTCTCTTTTCCTTTTTCCAGTATCTGTGCACTATGGTTATCTTCTTTGCTTGCCTATGTCACACTCAGAAGAGCTCACCATTTATAAATGACTCTGTCAATAAACATCCAGAAGTAGTTATGCAGCAAGTTTCATAGGGGAAATCTGGGAAATGTTCATCAGATTCCAATTTTTCATCAGATTTTTGTAGGAAACCTCTAATTATTTTCTGTTCCCAGTTCTTTAAGGAGCCTGGAGTCAGACTTCCAAAAACGGAGAGCCCCCAAATCACTCGTCACTTTTGAACTCTATTAAATGCCAGTTTTTGTGTCTAAACTAAGGCATGCCTTTCCTTTGGCTGTGACCATGTTATTGGATAATGCATTATGGGTGTGATGTGTTACATGAAGCATAGATTTATTTACACTTCATTCATCATCAGAGCTATTGGCTGTGAGGCTGTCGTACTCTGAAACAGAGCAATGAAGTATTCCCACTATAAGACCTGATAGGAACCCATTAGAGAGATAAAAGGAGAGAATCTAATCTCAGATAAGCACTGTGCTTTGCTGCATGTCTCAGAAATGCCACTGTTGTACTTGTACAATGGGATCTCTGTACAGACCAGGTTTGCCTAAAGAACTTAAATGTCATAGATACTCTGTCTCCCCAGGTAGATACATACAATCAGACCAAACTTTCTGAATTGTTTCATCACTATGGAAAGATGATTTTAAAGGGGTGGCAACCCTGGAAGGAAGCTTATGGTTGATGCTTCCAAACCTTTTAAGAATAACATTAGCAGAATTTAAAAAACTAACCTGGTTTAGAGGGGAAGTGAAGGCAGCTGTTAAAAAAATAATAATTAAAAGATATAAGAAATGGAAGAAAGGGGACATTGATGGTAAAGGTAATAGCGTTGGCATAATAGATCCGGATTGCTTGTTAAACTGGGCACAAGCAAACAATATGCATTTTAATATAGCTAAATATGAATGTACACATCTAGGAACAAAGAATGTAGACCACGCTTATAGGATGAGGGACTCTGGCCTGGGAAGCAGAGATTCTGAACAAGATTTGGGGATCATGGTGGATAATCAGCTGAACATGAGCTCCCAGTGTGATGCTGTAGACAAAAGAGCTAATGCAATTCTGGGATGCATAAACAGGGGAATCTCGGGTAGGAGTAGAGAGGTTAATTTTACCTCTGTATTTGACACTGGTGCAACCACTGCTGGAATACCATGGCCAGTTCTGGTGCCCACAGTTCAAGAAGGATGTTGATAAATTGGGGAAGTTTCAGAGAAGAGCCACCAGAATGATTAAAGAATTAGAAAAGATGCCTTATAGTGATGAGCTAAATGGGTGGATCTCCTTGAGTCTAACACAGTGAAGGTTAAACGGTGACGTAATTGCAGTCTAAGCATCTGCATTTAATAATGGGCTCTTCAAGATATCAGAGAAAGGTACAAATTATTGAACGGCTGGAAGCTGACGATAGACAAATTCAGACTGGAAATAAAGTGTAAATTTTTAATGGTGAGTAATTAACCATTGAAACAATTTACCAAGGGTCATGGCAGGTTCTCCATCACTAACAATTTTGAAATCAGGACCGGATGTTTTTTCTAAAAGATCTGCTCTAGGAATTATTTTAGGGAAGTTCTATGGCCTGTGTTCTACAGGAATTCAGATGAGATGATCACAACGGTCCCTTCTGGCCTTGGAATCTATGAAATATGGACAGTTAGCCAGATCTTTGGCTACACCAAGTCAGCGCACACTGCAGCCCAAAGGGATTGGGTGCAAACCTGGCCTTTGCATTCTCCCTATCCTGATCCGGCTCCATGCTGGGTCAGTCCTACAGCATAAGTTAAGAGCAAATTGTGGCCTACTTGGTACCATAACTAACCCCGGAACCAACCACTCACCAATTAAGCATATCATTCTGGAGGCAGAAATGCACAGGCCCAACCAGAGATCCCAAGGAACAATGTCATGAAAGGCGTACCAAGAGACCCTGCTCTGAGAAGAACGATACCTCATCCCAGCTACTACTGGGAAAGAAGGGCTGTAACCCTTGGCTCCTTAACAAGGCCTGTGCTCTGAGCACAAGCCTTAGCATGCCATGCTTGGAGATGTTCTAGGCCTCTTCACATTGACATTGCTGTAGATGTGGGCTGTACATTGACTTCTATGCTTCACAGAGCTTGATGCTGCCCTTATGATCCTGCTGCCACACTGAGAGGAACCCAACCGAGTCTGTCAGGATGCACTGAGGACAAAGCTTATAGCATCTGACAGTGCCACCCTGCACAATGAGTCATCTGGGTGAATACTGCAGAGTCCGGCTACCCAGAGCAGGTGGCTGACCGAAGACCAGCTAGGTCCAAAATCCCTTTAACCTCAGAGTGCAGCAGAAGCTATCACAGGGGAGATATCACAACAAAGCCAAGAGCCATATGAAAAGCAGCTGGTGTTCTTTTGAGCTTGTGCCAGTTTACCAAGCAATCATATGTATGCACTTATTTGAAACTGGAAGAAAAGAGACAACGATACTGAAATAATCAGTTAAAAATACCGGGGAGAAGCCCTGGAATAACAAAAATAGGTATATGGGAGCCCCACACCGGAATAGCCAGAGAACTTCTTAGTGATCGGTAGGCCCCAAAGATACTGACAGCTAAAGGCATCAGTGGCAAGATTGGAATGTTCCATTTGATGACAGCTCATCAAATCTCTTTTAGCTTCAGGAGTTCTGGTGCTGAGGGCTTGATATTCAAGAATGAGATTGCTGCAATGGAGTCCTTACAGGAATGGAATTACACACAACTCTGATGGGACAGGCGTGGTTGCACCAGGATCGTATTAACCTCCTCACACCTTCGTGTTCCAGCCACAGTAACAAAACTAGTGCTTTTGGAGTAAGGGCTAAGGTGGAAAGAAATGCATGGAAATACAGTTGTCCACAAAGCCTCAATACTTGTAGCTAGAGGATAAAGCTGTGATGGAGAAACAGGATGGTTTCCTTGATCTATTGTATCAATAATTTGTACCTCCCAAGACCCACATCATGCTCCCTAAAGCCTCAGAGTAAAATATAAGAATTATTGGGTTATTTTTTTAAATCATTTCTAATCACTTTCTTCCTTGATTATAGCCAGGAGTTTAGCAGAGGGCTTTTAAGAAGGCAAAGCAGAACTTGCATAAATTGAACTATAACTTTGCCTTGTTATATCCTGCATCTATAAGATCAGGTTCCAGAGGACATGCTGTGCACATTAGATATTTACATCCTGTGAGGATGCTAGAATCTTTAGCCATCAAAATGATGTGTATATCAGTGGCAGAGCATGAATTTGCCTATTGCAATGAGCCTCGTATCTTAAAATTGAAAAACGAAGTCTGATTTCGAACGTATGGGTGCTTGTTCAAACCAGCCTTCCCAACCTTTTGAAACTTCCCTGTCACTAATGGTTAATGCAGAGCAACACAAGGGGAGACAGAAGCGTGGCTGGAATAAAAACCAAACTGAAATCTGTCAAGCATGTCACCTCTTCAGTAATGTTAGACTAAAATGGAAGACAAGAGACAGGTTGATGACTAGTAGAATTTTTGACTAGTAGAATTTAGGGTATGTCTACACTGCAGTTAAAAATCCGTGTCTGGCCCATGCCAGCTGACTCGGGCTCACAAGGCTCGTGCTAAGAGGCTGTTGAATTATGGTGTAGATGTTTGGGCTTGGGGTGGATCATCCAGTCATCTCTGTTGGTCCACTGGGAAAAGGAGAAATGGACATTGCAGGTAGGTAACAGCAACTTCAAAACTGACTAAACAATCTTAAAGCACAAGGATCCAGTGACCTGTTGGGGGAATGTGCCCTCCAGGTCACCCTCTTATCTTCCACAATAGTTTGGTGACTTCATTTCTCATTGTTTTCTTCTCAGAGTGAGCCGACAGAGACGACGGGATGATCAGGAGCAATACTGGAGAGATGGTGAACATGGGTACTGCTAAGCATGTCCACAAGCTAGTGAAAACAACATTTCTAGGATTGCCTATGTTATCACCTAGGCATGTAATTGTCTTTCATGTTTAAAAGACAGTCACTTTAAAAAAAAAACAGGATAAAAAAAGAGGTCTATTGACTGATATTAAATTCTGTTCATTTGACAGTCTAGCTTTAGCCATCAAAATATTTCTCTAAATTTGTATAAAGGGCTGGATCCTCAGCTAGTGTAAGTCAGTGTAGCCGTTGGTGGTCTGGCCCAATGCTCTTCCAACTCCAAAAATCAACATCCAACACCAACATTGCATAAAGCTGCATCCAATCCCTTTGTCTAACTGAGCTCCTCGAGCACTGACATAAAGAGGTAATTCATCCTGGTAATGATGTTTCTCAGCTACAGGGTTACTCGGTAACAATCCTTCCACTAGGGAACAGTTGCATCAATAAGGCAACTGAAGGCGGAATAGTACAAATCAATCTGCCCCTTATTAGAGGAAGGAATAGAATGTATAATGGGGAAATGAATTGATGAAAGTGTGACAAGGTGTGTTGAGAACTGGTGAAAAGCAGAAGTAATTGAAGGAGAAAAGGGGAAATATTTATGGTTTCAAACTGTAGTTCTTGCTATTCAGATAGTTAAAAAAAAAACAACTCTAAACAAAAATACCTTGCCTCACATGAACAATGTTACATGTGTCATACATGCATTTATAGAGCTTATTTTTAATATCAGATTGGTTATGTGATGTAAAGCTCTCTTTTTTGTTTTCAGAAAATTAATAAAATATTTTAGAATATAAGAAACATTTTCTATAATATATATTTTAAATTATACATATGCACGCACACACACACCCCTTCAAACAAATTCTTTTACATCTGTATATAAAATATATATAATACGTAGGGTGACCAGATGTCCTGATTTTATAGGGACAGTCCCGATTTTGGGGTCTTTTTCTTATATAGGCTCCTATTACTTCGCACCCCCGTCCCGATTTTTCACATTTGCTGTCTGGTCACCCTAATACTAAATGAGGAGCTATGGATTGTGTATTAATTATATTGATTACTTAAGAATTCCCAGTTAACACCCTGAGCTTTGATAGGTTCTTGTCCCAAGATCAAGCCCAATATTATTAAAATTACTGTTCATTTGGGAACCCCAATGTGCATGGTTGCAACACTCTCACTTAGGAAAACCCTTCTGTATTTGTAATCGTTTTATTGGCACAGTTAACGAAGTTACAGACGCTCCAATTCAGCAGGGAGAGAGAATTCAGAATGCGCATCTGAGCCTCCTCACACCATCCCTTGCAAAAGGACACAAAGTGTGATTCATCCTCACCATTATCACCACCAGTGGTCATCATCCTGGCATCTCTCCAGAGTGACCCCTCCCAAGGCACACAGATTGGGATACATTTTTTATAATGTATTACTCTGACACCACTATGCCCCGTTCATATTAAGCAGATATTTCATCCCCTTTTCCTTATCTAACTGTCCCCTGCCTACTAATGTTGGGTTGCCCTTCTCCCATAGGTTATTAGGACTTTTACCTGAAGGTTATTAGCATGGATGTCAATTCGTTACCCTGGCACTCTTGTGGTCAGACATCTGCTGATGTTCCTAACTTAAAATATCCCAAGATGGTATAAACTAAACTTCTGGCAGATAACCACAAGATGCTAATCGTTACACCATTCTATCTTGTGATAGCTTATCATAGGGTTACCATACGTCCGGATTTTCCCGGACATGTCCGGCTTTTGGGGGCTCAAATCCCCGTCCGGGGGGAAATCCCCCAAAGCCGGGCATGTCCGGGAAAATCGGGAGGCTCGGCCGGGGCCTCTTTGTGCGGGGCCGGGGGCATGGTGCCCGGCCGGGAGCCGGGCCGGGGGCCAGGCCGGGCCAGGGTCGCAGTGCCGGGCCGGTCCGGGCCCGCGGGGCTGGGAGCTGAGCCGGGCCCGCGGGGCTGGGAGCCGAGCCGGGCCCGCGGGGCTGGGAGCCGAGCCGGGCCCGCGGGGCTGGGAGCCGGGCCGGGGTCGGGGAGCCGGGAGCCGGGCCGCGGGGCTGGGAGCCGGGCCAGGGTCGGGGAGCCGGGCCGCGGGGCTGGGAGCCGGGCCGGGGTCGGGGAGCCGGGAGCCGGGCCGGGGTCGGGGAGCCGGGCCGGGGAGCCGGGAGCCGGGCCGCGGGGCTGGGAGCCGGGGGGTCCGCCGGGGGTGGTCGGCCAGGGCCCGAGCCGACCCAGGCTGGAGCCGCCGGGGGCCAGCCTGGGCCGCGCCTCCTTCTCCCTTCCCCCCCCTTCCCTTACCTGCTTCAGGCTTCAAGCAGGGGAGGGGGCGGAGACTTTGGGAGGGGGCGGAGTTGGGGCGGGGGCGTGGGCGGGGCTGGGGGCGGGGCCGCCCCCCCCCGGGAGTGTCCTCCATTAGGAGGCACAAAATATGGTAACCCTAGCTTATCATCTACGGTTACTCCTGGTTAGCTGCTTATATGAAGTCTTTGGGGCCTTATGCCTTGTAGGCTCATTACATTACTGCTTTATCTTATAGCCATGTCTTACCTAGCAAATACCTACGGGCTACAGAGCAGTTTCAAAGTATTCACTCACCTTTTCACTTCTCTATACAATATTATAGATTTGAACAGTTATTCCCTATACTTATGATGAGAACTACTTGCTAGACCCTCTAGTGTCCTACCTACAGGTAAAAAAGGGAAAAGAAAATGTTTTCATTGCACTCACTAGATATATCACCCCTCTCCCAAGTTGTAACCAATTTCAAGGCTTCGCTGGTCAGTTTTGATCAGAGGAGAAATCAGTGACATGGAGTCTGGGTATTTTCTTATTGTAACTACTTCTATTTATACTATATTCATCAGTCTTTGAACAGAAGTGGTCACACAGCAGGCAGGCTAGCCATCTCTGTCAGCAATCTCAGCCAAAACACCAATGCCCAGTTCCTATGGAGCAATTCTGTCCCAAGAATTGACTTTCATTAGGGGGAGCTTAAGGTAGAACAAACTTTCCTACTTGTTTCATGGGGAGCTGTTGCAACATCACCACAAAACTAATAATGCAGCATGTCCTCAAATAATGAACAGGGTTTACACACTAAAAAAAAGAACGTTGATGAATATATGTAACAATGCCGCCTGGTGACTCCTATCCCAATATGTATTCAAAATATTTTAAAGGTAGAAAATGGGTATTGCAAATTGTTCTCATAAATACATCTACTTTCCATGGGTCTGATTGTGTCTGACTGATCTGTGGATACACAAGAAAAGGAGGAGCGTATAAGAAACCTCTCCTGGGTTTGTGCCCCCCGGTCAGTGCTGGGCATAATCACAGTTGTTGGGCTCCCTGGGCACAGCAACTGCTCCCTTAAATACCCCGGTGGCTTCCCCAAGGATGGGTTGGGAAAGACAAGGAGAAGTTTAGCTATTGCCCCATTCCACATCAGCTCATGGGTCTTGCCAGATGCACAAGGGAGTACATGTGCCATGGAACCTTTTAGATTTTCTCACTGCCCATGTTAGTTAAGCAGCACAAGGTGTACGTCTTCCATTGACTGCAAAGGGCATTTCATGACTGTTTGAAAATGAGCGTGGTCCAAAGGAGAAGATGCTGGATTTGGGACTCAGGAAACTCAGTTTATTTCCAGCTCTGACACTGACCTTGGTGAAGTCATTTCTCCCCTCTGTGCTTCTGTGTCCCCTCCCATCCTCTATGGATCTTGTCTATTTAGATTGCCAATTCTTTGGTGCAAGGACTATTTCCAACTAGAAGTCTGTACAGTACCTAAAACAATGGGCTCTGATCTTACTTAGGGCTGCTAGATGCTATTATAATACAAAACAAAAATAATAATTTAGAACTTGCACATTTGCTTCTATAATGTTCTTCCATGCTGAATTTCTCTGGAGAGAGGAAATCTTTTAATCATAGAAACATAGGGCTAGAAGGGACCTCAAGAGGTCATCTAATCCATCCCCCTTACACTGAGGCAGGGTCACATATACCTAGACCATCCCTTACATCGGTTTGCCCAGTCTGTTCTTAAAAACCTCCAATGATGGGGTTTCTAAAACTTTCAAAGATAACCTGTAACTATCCTTATAGTTAGAATGCTTTTCCTGATCTCTAACCTACATCTTCCTTGCTGCAAACTAAGCCAATTACTTCATTTGCAGAACAATTGAACAACCTTTGCCATTTTACTGCCTAGCTCCCTAAAGTCTAGTGATTAGAGTTGGTTGACATTCTGTGACTGAAAAATTTCCCAGGCAAAAAATAAGATCTTCTCCAAAAAATCATTTTTGGCTGGAAAATGTCTTGATTAAGGGTTTTGATTTGTCATTGGGAAAGCTGGCAGCAAAACAAAAATGTTAATTTTGGTTTGAAAGGAAACATTCATTTAGTTTCAATATTGAAAATGGAAACAATTTTGAAATTTCTGATTTTTTCCCCTCTGTTTTGCCTTTTTCCATTCCCCCGCCCGCTATTTTATCACTAGCTCAGGGCCGGCGCAACCCATTAAGTGACCTGGGCGGTCGCCTAGGGCGCTACAATTTGGGGGGCGGCGACCATGGTGGTATTTCGGCGGTGGGACCTTCTGCTGCCTCTGGGGGGGGGCAGCATTTTGGGGCGGGACCTTCCGCCGCCTAGGGTGGCAGAAACACTGGCGGCGCTCCTGCACTAGCTACAATAGATATTTAGATTTGGGGAGTTTTTTCCTCCTTTTTCCCTTGTTTCACTAATCTTTTTCCCACTCCAACTCTTCAAAACTTCCTCATCTCAGGAAACATAACAGTGGCAGAGTTACAGGATTGATTTATTTAGATTCAAAATGGACACCTATCCAAAGCTCTAGGCACCCTAACATAATGAATCATATAATAAGTCTGAATCTTCACAACATTAAAATCAAGTTTCATTTTTCCTTTTGATGCTTTGTCAATTTTCCAAAGTTAGAGAAGTTTTGTAAAGTTACCAAATGGGAAAAAGAAAAGGTGTGTGTGTGTTAAACTGGTCATTGAACTCAGTGAAAGGGAAACAACTTCAAAATTCAGTTCTTTCCCTACTTTTCAACCAGCTCTGCTTATGACTTGTGTCCGGTGTGTGTGTGTGCTGGAGTAGGATGGAGGGACAAAAGGATCTGGACGGTCTCCTTCTTCGCAGTTCACCTTTGCAGGAACAACTGGACTTTGTTTCCGTATAGCTGTAGTGGATGAGAGATCCTCAGAGCGTAGATCAGAATTTTTGATCAACTGCAAACCCTACATTGAAACCTAAACATCTCAAGTTTCTCTGCTTCTAATGAAGATTCATTAGCAGATAGTGATAAAAGTGGTTAATTTCCTCTTTAGGTACTTCTGAGAAAACAATCATTCTGAAATGTTTCTAAGATTAAAGAGGAACGCTGTTCATGGAAAGAGACACGGATTTGATGATAAATATTTATATACAGTGAGCGAGATTTTCAAAAGAGCTCAGCTCCCATTTAGGAACATAAATAAGGGTCAGATTTCCATCAGTGCTCAGCACCCAGAAACTCCCATTGTGACACTTCTGGCCAGCACCCACTGTGCTGAGAGCTGTTTGCAAATCTGGCCCTCTGTTTTTTATATTAGCATTTATATTATTTGCATATTGGGCATAAGCAGGGCAACTAGAAACGGCAGCATGGGAGAAAGGTTTTATCATCCATAAATATTACAATCAATTGACATTTGTCTAGCAATATAGTCTAATAAATAAACAAAGGCTGCTTGTGATTTTACTCTATGATTACACGTAGCCATCCAAAGCAGCCTGGCTTCACAGCACAATGTCTGCAGCAGGCTCTCTCTAGCGTTATGGGTGGAAACGTGGAACAATCTGAAGGAAAATATAATCCAAAATAACGAGCCGGCCAAAACAAAAAAGGTCAATGCTTAAAAGTCACTGTTGGAGAGAAGAAGAGACTCAGCGACTCTGTGGGCCCAAAGAATTCCTTTTTGTGAGCAAAACAATGCACTTGAACAATATAGATACTTGTAGTGGTTTCGAGGCAGGAGATTAATTTTGTTTCATACTGAATGAAAATTGGAACCGCTTCCGTAAATAACGAACGCTGGCCAGAGAAGAAAGCACGCGCGTTCATAGAGACTTGAAAATAACCCCAAATAAGGAGCGTATTGGCAAACCGTTCTGTTTTCTCTCTGAACAGCACAGAAAATGCAATGCAGCCAGGATAGTTAATGAAGAGAAGGGCTGAGAAGACAGATTAGAAGATATAATGTGGTTATCTTTAACATGTCAAATTCTGTTTTATAACCCAGCATTTGAGGACAGTCACTTCTTGATGGGGATAAGGAAATTGATGAAAAGTTTTGCCAGCTCTTTTGCCAAAGATTTCAAATCTTACGTTATACTGTACCCCAACAGACTGGTTTATTCAGACTAATTAAACTGGCATTTATTATGGTCCCCCGATTCAATATGGTGTTTTAAGCATATCCCTATCTTAAAGCACATGATCTTTAGGGCAGGGATCCATTGTTCTCTTCTGTGCCTGTACAGCACCTAGCATTATAGGGCCCTGGTCCTTGAGTAGGGCTGCTAGGTGCTAGAGTAGTACAAATAAATAATACTGAGACCATTGACCTCAACAAGCCTACACACATTCTTAGGCCACGTCTACACTAGGGCCACTTTGTGGCATAGCTGTACTGGTAAATTATACCTCCTAGTGTGGTTGCATCTTACACTGGCAAAATGACACTTTTGCTGATATAGTTTATTCCAGCCCTCTGTGTGAAAGAAGCTTTACCAGCAAAAGTGCAGTTTTACCAGTATAACTGTCTGCACAAGGGGCTTTTGCTGGGACAACTATGTCAGTCACAAATCACACCCCTGAGCAACACGGCTATGTCAGCAAAACTCTATAGATTTTACCATTGCTTTCTACAATGGCTTTAACGCTTCCCACTCTCTACTGGAAATGCCTTGCCCGAGGATCGCATTTGCCTTTTTTGCAACTGCATCACATTGGTGGCTCATAGTCATCCTGTGATCGAGTCATTTTCAAGTGATAAGCCCCCAGTTTATAGCAGAAGTTCTAATTAGTCCCACAGTGCATAACCTTGTGCATTGTACTATTAAATTTCATCCCATTTCTGTTACTCCTGTTGCATAGGTCACCCAGTTCTTTCTGTATAACATCCCAATCCTCCACTGTATTGACAATGCGTCCCAACTTTGTGGCACCAGCAAACTTCATTAGCACCCTCCCAGTTTTGTCAACCTCATTAATAAAAACATTACATAAGATCAGTCCCCAGGCTGATCCTTGAGGAACTCCACTAGTAACCTCCCTCCAGCCCGATAATTTCCTTTGCAGCACAATGTCCTCTCTCCTTTAACCAGTTCCTTACCCACCTTAAAATTCTTGTATGAATTCCCATCTTATCCAAATTTAATAATTCCCCATGTAGTGCTGTATCAAAGGCTTTGCTGAAGTCCAGATAGATTTGATCTACTGTATTTCTGTTGTCTTAAAAAAAACAATTATTTTATCAAAGAAAGATATCAAGTGAGATGGCATGATCTACCTTCGGTAAACCCACATTGCATCTCATACCATTTTCCATTTACCTCCATGTCTTTAAAATAAATTTTGAAGGAAAGAATAATTAAGCCTTGAAGGCTATTGCAGTCACACTAACAGGTGCATACCTGCCCAAATCAATCTCCACCCCACTTTCTTAAATATAGGTATGACATTAGCTCTTCTCCAGTCAAGGCACCACCCTTGAATTGATATGTTTTTTCTTATGTTTCTGCAGGCAGTAAACGGTGAAGCTGCTGCTTAAAAATAATCCATGGGAAACTAGATAGCAAATGGGATACAGATCCTTCCACCTATAAATTGGTGGTTCAAATCTAGCCCAACTTGGTGGGAAACATAAGAATGGCCATATTGGGTCAGACCAATGGCCCATCTAGCCCAGTGTCCTGACTTCTAACGATGGCCAGTGCCAGATGTTTTAGAGGGAATGAGCATAACAGGGCAGTTATCAAGTGATCCACTCCCTTTTGTCCAGTCCCAGCTATTGGCAATTAGAGGTTTAGGGACAGTAGAGCACAGGGTTGAGTCCCTAACCATCTTGGCTAATAGCCATTGGTGGACCTATCCTCCATGAATGTATCTAATTCTTTTCGAACCCAGTTATACTTTTGGCCATCACAACATCTGCTGGCAATGAGTTCCACGGGTTGACTGTAAGTGAGAAAAAGTATTTCCTTTCTGTTGGTTTTAAACCGGCTGCATATTAATTTCATTGAATGACCCCTGGTTCTTGTGTTATGTGAAGGAGTAAAATAACACTTCCCTGTTCACTTTCTCCACACCATTCATGATTTTATAAATCTCTACCATAGTTGTCTCTTTTAGTTGTCTCTTTTCTAAGCTGAACAGTCCCTGTCTTGGTGCTGGAGTTAGGTGTAACTGCCAGGATCGCCTCTGGAGCCTCTCTTAAAAATTGGCATTCCATTAACTAACATCCAGTCATCTAGTATAGAGGCTGATTTAAGCAATAGATTATATGCCAGACCACAGTTAGTAGTTCTGCAATTTTATATTTCAGTTCCTTCAGAGCTCTTCAGTGAATACTATCTGGTCCTGACTTATTACTGTTTAATTTATTAATGTGTTCCAAAGCCTCCTCTACTGATACCTCAACCTGGGACAGTTTCTCAGATTTGTCATCTAAAAAGAATGGCCCAGGTGTGGGATTTCCCTCCCATTTTCTGCAATGAAGACCGATGCAAAGAATTCAGTAGGCTTCTCCGCAACGGCCCTATCTTCCTTGAGAACCGCCCTTTAGCACCTCGATCGTCCAGTGGCCCCACTGATTGTTTTGCAGGTGCCCAGCTTCTGATGTACTTAAAAGAAAATTGCTGTTATCAAATGACACAAAAGCTCATTGCTCTTCAAATTCTCGTCTGGCCTGCCTAATTAAATTAGGGACTTAAAGTTGCTACCATCTGACAGACGGCAGATGTTCAGTGGTGTGGATGGAATGATATGGTGTTATCAGTCCAGTCCCTAGTGGACAAAGCCATCAGCACTAATTGGCACCCTCAGCAAGATTTTGCATTTTTTAATGGAGACGGAACAAACCTTTGAGCTACAGAAATGGTGTCTTCAGGTTGGCACCGAGGCACATTGACACGAGCCGGCAGGAGCTGCGCTCTAGTTAAATAGAACGTTTGATTCTCTAAGCGTTGCCAATCTTGCACCTTCCATGAACTGTGAAACTTCAAAGTAATAATCTTTGTCCTGTCAGTACAATTACCTTTCCTTGCATTTCACTGGCTTTGAGCAGAGGTGGAATTATTTTACCTCCATAGTCAACAGCAAAAACTTGCTTTTGTGAGCACAATGCCTTAATCAGCCACCTCAAAGTATGTTTTCATATATATATATATATAGTTATATATATATATATTGAGAGAGAGAGAGAGAGTTCCCAAACTTTTTCATTGCACGGACAGCATTTAGATACAGAGATTGCCTGATGGACCACCTCTCGTCCCATTCACAATTGCACAGACCACCGCCTCCCATTCACAACTGCATTACAAATTTGTGGAAACTATTATCAGTTTTTACATAGGAAAGGAACATTAGTAATGTATATAGAGCTATAGTTTAATCCAGGTTAAAGCAGATAAACCAGTCCCTTGTGACCAGCTAGGTTTGCAGGCCTCCAGTAACTGCTCTATGGCCCACAAACGTAGATCCTTCCCCTATAGCTCATCATTGAAGGCAACCTATGTAGGAAAGGAAAGCATTTCTGTGCCCAACAGTGTGACATCCTGTCGTCTATGGAGTCTTTAAGGCAGAGGATTATGTTGGGGATGGTGTAGTCCCATTGGAAGCACAAGGGAGCATTGTACCTCTGAGAGACAGCACACCTGCTAGAGGTCCCTGCTGTGCAGAAGGAGCATGTCAACTGCCCCCTTCCTCCTTAGGGAAGAGCCGTGTGCTCCATTGGCCAGAGCAGGAGGATGGATCTAATGCGGCTCCACAAGGGTCAATGCTGGTCCAGCACCATTCAATATTTTCCCTAATGACTTGGATAATGGAGTGAAGCATATGCTTATGAAGTTTGCAGATGACCCCAAGCTGGGTCACTTTGGAGGACAGGATTAGAATCCAAAATGACCTTGACAAATTGGAGAATTGTTCCGAATTAAGAAAGAAAGATAAGTGCAAAGCACTTCCCTTAATAAGGAAAAATATCAAATACACAAACTCGAAAATGGGGAATAGCTGGTCAGGTGGTAGTATTGCTGAATAGAATCTGAGGGCTATAGTGGATCACAAATTGAATTTGAGTCAACAATGCGACACAGTTGCAAAAAAGGCTTCTGGGATGTGCTAACGGGAGTGTTGTATGTAAGACACAGGAGGCAATTGTCCTGCTCTGCTCTGCACCACTGAGGTCTCAGCTGAAGTACTGTGTCCAATTCTGGATGTCACACTTTGGGAAAGATGTGGACAAACTGGAGAGAATCCAGAGGAGAGCAACAAAAAATGATAAAAGGCTTATAAAACCTGACCTAGGAGGAAAGGTTAACTCCCCGCCCCCCAAAACAAACAACAAACGAGGCATATTTAGTTTTGAGAAAAGAAGACTGAAGGGGCAACTGATAACAGTTTTCAAATATGTTAAGGACTGTTACAAAGAGGATGATGATCAATTATTCTCCATGTCCACTGAAGGTAGGAAAAGACAATGTGCTTAATCTGCAGCAGAAGAGTTTTAGGTTAGATATTAGGGAAAAACTTTTGAACTGTAAAGGTAGTTAAGCTCTGGAACAGGCTTCCAAGGGTGGAAATCCCCATCACTGGAGGTTTTTAAGAACAAATTGGACAAACGTCTGTCAGGGGTGGTTTAGGTTTCTTTTGTCCTGCCACAGCAAAGGGGACTGGACTTGAAGACTTTGAGGTCTTTCCAGCCCTACATTTCTATGATTTTTATGACAGAGACTAGTTATTACCATCTAAGAGATTCCCCCCCACCCCCTTCTTCTAAACCCTCCTTCCAGCTAAAGGGAAAAAAAATAAGTGATGTTGTTAAAACGAATGCCTTATTTAATATTTTACATTTCAAATGCTTTAACTGTTTTCCCTTCTTTTTCCGTATCTTTACTAAAAGCCTAAAAGATTTTTAATGATGTTTGCATCATGGTACTGAGGTCTGTATACGAAACCTTGAACCTTGTTTAAAAACGTTGAATGTTGTACAACGACTGGGTTATATTAACACCTTCGACTCTTTGAGCCGACCTGAATAAATACAACTCGTAGCGCAGAGTTATAGGTGATACCTCCAAATCCTAGAAGGGGCAAATTTGAATGGCTGATGGAGGGTGCTATTAGTCAATCATCTAATTAGCCAAACCTGCAACTGTTACACGTGTAACTCTTATTGAAGTCAAGTTCTTCATGCACAAGGTCTGTAGAATAAGGCCCCCAATGCTGCAATTCTATAGGTCAGGGGATCCAGAAATGTCAGCATTGAGAGCAGCAAGTTTAACCCACACAGCTTCTGGGTGTGGTGTTCTGTCCCACCTAGTGGCACCGAGACCACATAGAGAAGGAGAGATAAAATGAGTTGACTCTACAGCCTTAGCTAAGAGCAAGCTAGCTTTTAGCTCATGTGGTAGAGACTCATGCACTAAGCTCCACAGGTCCCAGGTTTGATCCTGCCCGCCGACGACCGGAGTCTGTCGGTGTTACATAAGCATCAGTCTCGGAGGATCTGTTCCTCCTAATGCAGCTTCTGCACCCAGTCAGTCTAATTACTCCTGATTTCTTGCCCAACAGATTATGAAATGCTTCAGAGAAAAAGATCAAAATGCAGCCTAAACCTCAGGAGGAAGAAGGCATCTGTCAAGACAAGCTCCCACTAGAAGTGGTATCAAGCATTCCTGTTCACTAAATCTTTCAACTAGTTCAAAGGCAATACAGAAGTCTCATTAGAAGAGAAAACAACTAAAAAGCCCTCAAAACAGCTAATTAAAAGAAATTGCTGGTGTTGTGGCTTAGCAGAACATAATACCTTATAAATCCTTAAACACCATAACCGGTGTAAGACAAAGTTTGTTCAAGGTGATCATTTTGGCCCTATGCTAAGATGTCAAATGAACAAAATGAAACAGATTCTCTGTTTGCTTCTGAGTTGCTCTCATCACCTATAAAATATGTTACCATGCAGAAAACTGTAGACATCAATATTCACAAGGAACACAGTCAGTTCTTAGGTGTGTTAACATGAGCTATAAAGATCTAAAAGCTCTAAGAAAGCGGTTTGGATTTAAAAGAATACTAGCTCAAAAACATTCTGGATAAGTGTATGAGAAGAAGTGAACTGGATATACACAACAATGCAAATCCCAGCTAAAACCTAGAGTTCACATACATAGAATGTCAGGGTTGGAAGGGACCTCAGGAGGTCATCTAGTCCAGCACCCTGCTCAAAGCAGGACCAAGCCCCAGACAGATTTTTGCCCCAGATCCCTAAATGGCCCCTTTAAGGATTGAACTCACAACCCTAGGGTTAGCAGGCCAATGCTCAAACCACTGAGCTATCCCTCCCCCCCCAGCATAAGCAAAAAATCAGAAACAAAGCAAGGATACAGAACTTGCCATGTTATTTTGGTATGAGTTTATCAAACAAGTGATCCAGACTATCTCCTTCTTTGGGAAAGCCAGTCAGAAGGGAATGGAGGAAAAACAATCTGCAAGTCTTCCTGTAGGGGGCAATAGATTTTTGAAAGCTGCCAACAGCATGGATCCCAGAGGGCCTGATTCAAAATCTATTTATTTCAATGGGAGTTTACATCAGTGACTGAGCTTTGGCTCAGGCTCGGAAAGCAGAACTATGTTGCAAGAACGGTCTAGGCCAGCTTGAAAGCAGAGCTCCTTCGGGATCTTTTTTACAGAATCCCAGCAAGAATTTCATCACCAACTCATACCCTCCATTCTCCCCCACCATACCCTCCATTCTCCCTTCCATCATCCACAATCTCCAGGGATTCCCCAGGCCTCGCTTTTCTCCTGGATGGTCATTTGGAACCGGACTCTGTGCTCAAGGCAAAACCCTGACACTCTGCTTGGGTTTAGAAATGCAAGGCTGGAGCCATTCTGCTGCAAAATCTTCCTCCCCACTCCCTGTGTTATTTTTCTTTAAAGCCCTTTCACTTACACTCTGCAAATGATAAAAAAGCATTGCTATTTATAAAAAAAAACAGCTCCCATAACTTCACTTAACAACAGTGGCACAGAAATGATTACTACTGTATATAACGCCTCCTCGTCCCTAAAGGCACCGGACTGGGCAGAGAGGAAAGGAAGAGGCTTCGCTATGGAACCTCAGTGTCATTCCCTTTGTGATCATACAAGAGATATCAGCATCTGTGGTCTAATACAAAAACCTCTTTGTCTAGAGGCTGAGAGTCGAGCCTACAGTTTCAAGCGCTTTTCAGAAACAGGCAACAGGCACTGCTTAAGAGCAATTGTTTGAGATAGACAGGAAGCAATGAAAAGAATGCATAGTTAAACCTTTGCCCATACATCTGGGCCTGTGCTCATCATGACCAGGTTACTTTTTGATAATAAATTAGTCAAGTAGTTCGTGTGTTTTGCACTGCATTTATTTTTGTTTTGAACCCAATTATCAGCTACATATTTATTAAATATAATCCTAATTCTATGGAAACCCTTAGTTGTTAAGTCATAGGGTGACCAGATGTCCCGATTTTATAGGGATAGTCCCGATTTTTGGGTCTTTTTCTTATATTAGATCCTATTACCCCCCCACCTCCCCCATGTCCCAATTTTTCACACTTGCTGTCTGGTCACCCTATTAAGTCAGCTAAAGTGTTTTGTTTTTTTAAAAAGGCTTTAAAACATAGTTAGATCAGAGACTCAGAATAGTGGGTTCACACTGCCAGTTATCTACAGCAGTGCTTTCTTTCATGCCTATGGTTGCTATTAACTTTGCCCTGAGGTGCTAACCTGATATGTTAAAGGAAGTACATTTGGAGAAAGTGGTGCTCAATCAATCACAGAGAAGCCCAGAGAAAGCTCCCTACAGCCATCTCGGGAAGCTAGTCTGCAAAAGCACACAAACTGATCTGCTGTTGCCATCTGCTGGATGCCTCCTTGCATATGATTAGTTCCTTATTATAAACACTCTCCCTTTTGCCACATTTGAACGTGGATCTCATCAGCACACGTGGTGTTTATATACGTGCACGTATATACACGGCTTGAAGCAGGTAGTATAGAAACTTCAGTGAAATGGCTTGTATTGCTGCTGTTCTTCCTGTTCATAGTAGTTACTGTACCAGTTCCGGACTCAGCAAAGTACTTAAGCAGATGCTTAACTTCAACAGCTGTGCAGAGTAGTAAACATAGCAACAATACCTTCATTATATGACCCTACTACCAATACTAACTCACTGCTAGATTCAAAAAAAATCTTCTCTGACCTGCTTTTACCCTCTATAAAAAGGCTGGTTTCATTAAGTTGAATAGCTCTTGAATTGTGCCTTCAGGCATCCACAGTTGTTTGTTTTCCTCAGACACTCATCGTGACATAGCTAAGGCCCACAGAGAAGGGCTTGGAAGTACCAGTCAATCTGTTTTCAGGCTCCTGATTTGTGCTGGAATAACGATGTGTGCAAATGAATTCTGACTGGCTTTCAAAAATCTTCTCTCCGCTACCTTCCAAGAAGGTCTATTTCTTCTGGTTCAAGATCAACGAAAGGTTTTCAACTGAACTCTTAGCACTGGGTTACTAAAATGTGTAAGTGGAGAGCAGCCTTCAAGCTTCCGTGAATAGAAAAAAGTCTCTTGAGTTTGTTGTGCAAGGATAGAGGCCCCACTTCCAAAAAGCTCTTAGGCACATGCTTCAGTGTTTTGCTGCATATGGATGATATAAGCATGTGTTTAAAAGTTAATCATGTCCATAAACACATTGTTGAATCAAAACCATAATCTGCAAACATGTCAGACAGTGCAAACGTATAAGACAGGAGGCAGAGTCATTCTTCTTGCACTTCTGAAGATGTGCTGATACAAGAGCGGTTTGCAAGCACTGATTTATTCCTTTATGTGTTTGTTTATCCATTGTGCCCCTCAGTCATTTTTGCCCCATTTATAACCAATCTAACTGTGCCTATGTATGATTTATAGCTATAAACCCATCAAGATGATATGCCAACTACATAAGAACTGATTCATGCAACAACTTGACTCCTGAACCAACCAAGACTTGTCCCACTCCATCAAATACTCCACTCAGGAAGACTGGGTAAATAAATAAAAGTTTTCATCCACCCATACATTAGCATCAGCCTTGGCTACTCCACCAGCAGCATGGAGAGGAACTTGGTCAGTTCAACCAGGACTGGGTGGCCCATACAGAAGCACTATGTAGAGTGGGAGACTCTTACATGTAAGATCAGATGTGGCCAGCTCGTCCACATCACCTCCCTGATGCTCCCACCTTTCATACTGACTGACTGACTGCAACATCACCCAGTCAGGTGCTAGCCAAGGACATCATCCATGATCAAACCACAGATGGTGGTAACTTTCTTAATCCTGTCATGAGTGCAGGGGATTGGCCTAGATGACCTCTCAAGGTCCCTTCCAGTCCTATGACTCTGATTCTCAGCGCAGTGTTCTAGATATCCAAGATAAGATCAGTGAGCCTGGTGTAAACACCACATACCTAGTCTATGCTTTAAATATGACTTTCCTTGTGTCTACCCTCCCTTGCCCATCACAACCAGGACCAAAGAACACAAGGCCCTGCAGCTAGTCCTTCCACCAAGCTCCATATCTCCAGCTCATGGCAGTATTGGGCAATCATCTTAGCAGTCCTAAGGTGACCACTGAGTAAACAAAACCATCGCAGCGGGGTGTCTGAGGAAGGCCATCTGTAAACTAAACTAAAGACAGCCTTACAAAAAATTAAAGTCCCCAACAAGCCCTTGACACAAACCCAAATCCCACCCAAAAAATAAAACCACTGGTCCACCTAGCAGTCCACAGTCCAATCAGAGTGCTGACATGAACGTTATCCACGAAGATCCTAGATTCCTGCAGATTTTTTTACATTGGAAGCCTTGCTGACCAAAGTGTGTAGCTTTAAATTGCTTTAGCATTGGTCCTTCACTAACCTGCTGTTCAATAGAATCTGCTATTAGAACTTTATACATAATCAAACCATTGACTTATAATGTCTTTCCATTTACTTCAATAGGCTTTGGATCAGAGCTGTAGGGCCATGTGGGAGGAGATGCTTGAGTCCTTCTGAGGGCAATGCTGAAAAAGCCCAGTCTGTTTGCATGTGCTGGAATTCTTATTACAGAAAAGGATTTTCTTGTTCTTGCTGCTAGTCTGACCCACCAACTGATTAAGCACTGTCCGAAGCTATACCTTTTTGCATCCAGTGCACGGGTGCGTGGCCTGTAGGAGGATGTCACTGGCATGGTGAGATGGAAGCACAGGTAAACTAGTTACAACCACCTACAAGGACAGGGGTAGTGATAGGCACTTCATCCTGCATATCCCGTTGCTATTTGCAGGTTGTTCCTACTGAAAGTAAAACTGAAGTTTAGCCTTTGTGGCACGGAGAAGTCTGCATCTCCATTCATCAGAATTTCATGACATTTCAGCCCCGCTTTGGAGCAACGAGGTACATGGGGCAAGCGAATGGCTGTAGTATCTCATGCTGAGGAGAATGTCAGACTGCAGTACCCTCTGAGTCACCAATATCTCCTGGGCTCTCTTGTCAGGTTTAAGCAATCCAAGGCCAGCTAAATGTACTTAGTTTATCACTACTAGAACTGGCCAAATAATGAAAGAAACCTGGGTCATGAATATATTTGCAAATAAATGACATGCATGCCATTCACTATGATTTGTGGGGGATCTTTACTCACAGATTTTGGGATAATCACTCCATGTTCACAAAGCATTCCTGGATCTGAAATGTTTCACTTATTTCTTACTGGGACTGCGTTACTTGTTATTCTTTAGTTAAAATTAGACTTCAGTGAAATTCCACATTTCCATCCCATCGTAACGAATGACATTTCAACATTTGTTTTCATCCCAAATTGTGACAAGTTGAGATTTTGAAAGTTTTCAAAGGAACAAAACATTCCATTTTGAGTGAATTCAGTGTTAAACATCATTTCTGTATTAGCACATTGCCTTATGGGAGTTGCAGTTCTGGTCCGATTCTCCCCATAAACCAGGCTACATCTCCCATTCTGCACCCATAATCATGTGACTCATGATACACCACACATAGACCAGAGGGAAATCCACAATGCACCGTGGGAGAGGTAGTACTTCAGGGAACCTGGCCCATAGGAAAGAATGGGGCCCTGCATCACAATGCCAATAATGCACTGAGACAGGGAAATGCAGTTGATTGTTATATTGAATTGATACAAAACAAAACATTTTGGGACAGTAAAAAAAACCAAGCAAACAACAAAACTCCCAAAACAAAACAAAAAAACAAATACACTCCCACCCCCCCGAATGAAATGTTTCCATTTTATTTTCTTGATGGAAAATCAAAATTTTTCAGTACAATCATAATTTTCCTCAGGAAAATTTCAATGTTGCAGCAATTGCATTTCCATTGAAAAATTGTTCCATCAGAAAATTTCCGACCAGCTTTAGTTCAAATGTTTGTCAGCCAATCAGGGATCCAAAAGAAATACCATGTCACCAGACTCTGCAAACAGGGCTCAGTCGTGCTCTCATTGAAGTCCATGGCAAAATTCTCATTGGCTTCAGCAGAAGCAGGCCTGTAGTGAACTGGCAAGTGCACAACACGTAGTCTGAAAATTATCTGGCCTGATACTTATGAATATTAAATATAGTGTGTGTGTGTCTGTCTGTCTCTCTCTCTCTCACACGCACACACCCCTTTGCTTGACTAGCTATGGAGTTTGCTTTAAGATTTTAAAGCAAATGCCAGAAACATTTCTCTTATCCTTGATTTTCTTTCCTTGGCTGCATCTCATCACAATAGTACGATGCACTGGAGAATCAGACCAACTCTTGTGTTTGTGCCGCTGAAAAGGTAAAAGCCATAATAATTCCCAGTCTCCCAACCTCTGCCCATTGTGCCTATTTAGATTGTAAGCACTTTGGGACAGAGACTGTCTCTTAGGATATGTCTATATGCCAGATTGGCGGGCAGCAATCAATCCAGCGGGGGTCGATTTATCACATCTAGTCGACTCCCGAGCGCTCTCCCGTTGACTCCACTGATGCAAGAGGTGCAGGCAGAGTCAACGAGGGAGCATCAGCAGTCGACTTACCGCAGCGAAGACACCATAGTGAGTAGATGTAAGTACGTCGACTTCAGCTATGTTATTCACTTGGCTGAAGTTGCGTAACTTAGATCGATCCCCCCCCACCGGGTAGACCAGGCCTATTTGTATGTACAGCACCTAGCACAATAAGGCTCCAATTTCATTTGGGGCCTGTAGGCACTGATGGAATAAAAAGAATTCCTCTCTCACATATTATATAACTCACCACATCCAGCATGCGAGACATGAATGCCCTTTTCATAGAAAGGCTAAACTCAAAAAAATCTCTGGCAGGAACACGAGAACAATGAGAAACCAAAACAACTCAGTTATCCAAGCGGAATTAGGGAGGAACCGTAGGACGAGCAGCAGCACTGGATCCGTGCCAGGTCTCTGCATGCTGCGGAGATGTAGGAGCAGAGATAACACATCTGTTTGGCTGAGGGTTTTTAAGACTTAAAAATAAAAGTTACACAAAGATACTCCTTAGACGGCCAAAGGCAGCTGTTCTCTTGGGGCAAGGAGTCAGGAAGAGGCAAAGCAGACCAAAAGCATCAGATAACGCCAGGAAAAAGAAGGAGCTAACCCATTCTCTCTTCACCCGTTGTCCCTCCCATTCCTCCACCCCCCCCCCCCCCCCCAATAGCTTTAACAGCCAAGTTAGAAATGCTCTGCAGAGTTCTGTCTCGGAGGAAGTCCAGAGCCAACCAACTAAAAATGATACCCCCACTCCAAGCAGGGCCACTTCACTGGTTTGATTTCAATAACAACTTCATAGTTCCCATTCCCTGCCTAGTGGCACTACTTCCCTGCTCGGCCAAGTTGCACTGAGGTCTATCAGAAGAAGGTGAATCACCCCATGGGTATCTACTAGTTAGTGAGGGGATGCTCAGATGGTCACAAGATTGCTCTGGAGAATAGGGCCCAGGGAACCTGACTGTAGGGGCTTCCAAGAACCCGGCCAGAGAGGTGACTCAGCAGGGGAGAGAACCCGCCCCCAGGGCAGGGGTGGGGGGTTAAGAGGGTGCTAAGCCTCTGCCCGGGGGCTGCTGTGAAACCTGCAGGGCCAGGGCATGAACAGGCTAGAAATTCCAGAGCTTAGCTGAGGGGCAGAGAGGGGCTTCCCCGTGCCAGCGCTGTGCGGGGCTTTGGCACATGCAGGGCTCAGCTCCTCCTGGCCAGCAACCCGGCCTGGAGGATCTTAGGCTTTCCAGAGGCAGTGGCTGGGGGAAGGAAGGAGCCTGCCAGCCAGGCTGTTGGTGAGCTGAGTGCTCCAATCAGGGGCTGGTTCTCCGCACAGCGCTGGGGGGGGGGGGGGGAGATATGGAGGAGCAGCGAGGCTGGGGGGTGAAGGTGCAAAGCAGGGAGAGGACAGCGAGAGGGGGAGCACATAAAGGGCCAATGGGTGGGCAGCAGAGGCAACGTGTAACTTGCCACCTCCTGGCACCTGTCTGCATTCACCAGTCACTGCAGTGCGCAGCCAGTGCCGGCCGGAAACAGTCCCACGCACTGCATCTTTGCCCTGCCACCAGCCTTGCATACCCACCCCGCGTCGTCGGCCACTGGACCCCCACCCCCACTGACCCCTGGTGGGCGGGTGATTAGCGAGCCAGGATCCGGCCAGCAGGAGAACCCACCAGTACTGATAGGGAGAGACATAAAATAGGGGACAATTTGCCTGTTTTTAAGAAAAAGTCGGTACATCTGCATGAGGGCTTAAATACGGTACTGTCCTTTAAAAATGGGATATCTGGTCACCCTAGCCAAAGTAGCAATTGGTGAGAGGCAAAAAAAAAGCTTTAACAGGCTTTGTGGTGGGTGGGCGTCGCCCCGTGGGTCCCCACCAAGACACGGTTTAAGTTTTTTGCAATGTCCTTCTGTTCATCGCACACAAGGGGTTCTCCAAACAAAACCAAACAAAGGTCCTTTCCTCTCTCTTCCCCTTGAGAGAGAGGGGAATCAGAGTAAAAGAAGAGAAAGGCCGAGGTGGTCTATCTATTAGGCAGTCGTTTGGGTTGTCCCTTTGGGGCTTGTCTTATCAGCAGATATAGTATCCAATAATTATTAGGATCTGTCACCAGCCCCTCCTCTTGGGTTCCGTTGCTTTATACCAGGTCCATGCAGTCTCAGGGGTAGTGAGATCAGTGACTGTCTCCCTCGTGGCTGATCTGTCTCTGGGGTACAGCAGTTTTCTTCCTGTTCACTCCCCTTCCTGGGCCAGGCCTTCCCTTTTTAAGCTTCACCCCCTCCAGGCAGAGCAGGACTTACAGGTGTGCCTGGTTAGTGCTGGCTGAGCCCAGAAAAGCTTGTTAGCCTCCTCTTTACTGGAATGAGGGTGTGCGCCCTCACAGGGTCCTATGTCCACAGTACCTTTCCACTTGCAAAACAAACCCACGTTCTACCCAGTATGCAGTAGAAGTTCATTTTTGTTGTCTTTCCCCCCCTTAACTATGATTATTTATGTAACAGAAGTGTAAAGTAAACACATGAAATAAAAATCAGGATTGTCAACATGAGAACTAGGCTGATCCGTCAGCGGGTGGCTCGCGGAATTCACATTAGCTCTGTCTCTAGGGCTCTGGCTACACCCAAACTTGCACAATTTTCACTAAACACAGGCTTGAAAGTGATCTAGCTAAGCCAGTGCAAGTGTGTGGGGTAGCCTCCTTGATTTGGGTTTAACTTAACCCTTGAAATCAAGGTCAACCAGTGGCACAAAAGTTTGCAGGGGCCTTTAAAAAAAGGGGGGCTTGCCATTTCAATGATCTGCCACAAGGTGGCGAGGAGGTGATGCTTTCTCCTACGCTCAGACCACCCTCTTCCCCCCGCCCCCGCAAGGTGCAGTCTGTTAAAAGTCTCTGCGCTTGCCTTATTCTTATCTAAAAATAAGAGAGTACCAACAGGAAAGAGTTATTTTCTTTTAAACGGTCCTGGGGTGCAACTCAAAAGGGAGATATTATTTTGTTGCTTAAATCTCTTCTTGATTCACAAATAAAATAAAATAAAAATAAATAAATAGAAATGGTTTTCTTGCCATATGGCCTGGAAGTAATGCTGCCATTAGAGAGGGGGGAGATTTGGCTCTGTCTATCCTATATGGAGTTGGATATGCAATACATTTTTACCCACCGCTGTTGTTTGGCTCTCACTCCACTTGCTTTCCTATGTCACAGCCAAGCGCCATGATGTCTAAGATGCAGTCAGACTTTCCAGCTGCATTTGGAGGGGTCACACTGCAGCATGGGGTGGATAATTTCCCCTCTTCCCCCTACCCCTGGATGAAGCCTGAGGAGTAATTAATTTTTGTAGCTTTAAAAAACCCTCTCCCTACGGTAATGCAAAAAATGGTCTCAAAAATAAATGAGCCAGACCATTTATGCTCTAGAATGAATTTACTGCATTGAGTTTATATAAGGAAATGTCTGCACACATGGACAGGACCATTTCCTCAACAAATACTTCCCTAAGGGTGAGTTCTTGCAATTTTATGGTACCCAGTCTGAGAAACCACAGGTTAACTGGGTCTGATCTACAGTCCATTGAAGTCAATGGGAGGTTTTCATTTAACATTTTCAAACCAAAATCGAATTAGCAAAAGTATATACATATTTAGTTGTACTTATATACTAACAACATGGTAATAATTAGCTGTTAATTACTTTGTCACGAGTGTTGAAGCAGATCAGTCGTTCATGGGTGGTTTACCTGACTATTGAAAGACACAAACATGTTTTAATTTGTATTATTGGAAGAATGAATACAAACGTCATAGGAGATGATTTAGGTAACATTCTGTATCTGTAGATGTTGAACCCCTGTAAAGCACCAGGAGTACAGAAAGAATGGCTGACATGCCAAGTTAGCTTAGCATAAATGGCTTTGCAAAATGCTGGCAACTCTCTAAATAGTAACCAGACCCCCAAGAACTGATGGGATTTTATAAGGAAGATGATGGTATCAATGACACGTGGAAAATGCCTCAGAGCAGGGTAGAGTATGATCTCTAAATGTGTGGTCATTGCAAAGCATTCCACTCACTGAGCACCAGGCAGTGTCTGAGAAGAACACGTTTTGTGCTTCGGCTGCATTCTCCTCCTGTTGCATAACTGGGCTCAGAGATGGGTAAGGAATAATTTGAAGTAGGATGAAATTTGCCCCAGTATACTACCTTGCTGCTGGATGGAAAAATTATGTGAAGCCCAAGTCTGGTAAACCCCATATGCCTTTTGTGGAAGCTCCAATTAGGAATGAACCCCCCCCACACACACACACAAAAAATCCTGCACTTTGACAGGGGATTAGATTAGATCACCCTTGCAGTCCCTTCTAACCCTATGATTCTAACATTTCAAAGTTCTCCAGGAAGGCGAATGGAGTCCTGAGGCAGCCGCCACCCTGCAATGCCTGACTCTGGGGAAGTCCAAGTGCCCCAGAACTGTGGACCCTGGAAGTTCAGGCACCCCAGTAGCCCACCAGGTAGGCTCCTGTCGGGAAAAGGGGAGGGGGGGGTGAGCTGGCAGAAAACCAGGCAAGGAACTTTGGTGAAATCAGGTTACATCTGCAAAACATTGCTCTACTTAGCTTGTGTTATGCACAAGGTCAGACTATGCTGGTGCACTGCAGGCTTCACAGTATTAAAGTAAAATCATCTCTGAAATTCCATGTGTGGCTTTGTCTCTAGAGCTTGTAATTAGACTGCGGAACTCACCGCCACTTGGTGTTATTGAGCCCAAAAGCTTAACCAGATTCAGAGAGCAGCTGGACATTTTAGGTGGATAACAAGAATAGTCAGCACTTAACTGTTAAGTTAAAAATGTTTTTGAATGGATACTAAACTTCTTCAGGGCCTAATCCAATCTCTGACTATTTGGATTTAGGATGAGGCCTTCCTGGGGCCCAAGTTATCCCACATCTGCTGCTGTGGAGGTTCTTACACCTTCCTCTAAAGCATCTGGCACAGGCACAGGGACAGAACAATATAACTGGAAGTACCTTGGGTCTGATTCAGTCTGGCAATTCCAGTGTTGCTATGGCTACCACATAGAGGCCTCCCTGGTGGTTTAATGCGATATCTCATGGGTTCCCACTAAAGGTGTTTGTTGCCAATGCAGGATTACACTTCTGAAGAAATCACTCAAGTTGACCTTTGAAATCTACTTCCTCCTATATACTGGGTAGACAGGTGGGAAACCCTCCAGTGATGCATGGGAGTGGCCTCCAGAAGCCATGAAAGGCTAAGATAAGGAGAAGTGAAAGGCCACTTATAACTTCCCTGCCGAATGCCGATGGACTTTTGTGGGGAAGCACACGTCTGTGAAGACTCCCAGCTCTTGAGACATATTTTGAATATCAAAAACTCTTCCCAATTCAACTCAGATTTGATTTCTTCTTTATGACTGAACGTCAACATGCCCTGGTATTTGTTCCTACTGCCCTTCTCCCTCAATGCAATTTCCAGCCATATGAATTCAGACCCAAAGACTAAGTCACTGCCCCATATTAGATACTCCTCCCTCCGCGTGACCCATTACCCAGAATAATTGATTTGTTTCTCTGAACCAGGGTTCTACCCTACAACCAAATGTCTTTATCTGGTTCATACAGATTGGTAGCACAGTCTGTGAGGCCATGAACAAGCAGACCCCACAGAAGTGAAAGCATCAGATTCCACCAGCCAGTAAAGGGAGCAGATATGACAGAGACGAGCAGGAAAATCTAAACCCTGCCCTGACAAAATCCTATTTTTATGGGGAGATTTTCAGCTAGAAGACAGAGATAAGAGGTGGAGACAGCAGCAGATTCGGCATTGTGGTTTGCCTTGGTGTCCTGTGACATAAGCCCTCCTCTCCTTCTCCCCCGCATTTCATGTCAGATTTTTGCAGATACCTATACAATTGAGAATTCCTCTAGCAAACTCAGTGACCTGCACAGACAAGCAGCTGAGAACTTTGCGTTGACTTCCACGTAACATATTGTCAAGTTAACAAAGATATCCCTGCAAAGCTGAGAAAGATATGCCATTTTAGAAGAAAAAATGATAGATATACACACACACACACAGAGCACACTGGGAAAGATTGCATTGCTCTTTTCCTTTGACAGTGTATGTACAATATGTTTCTTTACTTTCACACTTCCAAAGCTATGTTAAAATAATCTTGAGGGTCAGACACAAACTCACAATACTAAGGAAATTCAGTCTGTCTGCCTCTTCGCAGTTACACAAGTGCTGAAAAAGCATCTTTAACAGCAGTCTGCAGCTTTTTACATCTACATAATACAAAAAAAAAGGGGGGGGGGGGGGGCAAAAAGATTTTTCATTAAATCTAGGGAAATTAAAATGCACTCTTTAGCTGAGATCATATTGCCAAGTTTCAGCCTATGGCTATTTGCAACTGGGAAATAAAGCTCTAACTGTATGGTTGAGTCTGTCAGCATTTCCATTATAAATTTTTGCTTCCCCTCCTCCCCCCCCCCCCCCAACTTTTTAAGGGATACATATGTCTAATTCACTTTGTGCAGTCTACACCTGGGCAAACTGAGTATAAAGTGCTCCCAATTCAGTTTGGTACTGGTTTACACCCATGTTGCACTCGTGTGAGTGGCTACACAAGGAGCAAGTGTAACCCACTGGTACAAGAGCCCAAGCCACAGAGGACATGAGCCTGCTGCTGCTCTTAGCTAGCAAACCTGGTTCGTTAACTCATGCTTTTACCTCTGGAAATCTCTAGTTCAATCCCAGATGCAGCTGTCACACAAAGCCATAGTGAATTTCCTAAGCTAAAGCCGACTAATGTCAGTGGAAAGGCTTTATGTGGATCAGGCCCATGATACTTTGGGAAAGTGCTGGATGGGCAGCTCTGAAAACCATTGTCTGCTCAAGGATAGATACAGTAGGGGCATGTGACAGGGTCCCCCGGTGCAACCGGGTGGGACTGCTGAGCCCTCTGTCCCAGCAACCTGGACTGGCCCTCACACTGTGTTGCTGATGTCAAGTTACAAACTTCTGGCAGGTACTGTCCTTAGGCCTTGTCTACACTACAGAGTTTTGTCAACAAAAGTTATGCCGCTTTAATTAAAGCACTGTTGCGTGTCCACACTATGCTCCTTGTGTCGGCCGAGTGCATGCACACTAACAGCTGTGGCATCGACACAGAGCAGTGCACTGTGGGTAGCTATCCCACTGTGCAACTGCCCGCAGGGTGCTTTGGGAAGGGTTTGCAATGCCTCGTGGGGCAGGTACAGCGTCACAGGATGCAGCTGTCTCAATCCCATCATTCCATGGGCATCCTACTAGACTGTCAGCTGCTTTTCAACTGTGGGGGGGGGAGGGAGAGAGAGAATGTGTGACAGGGAGTGTGGGGGAGAGTTAGAAACAGTGTGTGTGTGTGTGTGTGTGTGTGTGTGTGTGTGTTGGGGAAGTGAGAGAAAGATTGGGTGGGGGAGTGTATGTGTGAGAGAGAGATAGTGTGTTGTGTTGGGGGACTGGGTGTTGGCATGTGGTCTCTAATTTCAGACAGCAGCCTGAGCAACCAATCCTGAGGCAGGGGGCGGGAGAGACGACCCTACATCATTCCCCAGCTCTCTCCCCTCCGCACCCACCCAGTAGCAGCCCACACTGCCTGCTTGCCATCCACACTGATGGTTCGCTGAGCTTTGAAAGGTGAGGAGCGCATGCCTACATAGCTTGATGAAGGGCAGCAGAGTTCAAAACAGTGAGCTGAGCGGTCACTGGAGGCCAGTTATGTCAACATAAACTGCAGCGTCTACACTGATGCTTTGTCACTAACTTTGCCGTGAAAAGCTTTATGCCTTTCATCAAGGTGGTTTTACTTTGTCAGCAAAGCAGCAGAGTTTTGCTATCAACCGTAGCTTTGTAGTGTGTATACCTCCACTGTTTTGTCAGCAAAACCATATAGACAAGGCCTTACATGGCTATCCACAGGCAGGGACACACCCAACTGAGTTACATGAATGATCTCCCAGCCACTCATGAACCAACAAGAGAGAATCTCCAGCCAATTGCCCCCCAGATCCCCAGTCTTGCACCCCAGAACTGTACCATCCTGCTTTGGTCAGAAGCCTGACCAGCATAAGTTCATTACCCAGTTCGCCTCTCCCTCAATATGGAGTGGACACACACTAGATTCTGTAAACTGAGCGGATTTCCCCCAAGCACTTCAAGCAAAACACATTGTTTTAGGTAAAACATAAAATCGATCTTTCTGTAGTTAAAAACAGGTTTATTAAGTGATTATAAATAGCAGGCAAGGAGATTAGCGTTGGGTACTTAGATTGCACATTTATTTTTGTTTCTTAAGTTCTACAAACTAAACAGGTTTGGATTCAAGCAATGTCTCGCCCTGACAGATGGGTACAAGCAGGTTACAGATAGAGGTGAAAGTAAGCCAGTACGGCCCGGCGAGAGCCAGTACGCCGGGCCAGACCAGACCGGCTGGTGATTTAAAGGGCCCGGGGCTTCCTGCAGCAGCCAGAACCCCTGGCCCTTGAAATCACTGCCGGAGCCCTGCTGCCACTACCCCAGGACTCAGGAGCCCCAGACCCTTTAAAGCACCACCCAAGCCCCGCCGCCGGAGCCCTGGGGTAGCGGCGGCCGGGCTCCCATGGTGATTTAAAGGGCCCGGAGCTCTGCTGTGGTAACGGCAGGAGCCCCAGGCCCTTTAAATTGCCCCTGAGCCCTGGGACTCCCAGTAGCCTCTGCAGCTGGGAGCTCCGGGGTGATTTAAAGGGCCTGGGGAATTTAAAGGCCCCGCCTCTTCCAGTTGAGGCCCCGCCCCCTGCTCAGGACTCCAGAGTACCGGTAAGTCTTTTAAGTTACTTTCACCCCTGGTTACAGATCCTCAATACACAGACTGGACTCCCTTTTCCAGCTTGGAACCACCCTTCGACAGTTCAAAGGATTTATCCTGCAGATGTTCTGCCAGATGTTGAGTTGGGGCAGGAGAGAGGCCAAGTGATCACTTCCCCTCTTTTATATTTTCTTCCAGGTTGATGGGAAGATCTTTGCTGTGACATGGGAATCAGGTAGTCCCCCATTGGTCAAGCAGTCTCCATTGCATAAGTGCTTTCTCTGAGAAGTCTCTGGGATGGCCATTGGGAGAGTGGCTTCTCTTTAATGTGCCATCAGCACATCTGGCTGGTCCTTTGTTGCAATTGAAAGGTTGGCTGTGGGCATCTCCCAAACTCAGAATGTATTTCAATATTGCATAGAGCCATGCTTCATAACTTCACATATAACAGCACATACAATCCAACAGGATATAAATGTTCAACAGATCAAGACATATCAGAGGATACCTCACAAGGCATACTTCATACAAAACATATCATTACATCACCATGGTGATTATGAGGATTCCAGGGTGCTACTTTGAGGTGCAGAGTGTCACAGGGCAGTAGCAGGATAAGGTACCCTGGTGCTGTCCCATCAAAGCACTTCGTCCCGGATGGTAGGTTCCATCTTCATGCCCATTCAGTCATTGTCCTCTCTGCAGACACACATTTGTGGGTGCTGGTTGTGATGGAGATTTCTGTTATGTAGTCAGAAAATAAACTCTGCTCCTTCCCTGAACAACCAATCCCAATGTTATAGAATGAAACCGTTATGGGCATTGACTTGCTTTAGAATAGCAATTGACATGGAAATCAGGTAGTCCCCATTGGTCACTGTTTCCACGGTTTCCTATTCCTTCTGTCACTTGAAGTTTGCAAAATCAAGGTTGGATTAAATTGGTCTAGATGGATATTGTGCTGCCATTTCTTATTATTCTCTACTCTGGCTGTACAATATTTTTATGCCAGACATGTTCCATCTTTGTATGTTATACGAGATTTCAACCCAAATGATCCCAGTTGCTGTAAATGATCCCACGGCATAAAAGAGCCGTGATCCTGCCACAAACAAGTAGCCTTTTTAAAGAGGGATGTGAGGAAAGGGCATTTTCATAGATTCAGGGACTGGAAGGGACCTCGAGAGGTCATCGAGTCCAGTCCCCTGCCCTCATGGCAGGACCAAATACTGTCTAGACCATCCCTGACAGACATTTATCTAACCTACTCTTAAATATCTCCAGAGATGGAGATTCCACAACCTCCCTAGGCAATTTATTCCAGTGTTTAACCACCCTGACAGTTAGGAACTTTTTCCTAATGGCCAACCTAAACCTCCCTTGCTGCAGTTTAAGCCCATTGCTTCTTGTTCTATCCTTAGAGGTTAAGGTGAACAAGTTTTCTTCCTCCTCCTCATTTTCGTGGGTATGTCAGCAAAAGGGGAATCAGGGTCCTATCCCCAGCACTGCCACAAGCTTCTTATGTGACCGTGGGCAAATCACTTACTCACTATATGGCATAGGTTCCCCATCTTCAAAAAATATGGGGAGAACAAATACTTAGCTTCTCCAAGGAGGCGCTGCAAGGCTTGATTACGGTTTGTGAAGTGCTAAAAGATCCTTTGTTAATAGGCACAATAGAAGTGCAACCTAGTAAATTAGCAGCATACATATTAGGAACATTTTTTAAAAATTCTATATTGCTTATGAACAGCATCAAATTAAAAGCCACGAGAATCTTTTCATCTGCAAAATTGATGCTGCTATCTTAGCAACAGCGGCTTCTCCTAGCTGATCTGCTAACGTAATTATTAGTAGTAGTACTGAAATAGCACCTAGGGGACCCCGTCATGGATCAAAGCCCCACCGCCTATAGGCACTGTACACGTATATAACAAAAAGATAAGCTCTTTGGAGTGGGGCCTACAAGCCACATATAAGATGAATAAAATATCTCAACCCTGATCTGGAGAAATCACCTTTAAAATGAGAAAGAAATTCAGTCTCCTATTCAGCCCTTTAACTGAGATGGACAATAAGGATTTCAACTGTGGTGTGTTTTCTGTCTCTCTGTGTAAGGTACTTGCATGGCCCCATTGCTGTGGAATCAGAGCACCTCACAATCTGCAAAGCATTTACTCACAATCTGCCTGTGAGGTAGGGCAATCCTATTATCCCCATTGTACAGATGGGAACCTGAGACACAGAGAGACTAAGTGACTTCCCCAAGGTCATACAGGCAATCTGTGGCAGAGCAGTTTTGTGATGCAAATACTTGCCTATTCAGAATGGAGATCAGATCATTTCACCTGGGCCACTGAACACTTACCAGAATGCAACATATTTTAGCTGCTACTATTGTTTCATTAGTAAACGTATTAAGGTAGCACCCAAAGGCCAACCAGATTGTGCCGCTTGTGCTAGGTACAGTTCAAACATATAGGAGAGCTTCTCTCGGCATAGTTAATCCACCTCCCTCAGAGGTGGTAGCTATGTTGACGGGAGAAACTCTCCCACTGACATAGCGCTGTCTACATGGGTGGTTAGGTTGGTATAACCATGTTGCTCGAGAAGGGTGTGGATTTTTCACACCCCTGAGCATTGGAGTTATACCAATATAGGTCTGTAATGTAGACTGGGCCTTAGCCAATCAGGAGTGGTGATCATAACTGGCCACGCCCTAGCCTTTATCAGATTGCCATTGGTTGTGAGTCTTACAGCAAAGGAGAGTTCTGAGGAATGACCTGAAGGAAGACAAGGTGGTGGCTCTTATGGATTTTGACTGGGAGTTTTCTCCTGGGAGTTACTACCAACCTGGACTTCACTTAAAACACTGAGCAAGAGGCAAAAGCCATCATTTTCCCATTGGCTACACCTTGGGCTATCCCAGTCTTCTATTCTGACACAAGCCAGTTTAAGATTTTTAAAAAATGAATTGGCTGTGGTTCTCATTTTAAAATATACCAGTCAGCTCATACAATTTATTCCTGTTATCACATTAGTGGGGATCTTCTTGGGCTCATTTTGACTAGCTGTATTTCCCATATCACCTTTATCTGTCTGATAGTTCAAACCCCAATGTGATTAGTGCCATTAATTCTTATTCGCTAGGTGCCCACAGCATTCCTTGCCTTGTCCCCGTCACAGAATTCATACGGATCCTTTCTTGCTGTGCGGCCTGCCTGGCTGTCTTGTCTCAGACACTTTGCTACTGTCTCTCCTCAGCACTTATCATATGTTGCAGTCTGATGGTGTAAGGTACAGTTTTCACAGCTTGTCTTTGAACAAGACAATGGTTTTACAGTGTGCCAGGGTCTGTGTTTCAAATGCTCTCCTGCTTTTGCAGCTAATGAAGTCTGACAGGCCCTTCCAGATTATGTAGAGGTTTTCAGGATACTGTATCTGAGGGACATTTTGACTGAATATACCTTTAAATAAGGAAACATCAAAAAGAATTATAAAAGGGTGGTGTTCATTTACAAAGTAAGCAAGCGTACACTACAGACAACACAAAACTACACAGAACATGTAAAAAGCAACAAAGAGTGTCCTGTGGCACCTCATAGACTAACAGATGTATTGGAGCATAAGCTTTCGTGGGTGAATACCCACTTCGTCAGACATTCACCCACAGAAGCTTATGCTCCAATACATCCCACAGGACTCTGTTGCTTTTTACAGATCCAGACTAACACGGCTACCCCTCTGATACATAGAACATGTGACTTCATCTTGCTTATGTAGAGTAACAGTGTTGTTAAACTAGGATTTTATTCCTGTTGTCGGAGTGCTTTGCTGAGGAGAAAGAAACTCAATCAAACCTACCCAAACCAGTCTAGAGAGTTACCTCTCTGAGCCCTGATGTCTCAGGCAGCTGGGGGCAAGAGTGTGAGTGAAATTGTACCCCCTTTTCTCTCACCCAGCATCACACCAGCCACCCCACTTGTGTAGAAAACAGAGGAAGATTGTCTGGATCCCTTGACCTTTTTGCTGTATGTAAAAATCATTGTACCATGATCATCTCCTAGTCTATCCACGAGCATGCAAGACCCAGGGTAAATGCCCTCTAGGCAAACCCTCTGTATGAAAACCCAGTGTTGAGTGTTTATTCCACTCTAGCCCATGAGAGTGCCAAATCAGTGCAGGAGTGAGCAGCCTTTGGACCAGTGGTTAAAAAAAAAAAAAAAAAAAAAGTCAGTTCTCACAAGAGGACCATTGAGGTAAGCTCTTTTCTTCCTATCTTTGGAAATGATTTCCTGAGATGGTAAACTCAAAAAAGCTATTTATCTATCCCTATTATTTGTATTACAGTAGCATCTAGGAGCCCGTCATTGACCAGGCCCCATTGTGGTAGGTGCGGTACAGACAGAGAACACAGACGGTCCCTACCCCAGACAGCTTCCAATCTATACAGCAATGTAGGTGTGCATGGGGCTTTCCCAACAAAGAAAATATTAGCACCTTGCTCCAAGGCCCGTGTAAACAAGATTTCCCCAACCGAAAAATCTATTTGCTTCTGAAGGTAGAAAATATTAAAAAGGAAGAGTTACAGAGGCCTCAATTCAGCAAGCATGCACATAAGTTGAAACACACGAGTAGACCCATTGAAATCACTGCAACTACTCTGTTTAAAGTTATATATATGCTTATGGACCCAATCCAAAGCCCACTGGAAGAGAAGAGATGAATTGTGTTGATATTTTGCTATAGGACGGATGGCTCTCTACTGCAGACTGCAGTTGGAGTGATCTTCAGTTTGGATTTTTCAGGAGTTTATTCTAAGCGACAGTGATTTACAAACCTGTTTTGCAATCTAGTGATGGGTGAATACACTTTGAATGTCCTTTGCCCCCAGCCTCCTCCTTCCCACCCAGCTGCCCCAGTACACAAAGCTTTTCAAAAAGTGAAACCTGGAAATACTCTCTCAACATAGCGAAGTCATTTGGAAAAGGCATAGAGGGAGGGAGGTCACAAGCAAGAGTCAGTTGTGGTAAAATGATCTCTAATGCATCAAGACATTTTGATACTGTCATCAGTGCTCATGGCAGTGAAAGCGAACAAGCATATCGAAAACAGATGTGGTGATCTTAATACCAGTGCCAGAGTTCATTGCACAAATGACTCAATCGGTCATTGAAATAGGAGTCTGAAAATGCTGTTCATGTCAAAAGAAATGTACATATTTATGTCCCCACCACCCCATTTTAAAAAGCAGCATGTGGTAAGTGAGCTACTGCCATCTCAGTAATTCAAATAAGTGTTTGGCATCTCTGTCATGACTCTGAATGACAAAATATATAATTAAAAAAAAAAAAAAAAGGACTTAATCCCGGGTCTTCTACACTTTATATTTCCGGAGTACCACTTCAGACAACCTTGATTTTCCATCAGAGTTCTCAATGGCAGATGAAGGCAGTTAAATGCCATTTATACATGATTGGAATTATTGGGATTGCCCAAACAGTTTTGGAAAGGGTTCAGCAGAGTTGGCAAATAAACATTGTAAAGAGCGTTAGCAGAATTGAAAAAAAAAAGCAAAATATTTTTTCTGCAAGTAGCTTTTCAGTTATTCAAAATTATCAAAAATATTTTGTTTTGAAAATTTAAGGGGCTTGGGTCCCCTCCCCCTTCTTCCAATTTACCACTGGGGGGAGGGGGGAAAGAGAATGGGGAAGAGAGGAAAATGGAAAAAAAAAAACAAAACAGGTTTTATAGAAAAATCATTTTGAAAAATATGAAAAAAATATTGGAAAAAACTCCCATTTTCAAAAAAGGGGCCATATTTTAATGAATTTTTTTTTTCATTCAAAACATTTCAGCCAGCTCTATTCAAGAAGCAACACAGTGCAAAATACTTCACATCAAACAAAGACACACTTTGCCTCCACAAACATTGCTTTGTTACTTGAATCAAACCTTTCAAGGGTTGGGATATGTTGGATTACACACACACAAGGAATATCTGTGCACGCATGTGTATATGGTCCCCTGTGGCCCTATTCTCCCATTGTACCACCACACAGAACTCCAAGCCATAACTGCTTGTAGAAAACAACCCCAAATTACTAGATGTATGTCAGGAGCCACAAATGACCATGTTCTCATTCAATAATCTCATAACATACAAACTTCAACCAACTGCAAGTCACTGCCCAACTCTGTAACAAGTAAAACATAAAAAGAAGAACAGGAGTACTTGTGGCACCTTAGAGACTAACATAGAAATCACTGGACCAGATGTCTCTGCTTACAGAAAAGATAGACTTGAAAATTGGCTTTGGAATTTGCTTCCCTCCTTGGCCCACCACAATCTCAATCTGGTGACCTTTAGGGCACCCACCACGCTGCATCTTGTTTTCTTAAATTTTCCCAGCTTGGCAAGGAGGAAGGGTTAGTGGTGGATGATTGAGGGATGGCTAGCGCTTGCTGAGATGAGACATGTTGCTGGAGCTGGTATGTCAGGTGGACTATCTTTCTTGGTATTTGTGACAATAGTCTATTGTTATGAAGGTAGACATCTTATAGACTTTTGAGCTATGGAATTGTACTGGATGATCACTTTATAAGTGTGGTCATTAGTCATATTTAAACTAGAAGGCTTTAAATACCTTCTGCTCATGCAGGGAGAGTGATTGTACTGCCTTTGCTCTTATGCTATGAAGATTATCTTGCAAATGATATGGGAGACAAAACCACAAAGCTAAATAACCGCTACTGATGGTCATTCAAACAGTACCATGAGCAGTCCCAACACATGTTGCTCTACCATATGTCATTCTCCTATTTTTGCCAAGCAAGTACTTTTAGCATTGCAGTGAAAATTCACCAGCTGAAACTACTGTCATGAAACTTTCCATTGTGAGGGACACTATCATCCTCAACTAATCATGTTTCTCAGGCAACTCTACTTGGCTAAATAAGATCGATTCAGCATTTCAGTGAACGCTGGAAGGAATTAACTTCTATATTTAGAAATTCAGAAACTGGGTTTAGAGCTGGCTGTGAGAATAACGGATTTTTTGGTTTGCTGGATGATTCGAGGGGGGAAAAAGAATTTTCAGGATCATTCAAAGTGACAATTTATTTTCTTTCAGTAACCACAAAAATAAAAAGAAAATTCATTTTTGGCCAAACAAAACATTTCTGGTGGCCCAAAATGAAATATTTCATTTTGTTTGATTCTTAACATTTTCTTTAAATAAAATTGAATTAAAATTCAAAAGGAAAAGTTGTTCTAAATCAAAAATCAAAATATTTCATTTTGAAAATGAAATGAAATGTTTCAATTGTTTTCATAATTTTTTTGGGGGGGTGGGAGCAGTGGGAGGTTATGACTGAAACTAATTTAGCAACTTCAACATGAATTTGCAAAATGTTTCAGTTGATCCAAATCTGCATTTTTCAGTGAAAAAAGTTTTGAATTAAATTTTTGCCCAGCTCTACTTGATGTTTATACATGTCACAGATTGCAAAACACAGAAACTGCAGGATAATTACTAACCCGGTAAAGTAAATATTGTGCCATCACAAGGTAATAATTATCTGGTTATAGCTGTCAACTCCACTATAGCATTATCATGAGATTTGAAAGCTCCCAGAAACATTTAGCAATGTCAAGTATGAGTGCCAGTCTTCTGCCAAAAATCACACATAGTGTTTACATGGAATTGTCATGTTCCTCCAGTACAGGTTATTTATAAGATGTCCCCTTTGAAACAATGAAACCCATCATTTATTTATAAATTATAATGATTAAAGGTATTGTTAATCTCTTGAGTTGTTTTTAAAACAAACTCTTAATCCACAGCTGGGAAGAATAGTGGGAGTACCATTTATAGGCTTGAGGACTAAAATTGGGAATAGAAGAATGAGGGTTGGAAGGGACCTCAGGAGGTCATCTCAAAGCAGGACCAATCCCCAACTATTTTTTTTTGCCCCAGATCCCTAAATGGCCCCCTCAAGGATTGAACTCACAACCCTGGCCAATGCTCAAACCACTGAGCTATCCAGGAGATCTGGTTCAATTTCTGGATGTGTCACAGTCTTCCTGTGAAACTTTGAACAAATTACCTGTTCCTCTTTTCCCCTCGCCCCCATCTATGAAATGATGAGAACACCAAACATTGATGTGGGTGAATTGGGAAGCTCATGTTAAAAAGCTTTAAAAACCTTGGTTGAAAGTGCTAGAGAGGCACAAAGCATTAGTATTAGAGCTAGTTAAAACAATTTTTTTTTTGGTGAGAAATGTTGGGGAAAAATTCGTTTCTCCCTTGTTTTTTAAAAAAGTGGGAAACATTTTTTTTGTTTGTTTTTCAGAAAAAAAAAGAAGTTTTTTGGGGAAAAAATTGGGGTTTGGTGAAAAACTGGGACACTTTGACCAAATGTACTTATTTATTTCATGCCCAAATGAAAGTAATCAACCAGCTTTCAGAGCTGTTGAATAGCATTAGGACCACCCCACCCCTATCTGTGAAGCTGTGCTGAACTCTCCTCAACCTCAGATCAGCCCAAATATATTGTATCTAACGCCGGTTGGAAGTTTGTCAAAACACAAATTTATTTTTTATTTTCTTTTACAAAACCTGCTGCTTTTGCTGAAATCCCAACACTTCGAAAAACCATATCCATTTGCATGGCAACTGCCACCAAAATAAAAATATCTATTTTGAAATTAGAGCAAAATTTGTTTCAGAAAATTCTGGAATTTCATTTTGGAATTTCAAAATTCATACGTGAAAACTTTCCTAAATCAAAATTTCAAGAATTCCACTTGGTGGGGAATTTTGAAAGTGTTCATTTTCATTCCGAATGGGAACAAAAGGATTTCCAAATGTCACGGTTTCCCAGAAACCGGAACATCCAACTTTCGACCGGCTCTAATTGTATCCCACATCTAATCCCCTGAACTAGTCATCTCCCCAGGAACTTGCCTCCTGAGCCTGCCAATAGTATGTTTCTCAGATGTCTCTGAGAATGCTTTGTAAGTCATTAAATGCTCACTGCAAGCAAAAGAAAAATCGACATTAAGCAAAAGTTACATCCCTGCTCTGCATTCACTTATGCTGTCAGGGCCATGGGGTGGAGACTCACGACCTCCTGTGTGATGCGTGCGTAAGTGGCAAGTGCATTACACACAGCTGCATGCTCAGAGCAGGCAATTGTTGCACTTGGCCAACAATTGCTCTTCCTGGGTGCAGTTCCCTTGACCCCCAGTCGCAGGCAAATGCAGCTGCACAGTTGTGTGCGCATTTTGGCTCTTCCACTAACATCAAAAAAGTGCAGGGTCAAGCTCTTTCCCACATGGCCTTCCCATGAAGGCTACCAAAGTACTGCATTTGGATCTTTTGAAAATGGTGCTTATGGAGCCTCAAATCAGCAAAGTACTTTAGCACAGGCCTAACTTTAAGCAGGCAATGAATTCATTGACTTTGCATGCTTGAAGCGAGACCCATTGTGCTGCATCAGGGCGTCAGTCCTCCAGTTTAAAACAGGGCCTTGAGCAGTAGCACAGGTTAGCCATCCACTGCTGCGAATATTCGCCTTTTCTATTTAAACGCTATCGAAAATACAAAGGGGGAATTCTATTAAACGTGGTGTTTGCAGTGGGTATTTTCAAGAAAAAAAAAATCTCCACAATTTCTTTTCAAGGGTGTTGACAAAACTTCAAAAACTAATGGAAAGTTCCATTCTCACAGAACACCCCACTAGACCAAAGCAAGTGGTACTTCTGGCTTTGCTTGAACATTTGGCTTTATTTTTTTTTTTCCAGCTGAAATTCTTATTTCATCTTGCAAATACAAGAGCCATAATTAGCAGCAGACTTGTTATTTTTTTTTATGCATAACCACAAGCTGTTAATTAGGCAACCATAGCAGAACAATAATTGAAAGTGTAGGAGGGGGAAGAAAACGAGAAGATTAGTATTCATGTTTTGTTGTTATCCTTGTGTCTTTCCAGTTAGCTAGGGGGGGAAAAAAATGGAATTAAAGGGCATGACAGCTAGGTTTCCATCAGTTACAGATGTATTAATTAGCTCTGCTTGGCATCAATAAACAGAAGGATGTGTTTATTGGCTCATGGATGCCACCATAACAACATGGCCTCCTGGTGCGAATATGGAACTTGGTCACTTCCCATACATTGGGGAAAAGGATGGCCTTCCGATTAAAGAATTCAGAAGACATGGATTCAATTCCCAGCTCTGCCAATGACTTTCTGTGCGGCCCCGAGCAAGTCATTAGCCTTTGTGCCTCACTTCTTTACCTTAATGATTCTGAAGTGCTCCTATCCTGTGGTCATGATGGCCTTATAAATGACATTGTTTTGGAACCAGCCAGGAGAAGATCCTGCTAGCAGCATACATACTCCTAATCCCCAGCAGCCAAAGATTGCCCATTCCTTTCCCCAACCCCCATCTCTCTAAGTCTGTTCCCACAATTGCCTGAGTGTATCTGAGAGGGAGGGAAGTGTGACACCCTGGCACCCCAATATTCACTGTCATGTAATTAGGATATGTTTTGTACAAAGTGTGCCTTGTGAGGTATCATTTTAAAAGTCTTGATCTGCTAGAGAGTAATATCTCATTGGATTGGATGTGCTATCGCCGTATGTGAAGTTATGAAGTTTGGCTATATGGGTTACTAGAACATGTTGTGAGGTTGAAAACACCCACAAGCAGCCTTTCAGGTACAGCAGCAAAAAAAGGTCAAATAATGTTAATGGCTTATTAAGGAAATACACACAAGCACAAGGATTACCCCTGGAACTGTGTACAATGGAACCCTCTCCGAGATAGCACTACACACTGGGAACTGTTTGACCCAGGTCACAGCAAAAGAGCTTTCCAGCAAGTGGAAAGAAGATATAAAATGGGGGGAAACGACATCAAGCTGGGACCTCACTCTCTCTACAACACCACACCTGGAAACACCCGAGGAATAAAGACTGAACAGGGGGGAAAAGTGCTAAATCCCATGCTAAAGGGATTTCTATCTGGTGCATATAAACCTGGGAAACCCAAGCTAAAGCCAAGTCAGTTTGTGCCTTAAGAATCTGCCAGCCAGTTTGTCACTCAGGGTGAGAACTACGTTAAGCTCAGTTTGCAATTTTGTTTATTTACTAGGTAATCTACTTTGATCATTTATAATCACTTAAAATCTACCTTTTTGAGTGAATAAACTTGTTTTAATCCAAACTAGTGTGCATTTGGCTAAGGTATCTGGGGAAAATCTCAGCTTGATTACCACAAGTGTGCATGGTCCTCTTCACATTGAGGGAGAGGCGGACTGGGTGTTAAACCCATATACTGGCCAGATTTGACCAGGGCAGGACGTATTGCTCTGGGGTCTTAGGCTGGGAGGTCGGTGGTTCGAGAGCCTGCGTATGACTGCAGCTGGGTGTGTCCCTACCTGTGTGAATGCTGGTGAAAGTGCAAGTGTGGGGGGGCTTTGCAACTTGTCACAGCAGCACAGTGAGCGGGAGCCCAGGCTGGTGGGTCAGAGGGCTCAGTGGTACCTCCGTTCCAGGTGCCACCACAAGGGGAACCAGTTACAGGAAGGATGCATGATTTTTTCCCAGTTAAAAATAAAAATCATGTTCACAATTTGTATTAATAAAAACATGTAAAGAAAGAAGGTGTCAAAGATTAAAAGACGTAGCTCCACAAATGCCCACATCCTTTAAACACTCAGAGGAAACTATTATTATTCATTACTGTAGCCTCAATAAAAATCAGGGCCCTGTAGGTGCTAAGCACTGTAGAAACATTTAGTAAGAAACAGTCCCTGCCCTGAGAAATTGAATCAAGATAGATAAAGGGATGGGGAAAAGAAGCATGAACATCCCCACTTTACAGGGCAGGACCAGAAGTACAGAGAAATTAAATGACAGGTCCACAGTGAGACTGTGGAAGCCAAAAATTCAACTGAGATCTTCTACCTCCTGTCCTGTGCTTAATCACTAGGTCACCCATCTACCCATGGTAATAGACGTTCACTTCTCAGTTTTCACCTGAGAACTGTGCTCTAGAGAAAAATTCCTGCCTATATACTGTGGGGGTAAAATTCCTCCAGGATTCCAAATCAGAACTACCCCGGTGGTAAGCGCTCCTGACAGTAGTCAGTGTTTGCATAAGCTGTGCTATAGGGATCATTTCCGCAAAGCGCACCAGAGCTTGGATAACAAGCATTACATTTGTCAGCAGTTTGATATACTCTAATTTCATTTGCAACTAAAAGAATGAAAAGAACAAAAACAGCTGCTCTCTAGTGATGTGGAAGCAGGGATCACAAAGCGTTGCACTCAGTGAACTTTTAACTCAGACCCATTAACAGATGGCAGATACCATTCTGAAAACAAGAAATGGAATAAAATGAATTTCATCTAACATCGCACTGAACCTACAATGGGTTTTTGCAGATTTGCACTGATGAGACATATTCGTTCACATCAGCTATGTTAAAAGTTGCAGTTTTCCCTGCCCCATCCAAAAAAAAACCCCACAACACAAAAACACACACATGAGACAGGAGGGAAGAAGTACAGAAATGGGGTTAGTAATACTTGATACCTGGAGGGGGTATTTTGAATTTAAAAATCTATTTGTAAAGTGCTTTGCAATCCTCAGATGACGGCATGAAGTCTGTTAAAAAAGAACCTGGCAAAGGTTTTGCTTTGGAAGTGTGCCAGCTGAAGCATTTTCGCTGATTAGCTGGTTCTGGTTATCCGCAAGAAGCAACATCTGTGTTACAGCAGCCGCCACCAGTACGAATATATCCCCACCCTACTTCAGCTAAGCCTTCAGCTGATATTTTCAATTGTTTCCTCACCTATATATTTATGTAACTGACATATAGTCTATGTCTACACTGCAATCCTAACCCCCCTTCCATCTATACAGAAGTCACGCTAATCCAGGGCTCGAACCCTGGGTCCTAGGATCCCATGAGGTGGAAGGCCCTAGCCTGGGTCAAGCTGGTAACCAGGGTTAGAGCCCTAGTGGTTTGCAGCATCGATACAGCCCTCCTGGACTCGTGCTCTGGGAGTCTGCCAAAAATATCCCTCAGTCTCACAGGCCAGCTTTCTTTGCCCTCTGGACAATCAAAATTTCCCTCACTGCACCACAAACAAAGGGCTAGAGTACCCACGTTTTGGGAGGACACTAGCAAATCTGGGATATGGGTGGTTGGACTTGGGCCCTCATAAAGCAGTGTAGACCCTGGAGCACCAGGTAGAGACCCGGAGTTCAACAATTCATAACCTGGATTTCCAAACGAGTATGGAAGCTCAAGCCCTAGGTTAACAAATCCAGGGTCTGCTAACTTGAGCGTAGACATACCCACAGGGTCTGATTCTGCTCACACACTGCTGAGGTTCCTTTGGACCACCGCTAACGGGGTCTCCTGGCAGAGGAATTGGTGCATACGTGCTGGGATTGTGGAAGGACAGGTTGAGGCTGAGAGAGAGAGAGAGAGAGAGTGTATGCGCGCGCTGCAGAAGATACTTCAGCCAAGAAGATGCCTCCTTTCCCATAGGCCTATGCCCAAGCACCTAGCTGGGCTAAGCAAACATATGGAGTCCAAGGTATTCTGGAACTCAGCAATAATCTCGATGACATTTTTCGATGTGGGCTATTAATAAAAACCCAGTAACCCCAATTGCTCTAATGGGATGCTAAGGTTTGCCTTAATTATACAAGGATTGTGCCTTCATGTCAGAAGTCACCAGATAGTGCTGCTATACATAGTTCGACAAGTAGGCCCAACAAGAATAGCTTCCTAGGACCTAGCGTTGGCGTGTCAGCTGAAAGAGGGGCTTGCCTATGTGCTCCTTGTGACTGCCTCCCTTCCAGGAGAGGGGTGTGTGCCAATAAAGCAGGTTACACTAGAGCGTACCCAGACTCAGTGTCACTGATCTCAGCACAGGGAAGCTGACTGGCAAGACCCCAGAATTCTGTTTCTAGGCTGCAGAGGATGATGCCCATGTCAAAATGGGACACTGGTGTCAGAAGGGGCAACACTATATTTCTCTGGCACTGAGCTTGGTTCATTTGCCCATGTTGTGCCTTTGATTAAAAATTTCCCCTGTTCTAGCGTGTTAAGCGTCCACCTTCTCTTCCATCACTCAACAATTTTTCCTGCACCCTTTTAGCTGTAATGCACCTAGGAAAACATTTAAACAAAAACCCCATGCAGTTTTAAGATTGACTTTCACTTAAGAAGCCAACATGATACATGCTTGAGGTGGACTGGTTGTATATTTATATTGAAGCTCTTTGGGACAAGGACCACTTCTTTTCTGCATTGTATAGTGTCAGCCACATGCAGAGTGCTCGATAAATACAAACAAGTAGATCAGGATAAAACTCCATCCTTAATCCATCTCATTGTGCTTAAAAATTGCAGCTGTCTCCCACCATTCTGCCATCTGTATGTCATGACACAAACAGGATGAGAGAAAGACAAGGGTTTCAGACAGAAGATATGATTCTTAGTTTTTGTGGGATCAGACGTTACCTTAGCTTCTGGGGGAGGGGCGGGGAAGAGTGTTGTTGGTAATTTAACTAGAATATAGACACAGGCAAAGCAGATTGTTATATTGCTTGTATTACAATGCCACCTAGAGGTTTCAACCAAGACTCAAGCTCCATTGTACTGGGTACAGTCCCAAACAGCTTACAATCTAAGCAGACAAAGGATGATGGTGGGCAAGCAGAGGCACAGAGAAATGAAGTCATTGGGATTTGGCCCAGGGTCATACAGCCGGTCAATGGCAGAGCTGGGAATAAAATCCCTATTTCCTGATTCCAGTGCTCTATCCCCTAGCCCACACTGCCTCCCAAGTGGTCGTATGGTTGGCAGTCACCCCAAGATAATAGGAGCCTATGGTTGCATTTCCTTTCATGTACTGCAGTGGGCATAATGGCTCACCATAATGCAACCCACTGCAAAAAAAAAGAAAAAAAATCACCGAGCAATTGGTAAACATCAACGCAAATCATGAAAGCGGCCCCAGTAGTGCAGACATTGGCCTTGCTACAAAAAGAATACAGAGACTGCCAGAGATCCCTTCCACCCCCCTCTCTCCCTCTGCAATTTAAAGTCACATCTCATCTCTGTCTCCAAACCATTGAGACATGGACAGCTCCTGGGCTTTCTACACCTTCCTGCAAATGAAAGTGAACAGACCATTTGTGAAAGGCAGATTGAGTTCTGCTGTTAGAGAACAATTCAGACAGATACAGTCAATAACACCAGCTCTATAGTGATTTGGGCATCTAGCCAAACTGTGCTGTTGCTTAACTTTTCTATAATGAACATGCTGTTGGCAGGCTACCAAATGCCGTATCTTCTAAGGAAACAATTCCTAGGGAAGCTAGTCCACAGGCCCAGCTAGGTCTGTGATAACGTCTCCTGGCAAACTTAGCAAGCGGAGATGACAGTCTCATTCATTTTTTGGGAGCGCGTGCGCGCGCACACACACACACACACACACACTACTGCTGGGTAGCAAGTTAGCAGAAAACATCCCTTGGCTATCGGTCTTAATTAGGGTTTAATAAACTGTAACATTGACTCTCCCCTACATGTATCCATATGTGTTAATGGTATTTCAATCATTCTCCTTCCAGTATAGCTGAAAGACTATGGGCCTGTCCAATTCCCATTGATGTCAATGGGAGTCTTTCCAATAGCTTCAATAGAAGTTGGATCCAGTCTATTATATTGTTGCTCCTCAGAAGCAGAACTGTTACACAGGTGCAAATTCTGCAATACCTAGTCCCCACTCAGGCAAATTGTCACTGACTTAAGTATATAGGCATGTACCTACAAAGCAATATTTCTGCACAGAAATCAATTGCATCAGTATCTCCACATACATTTCCAAAGGCAAACCAGTATTTGGGGACTGTAAGTGGAGATCACTCTCGCCCTTTGGAATTTCTGGCAAGCCTGTCATGTTAACTGAGATGTAGACATGAGTCCACTAGGACCAAGACTGACACAGATCGGATGAGTCACTGAGTAACTTCTGCAGAGTTACAAATAGAGATTGGCCCAGACGGGAGAAAAGGGGGGAGGAGGGGGGGAAACCACCACACACACCCAACCACACCCCTCTGGATCTCAAGACTCCGATCTCTTAGTGGGGGAATGGATTCAAAGTGAAGACCCAGACTCAAAAGGTATGCCCATTTCTACTGGCAACTTTGGGCTTCTATTAATCTGGATCACTTTTGAACCAGTCTTCTAGAGATGCAGGACTCATTCACTGAAATATTTTTGTGGTAATGTGACCTCCTTGTCTCTCCTGGCATTATGCATAGTAGGAAGAAAAAGAAACTGAATTTCTACAGTTCTACAACTGTCAGTGTACAGTTGTATATAAAAAAAAAAAAAACACCAACACAACCCCTGGTCTTTGGTAAAGCCTGTAAAAAGTCATATTCATGGAAACCCAAAGTGTTGTGTAGTTGATCCCAGGTGCAAATCTGCACATTCTTCTACCAGTTACATATGTCTTCCGTTTCCTGATCTAGGGAAACTAGAGTAATGTTGAGCTCAGTGGTTTGAGCATTGGCCTGCTAAACCCAGGGTTGTGAGTTCAATCCTTGAGGGGGCCACTTGGGGATCTGGGGCAAAATCAGTACTTGGTCCTGCTAGTGAAGGCAGGGGGCTGGACTCAATGACCTTTCAAGGTCCCTTCCAGTTCTAGGAGATGGGATATCTCCATTATAAAGAAGCAGAGATGTGTTATTGTCACTGTATGCAGCTTTAGCAAGGCCATAAGCAAAATATCCTGTCTAGTTCTGTTGTCTACAGTGTAAAAAGATTGTTGATAAGTTGGATAAGGTTCATATTATGCAACAAGAATAATATGAGATATGGAAAACCTGACTTACTAAGTGAAACTAAAGAAGCTCAATCTATTTAGTTTATCCAAGAGACGTCAAGAGTTTGATTTGATTTTGGTCAATACATTCCTTTGTGGGGAGAATCTTTCTAATAGGAGAAGGCTCTTTGCTAAATTAAAGGCATAACAAGATCCAATAACTGGAAGCTGAGGCTAGATAAATACAATTTGTAATAAGGTGCAAACGAGGATAAATAAACCATTGGAATTTACAAAAGGATATAGTGGACTCTCCATCATTTGAAGTCTTTAAATGAAGACTGGATGCCTAAGAGATAAGGGTGTGATGCTGAATTACTTTGTGTACTTCTATGGCCTATCTGATGCAGGAGGTCAGACTAAATAATCACAATAATCCCTTCTAGTCTTTAAATAAATAATAATAATAAAAAAGCCACCTCTATAAAACTCCAAAACCAAAAGGCAGTTCTTGCTGATGAAACCCTACTGTTAAATAAACAGTACAAAAACGGTGCCCCTGAGCAGTATGAAGAAGAAGTTGGTCAGCGGCAAAGTTTTGTCATGCTGATCAGAAGAAATAGCGACATATCCCGCCAGACTAAGGAGAAGATGTTCAAAAGCAAAAATGGGAGTTAAACATCCAACTGCCTTTTGTGTCGGTGAAATATCTTCATGAAGGTCTTATCCAGTGCTCGTTTGTCATACAGTGAATGAAAGTCCAGGTGTTTCAGGATCATTTACAAGACTTTGCAAATGTAAAGCCAGAATCAATGGGTATCTTTCCATTGGCTTTAATGGACAATCGGTGGTTTCCCATAGCCGGTGCTGGTAACTCTGCTGATGTTCTCATACACTGCATTTCTAGATGTGCCTGCCTCAATATAAGGCACTAAAAGGACTTCATGATTTAGTCCCATGGCTGTATGTGAGGTTTATTGCCAAGCACATGAATTATTGCTGCGTTTACCTGTACAGCCCCTACCTCAGCAGTATCTCCATCCTCATTTTGTAATGTTTCTGGTGTGTCCAAAGCACTATGTAAAATTAAAATGATTTCATTTCACATGGGGAATATCCCTCTTGGATAACAGTGCTTGGATGAATGATAACTTGCTTGCTTTCATTTGCACAAAAGTGAGATTTTATTCAGCAGACTGGCTTTGCAAGCTTCAACTTCCAAACTGAAGTTGAAACCAGTTTCATTACCCAAAAGTTAATACTCTATTACTTAATGGTCTACTTAAGTCTCTTCTTAAAATGCTTATACAAGCAAACTAAAGACACAAACTGCTAATGTAATTTGTAATAAATAATTGCAAATAACAATGACCTCATTAATATGCACTGAAGTACAAATTACACAAAAGCAAGTGCGCTCACTGGCAAGGGCGGATCTATGTTTTTTGCCACCCCAAGCACGGCAGGCAGGCGGCTTTCGGCGGCGCGCCTGCAGGCGGTCCGTTGGGTACGTGGATTCGACGGCATGCCTGCGGGAGGTCTGCCAGTGCCGCGCCATCAGCATCCCCGCCGCTGAATTGCCACCGAAGCCACAGGACTGGCGCACCTCCTGCAGGTGCGCCGCCGAAAGCCGCCTGCCTGCTGCCCTCACAGTGACCAGCAGGCCGAGCCTCCGTGGCTTGCCGCCGCAGGCACGCGCTTACTGCGCTGGTGCCTGGAGCCGCCCCTGCTCACTGGTTCAAAGCTGGTGCAACAGTGTTAATGGCATTGGAAGGTTATTTTAAGACACTCCGATTCATTGACTTTAGATGATCATGATGGTCCCTTCTGACTTTAGTCTGATCTCCTGCACATCACAGGCCATAGAACCTCACCCACCCACTCCTGTAATAGACCCCTAACCTCTTGCTGAAATACTCAAATCATGATTTAAAGACGAAGTTACAGATAATCCACTGTTCTAGTTTATACCAGCAAGTGACCTGTACCCCATGCTGCAGAGAATGGTGAAAAAAAATCCAGGGTCTTTGCCAATCTGACCTGGGGAAAAATTCCTTCCCAACCCCAAATATGGCAATCAGTTGGATGGCAAGACTCACCAACCAGACACTTGGGAAAGAATTCTCTGTAGTAACTCAGAGCCCTCTCCATCTCTGTCCACGGGGATACGTGCTACTAGCAGTCTAAGATAGTCTACAATGGCACGTGACCCATCGCATCATACCATCCCCTCCATAAACTTATTACGCTCAGTCTTAAACAAGTTAGGTTTTTTACACCCACAACTCCTGTCAGAGTATGACCCCAAAGTTTATGGATTCATTAAAAAGTCCTTCCTATTGGGCTTGCCATTTCATGAGCCAGTTTGTTTATATTTTGAATGGAGATTATCCAGGCCCCCCAGTTTGGTCCCATTACACTGTTTGACTTGGACTTCCACCTAAGATGAAGTAATTTCTACTTCCATATCCTCATTTCCATTAGCCACCCTGAACTCCTCATTACCCTTATTAAAAACAGAGGCAGAGTATGTGTTTAGGTGTTGGGCCATTCTTATATTAGCTTTCATCTCCACCCCATCTTCACTGCTTAATGGTCCCACTTCATCTTTCCTGGTTTTCTTTTTATTTATATGGCTGTAACGATGCTGGTTCTGGTGGGACCCAACTGAGAGGGCCAATTCAGGACAAATTGCTTAAAGCGAGGCAGTTACAGTCCAAGGCTGGGGTTTTTCCACCTCTAAGGAGAACCAAACAAGCCAAACGGAGAGGACTTTGGTTTTACCCCACTGGCTAACCAGAAATCACACAAGCAATTCCCTTAGACACTCCAGTTTCCCAGTATCACCACCAGTGCCACTCGTTATGGGGACAAATGGTTATGAAAACCAATACCCCAGTAAAAGATAAAAGGTTCTCCTGATCCCAAAGGACCAAGCTCCAGGTCAATATACAAATCAGATCTTACCCCCAAATCACACTGTTGCCAACTCTTTAGAATCTAAAATCTAAAGGTTTATTCATAAAAGGAAAAAAGATATAGATGAGAGATATGTAATTGATTCCATTTAACCAATTCTATACAGTAATGGCAAAGTTCTTGGTTCAGGATTGTGGCAGTGATGATTTGAACCTGCAGTTTATTCTAAGTCTCTAGAGTACATCCTCTGCTGGGATGGGTCATCAGTCCTTTGCGTAGAACTTCCATTTGTAGCAAAGTCCCTCCAGAGGTAAGAAGCAGGATTGAAGACAAGATGGAGATGAGGCATCAGCCTTTTCCAGGTGTAAGAACACTTTTGTTCTTACTGTGGAAAATTACAGCAAAATGGAGTTTGGAGTCACCTGGGCAAGTCCCTGCATACTTTGCAGAGTTACAAGGCATACAGGCCTTCTCTCAATGGGTCAATTGTATAGCTGATGGTCCTCAATGGGCCATCAACCAGGCTAGGCAGAGCTGACTCCAACTTGTCTGGGATGTCACCCAGAAGCATAGCATAAGTTTGAAATACAGACAGTATAGAGCCAATATTTATACTTCAACTACAAAAAGGATACACACAGACAGCATAATCATAACCAGCAAACCATAACCTTGTCTTAGATACCTTATATAAAGGGGGTCAAATAAGATTTGGTGCCACTACAGGACCTTGGTTGCAATAATGATCTATATGGTCCCAGTTTATGTCAATAACGTCACAATGGTTATTTCTGTTTTTTTCCTGAACAGCACATACCCTTTAATACCTATACTCTAGTCATGACTACTGTTCCACCATATTTCTGTTATCAGGTTTCATTTCCTGCACCAATAGTTCTAGTTCTTCCAATTTGTTACTTAGGCTCCTCACATTGGTGTACAGACAACTTAGTTGTTTCGGCTTGGCTTCAACCAGATTCCTTGCTCGATTAGGTACAGTCATTCTACTGCCAATATCACCTACCTGTTAGCATCATTGGACATCAAGAGGAAAGACAGTGCCACTGCCATTCTTTACGTTCTGTCATTCCTTTCTCCATTGCTGTATCCCTTTTTACTTGATTTTCCTCCTGCTCAATATCAGGATGCATGGAAATTACATAAGCATCTCTCAACAATGTCCCTTGAATTCCTAGCTTAAAGTTCTTTTAGTCAGTTGTGCCAACCTCCATCCCAGAAGTTTATTTCCTTCCCTACGCAGGTGGAATCCATCCCATGAGAACAGTACTCTGTCCGAGAACGCTTCCCAGTGGTCAAACATTCCAAAGTCCTCCTTATAGCACCACTGCCTGAGCCATCTGTTGATCATCATAATTTTGTCTCGTCTTCATTCTTGTCTTCCAGGCACAGGTAGAATCCCACTGAAGGTCAAGTGACCCTCTTTCTTTAAGAGTCTTCCCCAGCCTTGCGCAGTCTCCCTGGATGTACTCCAGTGAGAATCTGCCCTAAATGTAGGAACAAATGATACAGCTAATCAGTGGATTCTTTTGTGTGCCACATCCTATAGCTGAGCTCCTGGCAGACAGCACACCCTTCTGTTCTCTGGATCAGCTCTGGTGACAGGACTGTCTGTTCTTCTTAGCAGAGAATCGCCAATCATGGAGACCTGTCTCTTTGTTGGTGCAATTCTCCAACCTTCCTCCTTCTGTTTTTTCTAGCTGCAAGTTCTTGTCTTCTGTTCTTCCTTGCAATCTTCTGAGAGTCATCCCCTATCCTCCTGGGGCTCCGAACTCTGGCTATTTCCATTGATTTTTCCCCCCTCTTCCTGCAGGGCTAGCCACTCTTGTCTTCGTCCTTGCCCTCCCACCTCCTGTAACTGCCTGCAGGGCCCCTTCTTCATTTTCCAAGTCAGCAAACCTGTTCCTGAGCTCCATTTCTCCTTCACTAGCTGTTTTTTAAACTCTGCCTGGGTCTCATAGTCACATGCTTCCACCAGCCACTTTCCTCTCCCATCAGTCTACCCTCACAGTTCTCCAGTCCAGCTTGCATCTGGGAGTTTTGAGTTTTCCCTTCCGCCTCCTCTCATCTTCCCTCTATTATCTGCTCAAATCCCCTTCAAAATTGAACCATAGTTTCTACCTGCATCTCCAAACCTCAGATCTTCTGGTCCATCAGGTGGCACTTCATACAAACAAAGCACTTTTTAGTACTCACTCCAGGATAATATACACGCCTCAGCTTCCACATCCAGTCACCTTCGTTGTCTCTCATTCCTTGGGTCACTACCACGGCTGCTTCTGTAGCAGTCATAGGGCCCACTTCATAACAAATATATTTGGTTTTCACAAGCATCAAACCTAATTTTCAGGGCTTTGGTGATATTGAAGTGTTCTGAGATTTTTCTATCAAATCTAGTTCTGTGTAACACCAATAACTTTTCCTTATTATCAGAGTCTTTCCCATAGCCGAACATTAGACTGCTTCTTTTACACCACTGAAGTATTAACCAGATTCCCTGCCCCCGCCCCCTCCAGAAACAACTCCTGTCGGTCATCCTTGAAAACAGTACTTTTTGGTGATGGCAGCATCCAGTAACTAAGCAACAAAAGATAATCACTGAACAAGAATTCAAGGTGGATCGAGGTATAAGCCCTATTGCATAGATTCCGTTGCAATCCAATCCAATTTGCTGCATCATCATTTCTCACTTTGCAGTAATTTACTTAGTCTGCAACCTAAAAAAAAAAATTAAGACTAATTGGAGCACAAACTAAGACCAAGGTTTTCCTCGAACACCACAAACAAGTCTTAAAGCTGGCAGGCAGACAGACCCCTGAAGGAACACTCAGTGAAAAGGGATCCTTTGTTTATATCAAGGCTCCTAATCCCTGCTCACTGCAATTGAGAAAAATGGGCATGGTCAGAGCTTCCCTATGCCTTGGTAATCCTTGGCTACACCTTCCCCCTCCAAGATCATGGTGCACCCTGGGAGCCCAGTCTATGGAAGAGAATGGGGAGGTATGGCCACACTGAAAAAGAGCCCACCGCAGCAAGTCTCAGAGTCTGGGTCAACTGACTCAGGCTCACGCTCCAGGTCTAAAAATGGTAGTGTAAGCTTTCCCGCTTCGACTAGAGCTTGGGCTCGGAGACCCACCTCCCTTGGCTGGAGCCAGGGCTCTGATATCTGGCAAGGGAGGTGAGTCTCAGAGCACAGACTCCAGCCAAGCAAGAATGTCTACGCTAGGGAACTTGGTGTACACCAACAGTGTCTATTTTTAGTGCGGGCCCACATCTGTTGACCCAGGCTTTCAGAGTGGCTGCCCTGTTTGTCGTTTGAGGTGCTGCAACAACATTGTTGGGGGGGAGGGATAGCTCAATGGTTTGAGCATTGGCCTGCTAAACCCAGGATTGTGAGTTCAATCCTTGAGGGGGCCACTTGGGGATCTGGGGCAAAATCACTACTTGGTCCTGCTAGTGAAGGCAGGGGGCTGGACTCAATGACCTTTCAAGGTCCCTTCCAGTTCTAGGAGATGGGATATCTCCATTTAAAAAAAAAAAAAAAATCTTTTTTTATTCAGATTTTCACTGAAAAACTGAAGTTCCCCATGGAAAAGACACCAAACCATTTTGCCACCTTTGCACGACCTGGTTCTAACCTGCACTGGTCATTCCTTAGCTGAAGATCTGAGCCAATATATACATTCTTCTTGTAAGTGATCACTTCAAAGTCCAATACAATTTAACTTGGATTTAGTTAAGCATCTTTTTTTAAATTAGGCACGTGGTTTTAACTGGTCCCTGGGTGGTAGCTTAATATGGGATTCATTGCACAGGCTACTGTAACCATTAGATACAGTGTACATTTTGTTTTTAATGCACTTGTTAGTGAATGTACATAAGCCCTGCCATATGAATGTGGTAAGAGCCACCTAAGGAGCAGAACAAAATGCATAATCCAATGGGTAGATGTAAGGGCTAATATAACTGGAACATACGAATGGGTTATTTATACCTTTAGTAGTATCTCAGGATAGGTCCCCCCCACACACTCATTCTGTGGAAAATATGAAGATTCCGATTAGCAGGAGGCTGGGGTGTGAAAACACAATTAGCACTGATTTTCATTCTGGGGAGCTATCTTCAGAAACACAAAGGGAGTATGTTATTGACTGGATCAGCAGACAGGGTGTGACGGAGCAGGGAGCAGGGCAGATTTGACCTGGGAATGTTGCAGGGGGGTTGCAGTGGGGATGTGGGACTTCCCTTGAAGGAAGCTACCTGAGCTGTAACCTGAGCCAGGAACGGGGGTGGGGAGAATTAACACCTTCTGCCCGGGAGACTGAACAAAGGAGAGGAGCAGCGGGAGGAGTTTGGAGTTAGTTTCGGTTGGGGCTGGGTGGTGCAACGCAGGGAACCCCAAGCTGGGGTCCAAGCTCCCTGAACCTCCCTGAGGGACCTAATTGAGGGGGTCTGGTCGTACCTACACGCTCTGCTTGAGACTGTGTTCCTGTCCTTAAATAAACCTTCTGCTTTACTGGCTGGCTGAGAGTCACAGTGAATCTCGGGAAGAGGGGTGCAGGGCCCTAACTCCCCCACAATCCGCAACAACTGGTGGCAGCGGCGGGATCTACTGCACCCCGTGGACGGCGCTTCCTGCAGTAAGTGACTGGGGAGCAGTAAAACGAAGGGGGATTGACGGGGACCAGGCGCGCTGAAGAGTGAGAGAGGGACGGTTATTACCCCGGGAGTGTGTGACCAGCGAGAAGGACTTTTGCAGTAACAGGGTCCCCCGAGGGGATCGCAGCGAGTGGTCCCAGGGGCGGAGGAGTCTGCAGCTCGACCCTGGCAGAGAGGTGGTGACCTCGAGAAGGGCTGGCACACTAGGGGGCCCCCTGGGAACTGTGGGGAGCTGTGAGCACACAGGCCGGTGAGTGGCCAGCAGGAAGATGTATGCCAAGCGGCTTAAGAGTGACCTGGTGGAGCTGTGCAAGCAGAGGCGGCTGCGCATTGGGAGGCTCACCAAAGAACAGCTCATTGCCCAGCTGGAGGCAGAAGATCGCGCGAATGAACTGATCCCTGTGTCTCAGGGAAGCAGCCTGGCAAATGCAGCGCAGGCACCAGTGTCTGTCCCAGCTGGGAGTGGTCAGCCGGCTGCTGAGGGCGTCCCGAGACCCCTCCTTCCTATGCCTAGGGGAAGGGTGGGGAGGAGCCCAGCAAATACCGAAGGCGCCGTGGCCCCCCCGGCCAGCAGGGGGTCCCCCCGGCGAAGCTCGCCGGCCAGCAGAGGATCCTCCCGGCGACGTTCGGCATCCGGGGAGCGGAATTGGCTGGAATGGGAGAAAGAGCTAAAACTGAGAGAGCTGGAGGATCGTGAACAACAGAGACAGCATGAACGGGAGGAGAAAGAGAGACAGAGACAGCATGAACGGGAGGAGAAAGAGAGACAGCATCAGCGTGAACGGGAGGAGAAAGAGAGACAGCATCAGTGTGAAGAGAGACAGCGTCAGCAGGAACGGGAGGAGAATGAGAGACAGAGACAGCATGAAGAGAGACAGCGTCAGCATGACCTGGAACTGGCGAGATTGAAGGGCAGCGAACCCCCGGCTGTGGTGAGTGAGGGGGGACCCAGGACTGCACGGAGCTTTGATAAGTGCATCATGGCCCCATACAAGGAGGGGGAGGACATGGATGACTTCCTGGAGGCCTTTGAGACGGCCTGCGAGCTGCACCGGGTGGATCCCGCGGACAGACTCCGGGTCCTTACCCCCTTACTGGACCCCAAATCCGTGGCATTGTACCGCCAACTGGGAGAGGCAGAGAAAGGGGACTACGAACTATTCAAAAAGGCCCTGCTACGAGAGTTTGGGCTGACTCCTGAGATGTACCGGGAAAGGTTCCGGAGTCAAGATAAAACCCCTGAGATCTCATATCTGCAACTAGCCGTCCGCATGGAAAGATACGCCAGCAAGTGGGCTGGTGGGGCCCAGACGAAGGAGGACCTGATTAAACTGCTGGTACTGGAGCAACTGTATGAGCGGTGCCCATCCGACCTGAGGCTGTGGTTGGTGGACAGAAAGCCAGAGAACCCGCGACACGCCGGGCAGCTGGCTGATGAGTTTGTAAAGAGCCGGTCAGGGGGTGGCAGGGAGGAGCCCCAAAGGAACAGGCCCGCCGCGATGCAGAGAGAGAGTCACCCTGGGACCTCCCAAAGGGGGAATATGGGGAATCCCCTCCCACGGGGAAGGCCCAGCATCAGGGACAACCGACCGGCTCGAGGGGACCCACGGGACCTGAGCTGCTATTACTGCGGCCGAAGAGGCCACGTTCGGGCCCAGTGCCCCAAGCTCAAGGACAGACTGAGCAGACCGAACCCGCACCGGGTTAACTTGGTAGAGGCCCAGACGGACGAGGGGCCGGCTTCCCACGCGAGAGGGGCTGGCAGCTTATCAACTGCTCAAGAGAGAGAAGGGCCCCCGGCCAGCTTCTCTGGGGGGCCAGATGCTCCGGATTCAAAGTTCTCCGTTTACAGGGTTGGCGCGGGGCTGTCCCTGCGGAGCGAGTGCCTTGTTCCCCTGGAGGTGGATGGGAAGAAAGTTTATGGATACTGGGACACGGGCGCAGAGGTGACACTGGCCCGGCCCGAGGTGGTGGCCCCAGATCGGGTGGTGCCCAACACCTTCCTGACCCTGACCGGGGTGGGCGGGACCCCATTCAAGGTTCCCGTAGCGAGGGTACACCTGAAATGGGGGGCCAAGGAGGGCCCCAAGGACGTGGGAGTGCACCACCATTTGCCCACTGAGGTGTTGATGGGGGGGGACCTAGAGGACTGGCCAAGCAGCCCCCAGACCGCCTTAGTCGTGACCCGTAGCCAGAGCCGGCGAGGGGCACTACGCCCTGACCTTGGGAAGGATGTCCCACCGGAGGCACCGAACCCTTCCCGGGTGGGGAGGGAACACCCAAGGACAGGCCACGGGGTGGCTGGGGCTTCCGACCCAGCCGACGAGAGGGAGCAGGTCCCCATCCCTTCCCCAGCCGCCGAGTTCCAGGCCGAGTTGCAGAAGGACCCCTCCCTGCGGAAGCTAAGGGGCCTGGCTGACCTCAGTGTGGTACAGACCATGAGGAGAGGATGCAAGGAGAGGTTCCTGTGGGAGAAGGGGTTCCTGTACCGAGAGTGGGCTCCCCCGGGGGAAGTGGAGTCGTGGGGGATCAGGAGGCAGCTGGTGGTTCCCCAGAAGTTTCGCCACAAGCTACTGTACCTGGCCCATGACATCCCTCTCGCAGGGCACCAGGGGATCCGGCGCACCAGGCAGAGGCTGCTACAGAACTTTTACTGGCCCGGGGTCTTCACCAACGTCCGGCAGTACTGCCGATCCTGTGACCCCTGCCAGAGGGTGGGGAAGGCCCGGGACAAGGGGAAGGCAGCATTGAGACCTTTGCCCATCATAGAGGAGCCTTTCCAGAAGGTGGCCATGGACATAGTGGGACCTCTCAGCAAGACGACCCGGTCTGGGAAGAAATACATCCTGGTGGTGGTAGATTTCGCCACCCGCTACCCCGAGGCAGTGCCCTTATCGTCCATTGAAGCAGACACTGTGGCGGATGCGCTGCTGACCATTTTCAGCCGAGTGGGGTTCCCCAAGGAAGTCTTGACGGACCAAGGGTCCAACTTCATGTCGGCCCTACTCCGGTGCTTGTGGGAGAGATGTGGGGTCCGGCACAACTGGGCCTCAGCATATCACCCCCAATCCAACGGGCTGGTGGAGAGGTTCAATGGGACGCTAAAAATGATGCTGAAAACATTTATGAATCAGCACCCGCAGGACTGGGACAAGTACTTACCTCACCTGCTGTTTGCGTACAGGGAGGTACCCCAGGAGTCTACCGGGTTTTCGCCTTTCGAACTGCTATATGGAAGGCGGGTAAGGGGGCCCCTGGACCTGATGAGAGACGAATGGGAGGGGAAGGCCACTCCTGACGGAGAGTCGGTGGTGGAGTATGTCCTGACCTTCCGGGAACGACTTGCCGAGCTCATGGGCCTGGCCAGGGAGAATCTGGCCAGAGCCCAGAGGAAGCAGAAGGTCTGGTATGACCGCACAGCACGGGCCCGCACCTTCGCCACTGGGGATCAGGTGATGGTCCTCATCCCCGTGAGGAAAAACAAACTCCAGGCCGCCTGGGAAGGGCCCTTCAAGGTTGTCAAGCAACTAAACGAGGTAAACTATGTGGTGGAGCTGTCGAACCGGGCACACCACCACCGGGTGTACCATGTGAATATGATGAAGCCATATTATGACAGGGGGAATATGGTGTTGGCCGTGTGTGGACAGTGGGAGGGGCAGGGAGATGACCCTTTAGTAGATCTATTCCCTGGGACAAGAGTTGGCTTCCCCCTGGAAGCAATTCCCCTCTCTGATCGGCTAACCCCTGCCCAGCGAGCTGAGATCGGAGGGGTGCTGCATCTGTACCAGCAGCTGTTTTCCAACCAGCCTGGACGCACTAATCTGACTGTCCACCGGGTGCAGACAGGATCGCACCCGCCTATAAAATGCTCCCCCTTCCGAGCCACAGGGAAAACTGCTCAGGACCTGGAAAGAGAGGTCAATGACATGCTGGCTTTGGGGGTGATCCAGCCGTCTTCCAGCCCTTGGGCCTCGCCGGTGGTGCTGGTCCCCAAAAAGGACGGGTCGATCCGGTTCTGTGTGGACTATCGGAAGCTCAATGCCATCACTGTAGCCGATGCCTACCCCATGCCCAGGCCGGACGAGCTCCTAGACAAGCTGGGAGGTGCTCGGTACCTTACCACCATGGATCTTACAAAGGGCTATTGGCAAGTGCCGCTGGATGCAGATGCCAGGCTGAAATCGGCCTTTGTCACCCCTCTGGGGCTCTATGAGTTCCTGACCCTGCCCTTCGGCCTCAAGGGAGCGCCGGCCACCTTCCAGCGCCTGGTGGATCAGCTACTGAGGGGGATGGAGAGTTTTGCCGTGGCGTATATCGATGACATCTGTGTCTTTAGCCAGACCTGGGAGGACCACATATCCCAGGTTAGACAAGTGCTGGACCGACTCCAGAAGGCTGGGCTGACCGTAAAACCGGAGAAGTGCAAGGTGGGGATGGCTGAGGTATCCTACCTAGGCCACCGGGTGGGAAGCGGCTGCCTAAAGCCGGAACCAGCCAAAGTGGAGGTGATCAGAGACTGGCCCGCTCCTCAAACCAAAAAGCAGGTCCAAGCCTTTATTGGGATGGCAGGATACTATCGGAGGTTCGTGCCCCACTTTAGCGCCATAGCCGCCCCCATCACTGAGCTGTGCAAGAAGGGGAAGCCAGACAAAGTGGTCTGGACCGAGGAGTGCCAGGAGGCTCTCCGGGCGCTGAAGGAGGCTCTGGTCAGTGGCCCAGTTCTGGCAAACCCAGACTTTGACAAGCCCTTTATGGTGTTCACCGACGCCTCAGACACAGGACTGGGGGCGGTGTTAATGCAGGAGGATGAAAAGGGGGAGAGACACCCCATCGTGTACCTGAGCAAGAAGTTGCTACCCCGGGAGCAGAACTACGCGGCCATCGAGAAGGAATGCCTGGCCATGGTGTGGGCCCTCAAGAAACTAGAGCCATATCTCTTTGGGCGTCACTTCACCGTGCACACCGACCACTCTCCCCTGACCTGGCTGCACCAGATGAAAGGAGCCAACGCCAAGCTCCTGAGATGGAGCCTGCTCCTGCAGGATTATGACATGGACGTGGTCCATGTGAAGGGACGTGACAACCTGATAGCGGACGCGTTGTCCCGGAGAGGGAGCCCTGAACTTCCCCAGGTCACTGGTCAGAGTGACCCCGCTCAGTTCAATCTCGAAGGGGGGAGAGATGTGACGGAGCAGGGAGCAGGGCAGATTTGACCTGGGAATGTTGCAGGGGGGTTGCAGTGGGGATGTGGGACTTCCCTTGAAGGAAGCTACCTGAGCTGTAACCTGAGCCAGGAACGGGGGTGGGGAGAATTAACACCTTCTGCCCGGGAGACTGAACAAAGGAGAGGAGCAGCGGGAGGAGTTTGGAGTTAGTTTCGGTTGGGGCTGGGTGGTGCAACGCAGGGAACCCCAAGCTGGGGTCCAAGCTCCCTGAACCTCCCTGAGGGACCTAATTGAGGGGGTCTGGTCGTACCTACACGCTCTGCTTGAGACTGTGTTCCTGTCCTTAAATAAACCTTCTGCTTTACTGGCTGGCTGAGAGTCACAGTGAATCTCGGGAAGAGGGGTGCAGGGCCCTAACTCCCCCACAATCCGCAACACAGGGTGACCCATAAGCCAGCAACATTTAAAGGGGACCCTGAATCAACAAACAGACTTTACAATCACCCAGGGACATACGTTCAATTCTGAACTTCAGTCTATGAAAAAGAGAGCCATAAATGAACTTGGTTTTTATGAAATGGCCTGGGTGTGAGATTCAGTCAGCAGAGTGTATTAAATACCATACTCAGCCAACACATTTATTAAAGGAGAGAAATGTCATTGAGAAATTGCATCTATACTGAAGAAAACTATATATGGAACAGCAAACATCTGTCAAGAGACAGTCGGCTTAATTGCTATGCTTTCCACAGTCTGACATTCCCCTCCTCCACTAACATGGGAGGAGGGAAGCAGACAAAGGGGAAGCCAGCCAGCAACTGCAGAAATGTGAGAGCAGCCGCTATGCAGCATGTTCCTCTCTCACCTGAGCTTGTGAGGGAGCAAGGGGAGAGGCATTTTCTATTCCTCGATACTGCAGGGACTTCTCTGTGGATGATAATACTGTGTTACCTGGGCACCCCGATCTGTGCGCTATAGGGTGCTGGAGTAACAGCCAGCCAGGAGGATAACCATAGAGACACTGTGGCCAAATTCTCCAGTGTCCCCAGTTTTTACCCTGGTGTAACTCCACTGACTTCAGTGAAGTGGTTCCCGATTTATACCAGAGGGAGAGGAGAATCAGGTCCTTTGGGTTACCCTGCCCTGTTCCTTTGCTTCTATAGGTTCTGGCTGTGAATTCTGCCCCTGCTTAAAACAAATTCAAAATCCCCGGCCTTTTATTGACAAACGCACAGCCCTTGTAAGAGACTGATAATGATAATCCACTGCTGAACATCAAGAACCACAGGGCTCTTAGCAAATGTACGTTGGCATTCAGGAAAGGAAACCTCCACCCCAGCGTGTGAACTTAGCGCAAACAACTCCATAGGGCACTCCACCCAGCCTCGCCCGGCGTCCACAGCCCTCTGGAATGCTCTCCCTCTCTGAAATCAAGCCCACCAGAACTATCCCCTCTGCTGGTGATGGTCTCACTGCCAATTCAGCCCTCACACAACAAATTAGACACGAGGTGCTTCCCCCCATTCATGGGAGATCTGTTCTCAGGGACCCTTCAACCAAGGCACAGAGGTGTCAGAATCCCAATTCCTGGCCTAAAATGAGCCTCCTGAGAATTTGTCCCTTTCTTCCGCCCCACTCAGAGGCCTACTTCTGTGCTCCCCCTGTGAGAAGATGCTCATCCTATCCCATGGTCCTTCATAGAGGACCAAATCCTGCTAGATCCACACATGGATCTAAGAACAGTCACGCGTATGGTGTGTTTTACCATATTTGCCAGAAGGAAACCCTGCCCTCCAGATGTAAATGGTGAAGGAAATCCTGTGAATTAAAGCTAAGAGTTTCCTGGTCCCTACATGGACTTTTCCCCACATGGAGGCCCATAGACACTAGGTTCTTCTTAATTATGTTCCTAATGTTTTTGCTCTGGCAGTATTGATCCACTCTTAAATTGGTTACTTGGGTCTTCTGCACTCATGGTCATCTTGCAAAGCCAATTTATGTGTGAGATCTTGAAATCAATAATAATAATAGTAAAAAGAAGAGGCTGCTCACTTCACTGTGAGGACCCTACGTCACATTCGATACCCTTTGAGGGGCTGTTCTCCAGCCCTGTAATGAAGTACGGTCTGTTAAACAAGCTGGCCGCCCTTCCTTTCTCTGGGATGTTGTTGCTGGAAATTGAAACAAGGGTAGAGCCATTTTTTGCTGTGCAGAAGCTTGTTCTCTATTCTTTTCAGGGCCAGAGCCTGAGCCAGTCCAGCCGCTTGCCAATCAGTGGCTCTATGCCAATTTACACCAGATAACAATCCAGCCCTTCAAATATAAAAATTTAGAAAACTGGTTTCACCTCTAACAGGCTTTTTTTCCCAAAACTTACTCAGCCCTTCACAGTTTCCAGTAGAGACAGAAAGTCACTTGCTTGCCTAGGCACGAAGTAGCTTCTTATAGCAGAATGGTGCTGTGGTGTAAGTTTATCTTCTGTTTCCTTGCTGGATTATTTTGAAGGCTGTCTGGGGGATTTGTTAATACCAGGATTAGTGGCCAAATTCCAATTTGGAACACTCTATTTTAACTGCTTAAAATCCCCTTGTCGCTTCAACTGGATGAGGCATTCTTCACCATTTTATTGTCTTCAAACTACTAGAGAATTATAATGGCTACTGTGGGCTTTCCCAGAGACTGCATTTCAGTGCTGGATGGAGTGAAGAGACTCCTCTGTAATTCTGTAGTGAACCTACCTGCTTGGGAAAAAAAAGCCTGTATGAACCAGAGCACACAATAAAAAACTAATAATAATAAAAATAAAATAAATAATAAGAATAGTCCCCCACTAGTAAAGACGTTCACCCTTATTTTCAGTTCCACCCAGCTACCAAGGACTCTTTAGCAAAGCTACTTTTCTCGTTCATGTGTGCATTGATGCCTTTGCTTTTTATTACACTCTTATTTCATTGCTCTGCTCCCTTGGAAGCTCTTACTTCATTGTTCCCTGCAGCTCAGCAACCTGCAGTCACCTATAGAACGTGTGCGGCTGAGTCATGTAATATTTTCTTTCCCTACCCCTGCACTTTCTCACTTAATTTGTTAAAGCTACAGCACTTACAGGTCAAGAGACCAGCTTGGAAGTGAATTTGTCCTTGGATTTGGATCAGGACTTGGCAAACACTCAGTTGGCTTCTTACACAACTCCAACTTAAAAGTTAAATACTACTTTGCAAGCCTATTTAAGTCAATGGGAATCCGTTGACTTCAGTGGGTTTTGGATCAGGCCCTTAGTGAGTTCAGTTCAAGGATATCAAAGGGCCCCATTCAGCAAGATACTTAAACATGTGCTTAACTTTAAGCACATGAGTAGTCATTAACATCAATGGCACTCTTTGCATGGCTTAACAGAGGCCTTACAACACACTTGGAGGAAGGGAAGTACATTTTCCAGTGGAGGGGGACACAGAGGCATAGACTAACATTTCTGAACTCGGGTGCCTGAAATTAAACACTTCATTTCATATTTAAGCACTTAAATAGTCTGATTTTCACAGGAGCCGACCAGACAGCGCCTGCAGAAGTGAAGAGCGACTAATGCAAAAACAGACCAGTTACTTGGGTGTCTAAATATGGATTTTGTTATCTAGCTTCCAGCACCCAAATTTGAAAGGAAAAATAAATGACAGTCCTTGCCCCTCAAGAGTTTACAATTAAAGTAGACCAAAGGGTCTACAATTAAAACAGGTGGGGGAAAAAGGAAGCATAAAAGTGAGGAATCAAAACACAGAATAAGGGCTTGTCTACATGGAGCAGTAACGAGTGCCACTGAGATGAGAGTTCTAAAGCACACCAAAGTGTTACGTGCTAACTAGCCTATGTAGGCCCTGCTATATTGAAACAGTTAATGCATATGGCATTAGTGTGCACTAGGGAACTTTTAGTGTGAGTCACTGGGTCTACACTGGCCAGTTAGCATGTAACACACTGGTGTGCTTTAGAACTCACATCTCAGTGGCCCTTGTTACCCACCATGTAGAGAAGCCCTGTGTGACTTGCCAAAGGCTACACAGAAAATCTGTGGCAGAGCCAGAACAGAACCCAGGTCCTGTAACCCTGTCCTGTATCTTACTTAGACCTGGTCAGAAAAGGGGAGGGGGAAGAAAATGTTCATGGAAAAATGTGTTTTTCTCATGGAAATTTTTCAAGAGTTTCTGATCAGCTCTAGTTCCAACTACAAAACCATCCATCCAGGCAATTCTGCCTTTAAAAACAGACTTCTCCAGAATTTGTACCGACATGTTTCCATTTCACACCACTAGAGATTTGCAGCATTTCTGGTACATCTAACACCACACCAGAACGTCCACTAAGTATGACCATTTTGCATGTTTCCTGCTAAACAATAATAATTTTTTTTAAAAAACATGACTCATTTCTGATGCAACAGCATATGCTGTTTGCCCTGGGCCTTGGAAAGTGTGAGGATTGCTGCAAGGTGACATTTGAGGGAAATGTGCCAAAAAAGATTTTTCTTTCAGAAATATCTTGCTGCAGACCATTTTGCTCCATTCTGAGTGGACAGACAGCTCGTGTGCTAAGGCGATCTCCAGTTTCTCTTTCTACCGCAAGAACAGTAAGTAATTTGCAAGATAGGGGAATGAGGGTGGAAAAGAATGAAGTTTTTCCAGTGGGAGGTGGTGATGTCTTTCCCTGGGAAACCTCTCTGGACATTCAGGTCAGTTGGTGATTTGCAAATGCGGGGGGGGGGGGGGGGGGGGGGAGGATGGAAGACTGTTCAGTAATATCCTTATGAGCTGGGAATAAGTTCTCACTAGTAAGAGAAGGGTTTTCTTTTACTCTTAGCACAAAGAGACTCTGATCCTGACTGGGGGCACTCAACGCTAAAATAGTACAAATAAATAATAAGCCAGAGAAGGAAACAAATTGCGGTAGAAGCAGGAAATCCCCCTCCTACACTCCAACTTTACACTTCACTTCAAAGTTGTCTGGATATTAATAGCTATAGTCAAACATTATTTGGTTTTATTTCATGCTTTTTAGTATTCAATCAATGCATTTTAAAAAAATCGTAGACTGGCATTTTCAAAGCCACATAAGGTACCTAAAAGGCCAGTTGGCATATAGTTGGGCACTTAAATGGAAGATCAATGGGAAGAGGAGTTTCCCTTCCCCAAGATGGGTCTCCTCTGCTCTCCACAGACTGGTTTGTGCTGGAGATGTGGCTTAGCCCTCTGGCTAAGCCACAGACTAACTTGCTACTCCAGAAAAGGGTTAAGAGTCCCAACAAACAAAAAGGTTCTTCTGCCCCTCTGGGGCTTTTCTTCAGGCCATCCCTCTGCTGGGCCCTTTTCCCAACCCCTTCCTAGGGTACTTGTGTGAATTTGTCTGGCTCTGGTGCAGAGCCCTGGGTCCCCAGGCACATCCCTCTGAAGCACCCAGCCTCTTGCAGACACTGGCTCAGGGCCTTCCACGGGAGCCTGTCCACTCTCCGTAGTTCCAACTCCACATTGGCCTCATGCTATCCTGGCCCTCCTTCCTCTCCCCGACTCAGGCTGGGAGGCAGCTAATCAATAACGGCATAGGGTGGCTGACCCCCATCTCCCCTTAAAGGGGCCAGTTATCTTGTGCCAGTCTCCATTATCACAGTATCTGAGCCCCTCACAATCTTTAGTGTATTTGTCCTCCAGACACACCCTTGAGGCTGGGAAGTGCTGTGATCCTCATTTTACAGATCGTTAAATGATTTGCCACAAGTTACAGAGTCCGTAGAAGAGCAGGGAATTGAACCTGTGTCTCCCAAATCTCAGGCTCGCACTCTAACCACCGGATCATCCTTCCTGCCCAATGAAAGAAAAAGGGGTGCATAGACCTTTCAAGTGTTATTCATGGCATGCAGCAGGGTCATCTCGGAGGTAACGTGGTGGGGGACCGTGCACACCTTGGCTAGTCAGGCATGAAGCGTCTCTTACCCTTTGGCTGATGAGATGGGGGAGCCGGCTGAGCCCCACACAGCAGCTAGTGGAGGGCACTGATCTTTTGGGGTGTGGTTTTGTGTGGGTGCACGGGGAGTAGGGAGCCAGTTACAGGGAAGGGACTAATGCACCATAGTTTCTCCAAAGTAGCTAGGTGAGGTCAGTGCTATACCCCTGCCCGTGGCTGCCCTCACCTAGTTTACTTTGTGGTAGTCACTACAGTGCCTTGTTGCCTCCACTAGGATGGTACAGCAGGACAGTTCATATACACAGTCATTCCAGAGCAGCTGTCCCCCTTTTTTTCCCTCCATTACATCTCCCCCACTCTGTTGCTTCCTGCATTGTCAAGGCCTAGGTCTAATATTCATATATGTTACTGCATGTCCTTACCAGAGCACTGCCTTGCAGCACTGTGTGGTACAGTATTCAGCTTCAGTTTCCCACCTGGTCTTCCGCTACTCCACACCACCTCCGATACCTTCTGGGCTGCACAGACTTAACCCTCCAGCTAAGCCTTACCTTTACGAGTGTGCACCTTCCAGGGCACTCAAAGTCCAAAACAAGCATGAAACAACACAAACTCTTCCCTTACCTCCAGGAAATCTGCTGGTCCTGGCCAGCCTTCCCTCCCACCGTGAAGGCCCCACATCCACTGTCTCTGCCTGCCCCCTCCACCTGAACTGGGCTCTTCCTCTAAAGCATCTCAGTGAAAGCCTGGCTCCTGCCCCAGATGTCCCCATTTGGGCTGATAGGGCCTTCAGTAGCCCATTAACCAATTCCTGCCTTCCATGAATGGCTGTTATGCCCCATAACACCGTACATTGACCTCTAAAGTTCAGGGTTTAAATTCTCAGAGTATTTCCTAGAGTCCCCTATATCACCCCCCTGCCACTTGGGGCTCCAGCCCCATGGGGCCCCACAGATCCCCTGAAACCAGCTTGCAGCTCCTTGGGGGCCAAGGACTCCCAGTTGAAAACCAACAGCATCAAACTGGAGTCAAGGGTTAAAACCATTTACCAGCCCTCTGCTCCAGCTGAATTAAAGCCCTGCTGAAGTGACACACAATCCTTCATTAAGAGGGAGACTGAAAAGATGGGAGAACCATTGTCTAACTGATTATGTTCAACCCTAAACACCTTACATTGGTCAAAATAGGTTTGTTGGCTAGTACATACAGGGGTAGAGGGCTTAGCTACACAGCACATCCAATAAAATCAAGGGGGGGAAACCTCCACAAAGCTAAAAATAATGCTTAACAAAAACCTGTTCTAACATATTAAAAAATTACCTTTTTACTACTCAGCCTGCCAGTTTCCAGCAGCTTAGCTCTTCTCGGTTTTTGTCCTCCAGAGTTGGATAAAAATGGACTCTCTCAGGTCTGCAGCCATTCCTTTTGTGCTGGCAGCAGCTCTAATTAGGCACCAATTAACCTTAATTAAACCAATTCTTGTATAACTGCACACACAGACAATTCGCTGAACAAACAGCTTGACAAATATTGTCATTTAAAAGACTTAAAAACAAGTCAAATCCTTAATTGGAAAAGTCAGGTTCTAAATTGCTGCATATTGCTAGCTCTTTGTCCTAACAATGATAGAAAAGGAGTGGTGGCCAATCACCTTCAATGCTCCCCAAACTTTAGTAGGAATTAATTAGTTCTGGCTGATGGGTCTGAAACTGATTATTCCCATAGGAAAGCAGGGTAATCAAATATACTTCATTATTGTAAGTGACAGGCTAGTGAGGTAGGCACTGGAGTAATTGTCTTGACACTGGACTAGGAGATTGAAGACCTTGATTTTATTCTCTGCTCTGTGACCTCAGGCAAATCACTTCATTTCTCTGTTTTCCCTCCTCAGCTTTGCCTGGCCTGTTTATTTAGACTGTAAGCTCTTTGGGGCTGGGCCTGTCCCTTGTAGGGTGACCAGATGTCCCGATTTTATAGGGACAGTCACGATTTTTGGGTCTTTTTCTTACATAGGCTCTTATTACCCCCCACCCCCATCCCGGTTTTTCACATTTGCTGTCTGGTCACCCTAGTCCCTTGCCTAGCACCCTGGGTCCCTGATCTTGTTGGGGCCTGAAAACCCTACAGTAATACAATTAGGGCAAGAGTCACTAGATGGCGATGCTACAAATCACTTGACAGAGCAGGCAAACACAGTTCAGACTTTGAAGAAATGCTCTGTTGTTAATTTTGGAGTGCAGGGTCTTTCTGAGGGAGTTGTTGTGAGCAGCAGCTGAGTTTGCTCTCTGCCTTGTCTACACTACAGAATTTTGTCCACACAAGTTACGCCGACGTACAGCCCCCGCTGTCGCATGTCCACACTATGCTCCTTGTGTCAGTGGGAGCGCATCCACACTAGCAGCTCTTGCATCGACACAGAGAGCAGTGCACTGTGGGTAGCTATCCCACTGGGCAGTTGGCCACAGGGTGCTTTGGGAAGGGTTTGCACTTTATATGATCAAACTGACAGTACTGAGCACTAACACAAGAATCCCACAGAAGTGGGGGGAGGGGGGGAGAGTGTGTGTGTTGCGGGACAGTGAGTGTGTTGGCACGCTGTCTCTTTAAGTTCAGACAGCAGATGGAATCAACCAATCCTGACGCAGAAGCTGGTGCACAGACAGCTAGTGTCCCCTTGCTCCCCTGTAGTCCAGGCAGGAGCCGGCATGCTCAGCTGGACAGTAGCTATGTGAGCTCTCCACGCGGCTTCAAAACTTCCTGGGGTTTTGAAAGGGGAGGGGTGCAGGCCTGTGTAGTTAGATGCAGGGCAGCGGAGTTCAAAAGAGCGAGCAGAGCAGTCACGGTGGGCATTGTGGGTAGGGTGACCAGATAGCAAGTGTGAAAAATCGGGACGGGGGTGGGGGATAATAGGCCTCTATATAAGAAAAAGCCCCAAATATCGGGACTGTCCCTATAAAAACGGGACATCTGGTCATCCTAATTGTGGGATACCCCCTGGAGGCCAGTGACTGCGACGTACCGAATGCAGTGTCTACACTGAAGCTTTGTCGATCTAACTTTGCTGCAAAAAGCTCTACGCCTCTCGTCAAGGTGGTTTTATTTTCTCAGCAAAGCTGGAGAGTTTTGTCAGTGGAAGAAGCATTGTAGTGTGTTCATCTCCACTGTTCTGTCGACAAATGCTGCCTTTTGCTGACAAAACTGTGTAGTGTAGGTGAGGCCTTAATTTCTCTAAGTAAATCAGTTTTTAGGGTGGAGGTGCTCCTTGGGAAACAGGCACTAGCATTTGGGCTGAATTTCCTGAAAGAAGGGATTGCCTATGTGCTGTTTGGCCACCTCTGGTCTAGGACTTGGTGTAAATAAAACAAGTTACACTAAAAAAATCCCAGATTCTGCATCACTGATTTCTTCTCTAATGGGAAATCCAACAGCAAGGCCCCAAAATCTGTTACTGCAGGGATTGGCAACCTTTGGCACGCGGTCCATCAGGGAAATCCGCTGGTGGGCCAGGACCGTTTGTTTACCTGCAGCGTCTGCAGGTTCAGCCAATCGCAGTCGCGGTTTGCCGTTCCAGGCCAATGGGAGCTGTGGGAAGCGGCGTGGGCCGAGGGATGTGGTTAGCAAAGGATTCTGGGAGGAGAACAGGGAAAAGAGAATGGCAAACCAGCTAGAGTCAAATGAGGCAACAATAGAAAATATACAAGAATGTGAGGAGGCCAGAATACATTGCATTAGACCAGAAAGACTTGTAGGAGTCTGAAAAAATCAGGCCTGGGCCAAAAATGTCCACAGGTTGGGAGGGGGAGTGTTCATAGATTCTTATACAGAATCCAGAGTCATCCTTAAGACCATGAATATTTTCTTCCAATACATTCATCTATGTGTGCTCCATGTACAGGAAGTGCCTTCGGTTTCCTGCTGCAAGACAGAACATGGCACCTCCATTGCAAGTCACAACAGTTGTTCCATCAGTGGCCATCGCCATCACTCATGTAGAAGTGTACCCTAGACAGAAAGTGCCTAAATGCTCTCAGAAATGCCCATTAACCTTCTCAGGAGTTCACTTGGCCTCTGGCCTATATAATATACCTGCAGTAGCTGGTCAGCATCGCCCCTTCATTAACAGGGAAGGTTCAACACTTCAGACTTCAGACCCTGGGCCTGATAAATGAGCCTGGAAGCCCAATCACATGTCTCTGAGACACAACCAACAGACCAAAGCAAACACATGGCCTAATCAGAAACCCAAAAGCCGACACCCAAGGCCCCCAGAGAGACACAACACATAGACCAAATGCCCATCTTGCCAAGTCCTTACCCTCTAGCACAAGATCTGCAACTACTCCTCAAACGCTCCTTTCCCCCACCCCCATTAACCTACTCCCCATTCACCTGCCAGTAGGACATGAGCTTCTAGACCTAGCTGATATCATGTTCACAGTCCTAGAGCAGTTTGATAGGAATCTGTCTTACTGGAAATTGCTCTTGGATTCCTAATAAACCTCCCTCACAAAAGCCCAGAATGGGGACTACTGTTATTTCTCTTTTGAACTTCAGAGACTAAGGATCAAATTATGAAGCTGCCAGGGCCCAAAGGGATGTTGTGTTCAAGGGTCAACCAATCTTCCCCCTTCTTAAATTTCCGCTCTCTCTCCTGCATTTGTCCCACAAACAGATTTTCCATTGAGGCCCCTGGGAATTGTATGCTCAGTTGTACACTTTACCATTCATACTGCGCTGGTGGCTTAGGATTTGATTCTGCTCTTAGAGCCGCTTGCATGGATCCCTGTGCCAGTGTAGAGTTTGAATGAAGTCAATTTCATTGCAGGATCAGGGTGTTATGCAAGTCATTTAGCATTTTTTTCTGTTCCTTCCACAGCACAAACTCAACATTGTTATTATTACAGTCAGCTCTACAATTTGCAACTCACGCTGTGCTTGTTAATTGCGAAAGTTACAGCTTTAGAGTGGCAGCCTTTCTCTGCTCCTCCTGAAATCACTGGCAAAACTCCCATTGACTTCAATGGGAGCAGAGGTAAGCCAACGCTGAGCACTTTGGAAAATCCTATTATAGAATCATAGGAATGAAGGGCTAGAAAAGACCTTGTGAGTCATCTAGTCCAGCCCCTGCACTGAGGCCAGACCAAGTAAACCTAGATTATCCCTGACGGGAGTTTGTCCAACCTGTTCTTAAAAACCTCCATTCTTCATTGTGAACAGTATATTCAGTGTTATTTTTTTTCCATTCAAATTATCTGCAGTCCCAAAATTACTAGCTGAAAAATAATTCCGAATAGCAAATACACTCCAGATTTTCCCAAGCTATTCACAGACAGTTCAGGAAGGATGGTCCAGTAGTCAGGGTGCTAACCAGAGATCTGGGTTTAACTCCAAGCTCTGCCACGGACTTCCTGGGTGATCTTGGGCAAATCACTTAAGCTCTCTGTGTATCAGTTCGGCACCTGTAAAACAGGGATAATAGCCCTTTCCCATCTCACAGCAGTGCTGCAAGGATTAATATGTTAATGACTGTGAGGTGCTAAAATATTATTGTGATGGGGCCCTGATACATACTTAAGATAGATAGAAAAGAGGAAATGTATTGAATACATTTGTTGGGAATTATCCCCTCTAATGTTTAATCGTCCCATATTCTCCATCACTATAATGCACCACTTTTCAAATCTTCATTTGCATTCTCACCAGAGTTTGGTCCCTTTTCAATCCCTGCCTCATTTCAGCGACCGCTCAAGTTTCTCTGTCAGTGAATGGCAAGGATTATGCTACCCATCATCCCTCCTACAAGGCCTTGTCTACACGGTATGATAGGTGTGATTTGTAAAGCACACTCATGTGCTGCACTCTAACTACCCATGTAGACTCTGCAGGCGCGATCTAAAAAGGTACCTACTTCATGTTAAGGCAGATTATGTTAACCTGAATTTAGCTTCCTTTCAGAGCAGGCGCATAGGATCTACACAGAGTGAAGTGCTTGAGAGTACTTTTCAAATCACATCCCTGTAGTGCACTTTGCCAGCAGTGTGTAGACAAGCCCTAAGCCTCTCAAAGGAGAATTGCTCACACTCTCTGGGGAGAATAAGGGTTTCATGTGGGAGCTTGCAGAGCCTCCCTGAATAATTTCTTTGTTTTTTCCAACCTGGTGACACACATATAACAGGGTCGCTCCAGACCTGCTGACACATCTCACAGTTTTTCACTTTGTATAGAAGCAGAGACAAAATGCCCTTCTTTTATCTCCCACCGTTTCAGTTTGGTCTCAGCACCCGCGCGCGCACATGGCACGTCTCGTTCTTGCTGACACGACCGTTCTATTTTTCAGCAATGCAGCTGGCAAGCCTGCAAAGAGCAGAAACAAGACCCAAGGGCCTGCCATTGCACACTGCCTTACATGTGATAGCCAAAGCTGTTCTGCTTTTCACACCACTAGAAATTCAACAGGGATGTGTTACATTAGCACATGTAACAGTCCTGGCTGGTAGCAAGCCTACAGTTTCTTTGTGTATTTTTTTTTTTCCTGCTGCTCTGCAGTCTTTGCAGAAGGTGACTTTTACGTTTTTATTTAGTGAGCTGTACTTCCATTTTAAGCAAATGTGCCACCCTTTCTCCCCCCACACACACACAAAGGGAGGCTTGGGTTTTGTTTTGTTGTTGTTGTTAGTGGCGATGGTTTGTTTTCAAAGTACAGCCTTCCTGATAATCTTACCAATAGGATTCTTTATAACTATATTAGCAAACAAACCCCCGTGCACATACAGGTAAGTGTGCAAAATGCACATCATCTCCAATTTATTAGCTTGGGTCACATGATATTCTCAAGAATTGATGTTAACACTAAGTGGCATTAGCAGGACCTTCCTATCAGAACAACATTCATTGGCAGTTACACCCCTAGAGCAGCAGTTGTGCTACACGATAAAAAATTATATTATCCACATTCAACTTGTATCATTGTACACAATGGTATGCCGGTGCCATATCACACTTCATTCACACACTAGACAGGGTAGCTCCACAGAAATGCATTTCCTGACACTTTTCATTTGAAATATTATTCTACTAATTAATACGCTGCAGATCAGAAATGACACATGCCAGGTAAAAAATAGCGTTCCTATATTAATAGAGTAAGAGCATTAATTAAAATCCATTGCGCTGAAAATGATCACTTTACAAACTTAGAGAGAAGCTGTCAAGGTTGGTAAATCCCAGGTTTGATGCCCTTTGTTTTCCTGTCTCTCTCTGCAAAGTCCCTGTAATTCTCTGTGTCTTTGACATCACAAAAGCGTAATTGCTCTTTAAAAACAAATCAGCAACCTGGCATTTAAGAACAACCCTCGGATACCACATCAGTGTGATTATGGAATGGAGGTAACCAAAGAGGTCTTGTTCCTTTTTCCAGAGGGGAGGGGCAGGAAGTGGTTGCTACACTATTCATTATTATTTTTTTAATTATTGCGTCAGGTGCTGTACAAAACATGGAGGAAGGGGCACTCCCTGCTTCAAGTAGTTTACAGTCTAAATGCCAGTAACGGCTTACAGCCCTAATGTTGCATATGCTTTAGTGTGGTAGCTAAGGAACCCCCTAGAAGTCCCCAGAAACCATACAGTAGAGATTATGGGGTCAAACAGGTAGTGTGTGGCTGCTGAAAAGACCTAAGAAATTCCCTAACTACTCCATTAAGTTCCTCTGCACATATCAGAGCTAGCGATAAGGGTGCATTACTGCCTTTTGGGTTGGGATTAGGTCACCTCCTGAGACATACCCCCAAAAGGACACATCTCTTGATCTGGAGCAGGGGTGGCCAACTTGTGGCTCCGGAGCCACATGCGGCTCTTCAGAAGTTAATATGCAGCTTATAAGAACATAAGAATGGCCATACTGGGTCAGACCAAAGGTCCATCCAACCCAGTATCCTGTCTGCCAACAGTGGCCACTGCCAGGTGCCCCAGAGGGAGTGAACCTAACAGGTAACGTTCAAGTGATCTCTCTCCTGCCATCCTTCTCCTTGTATAGGCACTGATTCCGGGGCTGGAGCTACAGGTGCCAACTTTCCAATGTGCTGAGGGGGTGCTCACTGCTCAACCCCTGGCTCTGCCACAGGCCCTGCCCCCACTCCACCCCTTCCCGCCCCCTCCCCTGAGCCTGCCGTGCCCTCACTCCTCCTCCGCCCCCACCCCCCCCAAGCCTCCTGCATGCCATGAAACAGCTGATTGGGAGATGTGAGGAGGGAAGTGGAGGCGCTGATTGGCGGCGCTGCCGGTGGGTGGGAGGTGCTGGGAGCGGGAGGAGGGGAGCTGATCGGGAGATGTGGGGAGGGAGGGGGAGGCGCTGATCGGCGGGGCTGCCGGTGGGTGGGAGGTGCTGGGAGCGGGTGGGGGAGAAGCTGATGGGGGGCTGCTGATGTATTACTGTGGCTCGTTGGCAATGTACATTGGTAAATTCTGGCTCCTTATCCGGCTCAGCTTGGCCACCCCTGATCTGGTGGGTTAGTTAGCCCTTACCTGGTGCCCCCCACCCCACAGTCAGTAGTAGATGGAGACAGAGATCCAACTGAGGACTCCAGCAACCAGCTCCAGGAGCAAGTCACTGCTCCTCTCCCCAAAAATTCATGAGACATCTGAGAAGAGGCTGGACTAGGAACAGGGTGGTGTGTGTAGTGAGGGGTTCTCTTTGAAGGATGTCTGCATTATTGAAGGTGCAAAGGGCTATAATACGTTTTTTTTTTTCCCTCCAGGAGCAAGTGACTGAGCCACAGTTCTCCACAGAGCTCCAGCCGGGGCAGTGCAGCTGTGCACAGCCACCTATATGGGACACCGAGCTCGGCCTAGCCCTAAATTCTGGATGTGACAATGAATTGGGAGATGGGAAGAGAGACATAGACAGTAGCAAGAGGGGAGTGGAAGCATGAGAGCTACTGTGATACCTTTACATGGGCACTCAGTTTAGACCTGCGCCCCTCAGGAGAGTTCAGTCAGGTTGGTTGCTGGGAGCTGTTCGGTTGCACAATGAGATCTGCCTGGTGTGGAACTGCTACCCGCTGTATTCATGGAGCTGCACACAGTGCCCATCCTTGTAACTTCACACCAATCACCACATCAAAAACACTTTGGAGAAATTCACCAAAACCTTCAAACACCAAAAATTCAACGACTGAACTTCACAGTCAAAGTTGCCCCATCCCTTATGCCCCCTGAGGTATTTCAAGGAAGCTATGGGTATGCTGAAAAGTGCTAATGGCTGGCCTCACGGGGGATTTGGATCCAAGGACAGTCATAGACTTCATCAAAGCAAATGGACGTGCCAACCGCTCTCCTGTAGGCTCAGCGGGAGGAGCAATCATGCACCTTTATATAGTAAAAACAACTGAAGTCAATGGGGGCTACTGCCCAGGGCAAGAGGCCATATGGGCAGGACAGAGCTGTTCCCTGGTTACAAATGCAGGGTGTAGGATAGGGGTAGCAGGCGGCGTGTACAGAAGGAAACAAGTCAAAAGGAGTTATGAGCTGACCCTGAGAGCAAGCAGAGACACTGGTCTTCTTGGGCACACAGCTCGCTGGAGGGGCTGACTTGGGGCCTTTCTGAGCAAGGAAACTGCCTGCTGTTGTTTGTTTCTAGTGTGCGCAGGGAAGCAGGACTTGTGAGTCACAAAAACATTTGCAGCAATATAACTGATTTTTATGGCTGGATGCCTCATCCTAAAGGAAAAAACCTTGCAAGGCCAGGAAATTTGGCTAAATGCTTAGGCCAAAAGAGCAACAATGTGAAAACATCCACCTTTTCCTAGATATATTCAGGGCCAGATTCTCACCCACGTTGGGTAGTACCTTGCTCTGCAAGTAGTTCTATTGTTTTCAATAGGGCTACCTGCTGAGTAAAGTACTACCCAGTGCACGTGAGGCAGAAAGGACTAGACTGTGCCACCCCAACTCACAATGGTGAATCACCCCAGCTTGTGCTCACCAGTGTGATTACAGGGCACAATCTAGCCTTTGGAGAATATTTCGCCATGTTAAGAGTCAGCTCATACTGTCCAATTTTGTTGTGCCCTTAGTCGAGGGCTCTCTGAGAAACTTGTTTTGGAGCGGCTTTCTGCAATTTAGAGAGAAATATTATTAGAGGGGAAATTGGTTTGTAAACCTAAAGAACTTCGGAACTGATTTGGTGAAAAACAATTCAACAATCAGGCAGCAAGAGAGTGTTTAACTCCTGAGCATAGGAAGAGAAGACCACGCTAGAACACAGAGCTAATGTAACCTTAGAGACACATCACAGTGTCTCACCTAAAGCAGTCTCCCCGAGTCAGTAGCCCACATGCCAGGATCCAACTTTCATGACTGCAAAAATGTCCTTTTTGCTTCCTCAGTGAAGGAAAACAAAATGTCTTTTCGTTTCTCCTTATATTTCCCCCAACTCATTGTTTTGACCCCAGAGCCAGGATGGCACCCCGTTGTTTGTTCTCCAGTGTGCTGTCTTCAAATCCTCCTGTTGCCCTGAAATGCTAATATAGTCCCCATTGTATTTGGCTGAATTGCTTATTCTGCATAGGAACCTAGGTAGACATGAGAATATACATCCCTTGGTCTGGCAATACCAGTTTTTTCCACTTGTGCTGGGGAGTAACACCTTGATGCAAGCTATAAGGACGTATTTTTCAGTACAGAGACAGAACTTTTTAAATATAACATTTCACAGTGATATTAAGGACCAGCATGATTTTGGCTTTCATTTAAGATCTCACTATGGTACCAAAACAACAAGGAGTCTGGTGGCACCTTAAAGACTAACAGATTTATTTGGGCATAAGCTTTCGTGAGTAAAAACCTCACCAGTGGTAACTTTCACTCTATGCATCCGAAGAAGTGAGGTTTTACTCACGAAAGCTTATGCCCAAATAAATCTGTTAGTCTTTAAGGTGCCACCACAGACTCCTTGTTGTTTTTGTAGATACAGACTAACACAGCTACCCCCTGATACTTGACACTATGGTACCAAAGTGTTCAGTGTAATGAGTTTGTCAGGCTTGGCACAAGCAGCTGTGACAGTGTTGGGTCTGAACTTTTGATGAGCTTAAACTTAACCCAGACTTGATGTCTCTGTCTGAACTTTTAATCAAAGCTCTGACCTGCGAACTACTCATGACACCCCCCTCCCCTTAAGTAGCCATCTCCCCTTATCTCTTTTTGAATTTACATTTTAACCTGTTTTATCCTGTAGAATCTTGTTTGATTATGCATGACCATTATGATCTGTTAATCACTTTGTTTACTTCTGTGTATAAATATTGATGCTCACCCCTAATAAACTTGCCACACTTACTCTGAAGCCTTTCAAGCTAAGGATAGTGTGAGCCCGTTGATCAACGAATTGGTGTCTGGTCTCTGACAGATTGTGAGCCCCATACCAACTCCCCACGAACTCTGGTGCTGGAGAGGTGAGTGAGGACTTGCTTTTTTACCTAACAACAGTACAGTGAACCTTTTGCCAGTTGGCAGTGAGGGATTATTAAATCACAATTACATCAAAGGACAATGGCTTCACAGTAGAATCAGATGCCCCACTCCACAGAGCCCAAGGACAGGAGCTAATACATCTCTAATTTGGACATGATGTTTAAAATAGTGATTAAGGAGCTAGCCAATACATCAAACTTCTCATAGTCCTCCCAGGAGAGTGGGATTTAGAAGGTGGCTGAAGGATTTATCTAGTTACAAAGCTGTTTCTTAACCCTGTTCCTAGGAGTTCTGACTGAAGAGGGGCAAAGTTCAATAGGGCTTTAGTGAATGAATCTTGAATGATTCTTATAACCTTTCTATCATAGGGTTTACATGTTTTGGACATGTTAAAACAATTTAATATAGCTGCATTTAAGTTAACGTTATTTTTTTCTTTCCTAAGGTCCAGACTCTGATATGCTTTCAGAAGCTGAGTAGCATCATACACCCAGGGTACATCTACACTACAGCGGGGAGTCGATTTAAGATACGCAAATTCAGCCACGTGAATAGCGTAGCTGAATTCGACATATTGCAGCCGACTTACCCCGTTGTGAGGACGGCGGCAAAATCGACTTCTGCCGCTTTTTGTCGGCGGCGCTTACTACCACCTCCGCTGGTGGAGTTAGAGCGCCGATTTGGGGATCGATCGTCGCGTCCCATCGGGACGCGATAAATCGATCCCCGAGAGGTCGATTTCTACCCGCCGATTCAGGCGGGTAGTATAGACCAGACCCAAGAGTAGTTAGTGGAACTGCTCTAGAGTAAGGTGTTACTCAACTTAAGTAAGAGGGGCAGAGTCTGGCTTTGTATATTTTTCTTATGGACTAGGCAAATGTTTGTGAATATAAGAACATAAGAACAGCTATACAGGGTCAGACCAATGGTCCCAATATCCTGTCTTCCAACAGTGGCCAATGCCAGGTACTTCAGAGAGGATGAATAGAACAGGCAATTGAGTGATCCTGTCGTCCACTCCCAGCTCCAGGCAAACAGAGGCTAGGGATACTTAGAGCCTGGTGTTGCATCCCTGCCCATCCCGGCTAGTAGCCATTGATGGACTTAATATGTATATATTAAGTGTTGTACTCTTGATATATACCCTTTGGTTTGGACCGCACCTGAGTGATTCAGATGAAGTTCTGGCTGACCTGTTCTTAAAAACGTCCAATGACTGAGATTTCACAACCTCCCTAGGTAATTTGTTCCAGTACTTAACTACCTTTATTAGGAAGTTTTTCCTTAATGTCTAACCTAAATCTCCCTTGCTGCAATTTAAGCCCATTGCTTCTTGTCCTGTCCTCGGTGTTTTAAGAGACAATTTATCATGCTCCTCTTTATAGAATCTTTTACTTGAAGACTGTTATGTCCCCCTACCCAGTCTTCTTTTCTCCAGACTAAACAAACCCAGTTTTTTCAATCTTCTCTTATAGGTCATGTTTTCCAGACTTTTAATCATTTTTGTTTGTCTCCTCTGGATTTTCTCCAATGTTGTCCACATCTTTCCCAAATTGTGGTGCCCAGAATGGACACAATGCTTCAGTTGAGAAGGGGCATTCCTCTTACAGAAGTAGGTGCCTTTGTAGATAGCCTTCAGCTTAGCTCCCAACTGAGAAATGGCTGAAAATGTCAACAAGCAGAGGTGGTATACACACACACACACACACACACACACACACACACACACACACAGGTAAGCAGCTAGGAGTCTGAGTGCAGCTCAGCTCCTTGTTTCATCAGATCAATTTACATTGATTTTCTTTTTCAAGGTTATCTATGCAAGGAGATGTGCTAGAAACATACATTTTCTCAACAGAAGCTGAGATTTCCCCTTTACAGAGCCCAGAAGCTGGATCTGTTAAGGCGTTCATGTGTAGAACTGGATGAATTTTTGGGATGAATTTTTTCGGCAGATAAACACAGATTCAGCAACATGAAACACAAGCCCACCAGCTAAAGAAGTGCATCTGAAGAAGTGAGGTTCTTACCCACGAAAGCTTATGCTCCCAATACTTCTGTTAGTCTTAAAGGTGCCACAAGACCCTCTGTTGCTTTTTACAGATTCAGACTAACACGGCTACCCCTCTGATACAAGTTCACCTCAGTATCCCCAAGATGTTTCACTTGGAAAAACAGTCTGAAAGACTTTCGTAAAAAACAGAGGTGTTTTGTTTCAACATTTTTGGAATGAAATCTTTTGATTTTTAGGTTTGAAACAACTTAAAAAAAAATTAAAGGAAATTTTGAAACAACCAAAAATGTTTTTAAATGGTCATAATCAAAACAAAGTTTATTTCAACCTCAAAGAAAGTATTTTTTGACTTTTAAATTCACCAAAAATTTAGAAAAGTTTCAATTTCGATTCAACACGAACATTTTTCCCCTCTGGAATTATCAGCGAGCCAAAAAATATCCATTATTTGCTCAGCTATACTCACCTATGCCTCCTCATCAGAGGATAATGTTTCTGGCCTGGTAGAAAAACTTCAGGCTCAAACTGCAGCTGAAAAGGAGGAGTGTAGTGCCGTGGCAGGAGCGGAGTCCTCTTGTGGGCCTTGTATTGCCCCAATGTGGCTACAGGTCTTCCGGGGAAGAAGTCTGCACCTCCAGGGCCCACTGTAGCAGAGCTCCGGCCCACCAGCTAATTGTCCCTCCAGTCTTACTTTCCCTGGTGGGGGAGGAGAGTTGAGCCCCCAAAAGTTCCAAAATAAAAGCAAATCCAACTCAATATTGGACCAGCCCCCAGTCTTCCAGTGGGGTGCTTCCGTCTTCTCTTGCTCACGCATTGCTCGCTCCTGGCATCTGGCTGCTCCAGCTAGCAGCACAGAGGCAGAGCTACATCCTCCTTCCTGGCCCGCCAGTCCACAACTGAGCCCGGCTTTCTCTTTTTATTCTCCCTCCACGCCTGGCATTGGCTTCATATATAGCGGAGGCGGGGCTAGCTGGGGCCATAGGCTCTCCTTAACCCCTTCTCTGCTAGTGTAGGGCCTCTCTGCCCATAACAAGGAAGTGGGAAAAAAATAAAACTTATGGGCCTAGTGAATATATGTGCTGTGATGTGGAACTTTGGCCTTTCACAGCCTAACAATCCTCTTATATTTCATCTATAAGTCACTGGGAGAAAGGCCTGTCAGAAAGACAGTGGGAGATGAATGCCCATCCCCAAGAGGACCCAGCTGGTGAGAGCTGATTGCAGTTCGTGCCTGCCACCGAACAGTAACTGAGGCCATTTTCACGGTCTTTTAACAATTTATTTTCTGTTTACTCCCTTGCCTCCCTGTATCTCTTCGGGCACACGTGAGTGACACAGACAAGAAGCAGCAGTGTTTTCATGACAAATTGTCCCTGTTTTCCAGATGACTGGGGAAGCACTGTAGATTTTTCTACACCACAGAATTCTAGTTTGCCCTAAGAGGATGGCCATCTCTGAAAAAGCAGGTTTCTGAGATGACTTTTTTATCTCCCCTTTACTACTTGTCTAGTTTGTCCCCTCCTCCACTTATCTTCATTAGCACACAATGAAGAAGAAGAAGAAGTGGTCATGCCATGACCAAAGTTGCTTACATATGTAAGCAGGGGCTGAATGAACTCTCCCCTGGCAGCTAGCTGGGAGGGGGAGAAACTTCAGGAGCAAACTGTATTTACATGAACACACTTACTCTGCTTAGATATTTAGTAGATAGAATAGCGTTTCTCAAAGTGATCAAGGTTGGCAGGTATTGGGTTACAAATCAGTTTAGTGCTGAATGCAGGGGTAGTGAAATGCTGTTATCAACATTGTTGTCTGTATTGTATGAATAAAGGGGAGCAGAACTGTGCTTAACCTGTCCCGAATGAGGGGATCACCCTCAGCGGATAGGACCTCGTTAAGCTAGGGGCTGGAATGCCAGACCCCTGTAAAAGTAAGATGGGGGTGGGGACAAATGTCCCAGGCAGGTGGTGTGAATTCTCCCTGTGTGTGTCTGGTCTGGTTTAACCTGTTCCTCCCCACTGTTCACAGATAGAACTAAATAAGCTTCATTAGGCGGCTTTTATTATGTTAAGTACTCAATGAGAGCTGAAATCACTCCTGGGGGGGCAGTGTTTCTGCCCAGCCTGCTGAGAGCTAAAAATCACTAAGAGACTGACCTACAGAGGTCACAGCAGAGAGGCAGATGGCAGCGGGAGGTGACTGATGGGTGACCGGGGAAGGTGGCGAGCAGTCAGCTGGTAGGGCAGCCAGCCAAAGCAAGTGCTCAGATGGCGGAGCAAGCCAGGTGTCTTCTTTCCCGGGTGGGAGGTGAACTCACAAAGAGGCACTTCTGAAACCTGTGTCCTCACTGACCAAGGATAACCATTGTGAGTGGGGTGCGGTGAGGAAGCAGAGGGGAGCACAGTAAAGGAACTTTTGGTTGTATAACTGAAGAACATGGGGCAGAAGACTCTGCCCCATGCACTCTGGGGAGGATGTCCTGCTCACAGTTTATGAATCATGCTTGCAGCATTTTCCCTAATTAACGTCGGGTGACTTCCCTCCTTTCATTAAAAGTTTCTATGCTATAGTCAGACTCTGTGCTTGCGAGTGGGGAAGTATTGCCACTCAGAAGCACCCAGGGGTGGTGTGTAATTTTCCTAGGTTACTGGGTGGGGGTTAGAACCAGTTCTGTGTTGTCTTGTTGTAAAGTAACCCCTAGATATTGAACCCAGCCCTGGTTACTGCCGGCTCCACCTGGCACAGGGGTTATACACAGCTAATGAAATTAGAGGCACATCTGATATATTCACATAATATTGACAGCCACACTAACGCTCTCATTGCCTGTCACTCCAGGTAAAGTCTTCCAGGCCCTGTGAAAGTCAGGTGCTAGCTGTATTCACTAGCGTTTTTTTGGCATATTAAACAGAGTCACCCCAGTGACCTGTGAGAGATTAGAATGAGTCTGAAGGGACTCAATATGCCATAAATATCCACGTGGGTGCATGTCATTAGAACAGACAGCTTCGTCGCAGTTTCGAGTAGGTTCAAATCTCAATGACAAACTGCTTTCGAAAATTCTCTCTGAACCTGAATTAACTGTCAGGCTAATCCCCATGCAGCAGGGGTAACATTTGCAATGAGAGAGACAGTTATACCCCAGTGAGAGTTGGTTGGTCACCCCCGGCGCCCCAGACCAGACCACGCTAGGACGTTTAGAATTTCGCTGCCAGAGGACTGGCATGGCCGGCTGACAAGACCCCGGCAGCCACAGCAAACATTCTGGGAGCACCTGTTCTTCATTTGCTCCTGCGTCACCGCTTTCCTCTCGTCGTGCTGACTCCCCTTGTTTTGTTTGGATTTTGTATTCCCCCTTCACCAGCCTGCCAGCTGCTGCTGTGGCCTCTTTATTCACACCGGCAGGAGAAATTGGATGAGTGCTGTATCAATCTTACCTCGCTGGGCCTGACTCCTGCCAGGGTAAATCAGGAGTGACTCCACTAGAGTGACACAGGTGGGAAAGCGGTGTGAGTGAGAAGAGAGTCAGACCCCTTGCCTCTTGCTTGAGCAGCGCTGTTGCCCTATTGGAGACCAGGCTGCAGCACTGTAACGCTGCCGTCTGTCCTGGGGCTGACGAACAACGATCCTAGTTATCAACCTCTCCAGCCGAACGTCGGCCATGTCTGTGGTTATGCAGTTTGGGATGAGCTGCAGCAGCCATCTCCTATCCCCATTTAATTCCCCTGCCAATGTCCATCGCTGGCTGGGCCTCAGTCCTTTCTAACCAGGGTAACAAAATATTGTTCTAGCTGCAGCAAAAAACAAAAACCACCACCAGTTTCTGTGACAGGTCACTTACAGCTTCAGAGAGCAAGCCTGGCTGGCAAGCTGCCCTTTACTGGCTGTCATGTTTGCTGCAAGATGAATGAAAGAATTCATTTGCAGATCTCCTGCCGCCCGCCTGACAAAATGGGTTTTAATGGACTGATACGTTAGCTCAGCAGTGCAGAACAGTATTAAGATGCTGACTCTCTGGATCCTCACTGCACTTCTGCTACCCATTGTTAAACTTAAAAAAAAAAAAAAAAGAATGGAACTGAAGACTCATTGTTCTTTGGCTGAAGAAAAATAAATCAGTATATGGGCCTTGGGGCTCTGATCAGAGATATGGCTTTAGGATGCCCTTCATTTAATAGCATTTATACTTAATATTTTGCTCTTGTGTGTGTCTTTGCTAAAGGGGTGTTTCCAGTGGGGTCCCACTGGGATCAGTTCTCGGCCCTAGGCTATTTAACATTTTCATCCATGACCTAGAAGAAAACATAAAATCAATCACTGATAAAGGATGCAGATGACACAAAAACTGGGGGAGTGGTAAGCAATGAAGAGGATAGGTCACTGATTCAGAGCGAATTGGATCACTTGGTAAGTTGGATGCAAGCAAACAACACATACTTAAATACTGCTAAATGTATGTATCTAGGACCAAAGAATGTAGGCCATACTTACAGGATGGGGGACTCTATCCTGGGAAGCAGTGACTGAAAGATTTGTGGGTCATGGTAGATAATCTGAACATCAGCTCCCAGTGTGACATTGTGGCCAAAAGAACTTATGAAATCCTACGATGCATAAACAGGAGAGTAGATAAGTTGTTTTACCTCTTTAATTGGCCCTGGTGTGACTACTGGTGGAATACTATGTCGAGTTCTGGTCCCCGCCATTCTGGAAGGATATTGATACATTGGAGAGGGTTCAGAGGAGAGCTTTGAGAATGATTAGAGGATTAGAAAACCTGCCTTATAGTGATAGACTCAAGGACCTCTATCTGTTTTATTTAACAAAGAGAAGGTTAAGAGGTAACTTGATTACAGTCTACAGATATCTAGTGGGGAACAAATATTTAATAATAGGCTCTTCAATCCAGCAGAGAAAGGTATAATATGATCCAATGGCTGGAAGTTAAAGCTAGACAAATTCAGACTGGAAATAAGGTGTAAATTTTTGACAAGGACCATTGGAGTAATTTAGCAAAGGTTGTGGCGGTTTCTCCATCACTGGCAATTTCTAAATCAAGATTGGCTGTTTTTCTAAAAGATCTGCTCCAGGAATTATTTTAGGAAAGTTCTATAGCCTGTCACTCCAGGTGAAGTCTTTCAGACTCTATGAGAGTCAGGCCCTACCTGTATTCACTAGCCTTTTGGGGGCATTTTAAACAGAATCACCCCAGTCTGACAAATGAAGATTCCAACCTGTGCATAGATTCCCTACGCTGGCTAGAACTCATTCGTTGCCTGCATAGTTATAAGCGTGTGAAGGCCAAAAGAAATCTTGAAGGCTATTTTCCCTACTTTTTCAGACCCGGAACGATATTAAAGATGACTGTGCATTTTGGAAACTTCCACTCAAGCAGCTAGGAGAGAACATTGGAGCAGATGCAGAAGAGGAGAGTGAGTGGGGTAGAAATGCCTATTAAAAATGTTACCATCTTTTGTCAAAACAGTCTTCCTGATGGGAGTAAATTTTTAAATGGAGACATTCTGATTTTTTTAAAAATTTCACCTCACAGGGTTACAGTATACTGAGATGTTGTTAATCAGCGCAGCTCCTTCAATGGAAATAGTTCAATTTGTGAATGATTTTTTCATTCTTCAGATTGCTCCTTTTCTATCCAGTCAAAATTTTTTTGCAAAAATTAACTTTTTTTGATGTTCCTCCTTTTTGTCACTGAAAGAGGGGCAAAAATGAATGTGGTTTTCATTGGGGGTTTCATCAATTGGGGAATTCAACAATTTTCTTCATGAGAATATTTGTTTCTGAAAAGAGGCTTTTTGATTATTATTATTTTTTTTTTAAGTGTTTAATTCCGGAAGTTTCAGCCACCTCTACATAAAGTTGTTTAAACTTGCTGGGTAATGGGCAAGCCACGCTATACGTGGTTCTAACACAGGCTCATATGTGGACAGGAACCATGTTTGAGAGCTATGGTATCCATCAGAGTTAACCTGCTTCCCCTAGGCCTTAGCCATACTGAGGATTTTTGTGGAAGTCAAGCACTGCATTGAGAGGGGTGGCAGTGCAGAAAAGCCACGGGAGCTTTACCCATTGTACCGTCTAGATCGGCTCTGAGCAGCAATAGTTGACAAGGTGGCAACTGCAGCAGAAGCTGAGCTATGCTATCACTGCCGCCAGCCCAAATATTTCATACAATGGGAAGAGATTTTCATAGAATACTTAGTGTAGCCCTTCTGTGTGATTTACTGCAGACAGTAACTGTATCAGAGGAGCCACTAGGCCGGATTCCTGTGCCAGTCTGACAGCTTTTATTATGCGCAGCTGCATGCTGCGAACCCATGCTGGGTGGCAGGAGCTATCTGTGTTCATCAAGAAGCTTCAACAACTAGCGCTTTTTCACTGCGTATAGGAGAGGAGGCATCTCCTGCGCTCAGACCAGCCTGTTAGGTAGTGAAGGTATTAGGATGTCTACCTGAATTTAATTGTAGACAGGAGGTTACAAGCAGTGGCTTAGCCAGCTTCTAAGAGGAGGGGGAGCAAACATAAAAAAGGCGCCCCCCTTGGCTCCTCCTCTGGCCACGCCCCCTTGGCTCCTCCTCCGGCCGCACCACTCCCCCCCCCCCCCCCCATGGCTCCTCCGCCCCTGCCGTGCCTCCCCCTCGCTTCTCTGGCCGCGGCTACCGGCCGCCATGCTGCTCCTCCCACTACTCCGGCCGCGCCCGCTGCGCCCCCATGGCTGCCGGCCGCACTGCGGAGGTGGGCAACTAAGAGGGGGAAAGCGGTGGGCAGGAGGAGAAGGAGCTGACTAGACCCACGCTCTCCCCAGACCACCAGGAGGAAAGAGAGAGAAGCCGCCGCTGCCTCCCAGCATGGACCTAGCAAACTCCCCCAGCAGCAGCCGCAGGATGGCGGCGGGGTGGCTGCCCCCCTCGCCTGCCCCGGGAGCGGCCCGGAGAGCCTGCGGAATGGCTATGTGAAGAGCTGCGTGACCCCCCCCCCGAGGCAGGACCTCCCCTTGGGGCTTCCTCTCCCTGCTGCTGCTCCCCGCTGCCTCCCCCAGGGCTCTGCTCAGCCTGGGTGCCCTGGCCGCCTTTGTCCTCTCGCTCCTGCTCTCCTATGGCTGGAGCAGCCCCTGGGGCACACCGTGCTGGGACTGTCCCACTGCCTCAGCCCTCTCTTCAGCATCGCCTGTGCCTTCTTCCTCCTCATCTGCTACCTGGCCCGGGACAAGCGCAAGTAGCCCGGTGGCGGCGGCGGCCCGCGGGCTGCCAGCCTGCGCTCCCCCTCGCTGCTCCGGCCGCGGCTGCCGGGCCATGCTGCAGGCCACATGTCACGCCCCCCCTGCTCCTCTGGCCGCTTTTGGAAAGGCAGGGGAAGCGGCTGCTTTCCCTGCACCCCGCTAGCTACGCTACTGGTTACAAGGCCAAGAAAGCTGATGTCTCTCACCATAAAGTTCTTTTAGTTTAAACCAACTAACATCAGCCATGAGTAAGGCTATGATTTAGTCACAGATATTTTTTTAGTAAAAGTCATGGACAGGTCACAGGCAGTAAACAAAAATTCATGGCCCTTGACCTGCCCATGTCTTCTACTATAAATACCCCGACTAAATCTTAGGTGTTCTAGATGGGGCAGTCCAGGGCGCTGCCGCTGCAAAAGTCACAGAAAGACACAGGATCCATCACCTCTGTGAGAGAATCGCAGCCTTACCCATGAGCTGTCAGAAATTGGTAGCATAGGAGGGAGCCAGCCTGTGCCCCAACAAAGCTTCTGGAGGGCAGCCTCTGCAGAGCGGACACAATCCGGGTCATAGAAGATGGCTTGCAGGAAGGCATCCCAGTTGGCAAACACTGGGCTGTTCTGCTCCAACAGTGGGGAGGCCCAATTGAGCACTTCACCAGAGAGCCATCTGACCACTAGCACTGCCTTAGTCTGGTCTGTGGGACATGCAAGGGGGTGGAGCAGGAAGAGAAGAGCATTAGTCCAGGATACCTCAGGGGCTGGTTCAGGCGATGCGTTGTCTGTTCGGGCATATGGCGTCACTGCTTCTCCCTGTGAGCTTGCAAGCTGCTCGCATACAATCTGTGCCTCGACAATCAGCTGCACCACTGGAGCCTGTGACCAGTCTAATTGCTCACACAAGTGCACACCGTATAGCGTGGGTCTGTAATGTGAGGTTCTCTGCCTACAGAGGGGTGACGAGGTCCTGCAGGTCCCAGGCCAGCTGGGAGCCCACGGTTGGAGGGCAGCCCACCCCTTCCATCATCTGTGGAGGGGTTGGATGGATTTGTGGCAGACCTGAGCAAACTGTCACAACCAGGACATGGGCAGTCAGATCTATCTGGGCGGTCAATCAGGAGTCAGGCCAGATCAGGTACTGGGAGGTCAGAGTTTGAGACAGGCCAAGGGCAAACCAATAGTCAGGTATCAGGAGGCAGGCGGGGTCAGGTTATCTGGAGATCAGAGTCAGGCATCAGATTACAGACAGCAATCAAATAGCCAAACTGAAGACAAACCAGAGTTAGAAACTGAAGCCTAAGGTCTCAAGCAGAGGTAGGCAGGCTGTATTGTTGCTCCTCAGACAGTCCCCCTTAATGGCTTCCTGGTTTATATACCGGTATCAGCCAATCAGGAAGCTCTGTGGAGACGTCACTCCGGCCCTGCTGGGCGGTACTTCCTGACCAGCCCCACCTCACAGGGTCCTCCTGTAGAAGTCTAACCTTAGCTTCCTATAGTGATGTGGCAGCCTCAGCAGCCCAGAACCTCCCTAATTGCAGGTTCTAGCCCTGCAGAGATGGGTTGTTTCTGAGCCAGAGATTCTAGCTCAGCCTATATTCCTGTATGATTTCCTAACCAGGAAGCTCCAGCACGGCTGGTAGATCTGGGGAAAGCGTCTTTTTTGATCCTGTTTCCTCAGGATCTAGTGGCCACACATGGGGGATTGCTTCCTGGCCTTCCCCCCCAGAACATGGTCCCAAACCCATCCCTAGGTACCTTTCCAGCTCTTCCTATCAGTGAGATGCCATTGCTACCTTTCCCCCTACCATCTCTTTTGTAGCTGAGCTGCAGGCTCAGGGTGTAAGGGAGTGGACTCACCCCTGCAGCGCCTCCTGCTGGTCATCTCAGGGAATTAGCTCTCCAGCCGTTGGAGCACCCTCTGCAGGCTGATGTCCCGCAACCGCTTGGCCCCCCATGTTCCTCCCGGACCTGGTGCCTGTTATCTGGGGTGCTGCCCCCTGGCAGTAACCCCTCAGTCTTAGGGTCTCCCCTCCCTGGGGAACCCCCACCCACTATCCCCACCTCACTATACAGCTACTGCCAGTCTTTGTCTAGCCCCCGTGCCCTGGGGCAGACTGCAGTATCAGCCTACTCATCACTGGCAAGGTTGGGTTTGGACTTGCTGCCTTAGCCTACCCCTGGGCTGCCCTCTGTAATCCCCAGTACCTGTTAGCCTTCTGCTAGGCCTCAGCCTGGGACTTTCCAAGCTGGAGCCTCCCCAGCTCCTCTGCCTTTCCCCAGCCCTGCTCCACTCAGGTCCCTGCAGCCAGGTCCTCTCCTCTCAGAAGCTAGAGGGAGTCTGTTTGCTTGAGTGCCTGCCTCAAGCCTTTATAGGGCCAGCTGGGCCCTAATTGGGGCATGGCCCCAGCTGAGCCTGCTTCCCACTCAGCCTGGCAGCCCGCTCCCAGGGCTAGTTTTAACCCTGTCAGGGCTGGAGCGGGTAACCACACCGCTACAAGGGGAATGCTAATTGTGCACCCACCTTAGGGTGACCACATAGCAAATGTGAAAAATCAGGATGGGGAGTAATAGGTGCCTATTAAGACAAAGCCCCTAATAGCAGGACTGTCCCTAACCCACCTGCCCCTGGGTTTAATCAGTTGGGTGTGCACTAGCCCTGTCTAACTTTCAAGCACTTAAGCCTTTCCAGGTCGGTGAGGCCCCAAACTAACAGGTGTCACCCCCCAAGACAGACAAGGAAACCCGCTACCCTGGGTACCACTAGTTGCTTAACTACAATGAAAGATTTGGCAGATGTCTTGCTCGAGGGATGCAAACAGGGTTCCATTTCTTAAATCTTGGGATTCCTAGGACAGGTTCCTACCTGTCAGATTTCTCTTGGTCTGGCAAACGTAAACCTATTTTTTTTTAAAAAAAACTTCTTGCTTGTTAAGAAGCAAAATATGCAGTAACTAGATGGACATTTAATGAGAGAAGGCTGGACAGCAAAGCTGACAAAACAGGGACCTTTCATTTGCAGCTCTCAAGACAGAGTTTATCCAGAGGTGCTCAGCTTAATGAATTGGCTGGTTTCAGATAAAATCTAATGGGCAATATTCATATCATAGGACTAATATGTGGTGATGCAAATTTCATATGATTGAACTCCTTGCTTAAGAGAAGCCCTGAGCTGAGCTAGCACAAAGAATCATTGAATTATCTGTTATTCCTAGCAAGCAGACTCCTCAGGTCACAGCTGGAGAAATCCATCTGACATAATTTAGCAAATAACTCATCTAAGATGACTACCATTTTTTGTCCCATTTATTTGTATCCCAGGCACTGATGCATCAAATACATTTTAATCAGTTATATTGCCGTGCTAAAAAAAACAATAACTGTTATGAGTTATGTCAAGGCATCCACTCCCCAAGGCACAGCTGGTAGCACTACATATATTTAAGGTTGATCAGCACCTCCCATTATACAACCTTATTTTTAGTTACTTATAACTTTTGACAATTTTTTACCATTTTGGCTGAAGTTTCCAATCCCGGGTGGCTGGCTCAGGCTTAAGGGGATTGCTACATAAAACTCAACACAAGGACCACAATAGGCAGCAGGTTTAAAACAAATAAAAGGAAGTATTTCTTCACACAATGCACAGTCAACCTGTGGAACTCCTTGCCAGAGGATGTTGTGAAGGCCAAGACCATAACGGGGTTCAAAAAAGAACTAGATAAATACATGGAGGATAGGTCTATCAATAGCTATTAGCCAGAATGGGCAGGAATGGTGTCCCCGGTCTCTGTTTGCCAGAAGCTGGGAACGAGCGACAGGGGATGGATCACTTAATGTTTACCTGTTCTGTTCATTCCCTCTGGGGCACTTGGCACTGGCCACTGTTGAAAGACAGGATACTGGGCTAGATGGGCCTTTGGTCTGCCCAGTAGGGCCATTCTTATGTTCTTATGGAGTCTCTCTGTACAATGCCCAGCACATTGGGATCCTGTCCTGACTGGGACTTCGACTGGATCTACCAGTTTTGTATTTTAATGGGTTTAAGTTCTTTTAAACAGTTTAAGTTCTTCTCGAAGCCCGCTGCAATCCCATTAAGCAGAAATCAGATCTTCAGAATGAAACCAAATGGGAACCAAATAACAGAGAGTGACCGAAATGCCTCTAAAATTCTATCCGTTGAAAATCTTTGTTTTAATCTTAAACAGGCTGACAACCAGACAGCCTAAAACTCCTGTAGCGTAAAGTTGCTCAGACATAACCTACGGTCAGTGCAAGGCACATTACAATTATTCACAGATAAGAACCCCTGTTGCATAGTGCTAAGGCTGTGACAAACAGGCAATTCATAGCTCAAGCTGACATTCCACCCTTAACTTGTCACCCACTGGGGTGTTTTTTTCCTACTTGTTAATACCACTGCAGGAGTAGAGGTCAGCACCTCGGCCTTAATTCTGAATGCTGTGGATGTTGTTAGCCTGCTTTGCACTCAGTGCGGTTTAAATTGATTGTCTCAATGTTATCGTCTTCTTCATTACTGGAAGAAAAAAAAATGTCTGTGGAAGGTGGAAAGACCCTCATTAGAAAGCATAGAAAAGGTGCTATAAATGCATAGGGCCCGGCAGTGTAATTCAGGAGCTGAACTGGAAAAAAAAATCAGTTCGGTTTGTACCAAAACTGACGTTTTTCCAGGTTTTCTCAACAAAAACATTCTGTTTAAACTGAAACTAAGGGTTTGGGTTTCATGTTTTTCATCCTTCATTTTTGACAGCTGGCTAAATTCCAAAACAAACCTCCGGCTGGAAACAAAAAAGTAAACGTTTCATTTTGAAGGGGCGAAAACGAACCAATTAATGGAAGAACTTTGGTGCCCCCCAAAATAAGGTACTTTTAGTGAATTTACTAATTAAAAAAAATTTGTGCAGCTCTACAAGTTAGCTCCAAATGAGGACGGGTTATGATGATTTAAGTTGTCCTTTTTAATCATGGGGAAGTGACTCTCTAGTGCTCATGAATGGTACTTGGATAATACAAGTAGAAACTGCTGTCCTAGTCCTTGGTCACTGTATTTTCCATTTGTCTTAGGGGGCTTTCTTCCCCTGTGTAGGCCACACACTGAGGCACTGGAAATTTGAATGCCAGGGGATTTTTAGTGATCAGCGACCTTAGATTTATGCCCAAGTCTGACCCGAAGAGATCCCTTCTCAGGGCAAGAGGGAAGCCAAGCCTGCATGCTCCTCCAGCCTGCCGAGACCACCAATGCATGTGCCACTTAGGATTCGGACAAATGTCCACTAGGAATTGAACTAAGCACATGAACTACTTTCAGTTACTAAGCAGGAACCAGGTGGTACTTTACTGACTGTGGGCCCAAGCAGTAATGTAGTAAAGTATAAATCAGGTAAATTAAGCGTACCTGCTTTTCATTTGGGGAATATGGAGTTCAGGGTAGGTTAGTTTACACACTCCTTTTTTTACCACTATACCACTGGCCCCAAGTAACAATTGCCCTGCACTTAGTCAGTGGCACCAGTGCAAAGTAGATGTACTGTTCTGATTCAGTAACATGTTTTTCTCACTTGACGCTGGTGTAAGTGACTCCAGAAGGTAGAGGGCAATGGTGAATTGAGCCCTTGGTTTGATTTGGCTCAGTGCCCCAAAGATAGAACACCTCAGCCCCTGCGCTATGCCAACCGCACCACAGTCTTTAAGGAAAGGTGAGGAAATTGGTACAGAGGAGACTTCTTCAGAGCCCCCACCCCAAGTCAGCAGAGTTTATAGGTTTCATCCCGCCCACAGGTAGGTAGCTTCACATCATTGCACATCTTGTCAAACCAATTACTGCCCTGCTGCATAATAGCTGATTTCACAAGGTCTGTGATGGGGAGAGCTATATCTCCAAAGGCAGGCTTTAAACCAACAGCTGTAACGCCTCCCCCCAACAGCCTGCCATCCCTACAATCTATGTATCTGTATAGAGCATAGCCTTAACGAGAGTCCACACATAACAATGAGAGTCCATACATAGCATCAGAGGAGGTAGGCCAAGCAAATCATAGAATCATAGACTATCAGGGTTGGAAAGGATCTCAGGAGGTCATCTAGTCCAACCCCCTGCTCAAAGCAGGACCCATCCCCAGACAGATTTTTGCCCCAGATCCCTAAATAGACCCCTCAAAAATCATTTAGGTTTTTAGGGTTTTTTTGACAAAAAGTCAAATTTTTCAGCTCAAATTTTTCACGTCTTTTTTCCCACGTTGTCAATTTCCCCCTCACAAAAACGCTACAAACCATTTTCCAACCACCTCTAGTTGTGATTGGCATTATTGCAAGTTTAGAGTCTGTGCTATTTGCTGGAGGCCTGGCTCTTAACCTAATGGTGAGCCATTGCCTTGATTTCCCCTTGGCTTCTGAGCCTGGAAACTGTAAGATTGCAATCTGTTTGAATGAGACCTGCACTCTTAAGCCTTGTCTACATTACTAAAATCACCTGGTACCATCAATTAGTATGGCTGAAACAGGATTAAAGACAGTTTAGGGCTTGTCTTTACAGGAAGTTTGCCTAGGATAACTATTCTTAATTAACTCCACATGTGGATGCTATTATTCTAGAATAAGAGGGCCTTATTCCCAATTATCTTAATCCACTTGAGAACAAGAGCATCCACAAATGGTATTAATCAGGAATAATCTACTTTAAACTCACACTCTACCTTATTCTGAACTAATTTTCATGTGTAGATAAGCCTTAGATGCAAGTGTAAACAAGGACCATTTGATAAACCATGACTATACTTGGAGCATTGGGGATCTCTGTAGGGGAGAAGGGGTGGTATAAGAAGGAATCTTATCTCCAGGCCACAGGGTTACTGCAAAGCTGTTCTGCAACCACTGTTGAGGAGCAAGGTGCACGATCTCCTTTGCACTGCTTGTGACTCTTCTTTGCAGGGAGTGGTGGCTGGGCAATCAGCACTGTAACAGCCACTGGGACAGTTTACTGAGGCTCGCGGTATATTCTCCCACTCCCAGTCTGTATTCAGGCCTAATCTGATGGTATCTAGTTTGCAAATTAATTCCAGTTCTGCAGCTTCACGTTGGAGTCTGTTTTTGAAGTTTTTTGGTTGAAGAATTGCCACTTTGAGGTCTGTTATTGAGTGACCAGGGAGATTGAAGTGTTCTCCTACTGGTTTTTGAATGTTATGATTCCTGGTGTCAGATTTGTGTCCATTTATTCTTTTGCGTAGAGACTGTCTGGTTTGGGAGTGGTTGGGTCATTACAAAACCTAAGTTTAATTTCCCCAATACTAATTTCTCCGTACTGTTACTCACACCTTCTTGTCAACTGTAATGGGCCACTGTCTTACCACTTCAAAAGTTATTTTTCCTCCCTTGGTATCCTGCTGTTAATTGATTTATCTCGTTAGACTGACCTCACACTTGGTAAAGCACCCCAATCCTTTCATCTATTTATACCTGCTCCTGTATTTTTTTACTTAATACATCTGATTAAGTGGGTTCTAGCCCACAAAAGCTTATGCCAAAGAAATTTGTTAGTCTCTAAGGTGCCACAAGGACTCCTCATTTTTTTTTGTTTTGGTTTGGTTTTTTTTGCTCTAGGACAGTGACTCTCAACATTTTTGGGCTCAGGACCCACTTGTAAATGTTTATGGCCTGTTGTGACCCAGTAAATAGTCTGATGGTGGAGGGCCTTGGAAGGTTTTGGTCAGGACTGACTGGACCAAATGTGTGTGAGTGGAGTTGTGACCTGGCTCATGGGGTTGCAGTGCCACTCACTCATATTTAGCCTAACTGGACTCCCATCATCATGACAGCTGGGCGAAACTTGATTGACCTGGGACCCCAGAGGTTGCAGTGCTTGGAGCACAGAAGAGAGCCTTGCCAGCCCCATAGGACAGGAGCTGCAGGAGCTGCCATGTGACCCTTTGAAACATTCTGGCGACCCACTTTTGGGTCCTGACCCACAGGTTGAGAAACCCTGGTTTAGGAATTATTTTGGGAAGTTCCACGTTACACAGGAGGTCAGACTAGATGATCACAATGGTCCCTTCTGGCCTTGGAATATAAGAATCTATGTTCAAATAGTATAACTTCCATCACTTTGCATTACTTGCCTTGCCTATCTCTATACCAGGGGTCGGCAACCTTTCAGAAGTGGTGTGCCGAGTCTTCGTTTATTCACTCTAATTTAAGGTTTCGCGTGCCAGTAATACATTTTAACGTTTTTAGAAAGTCTCTTTCTATAAGTCTATAATATAGAATTAAACTATTGTTGTATGTAAAGTAAATAAGGTTTTTAAAACGTTTAAGAAGCTTCATTTAAAATTAAATTAAAATGCAGAGCCCCCCGGACCGGTGGCCAGGACCCGGGTAGTGTGAGTGCCATTGAAAATCAGCTCGCATGCCGCCTTTGGCACGCATGCCAGAGGTTGCCTACCCCTGCTCTATACTGTGAAACCAAATCCATTTTAATGTGTATTGGGCCTTGTGTATTGCAAGAAGAGGAGGCAAGATTTGTTCCCCTGACAACTCCAGTCTGTGATATGAAACAACTGGGTACCAGTTCCTAATACTCAGAGTTCTACAGAGAAACTGGAGCTAAAGAAAAGGATTTCCAAGATGGAAGCATTTCAGCCTAAGAGCTTATGGCTTTGTGTTGCGTGTCACAGGGCAAGCCAGCATTAGACTGCTCAATCTAGCTAACTGCAGCCATGGAAGCACTATAGCAAAACACTTCATTAGAGTGGAATTAAAGGTTCATAACCTTATTAGTTCCACCACTTGCATGCCTTTGTGATATACCTTGAAGCACTAAATTCAGTGAAGGGGAAAGAAAAGCAATGGTATATAAACTCATGCTCTGAGCAGGAGGGGGAAGCTGGTAGGACAATCGCTTCACTCTTTTACCCTTCTTGGGTAAGCTCTACTTTTAACTCATGTTTTCCTCCATGGGAGTTATTTTTGTGTGAACTTCCACAAATTTGTTGCTTGCTGATTTTGCTTTCTGTCGCAAAGCCCGGTGGGAATAAGGTAGTCATAAAAGTACAAGTAAACAGTTAATATTCATGCGTGATGAGTGTCCCTGGCTAACTGTGGCTTGTTACCGAGGAAAGTCTCCACTCTCACCTTTAGTTTATGTTGTAGCATCTTACATTAATTGGGGGGGGGGAAACAAACAAACCTTGAACTATGTGCATTCTACCAACCAGAAAATCTGATTTTAAAAACTCTTTAGGAATGCAGAGGAGGTTTTTAGAAGTGGTGTGTATTCTTTCTAGTTAGCTTGGACCCTTGCACCGGTCCCCACTCCCACCCCCAAATCTAAACACCCCTGAACTTTGGGAAAAACCATTTTGTGGCTTGAGCCCATCTCTAGCTTCAATATTATAAGGTGTGGTGGGTGTATAGGTCTGGTCCCTGGAAGGGTTATGAAGGGGTTCAACCCATTAATGGACACAGAGGAATACACCAGTCAAGACAGCTGGAGCTGCCAGCCCTGCATAGAAAAGGTGACAGTTGTGGCTTGTTGGGCTGCTAGGAGGTGAAGGAAGCCATAAAAAGCAGCAGCGTGTGCCTGCTGGGAAACAGAGGGATTCTTGAGAAAGGAGGCAAGGGGCTCTCTGGTCTCCTCTTAACCCAGGAAACTCCTGAACCTTGCTAGGACTGGAAAGAAGAGAGGAACTAGGAAACCCTCTGGTTTCCACTGAGGAAAACTGAACTAGCTCCCAGTAAGGACTGTTGCTCATTTTGGATCTTGGGAGGAAGGAAGCTCCCCTTTGATTGTGCTGGCCCCCTGAGTACGGGCCCCCTGCAGTAGTATTTTTCTGCATCCTTTGGGACTTGACTTAAAGAGGCAGTGATCCAACTCACAGGGTTAGCAGCTATCCCATTAGCTGGGATGGAAGGAGGCCTTAGGATTACGAGTATAGAGTGGCATTCTGGAGACTTGCGTTGAAGTCCCACCACCACAGACTTCTTGTGGGGCTTTAAGTAAGTCACTTAATTGGTGTTTCAGTCCCCCCCTTAAAATAAGGCTAAAACCTCCCTCCCAGGATAGATAGATGAGGATAGACTCTATTGGTAACTATGGTCATGAGAGCCATAAATGACTTTGCAAAATCTTGGAACAGAGTACTGGACCATGCTAGTTAGCTGTAGTAGGATCAGAGCCATGCCCTATATCAGTTCTACAGGAAAGTTGTGAGAGTTTCTTCTTCCCCATTTATAATACTTCTGTAATATAGTATTTAGCATACCTATAGCAATTAAACGCTAAGAAATCAGCACAGGCCTGGGACTACTTGAAGTATGGTGTGATGAGGCACAGTGACTGGCAGTGCTAAAACAGAAGAAAACCACAGTATCCATTCCTGTATTGTTTTGAATGATAGTGAACATGCTGACCACCTCCCTATGCACCTCTCTATAATGTGTAGGGAAAACTGGGTGATCATGGGACACTTCAATTGGAGTGACATATGCTGAAGGTCTTATGCTGCCAGGACTAAAACATCCTTGGAATTTTTCAATATTCTCGATGACAATGACCTGGAAGAAAACATAAAATCACTGCTGAAGTTTGCAGATGACACAAAAATTGGAGGAGTGTTAAATAATGAAGAGGACAGGTCACTGATTCAGGGGGATCTAGATCACTTGGTGACCTGAGTGCAAGCAAACAACATGCATTTTAATAGGCCAAATGTAAACCTATGCATCTAGGAACAAGCAACGAAGGCCATGCTTATAGGATGGGAGACTCTATCCTGGGAAACAATGGCTCTGAAAAAGATTTGATGGTGCTGGTGGATAATCAGCTAAACATGAGCTGCTAGCCTGACTCTGCGGCCGAAAGAGCTAATGTGATCCTGGGATGCCGACACAGGGGAATCTCGAGTAGGTGTACAGAGGTTATTTTACCTCTGTATTTGGCACTGGTGTGACTACTGCTGGAATGCTGTGTCCAGTTCTGGTGTCCCCGGTTCAAGAAGGATGTTGATAAATAGGAGAGGGTTCAGAGAAGAGCCACAAGAACGATTAAAGGATTAGAAAACCTGCCTTATAATGATAGATTCAACCAGCTCAATCTGTTTAGTTTAACAAAGAAAAGGTTAAAAGGTGTCTTGATTACAGTCTATAAGTACCAACATGGGGAACAAATGTTTAATTTAGCAGAGAACGGTATAAATTTAGGTTGGAAATAAGGAAAAACTTCCTAACTCTCAGGGTAGCTAATCGCTTGAATAAATTGCCTAGGGCGGTTGTGAAATCTCCCTCATTGGAGATTTTTGAGAGCAGGGTAGGCAAACATCTCTCGGGGATGGTCTAGATAATACTTTGTCCTGCCATGAGTGTAGGGGACTCTTGAGGTCCCTTCTAGTCCTGTGATTCTATAACACAATCCAATAGCTGGTAGTTGAAGCTAGACAAATTCAGACTGGAAAGAAGCTATACATTTTTAACAGTGAGGATAGTTAATCATTAGAACAATTTACCAAGTGTTGTGGTGGAATCTCCATCACTGACAATTTTGAAATAAAGATTGGATAGTTTTCTAAAAGATCTGCTCTAGGAATTATTTTGGAGGAAGTTCTATGGCCTGAGTTATACAGGAGGTCAGACTAGTCCAGTGGTTCTCAACTAGGGATGCATGCACCCCTGGGGGTACACAGAGGTCTTCCAAGGGGTACATCAATTCATCTAGATATTTGTCTAGTTTTACAACAGGCTGCATAAAAAAACACTAGCGAACTCAGTACAAACTAGAATTTCATGCAGACAATGATTTGTTTATACTGCTCTATATACTATACACTGAAATATAAGTACAATATTTATATTCCAATTGATTTATTTTATAATTATATGGTAAAAAGGAGAACATAAGTCATTTTTCAGCAATAGTGTGGCTGTGACACTTTTGTATTTTTATGTCCGATTTTGTAAGCAAGTAGTTTTTAAGCGAGGTGAATCTTGGGGCTATGCAAGATACATCAGACTCCTGAAAGGGGCACAGTAGTCTGGAAAGGTTGAGAACCACTAGATTAGAAGATGATCACAGAGGTCCCTTCTGGCCTTCGAATCTATGAACTTCTTTTCTAAAGTCTAGAAATCAGTGAGCAAAGATCCAGTAAGCAAAGATCCCCATTATGATCTCCACTGAAAACTCATAGCAGCTGTTTTTCTCCTGCAATCAGCTGACAAGTGAAGCCATCAACACACACAGTATTAGGGCCAGTACTGTTGACAGTTCTCAGCACCTCCCTTCTAATAAAGTGAGTGAGAGTTAAGGGAGCTCAGGTTTTAGAGTAGCAGCCGTGTTAGTCTGTATCCGCAAAAAGAGCAGGAGTACTTGTGGCACCTTAGAGACCAACACGTTTATTTGTTATGCTCAAATAAATGGGTTCGTCTGTAAGGTGCCACAAGTACTCCTGTTCTTTTTTTAAGGGAGCTCAGTAGCTCAAAGGAAGTCTTGGAGTTTTGCAGGGTTGAACCCTACCTGAGGGATGCCCTATCTGTCGTCAAAGAGGAGAGATTAGATGGAAGAATAGAATGAGGAAGCAGGCGGGGTGGGCTTTAACTACCCATTCAGCCTTTATTACCTCGTCTCTCTCATATTGCAGCGCCAACCAGGGTCATTCCACTCCCCTAATTTCAATCAGAAACTCACTATGTAGCTTCAAAATAAAACCGAGGAGTGATGATGGGATTTTAAAAACGCCCGCCCCAGACACACAACGGCTGCAGCGAAGTACAACGGCTTAGCAAGACACTTGCATCAGAGTGTAGGGGCTGCCAGTACTGAGGAACCCACAGACCTTGCTGTGGATGTGTGTGAATCATTTTTATTCAGAAGTGTTCCTTCAGAGAACACGGTCTAAATATTCAATCCATACATTTTTGCAATACAAAAAAGCCCCTGAACAGCTGTTCCTATTTCCTTAAACTACAAAGCTGTTTTCTCAAGGTCGTATTGCTCATTTAAGACACAAAACAAAAACAAAAAAACCAAAACACAGAGCAGCAGAAAGCCTTTTAGCAAGCTTAGAATTCATTTTCATATCTTTCAGGAAGTGAGCCTGTTGTATGCGTTCTGACATTGAAATGTCATTGAAGGACACTTACCTGTTCCATGTTACCATGGAACAGGAAGCTTGAAATAATTGAGGGCCACGGAGGTTCCAGCTCACACGTTTAGGAGGGTCACTGGAAACCAACTTTCTTGCACACGTGCAGAATAATTAAGGGCAGTCTGGCAGCTCACCTTTGTTCCTCCAGCAGTGGCTGTCAGGCATTTTGTTTAATGGAGTCCTGCAGCCACTTTGGAGCTCCCTATCAGAACCTGCACATGTTCAGTAGAGGCCTGGGGCACTGGAGCATCAGTCCCCATGTGATGCTTCCTGGGGGTTACAAATGGTTGTGAAGCATCTTGGTACCACCTGCCCTTAGCATGACGAAGCAATGTCTGTGCCCGTCCAGGGATCAGCTTCCCAATTCCACCAGCTACAGGCAACATAAGCTGCCCCACACCTGGCCAGGTCCTGCTCTATCTTTACAGCTTAGCGATTGGCATAGCCCAGCTCTCAAGTTCTCTGAGCATCTCTGAGCAACTCCAGTCCCTGATCCACTGGCCACTCACAATATTCACAGATTCGCTGCCTCCAAATCAGTAGTACCCCCCAGTTTACCAATTCCATCTCAGATCACTGCTCCACTTAGATATGTTTGCAGTGAAATCAAGTATAGGTTTATTTAACAACGCACAGAGATTTGAGTAGTCACAAGTAGAAGTATTGGAAACAAGTAATATAAAATAAAATCAGAACACGCCACATTCTAAATCCTGGACTTAATTAACAAGGTACTCTCGTGTCTCACAAAGCATTGCTGACCCCAAATCCTTGCAGCACTTTACAATCGGGTTTGGCTGTGGCCTCCCCGTTATGAGACAGACACGCTGTCAGCTTGCCTCCTTGATGAAGGAGCCTGTGTGTTTCTTTGCCCCCTCCCTGATTTATATCAGTCCCATCCTTTGTCTTTAGCCTTGGTCCCATCTTTTGTCCCTGCTGCTTGTTTCATCAGGTATATTTCCTTTCTTGTCGATTTGGCAAATTTTTGCAACTAGCTCAGTATACAAACAGGCATAGAGTGTGAGGCATACAACACACGATGCACAAGTGGCCAGACCAGGAGATAGGCATCTGTTACCTGAAAGGAACATTTCTGAAATATATCACCTCCTGGTGACCTGCCCTAACTCCAAAACCTTAACGTAATTTGCAATTTAGATACATAACTCCTTAGATATTATCCATATGTACATTTTGCAATTATTAGGATGACCAGTGTGCCACTGGCTCTTGGCAGAGACATCATATGACACCTTTGTGAACTCTTATGCATATATCCGACCCAGGGGGTTCCTATAAAACCCTCTGCACCACCTGTGACATCTGACTATTGACAGACACCAACAGGTCCATGGGACAAACGTCTCACCCTGCTCCATCAGCTGGAAGAACTAATCTGTTAAATTAATAGCTGTGAATGGCACACAGAAGTGGGATGAGGAAGAATTTCACTCAGTTTTCTCATTTTCCTGTAATGGTCAGCACCCCAGGTTCCCAAATGCAGAGCTGTCATTGAGTGTATAAAATTGACCATTTTTCACATGACTAAAATGACCTAATCTAGGATTTTTTGAATGTGTCAAGAAGACAGGGGATAACGGAGAACTGGCTGCTATAATTTATTGGGATTTCTAGAAATCCTTTGACAAAATCCCTCACAAGAGGTTATTTGGGAAGCTAAGTAGTCATGGGGTGAGAGGTAAAAATTACTGTCATGGATTAGAAACTGGCTGAGAGGCAGAAAGCAGAGTACATATAAAGGGTGAGATTTCAACCCAGCAAGATTAAGTAGGATGCCTCAAATTCTGTTCATAATAACAAAGGGGCAGATGCCAGAAAGTGGCAACATTTTCAGGTTGCAAGTATTTTCCCTTGCTCAAGCTGAGAGAAGACTGAAAATCTTTTGGGAGCCCCTAACCAAGCTAAATGAATTGGGAGCACGATGGCAGATACGTCCATGTTGGCAAATGCAAGATGCAACGTAAAGAATATTGGAAAGAATAATTTGACTATTCAAGCACACAGCTTTGCTCTAAAGTAACTGTAACTGCTCAGGGAAAAAACAACATGTTCCATCCCCAGAGATGGTCAAACAGAACAAAGTGAGGGGATATAAAATGTGGGGTTGTAATAGTATAACACCATTTTAGAGAGTGATGCTATGGCCTCAGCCTGAAACACTGCCTTGAGTTCTGGTCCCCACCCAGAAATGCAGAGGGTCCAGTGACAGGCAACAAGAGGATTAGAAATGTCTCCATACAAGGAGAAAAGGTGAAAGCTCGTGTTAGTTTAGGGAGAAGAAGAATAAAAGGGGGACATGATAGAGGTATATAAAATCATGACTGTACAGAGAAGGCAGGTTCAGGCACTCCTAATCAATACAAGAAGAGGGCAGCTAATGGACTGGAAAGACAACAGATTTAAGACTGACAGGTAATACTTCATACATAACTACATAATTAACCTGTGACACTCACTTCTATGACCCCATTCAGGACAAGAGCTTAGCAGGATTTTAAAAGACTATTAGACAATTATATGGATAACGAGAACATCCAGTTACATTAGGTAGGGGAAATTAGAATGCATATAAGCCCTCGAGCTATGAGGCATCAAGCACCCACTCATGGGATTAGGAAGAAAGTTCCCCGAGACACAGATGTCACAGGGTGGCTGGTCCCTTTAAGGGGAGATGAGGCCAGCCACACCTGTGCCATAATTAATTAGTTGCTTTCCAACCTGAGGGGGCAGGACTAAGGAGGGTCAGGGGAAAAATTAATGGACCTGGGCCTTATAAAAAGGACTGAAAGTGAGCTCACAAAGAGGGTGAAACTGCAGGCAAGCTGGCTCTGCTGAAAGACAATGAGCTGCAAGGAAAAGGGCCCTCCAGGGCTCTATACCAGAGCTGGGAAGGACATGAGGTACAGAGCCCAGAACAGCACTGGCAGCAAGGCCCAGAGGGTGAGCTGAAGAGAAGCCCTGAAGAGCAGACAGATGTTTTTGCTTGGTTGGGACTTTTTAGTTTGGACTTTAGTACCCTGGAAGGGTTATGTTTGTTGTGCTAAGCCATATCTCCAGCACAAACCAGTGTCTGGGAAGCTGAGGAAACCAACCTCAGTGAGGGAAAGTGAGTCAGGGAGTGGCAGCTGCCTCATTCTTGACTAAAATGGGAGGGCTTATGGGGCACGGAGGTGAACAGCTTATAGCTCCTTGCTACATAACTGGGACTCCCTTAACTAAGCGATGCCTCTGGAGCAGGCTCTCCACAACAAAGATGCAGCAGTGTCCTATGTGCAAAAAGCTGGTGCAGCCAGGCAGAACAGGGGAGACGGAAAGGAACCGCCACTGATCTGGGAATGACAAACACCTTGACTTTATATGACAGCAGCATTAAAGTTATTGGCGCCGCCCTTTTTGAGATCACAGCAACAGCATTATTAGGGGAATAAGTTAGGGAGAACATAGCTAGCAAACCAGTGTGGGGTTTCTGCCAGTCATGGTAGCAGAGGGTCTGGGAGGCAGGTGTAGGGAAAGCTTGTCTTTCTCACCAACAGAAGTTGGTCCAATAAAAGATATTACCTCACCTCACCTACCTGATCTCTCAAATATCCTGGAACTGACACGGCTACAACTACACTATATACTTGCACCTGAGTAGCCATTTACTCAATGAGAGTGAAAGACACTAAGCAGTGATTTGGCAGTGTTTTGCCACCATTGCACACAATCACTTTGCACAGGTGTAGATGACTCCACAAGGCAAAGAACAAAGGAGAATCTGGCTTTATGAGTTTCTAGAAAGGAGAGGAGAACATGGATTGAAATGTAGCCCTGGTCTACACTGGGGGGAGGGTCAATTTAAGTTACTCAGCTTCAGCTATGTGAATAACATAGCTGAAGTCGACGTACTTAGATCAACTTACTGTGGTGTCTTCACCACGGTGAGTTGACTGCTGCCGCTCCCCTGTCAACTCTGCCTGCGCCTCTCATGGGGATGGAGTACAGGCATCGACAGGAGAGCGCTCGGGGATCGATTTATCGTGTCTAGACTAGACATGATAAATCGATCCTTGCTGGATCGATCGCTGCCCGCCAATCCGGCAGGTAGTGTAGACATACCATAGACATGGTCAATAGAAAAGGAACCTTCTTTTCCCCTGCATAGACTGTGGTAAGTTTCTGCTTTACAATCTCTTCTACTAAATATAGGTTGAAAATCCTTTCACAATATATTCTATATGAAAAGATTCCACCTCTCTGTCACATCCCCATCAACAGGGAAATTTACCCTCTGAATTACAGAAATGATGGTTGTGTGCTCATCTAGATGTATTTGTTCATAAAGATGAGACGTCCAGAAATGTTTTCCATGCATCTTAAAAACTTACCATCCTTTCACTGCTAGTGCCAAGAGCTATTCAAAGGAGAAACTGCTCTGAACAATGGATTACCAGGGTGACAACATGGGCAGCTATGGATTCATTCAATTAATCAGAAGCCACTTCCTTGCAGCAAAGTGGGTAACTGCAATTAGCTTTTTAATTGACAATGTGCAGCTCTCTATTATAGACACACCTCCCTGTTGGAGAAAAGGTGCCCCCAAGAGGCATATCGTCCATGCATATCTCAGCTCGCTGTGCCTGCTTCCAGAAGGGAAAGATTCCAGTACTCTGCCATACTTGCCAGGAACAAAATTCTTTCTCTAGCTGATAACTTCCATGCCACATCTGATGATTTGTGTGTGTGCCACATGGATTCATTTTCAATAAGGCCAGAGGACCAGAATGCCTGTGTATCATTTTTATTCCATGTATTGCTGCCAGCTGCTCTATTTGAGAAGACAGTCCTTCCAAGATTAATTATTATTGTAGAGTGAAAATCTCTCCCCCTCTTGTGTAGTTAACCTTCTCTTATTTTGTTTGGAGAAATCAGAAATCCCTTTTGACTGCGTAGCTGACATCTTCAGCAATTTATCAAGGTCACAGAGCAAAGGTTGCCTTTGTGGTTGTAGGTATAGTTGAATCTACAATGTGCATCATCGACAACAACCCAATAAAAAAAAAGAACATTTTCTATGGTGTCTTTTTAACCTTGTTTTGTTGCCAGTTTGAGAAGTGTTAAATGGTAAGTGACGAACTCTATACAGCAGTGTTAAAGAGACAGCTGGAGCACTGGTTCTCCAATAGCTGGCTGAGCAACACCTCAAGTCGGCCTGCAGTGCTGCTTTGGTCAGTGGTGAAGCCTCTGTCAGCCTTCATGCTTGCTGCTTCAGTAGTTGTATCCCAGGCCAATACTATTTTGGGGTTTCCAGAGTATTCTTAACCCCCCGGGCCCGCCTCCTCTCTGCACTTGGCAGTGCCACAGCATGCCTCTATCCTGTATTTCTTTGGTGCTAAGGATTCAGCCAAAAACCAACTTCGCTAAACACCGCCTGAACTGGTGTTGCCCTGACACCGCATTTAGAGGTGACAGAACCAAACTTCAAAGCGACCTGGAGAGATGAGAGCAGCGTGGGGAAGGGTGGGTGCAAGAAACAGAGATTTCCTTCTAAGCATGTAACCGAGTGGCCTGGGAAGATGCGTGCGGTGGTCACCGCTAATTGTTTGCAATTGTATTTACAATGAATCAGAGGGGTAGCCGTGTTAGTCTGAATCTGTAAAAGGCAACAGAGGGTCCTGTGGTACCTTTGAGACTAACAGAAGTATTGGGAGCATAAGCTTTCGTGGGTAAGAACCTCACTTCTTCAGATGCAAGTATTTACAATGTTACCACAGCATTTGTAGTATTCCCTGTACCATTAAATGTACGCTGGCTATTAAGCTTGACTACGGTAGACAGGAATTGCTAGAGGGAGCCTGGCATATAGAGGATGTGTTAACCTAAGGGAGTTGGTTTAGCTGTGGAGGCTTCAGGGACGGAGAGTGTCTAAATCCTGGTAAAGTGGAGTGACTTCCTTCCAAGCCTGTTCTGAAAGTCTAGTGAAGATGCAGGAGAAAAGATCCAGATAGGAGCTAGTTCGTATGGCCATCTCAGTTATACAGTCATCTTCTTATAGTCCCTGTCTGAGCTGGTTATTGGATCTCAGTTATTCCATCTACTGGGTAAAACATTTTTTAGCTCCTGAAGTGTCCTTCATTTAAGCTTGTGTCAGGATAGGCTAGAAGACCTAGTTGTGCTAAAGAGGAAAAATAAACATCTTTGGGTCAATACATGTTCTCTTTTGGGGATCTATTAATCCCAAATTGGAAGGGCCAGGGTGCAGATGTGGCATTAGGTGCTTAGATAGTATGGGAGAACCCTCAGTTACACATTTCTGCCTAAAAAATTCCTTCCATTAATCTATATAAAGAATCTGGGATTAAAGTCACAGGTAATTTAGACTGTAAGCTCTGTTGGGGACCATCTTTGCTATATCTTTGTGTAGAGCCTAGCACCACGAGGTCCAGCTTTCTAGATACCACCACAATACAAAATACAGATAAAGCACTGTGGATCTATAGATGGATTGTGAACTGGATTTTTACATCTATGAAGTTGGGTTTGATTCCTGAACCCAGTTTGACAGAATGGGCTACTGCCTGAGAAGGTAAATTGCTAAGGAGCTGGCCAGAATAGGAGCAGTGTTCCAGGAGGTCAGAATTCACGCACATTGTCGGAGCTGTGCGGGGAAACTGGCCTGGGGCCTGTTCACAGTTGCCTGCTTCCAACCAGAGCTATCAATTCTTTACTTACTCTGTATTAAAAAGTCTCAATAAGATTTTTTGGTGTGTAAGTGCATAATGCATTGCACATTAAATTACTCGAGTCCAGAAAGGCTGCATATATGAGCCTGTTATCTAAATAGGTTAGCTACTTCCCACAACCTGGGCTAAAAAGTGGTGATCCCAATTTAAAAGTAGTATCTTAGCTCCCAATCCTATTCCCACCAGATGTCCCATGCCCTTCAGGGGGAACAGGATCAGGCCCCTAATATTTTAATAAGCCATTTCCTTGACAAATCACAAGTTCATGGGCTACACAACATTCAGGATAAAGAATATCTCATAATCAAATTAAATAGAAGCTACTCAGACCTTGATGGTAATGAGTGTAATTAATCACTGCTACTGTGTAGCATCTCTAACATGGCAGCGACCTATAAGCAAAACAGGGCAATCAAAGGCAGCCTGGGAATTTGACCATAAAAAAATGCAAGAACAAATTAAAAAATGTTTATATTTCGTTTTGTCTGGCTGGGTTCACGATCCTCTAGTAATAAGGTGGGATAGGAAGAGTCCTGTCACACACAACACCGTTCCCATAAAACTAGTTTGGACTAGTTTTGCCATTGACTTCACTGGCCCATAGCTACAGCACCTTGAATTCAAGTGCCTGTCTCTTTACACAATTGCACTGGGGGAGGGGGGGAAGGGGTGGGAGGGGAGACAGCACACCCTTTCTGTCTAACACAAGAGTCACAGATCCTGTTTCTATCAGAGGGCTGCCGAGATAACTAGCATGAGGAAGATGCAACTGTCTCAACACACACAGCAAAATCCTCCAGAAAGTAACTAACTGTCTTAACATCAAAGACCGAAGAAAATTGCCAGCACTTAATTTAGGGTTTCACCACAATTTTTGCTGCTTGCTGCCAACTCTAAGCTTTTTGGTTAGAAGTTTAGTTTCTTTATTTCTCCAGTGTAAATCCAAAGCCTTGACCGTGGTGCTGCTCCACTGCAGAAAACTCTTCCAGCCAAACAAAGGCAGTAGCAAAAGTGAGCCGACTCAACCTATTTGCTAAAATGAATTATGCAAGCTCAACATTGCATTAGTCAGTTTTTGCACTGATTATTTATGAGTGCAGTTGTAATTAAAATGCTATTTGTCAGTAAAGAAAAAAAAAATTAAGACCAGAAGGACAACCATGATCATCTAGCCTGATGTCCCGCACATTGCAGGCCACAAACCATCGTCCTGTTATTGCATAAATCAGGTAAGACTGATCCTGTCATGAAAAGGCCAATTTGCTTATTTTAGCAGTCACTTTGTAGTGCATTGTGTACACACACACACACGAAATTTTATTGGGGGGGGGGTTATTACATAAATGGATAGTTAGGCTCCAAGGATGGGGTTTTTCAAAAATACCTTAGAAGCATAAATCCCTTTTACTTTAAAGTATGGCCCAGATCCTGCAAATAGCTCAATACAGGAGAATCTTGGAGTCAGCGTAGCAAATTTTATGCCACCTGATTCCCTACACTTGTGGGGAGTATGGCCGGAGTGAGGAGGGGCTGGGCTAGGGTGCCCAGAGCTCCACCCAATCCTCAATGACCTCCTGAGGTCCTTGTTAAACTGCTGCAGCCAGCATAACTCAGAACAGCCCATAAATTACTCTAGTTGCTCGGGTAGCAATTTCAGTAGGGTTGCCAGGTGTCCAGTTTTTGACCTTGAAAAGGAACTCTGGTGGCTCCAGTCAGCACCGCCGACCAGGCCATTAAAAGTCCGGTTAGCAGTGCTCTGGGGCTAAAGCAGGCTAGTCCCTATCTGTCCTGGCACCGTGCTGTGCCCCGGAAGCGGCCAGCAGGTACGGCTCCTAGGCAGGGGGGGCCAGGAGGCTCCACACGCTGCCCGAGCACTGGCTCTGCACTCCCATTGGCCGGGAACCTTCCTGCACCCCAACCCCGAGCCCAGTGAAAGTGAGTGAGGGTGGGGGAGAGTGAGCAACCGAGGGAGGGGGAATGTAGTGAGTGGGGGGTGGGGCCTTGGAGAAGGGGCAGGGACGGGGGTGGGGCCACAGGGAAGGGGTGGGGCTTGAGTGTTCAGTTTTGTGTGAGTAGAAAGTTGGCAACCCTAGTCCCTGTTTGGACTGTGAAACAGGGAACGCTCAAAGGCGGTTTAATCATATTTGCCTGTCCTCTCCTCAGGGCCGGCTCCAGGCACCAGCTGAGCAAGCTGGTGCTTAGGGCGGCAGATTGTTCGAGGCGGCATTCTGCCCAATCCTAGGGCGACATGGCTGCTTTTTTTGTTGTTGTTGTTTTGTTTTGTTTTGTTCCGCTCCGGCACGGAGAACCAGAGCGCCCTGCAGAGCACCCTGCAGGGCAGTCCTCTTCCTTCCCTCCCCACCGACTGGAGCGGAGCCCTCGTGGCAGGCAGCAGGAGGGGCCTGCTGTAGCCTTGGCCACCCCCTTCTCTCTCTCTCCCGCCCGCTCCTCCCCCTCCCCCCCCACACAGCCGGTCCCCCTGCACCCACGCTCCGGCCGTGCTGCTGGTTTTGCCCCGTTTTTGGGTTTTTTTTGCTTGAGGCAGCCAGAGCCAGCCCTGCCTCTCCTGAGATGTTCCAGAACAGCCATCTGTTTCTAAACACCTCACTCTGGTAGGTATTGTGCCAGGATTATCTTCACCAATCCTCCTCCTCTTAGTCTTTGTTTTTTCAGGTCTCCCCCTCCCCCCCACCCTATTATTTTGATTGCACTTTAGTCCTGTAAAAAATTGCCAGGTTGGCTGCTTGAGACCAAACCCCTTTTCTTTCTCCATAGAAGAGTACAAGCAATTGGCACTTCCCCAAGCCACCCACCCATGTGCAACCTCTATGGGTGAACCAGGGAGAGTCCATTCTGCAGAGTCAACCCTTGGCCTCTCTCCACCAATAGAGATCAAGGATTTTGTGCTGTGGGCACCTGCCCATAAGGAGCTGGAGTGAGTCCCACATCAGATACCAGGCTGTACCCCCTTTATTTTCAGAGTCATGTATTTTATATGCTTCAGAGATCACTTCACTCCTGTGTCCTCAAGCTCCTACTCTGCTGTGGATTCCCCTATAATGAAGTTGTCAAGCGCCATCGTGAAATACAAATCCTTCCTCAGCAAGAAGAGCAACATTATTGCATTGGAATGATTATTAATGGCTGCAGACAGTGCTATTCAGTCATACAACAGAGACTGGAATCTGGCATTCCAGCGTTAACGCTGGCCAAGCTCTTGCCTTTTACAATAATGCTGTTGCAGAGAAACAGAAGCAAAACACACAGGGAAGGCGATTTTATTGGCTTAGAGAGTTTTAGGTTTAATGCATAAACCAGAACCTCCCAGCGTTTGATCACTATGTCAGGCTAAGCCACAAGGATGCGTGATGACAGCCAGGCAGCAGCTACATGACACCCAAAAATCACTTTGACTTTAACACAAGCTATGATCGTAAAGCTGGGCTGCGTTCCAGCCTGTACCCAATTCAATTCCGGCGGCATACAAAAGAGCCACATCTTACAAAGATTTGCACACTCACGTTCAGTCTGAGTGGTTCTAACAGCTGTACAGCGAAGCAGACCAGTGCTGCTGCTGTAGTATAAATCGGAGCTATCTCCTTAGCAAGTGATCGTGGGAAAAGTGTGTGTGTGTGTGGGGAGGGAGGGGGAGAGTTGTTTAAAAAAAGATGCTCTGACTGCCGTGCTAAACCATATTGTGAAGACTTTGTTTGCCTTGCTTCTATCACTACGGACAAAAGGGGGTTTGCCTGACCCAGGAATTGGTGATCTGTTTTTTGGTTTACTAATGCTTTAGATGAAGGATATATTTATAACTCATTTGTCAAGAATTAATAAAGGATCAACTAAGGCTTTCATAAATGGTTATTCAATTGTTAGAGAGCCAAACAGGTCAATCAGTTGCTTCTGACCATTTAGCACTTGCTATTGATGTGCACCCTCCTGTGGCAGGCCACAGCACAAAGACACACCTGCCTCAGTCTCCCCTCAGCCCAGGCATTAAAACACACCTACTACAGTCTCTCCCAGTGTCCGCTCAAAATTCCATCTTTGAGCAGAATGTATTCAGGTTCACACACCATAGTTCATGGAACCTGCATGGCTTCTCCAACTCCTAAAGTAAGGCACAGAAATGCACCGCAATTTCCCCAGCTCCTCACCCAGGAGACCACCAGCACGCGGATTCCAGTTCCTTTCTGCCCTGTTCCAGACCCCCGCCCCCTCCGGGCTTTCCCAGTGAGAGTAATGAGTCTCATGCCTTCAGCCCAAGACATAGTTCAATGGCTCAGTTCCTTTTCAGCCTCCCAGCACAGCGCTCTCCAGCTCAGGACCATCAACAACTGTCTCCTGCTGGCCTCCTAGCACATTCTTCCCTCTTCCCATTGAAGTCTCTTTCTGCTTTCTGGTCTCTGAAGACTCTCTCCCAGGCAGCTCTTGCCTGCCCCTTTCTTTGCTCCTCCAGTCCAGTCTGTGCTCTGAGGTCCCCCCCCCCCCCCCCCGACTCACCACTCTCTCCCATGTATATGGCCCAGATGTGCTCTCTTAAAACCCAAGTGGAGTGAGCTGATGAGTCACAAGGGCACTGGTCCTGCTCCCCGTTAAAGGAGCAGTGTCACTCTGTGACATCCATAACATGCTGATTGCATCAGTCAATCATTTAATAACCCTTTGTCAGCTGCTTATATTAAGGGTGCATTTATAAAGTAGCACCACTAGAAGTACAGCCCATACGAAAAAGGGTTAAATTGTGAGAAGGAAAAATAAAATCAAAGCCACCAACAATTAGCACCTGGACCCTATGAAAACCAGCAATGGAAAAAAAATAGTTGTAAAATCTGTTGCTACATTTTGTGCAATGTGCAACTGCTACTCTGCAAAGAAAAAAAATAAACACATTAGAATAAATAAGTGGAGGCAGAAATCCTTGTGCTGCCACAATATCCACAGCTTTCACGCAGAACCAGGATATTTAACTATTTCCAGCCAAGGTTGCAGGTAGAAAAATTTTCAGATGCAAAGCATCCTCTTCCTTCTCTAAGTATACAGGCAGCACAGTTTTCTTAATACCCATTTCTTAATATTTCCTACTGTCATCCACATCAAAGTAGAAGTATTTCCCCTCAATGTTCACACAGTTTAGACAAATACAGGAAATTCCATCACTTTTCTTGAACACAGATTTAGTCTCCCCATAATTCGGAGGGAAGTTAGATTTCCATTACAACTCCAGTTTGGGTCAACCCTAAACTAACCGATCTGCCTATAAATGTCTCATACGTAATCCTCTGCTAGAAAATTCTCTGACGGTGGAGAGAAGAGGCTTGGGGTTAATGCTATGCAAAGATAAAATAGATACCAGATTTGGCATGTGTTAGTTACTGCAGTTTAAAATTTAAAAAAAGATCCTTAATGTTTTTGAAGTGTCACGGCTGACCTAAAAACTCTAATTTCAGTTCTTCTGCTCTCCCCAGCAAGGACTGATGGCAGACTGACTTGGGAGATTTGGGTGGGTTAATCTGAGTTCTTTCCCTCTATATTTCTTGTTATAATTTTAAATGGGAAGTCTGAAGAGGTTATAAACGCTAGGACTGCCAGCCCAGGTCAGAGTAGTGGTCCATCTAGTTCAGTTTCCAGTCTAACTTAATCAATACCATACATTTCAGTGGAGAGTCCAAGAAACCCCTTGTAAGCAATTAATCATCTTAGTAATTTATTTGGGACCACCCAGAGTAGGAAGCAGCGTCCTGGGTGGCAAGCAGTTGTACATCACTCCCTTAAACTGTATGCCTCTTCGGACTGCAGTTATTTGCCTTTACAGTGCTGATCGTATGGATGGGCCCTTTATAAATAGGGCTTTCCTTGCACACCCCAAACTCCCCTGAAACTGCTAGTCGTTTGGGTCATTGTAAGATGTAATTTAATCATTAAGTTATTGTGCACTTTTTTTTTTTTGCGCAATGCAGACAGATATTTCCTCAATGACCCAGTTCCATACTATATGAATTTCAGTGGAACTACTTGCAGAAGCAAGCAAGCACTATCTATGTATTTTGCCGTCCCAAGCACGGCAGTGAGGCAGCCTTCGGTTATTAAATTGCCGAATTGCCGCCGAAGCCGTGGGACCGGCGGACCTCCCGCAGGCATGCCACCGAAGGCTCCCTGACTGCTGCCCTCATGGCGACCGGCAGGCTGCCCCCCGCGGTTTGCCGCCCCAGGCACGTGCTTGGTGCGCTGGTGCCTGGAGCCACCTCTGAGCCAGGGCCGGCTCCAGGCATCAGCATTCCAAGCAGGTGCTTGGGGCAGCAATCTGCAAGGGGCGGCAGTCCGTGTGTTTTTGCCGCTCCAAGCAGCGCACCGAATTGCCGCCGCGGACGGCCGGGGGCGGTCCGTGTGCTGTTAGGACGGCACACACATTTCCGCAGCGGCGGCAATTTGGCGGCAGCTTCTATGTTCAGCTGCCCGCGGGGGCAATTCGGTGGCTTCTGTCTTCCGGTTGAAGACAGAAGCTGCCGCCGAATTGCAACCGCCACGGAAACGCGCATGCTGCCCTAACGGCACACGGACTGCCCCCGCCGTCTGCGCCAGCAATTCGGCCCGCTGCTTGGGGCAGCAAAAACAGGAGAGCCGGCCCTGCCCTGAGCACTATGCTCTGTACTACTAAGTATTTTGGGCCCTAGTTTTATGAAGGAAACAAGCAATGTTTATAATGATACGGCATGCATTCCGTTGTCTAAGAGATCCATTCCTTTCAGACACTGAAAATGCTCCTCATGCAGTCTGTTATGCCTGTTTAGTTTTCATTTATTCAGTTATCAAACTCATCCCCACATATCTCCTAAAACGGTGTTTGACTTTGACAGATTTTGGGGCTTTTTAGGCTCAACTCTGCTTTTTCCCTTGCGTAACCTTGTCGCTGAAAAAATTCCAATGTAGACAGCTTTGCCACTGTCTGAATTCTGCTGAGAAAGGAGCTAATTTTGGGCTATTATCTGTTGTAAAGTTAATATTTTTTCTTTGAGACTCTGGTAAAATGAATAGGAGGCAATTGCATTTTATCTACTGTATTCTATGTGCAGTGATGGCCTCATTAAATGGTGGATTTCTTTCAGTCCTTTGTGATCTGTAATTCTTTCCAGACTTCGGGTTTTCTAAATATTCTCAATGCCTTTTTGTAGTTTTAGCTGATTGTTTCAAGGATTCTTTACTGTACAAACTGGAAGAGATTTGTTTGTTTTGCTCTCTAATTTGTCCTTGGCTTTGCTAAAGCAGCTGTGAGAATAGCTCCCGCACTCCCCCACCCTGTATTTTATTTTTTATTACACCAAGTTTTCCTAGCTTTGTTAAGGGACTGCACAGGGATCCAATTTAATGTATTCCTCTTAACTCTGTTCCATTAAGTTCTCAAGCATCAGTGTAATTTCAGAGTGCCCATTGATTAGGGCTCTCTTCCCAAGGGACACCGTATTGTGTAGCATGTGTGTAGATCTTTGCGAGCCCCGTGGCATGAAAAGTGCAATTGTTACTGGGAGGCAGAGAAGCTGTGAATCCTTTTCCTGATTCTCCAAGGCTTTTGCATGTGTGTTTGCGCGGATGGACACAAAGGCAATTCTCAGGTACGTTTTTCCACCCGCCAAACGGGCTTGTAAATGTGTCTCACAAGCGGTGCAAGCGCTGGTGAAGCTGCAGTCCTGATGTCCAATTTTGACAGCAGCGTTTTTCCATGTGTATGATCCAATCCCAAAGCCCACTGAGTGCATGGGAGTTTTTCCATTGACTTCAATGGGCTTTGGCCCAGGCCCACGGAGGCAGTTGCATTTGCACTGCAAAAGAGAATCCCTGTTTACTTGCCTGCCTGCCTCCCATGAGCCAGCCACGGAGAGCTGAAAATACAGTCCTGGTTTACTGATTTATTTCATATTCTGAATGAGAGATGGAGATGAGCTGCAGTTTGATCTAGAGGTAGAGTTTTAATACAAAATTGGCGTGGTCAGAGCTGAAGTTCATTATAAATGGTAAAGGCTACGATATGAAATGTGGGTGAGGCTCTGGGTTGAATATTGAACGCTGCAACGTTTGGGGTGTTTAGATCCAGAGCCAAAATCCGCATACCCAATACATTTGGGAGCATGGGCAGCACTAACACACGCTCTCTCTGGGGATGGGCAGGGGCTGTTCACCAATCATTCAACAGACTGAAAAACAATAAAAAGAACAGGAGTACTTGTGGCACCTTAGAGACTAACAAATTTATTAGAGCATAAGCTTTCGTGGGCTACAGCCCACTTCTTCAGATGCATATGTCCACGAAAGCTTATGCTCTAATAAATTTGTTAGTCTCTAAGGTGCCACAAGTACTCCTGTTCTTTTTGCGGATACAGACTAACACGGCTGCTACTCTGAAACCTAAAAAACAATACAATCTCTTTGTAAATAACCACATGTTTTGGGGGCCAATCTCCTGATTTGTTGGGGATCTGACTCATTTATTTTTTGATCTCTTGAGATGGGCAATACGCCGAGTGGGACTGACTTAATTACATTGCATTTAAAAGCCGCGGAGCAAGTTACACACCCTTGGGAAGACTATTTTGGGAATGAGAAGAAACTATTAATTATTAATTGCTTGTCATCCCAAAACATTATCCTCAAGTACATGTCACCTTCTCCACTGAGCATGCTCTAGTCCAGAGATCTTATATTTAGCTGTAATGTTAGCGTCCGCTGTTGAAAATGTTAATTCCGGCGCAAAAGACAGACTGCGATCTAACGTTAACTGCCAGGGTTGTTTTGATTTTAATCCTACTAGATGCATTCGGGATTGGCTCGTGAACATTCATGAGCTCATTTGGAGACAATATGGTGGTGTGCCCTCAAAATAATGAAAGGTATCAAGGTGTGAGGCGGCAGAAGAAAAAAAGAAAAAAAGGTTGGGAACCACTGAGTTATTGAGCTTGATGCAGGAATCACTGAGGGAAAATTGTTTGGCTTCTATGATGTTCATATTAAATGAGTCTAATAGTCTCTTCTAGCTATAAATAATAATAATCTATGAATCCAAGGTATGTTAGTAGATCTAGGGCTGGAGAATACTGCCTCTAGCCAGCAGAATTTAAACCCTCCAGGTCAGAAACTTCATCCTGGTATTCACAAATGGACAAGTCTCAAAGGAAGCTACAGGAGCAAAGAATTGTAGCCAAAAGGAAAGGAAGGGGGAGGGAGGAAGGACAGTAATGAAACCAAATTGCTGTTTCTTCTGCTATAAGACAGCGGCATCACGTAACCTTGATCAGCCTGAGACATTTTCCATGTAGTCATTCTTTGTGTTTAACACACGATTATTCAAACCCTCCTCCTTTGACTTCATATCTTGGAACAGTTTTATTGCGAAGATTAGTATCTCGGTAACCACTCCATACTTCTATTATATTCCATAGAAGGAAAAAAAAACAGGTTATTTAATCTCTCCTTCCTTTATGTTGTAAAAACTCATCTATCCATGTAACGTGTGGCTTTGCTTCTCTGCTGCAGCCTGTTTTACAGTAGCACAAAGCCATGGAGGGATTAATTGAAGGTATTTGGCATTCACACTGTGCTTAAGAGGTTGTCAGAGATATGTATATTTGAATCCAGTAGCCAACTGAACCACACAGGTCTGACTGCATTGAGCACAGGGGCATGATTTACAAGGGCTAGCGGTTGCCCAGTTACTGTCAATAAATCACATTTGGTATTTAATTTGATGATGCAGAAGAAAGAATGTTAAAAGGTAAGGCAAAACCTGTCAAGACAGAGATAAAATGTCCACTTTCCCAATTAATAATTGGGACTTTTTATTTTTATTTTTTGCATCAACAGACCAAGCCACCTTTTCCTTTATAATTGCAGAGGTGGATTTCCCTGTATTATATGATGTTAAAAGCAGGACTCACTGCGTTGCTAGAGAGAGTCTTGTATTCAGGAGATCCAGATTCAGGTGACGAATCTACCATGGGACTTGCTATGTGACTTTGTTCTGTGCCTTAATTCACCATCTGTAAAATGGAGATAATCCTTTCCCACCACACTTTCTCTTGTCTACTTAGACTGTAAACTCTTTGGGGCATGGTCTGTCTCTTACACTATGTATGTACAGTGCCTAGCACAGGGGAGCCCTGATCTCAACTGGTTTCTTTAGGGGCTAATGTAATATCATCACCACCCCCATTAGTATTATGAACAATAATAGCCCCTGTGTTATTGGGATGAAATCAGTCCATGCACACATGGTAATTTGCTTCCTTTTATTGTCATTTAGAAACTCTACCAGCACTGAATTATGAAATTACAACATAAAAGCAAGACAGTATTTCCTGAAGGTAGGCATGCTAGATGGCATTGAGATAACTCATTTGCCTTCTTTTCTGGAGGCACGAATTTAAATCCTCCTTCCATCACAAGTGAAATGAATTCGGAGGGGTCAACCTAATCTTCTTGGCCACATATCCACCTCAGACAGTCACCACGTATCTTAGAGGTTATTGCTTACAAACTGATGTGCCAAACTAGGAAGCCAGAGGCCTGGAATTCTAGGCAATGCCAGTATATCAGTTGCTTTACATTTAAGAGGACGTACGTGAGTAGTGACTTTGCTTGTGGCAGATAAACAAGCCAACATCCTACATGCACCTGCTTGCTCCAGAAGCTGCAAAATCCAGTTCTAGCTGCAAATTTTCCTCTTAACCTGAAGCAAATTTGACAATTACAGTAGTAATCCATTCCATATCATATTTACTAATGTGCACTAAAGGTTTCTCTTTTAGACTGAAATACAGGCCCACCGCTTGTTCATAAACAGAATACACGGTGCGATTATACCTATATCATACATATAATATACCAACGATGCATGTATATCTATATTCCTAGACAAGCTACATGAAGGCTGCATCTGCCCTTCGAGCAGGGTGTGATTCCCAGCTTGAGGGGACATAGTCCTGTATCTCTCAGCAAGCTAGCATGCTGCAGCTAGCACTGTAGCGTGGGCAGCCATGAACAGCAGCATGGGCTAGCCACCGTGCGTACAAGCCCGCCCAGACCCTGTGGGTACCTACACAGAGTGGTGAGCCTGTGCCATGTCTTGCTGTTGTGGTTATGCTGGTTTTAGCACGCCAGCTCGAGGAGAGCCAGCCTGAGTGTGTCTGTGCGCACTGAGAATCACACCCCCAGTTCCAAGGGGTAGCCAAAGATGGAGTTAAGGTTCAGAGGCACCTCTGGGTAAAAAACGTTTCAGAGATGTTATCCCAAAACCTGAGCATTACAAACCCAAGAAATGCAGAGTTCAGGTTAAACTTAAAAGAAATTCAAACATGTTATGGCACAGAAATGCATAGTTTAACACATAGTAAGGCACAGAAATACATTCCCAGAAACACCTCTGGATTTCCCCAGTGCACGTGATCAAATGCCTTATGCGGGGAGATAGCACCCATGGAGTACGTGCCCATGAGAGCCGGTTAGGAGAAGAGCAATGAGTTGAGAGCTCTTGCTCAAACTCCTTCTGTTTATCAAATCCTACTTACTCAGCTCCTGCTTTATGGCAACCTGTACGAAGATGGCACAGTACAGGAAGCCCTGCTTGCCAAATAGGATTGCATGGTGCAGCCTCTGGAAAATCCTGCTGTGAGGATGTGAGGAGTCCCAGAGCTGTGTAATGTTATTTCAGGCCCATCATTTCAGACTGAGAACAACCAGGTGTCTGAAGCCCCGAAGCAGCTGCTGAGAATTTGGAATTCCAGCCCACAAAACAACACCATAGCCAAGCACGTAACCAAGTCTGCTTTGCTGAGTGAGTGGGAGGAGGTTGTTGGAACTCCCTGGGCATGATCCAGCCTCATGGGTGGCACGTAATGAAGGCTAGGGGAGGCTAAGCCTCCCCAAACCTCATGCTGCTGGGGTAGGGCAGTGGCGGATTTGGGGTCCCCTGAAAAATCGTCGACCCCCACCACAGCCCCAGAGCTGGAGGAGCTCTCGCTCCCCGCTGAGGTGGGGGCACAGAGCTTTTCCAGTGTCAGGGCAGCGGGGCAGGGGAGAAAGGAGTGAGCATGGGCAGGGCCTCGGGGGAAAGAGGCGGAATGGAAGCAGAACAGAAACATGGCCATGCTTGAAGAAAGAAATCCAGGCTGGTCCCTTCACTCCCCCTCATAATACAGCATTAAATGTAACATCTAGCACAGCACTGGAGCATGCTAATCCTGACTGATTTGGGCTGACATCAACAGAACAGCGCCATTCAAGGCGAGATCTCTTGGGGTGAGAAATCAGTCATTAGGTTATTGTTTTCCCCAGCACTATATTATCCCCTTGGATGCTCACTCTGTTTTAAATTACCCTCATGCACTTTAATACTAGTCATGAAAAAATAACCGACCACTCATGCCTAAAAGATTTTAAATGATCAGAAACAATACAGGTAGCTATGGAACGGTGATCCTTTTGTTTTCACCTACTGCATGCTTACAAGTCCTAAGCAGTCTTAGTGCTATCGAGTAAGTCCTGCGGGATGTGTAGAGCTGCCACACTACCTGTACACTGGAGGTGCAGCCTTTGGTTTCCCGGGATGCTTCCTGCTGAGGTAGGAACAAAGGGTACGTCTTCACTTACCAAGACAGGGCAGTCACAGGCTGCAGCTACATAGAGTAGTAAGACAGCTTTGTTGCCTCATTTCTGTACATCGTTCCTGTTCATAATAGAGAGTTTATCTTGTCAGGAGGATACTACACTCTCCCTATGTGGAGATGTCAGGGGCCATTTTGTTCCGAGAGATCAGTTCAGATCGTCAGAGAAAGCACATTGTGAGTGATCCCTAATGGAAACATAAGAACGTAAGAATGGCCCTACTGGGTCAGACCAAAGGTCCATCTAGCCCAGTATCCTATCTTCCAACAGTGGCCAATGCCAGGTGCCCCAGAGGGAATGAACAGAACAAGTAATCATCAAGTGATCCAGCCCATGTCGTTCATTCCCAGCTTCTGGCAAACAGAGATTAGGGACACCATCTCTGCCCATCCTGGCTAATAGCCATTGATGGACCTATCCTCCATGAATTTATCTAATTCTTTTTAGAACCCTGTTATGGCCTTGGCCTTCACAACATCCTCTGGCAAGGAGTTCCACAGGTTGACTGCGTTGTGTGAAGAAATACTTCCTTTTATTGGTTTTAAACCTGCTGCCTATTAATTTCATTTGGTGACCCCTAGTTCTTGTGTTACGAGAAGTAGTAAACAACACTTCTTTATCTGCTTTCTTTACACCAGTCATGATTTTATAGACCTCAATAATATCTCCCCTTAGCCATAGCACGAACCCGGGTCTGCGTCTTTGCAGTGTAAACAGACCCTGAGTGCTTGCTGAGCTGAGTCAGACTGATTTGTGTGTGGATGGAAGGGAGGCTTGTGCTCAAATCTGAGTTGGAGCTCAGGCTTAGCGTGCAGTGGAGATACTCCCCCGCGTACTAGTGAACTGCCCACACAATACACATACCTTTAAAAAATAAAATCCCCCAACCATCAAAAGACATAAGACATATGCTCACTCCTGCTCTTTGGGTCAGTTGCACGCAATGCTCAAGCCAGCTCTTGGTACTGGTTGGGACTAATATTTGCACCTTTTCTACATATGTTTGCATGGGAGCCTTATGAGTTGGGTCAACCTATGCGGACAGCAGACAATGCCACCTTCGGGTACAGAAGCACTTTACATGGGAAGAAGGATGGGCTTGTGCTTAAGATTCTAGAGTAGGACTCAGGAGATTTCCATCTCTGCCACAGATTCCCTGTGGGACCTTGGGAAAGTCACTTATTGTGTCTGTACCTCAGCTACGCAGCCGTAAAAATGAAGATCATAAATATACTTCCATGCCTCACCAGGTGCTATGTGGGTAAAATCCATCTGGGAGGTGCTCAGATGCTACAGTGGTGATGGCTGCAGAAATACTTAGACAGCTCGATCAAGGTGCAGAGGGAAATTGCCTCGGACCCCCTCCCCCATTCAGCAGTTCCCCACTGCAGCTGGTTCCATCTGTAAAATACTTCTCTGCCTGAGTTCAGTGCCAACAGCAAGGAAAGAAGAGACCCTGGAGAGAACCGTCTTCAATTCCCTGGGAAAAGAATGCAAGGAGCAAGATGGGGCCAATAAGAGGCTGATCGGAGACCTGAGGTTTACTGAAACCCCTTCCTGGAAATGAGAAAGCGAGAGGCAACTAACCAAAGCAACACAGACTGTAATTTCACGCTGTGTTGAAAGGGTAAGAGAAGTGAAAAAATGAGGTGATTGTGCAGTCAAAATCGATAAGAGGATCCAGAAAGGCTTTTTTAACAAATAAAACATTGGAAAAAGGAGAGAGAAATTAGAACCAATAATAAGCAAAAAGAGGATAGCAACAATGCTGACTTAAATGGCTCAGCAAACAGCTGCTTTTTACACTCTCTCTATAAGAAGGAAAATAAAGAAGAGAGGTTTGGACAATTTGGCAGCACTGAAGACCTTGTAAAATTGGCTGTTGATAAAAAGCTGGTGAGGAAATACTTGTGTACTTACATAAGTCCGCAAATCTACATAATGTGTGGGGAATTAGCTAATGAACATACTGGGCCACGGACAAGTTCATTGCGTTTTTTTTTTTTTCTGGGTTTTACACAAGACACTGTCTCTACTTGAGTCTGTTGTAAAACTGCATTTGGTGCCTTCTTGCCTACAAAAGAAAGTTAGGAGTAATGGGATGAAATGAAAAAAAAGGCACATAGTGATTCATAAATCCCAAGCTCAGAAGGGACCATTGTGATCATCTAGTCTGTCCTCCGGTATAACACAGGCCAGAGAACTTCCCAAAATAATTCCTAGAGCAGAGCTTCTAGAAAAAGTATCCAGTCTTGATTTTTAAATTGTCAGTGATGGAAAATACACACACACAAACACACACACCACGTAGTAAATGGTTCCAATTTAGGCTGAATACCAAGAAAAACTTCCAGATAATGTGATCAAACAAAGTGCAATAGTCTCTCAAGGAAAGTGGTGGAAATGCCATGTCCTGGGACATTTACAATTAGAGCTTTAGGAGGTGTATTGCAGGGAGCAATCCTGCACTGGCCAGAGGATGGACTTGCAAGGCTAGATTTTAGCCGTCTAATTTCTACGTTTTTTTTAGGACACATATACAGAAGCAAAGGAGACAAACAAAATATGGGGAAGATTACCGCCCCATGGACACTAGCAGGGAAGGCAGCGCTGCTTTGACTGCTTTATGATATTCCATTCTTTCCTCTCGGAGAGGTCCTGCATGGTAGCTTGAGACAATTGCTTTTCTTCCGGAAGGGATCTCTTATATAGTGATTGGCAAGACCCTGTGGTTTCCTCCCTCCCATTCACTGTATATGTGGGGCCTATAGGGAAGATAGTATAGCTCTTTGGATTATGGCTTGCTCACTCGGGTGACACCCAGCTCTATTATATTTTCCATCAGACACAGGGCTCAGTTTCACAGCAGGGAGCCTACCAGCAGTGAAATTGACATTCTGCTATTATTTCAGTGCAGTATCTGGGTTTTCTCCATTCCCTACAGTAGTTGAGATTGGGATATGGTGAGGTTCAATCAGGACAAGACAGAACTGCTGCTGAAGGCTTGAAGGAACTTAAGTCTATAACAGGGCTAGTTTCCGCCCCTGTAGTTGAGGGGAGTGGCCCATCTTTTGCCCAAGAAGTTTGTAACTGGGGAGCATGTCTGGACTCCTGTCTACTTCTGGGGTCCCAGGTGACATCTTGGCAGGGGATTAGACTAGATGACCCTTGTGATCCCTTCTAACCCTAAGATTCTATGATTTTATGATCAGGGGCATAGTTTTAAATCAGGGCTTGTCTAAACTACAAAATTAGTTTGACTTAAGGTAGGTTGATCTACAGCCACTGCAGCAATTAAATCAGCTATTGGTGTCCACACTTCTGTCAGTGGTGTGTGTCCTCACCAGGAGCTCTTGCACTGACGGAAGTGGGGCATTGTGGCGCACTGACAGCTGGAGTGTGGGGCACTGACATTCACATGGGGCTCACAGCTGGGAGCTCCCCCCACCCCTGGGCTGGCAGCTCCAGTGTGAGCACAGGGCTCGATTTCACAGCAGGGAGCCTACCAGCAGTGAAATTGACATTCTTGTTAGTTTCATGGCTGCTATTATTTCACATTTTGTCTGGGCTCTGGCTGTCAGTCCTGTGCGTGGGGCTCACATCTGAAGCCCCCCGCCCCGGGGCTCACAGATCAGGCTGTCGGTGCCAGGGTGTGGGGGGAGCTCCCACTGTGAGCCCAGGCCTGGCTGATAGCTTGGGCTGTCAGTGCCAGGGCCGGGGACCTCCAGCTGTCAGCCCCACACGGGGCAGACAGCCAACAGGCAATGTAAGTCACGCAGTGTCTACACGGACACTGCATTGCCCTAACTACATTGACCTACGCGCTACATCTCTTGTGGAGGTGGAGTTATTACCCTAACTCTGTCAGAGTCTACACCTACATTGGTGGGAGCAACATTGTAGTGTAGACACTGGCAGAGTTAGGTTGACATAAGCTACTTTACATCGACCTAACTCTGTAGTGTAGACCAGGCCTCGGTCTCTGCAATATACTCTACAGGAGGCTACACCGGAAGCCACTTAGAAACAAACAACTGGTGTTGAAGAGGGAAGCCTGCCTCCCAGATGGTATTAACAATAAGAAGCATGACTCATCTCCAGGGATTGCATTGGCTTCCTATTCATTTCTGGGTGTAATTCTCTCTACAAAGCCCTACATGACTTGCTATATATGAATAGCCATATGTCTTGTTTCTACGTAAGTGTTGTACCCAGGGGTTTGCCTCTCCCACCTTGATCTTTTTTTGAGGTGAGTTGCCCCAAGAACAGAATTTTCCCTCCTGGCCTGAGCTCAGCCATTTCTGTGACTTTTGAAGTGGGAGTTAGGCTTTCTTCTCTTACCCATGTTCACTGTCTCATGTGGGTTCCCCACACCAACGCTTTTAAGAGTGAATTTGTGCTCCTTCTCCTTCTCCTCGAGGACTTAACATGGGCTCCAGATGAGCTCTTCTTTCATGGAAGTAGAATGATGAGCAACTTGGAGTCAATGTACCTTTTGCACTCTGGGGTGTCTAGTTATGAAACTGTGATGCCTTTTGTTTTCTGAGTATTGCAGCTTTAAAGTTCTAAGAACGGAGTTCAGCAGCCATTTTGTTATCATAGCTCAGTGCAGACTGTGGAGCAGCACACTCTGTGCTCTCTCACTTTTGTTCTTCTATGTTATTCTCCTTAATCTAGAAGAGAAATGATATCAGCCTGGGGACATGATTCCTATTTGGCTATGGAAGCATAATATGCCCCATACATTGGATTATCCTGGTGTGACACTGGTGAAGGCTTCCCTGAAACCTAGTCCCCAGCAACTGGTGTAAAAGTTGTTTGTAGAATCTTTGGGGACTTTTTCTTTCCACTGTTCCTCAGCCAGCTACAGAAACGGAAAACAGGTGATGTTAGTGACATTTTAAAAAAGAATGCTGCTGACAATAATAATGAATATTACTTTTAAATGTTTATTCTGGAAACATAATAATGTGTTACAGCCAGAAAGGGATGAACAAAATTTAATTGTGCCAAATCTGGAAATTATATTGAGTAATAAAATTGTGAAACAGACAAATACTACTCTTTAAGTGCAAATCTTAGCACAGCCATAACTATGGAGCTATTGCTGACACCTCCCTAATATTAATGGCCAAAGAGTCTACTGGAAAAACCACAGGGGCAAGTTTTTTACACATTAGATAATTTCAGAGTGAGTGCAGTGTTTTAAACTCTTGCAATTTTAGAGTGAGACTGTGATATTTGGTATTTTCCTTAAAGCCTACTCTCCTAGGGTCATGGTGTTACATGAGGATCTCAGCTTTCATTTTAAAAAATAGGTAAGTTTCCAGACCTCATAGTTGTGAAGAAAAGCTTGAAAATGTGATCCCAATGTACCATAAAGTTTCAAATGCCAGCTAAAAAGAACACCACATTTATTTTTTTTCAATCGCATTATTTTTAAGCCAGTCTCATGATCGTTAGAGACCTGACTCATGATTTTTGAATTCTTGGGGTTGACAGTACTGGGTACTATGTGTTTACTTAATGAATCCATTTCAGAATGTCCAGATAACTGCCCTGTTTTAATTGCTGTATGTGGTTTAAGTCAACATCCTCAAAGACATTTTGGCACCTAACTCCCATCGATTTCAGTGGGAGTTAGGCACTTAAATACTGTGGTAGATCTGGGCCATAGTTAATAATTTACACATTTTCTTTTCATCTTTCACTTCTCCCAAAACCAGCAGCAGCACCTTTCTATCCTCAAGCAACCTGCAAATGTTTTAGCTTCCCGTATTTGTTGCTAGGCGGAAAGGGGTTTAATCAAGAAATGATGGATAACACTAGATAAATAGAGCATTCACCTGATGACATATGAAACTGTAGCCCAGTTGTTATTAATGTTAATGTTTTTCTAAATCTTCCAGGTGACAAAAAGTGCTTTGAATGTCAGATTCCGTGCTTGGTCTGTGTGTCAAACTCCCTTGATAGCAAGATCTCGCTGAGAAAAAGGATCACATACTTACGGATTTTACATTAGTGCTATCAGGTTTAAAATATTGGTAAGTAAAATGTCATCCACTTTAGACAACAGCTTAATTTTTATTCCAGTTGTCTTTATAAACTATGGGCTGGACCTCGCAATGGACTGCGGGCCCCAACTATCTACCTCCTGTCACTACTAGCAGATGTTAGTATTGGAATTTTGGTTTTATACCATTCCCAGAAATACAGATCCTGCCTTTAGAAGCAGTGTTCTCTTAATGCCATCTGTGACCTGTCCCAGAACCTCTCTAATTGGCAGTGCTTGCAGGAACGACACATCCAATATGGTGACATCCATTGCTATGGAGGGATTTGGGGGTAACCAAACCAATCCAGGCTACTCAAAGCCTTAGAAATCCTCTGTTCTACCCAGAGCAGAACCTTGTTGGCTCATATCAACAGCCATTGAGATGGCCAGATTCTTACTAATACTTCCATTGAGTAGTACGTTTGTGGTCTTTAATGAGAGGCATTCAGCAAAAGACTGGCTGCCTGCACTGAAAGAGTTAAAATCTCTCTGCTAAACAAAACAAACTTGACTTGCATCTGAAACATCTAGAGCTTTCCTACTATCACATGCTTACGGTGAACCAGGCTTATTCACTGTATGCATGAATAGAATGCAATATGTATTACGTGGCCTAAGAGTGAGAAGGATTTTCATTACAGACTTATTTGTCTTCTTTCCTTCTAAGAAGGTTGCAACTTATTTCTAACATTGCCTGGCTCTGGTTCATCAGTGGAGAAACATTACATCATGTCATAAAACAGCCAACCTGTCTTCTCACTCTAAATATCTAGAAAGAAGATTAGTGCCCACGCCACTAATTCATCCACATCTGTCTTGACGAGCCAGACTGCCCTGCTATTGCAAAGCACGTCTCTGTTGCAGATTTCAGAACAAAAACAAATCATTAAACTCAGTATTCCCTTCATACTCAGTAACAGAACGACTGCCATCCCTGACGGAGCTGTCCTGTCATAGTGGAAACTACCAAGATGCTGTTTAGCAAGTCTAGTTTGTATAAAACACAGCTATTTATATCCCTAGTACTGCACAGCAGCGATGGGAAGTGATCATCAAAGACATTTTGATTATATGAATAAGAGTCAGTTTCAAATTTATCCTTGAGATGTACGCATGAAGTCTTTTGATACCGAGGCAGCAGTACCAATTAGGGATACATTCCTTTTCCATCATAGAAGGGTGGGGGGTTGGTCAGTACTTAGGTGGGAGACCTTTAAGGCAAATTTAGTGTGCTGCAGGGAGTGGCTTTCATGTTGTCAGTATGTGGCAGATTCTTCCCTTTGAAGCTGTCCTGCCAGCTGCTGAAAACACTGCTCCTGCCGGTGCTGCCTTTAATAAGTGATTTTGCTTTTGCTTATTAAAGATCCCAAAGCTCTTCTTGCAGGAACTGGACTCTCAATCCTGCTGCCCTGTCCAAATTCCAGCTTGGGGAATTACATTCTGCCTACCTAAATCCCTAATGTCAGTTGGACAATATTCTTCTTCACCCTAGGGTAGCGTTGCAGTGGCTGATAAACAGCTGACGTGATCCGACCCAAAGGTATAAATCAGCTGTGATTGATGGAAATGATTCCTGTGCTGCTACAGTGATTTGTGATCATTAGAAATGCTATATAACTGCCCTGATTACTATTATTACTCCCCCTCTAATAAGTTAGTAATACAAGACCCCATCATTAGAAGTGATCAAAACTAGGCCAGTTAGTCTTCTGGGGGCATTAGCGAAGTGGAAAATCTTATGGAACTGGAATGCAAAGAGATCAGGCTAGCTGGTCTGGAAAGTTTCTCTCCTCCCCAACCATCGTCTTTCCACTTAGAGTGTGAATTTAGCAAACTTCCTTCTGAATAATAAAATAGTCAAAACATTCTGCATGAAGAATCTGAGCCAGTGTCCTTATTTGGCCTTTTGTCTCTGCTGAAGTTGATATGCTCTGTCACTTTTCAGTCCTTTTGGACAAACATGAAGGCGCTTTATAGAGCAGGAAGATCTTATTTTATATATGGTATGGTATATGCAGCATGCAGATTAGCCTGAAATGGAATCCCAGCAATGTAACCAAAACATCTTGATTCACTTCCTGTCATTGCTACGCCATAGTCAAGATATAAAAGGTGGTGTTTGTACATAATCTCAAAAAGCAGCATTTCACCTGACTGTTTTCTCTATATTTCTCATTCACTTTTACCTCTTGTATTTGTTCTCTCATCAATAGCGCTAATCCGGCAAATACTTAAGCACATGCTCAACTTTATCCATGGGGGTAGTCTCCATTATCTTCAAGGGACAGTGATGATTTCTCTGAGCTAGTAATAAATTCTCCCCCCCTCCTCCCCCGCAGGTTGGTAGAAAAACACTGCCTTCAAAGGGGCTACTAACCACAGTTGCCAACTTTCACACGGTAAATAAGCACCCCAACTTTCACAATAAGCCAAAAATCAAGCTAATCCCATTTCAAAACAAGGCCAAAACAAGCTAATCCCTAAGAACCTCAACACTCTATGTGACTAGATCCCCCCGGCGTGCAGTCTGGGACTGTGGTGGGCCCGCTGTGCAACCCTGACTCTCTCCCACCCCTTCTCCCTGCTTGCCATCCCTTGCTGGGAGCCAATAAAAACAAAGAAGCAACAAGCAACAAGCCAAACAAGCAACTCACAAGTCAATTAAGCCAAAAACAAGCCCAATTTCTGTGGTTTTTTTCGTGGGTTTGGCATGTCTGCTACTAACATGAAGTTACGGGTTTATAGGATCAAGACTTATATGATTAGCATTTTCTTCTCACTCCTCTCTTCCCTTTGTAAATATCTACTAAACTCTAATGTTGTTACCACATCCCTTCGCATAAGCCTATTTTTTCCATCCCCTCAAATAACTATCCTCCATCTCTCTTCAGATACCATATTTTCCTCTATAACTTTTTGTCACTTGATTGGTCCTTCAGTGTAGTTTCTCGGATGGTTGCCTGTCCCATATTATAATGTGCTGACTGGAAGCCCGCACAAATTTAAAAATACTTATTTCCATAAAAACGCACTCATTGCCTTGCAGGCTGGTGACAGGCCATTAGCCCGCCATCAGATTAAGAGAAATGTATTATTATTTGTATTCCCAGCGCGCCTAAGAGTCCCAGTCCTGGACCAAGACCCCACGATGCTAGGTGCTGTGTAAACACAGAACAAAGAGACTGCCCCTATCCCAATCTAAGTATAAGATGAGAGACAACAGCTGAGTTCAGACAGACTGGGAAGAGACAATATTGGTCCTGTGGTTCCATTTGTCTGTCTGTTCGCAGGGGGAGGGGGGGAATCGATTTTTAAATCAGAGAAAAGATAACCAGTGTTAGTTTTATTTGTTGTAGCTTCATTGGAGGTCAGCTGTGAACGCCTGAGCCAAATTCTCTACTGGTGTAAACTGGTACAGCTTCAGTGGGCCTGCGCCCAACTCACACCAGCTGAGTATTTTTGGTAGATGGCACCTCTAAGGATGACAAGCCCCTTGAGAACAAGGGAACGTGCATGTATTTTTTGCAATTGAAGCAAATTCAATGCCAAGTCATGGTTTTAAAAGAACTGGGCAGGGGCTAGAGGTGAAATCAAGACACTCCCCTTTATGGACTTGGAGGACAATCCTGCTCCCTCTGAAGTCATTGAGGCAGATCTTCAGCTGGTGTAAACTGTCATCACTTCATTGAAGTAAATGGAGGTATGGCACTGCTCCCATTGACTTCAGCAGAAGCATGTTCAGGACCTTGATTGTAATGCACTGATGAATCCAGCACCCGTGAATGCTCGAAGATATAAACAGTGCACTCACGTGTTACGTTGGGGTGAAAGTCACCTCTGGGTGGAGAAGCAGTACATGGCAAGGTGGTACGTAGTCCCTCGTATTGGTCTCCTGTAGAGGGGTGAATTTCATCCACTAAAGATAAAATCTCAGACGTGAGATGGAAGTTGTATCAGAAGGGAAGAACTGCCGATTCACAGAAGAAACTGACATAGAGAAAGAGCTCACGCAGCACGGTATAAAAATCTTGATATGAAGATTTTATGCCGAATTACACTTCGTGAGAAAAATAGGAGTTTGATGTCATGGTTATTTCCTAAACTGGAGTACTGTGTGCATTATAAGCTGTCTCACAAGGATAGTATAGAATTTTATTTTTCTTATGAATTTCCTTAGTACAACAGATCCTATAAAAACTGCTAAGGAGCTTGTCTACTATCTTTGAAACTACCTCATTTTGTCTCCCTTTCTGGTCCAATAACATGCCAGTTTTATTAAATGACAGAAAGCTCAATAATTTAAAGGGACACTGACATGCTAAAAATCATATTTTTAAATCCCTGGCCTATGTTATAAATAACAGGTTATATTATTAAAACCAAAAGAATGTTCTGATTGATTTTTCATTATTTTGTTGGGTTGTTTACTTCTTGTGTTTTCTCAGCTTGGACTTTCAAATAAACCAGGCAGTTGCTGTCTGTAGTCAATGTCAGGCTTTCCTGCAGAAGTATGTTGCTGCAGTGTTTAATTTGAAAACATACAGAGAAAATGTTTGTTTAATTAATGTATTTATTTTTAAAGAAAGCATCCCGCTGGATTTTTTTTAAACAAAGGTTTCTCTTCTATTGGTCTTAGGGGAAATAATGGGGCTTGAAATTACCAGTATCCCTAACCTCTTATCAAGAGACTTTACCATAGAGTCATCTTCTCATTAAGTCACATACACAGGCTTATTTTGTTTCTTAACATATTATTTTTTTATTGAGATATTGGGGCCTGATCCCACAAACCTTGTGGCAGAGACCATCAACTGATACCCAGGAGTTCTATAGGCTGAGAAACTCCAGGTTCATGTCCCTAGTATGCTCAGGTCCCTATTATATTTAATTCTTAAGCACAACTCACACAGTTCGCATCCTGATCCAACTCCCTCTGAAGTCAACAGAAAGACTCCCATTGATTTCAGCATGAGCTGGATCAAGCCATTAATCCCTTAAATGAGTGTTAATTAAAAAGTAGAGAGAACATTAGAAATTAAGCCTGAAAATGTTTCCCTCCTACACCCATCTCATGGTTCTGACAGCTGCAGTGGCAGGGATCTTGTATTCTTTTCTTGGTTATTAGGAGCTCTGTCAATCAGGAAGGGCTTGGCGGCACTCTGCTCTCTGATCACAGGGGCTGTTTGATGACCCATGCTACTCAAAGGTTTTTTCTTATAAGCACACTACTCGTCTCACACTGCTTTTCTTTCAAACGTTCGCTTTTCTGACACCTTGAACTCTTGGAGTGCTAGCATGAGCGTAATGGGGACAGTTTCCCTACAACAAAGAGCAGTAGCCTCAGGACTGCCTTTCAAAAGGACCCTTCTGTACCCAATTCCTTCCAGCTAATTTTTTCAATAGAAATTTGATTTCCTCTTCTGTAAATAATTTTTGCCTGCAGTTCTAAACAGAAATCCTCCTCCTGGGTAACAGCATCTCAACAGCAAGATTTACTGTTCAACTTTGCAAGCCTATTCAGCTGAGATTTTAAAGCCTATTTGAAATATTGTTATTCTCATCCATTCGGACAATAGGTTGATTAGCCAATCTGGGGACTTGATCCTGCAATCCTTACGCACACAACCAGCCTCATTGTCTTCAGTGTGGCTACCCACATGTCAGGACTGCTTGGGAGAGAGGGGGTTGCAGGATTGGACCCATGTTCATCTCACTAGCTTTCTTCTCTCATTATAATATTGATCCCAAGGAGCCACAGGTGTGGTCCAGGACCCCATTGTGCTAGGTGCTGTACAAAGATAGAACAAAAACACAAGGGGTTATTAAATTGACATGCATTTGGTAAAAAAAACAGATAAGTAATAGACTTATTTCAGAACCTGGGCTTTCCATATTACCTTGATGCCTATTAATATCCTTTATCATAAAAGATCAGTTCATGCAGACCTTACTAGTCAGGACCTTGTCCATTATTGTCCCACTCCTGTTCCCACAGCAGACAATGACAAAACTCCTGTTGACATTAGTGGTAAAGAATCCACCCCTGTGGGGACTTATTAAACTCATTTGAGTCCAGTGTTGCCACCTTCTGTGGTTTTATGAGTATGGCAATATTTAGTGGTTTTCCTCAAGCCTCAGCTCCTGGAGGCAAGTGATTTCATGAAAATATTCCATTTAAATATGGGGGGAGGGATAGCTCAGTGGTTTGAGCATTGGCCTGCTAAACCCAGGGTTATGAGTTCAATCCTTGAGGGGGGCCACTTAAGGATCTGGGGCAAAATCAGTACATAGTCCCACTAGTCAAGGTGGGGGCTGGACTCAATGACCTTTCAAGGTCCCTTCCAGTTCTAGGAGATAGGATATCTTTATTTATTTATTTATAAACATAAAGTCAGTCTCTAGCCATCCCAGTTGCAGAGAAAAGCCTGAAGATGTGAACTTTAAAAGCTTGGAACCCACAAGACAAACAGAAAGAACCTAGAATGTGGGTCCATTTTTTGTGTCTCGTGATTTTGAGGACCTGGCTCATGATTTTTGAATGCTTGGGGTTGGCACTACTGCTTTCCTCCCACTGGGTCTATGGCTGCTCCCACTGAAGATGCTGGCAGAACTCCCACTGATTTTAGGGGAAGCGGTTACGGTCCCTTAGTCTCTGCTTTAAGTTCAGACTAGAGATAACCCTAATGTCCAGGTGTAGCTCCCAATGCCGACAATGTTCAGGGATATCTGGATATGTGGGCTTGGTTCAGGCTCATTTCAAGGGGTCCATGTCTAGGATGAAGATCCGTGCATTTCTGCCATGAGATTCAAGGTCCATGGTCTGTAATTTTAAAATCACAGACCATATGGTTTTTCCCATGATAGCATAACATGGATTCTGTTTGTAACAATTAGCATCTGGATCCAGGGGTTTGTTGTATAATGAAATGTCAGTGTCCAGGTGGGTGGGAGGGGTTATTGCACCAGAGAGTCATATCATGTAGTTTGTGGTTCTAAGTTACCCTTTGTATTCATTTACTTTCGTGTTTGCTGCTGTGATATGAAGACAGCCACATATGATTGAGCTCTAACATGGGGATAGTGAGCTTGACCTCCTTTGTAAAGCACTATATAAGAATGAGGTGTTACTATACCTCTGCGCCCTTCATTAGCCCATAGTTTTCCTTTGAACATCTAGAAATGAAAATCCGAATCACATTACAATATATAGTATTTATTTCATTGTAAACCCCACTTACAGCAGCACTTAATTAACTTTTCATCATCTAACACCATTTCATCTGCATCTTTGGATTCATTACTGTGGAATATTTTTACCAGCAAGGTCTCCTTCTGAAAAAAAATTGACACTTAAAACTGAACATTGTGTCTGACACATGTCCATTTCATCTCTTATACCGCTAGGATCTCTAATCAGTCGCCCTCTTGATCTAAGACGTATACATCTTTAAATACCCTTCATCACAGTCAATGTTTAAAAAGCTCAGAATGGTTCTGTCTACACAGCAGATGGGAGGTGTTATTCTCAGCTCAGGTAGATGGACAAACACTAGCTCTATTCAAGCTAGTGCTTAAAGTTAGCACTGTGCTGGTGACAACACAGATGGTGGCACAGGCTGAGTACGTATGCGGAGGTTGGGCAGGATTGTAATTGGTAGGTTAGCCCCAGCTACCATGGCAACACTGCCATTTTTAGGCACTAGCACATCTGGGAATTACCCTTCCCAGCTACTGTCTAGATTAGTGGTTCTCAATCTGTGGCCCATGTGACATCCTCACGGCCATACAGGTAGTATATATATTGTGTGGATGTGGCCAACATAACACACAGAAACCTGCGTATGCAGTCCACGGTGGTAAATAGGTTGAGAACCACTGGTCTAGCTGTAACCAGAGTGGTCTGCCTCTTTAAGAGAATGTCTGTCTTCTTTACTTCGTTTTCCCCCTTAGAGATGCTGATGTCTTTCCCATTCTGGGTTCCCTGTTTTGTGTGGTCTGGGCGTGCGAGTGAATGATAGGAATGAAATCTGAATGGAGGTGCATTCTTCTTCTGGTTTATTTCTTCATTTTGTTAATCATGGTAGCATTTGGCCTTTTCTCGATCCCACCCTAAGACCTAGGGAATGGACAAGCAGGCAAATGCATACACCTGTGCTGATGGCCATGGGGGTATTAATGACTGGCAGAGCCAGATTAGCCTAGCTCTGCTGCAGGCTGGGGCAGCAGGTGAGCAAATGGGAAGGTGAGGCCCGGAAAACAGGATTTTTTCAAAAAGAATGCGAGATGACTGTGGTTTGAATAATTTATATTTATTGAATAGAAACAAAGATGGGTGATGTAACACATGTAAGGTTAAAGAAACAGTTGATCGCCTGCTGTGGGAATGCAGGGAGTGTTTCCAGGAAAGACAGGTTCTTTGTGAAGAATTTATGAGAGTTTATTGTGAGGGGTTAGTGAAAGTAGCGGGAAAGTGGAGCGACACTAAAGAGCTGTGCTATGTTTTTTGAAGGATATAGAGCAGTGTAAGTGTGTGGGAATGTCTGAAGAATAGAGCAGGTAGTAGACCCAGTAGGTGAGCCTGCTTCACTATAAAGCAGCAGAAGAAGAAACAAGAAACCTCAGGGGAAGTGGGATTGGAAAGAGAAGGCTTCAGAACTGGCTACCCAGACTAGTAATACTTGGGCTAAGATCCCTATATATATAGAGAGAGAGAGAGTAAATCATGTGTGTCTAGCTCTTTGTGTTTCTTTGCCCCATAATGAGGGCTGAAACTTTCCATTTCACCCGAATTGATCTGCAGCACCTTTTTCTTTCTGAGCCAATTGAATTGACGGGTATCTATGATCTGGTGCTGGAGGAACAGCCCCACAGAGCCACCTGGACCTGACATAACACATCATGGGGGAGCCTTGTTTCTAGAGGAAATGGTGGCCCTATTGTGTGTGGAAGAATGACATAGTGCTACAGGAAAAGGGGAGAGGAATTCTAGGCAGAAAGACAGTCACAGTGCAATGAGGTGAGCTGCTGGCCAAGTTCAGGGACCTAAGAGTGGTGTGCTACAAAAAGAGACCATCCAATGAACAAACCCTAGATTTTAATTATGGTGTTTTCTCATTCGTGCACAAAATTAAAACCCACCCGTCCTCTATCGTTCTCTTTTTTTAATTAAGAGTTTTTGCTACACTAAATTGTTACATTGGTGCAATTTTATCAAATCGAACTAAGGACACCAAATAGTCCCTCTCTCAGGATTACGTACGAAGGGCCAACGCCTGCCCTCTCTTGTGTGGAGGAAAGGAACATATGGCACTTCCTCCCTTCCCCCATGCAGCAGTAGGGCAGGATTCAAAAGCCAGTACTCAGTAGAATGCAAGGAAGCTATGTTCAGCCCAGTCCTGAGGTGGTGGGATGGGGTTGGCCAGCTTGGGGCATGGTCAGACGTCTGACCTCTTTCATGTGCTGCACTCAGCAACACATGCTGGGGGAGAAGGGTAGCTGTTCCTCTCTGGAGCGCACTTGTCTCTTTGAAGCATTAGGAAGCTTTGGGGATACATGTATAGCTCCCTCCTCCCCCCACCATCATGCTATGCAGCCCCCTGCTCCCTCCACCCCACTCTCCCTACCCAACACGGGTAAGACCATGACAGATAGGATTTTACCCTGAACATCTCTCCAATAATGTCAGATTCAAGATGTTGTTCCTGGCAGCTCCTAACGATAAATGCATGTCATTAAAGAGAGAGAGAGAAAAGAAGAAGGTGGCAGCTTATTTAAGAAGTACTGGGTCAAACCTATGGTGATCAGTTGAATGATACTTGAAAATTACTGCAGGGTGATCCCATTGTAAGTTATGATAATTAAGTCGGCTGTTAACACACTGCTCATCCTTACTGCCAGTTCAATTCCCTTAAACATTTTACATCCCGCTTCTTGATCTGCCCTGGGGTGTTGTCATAAAATGCAATAATCATCTTCCTTTCTAATTTCCCACTAAAACACCACGTTACTTTTCATTAAAGCTCCAGGCCCCTGGTTAGCTGATGAGTTGTGCCCCCTTTGCTTTGAGGCTATTGGAGCCTGTTTCTGCACCTGGCTGAGCTCTCAAGCAGGAGTGGGTTTATGGAAACATGTTTAGTTAGTTCTGCAGGTGACTCCCATAGGAGCTGCTTCAAACCCATTGAAGCCAACTGGAGCCTTTCATTGACTTCAGTGGGCTTTGAAGCAGGCCCACAGAGAGCTGTGAAGTCAGGGTGAGTTTATCATGAGCCTTTTAAAACCTTTCCACCTAACTCAGTAGTAGCAAAAACACCCTTCTAGCCCTGTGTATACTCTGTATGTGCACGCAAATGTGTCAATGTGTACAGGTATCTCCCAGGGTGAAGAAGGATGGTTTTGGAGTGAAGACACTAAACCAGGACTTGAGACCTATGCTCAGTTTCTAGCTCTGCCACAGACTGTCTGTGTGACCTTGGGCAAGTCACTTAAACCCTGATCCTGGAAAGCCTTATGCTTTGTAACTTCACCCACAAGGGTAGTGCCTCTGAAGCCAAGTCAGGTGAGCAAATTTAAGCAGGTGTGTAAATGTTGCATGATCAGTGCCTCAGTTCCCTATCTGTGAAATGGGAATATTTCCTTAACTTATGCAGGTGTTGTGAGGATACATCCATTAATGTTTAAGGCAATAGGGGTCATGTAAGCAGGGAGGGTCCCTGTGCTTGCTGCTGCTGTCTGTTGACCTAGGTAAGAACATGGAGTAGCATCCCTGGGTCAGATTGTCCCCTGCCCACATAAACTCTATGGAAAGGATAGGAATGAAGAATAAAGGGCAGGTCATTCTCCACCCAAGTCCCGTATCTTTTGCTTCTTGTGCAGCACAAAAGACACGCTTCCTCATCAGGGATGGCTCTGCCGATGTTGGTTGACCCTCCAGTGCCTCCATTTGTTTGACAATGAAGTTGTCCACCGTATCCTGGCTTACAGCTTATGCAGCCTCCATTGGCCCCATCACCTACCTTTATAGAGCAAAAAGGAGTTAAAGTTCTTCGAGTTCAGACATTAAATGCCAGGAGGAAAAATGACCATCTCTGGAGACAAAGATTTATAGTCACTCCTGAAAGGTCCCTTTTTATCCCAAGCCTTTTCCTCAAAGCAAGTTTGGGTTGCTTCATGTTAAAGTAGTCTGGTCACAAATGCACCAGTCCAGGCGAACAGGCAGTAATTCACTTTGGGGGATAGTTCCATGCTACTGATTGAAACTGCCTTTCACATTTTATAATGTCAGCAGAACCTGTCAAATGAATTATTGCCTTGTAACAGACTCAAGTATCTGTATTTTCCAGAGCAGTTAATACTAATGCAATTGAATCCGTGAGCATTGCTATGCAACCTGCTAGAAGACAAAAAAATGGGGTAAGAAAAGACCAATCTGCACCAAAACACTGCGCTGGAAATCACAATCTTTGGCTGCAACTTCCTGGCTTGTGGGTTTGACCTTAAATCTTCTAGTATACGGGATCAGGGATGGCCAAAACTACAGCCCTAAAGAGCTTTACTGTTTGACCTGCAACTAGTTACATGGTTCGAGAGAGCTTTACATGCTAGGACCTGTAGCCTTGATGGGCTACACCTCTCTGTTTAAGATAATGGACCCAGTCCTGTGAGATGATGAGTGTACTCAGCTCCTCTTGGTGTCCATATAAAACTGTGGGTATTCAGCACCTCATCAGGGGCATCCAGCACCCCACAGGATTATGGCTTACAGCTTCAGCTGCTGCAAACTGCTCCATTTGGTGCAAATCACTTGCAGTCAGGAGATCAGGGAAAGTTACCAATGCATATCCCTTCGGTTGGGCCAAGTCTGGATGCCTGCCTTTAAGGCTGTTGATTTCTAAACACCTGGCTTTTACCCCTAGGGCTTGCATGGTAGCTCATATGTGGCACTCACTTTGCCTGACAAAACAGAGAAGAGAGAGCAGCAGCTGCACAGGTTAATTTTACAACAGCTCAGGTGTTTGTCGCAGGCAGGCAACGTTTCCTATCTTTAGTACTAGACATTATTATATTGTGCTTTCATTTGCTAACTGCTCCAGTTATGGCTTCCATTTGCAGTAAATCTCTCCTTCTGTCTTGCCCTCCCCTATTCAACATAGGATGACAACCTTTCCAGGAAGCCTGTGCTGTGAATAAAATTCACTGAAGCTTTAAAAAAATAAAGGGAAAACAAAAACAGAAAGGTCAGTGCTAGCACAATGGCTAATGGGAAGATGCCTGCAAATATGGCCTAATTACACCCCAGAGTTCTCGGAAAAACCTGCCCAGCATGCAAGCTTCCTTGGAAAATAAATAAATAACTCAATAGCTTTTCAAGCTCTGAGGGGAGCATCGCTTCCTATTACCTGAGACTGTCTTTGTCAAGCAAGAACAGATGTGTCTTAATGTGACTGTTCTAAAAATAAGACTCTTCTTATTTTCCTTGTGCCTCAAAGCAGCAAAATCTAGCCCCGAATAGCATGTGCTGTGCTGTCTAAAGGAAAAAAATATTTTTAATCATTCGCAAGCCAGGTCCTCAAATCCACTCCAACTGAAGTTAATGGGGGCTATGGAGCACTCCCGAAAATCACTCCTCACTGTAACCTCATAACCGCCTCCCTACCAGCTACAAAAGCTAAGGAGAAGAGATGGGCATGCAGCATTGGCTAAATGTCAGGAGATTCATGGCGAATGACTTTTATACCACTGAAAATTTGAACACAGCCCCGGTATGCTGGAGTTCTGAAAATGTTATGCTAAATTTGGGCATACACTGTCCTTTCCTTTTCCTGTCTACTATACTTGTTCTGGTACATACTGTACTTGTGAGTAAATTACAGTAGCAGGCAGCATCTTGCGTCTGCGTCAACTCCTGTCTCTCCCAACAAGGAAATAACCCATTCTGCTCAGAAGCTATAACGTTAAAATAGTTTCAAACACAAAGAAAAAATGTATCATTATGCAAAAAGCGCAGGGAAGCAAACACTCTGCCAAACAGCAATACACAATCCTCCTGGAGGGAAACAGAAAGGAAGTCTGATAACATTTTAATTTTTTTGCTCACTGGACATGTGATTCACCTCCGGTTGTTGTCAGAGTGCCAGGGTGGAAAGCAGTCACTCATTGTTACCACAACATACTCAGTACAACTCAAACTGCATGTTACATGGCCCTCAGCATTTGATATAGCAAATTAGGTATGCATGAATATGTGCCCATGCAATCCCCACCTAATATGTGTGAGCGGTTACATTTTTGTGTTGCAGATACAAATAGCCAGTTGGGTGCATAACTGGCCATTTACACACCCAAATTAGATGGACAATTACACTATCATATGGGAGGGTGTAACTGCATACACCCAACCTTGAACCATCAGGCCCTCCATCTAAAACTGTAGGTTACATTGTAGACAAAGGACTGAATCATACTCTCTTCCACAAAAACATACTAAAATGAGAGAGAGAAAAAGTATGTTAGTGAATAAGCTTCCAAGCTCTGGAAAACTCCTTATGACTACCTAAGTGAGCCAGGAGATCTGTACAGGACACTGGCCCCAGCCACACAAAATGGCAGCCCTTTCACATGCCCCCTTCTCCCTCACAGAAGCATGGCTGCCTGGATTGCTGTGCTGCCGTTTATTCACGAGTAATGCCTATGTGCATCTATCCCCTCCAAAGTGGTAAAAAGCACATTGCACAGATTAATGCTGCTTTGACTAGGGTTAAGTTCGCTTGCCTTTTCCGGTAGTAATTGGATGAGTTTCATACTGGAGAATACAAAGTAATGAATCTTCTTCCCACCACTCTCACCCCCCCCCCCCGCATGTCTCCCCCCGGGGCAAAATTTTGCACAGCCTCAGCATTGCAGTATTTGCATGTTATAGCTGTCTGGAAGCTCCTCTCCTTCCATTATTTTCAGTTGTACGTGGACAGCTTTCCAAGTTCTCGTGTTCTCCAACTTGGGGCACAGGGCCCATTAGGAGGTGTTGTTTCATTAGGATACTTCCATTCATTTTAATGCTTTGGTATTAAAACAAACTGGGTGTTTTGAGGCGCTTTAAAATAAAAAGTATGCTAAACAGTTATCATCTAATAAATTACATAGCGTGTCTTAGAAAAACAAATTAGACCTGAAGTGCTGCAGGGTTCTGAGACTCACGCCAAGAACAAAATAAGTACTGGAGCTGGTAATTCAGACTGTTAATATACAGTTTTGAATGTTGCCTGGTGTTTCTGAAACGATTTGTTCTGTCCTCAAATCCTCTGTTTATCTATGGAACCTATACTGTGCAGGCATAAATAGTCTACAAAAACAGTTTAACAACAGTGGTTAAATTCTGAGGACTATCTAGGTTATAACCTCTGGTCCCACCTACAGTCCAGTTACAACCAAGTCAGGAGACACAGTTACAATATGTTTCCATTTTGTAGAACAGACAGAGGTGAAAGTAAGATGGTCCAGTCCAGTCCGGCGTACCAGCAAGAGCCAGTATGCCGTGCCGGACCGCACTGGCTTCCGCAGTGGGGATTTAAAGGGCTCTGGGGTCCCCGCCACGGCGGAGAGCCCAGAGCCCTTAGAATCTCCCCTGAAGCTCTGGCAGCCGGAGCTGCAGTGGGGATTTAAAGGGCCCGGAGCTCGGTAGCGGCCGGAGCCCTGGGCCCTTTAATTTGTCCCTGAGCCCCGGGGGCTCCCAGCCACCTCTGCAGCTGGGAGCCCCGGGTTGATTTAAAGGCTCTGGGGCTCCCAGCCACAGCCGGTGCCCCAGGGCCTTTAAATCTTGAGAGGCCCAGCCTCTTCCGGTTGAGGCCACGCCTCTTCTGGATGAGGCCACGCACCCCTCAGGACTCCGGCAGTACCGGTAAATCCTGTAAGCTACTTTCACCCCTGAAAACAGATGAGATCTTAACAGTGTTTTCTGACCAACCTAAAACCGATTACAGGTTTACCCCAGATATGAAACATGAGCATGGTCCCAATGCACACTATAAATGGATCTGGGTTGCAAATGGATTACCACCAACTTAATTTAATTACCACTGTTAAACTTAGTTGTTTACCCAGTGTAAACAGAGACTTATGCTGCCAACCATATTGTACACAGTGTGTAGATAAACAGGAATTCAATGTCCGCTCCTTTCAGAAGCAGTAAATTTGCATATAGATAGACAGAGAGCTATCTACCTATATGCAAATTTAGGGCTTCTGAAATGAGCAGGATTAATATCACAGATACTGAATTCCTGTTTATATATATATCAAGAAGTGCTCAACCCAAGACTTTAAATGGATGATGGAACACAGTTTATGGTCCAATCTACACTACAAAATGGAACTGTGCAGCAACTGAGTCCTCTGATTTGGTTTTATTTGGAATCCAGACAGACTCTTTGTGGACTCAATTGTGTTACAGCGAGGTTAAAAAACTCTCCTTTGCCCAAGTCTCTACCAAAGCTAATGCATAGATTTATCACCTGGTTGTAACATAGTTTTGCCCTGTCCACAATTGCTAGGCCAAGCCGTAGCATAACTTGGATAAGCCACAAGAAAGTCCAAACCACTGGAAGTTCTCATTGTGTGAAGAGACTTCAGTTTCCCTGTACTACATCACTCAGATACCTTGACCTGGAAGAACCACTGCTAGATGTGAGAGAGAGTTCACTCTCCAGGCTGTCTATGAAACAAGGTCTCCAATTAGTGCCAATTGTGGTGGTCTTTTTGTACTATGGATTTCTGTCCAGTAGATACTGGACTGACCCCAAATTCATTCACAAAGAGCATCCAATGGCCACCAGATGGTGATATCTTTCAGTCAGTATTGACCTGGGCAGTATTAAAACCAGAAACCTAGAAATGAAAGGCTCTGTATCCCATTACCTGTCTCCCTGACCCATTCAGGCCCTTACGCTGTCTTTTTAATTTATACTTTCTGCCTTTAATTCATAGTATAGGTACCATACAAGCAGCAGCAGTACAAACTTCCCAATAGGCCTCAACCCTGCCCAGAGTCTACCTCTACAGGTAAGAGGATAGTTTAGCCTCAGTGTCCTCTCTGTTGAAATGGCCAACAGGAATGCAAATTATGGTTTTGTATTGCAGATACACCGTCTACTGGGAACTGGTCTATGACTTTTCTCTTTGGCCACCAAACACTCTTCAAATGTTAACAACTATTTGGCTCACGAATCGCAGGACTGCCTTTGAACTGGTATCCTAAACACAGTATCGCTAGAGTCTATTCACCAGTCTCTTGAGCTCTCCAGTTTTCTGGCTACACTTGGCTTTCATGAATTTGTATATCATAGTCATTCCAGACCAGCACTTTGAAATCATTTTGGACAAGCACTTTATTTATTAATGTATATGTACATGTTTTAAACTGGATTAATTACACTTTTCACTTACATCATGTAAATCACCTTTATCCAAGGATATCCGAGCATTTCCATACATATTTAAGCTCCCTCTGAGCTAGGTAAACTATAATTCGTGCAATGATTTATACTTGTTTTTAGCCAAATATTATAATATGCCTTCTAAGAATGTATTAGACCTCAGTTCTGCAGGTATTCCACACACATTACTCCCACTGATAGCAGTGAGAATTTTCCATGTGAAAAGAGTGCAAGGTGAGACCCATATGAAAAAAACATCTAATCCTGTTATTTAGTGGGGAATTTTTTTTTTCATCCATTCTTCTGCACACAAAACTCCCAATGGTTTTAATGGGACATACACACATAAGGACTACAGGACAGGGTCCTTAAAAAAAAAAAAAGGCCAACCAACCAAACATTTGTACATGCTAACTTAATTTAAAGTGTTAGCAGGACATTTAACCCCTGTGTAATCATAACATCAGGTGGTGAAATCATTTTCTGTAAATTACAGAAGAGGGTCTCATCCCACTATTTCCCCATCTAAATTACATAAAGCCACCAAAGGGTCTTTTAACTTCAATCAGAAAATAAGACAGAAAATTACAGTGGTTATTTAGTTAAATAAGCTGTTTAAATTTGTTTCAAGCAATGAAAATGTTGTTAGCTTCCCAAGTCCCAGTTAAATCATCATTTACAGTGAATCATTTAAAATGTGTATTCTTCTGGTAAAGATCCAAAATAGATATAGAACGTGTGTGGGTCTATACTTATGATTGCTACTGCTTAATGTTACTTTATTTTTGAATAGATAAAATATTAAATCAGGAAAAACAAGGCGCTGATTATCCACAGAGATGCATAATTCCACATTGCTAAGATACCCATACTTCCAGTACGTAAATGAATATTCACAATAATCTAATTTCAAATACTTTGTAGAGACAAATGCTTCTTAAAGACTCCTCAAGTAAAGGATTTTGCCATGTATTTCAACAAAGTCCCAACAGCCTGTTTTAATTTCTCTTTGTGTTTAGATACACGAGCATGATCAGCAATCTTTTAAGTGTCTATAAAGACATTGAATAAACGTGGGGCCTTATCCTGGAAACTCTTACTAATGCAAGTTCTTACTTGCACTAATGTTCCCAATACTGGTTTAAAAATCGGTCAGTTTGCTTGCTTGTTTTTGAACTCAGTGGGACTACAAGAAAGGGTAAGGGGCACTCACATGAGCAAAGATATACCGGATTTACAGGAATCCTTTGTTTTATAACTTTATTAAATTCAGGCTAAGGAGGAAAGGATATTTATTCTTCCACATAATGTGGTGTTAATCTCAGGATAAAAGCAAAAGAGTGACAACTATCTTCCTAAAGGGATTTTCTCCTTGTGTTTTCTATAGCTCAGAGACTCATCATTTTTAGTTGTGTAGTGGACAGAGTACGAAGATGAACCAGGTACCTAATGTTGACACAGTGGAACTAACTAGCCAAAAATCTGTTTTTCCTTTATTTTAAAAGCTCTGATCAGGGCAGGAACAGACAGCATGTCATCCTTGAACACTCACTTATTCTCACAAAACATCATATGCATGCAAATATTATCACGCAAAGCAAAAAGTAGACATTTTCTCCCTCATCTAGAGGACAACCCCTTAAAATGGCTTGCAAAGAAAAAGAAGTGGTAGGTTCTGTCCTTTTTTTTTTTTTATCTATGTTATAGATAGAAAGCTTGATTGGTTGTTTTTTATAAAGGAAAAAGCTCCATGTGTTCTGGTTTTACAAATGTCAGGTCTTCCTTGTTTTTCTGCAAGAGTCCCTGGCTCAGATATGTGGGCTGAATCCTCTCTCAGCCTTTAAAGGGTGGAGGTGCTGAATCCTTAACAGAAAGGAGAAAGAGTTTCTGTGGTAAGGTGCAGGACTAGGACTCCAAAGACCTGGGAACTGTCCACTGGTTTCCTGTGTGATTTTGGACAGGTCATTTGGGGCCAGAGTTTTAAAGGCATTTAAATGCGGAGGCTCTAGCATGGCAGTGGGGCCAGGCCACTGGCTACAGAGGTAGGAGATCATCCCGCAGCCCCCGCCCCCGGGACATAGACTCTGCAGTGAGGCTGCACCCGACCCTGACCTAGCACAAAGGCCGGGCCTGCCTCAGAAACACCCCAAGGCTCTGCCTTTCCGTGCCGGATGCATCAGGTGTGGGCAGGCAGGCTCAGCCCAGCAGGATCCAAGTGTGGACATGCTTAGTGTTGGGGGGATCCAGGTGTGGGGTGAGAGGATTCTGCGGGGGGCAATCTGGGTGCAGGAGGCTCAGTGGTGGATCTGGATGCACAGGGGCTCATTGGCGAAGCCGGGCTACCAGTGGGGAACTGGAAGCCTGTGTGAGGCAGCTGGACTCCATGCAGGGAGTGGAGAGCCTCCATGCAGCCATGCTCCCTATGGGAACCGGGAGCCCAGGCATCAGCCTGTCTGGGAGTGGGGAGCCCGGGCAGCAGCTGGGCTGGGAGCAGGGATCTGGGGGCAGCCAGGCTCTGAGAGAGGTGGGTGCAGCTCGTTTGGGGGCAGCTGGGCTATCGCTCGAGCCCCCTGTGACACTGCACCCCATATTCTTCACAGTGATATTACGATGATAGGACTATGACATAGTTATGATGTATTCAATGCAAGATAAGTCATGTGAGCTGTCATTGGAAAGGTTATGATTTGCTAATACGACTGTCCTATTTCTATGCATGTATCATTTTTGTATCTGAAGTTATGAATATTGACTATGTATCTATTTCACATGAAGCTATTCCTGGGCAATGCCCACTAGGCAAAAGGCTCTGAGTCTAGATGGCTGGCTGGGAAGGGCCCATTCAAGTTAATGAGCCAGTCTAGAGAACAGGCCTTAGGAGAAGCTTATCTCCCACCTGGGGCGCCTTCCTGAGGATGCTACAGACAGCCTCCAAGTAGTGGCTGCTGTTGCACTACAGGGACATGACCAGGTTACCTGGTGCTGGACTCCCTCTTGGGATGTCAGTATTTTCCACTGACTGGCATGGGAGCCAAGCTTTGAAACAAAAGGTTCCCGCCCTATGCATAGGCAAGGGAGTGACATCATCATGGTTCTTCACTGACTTCCCCACCCAAGAAGACTCCTGGAAACACCTGAGGAACAAAGACTAAACTGGGGGGAAGTGCTGGACCCAGGCTAAAGGGATTTTTAGCCTGTGAATGGAACACCTGGGGATTCTAAACTGTAAAAGTGCAGCTGGCCCCTTAAGAATCTGCAGCCTGCTTGTATCACTTAGGTTGAGAATTGGCTATTCATATCTGATCTATGTAGTATATTAAGCTTAGTTTGCGTTTTTTGTTTGATAGTTAATCTGCTTAGATCTGTTTGCTATCCCTTATAATCACTTAAAACCTATTGTTTGTAGTTAATAAATTTGTTTTTGCTTTATTTAAAACCAATGTATGGGAGTCATCATAGCTAAGAGCAGGAAGCTGTTGTATATTCCTCTCCACATTGAGGGAGGGGGCGAATTTCATGAGCTTACACTGTACTGTTCTCTGTGCAGTGCAAGATGGTATAATTTTGGGTTTACAATCCAGAGGGGGTGCGTGCCTTATGAACTGGGAAGTGCCCTAGCTGGAGCCTTCCCATTCAGGAGCTGGTCAGAGCATCTGTATGTTACTACAGCTGGGTGTGTCCCTACCTGTATGTGCTCTGGTGAAAGTGCAGGCTGGAGCCTGGAGAGGGCTTGGCAGCTTGTCACAATGGTAGTTTAAAAGGGAGCCCAGGCTGATGGGTCAGGGGAGCTCAGTGGTACCCCAATTCCAGGTGGCACCCCAGGGGGAACCCATCACACCCCCACCTGCTCCAGTGGACAGCCCAGCTTTCTTATCAGTTTCACAGTGCCAGCCTGGAGTCTTCAGATTGGCAAGAATGACAGCCAACAGCCCATGTAAGTAACACAGTTCCTACACAGACGCTGCATCGTCCTAACTACATCAGCATAAGCCTTATGCCTCTCATGGAGGTGCAGTTATTATGCTGCTCTAGTAGGGCACCTACACTGGCGGAAGCAAGGCTGTAGTTTGTACACCGACATAATTCGGTCAACATAAGCTGCCTTACGTCGACCTAACTCTATAGTGTAGAGCAAGCCTGTGCTGAATTGTTCTGCATGCCCACTGAAGGCAAGACAAGAAGTAAAGAGCTTAATTTGCAGCAAAGGAGATTTAGATTAGATATTAGGAAAATCTTTCTAACTATAAGAACAGTTAACCACTGGAATAAGCTTCCAAGGGAGGTTGTGGAATCCCCGTCATTGGAGGTTTTTAAGAACAGGTTGGACAAACATCTCTTGGGGAAGGTGCAGATGTACATGGTCCTGCCTTAGATCCCTTCCAGCCTTTTATTGCTAGGATTCTATATTTAAATTCAGGCCCAGTTTTCAGACTTTAGCACCTAATGTCTCTCTAATCTTTCTGATCAAATAGGTGCCTTAATTCTCTCACTTGTGTGTTCATACTGACACTTAATTCCCTAGCTATCCATTTTAGACACTAAAGTACAAATTTGAATGACCAGTGTGGGAGATCAACAATTCACATAGGTACCCAAGTTTTAAAATTGTTCTATGTCAGCTCCATCATATATTGTGGAGATATTCAACTTCTGTTATTCTTGTAGTTTCTTACAGATAAAATTTTATGCACTAATTTCAAGCTGAGCAGTTGGGCATAGGGAAGATTGACAGGCAGGATTTCAAGAAGCTCTGTGTTGGCCTAACTCTGCTCCACTAAAGTCAATGGGTACTTTTGTGTCCCCCCCCCTCCCCCCAGTGAATCTCATGTTTCCTGGCACAATCTTTGTCTCTATGCCGAGATGCTGCTTTTTTCTATTAGTGCTGCTTCCTATTGACCAATGCAAAAATGCTGACTTTGGTCCCTTACCCACACAGAGCAGACGATGCTTCCATTTATCATCCCAGGTATAATTAAATGATAAACCCCTCAAAACCATCTGCTTTCCCCATTAACCCGTGAGGAGCTGCAGATCTAGAGGGGCACAGATGGCTGGGGTTGGGGAGCAACATCCCACAATATTCATATTTAAGAGCATCGTTGCTGACCAGGGACCCTCCCATCACTCATTCACTGTTCCCTGTCCCCCCCCCCCCCCCGCCACATCCCCCTTTCTCCTATTCTTCCCCCAAGCCACAACCTTACCTTCCCCCAGCATGGCCCCCTCCCCTAGCCTCCTCCAGCCACAGAGCTTCCTCCTCCCCCTACAGACCCCCCAACTCACATCCCCCTCCTTCTTCCCCTCCCCCACCACTGACCCCCTTCCCTCCTCCTCTCCCAGCCACAGACCCACCACCTCTTCTCCTCTCCCCAGCACAGCCCCGTCCCCTCCTCCAACCACAGAACTTCCTCCTCCCCCTACAGACCTCCCAATTCACATCCCCCTCCTTCTTCCCCTCCCCCACCACTGACCCTCTTCCCTCCTCCTCTCCCAGCCACAGACCCACCACCTCTTCTCCTCTCTCCCAGCACAGCCCCGTCCCCTCCTCCAGCCACAGAACTTCCTCCTCCCCCTACAGACCTCCCAATTTACATCCCGCTCCTTCTTCCCCTCCCCCACCACTGACCCCCTTCCCTCCTCCTCTCCCAGCCACAGACCCACCATCTCTTCTCCTCTCCCCCAGCACAGCCCCGTCCCCTCCTCCAGCCACAGAGCTTCCTCCTCCCCCTACAGACCTCCCAATTCACATCCCGCTCCTTCTTCCCCTCCCCCACCATTGACCCCCTTCCCTCCTCCTCTCCCAGCCACAGACCCACCACCTCTCCTCCTCTCCCCCCAGCACAGTCTCCCTCCTTCCCCTGGCCAACTTCCACTCCCCTCCTCCTTCTCCTCCCCTGCCAGACCCCCCTCCTCTCCCAGCCACAGACCCACTACCTCTCCTCCTCCCCCCAAGCCAGACTCCCTCTCCCAGCACAGCCCCCACCTCCCCCCAACATCACCCCCTTCTTCCCCTGCCAGACCCCCTTCCCTCCTCCAACCACAGACCCTCCCTCCTCCCCCCCAAGCCAGACTCCCTCCCCCAGCACAGCCCCCACCTCCTCCCCACATTACCCCCTCCCTCCTCCAGCCATAGACCCTCCTCCTCAAGCCACAGCCCCCTTCTTCAGCCTCAGACCCCTCCCCCCGCCACTGACCTCCTAACACTGATTCCCCTCCCGCCCCCAGCACACATCCCTGTCTCCCCTCAACCCAGCACCAGCACCAGAAGTGGCCGGCGCCGCGCTAGCAGCTGACTGCGGGCTCGCGCCCGAGTGACCGTGCCCCGCGTGCGTGTGCACGCCGCAAGAGCGAGCGCCGGGCCGGGCGCGTTCCCGGTGCCGAGGTGCCCTGGCCCCTGCCTGGGACTTGCCGCCCCGCAGAGAGAGCGAGGTCAGTGCAGGGAGCGGGGGCGCGCGGCGACCCTCCCTCCCGCGGGCATCGACGCGGGGGACAAGGACAGCGCCTGGGTGGGGATGCGCCGTGCGTGAGAAGGGGCCGGGAAGGGGTTGAAGAGGCTGAGCTGGGCCCTGGGGAGGGCGAAAGGGGGGGGTTGTTTGTGGGGAGGGGGTTGACTGAGGCCGAGATAGTTGCTGGGGTAGGAAGGACATTTGGAGGAGGTGGGGTTATTTGGGGGGCGCTTCCTTGCTGGGGAAGGGTCTGGGGAGGGTCTGGTTCTGCATTTTTCTCTTCCCGTGCTTGCACCCAGCAATTTCTGTGCTGGGTGAAGTTTTGCCCTGTGTTATGGACTGTGGTTGTGCAGCTTCATTCCTGGATGCTTGGAAAGGACTTCAGAGCCTGCGGGGCGGAAGGTGCTGCCAAAGGGCAAAGTAAAACCTCCCTTTGCAAAGCTCAAAAAACTGGATGTATGGTGTACGTGTTGGTGGTGGGGTTGTCACAACTTGTGCTGGTTGTTTATGAAAACACATCTGAGTTGTGGAAGTTCTCAGATGTCACACAGCGGGGCCTGGGCAAATGAATTCCAGTTTAAAAACAAATAGCTTGTTGCCAATGTCTCTCATAAGAAAAAAAAAATGATTAGGTATAGATTGGGTTACTCCAAAATTAAATGCCTTATTTTTGTAATGTGTTTCAGGAGGTATTTTGGGTCTCTTTAAAAGTGGAAGGAAATGGGAGGGCACAGGAGCTCCCAAAGGAAAATCTGAGGCCTTGTCTACATGAGAAAGTCGTGCCAGTTTTTAAACCACTTTTGCTAAACTGGTACAAACAGCTGAGGGGAAGGGACATTTATTTAAGTTTACTAAATTGAAATAAAAGTGCATGGGCTTGCCCCAGTTTAATTAAATGGGTTTAAAACTTGCGTCTAGCTAAACCTGTGCAACTTTTTAGGCAAGAATTCAGATGGGTGTTGTCACACTACTGTATGAATGAACCAAGAAATAAATGGCTTTAACTTGCTCATCACTCTGCAATAAAATCACAAGTGGGAGTAATATAAATTTGTGTCCTGATCCTGCAAACACATAAGTAACTTTGCTCAGCAGGGTAGTCCTTTTGAAGATAAATTCAGGAGAGTAAAGTTACTCCTGCACAAAAGTGTTTGTAAGGATAGACCCTTGATTTGGAAAATAAATATTATATTATTTGTTAAGTTTCCAAAATGGTGATGTAACTTAAAATACTATTTGACCCGGGACCGTGTTCCTTTTAAAAGAAAAATACAGAGAAGGCAACTGGTGCATCTAAGGCAAGCCAAGGTACTGATCTACAAGTCTAATAGAAAAGTTAATTTTAGAGTAATTTTTCATGTTGTTTGTAGTAAGTGATTTGAATCCTGTTTATCTTAAAGACCACTTTTCTTCATATGTTCTGCTACCCCAGAAGTTGTGGTCAGCCAAGAGTCCTTAGATGTGTGTGTCTGGGGGCTGGGCGTTGTTAGTAATTTGAGGGCCAGTAACTTTGGAATTTGCTTCTTCCCATCCCTTTTCGTGAAACAGAGTTCAAAGTTGTTGATCTTCACAACAGGCTATTTTCTGAGTGGGGATGAGTTGAACAAATGAAGATCTGTTTTTCTGTAATGATGAAGTGTTTGAATTGATATTACACCTCTACCCTGATATAACGCAACCCGATATAACATGAATTCAGATATAACACGGTAATGCAGCGCTCCGGGGGGGGTGGGGGGAGGGCTGCGCACTCCAGCGGATCAAAGCAAGTTCGATATAATGCGGTTTCACCTATAACATGGTAAGATTTTTTGGCTCCCGAGGACAGCGTTATATCGGGGTAGAGATGTATATTGATATTTAAGTGTGTTTAAATATTAATTATTAATGTGTCTAAATCAAAATAAGAAATATTGTCTATGTATATGGAGGTATTCTGTCTGAGTGACACTAGCGGAGCCGTTTTGCTCTGTTAATAGTCTTACCATACCTTATTACCAGTTGTGTAGTCTCAAACATTAACATTTAGGACTTTGTAGAGAGAGGTGGTATTGGTGGGCTAACTGTATATAATGCTATATGTGTCCTTACTTCATCTTTTTTTAATCTGAGACTCATAGACTCAAGGTGTGTGGGTGGTGGGTGAAGCTTCTCCTTAGAGAGGCTCTGTCTCAGCCTGCCTCTTCTGGCTGACAGTCTTTTAACCCTCCCCTCCTCTCCCCCCCCCCCCCCCCGCTGTCCAGAGATCAGAAAAGCGTTCCTACTGCGGTCATGGAGCGAGAGCTTCTCCAGCCCTGGGGCCATGGCAGGGGGAGATTTTTCAGAGGCCCCAAATCCACCATTGCCCCCCCCCGGCGGCACAAGGTTTGGGGAAGCTTAACCTCCCCTGGCCTCCATTACGCACCACCTGTGTCAAGGTAGTTGTTTTAAGTAGACAAGAACTAGTCCTACTATTTTCTATAAAGAGTGGTGTGTTCTGTCTTGAAACATGACATCTCTGGTTTAATTATAGAAATGAATTCTCCAAATGAATTCTTTAGTTTTGAAACTATTAACTTTATTCATTCAATGTCACAGTGTTTGGGAAAGATGAGCGATAGACGACTTTGGAGGTTGAAGTCCTCTGTTTAGCCTCTGCAGTACAGAACAGCCAAATGCACTTTACGTTTTCTCATGTTTCTCCTCCAAAATGCCTCCACTCTGACTTGCAGGAAACACCTTCAGAAGTGAGTGTAATTCTGACTCTTCAGCTTGTTTGCTGAGGCTGACAGCAGAGATACCAATTATGATGGTGATTTTTATCGTGTGGACACTTGCCTATTAAAACCTGCATACAACCAACTTTTCCTATAGCTCACCAAATAGCTATTGATGATGTTGACATGGAATTACTGCTCACCTAGGTTGAATTAAAGATGGAGATCTAGTGGTGACAGGCTCATATTCTGTTCTTATGAGAAATCGAGTTGTTTCTGTTTTGTGAACCTGTGTAAAAATATAATACTGGTTCTGTAGCAAGGGGATGTGTTCAGGACAAAACCTAGTTTTCTGTGGTAGATCAAAATAACCCCCCCCAATACCCCCCCCAACACCCCCCCCAACAAACATACATATTATTTCAGAGTAGCAGCCGTGTTAGTCTGTATCCGCAAAAAGAACAGGAGTACTTGTGGCACCTTAGAGACTAACACATTTATTAGAGCATAAGCTTTCGTGGGCTACTGCCCACTTCTTCGGATGCATATAGATGTTCCACTCTATATGCATCCGAAGAAGTGGGCAGTAGCCCACGAAAGTTTATGCTCTAATAAATGTGTTAGTCTCTAAGGTGCCACAAGTACTCCTGTTCTTTATACATATTATTATTTGTATTACAGAAGCATCTAGAGCAGAGGTCGGCAACCTTTCAGAAGTGGTGTGCCGAGTCTTCATTTATTCACTCTGATTTAAGGTTTCGCGTGACAGTAAAACATTTTAACGTTTTTAGAAGGTCGCTTTCTATAAGTCTATATATTATATAACTAAACTACTGTTGTATGTAAAGTAAATAAGGTTTTAAAAATGTTTAAGAAACTTCATTTAAAATTAAATTAAAATGCAGAGCCCGCCCCCGCCCCCCGGACCAGTGGCCAGGACCCGGGCAGTCTGAATGCCATTGAAAATCAGTTCGTGTGCCACCTTTGGCACCTGTGCCATAGTTGCCTACCCCTGATCTAGAGGCTCCAACTGGCACTGAAGCCCTATTATGGCAGGCATTGAATAAATACATAGTAAGAGACAATTTGTGCCCCTAAAAGTGTAAAGATGAAAGAACAAAATATTATTATCCTCACTTTACAGATGAGGAACAGAAGTACAAAGAGATTAAGGGACTTGCCCGTGGTCACTGAAAAAGTCCATGGCAAAGCCCAGAATTGAACCCAGATATGAATCCCCCAATCCAATACCTTAACCACAAAACCATCCTATTGTAAATGTGAGGAGAAAAGTTTAGGCAAATGTACACCTGGCGCCAGTCTTTTCAAACTCTGTATTTTGGGCCTGTCTTCCTTTCTTCACCCTCCACTTGCTGGAACTCTGTAGCCTAGGGAAATTATTATAAAAGAAGAAGAAAGGAGTCTGGTGTTCTTGCTAGCCAATAAGCTATCGATATTTTTTTAAAACTGGGGGTGGGGGGTGCTACTGACCCATGAATGGTCTGTATGGGATACTTCACATTCTGAAGGATACCTCTACCTCAGTGCATGATAGAATTGCCCTTCAAATCAGAAGAGTTTTTAATTACTTACTGAGCACATCCTCCAATTACAGAGCACTCATGCAGTCACAAAATGCCCTGGCAAACATTTTGCAGTTGCTACTGAGGTGAAGCAGCCTACACAGCTGCATAACTCAGGAGGCTTGCAGGTCAGAACATTCAATGGACCAATATTCAGTCAATATTTCAGTCAACTGGTGAAAAAAAAGTCTGAGTAATTTTGTTTGAAAACATTACATTCTCTAAGACGGCAGTTTTGTGCCTTCAGCTCTGACCCAATGACTTTTTCTTCAAGGGTATGAAAACCAAGCAAGTTTTCAGTCCACTGGGCCATCTGCTTTTCTCTGTCTAGTAGCCATGAATCTCTTATCTTTGGGTTTGTAATGTTTTCAGGGGCAGGACCCCTTTTTAAATCTTTCCTCTGTGGGCTGAATACCAGTTAACCAGTGACTCACCTAGCCCACATGATAGTATGTTGGAGGATGCACAGAGTCTATTCTGCAGCATCAGAGTGGAGTTGTAGGCAGCCACATATTATTCATAACAAATGTATAAGGTGCCTATCATTGTGGTGTCTGTTTTGTGTACATAATTAAATACACAGTAATAAATAATGCCACATTAGGCATTTCACAATTGTTACTGAAGTAACTCTTTGCAATTGTAGAACTAACAGCGCAAGCACAAAGACCAATAGATTTCAGTGTCAAGTTGATTTCAGTGGACCTGAGACCATTTAAGCCAGTGAATCTTTAGTACAGCGTACAACACTTCTGTAAAATCCTCTGTATATAATGCAATTCAAGGATTTAGAATAGCTATAAAATCACTGCCACTATCAATCACTTAAAAAAAAAAAAGTGTGTTACTATCATTAGGGTTGTAGTAAAATTGCTCCATTCACTTACGTGTGCTAAAAAAGTATACCCAGGCACAAAATATACATTTCATGTTTAGTACTACTTGTTTTGTCTTACACTTGCTGGCCTGTCAGACGAAGTTGTACTTGAGGAAAGTATTTCACAATTTAAATAAAGATTTTTCATACTAGATAAAACTTTCTAATATTTCAAGCGAACACAGAAATCCATTCACCTCACATGGTCTCTTAAAATAGCTTAACAGCTCATGTTTGATTTAGTTGTTTAAACAAGGATTTGTTCCTTCCTAGCTCATCATTATTTCCATTTCTGTCTCATTATGAAGTCAAAGTCCATGGAATTTCCAGAGGTCTCTGAGGCAGAGTTACCACGGAGGGGAAATTAAACCTGCATTTAGGTAATCATTGCTGGACAACTACCCCTAAAATGGTTTTAAAAAAAAAATCTTTAGTTGGAAACAGTGTATTCAGAAAACTAATTATATTGTTTATCTTGAAAATTCATTAAAATGAAGCACATGCCGTTAAATTGTGAGAAGGAGGGAAAAGTATTGAAATAAAAATACTGGAGCGTGACTGATCTATTAGGCAAAATGTGACTGAAATGTTTAGAACATGGGAAAATAAATGTAACTTTCTAAAATAGTAGTTTCAAAGGGAAATACCGCTTATTTTCATCTCACCTTTGGAACTCCCATTTTGAACTTCAATTAGCAAAAAATCCACATAACATAAAGCTCTTGAGGCAAGCTTTTAAAATTATGAACAGGTAATAGGATACAAAGCCTTTCACCTGTATGCCCAAGATTAATTCAGCTCAGTGTGTTATGGCCAAGGGCCATTTAAATTTAGGTTTCTAATGACTGGAATGTTTCAGATCCAGCTCAGGTTGGCAGTGATCAGAAATTATCACCGCAGATGAAAAGCGTATATAGTATTCTATATATATATATTTACAATATCACCAGTTGAGCATTTATGTACCCTGAACTTCACTTGTGTGAAAAGTGAGGGTCAGTAAAACAAAACAAAAAACTTCCATCACACTTTGAGTGCAACCGTTGTGAACTGACTGTTATGCCCATGAAGCAACATGCTCTTTTTTTCTCTGATTGGATTAATGTTTGCTTTCCTTTCTGTCCTTTTAAAATTCATCGAAAATAACAGACGGTGCCAATTTTTTCTGTTTTTAAACTCATTTAGAATGTCTTTCACTGAATGCTGCCAGGTATAATCTCCCACTATAAACACAAGTCTGCCAAGTTACTGATTTGATTTAGATTTTTAAACTGCACTTTTTATTTGTAGTAATGTTCAGGGAATTGTAGTTTAAAACAAAATTAACATTATCTCGTTTACCCATGATGGAACAATTACATTTACATTACAATACCTAACACAGGACTTTTTTGAAGGTTCCCTTTATGTTTTTCTTTACCAATTGTAAGGGCTGCCAAACTGACAGTCCAGGGAGTTGATGTCTTCCATTCACAGAACAGGTACAATGCGGGCAATGGTAATGTGAGCTTCCTTAATCTACTCTGCCAGTGTGCCTTAGCTCAGCTAAAAACTACAGATCTGTCTACATGCAAACATTGCAATACTTTAGCTATATCAGTATAGTTAAAGCAGAACAATCTCCTGGACACCATTATGTTGATATAAAGCTGCCTTATAGGTGTGTAGCTATTCCCATAGGGAAGGGATAAGCTACATCAGCATAAGGCACCTTTGTTTGGAATTATATACCTGTAACTATTTTGTTAAAAAAATCATACCCCTAACTGAAATAGCTAAATCAATATAAAACTGTGTTGACGACCCCTATCTTTAAGATAAGAAGGGAAGTTCAGTCTGCATAGAGATTCAGTACTCAGCCTCTCCACTGAGACTCTAGAAAGAGTGCTAATGTTAATGGTGGCATTACTGAAGTAGGCTGTGATCACTAGCTCCTTTCTTACAGGGCACTGAACAATCATTAAATGCTAATGACTTTTGATTACTACTGACCTCTGTCAATTTAGAATTGGTGACCTAGAGATGAAAAGCTCTGTATCTCATTACCAATTTCCTGAGCCATCCAGTCTCTCTTTTATACATCATTTTTGTAAGAGGCAGTATAGAATTAAAGTTGATCTGTTTCTCACTTACTGCAAAAAGGGTTGAATGCTGTCGGGTCTGATTTTAGAAACAAAAATGACAATCACTAAGGAAGAGAACTTACTTTTTGACCCAACAGATTTGGTGGAGGAAAATTACAATTTTTCAAGGTACTATGCAAAATTTGAGGTTAAATGAGACCAAAATCTTAACACTACAGTGACTGAGGGGGCTGGGGATGCATAAATAGGAATTAGTAATTTCCATATTGGGCAAAAAAAAATATTTTAAATTATTGTATCTCTTTTTATGGCTTCTATAGGCCTTGAAGTAAATTTTCATCATGAGGTTGTTTAGTTGCAGATTTACTCATCCAAGAATTTATGTCTAAGATTAACTGTAGTCTTTAGTCATTCTCATTTTTGCTTGGATCCATTAATAAAAAAATTAGTGCTTATAGATTAAATTCTAAATACTTGAATTTGGGATATTCCTTACCTATATTCACCAGGCTGACTGGCAGTAGATGATATGTATCAGCACACTGGTAGCGATAAAACTTTTAATGCTATTCCATGCCATTTACAACATGCAGATGGAACAACATGTTTGTGGGCTAATTAGTCTTAACAATAATTTCAACTTGGAGGGCTGCGTCCCTGTAGCACGTGACATCAGAAACGTTGCTCATTATAGCTATGGTCCAGACAGACTACATTCATGCAGCAAATTCTATTAAAATAAGCATCCAAGACTTGCTTTGTAGATTCAGTGTGGGTAGGTAGTCATCTTTTTGGTCTGATTCGAAGCATAATACTTAAAATGGATCCATAGCTCTTAATTTAATGGTAAAACAATTGCTCCACTGTGTACTGTCAGCTAAAAAAAAAGGGGGGGGGGGGCTATGTCACATTCTGGGCTCGATTATGCAGCCACTGAATAGGAGTAACTCCCAGTGAAGTCAACAGTAGTTGCACAATCCAGCCCTCCATTTGTAATGGTCTTCTTTAATATGTACAGAAGGGCTTTGAAAATGTAGGCGACTACTAGCTAGAGAACTTTAAACCTGCTAGCCAGCAGCTAATATAGAAAACATCAGGAGGAGGTGCATCACAATGACTGCTCCTCCACCTGGGTGTTAGCATCCCTACCAGATTCATCATGTCCCGTGAACCTACTGGGGGCTCCTATCAGCCTCTGACTAGTAGGTATGTGATTAAACTGATAAACCCACATGCCACCCATTTTTTCACCTTAACTTGCATCACATTTAAAATCCGATTGAAATCAAACCTGAAGAAAGATACTTAAAATATCCTGTCATTATAGAAATTGATGCTATTCCCTCATTTTAAATATTGTGTTCTGTTTTGGTCACTCCATCTCAAAAAGGATATCTGAGAGAGGATCCAGCAAAGGGTGGTGAAAAATATTAGAGGCTTGGGAAAAATTTTGTATGAGGATAGATTAAAAATATTAACCCTGGTTTAGTGAGGAGACCTGTAAGAGGTGGCATGCAGAGATATATCACATACCCTCTCTGTACAAGTACAAGAGGACAAAAAATGGGGAAAATCCAGGACCACTCATTTAAAACTGATAATTTTTAGCACAACTTTGTATTACACTGAGCAGTGAGTTCAACAGGTTACTATTGAAAAAAAGATCTTAGGAGATTCAGAGAAGATATCTTCTGCAATTAGACTAGCTAGGATAACATTTATGAGGGGATATCAGTTCTCATACTTGAGGACATAAGACAACTGCTAACTAGAGTTAGGAAGGATTTTTCCCAGTAGACATGTTATTAGTATGGCCACCGTAAGATGAACTACTGCACTAGATGGACCATTGAGCTGGTCTGAAATTGCCACTCTTTCCTATGCTACTTTACCTTTCCCCCAACTTTTCGACTGTTTTAAGATAGGAATGGTCGCTGCTATTTTACTCCAAATTCCTGGCTGGTGTCAGAGGTCTTGACTACTGTTCCTGTAGCCTCTCTTTCTGGAGGGTCCTTTGTGAATACAACTTCAGAGTCAATTCTCCAGTGCAACACCAGATTGAAATTGTGTGATTCTGGTCAGTTTCCATGCTGCCATTCAGAACTGTGGAATTGGAAAATTTTTGACAATTTCAGTGGGTTGCTTCTTGGGGGAAATCAAGCATCTCTCTCTTCAGATTCAGAAAGATGACACTGCAGAAGGTATCTTCAAATGTGATCTTCACAATAAAAAGGGTGGGAAAGGTAATTGGGTACATGATTCAGGAGCCTATAGTCTGGTCTACACTTAAAAATGAGGTCAACCTAGGTACATCATTCAGGACTGTGAAAAATGTTGTGCCCTGAGCACCATAGTTAGGTCAACATAAATATGCAGCTAGGTGGATAGAAGAGTTCTTCTGTTGACCTAACTACCGCCTCTGGGAGAGGTGAGTTAACTGCATCCATGGAAAAACCCTTCCGTCAATGTAAGAAGTGTCTTCACTACAGTGACACAGCTGCAGCACCATAACTGTGCTGCTGTAGAGGCTGTAGTATAGACAAAATCAATGGATTCTAGGATCCTACACCACTTACGTACTTTGGCAAATTTTACACATTGTTTTAAAATCAAAGCTTAAATTCAGCAGATATTCGTATGAAAAGTAGCAGTGGACAGATTTTGTTAAGCACTGATGTTGAGTAGTCATTCATGGTGTATATCGAGACTTACCTTTTAATGTGGGTATGCTCTCTATGAAGGGAAATGTAGAATTTGAACAAATAATTTTAATAATGCATAGCAATAATTACTTCACCAAATGAGGCGATACTTTACAAAAGAGAAGTATGAATTTTCTCACTACTCACGTAGAATTATCTTCCCGTGAACAAGATCTTGTGGTGATAGAGAACTGAGAAATCTGATGAAATATTGTTGTTATTTCTGATTCAGGGTCTTGCTCATTAAAACAGAGATAAAACTACAGCCTAATAAGAGAGGGTGATTTAGAAATCTTAGTTATCACTGCTACCATGGCATGACAGATTTTTGGGAAAAATGCCATCTGTCCCTGAAAATAATTTTTTAATAGCATGTATAGACTTTTGAATGATGTAATTCAAACATAGTTAAACCAACATAGTTAAAGTTGTATTAACATTTGTAGTGTAGTATGCCCCTCTGGCATCCTTCATAATAATCACAAGGCACTTTATAATCTTAAAAAGCTAATTAAAAAAAGCATTGCACATATATTACTTAAATTTGAATTTAAAATAGACTTTAGTTTTTTGACTTGTGACCAGAAGCTGATTTCCATAGGCTTATAACTCTCCTTTAACAGTTTGTAAGGCAATTGTGTAATGCACAATATCTCCGTCTTGAAACATTTTCTTCCTTATTTCTAACAGCTGATGTTTTGGACTTTGCCTACCTGTGCTTGAAGAATTAAGTGTGAATTTCCTACATATTTTAACTTTAAAATTTTTTCTAGTTATAATACTTTGCTCTCGAAACAAAGATAAATCTGTTTTTAGAACAAATGGTTTCTTTTTTTTATTGTATTTGTATAATACAGAAATGTTCCGCCCTGCTAATATAAAATAGGGAATTAATGAAGAAAGAAAAGCTATAGAACATTAGAAAACCATCTTAGATGCCGCAGAGAAGAGTGTGGAAGATAATCAGTTTGTTTGCTTGATGTTGTCACCAGAGGCAGACTTCTTGATTTGTTGTGATGATCTCGACTAGTCTTTCAATAGTGAGCAGTTCAGGGATAACTTGTATTTTTAATTATGGTAAAATACCAAATTGTGAGGTTACTAACATGTATGTGGACTAGAAAAGTACAAATATGCAGAAGGACATGGATTAAAACAGCCCCAGAAGCAGGAAAGAACAGTCAGTGTTATACAGAATGATAATTATGTTTACCTTAGTAATTTGTGCACAGATTGTATTTCTGTACTTGGACAGACTGGAATTGTTCTGTTCCACTGGCTTTGGAAGCCAATGTTTGCAAATCCCAAAATGAAATCTTTTAGTTTTTCCTGTTCCTAGATCACGTACCCTCATTCATAACTTGGCTATAGTTTCCTATCTCACACAGGAGTGACCATCATGTGACTTTTATATACTTAAGGAAATAAGACTGGTTTTATGGCAGCTGGAAAAACAAAGAAATGTCATAGGTCCATAATCTATCATAGTTCTTGGTCTCTATTGTACCATCTTTTGCTGCACGGCAGGAAAGTAGTCAAAGTAGTTTTATTTAGGCATATTGTCTATATATTGTGATAAGGCTTTCTACTATTATCCAGATATTATCTTCTTGTTAAATAGGGTTTTGCCTGATTTTTTTTTTAAATTTATTTAGACTGAATATACATCAGCTCTTTCTTCTTCCTCTTTTCCCAAGAAAGTGTGGCGGAGGACTGTATCTAGACTTATTATACATGCATTATATTTTCCAGAAGTTTGAAGTATGGTTGACTCCAGCCAGTTTGCGTTTAATGTTTCTTTTTCCAGGACTGAGTTAATCAGATCTGCCTGTTCTATTCTTCTTAAGAAATGCATGAACAATTACAAGAGAGGGCCACTCAAAATCTACTGGAAATAATTCTGGGCATAACTTCTGGATTACTTTTGGCAAATTATTTGGGGAAAAACACACATGAAAATCCTAATTTTAGTTTATTTGAATAGTTGTTTTATAAAATGGACTTTTTCACACCTAATCTCCTCTGTAGATCTTCTGACTTCCCACGCATGTTATGTTCTCTTCCCCTTTCTGCCAGACTGATACATTGAAGACCAGATATTTGCAATATTTGCTAGAACATTCATTTAGTTGTATCTGTAAAAGCTTGAAACCTTATTCCTGTGAAATGTCTTTCCCACGGAGACTTAGGAAGAAAATGTTGCACATCCAGAAGGTTATCTTCATAACCATTTCTTTAAAAAACAAAAAAAACCCTCAAATTTTGCAAAAAGATGACTACCCCTTATCCCATGTTATAAATTCCCTAAATCTGGTTTATAGTGAGAAATTTCTGCAGAGTGTATTTTTTTCCATTGACGACGAACATGACCTAGACTATCAACTTCCCCCCACAAATCTTTCTATTGACAATCTTCCATCTGTGACAGACTATAACCATATTGCTAGGCTATAGCTGTCATTTGAGGTTGCGTAACCTGTTTCTCAATGTTTGTACAGTGCTTTTAAGATGCAAGACACTATGTAAGTGTGAAGTAGTAGTGTTATCCTACTGAAGAGAGCAAAGGCTTAGCATCTGTGATGTCTTCCATGAGTTTGCTACATATCTGTCCATTTTGCTAGGATGCAATGCTGTTGTTGGACTACGGCAAACACCGAGCCAGTCTATTAATGCAGCGTATACTCTTTTGGAGAAGAGAGTGGGACAAGGAGAACGTACAGTCTATGAACAACCTGCAGCCTTCCTCCGCAGCATGGGGCAGGGATCACTAGCAGGAGAGTCTCTGCCAATTGAAGTCACTAAAACACAGGATTGGGGACTTCAACAGCAGAGTCAAGGGAAGGGGTAGGGACGGTTTTGTGGCCTGCAGCATGCAGGGGGTCAGACCAGATGATCATAATGGTCCCTTCTGACCTTAAAGTCTATGAGTCTATGAGCTAGTTCTTTTAGTTAAATGGGAATTAAAGACACCTTGAACATGTTTGTTATAGAGCCATGGTGATGACTCCAAGAAGTGGGGTTGTAACCAGGTTTCATTAAATACCTGGAGTGAAAATCTGGGCCCCATTGAAACCCAATGGCAAAACTTCCATTGACTACAATGGGGCCAAGATCTCCCTTCCTATTTTTTGGCTCCCTCTTCCACAGCTGTCTTGAGAAACTGGTTTGGTTTGGCTTAAAAATCATTAGATTTAATTTTTCTAAAAAACTTGAAGAAAATTGTGAAATTGTCTGAGTAGTGGATCATTTACAAGATAAATAGCTTAATGTGATATTTTGGGGTCCTTCTGTTGAGGGGGGAGGGGGAACAATTTAGGCATGTCTGTTAACTTTTATGATGCTCAGCTCAACACTAACGCCGCCCAACTGCACATTTAAATTGTTGAGCAAGTCAGTGGCTGAAAAGTACAATTCTAAAACTGGTTGGCTTAGTTATCTAATTCTCCTGTTATTTCAGAATGTGTTTATTAATGAAATCTGCATTTATTCATATCTAAAACTATGATTTTGACAGATTCCTTAGATAAGACAAAGTTTTTTCATCTAAAGCTTTGAAACATTGATTAAATGTATGGACACTGTTTGAATCTGATTTGCACATCTAGAAGTTTTCTTCTGATGCAGTGCAACTGTGTCTGGTGTAACTTGGCTTAATTAGTACTGCTCAGTGATTTGGGACTGGTATCAAAGACTCTTATTTTAGCAAAAACATAGTTAAAGCTAAAGCTGTGACCTCCTCTCTGTTCATGGTGGACCAAAGTATACGTTGCACCAAAAGGCATTGTTTAACTTCATCTTTCTCTTTTATGCTGCAAATCAATTTGCTTTAATTTAGTTCTGATATTAATATCCTTCTCTGATTAACCATTATATTTTTATAATAATGGGTTGGGAGAATTCAACAGAAATACATAGTAGAGCTACATGGAATATTCACTACTTCAGAAAGTGTGTCTCTAATAGAAATATTTAAATACAAAGCTATTAATCTTTTTACTTAATGTGGGGCTCTTCTTATAATTGTGAAAATCTGAGTACCATCAAGGACTACTAAAATATAAAAGATACATAGAAATTTATACATTCCTGTCTAGTCCTGCCCTGATGTAACTCTGCAATTTCCTTTATTACATAGACTACACATTAAATGCTTTCCCTTTAATATTAGAGCTATGCACATTACAATAGGTGTCACTGTGCTGCTGGGTCCAATCGTTATCAGTGACTTCAGCTATTGGCTCAGAACACTGGCTGTCTGACTCCATCTGCAGGGCTGTAATACCTACTCTGTTCAGATCCATTCAACACACAAGTTCAGCCAGCTGAACAGCCTAGCAGTGCTACGGCACATCTTGCTAGCCTAATTCAACAAGCCAGTGCGATAGCTAGATGCATACTCTCTTTGCACAGTGTAGCACTTTGAGGTGATTCAGTTTCAGGAAATCTGGAAAAGAGCTTGCAAGTAAATAAAACTGGGAGTCACGATGGAGATGTATTTAACAAATCAAATACTGGATCAAACTTAAAGCCAGTTTCTTATTCAGTACCCTGAAAAGGTCACCTTGTCTTGCTGGAAAAGAAGCAAAATCTCAGCTTTGCTGCTTTTTATTTAACAGCTTGGCTCCCACTTACATTTTCTTCATGTTCTTACCTAGTTAGGCTATCTAGCTATACAAACAAGGATACTCATGGTAGATGACAAGGGAAAGAACATGAAATGTCTCACCTTCTTCTTGATGCTTCCAGAGACAGTCAAGAACAGGTCCAAGAAAAGCTCTAAGAAAGGAAACAGTAGCAGCAGCAGCAGCAAGTTGCCTCCAGTTTGCTATGAAATCATTACCTTGAAGACCAAAAAGAAGAAGAAGATGGCTGCTGATATTTTTCCCAGAAAGAAACCAGCCAACACTAATACAACTGCTGTCCAGCAATACCACCAACAAAACCTCAACAACAACAACACTATCCCTGCCCCCAATTGGCAAGGGCTTTATCCCACCATCCGAGAGAGGTAAGTTCAAGAGAATTTATTTTTGATGTTTAAATGAAGTGTTGAATTGTAGCAAAACAGGTTTGCAATGTTAAATTTAGTTTCTCATTTATACACATTGAATAAAACATGCTACTCCTTTTCCCCAAGCAAGTATTTGGTAATGGAAAATTTTTAGTATCTCTTTCCGGACAGTGCAGCTGTTTTCCTGAAGTAGTACAAATGTTGTTGTAAGCTGCAGTACTTTAAACTGATAGGTATTTGCATGCAGACTTACGTGTTTGTTGTTTTAGTAATACATGTTCTTGATCTTCATTTTCACTTTTTGAAAAGTTTTCACAAAGTTTTTCTTGGATCTGTTTTCCTTAGTATATTTGTGTGTGATCATGCGCAAAGTGGTCAGAAATTGTGTGACCTGTTTTTTTGTTTGTTCTTTTGTTCTTTAGCTGGTTTGTTACTGAAATGCTACTTTAAGTTGTTAAAAAGTTTAATCTCATGGGTCTGGGGTGAGAATCGGATGCCAGATTACATAAATTAACACATTGCCTCTGTCTGTAGAAATGCAGTGATGTTCAACAATGACTTGATGGCAGATGTTCATTTTGTGGTTGGGCCACCAGGTGGGACCCAGCGGTTGCCAGGACACAAAGTAAGCAACAGCTGCATTATCAGTTCAGATGTGGGAATAGCAACAGTAACTTCAATTGTAACATCGTGACTTACTGTGGGAGACTCAAATTCTTTGTGACAGACATAAATTTTGAAATGGCTTTGTCCAGTGAAATACTTTACTTTTCTTTGTATTTCCCATTAAACATTGTGTTGTGATAAAAGAGGCTTTATGTAAAATTGGGAAGACTGTTTTTTGTCCCTTTTTATGGTTGGTGGTATGAAGATTTTCTAGAAATTCACTTGTTTCTTTGAAGATAAAACATATAATTGTACGAGGTAAATGGTAGGAAAACGTGTAATTTTGTTAGTAAGTTTGCCTTCGTTCTCACATAATAGTATCTAATTTCTATGCTCATGAAGCTAGTATACTCATAGTGGTAGTGGCTGTACCTCATTGTTTTTATTGGCAGTGCCTTCAGTTTCTAGCATGAAATAAGATTTCCCTTTCTCAACAGTACGTCTTAGCTGTCGGCAGCTCTGTATTCCATGCAATGTTTTACGGAGAGCTTGCTGAGGACAAAGATGAAATTCGTATACCAGATGTTGAGCCTGCCGCTTTTCTCGCTATGCTGAAGTAAGCATCATTCTTCTGGAAATGTATTTGTTTATGCCGTATATGCACAGCAATACTGTCACAGTTCAAATATTGGATATCCGTCTAAACAGAGGCATAAAACTAGAAATGAAGTAATAGTTCAAAAATAGGCCTTCCGCTATATATTCATTGTTTAAAACTTATTTTCACTGAACTTCTCTCTCACCCTCTATTTCTAGACGCGGAAACGTTAGGCTAATGTAGGCAGTTGTTATAAATAATGACTGACAGGAGATCTTTGAGCACATTGTAATGCCTATTGATTTGATTTGTCACTACACTTGCTACACAAAAGAAGGGAGTTACTAAAAAGAATTGTCAGCTCTAACAAAAAAACCTATTTTACTTTGAAAGTATAGTGAAAAGGAAAAAAATTGGAATTTCTGGGTTCATACACTGACATTGTGCTCTAGCTCCTTTGTATGCTTACTGTACAGAGTTCTTGTCTGTTCAAAACACCCCCGAGTTACTGAATGCAGCCACTGAAAAGTAAAACCTTTCTTTATTTTATTTAGTATTGGGCATTTGGAAAGTATTAAAAATAAAAGGGCTGTTTAAATGAACTTATTCCCCTCCCTGTATATCTGGTTTCTTTCTGCCAACCTGATTCGGAACTAGGTTGCTTTTTCGCTGGATGAAGAGGATGTAATGAAATACTAATTGTTCCCCTGCTGAATTATCCTTGGACTGTGACTATAAACTTTGATTTTCAAATGGAAATTATATCATGCAACCTCTATAATTTGGAGTTTTTTCCTCTGGTATTTAACACTGTCATTGGTTACTTCTGGACCTGGTTGTTTCTCATTTTAATTGAGATCAATATTCAGACCCTTTTAATATGCTACTGGTTTTGTTGCATGCAATAGTGAAATTGCTAGTTAACAACCTTATAAATATATTTCATGGGTTGCCTTGATTAGCTTGTGATTGCAAACAATTACTTTGTTACATTTCAATGGCATGGTAGATATAGTGTTCAAAGTTGCATGCAGCTGCAGAGTTTTCAGTTTGTCAGCAGGAACCTCAGAAATATTTGGGATGCATGTTGACAGATGCCTTTCATGAAAATCAAAGGTCACTCAACAATATTAATATGGAATTGAGACAAAGTTATGATATGCCACCACATGTGAATAGATACATTACAGATCTTCATTTTGCACATTGCTATTTAAAACATGTTTTTCATACAGCAAATACTTTGACTTTACAGAGTGAGATGTAGTTAGACTTTCTCTCTGCAAGGGGCGAATATAAGGTACTTTAATTTTTCTTTTCTATTGGGACAACAACTCGTTCTACATAATTTTATTACTGCTACATTAAACTTGCCATTTAAAGAACAAATGGATTTTGAAATCTGCTTGAAGACATTTGTACAGTGGGGCAAACCTGAAAAACGAGAACTTTAATACCAAAATCCAGTGCCTGACGAATTCTCTTGACAATAGTAAATTAGGAAACTTTATCTGAAAAGTGGGGGGACTCAGCCATCAACTTCTTCAGAATCCAAGCTTTCATTTAAAAAAAAAAATCTAGTTATTTTGGTTGTGCAGATTACCTTCCAAATGAGAACTTGGTGCAGTGCTATTTCCCTGAATCTGCAGTGCTCTAGTATCTCTACTGATGTTCAAAACGTTCCCAAGAAGCAGCATGAGACTGAAGGCCCAAAACACTCAGGCTACAAGAAGAAGAGAGGAGAAGAGAATTTGCACCCATCCCTGCAAACAGGAATGAGAGGAGCATTTAGTTGAACCCCCTTTTCGCCAGGTCCCCTTTTCAACAATCAAGAGGAATACAGTGCAATCTTTTGTAAGAAAAGAAAGAGTTGGAAATGCTCATTTTCTTCTAAGCCATGAACTCTTATAGTGTGATATACACTAATCTGTAGTTGGGTATTAGTTGTTAATAGTGTTTAGTTGGTTAATTTTGTAGTGGACACATGGAAGACAAACACCAGTAAACCTATTATTAAATGCAGAAGCTTCAGTAGTATCTGTTATTGGCATGTAGTAATTATGCCCCCAGCAAAATTGATTAGCTGTTCACTATAGCTTTACAAATACAAAACAGTTACATGTTGCTAAATGCATATCCTAGTTGGCACACTCAGTTAGTGTCTTTAACCCTGAAGACCAGGATTCAAATAATAAATTAAAATTAGACTCATGGTCTCATTCTAATCCCAGCCTGTGCGCATCACACATGTACAGCTGTAACATACTTTGCTAAGGAATAGACCAGGACTGAAATATCAGCAGTTGCAGATCAGGATAGAGATGCATTGACAGAATGAGAAATGTGGAATGCTACAGACAGCCTATCTGTGCTATGGCTGTTTTAAACCAGTGATATTACTTCTCCACTTCCACGAATATTAAACTCGCAGTTTTTGTACTGTTTAAATTTAAAACAGATGCCGCCCTACTTTTTTGTATTAACAAGCAGAGAGGGAGAAGAAGTTGGAGGTTGAGGAGGAGAATTATAAAATGGAACAAATTTGGAGAGATGATGGTAGAAAAAACAAGAAAATATGTAGACCCTTAGGGACCCAAACCTGCAATTTATGCTTGCATGAGTAATTCTTACTCCTGCAAGTAGTCTTTAGTTTTTTACTTCAAGAACTAAAGATTCAGTTCTATATTAATATTCATTACTTGCTACGTTTCATTGCATCAGAGTTTATATACTCAACAGAATTTTTCAAGCGTTACTTAGCGTAGCATTTTTAGAGGCACATGACTGTGAAAAATATATCTCATTTTATTTGACCCCAATTTCTCTAGAACTCGTAATTGGTGTTATTCTCTACCCCATTACATGTGGTACATTACTAGTTTTCCATCATTAACTGGAAATCTGCCCAAGCAGGTTGGAGTCTGCCATATCCTAATTCATGAAAACCAAACAACGAAACAAAACTTATACATCTTTACAGTAAAAACAAAAACAGCCATAATGAGATATGGGTTGATACTAATCCAGTAAATTTCATTTTATCATTTATTCTCCTAGGCCTTGTATATCCTGTGAAAATGCATCATTTTAGAAAACCAGTTAACTTAACACATTTTCATTAGCATGAAATGCAATTTTGTCTTTAGTGGCTCAGCTGCAACCAGCAAGCATATTTTTAAACATAACTCCCTTGTTCACTCTAAAGGCAAATTTATGTTTAACATTGTTTCTAACAGAATGCATTTACCCAGAATAGATTGGACCTAATGTGTGAAATATTAAAAACAAGGTGCCTAATTCATTATTTCCCCAACAGTAGTGGACCTCAGGAATTTAATCACGTAAACAGAATTTAGCTGAATCTCTTCTGTTTTGACATGGCAGTGGGTCTTAACAAGTTTTCTTCCCTAGGAAAGTGAGAGAATACATTTTTTCTGGGGAAGCTAGCATGTTGTAGCATCGATAAACATATGAAATCCTTCCCTTTACAATCTGAGGTTAGTTAGTCTAAGAGGTTTCATCAATTGATTGCAAATCTTAGAGCCTATGGCATGATGATGCATGGTATTAGATGTATTTTGACAGTGTTACACTTCTGAGAGCCTAGATTTTAAACCAGTTTGTCTTGGCACCCATGTCTGATGTGAAGTGTTTGTTATTGCTGAAAAACTCACTTTTCTTTTTCTTTGCACATGTGTCTGAATAAAGGTCACCATATAGTTCACCAGAAAAGGAAGTTCAATGTATGTCCACTTGAAATTCATGTCCTAGACAGTATTAACTGTTGTTTTAGCCATATAAACCAACCCTTCTTCAAGAACCTTGATTGACATGAACCCTTTTTGGGGGTGAAAAAAATCTCATTCATCAAGTCATTTATTTGGAATTTTTTCACCCAAGTTTGCTAGGATATGGATACATTAGAGTCACTACCATATTGCAATTGTTGATTGACTGTTTAGAGTGCGTTCTCTACCTCATTATTGAAAGCAACTGTTGTTGAACTTGGAAGAAAATGGGAATGAAGGGGTAGCACTTCATAGTTGTATCAGTTTCTTTGTGTAGCATGTGACCCAAATGAAAGGCCCAATTCATCGTTGGTGTAAGCCCATTGACTTCGATGAGCTTAACCCATGGATGAATTTGGCCTGTAGTTTCTTTATCGTGTAATTTGAAGCAGGATTTGATTTTTCCAGAAAGTATTTCTTAGTTTTAATACTGCATTGCACCATTCGAGTGCTCTGTGCTTCGAGTTTTCAGGTGTTATTGACAGTCAATGTCTTTTTGCTAAAGAGCAGTGTCACATGTGCGTATTTTATTTCAGATACATCTATTGTGATGAAATTGACTTAGCTGCCGATAACGTGCTGGCCACTCTTTATGCTGCCAAGAAGTACATCGTTCCTCATCTTGCCCGAGCATGTGTCAACTTCCTAGAGACGAGCCTAAGTGCAAAGAATGCCTGTGTGCTGCTCTCCCAGAGCTGCTTATTTGAAGAACCTGACCTGACCCAGCGCTGCTGGGAAGTGATTGATGCCCAAGCAGAGCTGGCTTTGAAATCTGAGGGGTTCTGTGATATTGATTTTCAGACGCTTGAAAGCATCCTCCGAAGGGAGACGCTGAATGCCAAAGAAATTGTTGTTTTCGAAGCTGCGCTTAACTGGGCTGAAGTTGAGTGTCAACGGCAAGATTTACCTGTTAGCATAGAAAATAAACGCAAGGTCCTAGGGAAAGCTCTCTACCTGATTCGCATCCCTACCATGGCACTCGACGACTTTGCAAATGGTGCCGCTCAGTCCGGGGTGCTGACTCTCAATGAAACCAACGATATCTTCCTTTGGTATACAGCTGCCAAAAAGCCAGAATTAGAGTTCGTGAGCAATGCCAGAAAAGGCCTTGTCCCCCAGCGTTGCCACCGCTTCCAGTCTTGCGCCTACCGCAGCAACCAGTGGCGTTACAGGGGTAGGTGTGACAGCATCCAGTTTGCTGTTGATAAGAGAGTTTTCATTGCCGGCTTTGGGCTATATGGTTCTAGCTGCGGATCGGCAGAATATAGTGCAAAGATCGAACTTAAACGCCAAGGTGTTATCCTAGGCCAGAACTTGAGCAAGTATTTCTCAGATGGATCTAGCAACACTTTCCCAGTGTGGTTTGAGTACCCAGTGCAGATTGAGCCCGATACCTTTTATACAGCTAGTGTGATACTGGATGGCAACGAACTAAGCTATTTTGGACAAGAAGGAATGACTGAAGTTCAGTGTGGAAAGGTAACTGTTCAATTCCAGTGCTCTTCAGACAGTACTAATGGCACTGGAGTGCAGGGAGGGCAGATTCCAGAACTCATATTCTACGCCTGAGCAAAAATGTTTCCAGAGGAAGAGTTTGACCTGAAGTACCCATCTGGTTCAGACCTACTGATGCTTAGCTTATCTGCAGCTGTGATCAGTACAGAGCATATGTAAGTAAAAGCTGTGGATAGTTACTGCTTGCTGGACTTGTAGCCTCTTTGGTGATGAAATTTAAATGTAACATTCAATTTTAACTGGAAGCTCTTAAGAGCAAGGAAGTTTCTAAAGCTTTGTTTGAGTCAGATATACCTACGCCCATGATTCCCAGCCTGTCTTGTTTGGCGTGCCCCTACTCGCAATGGATCAGCAGATGGACGCCCTCTTTCGTATCTCCAATGGATTGTGCCCCCCAATACACTGGATGCTGCCTCTTTTGGTCCATTTTCTCTTTCTGTCTCAGTTCTTTTTTCCTTCTTGTCTTTTTCTCTCTGCTTCTCATTATTTTTTGCTCTTGTTTTTTGCTCCCCAACTCTGCTCAGAGTCAGGGAAGGGGCTCCACAAGGCTGGTCCGCTTTAGTTCTTACAGCTGAGCCAAGTGTTATGGGGCAGATACGAGAAGCTTGTGTGTGAACGCGCAGCCCCATAGAGGCAAGCCAGTCCCGTATGTAGCCCGCTGTATTGGGTGTGGCTGCAAGAGAAGAGAGGGAGGGTTGGCAGGCAACATTCAAGGAGCCGCACGCTGCTTTATACACAGATGCAGGATCATACTTGCAGCCAGGGTGAGCTGGGCTCACACAGCTTTTCCCACCAGCACCCTCTTGAGCTCCTCTGACTCATTCCCTTAAGACTGGGAAATACTTGTGTACACACAAACTGTGTAGGTGGCTTCGAAGCATTTGCCCATTTAACCAAATGTTGCAATAGTTATACGGAGATGCTTTTAAAATTGCTCTAATTTGGCCCACTACTAAATATCTGGGTGATGATATCTAGCATGAGACAAAGGATAGGTTAATTTCTTTTTCTTTTTCCAAAATAGTCCTAGAACATTTGGAAGGGGGATTTTTTCCCCCTGTAAAAATGAAAATAAACATCACTGCACAATAACGTGTACTAATCCTGAGTTACATATTCCTTCTCTGTAATGTGAGCTTTATTATATTATTGCCAAACACTCTGACTCAGCAGATAATTAAATAGATGATCGCAAGAAAATTCCCAAGAGTGGACTGTGTCTGGCGGTGAGCACCAAGTGTAATACAGTGAGGGGAAACGTATGTCTGATCTCTTGCAATTAGTTTTAATTTAAATGTGAAATGGAGGATTGTGTGGTCCAAAAACTTTTTTTTTTCCCCCCTGAATTACTTTTCAAGCTTTCTATAGTCCTGTCTGTATTTTTGGCAGGAACGGACTACAGATTCATTGCTGTTTAAGAGGGAAGGAAATCAGTATAACTAAAAGATCCAAGTACCATTTAAACTTAATAAAATAAAGTCCACACTTTGGAAAAGAAACTCCTTAATCACTAGATTGTGAAACTTACTTACAAAGAGGACACTACCGAGGTAATTTGTCTCACCTTTATAATATCTCTGAAGTTGTTATGTTTGCTTTCCATATTATAAGCTAAAATAGAGGACCAAATGATTCTTTGGCCAGGCTAAAGACTAATGTGTGTGCTACACTAAATATAATCATCAGTTTTACAATGGAATCGCTTTTCCCGTATGGTTACTTATCAGTTAATGTTTATTACTCCACCTACTCCTTGACTGCTGGAATCTTGGCCTCTGGCCATCTCAAAGTGCCGGTATGTTTCTGCAGTGTCCAAAACATGTTCTGGAGTAATGACAAGTGGATTGGAGTAGGCATCAAAAACTCAAAGGCCCAAAGCCAGTCTCTTGCCTGTCCTGTGGATGATGAAAAGAAGAGTGAGGGGAAGACTGTTCTGCAAGTACCATGTTCTTTATTCACTGTAATGGTTACAATTTTACATATGTGAGCAAATACATTCTTTCTGAAGTATAAAATACCCTCGGAATATATAGAAAATGCTTTTTATAACAGATGTACCTAAACTAGACTGTTAGTGAGATCTGGACAGAATGTTCCCTTGAAAACTGACTATACTTTTTTTTTAAAGCTCCAGTTAATTATATTTAGATCTCTCAGCAACCAAAAATATACACGCAGTATAATTTTATGGATTGGGGAAATATTTATTGAAGAGACAACGAAGGAATGTAAGATTGTCATGGGATAATAGTCAACTACTTGTAGACATTATCTGAGCAGTAGTGAATTTATTTAAAATAAACGTTAAAGCAAAGACTGGCCAAGTTACTGTATATGAAATGGTTGACATAGATATAATGGCTCTGTCTGAATGATTCTTTTATGGGGTAGAGTGACAGAATGCAGCTATTTAACAATGTTACAGCAAGTAACTGATTCGTTTAGAACAGACTTATGTGCCTCACAGTGGGACAAAAAGTGTACTCTACTAGTATGGATAAGCCAGTCTCTGACTGGCTCTAGTTTTTTGGTGTTTTTCTTTTTAATTTATCTACAAATAAAGGCTTAGCATCTATTAAACTGACTGGCTGGAACAGATAGTTATGGGATCAAATTAATGTATAGCTGTGATATGTAGAAAATCAGCTTTTTTTTTTTTTTTTTTACTTGTTATCCCTTGAATATTTTTGACAAAGTAGAATGAAAGCTCTGCTTCTTGCTTAATTCCTCTGAATCTGTTCCAGGTATAAATTAGACTTGTTGCTTATGGTCAAAATATTTAAGCTTGGATCAATAAACTTAGACACCTAAATAAGTGGCTTGATTTTGAGAGGGGCTCGACACCAGCAAGCCCATTGCAGTAAATAGAATCTGCTGTTGCCAAATACTTTTGCACATCAGGCCACTTAATTAGGTCCCTAAATATGGATCTAGATCTGGTCAACTAACTTTAGGCATCCAAGTTTGAAAATGTTAATCTATATTTTGAAAGCACCCAATGTATCATGCTGGAACGTAAACACAACTTCAGCAAAAAGAACATTATGTAGATGGTATTTTATGGCGGTCTTTACTACTTGTATATTGATTTTGCTGGTAGGGGGAACTAAGACAGGGCATTGTAATGTAATATGCTTTAAGCATATCTGAAATAGGATTTAAATGTTCTAATTTCTACATACTTATTGCACTGAACTGTTTTTTAAATTGTTGTGATAAAGTCTGCTAATTTCAGGTCACAGCACCCAGTTATGCTTGACCTTAAGCTTACAGCATTATTTATGAAGGACAGATATATAAATATGAAGTACCTCATGTTGAATGTTATTGTACTGTATCTTTAATGTAACAGTGCAGATCTTGTTAGACACATGAATGTGTATAATCACATTAAACATATGAATAAAACTGGTTCTTATACAGTTGTTTCCTGTGGTACTTTTGAAGCATCCGTGGAATAAATAGTGAAATCCTTATTTTGGCTATTATTTTTAGTGTTTTTAATTGTTCTAGATAATTGTGCGGGAGTATTTGTTAAGCTTGGGTATTCTGGGATCTTTTGAACCCAAAAGAAGTAAAAGTCTGAGGCAAAACCGAGGAAGAACAATGAATATGTTAATCAGTTACATTGTTAAGACTGACGATTAAGCTAATGAGATGGAGTGAATGAATTCATTTATATGCTTTATGAAATTTCTTGTATACTAGAATTTTAATATTTTCTATTAATATTACCAAGCTGGGGGGAGGGTGGTGTGTCATTCTGTTTATTCTGAAAGACAGCGGGTACTGAAAGCGACCAGAGCTGTCAGTCCTTAAGATTCTGGAACAGGGTACACTGATAGAATTCAGAAAGATTTATGGTGCAGGCTTAGTGGAAAGAGGTTGTTCCCTGTTGGAAATTTGAGTCTTCTCATTCAACCATTTCTTTCGCAACAGAGTTGAATATCGGTTCATCATATTTCTTCACAGAAAATCATCAAAGAAGATGAATTTACCCTTCCTTGATCCATTCTGAGGATTTTGGATCCAATAACAAACCAGCTAAAGAGAGGGTTAGGAAAGGGACATTCAAAGAGAACTGGAGAAGTCCACCCTCATGGAAAAGAGAGAATTCTTAACTTGATCCTAAAATACATTCTGAACATTCCAAGTAGTGTCACTTGTGATGGGTTTTCTAAAATCGTTTACTACTGTTAATCCACATACCATATGATGTGCACAATGAGATGCAAAACCATAAAAACCTGTCTGTCTATGCCTTGTTCTATGCTAACTGCATCAGTACTTAACACAGATACCTTATGGTATGTGTCTCTATCAACTACAAAAAGTATAAATTAGTGTCAGTCCAGTTTTAACTGGACAAACTGACTGCATCAGAAAACCAGCACCTTCAGCCTCTCTATTGAGACTCGGCATTGAATGAGTGTGGAGAATAAGCTATCCTCTCGCCCAGAGAAGTGTTCTCTCCTTGCATTGTTTCTGCCTAAGATGGACCTGCTTTTCCCAAGACTTCCCCCTATAAATACATAATGTGAAATCCCAATCAGTGGAAGTTTTGCCTCTTCTTCAGTGAGGTCAGGATTTCACCCACAGTGTTCAGTTAACATCAGTACTCCCAGAACACACCATTGCTGAGGGAATAGAAAATTTTAAAATTCACACTGTACACTGATTATCTAGAAGTCCATCAAAATATCATAGATTCTAAGGCCAAAAGGGACCACTGTGATCATCTAGTCTGACTCCCGGTATAACGCAGGACATAGGATGAAACCCCATAATAAATCTTAAAATAACTCTCATGGGCATATGGCAAACAATTCAAACATTAACATGAAATAATTTATTCTAAACCACAGTGATATTTGCATATGTCTTTATGTACATTTTTACAAGCATACTTCAAATTCATAGCACACAAGGTATAGCAGGGGTATAGTAATTTTCACATTAGAAGATGTTTGAATTGCAAAGGTTCATATGCTCAAAAGAGCTGTTCAAAGTGAAGGAAAAATATAGAAAGGCTTTAGCTACTTTGGTCCAAGGTTCAGTCCTTTTAAAAGAATCTCTTAAAATCTGTTTAATTTGTCAACAGTGTCAGGAATGCATTTATATTAATCCTTTAACAACAATATTTTAACATTCACTTTTTAATTGTTTGCTAGAGACAACAATAGTGTAGTTGGCTGTCGGGAGATCCTATGTTTTGCTGCGGTGGAGTTTTCTAGATCTAACTTTAAAGCTTCATAGCTGCTTCAGCTACCACTCTGGGAGAGTCAGCAGTTCAAGAATAGCATGGGCTGGCTTTTAGACTAAACAAGCTAGAACTTGGAAGAGGGGGATGAGGTCAGCAGCAAGGCCACAGGGAAATGCTGTGGACAAGGTATTTTGTCCCCTTAGTGGGTGGACACACCTTACTCTGTTGTCTTATCCACCATCTGCTGGGAGAAGGCAGGGGCTTCCTGGATCCTCCTCACCGCCCCGGGTCCCATTGTCTACCCTCTGCCCCCTCCCCCAGTTGGCAGCACTTGGGGAACTCTGAGGTAAACACAGAGCAAAGGATTGGCTTCTCCTCCCCACCAAGAGAGGAGAATCTGGAAAGATGGCCAGTCTCTCAGGCAGTCCCTGGGGATTTAGCCCTATGGGCTTAGTCTGTCAGAGTCTCTGGTCCTTTGTGGGGTTTGCCTTCTGTCCCTCCTCCTGGGGCATACTATTTTGCCACCAGTCAGGGCAGTTTTGGGAGCCTGTGGCTGTCTCCTCCTTGGCTGGACTGCCTCTTTTACAAGCAGTTTCTGAGTGGGGCAGCCTTCTTCCTGTTCCCTGCCCTTTTCGGTGGTAAGTTTCTTCTTTTAAGCTCCTCCCGCTCCAGGCTGAACAAGCCTTGCAGGTGCACCTCTTTAGGGCTGAACAGGCCAGAAAAGCTCCTTAGTCTCCTCCATACCAGCGTGAGGGCGTGTTCCTTCACACCATGCCACGGTTAATTTCAGCAGAAGGCTGAAAGTCACATATATGGTACAGCAGCAGTACGGGGGAGTGTAAAGAGACTTGAGCAGCAGAAAGAGAAGTTCTAAATGAAGGTAGGGGTGAAAACCGTGAGATAGGCCTTGCGTTCCCAGATCGTCCCCTCGGACAGAGAAGACTGGCATGGCAGATTCCCCTCAATAGTCCAGTGGTAGAGAAAGGACCCTTACAGCTCTGTTAACGTATCACTACTGTAAAAACAAAGAAAATAAGCTTTGCATCAGTAAATGTCTTTTCTGGAGCTTCCGACAGGATTTTTTTCTGGCTAGAGTGCTTATCTCCTACAGAGCTCTTTCGCATTCATTTTACTATGCAAATGAGACTAATTTCCTCAGGCTCCAGCCAACCACGTAAGATGTCTGCTATCGAAGTGAATTTTACGGGATTACTCATCACCTCACTTCCACAGAGCCAGGCCTGTACTTGGATGCAGAGTTCTTGCTGTTTGTTTGAAAGATGCAACAGTCCTCAAAATAATTTAGCTTTGTACACTTAGGCACAAGGCCAAATCCTCAGCTGGTGTAGAAAAAAAAAATCAGCGTAGCGCCATTAGAACCAGTTTCCATCAGCTGAGGAACTGATCCACAATTGATCCTCTCTTACAATACCGTCCATGACAAAACATTTATAGAGCGTAAGGGCCCTGATCCTATAAAGACTTACTTATGCTTTACCGTTAAGCCCATGAATAAACGTAATGGGTTCAACAGGGTGACACGTGTTTAAAGTTGCGTCTTTTCAGGATCAGGGCTTTCCTTTCTAGCACCTTGATTTTAGGACTTTACAATGCAGTAAACTAAATTCCTGCTGGGATGACATTTGGCTTTAGGCTGGGAGTGGATATTTTTCCCCCAAGTTTGAAAAAACCTTGTAAATTCAAACTCTACTAAATTAAAAGAATGTGGTTTTTTGTTTGTTTGTTTTTTTCCAAAAAAAGGGAATTATAGTTAAGGGGTTCAGATTAGTTTGTGTTCATCTGGGTGTTGAACGATATTCTTCAGGGGTTCAATTCTCACATTGCAAAGATAGAAGGTTGCAGGACAGGGATCCTTGGCATGCAAGGTTGAGCCAATGTGTGCTTTATTTATTTTTCCTCCTCCCCTCTTCCTGAAACAACTTGGTGCACTCTCTGACCAGGGGATAGTGCCAGCAGTACTGCTTGTGTCCGACATCATTAGTGCTTAGGATATAGTGCTGGAGAGAAAGGAAGGTCAGAGAGCTGGAAGGAGGAGGAAACTAAGAAATAAGAAAAAATGTATCCTACCAGTAAGGGCAGCACTTGTCAGTTACAGACAATAAACAAAACACTGGCTTCAGAGGAGCCGTTCAGGCGTTTCAGGAGCCAATCACCTGACGTAAGGTAAGACTACAAAGGCATGACCATTATTTGAATATTTTTGGCCCTGTTTCTCATGCTTGATGGGACACAGAGACCTTCCTGGACTCTGTAGTTGTGGAGATTATTTTGAGAGGCAAAACCAAACAGCATATTCTCTCTCTCTCCTAGGTGCTCCTTCCCAAAATGTGGCAAATGAGCTCTTGGAAATCATGTGGGGTGGATTTACTGAGCAGGTCTTTTTGCCAGGACTGTTGCCCGGTAGACTCAGTCTACTGGGAAATAATTTTAAAGATGCCGTAGCCTGAATTTGCCAGGCTGCTGCTGGCGGAACAACTGCAACTCCAAGCACCCACCCTCCCTGTCCAGAAACAACCGCTGTGGCCCTCAGTGAACAAGGTCCCCTGAAGATGATGGCAGAGAGGAGTCATGTAGTAGCAGTTGAGGAGGAACCATTCCTTTCCTCCCTCTCAGACGTTCAATGGTAGGACACCACCTTCCTTTCACCCAGTTCAAAGGGATGGATTTTGTTTTAATGTAAAAAGAAACCCCCCTGCAGAGCCAAGCGCAGCCTGGCCACCCCATAGGATGGTACTCAGTCTCTGAGTATCTCTCCTGGAGAGTAATATCTGATGAGGACACTGAGAAGGCCCAAGAATTGGAAGGGAAATAATCCTTCCACCACCTGGGAGGGCACTACACCTCGCTCTTCAGGAAGAGCTTTGGGTCCCTCTTTTGAGGATGCTGGGTGGCTGGTTTGTTGTCTTCCACGCCAGGCCAGTCTTTCCTCTCCTAGTCGATAGGAACAGCATCCTGGCCTGGAAGGCCTCAGTGACATGACGCAGCACAAACCTTGAGTAGGCAATTTCAGCAGCCACAGTCTCATGCACTCTGCTGGCTCCTGTTTTCCTTCTCTGTCAGACAAGAAATAATACAATTCGCTCTTCCTGGCACAGATGTTAAATTAACACAAATGGCATCTGCATTTCTCAGCCTGGCCTAGCAGTGGGCATCAGAGTCCAATATCTAGGGAGATCCTGGCCATTGCATTTGCTCTGTGGTCACGCTAAGCACTGATGCCACCAGCTCCAGATGACAAGGCACATCCCGAAAAATGTGGCTTTAGAAAGCTGCTTGGGGTGTGCTTAATAATCAGACGAGAGATTATTATACTGAATTATTTAATCCTTTCTAGGTTTTAGCACGGATGCATTCTGTAGCTTCAGTCATGCAATCATGGAGTGAATATTGCTTTCCATTAATGTGGTGTGTGAAGAAAGCCTGAATGCCAGCATCATTGGTGTTAATGGCAAATACCTACCACCTTCCACCAAGAGAAAATCTAGCGCAGACATTCATCATCCAAAGTTTTCACTTTGTTAGTAAAAGAAAGGGGGGTGGATATTAAGGGATCCCTGTTTTAACAACAGTGTGTCTGCAACATCCTGGCTCAGCGGTAACACCATCCACTTTTCAGGATTTTTTTTTTTTTTAATCAGATTAATTGAAATGAATTTTGGAATGAAATGCTGACGTGAGCGTAAGTTGATCTGGGAAACAGTCTTGTAGTAATAATACCTAGAGAACTAAAATAAAAAAAAGATACAGCTGGGAACAACCAGGCATGGAAGATGGGGGGAATGGCATAAGTAGAAATGAGGAATTCATAAGTCTATTCCATCTCTACTTTCTGTGACCCAGTACAGAGAGTTAAGTGTATCACTTATGGGAGATACATACAGAAAAAGTAACATCATATGTCTAGGACCAGATAAGGGCACTTAAAAATAAATAAAAAGGATTTGGACAGTTGGGGGTGGGGGAATTTAATAAACCAGGTCCGTTCTCTTTGTCTTGCTGCATCAAGTGAGTGAACACATCAAACATGTTTTCCCCGCGCTTCTGCGCCGGTACCCTAGTTAGTAAAACAAATTAGCCCAGAAGACCAGAGTGAGAGGTCTTTCAAAGGTCATTATCAGAAATGGTTTCTTGTCAATACAGCACTTGATTGGAGGAAAGTCACAAAATTGCAAGGCTTTGATTGCTGAGGAGAAGCTTTTAACTACTTCCTGCTGTTCTGTCATTTTGCACTAACCCCAAATGGCCCAGTTAAATTGATGTAATGTTTCCAATTCCCTGCCTACAAATCACTCTTCTCTAGTTAATATTGGAAACATTCGCACATGGTAGGACTCAAAGTGGCTAAATAGGAAATCTTAAAAACAATAAAGAACTCAAGGCTTTTACTTAGTGATCAATTTTTCTTATTTTTTTCTGACACTTCACACTAAGCAATTACCAAGCCACCTTCTTTGAGTACAATGCAAAGCTCCTAATATACATTAACAGCCTCTTGGTATATATATATGCTAGGATCAAGCCGTTCAGCATGAGTCGATCTGATTTCTGTCTGATAGCTGGTGTCTTACGATTGTCTTAAAGAAAATGAAGGGCTGGCACTTCAACAATGCAACCACCAATGAGTGCTGGTCCATCCATAGCTCTGTGTAGATAATGATAAATATTACCATTGAAGGTACCGTCACCGTTCAAATCAGAACACAAGCACCAAGTGCTCAGTATGGAACAAGGTGAAGGAGTTTTTGATCCCAACCAGAGAGACACTGTTGCCTCTTTGCCCCAAGTGACCTTGCAGGGTTGTGTCCCTCAGGATGAGTCATATTCTTGGTTTAATCTTGTTTAGATGCAAAGAACAAACAAAGTCCTGTTTCCTTGCACTAAAATCTCCCAGTGTGCCTTCCCAGCAAGTTCTGTGCTCAAGCAGCCCTGTCTCTCTGCTTCCTTTCAGGATAATGCTCACAACTTCTTCTCAAGGCTTTCTCCTTCAACACACACAACCAAATAACCTATGCCCTGGGTTGGTTACCAGGGAAACCCATCAGTCCACACAGCTTAACTCTGACCTGTCTAGTCTTTGTGTGGTAGCCTCCTTTGATTACAGCTGACTTGACTACATAAAAGAGCTTGATTGCTCTTTCTGTTGAACCTGAAAGAAACGGGTGAAAAAAAAAATCCTGATATTTGAAAGTTCTATCCTGAGATCATGAGTGAGGCTGAGTTTTACTTAGGAATTACTATCAGGTCCAGGTGGCCAGGGTTCCCCTGCCAGCCTGGGAAGTGGGAGAGGGGACCCCACTGCAGCCGCTGCCCCTGAGACTTGGGGAGGGAGAAGAACCCTAGGAGGAGCAGAGGTGATGGTGGATTATGGCCTGGGGACTGCAGAGGGACTGAAGTGAGGAGGGTGGGTGCTGATGGGGTGGGAGGGCTGTACTGATGGTGGGTTCTGAGCAGATGGGGTGACTGCTGAGAGGGTGAACCGAGGGCAGCGGGGTCAATGGGCTAGGGAGGCTGAACTGAGGGGGACCTGAATTGAGGGGGGTTGGATGGGGACAGAACTGATGGGGGACTGGATTAATTTCTGGGCAGGAGATGGGCAAATGTGGGGATGAGCTCCTGCAGCAGGAACCAAAATCACCTTATCCAGGATATATGGGAGAGTGGGCAACACTCATTGTCACATGCCCACACCCTGTGGATGGGCAGGGAGAGGTCAAAAATCAAGAGACCGACCTAGAAACACAATATCTTTTTTTTTAAAAAAAAACCCTCATGATTTTTGATCTCTTGAAGTTGGCAGTACTGTAGATGTAACTAAACCTTCGAAATTTGCCCTACTGAAAATCAGAATGAAGGTGGATTTCCACCTAAATCCTTTCTAAAATCTTTGTAATCCTTAACTGCCTATATTCAGTTTTTTTTTTTATAAGAATGAACAGCCTGCCCAAAAGTAAATACAAAATGAAAAATATCCCCATAGCAAATATATTACTGGTTTTTAAAATAATGCAAAAATATGTATAAAATAAAGAAATCTCCTAAGATTTATGTTTAAAGAGGAATTAATGCAAATATCACAGTTTTATCCTTCAGTTGCTCCCTTCAGAGGAGTCACTGGGGAAGCAATTTGTTTCTTTTTAACTAAGACAGGAAGCTTTGAAGTTGGTGAGTTGTCTATCTCTGCAAGTATCCTGTTTAATCTTGAGGAAAAGGTGTCAAATCTAAGCTTGCACGAGTTGTTAACTATTTGTGAACCTTTGCATTATTTATAGCTCTGTTAATGAAAGATCTCCAGAGAGCCACCAACCCATGGTGGAAAGAACATTCATGTATGGAATGTATTTATCAGCTGTTCATGTTGCACATGTGGTACTGTAGGGAGAACAATTGTGCAGTACAATCCCATGAAGACATTTCTTCCCAATCTACCTAGTGATCAGTTTATACCCTGAAATAAGGAGAGTTCCATGTGCACTGAAATGTGAGAGCCACAGACTTTGTTGCAGAATCCACCTTTGCAACAGAGCTGATCTCCAGCATCCATTAAAAAAAAATTACAGACCAGATCCTCAGCTGATATAAGTCTGTGTAGTGTGACAAAGTTCCTCCTCTATCTTGGTGGGTCCTACGCATATTGGCAGATTTTTCTTGCCTCAGAGATTCACCATGTGGGTTGGGGAATAGGCCAGAGATCTTCCCCTTTGGAAGAACCCACAGTCCAGGTCAATTGGGAGGTTTGGGGGGAACCCGGGCCCATCCTCTACTCCGGGTTCCAGCCCAGGGCCCTGTGAACTGCAGCTGTCTATAGTGCCTCCTGTAACAGCTGCATGACAGCTACAACTCCCTGGGCTACTTCCCCATGGCCTCCTCCAAACACCTTCCTTATTCTCATCACAGGACCTTCCTCCTGGTATCTGATAACACTTGTGCTCCTCAGTCCTCCAGCAGCACTCACTCTCAGCTCCTTGCACCTCTTACTCCCAGCCCCTCACACTCACATCACAAACTGAAGTGAGCTCCTTTTAAAACCCAGGTGCCCTGATTAGCCTGCGTTAATTGATTCTAGCAGCTTCTTCTTAATTGGCTCCAGGTGTCCTAATTAGCCTGCCTGCCTTAACTGGTTCTAGCAGGTTCCTGATTACTCTAGTGCAGCCCCTGCTCTGGTCACTCAGGGAACAGAAAACTACTCATCCAGTGACCAGTATATTTGCCCTCTACCAGACTCTTGTACCCCACTGGTCTGAGTCTGTCACAGTAGTTTCATTGAGCAGGGTCTTGCCAGCTTCCACCATCTCAGTTTCTGACCCTAAGTTTCTAAGCTGTAGGGTTGCAAATTTGAGTTACTGACTTATGCCTGTGGAACATAGGGCCTTCCCCATTGCCTTCCATCTTTGGCTGTCTTTTGCTCCAGTCTTACCTTCTTCTCATGTCATTTTGATGCTTTCAGTTCTGCTTCTATTATGTGTTTCTAAGTTGTCCTTGGCCTCTTGTCCTGGGGACTCCAGTCCAATGCGTATCTTATTATCTTGTTCGGTTCTTTCCTCCATGTGTGTGTTACGCTATCTGGAGTGGCTCAACACCGTGAGTGCTGAGTGCAGGGCAGACTGTAAAAAACAGGGCAGACCCCCTTCCCCCCCCCCAAACTAGTGGTATTTTCAATTATTAGAATTCACTAAGCCACTGACAAATGTGAACTCCTGGATCGCTGTAACAGTCTTACCATGGAGTCACAGACAGTCCTCTTAGATTCTCTGGTCTATCTTGTCACTCAGGTAAACTGGACTTAGTGATAAATGGTCACTTACACCAAAAATCACAAAATATTCAGGTTGCTTCCAGTCCCAAGACCAGTCACTTACCCCAGATCAATTGGTACCCTAGATCTTACACCAAAGACAAAGCCTATAACTGGTCCTGTAATAAACTATCTAAAGGTTTATTAACTAGGGGAAAAAAAGAGAGTTATTTACAAGTCAAAACATGCAAACATATACACACAAATGAGTTGCAATCTAAATCCTAAGAGTGACAGAGTTGTAGTGATCTGTCAATTCGAAATGTCTTTCAGGGAGGACCCCTGGGTAGCCCCTGGAGATCTCTGGCTTCACTTTAGTATCTCTGTCCCTGTGAGAGTTCAAACAGCAAAGAGAAGACAAATGTTCTTGTGACCCTGTTTGGCCTTCCAGTCTATGAGACAAGCTCCCTTGTATGTAGCATTTCCAAGGTGTGATAGGGCCGTTCACCAATCCTTTGTATTGTGATGTTTCTTCATGGCCTGTTTAATCTGGATAGGCGTCCTAAATGGCTGGAGCAGGAAGAATGATTCCCGTGCCTGGGTTCACAAGTTCAGAGCCGACGTTTTGAAAGGAAAACTTACATATTTCCTTATAGCATGGAATACAGGCATTGCAACTGAAATTAATGATGCAGCAGCTTACAAGCATTTCATAGAATCTAAACACTAAATACATTCTTATAAGACTAACAGTATTTTGAACAAGACTAACATACGGGGAACTGGTTTGATTTGCAGCTATGAGTTTGTCCGTTCTTAGCTAACACCTATGGCTTTGGCCAGAGCTGACATTTGGTTTACCAGAGTCACAGTATGTCTTGGCCATTTCCATTTCCATTCCAAAGGAAACCTTCCAAATGTGACCAGCGTACAAAGCCGTGCAGTGAGGTTAGTCTGGGTCTGAAGCTACCTTGGAACGATAGTTGAAATAACTGAAGGTAATTTACACTTCCTGTAGGACTGAGTGTTCACTCTGAAATCTAATGAAGTAAATTTCACTGTCCACATTTCACTACTTATCATTTTAACATCCAGTTAGTGAGCTTCAATCACTGACCCTAGCTGTCTCCCCATACCTTTTCTGCAGGTTTCACAAACCCTGTCTCCTATCCAGCTACTGAAATGCCAGCTTCCCCCTGACAACTTCTCTATAAGACAGCTGTGCATGTTCAATACAAAATTCTGCAGCAGGTTGGAAATTAAAATTTTGCAGGAGTTTAAAATAAAATGAATGTAATAGTCAAATTGCAGAGGGGTTGCTCTAGTGAATGATTCATTTTCTTATTTAATTTGATATAATATTCTTCTGAGGTCCCCGTTCCCATAGTATCTTTAACTTCACAACACCCCTGAAAGGTAGGAAAGTATTATCCCCATTTTACAGATGGGAAAATGAGGCCCACAGAAAGTCTGTGGTGGAGCAGGCAACGAACCTCAGTTTCTGAGTCCCAGGCTAGTATCCTAAGCACTGGAGCATCTTTCCTCGGAAGGCAAACACCTTTTGTATTTTATCTGCAGCTACTGAAGGATCAACAGTTTGCTGCTCTGGGATTACACACAATGAAGAGATCAAACCTCAGAATTTAGGTTAAGCTTTCTGCCGAGCACAGGTGGCTTTGCTTATAATACATCTCCCAATAGGACTGGGCCTGTTACAGGAGGGAAGAGTGTGGAGTTCCTGTTTCAGAAGATCTCACTCTAGTTCTGGTGGGGAGTAACAAACACTTGGACTGTTAGCTGAGTTAATGGCCTCTGCAAATGCACCATAAAGTCAGTTTCTATAATGGCTTGGAATTTATATCCTGGTTCATGAAACATAGGAGTTGGTGATTATTTTAATGGCTAGCATGTGGCATAAATAGTACACTGGGCCAAATTCCTTCCTCTGATAGTCTAGGGAACTCTGTAAGTTGGGTGGATATCCAAGGGCAGAATTTAGTTCTCTGTGGATAGGTGATATACTGAGAATAAGTATTATCTCCTTTAGGAATAAGACCAGGAAAACAGATCAGGAATCGAGCTTGTTTAAGTAGCTGGAAGAGAGAGCCATACTAAGCAGGAGCTGGCCGCAAAATGGCCAATTTATGGTAGCAGTTGTTTGCCTCTGCCAAATTTAAAGGGCCAGCTGACAGAAAAGCAGGCTGGGAAAAAGTTCCTACAAAAGGGCAACACTGCTGTAGGGAGAGATAGTAGAATCAAGATTGTTATATAAGGGAGGGGCTCCCAGTGTGGGTTATTACTGTATATCACTCTCTACAGCATGTATAGAGATGGTAATTCAATACAAGGAGAGTCTGATGAGCAGACAATGCAAATGCTGATATTAGTATAAAGAAACAGATTTATAAAAAAAGAGGAAAATTATAGAAATTCTGATATTTGTGCAATTCTCTACTGTTAGAATCAGGAAGCAAAAGTGAATAACATTTACCAAAAATCTGTAAAACAACTTGCAAGGGGAAACAGCACTTTGCTGATACCAGTATTATTTTGTCTCTTTCTAAAGCCACTGCTGCTGTCTAAGATTCATGGTCTATCTAAGCAGTCACCATAACACAGCACAATCAGTTTAAAATTTGACTTTTGCTCCTTCTATGCTACGCAGCTTTTAGTATTGCTGAAAACTGAACTGCTGAATTCCTGACCATTTAGCAGGCAAAAGTGAATTTCTTCACCAGTTTCTAAAATTGATTTGCTGGGGGCAGGGGAATTTAAAGATTACAGTTTTTGTGTGCACAACATGAAAGAAAATAAGGACAAACTCCTATTTGATCTACGGTAATTTCAATTAAGCAAATCACATGCAAACAGCAAAGTTTCAGCTAATTATATTACAGGTTGTCACACACACAAATACAGAGAATAATATAGGCCTTAATAGAAACTATAGGGCACCAGAAGAGCTTGAGGGCTGAAAAAGCATTTATACAGGGTTAGATCAAGAGTTCAAATCCACCCCAAGTCATTAGTGATCAAGAGCTGACACTATCTCAGATTTGGCAATTTATTTGGTGATTTCGGAGCAGTTCCCACTAGTTTAAGGCACAATAAAAGTCTGCCATCCTAATTCTATTACTTGACTAGTAGTCCTAAAACAAACACAAGGAAGTAGTGCACACAACACACAGTCAACCAGTGGAACTCATACCAGGTGATGTTGTGAAGGCCAAAAGTAGAACTAGGTTCAAAAGAGAATTAGATAGTTAACGGAGGATAGGTTCATCATGACTATTAGCCAAGATGGTCAGGGACACAACCCCATGCTCCATATCCCCTAATCTCTGACTGCCAGAAACTGAGACTGGATGACGGGATAGATTACTCAATAACTGCCCTATTCTTTTCATTCCCTCTGAAGCATTGGGCACTGGCCACTGTCAGAAGACAGGATACTGGGCGTGATGGACCATTGGTTTGATCCAACATGGCCATTCTTAAGGATGAAATGAGCATGGAGACTGGACTCCCCTCTCAGGCCTAGAAGAGGCCCCTCCGAAACAGAGCTGGGGTCCAAATGTGGGAGTCAGGTGGAGGAACTGAGCAGAAGAGTGCTGTACGTACATATCTATATTTATAGATATATGTAGAGAGAGGACCTTGTGTTATCCAGGGCAGTTCAAGCCAGTACCTTTTACAAGCAAGGAATTCACAGAAGGTTTAAAACTAAATAAATTATAACATCTTAATGAATTCTAAAGATGACACAGCAAAATAAAAAGAAAAGAAGAAACATGATCAGTAGAGCAAGAAGGACGTGATTGACCATGTGGAATTACCAGGGTGTGTGAGCAGTTATGCCTAATGATTAGTGTGTGGTATCAAGCCAGGGGTCAGAACCGGGGACTGTGTCGGGGGTAAGGCTTAGGAGCAGGGACTTGGAGTGAGGCAGGAAAGCAGGACCTGGGAACAGGTGGGGGTCTGGCATAAGGAGGACAGGAGCTGGCAGGGAGGCAGGGCTCAGGAGGGAGGGAAGCAGGAGGGGTCTATGGTAGCAGACCGCCAGGGATTCCACTAGTAGTTCAGACAACTACTTGTGCTTCTTCCTGTGTTAAATAGAGTCCAATGGGGGTGCTGGGTGTTGCCTCCCATCAGGAGCTTTGGGGTCAGGGCCCTTTGTGAGCTAGAGCTTCACTGGTTCTCTTCTCCAGTTACTTAGATGAGCTGCTGGGTGGCATGTGTGGCCTGCACACTGCCTGGGGACCAATAGGGTCAGGTTTGAGGCCCATGGGCCCTCACACCCCATTGGCTGTTCGCCATTCACAACAAGAGTGCAGGCTCCAAATCCTGTTAGATGGTAAGAAACAAAGGGACACAGCAGAAACGTGAGCTGGAAGTCATGAAACGCTCAAACGTTGTTTCACATTTCTCAGGATCAGGATGATTTTTTATTTAAAGTTACTAAAACGCTAAGTTTCCAAAAGACACAGCTCCTCCCCTCCACCCGATCGTCTAAGTTACAAAGCACCTGTCATAACGATGATGTAGTTGAGCAGTCTAACTATCTCTGCAGCTCCAGAAGCCCAACGGTGTTTTCACACTGCTCCTTACTCCAATTTAGGGTTACCATACGTCCGGATTTTCCCGGACATGTCTGGCTTTTTGGGCCTCAAGTCCCCATCAGGGGGGAAATCCCAAAAAGCCAAACATGTCCGGGAAAATAGGGACATGCGGGGCCGGGGGTGTTGGGCCGGGCCGGCAGTGCTGGGCGGGTCGGGGCCGGCACTCCAAGGCCCGAGCCGAGCCGAGCCAGGCTGGAGACGCCGGGGCCGGAGGGAGCCGCTCGGTTGGGGCGGGCAGACTGGGCTGTGCCTCCTCCCCCCAGCTTACCTGCTGCCTGCTTCAGGCTTCCCGCGAATCAAATGTTCGCGGGAAGCAGGGGAGGGGGCGGAGTTGGGGAGGGGACTTTGGGGAAGGGGAGGAGTTGGGGCGGGGGCGGGGCTGGGGGCAGGGCCGGGGCCCCGTGGAGTGTCCTCTTTTTGGACACTCAAAATATGGTAACCCGACTCCAATTCATCAAAGTTTTCAGATCATCGGCGGACTGCAGCTTCCCCAATAAAAGCCACGTCGGTAGGGAATGGCTGCTGTTTATGCATTTTTGCAGCCATGAATCTGTGGGATGGCATTCCTGCTGACTGAAATGCCTTGCAGCAGTTATCTCATTGCAAGTAAAATTTTCACTGGTTTGCTAAATTACTGAGCCAGAAAGGTTTATTCGCTAAAAAAACAGAGGCTAGAAATAGGAAGGGGGAAAAAAACCAAGGCAGGAGGCTGTATAAACTGTTGGACTGTGATCAGCATTTTGAGCATTTTAAGGTTGTTGGTTTTTTTTTAAATAAAAAGGTTACACTGCGAGCTGGGTGAATAATCAGATCCTGTTCCTGGTGAGTTTCACTGCTTTGACTGATTGGGAATGATCCACAAACAGATCATGATTTTATGAAATGTTATTCACCGGACAGTTTCTTTAAATAATCCAAGCGCTGTAGCTTTGCCATGAGCTGTTCATTGTGAGTCAATGAAAAACTGTGATTAAAATGAGACTAACACTGTAGCAAAATGTACAAGTCCCACTGTCTTGTCAGACCACAAGAGACGTCTACTTTTTTGATTTGCTTCTTCCACCTTTCAGTTGTGTCCAGCACTTAGATACCAGTGATAAGTATTGTATTAAAACTTGAGAGAAAGAGATTTAAAATATGAGAGGTTTTGATTGGACACTTTGATCATATTATATGTTTTTGCCCCCACATTGGATAGACAAAACTCTTTAGAATCAGATCTGTGCTATGCATACTCATGAGCACACATTTGAAATTCCCTTTCTGCAAATCCTGTGCAGACAGCTAATCTCTGAAAAGGCACTTTCTTATTACTGTTACCCTTTATCCTCCTTCCTCTCCCTTCTACCTATTACCAGTTACACTCACATGTTGTATCTTGTCTTAGACTGGAAACTCGTCACAGCAGGGACAGTGTCAGCTTATGTATTTGTATAGGACAATGGAGCCCCAGAGCTCATTCTACAGTACAAGTAATATTAAACAATACAAATAATCTTCAGTATGATCTTCCAGAGGCATTGCAGAAATTATTGGTCTTGTAGCTGAAAATGATACAACTATAATATACCTATGCTATGATATCTTGAAAGCACCTAGTGAAAGGATGGTCAGTTCATACAAACAGCAGACAGAATGGTAATGTTGTTAAGGCGCTGAATTGGGACTCAGGAGATGTAGGTGTAATTCCTGCCTCTGCCACAGACTTCCCGTGTGACCTTGGGCAAGTCACTTAATGTAAGTTTCCCATCCGTAAAATGTATCGAAGGGGTAGCCGTGTTAGTCTGGATCTGTAAAAGCAGCAAAGAGTCCTGTGGCACCTTATAGATTAACAGACGTATAGGAGCATGAGCTTTTGTGGGTGAATACCCACTTCTTCGGATGCATGTAGTGGAAATTTCTAGGGGTAGGTATAAATATGCAAGCAAGAGTGAGTCAAGCTAGAGATAACGAAGTTAGTTCATATCTACACCAGCGACACCATCACAGGACCTAACCAGATCAGCCACACCATCACCGGTTCATTCACCTGCACGTCCACCAATGTTATATATGCCATCATATACCAGCAATGCCCCTCTGCTATGTACATCGGCCAAACTGGACAGTCCCTACGTAAAAGGATAAATGGACACAAATCAGATATTAGGTATGGCAATATACAAAAACCTGTAGGAGAACACTTCAACCTTCCTGGACACACAGTAGCAGATTTAAAGGTAGCCATCCTGCAGCAAAAAAACTTCAGGACCAGACTTCAAAGAGAAACGGCTGAACTTCAGTTCATCTGCAAATTTGACACCATCAGCTCAGGATTAAACAAAGACTGTGAATGGCCAGCCAACTACAAAATGACAGGTTTCAGAGTAACAGCCGTGTTAGTCTGTATCCGCAAAAAGAAGAACAGGAGTACTTGTGGCACCTTAGAGACTAACAAATTTATTAGAGCATAAGCTTTCGTGGACTACAGCCCACTTCTTCGGATGCATATCACAGAGTCTACATAACCAGACAAGCCTGATGTTAGGGTGCCAATGCCTGAGATGATGAGGCGTCCAGGATATCCAGGTTTATGGATCTTGGGTAGCAAATAGAATACCCCTGGTCGGGGTTCTAGGCATGTGTCTGTACGGATTTGTTCCTGTGCTTTGTCAGGGAGTTTTTTTAGCAGATGGTGTAGTTTCTTTAGGTAATCCTCAGTGGGATCAGAGGATAATGGCCTGTAGAATGTGGTGTTAGAGAGCTGTCTAGCAGCCTCCTGGTCATATTCCAATTTATTCATGATGACGACAGCACCTCCTTTGTCAGCCTTTTTGATTATGATGTCAGGGTTGTTTCTGAGGCTGTAGATGGCGTTGTGTTCAGCATGGCTGAGGTTATGTGGCAAGTGATGTTGCTTTTCCACAATTTCAGCCTTTGCACATCGACGGAAGCAATCTATGTAGAAATCCAGTCTGTTGTTTCGACCGTCCGGAGGAGTCCATGCAGAATCCTTTTTTTTGTAGTGCTGGTAGGGAGGATTCTGTGGGTTAGTATGCTGTTCAGAGGTATGTTGGAAATATTCTTTGAGTCGGAGACGTCGAAAGTAGGATTCTAGGTCACCGCAGAACTGTATCATATTCATGGGTCTGGAGGGACAAAAGGAGAGGCCCCGAGATAGGACAGACTCTTTTGCTGGGCTAAGAGTATAGCTGGAAAGATTAACAATATTGCTGGGTGGGTTAAGGGAACTACTGTTGTGGCTGCTTGTGGCATGTAGCAGTTTAGATAGTTTAGTGTCCTTTGACATCAGGAATCAAAATACTCAAAAACCAGTGGGAGAACACTTTAACCTGTCTGGTCATTCAGTGACAGACCTGCGGGTGGCTATATTACAACAGAAAAACTTCAAAAACAGACTCCAAAGAGAGACTGCAGAGCTAGAATTGATATGCAAACTAGACACAATCAACTCCGGTTTGAATAAGGACTGGGAATGGCTGAGCCATTACAAACATTGACTCTATCTCCCCTTGTAAGTACTCTCACACTTCTTATCAAACTGTCTGTACTCGGCTAGCTTGATTATCACTTCAAAAGTTTTTTTTTTTTCTCTTAATTAATTGGCCTCTCAGAGTTGGTAAGACAACTCCCACCTGTTTATGCTCTCTGTATGTGTGTATATATATCTCCTCAATATATGTTCCATTCTATATGCATCCGAAGAAGTGGGCTGTAGTCCACGAAAGCTTATGCTCTAATAAATTTGTTAGTCTCTAAGGTGCCACAAGTACTCCAGTTCTTCTTTTTGCCAACTACAAAAGTAGTTTCTCCTCCCTTGGTGTTCACACCTCAACTGCTAGAAGAAGGCCTCATTCTCCCTGATTGAACTAACCTCGTTATCTCTAGCCTGACTCACTCTTGCTTGCATATTTATACCTGCCCCTGGAAATTTCCACTACATGCATCCGAAGAAGTGGGTATTCACCCACGAAAGCTCATGCTCCTATACGTCTGTTAGTCTTTAAGGTGCCACTGGACTCTTTGATCCGTAAAATGGTGAAGCTAAAACTTCCCTCAGCCTGAGAAGTCCTTTGAGGATAAATTAATTAATGTTCATGAGCCACAATGATATTACAGCAATAGGAAACCACAGAAATCTAGCTAGATAAATACGGTATCATAGCATAGGGTGACCAGACAGCAAATGTGAAAAATCTGGACTGGGGTGGGGGCCTATATAAGAAAAAGACCAAAAAATCAGGACTGTCCCTATAAAATCAGGACATCTGGTCACACTGTCATAGCAAGATGTAGGATGCATTGAGATGAAGCTATCAGGAAAATAGAAAGGAAAAGTCAAGCACAAAAAGAATCTATATAAAGTAAAGGTGTTGTAGGGTTAGGGACTGAGGCTCTGTCTTCACTGCAGAGTTATCCTGTGTATGAACATCCCCACTGCAAAGCCTTTCTCATTTTGTTGTGTCCTCACCATTTCTACTCTCTCCCGGTGTGTCTGGTGACATATAGCCCAATGTTCTTTGTGCTCAGATGCTCTCAGATTCTTTCTATCAATTGTGCTCGAACTTTGGGGGGAATTGTGGGAAGGGCTTTGGGGGGAATTGTGGGAAGGGCTTTGGAGGACTGTCAGTACTCAAGTGATTTCACCCAAGTTCCAGTCCACGTTAAAGCAGAGCCGAGGCTGTAACCTGCAGCCCCAGCCAGGCAAGGGGCCCACGCTTACAACACCATCAAACCTGGGTCAGAGGTTTTACTGGGGATGATAGATGGGCTGGGATAAGAGCTGGGTTAACTGTGCAGTGATTGGCTAATAAGAGGAGCCAATTAGCAACCTGTACAGAGCCATTTTCTGCCCTAACTTATACCCTGGGAAACCCCACTGAGTCTCAATCAGGGCAGAAGTTGGTGCTAAGTTTGTTTTCCAAATATACAATGTAATTGACTTATTAATATTAATATTTAAGCCCATCAGGGGGCTGAGATGCCTTTGAACGCCCAGGTTCATTTAGGTAACTGAAATGAAGGAAACCACATTACATGCTAAGTCTCTCTTTTCTAAGGTTGATGGCGCCTTGCTGTCTAAATGAGTTCCCCTTTGAATCATCCCAAGGAGGCTTTCATAGGAGCACCTGCACTTCTCCACCTTCCTCGACCTCTGTGCACGTCTTTAGAGATCCGAGATGCACCAATGATTTTTGCAGCACTTTCTGTTATTAGCTAATACCCATGCTTGTGAGCTTTCGACCTGTGGGCATTTTAGTGTACCCAGTCAGAAAGCAGACATGCTGCGGCATCAGGAACAAGTTATATAGAACTTTGCAAGAAGGAAGTCAGGCCGTTGATGAAGGGAATAAGATAATTAAGCTGGGCAGCATTTTTCCTGTTATTGAAATGTACAGTTGCTTTTAATAACTCTTTAAACCTCAGCTCTTTCATACCTTTTTAATAACCCTCATCATAATCACCTAGGATTTCTCAGGGAATGATTTGTGAATGTGTTTTGTACAATGGGGGGAAAAGCAAAGCTGCTTGACAGGGCACCAAAGACTCAAACCATTGCCAAAGCTTTCAGACTTGAAACAATCATGAAAGGATTGTCAGCTCTGAAACCAAATTACAAACGGGCTTTGAATTTTCTGTTTAGAAAGAACAGCCCTACACGCCACACACCACTAAGCCAGTCTCAGGTGCATACATCAGGAACAGGTGAAGGATTAAAAAAAAAAAAATGAATCAAATCAGCATCATAGTAGAAGAGGCTAGTGGTATTTGATGATTGTTCACAAGTGCCTGTTGGAGGAGATATTGAATAAAAAAAATTGGGTGGGTCAGTGACCAGTAACCACCATTCTGATCATCTTTAAGTGACAGATGTATCTGATCATGCATCTGTTCTTTAGGATATCCAGAGGGAGTACTCTGCTTGGAGCAGATGAAATGAAATCTCAATGTTTCTGAAGGCTTTAGCGCCAGAGAAATACAGCTGCAGGTAATTTTTCTAGCTATAAATAAAGTGATCCTTAAAGCTGGATGTTGAGAAACAGCAGTTTAGGGGTGACTTGGCTCATCCTCTCTCTTTACTCAGGGCCAGCTACAGGCACCAGCCAACCAAGCACGTGCTTGGGGCGGCACCCTAGAAGGGGTGGCCAATGTTGGTGTGGTGGGGGGCGCTCATGGTATTTTTGTTTTGTTTTGTTTTTGTTCAGCGGGGCGGCGCTCAAGGGTTTTTTTTGGGTTGTTTTTTTGTTTCGGTGGCACGGCACTGTGGGGGGGGGCGGGGACTTTGGCAGCGCAGCACTCGGGGGGGGGTGGGGGGTTGACCGGCCCGGTGCTGCGCTCGGGGGGCGGGGGTTTGGCTGGTCGGCCGGCGCAGCACTCGGGGGGAGGGCGCGGGGGTTTGGCCAGCGCGGCGTGGCGCTCGGGGGGTTTGAGTGACCCGGCGAGGCGCTCAGGGGGTTTGGGCGACCCGGCGCTGAGGAGAGGGAGGGGTTTGGGCGGCGCGGCGCTGGGGTGTTACAGCGGGGCGGCACTCTTCATTTTTGCCTGGGGCAGCAAAAAAGTTAGAGCCAGCCCTGTCTTTACTGCAATCTATTCGTGATGAGCATCTTGTTAACTACTTCTGCACCTGGTCACTTGCCAGCACACGAGCCTCCTTGATATAGTGAAAGGAATAGCCACAGGATCCTAGACGTGGAAAAGAAATAAGTGAATGGATTAAATTATCAAAACGATGCCTTTGTTCTATAGGTAAGACATGCCACTGCATGTGCAAAAAAAGGTAATTGCACCTGCAGATGCAAACAAAGAAAAGACAACAATTTGCAAATTGCAGTCGGTTGCCCATTTTGTTCCTAACTGCATGTTGTGTGTGCGCAATGTTGGCACACAACTGTGCTTATTCCCATTCTGATCCATGCACCTGACACCTGACCCCCATTGACTGAAGGGAATTAAAGCCTCAGGTTCCTCTACATTGCTGCTTGTCACTTCTCTGAATCAAGGGTGATGTTTTAATCCATTTACTTATCTGGGTTGTGTTGTAATATGGTGATTATAATTTGAACATGATTAACATACATAAAAACATTGACTCATGCTTAACCATGTGGGAACCTCTCTCAAATTATGTTAATTCTGAGAAGACACTGATCAGTGATTAGTCACATAAACTATAATATAAAGACCCCCCTTCTTCTCCCTCCCTGTCCCCCCCCTCGTTACATCTTCCCCCCGCTATATTTCTCTGGCAGGGGAGATGGAGGGCAAACAAATAAAGAAAGGAAGGACAATCTAGAAAGAAAAGGTTATAAATATAAATGGAATCATTCAAACATGATGCATTTCTGATTGTACTGCATAGTAATAGGTTTTGCATGTTGATGAGACGTTGTCACCTACTTTGCTCATGATGCTTCTGCATTTTCCAGTGTTTCTCTGAAGGACTGAATAATAATAACAACAAACAAAACCATGCTCTGAAGTGTCCTTAGCCTCTGTTTGCCAGAAGCTGGGAATGGGTGACGGGACGGATCACTCAATGATTGCCTGTTTTGTTCATCTTCTCTGAAGCACCTGGCATTGGCCACTGTCAGAAGACAGGATACAGGGCTAGATGAACATTGGTCTGACTCAGTATGGTCACTCTTATGTTCTTATTTATCCTGAAAATCTAAAACGGCTGTATTAATTAAGCCTCATGTTGCCACTTGGCCCAACCAGTTGGCCAATATTCAGGGCCTTTCGGGGGGTTTTCCATTAGAATGAGCAATCAAAGGTTCAAAGCAGGTCTATTCTTGGGGAAACTGTGTCTGTTTACAAAAAGTGTGCACAAAGTCCTGTTTCCCTGAGCACGGTAGAAACAAACAGCAGCAGGCAGATTTTGGCTTGCTCCAAAATACCCCAGTGAATTCTGTGCCCAAGTAGCCTTGCCTCTCCACTTCCACCCACTCCTCCTCCTTTTGGCTTTCTGCCACCAATACCCTTGTGTTTGCAACCCGGGAGACCCCTGTTAGTCTACCTGGGTTAGCTCTTCTGAGGCCTAGCCATGCAGTTTGGTGCTTTGGACGGTAGCCTCCACTGTCTGCGCAATTGTTTCACTACATAAAGAGCTTAATTGCTGTGCATGGCACAGCAACTGGTTTTATTGAGATTTGTGATTATCTTTGGATCCAAGACCCCTTTGATATTAACCATTAGCACCTTTCAGCATAACACTGGAAAGATCCCTGTGATGTAGGTAAGTATTATTATCTTCCCTTTACCTTTGGAGAAACAGGGGTGAAGTAACTTGTGGCAGGTTACACTGTGAGTGAGTCCCAGTTCCCAATTGACCACCTCCGCTTTGTACATAAGCATTCAATGAGATTGTTAAAAACTATATCAGCTATAATGCACCAACAGTGCGGGCAGATTTGCAAAGAACTAAGTACCACCAAGCGTTGGAGTGCCCACTCATTGCTGAATCAGATAGGTACGGCTCACTCTCAGAACCCTGAGGGACAGGGAGGGCCAGGCTGTGGTCAGCATTGAGCTAGTGTGGGGTGAAAGAGTAATTTTTCTACTAGTGAGGGCCAGTAGCGGATTATTGTCTTCATGGGCAAAGGGCAGGGGGAGAGGAGTGGGAAGAGAAGGAATCATGTTGTTCTGAGGCAAAGGTCTTTCCACGAGTGACCCCAGGTGTGATGCAGCCGGGCATCACTCCTTACGCAGGACAAACATGAAAACCACAATGTAGGCCTTAGAGTGTGAGTTCTTCAGGACTGGGGCCTTTTTCATACATATTGGCAAAGCACGGAGCAGTGCTATACAGGTAATACATAATGATAAGGCTGTCAGGAACGCCCTTGCATCTCTAACATCTGTGGCTATATGAAGGTCCTTATTGTTCTGTGCCTCCACATGCCCATTGGGAAGGCTGAAGATGCTCAAATGACATTGCAGAGATAGAAACACCAATGTGCTCCAGATGACGCTTCCCTCAGGGGAGCAGTGCTTTTGGGAGGAGCTAGGTTACATCCTGGAAAGTGTGCTGGTAGAGGGGTAAAGCAGCACACCAAAAATAGAAGTCAGCAGCTGTTGTTGTTTTACTCACACATCTGTATTGTAAGACTTTTATGGGATTAAATGGTTCCACAAAGTAGCTGTATCTGAGTCATAAAAGGCCCCATAAACATTCCAGCTGGGACTAGAGGATTATAAAGCAAAGGCTGATGGTCAAATGTGTTGTCTAATCAATTTTCATCATTAATGTTTTAATGTATTTAGATTTACAAGAGAGGATCCATAAACAAAAAGCCTGGCTCCAAATGCCTTCATATTTTGCAAACATCCACAAGTTTTATAATGGACTGACCCAAACCCCTGGATCTGAACGGGATTTTTGACAGTCAGACCCAGGACACATCTGGATCTTATAGTTTGAGCCCATCTCTAAGGATACAACCAAGCCAGGAAAGCTATCTATCCATATGACTGTGCTCTCTTTTATCTCTCTAACACATCATGAGAAAAACTCTAGAACTACAGCTGAAAACGGATCTTTGGTTTTCTCCTGTTTTCAGTCAAAGGGAATTTTCTCCGGTAAGTTTGGTTTTTGAGATGTATCGGATTTCTCTTCTGGCAATAACTGAGTTTTAAAGGTGCACTTCATTTTTAAACACGTGCTTCTGCATTGCTGAGGATCCGTGCCTTGGATAGTCACAGGTCGACAGTGTGGTCTGCTAGGCCCTGCTTCATTCAGACAGAAATTGTGCCTTTAAGTACACCCCGAGTAAAGGAGTATGAATCTACACTGCCTGAGGGGGAATTGAGGAAAGAATTGTGTCTCAGTGCACAAAAGGAAACATGGCATAGGAACTGCCAGACTGGATCAGACCCATGGTCCATCTAGTCCAGTATCCCGTCTCCTATCATGGCTAGCTGCCTGCTTCAGAGGAAGGTTCAAGACACATTGCAGCAGTTATGGTACAATGTGCCTACAGGGAAAGTTTCTTTCTAATGCCTACTAGTTAGAGTAGTGCCTTTCAATCTCTTCCATTTTATAAATCCCTACCACTCTAACCCTGGGCAGTTTTGTTATCCATATAAATGTCCATTCTTTTTTGGAAGGTCTGTCAAACTGTTGGTCTCAGCAATACCTGGTGGCAATGCGTTCCACGGGCTTTAAAAGCATGTCCTTTTGTCAGTGTTAAATCTGCTGCCATTCAGTTTTGTTGAATGTCCTCTTGTTCATGTATTATGAAGAGACTATATAGAAGTGACCTTCATTAATTTGCATTCCTTTATCAGTTGTAGTAATATTTTAAGGTTAATTTGATATTGCATTATATAATTAATCACTACAATTTTCCTTTCAGCCAACCATTTTTAAAAATTTTTTTTACTGAGATAAACAACATGCACTTGGCTGTGTTTGAGGGGAATGAGTTTATTTTCCAGAGACCTGTCTTCAAACTTATTTCTGATGATCTCAGAGATTCAGATGAACAGTCCTGGACTGGAATGTTTTTCACCTATCAGAAAAGAGAGTTAAGTGTTCATCAGTTTTGTCTAAACTGCTAGGTTTTCCTGGAAATAGCACTAGGTTTTCATAATCCTGGAGACATGACTGTCATTTCAACCTCGTTCAGTTTATTATATCCTGCCAGCCATGTCCAGATAAACTGTAATGAAGCTTGCTACCGCCATTATAAGCCCGCATCTGCTCTGTCAACAAGCCTTCAGTGCCATGACCATTATAAGAGACCTAAAATTTGAGCTGCCATAGATGATAGGCAAGTTTCAATTTGTGCTTGCTAGCGTGCAAAAACAATCTGCAAATGATGTGTGTGAGGCTGTGATTTTGTATCCTGCAGGCTGGTATGAAAGTTCTGTCCCCCTTCTCTTCAATGTGAAGGTCATCTCCCCAGATCAGAAGTTACAGTCATGCCAAGAATAACATGGGACCATAACGTGAAGCTTAATTTAAAAATAAATAAATACAGCCAATAGTGTTACAGCGATGTGTCTATTCAGTCTCTATCATTTGCTAAGATATTAATTTATCCCTGTGCAGGAGGTCATGATAAATGTTTAAGGAAATGGTTAATCAGAAGTATGAATATCCTCTTAAACTGCCCTGCTTGATGGTTTATTCCCCCAAATCACTTCCATTTTATTTTTAGTACTAAACCTCCTCCACCCGTGCCTTTTTTAAGACAGGGACACTTTTCCTCACCACTGGCCTTCTTAAAGCTGTTCTTCTTACAAAGCTTTCTTGAGACAAAATCCTCCTTGTATTACAAATCCATGTCTCCTTATGTTGATTACGCTGGTTCCTAAAAGGCATGAGTGCTGATGACTGACCATGTTTAGTCATTTGACATAACTAGAAAGCATAGTTATCTGGAGGATGTGAAACAAGTTGCGTTTTAATAGGTTTAATGTAAAGGTATCTGTAAACAATAGTTTGTAAATTAACGGTGGGTGTGGGGGTGCATTTTTGAATCAATGCAGACTGGATTTTGGCTTACACTGTACTCGCATAGTAGCAGAACAATATCAATTTATCTGATGCAGAAAACTCGCTGAATAGGAATCGTTTGCATTTCTATTTAAGCAGCCTGGAGACAAATCTAACAAAATGAATAGCCTTTTAATTTAATTGGCTTCCTATGTGAGTCTGAGAATAGACAGCACAATACATTTCACAGTTACTGTAGAAACGGTTGAGGTCAGAAACTCAGCATGGAGACCCTGCATCAGTCACTACTGCTCTTGTGCAATATTTTTTTTTTAATTCTCGTTGCATCTCCATCAGGCCCCAGGAAGCCAGAAAATTCCACGTTAGTATTTCAAGTGCAATTGCTGCACCATTTGTCATTGGTCGGATCATGTGATGGAATCCAGTTTTAAAAAAAAACCTGCCAAAATGAAAAACTGCATTATATCAGTGTTCTTTTATATCATCAACAAGAAAAAGATCAGGCCAAAATATAGGAGACGAAAAAAGGCCTTCAATTTCCTTATTATAAAAGAAAGAGGGACAGAGGAAGGCAAGAAAAAGTGGTAGAAAACAGATAAGTCTGCCAAGAAAGCCGTTTTCAAACAAATCTTTCTCTTATAGATTACAGATTAGTTAAGGTTTATGTGCAGTTTGGTGGAGTCACCCTTACTAAATGCAGTGCAAGCAAACCAGGTAGATAATATCTTACTAATATTCAAAGCTGTTACTGCTTTTATTGCAGAAATAAATATATAACGTACGTGTAAATGCTCAACTAGCCCGAGAGCCCATCAAGGAAAGTGGAAAACCCTCACATACACGCACGCTGCCAAGTAAAAATGAAGGCAGCATTTCAGAATTCGGAAAAGGGATTTCTTTACTATTTTTTTGTAAAGACTTGTTCATGATCTCTGGAACATCATGAGCCTGAATTGGTTCATATTTTCCAGAACAATTCAGAACTCACTATTAGAGCAGGAAGAAATTTTTTTTTGGCCCAAAATGTTTTCTATTAAAAGTGCAGATTCGGTGACACCAACGTTTAGTGAATTTATGGTAATTTAGCTGACTTGTTCACTTAGGAAAAAAAATCTGAAAAAAAAATTAAATGTCTTGGGGCAACATTTTTGAAACATTTCAAATTTTTGGGTTAGAAATGACATTTTGTTTCAAAATTTCCTTTAATTTTATTTGGAACTGAAATGAAATGTTTCATTCAACCCAAAACTAAAACTTTTTAAAAAAATGTTTGATTCACTGGAAATTTTGAAAATGTTGGTTTTTAATTCACTCCAACTTATTTCCCCCCCAACATTTTGAAATTCTCAACAAATGGAAAAATCCATTATTCACACAGCTTTACTTGTGATTTCTTGTGCCAAACCCACCTGGTTGCCCTGGTGTCATAAATGGCATGAAGGAATCATATCTACAATGAAATTGACTGTATAACAGGATTATGTTACAGCTTCCACTCATCGCATTTTGTCTAACTTTTGAAATTTTGACTGAAAAAGGAGAGGAATTTTTGACAAGACCTTACAAGAAAAATTGTTACTATTTTTGACTAACTCAAATAATGCCATGATAGTCCTGTGACTGTGTTATAACCCTTGATCCTCTTATTTTCAAGATCATGAGGATCTTGGGGCTTTTCTGTTGGGGCATCATACTTCTCGGTTACCTTTGCAGCTTACCATTAGCGATGTTCCAGAATGTCTGATGCACCATGGAAACTGCAGTGCCATTGAAATCTTGCACTTCCTAGCACACTAATAATAAGGATGTCTCAGAGAAGCATTGATTTCAATAGCGTAATAAAAGGACCCAGAAGAAAGCTTTCTTGATCTTGCAAATAGGATGTCTGTGGCCTCTGCCTTCTCCTCCTGTTGAGGTTAGGGGGGAAAGGTGGACCATGACCACCATAAATGATTTAATCTCCTCTAGCTACTTTTGGTGGAAGGAACAGAGGGTTAAATGTTTGCTAATCTCCTTAGTCACTTCCTTTAAAACTCACTAATACGTTTATAAGTCATGTGGCAAGAGCTGTAGATTTGCACAGTGGCTTACACACATATAAAGAGACACATTGCCGTGCTAGAAAGCTTACATTCCAAGGACCCAGTTCTGCTACCTTTACTCAGGCTGGAGAGCAATTAACTCCATGAGTAGTAAATATTTAATTCAAAGGGATTACTCCCAAGTCAACAGTAAAAGAGGAGGAGGGTATTGCTAAGACTATGAAGGAGCTTTTAAGAGGAGATGTGAAAGAGGGGAGAGAGAGTGTTTGAATGAAAATAGGAAGGTCATTCTGATCTCAGGGGCAGCATGGTACAAAGCACATAGCTGTGAGGGGGAGAAAGAAATAAAGAAAGTTGTAGACCTGGAAGATTGAGGAGAAGGAGTGGGGGAGTAAAGGAAATGAAACCAATGTAGGTGGAGCAGTGGTTCTCAACCTTTTCCATACCACAACCCATAGAACAACAGAAAAACTTGGCAGGACAACCCTCCCATCTGGCCATGAAAAAGGAGGGTGGCCACAACCTCCAAACCAAGAACCTGTCATGTAGTGGGAAGCTTGTGTAAGTGATGACCAGGAGCCTGAATATAATGCAGTGAGTCATGGAGTCAACGGAAGGATTTTAAAGGGGGATGATCTGTTCTGAGTAGGTTATAGGTTAATGTTCAGTGCGTCCGACTAATGATGTTGTAATCTATATGCTACCTAGTTCCTTGGTCAGCTATGGAAGCTTGATCTCTTGCCAGCTCTTCCTTGGTAAGTATGGAAACAGAGGGCCAAAATTGCTCTCTCACCGGTGTCAATTCAGAGTAAACACCACTGACCTCAATGGGATGTAGACCAGTGGAGCAGAGAATTGGGCACAAAGTAAGATTTAACCTCATAATAGAAACTCTACAGGTGAGCGAGTTTTGCACATCAATTCATTATGATTCCTCGCTCCAGCCTGTCTCATAGACTTTATTCCTTTCTATTGCCTTCCTCATTTTCTTCTCCCACACAGTATTGGCCGCCTTTCACCACAATTGAGTGCAAGAGCATTTTCTTCAACAGTTCCTGCCATGTAGAATAGTCATCCAATATCTCTTCACCTCCTCTCCAACCCATTCCAGATCTTAGCTGAGAACATTTTTTGGGGGGAGGGATAGCTCAGTGGTTTGAGCATTGGCATGCTAAACCCAGGGTTGTGAGTTCAATCCTTGAGGGGGCCACTTGGGGATCTGGGGCAAAATCAGTACTTGGTCCTGCTAGTGAAGGCAGGGGGCTGGACTCGATGACCTTTCAAGGTCCCTTCCAGTTCTAGGAGATGGGATATCTCCATTATTTTTTTTTTTTTTTTTACCCTTTCCCTAATCTCTTTATAGCTCTGCCTCTCTGCAATTATTTCAATTTACATGTCATTACCTTATTTAGCTCCATAAAGTTTTTTGGGGTACCATTTGTGTAATGGAAAAGATCACAATTTTCTATCTACTTGTTGACATCACAAGACAGCCATGGATCTCTTCATTTGAACAACCCCTTCCAATAGCTTGTAGGGAAGCTCGGCTAATAGTAAATGACTGTGAATGTACATTAACTCATAGTTGATGGAAGGGGTGAAGTTAACACCTAATATATAGACATGTGAAAGTTTGCAACAGGACTTGTGCATTAGTCAGCTCCATCCTTTAATTTATAACCTGTGGGATCCTTCTTAACTTTTTCCATTCACTGCTAATCATAGTGCATGAGTTTGTATAACTATTAATTAATACACTTTGATTTCATAGCTTTTCTAGATGCACTCTGGATAAACTCCTTTAATCTCAAAACTCACAGGTCAGCCAGATATCAGAGGGGTAGCTGTGTTAGTCTGAATCTGTAAAAAGCAACAGAGGGTCCTGTGGCACCTTTAAGACTAACAGAAGTATTGGGAGGATAAGCTTTCGTGGGTAAGAACCTCACTTCTTCAGATGCAAGAGCATCCACGAAAGCTTATGCTCCCAATACTTCTGTTAGTCTTAAAGGTGCCACAGGTCAGACAGAGTTCAAGTTCAAATAGTAAAACCATAGAACGGCGTACATAGCTGATCAGGAGAATAAAACGTAAGACTGGCTAAAATATACAATGCTATTTCTTCCCCCTTTTCTTTCATCTTCTGTCTAGGCAGGCATTGAGCATAATATCAAATCAAAGTTGTGGCTAAAAGTGGCATAACCTAGGATTAAGGTTTTGACATAAATCCTCACTGGGCAGTACAGCATGTAAATATTAATGATACCATGTAACAAACTCTCTTTCAAAGGGCCAGAAGCTTGGCGATGTGACCCTTCTATTAACACAGATCAGCAGAAATCTTTTTAGTGTATTTGTTTCTGTGATGTTAACACATATTATAGTGTGTGATAATTTAACCCACTACTTCTCCCCGGTCGAAAACTGATGCCTATTCGTCAAATAATATTAGAACTGGACACTAAGAAGGCAGCAAAAAGGAGAATTATTCTTTCTCTTTCAATAGAATAGAATAGTTAGAATGACAGAACATGGAATTCTGATCTTTTGCTAGAGATAGAATCTGGCTTTACCACAGATATTTTTCTTCCAGCACCAGCTGGTCCCCTGTTCCTAAGTATTATAAGCAGCATACCTTTAGAAATGAGCAGCAGTGTAATGATCTTTGAGTTTGTATCCCATGACATAACCTAATCCATCATGTATCCCAGTTTTAAAGAAATGCTTCCTTTAAAAGTGGGTCTGATAATTGCACACAGCCGAACATTAGTTTTCCTGCAATACAAAGCGTTTCAAACTTGGCATCTCCTCACTCTCCAGTATGCTAAATAATACATGCATTTTTCCAAAGGATATTAAAACACAGCTTTAAAAATGAAACAGAGGAAGCAGCTCACAACATAGTACAGTGGGGAAAACAATCAGTAAAGAATAAATGGAGAAAATGTTAATGTCAACCCTCCTGGAAATAACAGTTTCATAACCATCTGATTTATGGAGCAGATAGTTCCAAAGGCAAGCTGTGCTGATATTAGCTGCAAACAGACAGATGAAAGAACAAAAAACACACCCACCCTAGATCTGCACAACACCACCCTAATATTAGGAAACCATTTCATAGCCGAGAACTCTATTAACTGCTTTGTAAAGAACATTTACAATGAGATATTAATGATTCCAGGTATAGTAAGAAACAGTGGTGTGTGTAGCCTGCCCCATGCACATGGCACATGCTGCAGCAGAAGCAGTTAAACCAATCACAAGGCAATTACTGCGTGCTGAGACGTCTCTGAGGAAATGAGGCATGTTTCTGACGATGATAGCACCGTGGCTAAGCATATGATGGGGGTGCTTCTGTTTGTTTGTGGGGGCTGAATCTCTTAGGGGTTTCAGTCTGAAATGCTGTTTGTCAGTCCAGGTGTGAATTTTACTTTAGAACATTTTACATCATTTTAGACTTTTAAAAAGTTGAAACCCTGCCCAAAGAAACATTGTTTTTCTGTTGTTTTGGGATTTCAGCAGCTTCACTTCAGTCAGACTAATTGTGTTAGAAAAATATGAAACAGTGACTGCTCTTGCATTGCACTTGTAAATCGGGATATAATTGTATCATTACCACACTGCCGTTATTTAAACTTCTCCCAGCTGTTATGGGTGCTGAGCGGACAAAGCTGGTACGGTACCAGCTAAAAAAGGATATATTTTTTTAGAACAATGTTTCATATGCTTTAAAAACTTTACTTTGAATTCTCTGCCTTTCAGATGTCTGCTCTCCCTTTAAAATTAGCAAGCCAGATTCTCTGGTCCCACTGAGTTGTGGCTTTAGGTAGCCTTTGCAGCCCCCTGGGCCTCATCTGGTATGGAGCTGGGCTGGCCTCCAAACACAGATTAGAGAAGTCTGAAGACTGCTCTAAGCTGCTGCCTGCCAGGAGCTCTTGGGGACTGTTCTGGCTGCCAGTGATATGGGGACACAGAGGGTCCCCCAGTCACATTTCCTGTATCAGGGTTGTAAATGACTCCAGGTGCAAGGCAGGGGGCTGTCACGCAGGCTCTGGCTCTCCACGTAGAGGCTGGTCGTCTTGCTCAGCAGTGGCCTCATGGGGGGCCACTGCTGATATTACTGTGTAACCAGCCTGGATGTGGTCCCAGGTGCGAGGGGCTTGCCCATGTTGCTGGCTCCACCACGAGTGGCTTCTCCAAGGCCAGGCCACAGCAACTCCAGACACAGTCCAGGCCCTACAGACAGGGACATTTTAGGGCCCACTCCGAATGGGCCAAGCAGCTGCTTCCATCTCCTGTTGCCAAGGGGCCAGCAGGGATGGTGTGTGGGACAAGGTGTTGTAGGCTGCAACTCTCTGGTTAGATTCCCATGAGACTACTCTAGGACGCTAAACTCATGGAGACTCCTAAGGAATAATCCAGGACGCTAACCATGGAGGCCCAGCCTATAATATAGTCTCCAGTCATAGAGAGATAGCAGTGGGGCGGAGAATGATGATATGTGGGCAGTCACTCTAACTATATCTCCTATGCATGGGACAGTTTAAGGGCCATGTCCTAGGCAAGGTCTCCACGGTCAGAGAGCACAGCGTAATAATGAGGGGGAGCAGCAGGGGGAAACTTGAGGCAGGATTAGGCATGGGGGCAGGGGACATGAGGAGGGAAGAGCAGGGGAGACCAGGTAGTGGGGGCGGGGAGGAGTGGGGCTCAAGGGAAACAGAGCAGTTTCAAGGAAGGAGCCAGAGAGAAGGTGGAGGGAACAGGGGAAAAACGTTGGAGAGAGAATGTAGGTGTAACCCACATGCTTACCTTGAAGCATTTAGTGTTGGAAATAAGGGAAGAAGACTGCAGACTTGCTGGACCTGGACGGAGTGACTCTGCTGGCTGGGTTAGAATCATTCAGGAATTGGGTGTGGCAGGCATGAGGCATGCTACTTCAGACTTCCATTATGGGCAAGCAGCCTGACAGGATACACTCAGGAGAGCCAATGGGAACACAAAGGGGGTGGGGGTTATAAATAGTAGGAGTGGGGGCCCAGAAGTCAGTGTTGGAACCATGTAAGGACCAGAAGGGTGTGCTGTAAGGATTGTGTTCCAGCGACTTTGCCAGTTTATTGGATTAGATACAGGCTCCCTCACCCACTGGAGAAGATGATGACTAGAATTTGCTGCAGGCAGTGCACCTTGCAGACTGTTGTTGCAAAGACTGCAGGGGAGTTTGAAAGCAATTGTGGAAGTATCCTTTGTTTCCCATCTTCAAGGCGTTTGCATGCCCCTTAGAGGGAGGTTGGGGGATGAGGGACCAATTAGAGGGAAACATTGCTAAGAGGACAGGGTCAGGCAGAAACCAAAGAGAGAATGAGACCGAGGAGTGAAGACGAGAGAGGCAGTGAGGATGGAAGCAGACAAGAAAATAAGCATTGAAGGAAAAGAGTCCCCAAAGAGGAGAGAACAGAAGATCAGCTTTCGTACGTGTACCCAACATCTTTCCTGAGTGTTCCCCTCCCACCCACTGCCCTGTAAATTCACTGGATATTCTATATTTAATATTTTCACAAAACTCACACATATCATGATGGGCATGTTCCTTTGGGTGGTGTGTGGCTTTGTCTGGAACTGGAGCTGTAAAAAGCAAGCATATGAACAGCTCATCTGGTAACAGATTCCCATTATGTTTTCTCTCACAGCAGGTAGCCTTTCTGCAGAGAAGGAGAGAAAGTAAAGAGAGGCCCCCCCCAGGCACAACCCTTCAAACATAGAATTGCACAATGCTTGGACCGTTGCCCATCTCTCCACCCCCACCTCCTCTCAAATCCAAAACCAACCTCACACAATAGAAAACATACCGCACCTCTTCCATATCCAGCAGTGTGCCTCTCAGATGCACAGATGCAACCCTCCATGAACCCCTGGGTTAATATCCTGCCCAAACCTGCCAAGTATCACATGTCTCCTGTGACATTCAGGTCTCTTGCAGATTTCACAGGGAGGGACAAGTGAAAAGAACATTATAAATCTCATACATAAACATATGAAGAGATATAGAAATAATAATGCTTTAAAAACGCTCCCTTTAGGTAACAAGGAAATGCTGCATAGTCAAAATCCCAAATGTATCATTAATTGACCACTGTGACAAAGCTCATATTATGCATTATCAATGCGCCATTTTAACTGAACTATTATTAGTTAGCTGATGGAAGGCATCATTGTTATTCAGTCTGGTCTCAGTTAACACTGAGGATGTTACACCCCTCACAGTCCACGTGGTTTTCCTTATGCAATTTTAAAAGAGCCAGTTTGGCCTGACCAATTGAAAACGTGGTTAATCAAGAAATGTGTTGTGCTCACCAACTATCAGCACTTAGCAGCCTAAGTCCCACAGGTTGTTTTTTTTTCCAAATTCCTAAGTGCCTAAGTCACTTCTGAAAATGGCATGTAGGTTCCTAAACCACTTTAGCGCTTTTGAAAATGATACACAAGATTAACCTCTTACAATCTTAACAGAGCAGAGAGAGGTGTGTCCAGGACTTTAGGTGGTAAAAGGCCCTTTTCCATCACGGCGACTATTGCTGTATGACACTTACAGCTGAGGGGCAGCTCCTACTCCCAAATGAATTCCAAGATGACATGTTTTGTTAAAGATGATGCGTGTGCCAAAATACAAAGTCCACAAGGCAAAGAGTCAGTATCTGGGGCTTTACTAGTAGACACAACTATCTCAGAGATTCATACAAAAGTTTCTGCTGATGTCGATTCTTGGAACAAAGTAAATCTCTGGGTATAATTGAGTCCTGTAACAATTTGATTTAATAAATTGAGATATCCTATCTCCTAGAACTGGAAGGGACCTTGAAAGGCCATTGAGTTGAGTCCAGCCCCCTGCCTTCACTAGCAGGACCAAGAACTGATTTTGCCCCAGATCCCTAAGTTGCCCCCTCAAGGGTTGAACTCACAACCCTGGGTTTAACAGCCAATGCTCAAACCACTGAGCTATCCCTCCCCCCAAAACATTTTTTAAAATGGCCCCCTCAAGGATTGAACTCACAACCCTGGGCTATCCCTCCCCCTCATTTTATTGAAGTACCGCTGGGAAACATGTTCAGGAAGAAGGAGAGGTACAATGGTGGTTGGCCAAAATAAGTTGGAGTCTTGGTGACTCTAATGAACTTGTATACGCTCATTTTGAAAGGCTTGTAAATGATCTAATCTAGCCCCTGAAATCTGGTTGGAATTAGCCTCCAGTCAGTAGTACTGCTTGACGAATGGATGAGAGACCCTCTGTACATCAGCCAACTGAAAGGTGTACAGAAGGGCAAGCAATTCCCTGGCTGCTTGCGGGTAAGACTCCTTATGGTTCCTATCCAAAGTATGATCAACAGTACAGTTAGTCTCCCCTGACGACAATAATGCCTCCAGGGTCACAAGTAATCAAGGCCTGAGCAAGCAGCTGCAGAAAAAGAACACAGTCCCATCACCGAGTAGAAGTTAAAAACTGTCAAACGCCAAATGTGTTTCCAGCTATAGGAAAGTCTCCTGTAGGAAAAGGAGTTGTCCCCTCATACCATGGGAGAGGAGAAAAGTCAGCCCAGAACTCACACTAGAATCAAAGTTCAGAAAACTTCCCTCTTCCTGTTCCCTTAACTGATCATCCTGATTAAAGATCTGAACGGGTCTCTTGTAAAGACTACATGGGCCCATTATCCTGTTAGACATTCATTTTAGACATTCATGGCCATGTGTAATAGCAGTGCATAGAGACACAGCCTCGGCTTCCACTGTACAATGAAAGTCTCTGGATCATCCTCCAAGGCCATTTTTGTCAGCTAACGCCCTAAACCAGCTTGAGCTGCCCTCAGCAAGCCCAGCAATTGTCTCTGGACCTCAATCTGTTAAAAGTAGCTCCTTGACTTGGTATGGCTGGGAGACTTAGCATGGGATCAGAGTAGCACCATATTGATGAGAAGGAAGAAGAGGGTAGATGGAGCCAACAGGTGCTATTTCCACAATTTGCATTATATTTTAGAATCCGACATGGACACCTATGAATGGCTGGATTTGTGCACGAATTGATGTCACCCCATTCTATAGCGTTTTGTTGTTTGTTGTTATACCAAGTGTTTATCAACTTTGTTGTTTCCCCCTTTGACTTCTGAACACAAACTAAATAAGCGTTCGCTTTCACTCCATCACTATTCTGTTGCACTTCCATCTAGCAACAGTTTATAAACCTAGGGTGCTTCAGTACCAGTTCTCATTAGCTAAATCTTCCAGCGTTTTAATCGTTTTCCCATGTTTTTCTTTTCTTGGGCATCCAACTTTTTTCTTTTGTAGCTGACTGCTGCAGAGATATATTTTCCCCTGCTACCTACTTCAAACGTTTCCCAGAGCAGAGAAGGGCAGTTAGCTGAGTTTAATTGGTTTGGTAATATCATTTCTCATTTCTGCAACTTGAAGGTGCCTGACATTTTGTTTTGAGGAGCATTTACATCACTTTTTGTTTTTTTCTGAACCCAGTGCTATTTTACGTTCACATTTGTTTATATGACTTTATGATGAGTTATATTTGAGTATAACAAAACGGCTATTAAAAATCTGTAATTACAAAACTTAATAAACAATTGGAGATGTAGCATGTTAATTGTTAGAAACCCTGGCGCACGGTCCAACCCAGTTATTGAGCTGATTAAAATGCGAGGGATGGGATTGTTTGTAAATCTGGTTAGTTTTGTATTGCCAAAAACAAATGGATAGTTTATGGGGTAAGAGGGAAGAGGAAATGCTGTTGGGCAAACATTTGACATCTAACCAATTCCAGATCTATCTCTAATCCTCTCTAAAGGCCTGGAGTATACTGACTGTTTTGGAGGGGCTTGCGGACGGGGACAGACATAGTCTATATTGTGATTCCTCTGGAGAGTGGTTAAAGTTTCCTCCATTGATTTTTCCTTTGTTTTAAATAAAGGGTTAGGTCAAACATTATCAGTGCAGAATAAAACTTTGTTTATTTGGTGCATACTGTCTGCAGTATGTTTTCTATATTTGTCACTGTGCATTGATTTCTACTAGTTTTCCTGCTTTTTCTTTTATTTATTCACCGATAGGTACGTTGAAGCCTTTTCTGTATCAAAATTGTTAATGTTATGCCGCACAGCAGGGGCAATGATACACCACCCAACTCATCCTCTTTCAAGGTTTTGGCATCCTGTTTAGTTCATATGTGTTTCCTGTAACAGGACTAAATCCGATAAATTTACTACAATAATTCTGAAAAAGACTAGCGTCTCTGGCTAAATGAAAAGAAGTCAAGCCAATTTAGGGTGACGAGAGTCTTTTCAACACTGCTGCTTCTGTTTCAGGGCCCCAGATGTACTAGTTTGAGAGAGATGTGCTATTAAAAGACCTGAGAGAAATCTGGGGTGAAATCCTGACTCCATTGACGTCAATGGCAAAGCTCTTGTTGACTTTAATAGAGTCACGCTTTCACTCTTTCACTATAAAACTCAAAACCATGCAAAAAGTTGTTTGATTTAAAGTTTTGTTGCATGCTTAAAACTAGCAGAGTTGGTCGCATAATGAAGAAAAACAGATTTGCAAGTATAGTCATGAATATTTGACTCAAATTGAAATTGAAACTGGCCATTGGGTCATAGTATTCATTATTCAAGGACTTTTTTTTCAGTTAACGGCTAGTATTTGTTAAAATATTCACAAAAGAGTCCCAAATTGAACCGGAAGTGAATTATTCACTGTTTACCAATTGTTATTCAGTATTTCCCTATTACAAGTAATTCAGTCATCCAGCTGGGAAGAAGAAACAATTTTCTGATCAATCACAGGCACCACGGATTGTGCATAACAAACAGCAATTATTTCAGCAACGAAAACGCTGACACGAACCCCCGTGAAGCTCAATTGTTGAGCTTTTTGCATATAGCCCTGTTAATCCTTTATAAATAACTTAGATCCTTTTTAAAAAAAAATGCCAGTAGGCAAACACATACTTATATGGAGTTGAACATACAGCATTCAGCCTTTTTAGACTATACGCTCATTGAGACGGAGGGCATCTATCTTTGTGTTTATATGGTGCCTCGCACGACAGTATCTAGCTGCCTGGTGCTATTGAGTGATACCGTAACATAAATAATTATAATAAAGTTACATTAGACAAATTACTTCCTGTATTATAACAAAAACCAGGAGTGGTGCAGCTGTGCTGGTGCTAAGGTCCTAGCATAGACATAAATCACGTATTTTTACCATCGTGCCATAAAAACCTGGACACAGCAGTGTTGCTAATGTAGACAGGAGTCAGATGTTTGTACTGCTATCTCTGGTGCAGCTGCACCATTGGCAGTAACTTTTCAGGAACTAACTTCTCTAATGTAGCCAAGGCATCTGGGACTTGAAATTAATGTTGGAATCTCCCGGTAGGGAATGAAACGTGGCTGTTGAGTTACCACTCCTCCTGCATTCTTCAGGAAAGTGAACATTTAATAACTTCTGTAGTTCTTGAGGCTCTGGTCTTCCATTCCAGGCAGCTTGAGGTGTTCCAGATAGAGCATCAAGCAAGGTAATGTTCTGAGCCTTGAGTTCTTTTTTGTTGTCTGAGGAGTCATTTCCTCTTTTTACAATTTCCCTGCCAGAGAACTGGTACAAAACCATTCTGTCACTTAGGTTAGAGTGTTCTCCTTTTGATTGGGATAGCCTCCTGATCAAAGCAAGATAGGATGCCTTTCTGGAAGATATGCTTTAGCCAAATGCAAGTTATGGTTTAGTCCAACACAAAATATTGGGCTCAATACAGGCATAACTGGGTGAAATTTAATGACCTGTGTTATACAGGAGGTGAGACTAGAAGTTCTAATGGTCCCTTCCAGCCTTAAAAATCTATGAGTTCATTTGCCTTATAGTTCAGAAATTTGGCATTAAGAGTTCGGAGTTGTTGTTCTTCTTAGGGAAGGTAAGCCAGTCAGGGTTCAACGGCACCTTTTAATTACAGGAATGCTGATTAATTTTTCTACCTTGTTTGTCCAGTGCCAGGGACAATGAAGCCCCAATCCTGACCCCTTGGCACTAGCATAATAAATATAATGAATAATAATAAGAGCACCATGGCCTTTGAAACCTTTGGACATACCCATGGTGTACGGGTTTGGTCTACACAGAAAAACAGCCCCGTATTGTCATTGTCCAGGTGCAATTTTCTGAGACAATGTGTCTGCAGTGTATAAGCAGGACTGAAAATCAAGCATGTAAATTACTCATAGATGCTGTGTAGAATTTGTAAATGAAGTAAAGTATAACTCAATTTTAAAGGGCCAGTCCCCTGATTTAGATGATGTGATAAATTTCAAACAAAAGCTAAGTAGCTTTAAAGTTCTAACTTAACCAGCTAAAAGCAAGGAAGTACAGAGTTAAGGCTGCAGCTCTATCCCCTAATACACAGCATTGTGCTGAAGCCCACTGGTGCAGTCACACATATGTTGTATAAGGTCACGTACTGCTGTCAGGCCTCTGTTGTATCTGGGCATAACAGCGTGAGTTTTATAACCTTGTTATGAGAAGCAATTAGGGGCAACATCCAGTTTTGCAGACACATATCATACAGAGATGTAAGGAGCTTCCCACAGTGAATTTAATTAGCAGCAAACACAGAGTACTCAGTGACCTGCAATGCAGATAACATAGCAATTACTGTCCAATGATCCCAATTTATTATTTTTTAAAGTATCCAAAAATATGGTGCTACTGTATTTCATGCATTATATTAGATTGGGGTAGTATGGCATTGTAGTGATAATTTACAATCAAGGCTGAGTCACAGAAAGAGACTCCTAAGACTCAGGTGACCTGGATGCTATTTCCAGGTCTGTTGGTGACTTGCTATATGACCTTGGGCAGGTAACTTTCCCTTACAGTGCCATTTACGTTATCCTAGAAATTGACCAAGAAACTTATATAGGAATTGCGTAATGTAAGCTGAATTTAGCTGAATTTGACCCAACGTGAGGAAAAGACTTAACATTTTTATTCTTAAATCTAACACAAAATCTGCGTTCAATGGATGTGGAAGAAACACCTGGGGTTATAAAACAGGAGATGGACTATATACATACTAAAATAAAAAGAAAAGCACTGTATATACAGGAAAAATATTTCTCAACTTTTATTTCCCCCTCAAAAGATCACTAGTTCTTGTCTGAACATATTTCTGTTAGAATAACCAAAGGCATCTCTCACAAATGTAATTCAGCTTGGACATATCTGAGTGTTTGTTCGGACTTTTTGGGTAATTTCCAATATTTTGGTCTTGAGTCTCTCCAGTACTCTCAGGGAGGAGGAGTTGGCCCAAGGCTACAACTTATTTTATAATTCTCCAGATGGCCCAGTTTAATTCTAATACTACTTCACTATCTGAGCAAAACAGAGCAATCCAATCCCTTCACAGTGTGACTTTCAGTGCTGAATTTCAAACAGTATGTTAGTGTAATGAAACGGTCTGACAGACTGACTTCGGGTTCCAAATGGCAACTTGGGAGCAATTAGTCTATAGATAAATATAAGGAGAAGAAAGTTGGTCCCGTGATCTTGGGCAAGTCACTTAGCCACTCTGGGCCTCAGTTCCCATCTGTAAAATGGGGATAATAGCACTACCCTGCCTCACAGGGGTGTGGTAAGGATAAATAGAGTAAAAATTGTGAGGTGCTTAGATACTACAATGATGTGGGCCATATAGTGCCTAAAATAGATAAACTGGACAGCATGTGTGGTCATGGACATACCATATAGACATCTCATAAAGTTCTGCAGCCTCTGGCCAGAACCCGTCTATGTGAAAATGGCAGAGAGGTGTTTGTGACTGCTTCTGGTATGCATGTTGGGACAGACAATGCACATGCAAGATGTATACGGGTAGACGTAAACTGTGTGTCTATATATGTGTGTGCAGACTACAGTTTTCGTGGAAATAAGAAGCTATTCAGAACTCTGGCTAAATATACACGTCCCTTGGAATTTATTAGTTTAATTTGAATTCAGTTTACAGTCCGTGCACATGAGAATTATTTTGAAGGTTTAATTTTGCTAGCTGCTGAAAGCAATAAGGTGGTTATCAACAGAGACAAAATAGCTTGGCTGTTTGTTCATGCTCTTGGACTGTACTGTAACTATCCAGGACAGCTGTAACTGTATAGGATCAAATAAAACATGTAGCATAGTTGCTTTTTAAGATTATTTGTTTTACTATATCAATAATTTTTATTCTGTTTCTAGATATTTACAGTTAAAGTCTTTTCTGGGAGAGGCAGGTGAGAATCTCTATGGATCCTCGGTAACATTCAGTCAGAAAACCATCCGGAAAATGTAATGTTTGGTCTGTTATTAGTAACGAAAACTTCATTACACTTATTATGTTTGCATTGATGCTAATTTTCTGGCCATTTTAATCAGCAAAAACTACATTGATTGGCCTATATTTGGATTGGGAATTTAGCTTGTTAAGATGGAGAAATCTGATTTTATCTGCTATGAGCAGCCATCTGGAGTAAGTTTATTTGTGTTACGTGGTTTGCATGTGTTTATGCTTCAGACTGAAATCGCTTAAATTGCATCCTGTGAATTTTTACGTGTCATATAAATGACATTTGCTTGCAACAGAGTGGAGTGATTACAGTGAATCCTAAAATGGAAATGTTATGCAATGAAAAAAATTACACTGTATAATGAACACATTCATTTACTACAGCGTGTAAATTCATATTATATAATGAAATGTCTATACTGTGCAGTGAAATACATCTTGTGCCTATTGAAATACAATTAGACGGCATTGAAACTTGTAATATTTCACACAACTGACATTCTATTACATAGCAAAAACATAGGCGTATTTGTGAAATGTATTATTGGTATAATGCAGTCGACAGGCTGTGTATACGTCCGCTTGGAGAGCCTGGCATTACTTTTGGGTGTGGACCAGACGATTTTAAGTTGAAGCCCTATGAAAAGATTTGGCCTTTTTCAAAACCCACACACAATAGAGATAGGGCTGCACTTTCATCACTCCCTTACCAGCATCCAACGCTCTTCCTGCTTTATCAAATTCATTTGTGATCCCTTGAGTGTTCCGCTCTTTACAGACATGGTAAACAAGCCCTGGGTTGGAGCTATTACTTAACATCTCTGGCTCACGCAGAAATGGTTGCAGCAAGGAATAGAGGCGGCCACAACATGCAGCGTTAGTCGAGAGCGTTCTGTGCACAAATACGCTGGCTGCAATGCAAATTTGAAAAAATAGGAAAGCTCGTATCATATTGGACATGTATAGAGTGGCATCATCAGTGGGGCACTTTAAAAGACAATGGCAACAATGCAGTCTGATCTCTTATACATCTGAATTCTGTACATATGCACAGGGGATTTTTGTCAGCCAAATTCAGGAGTGTTTTAACAAAGTGTGCACGGAATCTGCATTAGCCCTCTAGACTATAAGAGTGCCAGTGAAGCATGGAGTTCCTAGCTTGGCTTTTTCTTACTTGTCTCTATTTTGTTTTTCTTAGTCAGACACTTACAAAAAAGATTTCAAGTGTATGCTCGTGAAGAGTGCCCGGCTGTCAGTCTCGGAGACTGAAGTCCTCTGTCCATAGGACACGTGTAGCCGGAGCAGTGGCATTGCAAGTTTGCCCATACTTCCCTTCTAATGGGCTTTCCTCTTAGTTCTGGGAAGCCTTCCTCTATGGGCGACAGGGTAAGGTAGTTCAGTTTTCATGTCCATTCCATCATTGGCAGACAGCCATCAGCAATGCTAGTTAAATTGCTGTGTGAATGAAGTTAATTTGCCTGTGAACAATCCACAGGGACCCCAGTGCTCAGCTGCACTGTGGTTGTTAACCAGCCTTAAAGTGGGTATAGTTAGCCCAAGGAGGATTACCTCACTGTGGTAGCAGGTCTAATATCAGCCCTTCCTAATGGCCAGCATAGGGAGTGTGGTTGAGGATTCCCTGGGCCTCAGCAATCCCCACGTCTGAAAATGGTCTCTTGCAGTCATTGGCAATTGGCATAGTTTACAGCAACAACCTAATTTGTGCCAGGTGACCTGCCTAATGCACACCCACCCCAGGATCAAGGGAACACAAAGGTGACTTAAAGCCACTTCTTCATGAGTTGTGCTGTTGAGTCTTTGACCTCTGCCAAGGATTAGGGTCAGTCACTTTATGGTCCCCTATAGTATATTTTCCGAGCTTCATCACATTCTGTCTTCAATGACTCAATGGGTTTCCACTGCTTCTCTTGGGAGACTACTCCATAGTCTAATAGATGGCACTAGTAGGAGCTTTTATGATGAGTTAGCTTAAATTTTCATCTGTAGACCCCAAATTTACCTATATTTTATCTGACTACTAAATTCAGGTTTATATACATTATTATACAGTTGGGTATAGTTTACTTTCTCTGTCTAGCGCTGTGTATTATGGATTATCACTGCTAACTAACATACTAACAAACATCAGCTCGGCAATCTTTAAAGTCTTTTTTTCCAGGGGCCGGAAAACTCCCCACTCTCTTACAAAAATATTATGGGCCAGAACTTCAGCTGGTGAAAAGTGGCATTGCTTTATCTCCATAGATATACACCAGCTAAGTCTTGGGCCCCATATGTCTTCATCATGTTTTAAATTACTCACTACACATGACTGACTTATTACCGTTTACATGGACAATTTTTTTCACAAGCATAAGGAGCCATATCTATCAAGGGCTAACAATTGACTTGTCCATTCCCATCTTCACTTCAGCTAAGAAAGTCATTGTGTAAAATAACAGCTCTCCCAGAGAAAATAAGTGTATATCTCTTGACAATTAAGCAGGGAGCTGGCATTTCATTATTTCAGACCATCCGCTCATTATGCTCCTGAATATAATGTTCAAAGACATGACACTCCAAAATGACAAGGCCCAGTTCTCAGCTGCACTTTGATACCTCTCCTAAAGCGGGGAATACCTGCTACTTGTTCTTATTATGGAATGCCAGCCAAAAGGCTAGTAAGAACTAGCTAGACAAGAAGGGTTTATGTTAGGGTGGGGTTATGCTGTAGATAGGTTGTTAACAAGAGGGTGTCTCTGAAATTCCTGTTTGACCTGTATGTCAGAAGTAGTAGTACATTGATAGGTGTCCTGGAAACGCCTAGATACCATAGATACATGCCACCCCTAACCCAGCAGTGCAGAAATACATAGCAAAACCTGATGGGCAAGCCTCAAAGAGGCTCAGAATTTGTGTTTGGTTCAGATAGGTAGCCAGATGCTTCAGTGCTTATCTGAACCAATAAATACCCATAACCCTTTTCGAACAACCATCACAACAGAGCACACAAAGGGGGCTGGAAAGCCAGAGACTATGTGGAGAAAGGGACAAACAGCACTCAGAGGAAGGTGGCATCTTGTTAGGGGGAATGGAACAAGCAAATGAAAGAAGGAATGGGGGAAACAGAGCAACCAATACTGGGAGAAGGCAAGGGCTTGTGTGTGTATGGAAGGGACAGAGTAAAGGGAGAAAACAGGCTAGTGGGGAGGCAATCCAGGGTGGGTGGGATACATAGGGTTTATGGCGGGGGGAGGGAACAGAGCACCCAAAGAGAGGGAAAGCAAGGGACTGTAGTGGGGACAGAGCACCTAGGGGAGTGAGAACAGGGGGAGGTGGAAAAGTACTGGATACAGAAGACCTGAGGTGAATGTGGAGGAGAGAGAGGGTTTGTGAGGAAAGACTTTGGATGGGGGATGCAGGAAGAAACAGAAAACAGGGAAGGGGCCATGGCATTTCTGGCAAACGTGCATATACACACTGCCGTTGAATTAAATACAAATTCCTGTGGTCAACGTCACCTGAGACGCCACTATAGAGCCTTGAGAGGATGGCAGAGGGACTCTCACACAGCTGACCAGGACCAAATAGGGGGAAGAACCTCATCTGGGTCACCACAGAGCCAGTGTGACATGCTTCAAATTCACGTTCTGGTCGTTGAAGGTACAGGATTTGTTTATTACTTCAGATAGTACAAACAGAGCTGTAATACAGACCAGAGCACGCGAGAGAAACACACGCAGGGGACTGTGTGAAACAGGGCTCAAACTAAAATGTCTCAAACAGTTTAACATGGCAGTACAATTTGATTTAGTAGCCGAATAACAGTGGGCCACATGGATTAAGCTTTTCTGCTCCTGTAGAGTACATAGCATTCAAGGCCAGACCTAACCAGAGTAAAAAAACAAACTGCAACTTATTTTCTGTAACTGCGTAGTCCTACTACTTTGAAGCATTTTCTATATAGGCAATACATGTTTCAGAACTCTTTAAAATATAAACTTATAGCAATACCTGTAACGCAGAGCAGAACAGAGGTCTGTATGAAATAGGGGTCAAACTAAAATATCTGCCCCATATGATACAGCAACCCCAGCCAGCAAGGATATGGAGTATCTAGAAATTATAGCCTGAGGGGAACACAGTGTGTGTGTGTGTGTGTGTGTGTGTGTGTTGGGGGGTGATGTTAAGCCCCATATTCTTCATAGAGATATTGTTGTGATATGAATATGGCATAACTAAGTTGTATTTTATGCAAGATGGGTCATGTGAGGTATCATTGGAAAAGTTATGATGTACTGACTATGATTATCCTATTTGTATGCATGTATCATTTTTGTATCTAAAGTTAGGAAGATGGACTATGTATCAATTACAAAAGTGTTTGCACCTAGGGAACACCAACCAAACAAAATTCAATCAGTCTGGCTGGTTAGTCAATGGGCCATTAGGGAGAACAATAGGATTTGAAGATGCTAATCTTCCAGCTTCCTGGGAAGTCTTCTTGAGGATTTATGGCTGCTTTGACACGGCAGGGTCATGTGATCATGTCACCTGGTACTGGACTCCATCTTGGACTGCTAGTATTTTTCCACAAAGGGGGTGGGGCTCAAACTGGGAAACAAAGGATTCCCAACAAATGTAAATCCTATTTAAGGCAGGGAAGTGAGTTAATCAGGGTCAGTTCTTCACTGAATCCCCAAGATGACTGCTGAAAACACCAAAGACTGATTTTGGAAAGAAAGGACTGGACCCAGGCTGGAAGGTATCTGGCCTGTGAATGGAATATCTGGAGTTCTAAACTGCAAGCAAGAACAGTTTATCTTCAAGAAACTCTGCGACCTGCTTTAAACAACATTTAGGGTAAGAACGTATTACTTGTAGCCAGTTTCTTTAGTGTATTAAGTTTAGTTTGTGTGTGTGCTTTATTTGCTCAGTAATCTACTTTGGTCTGTTTGCTATCCCTTATAATCTGTCCCTTTGTAGTTAATAAACTTGTTTTTGTTTTCTCTAAACCAGTTTGTGCAATTCATAACTGAGGGGGCAAAAAGCTGTGCAGATCTTCCTCCACATTGAGGGAGTGGACAAATTTCATGAGCTTGCTTTGTACAGATCTCTGTGCAGTGCAAGATAGCACAATTTGGGGTTTGCACCCCAGAGGGGCTGTGCACTTGAGTTCTGGGCAATCCCCTAGCTGATTCTTCCCATGCAGAGCTGATTTCAGTGTCTGTGCCTTTCTGCAGCTGGGAGTGGCCCTACCTGGGTGTGCGCTAGAGGCTCGAAGTGGGCTCAGTGGTATCCCATTACATCAGGTGGTGCCCTGGAGTGAGGGAGTAACCTGTCACAGGGGGGTTGTCCAAAAAGTTATCACTGTAAAAACTTCAGTTATCAATGTAAGTTAACATCATAGTGTTAGAAGGGTCATCTAGTCTAAACCATCTAGTTTGTTGTGTCCAAACCATCCTAGATAGATGGCTATCCAGCCTCCTTTTGAAAACCTCCAGGGAAGAAGCTTCCACAATCTCCCGAGGCGTCTGTACCATTGTCCTACTGTTGTTACAGTTAGGAAGCATTTCCTGAGATTTAATCTAAACCTGCTGTGCTGTAGTTTGAACCCATTGCCTCTTGTCCTGCCTTCTGTGGCAAAAGAGAACAACTTTTCTCCATCTTTTTTATGGCAGCCTTTCAAGTATGTGAAAACCTCTATCATATCCCCCCTTAACTTCTTTTTTTCCAAACTAAACATACCCAGTTCCTTCAGCCTTTGCTCTCATGACTTGCATTCCATCCCTTTGATCATCTTTGTTGCTCACCTATGGATCCTTTCCAGTTTCTATGTCCTTTTTATACTTGGTGACCAAAATTGGGCACAGTACACCAGCTGAGGCCTAACCAGCGCTGAGTGGAGTGATACTATCACCTTCCGTGACTTGCTTGCTGTGCCTCTATTAATGCAACATAAAATTGCATTTGCTTTTTTTTTGCAACAGCATCGCATTGCTGACTCATGCAGAGGTTGAAATCCAAAACAACTCCCAGATCCTTCTCAGCAATGCTGCTGCCAAGCCAGTTATCCCCCATTCTGTATTGGTGCATTTGGTTTTTCTCCCCTAAGTGTTGCACCTTACATTGGTCTTCGTTGAGCTTCCTTTTGTTGTCTGTAGCCCAGTTCTCCAATTTATCAAGATCCCTCTCCATTTTAGTGCTATCCTCCAGAGGGTTGGCAACCTTCCTACCTTTGTGTCGTCTGTAAATTTGATCAGTGTGCTCTCTATACCTACATCCAGGTCATTAATAAAGATGTTAAACAACACTGGACCCAGAACAGATCCCTGTGGAAGCCCACTTGAAACCTCCCTCCAACCTGACATCACTCCATTAATAGTTACTCTTTGTTTGTAGTTGTTTAACCAATTATGCATCCACTTAATGGTAGCTCTGCCAAGCCTGCATTTCTCCAGCTTCGTTATCAGTACATCACGTGGGATTGTGTCAAAAGCTTTGCTGAAATCCACGTATATTATGTCCACTGCATTCCCCCTATCCACCAAACCAGTTATCCTGTCAAAGAAGAAAATCAAGCTGGTTTGGCCTGATTTGTTCTTGGTAAATCCATGCTGGCTGCTAGTGATCACCCCTTCATCCTGCAGGTACTCGCAAATTAAATGTTTTATTCATTACTCTAGTAGCTTCCCAAGTATCGATCATAGCACTCCCTTTTTGTGTATGCCTTATACCAGCGCCTTGCTCCATCCCTCCCCACCACTTTAGGGCTAAAATTACTCTGCTACTAATAATGCATCTGCGCTGAACAAACAGATATGTATAAATCAGAAGGACAAGATGTTCAGAACCAGCAAATTCACACATTTTTTTTCTTCGCACCTAAAGCAAATTTAGATAGAAACACCCCCCGCTCCCCAATGAAATAGGAATAAATTGTACAAAAAGAACATTACAAAACTCCAGAAGAGCCAAGTGCATATGTCAAAGCAGCTTATACATGCAACTTCGAGTTAACAAGCTGGTTTCCTACATTGATGATACTAATAATAAACAGCAAGGTTCCTCCAAAGAGGGCTTTTTCTAATTGCTTTGTTCTGTAGCATAATGAAAGGTTTTATTTTTACATCACCGAGAAGTCGTCATTTTATCCACAGAACAGGGACAATACAAGCACGGAGCAGCACAAGCTTTGCCCACCCTTCTCAGCCAACAGGCCTTATTGGGTCGGACCCCAACTGGGGAGAAAAGATCAGTCAGACTCCATCCCTTTTGCTTCAACACTCTGCTGAACCTGTCAAAAAGGGTTCCAGATCTGGGTGGAGTGAGAGGGGTGGGGTAGCTGCTATTGGGATGTAAGGGTGTGGAAGGTATCTGGAGACATCACAGCAATGCAGGGCGCACTGGGTGCTGTTCAGAATAGAGATCTGCTGCTGCCACCGCCGGAGCAGGCTCTGGTTTGTGAGCTGATGGGGGAAGTGAAGAACAAAAGAACATCTTTGTTTAGCACAAGTTGTCCTTGCGGTAACGTCAAGAAGGAGAACACAGGGTGCATTGGGGGGTAAACACTTGGGGCCAGGTTTTTAAAGGTATTTAGGTGCCTAAAATTGTAGATAGGTGCTTAGTGGGATTTTCAAAAAGTGCCTAGATGACTATCTGCATCTTTAGGTGCCTACGTACCTTTAAAAATCTGGTCCTCCAGACTCATTCCACATAGGACCATGCAAAGCCAATGGTAACATTTTTGGTCACTGCTGACCTGAGCTGGATTTGAACCCATAACAAGCTATATATACCATAACCAATCCACTGGGCCATTTAGTTCCCTCTAGTGTCTTTATAAACTTCCTTCGTACCAAGACACACATTCAAAACACTAAGCTAGAAGTGACCGACTGTCTATGCCATTAAGCTACCCAGGCCTTCTGAGGCCCCATCTGCCCTAAAAAATGGAACCACTTCTAACCAAACCAGTTGTATTCTACTGTTTTTGTGCAAGCGGATCAGCACTCACACTCGTGTTAAGAAGCTTTGCACGTTTGCCCTGAAGACCAGCACTGGTCTGAGTGACCTCTCCACAGTTCCCAATATGACTCCCAGAAGCCAGGCATTCTGGGAGATCGCAAAAGGATACGAGTGCATTATGTGACAACAACCAGTCGTCTGTATCTTCAGACTGCCACTAGCGTGGGATAGGCTGAGAAGGCTCAGTCTTGATCTGTACTTTAGCCCGGCTAAAACATATTTTGCTCCAAGCAGGTTTAGCAGGCTGGTAAATCATTTCAAGCATTTCTAAGTGTGGATATAATATATGCTGCCATAGTTATAGGGATAGCGCAGTACATTTCTCTAGTGTAGATAAAGTTGCTATGAGCTCTTGTATCAATATTTTCCTCAATAGATATATACAGAAAGAGGGCTTTTTGACTGCATCGAAGGTTTTAGCTATACAGTATTAATAAACTAAGTGGCACCTTTAATACTTCTACAATGCTTTCTGTGTTCAAAGCACTGTACACACAGTAACATATTCATATTTACAACATGCTTATAAAGCAGGGGGCTCGTCTTATTAGAATTAGTTAAAATAATTCTGTCAAGGTTTTCCAAGGAAAATGGCTTTTTTCAGGGGGAAAAACATTTACCTTGTGAAAAATTTCTGGTTTGGTCAAATTTTGGGAATTTCATTGTAAAACAAGACATTTGGGTTTTAAACTTGAAATTTCCAATTCTGAGTTACTGAAAACCAAAAATATAAATGTTTAAGTTTTCATTGAACATTTTCAGGTTTCTGTCAAAACAAAGAAAAATGTAGATGAAACTGAGGGCATGGTCTATATGGTAATTTAGTGTGCAGCGAACTGTAGTGCAAATCGACAGCACTCTGGCCTGCTGCAGGCTAAGTGGCCGTCTGGAACCTGCTATCACTTGTGAAAAGTTCTGTGGTGCACTTTGATCTACTGATGTAGGCATGCTATAAAACTTTGAGTTCACAGAAGCAGGGCCCATATCCCCACATAGTGCATGGTAGGCTGGAGTGCTGAAGAGTCACATCCCAGCTTACCGTGCACTAAACGGCCATCTAGTCAGGCCCTCCGGAAATAAAAAATATATTTTTCCAAAACTTTCATCGGAAATAAAAACAATTTCCCAACTAGCTCCAATTATTATCCCCATTTTAGAAATGAGGAAATTAAACCAACATGGAGTAACTGGCAGAGTCATGATTAGAACTCGGAACCACCAGGCAGTCAGCTGTGTAATCTGAAGGCATGATAACACCGTTTTGCAAATGAAGTGGCACATACTGTACATGTTCTTTATCAGCGACAACAAAATATCTGTTACCCATGTGGTTAATGCAGACACACTATGTACAGATCTAAATCCAGTCTGAGACTCTCTTACAAAATAATTAGACTTTGTAAATTTTAATCTCATGTTAAAAAGACCCCCTTCAATCTTTGCTCTCACAGTCAGGTTAGAAATTGATTTTATAATTAATAAGAATGGTAATGCCACTATCTTTATACAAAAGAGATTGCTGGATATCTCCTTCAGGAGGTATAGAAATATTGAATACCTGGGTGAAAGGTTTAACCACTGTGTTTGCAGCTGCTTTTTAAGGCAAATTGGTTCTTCTAATGTATCAGGACTTATAATGTCTGAACAGGAAACTATTCCATGTATGTCAGTAAGGTAGAATGGAACTGCACAAGTAATACTGTGCGAGCTTGAAGATCATGCCTAATTTACATGAAAACTAGAGCAGATTGCAGCTGCCCTTGTCTTTGTGTAGACCATAGAGATGTGCCATGATCCACTTGGGACCACGCAGCTGGTAGTCTTTGTAGGCCACACCTCTGTACTCAAGATAAGGGCAGACACCTATTAGAACTCCACAGAAGTAGAGTAAAAATGAATAGTTGTGGCTAACGGATATTCTTTTTCATGATTTTTTTTCAACTCCGAGTCCCCCCTCCCAAATACGACATTTCTATCCTTTAACTATTCACATTCTTCAAAAATCTGGGACTCATTAATTAAGATCTCATTATTCATCATAAATGCAATAGGGAGGCAAAACTATAAAGACTTGTTTCCAGAATTCTTTATGGGTTCATAAGAGAGCTGGAAATAAGCACTGTGTAATAATTTATTTCAAGAGAGCTAATTAAGTCAGTGCATTTATTTCTCAGTTATCTAAACCTGGGTTTAATCCCTCATACTCTTAAATCCATCTGACCCTCCTGACTGCATTACTGGTTTAGGGTGACCAGATGTCCCAATAAAATCGGGATTGTCCCAATATTTAACCCTTTGTCTCGCGTCCCGATCAATGTACGATTGGGACACCATTTGTCCCGATATTCAGGTAAGGAGGCGAGCGGGAGGGAGGTGCTGATCCCATAGGTCCTCCGGGGCTGGAGCACCCACAGGGAAAAATTGCAGCCAAATTCTCCCTCCTCGCCTCCTTCTTCCCCCCTCCTCCGAGCATGCTGCATCCCCGCTCCTCCCCCCCTCCAGTGCTTCCCACCACCTAACAGCTGTTTGGCAGTGCTTAGCACTTTCCAGGAGTGAGGGGGGAGGAGCGGGTATGCGGCACGCTCAGGGGAGGAGGTGGAGAAGAGGCAGGGGATAGGGGAAGGGGGTAGAATGGGGGTGGAGCGAGGGCGGTACAGGGTGGGAAAAGGTGGGGGGTGGGCAAGCACCCACCCGGCAGAGGGGAAGTCGGTGCTGTAGGGGTGAGTGGCAGGCGGGGGAGTGAAAAGACGAGCAGCGGGCAGGCTAGCAAGCGGGCAGGGAGGTGAGTGGTGGGTGGAGGACTGAGGAGGGATGCAGCAAGCCAGCAGCAGGCCAGGGGTTGAGGAAGGGTATGGTGGAGGGGGCCGAGCAGGGAGGGGGTGGGACCTGGGGCAGAGTGGGGGCGGAGCCTGGGAGGAGCAAGGGTGGACTGTGGGCGGGGCTGATGGCACCCCAATATGTCCTGATATTTTAGTGTGGTGATCTGGTCACCCTATACTGATTTGAGTTAACATCAGACAAAAAACAGAAATTGTTCCTTCCTGTTAGCAATGTGTGTGAAAGAGCATCTGGACCATATTTCTTAAATAGGGAAGATATGTTAATTCTTGGTCCATCTTAAATCTGTCTCCAGACATGTGTAAGGTGAAGCCCTGGAGAATAGGGAGCAGGGAGGAGAGTTGATCAGGGCCGTTTGAGAAGTGTAGGTGGACATGGGCTCCAGAGAGGAGGCAGCTCTCTGCCAGCACCTGCTGGTGAACAAGGGGTAATGGTCAAATGCACCAGGCCTCATTTGCATTTTAGTTATGTGACAATTTGGTTAAAATACAGTTGTTTTGAATTTTGGGGTAATAAAACACTATTATCCCTGCTGGAAAATTAAAGGACAAGAAAACTGCACCAAATGTGCTTGAGGTGAGAGGTCGCCCTGACCAAAACCACAGTCTGATACAGTTGAGAAGTGGTACCTGGACAAAGAAAAGGGGGCAGAGGTAGGGAAAACGGTTTCTGTCTACGGCTGGGAGCGTTTCCCTGGTAGCAAGGATATTGTTCCGGGTGCTATATGCCAATCTCCTTTTGTTGGCTCAAGCTGAGCTTGAGGCTTGGTCTACACTGGGGGGGGGATCGATTTAAGATACGTAAATTCAGCTACGCGAATAGATGATGATTATTTAAATAAAAAACACATAAAGAAGTGGTATCTATTGAGCTTTCAGCTCCTTTTTGCTGCTCTCAGCTTGGTAGCTACTCATGCACTTGTGTTTTTGGGCAAGGTGTTTCGTGGGCGGCATTTGGGGGAAGAGGTGGCGTGGGAGCCACTATGGTGGCTTTACACCACTGGAGGGGGCTGGATCAATTACATTTGCCTGCTTTGCACTGAAGACTTAATGGACCTTAGCACTGTGCACTGTATGTTTGATTCCATACTCCTATCACTATGGCCTGATTTTCAGAAGAGCTCAGCTCCCATTTAGACACTTAAATAAGGGCCAGGTTTCCAAAAGCACTCAGTGCCATCAGCTCAGGTTGTGACACTAATGGCCTGGTTTTCAAAGGAATCAGCCCCCGGAATCTTAAAGCTCAGCTCTATTGAAATCCCGGCCCAGTTGTTGGAAATTCTGGTCTTGGTGTACAGAAATTAGAGCTATATAACTACCTAAAATGTGTACACTGGCAAGGTGAAGGCTGCATGATCTCCAGAGATGATGTATGTTAGGCAACTATAGGGCTAATTTATTTTCTTTACACACAAATACAGCTGGCACACTAAAACTCACATTTATTTCAGTCTGTCTCTAATTTTAACGGCGGGTTAGCACTTTTTAATCTGATGCTTCACTGTTTCTTTTGGAAATCAAGTACCGGTTCTGGGGGATTGCTATGAAAACACTGTTTTAGGTAACCCTAAAGAGATTTGCATGAAGCCTCTGCTTTGGAAGGAAGGATGGATGAGGAAATCTTTCAGTTTATGTGTTACCGGTAGTGGAAAGAGGAGTTATTTATTGTCTAACAAATGTAACCGCACAGTGCAATTCTGAGAAAATGGGCTGCTTCTCTGGTTTACATTTGAATCTGCATCTCTGTTTTCTTATGAGCTACAAGAATAATGCCACATAATCCATGCAGTGGTGTTGGGGTTTTTTTGTGTCTCCGAGGCCAGTTTTTCAGTAGTTGGATACACACAGACACACAAAGGCTGGATTTTTCTTCAAGAATCCTGTAACTCAGTTCATGCTTTGTTGCAACATATGGTATAGCTTTTGATTAACTGTTTTTTATGTGTTAAGGATCTCCATTAATAAATACCGACATCCAACTGATTACACATCTTTATTGCTTCTGCTAAGAATATATAGTCAATTAATCCCCACTGCCTTTCCAAGGGCAAGCAATCTACACAGACTTCTAATAGTAGCAACACAGTGTGTTGTTCCTTTGTTACTAAGGTAGCAATTAACAAGTTTCTAATGGAACAAAGTGCTCCCAGTGACAAGCACAGCAGGATAATAGGAAGGTGTCTGCTTTTGACTTCTAAACATGGTGAGATGTTAAATGAAATACCTTGGTTGGTACCTGGTATGGGCTTTTTATTCCTGCACTTTCTGCCACAGTGCAGCTAAAAAGAATATTTATACATGTTCAATTATTCCAGGATTCTAAAACACAAATTTAAACAGCAATCGTTTAGAAGCAATACGTGTTTTTTTTATACCAGAAAAGAGGAGGTGCCGTCATTTTATTTTTTTTAAGATCTCAGTGGTGCAGTTGTATTCTGCAAAGTCAGGTTTTGTTGACGGAGTAATTGTATTTTAAAGTGTTTCTCTCAGTTTTTAATGTCTTGTTTATGCAAATTAAAATACATAGAGAGGAGGGGAAGTCAAGAAGAAGAATTGTCGTCTTCCCAAAATAATCTAAATGATTTTTTTTAATAAAAATCTCGGTTGGGAAGTGATTGCATCTGTGCATGAGATTAATAATCATTAAGTAATTTACTTTTGTCTCTCATTAAGCAAGCTAGTTTTCATCAGAGTGATTTAAGAGTCTGTCGGGTGCCTCTTGAAATTCTGGGTGACGTTTCAGAAGTAAATTCGATGCACTTACTATGTCTTAAGAGATGCAAAACACAGTCTTTCCTGTTGCCCTTCTACATTGCCAGGATCTAAGTAGCTAGAAGGAGCACCTGGGCCTAATAAAAGGCTTAGGAAAGCTTGGTTGGGGAAGTTCCTGAAGAGAAAGGAAGCCTGGAGGAAGAGGAGGTCCCAGGGAGCCTGAACTAGGAAGAGGAGACTAGGGAGAGACCTTGAACAAACAGGGGAAAGACTGCAGGCAGTGGAGAAGTCGGAGGCCTTACAGCAGAAGGAGCTGCTCCTGCAACCTAGAGATTTTGATTTGGGATGTTTAAGTTTTAGCTGGGCTGTGAGGTAAGAGCTGTTAATACATTGTACAAGTGCTTCCTTTGGAAGGCTTTATTAAAGGAGATGTGCTACTGTTTGGCTCTCCTTGACTAGGCTGTTTAGGTGACCTCCTGGGGGGAGAAGGGGAAACTGAGGCAGGCCACAGACGAGCCATACTTAGCCAAAAGGGGGTGCTTGAGAGGGGATGGTGCCCTTTCTACAGGGATGTACTCAGTTTACTTCTTTTCAGACTCCTCTAACCCTCCAGCACTTTTCCCCCACACACCCCTTTATTTTTCATGTATCTTGGGGCCCTTTGCTTTTAAAATCAATTGTGTTGCCGCTTGAGCCACAACCTTGCTGTCCTTTTTGGATGCTGTACCATATGTGCGTCTCTGTTTGCAGCATCTACGCCTGCTAGCAATGGACACGTGCCGAAATACTCAGCAGCCGCATGATAAATTCTTTACCTGCTGCCCGAGTATATTCCATTGATTCTCTTGGACACTGCATGAGCCAGCAGGTTGGCGCTTTCTTTATTAAAACTAGAAAGAAACCTGGGTAGCGATGGAGATGAGCCCAAATCAAATCCCATGGATATGAACACCCAAAGATCTGAGGTTATAGATCTGAGCTTCATAGCCATTTCTATAATCAATACCATTCTCCCACTCTCCAGTCCAAATGCTCTCAAGTCTTTGGAGAAGTTTGGATCCACATCTGAACTTGGGGGCTTGGGGCCCTTTTCTTACAGATTATCAACAAAGAGATGATTTGATAGCAGCTAATGCAAATAGCCAAGGAATTAAAAAAGACTTACCACTTTCTGCTATCAATCTAATATGTGTTGGAATTTCATCACTGAGCAAGTACCTTATTGCGTGACAGAATTAAAAAAAAAAAATCTGTTTCTAACATTTTCATGTTGTCATTGTGGACAGCTTGCAGGGAAGGGAGAGCTATTCTCAATATGCAACAGCCAAGATAGCAAACAATCTCAGTACACTTAAAGAATGGGATCTAATTCTGACAACAGTGTGTGCAGCTCTGGTCACCCTAGCTAAAAAAGGGATCGCAAATTTAGAAGGGCTCCAGAGAAGTTCAATTAACATGCTGAGAGGCAGTTGAGAGACTTCCATACAATTAGAGACTGGAAAATACTGGCCTGTACAGTTTAAACAGATGTCTCAGAGGGGGCGTGGAAGAAGTATATAAACATGAATGATAGAGGAAAGGTGTATGTATCGATATCCTATTTGCCCTTTCTCATAATACAATAATAAGGAAACAACCCATGAGATTGAGAGGCAATATATTGATTTTTTGATGGGAGGAAATATTAATTATAAAATACATAATTAAGCTGTGAAACTCACGGGAACACCATATCACAGGTTAGAAGGATCTAGAAAAGGATTAGACACTTACATAGACTATGAGAACAGTGAGAATTCATTGAGAATCCACAGTTACATTAGGATGTAGAGAAGACAGAGGGAAGAAACCAACACTAATTGACAGGTCCAGAAGAATGCTCCCCTATGAGCTTGTTATTCCATAATTTCCCGCCTTCGTGCACTGTCTTCTAAAGTATCTGGCCCTGGTCCCTGTTAAAGACCGGATAGGGGACTTGATGAACCATGGTCTGGGTTGCTATGGTAATATTATGTTGCTATTATGTTACGGTGTACTGCACCACTTCAGATGATGGTCCGTTGTAACATCATGATGTTAGAAGCCTGCCTGTTGTGTGGTGCAATGAAGAACTGTCATCTGCAAGATCATCTCCTCAACAGTTAGTATTTAGGGTGAGAGAGTCAAATAAGTTGCCACCATTAGAACGTAAACAGAAAATCCCTCCAGTTTGGAATCCAACCCAGTCCAATGAGCCTGGCTGTGGAGCCCAATCTTTCCAAAGACCTTGCCTCTCCAAGCACTACTCTTACAGCACGTCTCCAGCCACCTTTACAAGGGGAGATGAAATCAATCCCTGGCTCACCCGAGATCAGGTAGTGCCCTTGTCAGGGTGCCAGCTCCAGTGGTCATAGGCTGGAGTCCCTAACGCAGGCATTAACATGGGGAGTGTGGATGCATGGGAATGTCAAGGCTGATTCCACACTCCGGTCTTTGAGTGCAGAAGGTGGGGGCCCGCAAGGATTCTAAAAATTAATACTGGCCACTCCAGGCTTTTATTAAACTCCCAAAGTTACAGTTTTTCTCTGATCTTGGATGGGTAGATGCTGCCACCACCCAAGTGCAAAACCTCTTTGAGAACCCAGGAAGGAACACTTGGGAATTCCTTCTGGGGGGTACCCTCAAGCCCTTTCACCCCCCTTTCCAGGGAAGAGCTGAGAAAGAAGAACAAAGGAAATCAGCTGTTGCCACCAGCTAATTAAACAACATGTGTACAAACCTCTTAGGACAAACAAATCCAATCCTGTTCTTAAAGAAGGTAAATTTTATTAAAAACAAAAAGAAAGAAAATACATCTGGAAATTCAGGCTATTGCTAGATTTAAAAAAAAAAAAAAAACTACACACTTACAAGGATTAAGCACCAAGAATAACTTTCTTGAGGTCCAGTTTAAAGGTTACAAGCAAAACAAAAGAATTTGGGGTTAGCACAGAGGAGTCCACGAGCCATAAAGAAATAAAAGGAGATAAACCTGATTGCATCTTCCTAGACATTTCCTGATCTACTTGCATGAGTTTCTAATGAGTAGTTTCTAGGTATGATACTGACGATTTTTCATACCTGGCCCCAAGCTTCTTACAGCATAGTTCCAGCCCTGTCTGCCTTTCCCCAAGAACAACAGACAGACAGAGGGGAAGTTTTTTCTCAATTTTAAAAAGTTTTAGCCTTCCCATTGGCTCTTTTGGTCAGGTGCCCACTCCCTTCCTTTTACCTATGCATAACAGTGATACTTTTTAACCCATTACAGGTAAAGCACGTAGAGAACAGCTACTAAGAGGGATTTTATAGCTAACTGGCTGGGTGGGTGTCCATAAAAGGGAGCTACCCTCCTCCTCTTCATTTATCACAGGGTAAAACAGTCCCCGCATTCATTAACTCTGGCATTGTACCTCATTGCTGGGAGTTATACAAATCATTGCTGACTGGGTCATTCCAATAGCTTTATACACCTGCGTTTTCTAATGTGCTGCACAGTTAAACCATTTAAAACCATCTAAAACCAGCCTCCAGTAGGATATACAAAACCACATTGATGCTGTTTCTGAGAGAGGAGTGAGCTATTGTCAAATTCCCTTCCCCATTCTTCAGAGCGAGTGTTACAATTCCAGATCTATTGAACTGCACTCCATTATCTCTTATTAATGGGAAACTGTCCATAAATTGCTGAAGCGTGACTTGCTTTATTTTCCCCCTAACACAGCTGCAGCCTATTTCTTCTGTGATCTTCCAGCCTCTGGATGATAAAAAGGGAAAATGGTGGGGGATTAAAACCACTCAAACCAGCACCTCCCATCCCTTCTTGAGAAGAGGTGCTTCCTTCTTAATGCTGAATCAACCCAGCATGGGCACTGGAGAGTGGATCAGTAGAGTCAGCAGCTCGAGTGACAGTCTCAAATATATGGAGAGTGGAAAGGTGGGCAGAGGAGTCAAGCATTTGAAGGAACAAATGCATTATTATTGCTTAGTATTTGTGAATGTAGACGATCTGGAACAAAACGGAGTCAGACCAGAATGTTGGTTGCATGTTGTGTGATGACTGCACGTATCACAATGGGGCTGCTGGGTGCTTCTGAAAATCTGGCCCCATGTCACTTAGAGATGAAGGCTGATGCAGTGTTTAGGGTACTCACCTCAGACACAGGAGATCTGGGTCAAGTCCTGGCTTTCCTACAGCTTTCCACTGTGAGCTTGAGCAGGTCCCTTTGGGTCAGATTTGCAAAGGTATTTAGCTACCCATAGATGTGGACGGTGCCTAATGAGATTTTCAAAAATGCCTAGGCACCTACTGCCCCTTGATTTAAATGGGATTTAGCAACCTAGACACTCCTTAAAAGCACACTAGGCAGCTACCTGCTTCCTTAAGTCCCTAAATGCCTTTGAAAATCTGGCCCTTAGTTTCTCTCTGCCTCAGTTCCCTATCCATGCAATGGGGATAATAGCATTGCCCCACCTCACAAGAGTGTGGTGAGGGTAAATATGTTAAAAGATTGTGAGGTGCTCAGGTACTGTAGTGGTGAAGGCCATTTACGGACCTTAGATAGCTCTGTCCAGCTCTTCTCAAGTGCTCCAGAGCCCCCTGGAGGTCCAGAGATCACGATTTGGTAACCACATTATTCCGTTCAGCTGTTCCCATGAAATGAGGACCAGAGACGGCCTCTGGAACAGCACCATGGAAAAATGGGGTGTTTGGGAAGGCTTAAGGGGGGCAGGAAGTGTATTTAGCTGACAAAGTGGGAGGCCCGTTCCAAGCCTAGAAGGTGGCATGAAGTAAGGTGAGAGTGAAGCTGGTGCTCTGTTTGCTTTATCAACTTTCCTTTTTCCCTCTCTTTCTCCCAACCATCTTTTCCCACCCACTCCAATCAGCCCTCTAATTTCTGGAAGTGATGGGAATGTGCTAATTCATGTGATTATTATTATTTGGGACAATACCATTGCAAGAGTAAACCAAGCTGACCAAAACTCGTTTCTGCCGGAAGCCAAATCCAACTGTGAACCTGGAAGCAAAAACCTAACCAAAAATTGCTTTAAACAACTGGGGCCTCTTCAACTGCAGCAAGTGATGGTGCACAGATACACTCGTCCTATACATACATGTTACACAAGGAAGTGCTTTAGGATCAGCCTTAACGTTGGCTGTTTTACTACATCATAACTCTCCAAATATACAATATCACATTCACCTTAAAAAGGGTGAGTTTAGCTGAAGCAGAAAACAGCATTTACTGAACATTTTGGTGAATCAAAAAGTTTAAAAAAAAAATCATTTTTGGTCAAACTAAAGGTTTCCTTAAACACAAAATGAAACATTCTGTTCTGAGTCTCAGCATTTTTGAACATATTTAACGTGCATTTTCAAAAAATTCAAGGAGACAGAAACAAAGTCATTTCAAATCAAAAAATTGAAACATTTAGATTTGAAAAAAGGTGTGGTTTTTTTTTCAGTCCAAACAACTCAGTGACGTTGACACAAATCCGTGAAAGGTTTCACTGTCACTAAATCTGCATATTTCATTGAGGGGGGTGGGTGGGAGAGTTTTGGTTGAAAAATGTTGCCCAGCTCCCTGCTTTGTAAAGTGCTTTGAGATCTAGTGATGAAAAGTGTAATGGAAGTGCCTAGGATTATCTACTGAATAATATATAGAGAAAATGGATAGGTAGAACATAAGAGTGGAGGCAGCTCTTTAATGTTACATCTCAGCCTGGAGCCTGAGCTCTGAAACCGACCCCTTTCCAAAGGTTTCAAAACCCACGCTCCGCTACAAGCCACAACTTTGATGTTGTAATTAAGTCTGTGACCAGGTGTGAGGGGGGAATGTATGTAGTCTTTGTGCCAGGCTGACACAAAAGCCGTGTACTGGTGAAGGGCACCACTGACACCCTAAACTGGGATTTGTGTAATTTCATAGTGAAATATGATCAGAACATCACCAGTGCTGTTACCTTCAGGTTCCCATGACTACCTTTCACTATAGCGAACATTACAGTACTGTAATGGAAAGGTTAGTTACCCAATAATAAATATGCGTCTGAAGCCTTTGAGGTCTGCAATACAAAGTTCATCAGAAAAACGTGTTTGTGTGTGTGTGTGTGTGTGTGTGTAAAATTTATATATATAAACCCTGTGAGTGCATTCCATCTACACTACCATCAAGCTACCATCTGCAAGGTCCTATATAATTTGTGAGCTGCAAAAATAGATCCAGTCATCCAAATTACTGTAGATAATATTTGTCTTTTATGAGTATACTTTAGAGCAATGAAAGGATTCTTCAATCCCTTGAAGAAAATTATGGCATGGAAGAGAAGAGTAGCTTTTAGTCCTTTGATACATAATGGCTTGCAATGGAGTGTAATAGGGTTCTCGCCTCCCCTCCCTCCCCCCCGCCAAAGGAGGTATGCATTCCCTTATGTGTTATTATTTGGAATAAATTCAATATAAAAGACCCCTTTATTTAGCATATCATGTGTAGCTGAATATTAATTATAGTCCAAGCAGCAAAGAGTCCTGTGGCACCTTATAGACTAACAAACATATAGGAGCATGAGCTTTCGTGGGTGAACATCCACTTCTTCGGATGCATTCACCCACGAAAGATCGTGCTCCTATACATTTGTTAGTCTATAAGGTGCCACAGGACTCTTTGCTGCTTTTCCAGATCCAGACTAACACGGCTACCCCTTTGATATTATAGTCCAGATCCTCAGTTGGTGAAAATCAGCATGGCTCCATTGAGTGCTATGCTGATTTACCCCGCCTAAGGATCTGGTTACATATTCATTTTTCTCTATTTATTTCTTTCAATGATCCCTACAAACCTCTCCTGTATTCCAAGTCAATCTGTAGACCACTGTGCAATACATTACCTAAGTTATTACATATGATTCTGGAGATCAGAGTTTGGACTGAGCTCAGACTCTCAAAGACTCCTGTCACTTTGCAGTAGCGTTCTGTGACATGTGACGGAATGCTGCTTCCCCGTGCAGCAATTTTGTAGTTCCTCAAGCTAGAAAGAAAAGTGGGAAATCCATCACCAGGCAGACTTTGTTTTGACACAAGATAAAAATCCCTTGGGAAGTCAGATTATATTTCCTTTGAAAATAAAATAAAAATGACACCGCATTCGATACCATTGGAGTTATTGTAGACTTCTATCAGAAACTCTACTTTAATACTTTGTCAAAGCTTCATTAGACTTTGAGATATGAGTGACAAGGAAATTCATTCTCCGAGTCATTGAAGTGGAAGTTTATTAGTAAGTTAGGATTCCATTGTTTGAGCAAGAGCAAAGCAGTGTAATTTAATTAAACTGTTTGGAGGCTGTATGAAGTACACCTTGCTGTACTTCACAAAATCATCAAGCCAAATTGCCAAACACTTCACCATATGGTTAGGTCCCATTGATGCCAAAGGGACTTAGGCACATGCTTAGAATTAAGCACATGCTTTGCTGAATTAGGACAATGTCCTGAAAGGTGCTGAGTACCCTCAACCAACTCTCAATAATTTTAATTTGCGTTTAGGGTGCTCAACACATCATAGGACTGAGATCTATCTGTGCCAAGGGCCTGATCCATTGAAGTCAGAAGAAGACTCTCATTTACTGTATTGGGCACTGGATCAGGTCTCAAGAGTGTATATCCCAGAAATAATGGACAAATAAACCAGAGTTTCCTGATATTATTATGGTGATTTTTTTCTGAGATTTTTTTGGTCAGTTTGGGGAGCCATTTCTGCGGCTGAAATAACATGAGATCAGGTCTACTCACGATACTTCCGCTCTCTAGGAACAATACAGATGACATTATTTTATGGCTCCCTGAAGTATTAATGAGAAGCTTGTGGAAAAACATGAACACAGAGAGATACTAGACCCCAGACATACTCATCTAGGATAGGACTGCAAGAAAATTGTGAGTGTGTAGTTCTTCACAGAAGCCTGTCCAGTGGCCAAAAGGGAAAGAAAAAAAGGAGCAGGGGAAAAGAGGGTTAAGAGAAACTGAAAGGAAGGAAAGCAGAAGGGAGGTGAAAGAGGTTGCAGGATAATCTAAGAAGAAAGGAGATGTGTGTCTACATTATAGCCACTACAGCAGCATAACTACGGCACTGCAGTTGTGCTGCAGTAGCACTGTAGTATAAATGTTTTCTACGTTAATGGAAGGATTTTTTCCATCCACATAGATAATCCACCTCTCCGAGAGGCAGTAGTTAGGTTGACAGAAGAATCCTTCTGTTAAGCCCAGTGTAGCCACAGCTAAGTAAAGTCCACCTAATTATGGTGCTCAGGTTGTGAACTTTTTCACAGGCCTGAGCCAAGTAGCTGGGTTGACCTAAGTTTTAGGTAGGTGTGGGTCAGGCCATTGGCTGGTACCAGGAGGTTAAGCTAATACTTTTATCCCCTAAAAGTTCTGCTTCTGAACATGCACTCGCTTATGGAAAAATTCACAGCTGGAACCAAAATCTTTCTCAGAGTCCCTGGCTCCAACACGTTGGGAAATCTGAAAGATTAGTAAGGGAGTATTAAGATTCAATTTAAATATTTTTTCTCTCAAAACTTGTATAGCACTTTCCTAAGTGAATACCCATTCAAGGGATAGAACTATTAAGCCTCATTTCCCACAAAATATTAAATCCAATAAGGTTTATGTCCTGTCGTTCTGAGAACAGCAGAAAGCCTATGAAGTGTGCGGAAGAGTTTTCAATCATCTAATCATTTGTGTCCTACAAGACATACTGCATGCAATATACTCTAGTTTTTTCATAGGTAAAATACAGCTTCAGATTAGTTTAACTTTGCCATGTATCAGTGGCTCTGGTACCAGCAGGGCAGATACAAAGCGCATTTGCTCCTGTAGTGCGATCCATGATCCGTCCTTCCCAGGCATTCTCTAGCCACTCTGGTGAAGCAGCAGGCATTTTACTTCCTGCTGCTTAGCCTGTTTATTTTACAAATAAAAAAAAAGTGTTAATTAAAAAGCTGGTTCCTATTCATGCTGGTCTGCAGGAATTGGGAAATATAAAACATTAACGCTCTCTCTATGCACAGTATATCAAAAAGACCCTGGCTAGAATGCTGCCCTGTTTGATTATGCAAATGAAGAAAAGTTGCCGAGGCGTTGTTTAATGGTGTCACTCCCCTCCATCCCCACCCAGGATTCAGCCATGCCACAATGAGAATTATAGGAGCTTTTTGCCCTGAGGCAGGGCCCAAAGAATGAGGTAGGAGAAATGCTATAAACTCTTTCTTTGGATAATGAAGAGTTTTTCTCCTCTGGCCAGAAATGACATTTTTGCTACACCTAATGATCTAAGGTTGGGATTTTCACAGCTATCTAATGTATCTTTTTGTCCTCCACCGATTCCTCACCAAGTGGTGGCCTCCCATTCTCATATCCGGGTCTCCTCTCTGGCCACACAGAGATCTTTTGCAGAGGCCATACGAGAAGGAATGTCTGGATCTGCCCCACCAAAAAGTGAGAGTGCTTCCTTCAGACGGAGCAGGAGACTCCCTATTGTTGTGGCTATTTGCTCTTCTCTCTTATCCAGGAGGTCAAGCTCACCCCGCATGGAAATGGTCAGACTCATCTCCTGTGTGCTTGACTATAGATGCCTGCATTTCTGGGCTGAAATCAGCAAAGCCCAGCAGAATTTTCTTGATGCCCCTAACTTGATACCGCCATTGCATAGTGCTGCAGATGACAGCTGTGGGCCACATAATGAGTGACGAGGTCATCTAATAGCCCTCAGAATGTCTAGCTGCATCTTCAGGGTTAGAAAGGATAAGTATTAACAGTAGGATGGATGGTCCAGTGGTTTGGGTATTAGTTAACCCTCAGGAGACCTGGTTTCAAGACCATACTCTATCATATGCTTGCTTTGTGAATATGGGCAAGTGATTGAGGGTTAGATCTTCACTGGTATTTTGGTGCCTAGAGATGTCGATAGACATTCCAGTGAGATTTTTAAATCACCTAAGCTGATTAGGTGTCTATCTGCAATTGATTTCAAATATAGGCCCTTAGTTTCTCTGGGCTTCAGGTCCATCTTTAAAATAGTCATACAGCTCTTCCCTGTGCCAGGGGTGTGTTTTGAGGATAAGTGCATTAAAAACTGCTCACATACTGCAGTACTGGCAACGGCAGAAGTAGCATCGAAGTAGTTTTTCCGAGAAAATCTTGCCCTGGCAAACCCAAAGTGATGCTCATGTACTAGTGCAGCCATTGTAATATATTATATGGTGTGTGTGTGTGTGTGTGTGTGTGTATGTGGGTGTGTGTAGTAAGGGATTTTCAAAATATTTGTCACACTGTCAATTATGATGGGGCTTATATATTGTAACGTGTATTCATTTAAACCTATAGCAGTTCTTTTCAGCTGTCTTCACAGTAAGGAGAACAGGAGTACTTGTGGCACCTTAGAGACTAACAAACAGATGGCCATCATACCAAAAGGACTAAAGGTAAAAAATCCATTACAATCTACATATCACACAGACTATGCTGAGAGACTGTGCCACACACTCTCAAAGAAACTGCGAAACCACCTGATCAACGTCCTATACAACAAACAGGGAAAGATTAAGAATGAGCTCTCAAAACTGGATACTCTCATAAAAAACCAACCTTCCACACAAACTTCCTCATGGATAGACTTTACAAAAACTAGACAAGCCATTTACAACACAAACTTTGCTTCTCTACATCTTCCTTCACAGTAAGGGAATCAAACAAGTGGCAGAGGATTTTTGGATGACTTTTATTTATCTCACTCATATGATGGGACCCTGCCATGAGCGGTGTGCTGGTGGGTACTCATGAAACCCCTCCAAAAGATGCAGGGCCTAAGAAAATGGGCTCTGCCGCCTTCATTTTAAGTTTGTAAAGAGGAAGTAACTACATATGTTACCTTCACTACTTTTATTCCATGCAGACAGTTCTGGCGCTTGTTTCCTTGTCCTGACTTCTTGATTTGCCTTCTCAGTAAAACATAATCAGTGATTCCTAGCTTGGGCTGACCCTAACCAAAATATGAAGATTTTGGCTGGGTGGCAGTGCTTAATTTGTGCCAGGGCCTGGTCCCGGCACCCGTAGGCTTGGCAGTTCATAGCCCTGGCACCTCCGGGTTTGCTGCATCAGTTGTGAATGTAAAAAAATTCCTTGAGCCCTGGCATCTAATTGCTTAAACCACGGCACCTCTTTCATTACAAATTAAGCACTGGTGGGTGGTCAAATGCCCCCCTTGATAAGGTCCCATACAGTAGTTCCCACTACTATTGATGGGAAGAGTAATACACATGCATCAAGGAGAAAATATTTTTATTTCCTTCTTTCTTTTTTTTTTTTTTTTTTTTAAAGCACGGTTTTCTGATAATGTGATAAGAATATTTGCATGCTAATGTGGTGGCAGAAGCATCTCTTGCAATAAATCCAACTAGCCGGTTTAGAAGGGTTTTTAAAAATATATTTATTATTTGTACAGCAGTAACAACTAGGAGCTCCAGTCATGGCCTATTGGGCTAGTGCTGTGCAAACACAGGGGAAGAAATGCTTTCCTCCTTGTTTTTGTCTTCTATCTGTCTCTCTCCTGCATTTTTGTATGCACATCATTAGGGCATTCATGGACATTAGCCATCGTTTGTTACTTTTTATCCTGTGAAACTCATTTGAAAAATAAAATATTAAAATGTGTGCACACCCACCGCCGTATGCAGCAAAGGGAATATGAAGCTGAGACCAAAACCGGAATCCAATTTGAATAATAAACTGAAATATTTCCCCCAACGGATTTGTTTTCTCACTAATGCATGTAAACCACATGTGCAAGTGTTCAGTCCTCGTTCAGCTTGCCAGAACCAAGTAAGGTGTGATAATTTTGTCATCTGTGCCATTTGGTTTTCTTGTTCTGTAGCTTTGCTTCTAAGCTACACGCTAGATTTTCTTTAAACATGCTGGTAACTCAGGATTTCCAAAGAAAAATAAAATTACCTCCCCCCGCAAAAAAAACTTTGGATTTAAAAATAAGTCCAATCCTCATCTAATATAAATCAACATAACTACAGTGGCTTCTGGTGTCCGTTGATACAGCTCCACTGAAGTCAATAGATCTACATCAGTTTGTGTCAGCTAAGGATCTGGCCCTGTCTGACTTATTTTTTGCCATGGAGCGATGACTGTATTACTTTGCTTAGAAATGTCAGAGCTTGTGACAAGCACTCCCTGAAGTCAAAAACCTACTTCAGTCAAATAGTAACAGTGACCTTATTGGGACTATTCAGAGGGAAAAGATTAACAGGATTTGGTGCTGGGAAGGATCAGATGTCTCTATGTCAGCATCAGTATGCAACATGAGCAGATAATTTGATCACTGCCCCTCAGCCCAAAAAAGATTTTACCAACAGGGAAGAAATGATGGTGGATGGAAAGGTCCTAAGGAAGTTCTCATTACTAACCTAACATGAAACAAATTCAATTTAGGGGTTAATCATCCAAAGAACGGTTTAAGAAAGCAAATTTTGGGGGAATTAAAGAAGCTAGTGGGCCAGGTCCAGTGGGAGGATGCATTGAAACCTAAAGAGTTTTGAAGAAGGCTGGAGGATGCTGACTGGCACAGTAATTAAAGCAGAACCAATTCCAGTTCCTTTTGAAAAAGAGAAGCTGCAAGAAGGAGAAAGCTGCCATTCCACCAGGGACTACTCCAGGGTTGAAAGCACAGAGCAAGCTCTAATGGAGTTTGTTTTATTTGGGGTGGGGAGAATGGCGGAATAAACCAACTAGAAAGCTAGGGAAAGCCAGAAAGCATGCTGAGTTACAGTTAATAGAGAGAAGGGAATAAGAAAAGCTTTTATTTCAGGATTGAAAAGACTCTGAGCGTACTCTATGCCCACTGACAAATGAGGACTCTATAATGGAAGAGTTAACTAACTGGTATTTTATATCTGTCCTTGATTTAAAAGAAAAATTAAGAAAAGGAGTACAGCCAGTTTAGCAATAATGAGGGACCAAGATAATAGAACGGGAGGATCTAAAAAAAAAAGGGGGATAAAACATTCTTTAGAAAAACGAAATAGTAGTGAAGAATTTGTCAGAGTTCCTGCCAAGGCTCCATTTGAGAGATGAAATTGAAAAGGTTTGTATTGTAATACTGCTAAGCCTTGCTGGTGGGCTGTGTGCCACAGACTATTTTAAAGGGATCTGCATCTTTTGGAGGGTGCAGAGTCATATTGGATCCCACAGGGGGTTACTGATGGTCTTGTATCTTCATTAATTATACCAAAGAGGCGATTAAAAAGCACGTTCAATAAATTAATGGGTGACACAAGCCAGGAGGTGTTGCCAACTCCAAAGAGGACTAACTGTGGTCTTGAGATGCTCCACCTAGAGAAATTAGGGAACGGGACAGGCACTAACAGAATGAGATTCAACCTAGGAAATGGAAATTAACACATGTTGGTGGGGAGGGTGGGAAATAAAGTAACATGGAGATAGGAATTAGCTGGAGAAAAGCTTGGAAAGCAGAAAGGCCTCCGTGTGACAGAAGCTGATAAACTAGGTATGAATTTACAGTGTAACATGGTGCAAAATAAGACAATGTTTTATACGGGGGGGTTAAGATACTTAGGCCTCATTCTGGTTGAGGGCTCATCATCTATCACTGAAGTCAATGGGAATTTTCCTGACTGCGACGAAGGGTAGTGGAATCAGGCCCAATGATTGTATATTAATGCCAGGGGCAGCACACTGTCCCCTTGCTCCCCCGACTGCGTTGTCCCACAGGAAACATGGTGCTTTTAGAAGTGATGTTTCAGCAATGGAAGCAACTATCTGCTAGCCCCAAGCCATAAGTGTCACCCTAGGGCAAGCCAGTAGGTGAAAGTGCAGTTAGCTGCATTGTCTGATAGGCCTGGGATGAATATTCTTCCCTCTCGCCAGAAGGACCCAGGGTCTTTCACCTGGACTTCCATTTGCAGCAGGAGATGCTTTACGAGTGGGCAGACGGGGTCTGTTTAGAGGGCCAGTTCCATTTCTAGCCCCTGGTGTGTTTCAGCAATGGCAAACCTATATGGTGCCATTCCCAGGTGCAGCCCCTGCATTGTGGGTGGGGCAGAGACACATCACCTGAGTGCAGAGCCCCAACAGGCATTGTGTGGGAAGCTTACTCAAGGTACATCTACACAGGGATAAAAAACCTGCTGCTGGCTGGGCGGCTGACTCGGGCTTGCAGGGTTCAGGGCTGAAAAATTGCTGTGTAGAAATTTGGGCTTAGGCTGGAGCCCAAATTCTGGGACCCTACAAAGGTCCAGACCAAGCCCAAACGTCTACACTGCAATTTTTAGCCCTGCAAGGCCAAGCCCTGCGAGTCCGTGTCAGTTGACCTGGCCAGCTGTGACTGTGCCGTGGGTCTTTTATCCATGCATAGATGTACCCTCAATGACTCCAGGAACTCTGGGAATAGCTGGGTGGTGGAGATGCTGTGACCTTTTCAGGCTTGTAACATGCCCTCCACAGTCACAGACAGCTCTATTGGCCAGGGTAGATCAGAAGCCAAGTCATAGCCCTGTTTTAACCCCTAGTGCCACTCCGGCAGCTTGCCTGGTTCTTCATGTGTACCAAGCCCAGCGCCTAAGCAGAAGGGCAAGTGATGAAGGCTTATTAAGACCCTTCTTGCCCTCCCCCATCACATGCTTCTACCAGTCCTGGACACAATTTTGCCCATAGTGGGTTGAATAGTGATGGCAGTGAAGTCTGTATGGTTGCTGGAACCATCTTACTACTAGATGCCTTCAGTGTGTGGCTAAACCTATGGAAGTCTCTTATTTAATATTTGGTCTGATTCCCAAGGCCCAATTCGTCTCTCACACCAGTGTAAATGAGGTGCAACATCATTGAAATCAATAGCGTTACCCAGGAGCAAAACGTGACTGAGAGCAGAACTAGACTCAAGTGACGTATACATATATCTGATATGACAAAAGGCCAAGCCAACCCCGCGTTAGGTCACACTGTCTGTATTGTGCCTCATTGAATTTTTATCCAATGTACTGTATTGTGGTGGAGGGCTGTCAAGGCTCCTTCCCTACTCTGAACTTTAGGGTACAGATGTGGGGCCCTGCATGAAAATGTGTAAGCTTAACTACCAGCTTAGATCTGGTCTGCTGCCACCACTCCCCAATGTGCTAAGTCCCTTCCCTGGGTAGTCTTGAGAGACTCTTCACTAATTCCCTGGTGAACACTGATCCAAAACCCCTTGGATCTTAAAACAAGGAGGAATTAATCATTCCCTCCCTTCCCTTTCCCCCCACCAATTCCTGGTGAGTCACGATCAATCCCCTTGGATCTTAGAGCAAGGAAAAATCAATCAGGTTCTTAAAAAGAATGCTTTTAATTAAAGAAAGAAAGGTAAAATCATCTCTGTAAACTCAGGACGGAAAATAACTTTACAGGGTTGTCATAACTATAAAGGGAAGGGTGTAACAGCTGTCCTGTGTACAGTACTATAAAATCCTTCCTGGCCAGAGACTCCAAAATCCTTTTCCCTGTAAAGGGTTAAGAAGCTCAGGTAACCTGGCTGGCATCTGACCCAAAGGACCAATAAGGGGACAAGATACTTTCAAATCTTGGTGGGGGGAAGGCTTTTGTTTGTGCTCTTTGTTTAGGGGGTTGTTCGCTCTTGGGACTGAGAGGGACCAGACATCAATCCAGGTTCTCCCCATCTTTCTAAACAAGTCTCTCATATTTCAAACTTGTAAGTAAAAAGCCAGGCAAGGCGTCTTAGTTTTACTTTGTTTTCTCAACTTGTAAATGTACCTTTTACTAGAGTGTTTATCTTTGTTTGCTGTACTTTGAACCTAAAACTAGAGGGGAGTCCTCTGAGCTCTTTAAGTTTGATTACCCTGTAAAGTTATTTTCCATACTGATTTTACAGAGATGATTTTTACCTTTTTCTTTAATTAAAAGCCTTCTTTTTAAGAACCTGATTGATTTTTCCTTGTTTTTAGATCCAAGGGGGGTTGGATCTTGATCCACCAGGAGTTGGTGGGAGGAAGGAGGGGGAATGGTTAATTTCTCCTTGTTTTAAGATCCAAGGGGTTTGGATCTGTATTCACCAGGGAATTGGTGAAAGGTTTCTCAAGGCTACCCAGGGAAGGGAATTAGTTTTTGAGAATGGTGGCAGCGGACCAGAACTAAGCTGGTAGTTAAGCTTAGAAGTCTTCATGCAGGCCCCCACACTTGTACCCTAAAGTTCGAAGTGGGGATACAGCCTTGACAAGGGTAATCAAACTTAAAGAGCCCAGAGGAACCCACTCTAGCCTTAGGTTCAAAATTACAGCAAACAGAGGTAAACACCCTAGCAAAAGGTACATTTACAAGTTGAGAAAACAAAGATAAAACTAACACGCCTTGCCTGGCTGTTTACTTACAAGTTTGAAATATGAGAGACTTGTTCAGAAAGATTTGGAGAGCCTGGATTGATGTCTGGTCCCTCTCAGTCCCAAGAGTGAACAACCCCTAAAACAGAGAGCACAAACAAAAGCCTTCCCCCTACCGAGATTTGAAAGTATCTTGTCCTCTTATTGGTCCTTTGGGTCAGGTGTCAGCCAGGTTACCTGAGCTTCTTAACCCTTTACAGGTAAAAGGATTTTGGAGTCTCTGGCCGGGAGGGACTTTATAGTATTGTACACAGGAGGGCTGTTACCCTTCCCTTTATAAGTTTCAGAGTAACAGCCGTGTTAGTCTGTATCCGCAAAAAGAAGAACAGGAGTACTTGTGGCACCTTAGAGACTAACAAATTTATTAGAGCATAAGCTTTCGTGGACTACAGCCCACTTCTTCGGATGCATATAGAATGGAACATATAATGAGGAGATATATATACACACATACAGAGAGCATAAACAGGTGGGAGTTGTCTTACCAACTCTGAGAGGCCAATTAATTAAGAGGAAAAAAAAAAAAAAAAAAACTTTTGAAGTGATAATCAAGCTAGCCGAGTACAGACAGTGTGATAAGAAGTGTGAGAGTACTTACAAGGGGAGATAGTCAACGTTTGTAATGGCTCAGCCATTCCCAGTCCTTATTCAAACCGGAGTTGATTGTGTCTAGTTTGCATATCAATTCTAGCTCTGTAGTCTCTCTTTGGAGTCTGTTTTTGAAGTTTTTCTGTTGTAATATAGCCACCCGCAGGTCTGTCACTGAATGACCAGACAGGTTAAAGTGTTCTCCCACTGGTTTTTGAGTATTTTGATTCCTGATGTCAGATTTGTGTCCATTAATTCTTTTGCGTAGAGACTGTCCGGTTTGGCCAATGTACATGGCAGAGGGGCATTGCTGGCACATGATGGCATAGATCACATTGGTAGATGTGCAGGTGAACGAGCCCCTGATGGTATGGCTGATGTGATTAGGTCCTATGATGATGTCACTTGAATAGATATGTGGACAGAGTTGGCATCGGGGTTTGTTACAAGGATAGGTTCCTGGGTTAGTGGTTTTGTTCAGTGATGTGTGGTTGCTGGTGAGTATTTGCTTTAGGTTGGGGGGTTGTCTGTAAGCGAGGACAGGTCTGTCTCCCAAGATCTGTGAGAGTAAAGGATCATCTTTCAGGATAGGTTGTAGATCTCTGATGATGCGCTGGAGAGGTTTTAGTTGGGGGCTGAAGGTGACAGCTAGTGGTGTTCTGTTATTTTCTTTGTTGGGCCTGTCTTGTAGGAGGTGACTTCTGGGTACTCGTCTGGCTCTGTCAATCTGTTTTTTCACTTCAGCAGGTGGGTATTGTAGTTTTAAGAATGCTTGATAGAGATCTTGTAGGTGCTTGTCTCTATCCGAGGGATTGGAGCAAATGCGGTTATATCTTAGAGCTTGGCTGTAGACAATGGATCGTGTGGTGTGTCCTGGATGGAAGCTGGAGGCATGTAGGTAAGTGTAGCGGTCAGTAGGTTTCCGGTATAGGGTGGTATTGATGTGACCATCGCTTATTAGCACAGTAGTGTCCAGGAAATGGACCGCTTGTGTGGATTGATCTAGGCTGAGGTTGATGGTGGGATGGAAATTATTGAAATCATGGTGAAATTCCTCAAGGGCTTCTTTTCCATGGGTCCAGATGATGAAGATGTCATCAATGTAGCGCAAGTAGAGTAGGGGCGTTAGGGGACGAGAGCTAAGGAAGCGTTGTTCTAAGTCAGCCATAAAAATGTTGGCATATTGTGGGGCCATGCGGGTACCGATAGCAGTGCCGCTGAGGGCCCACAGTCAAAAGCTGTAGTAATTTAAGAAATCTAAGCACTGGACTTTGGGGGATCACATTCTGAATTGTGACACTTCTGGCCAGATTTTCAAAAGAAAAACAGCCAAAGTTAAAATCCGAAGCTAGTTGTGCATACTGAATAATTACAAAATTTGGCCCTCGGCTCTTCTGAACATCTGGCCCTAAAGGCATGAAACCTATCCCTGAAAAATATCCAGAACAGACTTTCTATATTTCAGCATTATTATTTTTTTGTAAAACTTTAATAAACACCCTGATAAAACCATGCAACAAACTGTTCTCTTCAACACCCAGCCGTGTTCTGCTTCTTCTGATGTTTACTTCAGTTTCTTCTTCACCTTTTGTTCAATTCTGCAATTAACACCTATAATGAAAATGAGGGAGATGACATGCTGTTGATAAATTCTGGTGTTAATTAAAATTAATGATGAGAGAAAAATAAGCAAGAAATAAGGAGGAAATAACAGCACTTTAAAAAGCACAAAACCATTGTGGAGATTTAAGGTAGACCAAAGCAGAGAAATACCAAATTTGCCCTAGAGTTCACCACAAAGCATGGCCAAAATAACATGAGGGAGAAATTTACCCCAGTTCAGAGGACCAGCAACCCTTAACCTCATTTAAGTGGGATTTAAGGGGTGCATTGGCTGTTCCACGGGGTGAATTTTGCCTGTTTGAGGATTACTCTCAATACACACAAAGGTTGGTATAATCCTTACAGAAGGAGAAAAGGGGAGTGATGGACAGGAAAAAGGGAGTGCATCCATCTCAGGGGGGAGAACCTTTGGCATTGGAATGACCTGGACATAGGTGCCTAACTCTGAGGGACAGAGCTTAGGCTGTCAAAAAAAGCCCTCCTCTCCTCTGCATTTCCTACTGGCAAGATTAGCTTTTGTTGATCCCATTCACTGTCTAGGGAACCTGGGGCTGAAGATTCCATAAGGTGGCAGGAGTCAAGTATTGCAACATTGTGCCGAAGTCCCCTTTGTGGATCAAGACCCTGAGGCTCACGTCCTCCAATGAACTTAGGTGCCTAACTCCTTTTGACATCTCTTTTTGAAAAGGAGACTGAGGGCTGGCCTACCCCTAAAATGCTGCATCAGTGCAGTTGCACCACTGTAGTGCTTAGGTGGAGACGCTCCTATGCCAACAGGATAGTTTCTCCCGTCAGTGTAGTTAATCCACCTCCCTGAGAGGCGGTAGCTACATTGACGGGAGAAGCTCTTTCATTGACAGTGCTGTCTACACGGGGCGGAGGTGGGGAGTGGGGATAGGTCGGTATAACTATGTTGTGGATTTTTCACACCCCTGAGCGACATAGTTATGCCGATATAGCTCTGTAGTGTAGACCTGGCCTTAGGCGTCTAAGTCACTTACACGCTCTTGACATTTTACACACTCTGCATAAAATGACTATTTATTGCTTTTCCAAAAGCACGCTTTTATGCACTGCATAATGCCGGGGGGCATCTGTAAGAGCAACAATGCATCCGTACACAAAAGAACACCAACCTCTCTAATATCCTTCTGTACCTCAAACAAAGGATTTAACCAGTATGTTTTTTTAACATCTTTCAGCTTCTTAATTAAAGAGTCACATGTCGGGAAGTGATTTATTGTTCACCCACTGCCAGCGATGTGGCATGCTGAAAAGGACCCTAAAGCTTGCTGGGTCTTTATGTTGGAGAAGAACTAAACTTTAATTACACAAACCTACTCAGTAATGTTTCTGCACTCAACTTTACATTCAGTGACCATACTTGGGATATTTCGGAATGCAATTAACTGTCCAGATGATAAAGAGATTATTGGTTAGCACCGCTCATTTACTATCCACCTCGCGTAGATGCTGCTTGATGTGTCATGGGAAATCCATAAGGATTTTTCTTGGCCCCTAAAAAATCTCCAGTTTTCAAACTGTTTTCCTCGAATAGGATTTTCCTTGGGGGAGTCCCATAAAACAGGCGTTCTAACCCGTTGTATTGTGCAGTATGAGAAGAGGCTGATAAGAACCCCCCGAGAGGTCCCAGATCTCTGATTTTAAGCAATCTCTGCAGATTTGAACCAGTCAATCTAGTGATGAAGCCCACTGTGCTTTGCCAGAGAAGGATATAATAACTATGTAAAAGCATCCCAGGATTAGAACATCTTTATCCAGCCATGTAACTTCTTAACACTCAAGGGGATAAAGATAGCAAAGCTTGATGCAAAGCATCTGACCCAAATTAATTGCAGTGGATGGAAGCAGAGAGGCAAGAAACAAAGCCGTCGGAGGAATGAATCCCACAGTTTGATGATTTCCTTTCTCTGAGCTGATGGGTTTGTTTCTAATTTAGAACATCTTGGCTCCTTTATATTCCAGCTTGATAAGCCTCTATTTATGACAACTTTCCAGCTAGTTTTCTACCTGAATAACTAATTTCCCTCTTCCTCTGTCTCTGCATCATCTACTGAATAAAACTGTTAGGAATAAAAATCCTAGGACCAAAGTCCTGGGTCGACAACTCAGTTTTGAACTGGTCATTACTCACACAACACTCCCCTTGACTTTACTAGTCCTTACCCAGGTGAACTCCCAGTTAAGAGCTCAGGAATTTGACCCCTAGTTAACAAGTTAGTGAGACATGTCTAATGTATATCGCCCCCATTGCCATATCTGAGCCCCTCGCAATCTTCAAGTATTTATTCTTACAACACTCCCATGAGGTAGGTTAAGGCAAGTGCTATTAGCCCCATTTTAGAGATGGGCAACTGAGGCATTGACAAATTATGTAACTTGCCCAAGATCACACAGCAAGTCTATGGCAGAGTAGAGCTGTGAACCTAGATTGTAGGCTAGTGCCCTATCCACTGGACCCTCCTTCCTCTCTGAGATAGTGGTTTAAATTCCAAATGTAGTGCTTGGTAAGTACAGCTGGTGGAAATGTTTTGAACCTCTGTAAAATTTGAAAATCAGACAGGAACAATTTGAACATGCGTCTTGCAGATTATTCTTCCATTTATCACCCATCTCTAGTGCTAGCTGAAACTTGTCAAATTCTGAATTATTGAAATATGTACAAACCCTGCCTTCTCCCCCTCCAAAAAAAAGGTTGCAAAATGTTTTCCAGCCAGCCTACTGGGAACCAGTATTCCTAGGAGTATCCTTCAATATTTAGGTATCTATTCTATGAGCGTCCCCTGAGCCAAACACAGAGCTGATGTGCAAGGTGGTATGTGTTAGCCCGCCTTGCGGCTCCACTCATCTTAGGCTGACTTATGAGTGAGTTATACACTGCGAGATGGCAGAACGTATGGGTTAAAATAAGGGGTGGGCTATCTTAAATGAGACTCTTACAGCATCCTGTAAGTTGCTTTTCTTGCTCCACTCCTCTCTCTTGGCCCCTTGGTGCAAGTCACAGCAGTCTAGACTTCCTTTGAGTTCCTCACCCCCAGGGGATGGCTACACTACAGCTTAGGCTGACGTAACGTATGCCGCTCAGGGGCGTAAATAAGCCACCCCCCTGAGCGATGTCAGTGACACTGATCTAAGTGCGGACAGCGCTACGTCAGTGGGAGAGCTTCTCCCACTCACACAGCTACCGCTGCTCATCGGGGGTAGATTTATGCCAATGGCAGACCTCTCTCCTGTTGGCTTAGAGCATCTGTACGAACAGCGCTACAGCTGCACCGTTCCAAATGCACCCCTGTACGCTCTGCAGTGTAGCCATCGAGTCAGCTGGGACTTGTCTACACTAGAAAGTCTTTTCCCCCCCAGTATAACCTAAGGTGTGAATTTAAGCAGATAGGCCTAAACCTATGTCCTTCTGTGTAGACATTTTTGTTCTGGTAGAAGAGGGGCTTTTTTCAGTTTAACTTATTTTGCTTGGGAAGGGTTTAAGTTAACCCAAAGAAGTGGCTCATATTGGAACAAGAGCGTCCAGACTCTGGAGAGGAGTTCGTACCAGAGTAACTGGTAGAACGTTCCCCCATTGACAAAGTGGGCTTATTGAAATGTGGAGTGTGTGTGTGTGTGTGTGTGTGTGTGTGTGTGTGTGTGTGTGTGTGTGTGTGTGTGTGTGTGTGTGAGAGAGAGAGAGAGAGAGAGAGAGAGATTCTTTGCTTTCTTCTCTAAACTTTATTTACTTCTGTTCAGAAACAAGAGGGAGGGAGCGTGGGTGACACACTAGAAAGCAGCCATAAAGGCACTAATACATGGCAACCAAAAGGGGAATGCTGGAAATGGGTGACAGTTATGGTAATAGATTACTAATGTACCAGGAGGTTGCGGGCGGGATTTTAAAACACACACAGTATTGAAATCTATGAACCTTACTATTGATTTCACATGCTGACTGCTGTTGACAATCTTGACCTGTCTCTGAAATAACTGAACCGAATCAGTTGGGTTGGTCTGGTCCTTCAGTGGTTTCTGAAGGATCATTTTATTCACATGCTAAGGAGAAGGGCTTTGCATTGAAACCAGGAGGGCCCACTCTGGTATTGTCGCTGAACTTTCCCCAAAGAACGCGCTCTATACTTGTTTAAAAAATGCTTTTGTAACCGGAGGCTCTTTCTTTTTCTGCTCTGCAGCTAGGAGGTCTCTCTCTGCTATCAAGAGATGAGCAATAAGCTTAGATTATTTTTCAGAGATAAGTCTCTGTCTAAGGGCAGGTCTACACTTAAAATGCTGCACTGCTGTAGGGCTTCAGTGAAGACACTACCTATCTATGCTGATGAGAAGACTTGTCCTCTCAGCAGAAGTGCTCCGCCTCTCTGAGAGGCAGTAGCTAGGTCAATGGGAGATTCTCCCATTGACTTAGCATGGTCTACACCGGGGACTAGGCTGGTTTAACTGGGTCACTTAGGGGCATGGATTTTTCACACCTCCTAGCAATGTAGTTACACCAACCTCATTTTCCTAGTGTAGTCTGGCCTAAGGGTATGTCTACACTGCGATTATAAACCGAGTCTCAAAGCCTGCATCGGCTTTGGGCTGAAAATAGCTGTGTAGACGTTCTGGTTCAGGCTGGAGATGGAGCTCTAATACCCTCCCCTCTGTGGGCTCTCAAAGCCCGGGCTCCAGCCCAAGCCCGAACATCTACACTGAAATTTTATAGCCCAGCCGACCCAGGTCAGCCGTGGCTCTTTTATTGCAATGTAGATATACCTTAAGATCCTTCGCTTGCCGTGTGCTCTACACAAACAGATCCCAGCTGGCTAGTTGTTGTTCTTATTTATCCCAATGCAAATCCAGAGAAACAGCCCCTCTTTCTAGTCAGCAGAAGCATCTATCATTTTCAAAGAAGGGGAAAGATTTTGGGGTGGGAGGAGAGGGAGGGACTGGCAATGTGCCACAGTAGCTAAATACTTAATATGCATGTTGCCCATGTACCTATTTAATAACCTTCATGAACTCAACAGGCAAAGGAAGGCTTTCTGCTTTACCAGGCACAGAACTGAAAGAGGCTGCGACTTGCTTTGAGCAGTATTGGGAGCCAAAGGCGAAATGCTAATTTCACTGAGATGTTTGGGGACATGAATAAGTGCCAGGGCAACACCTGTGTGCATGATTAAGGATGGTCTGGAGCATGTATGGGAAGAGCACATAAAAATAACAGAATTTGGAAACACTTATACTAGAGATACAATAAATGTCATGGCCCAGATAGACTGAGTAAAAAATTGTTATTGCTCTCAGGCTGGTCTTCATAAAATAATAAATCCTTCTATCTAATCCATCAATCAAGTGAGTTCAAATTCATGTTAACGCAGATGCTAATAAACTAACTTCCAGATAGAACCGAATTTGTGATTTCTGGGACTGGATCGAAGTCCTTCCAGTAAAGTTGCTGGTAGTTGCCAAGAAGTTAATAACATTGTATATTGCTGTAGAAATGATAAGATAGGATCAGATAGGGTCTTTGCACTGCATGGATGGGGCAGAACGATCCTCTCTCTTTTGGTCCCCATATGGGGCTAGCCACAACTGAAGGCCTCCCTCTGATCGGATTTCAAGGTCTGCTCCAGGCTACCCATGCAGACTTCTCTAGGAGGGAAAGGGAGGGCCAGGAAGGAAGCCGGCCATGATCCCAATCCTCCATGCCAGCCAGTGTTATGACAGAACTGGGAAACAGAGTCACCAAGGATGGCAGCAGAGGTAGGTTTATTAGATAGACTTCTAAATATAATGACCAAAAAATAGCCTCACTGAAACTTGCCATCCAGCCCTGTCATTGTGTTAAAGCCGGACAGCTGAATGTCAGCAGTTTCAGCACTACTTTAGGTGGCAGTTCAGTTCACCTTAAAGGTGTGGTGGGAAATCTTGTTTTCTGAATGAAGCTGACCATGGAGATAAGTGAAGCCAGGTGGTAGGTATTATAGGATATAACATACCAGCATTGCTTTATTCATGGGCCATATCTTGAGTGACTTACTCAGGACTGAGTTAGTCCTTACTCAAGCAAAAATCCCATTGACTTCAAGGGACATGTTGCTTGTGTGAAGACTGAAGAATCTGGATTGCTGTATGGAACAAGTTAAGATTTGTTTTAAGAGTGTTCTAAAAAGTTCACAACGTGAGGTGATTTAGAAGGAAAAATCCTTTACACGACCTCAGCCCTTGGAAAGCACTTATAGACAAAATTGATATTGGCTTGGGGTACTGTGAGTTAGCCAAATGTAACGTTACATCACATTTCATCATGTCGTGCCATAAGAAAATCAATATGTTGTTCAGATCAATTAAAATGAAGCAAAATTTACAACACTGGATATCCACTGAAGCATGAACCAGTTGTGCAGCTTACATTTTTTGGTTTTAAACATCTATGACAAATTGTCCTTTATTTTCCGGTAATTGCAGTATTCTAACTGCCTGGAATACCAGTTATACAGTGCATATAGAAAGACTACATGATAACTTAGGACATTGGTTAACAGTCAACTTTGTAGGAGGGGCAAGAAAAAAACCATTAATAAGATTTTAGTTCTGCCAAAAGAAGACATAACAGCAAAGATCCAAGCTGTGTATACTATTTTAGTTACATAGAACATAACCTGCTTGTTTGCATCTTTTATTATAGGCAGAGCTGGTAGCAGTATCTAAAGTTAAGATTGCATAACACTTTCCGTCATCCATTTTCATTGGCTTATAACTCTGTCAAACTTTCACTGTTCAGACTAAAATTTTCCTGGCCAAGTGTTTGCATTCAGGTTTATTTTTTTTAAGGTTCAGCAGAAATGGTCTCACAGTTTCTAAGAATGAAATTAAAGAATCATACATTGTTTTGCCCATGTGAAAATTTTTGCGGCCATTTCCCTAAGAAACTAGCACCTCCAAGGCTTGGACCACACACCTGGCTTTTTTAAAAACTTAAGAAATTGCATTTTTGAAAGACATTACAATAACATCGAGGTTGCATGCTCAACTACTTAAAAAATTAGGAACTGCCAGAATTAAGGTTTCTAAGCACATGCAGCTGCTCGGCAGCTCCCCCTCTGACCATCTGCTACATTACAGTGAGGCCTAGAGTATAGTTCTGTCTACTCCATTGCTTGCTTGCTTCCCTCCTGGGCTGTGGGAGTACTGGAGAGCGGGAAAGCCGCTCTGCTCCTTCTACCCAAGACTAGGAAAATGGCTAAAGTGAGAGGTCTCAACGCAAGGAGAGTCATGGCCACCTTCCCTGGCATTGTGCCTAGATGCACAAGGGCAGCGGGATCTGGAAACCTTTTGGGATCACCACCTGGGAAAGGTTGAGAGCCCCTGAGTTAAGGTATTGATTGTGGCCTCTTGATTTTCAAAAGAGCTCAGGGGCTGCTTTTAAATTGCTCAATGCCCTCTTCCCAAAGGATTCCATAATGTTTTGCTACCTATACATGCAGGAAGGGCAACCACCATCTGGAGTGTGTCACAGCAGCTGTGAGCTCCCTCTGCCCTTCCTCATCTTTCCTCCTGTCCAGTGTATGGGGCCAGTCTTTTCCTTCGAAAGCAGGGACAGTCCAGCTGTTGTCTGCAGAGGCCTAAGGATGCCCTATGGCAAAGGGTGTGTCTCCATCCCTAGGGCCAGACATGTCCCACCCCTCCACCACATACACAGCCATAGATGCTACAATAAGTGATAAGACTAGGTTTTTTTCTAGTCACAATCCCTCAAATTTTAGCAGTCCGGGGGGAAGAGATAATTTCACTGGAAAGTTTTAACTTATGAAGAGAAGAGAATTATTTCCAATCCCAAAAGAAATCAGAACGTTTGGGGATGCTGCCTCTATTTAAAATGTATCCCATCTGGGAATACAAAGCTAACGCTAAAGCCAAAGCCAAGTGAGGTTATTTGGCTTGGAGACTGCTTTTTTACTATAGCTTGAGAAGCTGGAATAAAAACGTAGAGAAAAACAGAGCACTTCATTCAAATGCAGCTTGAAATAAATATAACTGATTTCCAGTTCAGCTGGGGTTTGATCTGCAAAAAGGAGGCTTCCCATAAACTCTACCAATTGCCTAGAGGAAATCAATATGCAATCAATTGAGAGCACAGCACAACACACAATCCTTGCAGAACGTAGCTACTGAATGGCAGTGATACAGATAAAAAAAGAATCCTAGGTTAAACTGCTGCAGACAAGCATAGGCACGTTCAAAAGTTCCTAACTGCAGATGGAGAGGAAGGCCGGTTTTCTTAAAGCGCTGGCTTGGGGCTCTAAAGAGTTGACTCTGCCTCATTTGTGACCTTGAACGAGTTGCTGAGGCTCTCATCCTACAAAGACTTGTGCACATACGTTGTGAGTAGCCATATTGACCTCAATAAGACAACTCAGAGTCCATCAAGTTAAGTACGTGCAAGTCTCTGCAGGACTAAACCTCTAGTATCTTTGATCCTCCATTCCCCCTCTATAAAAATGGAGATAATATTTCCTTATCTTCCAGGGGTCTTGTGAGGATAGATTCATTAGTGATTGCGAGGCATCCAGACACTAGAGTGATGTGGCTCCAGAGATGGTTCTAGAAGATACAGCAACTTTTGAGAGTCTTGCACCAGCATTGTTGATCTACCTCACTGGACCAGCACTGGGTGAATGTAACATTAAGAGGTGGTCAGGAATTTTTCCAACACAATGTTTTTCTTTGAAAAATGCCAATTCATTGAAACCAAAACTTTTTGCAGGACAGGGTCAGTTTCAATAAACTTCTCAACTTGAACTTTTTCAGAAAAGTTTTGAAACATTGACGGTTCCATTTCAAGACTTTGAAAATGTGAAATACCGGTTTTCTCCAGTTCAAAATAGCTTACGTTTCTTAGCAAAAACCCAATCAGAGGATACTTCTGTTTAAAAATAAAAACTGAAATGAAATGTTTCAAAATCTTCAATGGTTCAATTTTGATCGACTCAAAGATTTTTGGTTTGCAAACAAGAGATTCTGACTTGTCCCAATGTGGGAGGGGGTGGGTGGGAAATCTTTCAAATTTTGAATTTTTCATTGGACAGGAAAAGCATTTCCCACCCAGCTCTAATAACATTGCAGTAAGCTTATTTGGGATTGAGGAATAACAACAGAGAAACTGGTTAGAAAGTGGTTTCTAAGCATGAGACCATAATGTCTGTGGTAAGGCAGGAAAAAATAAAACAAAATCCAATTTAAACAGCTGCAAACCACCACAAATGCTTGTAAAAACAAACCAGTCCCCCCCCCCACTCCCCAAGAGTTAGTTTTGGGGCATTTTAGAGGTTGTGGAGTGGGTCCCATTGGTGGGAAGTTCTAGCTGGATGGGGCTCTGAGGCCAGCTCCCAACAGGAAAGCGGGATTTAGATGACATCTCTTAATTAAAATACTAAATTTTCTAAAGCACCACTTGGCAGTGAAGCACCTGACTGAGGAAAAGACATTTTCCGAGTCCTACAACCTGAAGGGTCATTCAAAAACTGGGCAGTGTGGAGGCATCCGTGTATGTATCTTCTGGGCAACTTGTTAGAAATGAACACTCACTTGCTGCAGCCAGTCGATCAGGAGGGTTATGGGCTTGTGTGTGACTGCCTCTTCCAACTGGCTTAGCCAGATGGGGAAGCAGAAATTTGTCTCACTTAATAAATACAAAAAAACATTGTAAAATATTCTATTTGGTATGTAGTGGTTGGCTGAGATTTTCCTACCTATCCTAACTATTAGAGATTATTTTTCAAAAGCAGTAAGAGGTAACCTGGATTTTGCAACCAGTGTTCCCTCTTCTGTAGAATAATTCAGTATGCAGAGACGTGTGTGATATGTGGACATAAAACAGCTGCATATGCCCACGCAGTCATGGCATTTAGTGTATTTAGTGCACTCCACAACCAAATTCTGCCCTCGACTCCTGAATTACTGAGAACAAGCTACACCTGTACCCCGATATAACACGAATTCGGATATAACGCGGTAAAGCTGCGCTCCGGGGGGGCGGGGCTGCGCACTCCGGCGGATCAAAGCAAGTTCGATATAATGCGGTTTCACCTATAACGCGGTAAGATTTTTTGGCTCCCAAGGACAGCGTTATATCGAGGTAGAGGTGTAGTTGTGGGGTTCTTTTTGCTTGGTTGACTTTTTACACACTTGTCCATCATTTGCAGTAATTCAACAGTTTTCATAAGCAAATTTAGCCTATAATTCGGCTGCTCTCTGTTGGGGCGCTGCAAATGGAGGCACCTTGGGGGCACAGGGCAGAAAGAGGAGCAATTTCAGTGAAGAAAGTTGCATGACTCTGGATCCACTCTGACTGCCAACTGCTGCTGTGGGTAAAGCATTTAGCAGCTCCTCGAAATTCACTCTCCATCCCTGCTCCAGCTCTTGAATACAAGGCTACTCATTGCTGGCCCAAGCTCTGCCTCTGCTATCAGCTCATCCACTAGAGCAGGTGTGTCCTGGCCCCACTGGATGATCTACTGACAGCCTCCATTCTCTGTGCAGCAAGGAACCTTCTGAGGGGGGTGAGGGACCAACCAGGGGAAGGGAAAAAATGGTGATAGAGGGAGCAAACTAGAGGGGGAACATGGAGATGGGGAAGGGATACATGTGAGAGAGAATGGGCTGAGAAAAGTAGAAATGGCATCTCTTTTGGCTTAGCATAAAGAGATATGGGGTGTGGGAATGCTGGGGGTGCCCTTCCACCACGCTGTTGCGAACATGCCTCAACTAGGGTCCCCTTCTTGTGGTCACTGGGGAAGGGGACATGAAGTAAGACACCTGATTCTTATGCAACCCTTTTCATTTGTAAATCTCAGTGTTTTACAAAGGAGGTCAGTATCACTGCCGCCATTTTGCAGATAGGGAAACTGGGTGAGTCACGGCTCCTCTGTGCCTCAGAGTCACTCAGCCAGCCAGTTGCAGAACTGGGACTAGCACCCATGTCAACTGAGTTCCAGGCCTATGCTCTGTTGCTAGGCCATGTCTACTGAGTTCCAGGCCAATGCTCTGTTGCTAGGCCATGTCTACTGAGTTCCAGGCCAATGCTCTGTTGCTAGGCCATGTCAACTGAGTTCCAGGCCAATGCTCTGTTGCTAGGCCATGTCTACTGAGTTCCAGGCCAATGCTCTGTTGCTAAGCCACACTGATGGTCAAGTGTATGAGACTGACTCAGCCATACATTTGACTCTAATTAGACCCTGTGGTGCCCTCCCCCCAAAAAGTGCCAGCCTAGCCATACTGAAGCCTCACTGAAGAAGAGCCAGGGTGACATTGCTGCAGATGCAGTGACATGTCTGACACAACCAGTTTATTTAGAGTTTGGAATGGGAAGAGTTTTTTTGAGGAACTGGATATCAGACAGAAAGGGGGTGGGAGGGAAGGAAAGGCTTGTTTGTATGTTGTCCTAGGTAAGGTGTTCAGCTCAGAAATTCAGCCACGCTTTATCATTCACTTAGCTGAACTTACGGCTAGAAAAACACAGAACCCAAAGCATGGATATGTTTTGTCCTGTGGGGATGTCTTGTTGGCATCATTGAGTTTATAATCCCACGGGGAAAAATCCAGTCACTTTCATTTTTGGACTCAGAGGCTTGGTTCTAGTTTCAAAATGTCCTGCCAATGGGTCTGACCTGCCATGACACAAAGTGAAGGAGTGTGAACTAGTCCAGAAATAGGCATTGGCCCAGATCTCAGCTTTCATGAGCATCTCTAATGAACACAACCCTGCTTGAAGGTTCAGATCAGTCTGGATAAAATAATACCTCCTTTCATCTGAGGAGGTCAAAGCACTAAACATGATCTAATCAACCCTCACAACGCACTTGTTAGGTAAGGGATACCAGCACATGAGCTCAAAGGTGCCACAGGCCCCTCTGTTGCTCAGTACATGAGAGGTCCATTTTGCCTACTGATGAAATGTAGTCACCTCTGGAGCAGAACATGACAGCTTTTTTTATAGCATACAGCAATACTATGCTACACTTAAGATAGAAAGGGAAGAAAATGACCATGCTGGAATTCACAGCCACCACTTCCTGCAGTAACTAGGGGTTATAGCAGGTCTCCCATCCACAGCCCAGCCCAGCCATGCATAGGTTGATTAGCTGCAACCATTAGGAAAGTGACAATGCTTCATTAAGTTCCCCTAGTCTCTCAGAACTGTAGCTAACCAAGCCAAGAAAATCCCCTATCTCAGCAGCAGCTTTGGCTGTTGGCAGCTAACCCCCAAAGCTCTAATTCCCCTTCCCAAAGATAACTTCCCTTTCCCAGTCCCTTCAGCAGATTGTTTTACCAGATTCTCCTCACTGCCATTTATCACAGCTCCCCTCTGTGTTCCTGCTTCTCTCCAGTGTTGTGTTTAGTCTGTGCTCAGGCATCCTTAACTCCGCCTTCTCTCATTCTTGTGGGGTTTTGTTCTATTTCCTTTGGCCGGGGGCTGACTGCTCAGGAGATGATACTTGTTTGTACAACTGCAGCTCGCTGGCTTTTTGCTCCCTTCTCCACCTGCCCACCACCTCTGCCTTTTAGGGTACCAAGTGTCATTTATACAATTATAGGCAGAAGAATGTGTGTCTGTCTCTGCTGGTGATTCCCTGTGTTCCACACACACGCCTATCTACTCTCTCTCTCCTAAGCAATATACATCCTCAGCTATGGCTCAGCCAGGCTATTGGAGACTTAGCAATTGTCCCTACAAAACCCAATCCCTTGGCCTCCCTCTGAGTTAGGTAAGACTTGTATTCATTTGGATGGAATAGATAGGTCCAAAGGCGTTAACGTGGGCCTGTCACTGTACAACATTAAACAGTGTTAAACAAGGTTCGGGGGGTGGTAAACAGATCTCAGTCTGCTTAGTACCATGGCAAACACATCATTGAACATCTTTTAAACCTTTTATTAGTGATACAGAAAAGAAGGTAAACCAGTTAAAGCATCTGAAATGTAAGGTATTAAGTAAGGATTTTATTTTAACACCATCCCTTGCTCCCTTCCACTTTAGCTGGAGAGAGTCTTTAGAAGGAAACTCCCTCTTGTTGATAGTCTCTTACGTGGTACACCACTACCCCGATATAACGCGACCTGATATAATACGAATTTGGATATAACGCGGTAAAAGCAGTGCTCTGGGGGGGGGGGAGGAGACTGTGCACTCCGGCGGATCAAAGCAAGTTTGATATAACATGGTTTCACCGATAACGCGGTAAGATTTTTTGGCTCCCGAAGACAGCGTTGTATCGAGGTAGAGGTGTAATAACTGTCCTGGTGAAAGGAGAATGTAGCGGAGTTGGGCTGGCGCTGTTGCTGAAATCCAGCCCTGTTTCCTAGAGGGGAAACAAGACAAACACCCACACAGGGAGAGAGAAGAGAACAGTGGCAATAGAAACTGCAGCCTCTGTCTCTGCTGTTGACTCTCACTTGAAACCTCACTGCTGGAAAAACACAGGCAAAGTACACAGTCTTATCAGCCACTCTGAGCCCTGGCAAACCAGGCTGTTTAGGGCCTTGCATTTAGCTGCCTTGCTGATCACTGGCTTACAGCCATAGGCGCTAACTCCATGGGTGCTCTGGGGCTGGAGCACCCACGGGGAAAAATTAGTCCCCGCTCCTCCGCCTACCTCCCAGCGTTTCCCACCCGGCCACCGCCAAACAGCTGTTTGCATGCTCCGGGAGGGGAGGGGGGAGGAGCGGGAACGTGGCACACTGAGGGGAGGAGGTGGGGCCAGGGCGGGAATTTGGAGAAGGGGTTGGAATAGGGACAGGGAGGGGTTGGAATGGGGGCGGAGAAGAGGTGGGGCAGGGTGGGGCCTCATGGAAAGGGTGGAGTGGGGGCAGGGCCAAGGCAGAAGGGGGGTTCGAGCACCCATGGAAAGGCGGGAAAGTCAGCACCTATGCTTACAGCAGTGTCGCCACACAAAAAAATGTTTTGCCAGACTGACTAGACAAGGAAAAAGGAGAGAGGAAAAGAGAAGACATACAGTAGAAAAGGAAAAGGGGGAGTGGAGGGAGAGAGAGACACCGTCACACATCCAAGGTGCTGTTCAGGATTTAGCAGGAGCTATGGAGGTGGTGATGTCATTTGGTTCCCTCTATCTGGCTCAGTCTGGTCAGGGCACCTCTCAGAATTAGGATGAAGGTCAGGGGTCTTCGGAGACAGGGATGTAGAGCAGGTCTGAGGAAGCTCGCTTGTTCCAGTCTGCCAGCATTGCAGTAACCAGTTTTCCCACCCCAATTTTTTCTTTGGACCCCTAAAGGGAGTGACGGACACAGTAGACCACCCCCTCATTATTGTGTCCACCAGTTAGGCCTAATTTCTTACACACTGATTTTGGTCCATCAATTTCTGGTTCCACACTTTTCTTGTTTACCAGCCATGATCTCATTCATTGTTTTAGGTTATTGTGTCACTTTATGAACCCTCATTCACTTTTTACCATGGAGCTCACAAATAGGAAATTGTATAGCCCTGATTCTCACAACAGGTACCCATTAGGCTTCCTTGAGACAATACAGTTTGCTTCTCAACTGGTAGAGTAGTCAAAATATTGTCTATCCTGCGCATCTCCACTGATGGATAAAGCAAATCAAATTCTGTTCAGTCCTACCAATGTATATCCAAAGTTACTTCCACTGACCCCTCATCTTTTTAAATACACACTCCTCTTTGCACCAGGAAAGATAATAAAGGGAGTAAAGATTCTGGCCTAAATTATCCCCTTCCACAGGAAGGGAAAAGTTGAGACAAAATATCCATAGCATGGAAACTGGAAATCTCACCACATCCCTTATTGGAGGCAGAGGCTTTGGCACTCAAAGCACCTGGATATCAAGGGATCCCTGTGAAATCCCATGGGCCTCAGAAAAGCTGGCTGGTCCTTCCCTGCTGTTCCTCACCCCCTTCCTTCTGATAGTATGACTCCTTCTGCAGAGCTGTGCTGCCATTGGCTCCACCAGACATGCCTGTGCCAGCAGAAGTTGATGCAGATTCTGTCAGCCATCATGCCCACTGGAGACTTAGTAAAGGATGATGCCTGTAACAGGGGTGCTGGCCAGGAGAGCATGGCCAGGTCCCTTTTAGCCCCTCTCCAATTAAGGGGATTAGTTGGGGCTGGCAGGGGAGACCAAGCCCTGATTACTTGAGCATCAGCACCTGCGGGCCTAATCAGCCAGCTGGCCATATAAAGCTTGCCGGGGGGGAGAGACAGGAAGGGAAGGAGCATATGGCTCTAGGTCCCTGTTGGTAGGGAAAGCTAGCAGTCCCCCAGGGTGTTGGCCTGAAGAAAGTGTAAATAGCTGGTGATGGGAACTAGCACAAAGGAATAAAAGAGCACTGGTGCATTCACTTGAGGTGGTCTCCAACTGAGTTTTGTGGAAGTGCCAGGAGGGCGCCGTTACAATGCCACATAAAGCAATTGTTCCCCAGCTTCCCCCTACTGCTTTGGTTAGCCATTCCCTCCGTTCTCCCAACCCGATGGAGCCCAGAAATGTGGTGAGGTATCTTTGGGAAGACATGGAAGCATGTTGCCTGTTTGGCAGTGTTCTCCTTACCAGCCAGATATCAACTGGTATATGTGCAAGTTACATCTCTTCTGCACAACACAGCAGAGGGAATAATGTGGCTCAGGGTATGTCTACGTTGCGGGGACTATGCTGGAATAACTTTGGCACCATAGCTCTGCTGGCATAACCCCATAGTGAAGATGCAGTCAACACTGACCATTTTTCCATTGGTGTAGGAACATCCCTTCCCCGAGTGATGGTAGCTAGATTGACAAGAGAATGCTTCCATCATCCTAGCTGTATCTATGCTGAGGGTTAGGTTGGCATAACTGCAGCACCCAGGGTTGTGGATTTTTCACACCCCTGACTGATGTAGCAATGTTGACCTAAATTAAACGTAAACCAGGCCTCAGTATGCGTTCCCAATTCACCCTTTTTTGTTTAGATGTAAAGACACAGACTTGACAGCCCTGGGAAGTAAAAATCTTTTCCCACATAACCGATTTGCTGGTATACCCTGCCCCCACAATGTGTTTTAGCAGAGTTGGAGAACTGACCCATAAGAATGATTGAATAGTCCGCATTCATTTTTTTTTTATACCCAGCTGCTCTGACTGTCAACAGGATATCATTTAGCGCCAGCTTTGTATGATGTGGAGAATAGATGTGTTTTGGAAGGCCCAGCTATCTCAAAGACTACTATTTCAATTATGTTTCTTTTGAAGCAATTTTTGCTTCAGCGTGGAGAGTATTGAATTCATATTTGCCCTTTTTAGTTGACTGAGTTTGTCGAAGTTCCAGATGGCTAACTAAACTAGTTTCTCTTACCGGTTTCTTAGCCAGCCTGTTTGTCACTGCACGGCAGAATTTTTATGAACACAAGCCAACTACAAATCACCCTCTTGATTGTCACTCAAGTGGAATATGCAAAAGTTACATGATGTGAGCTATTACAAGAACCACCTTGATATTATGTCCTTGTATTCTACATGTTTTTAATGGTATTGCAGTTGATAAACAGCAGGAAAAATGAGTGACTATTACATGAGTGGCAGAAGATTGCTATGAACTGAAAGCTTCATTGATGGCCAACCAGAATCATGTGGCTAAAGGGCTTGTCAATGAATAAAAGTATACCATGTAAGAGTGGAAATAAGATGCAAGAAATGGAAAAAAAATATATAGGGCCAGATTCTCACCTGGAGTAAATAAGAGTAGTTCCATGTAAGTCAATAGAACTACACTGATTTACACCAGCTGAGGATCTGGCCCCTGGACTCCACTAAATGCTCTCCTTGAAAGAGGGACCAACTTTCAACAGGCCTAAAACAGCACTTCTAAAGATATTAGGTAACACGAGAAACTATAATTCTTTAATATCTCTCAGCAAATTAACTGTTACTGCTCCCTTATAATGACCAAACAAACTGCTTTAAAAGAAACCTGGACTATATGGAAACAACTCATAACCTAGAAAGAGATATTATCTACATCCTCAACTTGACATACTAAAATAAATGGTAGGTGGGAGTAGGTCTTGATCCTACAAAGATTTACGCACATAAGTAACTTAACATATCTGAGTTGTCAGTCACATTCAGGTGGTTGCTCAAGTGTTTCCAGGATTGGGACCTTATTTTGCAAGGTTTGTTAGATAGGGAACATCTAGGATTGAAGAGTAACAGGTACAGAGCCCACTCTCTCATCTATTAAAACCAAGGGCAAAAGTTCCATTGACTTGAGTGAATTAGAGAACTGATCCTGCTCCCAATGAATATTTATCTGTTAAATATTTATCTGTGCATAAGAACATGTGTGTATTGTCACTTCCTATTTTAGGAACCTCCATGTGGAATATCTTTTATTTATATTTTAAAAATTTAGACATCTTATGGGGGAGATCTTGCCCTAATTATATTTATTTTAAATTGCAAATGTCTTGCTACTTAGATGGTGCAAAGCATCTCATAAGACAGATTTATTCAAAGGGAAAGAGTATACATAGTAAATGAAATGAAATACATGTAAGGAGAGACTTAGAGCACAGGGGATTAAGGTATGAAGTGAGTATGACATGGGAAAGTCTGGAATGCCTGCAGGAAGGGATGATGGAAGGATCTAACAGCTATAATCCAGTTAAAACATTTTCGTTTGATAGAAGTTGTGGCAGTGTGACCAAAATGCTGTATTTACTATTCAGAGCCTGGCACACTTATATGCTGCATTAAGTTATTGAGGATGGTATATTCCTTTAAAGGAAAAGGTAATTTGACCATTAGCCTTCTTACCTGCCACAGGAAGCTGGCTTGGGTAGCAAGATTGAAAGGTTGTTTAAAGTTACGGTTTATAAATGAGATGAACAGGACTCAAACTTCTTATTTAGAAGTTGAAGCTAGACCAATTCAGACAGGAAATAAGGTGTAAATTTTTAACAGTGATAGTAATTAACCATTGGAACAATTTACCAAAGGTCATGGTGGATTCTCGATCACTGACAATTCTTAAATCAAGACTGGATATTTTTCTAAATGATCTGCTCTAGGAATTCTTTTGGGGACATTCTATGGCCTGTGTTATACAGGAGGTCAGACTAGATGATCACAGTGGTCGCTTGGAATCTATCAAAAGGAATGAAGAGGAAGCAAAATTCACTCTATAATTATGCGGACAATGAAATACGTATTTTAGTACTTAACAGGAGTAATTTTACTGTGCTTGCCACGTCACACACACAGAGTTACAGGGAAGGAAGATTAATGCCTTGCAACCAAGTATCCTCAGTCTAGGGTGCTTATCCAGCATGAAACTCATTTATTATTATGAATATCTCAGAGGTATGTTCTCCAAGATAAGTAAAAACTATTTGTGAATAAATCTGGGGAGTTTTGGAAAACTGTAAACCAGCTGATCTGAATGACCAGCTCCTGTCCTCTATGGAACAAACTTTATTTAAATTCAGATCTCACAGTAAATTACAATTGTCTGAGTCTGTAGGCCACATCCATAGATGTACACTTTTTTTTTTTTTTAAACAGAAGCCATTAAGCTCAGTGGGATGGTGGTTTTTTGTTTGTTTGTCTGGGTTTGTTTTTTTTTTAAACTTTGGTGAGTCACAGGAAAAGAGGAACTGCTTGTCACTGTATTCTAGAAAATTAAGGCCTGATTCTGCTAAAAATCCTGGAATAATCAGATTTCTGAGAGGAGCCAGATTGTGGAAGCGCATCTTTCTTTCAGTGCTTCAACAGCTTTGTGTGGGTGTCTGCAGTGTGGAATGGGTTGTGTATGTGTATTTATTCATTTATTTTTTGGCAGAATCAGGCCCTTAGAATTCAACGTCCAACGTCACAGATTTGTTGCTTTCACAGTCTCCTTAACAATTTGGAGTTTCCTGTGCACTGAAGATTTCTCTCTTTATCGGAGTAAGACCTTTACTGAGCTTTGCTTCTGACTGAGCTGAAATGAATTCATCACTGTTCTGCTTAAAGAAAGACACGTGGGCTTATTGTAAGAGGGTTTTTTATATTAAAACAAAGAAAAGGGTCCTTGGTTAATGCATCAGCATATGCTAGTGGTTATGAACATATCAATCAATCCAATTCCTCCAAATATCCTTTTCAAGTGTGGTAGGCAAGCTCCCACTGAGTTCCATAAACACCTCTGAATTGCAGCTTGTTTTCAACAATCACAAAAGGACGCCCCGTTTGATCACCCTAGCACATTCAGAGCACGTACCTGGCGACAGAAAAGCTTAGGGCCAACAATCTATACATGTTTTGATATATTGCATAGGACAGACACTGGAAATGACCAAACTAGCCAGATGGAATGGGTAGCTAGCCAGGAAAAGAAACCTGCATACCCCAAAACACCAGGCATATGATCAAGGCATCACTAACAGGATCAGTTGATTGCATACAGACCCTGGTGGTGTTAAAGGATAAATCACTGACAGGATGAACGGAATACACCAATTTGACTGCCAGGCAATGCATGACTGAATGAAAATCTAGCTGATTTTCCTCTCAAATTACATTCAAACCCCTTCCTTACATCTGTGGATCAAGTCTTTCACCGATAACTGTCTTCCAATGATCTGTTCTCCTTAAGTCCAGTCTTTAACGCAATTAAGCTTACACAGAAGGCTGTGAGGATCCATTCAATTGTGAATTCCTAACGCTAAAGAGCAACAAACATGTTAGAAAGGTTGGCGAGCATGACCGTAGCCTAAGTAGATTTGAGATGAGGCACTCGGGAGTGAACATTATAAATGTCTGGAAGTATAGACACTAGAGGAGAAATAACATAAGAGAGAGAATTATGGAATAGTAATAAAAGGTGAAATAAGGAGTTAAGCAGCTCTTGGTTTATAGTTCCAAATGTTTTAATTAGATATTTATTAGTATTACAATAGAGCCAAGAAGCTGCAGCTACGTTCATTACTCCACTGTGCTATACGTACACATATGCAATGCTGATGTAGCCGAACTGACCTGAAGCAGAGCTCTGTGTATGCTCCAAAGCTTGTCTCTCTCACTAACAGAAGTTGGTCCAATAAAAGCTATTACCTCACCCACCTTGTATATACAGACAGTGTCTGCTCCAGAGTCTACAGTGCAAATAGACAAGTTCAGTTCCCTATGTGTAAAATAATAATGCTCTTTGTTTGCCTGGTCTACTTGGGCTATACGTTCTTTGCGGCAGAACCCAGCACAATGGGCTGTCTAGTGCAGTGGTTTTCCACCTTTTTTCATCTGTGGACTGCTAAAAATTTTCAAATGGAAGTGCAGACCCCTTTGGAAATCTTAGACATAGTCTGCAGACCTCCAGGGGTTCACGGACCATAGGTGCCGATTCCATGGGTGCTCCAGGGCTGGAGCACCCAAGGGAAAAAAATGGTGGGTGCTGAGCACCCACCAGCAACCCCCTATCAACACCTCTCTCTCCCTCCAGCACCTACTGCCCACTGGCGGGCCCTGCCAACCAGTGCCTCCCCTCCCTCCCAGCGCCTACCACCTGCCACGGATCAGCTGTTTTGCAGCATCAGGAGGCACTGGAGGGAAATGGGGCGGAACTGGGTGGGGAAAAGGTGGCATGGGAAGAGGCAGGGTGGGGTTGGGAAGAAGCAGGGTGGGGGTAGAGCATTGAGGGAAGGGGTGGGGTGGAGTGGGGGCAGGGCCTGGGCAGAGTCAGGGGGGAGCAGCCCACAGCAGATTAAAAACTCAGTGCCCATGTCACAGACCACAGGTTTTAAACCGCTGCTCTAGTGTAATAAAAATAATATCAACAATTCAAAAAATAGGATCAATTTAATGAAGCTGTATTAAAAGTACAAAACCTGATCCTTTCAATAGCTACTGTAGACTAGTATATAAAAAGAATTCTGTCCTAAATCAAGTGGCATGTGTGGGTGTGAGTGTGTGGTGTGTTAACAAATCTTTCTGATTCTAACTTCTTCGCTGGTTCATTATCATTGTAAATAGAGCGCATGCTAGCTGTAATAGTGTAGGGAGATAATAGAAAGATAAAGTACAGCAGCCCTTCAGTAGAAAAAAAAACCTGGGCTGATCTGGCATGTACAACTAGAACTGGACCAATTTTTTGAGAGGACATTTTTTTGTTAGAAAATGCCATTTCATCAAAACAGAGTGTCTGTGGAAACAGGTCAGTTTTGACCATGTTTCATTTTGGCTCCAGTTTGTGTGTAGACAAGCCAATACCCACAAATAGTCCCAGTGCATTAGCAAGCCTGCTCATGTGAGTAAGGAGACTGGAATTTGGGGGTTCTTCCTGCTTCTGATCTCAATGACAATTTTGACTTAAATGAAGCAGGATTTATTGATGATCTAGGGATCTTTTCCAGCTCTACAAACCCTTATCAGTCAGTGTGGGTGCCCGGGAGGTCTGTATCTCTTTTTGCTCCAGGTTTTCTTTTTCTATTATATTCCCCTACAGTATGACACCAAGAATGTGCTCCATTTCCCCAACGGTACCTAACCAATGAAACAAATTAAATTTAGCCAGGGTTCTTAAAAAATTGATGTAAAGCAATTTTTAACACACTACCCCTCTCTAGTTCAAATAACCCTCTGTGTTCATGCATTCAAACAAAAACAAGTCTGTACAAAATATTCCATTTCCATGGAAATGAGTGTATTTTTCTCCTCTTCTAGTCAGCATATTTTGTTGAAAGCGAAACCGTTTATTTTTAACCTTTCAGATGGTGAAAGCATGCAGTGCTTCTTATGGGGTTTAGCAGGTTGTCCTTTGCTTCAGCAAGTCCTTGTGCTTCAACCTCACCTGAGGCAGGGAGGTGGACTGCGGAATAAATGCCTAGAAAAGAATACAAAATCTCCTTTCCTTCCCATTCACACTATAAGCAACTGCCACCCCGATGCAACTTTGCTGAGTGAAGAAAAAAGAAAGTTTTGTTTTAATTACTGCACTTCGGCAAGCTGGGAGGGCGAGAAGGGTTGGTTTCACAAACTAGCGCTACAGCCTCAAAAAATCAATTGCGGGGTTTGACACATGTGCAAAGCAGCCATTCTGCTCTGGTGGCTCAAAGCAGCAGCGTTGCTAGATTACCCTGGCCGCTGGAAGATTCTACTTCCATAAAGGGATTGCAGTGCTGATCTCCTGGCCCCCGGAGCAGGGGCTGTGGCTGGAGCAAAGGGGCCTGGCTATGTCCAGTAATCCCAGGTTGAAGAGCGACTCACAAACACTTGATTCTGGTGCCTACTAATGTAGAGAACAATGCTGTCTGGAATTGTGCCAGCAACTTCTGTGTCTGGCTCAGTGTAACTGGAGATTTTTCAAACTACTAGCAAATCCATCACACCCAGAGCCATCTAGCTTCTGTACGTCTGTGGTTTCCATTACCGATCCATCTCTTTTAATGTATTTTATCCTCATAATACCCCTGGGAGGTAGGGAAGCATTATTATCTGAAAAATGGGGATGAAGCACAGATACGATAAAGTCCAGAACCTCACATGTATTTAGGCACCTAAGTCCATTGATTTCAATGGGGCTTTGGCACCGAGGGGGGGATCCACAAAGGGACTGAGGCATTGCAATGTTGAGTGACACACTACTGGTTAAGCACCTAGGAAATCACTGCTTGAGTTAGGTGCCGAGGATCCCTACACAATGAATGGGCTGAGAGAGGCGCCTTAGAATGCAATCCTCAAAAGCCATCATGCTGGGCAAGGAGCCTCCTACGCTAGCTAGTAGGAGATGGTGACAGGAGTGTGTCCTAAGCCCCCTCTCAGATTAGGTGCCTACGTCCAGGCTGCAGGGAGGAGCCTATCTCTGCTTAGCGAGCCACCAACAGGAACCAGATATCCAGAGTCAGGTGGCTTAAGTGCCTAAGGCACTTCTGGAGGGAATGAGTTAAATGTTTGCCTTGCTGTGCACAAACTTGCTGGAGGGAGAGGGGAAGGTGGTGGCGCGTCTAAGCCCCTTATCGCCTTTAGCCAGAGTGACAGCAGGAGACCCAAGTTTAATTCCCCATTCTGCCAGAGGTGGGGAAAGGACTTGAACAGGGGTCTCCCACCTCTCAAGGGTGTGTGCTAACCACTGAGCTATGGGATATTCTGATGTGGGGCTCTGTCCATCTCTCCTGCTGAAGTGGTTCCAATATGGATAAGTACTTATTGGGCCAGAGAGAGAAGGACTCCGTAGCCTGGTGCTTAAGGTACCTATCTGGGAGGTGGGAAACCCAGGGTCCAGTACTTTTACTGCTATGACTCTCATCAGTACCTTTGTGGCTCTGAGACCTAGTGACCTGTCCAAAGCCCTACAAGAGGTCAGTGGTGGAGCTAGGAATTGAGGTAAGTCTCCTGAAGCCTATGTCAGCACCCTAACCAACAGGCCATCCTTCCTCCTAGCCAAAAGGGGGTTCTTTCCATCTCACCAGTAATAAAGATTCTGCAGATGAAGTTACACCCTGTGACACCTGTGCAACCCTCATTGTCTTCAGCAGCATGAGAGAAATAGCTTAGCTAGGAATTCAGCTCTTACATAGACTTTGATTTATATTTCATAGGTGGGTTTCATGTTGAGAGGTTTTAAAATAACTTTTCTCTATTGAGATCAAAGTTTCCAAAGATAACCTATTTGATGTATAGCCGTGTTCCAAAATAGCATGACAATTGTGAATTGTCTTGGTAGCCAGAAGATTGATTACATCTGCCATAAGGTATCCAAACTTATTTTTAATTTTGCTGATGGATGAATGTTGCGTGACTGGTTGTTGCTAAGGTAACTTTATAATTAGCTCGTTTATAGGTATTTTTGGTTCAAATTTTCCTTAGACTGATGACACAATGCTATCTCAAGACATTTCCACCCAGATAAGCTTGTCAGCTTCCTAAAATATGACCTTGTGTTCTGTAGTTTTTTCAATATTGGGGTGGGGGTGGGGTTTCTGTTATACAAACCACTGTATACTTTTTAAATGGATGGCTTAAGAGATACTTTTCCCAAAATGATCTAACTTGAATCAGATTGGACCACGTTGCATGGATCTAAGGCAGGCTTTGCACTCAATTTATCTGAAGGTTTTGGAGGGAGGTACTGCAAGATGGCATGAGGAAAGCTCACAAAGACCATAAGACTCAAAGGTAAAGCTAAGCAGACTCACCTTGCAAGTCAACCTGAGGAAAGAGTGACATTCCAGGACCTCTAAAGGCCAACCACTTTGGAGAGAGATAGTCAAGACCTCAGCAAACAAGCTATGCTAGCCTTTGACCATCTTCCTGCACCCAAAGTGGGTCTGTTAAAGTGCTGTGCCCACAGCGTCACAGTCTAGCACTTTGAATGCCGTTCCAGATCCAATTCCACGGGAATCTAGAATGCTGTAGATGTCACAAGCCTCCTGTTTACTTAGGTATCTTATTTTCCCCTCTATTTGTTCTCTTGTTTTTATTAGCTGGGAGACACCCCAGCTTTTATATCCTTTAATTTTAGGTTGTGAAAGTGTGGTTCTGCATACAGGTGCTCATAAAGTCCACACAGGAAAGGCACCAGAAAAAAGTTTTCCATATTTAAATATAATCTCATAAAAACACGCATTCAGGTGTGTTCTATGTAAAGTTCCCAAAACCTAAAACTATCATATGTAAATTTTGGTACATAAGATTTTTCAAACTGCTGCTTGTCAGAGTGTTCTCTTACAGTCTGCATGGTAATATTTCAGTGTGAGAGGGGGAGAAACGGATTAACCACCACACTAGAATTTTAATCTAAGGGGGAAGTTTTATTATTGCTCTGAGGTTGTGGTTTAGATTACACAGATAATAACTTGATTTTAGCATCAAAATATTGAACTAGCTTAAATGATTTGGTTGACCTGATTGAAATCCTGTAGTCAGGGTTTATAACCAAATGGACAGCCACCTCCTTACATCCCCTCTTAGGGTTTTTGAGGACTGATTTTTTTATTGTATTAATCTGATGATTTAACTAATTTGATTTAATTCCTACTCAACTGTAACAAGGATCTCCTGATCACCCACGCTCTATGGACCCCTGCATCCACAAATCAGCCAGAGACCTCTTCTAGGTTCAATCACCAGTGCCTTTTATTTACAGTGTCAGCTCCCACTGTCTTCTATTTACAGACCACTCCAAACTAGCAACCTGGGGGACAGCTAGCTTCTCCAGCAAGCAAAGATGTACAACCCTTGAATCCTCCTCCTCCTCCTCCTCGCCCTCCTCTTTTTTTTTTTTTTTCCGCTCGCTCCCTCCCGCATTCCTTCACTTCCTGCCTGCCTGCCCTATATAGCCCCCGGCTTATGAGGCCCACAGGTGTTTCCCTTCTATCAATTAGGTGTGGCATACTCAGCCAGCCCCAATTAATGCTTCTTAATTGGAGCTGGGCTAACAGGGGCCTGGCTCAGGACCTCTTAGCCAGCACCTTGTTACACCAACATTGAAACTAACTTTTTAAAATCAACTTGACATTGATTTGATAGCTGTACTGTTTTATTTCTAGTTTACTGCTAGTAACAGCAGCTTAGCTTTGGTGATCTCCATTTTATTTTTGTCAAACTGTTTTAATAACATTTTTGAAACTGATAGTCACATTTATTTCAGTGAGTGACAATAGTCCAGAACCTCTGGGGACCTGGACCAACTCCCACTAATTAGCCTTTGATTCTCATAGGGGGCTTGCACAGATGTGTCATCAGCAGAAGGAATAAGAAGAAACAGAATTCAGTTCACCTTTCCATAGCTGCATTAGCTTTGCATGACTAATAGGAGTAAACAGCAGGAAAACTCTGTTCTTGTGACTAAGGTCAGTACATCTGGCTCTGAACGCACACAGGGGTCTGAATAAGGAGGTACTGCTGTTACAGCGTGGCTCTTCTGAGTCTGAGTGATATGGATTGCATTGAGTCTTCATGGTGAAGAGGGACAGATTTCAAAGGGTGCAAAGCATTCACTTCTAACTCTAGCAGTCTGTGAGAATATTGGCTACTTCGATCATGCAGCGATTAAAGTGGGATGAAAACAAGATGGTATCAGAATGACCTGATTTGAAAGTACAAGTCTCACTCCATAAACGATTTCTAGTTTCTAATTTTGAATAACTTATTAAAACCTTATTACTATATTATACTTACTCATAGCATTCAGGGGTGATGTGGTCTGATGGCTAGAGTGGCAGTTAGTAGGCCTGGGTTCCGTTGCTTGGTCACCTAGGGACCCTGGGCAAGTCACTTTACCTCTTAGTGCCTCAGTTTCCCATCTATCAAAAAAGGGGATAATACTTGCTTTCTCCATCTGGCTTTTCTATTTAAATGGCATGCTCTCTCTTACTATGTGCTTATATAGCACCTACCTCAATGGGCCCCTGATCTCGGCTGCCAGCTCTAGATGCTACTGTAATATAAAACATTAACGGGTGTTTGAAACGCTCTGAAACTGGCAGGTGTTTAGGGAGAGGAAGCAGATAAGCAGGATTAGGGAATTTTAGAAGTTAAACTTTTTTCCTTTCTGGCCTACACATGCTTTGCCAGAGGCATTCCTAGAAAAATGAGGCCATTGTACAATTTATTGGCTTGGTTCAGCATTTATTTAATCACATTTACAAAAAGTAATTGTGTGGGCATGAGCCGCCTGCAGTGTTTAATTCCTCTGTGCCAGGGCTCTAGCGAGTATATTGGGAATACTTCCCCAAATGTATTAAGCGGTATCCCCTCCCATATAAAACATATCACGTCTGCTTCATTTACAGGCCTGCAGCTTTTCTGTCATCACCACAGCCATTGACAACAAGCAATTTAGTGCACATGTTTGGAGCCCTGGTTGTGAAAGGTACAGTCAGCTCCTTGGCCGACTCATTTAATTACTTCTGTGCTAGTAATCTAGCAAGGGATTCTGAGATCCCAGTCACCCTGCAGTCCCATCCCTGTGAAGTACACCACTTCAGATGCATGGATTTGCAAGGGCTAGTTTAAAACGAGCTGTCCACAAATATTCAAGAATGTGAGTTTAACCTTCACTTTCCATGAGTTTTCATGATTGATGGGATGTTTACAGAAGGAGAATTCAAAGGAGACGCACATGGCTGGAATCAATTCATTCTTTGATTTATGGAAAATATTTCTGTGAGTAGCTGAATGGATTCGTCTGGATTTACACTGACATATCTAAGAGCAGGATTGGTCTCTTAGACTTTGTTGCATTGTTGTTGTGGCACCTTGGGGTATTAGTCCATGATTGTACAATGCCAAGCACAAAAGAACTCCAAACAAAACAAAAACATCCTGCCTTAAATTTAGATCCTGGGAGACTTTATTTTAGTAATTTATTTTAAACCAGTTGGGTGCTGCTTTTCTATTTGAAGAACACATCTCTCTGAGTGCAGTACCCATGTGATATATCAGATTTTGATGGCCCCAGAGAATGAAGGTCCCTCTTTATCCACAGACCAGGGACAGAACTATCAGCACTAGCAATGCAAACTTTCCTCTACTGGCCAGAAGAGAGATCTTAACAAGATATGGTTGAAAAATGGAGGTGGGGAATGATTGTAAAAGATTGGCAATTTCAGTTTTCATCCTGCAGGACTTTTTGCTGGTTTGTTGGAAAGCCTCCACAAATATATTTTCTCTTTTGGCAATTTTCCTCTCCTCCCCGCACTCCTCTTTTTGCCACTGAAAAGGAGGAGGGGGGAGAGATGAGGAGGGATGAAGGAGGATAAAAGGAAAAACAACCAGAAAAAATATATTTTTACAATTTCAAATTGGGTTTAAAACAGAGGGCGGTGGGGAATCTGATTTTTGAAAAATCTTGAACAATTTTAAAAAACATTTTCTATCCTTTCTAATATTAGCCCTAATTCGGAGGGATTTGCTGCTAGGAGTGAGCTGACTTCCACTCTATTCCTGTTTTGGTTTGGGGGGCTGGGGGTGGGGGTTAGGTTTTCTTCCCCCCTCATGACCACCCCCTCCCCTTGAAGCTCCCACTGTGATTCTTAAGTACAGAAATAATCCTCCTTCTCCATTTCATCCCTTATGCCTCTGCTGAGCCTATCTAGAAAAGCCTAGTAAGTAGGTTGGTGGGGGGGGGGGTTGAGATGTGAGCACCTGTCTTACTCATAGACTTTAAGAACAGAAGAGACGATCATGATTATCTAGTCTGACCTCCTGCACATTGCAGGCCACAGAGCCTCTCCTATCCATTCCAGGAGTAGGCCAATAAACTCTCACTGAGTTACTGAAGTCTTCAAATCATGATTTAAGTGACAGAGAATCCACCATTTACTCTTGTTCAAACCTGCAAGTGACCTGTGCCCCACACTGCAGAGGAAGGAGAAAATTGCTAGGATCTCTGCCAATCTGACCTGGTAGAAAATTCCTTCCCAACTCCAAATGTGGTGATCAGTTAGACCCTGAGCATGTCAGCAAGACCCACCAGCCAGACACTGAGAATTCTCCAGAGCCCTCCCCATCTAGTGTCCCCTCTCTGGCCATTGAAGATATTTGCCATTAGCAGTCACGGATGGGCCATGTGCCACTGTAGGCAACCTCATCATACCATCCCCTCCGTAAACTTACCATGCTCGGTCTTGAAACAAGTCTGATTTTTTTTCTTCCAGGGCTCCCCTTGGCAGGCTTTTCCAGAACTTCACTCCTCTGATGGTTAGAAACCCTCATCTACTTAGAAGCCTAAATTTATTGATGGCCAGTTTATATCCATTTGTTCTTATGCCAATATTGGCTTTTAACTTAAATAACTCCTCTCCCTCCCTGGTATTTAACCCTCTGATGTATTTATAGAGAGCAATCATCTCCCCTCAGCCTTCTTTTGGTTAGACTAAACAAGTCAAGCTCCTTAAGTTTCCTCTTATCAGATAGATTCTCCGTTATTCTGATCATCCTAGTCACCCTTCTCTGCATCTGTTCCAGTTTGAATTAATCTTTCTTAAACATGGGAAACCAGAACTGCACACAGTATTCCAGATGAGGTACCACCAGTGCTCTATATAATGGTAATGACACTTCCCTATCTCTACTGGAAATACCTCATATGGTGAATTAGCCTTTTTCATGGCTGCATGGCTTATTGGTGGCTTATAGTCATCCCGTGACTGACCAAAAAGCCCAGACCTTTCGGCTTCTCTGTCACTTCCAACTGATATGTCCCCACCTGATAGCATAAATTCTTGTTAGTCCCAACATGCATGACCTTGCATTTTGCACTATTAAATTTCATCCCATTTCTATTACTCCAGTTTTCAATGTCATCCGCATCTTGTGTGATATTCTGGTCCTCTGCCATACTGGCAGTCCCTCCCATGTTGTGTCATCTGCAAATTTTATTAGCATACTCCCACTTGTTGTGCCAAAGTCAATAAGGAAAATGTTAAATAAGATTGGTCCCAAGAGTGATCCCTTGAGGAACTCTACTGGTAACCTCCCTTCAGCCTAACAGTTCACTATTCAGCATGGCCCATTATAGTCTCTCCTTTAACCAGTTCCTTATTCAACTTTCAATTCTCATCCTAATCTCCATTTTCTCCAATGTAACTAACTTCCCACGTGGAACTGTATCAAATATTTTACTGAAGTCCAGATAGATTAGATCTGGAAAATTGGTTATCTTCTCAAAGGAAGAAATCAGGTTGGTCTGGCATGATCTACTTTTTGTAAAACCACGTTGTATTTTATCCCTATTACCATTTACCTCTATATCTTTAACTACTCTCTCAATTTTGTTCTAAGACCTTGCATACAATTGAAGTCAAACTAATAGGCTGTAGTTTCCCAGATCACTTTTTTTTAAATATAGTACTATATTAGCAATTCTCCAGGCATAGGAGAATTTCATATTCATTACATATCCTTGTTATTGGGCTTGCAATTTCATGTGCCAATTCCTTTAATATTCTTGGATGTGATTATTTGGGCCCCCTGATTTGGTCCCATGACACTGTTTGAGTTTGACTTCCACCTTGGATGTGGTAATTTCTACTTCCATATCCTTACTTCCATTAGCCACCCTGCCACTACCCCTAAGATCCTCATTACCCTTATTTAAAAACTGAAGCAAAGTATTTGTTTAGGTGTTGGGCCATTCCTAGATTATCTTTAATCTTGTCCCCATTCTCAATGCTCGTCCCATTTTTTCTATCCTTGTTTTATTTTTATTTATGTGGCTAAAGAACCTTTTACTATTGCTTTAAATTTCCTTTGCAAGGTCCAACTCCACTTGGCGATGGCAGTTCTTACTCTTTCCCTACACTTTCTGACATTCAAGAGGTAGCTTTCTTTGCTGATTCATCCATCTTTCATTCCTTGTAGGCTTTCTGCTTTCTCTTAATAACCTGTTTGAGATACTTGTTCATCCAATTTGGTCTGCAATCTTTCCCTACAAATTTTTCACCTTGCTTAGGATGCAGGTTTCAGATACTTTATGCAACTTTGACTCAAGGAGCTGAATGTGGAGGAGGCTTGAATTACTTTGAGTTCTTCAGTCCACTTCCCTAACTAATTCCCTTATTGTTTTAAAGTTTGCCCTTCTGAAATCAAGGTATGATTGCAGATCTGTTATTGTATAGCCTCTCATTTAACTGAATTAACTCACAAACACTTGAACCTAGGTTGTCCTCCACAACCAGGTCTTCTATAAGGTCCTCGCTACTTATCAAGGTCCTTGCTACTTACTATATCTAAACTGATATCACTTCTTGTTGGGTCAGTGAAAAAATCTCTCAGCTATAATGTCCAGGAATATCTAGGCCCTATCATTCTTAGTAGAAATTAAAATCTCCCATCATCACATAATTCCCAATAGTATTTATTGGATTAAAAATATTAGAGGTCTCTATTCATATCCAAATTGGATCTTAGGGGATCTGTAGCACACCCCAAGCACTATCCCAGTGGAGCCTCTATTATCATGTTTCCCCAAAGTGATTTTGACCCAAACACATTTCGTTTTATCCATTCCATCACCTGTAATTTCTTTACAGTCTACATCGTCATTAACATACAATGCTATTCCACCACCTTTACCTTTATTTCCATCTTTCCCAAACAGCACATACCCTTCAATACCTGTACTCCAGTCATGACTAATATTCCACCATGTTTCTGTTATCCCTATAATATCTGGTTTCATTTCTTGCGCCAGTAATTCTAGTTCCTTCATTTTGTTACCCAGACTCCTTGAAGTGGTGTATAGACATCTTAGTTGTTTCTGCTTGTCCTTACCCAGAATCCTCACTTTGAAGAACTGGACTGAGAATAACTTTTCCCACATAAGCCATCGAGTAACTATCAGACGCTTAAACTGATTATCTTTCTAATAAAAAAAATGAAGTGCAAACAATCCTGAGTCACATTACTTTTCTGATTTAATATATCTTTATAATTACACACTATTAAATCTAATAACACTACTTGAAATGATGCCTTATGAACTTTGGATTTAAAATCCTGTCACTGTCTTAAACTATTTCATTATTAAAATGGAAAGGAAAATTAGCTTATTCTTCTGCTGCTGGCATGTTCACTGAGTTCAATGAGCTGAAGATCTGAAATTAGTTTAGTTGGACAAACACCCAAACATTCAGATGCTTATCCTGAATCTCTTTGGGATGAGTGGGATTCTTACAAGATTCCCAGCACTCCCAGGATTCATTTAGACTAGGAATAGCGTGGACCAAATCTTTATTGATGTTATGGGGAATTGCAGATCATTAGCACAATATTTAGCCTTTGAGAATAGCCATTCTTGCAGGATTCAGGGATTCCTGGTCTTGGCCCAAACTACAAATATTTTGGGTTGTGGGTTCTTTGTTCTTAATGTTTTCCAAAATGTTTCGTTCCTCAAAAAGTATTTTGGTTTGGTTCTTATCAAGGGATGGGCAAAGGTTCCAGATGGTTGTGATTTAGAGAATCATAGAAATGTAGGACTGGAAGGGACCTCAGGAAGTCATATAATCTTCCCCCTCCTCCTCCTTAAAAATCTCCAAGGATGGGGATTCCACAACCTCCCTGGGTAACCGGTTCCAGTACTTCACTATCCTTAGAGTTAGAATGTTTTTCCTAATATCTAACCTAAATCTCCCTTGCTGCATATTAAGCTGATGATTACTTGTCCTGCCTTCAGTAGACATGGGGAACAATTGACCATCCTGTTTTTAACAATCTTTTACACATTTGAAGGCAGTTACTTTGTTCCCCCTTGGCCATCTCTTCTCTAAACTAAACATGCCCAATTGTTTTAAACTCTCTTCATAGGTCATGTTTTCTAAACCTCTTATCACTTTTAATGCTCTGCGCTGGCCAATGTCCATAACTTGAATGTTAACCTATTTAAACTGCAAAGCTGAAATCAGAAGGGCCCAGACTGAGAGGAAATAAACCACAATGCCAAACACAGAGAGTTCTATTAGCCTAGGATATGATTATTACAGGGACCACTATCAAATAACCTATTATATTTCATTCAAAATTCATGTTAAGACATTGCTATGGTTAAGCATTCAAAAGTCAGTAAATGCCAACGTTAAGGCATATATAGCCTTAACTCTGCTCCCTTTACCTACAAGTTATTATATAGGCCTAATCCTGCACATTCATATGTATGGGTGGAAGCTATTAAGATAATAGGGATCCTCATGGATGCAGGGAAGGTGAGCATGTGTATGGATTTACAGAAATTAGGACATAGTCTTTAATTCCATGATCACATACTATAATTGTACTATTACCAGAAAGCCCAATTGAGATTGGGGCCCCATTGTGCTAGGCACTGTACATACACATTGTTAGGTTAGGGACAGTCTCCTAATAGCTTGAAATATTAATAGACAAGACAGTGAATGGGTGGGAGGGGAAACACAGGCACATGAAGTGAAATGATTTGCCCAATCATACAGCTGGCCAGTGGCAGAGGTGAGAATAGAACACAGATCTCCTACTTGCCAAGTCCAGCACCCAATGCACAAGACCACACTGCCTCTTAATAGATTATATTAATTCATAATTTTAAGTAATATGGTTTTAATAAGTTAATATTGAACAAATACTGGAAAGCCACTTATAAATTGAGCGACACCTATACTATTAAATCACGTTGTTCCGATTACTATCTTGTTTTCCCCACACTTACTCTAATTATAGCGCAATTTAAGCAGCCAACATTTTCACAAAATGCTAGGATTAAAGACAAATGCTTTACCCCATTTGAAATCTGGAATGATGAGATTTCAAGTGGTATAAAGCAGTGGTTGCCAGCTATACCAGTTTCCACGATAGAGCTCCATCAGAAATCCATTCAGAATGGAAATGGCAAAAGTAAGGCATGCTGTTCATCAGAATGAACCAGTTTTAAGGATTAAAATTAATGCTGTGTTACTGTAAATCTTGGAGTCTCGTTTTTTCCCAATGGCATATAGTATTAATTTCTAGTGCTGGTAGTTCATGAGATACCAGACTTTATAACAGTTACTCATCCCTCTGACGAGAAGCACTTCTTTGGCAAAAGTCCTGGAACTCCAATCAGTGTAATTTTTAATTCCTGATATCGCAACTAATTATACTATGTGCTGTAACATTACAACTAACATTATTCATGCTAATCTGAGTAGTGCTGTCACTTGTCTACATGCTGCTCCTCCTGCAGAGAATAAATTCTAAGGCTATTAACATGTTGATGACTAGTCAGTAATACTAAATTATCCCTCAATAGTAACCCTGTTCTACCAACCACTATGATACCTACTATTAATTGAAAATACAACCGGTGGTTTGACATTAACGCCCTGTCTACATAAGGGTTTGCAACCATAGGTACATCTACACCATAGCTGGAAGAGTGCTTCCCAGCTTGGATAGACACACACATGCTAGCTCTGCTCAAGCTAGTATGCCAAATATAGCAGGGGCAGGCACTGGCTAGCTGTCTGAGTACAAACCCACTCAGACCCCCTGGGAGCTGACCCAACCTACTGCCCACATTACCCCAGCTATCCTGCTATTTTTAGTGCACTGTGTAGAAGTACCCCATCTCTGAAACCACAATCCAACTCAGTAACAGGCTAGCACTAGGACAGGAGTGATATTATTTGTGTCAGCCCTTAATGCAGTTACAACAGTGCTAGAACCTGGATTTAGGGCCAAATTCTTCCTTCACTTACACGGTTACCTCCACCGACTGCAACGAGATTGCACAGGTGATCTTAAAGTACAATCTGTTGCTCAGGGGATGCAGCACAGACGGTGCAGTCAGGGAGCGGGGAAGTGGGTGGATTTAAGTTTTCGACCTTTTTGCAAAAGTAGACACGGGTAAATTTTCAACAGCATCTAAGGCCTAAATGTTTTTCAAAGGTGTTTAGGCCGTGGAACGCTGAGTGCAGCAACGCCCAAGTCCCACTTTCAAAAGTGATTTAGGAACTTGGAGCCTAAGTCGTCCCACTGACTTTCACTGAGGCTCCATGGACCGTATTTTGTGAACCTTTGCACTACAACAGACAACTGGAAGCCGACTTAGATATCGTGGGCCTGCTTGCCTTAAAGGAGGAGGAAACAGCAGGGATCCAAATTGCACAAAATGACTAGTTGCATCAATTGCCAGGACTGCTGTTTAAAGCACCCGCACAGCAACATTGGTTTTAACAGCTCCTGGGATCATGTGATCTTGTAAGACTCTCAGTTTTCATTTAAAATAAAATTTTTAAAAAATTTCTAGTCGTCATGACGATGGAAAAACTGGAATATGTGACTCTTAAGGGCTCAAACCATAAGGCATAAATGCAATTTTTTTAAATCATGATTTTTAAGCCCATCTCATGATTTTGGGGGCCTGACTTATGATGATCGAATGCTTGGAATTGGAAATATTGTGTTCTACTAACGCACAGGGATTTTGCTTTACAACCTTTGTTTCACCAGTGCCTTTGGTGCATTCTGGGATTCCACAAGGCCATGTCCCACAGCACCCAGAATTTGTTGCTTGGAGGAAGGACTTTTTGAGTAACTTCCAAATGTGAATCATTGCCCTGTGGGATGGACCTTAAGTGGGGAGACCAGCTAAACTGGAGAAGTGGCTTCCTGCCTATGGTCTATACTAGTTGAGCTAGTTCTAAGCTAAAAGCAACAGAGGGTCCTGTGGCACCTTTGAGACTAACAGAAGTATTGGGAGCATAAGCTTTCGTGGGTAAGAACCTCACTTCTTCAGATGCAAGAGTTCTAAGTTCTAGTTCTAAGCTAAATCTTACACCCAGGTGCCTACTCTGCCATTACAAACACTGCTGAGAAATGACTGGACTCAGACAGCTGTTGGGCGTGGATTCAAAGTGCAGTGCAAAGGTTGCCAGCTCCAGGGATTCCAAGCAGCATTTCTTGCAATGGTGGGTTTTATTTTTTTTACCACTCTAGTTTAGACAAGTGTCCAGAACTATCAACATGGTAGCTTATAACTGTGCCAGTTTCACTGGTCACCTTGGTACCACCATGATTTACTACCATTCTCTTTAGACAAATATTTTAATAGGTCTTTGACAAGCTATTCATAAAGACTGAGAGCAAGGTAACCAGTGAAGTGAAAGTCTACTTCACTGAACCCGACTTGTAGTGAACATTGAACTCTATCCATTCAATCTCTTCCTCTCCAAAAGGCATTTCCCCATTTGGCTGATATTTGTGCCTCTCCTTTTTACCAATCAGCTGGGGGTCTGGTTGCAAGTATCAAATTGCAAACAATCTTCGATTTTTCTTTACCTGCAAAGGCAGGGGAGGACTGAAATCCTTTTAGAGTGCCAGCAGCAGGGAATATAGTTTAAAAGCATTTGGGAGTGCCAGTTAAAGCCTATTTATATCTTGATTGGACCATTTTAGCAGTCAACGTCCAACAGAACTCACTGTGTCCTCAAAAGGAGGATTTTTGCTTCCCTGTCTGGTGATGGGGCCACATGTTTAGGTATTCATTCAAATTCCACTGTGATGAAAACACAGTGGATCACATTCTGTCAAAACCAGAAAATACCTGTCAACCCCCATATGAGTGTATATTGCAAGAGCTTGCAATTAGAGCTGTGCAGATGATGGAAAATCTGTTTCACAAAGTATTTTGAGACTGGAATTTCACTTCCTTCCAAATCAGAACACAACCAAAAATTTCAAAATTCTTCATAAAGGAAATCTCCCCCACCCCCCACACCCCCAAAAAAATTGTTTCAGGTAGATTGAAATGTTTCATTTCAATTTCAAGTTTTTTAATGTTATATTGCCTATAACATAAAATAAAAAATTAAAATACGTCATTTTGGAAATGGGAAAAAAAAGTTTCATTCCAAAAAAAATGTCAAAATGGAACACTTTGAAATTGTTAGAACTCTTTCTCCTCCACCACACAGTTTTTCTCAGAAACAAGATTTCAGAAAAATCAACATGATCTTTCAGAGACTTTTACTTTCAATGGAACTGAATTTTCTTATGGAAAATGGTTCCATCCATTTTTTTCTGACCAGCTCTACTTGCAATATTAATGTGACCTGTTTTCTGGTAAGTCCTATGCACAGTCCCCTGTCAATCTAGTCCTACTGAGAGTAAGGATAATCTGTAAGAGGAGGCAATGCAGTGCGTCAGGGCTGGCTCAGGCTTTTTTGCAGCCCCAAACGGTGAAGGGGGGGAAAAAAAAGCCGTGATTGGCGGCACTTAGGTGTCAGCTCAACCGCGCCGCTTCATTCCTTGGCGGCAATTCAGCGGCGGGTCCTTTGCTCCAAGAGGGACTGAGGGACCCACCGCCGAATTGCCGCCGAAGACCCGGACGTGCCGCCCCTTCCCATTGGCCGCCCCAAGCACCTGCTTCGTTCGCTGGTGCCTGGAGCCAGCCCTGCAGTGCATCCATTTCCAAGCCATGGAGCATTTGTGCACTGACATATAGACCCCACCCCTTGGCCATGGCCCATTTCTCTCATCCTGTCAGGCCTAGTGGTCAGATTCTAATGCCAGAGTCAAGGGTTGAGACAGAGTCCGAGCCAGGAATCAGAACTGAGGGTCCGAATCAGATTATGGAGATGGGGAGGCAGGAGCAGGGCTGGAACAAGGCTGGCTACAGGGCAGGATCTAGGCTAGTGTAAAGCTGGTGCAGGACTTGGACTGAAGAAAGCACAGTGAGGCAGAGAATCTACAGACATGTGCATCGAGCAGCCACTGATCCTCTGCCTCTGCTGGGCTTAAGAACAAGCCACCTGACTGCCATAGCCAATCAGATGGTTCTGCTGGCCCAGCTGCACTCATTGGCTGCCTGGCAACTGGGCAGGCCCAGTTCCTGGCACATCAACACTTCCTGTTGCTAAGGGCCTCACCCAGATTTTGAAGGCCAAAGTCAGGGGTAGAATTGGGCAAAATTTTCCACCAAAACTCTTTTAAATGAAAAATGCAGATTTGATTACACTAAAATATTTCATGAACTTGTGTAGATTTCACCAAACTGTTGTGATTAAAAAAAATCACCAAACCAACCACCTCTCTTCCCCCCACCACAAAACCCTTTACATTTGATTTTTTAAATGCAAAATGACTTTTTGATTCAAGATTTTCTTTACTTTTAAAAAAAATGTAAAGCTCAATTGAAACAAAATGTTTAGTTTTGAGTTGAGCTCAATGTTTCACTTGACTGGAAGCGATTTTTTTAACGCTTTGATTTGCCAAAAAAATTATTTTTTCCAAAATTGCCAGGCAACTGAAAAACCCATTTTTGGCCCAGCTGTGATCAGAGCAGCCAACTAGCTCTCCCTGTGCTCCCACTGTTAGCAGGGGTTTCCGATAGTTACCTATCTGCACCACCAGCCGAAAATTTAGTCCATAACCTGAAAAGCAAAAACAACACGAATTATAAGCAGCTAAAAGTAAACAGATGTGATATTCTCTTCTCAGGCACATTCGTGGAAATCAGGCGCAACTCAGCTGCAGTCAGTCAGATAAATATCAGGGCAGACAAGAATTCTCTGTTCTTGGCATGGTTCATGTTCTTACCCTCCTGAAAGAGGCATTTTTCAGAAGACATAGCTCAGGTTTTCGATCCTTTCCGATGTCTTCTTTGCTGAAGTTGTTGGACACAACAACAGGGAAGCAGATTTGCTTATGGTCAGTCATTTGCTTTTTTTCCAGACTGTGCACTCATGTTCTTATTTCTGTAGCTGTATCAAAGTCACCCGTCTGGTTCTTAGAAACACACATTCCAAGGCCAGAACAGACCATTGCGATCATCTAGTCTGACCTCCTGTGTAACACAGGCCATAAAACTTCCCTAAAATAATTCTTAGACAGCTAAACTGTTTTATTCCCATGCTCCAGCATGTTAGTATAAATACCCTGTTCAACTGGACTATTTCCTAAAAACTTGCTTCTTGAGTCTGGATTCACCGAGCCAGGTGGCCCTTTGCCTCTCTCTGTACAGTAGGTGAAAAAAAGCTGACCGTATTTGCGCCTTCATCCCACGGCAACTGTAAAACCTTTAGCAACTCTGTTTAAATCCATTTGGGTTTTCTTCCCGCAGGATCCAGTATCATGTATATGAAGTGCACGTTTCTATAAATAATCAGCCTACATATGGCAGTGAGTAAAAGTCTAGGGCTAATGTCAGAAGATATTGATTGTTTGCCTTGGAAACAGACATTTGAAATGAAGGTTCAATGGCCAGAAATCTCACATGGACTCAGCTGACACAGTCAGGAGCAGATTTTCAGACGAGCGCCGCATGTTGGGTGCTGAGCTCTTTTGAAAGTCTGGGCCCAATTAGGGGGGCTAAACGCTTGAAAATCTGACTGCGTGCTCTTGAAAAGCAAGTCCCGCGTTATGGACAACCAGTATTTACTTAGGTATATTTATATATTTACCTATCAGTATCAATGGTCGAGCGATCAGCACAGATACATGGAATTTCAGAAAACTGTTCTTTGTTGGGCCAACTCTTGAATTGCCAGGTAGCTATGCTTCAAAACAATTAACTATGATTAAAGCGAAGACTTTGTCATGGATATTTTTAGTAAAAGTCACGGACAGGACATGGGCAATAAAGAAAAAATCATGGATGCCCCTGACCAGTGCCTGACTTTTACTAAAAATATCCATGATAAAATGGAAAGCTGCTGGGAAGCTGCGGGGGCTGGCTGGGAGCTCTAGGGGCCCCTCAACATCCCCAGGGGCTCAGAGCTCCACCCATGGGTTGGAGCTCTGGGGTCCCCCTGCTGCCCACAGTGGTGGGGACCCGTTGGGGTCCCCTGCTGCCCACGGTTGCTGGGAGCTGCGTTGGTCCCCCTGCCACCCACAGTGGCCAGAGGCTGCAAGGGTCCACCTGCCGCCACAGCCCACAGCAGCTAGGGGGTCCCCTTGCTGCTGGCGGCAGCTGTAGGGTGACCAGATTTTATAGGGACAGTCCCAATATTTGGGGCTTTGTCTTATGTAGGCACCTATTACCCCCACCCCCATTCCGATTTTTCACACTTGCTATCTGGTCACCCTAGGCACCTGGAGGTGATGAGACCTGCAGCTCCCAGCCACCATGGGCTCAAGTCAAGGAGGTCTTTGGAAGTCATGGATTCCTTGACTTCCCCAACCTCCGTGACAAAATCATAGCCTTAACCACGATAAGATCACGAGGTTTCCTCTATGGTCCTGTTAGCTGATCAGTTTTACTTATTTATTTCTTGGTTTGTTTATTGTTAATTAGTGACCTATATGCACTTGTCTGAAACAACTTTTACATGTATATCTCGATACAGCGTTGCTAAGCTTGAGTTCAGAAACCATGAGTCAGGTGCCAACAAAATCATAGGTTGGCTTAAAAATCATGAGATTTAGCAACAAAGGAGGGAGGTTCTGGAACAGATTCCCAGGTGGAGTCGACGGGGCAAACAACTTACTTAGTTTTAAGAGGGATCTTGACACATTTATGAGTGGGATAATATGATAGGGTTGCTTGTGATGGTGGGGGGAGGGCTCGGCAGCCCCAGGCAGGGTGGGGGAGGTCCCGAGAATCTCATGCTTCAAGGCTTCAGCCGGTTACCTTCAGGAGTCAGGAAGAGTTTATCCTTCCCACAAGGGATTCTGGATTCTTTGCCTCCTTCCTCTGAAGCATCAGAGATGCCCATGGCTGGAAATGGGACACTAGATGGTGTGGGCAGGTGGCATCGAACATCCTCTTTCTTGGGTGCTTGGCAGGCTGGTTCTTGCTCCCATGCTCAGGGTCTAATTGATCACCTTACAAGGGGCCAAGAAGGAATTTTCTCCCCAGATCAGATTGGCGGGGACCTTGCGGGGTTTTCACCTTGCACTGCAGCGTGGGGTGCTTGTCGGATAATCTGGGTATATCTCAGTTAATCGATGAGTTGCCATTCTTGGGACTTCTGACACAGGTGCACCTTGGTCCCTCCTCTTCTCTGCTTGTGGTACACAATAGCTTAGCCTTCTGGGGGTAGTAAATCTTTGGTCTAACCTTGGTGGTTGGGTTTATTGTGTGGGTGGTTAGGTGGTGCTGGTGGTCTGTGATACACTGACTGGATGATCCAGTGGCCCCTTCTGGCTTTAACCTCTATGATTCTATGACCATAATACTTGTATGATCTTACTGTCTTCTAGTTTTTGAACCTATTGTGAGACTCAGGATAAACTCACAACAGTTGGTAACTCTGCTGCCAACAAAGCGTAGGCTTCTCACTGACCTATTCCCTTCAAAATGATGAATCATCTTCTTTGCACTTCCAAACACATTGTTGCTCATTTATAAGTACACAGGATAAAAAATAATACTCCCTCCACCTCCACTATGCAGAACTTACATTAAGCACAATGCAGTTTGAACTGACCCTTCATAACCTTTTCCTTAAGGTTGAAAGCATCACTTCTACTGAAAGCAGGAGTCCGAGAGTCCGTCACATGATAGCACAATGCCCTATCATTCCAAGCTGCAAGGCTAACGGAAGACTAGCCACGTGTTTTTGGGGAAAGTGCCTTTAGTTAAATAAACATTTAACTAGTTGAATATGGAATTTGAATAATGAAATTCAGATCTGCCCAGTCAAGACGTGTGGTTTGATTCACCCATAAAAGTCAATGTACTTATAAGAAATAGTAGTAAATAAAGAAAGGCAGCTTGATAATACAGCTTTTCATGCAGGCTGCAATAGGGAATGGCTGTAATTAAAGGATTAAGAAGACAAAATGCAATTTCCTTCCTATTGATTGATGATACAGAAAATGAGAATTAATTTTCTTTTTTCATGTAGAGAATTTAGTGGTTATGGAAAGTGTCGGATCAACAGTCCTCGGGTCTTATTTATATACAGATCATGGACACCAGCAGCACAAGCTTCCTCAGGCTTCCCACTAAGGTGTCTCAAAAATCAGACGTCAGAGGACCATTGCCACAAGCACAGGAGTCCTTTGTCCATCTAATCATCCCTGTGCTGACAGTGCCAATAAGGGCTTCTTAGTCCTAGCTGTGGCGGTGGCAGCATTGACAATATACATGTTTTTTCAGTCAAAAGTGGACTGAGAACATGAATTAGTTTTGTCACAATTAGCTCTATTGGAAGGAGAATGCATTGACCTATTAAGCAAATGCAAAACAACTTTCTTCTCTTTCATAGATTAGAACAAGACGTGTCATCACTGACAAAGATGAAGAAAGGGTTGTCTTAGTGTCACATACCAGGTACAGGCCAGACCAGTGAGGGCAGCATCACCCTGCCCTGCAACACTGGGTGCCTTACAATGCCTTGCTGCAGTAACTCCCCCCAGGCCACTCACAAACAGCTTTCCAGCATGCAGGCTACACCCTCAGTGTCTGTGTGTAACTGCAGCCTGCCAACCACACTTGGATTACACTCTGGCTCTCACCAGCCTTGGTTATACTTCAGGGTGATCCCAACACACCCCAAGCCCTGGATTTCCCCCCCAAGAAAAGTATGTCCTAAACTGCCCAGCCCTCTCCTAGACAGCACAAATATTTTAAGTCTGTTATTCCTTTAAGGGGAAAATATGGCATCTTATTATCTCAAATAGTTATTCATACATTTTAATTTAAACACACAGGACTAGATAAAACAGAAAAACAAGCTCATTAACTACAAAGAGATAGATTTTAAGTGAGTACAAGTAATGAGACATATAAGTCAGAAATGGTTACAAGAAAAATAAAGATAAAATGCTCACTAATGCCTAACTTAAACAATCAGATTCAAGCAAAGATTCTTACCACATGCCTTCAGCAGTCTCACTGACCTGTTTAGGTAAGGACCCCCTCCCCAAGACTCCAGCTACTGCTTCTTTTTTTCTCTCCAGATGTAGTGAATGCGATGGGAGAGGGGGGTGCTTGGGGTGTTTGTCTTTCCTTTTTAGAGTTTCAGTGCCCCTCTTGAAAAACATTTCCAGCTGAGACCCAGGCGCCAAAGAGTCAATGTGGAAGGATGTTCCCTGCCATTTTTTCCACCAGTTTGAAATTTCTTTGTCTTCCTTTCCTGCTTGATGACTCTATTTACTGCTTAAATGCAAATCAAGCAGATAATACATTCCTTTGTTTAGGACAGACCTCTTTGCCAACTTGTGTTTGAGAAGGGCTGTGGGGTTTGGAACATGTGTTAATACTAAAAAAAACCATACAGGCTATTTCATAACTTTACATACAATGTTGCCACACATATTTTATCAGGACAAGAATGACCAACAAGTTATGAACTTTCAAATGATACCTTACAAGACATGCCTTGTACAAAAATTATTACAATAGTGTGTAGGCTGTGAACACAAGGGTGTATTCTGTCACACTTAAGGCTTTCTTTCTGACAGGTTCTGACAATAAAGGATGGGCAGAGCCTTACTTCAGGAAAGGCATTATCCATAATCCATTACCAGCCACAGTAGGCAGTGGGGGACAAGGCCATGTTTTAGGGGAAGTCTGACCAAATTCAATCTCCTTGAATGATATCACTGGGTCAAATTACATACACACAGACACACACACACATCTGTTATTGAAGTCAGGCATCTGAGGGCAAAATATCACCCATTGTTGTCTTAGAAGAGATATCTGGTGATGGTATAGAAAATTTCTGACTTTTTAATCACCCTTTTTAGAAGGAATGTGGTTGGTATCCATAAATTGAGTCATTTAAACCTTTGATTAAATTCATCCTCATGCAAGTTATCAAGCAGGTTTTTTTTGGCTATATCTTTATTCTGGTGATCAGCCAGGGTAAAGTTTTCACACTTTCCTGGAAATTAACTGAAGATCACTAGCTGTGCCATCTTCCAAATTTACAACACTGCAACTAAATTCAGGCCCAGACCTGCAGTGATAAATAATCTCGCATGTCCTCTAGCCCATCAAATAGAAATCTGCTTCCTTGGGAGAACACAAAATGAGATCTGTGCATTACAAATACATTTTATTAAAAGGTGTGTTCAATATTTCATGAAACATGAGGAATCATCAGTGCTTACTAAAGCTTGAAATTTTCTTGAATATAAATGTGTCTGAGAAACCCAATAAGAACATTAACAAAGAGTAAGCTTACGTTCTGAATGTCAGAACCAAAGGCCAAAACCCTCATCGATTAATGGCAGTATAATCTGTCAGTTCAGAATCAAGGGGTTGGAGGACATAACTAAATTTTTTGTAAGGCAATTTGACATTAATGAGGACTAAGGTCCATCAACTTGCAGAATGGTCTATTAATCTCTCTGGCACTGAAAACACTTGGGGATTTGTCTCATTGTGTCATTGGGAATTAATTTATCTTTTAGAAAGTTTCTAGGGAAAGAAAAGCCACACTCTTTAATATTAATACAAATGTAATAGTGATGGCTAAACACATTAGAATGGAGATTTGGTTTAATTTTGGACCTTTTGACATTCAAAGTATGATATGTCCCAAAACGTAAAGCTGGTCACATTTTGTTTCCTGAAAAGCAAATATCTTTTACCAGAAATGGTTTCCAAAACTATCTGATGAGTTTTATTTTTGTGGAAAAGCTGAAAAATGTAATGGGCAATTTGAAGGAAAAAAAGACCTCAGTTGCCTGCAAAAATAAATTGGCTTTTTGTAATCCACTCCACTCCACTGTCAGCATGGAGGTTCATCTCTAAAGATGATACAGGCATCACGGCTCGTCTTCAGTGACTTCCCAAACAGCCAGCATAGACCAATACTGGCACACATTGACATTCAAGTCCCAGTTCTCTATTCAAAACTGGCACCACGCTGGAACTTCAAAAAAAAAGCAGACAGGACCACTTTCACTATAACTGTGGACAGTACCATTTACCACATTCCCCCAACATGGAAGACTTTTGACCGTTTTACTGCTCTATAATTGCTTCAACACTCTTCAATGAATACTCCTTATAGTGATGGGAATGGAAAAGAGTGGCTAATTTCTAAAGGCAAGCTTTCCTGATAGTGTCATGGTAGCACAGTTATTGCTAAAAAAATGTACGACCAAACAGCAGAACTCTTGCCTTTTAAAAGATACCATTTGAAGGTTTTGCAGTGCAAGATTCCAGACCAGGGAATTTTTCTAGCATAAAGTGATGGAAGGGGTAAAGGCATCTTGTGACTGTTTCATACCATTGTTCAGAAGATCCAGGCTACAACTATTAGCTCAAGGATTGAAGTCTGTCATTGGATCAGAAATATCTGAGTTACCCCACATCCCCAAAGTCACCCTCCTTTGTACTTTCCTCTAACAAAAATGTTGATGTGATGTCTTTATCTGCATAATTACCGACATTATTTCACGGTAACATTTTGGCACTGAATTCTAGAACACTTATCATTTAAATACTCTCTTACTAATTTTCCTTTGCAATTGTTCTTCTCCTATTTTCTTTCTCCCATCATTCCAATTTTTCACATCTGCAATATTTTTCTCTGGGATCTATTCCTTCAGGATACTTTTCTGTTCCATTCCATCCCTTTCCTTCTTCCATCCTGTAATTCAGACCACTAACTACTTTCCCGGTGCTATTATCCCCATTTCTCCATGTTCTTTCAATTTCTCTCTCTTCCCTTCATCCTTGAATCTCTTGGTTGTAATAAACCCTAGACCCTTGGCTAGTGGCAGCTGTCTCTAAAGCAGAGCTGTTGTCTGTAGACCCACATTGCTTCCACTCCCATTCTCCTGGGATCCCTTCTTAATTATCTTTTTTTCCCCCTTGGATTATTTTTTCCCCCTCTTCCTTTTGTTTTTTTCTACCTAAGCTCTGGAAAGGAAATAAGAAGCATGATTTTAAAAAAGGGAGTAGGGCATGATTCTGCGAGAAAGCCAAGGTTCAGGTTCTGTGCTTCCAGGCACCAGGAGGCAAAAATACTAAGGGTAGATGGAACATTGGCATGTAGAGGGAGGGACTTTGCTGTTTGCTTCCCTTCTTCTTGGAAGGTGGAGCCGCAGCACGGTCCTTGAATTTCCAGATGGAAGAAGAGGGGCACATGACCAAAATAGCTGTTGTAGTGACAAAATAAAGCCTTCCCCGTATGAATCACAGCAGTGCTGGGCTCCAGAGTGTGAGATCAACAGCTTCTGCAGCTCTTATAGGTGTTAACTGACCCATTAATGGGGTCTTAATTCTGAAGCCTGAAAGCAATTCACATGTCAACACTGCCATCTTCGCTCTTGTTGCTCATTTTAACTGAAGCATCTAGCTACTGTACAACTGTAGATGGGTCATTCTGTAGCACCACATTCTCCTTAGCTCCAGACTGCCCCCGACTAAACTCTAGTTTGTACACAAAGCTGGAATATGTTTTAATTTAACAAAAATCTGCCTTCATCACTCCACATATTAAAGGTGAATAGCGAATTATTATTTTACTACTATTTATTTTTATTATTTAATTTTAAAATCCCCAAATTCTCATCTAAGAATTGTATCAGCCCATCCCCACGGCATCTGGGCACCTCCAAAAATTAAAGCGTGCACAAATATTTCTTTCTTCCCTTGAATCCTCATGGACTGGACACTGATCTACAGTCATTGTTAAAATTAGCACAATGTTTTGTTATTTATTATACTAGTGCTTAGGGACCAGCCAGGAACAGAGAGCCATGGTGCTATGGGCGATACAAACACAGAGTAGCAGACAGCCTCTGCTGCCCGAAAGAGCTTGCAGAAAAATTTCAGACAATTACATCTTCATTAAGAGCCTGTGAAATCTAAACTGCAGCTTTCCTGATTTCCCTGCCAGGTTACCAGTGTCACTCTGCAGCTACCAGAAATAAAGATACAAGACCCTGGCCCAAAGCCCACTGAAGTCAATAGAAAACCTCCCACTGGCTTCATTAGGGTTTAGCGTAAACACTAAAAGAGCTCTTCCATTCCAAACGGCTATTTTCATTCTCTTTTAATGATAGTTACATCATTCTCTCTCCAGGGAAACCATAGGTCAGCAAGTTCCAATATCTCACAATTTTAGGGAGAAAGTTTTGTGCTAATATGGCATGACTTCAGTGATTAACTGTTAGCAATACCTTTGCAGCTCACCTTTCAGGGGGCTAAGCAAAGGGAAATATTGCTACTTATGCAAATAATAAACAGAACTCCCCTATCCTTTCTCTGTGAGGCCCACAGTCACATACAAGTTGACTAGCCAGTTGGTCTAATCAAGCACTGTCAGTTGGGGGAAGAAGTCGCAGACAGTGCAGCCATCTGTCACCGCCTGCACTTTGGGAGAAATGCTGACATTCCTTGACCATAATGGTAGAAAAGCTTTCTAAAGCCATTGGACTCTTATCATCATCATCATGTCTCAGTTTGACAGATAGAATGGTTCGCCAACTAGAACATTTTGTAAACACAAGCTCAATTCAAATCAAGTAAAACCTCATTCTAAATTCAGAAAACCTTGGCTTCAGACCAAAGGGGAATAAAATAGTGGATAATTCTCTTACTGCTGCAATGCTGGCCCATTAACTTTAAATCCCTAAGGAAACAAAAGTCCATCGCCACTGAAAAGCGAGACACCCCGGATGTCCCTGGCAAACACTCTGGGACAGACTGACACATTCCCATTGTCCCAGCTAGGTGCTGCAAAAGGTGCATAGGGAAGGCTTAATTCTCCTTGCAAGAGCCCTGATAGAGTATTCTGGGGTGGGCTAGAGGAGGAAGTGGGTGTGACTGGAGCTTTCTTATGGCCCTGTGATTCCACATGACTGCAGTGACCCAGACAGGGCCCTAGCAGCCCTTAAATAGGGAAAGTACAAAACCTTTCTCCTCTCCCTGTCTGTGCTGGTACCTGCACTGGTTAAGGATGAATTAGGCCCTATGGCCAATTTACTATAAATAGGGCCCAGTCCTGCAAACGCTTCTGGATGTGAGCAATTTGATTCAGGTGAACAGCCCTTATTGAGCTCGGAACTATAAATGTTATCGATCAACATAGCGAGAAACCATTGTCCAGGTTTGATTAGTCTCTAAGGTTCCCACTACACTTGGAGCTGCGGGGAGCGGGGATGACTCCCAGCTTGAGTAGCCACCCTCACACTGGCTCACATTAAGCTCGCATTACTACTAAAAATAGTAGTGGCACAGGTTGGGGGTGCCCAGAGTACATACCCCCAGCGTCCAGGCCCACCCCCAGCGCCAAGCATGGATGCAGCCTAAAGGATGAACATCCCACAGTTGGTGCCCCAGGGTGACTTGATGCTTAAACTTTTATTGGTCGTTTGCTTAGGGGCACTCCTCGGCAATCAGTCTTTGAACCAGTTGACCTATAAATCTGACCCTTCCTGTGTCTGGTTTGCTGTGGGCTATGGGACCCCTTACCTGAATTTTACATTGTAACTTAGTTCTGCTAGACTGGAGCTAGAACTCCTGGCCGAGGAGCTGCATACGCACACACGGTTCATTGAGAGTAAACGGCAGCACAAGGAATGCAGCGCTTTAAACTTGAATTTTAATACATGGAAAATAGTTGAAAACAAGAAGAATCATTTGGAGTTAGAGCTTCAGATTGAACTGCTCCTAATTCCCTTCCTTTGCGACACACTGGCTCTTGTGAACTCTCTAGTGAAAAGACAATGACTGAAGGCCTCCTTGATGCCCCCACACAGTTCTTGCCCTAGACACTGGCTTATAGGATAGAGCAGTGGTTCTCAAACTGATTTGATCAGGGCTCTCTTCTTTGTGTCTATAGTGGTTTACGCCTCCCCCGCCCCAAGTACATATACCACCACCCAGCTCTGGAGGCAGAGTGGAGAGCAGCGGCCGCTGGCCGGGCCCCCACCTCTGGAGGCAGAGAGGAGAGCAGCGGCCGCTGGCCGGGCCCCCAGCTCTGGAGGCAGAGAGGAGCGCACCGGCCACTGGCCTGGCCCCCAGCTCTGGAGGCAGAGAGGAGAGCAGCGGCCGCTGGCTGGGCACCCAGCTCTGGAGGCAGAGTGGAGAGCAGCGGCCGCTGGCTGGGCACCCAGCTCTGGAGGCAGAGTGGAGAGCAGCGGCCGCTGGCCTGGCCCCCAGCTCTGGAGGCAGAGTGGAGAGCAGCGGCTGCTGGCCGGGCCCCCAGCTCTGGAGGCAGAGAGGAGAGCAGCGGCCGCTGGCCAGGCACCCATCACCGAAGGCAGTGCCGTGCCAGCAGCAGCACAGAAGTAAGGGCAGCAATGGGAAAAAGGATGTTCAATATCACATTTCACAGCAGACTTAGTGCCCCATTGCCACCCTTGCTTCTGTGCTGCTGCCACCCTGGGCTGATAGCCGGAGTCCTGCCACCTCCAGGTGAGGGATTGCGGATGGGGGTGGAGAGCCTGAGCCCAGGTTCACGGCTCTGGCTGTCAGCTCCAGGGTGGTGGGGGTCTGGCTGTCCCCATTATCCCTGCCTCCTTGGTGTGCATGGATCTTCAGCCCATCCATCTAGGGCTGTGTAGCAGGGTGACAGGAGAGAGAGACAGGCCTGGCTGCTGGGGAACTCACCGGGGACCTAGAGTGAGGCAGGGCTGGGGAAAGGCCTTGGGGGCTGGGAAGCCCTAGGCCAGCAACTCCCCAGGCTGCAGGGCCTGGTCCTAGGCCCACAGGTATTGGGGTTGCAGAGGGACAACCTGAGGGTGGGTAAAGGCAGCCAGTCCAAACCCCTTGTTGCCTGTGATGATTGGCTGATAGACTGCAGTCTGCAACAGGGCGGGGGCTAGATGGTGACTGGCAGTAGCCACAACTGAGGCAACATTGGGATAGGGGGTGGAGGTTCCCCAGGGTGGGGAGACCCAGAGAGAGAGTGGGGTATTGCCAGGGGGGTAGCACCCAAGCCAAGGGCACCGGGGTCCAGGAGGGACACGGGGGCCAACAACAGGCGGGACACCTGGCCTGCAGAGGGCACTCCGGATGCTGGGTGAGCTAATTCCCGAGACAACCAGCAGGAGGCGCCGCAGGGGTGAGTCCGCACCAGATTACAGGCTGACAGACGGAGTGCTTCATAAAAAAAACAAAACAAGCACATAGCTCGTGCCTCCCTTGACACTTTCCCATGCCTCCCTTGGGAGGCCCGCCCCACAGTTTGAGAACCGCTGGGTTAGCGTGAGTTCTTCATTTCAGATCAGAATCCAGGACCACTCCTCTTGCTTCAGTTCCCAGATTCCTAAGAGGGTTCCTCTATTCTCTTTTAAACGCCAACACTTTCATCCTATCTAGATTCCGTCAATTCAAGAATTGCCCTGCAGTGGCAAAGCCAGGATAGTTCATACCCTCTGAATGCACACTAGGGGGAATAACAACTGATCAGTTTGACTAGCTTTTAAACACCCTCCTGCAGTTCTATTTCTAGTTTCCACTTTGTATATAATCCTCCGCTCAAACCGCAAGAAACCTGTTCTCATTCGCTTATAGTTCAGTTGTACTAATGTTTAAACTAAGGTAAAGAATTTCAACCCCTGCCATTATGCTATCATCAGTATTGTCAACCCCAACCATTCAGAAATATGAGTCAGGTTTAAAATCATGAGACTGCCTTAAAAATCATGAGTTTAAAAAAAAAATTCTGGGATCTTTTTATTTACCTTCAGATTTGAGCCTTTGCAGTGCACTCGCTTCATACTTCCTAGCTTTTTTCCTGCCATCGGGAGGGCTAGAAACTTACACTTAAAAAAAATGAAATCTGAGAGGCTCACACACTCCCTTGATTCCTGCAGCTGGGGCTTTGAGATATCATGAGATTCATGATAAAAACATTATGGAACAAATAGTAGAAAACTGTCATGTAATAAGATGATAATGGGGCCAGATCCTCAGCTGCTATAAACTTCTGCATCTGCATCAGGGTGAATGGGGCCTACATGATTTACACCACCTGAATCTGACACCATTCAAACTGGATTAATCTGCCTTTTTGGCTAAAGAATGACTGTTGTGGTGATGCTAGAGTGGGAGAATGGGGACTGGCAGCATGCCAATGGCTGGGTGGTGTGGGACGTATGGCTGAAGGATGGCGTGTGGAGGGGACGGAGATGCAGGATTGAGAAGGCTAAAAGCATTCCTTGATGCGAGTGAGAGAGGTGCAGAGGTGGAGGGAAGGACTGGAAACCAGACTGACTAGGGGCTAGACACAGCTGCAGCCATAGTTGTCTTGGTAACCTATGTGTGTGGGGGCCTGGCTGGGACAATAGATCTGGAAGGAAAATAGACCTTAAAAACCTGTGATTCTGTCCCCTTATTCACAGAACTCTTGGAAGCCTGAAAAGTTTGTATTTCCCAGGAGGCAGTAAGCAGAGATGCAGATCTGCCTCAGCAGACAATGTCACATGTTCATTCGGTGGCCCCCCTCCATAAACACAAACCCATTCAAGTGTAAAAAAGAATAATCTAAACATCCCTATTGGTGGCTCACCTTAGTTTAGCGGGTTTGAGTGAAGGATGTCAGAGGTTGGGCTTGGCTGGCATGATATGTCTAGTGATTTTTGAGTGGCACTATAGAGGTTAGATTATTTTTGCTGTTCCATTGCTCTTGCGTCTGACATTGGACAGGGCAGCTTTAAAAAAAAAACAAAAAAACTCTGAGCTTTGACTCTTGGAAGGTCAGCTTATAGTTATGTAAATCTGCAATTCAGCTGGCTAGGTTCCATCTAAGTTACTTTGTGAATACAGATAGAACCTGAACAGCGGCGTACTTGAGGTCTGAGAGTGTAATTGTTGAACTAAAAGAAAAAGCTATTGAGAACCAAAATTATGCACAGAATAGATGCCGTATATTTACTATCCACTGGCTGGTTTTAAAAAAATATAACCCCACATTCTGTACATTGCAGAAGCTAAAATGCATATTCTTGTCTCTGAAAATCACAAGTAATTTCCCTCACATGGAGATTAAAAAGCACCTTCCACATTTGATTAGAGAGAGAAGCCACGCAGAGCTCTGTAGCGCTTGTCCCTTTTAGTTATTCACCTCTATCAGTGCACAGAGACTCACTAATACAGTTGATGTGATTTCCTTTCTTCGTCCAGTGTGTCAATTTCACCTCCACTCAGACTGAGTATCTCTGTGCTCCCTTCACCCTAAAGGCTTCTTCCTATTCTTAGCCAGCCTGATTCCTAACCCAGACACAGAACAGTACAGCTTGACCTCAGCCTGACCTGGTTCTGTAACAGTTTCAAAAACACTCTTGGTACAAGCTAACCTAATTCTGATCTTGTTTTGTTTTGGAAAGTAGCTCAAACTCTTAAAGATCCTTGTCATTTCCTCCCTGGTAAGGAACAAACGCCGCTGGTTGGGGTTGGATTTCCAAAGGGACAACATTTAGAATAGCCTGTAACTTCTTCTGATGTGATTGTGCCGCACCAACCACCAGCAGCAATGTACATGGCCATTTATCTCTGCTAACTCACTCTTCAATAAACTGCTGAGCAGTTACCTCAGGTTAGTTCCATTTCACTCTGACAACATATGAAAGATATGCACTCATCCTTGGCTGTTTGACAGGGATGCCAAAGTCATTCTTTGAAGAGGGCTAGATTTCATTTATAGTTAAGAGCAGTGGTGTGAAGTATAAATTTAGGATTAAATATTACTCTCAGTTCACATCCTGACTGGCCAAGGGGACTGGAAACAGGATGTGAAGGCTTTCACCTCTGCGATAGCGGCCAGGGATGAGTTTCAATCGGTACACTATCTCGGAGCTGCTCCGTGACAATCTGCCTGTGTGTGAGGCAAGCTGGAGCTCTCAATCCCCATCAAAGGGCAACATTACCAAAATAATTCAATACAACTGGCAATAATTCACACATATGATGGAGTCTGAGCAGAGAGATGGAATAGGCCCAGAGACTGAACTGTCCTAAAAGAGATATGTACCATCTAAACAACAGCAGTTCCGGCAGGCAGTGCTAGTTATACCACTTAAGACAAGAGCAGGTTCCCATTCTCCACTGTCAAGGCGTCTGGAGAGAGACTCTGCAAAACTATGGGCTGGAGTTGGGAGTACTTTCATCATAACAGGGCTCTTCATCAGTATAAAAACGTAGGGAAGGGAGTCCTTTTAGAGGAAATGCTTCAGACTGAATATTAGTGTTCAGTGAAGACAAGGGAGATGAAATAATATTTGAAGTATTGATGGAGTTTGGCACAATTACTTGGTTAGAATATTATTGAAAGAGCAGGTCTCTCTTCAATTAATTCAATCAGCAGTTTATTAAAAAAAGAAAAGCACTAATACCTTCGTTTCCCTTCCTACCCTGATTTTTTTTATGAAAGTAAAAATAAAATAGTACTGAAAGGCAGAACACTCTCATTTTGCCACAAAACACTGTTGTCACAGGCTAAATGGTGAATTTCTGACTGGAGCATTTCCTAAAAATGCACAATTCCATGCCAAAGGCTTACGTCTTTTCCATTTTCACCTAGAAAAATTACCATCACCTATAGATATGGCAATGTTTCTACATGGACCAAATTTGTCCTTGCTAATGAAAATACCCATCGCTGCATGTGTTACTACACAAAAAGGGTGAAATCCACCCCACCCCCAACCCCTGCCCAGCACGGGGCAGTACTATGCCTATAAATTACTCAAGTGCCATTTAAGCTCTCAAAATAGGGCCTATGCAGGAATTCAGGGCTGCGTAGACTTTGTTCTGGCCCTGTGTGAATTCCACCTGATAGAATACGGATAGTTTTTAGATTTCAATTAAGAACCTGAGCCAAGGAAATATTCCCAATGTACATTTACCACTGAGAGTCTATTCCTCCATTAATGCTGGAGGGATTTATGTGAAACAACTTCCACAGTGTCAATGTAACTAGCTGCCTTGATCTCCCGTGCACTGATGGCAGAAAGCACTTCAGTCCTTTGGTATCTTACCTCTTGACAAATGCACATCTCTCCCATTAACACTAATAGCAATTACAGGCATGTCCTGATTAAATAAAATCCTTATACTTGATTTACTGTTCTTTTGTATGTGTGTCATTGTTGGAAACCAATTTATTAAATTCTTAATGATTAAAATAAACAAACAAATATAAGAGTGTCCACATCCTTTTAAAGAGTGGCGTAAGCCTTGTCTTCACAGACAAGTTGCACCAGTTTAACTTAAGTCACTTTATTTAGAGTGTTACAGGGTTTGTATGTGGAATTTCTTATTGGTTTAAAACTGGTTAGATCAATTTAGCTTGCACCTGTAATTTTACTGCTGCAAGCTAAATCACTATGAACCAGGCTCACATTGATATCAGAGTATCAGCACACAAAATTAATTAGGATTACGGTAGGGTGTGACTGTAAAACAGAATAGCTATTTCTGAGTTCATTATTCTGGAATAAGAGGATCTACCCATGGAGTTACTCAAGCCTGGTCTACACTATGAGTTTACGTCAAATTTAGCAGCGTTAAATCGAATTAAGCCTGGACACGTCCACACGACAAAGCCCTTTTTTTCGACTTAAAGGGCCCTTTAAATCGATTTCTGTACTCCACCTCTGACGAGGGGCTTACCACTGAAATCGGCCTTTCCGGGTCAGGTTTGGGGTAGTGTGGATGGAATTTGACGGTATTGGCTTCCGGGAGTTATTCCAGAGTGCTTCATTGTGACCGCTCTGGATAGCACTCTCAACTCAGATGCACTGGCCAGGTAGACAGGAAAAGGCCCACAAAATTTTGAATTTCATTTCCTGTTTGCCCAGCGTGGAGAGCACAGGTGACCACGCAGAGCTCATCAGCACAGGTAACCATGATGGAGTCCCAGGATCGCAAAAGAGCTCCATCATGAACCGAACGGGAGGTACGGGATCTGCTCGCCATATGAGGAGACGAATCAGTGCTAGCTGAACTCAGTTGCAGTAAACGAAATGCCAAAACATTAGAAAAAAATCTCAAAGAGCATGAAGGACAGAGGCCATAACAGGGACGCACAGCAGTGCCGCGTGAAAATTAAGGAGCTAAGGCAAGCCTACCACAAAACCAGAGAGGCAAACGGAAGGTCCGGGGCAGAGCTGCAGACATGCCGCTTCTACGCTGAGCTGCATGCCATGCTAGGGGGTGCAGCCACCACTACCCCAACCCTGTGCTTTGACTCCATCAATGGAGAATCACACAACATGGAAGTGGTTTTGGGGGATGAGGAAGATGATGAAGACAATGAAGACAGCTCCCAGCAAGGAACCGGAGAAACCGGTTTCCCCAACAGCCAGGATACGTTTTTCACCCTGGACCTGGGGGCAGTAAACCCTGAACCCACCCAAGGTGCGCTCCCAGACCCTGAGGGTGCACAAGGCACCTCTGGTGAGTGTACCTTTGTAAATATTACACATGGTTTAAAAGCAAGTGTGTTTAATGATTAATTTGCCCTGGCATTCGCGGCCAGTGCAGCTACTGGAAAAGTCTGTTAACGTGTATGGGGATGGAGCAGAAATCCTCCAGGGACATCTCCAGAAAGCTCTCCTTGATGTACTCCCAAAGCCTTTGCAAAAGGTTTCTGGGGAGGGCTGCCTTATTCCGTCCGCCATGGTAGGACACTTTACCACGCCAGGCCAGTAGCACGTAGTCTGGAATCATTACATAACAAAGCATGGCAGCGTATGGTCCCAGTGTTTGCTGGCATGCAGACAACATCCATTCCTTATGTCTCTTTGTTATCCTCAGGAAAGTGATATCATTCACGGTCACCTGGTTGAAATGTGGTGATTTTATTAAGGGGACATTAAGAGGTGCCTGTTCCTGCTTGGCTGAACAGAAATATTCCCCGCTGTTAGCCACGTGGTGGTGGGGAGGGATGAAGTGATCATCCCAGAGAATTGGGTGTGTGTGTGCGGGGGTTAGTTGGGTTTGTGCTGCATGTTAACCCGGAAACCGCAGACCCTCCTTTTACATTGCAAACCCATTTTAAATGGCCAACCCAACGGGTCCTTGGTATGGGGAATGAGGGCGCTGCTGTTTGAAACCATTCCCACATGTTATGAAGGTTAAAAAAGCCAAAAGACTGTGGCTTACCATGGCTCCCTGCAAGCCGAATTCTGTTGCGTGGCACTGCGAGAGTGATCTTTCACAACAAACCAGCAGGCCCCCAATATAAGAGGAAAAATGCGACCTTGTAACGAAAGCACATGTGTTGTGTAATGTGAACAGCAAAATGTAACGTGAAAGAGTGTACCCATTTTTCTCTAATATGTGTCTTTTTAACCACCTCTCCCTTTTCCTCCACCAGCTGCAAATGTTTCTCCTTCACAGAGGCTAGTGAAGATTAGAAGGAGAAAAAGGCGCACTCGGGATGATATGTTTTCGGAGCTCCAGATGTCCTCCCATGTTGACAGAGCACAGCAGAATGCGTGGAGGCAGACAATGTCAGACTCCAGAAAAGCATAATATGAACGAGAGGAGAGGTGGCGGGCTGAATCGCGGGCTAAAGAGAGCAAGTGGCGGGCTGAAGAGGATAGGTGGCATCAGATTGCTGACAGAAGGCAAGAGTCAATGCTCCGGCTGCTGGAGCATCAAACTGATATGCTCCAGCATATGGTTGAGCTGCAGGAAAGGCAGCAGGAGCAGAGACCGCCACTACAGCCCCTGTGTAACCAACAGCCCTCCTCCCCAAGTTCCATACCTCCTCACCCAGACGCTCAAGAATGTGGTGGGGGGTCCTCCGGCCACCCAGCCACTCCACCCCAGAGGATTGCCCAAGCAACAAAAGCCTGGCCTTCAATAAGTGTTAAAGTTTTGAAGTGCAGTGTGTCCTTGTCCTTCCCTACTCCCCTACCCCACCCGGCACTTCTCTCGTCCCCCACCACTCCAGGGCTACCTTGGCAGTTATCCCCCTATGTGTGTGATGAATCAATAAAGAATGCATGAATGTGAAGTAACAATGACTTTATTGCCTCCGCAAGCAGTGATCGAAGGGGGGAGGGAAGGGTGGTTAGCTTACAGGGAAGTAGAGTGAACCGGGGGCAGGGGAGAGTTCATCAAGGAGAAAGAAACAGAAGTTTCACACCGTAGCCTGGCCAGTCACAAAACTGGTTTTCAAAGCTTCTCTGATGTGCACCGCGCCCTGCTGTACTCTTCTAACCGCCCTGGTGTCTGGCTGCACATAATCAGCGGCCAGGCGATGTGCCTCAGCCTCCCACCCCGCCATAAATGTTTCCCCCTTACTCTCACAGATATTGTGGAGCGCACAGCAAGCAGTAATAACAGTGGGAATATTGGTTTCGCTGAGGTCTATCCGAGTCAGTAAACTGCGCCAGCGCGCTTTTAAACATCCAAATGCACATTCGACCACCATTCTGCACTTGCTCAGCCTATAGTTGAACAGGTCCTGACTACTGTCCAGGCTGCCTGTGTATGGCTTCATGAGCCATGGCATTAAGGGGTAGGCTGGGTCCCCAAGGATAACTATAGCCATTTCAACATCCCCAACAGTTATTTTCTGGTCGGGGAAGAAAGTCCCTTCCTGCAGCTTTTGAAACAGACCAGAGTTCCTGAAGACGCGAGCATCATGTACCTTTCCCGGTCATCCGACGTTGATGTTAGTGAAATGTCCCTTGTGGTCCACCAGTGCTTGCAGCATTGAAAAGTACCTTTTTCGGTTTATGTACTCACTGGCTTGGTGCTCCACTGCCAAGACAGGGATATGGGTTCTGTCTATTGCCACACCACAGTTAGGGAATCCCATTGCAGCAAAGCCATCCACTATGACCTGCACATTTACCAGAGTCACTACCCTTGATACCAGCAGGTCTTGGATTGCATTGGCTACTTGGATCACAGCAGCTCCCACAGTAGATTTGCCCACTCCAAATTGATTCCCGACTGACCGGTGGCTGTCTGGCGTTGAAAGCTTCCACAGGGCTATCGCCACTCACTTCTCAACTGTGAGGGCTGCTCTCATCTTGGTATTCTGGTGCTTCAGGGAAGGGGAAAGCAACTCACAAAGTTCCGTGAAAGTGCTCTTACGCATGCAAAAGTTTCGCAGCCACTGGGAATCATCCCACACCTGCAACACTATGCGGTCCCACCAGTCTGTGCTTATTTTCCGGGCCCAGAATCGGCGTTCCATGTCATGAACCTGCCCCATTAACACCATGATTTGCACATTGCTGGGGCCTGTACTTTGTGAGAGGTCTATGTCCATTTCTATTTCTTCATCACTCTCGTCGCCACACTGCAGTCTCCTCCTCGCCTGGTTTTGCCTTGGCAGGTTCTGGCTCTGCATATACTCCAGGATAATGCGCGTGGTGTTCATAGTGCTCATAATTGCCGCGGTGATCTGAGTGGGCTCCATGATCCCAGTCCTATGGCATCTGGTCTGAAAAAAGGCGCGAAACTATTGTCTGACGGAGGGAGGGAGGGGTGACTGATGACATGGCTTACAGGGAATTAAAATCAACAAAGGTAGCTGTGCATCAGGGAGAAACACAAACAACTGTCACACACAGTGGCCCCCCCAAAGATTGAACTCAAAACCCTGGGTTTAGCAGGCCGTTCATTTCACGGAGGGAGGGGGAAACAAACAAATCTGGTCCATCTATCTTTTACATCTTAGGCTGGCAGCAGACGGTGCAGCATGACTGATAGCCATCGGCATCTTCTAGGTGCTTGGCAGAAGATACTGCATTACGATTGCTAGCCATCATCGTCAAGATGGTGCAATAGGACTGCCGGCAGGACTGAGTCTCCAGGAGACAAAACGTGTCTGCCCAGGCGCCTCTGACCGAACTCACTGAGGAGTACGATGACGACGGATACCAATCGTAATACAGCATCTGCTGCCAAAAGGCAAAGAGCTGCTGCTATATAGCAATGCAGTCCCACATCTGCTGATGACGGCTACCAGTCATACTGCACTGTCTACTGCCAAAAGGCAATTAGCTGTTGCTGTGTAGCAATGCAGTCCCACATCTGCTGGCACCCAGATGACATCTGGTGATGGTAAGCTGAGCTGAGCGGGCTCCATGCTTGCCGTGGTATGTCGTCTGCACAGGTAACCTAGGAAAAAAGGCGCGAAATGATTGTCTGCTGTTGCTCTCACGGAGGAGGGCGGGGGGCCTGACGACATGTACCCAGAATTCCAATGGGCAGCAGAGACTGCGGGAACTGCAGGATAGCTACCCACAGCGCAACGCTCCAGAAGTCAACGCTAGCCTCGGTACTGTGGATGCAGTCCGCCGACTTAATGCACTTAGAGCATTTTATGTGGGGACACACACAATCGACTGTATAAAAACGATTTCTAAAAAAACAGCTTCTATAAAGTCAACCTAATCTCATAGTGTAGACATACCCTCAGGAATAGCTATTCTGGAATAACTGTATGTGTAGACAAGCCCTAAATAAACCACTCTTAAACCAAACTTGGAGCATCCACACAATGGTTTGATACAAACTTGTTAATTAAACCAGTTTAATTAAACTGGTGCAACTTTGTGTGTAAATAAATCTGAGGGCATGGATACACTTGCAGATGTAGAGTGCTTTGAGTTAAACCAGCCTTCAGAGAGCGCAGTAGGGAAAGCGCTATAGTCCACACTGACAGCTTCAAGCGCACTGGAGTGGCCACATTTGCGGCACTTGCAGCAGCATTGGGAGCGGTGCATTATGGGCAGCTATCCCAGCATGCAAGTGACTGTAACGTGCTTTTCAAATGGGGGAGGTGTGGTGGAGTGTGATAGGGAGTGTGTTGTGTGTATGTGGGGGAAGAGAGAGTGGGATTTTGGGGGGGGCTGAGAGCATGTCTGCATGCTGTCTTGTAAGTTCAGACAGCAGCAGACCTTCCCCTCCCCCCACCATCTCTCTTTCTCACACACAGCATTCCACAGTAATGGTTGCTTTGTATTGGAGCAGATAAGCAGCCGGCTGTCAGAAACAGCGCTTTCAAAGGGCATATCTGCATTCCTCCAGTGATTCCAAAACAATGATGAGAGTGGCCACTTGACTTAAGGGGATTATGGGACGTTTCTGGAGGCTGATCAGAGCACAGTAATGCAACACCTTGTTCACACTGACGCACGGGCGTTGTAGCCAAGACGCAGCAAACGTTATTCCTCTTGCCGAGGTGGAATACCAGGAGTGCTCTAGCCCTGGAGTCAGAGAGCTCTACGTGCCTTGCCAGTGTGGACAGGTAGTGAGCTAGTGCCCCCAGGGCTGCTTTAATGCGCTCTAACTAGCAAGTGTAGCCAAGCCCTGAGTAATTTATTCTTTATAATGGGCCTAATCATGTGAAGTGCTGAGCATCTTCAGCTTTTATTGAAGAAAATAGACATTGAGGGTGCTCAGGACTGGCTATTGTGTATGGTAGAAAGAGCCGTCCTGTCTACTGCAGAGAGAAGTGCAATGGCCAGAAAGCTTGAGGTAAGACCCTCTGGAGATTAATGATACCAAACCCATCAGCTATTTAGGAGAGAGGAAAGTAAACAGGAATCAGAACTCTAAATCAGACTCTGTTCCCTCAGTAAATACTCTGGCTATAAATATTCTGGTAGGATGTGTCGCAGTAACAGGCTGATTGCTCCTAGCTGTCCTTGAAAGATACTGTATCAGTGTATTGCTCATTTTAATATTGTGTGTTGCCAACAAACCACACAGCATATTTCCAAGATGGGAGGAGGCCATAGCAGGATTTTAGTAAGAAAGGTTTTAGACATGCAGATGACCGAGGAGACTGCACCCCATTCAGATCCACATTATTTTGTTACAAACGTGCTGAGGGTGGATGTGGAGGATTTAACTGTATAGTTTCACTAATGCTAATGTTGATTTCAACCTGTGGAACTCCTTGCCAGAGGAGGTTGTGAAAACCAAGGCTATAACAGGGTTAAAAAAGAAACTAGATAAGTTCATGGAGGATAAGTCCATCAATGACTGTTAGGCAGGATGGGCAGGGATGGTGTCCCTAGCCTCTGTGTGCCAGAAGCTGGGAATGGGCAAGAAGATGGACCACTTCATGATTACCTGTTCTGTTCATTGCCTCTGGCATTGGCCACTATCAAAGGACAAGATACTGAGCTAGATGGACCTTTGGTCTGATCCAATATGGCTGTTCTTATGTTCTTATAAACTGTCTTCTAATAAACAAAGAACTAAAGCCATCTTTTCTTTCAGTGAGTGTAGTTGGAATGACTTTACGCCCCACTGTGCTAGATACAGCAAAAACACATGGTAAGAGACAGTCCTTGCCTCAGAGAGCTTACAGTAGTGAAAGGGTGGAAGGAAAAACTAAAGCACAGAGCGGGGAAATGACTGCCAAAGGTCCTACCCCACTGGTAGAGCTGTGAATGGAACTCAGCTGTCCTGATTCCCAGTACCTTAGCCCAGATCAGTGTACTCACTTCTCATGGGGACTCCCTCTGTTGACTTCATTGTGATCTGGGTCAGACCCCAGATCAACAGCTATGGGAAAATATATTATCTGTTTTCTCCACAGAACAGGTACAGCATCAGCAGCCGTACCAATTTGGTGTACTATATCACTGACATGCCTAAAACCTGATTCAGAAGGAACAATTCTACAAGTTCATTCTCCAGGTCCTTTCTGCTGTGATGGTAACAAGAGAGTAATTTCAATTGTTGTATGGGAGAAAGATGCCCAACAGTTTCCACAGATAACTAAGGAGCCATTAGACTGCAGCTAGTGTGTGGGGCCAGCTTCAAGGCTTCATCTTACAGTTGAAATCCTCTGCCTTCCATGAATTCATTCCCGGAGGCACCCAGCCCCAGAAAAAACAAAACATTTTTAATAGATATGTTCAATATTCTCAGACCATAGGAAACATCAAAATACTTTGCATGCCGCGCTTAAAACTCTGCAGCTTTCATCCTTCAAAATCCCATGTTAATTGCTTTACAGAAGCAAAATCATTATCCTTCCAAAAAGTCAGTCCCCTGCTGAGATCTTTACTTTTCCTCCCCTGTTTAAAAGTCATTATCCTTGGTCATTCTGACAGCCTTAAAATGAGAATCAACCAAACAAACTAAGTTATGAGTCCCACAATCTGTTATAAACAACACCGGGCAGGCCCTACATTTTCTAGGTCATGATTTATCGGTTCAGTGGGAACTGTTGTATTGCTGAATACAGTCAATACACTTAACAGCATTTCTTTTAAAGGATCCCAACTGGCTGCTCTTGAGAGCTTTGTTGTACAGAAATGAAAAGTGCAATGCAACCCCTGGTTCAAATGAAAATTCTCTTTAACCTGGAATAGCTCTACCATGGGAGTTGCCTTAAATATGATCCCGGCACTGCAGTGCTATTCAGTTTGCCTTTTCATTTTTAATGAAAGAATTTTATTTCTATCATAAAAAAGTTTAGTGCAGAAAGTTAAATAAGGCAATGGTTTTAAAAGCTAGAAACAGCAAAAAATAGAGGAAATAGAAGAAGATGGTGATACTTTGTTGCTGTGTTTTAAAAAGGTCCCATCCCTTGGATTTAATTTCCTGCACTCTTGGCCATAATGCTAGTCCTAAGTAACTCATTCGTATTCAGGTCGATACCGCCTGTGCTTCCAGAGGTGTTACATGCAATTCAAGATAAAAGGACAGTTAAACTAAAAATGATACTGAGCAACCCAGATTGCCAATCATATATTTATTCAAGAATATATCCCATTGCTTGGGCTCCATTGTGCTATCAAGTATCCTCCATCTAGCTGTGATATTTATCTTGGGTCATTTATACAAGCAAGCCACTTTGGTTTTGTTTCAGTCACATACATTACTGCAAACTGAGTCTCAAGTTCCAGCAACACCAGTGTAAGTTTTGCCTCAAGAAGGGCTCCAGGATTAGGCCATTTGCCCAAGCCACATGGAGGAGGAGGCCTCAGCAGTTCTAGGTTACTGAGACCTCCATGAAACGTAAGGGCACTTACCCCCTCCACCTGAAACTGTAATGCAATGGCTTCCTAACCCTGTTCTCAACGCCAGTAGAGGTGTCCATGACTGTCCCCTCAACTGCCATATACAGTAATTGGGGTGCTGGCAGGGAGTAACATAAGGAAATGCATTGCCTCCTGGGTGTCTCAGTCTGGTATCTGTGGGAAACCAGGCTCCTCTGTGGTTCACTGAGGGCTAGGGAGACTGAATAGGCCACACGGGCAATAGACAAACGTCCATGGTTGACCATCACACCAAAGAAACCTCTGTGGGAGAGAGGGGGATGGAGCCACACAAATGACTCCTGGAGCCCCACCCCAAGTACTGTAGGAACCACACTTAGTTCCCTACCTCTCACCTCCCCCAGAAACTCTGTGAGAGTTACCATCACCGTAGGGGTGAAGTAACCTCCACAGCCCTAGCAAGAGGAGAAAGAGGGTGAGGATTCAGGCAGGATTCACTCTTTCCTCAGCAGCTCCACATCATTCGCCCAGAGACCTGGAGAAAGTCCCCTCTGCCACCTCTGTGAATCAGGCCAGACCCTCCTTTTGGTAGCCCTGAGTAGCCCAATGTGGCCCAAAGTCATATGGCACTTTTATGGTGTAATACAGTGGAAAGACCCATGAGTTTTCCCCACAACATGAGTTGGGTTTGACAAGGAAGAAGACCAGGGGAGATATAATTGCTCTCTATAAATATATCAGAGGGATAAATACCAGGGAGGGAGAGGAATTATTTAAGCTCAGTACCAATGTGGACACAAGAATAAATGGATATAAACTAGCCATCAGGAAGTTTAGACTTGAAATTAGATGAAGGTTTCTAACCATCAGAGGAGTGAAGTTCTGGAATAGCCTTCCAAGGGGAGTAGTGGGGGCAAAAGACTTTTCTGGCTTCAAGACTAACCTTGATAAGTTTATGGAGGGGATGGTATGATGGGATAGCCTAATTTTGGCAATTAATTGATCTTTGGCGGTAAATATGTCCAATGGCCTGTCATGGAATGTTAGATGGGGTGCGATCTGAGTTACTACAGAGAATTCTTTCCTGGGTGCTGGCTGCTGAGTCTTGCCCACATGCTCAGGGTTTAGCTGATCGCCATATTTGGGGTCGTGAAGGAATTTTCCTCCAGGGCAGATTGGCAGAGGCCCTGGGGTTTTTTCGCCTTCCTCTGCAGCATGGGCCACAGGTCACTTGCTGGAGGATTCTCTGCACCTTGAAGTCTTTAAATCATGATTTGAGGACTTCAATGGCTCAGACATAGGTTAGGGCTTTGTTGCGGGAGTGGGTGGGTAAGATTCTGCGGCCTGCGTTGTGCAGGAGGTCAGACTAGACCAGGGGTTCTCAAACTGGGGGTCGGGACCCCTCAGGGGGTCGTGAGGTTATTACATTGGTGGTAACTAGTAAAAAAAACTTGAGAACCACTGGACTAGATGATCATAATGGTCCCTTCTGACCTTAAACTCTATGACTCTAAGGAACTTAGTCAGAGCGCAAGTTACCTCTCTGCACCTTACCATTTTTACCATACTCAGTGAAGTCATCAAAGCAATGGAATTGCACTTTTTACACCAGGTCTAAATCTGATCCGAGTTTGTGGGTCTTTTCATTTAATTCCTCCTGGGTTATGGAACAAAACCCACAATATGGACATGGGATTCTCAAAGGGTAGTTAGGCCCCCATCTCCAATTGCAAGTTAATGGGAGTGGGGTGCTTAACTCCTGTTTATGCCTTTAAATCTCTCCCTTTAGATGTTCAAATCCAGGCAATTATATACACAGTGATAAAAACATGCTTGAATAATAGACATTTTGAAAAATGACATGTCAGTCACAGGGCTTGAATAGAAGGGGCAGGTAAAGATCTCTTTTAGAGTCTCATACCATAAGATGAAGGGCATATTCAAGTACCATTGGCTTCATTACAAGAAGAAGGGGCCCAGTACCTTCCACTAGGCACTGTGTATCTCAAAGGAGGAATAGACGCGAGTGAAATTCGCCCCTGTGGAGAGAGGTAGCACAAGACCTATTTGAAATGTAATTCCAATTTTGACAAAAAATGTCATCAGGATTTTCCATTGGGACAATCAAAATGATAGATCACTTTCTGCTGTAGGGAGAAAGTGAAATCAACAATAGCCTTCCAGCCCCAGAGCTGGCAAGCTGAAAAATTCTGTTCTGATTCTCCTGAACCAGAATTTTACTGGAAATCCCTTCCCACGAAAAATTTTGCATTTTTTTTTAATAAACTCTTTTCATCCCAATTTGGGATGATTGTTTTTTTCTTCCAAAAAACAATTTTTTGCAGGAAGGGATTTTCATTTTCTGGCCAGCTCTAGTTTAGACATAATGAAATGATCATGGCATTAAAAACTGAGTTAAAAATATATGTTGCTGTGCTGAAGATTTTGTTTAGGTTCTAATGCAAAATGTAGTTACAGTAGTGTGATGGGGTGTGTACCCCACCCTGGCAGCGAGAAAGAGAGTGTTAACTGGAGCCAGAGAGCAAATAGTGCATCCAATTGCACCTAGAGGATGGGCCAGGCCCCAATTTAGGATTAGGCCCAGCTGGGAGGAGCTGGGTGGTTGAATTAGGGAAGATGAGTCCCAGCTGAGGGGAGAGGGATGACGCATACAAGGAGGACTTCAGGGGAGTAGGCCTTGGAGTCCTTATCTGAGAAGAGAATTGTGGCAAAGGGCCAGGAGTGACACCAGGAAGTCACAGAGGTAGAGTGAGCTCCTGTAGTGAGCCTTGACAAAAGGGTCAGACCCCAGAGAGGCAGCCCAGAGGCTGGGTTTTTGGTGCAAAGAGAAATGGATGCACAAAAAGCTTGGAAAGGCCAGAAAGTCCTGGGAGGCATTGTGCGGTACAAGAGCAGGAAGGAACTCTGCAGAGCCTGGCAAGGAGTGAAGAAACTGAGGAGGAGTGAGCCCATGAAGGGGCTGGGAAAAGGGCCTGGAGACAGACTGAGGGAAGAAGTAGTCCAAGGAGGAAGCAAGGAGTCTGAAGGGGTAGACTGTAGCTGTTTGCTTCGGGGCCCTGGGCTGAAACCCAGAAGAGAGGGAGGGCCTGGATTCCCAGTATTACAAACTCTTGTGATTTCTATCACAACTCTAGTGATTGTTGGGGTGGTTTTTTCCCTGTCTTGTGAAAACATGATAAAAGGTGCCAATTTGCCATTATTCAAAATGGCCACCACCTCCTAGTACTGTGAATGGACTTGGAACCAGCAAGATAGGGAAATGGTGGCTATCTGCATGTAAAAGTGAGACTGCCCTGATTAAAATTGGCTGCCACTTCCCATGGTTTTCAATGAGATTGAAGCCAGCCTCACAGGCAAAATGGCTGCCATGTTATGGTTCGGGGTGCTGGATGGGACACAGGCACTGTGAGGAGCATCAGAGTCACTGTGAAAGGAGGATGGAGAGAGTGAGAGGAGCAGACACTGGGGCCCAGGAGGCAGATTTAGGGGTTGCAGAAGGATGTCGGGAGGAAGGAGGCTGAGATGGGTGCAGAGGACAGTGATGGGGTGGGAGATAGAGGGATCAGATGGCAGCTCCCCCAGCCTGGGGGCAGCAGTGGGGTTGGGGAGTTTCCTCCCAAGGGGATGGCAGGGTTGCAATGTTGCCAACTCTGATGAGTCGCAGGATTTTGGCACCTTCAGGATGAACAGCTCTCATGATGACAGGAGAAGCTCCTCCAATCCCATGATTTTCAGGTCTGGGCACTGCGCAAGCAGAGCTCAGGGCTGAGGGCACAGAGCTTCCCTACTTTCATGTACGGCCTTATAGCAGAGATGGGGTCCTGGGGCAGCAGGAGGCAGAGGGGTAGAGAATTGGTGGTCCTGAGTAGAGAAATCTAGAGGCAATGGGAGGGAAAGAAGTGCTGCTGTGGGTGGAAGACAGTAATAGAAAACAAATGGCAGCTCCCCTCCCATAGGGGTGAGGAGAGAGTGAGTGGAGTCTCCATCTGAGCAGCCAGGGAAAGGCGTATATTTTTGTCTGCATTAAAGGTTGACTTTTCAACCTGAAATTCTCACACATCCATTGGCAGGGGAATAGAGGGGATTTAACAAGTCAAAAGACAGGCTAAAAAACATTTGATTTTTTTTTTAACTCATGGTTTTTTGGAGACCAATCATGAATTTTGTGGGTCTGACTCTCCATTTTTTGATCTCTGAAGACTGGTGATATTGGATTCCTCTTCTGGTCTCTGAGGAAGGTGTTGTGGAAGCCCCCTAGTATCAAAGGGGTAAGGACCATCAAGCCTAGCGTTGGGCCAAAGACCTGGCATAAGGTCACTAGACTATTGTTTTGTGGGACTCTGTTACCCTGGAAGGGTTGGAACTGAATGTGACCTGGCTGGAGTCCATGTCTTGAGATGAAGCATACCACTGCAGTGACTGTCAGCAGAAGAGAGCCCCCTACACTATGCCCAGTCATGAGGGGCTGTGCCACCAGTATCTTCTCCAGATTGTTTTTTTTTTCTATACCTTTCCATACATGTAATGATTGAACCTTCTCCATATGCGGGGTTTTATTTTCATCCTAATGCACTCAGCATTACAGCAAGAGCTTACACTATTCAGCCATTCATTTTCAGTAGAATTGTGTCTGTATATAACCCGTAAAGATGAACAGCATGCTGCACTTAGATTTTAAAAAAAAAACTGTTATTTCTGCAGAGTTGCAAGACTCTGCTGCACATTGCATCTGGGGCTTAAAGAAACATTGCATCAGATGCCACCAATGATTCCGCACTATGAAAAATTCTCCTCGTTCCCCTTTGGTTGTTCTTGACTTTCATTAATAGCATTCAGGGCCCAATCCAAGGTTGTCTGAAGTCAATGGGAGTCTTTCCATTGACTTTAATGAGCTTTGGCTCAGGCCCTTGAAGGGAAAAACCAAAACATTCTGATGGCAGGTCTGTGGAAACCAGCAAGGGTATAGTTACAATCATCCCACTCTTTTTTTTTTGTTTGTTTGTTTTTAATCACTTTTAGAATCTGCCCTTGATTTTGCTTGTCTGTATCTAAGCTAAGCTTATTGATGCGATTCTCCGTTGAGCAGTATAGCGCACCCAGACCTACTCCTGGCATCGTTATACTCACTTTCCCCAAAATCAGTGTGCACATCATGCTTGGAGTTTCACAGAAAAATTCCCTTGTCATATAATTAAAGACAACTAACTCCTGGCACAGTACAGTAGACTGAATTAAAGGGATTTTACCACTTGCTGACTATTTCCCCTAGCACATCTCCCTTACATTCTTATGATAGGCATTGCTGGTAGGACAAGGGGGCCAAATTAAAGTTACACGGGCCACATTAATTCTGGTATTTAGTAACTTTTGAGTGCTTGACTTTGCAATGTGAATAATGTTATTTTAATGTAATTTTTTCAGATGTCATTATTTATATTACCGTAGCATGTGGAGGCCTCAAACAATATCATGGCCCCATTGTGTCAGGCACTGTACAAACACACCTAATAAGAGACAGATCCTGCCTGATGAGCTTACAATATAAATGGACCAGACGACCAACCAAGAAACAGAGAAAAGGAAACAACATACAAGCCTCCGACAGGGACACAGTAAGTAACAAGATCACACGAGAGTTCTGTGGCAGAGGTGGGAACTGAACTCAAATCTGAGTCCAGGGCCTGAACCTCAAGACCCTCCTGCCTTCCTGCAAGCTGTTCTTTTCCCTCTAGAACAATGGTATCAGTCCCTGGCTGACGTGTTTCTTGAAAATATCTTTTTAGTTCAGGTACCAAAGTTCATCTACATATGACACAATCTATTGGTCAGAAGGTGAAGCTAGACAAATTCAGACTGTAAATTAGCTAGACAAATTCAGACTGAGAATCATTAACCATCGGAATAATTTACCCAGGATTCTGTTGGGTTCTGCGTCACTGGCAATTTTAAAATCAAGAGTGGACGTTTTTCTAAAAGATCTGCTCTGGAATTATCTTGAAGGAGTCCTGGGTCCCTTCTGGACTTGGAATCTAATAATCTATGAAAATTCAACAGTCTCGGCGTCCAGGAACACAGCTGCCAATATTCATAGATTATGTTTTATTTCCAAAGGATCTAAAACTCTCTGCACATTTTACACATCATGACAGTGTCTTCAATGAGAGTTTTGCGTGAATAAGGATTAGAGGATTAAAATTGTTATACAGCAATCACTTCATCCACTGCATCAGGCTCTGGGAAGTGAAGCAGTAACTGTATGACAACACCACAGAACAGTTTACCGGGAATTGAGAATGAGACAGTATCCAATTGCAGCTGTGGGGATGTTTCAGATTTGTAGAACATATAATTTCTTGCTGTGGGATTTGGCCAAGACAGAGTTAACGTTCCTTCTTTTAAAAAAACGTGCCATAGATAGGATCTTGATTTTATATTGATCCAAAAGATGCCACCTTTAGCACTTCAGTTCTCTCCAGCACTTTGCTGGGCACTATAAATAGCTAAACAGTTGGTCATGTTTTGTTAACTCCTACAAGCACAGTTTGAGTGCAGATAAACTGCTGGCTTTATAAACACTAACTGTGCAATTCTTTATAAACATTCAAATTGTACTAAGAATCTCTCTTCAAGCAGACTGACAATTTGATGTTTATTAATATGTAGGCTAAAAAATAAAGTATCCTGACTTTCAAATTTTCTAAAAATCTAAAACCAATGACCTTCTTAATACATCATTTAATATTTACTACACCTCTACCCTGATATAACGTGACCCAACATAACACGAATTTGGATATAACGCGGTAAAGCAGAGCTCTGGGGGGGGGGGGCTGCGCACTCCGGCGGATCAAAGCAAGTTCGATATAACGCGGTTTCACGTATAAGGCGGTAAGATTTTTTGGCTCCTGAGGACAGTGTTATTTTGGGGTAGAGGTGTATTTTTCAAACAGTTGTGGACCTGAAGCAGGACAGAGGATCAACCTCATTGAGCATTGGGGAAATTTGGATCCATATCTGGATCCAAATTTCACATCTTGAATGTATTACTATAGGGCTTGACTTGCAAAGGTGCTGAGCATCTGCAGGTCCCACTTATTTCACTTGTCATGTGGTTGTTAATTTTGGACGCTCAACACTTCTTCAAATCAGGCCCATAAGGGAGTACAGCTGGATGAAATTTTTTTTCCATTGTTGTTGTTGTTCAGTGGCCAAACCAAAAAATCTGCAAAAAAATTAATTTAAGGTCGAACAAAGTATTTCATTCCGGTTTTGGTGTTTTTACCTTTTTTGTGTCTTTTCGTTAACTCTTGCTGAATTTCAAAATGAAACTTTTTTTTCCCCCCTCAAACAAAGTTGAAACATTTCTTTTCGAAAATGTCAAAACAAAAAGTTTTGAGTTTTTTTGGAAACTTTTTTCCCCTTATTTTTTCTGACTGTACCTATTTGCTGAATTCGACCCGAATTTGCAAATAGTTTTAATCAACCTGAAAATCATTTAAACTTTTTGCCCAGCTCTTAGATGAGCACACCAAATCTGAACACTCCCAAACACAGGGAGAAGCCAGACTTTGGGTGTCCAGGTCCCAGTTCTCCAGTCCATGCCCTTTTCTTTTTAGAGTACACAGCTCAGCCTCACAATGACAGACAATGTATTCAACTGGACAAAACAATCTGCCAATAAACGTCTGCTGTTTACTAATTGTGCCCTTAGGGAGGCTGCCAGCCAGTCCGAGAAAGAGAAGACTATACATTGTTGATCTGTTGGTTTCTTGATCTTAACTAACCATAAAATATCAACCAGTTTATTGTTAGTCTTCCACCTTATGATTTTTCTTAAGCATTTAAAATAAATCTCTTCACTCAGAACCTGCTGCAGTAAGATGAGCAGAGTCTCTTCTGGAGATATACAGGGTTTGATTCTTCTGTCACATAGTGTGTAAATCAGAAGCACTAAATCGATGAACTTAGACCAGCATGTGACGAAGTAGGAATGTTCTTAATGTTTGCTCTGAATACTATGTGGGTGCCTCTGTTTCCTCTATGCAGTTCTTAAGTATCTAGGTGGTGGGATAAGGGTGTGTGATTGTTGCAGAGCCTGAGAGAGTCAATGTGATGCTGTCTGCACAGAGAATGGCCGACACCCGGGCTCCTGGCAACTGATGGCCTGGGCCCCTCCCCTGAAAAGGTGCCAACTGAAGGTGTTGGAGAACAAAGAGATCAGGTGACCTCCTGGCCCGGGAAAGAGGTAAAGGCCAGAGGAGGGGCTGGAGAGTTTCAGTTTAGAGCTGGCTGGGGAAACGGAGGGAGCCCCAGGGCTGGGGTCTAAGCTCCCTGCCCCCAAGATGGACTTGACTGAAGGGGTCTTGTTGTCTGTACCTACAAGCTCTGTTTTGGACTGTGTCCCTATCATCTAATAAACCTTCTGTTTTACTGGCTGGCTGAGAGTCAAGGTGAATCGCAGGAAGTGGGGTGTGCGGGGGCCCCCACACTCCGTGACACAGCATATCAGTGAATCTCACTTGGAATCGATATGGTGAAAGAGCCCTGTCTGACTCCCATTACATTTTATAGAGCCCTGTCTGACTCCCATTACATTTTAAGGGGATCAGGTGCACAATGAGAAAAGTCCAGTAGCCACTGAAATTAATGTCTCGTTTATGTTCCATCATTCACAGACACGGTACAGTGGTATTATGATGGTCCCAGACTTTTCCCTGAAACAAATTTACTGTTACCATTTGCACTGCATTCTGTTAAGTAATATGATTTGTCAAGTGATGTGGCCACCACAAGTACAGTACCATGATGTGGAACTAAGAGCTTTTTCTAATGTACATAAAATCAAATCAAGCCCCAAGAAGCGCTGAACATTGAATCCTATAACCAAGAAATCCAGTAACAGCCTGAATTTTACAGGGAAAGGGTGCTGGAATCTAATATCTACTCATTCCAAATGGGTGCCACTTAAAGTTACTTTCCTTCTCATCACCAAATATAGAATCCCAATATGTGACATCAAGCTTTCTCATTCAGATAGAAGCTTACACAGGGCTAAAATGTGCCTTTGTGTTACTCCACTGAGCAGGGAAGTAAAACAGTTGTCCCCTCTACTCACCCCCTTGCTTGGCCTACTGGGATCTTGGGTCCCAGTCTGTTGCAGTGTGCTGCTAATACTCCCCTTCTTCAAGTAAGTTGGTGGAAGGGGCGGCGCTCTGGTTGTGTGTCACCACGCAACTTGCTGGCCAGGGGTGGGGGAGGGTAACCTGCGTACTCTGAAGTGCTGCAGTAAACCACTTGTCCCTGGAATGGTTTCTGAATCATAATTTCTTCCCAGGCTCCACCTGGGCCAAAGCAGTTCCACGCCATCCCTTACTCAGGGTGGATCCTTATGACTAAGGGCCAGATTGAACCATTTCACCTAGAATCTACGGAGAAATGTATCAACTATTTATCACCTTATTTTAAATCGACGGTAACCATGAGTTTGAGTGATTTCTTTCTCTGTGAGAATTCATTAGACCATGTTTGATCAGCTATACACACAAATGCAATCTTTCCAAACAGCAGCTGTAATTGCACATCAGGAAAAACAGACCCGGGGGAGGGAGGGAGGGAAGCACCATGGATATCAGTCTGGACATAGTTCAATTCTGTATTTAAAAAAAAAAAAAGAACACTGCTACCAACACTTTAGGTAAATTAAATTGAGTCTGAAAGAAAGTAAAATCACTTTGCAGACCCAAGATAAATGACAAGCCAATTTGAATATCAAATTGACCCTGCTCTAGGGGAGAATAATTTGGTGTGATGTATTTGCTACTGCTGAATGTGAAGCTCACAGACTCAGTGCAAAGAACAGGATGTGAATTTAAAGTCATGAAGAAATAGAGTCCTTGATCCAAATACTGCCATGCAATTGTTTTGTGACTAGTACATTGTCAGCTGAAGGGAGAATAACGCAGTAAAACACAGGGTTATTCTAGAGGGGAAGTTTCTCTTTTCAGAAATCATTTAGCAATCAACGCCAGTTTCTGCAAAGCGCCGCAGAGAAAGCATTAAGAAACACAATGCAAATACAGTCTTGAATGCACATGAAATAAACTGAACAAAAAAGTACCTGGGATGAGATCCTGGCCCCCCTGAAGTTAATAGGAATTTTGCCATTGGCATCAAAGAGGCCCCCTGATAGCTTTAAAAATGTCACGGCTGTAAGAATGTACATGTGCTTTGCCCGCCACTCCAATCAAATATATGAAGTGCCAGGATTCACTACATCCAAAGCAGGGAGGGGCCAATTCAGAGAGGTGCTGAGCACCTGCAAGTTTTCAGTGAAATGAAGGAGGAATGTTCCTTTACTTCGCCAGACCTAATGCTGGCATTTGTATTACAATAGGGCCCAGATTCCCCACTCCGATTTTAAAGCTCGATAAAACAAAATCAATGTTGTCCCAATGTAAATAGGGACAAGACCTGGCCGGTAGGTGTAGATCATAGGCGTGATTGCTGTGAGATGGAATGCAAGGGTGAAAGTAATAGGAACACAACATTGCACGTATGAGCTAAAGCCACATCTACACTAAAGTTCTACAGGCACAATTTCTGCCAGCCTACAGCTGCAACATAGCTATGTTGGTAGAGTGCATCCACACTTGGCTGCCTTTGCCGGTGCCATGTTTCCTCACAGCGATGATTGTATCAGCAAAAGACAAGAGACACTGTGGGTAGGCATCCCAGAATCCCCTGTGCTACCATCCGGTGCACTGCCTTGTGGGAAATTTTGCAGTAAGCTGTGGGATATCATCATTCCTCTCCAGGAATTATTGGAGTTTGGGGTCAAATTCCCAGAAATCCTTCTGTTCCATCTCATAATCTTCTCTTTTTCATGGCTGCTTGTAATCTCTCCACTATCTTGCTGCCAGAAGCATGGATGCTAAACAGTCTCGTCTGTTTAGGAGACACAGAGACAGATTCTTTTGTATTTTTGGTACTACAACAACTGCCGCGGTGGCTGGGTGTGCAGCAGTGAAAATGAGAACACTGAGGAATGGATGGTGTGTGAATGACAGTCATGATGGAGCAGCACTTCTGAGCCTGTGAAATGAGCACAAAGCAGTGGGGTTGGATCATGATGCAGATCTGGGACAATTGGCGGTAGCTGCAGAATTTTCAGATGCAGAAGTCCATGTTCCTGTATCTGTGAGCCAAGCTCGCCCCAAGCCTGATGCACAGAGACACCAAAATGAGAGCTATTTTGACAGTGCAGAAAGGGGTTTTGATCATGTTCTGGAAACTTGCAACACTGGATTGCTATTAGTCAGTGGGAAATCAGTTCAGTGCTGGCAAATCTATGGTGGGGACAGCCATAATCCAGAGGTACAAGGACATTAACTATGTTCTGCTGCACAGGACTGTGTCTCTGGGCAATGTGCAAGAAATAATTGATGGGATTAATGAAATGCACTTTCCTAACTGCAGATGCAATAGATAGGATGCACATCCCAATTCTGCCTCCTCCCACCACCCAGCTTCTGAGTACATAAACAAAAAGGGGTACTTCTCCATGGTTATGCAGCCATTGATGGATGTACTTAAAAAAATTTGTTGTTAGTTTTTTAGTCTTTTGCTAGTTGCTCTTCAAATTCACCAAGCTGTGTGAACATAATTTTCACTCAAAATGTAACCCTTCCAGGGACAAATAAAGTTTTTGTTAGGGGTTTTTTTTTGTGTCACTAAGGTTACATGAGAATTATAGAGCTTGCAAAAGTGAACAACGCTAGACAAGATTCAAATACATGAAACAGCAATTGCCCAGTAATAGCAACAGATTGCATCCTCCAAACTCATCCCGGAAAGATGCAACAGTGAATGGTAAATCAATGGTGATTCACACCAGCATGACAACCTTTAAATAATTTAAATGCTCCTTGACACTTAACTGGGTTATAGAATAACATAAAAATTTAAAACCAAAGGAAAGCCATATGGACAATCAATTCAAAAGCTTTGCCCTCTCAGCCAAAAAGCTCAGAGAGCCAGGGACACGCAGAATACACAAAAGGGCCTGAAAGTTCAAAAAGCACCTTGAAAATTATAAAAGTAGGAAATTTGATCCACTGAAGTTCACCAGAATATAAGCTAGCTAGTTCTGTGGCTTCAATAAACCCTAAAAGGTGCTGAGTGCTCAAGATCTTAATGGTATTATGTCCAAGCACAGACACAGTCAAATCAAGACATGGAGGTAACAACACAGTCATTCAAGGAATATTGCAGCAAGCAGGAGGCTCTAACCCATGTGATTTAGACCAGTCCCAGTCCTAGTTCTGGCTATGGATCAAAATGGCCGATGGTGTATCTTAGAGCAACTTAAAGGCTGCTCGATTTGCATTAGCCGGAGTAGCCCCTGTAGGACGGCTTCACCCGTTGAGTATCAGGCAGTAGTACACTGTATGCTCCAGCCCCACTCTGATACGCACAGTCCCCCTCCCCAACATACAGCTACACTGATGAGAGAACAAGGAGGATGGCTAGGTCAACCCTCAGCTGCCTGCTTGAGGTGGTCGTAAGTGCACTTTGAGCTGCTGGAGGAGGGCAAAGAGCACCCTTGGGCCTGACCCAAGAGCCAATGAAATCAATAGGAGCTTTTCCATTAACTTCAATGGTCTTGATGAAGGCCTGAAGATCTGTCACTTTGAATCTAGCAGGGAGCTGGTCAATTAGGTATGGCTACATGGGCTGCGGGTGTACCACCTCCTAATTGCAGTGTAGACATACTCCTAGGGCGAATAGCCATACTGGCCTGCCCAGAATGGGAGTGGACATGCTCCCTCATTCAAGAAATCCCATATTGCTCTGAATAAAAGCTTTGCCCCAAACATTCGTGTGAATAGAAACAGAAAAGGGTCCTGAACCTGGCTGAATGGACTTGCACGTCAGACTTAGCAAATGTGTTTACAGTCTCACAGCTCGTTCTATAATTGTATGTGCTCCTTAGATGTGCACGTTCTCGCTCACTGAATTATAAGGGGGTTTTGTGTGCATTTCTGACATGGAAATGGAGCATTGATTTTTAGTCATTCCGTCTGCTCAGATGAAAGAACAGTAATGAGAGCACTATAGATGCCTGTAGACAGACAAATATATCATCCTCTTGCTCAATATGTGGCTGGCATTTGAATTATTTGTATTTTGTTACGTTCTGGAGTGTAGACACCTCTTTGCTTCGTTTTAACCCAGTCTATAGTGTGACTGCACGATTTTAGGCTTAAAGAATTTCAGCCTTTCCATTTACAAAGACGTTTACTGTAGAAAGCCGCACTACAAGATCATAGATGCCCTGTTCTTCTGTCTTCCTGCTAAGTATCAAGCTGGTTGGGAATTGATTAATTGTGTTGTTGTTGTTGTTTTTTTGTCAGAAAATGTTGATCCATCAAAATTGAAACTTTTCATGGGAATGTTTGAGTTCTGACAAACTTTGACAGAAAAAGGTTCTTAGGTCTAGAACATAATTTCTAGTCCAAGCCATGGAATCATAGAATATCAGGGTTGGAAGGGACCTCAGGAGGTCATCTAGTCCAACCCCCTGCTCAAAGCAGGACCAATCCCCAACTAAATCATCCCAGCCAGGGCTTTGTCAAGCCTGACCTTAAAAACCTCTAAGGAAGGAGATTCTACCACCTTCCTAGGAAACCCAAAAGAGCCTGTCCCAGAATAGCCAATAGCTCTGTGAGTGGGGCACTTTCCTGGGACATGGGGGACCAGGTTCATGTCACTTCTCCTATGAGTATTTAATTATTTATACAAAGTGGAACAACTACAACAGAGAGACTGACAGACACCCACCTTCAAATACCCAGTGGGTAGTGTACAGTACTCACTTGGGATGTGGGAAAGTGAAGTTCAAATCCCAGGTTTCAATTCCCTGCTTTGCTGGATTCGACCTGGATTGCTCATTTCGCAGCTGAGTGCCCTAACCACTGGATTGTTGGCGGGTCTTGTTCCCTCATTTTTGGTTTGTTTGGGCAGAAAACTTCAAAAGGTCTGTTTCATCCCCATGCAGCATGGGAACACGTTTAAAATTATGAAAACTTTTGTAGGATGGAAAACCCATTTCAGTACCAGCTATAAGTATGCAAATGCAATCTGAAAGACTTTATCTGTGGCACACAAGAATTTGAAAGTGGATTGGGGAAGAGGATCAATGATTCTTATACTGACAAATAGAAAACATTAAAATCATTTGAGAAATGGTTTCAGAGAATTGGGGTGGTTCTGATTTTTTTTTCCTGAAAAGCCCTCTGAATTGCTCATGGAGTTGTAAAAATTCTCTCCATTTTTCTATACTTGCCTCCTCCCTCATTCACCACTCTCTAGCTATTCAGTCAGTCTTCTCCTGGTTGGTCCAATTTTCCAGTTTGGGTGCTTAAGTTTAGCACTTGAATGCTGAGTTATGTACCTAAACGTGGACCCAGGTGGTGAATGAAGCATCCAAATTAGACAACTAAGTATCCTGAAAAAAGAACAGGAGTACTAAGGTGCCACAAGTACTCCTGTTCTTTTTGCGGATACAGACTAACACGGCTACTACTCTGAAACCTGCCATTAAGTATCCTGAGATTCTCAACAAACAACTCGGTCTGATAGGAGGAACTAGAAGGCTGTGAAACTAAGGGACAGGTTCTGCCCTTAGTTACCTGGCTTTCAACTGGGAGTCACTCCATGGACTTCAGTGGGACAATTAATTCAGTGGGGTAACTGAGAGCAGAATCTCCCAATGGTTTCACAGCCACAGTCTATGGTACTTGTAATCATACGTAAGCTTTGATGCTGAGACTCTCCAGCTCCAGTATCTTCACTTCCTCAATAGCAGTCTTTCCCCCTGTAGGACAGAGAATGGGCAGCTGGGTCCAGAAACGGAACACAAGACTCATGAAGGGCAGTGTCACTGGATTAGGTAAAGTGAGATGGAAGTATGGTTACCAGTGATGTTACCACAGTGAGTTATGTAGATGACAAAGCACCACTGTATGAAATTCTCTCTACCTTTAATGGATTAATGTCTAGTGCTATTGTCTTAAATGTTACCTGGAAATTTTAAGAAGATAAGAGCTTAATGACACCATAATGAAAAACAATAGACAATAGGAAGATACAATTAATTTCTCATGTAATTTGAGGAAGAACATGCCTGTCAGGCAGATTGCAAAGGTCAGGAGAGTTTGTTCTTACATGTCAGATTCTCAGTGGCAGGCTGGGGATTTATGTAGAAGATTTCACCGGGTAAGCTATAACTTCTTACGGTCAGCTGCAGATTTTCAAAGGGCGCATCAATCAGAAGTGACTTGTCAGTGATAAATGGACTACTGAACCTTAATTGCACATATTTTCTCAGCAATAAGGTAAAAGTTTTATATTAAAAATATACTGGGCCAAATTCCACCTCACTGAGTCCATGGGTATTGCAAAGGGTGTAGGGTGGAGCAGAATTTGGCCCATAGTTTATTTTCTTCCGGGGACTGGGACTGGTAACATCAGAGGATTAAAGTGAATTATCCTCTGAACATTGTTTGGAACTAGAGCTGTTCAGATAGCCCAGTAATCCACACCCAACTCTGAATTGTGCTTGGAATTTCAAGTTTATATTAACCTGGAGGCAAAACCCAGTCAAGTGTCTCATTATTTCTACACAAACTCAAATCATATCCCTTTAGGACACCCTGCCTCTAACAGGCCTGGGGTCCTCCTGCACACAGGCGCAGACTTACAAAGCTTCTCCTCACTATGGAGCATTCACATCACTTTCTGTAAGCCGAAGAGATCATTGCATGCAAACCCAGGGAGTTGGGTACGTCACTGCGCAGTTCACACTCTCACATGTAATCTCCTCCATCTGCTGGAGCAGTGGTTCTCAACCAGGGGTACAGGGCCCCTTAGGGGGCAAAGAGCAGGTTTCAGGGGGCCTCAAGCAAGGCCAGCATTAGACTCGCTGAGGCCCAGGGCAGAAAGCCGAAGCCCCACCACATGGGGCTGAAGCCCAGGTCCCTGAGTCCCGCCACCCAGGGCTAAAGCTGAAGCCTGAGCAATGTCGCTTCGTAGGGGCCCCTGTGGCATGGATCCCTGGGCAATTGCCCTGTTTGCTACCCCCAATGCTGACTCTGGCTTTTATTTGCAGAATACCAGTTATTGCGGCACAGGTGGGCCATGGAGTTTTTATAGCATGTTGAGGGGGGTGGGAGGGAGCAGAAAGAAAAACGTTGAGAACCTCTGTGCTGGAGGAAGGAGCTTGGCAGGTACTGGGACAGCTCATAGAACAAGCATAATGGAGTAATAACTACCCATGAGGGGGATTCTCCAGACCTGTGAGCAAGGGAGAAGATAGTCTTAGTTGAAAACTGCCTCTGAGAATGGGGTTGTCTTGGCACATTGGATATCTCTACACTGCAATTGAGAGGTGTAATTGTAGTACAGGTAAGCATACCTGTACCACCTTTAATCTAGCTAACACGGGTAACCATAGTAGTGTAGACATGGTAGCATGTTTCAAATAAGGTAGTTTATGCAATGTTCTTTCATAATAAGTCTTTTGATACAAACTCAACTGATATTTAAACTTATTCCTTTCCTTATATCCCTCTTGTAAAAACATAGGTAATCTGTTTCTAAGTTTTCTGTTAAGTAACTGTCGGAGGTGTTAAACCTTGTAATGGTGATTGTGACGAGGGGTATAAACCCCTCCCTGGATAGGAGGGGGTTAAGGAGTTACTCTGGGCTAAGGAGGCCCCACCCCAGAACATACTCAGGTTGGAGGTGGGGCTTACAAGGCAGCCAGTCTGCTCAGTCAGGGGCTGGCAGGCCAGGGAGAAGGAAGTGCTCTGGGAACTCCAGGAAAGGACATGAGCAGAGCCTGCTCCAAGCCAGGGAATGGGGCAGCTGCAGCATCTAGATACTGTGAGACCAGGGCTGGAAGCCCGGAAGGCACTTCCCTGGGGACAGCTGGCAGCCGGCAGGGATGCAGAATGAGGCTGTTACATGGCCCAGGGAAGATGACTTGAGGCTGACGCAAGACACTGCTGGCTAAATGAAGCCAAACCAGCCTCCCAGGCCCTGGTGGTGTGGGAAAGCCCACGTTCCCCTATCCCACCCTAGGACTGTGCCCATTAGGTGTGACTGCCACATTACCACTGTATCCACTAAATGGGAGAACCCATTCCAGCTCATAGTAATGTTCTATAATTTAATAATGCCAAATATAAATTGGTATTTGTTTCTTTTGTTCATTTGAGACCAATACAGAACCTCTCTTGCTCTGTTTACATTTTTCTATGCCTAGATGTCCCTCATGTATGTGTTTCAATGTCTCTGCTGTTAACCCTAAAGGAATTACTACTCTGTTAACTTTACATAGAATTCCTTCAATTTCTGATAAGTCTTGAATAAATTGATTATATGGCTTTGGTATCTTTTTTATTATATCCTTTTTCAATAACTGTAACAATCCTTTGTAAACGCTCATCTGTCTAGTTGCTTGTACAATATCTTCCCATAATCTTTCTGATGTAGGAAACAATTTTTAAGTACATCTACATGTACTATATTATGATCTTCTTCAATTACATTGGTTACATCATATGCTCTAGAAAGAGTATCAGCAAGAATTAGTGATTTGCCTGGCTGATATTCTAATCTTAAATCATATTAATACAACTGAAAAAATAATCTTTGTAACCGAGGCAGTACATCTGTCATGTTCCTTTTTGAAATATTAACTAATAGTTTATGATCTGTTCCTGCCAGTACAGATCTAGCATATATAAATATGTAAATTTTTTGCATGCAAAAACCAATGCCAAATCCTCTCTATTTGAGCATACTCACATTCCATTTTTGAGCTAGCCCTAGATACATAAGAAACCAGTTTCTATAGCTCACTGTATTTTTGTAATTAAACTGCTCCTAGGGTTTGTTTGGATGTTTCTGAAGATAATTTTATAAGTCTTTTATTGTCAAATAGTTTTAGCACTAAAGCTGTTTTATTTGTTGTTTAAGATGCTAAATTCCTGTTGTTGCTGACAATCCCGTTTCCACTGATTATTTTTACAAAGTAAAGTCCTTAAATTTGTAGGAAAATACATACCCAGCCTATCAGGAAAAACAACAGAATTAACAATGCCCCCAAATTTCTGTAATGACTGTTTATCTTCTGGGTAAGATAAATTATCAATGGCTTTTATTCATTGTGGATCAATCTATAATCCCTGATTGGTCAGTTTTTCTCCTAGAAATGTTAATTCTTGCACTCTAGATTTGCATTTATTTTTGTTAAGTTTCAATCCTGCCTCTTTTGCTCTAGATCAGTGGGGGTTCATAAAATGTTACAGGGGGTTCTCAGGAAAAAAATTCCCTAATGGCGGACAGAGCTGTCGCTAGGGACCCCAGGCAGCATGGGGCCAGCAGCCCAGAGCCTTGGGGACTTCCAAGAGCTAAGCAGATCAAAGCAAGCCTATCTACACACTGAGGAGATTTAAACTTCAAGACTCCTTATAAGAAATGGAAAGGGAGGTGGATATTTTTTGCGGATTTTAAAATTAAATAGGCAGCTAGTATTGTTTTTCAAATTATTATGAAGAACAAATTTAAGCTTTGTTGTAACGTGCATTGTTTGCCTGGACTGCTCAAGACTTGAATGCTTGTGTAGGAGGAACTGTTTGAGTTGGCTTCTTAAATACCTTCCTGCTGTTTCACATCTGATCCTCCTTGATAAAACATAGAAGCCTTGTCTTATAACAGGCTTATTCAAAGTGATACAAGCTACGAAAGTGAGATTTTGGAAGAGTGTTGCCGTTTTCATAATGTAATAAAAATACTGTAATGATAATAATTAATAATAAATAGTGTGTAATAAGCATGTCACAAAAACAAATTTTATATTTCCAAGATCACTGCTTTTATAATTTATACTCAGGTAAAGGAGAAAATCCCTGGAAATATTCATTTTTAGGAGGGGGTTCGCGAGACTTGACATTTTAGTGAAAGGGGTTCACACGTTGTTAAAGTTTGGGAACCACTGCTCTAGATAATACTTTAGTTTATCTTATATCATGCACTTCTAAAGATCTTCCCCATATTATTATATCATCTATGGACACTTGTGTGCCAGCTATATTTTCAAAAATCTTTTGTATTGCTCTATGAAATACCTGGGGAGATGAATATAATCCAAAAGGTAAGATTTTAAAACACTAAGGTCCAGAACGTATGTTAAACATGCATAGCAACTGACTTTTTTGCTCCCAAAGTATTTGCCAAAATACATTTGAAGCATCAAAAGAAGAAAAATACTTTGCTCCTGACATTTGGTCTGAATATTCTTCCCTGGTTCACTTTTAACATAGTTATTTAAGTCTTTTGAATCTAAACATAAATGTAAGGATTCGTCTTACTTATCCATTATTACTAATGATTTCACCTACTCAGTCGGTTCTTCTTCCACTCTTAATTATATCAAAATTACCTAATGTTTTAAATTCCTTTTGTTCCCTACTTCTTAAAGCTAAGGGTATTTTTCTAGTTGCACGTATAACTATTTTCATTGTTTAATTTAATTCTATTTTATACATTGTATCTAATTTACCAGTGCCAGTGAATAACTCTGTGAATTGATGTTCTATTTCCAGTATTTCAGAAGCCTGAATAGTCTGAATTCTGCCAATTAGATTAAGTGCTTCTAAATGTTCTTTAATGTTTCTAAACCTAAAAGAGAAATACCTTGTCTCTTAACTACTACAGATCTTATGTTTTCTATATTATCTTTAACTATGACCAGAGGCAGATTAGGGGTTTGTGGAGCCATGGGCCAGATCAAGTGGGGGCCCCTCCCCACCCTTTCTGCCTGCAGTGCCCCGCTTCAGGCCCCTCGCGCTCCTCCCGGGGAAATGGGGTTGGGGTGCAGGGGCTTCCCCTGCCCCACCCCTTTGCCTGTTGGGGAGTGGGGTCAGAGTGTGGGGGCTTCCCCCACCCGCCCAGAACTCCTGCCGGGAAGTGGGGTTGGATCGCGGGGGCTTCCCCTGCTCCCTGGCAGGAGCGCCAGGTGGGCAGAGCGAGTCAGGGTGTGGAGGCGCCCATTTTTCCAGGGGCCCCCCAATTGGCTGAGGCTCCTGGTCATGGACCCCATTGGCCCAGTGGCTAATCTGCCACTGCCTATGCTCTGTAATTCACAAACACCTATAACAGGAATTTGTTCACCACTATAAGACTGTAAATTAATTTTCTTACACTGAAATCTTTTATATTCTTCACAATTTGATGTCTAATCATTGACTCAGATTCTAGAAATTACATAAGAATGGCCATAGTTGGTTAGACCAATGGTTCATCTAGCTGAGTATCCTGTCTTACGACAGTGGACAATGCCAGATGCTTCAAAGTGAGTGAACGAACAGGTCAATTTTGAGTGATCTCCCCTGTCATCTAGTCCCAGCTTATGACAGTTATAGGTTTGGGGCATCCAGAGCATGAGCTTACATCCATGACCATCTTGGCTGGTAGCCATTGATGGACCTATCCTATATTAAATTATCTAATTCTTATTTGAACCCACTTATACTTTTGAACTTCACAACATCCCCTGGCAACGAGTTACACAGAATGTGTGTTGTGTGAAGAAGTACTTCCTTTTGTATGTTTTTAAATCTGCTGCCTATTAATTTCATTGGGTGACCCTGGGTTTTATATTATGTGAAGGGGTAAATAACACTTCCCCAGTCACTTTCTCCACACCATTGATTTTATAGATCTCTATCTTATCAACACTTAATCGTCTCTTTTCTAAACTGAACAGTCCTAGTCTTTCTAAACCCTCCTCATATGGAAGCTGTTCCATACCCCTAATCACTTTTGTTGCCCTTCTATGTACTTTACAATTCTAATACATCTTTTTTGAGATGAGGTGACCAGACTTTCACATAGTATTCAAGGTGTGGGAGTACCATGGATTTATATAGGGGCATTATGATATATTCTGTCTTAGTATCTATCCATTTTCTAATGCTTCCAAACATAGTGTTAGTTTTTTTGACTATTGCTGCTGTACACTGAGCAGATGTTTTCAGAGAACTATCCACAATGACTCCAAGATCCCTTTCTTGAGAGGTAACAGCTAATTTAGATCCTGTCATTTTGTATGGATAGTTAGGATTATGTTTTCCAGCATGCATTACTTTGCATACATCAACATTGAATTTCATCTGCCATTTTGTTGCCCAGTCACCCAGTTTTGTGAGATTCCATTCTAACTCTTTACAGTCAGCTTTGGATTTAACTATCTTGAGTAATTTTGTATCATCTGCACACTTTGCCACCTCACTGTTTACTCCTTTTTTCCAGATCATTTATGAATGTGTTGAACAACACTGGTCCCAGTACAGATCCTTGGGGGACCTTCCTATTTACCTTTCTCCACTGTGAAAACTGAGCATTTATTCCTACCCTTTGTTTCCTCTCTTTTAAACAGTTACTGATCCATGAGAGGATCTTCCCTCTTATCCCATGACTGCTTACTTTGCTTAAGAGCCTTTGGTGTGGGACCTTATCAAAGGTCTTCTGAAAATCCAAGTACACTATATCCACTGGATCACCCATGTCCACATTTTGACCCCCTCAAACAAATCTAACAGATTGGTGAGACATGATTTCCCTTTACAAAAGCTGTGACTTTTCCCCAACATATCATGTTCATCTGTCTGTCTGATAATTCTGTTCTTTACTATAGTTTCAACCAGATTTCCTGGTACTGAAGTTAGGCTTACTGGCCTATAATTGCCAGGATCATCTCTGAAGCCTTTTTTTTAAAAATCAGTGCCACATTAGCTATCCATCAGTCATCTGGTACAGAGGCTGATTTAAGAGATAGGTTACATACCACAGCTAATAGTTCTGCAATTTCATATCTGAGTTCCTTCAGAACTCTTGGGTGAATACCAGCTGGTCATTGAGACTTATTACTGTTTAATTTATCAATTTGTTCCAAAACCTCCTCTAGTGACAGTTTGGGACAGTTCCTCAGATTTGTCACCAAAAAGAGCGGCTCAGATGTGGGAATTTCTCTCTCATCCTCTGAAGTGAAGACCCACACAAAGAAAACATTTTTCCGCAATGGCCTTGTCTTCTTCGAGTGCTCCTTTAGCACCTCAATCATCCAGTGGCCCCACTGATTGTTTGGTAGGCTTCCTGCTTCTGATGTACTTCAAAAAATTGCTGTTAGTTTTTGTATCTTTTGCTAGTTGCTCTTCAGACTCTTTTTTTGGCCTGCCCAATTATACTTTTGCACTTTACTTACCAGAATTTGTTCCTGTCTATTAGCCACAATAGGATTTGGTTTCTGATATTTAAAAGATGTCTTTTTGTATCTAACCACCTCTTTTGCTCTCTTTAGCATTTTTGGGGGCGTCACTCGTTTTTGTTGTTGTTGTTTTTTACTTGGGGTATATAGCTTGAGTCTCTTTTATGGAGTTTTTAAAAAGTTTACATGCAGCTTGCAGGCATTTCATGTTCCATTTAATTTGCGTAATTAGCCTAATTTTTGTGTTGTTCCCCTTTTTGAAGTTAAATGCCACTGATGTGGATTTCTTTGGTATTCCCCCTACCCTATAAGGATGTTAAACTTAATTACATTGTGATCATCATTACAGAGCAGTTCAGCTATATTCACCTCTTGGACCAGATCCTGTACATCCCTTGGGACTAACTCAAGAATTACCTCTCCCCTTGGGGTTCCGAACTAGCTGCTCCAAGAAGCAGTCATTAATGGTGTCTAGAAAATTTATCTCTGCACGCCATCCTGAGGTGACATGTTCCCAACCAATAGGGAAATAATTGAAATCCCCCATTATTATTGCATTTTCTGTTTTTGTAATTTCTCTAATCTCCCTAAGCATTTCGCAGTCACTGTCACCATCCTGTTCAAGTGATTGGTAGTATATTCCCACTGCTATACTCTTATTATTCAAGCATGGAATTCCTATCTAGAGAGATTCTATGGTACTGTTTGTTTCATTTAATATTTTTACTATATTTGATTCTATCCTTGCTTTCTCTTATAGTGCCAATCCCCGACCAATGCGACCCACTCTGTCCTTCCTATATATTTTGTATCACACTATTACCATGTCCCATTGATTATTATCATTCCACTAAGTTTCTGTGGTGACTATTATATCAATATCCTCATTTAATAACAGGCACTCAAGTTCACCCATCTTAGTATTTAGACTTCTCGCATTTGTATACAGGTAGTTATAAAATTTGTCAATATTTAGTTGTCTGCCTTCAAGTGATGTAACTGAATGAGACTTTTTCGTTTGTTTCTCTTCAGTTCCTACCTGTACTTTATTAGTTTCTATCCTCTCCTCTTTACTAGGGTATACAAATAAGTAAATCCCCCCTAAGGGATGTCTCTGTCCAAACTGTGTGCTCCTCCACACCTGTCGGCTATCCCTTAGTTTAAAAACTCCTCTATGACTTTTTAAATTTTACATGCCAACAATCTGGTTCCATTTTCATTTAGGTTGAGGTCATCCTACCTGTAGAGGCTCCTCCTTTCCCAAAAGGTTTCCCATTTCCTAATAAACCTAAATTCTTCCTCCCAACACCGTTGTCTCATCCATGCATTAAGACTCTGAGGTTCTGCCTGTCTAACTGGCCCTGCACAAGGAACTGGAAGCATTTCAGAGAATGCTATCATGGAGGTCCTGGATTTTAATCTCTTATCTAGGAGCCTAAATTTGGCCTCCAGGACCTCTTTCCCAAGGTCATTGGTACCGACATGTACCACAGCCACAGGCTCCTCACCAGCACTGCTCATAAGTCTATCCAGATGTCTCAACATTCACACCCAGCAGGCAATTCACCATGTACATTGGCCAAACCGGACAGTCTCTACGCAAAAGGATAAATGGACACAAATCAGTCGTCAAGAATTATAACATTCAAAAACCAGTCGGAGAACACTTCAGTCTCCCTGGTCACTCAATTACAGACCTAAAAGTGGCAATACTACAACAAAAGAACTTCAAAAACAGACTCCAAAGAGAAACTGCTGGATTGGAATTAATTTGCAAACTAGACACCATTAAATTAGGCTTGAATAAAGACTGTGAGTGGATGGGTCATTACACAAAGTAGAACTATTCCCCCTACTGTTACTCACACCATCTTGTCAATTGTTGGAAATGATTATCACTACAGAAGGTTTTTTTTTCCCTCCTGCTGACAATAGCCCACCTTAACTGATTACTCTCATTATAGTTGGTATTGCAACACTCATTTTTTCATGTTCTCTGTGTATATATATTCCTACTGTATTTTCCTACTGCATGCATCTGATGAAGTGGGTTTTAGCCCACAAAAGCTTATGCTTAAATAAATTTGTTAGTCTCTAAAGATGCCACAAGCACTCCTCGTTCTTCCAGCTATCTATATGTCCAATAATCAAATCCCCCATTACTATTACTTGTCTATTCCTAGTAGCTATGTCTGACTTCTTATTTCTAGTTCTAACAACAATTCAAAAGTCTCTTCCTCCTTTTGATTTCTTGAGTGAAACTGAAATCTTCCAAATGTTTTATTTTTTTCTAGTAAACTGTATTCCTCAATTTTTTCTTAAGACAAGAGTCTGCTCATTCTCTAACATCAAGCTCAAATGAATTATACAATAAAGTTGCTTCAGTATGTGCAGTATTCAAAAGGATGGAAGTCTTTTGTTCATCTTCCTTATGAGAAGATCCCAATACCCTCAGAAATAAGTTAAACTCTTGTTCAAACCTTTTCCAGTTTTCTGAAGCATTTCTCAACACTTCTAGAAATGTGGAAACTCTTAACTGATCCATCCATTCAAAGTTGTTTTCACTTCTGAGTAACTTTTACCTCAGATTCTTTTGTTTTGTTTTGTTTTTAACTTCCAGTTCTTTTATCACTCTCCCCGCTCCTGGAGCCATGTGTTGTTTTATATTCAAGTAATCCACTAGTCTTAATAATAATTCATTGCTAGTAACTGACCAACAGTCTTTATTAGATACATAGTCAACAGATAAATAGAGCATAGCTCAGGTCAATCTAGCAGTCTAACCTAAAATGAATAGCCTCCTCCCACTGTCTGCTCTGAAGGTTCTGTTCCTTCTCTTATGTCACAGTAACATCATAGAGCCATGGACATGGGATTTTTCTTGGATGGTATATTTCTGTTTTCCACAATGGACACTAAGTTAATAGCAGAAACATCTTCACATTCATGTTCTTCTTGTTTTGAAAAAGTCAATTTCTCTCTTCTCTTTGAGTTAGCGTGTTATCAATTTCTTTACTAACTAATTTATATATTATTTGATGCAGCATTTTTTTATTTATGACACAATTTGGAAGGATTTGCTTAATAGCTGAGGCAACAGCTTGTCCAACTGGTTGAACCCGGCAGGGTTTTGCACAACAATATACACCTCTAGTATATACCCTAACCGTAACCTCTAGTATACACACAAAGAGGAGCCCCTTTGAAAATGCATCCCTTATAAACTTGGTTGAAATGCAGCCACCGTATTAGGGGCCTCTCTATTTGGGAGATAACCTGTGAGTACGCCAGCATTGTGGATAAACCATAGGGTCAATGGATTCATTCATATTGGCCAGGAAAACCTGCCACCATCACCACTGCATGGAGACATGGACAGCAGCAGCAGCTACTTCTCCAGCACATAGGCTGTAATACCATAGTAGTGGCACAGAGCTGTGGTGGGCCTGCAGTGTCCAATATTCTGTCCCTTCATTAGGAGGTGCTGATGGCTTTCATAGATTGAGGCCAGAAGGGACCATTCTGGTCATCTATTCTGACCTCCGACATAGCTCAGGCCACAAAATTTCTCCCAGTGATTCCTGCATCAAGTCCATAGCTTCTGGTTGAGCTACAGTACATCTTTTAGAAAGACATCCAGTCTTGATTTGAAGACATCAGTGATAGAAAATCCACCACATTCCTAGGCAATTTGTTCCTGCAATTAAGTGTCCTCACTGTTAAAAATGTGTCCCTTATTTCTAGGCTGAATGTGTCTAGCTTCAGTTTCCAGCCAATCTCTTGTTATTCCTTTGCCTGTTAGATTGAAGAGCCTTGTATTATCTGAAATCTTCTCCCCATGTAGCTATTTATAGACTGTGATCAAGTCACCCCTTAAACTTCTCTTGGATAAACTAGACACATTGAGCTTCTTTAGTCTCTCCCTTTAAGGCAGGTTTCCCAGACTTTGAATAATTGTGTAGCTCTTTTTGAATCCTTTCCAGTCTGTCAGGATCCTTTCTAAATTGTGTCCACCAGAACTGGACACAGTATCCCAGTAATGGTCTCACTAGTGCTGTATGAGGAGGAAACCATATCTCCCTACTTCTACTTGATAGTCCCCTGCTTATGCCCCCAGGATGTCATTTGCTCTCTTAGCTACTACATAGCCCTGGGAGCTCATGTACAGTTAGTTATCCACCATGACCCTGAAGTCCTTTTCTGAGTCACTGCTTTCTAAAATACAGTCCCTTATCCTATTAGTTTGACCTGAATTATTGGGGTAAAATTTTGGCCCCGTTTATGTCAATGGAAAATTTCGATTGACTTCATGCAACCAGGTTTTCACCCTTGGTTCCTACATATATGACCTTGCAATTAGCAGTATTAAAATGCATGTTGCACAGGTTAGTACAGCTTGCCATGTGAGATCCAGGTCTATTTGTATAACTGACCTGTCCTTATCATTATTCACCCTCCACCAATTTGAGTGTCATCAGCAAACTTTGCTAGCAATGATTTAATATTTTCTTCCAGGTCATTGACAAAGGTACCGAATAGCATTGAGCTAAGAATAGACCCTGCAGGACTCTGCTAGAAACATCTTAATTGGATGATAATTCCCTATTACAAGTACTTGTTGAGATCTATCAGTTAGCCAGTTTTTAATCCATTTAATATGAGCTACATTGATTTTGATTTAATCCCCCTAATTTCCATGCAGGACAGTCATATGAAAAAAAATTACTCTAGTTTTGTGTGGATGTCAAGAATCAATCCATCCATAAATAAAAATGGAAGCCGTACTTCACTTGATGGACTTAAATTATACCATTGGGTTATAAATCATCTATTTGGATAAAATTCTTACCAAGGCAATGAATAGCACTTTAGACCAATCAAATGGAAAGCATAGGTTCCATATAGATTTTTGGAGAGACAGAACCTAAACCACTGATAGCTCTACCCCATTAACCATTTTTTTTTCAAAATTCCCTAAATTGTCTTAAATGCTTGTTCTTAGGTGAGATTAAGGTCAGATTCTGATCTCACCAGTCTAAATCTGGACTAACTCTAGTGAAATTAATGAAGTTAGTCTGGGTTTACACCAGTGTAAATGAAATTAGAATCTGGATCCTAGCTAGAAAAAGAGTTTCTTAAATGGTTTAGGGTGTTACACTAACTAGTCTATGCTAACCAAGGAAAGTGTGCTTAATCCATGCTATCTGAACCAGTTTTTAAAATCAGGTTCAGCTACCATGGATTTCCCCCCCAGCGTGGATTGGGCCAGCATCCCTGATCTTCTGCCTATTGATTCAGTATTTTATGCGATTATTTATTCTCCTGCTCAATAGGAAAGACTGTTTTGCCATAGCAACCCCTGCATTAGCATTCTGCTTCTGAGTTAAAAAGCACCTTCTGAAAGAGGCACATCAATATGTAAAGTGAACTCTAATAGTTTTTACATTGTTTCAAGGAAAAAAAAATCTGTTTTATAATCGGATGCCAGACAAAGAACAAAACATACTGGGGATTTATCAATTGTCTAAGGCTCCTTTGTAACCATCTGCATTAACTCTTAACCTTGCCATTTCATTTTCCCCATTCCTTTGGTACATTAACACATTTTGTTTTTTTAAAAATGGCTTTCAAGATTTTCTTCAGGTAAGAGGAAAAGTGTTGAGCCCAGGACTCAAAATGGGGGATAATAATGGACTTTTTGGGGGGTGAAGGGTAATAAATACATTTCACTCCCTAAAAAACCCCACATGGAAACAATGCATCAGCTTTTCTTTCATGGCATGTGGGCACAATGCGGCCCTGGCCCATGATTGGGGCTCCTATGCATCCCCACAATACAAATAAAAATAATAGATGGCTAGGCCAAAATATGACAGTTAACAATGTGTTCTGCACTGCTCAAATGCAGAAGTAGCTGACAGCCCATCCCAGAATTGTCCATCCAACTAGTTCCCTTTTGTTCCCAAACACCTCTTCTCCCATTCATCCTTCTTTCTGCCCCTTTGCTCTGCCCCTGCTCCATTCTATCTGCCTCTGGAATCAGCCTTCCAAACTTTCTCTTTAAGGCTACTCTCCTCCCTTCCCACTCCAACGTTTTGGTCTCTTTCCCTCAGTATGCCTCCTGCTGTTCTCTTGTCCTTCCTTGCGTGTGTACCTTTACTCATTACCATCCTCTACTACTACTCTGTATAAACAACATGGCTTATTGCTGTGAGGCAGCTATAGGACATCAGATGCAATTCAGACAATTCTCATTTAACCTCCTGTTTGTTTGCATATGAGAATCCTATTGATGGAAATGAAATGAGTCAGGAGGAGGTGACCCCACGCCCCCAGACAAAACATTGTCAACGTCCCTGGTTCATTGGTCCATTTAATTAAAAATAAGCAAAGTCATTTGTGCCCCTATAGATCTTGAGCTTTTCTATGGAACCATGTGCACCAAAACGGCTGGAGGAAATGATGGAGCCTTTCACTTGAAATGCAGGTTTATGTATCCAAATTTATATTATGGAACTGATGCAGAAATTATGGAGTGAGATCAGACTAGATGATCTAAGGGTCCCTTCTGCCCTTTATATTCATTAATCTGTTCAGTCAGAAAAAACCTTAGGAAATAACACAAAACACCACAGATTTTTTGTAATGTGTTCCATTCCAAAAGATGTTCATTAGCAATATCTGTCTCTGTACATATTTATAAAGCACCAATCACCATAGGAATGTTGTGAAACTCATTTGCATGCCTGCATATACCCTTCCCGCACACTGATGGATGGAGAGCAGACCTGGGAATGGTTCTTTTCAGAATCAAGTGCATTCAAATGCTTGCCAGGTTCTTCATTTAATTTGTGCTTAGTGACTTTGAATTTCCTTCTCAGCTACAGTGTTCTTTTGCCACACACGCACACATTGATTAGCATCCTTTCATCTCACAGAACTGTTGTCACCTCCTTCAGAAATGCTAAAGCTTCCCCACTCTTAAACAAGTCCCCCAAAGAAACAGTTCTGCTGTGAGTGTGCTGTAATGTAATCAAGGGTCAGGAAGCAATCTCTGTCCTCTCCAATGATTTGTGAATGAGTAGTTCTGGTGCAGAATTATAAACCCTTGTTAAACAAGATAACGATCAGATTTCAAAGTGACTCGCTCATTCTGTGGAGAAGATAGCTTCTCTTCCTCTATTTTGACCTTCCCTAGATGCTGACTTTCTTTATTGGACTGTGCATCACTCAGGGTTGAATTTAACACAGTTACTGAACTGTGTACAATTCAGATTGTCTTTTATTTTAAGTGGGGAGAAAGCAGAATGTGATTCTACCATCTAATTTATAAGAAGTCAGTATCCTCCAGCCTGTTGTTTAACTATTTGGTGGCTGGCATGTAATTTGGAAGGAAGAAAGAGGTGTTTGGAACATCAGAAAGGAGATAGGGAATAGTAAAATCAGAAGAGTTCATGAACCACAAAGCCATAACTAAAAACCTTTATAAAATCCAGCAGCCCAATCCTACTCCTCTGAAAGTCAACTGGAATTTTGCCATTGACTTCATTGGGAGCATGATCCAGCACCAGATGTGCACTTTAATTATTTTCCCATAAGGCTTTCCATGCATACCTGGTATTTGTGCGGCTGGTTAAACTCTTAGTGCCTTAACACAATGACGGAGCGAATAGGATTCCATCGCCTGTATATGGGTGGTAATGGCCTGATATAAAACCCTTCGTATTCAGTGGACTGACTCCCAATAAACTCAGTGGGGTTTGGATCGAGTCCTAAAACTAGGTTGAGCTGGTCAATAAAAGGACCCCCCAAAAATTAATGAAAATGTTGTTGAAAAGTATTTGTGGCTTTTCACTGAAATTTGTGGACGTGCATCAAAATTTGGACTGCTTCTGAAAACAAAGCAAAGATTTTCCCTCACATTATGACAGAAAGTACTTATTGCCTTTGGGCTTTAAGTGGGGAGGGCGGGGGTCTTTGCAAAAGACATAAATGCTGTTATTCAGCTGAGTCAGCCATCAAAGAAACAGGAGCCAGGACAATATAACATCAAAGGAACCAATTTAGCATTGATGCCTTCATGGAAGAATTGGCCACCAAAGTTCCCGAGCACATAATTATACAGTAATTGGTGACTTTCTGCACCAGCAGTTCTATTTATTGAAGCAGGTAATTCGTCTTTGCCTCTTGTTTTATAGAGAGCTGGAGAGTGCTGCTTGAATGAGCCAGGCATGAGTATCAATACCAGAAGATGCCAATGCAATGGCATCTCCTTGGGCAACCAATAGGTTGTGTGTGAGATCTTCTGGAAAAATTGCATGCAATTATGTTCTGGTTTCCATCATTGATCTATTACCAGTGGATGGTAATAAACAAGGGGAGATTTCATTTGTGAAGATATAGCCTTGTTGGCTTAAAAGGTTAAAACTAAATGCTTTGTTGTAACCATGTAGAAAATCTATATTGTAGCATAAAATATCCTTAAACCTTTGTAGGTATAATTATGTGTATAGATGGAGTATTTCAGAAGTTCATAGTGCAAGATAATGTTAATTTCTAGAGCACAGAATGTTGGGGAGGGGAAGAGATGTGAAAAAGGGGAAAAAAACAAACAAGTGTTTGTTTGAGTTTAAATCTCCTCCCACCCTGAGCACTGCATTGTGTTTGTGTTTTTGAAGCCCCCAAATCAACCTCAGATGGAGTTGCACAATTTCATCTTGCAGCCAAAGCTATTTTGAAATCCACTCCCAAATCTCTGTGACTGTTGAGGATCCAACTGGGTAACGACGGTTGATTTTCATTTACATGATTTTGGGGCCTGCCAGGAAAGAGCTGTACTCTTTGACTTATTGCTGTTATGAAGATAGTACACAATGTCTTATTTGTATTTCAAAATCAGTTTTCCTCAGCTGTGATTCTATTCAGGAACTGACACCTGTTTAAAAAATCGTGTATTGTAGTGTTTGATTTCTTCGCTGATTGAATCATTGTTTTTGATAGACAATGGCAGATAGTCAAGGTATTCTCTGGCTCTTTCCTGCCTCTTCATTTACACAAAATAGCACAAGGAGTATTTCAAACAGAAACTGGCATGATCTGAAGGTGGCATTACTTTAACTTTTGCCTCCATGCTGTCATTCCGAACCTTGAGAAATGCCAATATTCCTGAAATTGAGATGTCTTTATTGAATTAATGGTTTTACTGGATTTAATTGAATAGAAATACTCAGCAATATATAAATGGCAATATCAATTCCATCTGACATACAACTGAGGGAACTAATTTTTCTCAAGGGCCAATTTTTTATTGTTATTTTGGTTTATTACACCCCTTGATTTCTGTCTTTCCCTCTGCCATCTCCCTGGCCCTCTGTACACCTTCCCCACCTCCACGACTGATAGGCCTCGGTTCTCAAAGGTATGTTTCCCAAAACCTTTGAGGATCTGGACCATAGTTTCTGATGCTGCCTTCTCCTGGGCCCTTGCATGAGTAGTATGGAATGATCAACTGTGCCCCATTCTCATGACATCCTTATAGCAGGAGGAGCCAGAAGAGTTTTGTCAGTCACATAAGTCACCTTTCCGAGCCAGCACGATCACCTCAGACATCAATGCGCTAGGATTGTGGAGTCCAGACTTTAGCTGCTCAATGGTGAGAGGGTGCATGGGTAAAGATCTCTCAGTGCCACTTTAACCCACTCATCAGTGTGTGCTATGCATCCCTCTCGTGCCTGATCCACAGTGTCAGGGTCTGTTGCAGCTATAGACATCACCACGGTGGCAGCTGTCACACTAGCATTCAGTGCTTGGAGTTTAATCATGGCTGGGAGAGGTGACTGCTGTTTGCCAGATACCACGTTGATACCATGACAGCTGCCATGGTTAATTTCCTAGTGCATGGTCTATTTCCCTCTTGTTGTGAGAACCAGAAGGAAATATTTTGTCACATGACTGGCATCTAACCAATTACATAGCAGGCCCAAACTAGGGGTCCAATAAATACACACATGCACAATCCCACTGATGTTAATGACATGAGAGCTGCACTGCAGGGCCTTCGCCTTCACCTGCCAGCAGAACCCCCTTACGACCGACACGCTCCTTTCCCAGGCACAAGTACCTAGGCCCTCCAAACAGCATAGGAAAGGGCAATTGTACCACTACTTTTGCATTCAGAGTGCCTGCTGTACCTCTGGCCCAGGGGGTGCTCTTGTGTGGTTCAGTTTTCTCATGAAAAGAGTCATGAATGAGATGCAGCTTTCTGATAGTAGAAGCAGGAATAACTGCTGTCTGGCTCTGTTCATTTAAGGGGTATCTTTCAGATCTAACTCTTCAAGGGCTAGAATTAAGCATGATGACTTGGCTATTTGGGTAAAGCCACCTAATTTTAACTAGATCGGGAATCAGAGGATAAAGGGGAATATTATTTTATATTTTAGAATTGAGCACAGGAAAGCAGCAGAAAGAACTGGATCAAATAGCTAAAGCCAATACCTTCCCCTGACGTCTTCTTTCCCTACAGCATGTCAACTTAAAAGAGACTTTAACTCCAGTTTCTCCTGGAGATTGCTGAGCAGAAAAAGAGAGAGCTTACAACGGCAGTTTATCATTAGGAAGTTATTATAGCAACTGACTGTCATTCTTGAAGTCCTACTCTCTTGTGTTTGTACATGATCCCTATGCCTGGTGGTCCTCATCCAAATTATCTGCTCGCATGTCTAGATTTTAATGATGACATGTGATACCAGTGTGCAGTACAATCACTTTAATCCTTTCACGGCTACTTAGACAAGAGAGAGGCAGAATGTATAACACTGACAGAAGTGGCAGGCAGCTGCTCCTTCAAAACATTTTGTTTTTTTACCAGTTGATCTTGTGTTTAAACCATGTGTTTGGTGTCTTAAGAAAAACAATAACAAGGAATAGAAACAACGCTGGAGCGGATGTGTTGCATAGGAGAGCTCCAGTGGTCACAGAGGCGGGGGTTTGCTCACATGCCACCTCCCTGTGAATCCCAGAAGGCAACCCAGGTAATGCAGGAACCAGGCACCCTTGAGACTTTGAGGCATTATTTTAACTCCTCTGAGACCAAGGCCTTGTCAGCACTAGAGCAATTTGCCACAGTAGCCTTCATTTGACCTCCATAGCACACCTGTCACACACTTCACCCCCACCCCCAAAAGTGATCCCATTAGTTCATAGGCCCTACAACCACCATTTTGATTAGATTTCTGTCCAACAAGGCTAATCATTGTGTCAACCTCCATGGTAGTTCCCATGCTCATCCCGTTTCTTAACCTTTCAATGTGTTGGGCTGGGCTTATCAACTTTTTCATTTCCTATTTTTCATTTCAGTGGCTCTAAGGAACTCCTGGAGCAGGTGTGGAGGCAGGCAAACAAAATCCACAGCGAGGGATACAATGAATACAAGCGATGACAAACCCGACAGCCAGGAAAAGCGAAGGCAAAGAAGAAATCCCCCTCACATCCTCCAAGAGCCAGCTTGGCTGAGTGACTTGGGCGTTAGGAGAACAGGGTTCTATTCCTGCAATGCTGCGACCCTGCTGTGTGACATTGAGCAAGGTTCTGTAGCTCCGCCAACCCTTTGTCTATCTTCGCTATCTAGACTCTGAAGGCCAGATTTTTAAAGGTTCCCAGCTCCCGCTATTTCAACTTTAGCTTCCCCCTACATTCCTGTAGCAATACCACATCATTACAAGGCTTGAGACACTTTGTGGAAGCCAGCACAGGGGTCTGGTGGATGACTATTGGCACCAGAAGGAGGGTGCTGCTCACCGGATAGAAAGTGTGGCTCTCTCCAGACTGTCCTCGGCCCATCTTCCAGGGATCCTCCTCCAGGTTCCACTGGAGCTAAGGCTGCAAGTAAACACTGTTCTCCTCAGCCAGAATGTGAGTGAGGGTAGCAATACAAACTCTACCAGCCTTCCCATGTGGCGAATTACCTCCCCAGAGGCACAGCAGCTGCTGCTGGTACAGGAAGCATAATTGGCACACAGCACCTCTGTGACACTGAGTTTGAATCAAGGCCACAGAGTCCAGGTGCTAACGGAATCTCTGTAATTGCTTTTCATCAGAATGAATTTCTCCCTTATTAAAATGGCCCCACTTTTGTGAACTTTTTCTGAGGAAGACAGAGCATTACTTTCCCACTAGCATAATGCACTTTTAATGAGCTCCTCTTGCACAAAGACTTCAAGGTAGCTCTAAAGCTTTAAGCAGGGGCCATGAAATATTTTATTATATATGTAATTTTTTTTTACTGCCAGGGAAAGAAATATGCCACAGCTCTAAGCGATAGTGACAAGATATTCATGGGTGAACAGGAAACGAATCAATGGGAAAGCAGTTCCTCTGAAAGCAAAAAAGGTGTTAAATTAGTCAAGCCTTGTGCTGCTTTGAACCTTACAGGCATGATCTTTTCAGTGTTTTTATTACACTTTTTTTCCTGCTTGAGCTATTGTTTAGTCAAGTAGATATGTCAAATCCCCACAAAGCAAACGCCAACTCCAAAGGTAAAATTAGAATGCATGGCCTGTGCTTTTTGATTAGCTTATGATCCTTTTCTAATGAATTTGAACATTCAAATATGAGGCTACCATCATGGTTAAAAAATGAGGTTATGCAGTTTGTATAGGTGATTCAAGGCAATCGGAACAAGTGAAAAACACATTGTTTTCAAAGCCTATGGTTGTAAGACAGACTGACTGCATTTCAATGCTGAAAGACAATTTTGTGTAATGAACTTCATCATTTCACAATCTGATGACAAATCAAGCTATTCTGATACTCAACATTTCCAAAGAGATATCGTTTTTGGGGGGTAGTATAATTTAGGCTGTATATCAGGATGCATAATGTTTTATTATGTTGTCTTGCTTAAGAAAATCTATTCTTGCTTAAGTTATTTCTGTGTGTCACATTATCTTGAAGTATTTCAAAATAGAATGACATGAAAAGCTCATCTTGAAATGTTTAGCTACAATAGAAAGCATTAAATAGGTACTTGTCTCAATGCACATGTATTTGAAGCGATTTAATTTATATGCCAATGTGACTAAGAGCAGCGTTTTACTCCTACTTTACTGAGATTTTAACAATTTACATCCTATCATATGTTTTAACATTGTCTGCACCAGTGGTTCTCAACCAGGGGTACATGTAACCCTGGCGGTACACAGAGGTCTTCTGGAGGTACATGATCTCATCTATATATTTGCCTAGTTTTACAACAGGGAACATTTAAAAAAAAAAAAAACTAGTGAAGTCAGTACAAGCTAAAATTTCATACAGTGACTTGTTTGTACTGCTCTTTATACTGGAATATTAGTATAATATTTATATTCCAATTGCTTTATTTTATAATTATATGGTAAAAATGAGAAAGGAAGCAATTTTTCAGCAACAGCATGCAGTGACACTTTTGTATTTTTAATGTCTGATTTTGTAAGCAAGTAGTTTTTAAAGGAAGTGAAATGTGTGGGTACACAAGACAAATCAGATTCCTGAAAGGTGTACAGTGGTTGAGAGCCACTGGTCTACACAATATTCACTATTCATTGACTTCAGGGGGCCTGTCTCCAGCCCATTGTCAGATAGGTAATGTGTCATGTACTCTATAAGAAACACTGACCCAAAATGAGAACTAGTTTGTCACGAGAATATTGCTCTCCTTTTATTGAAAATTTTATTTTTAGTGCTGTTGTCAATCAGCATTACCCAAAGCCTGGGACTTGGCCCCGGGGAACAGTGAGAACGATTAGCCACAGCTGTGTGTGGACAGACCTCTCTCAACTGTACTCTAGGGCCTCAACTTTCATTTTTAAAAACTTTCCAAATGTCATGGTTGGGAAGAAAAACCTGGAAACCACTAACCAAGTAAAACTGTCTACCTGAGTTGCAGGGAGCCTGAGACAATAGCTCTGAACTGCTCCATTCATTCCATTCCTTGCTAACTCAGATACCAATAACGATAATTTAAATATCCGCATTGCTAACTATATTAATTGTTGATCATTGACTTATCAAAGCAGGTCAGAAAGGAGAGGAAGTATCCTACAATGAAGATATACACAATCTATTCTGAGTGGCTGCTTCTTTTGGATTAGACTTAAACAACACATGCCAGGGTTGAATGGAGACATGATTGGCTTCATTTTTCTGAAAAGGAGGTCAGCTTTCAAAAGTTATGGGAAACGCTGATGTAACCTATGGGAAATGCTGATGTAACCTATGCTAAACCGGTGTGGCTTTTTGTCCCCCTCCAGTGACTGAATCACATAGGAGGGTTAGCAGCCTACCACTGCCACTGCCTGCAATCTGATGCACCTGGGGTTGGCTTCATAAAAGGACTTAGTTATGACCGTGCTTGTAACTGGTGCATGAAGAGGCATTTAGATGCCTAAGTCCCTCTGTGGGTCTAGCCATGGGAGCAGAGGTGTTGAAATACCACAAGAGGATTATAGCTGTTGCTATAACCAGAGCACATGGCTGCAGGAGATAGTCTGTTTTCATAGGAGTTCCAGTCCAAGGACCCAATCCACCGAAGCATATGCATAGCTTTGAGTATGGGAGGAATCCTAATTAAATTAATGGCACTGCTCACATATTTAGAGCGAGGCGTGTCCTTAAGTGCTTTACTTTTGGATCTGAACACAAGACTGGATAAACATGGGCTATTAACTAAACCTTCAAAATGCTCGAGGCTCGCCCACTGCTAGCTGTTATAGAACCTTGGAGACAAGCATTAATTTTAAACAATTCAGGATGAAAAATATTTCTTATGTGATTCCATCTCCTCTAAAAAAACCCAGCAAACCGTTAACTACGTTGGATAAGTACGTTCCAAATTCCATTTAAAATTCTCCTTGACCTTTAGCTGCCTTTTACAAGCTTTTAGCAGTTTCATAGAACAATTACTTAGCCTGTCATTTATTAGAGAAGGGGCCAATCCTGCTCCCATTGAAGTCAGTGGAAGGTTTGTCATTGACTACAACAGGAGAAGAAGCAAGCTCGAAAAGCTTTTTCTTTTTCCTTCCCAAATAATCCTTCCTTAGGAAAATGAAGATAAAATTGATACACACTGAAAACCTTAACAGGAGAATTCCTCAGACTTCCTTATGTTGGTGGTTATGAAGCAGTTCAGCAGAATGACTGGATAATTGCTAGCTTTGTTGAATACTGTAAAACTTCTGTTTTTATAGATTTATTAGAGAGACAAGGTGGGTGAGGTAAGATCTTTTATTGGGCCCACTTTTATTCTGTCTCTCTCACCAACAGAAGTGGGTCCAATAAAAGATATTACCTTGCCCACCAATATCCTGGGACTGACAGAGCTGTAACACTGCATGTTTACAGACTTACGACAGTCAGCTGTGAAGTGTGTATGTTGTCACTGCTCTTAGGTGAAATCCTCAGTGTTAAGCATGAACTTGCGGAAAGAGCTTGTTTGCTGATAGAAGTGTGATCGCACAACCAGGCACAGTCTGCTTAACCCGGCACACTTAAATTCACTGACCAGTATGTAATACATGCTGGGCAACTTCACACACTATGGATAAACAGCTCCGGTGGTGGAAGGTAGATGGGAATTTTCAGAATACAAGGAATCTAAAATTCAGTGGCTATTAAATAAGAAAGTTTAGTACCATATTCATTATCATTCATTTACGTGGTGTATTGAAACCTGTGTTAAAATGACAAGATATCGCTTTAAGGGTAAGGGATTTTCTGGTCCCACTTGCAGGCTAGGGAGCTCTGTAGGGAAGCATGTGTCTTCAGCAGTCAGTCTGCAAAGAGCCAGCCTAGAGAAAAGTGGGTTGAGTTGTGGCTTTTTGCCTTAGGCAACAGCTGCTTTGTGTCTCTGTTTTTGATTCTTGTGTGTTAGGATTCTAGGTTCTCAAAAATAAAGCAGTGTTACAATGCAACCTTCCAGAAAGAGTATTTTCTGGTTTTTGTCAAACTTCTGTTTCTAGGCCAGGAACAGAACAATGTATACATACCGGCTGAAGCCTTCCGCCTCAACTCACTGTGATAGCTTTGCAGTGGTCCCAGCCGGGCCTGCAGCCCTGGCCCCTCCATCATGAAGCCTGGGAAGTTCCCAATGAAAGCGAGTCATGAGACTGTCACCACTGAATGGAAAAAGGAAAAAGGCGGCAAGACCAAATCACAGGAGCTGCTGTCAATATTAATCTATGTGTTAAGGGACCAGGGGGGAGGAGCAGTAGGAGCACCTGCAATGGCTGCAAACCACTCAGTTTTACAATGAAGTGCACTTGGGGCCCTTTGAAGTCAATGTGCGTAGAGACCCACTTGTGCACATCTCATTTCAGGATCAGAGCTTTAGGTCCAGTTTTCAACAGTGCCACCGTGTATAAGTAGCTCCATTTTTCCAGTAAGTTGCAAGTTTGAGTCCTCAGGGATGTTGAAGTCACTGAGATGGCGTGTCCTAGGGGTGCATGAGCCTGCCAAAAGCCTGCTGGGTCAGCTCAGGGTCTCATGGGCTGCCTTCACAATCATGTTACTATCCCCCGCGGTTATTAGGGGTGGTGAAAGTGGGTGTGTTACAGGAGTATTGTCGAGTTGTATAACGTTAAGAGCTATATTGTATGGTTAAGAGTAAGTGAATAGAGAAGGCTCCAGTACCCGGTGCTTAAGAATATGTACCATAAGGCCTGGGTTTTGTAGGACCAATAAAACTTGTTGGGCACTGCAAATGGCAGCTCTTTATATGGCCGTACCCTGTATTTTGGTTTTGGTCTGGGGTTAGACGATGGAGGCTTGGAGGTTGTACCTTTGCCCTGGACTGACCTCTGTGTCATTAGCTTTGAAGTCGGGGTGCACCTCAGGACAGAGACTGGTTTGCCTGTTACCTCATCCAGTTTAACATATCTGATAGAACTGAAGCAGAACTGGTTCTGAGAGAATCCTCTGCAGCCAGCACACAACTGTGTCGATAGCCGGTGTCATAATTATCGTTGGACCTTGACTAGTAGTACAGTGTCTCTGAAATGCTCTCTTCCCATATTTTACCCTCAGAGGTCACCTTGATATACAGATGGCCTGGGCTAGATGAAACAAAGGAAGACAGCTAGATTATGGGTGGCAGCAGTCCCAGGCTGCCCTGGACACACTGAAGTCACGCCATAGCTAAGCAGGAAGCAAAGCAGATGTTCTTTGCTTCCCCGATGCATCTGTGAGTTCCTTGACTTTGGATTCCCCATTGTTATATCAGATCCTCAATCTTCTGACCTTCAGTTCATCTTCTATAACCTGGTGGGTGACAGCTACAGGGCTACTTCCTGTGAAGGTGCAGCAGTCACTGGAGCTAAAGGACTTAGGAAGGATCACTAGGCAACACAGAATAGTGTTTAAACAATGATTACTAACAGGAGCAGAACAGCAAGTCTAACTCAGCTAGATCAGAATGATGTATTTGTGAGCATCCTGGATCTACAGTCTTGATTACATGGTGTTGGTCATGTATATCTAATTTTAAAGAGAATGAACACAGTCTGCCCTAGTGGAAACAAACTCAGTCCTCTCTCAGACAGCCTGAATTTCTAGAAAACATGTTCCGCATGCACTTTGCCGGGTGAGCCTATGTAAACTCCAAGGAACCAGCCTTGGTTACCCACCGGGGATTGTGTCACTGTAAAGTAGTGTATTTCTTGGTTGTATACTCTGATGCATGCTTGGGTGGGTGAGCACAAAATGGGTATATGGATGTTATCTATAGGCCAGTCCTTTTGGAACAATCACCCTTGCAAAGTCCCCCAGTGTTCTCCCTTTGATCACACATCTCTGCAGTCCTCTTGCTGTGAGGTCCCCAGCACCAATGTACATCTCACCCCATGGTAAATGGCCACATATTTCTGGAACACCTAATTTTCTGGGACTCAAATACGGGGTGAAATCCTGGCCCCATTGAAGCCGATGGGAGTTTTGCCATTGACTTTAGGGTGGTCACCCACGGGCTATAGTTGTATGTAAAATAAGTGGACTAACCCCTTCACCAGAACCATCATACGGAGCCCTTGGTAAACCCCCATGGGCTGCAATTCCAAAATGCTTTGCAGGAGTCTGGCCAGGCAGGGCTCACAATTCCAACAATGCGTTGAGCCTTCAAATTGAGTCTGTTTGCTTCCTGAAGCCCTCAGCCTACCTCAGCACTTTCTTTTACTCGTCCCCCTGGCCAAACTGGGATTTTCATGCATTTCAATTTAAAAAAAAAAAAAAGCAGAACAGTGCATGTGTCTCTGTCACATTATGCAGTGTTGCCCTTGTCTGTACTTTATCCTGGTTTCAGAGCTGCCATGCAAACAAACAAACAAAACTAGAGCGAACACCAGCTTATCTGCCAGTTCCAGGTTACCTCGTGGCCCTGCTGCTCTGAACGCATGTCCTGGGAGACACCCCTTCCCTCGGGTTATCACATTTAAACTCATTTCCTCAGCATGTTCCAGTAATCCATCCCTCCACAGAGAGTCCTGCTCACCCTCCTCTTCCCACCTCCACAGCATGCACCCACCCTCCTGACCCCCAGGAGCAGAAATGTTCTGAAGCAGTCACAGGTATGTTTTCTTTCTTGACCAGTACAGAAGTGGGAGTTCTTCTTCACAAGGGAAGCCAAGGCAGCCGCATTCCTCCTTTACCTCATCCAGTTTAACATATCTAATCTATGTAGTTATATACTATACATATCGCTCATCACTGGTGCATCTGCATGCCCTCTTACACCTGCTGTGTTACACCAGGCAGTGTTCTGGGAAAGGCTCTGTTCTACCCAGATGCCACAGCACTTTATCAGGACAGGAAACATCAGGGACCCGTATGCCACAGGCAGAATGGCTCTGCTAGTGTTTTCAATATTGTTTTTGCAACATGGTGTCCAGAATTGTGTGCACCCTGCATTAGACTCGATCTCAGCCCCCGGCACAGTGCCGGCGTGATGTTCTCTCAGTTATACTCCATTGACCTGGCAGCTCGCTTCCAATGGCGTCAAGCTGGTGCGACCCCCCAGTGAAGACAATGGAGTTACACTTGTGTATGTAAGGAGAGAATCAGGGCCTGTCTTTCCCTCTTGATACATCTCTGGGCCTCTTTGCTTTCCGAACTGACAACAGGCCATGAGTTGATGGGGCAGATCTGAGTGATTTCAGAGGGTCAGCAGAGGCCTATGCAAGTACAGGGTTTGTCCCGTCATGCTATAACACAATCATCTTAGAAAATTCTATTGATAAAACTCACCAATCTTTTAAGAAACCTGAACAACTGGTCCTCTGTAGCGTGAGTGCCAGGCTCCCATGGAATTGTCACATTGCCACTTTCTCTCTCCTCATCCAGCCTCCCTTTTATTCTGGGACAGAGGCCGATCTTTCTGGTGCCCATGGAAACCAGGACTAACTTCATAACAGTCACTGGAATTACACTGGTGTGAGGCTAGAATCACCCCCTTTAGGTTTTGTGGAAACAATCTGTGCCGCGGCCAGGCTCTTTGTTATCAGGGTGATTAAATAATAAGCATGTTACTGTCTCTCTCTCACTGCTAATCAAGGTGCTGTTTTACATGTGGGATGCATTTTTGAAGTTACCGTCAAGGCTTACTTTTATTTCCCATGCATCTCAGAAGAAACTGTATTACTGCTGCGATGGAGGAAGTAACTGAGATATGAAAACCCTTGCATCTGACAGAGCACTCTGTTTAGAAGCTCACAAGCCTTTTTCCATTACTTTTATATTAATTAGTTTCCACCCAGCACAGAGTGCCAAGCACTTATAGACACATCCTGGGCAAATCAAAATCTTTCATCATATACCTAATAGGTAAGAAGCTTCTCTAAATTGAAGGAAGATTTCTCCTTCCTTAAAAAATTAGGACTCTCCAAAAATATTTGAGGCTGAAAACAAAATGCTCAGGGACTGTGAACTCAGTCAGATATTTTTAGCACCATCAACATCTACTGGAGTTGATATCTCCCAGGACAGATGGGTTTTTCCACAGAACATTGTCAAATGTTTGCTCAGCCAAGATCAATTTTGTTCCAAGTCTTTTCCCACCTTCTGGTGAAATATAGTTCACTTGCCAGACAAAAAAATAATAATGTAACAGTGTGAAACCTTGTCACTCCAGGGGATCTCTCCTCCATATAAACTACCCTAAATCCTTCAGTTAGAATTATACGATCCCCGTACATGGACTTTTTAAAAAATGCATTTCAGGTTAGAGCACTGAACAGCAACTCAGGAGGTCTGGGTTAAATTTCAAGCTCTGCCACAGATTTCCTGTGTGACCATGGGCAAGTCACTTAGGGCTAGATTGTTAATCGTGTTCAGCACGTACAATGAAGGTTGGATTTTCAAAAGACCTCAGCTCTTATTTTAGACAACTAAATGAAGTTGCTCGCAATTCAAACTGCTGGGTGCCGAGCACTTTTAAAAACCTGGCATTTAATTTCTCTGTGCCTCAGTTACTATCCGTAAAATTGGGATAAAAATATGTATTTAAATTTTCAAAAGTACTTGTGGCTGTTTCCATTTTGGGGCAGCTAACATGGCTTTTCTGAAGGTGGGTGCTCAGCACTTTCTGAAAATCAGGCCTCTCAAAGGTCTTTCAAGTTTGGCAGCCAAAAAATATGGCAACCAAAATCACCAGTCGCTTTTAAAATTTTAATCCACTTCCTTTCTCCCATCTGTGGCTCTGTATGGAATTTGGGGGACACTTTAGGATATTATGAATATCAATGTTTTAAAATTGCAATGAGTTATGCCAGATATGCAATGTAAGATATCTTCAAAAATGTTGTAATTTTCCAGATATGATAATCTCATGTATGTGTTATATCACCTTTGTATTTGGGGTTATAGATATGTATGTATGTCTGTATTACAAAACTTGTACTATGCTTCTGGATGACACCCCCAGACAGTTTGGCATCAGCTCTGCCTAGCCTGCTTGATGGCCCATTAAGGATCATCAGCTATACAATTGACCCGTTGAGAGAAGGCACCTTATGACTCAGCAAGGCATGCAAGAGCATGCCTATGGACAGAACTCTAAGGCTTCCAAGCCATGTGCTGGGCAATTTGTGTTTGGAACAAAAGAAGCACATGCCACATGGCAAAAGGCTATAAAAGGCAGCTGCATCTTCTCCATTTTGTCTTCATTCCTGCTTCTTAGCTCTGGAGTAACCTTTCTACAAACGAAGCTCTGAACAAAGGACTGAATGACCCATCCAAGCAGTGGATGTGTTCCAGAGGGACTTTCAAGCCAGTAAACTCACCAGTACTGCTAGAAACCTGATGGACTTGAAAGTCTTTGTATGTATGTGGCTGTTTGACCATTTAACAACTATCTTCTTGTTTTTTCTTGTTTCTTTATAATAAACCTTTAGTTTTAGACACTAAAGGATTGTCCGGCAGCGTGGGATTTTGGGTAAGATCCAAACCTGTACTGACCTGATATCATGGCTGACCCTTTGGGCTCAGAACATTTTGTATAGTGAGCAGAGTTTTTTAAATAACTTCTCACTGTACTGGACCTAGGTGCTGATTGGGAGCCAGAGAACTGGAATGCAATATGGGGGCTGTGTGATTTCTTCGTGTTTTGCTTCTTGATAACCAGTGTGGGGGATCAGAAACACAGTTTGTGACTGGTTGGGGAGTTTAATTTCAGTGTTACCCACCAGCCTTGGGAGTATCTGCTCTCTCTTTTGCAGCCTGCCCTGATCTTGGCATTTCCAGTGAGGGCTGCCCCAGGCATACCGAGTCACACCATCTTTTTGTCTGTTTAGATTATATGCTCTTCAGAGCAAGGACTGGCTCTTACTAAGTGTGTGTATGCTGCCTAGCACAATAGAGATCCAATCCCCTTTGGAGCTGTTAGTATCTATTATTATATAAATAACAATAATAATGCCATTGATTCAGTTTAATAACTGAATCCTAAATCCTCCTGTGGCTTATGAAATTGTGCAAAACCTCACCCCTTTTTCTTTGGCTTGACAAAGCCCTGGCTGGGATGATTTAGTTGGGGTTGGTTCTGCTTTGAGCAGGGGGTTGAACTAGATGACCTCCTGAGGTCTCGTCCAACCCTAATCTTCTATGAGTCAATGAAATCGGAAGGTGTTATAGAGTGTATGCCCCACACTGGCACTTAAAGTGTTAAGGGGAGCTGGAGAGTCAATTAAGGCAGTGGTTCTCAAACTAGGGCCACCACTTGTTCAGGGAAAGCCCCTGGCGGACCGGGCCGGTTTGTTTACCTGCAGCATCTGCAGGTTCGGTCAATCGCAGCTCCCAGTGGGCGCGGTTCGCTGTTCTCAGCCAATAGGAGCTGCAGGAAGTGGTGGCCAGCACGTCCCTCGGCCCGTGCCACTTCCTGCAGCTCCCATTGGCCGAGAACGGCGAACCGCACCCACTGGGAGCAGCGATGGGCCAAACCTGCGGATGCGGCAGGTAAACAAACCAGTCCAGCCCGCCCGGGGCTTTCCCTGAACAAGCGGCGGCCCTAGTTTGAGAACCACTGAATTGAGCCACCTGATGGCAACTACAGGGTGTATTAAGCTCAATTAACATGAAACCCCGGGTGGGTGGTAAAGATAAAGGAAAAGCTGCTGGGTAGAAGGTGGGAAGAGGCCTTGGTAGCTTGATCCTCTGCTGAGACAGGGACTCCGGTAAATACTAGGAGAGACCAGGGAGAAGAGGTGGAGTGAGCCTTGATAAAAGGGCAGCAAATAGACCTCCAGGGAGAAAGCCCAGGGAGCTGTTGCTCACTGCAAGAGCTGCAGAGAATGCCGTGGAGCCTGGCAAAGGGGCTTAGGGACAGGCAGAGATAGGAAATAGTTCAGGGAAACATCAAGGAGTCTAAGGCCTGGTCTACACTAGTGTGGGGGGATCGATCTAAGATATGCAACTTCAGCTTTGAGAATAGCATAGCTCAAGTTGACATATCTTAGATTGACTTAGAATCACTTACTTCGCATCTTCGCGGCGTGGGATCGATGGCCGCGGCTCCCCTGTCAACTTTGCTCCCGCCTCTCATCGAGCTGGAGTTCAGCAGTCAACGGGAGAGCGATCGGGGATCGATTTATTGCATCTACACTACCCCCGATAGATCGATCGCTACTGAGGAAGGTGGCATGAGTGTCCCCAATGCAAGGGCTAAGGGTTATTGAAAGCCTAGGGAGAAGGGGTGTAAGGAACACTCAGCCCAGGGTTGGGGGCTGAAGACCTGATGTAAGGTCATTACTCTCATCATGCTGACAAGGGGCAGGACTGAATGTTGCCTGGTCAGAGGGTTGCCTTATGAGAAGCAGACCGCTGCAGGACTGGAGTGGCTGTCAGTAGGGGCATGGGAAGAGGAGAGCCTGTGCCACACCCAGGCACAAGGGAGTGTGCTGGCTGGTGAGTCACTCTTCTACAAATGGTAAATTAGATCATCAAACCTACTGTCTCCAAAGTAGCCTCCTGTTGCCCCTGCTATTGGTCATCCTGGGGGCCTCAGAATGGGGGGTGGGGTGTTTCATTGGAAGGGCAATAAGTGATACACAACCTTCTAGTCTATTATTCACATTAGACCTGATTCTAAGCCTTTTGAAGTCAGTGGAAAGGCCCTTTATGTACACAAGTCTTGTTCTCCATTTACAGAGATTGGAGAAACAACCACGTATTCACCCACCGGCAATTCCATTTGCAGAAATCCTATTTTATATATATATATATATATATAAAAAACCAATAGGCATGCACTTCATTGCCACTTTTACCCTAACCCTTCATGTTCCTACTTAGCTCAATATCCTTTAAAGCTGTTTTGAAAAACACATGGCTTCTTCCATTGTTTTCAGTGGTATAACTTGGGTAGCCAGAATTCAATTTTTTTTATATCATTTCAGTGAATAATACTGATGTTTATTTTTAAGCATTTTTTTAGGCATTGATTAAAATGTTCCCAGCTGTGGGAAATTATGGGGGAGTGTCAGACAATAGATATTTATTGACAGTAGATGATGAGATTCAGAAAGCTTTATAACCATTAAAACACAAATTGTCAACACTGCATGTCAAAACATCCAAAGTAAATATCCCTAAATCAAACTGTACGTTCTCGAGTAGCATTGCCTATCTGTAAATTTCAATGACTATTGATGGAGATATTTTTTTCTGTTGGTTTGTGTGTGTGGTATGGGATCAATGTTTACTGACACTTGCCAATAAAAATCAAATCCTTCCAAGTTTAGGGATAAAAACGAACACATTGTTCCTCCGGGTGAACAGAGGGGGTAGGGAATGGTGAAAGTGTTTGGGTTCTCTCCCTCTCTCTCTCTCTCTCACACACACACACACACATACACACACACACACACACACACACACACACACACACTAAGAGAGAACTTTCATTGGGGAAAATGAAAAAAAGGCACAGAACTCTGAACAAAATTTTAATTTGTTTCAAGTGTTTTTTTTTTTTAATATACTTACCATTTTTGAACAGCTCTGTTTAACAAGTTTCAGAGTAGCAGCCGTGTTAGTCTGTATCCGCAAAAAGAACAGGAGTACTTGTGGCACCTTAGAGACTAACAAATTTATTAGAACATAAGCTTTCGTGGACTACAGCCCTGCATCCAAAGAAGTGGGCTGTAGTCCACGAAAGCTTATGCTCTAATAAATTTGTTAGTCTCTAAGGTGCCACAAGTACTCCTGTTCTTTCTGTTTAACAAGAAGCTGCTTTATGTGGAAAGCACCCAACTCCCCTTTACGTGAGCTGACAAGCAGAAGATGCTCTGTGCGAGCAGCTCGGGACACCATTTCCCAAACTAACCGTCTATCCAAACTGCCTTTGCAAAAAAGGGATCAGAAGCTCCTAGGCCATGACTCTCCCTGTACTTCCGGCTCTTTAGCCAGTGCTGCGTGCAACCAGGCCTCTAATCAGATGTTTGTTTTAAATTTCCAGCAATGTTCTCTGCAAACATATGACATAAGCATTCCCATTCCCAGCTATTCCATGGGATGCAGGGCCTGTTCCTCAGAAAGCTGCAAGATGTAGGCTCCCTGTGGAGCTTTGTTAAAGGCATGCTAGAGCATGTGCTTTCTAAGGCTTTGCCTAACAATCAGTGGCTAAGCCCTTCACAGAACCATGGCCCATCTGAATACAAAAATCTGTAGGGCGCTCTTTTGTGATTACTGAAAGAGTGGAATATTTCTATAAATCAGCCTGTCTTGGGTAAGACTGTCACTCCCACTGCAGCGGTGTTCAGGAACCATGATATCCTCACATCTCCCCCGCCCCGGTGCAGACCACATATACAGTGCCTTAGGCAGATGCCTGGCAAGGCCTGGTGCATGGCTTGAGTTGAAGGAGTGGGCAGATCTGGGCAGTCCTGCTAACCATCAAAATGATTCTAGTCAGAGAGATTGGGGCAAAGAACACACTTAACTGTTGAGCCACTCAGCTTCCAAAAAGAACAAGCACACTGTTTTTTCTGTGCTCTAACTGCCCATATATTCAGTTAAATGGAACTTATAAGGCTACCTGTAACAGGGCTGTCTAGTATAATTTTAGACCATAATATTGCAATTGGACCTAGGCAGATGGACTCCTATGCCTGTATATAGCCAGTAGGACTCGGTGGAAGCATAAGAGTTCACCTGTATACATCTGATTAAAGGATCAGGGTCTTAATACGTTCCTGTTGGACTCAGGCATGGCATCTAATTCGATAATTTCTATCTACATTGCATTATGATCCGCTTTTGGAGAACACGGGGCTGCAGAAGAGATAAAATCATCCCTAACTTTGGATTTTAGACACACACCAAACAGGATGCTAAACTTAATTTAAATTTTAATGGGTTGATTTTCTTTTTTAATTAAAGCAAAAGGAGCACTAACTCATGAAAAATACATGAGGCCAGACAGGAAGCTACATGTGTAAATATGCATATATGTATATTTATACATTTTCAATATATTCATATATTCTCTAATAAGGAAAGCAACCAATAAAACCGCAGAGTGCTTGAATCTTTCACACAAATCTTCAGATTCTGAAGTCTGGTGCATTGGGGAAGGGTTGAGAAAAGGGAGCAGTTGCATTTGATCCCTGGTGTTCAAATAGCAGCAATTACAAATTCGTGAACGTTTCTAAACAGGAAGCAATGACAAATCATCCATCAGCAGCCCAGAGCATTATACAAATCTCAACACGTAGGATTTTTTAAATTGTATCTTCATTTGAGGATGCTATTGAGACTTCACCTTAGACAATTCAGAGTCCTAAAATAGCTTTGCATTGTCGTAATCATAAAAGATATGTGTTTGTTTTCCCCCTGAAACAATGACACTCTTGTCTGGGTATTTAAAAAAAATGCCACTGTATCAATATGGGAGAACTCTTCTGCTTTTAAATGATCTCATTTCCATCTCCTTAGCTGAATTAATTTAGTGCCATATGTATTTGTTTCCAAACAAAGATATTTGTAGATCTGATTTTCTTTACGGGTCTGCCCCTGTCCCAAGCCAAAAAAGGGAAAAAAGAAGACCACTATAGTTTGAAAGGATTCTCCAGGCACTTCCAGGACATGAGAAATTTTGGTAGCCTGACTTAGTCTATGTCTAGACTGCAAAATAAGGTGTGTTTGTAACTCAGAATAGCTATCCTGTGGTAGCTAACTTGGGTTAAAATAGCAGTGAAAACAGGACAACTCTGGCTTTTGACGTAGAGTAGCAGCTCTAGTTCAACCCTTGGGACCCTACAGACTGGACTTTCAGCTGTTAACCTATGTTCAAAGTAGAATTGACTTGTCTTCACTGCTCTTTTAACCGGAGTTAGCTAATGTGGGTATCCTGAGTTACGAACACACTGTTTTTGCAGCATAGACGTACCATTACAAAATGGATGTTAGCGCCTGGGCTCAGGTTTCAGTCCCAGTAGTTCTCATACACCATTTATACACTCAGCCCCTTGGCTTCCCCCTTTGATTCTAAGCATCTTTAAAGGTAATTTGGTCTGGTGGATAGGACGCTACTTTTGGATTCAGTAAAATTGGCGTGAGATCCTTACCTCTACTCTGGCCCCTCCATGCCTACGGGGCATAAAGGCACCCTCAGTGACCCAGGTGATGACTGCCCTGGTGCAGACACTGTGGAACACAGCCATAAGGCAATCTTCTGAGGACCTTGCTGCAACCCCAGGTGCAGGAGAGCTGGCTGGGGCAGGGATGGGGATGTGTGGTGAATGTCAGGGGCCAGGCCACAGCACACAGTGCTGAAGAGCTTTGGCTCATCTCTGTAGCCTATAGAACAGACCCAGGAAGCTGCCAAAATTTAGTCCCCAAAGGCTGCCTAAATTACACCTGGGGCCTCTGCATCAACCCAAGGTCAGTTTAAAGCCAATTTGGCCCCCTGCCCTTTAGAGGCACAGCACAGAATCTCACCTTGGACTCTGCTCCTGACAGCATAGTGTGACACATATAGACACATCCTGAACAAATCCAAACCATTGCCGAGTCACGTAAGCCAAAGTTTCAGAAGTGGCTACTGATTTGGGATGTCTCAGTTTTAGGTGCCCAAATGGCCACCCTCTCAATCCTGTTTTGCAGAGGTGCGGAGTACCCTCGCTGCCCAGTGATTAAACTGGCTAAAGAGCCTGTCATAAACATACAGCTAAGGGTAGCATAAACTCCCTCTTTGCCCTGTAAAGGGTTAATTCCTCTTTTACCTGTAAAGGGTTAAGAAGCTCAGATAACCTGGTTGGTACCTGACCACAAGGACCAATCAGGGGAGAAGATACTTTCAAATCTGTGGGGGAAGGTTTTTGTTTGTGTCTTTGTTTGGTTCTCTCAGAGTCAGCAAAGGAACCAGGGCAGGGTAAATACATCTCCCTAAGCCATCTCTGGACTAAGCATCTAGTATTGCAGAAATAGTAAGAAATAGCAAGAAATGCGGTAGATTATCTTTTGTTTTAGCTTGTGAATTTTCCCTGTGCTAAGAGGGAGGTTTATCCCTGTTTTTGTAACTTTAAAGTTTTGCCTAGAGGGGAAATCCTCTGTGTTTGGAATCTTTTTGTTACCCTGTAAAGTTATCTTCCTTTCTGATTTTACAGAGGTGATTCTTCTATCTTTTTTTAAAATAAACTTCTTTTAAGAACCTGATTTGTTTTTCAGTGTCCTAAAGACCCAGGAGGGTTGATCTGTGCTCACTTTGTAACCAATGGGTTAGGATATTGTTCTCAAGCCTCCCCAGGAAAGGGAGTGTAGGGGTTTGGGGGGATATTTTGGGGGGAATAGGATTCCAAGCGGTCCTTTCCCTGATTCTTTGTCTAAATCACTTGGTAGTGGCAGCATACTGTTCAAGAACAAGGTGGAACTTGTGCCTTGGGAAAGTTTTAACCTAAGCTGGTAAAAATAAGCTTAGGGGGTCTTTCATGCGGGTCCCCACATCTGTACCCCAGAGTTCAGAGTGGGGAAGGAACCCTGACAGAGCCTTACCCTGTGAGAAGTGTATGAAGATCCCACTGAATTTAGCAGGACAGCTCAGATGAGTGAAATTACTCATGTATCCAAGTGTTTGCAAGACCAGGCTGTAAATTATCTCAACCTTGGTTTAACCAATGTGTACGATGGTGCTAATAATGTCCTTGCCCTTTTATGGAACACTTTGAGATCTATGGATGAAATCAAGTGACCTAATGTGGCAAAGACCTGAAATAGTGATTCCCAAGCAGAAGCCATCGAGCACTTGCCTGGAGTTCCACTTTGAGTTAGCTGGGCCCGTAGGGCTAGTACTTGTCTTTGTTTCCAGCTGCTAAATCACATTAATAGAAGCTAAACAAAGACCCTTTCTAATGTCGCTTTTCCATAACGGCAATTGCTCTAGTTGCTGCAAGGATGTTCTCCGATCACCAGGGGGAGGGGAAGTGACCCGTGCAGAGAGGGAAATGTGCACTAGACAATCTCTCTTAAGATGTGCCTCTTCAATCATCTTCACAACAGGAGAACTCCTGAGCTAAATTCTCACATCTGTTAACCAAGAGACAGGCTTAGGATCAGGATCTTAAAGCGCCCAAATACACATTTTTTTTTTCATAGTAGTTTCTTGTAACAGATTTGTAAATAATCTGTTGAATTTTAGTGTCTCTGACTGGGATTTGCAAAAGGAACCTAAGGGAGTTGGGCTCCCAGCCTCTATCTCATTAGGACAGAAGACGAGACAGCCCTGTAACCAGGAGTCCTGTCTATTTCTTCAGTGGCAGATTTTAGTGGGGGCATTTATACCAGCCTCATAATAAACTTGGCAGCGAGCTGGAGATATGAAATGATTCTCTCACTACAAAAAGCCTTTGTCTCTCTCGGAGATGATACCCTGAGAAGTGAAATTCAGCATCTCACCCAAGCATGTAGTTCGTTTTGAGCCATTTAATCAAGGCGAGGATGCTGTGTGCGAATTAGCCGTTCCTTGGGTGCTGTGAAGAAGGTGCACTTTGAACCATGCTCCATCTCAGCCCCCACAGAGTGCCGTGCGCTGCCAAGGAACCGAGCAGTCAGGCCGAGGTGAGCAGTTGTTTATTGCTCCAAACGCTGATGAAAGGCTCTTGCCTGGCTGTAATTCAATCTCAGGTTTGCCAGAAAGGAGGAGGATTCTTGAACGCTGCTCAGGAATAAAGCAAGGCTGTCTGGCAACCGTGCAACATTAAAGAGGAGCATTCATTCCTGTTTTAAAAAAACAGGCACGCCGTGCAGCTGACATACGAATTGTAAAGCATTCTCCCTTTCTTGCATTGCCACAGCCGGAGCAGATAGCTCTCCCCAGCTAAAGTGTACATCCCTCTCAAGTGCTGGAAACTCTCGTTTAATGAGACGAGCTTTAATACTTTCCCAATCACATCTTCCAACGTGCTATCAAACTTCACTTCAGGCTGTCTGGAAACCCCCCTGGGGCTTCTCCAAGGCTTACAGAAAGCAGTCAAGGGTGGGATCAAGCAGACAAGGAGTCTCAGTCATGTTTACAGGCAAAGATAGACAGAAAAACATCCTCTGTGAAGAGTATATGGCTCTAGACACATCTAGTCATTTAGAATATGTTCTAGGCTCTTTTAAATATGCTAAGAACCCTTTATTTCAAACCCATGTGTTTTCAGCCTATGAAAAGCACTCCAATGCTGACAGCCAATTCATCATTTATTATTTGTGTTCGAGCCTCTAAACGCTGCTATGACTGAGAGCAGGGCCTCGTTGTGTGCTAGGCGCTGTACAGATGCTCCCTGCCCTGAAGAGCCCTGCACCAGGTCCATCCAAGCCCTTAGGCACCAAAAGCACTATACTAGACTTGATGCAGTGATGGCTAGCGCCGTATGCTTAGACCTGATAGGTAGTGGCTTTGGGCTCCGGAACCACACACCCCATCCACGCAGCCTCGTTCAGTCCATTTTCAGGAAGAAGCTGTCACAACGGTGGCAGCAGAGCATAAGCTATCTCTGGGGTACCTGTGCATCCCCCATCACTGTACTGTATAAGCACCTCAGTGTTTAATGTATTAATCCTCACAACACCCTGGGAGGTAGGGAAGTGTGATTATTCCTGCTTTACAGATGGGGAACCGAGGACGTGTCTAGATGAACAGCTATGCCTGGTAACGGGGGACACTTGGACAGTGCATGGTGTGATTTATGTCCCCCCCCAGCTTGCCGTATGCTGACTGTACAGACAAGCCCTGAAGCATAGAGAGACTGGGGGTCTGTCTACACTGCAAAAAAAGCCCCATGGCAGCGAGTCTCAGAGACTCACACTATGGGGCTAAAAATAGTAGTGTAGACATTCCTGCTCAGGCTCTGAGACCCATCCCTCTTGGAGAGTCTCAGAACTGAAGCTGCAGCCCAAACAAAAAAGTGAAAGCTTCAGTCACTTGACCTGGGCTCTGAGACTCTGCCATGGGATTTTTTTTTTTTTTTTTTGCAGTGTAGACAGACCCTAAGTGACTTGCCCAAGGTCACATGGGAGGTCTGTGGCAGAGCAGGGTCTTGAACTGAGGTCTCCTGAGTGCCCATTTAGTGCTCTAAGCACTTGATAATCCTCTCTCTTTTTCAGTCGTCCTGGGCCAATGTGACCAGGAATGTGATCTTGGGAAGGTTCAGAGGTTGTCTCTCTGGCACTCTTGTTATGCTTCCTATCATTTCAGTGATAAAGATAATAATCCTATCTTCCACCTCTTCTTCTTGGCCAGATTTTTTTTTCTCCTGTCCTTCTTCAGACTATTATTTTAACCATTTCCTTCCTCTGTTTTAAGGACAATTGCTTTTAATTTTAAAACTGCTACATTTTTTTAAAAAAATGTGAGTAAACCGTCACCTTTCACAAGGACTTGTTCTGTAAGAACTCCGTAGTTACTGCCCATTGGACTGGGAGAGCGTCACTGGAGACACAGACTACGAGCATGCTTAGTGGGGTCTGTATAACATGATCAGAACTGGCCATTCCACCTATTGGCAACTTTACTCACTGCACCCCCGAGAAGGTGAAGTCAAAATCAGAGTTCTGATGAAGTAATGTCACCGAACTGCGTTCTCATTGGCCCGAGTCAGCAAAGCACTTACACACGTGGTGGAAGGGTTAGCTCAGTGGTTTAAGCATTGGCCTGCTAAACCCAGAGTTGTGAGCTCAATCCTTGAGGGGGCCATTTAGGGATCTGGGGCAAAAAAAAAAAAAAAGAAAAAAGTTGGGGATTGATCTTGCTTTGAGCAGGGGTTGGACTATATGACCTCCTGAGGTCCCTTCTGATGCTACGATTAACTTTAAGCACACAGAGTCACTTCACTGGGGCAACACAGGTTTAAAGTTAAGTGCATGCGTAAGCAGTTTCCTAGATGGGGGCCTCTATGAATCACCTTAACTCCCTTGCTGATGACTGGCAGAAGCTTGTGGGAGCTCGGCAGCTAGCACCCATACTGCTGGGTTTTCTGATGAATGGAACTCTTAAACAGGAACCAGCTCTCACCAAACAGTCATTGATTGTCTGGCCCAACATATATGGGACCCAATCTTCTGCTGGTGTAAATCGGCAAGTCAGAGCTACACTGATTTATGCCAGCTGGCCTATGAAATAATGGCCCTGTAGATCCTTTGCATGTCAAACTCCTGTCTGCCTTAAAAAGAGTTCATGTAGGGAAAGCAAGAGAAGATGCAGGAAATACTGGCAGAGCTACAGGCCAGATTATATACAGAACATATACATGCATTTAATACTCCCGCATTTTTTTGTTGCTAATGTAAAAATGAAATACATTCTTTTTCTATTTCTAATTTAGAGCAGAACAGATGTTGGTCTCTTAAAAGTAAAATGCCCATTAAAATTGCTATGTTTCTAGTGATTTACTATAACGAGACAATTTCCTCTGCAGAGCTTTTGCCTCAAGAATACATTTAAAGAGTAAGGACTTTATAATAAGCTTAATGTATCAAGAAATTCACATTTGCTCCCTCAGTATGGGGAAAATTCTGTTCCAAGATCTGTGAATAGCAGCTCAGAGCGATCCCACATTCACTTAGGTCAGTGGGTGTGTCATCTATGCAGGGAAAGCATATTCTAACAGAGACCTGCTTATCTAAAATCTTCAGCCAAGTGCTCTAAAGCAGCCACTGAATCACCCGTGGAAGGAGAGGCAGAGGGGCAGGAAATGTCTCAAGTTCCCCCATGAATTCCCCTCAAGTTCCTTCCTGTAGGTTGTCCCCTCTTGAGGAGGGCTTTGGAAGCTGCAGAATGGTTAGAAGGAAACCTTTCAACTCTTCTGATCCACGTGAAGGGGTCTCCTTGTCTGAAGAGCCTCTGGATAGTTCCTGCTTCCATTTTATTCCACTGGGCCCCACTTACATCTCAGCTCAGGAGAACCTGACAGAGCATGTCCAGAAGGAGTCAACATGGGAGTCTCTCCATTGACTGGAATGAGCTTTGGATCAGGCCTCGAATATGCTCGCAAAAGGCTGCTGCCCATTTTGTTGGGATTTTTTCCTTCTCTTCTTTTTCATGACCGCAGGCTAGGCGCGAGTATCAGTTTGCACGCCGCGGGTTTAAAAAGTGTCAAAACTCCAGGGGAGACATCCTGCAAACTTTGCTTTGCCACCCAGAAAGAATGAGTCATGTGGCAAATTGTTTGCTAAATTGAATCTTATGCTGCTCCCCAGTAGAAGGAAAACAAGAGGAGGCACAATTACAACGTCATTCCCTGATTACCTGTCTCAGTGTGACAGCAATAAGTGTCCTGCAATTTGTCACTGCCCAGCCAATTCATCTTTAAAACGAAACTGCATCTTAATTGTAGCCATTAATAGGCTGCGGCACTCAAAACTCACCATGTGTCACTCCAGACAGGCTGGGAGCTCCTGCCATTTCTTTTTGCTGCTTTAAGACACTGAGATGAGATCATCATGTTTTTATTTATTTATGTATTTAATCAGCAAGAGCTTTTTTAAGGCAGCCATTTAAACTCCGAGGCACGCTTCTCATTCAGCATTGAGACAAGATAGCAGGGCAGCTGGAATTCATGGCGCTCTGTGTGTGTGCATGGTTCCTTTTATGCATTCTCCACAATTTAGTTATAGCTGGAGTTGATTACGGCAAAACTGCCCCAGGCTGACTTTTCTTTTTATTAATTTTTTAATAGTTATTTATTTAGGAAGCATTGACGGGTATACACATCCGTATCATGTAAATATCTGAAATAAACCAATAATCATGACAACAGTGAACTTTTGTTTCAAGAGATAGTATGCAGGAATATATTCATCAGACTGCTCTATTTAACAGGGTGTTACCATATTATAGAATGAACATCATTACAACACCTCTGACATATCATTTCTAGTGATTTTGCTAAATGGAATGAAATCTCTAAATACACATTTAACAGGCCAGGCATATCTAGCAAATATTAATATTCACACACAAATGGACAGGTGGTGCTGGGTTTTTGCAGGAATATTTTGAATAAAAAGTAACCAAATATCTATTTGTCCTCTCTCTGCTTTTCTGGATATGTAATTGGTGAGTTAATTTTTCCATAACAACAGCCTCCCATATTTTTTGAACCATTCTACTATATTTAGCCTATTTTTCTTTTTTCCAGTAACAGGCCATCAGTAGCGTAGAAGCTACTAGCAGATGAAAGATTAATTTTTCATTTCCTTTTGTGTAACCAATTCTGCTGGGAAGCCCCAAGAGGATTACCAATGGGTCATTTGGTAATAAATATCCAACACTTGTGCTATTTGGTTATGATTTGCATCCTGATACTCTTTAACAACTGGGTATGTTCACCAATAATGCATAAAATCTCCTCTTTCACCACAATTGCTCCAACATTTATCTCCACTCACTCTGTGTATGTGTGAGTGTATTAACATGACTGGTGTGAGGTACCACTGAAACAATATCGTAAAGAAATGTTATCATTTTACAGATTGCGGTTGCTGGTCCTCTTTTCCATGCCCCTATGGTAATTTGTCTTTCCAGATCACTTTCACCTATGGGAATTTTTTGGTTAGGAAAGTTGTCTGCAAAGGTTGATACAAATTAAGGGGTTTTTTTATTTTCTAATTGACCAGATGCCATCATTTCCTCTGAAGTTAACTTTCTGTATGAAAGTTTTTCAAGAAAGTAGAGATACATAATGCCTAACTTGAAAGTACTGGGACCATGGGGGAGCGGGCCAGTTAAAGTTAATTTGATCTTTAACTAGAAAAGTTTCTTTACTGAATAGTTGGCCAACTGCATGTATTCTATGGTTCTTCCTGTCTTTAAAAGCTCTCTGCTTCATGAGTTGGATTGAGATGTGGATTCAGATCTGGTTTGTTTACAATGGGTATCATTAGTGAGGGGAAATAATTTATTTTATCTTTAGTTCTATCCCAAATCCATACAGTAGCCTTTGCTAAAGGATGCATACAAATTTGTGGAGGGCATGATATATATTTTTTTATTAATCCATAGTAGCCTACCAGTATTTACATTGACCCATTTTTCTCGTTCAATGAAGATCCAATGTTTGGTGGCATTAGAGCGCCCTCAATCCACTTCTGCTTTGAGCTGGCTGGTTTAACAGTACCATAGAATATTTGAAACAGTCCACCTCGTTTAATGGATCTGTACAAAGTACCTGCACTAACTCTTGGTCTTTTCTTATTCCATAGACATTCTAACAACATCTTCTGCATTCCTGATAGAGCAGGGGTTCAAACTTCATTGCACTGCAACCCCCTTCTGACAACAAAAATTATGACACAACCCCAGGAGTGGGGACCAAAGCCTGAGCCCACCCAAGCTCTGCTGCCCTGGAGGAGAAGGGAGGGGATCAAAGCCAAAGCCCGAGCCCCACTGGCCTGGGCAGGGGGGGGCAAAGCCCAAGGGCTTCAGCCCCCGCCAGGGGGCCTGTAACTTGGGCCCCGCCACCCAGTGGAAGCCCTTGGGCTTTGGGCCAGGGTGGTGGGGCTTGGCCCAAAGCCCAAGGGCCCCAGCAAGTCTAAGCCAGCCCTGGCTGACCCCATTAAAATAGGGTCCCAACCCACTCTGGGATCCTGACCCACAGTTTGAGAACTGCTGTGCTAGAGTTTTATCTGGGATAATTAAGAAAGACTGAAACAAGAAAGATGTGGCTATTTTTCCAAACCAAGAAATTGCATACCTCCCCCAGCAGTCCAGATCTTTGTTCCTTTGCTGTAGTAGTGGTTTGACATTTAAATCACAGAGCTCTTCTGGGTTCTTTGAGATTTGAATTCCCAGGTATCTTATGGACTTTGTTGTCCATTTGTGTCCAAATGTTTTCTGGAGGAGTGACTTTTTTTAGAGTCTCTCAAATGTATAGCTAGCATTTCAGATTTGGCATAATTTATTTTAAATCCAGATACTTTCACAAAGTCGTGGATTACTTTAGAAACAAATTTTAGGGACAAATTTGGTTTTAGATCAAAATAATATTACACCATCTGCATAGAATGCTATTTTCTGAGACGTTGTCGCAAGTTTTGTTCCTGTGATAGATTCATCGTTCCTTTCCATGCAAAAGGCTCCATGGTCAGAGCAAAAAAGTCAAGGAGACAATGACTATCCCTGCCTAGCCTCTCTGTGTAATGCAAATGGGGGGATTTAACCCCATTAACTCACACAGCTGCTTGTGGGCTGGTGTACAGAAGAGTACTTATCCATTTAAGGAACTCTGAGCCAACGTTCATATGGGGCTGGATTTGAAACAGCAAGTTCCATTCTAGTCTATCAAAAGCTTTCTCTGCCTCAAGCGATGACAAAATTAATGGGATTATTGGACCTGGCATTGTGGATGATTCCAGGTGCTCACGAATATTGTCTGACATTTGTCTATCCTTAATCCTTAATCTATCCAGTTTGAGCTTGATTTATATAAACTGAGAGCATGGACTGCAGTCAGGTAGCTAGTATTTTTCTAAAATCTTTGTCAGGATTCAGCAGTGATATGGGCATCTAAAGTCTTTTCCAACTTTAGGGAGAACAACCAGTAGCTTCTTTCATAGGTAGCAGAAGTTCCTCACCTAACAGAATAGCACTGAAAGTACCTCTCAAGGGACCCACGAATACCTCCTTAAATGCCTGGTAATATTCAGCTGGAAAGCCATCAGGTCCTGGAATTTGACCATTTTTCATACTTGCTGTTGATTCTAAGATTTCTTCCTCTGTTAGTTCTTTAGCTAAAGTTTCTTTATCAATTTTGTTTCTCTTTGGCAAGACGGCTACTTCCAGATAGTTTTGAAAAACTCCAGAACTTGGCATATCTGAGGTACAGACATTTTTTAAATAAGCAGCAAAAGTACCCCATATTTCACTAGAGCGTATAACGATCTTTAAATTGTTTTTAATTGGCAGAATAATGCATTGCTCTTGAACCCCTTTAAGCTTTCGAGCCAATCTTTGGGACTCATCCTAGCTATCAACTATTACTTCCAGTGATGCATGATCCAATCATGTAATGATGCCAATTTCTGCAGATCTTGTCTGCTTCATGAAGGATTTAGATATTAACATTCAATCTATTCCAGTATATAACTGATGGGAGTGTGAATAGAACGTGTACTCTTTTCTCCAGGGATGCAACGCTCTCCAGCAGCCTGGGGGACTGACTTCTCTGTGTAAATAACGCAATGCTTCACCTACTTCCCTATCCCCTTCCCTTTTTATTTACCAGATCCATCCCAGTAAGGAATCTGTATGCACTTGAGCCTGCCTCCTGGTATAATTTCGCCTTCCACACAAATGTCTTAAGGCAGTCCTTAAAAAAAAGTTTTTTGTTTTTGAATGGGTGCACTGAGGCCACTGTTATTAATAACCTGCAATTGTGCCCTTCAGCAAGATACAGTCCCCCTTAAACTGATCTTTAATCTGAAAAGGTACATGTTTAGCAAATATTATACCCACTCTTCTTTTCTTTTCCTGAAGCAACAAATGTCTGCTGAAATCATCTACCTTTCATGCCCATAATTTGGCCCTCCTAAAAATGAGTTTCTTATAGTAGAATTATCAGAGTAGCTGATGTTAGTTAAATCATAACTTTAAAAATATGCCTTTTTTTCTTTTAATGACATTATTTAGCCAGTTGATATTCAAAGATGTTATTTCTAAAAGGAAGAGCCATCGAGAATAACTATTTATCGAAAAACTTGAAAGTTATAGTGGATCTTTAGCTGTTTGATGGCATGAACTATTGTGTCGCCAATGTCTCTCTTGTTTCTAATTATGTTAAATTCATGATTATGTGCCTGAATATGGTTGGGTCTCTATTTCTAAAGTTCCCAAGTTATTTCTTGTATTAATGCCCCCGAGTTCCTTCCAATCTCCTGCATTGCCCTTATTTTAAATCCAAAAGTAAAACAGCCTGGCATATAAATCAGTCCCCAAATGATTGTGCCTTGCTGAACCCCAAACTCCTTTGCTCTTCCCATGAACACTTGGACTGGTTCTACTACATCTGAAGGAGGTACAGTTTTCCAACTCTAGGACCTTGCCCTCACCCTTAGAGACAGATTACACTGCTCTACAGCCAAAATGCTTCTGAAATAAATGTAGTCAAACTTTACTAATTCTGGGTCACTGAGAACGAAAATGATGCTTAAAATTGTTGATTGGCTCTAGTTTTCAAGATATGCTATTGGGTCAGTATATACGACCTTTGACTTGGGAATGGCGGAGGATAAGTGAGTTATAAAGGGAAGGGATCTCAATTTAAACCAGAAATGACTAAAATACATCTTTGACTGGATCTATGAATAAATCTATGACTGAGTTTGGACAGTACTTGCTTTTTAGGCAAAACAATGAATGATGCAATCTGAAGCTGGTATTGCGTCATGCATGATATGAATTACATCATGTTATTCCTAGAAGTCATGGATGATGCAATCATAACGAAGCTTACATCACTCTGCTGAACAAATTGCCCTATATCAGCTCTAGAAATCATACAGTGTCATGCTCTCTTATTTGTCAGTGTTTGATTTTGCAAAGGGACACATTTCTGTTTAGCCAAAGTGAGCAGAGATGCCTCGTACTTGTGTGAACAGTGAAGATAACTTCTGCTATGTTTGTGGTGAAGTGACTTTTGCATCACAAAAGCGCAGTATAACCACTATGGTTAAGAAAGCCTATCACCTTTATTTTGGCTGCAAAATTGGAGATCAGGACAAGAGGTGGGCCCCACACATTTGCTGCAACACTTGTGCAACAAATCTTCGCCAGTGGTTGAACAGGAAAAGGAAATCTATGCCTTTTGCAGTGCCAATGATTTGGAGAGAGCCAACAGATCATACCAGCAATTGTTACTTCTGCATGGTGCCTCCAGTTGGGAAAGGTGTGTCAAAGAAGAAAAAGTGGACTGTGCATTATCCAAACATTCCATCAGCTATACGCCCAGTACCCCACGGAGAAGGACTGCCAGTTCCTGATGCACCAGAATCATTCTCACTTGAGTCAGACGAGGAAGAGGAAGAGGATGAAACTTCTGGTCCTGAATCATCAATGTCACAGGACCCACATTTTCTCCCATCCTCCTCCTCTGAACCACACCTCATAACACAAGGTGAACTGAATGACCTTCTCAGGGATTTGGAACTACCCAAGAGTAAGGCAGAGCTGTTGGGCTCCAGACTACAGCAGTGGAATCTCCTGGCAGGTGATGTTAGGGTTTCCATGTTCCGTGACAGTCAAAAGGATCTTGTCCCATTCTTCTTCATGGAAGGTGATCTTGTAGCCTGCAACAACATCGAGGGTGTGATGGCAGCCCTCAACATTGTTCACGATCCAGATGAGTGGAGACTGTTCATTGATTCATCGAAGACGAGTCTTAAAGCTGTTTTACTGCATAATGGCAATGTTTTGCCATCAATTCCAGTTGGTCATGCAGTCCATATGAAGGAAACCTATGACAACATGAAACAACTTTTGAGGTGCATAAACTATGACCAACATCAGTGGCAGCTTTGTGGCGATTTGAAGGTTGTTGCTCTCTTGTTTGGTCTGCAGACTGGATACACAGGTACTCAAAGGCATTGCTAAACAGGGATGGACTTCAGCATGTGCTTAAGAGCTTTGTTGAATTGGGATCAGAGTGCACTGCAAACCACATTAAGATGGATTTGTTAGGCAAAGCCCAATATGTCCAATGCATCTAATGCCCATTCAAGGTGGAGACTGGATGTCCTTAAAACTGCAGCAAGATCTGGTGAGAATCATAAGAAAATACATAAGAACGGCCATACTGGGTCAGACCAAAGGTCCATCTAGCCCAGTATCCTGTCTTCCAACAGTGGCCAATGCCAGGTGCCCCAGAGAGAATGAGCAGAACAGGTAATCATCAAGTGATCCATCCCCTATTGCCCATTCCCAGCTTCTAGCAAACAGAGGCTGGGGACACCATCCCTGGCCACCTTAGCTAATAGCCATTGATGGTCCTGGACTGGAGCACTTGGAGAAGCCTTCTGGAAGAGAGTGGAGATGCAGAAGGACAGAGAAGGGCATGGGGATAGCTCAGGGTGTGTTGTCGGGGTGGGAAGAAGGGATGGAAGTGATGAATGAGAAGTGTGTCAGAAGAAGTAGAAGAACCATCAAGAAAGGGACAAGAAATGCAGTGGAATACGTGGGTTTCATCCAGAGTCAAGTCAGGGAAAGAAGAAAAGACACTGAAATAACACAGGGACAATGGGACCTTTCTGACACTGGTAAGTGACCTCCTTTCCCAAGGAAGCATCTCATTTCTAATTAGAGGGGCTCCAGATGCAATCTATCCCTAAATCCAGATGGGTTTGGCTCTGGGATTTTGGTTCCCTACTAGCTCTATGAGCAGCCCTCTCTCAAGCCACTGCAAGGAATCATAGGGTCAATAAGCTCTGGAAGGCTTTAATGTTGCCTTTATAAACTGCTCAAGAAGCCTTTCCTAATGCAAAGAGCAATACAAAAGGCTCTGTCCCTTCCTGCTTTTCCACACCATTAAATAATGCTGTGGATCAATAACATATAAATGACTTTGGTGGCCATTGGTTAGCTTGTGAGATTCATTTTTATTGCCACTTCAATTCAAGTACTTCCCCTGAGAGAGAAGTGAGACTAATTTAATTTCTGGCTTGGACAACAATTATCTGAATATGTAAACCCCACTGCCAAATGTACTTCTGAAAATGCACCAATGTGACAAATGGGGCTTTCCAGTTTCTTTTCCTATGACAGAGCAATTTATAACTCCCGTTCCAAAATCCGAAATGTAAGTACTGCTCACAGACTTCAAAATTACAATAGCAATAAAGAACCTACAGCGGTAACTGAGATAGGACTTAATATAAAGGATATAGTGACACTTATCCTAAAAACTACTGTATATCATTGTAAGTGATGTTTGCAGCATTAGCTAATGGAAAGAGCCTGATTCTGAGCGCATTTACACCAGCACTGGCTTCACTGGAGTCACTCCTGAGCTGCACTAACGTAACTGAAAGCAGAATTAGGCCCACTGTGTTTACAGACCAAATACGTATTATTGTACATTGCTGGCTGCATGACGTGGGTATTTTTTAAAAATTCAGTAGCAGCGATATGGGGCCAATTCTGGGGATGGAACATTCTATACTCAGGACAGCTTGAGGCGGGGACAGGAGACATCTGAATGAACCATAACTAGAAGCAAACTTTCAAAGTTCTGGATCCCTCCTGGGGCCAACTGGAGGCCGGGCTGGCTCCCAATATAAATTAGAGCAAGCTCAGAGCTGATCTAAGTTGGGCCCAGCTGCCTGTGTACCCAAGCAATTGTTCCAACAGCCAGGATCCTATGGCCACAACTCCTATCCCCTGGCTATGTCCCCTACACCAGTCACCCTGAGGGGTGGTTGCTTAGGAAACACTAGAGTGGCACTATGTAACCTGGGGGTTCCCCTAGGCAGCTGGTTCAGCCAGCTCTGCGGCTGCTTGTCATTGGCAGAACAGCCGGAGTAGGGGCCAGCAATCCAGCCCTATTTCTGTAACCATATTTTCAGTGCAGGAGACAGCTCACCATTCAAAGGTCAACACTGAAGTGACCTCAGGGACCAAGACTCCCCCTCTTATTTCCTATTCTGAGTATTGGGGCGCTGCATACTACAAAACAGACTGGGGAGGAAGCAGCTGCAGTTGGGGAGACTCCTGACTATTGGGGAGGAGGGCCCCACTCCTCCATTCATCCATGTTTCCCACTTCCAAGCACCCTGCCACACATTTGAATATGTGGAGGAGCTGCTGGGAGCTGCTGCTGAAGCCCGTGTAACCCATCTGTTTGCTAGAGAGAACATCTGCCTGTGATGGGATAGCACCAGCCGGGCACGGGCTCCTCTTCTTCTCTCCCTCCTGGCAGTGGAAGCACCTCCTCCAGCCCTCCTTATCCAATCCAGAGCCTACTATGGCAGGAGAGGAGGAGCTGAGAGGGCAGAAATTCTGTCACCCTTAGTGGTGGGGAGGGAGAGCCCACTGCCTGATAGCACCAGCACAGACACATCCAAGGCACTAACCTGGCCCTCTCAGTGTCACAGGGCTGGGTTTCTTGCACCTTCACTGCTCTGCTGCCTACTGGTGGCTGCAGCAGCGGCCCAGCTCTGCTCCCCTTCCCTTCTCCCCGCCCAGAAACTTACTCATCCACCGGCTGCATGGACTCTGCTGGGTTCCTGGAGGAGGAAAGTGGGTCTCTAGCATGGCAGTTGTCAGTCTTCCTATCTGCATCTGCTGTTTTCCTCCTGCCCAGTGAAGGCAAGTATGTGTTGACCTTGTTCTCAATCAGGCAGTCAGGGAAGGGCCATTCAATACTAAAGCCTCCTACTGTGGGTAGGGGAGAGGAAAACTTTTCTGGAGCTTCTTCCCAGATCATAGAATCATAGAATATCAGAGTTGGAAGGGACCTCAAGAGGTCATCTAGTCCAACCCCCTGCTCAAAGCAGGACCAATTCCCAGCTAAATCATCCCAGCCAGGGCTTTGTCAAGCCGGGCCTTAAAAACCTCCAAGGAAGGAGACTCCACCACCTCCCTAGGTAACGCATTCCAGTGTTTCACCACCCTCCTAGTGAAATAGTTTTTCCTGATATCCAACCTGGACCTCCCCCACTGCAACTTGCCATTGCTCCTTGTTCTGTCATCTGCCACCACTGAGAACAGCCGAGCTCCATCCTCTTTGGAACCCCCCTTCAGGTAGTTGAAGGCTGCTATCAAATCCCCCCTCATTCTTCTCTTCTGGAGACTAAACAATCCCAGTTCTCTCAGCCTCTCCTCATAAGTCATGTGCTCCAGACCCCTAATCATTTTTGTTGCCCTCCGCTGGACTCTTTCCAATTTTTCCACATCCTTCTTGTAGTGTGGGGCCCAAAACTGGACACAGTATTCCAGATGAGGCCTCACCAATGTCAAATAAAGGGGAACGATCACGTTCCTCGATCTGCTGGCAATGCCCCTACTTATACAGCCCAAAATGCCGTTAGCCTTCTTGGCAACAAGAGCACACTGTTGACTCATATCCAGCTTCTCGTCCACTGTGACCCCTAGGTCCTTTTCTGCAGAACTGCTACCTAGCCATTCGGTCCCTAGTCTGTAGCAGTGCATGGGATTCTTCTGTCCTAAGTGCAGGACTCTGCACTTGTCCTTGTTGAACCTCATCAGGTTTTATTCTGCCCAATCCTCTAATTTGTCTAGGTCCCTCTGTATCCGATCCCTACCCTCTAGTGTATCTACCACGCCTCCTAATTTAGTGTCATCTGCAAACTTGCTGAGAGTGCAGTCCACACCATCCTCCAGATCATTAATAAAGATGCTCCATCATCGGATAGGGTTTGTCCCTGTGAAACAAGCATGGGGCCCACCTGGAGGATCTTCAGGGATCTTCACAAAGTTTTGATTTTAAGGGACATACCAACCATCTATTAGCACGGGAACACACTTTTATTCCATTGCTTGGGGAAAGAGTTAAGAAAGAGAAGGAAGGAAAGGTTGGTGAGAGGGGATAGGGGACATCAGAAAAATAGGATCATGGGACTGAGGGACCAAGTAAGAATCTAGAAGTTTAGAAGTCCAGGTATGTTTCATGAAGTGGGTCCTTCTGGAGTGAGGGTACCTTGCTCTCAGTGTTATAGGTCTAGGTGGCCTTGCAGTGGGAGGGTGGTTTTTTACACTAAGTGTGAAGAGACAAGGCAGAGTCTTTCCAGTGTCTCAGACAGGGCCAGCTCCAGGCACCAGATGAGAAAGCACGTGCCTGGGGCGGCACATTGTAAGGGGCGGCATTCCAGCCAATCTTGGGCCGGCACATTCCGGCCGCCCTGCCGTAGATCTTTTTTTTTTGTTTGTTTTGGCAGCTCCGGAGCTCCCGGCCGGGTCCCCGCCCTCCGCCAGTCCCAGCCCAGCCCTGCAGGGGCACGGACCCCGGCCCAGGGGGCAGGAACTAGCGATCCCTGCCGCTCACTGTGCCACTGGGCTCCCCGGGACGTGCCACTCCCCGCCGCCTGCACCGGCCTCTGCCTCCCGCACCGCTCTGAGCCCGGCCTGGCCGAGCCGCCTTTAAAGGAGTGGCTGAGCCAGCACCTCCTGCAGCCCCTGGGGGCTCCACCTGCCCGGCTGGGAGAAGCACCCTAAGGCTGGAGGGGGGAGCCCCTCTCACCCGGCTGCGAGCGGGCTGCAGCGCCTGGCTGCCCAAGGGAGGAGGGAGCGGTTCACCCCCACCCCCCGCGAACCTCCTTGACCACCCTCCACGCACTCCCTGCAGCTGCTGGGGGTTTTTTTTGCTTTGACAGTCCGGACGCCCTTTTTTTTTTTTTTTGGGGGGGGGGTGGCAAAAAAGCTAGAGCCGGCCCTGGTCTCAGAATGATCGTTTGGCATCGGGCGAGGTCTGCCTCCTTGAATTCAACAAGTTGTTTCACCACAGGGGAAGCGTGACAGAAACCAAAGCAGATTTTCAGTTCCAAATTACTATAGAAACTTTCAAAACCTCTTATGTCACATGAAGGACTTTATAACCTATTTAAGGGGAAATTTCTTGCATTTCAACACACTGGGAATATTTCCCTAACGACTCAGTTTATATCTTGTAGCAGGAAGAAAGAAAAAGTGTTTCTGGGCCATGCAGATGGCTAAAAATACCTTGTTTGGTTTAATTTTGTGCCGTTTTCAAACATGGGTCTGACTCAGCTCCCTACTCTTGCTCAGTGTTTATGCGCGGTACCTTTTGGATGGTTCAAAAAAACACCAAATAAATAAAAATGAGCTAAGACTCCCCACTTCCCATGCCTGTCAGCATCTCCTGGGGACGGATGATATTCAGTATCCTTGGCTTTTGCTGTTCGGTTCACCACATTATTCTCTTACTTTATTTCCACAACAGGAAAATCTCTCCCTACTGCCACATACTGTTCCCATTGTCAGACCCGCTTCCAGAACACTAAGCAGCTGTATCCTTCTCTCCCTAGTACCGGGGACTCTCTCATCAGCACGTGTATTTCTGTCTTCTGACAAATTGCCCCACACATCGCAAAGTCCTCAGAAATGCCACAGAAGCAGAATGCAAGCCTAATAGATAGTGTTGCCTAATTAATAGACCATTGGACTGGGACTCAGGGGAGCTGGGTTCTATTTCTGGCCCTGCTTCCGGCCTGCTGGATGATCTCAGGCAAGTCACATCACCTCCCTGTGCCTCAGTTTCCCCATCTGTAGAATGGGGACAATAATACTGACCACCAGTGTAAAACATTTTGAGATCTATGGATGAAAAGTGCTATGTAAGAGCTAGGGGTTATGATTATTATAATAATAAGGCTCCATTGTAGTGGATTCCAGGAAGAAGCAATGTGTCATGCTAATCCTTGCCATCAGTACAATTTCCTGTCCCCACCCATTCAAAATTCTAGCATCGTCATGTTGCATTTCAAACAGCCCACATCATTGCTTGGGCTTGTTGTCCTGTTGCAGCCATTGGCTGTGGAAGGGTCATGTTCTGTGTTAGTAGAGATTTCTGCAGCCCGGCAGTAGTGAGTTAGGCCCAGTTTGGCAAAGCACTTACACACGTGCTTAACTTTACACTCCTGACTTAATTCACCCATTGAATTCTTTAGTACGCTGCTGAATCGGGATCCAGGCACTTACGCACATGCTTATCTATTAAGGTGTGCTTAAGCCCCATTAAAGTCACAATTAAGTTCCATTAAAGTCAATGTGATTTAAGCATGTGCTTAGCGAACATGGGATGGGATTCTCCACCTGCTTAAAGATAAGCGCATCTTAAGACCTTTGCTGAATCAGGGTCTGAATTGTACAGTGCTGGATTTTAAACGAGTGGATTGTTCAGAGACAGCAGAGTTAGCACCTCACTGGGTATGAGCACACCTGAGCCAGAAACATGCCCAGAAACACTCTGGAGAATTCTCAGCAAAGCCATCGCCGGAGCTAGGAGAGTCCAGAGGGGCAGAGCTGGAGTTATATGCCGGGGTGAAGGGTTGCTGCAGAGGCAAGGGGATGGATTGGTCTCACACTTGCAGGCTGCAGGGGATCTCCCAGGGTGGGGGTTAAGTTGTAAAACCTAACTGGAGGGCACGGGGAGGGAAAGGGGAGCTCACCCTGTCCCAGCAGAACAACTAGGGAGAGATGCTCTGAGGAGTTCTTCCTGGAGATTTCCCCCGTCTGCAGGTTTTACCATGTCCAGTGCCAGGGCAGGAGAAAAGCTTGCTGTTTAGACCCCCTCTGTGCAAGAGAGCAGAATGATCTTTCACTGCAAGCATTTCCCGAAGCTAAGCCACCTGTGGCTGGCTGCAATTAACTCCTGTTTTAATTCATCTTTTTTCTGCTCACATCATAGGATCATTCCAGGGTGTGAAGGTGTAAGGTAGGAACTGCAAGAAAGCGTGAGGGCTAGATCCTCAGCTGGTGTAGATGGGGGGAGCTCCATTGAATGGAACAACACCAGGTTATGCCAGCTGAGGACCTGGCCTGGCCCTGACTGATTAAATCGGGTTTATGTGTACCTTTTGGTTTGTGAGCGCTTAGTGTTCTGAAAGGTGCTGGACTGAAGCCCTGGGAGGAGGAGTCACTTCTCTACCTGCAAGACAGGTACAGCTCCAACAGTGGCAATGCAGACTCCCTCACTCATGTGCATAAACCTGAACTTAAGGGACCGTTGCTAGGGAAGAGAAGGTTGATCAGTCCTCAGGCTCATTCAGTCCTCTGCCTCTCTAAGGACACCGCTAATAAAGGTAGTAAATGTGGGTGTGGGTCTGTGATGCCAACATTTGTCCGCTCAGAAGTGAACTGAGACTGCACATGGTTCAGTCATAGTTCAGGTAAACAGACTGATCTGATGGGAACAACTTCCAGCCACTACTAACCTGGTCTGGATTTAAACCAGCCACCTAGAGATGTTGAAGGCTCCATAGCCCATTACCATAAGCTACCCATTCCCATGTTCTACAAAACTTTGACCTGGTCACCTCCAGTTTTAAATGCTGAACCACGTCAATGACTGTAAGACTAGGTTTGTCTAGCCCCGTGGAGAAGGGCACTACCTTATGTGTTAACTAGAGGACGCTAGACCATGGATATGTGTTATACTAAATGGGCTATTGGGTATACAGTCCATCATCTATAAATATGCTTAAAGCTCTACAGAAGGAATCAAAGACATGGGTGCCAGCCCCAAAGATTTACAATCAAAGCACAGACCAAGAGGTAAAGAGCAATGACAACAGATGATGGGGGCTTAGAGGGAAGCAGCATTGCTTGGAATATGGCTGGGGTTCTCATACTGTTGCCGTGTAATTACAGTAGATACCTTTTTAGAGTGATATTGGCTACTCTCCTACATGGGAGCTGGAGGCAAGACATTCTCAGAGGCAATTCTACACCTCTAGAATTTACTTTCTGCAGAGTACAATTCTGGCCACATTAGAAAGGTCTGTGAGGTGCCAGGCTTGTCCCAACTATAAATCTCTGAGTGCCTAGCTGACTAGTTAGATTAAAATCTGCAGGCAACAGGAGAGAATAATGTGTTTTCTTCTTACCTGGAATGGTATCTAACCCATTTAAACTTTGCATAATGTACCCAACTGCCAAAGTGATGGGCACCCCATAAATGCCTTTAAAATAATATTAGAGACATATAGTGGGATCGACAAGGCTACAGCTACACTACATATAAAATAATATGATATACAAGAAATATTTTCATAAATTAAGGACATTTGGTTTGCATAAGGGAAGTATAAACTATGCTAGAGACAATAAAAATAAACCCAGTGTATCACTGAAAACCCAACCTCTGTCCAAACTTTAACATTTCTTAAGGGTCAAACAAGTTTAGCAATTTTAAACAAAAATTCCATGTAGCTCTGCGCTTCCTGATACGGAAGTGAGAGAGAAAGCTATACACACCACTAGTCTGTGGAACTCATTGCCACAAGATGAAGTGACTCCCGTAGCAGGATTCAAAAAAGGATTGGACACTTACATGGATCATAAGAATGTCCAGAGCTGCAATAATATCAATTTTTTAAAAGAGAAACCTAAGAACTTTGGAATGGATGTAAATGCTCATGTTTCAGGGCAAAACCCAACCTCTAATTAGTGGTTGTGAGAAAATGACCCAAAGGCAGGATCTTCTATGATTGTCCATTATGGGGTTCCTTGCACCTTTCCTGGAAGGATCTGATACCAGCCTGTAGCAGGGTGAACACCTGCTCCAGCCCTGAAGGGGTTGGAAAAGCCCTGCAGAGGGCTGGGGCTGTGTAAAGGAGCAAAACCCCAGCTGGGGCCATGCCCCAAACTGAACCACTCAGCCTTATAAGAAGGCCAGGGTAGCCAGAGCTGAGGAGTCTCCCTCTGACAGGAGAGAGAGACAGGCCTGGCTGCAAGGAGCTCACCTGGGGACCTAGAGTGAGGCAGGGCTGGGGAAAAGGCCTTGGGGGCTGGGAAGCCCTAGGCCAGCAACTCCCCAGACTGCAGGGCCCAGTCCTAGACCCATATAGGTATTGGGGTTGCAGAGGGGCAACCTAAGGGTGGGTAAAGGTAGCCAGTCCAAACCCTTTGTTGCCTGTGATGATTGGCTGATAGACTGAAGTCTGCCCCAGGGCGTGGGGGCTAGATAATGATTGGCAGTAGCCACAACTGAGGTGACATTGGGATAGGGGGTGGGGGTTCCCCTGGGTGGAGAGACTCAGAGAGAGAGTGGGCTACTGCCAGGGGGGTAGCATCCAAGCCAAGGGCACTGGGGTCTGGGAGGGACATGGGGGCCAACAATAGGTGGGACATCTGGCCTGCAGAGGGCGCTTCAGATGCTGGTGAGCTAATTCCTGAGACGACCAGTAGGAGGTGCCGCAGGGGTGAGTCCACGCCTGATCACAAGTGGTGGAGAATGTGGGCATAGCGGTCCGCCCCTGACACAAGGGGCCAGAGCAACGACAGGCGGGACACCTGGCCGGCAGAGAGCGCTTCAGATGCTGGTGAGCTAATTCCCGAGACGACCAGTAGGAGGCGCTGCAGGGATGAGTCTGCGTCTGATTACACAGCCGCTGACAGGGCACTTCCATATGTGAGCAGTGCCAGTGAGCTCAAACACACACTCATTGACACTACTCACATGTATAAGGCTACTTTGAGTGTTACCAGAACTGGGACTCAGATTTGTCCATCGGTGGTTTTTCAGTTTATAGATGCAGTATATAGACATGATGACGCTTCTCTCTAAAGGATCCAGTGACCTTGTGTGCATATTCCTGATGCCATTCCCACCAAACACAATGGAAGAACATTCTGGATTAAGACCAGAAGACTTTGCAATTAATATACAAGGGATGGACAGTGGGCTGAAAAATATTGCAGCTAAAAACAGACTGGCAAATCAAATTTGATTGTGGCTTCATGTTGATGCCCTGCAGGAACCTGAAGTTGCCTTGTTAACTCTCGTTCTTTTCATGTAAACTATTTCCCCCAGTCTGGCTCAAAACACAAAGCAAATAACTTCTCCCTCTTCTGTGTCTTTTTATAGCTCCGTAATCCCTGCAAACTGATTTCAGCCTCCGCCATGTACTCTCTGTGCTAAATAATTTTTTGTACATGTGCCAGGCTATATTTTGTTGACAAAAATCACGTTGTCACCAGAATTATGTGCACACTCTTGATAAAATGCATTTAATTGACAGAACGGTTTAAACACATGAATTTAGTCAAGTAAATGATATTAGGTGGATTAGGCTGAGAATTTCACTATCTTTCCTATAGGAAATGAGTTTCATTGACAAAAATCAAAATCAGGGACAGCCACTTTGTCACCCAGACACATCTATTTAATAAACCACCGCATATAGCCTCAAAATTGTTACATCCCATATAAATTCTATCCAGTGAAAATTACATTAAGATCTGACAAACTCTCGAAAGCAAGGAGATTTTGAGTTAAAGATAAAGAGATCCACTGTTGGAGGTGTAGTCTGTGTCTGTCAGGTGCACTGCACCTTTAAAGAGAGGGTCCCACTAGAGCTGGGTGCAAATTTTCCATCAAAACTGTTTTACCATGAAAAATTGGGTTTTCATCAAAAAGTTGAAATTTCCCATGGTAAGTGACAGCTTTCCCTGGAAAATGCTGGAAAACAGGGGGAAACAAAACCAAATTTTTAAGTTTTTGGCCAAAAATGTTGAGTTTTTGGTTTTTTGACAAAACCCCTAAAATTGAACGATTTCAACTTTAAAAAAAAAATTTTTTTTTTCCCATTTTGTGTTGACATTTTTCCATGGAAAAAAACCTAGATTTTCCAACCAGCTTGAATCCCCTCCTTTTTCCTACTGCAGATGCTGCTGCCATTTTGTGTTTGGATGAAGCCTGACGCAGGAGAGATGCACACAGTGCGCTCTCTCTGATGGAGAATGTACTTCGCTCTTTCTTGTTTTGTTGGTCTCTCAAAACACAATAAAGGCCACACTGGCTGAAAGATTTTTCTTGATCTTTGTGTAGGGGGAGAGAGTGGTGAAATCCTAGCGCCAGTGAAGTCAATGGCAAAGCTCCCAGGACTTTACCTATTGGATCCTTCAGCAACTGGGCCACAGAACCAGGCATGCATGTACAGTGCCTAGCACAATGGGCGCTGATCTCAGCTGTGGCCTTTAGGTACTATTGTAATTAAAGTAATAAATAATAGTAATCCTAGTTACTATTTGTGAGACTGCATTTATGCAGCACCTTTCCAATGAGAAGGCAATAAACTTCACTACTCTCACGCACACTGATTTTACAACAGTGTAACTCAATAGATTTCACTGGGGTTACTCCTGATTTACTCCCAGGTAACTGAAAGGAGAATCAGGTTCAGGGGAATCAAAGCACAACTGTTACATGACTTTCTCATAGTCAAACAATGTGTCCACGGCAGAGTCAAGATTTAAAACCGCAGTTACGTGACTGGTCACTGGATGCAGTTGCTTCCTCTAACACCAATCCAATGTACTCCTTAAATCTACCCTATTGTACCAAAGCATTACAATCCCACTGTCCTCTGCTGGAGGACTCTCAGAATAGTGGGTGATTACATTCCATCCCTAACTCACTGTTGTTATAGCTAGGCAAGGACTTTTTTCAGGGCTTCATGCCCCTGCTATTGAATTCAGATGGAGTTTGTGAACTGAAAATATTTACTAGGTCATAATCTGAATCCACCTTCATCACCTCTGTAACTGCTTGGTTAGATTATCACCATGGGCTCTGTCTTGGGCTGATGCTGAAAGCACTCGAAAACTCCAGAATGCATCTGCCCACCTTCTGAGCGGGGCAGGTCAGTGAGAACACGTGACATGCCGGATAGCTGCTTTTCAGCAATGAACAGATCCTCAGCTATAAAACCCCATATAACCAAGGACATTCAGAATTATAAGATGTACTCTATCCTTAGTGCATTCCATTCTGCAGGGGTGCTGAAAGTTCTCTGACCACACAATAGATGTCTCACTTCTTTAGCAAGGAATATTAAGGTGCACTGGGTGCCATTAAAAAACTCAACATTTGACACATATTTGACTTTACTATAATAATTCCTATACTTAGAGAAGGAAGCAAATACCTACCACAGGCAGTAAAAGTAACTTTTCAAATAGCACTCACTCTTCACTATGGTTGAATTATCCGTCTCTGATCCACAAAGCACTTTAAGAAATCCAGCAGCCGACAAGTTGTCTTGCGCTATCTGTGCCTGATGACACATGAATATGAGAAATGATCTGTAAGGGCCCCTGCTGCTTAAGTCTATTTACTTTAGATAATGACACATAGAGCATTCTTAGTTTAATGCCCAGGTGCTTGTAAAAATTAATAATAGAGAAATCCATCCCCCACTCATGCAGAATCTATAATAGCCTCCAAAGCTTTATCTGGGTTAGCAATGGGGCTTCTGTAACTTTCCTTTTGAGATTGTTCCATGCTCTGATAAAATGACTGCTCAGATTTTTTGCTGATTTTTACATCTTCCTTTTCTCAGTTTTATCCCCCAACTCCCAGTTATACTATCTAAGGCTACACCAGGGATCGGCAACCTTTGGCACGCGGCCCATCAGGGAAATCCGCTGGTGGGCCAGGACGGTTTGTTTACCTGCAGCATCCGCAGGTTTGGCCGATCAAGGCTCCCACTGGCCGCGGTTCGCCGTTCCAGGCCAACAGGGGCTGTGGGAAGTGGCAGCCAGCACATCCCTTGGCCCACGCCACTTCCTGCAGCCCCCATTGGCCCGCAACGGTGAATCGTGTCCAGTGGGAGCTGCGATCAGCTGAACGTGTGGATACTGCAGGTAAACAAACCGTCCCGGCTCGCCAGCGGATTTCCCTGACAGGCTGCGTGCCAAAGGTTGCCGATCCCTGGGCTACACTAAGCATTTCTTCTCCCTCCCTCGTGTTGACAGCATCAAAATACTTGTAGAATATTATATATCCCCCTTTGGGGCCTATTCCAAAGCCTATTGAACTTAATAGAAAGACTTCTGTTGACTTCAATAGCCTTTGGATCAAGTCCTAAATCGTTGTTGGCCCATATATATATGCCTTGTTTACCAAACTCCAGCTAACCTGATTTCCCAGCTAACTAATGTTCAGTGATGTCCTTCCTCTGGGATTGTAATCAGCCAGCATTCTGTCTATACTACATTCTAGCTCTCCCATGCCTGAACTCCAGGCAGCTTCTACAAAGATGCAAAGAGTCCTGTGGCACCTTATAGACTAACAGACGTATTGGAGCATGAGCTTTCGTGGGTGCATTCGAAGAAGTGGGTATTCACCCACGAAAGCTCATGCTCCAATACGTCTGTTAGTCTATAAGGTGCCACAGGACTCTTTGCCACTTTTACAGATCCAGACTAACACGGCTACCCCTCAGATACTCTACAAAGATGGTTGGTCTTGGACAAGGTGATTGGCGGTCCTGAGTAAAATAAAACCAAGGAAGCCAGCCAGCAGGCTTTGAAAACTGTGCTTCAAGGTTGGCTCACGTGGTGCAGACTCTGAAGTCTGCTGAGCTGGCCTGTTAATCCTTTTGGTTGCTCCTTGCTGAATTCAAATCAGTTTATCAACATTTTCCTGACTTCCAGGGCACTGTGGTTCCTAGACCACATTGTGACCATTTGATTTGGAGGAGATGCTCCCTGCTATCTTCAAATGAAAATATCTGAGTCTGACCATGTCCAACAGCAGAGGACACTTAGGGTACATCTACACTGTGACAAAAGACCCGGAGCAGAGTCATGGCATTGCAGCGGAGACATTTGGGCTCAGGCTGAGCGGGGAGTGTCTCAGGCTCCTCCCCAAGCCCAAACATCTATAATGCAATTTTTAGCCCTGCAGCCCAAGCCCCCGTCAGCTGACCCGGGCCCTGAGACTCAGTGTCCCTACTGCAGTTGAGATGTCCCCTGAAAGTCTCTTACTAGCCTGGCACTCTCAGTGCTGCCACTGCCCATAAGGCTGCCTAAGGTAGGCAAGGGGGCATTTCTAGGTGCTACCCAGAACTGGGAAGGCACAAAAACCTCCTTTGCCTTCCCTCGCCCACGCCTCTGTGTTCTAAAGCACAGCACACACACCCCATCTTGTAATAAAATATGACAGCAACCAAAAATGTGACTCTGAATCCTACATCAGGTCTTTTACCAGGATCTTATCTCCGTACTGGCATATGATCTAAGGGCTGTTTTTAAAAACTCACTAAAACATCTAGTGTTTGCTGAGTGTTGTTTGCACACTACATGGGCAGTGGTTTATACCTAATTCCACGGCATCCTTTGTACTGATTTTCATTAAAACACAAGCCTCTTTAATCTTAGAGAGAGGGGTTGGCCCAGTGGGGGGCAGGAGATCTCTATGAGAAACAGAGTCATTACCATGAAGATACAAAGGCCTCCTAACCGGCATATCTCCAGTTTGCCTGAATCTATTGAGCTAACCATCAGGACTTTCTCCAGAGCCTGAAATGAAAACATGTAACACTTAATCATTCACAAGATGGAGGCAGACAGGACCCAACGACAGTTGCATAATTCGGAAGATATAGTTCAGCATTGTTGTGTTCCTATAAGGAAACCAGTTAACGTTTAGGAATATATATTAACTTTGGGATGACTCAGTGCAATGCACTTGGTTCACACAAGGAAATGAGAAAGGAATTAATTGACACGCAGATGTATTGGGGATCTACATGGTGTCAGCATATGATAAATGAAATCCGCAATGGTGAGAACAGATGTACGCTGGAAGGACAACATGATAAATGGGCGTCTTGATATTTGATATCTGAGAAAACATTTCACATCTGATATCCGTTTGGTAAATGCAGGGCTGTTGGAATAGAGGGAGAATTGATTGATTTAATTAGCTCTCAGTAATGGCATTGGATATAGTTCAGCAAAAAGGAAGGGAAAGTCTTGCTGAATCTTTGCAAGTTAATTGCTTGATGATCTGCATTATGGGATGGATATTTTACATACATATAAATTATGTGGAGTGTTTTGAAATATTGGAATCTACAATCATTTCATGGGAGCACAAGCTCCTAAGGGATAGCAATACATGGCACACCTGTAACTTGCTGGCTAATAGGCAATTTACATTTGTCTCTTTTACTGAAGTCTTGAACTCTATAATTAGAGTGACCAGATGTCCCGATTTTATAGGGACAGCCCCGATATTTGGGGCTTTCTCTTATATAGGCTCCTATTACCCCCATCCCGATTTTTCACACTTGTTATCTGGTCACCTTACCTATAATGTTGTTTTGGCAGCAACATGCAAGCACCTCTCGTGCCCAAGAACACAGGAAACCTTGTGCATTACTATACTTATTATCTAATGTTTATAAGTTATTTCCTTGCTCTGCATGGGCTATTCAAGTTGAGTGAGCTGGCTTGGATAAAATTGGATAGATTTGACACCCCCCCGCTCCCCCAAATCTGAACCATGCAGGAACTTTTTTGACGTTCCAAACAATCTAGATAACTTTTTATTCAGAAATTATTTTTCATTGTTATGCAGTTCTGCACTGCATGGTTTCAGCCAAACACAAAAGTGCTGAAATAGCATGAGAAAAGCAGTTCTCGATGTAATTTTAGCTCAGTTTTGCAGACTCAGTAAGTTCAGACAGCTAGAATGTATGGCAGCACTTAACGAAACTTATTATAGGCCGTACATGTAGTGACACCTATAGTTAAGCTTGCCCAGCACTTCCCCACTATAAGACCCTGTTTTCTGGTGCTTACAGCTTTGCCAAACTGTAACCACTCAGGAGGAAATTTTCCATGCTGAGTATCAGCTTCCGGCTGAATTGCTTTGGAAAATTTCAACTAAATTGGCTCAGCTGTTTCCCACTGTTTTGCCCATGTTAATAAAAGAGGTTATAAGAATTTTTTCTTGCTTTGCTGAGACAGTGAGGAAAAGGGGGAAACAGCCTGGCAGAGAATGCAGAGGGGTGAGGAAATGGGGGGGTAGAAGAAGCAGTGGGAGAAAGGATCTGGGTGGGCAGGAGCTGAGGTGGGGATTGCATAGGAGCAGAAGTTCGGGGGGATATAGGTGCAGAAGGGGGAAGGATAGAAGCACAGGGACTGGAGCCAGAGGAGTTGAGTGGGCAGAGATAGAGGGGATCAGTAGCAAGGATGAGGATAGGAGAGGACAGAGACAGGCCTTTTCCTGTAACCATATTGTAAGGCCTAAGGCCTTTGTCTGCAGCCATATTAAGAGAGCAGGAGCCATTAACTACGAAGAGGAAGTCACATCCTCACATTCCATCTAAATGACATTAAATCAATGTAATATCAGGTTGTTAAGAAGGCTCCTGTCCTAATACCACCCACCATCACCAGATAAAGAAACAGATCGTAAGATGGTTAAAGAAAACGTAGTTTGACAGCATCCGGTCTGGCAAGAAATCACTTCTCAATAGTTGTGGTTGGGAAATCCTTATTTCTTTATTGTTTTGTCTTTATGGTCCCCACTTCTCTATTGTCTGTATGAGCGCTGTCTGGTTCTTTGGTTGTTTCTGTCTGTTACATAATTAATTTGGCTAGGTGTAAATTAATTAAGGTGGTGGGCTATAATTGGTTAGAGCATTTTGTTACAATATGTTAGGATTGGTTAGTAAAATTTTAGCAAAATGATTGGTTAAGGTATAGCTAAGCAGGACTCAAGTTCCACCACATAAACTGGGGTCCAAAAGGAAGTTCTTTGGGAACCGGCTCCAGGATACAGCCCCAAGATCAGAGCTGCCAGACCTCAACACTCTGCCAATGCACCGTGCAGAAGCTGGAGTCCCCCAGAAGAGCTGATCCTGACTGGCCAGCAGGGAATAATTCATCTGTCTTATTAGGAGTGGTGAGCATTGTATGCGTAACGTGTGCGTTCTGTTTTGGTGAGTGTTAATAGGATATTACTGTGTAAGGCTCTTTCACTGGTAAAAGACCCCGTAAAGCTGCAGTTACAGGTTACACCTGAGCCCTAAGAATGGGGTAAGGGTGGGTGCCTAAATTAAGAGGGTGAGGCCTTGAGTCCTAGGGACTGGGTAAAGGTGGGTGCTCTTAGAGTGTACGAATAACAGAGAATTTGGTGTGGGTAACACCACTAGATTCTAATAATCTCTCCCCTTCTGCGGTAATAAAGACCTGGCCAGACAGCTGGAGTCATAACTGGAAACCACCAGACACAGAGCTCAATGATTATTCGGCGTGGGAGGAATGCGTCCTGTTTATGTTACGTGGTTAATGGACTGGATCTCAGGGTAACTGACGGCTCTGTTTCTACCTGTGTTTTTAAAAGATTGCTGAGGGGCCCCAGAGCAAGGAAGCAGTGTCTTCTATTGTAGAGTAGGAAATATCCACATAAATAAATCAAATACCTTGTGCCGGCAGGATAGAGAAGCTGGCAGAATGCCCCTGTGGAGATCCTGGCACAAAGTAGCAACATGCAGGCCAGCCTGATTTCTCCTCTAGCAGTAGGAGCAAATGAAAAAGCAACTCCTGGTCTGATTTCCCCCTGCCTCGCCTCCTGTTAGCTTGAGTTTGCAGCTCATAAACCCGTAGACTGATTGCATGGTGGACTTTGCTGCTATCGGCTCTGCCCCTAAACTGGCTGGAATCATCATTCTGAGCAGAGCTTTCTTGGCTCTTGTCATCAGGCTGATGCAATGGAATCCTCCTTTATTACATGGGAGACAGTGTGGTTTGGTGGAGAGGATTTGCAACCGATCACATTGATTAGCCAAGATGCAGTGTCAGCTCTGGCTAGGCTAGTAATACCCCTGGCTATTAAGCCTTTTCTCTTTAGCTGAAGCTGCAGCAGCTCATGCTTTTAGCTCTGGGGGTCTCTGGCTGAGTGTCTGATGAGTGGGCCAACATAGCAGCCATCAGGTTTGGGTCACTAACCGGATGTGAGCTATGCTGATTTGTATCAGTTTAGGATCCTGCCCCTTCACCCCAGTTTTCAGAAGCAGCACCCTAAATTGGACAGGCCAATCTTTTGTTAGCATGCTCCAAAGAGCCCTGAGATGCAGAAGTAAATTCTGGTGCCTCTGTACCTATTTCAGTGCACAAACCTATACGCAATCTAGCAGCCACCATCTGAAAATTGGATCCGATGAATAAAACTGCTGACTGAGCTTTCTGAGGCGTCTTCAGTGAATTCATAACCACTTGTAAAAAACACTCTCTCTTTGTAGACCGGATGAGGAGATTAAAACATACTGTCGGTGATTACCTTACAGGCGGTTGAAATGAGTGATATCTCCAGTCACTATGACTATCCTGTTTTTCCTGAGATTGTCTTTTTCTGTCCTGTTTAAATTCTATGGAGAGTTTGTTTTAATAATAACTGCTCTAAGCAGCAAGTTTTGCTATTTAAGAACAATAGAAGGCACAGTTTTAAAATATACTGCTCACCCCAACCCTTCACCCCCCAACACACCCCTCCTTAAGCTGGAAAAATGAGGATCCATTTCCTTTTTGAGTCCATTCTTTACTCAGGCAAAGGGTAGGTCTATACTTTCCTCCGGGTCTGGCGGTAAGCAATCGATCTTCTGGGATCGATTTATCGCGTCTTGTCTAGACGCGATAAATCGATCCCGGAAGTGCTCGCCGTCGACGCCGGTACTCCTGCTCGGCGAGAGGAGTACGCGGCATCGACGGGGAAGCCTGTCTGCCGCGTCTGGACCCGCGGTAAGTTCCAACTAAGATACTTCGACTTCAGCTACGTTATTCACGTAGCTGAAGTTGCGTATCTTAGTTCGAAGTGGGGGGTTAGTGTGGACCAGGCCAAAGGGTCCATTGACTTCAGTAGCAATAGTGATGCTATCAACACTGCAGAGCAGGAACCTTAGCCGCTGATTCAAACCGCAGTGAATTCAAGCATTGGCCTTTCCTGCTGATGTTCTTAGCCTGGCAATGTGTTTTATTACCGTCATCAAAAAGGACCTTAAAACACACATTCTTAACATTACTTAGTTACTATGATCAGTCTGGGTAAAAACCAAGATTAAAGATAAACACATTCCAGTGGAACAGGCACAAATATCAAATATTGGGCTAGCTGAGATCTATCAATGTAATATGCGTATGGTGATGACTAGGATAATCTCCTCTCTCCTGTAAGACTGTATTTTGTTAATGAACAAACTGTTTAAAAAAATGCCAGGGTGCAGTAAGATTTCTCTGGAGGATGGATAGTCTGTCAGATTCCCCAGAATTGGGTATAGTACTTCAGCCATCTACACCTGAAAACACGAACACTGGACCAGTCTAGCCCCTCAGTAGAAGATAAACCCGAGCAAGGACTACGGGTTTTGGGGCCCTTGACTTCCTACTTAGTGATAGAGAAATGAATTAGGGAATTGCATGCATGCCTACGAACACCTCTGTCTTCCTGCAAACGAACGGGCTGATCCTGGACGGTGCTGAGCACGTGCTGAGAAGCGTCGAGTCCTTCTCCACCTTTGTTAGGTTGAAGGGGGATCACCATCTCTTAGGAGATACTCAGTAACTTGCAGGTTCAGACCACAGGCCCCAGTCCTGTACTTCAAAACCAAGACATCCTGCGGAGATCCAGGTTAACTGGCAGCTCAACTGATCCTGTGCAAAATGTTTGCCATCTCAGAAGAGCAGCTTCTGTTACTCTTGTGTGCCGCAGCAAGAGTTGGTTTTTTTCCCTGCCCCATCTCCTTTCCATACCTGAGCACACCCATGTATGTGTGTAAGACTTCTCTAGCCACTCCCACTCTGTCCACACCCCTGTACCTCCTTGCAAATTTTAGATGCAAGCTTTGTATATGCGGGGGAAAGAGGGACAGCACCACACAGAGGTCTCTGGGGATGCCTCTGTGCATCCTAGCTAGGTTCCCCACCACAACCTACTTACTGTGAGCTTTTCATTGTTTTATTGTGTGTTTTGTGCAGCACCTGGCACAATGGGGTTGGAGCCCATAGGCACTACCACACCGTCAAAAAGTAATAATAACTTCTCCCTTCAGCTCTGTGTAAGGCAGTGCTTAAATGACCAGCGCAATGTTCTCTCTGCTCTTTCCTTTATACAAGCAGATTTTATTGTATTAGAAAGATAGGGTAATAAAAACAAAGGAATCTAAACTGTTCAGTTCGTTATCTCTCGGTGTGAGGCATTATAAGTGTTTGTAAATCTAATCATATGGCACCCAGAACTCTCCCCAATATATTCATCTAATTGTACGCAAGCGCAATTCTTCAGGCAACATTGTTTTCTCCGGTTCCTAAATTTAGATAAGACACTTTAATTTATATGCCATCTTCCATGCAAATGTATTTCTAACCACTCCCCTGAATGAATAACACAGTTACAGAATCATGATATACTCTCAGAGCAGTGGAGGGGGACAAATCGAAGAGGCAGAAGAAGAGAACATTATTTTTACTTTAAAATAGTTTTTCCCGGTCACTTTGGGCCAAATCTTCTCTTTTTGGCCCAGTTACTCCATGGCCTAAGCAATAGCCCTGAGTCTGGCAATGTTGCTGCACTCCCAATTTTCAGGTGAAATGAGCAGGGATCCCCTGATCTCACCCTCATTCTTATCCCTGCTTCCCCCTAACCGACCTCAAGCTATTTTGCAGGGATGTAAAGGGAACTCCTATGGAGCTGAGTTCTGTTGAAGAAAACACACAGCCCAAATCCAGCCACCAATAAGCAAAACCACACCTGATATAAATAATCAGTACCAAAGAATTCAATGGCCCCTCCAGCAAGAGACCCAATGGTTCTGTGCAGACCAGGTGCCCCTCATGAGACCAGATGTCAAGCAACAGAAGTCAGTCTTTCCACAGCAATATATAGGGCCAGATCCTCAACAGGTGTAAATCAGCATAGCGCTGCTAGTTTGGAGTTACACTGATTTACACCAATAGAGAATCTGTCCCATTGTTTCTTGCTGCATCTCATAGCAGAGATGGGTCTGTGACCGTCTGTATCCATATGTTCATCCTTTTTAAAAAACTTTGATGGATTTTGTACAAATTATGCCTTGTGAGGTATTATTTGAAAACTCATAATTTGCTGATCATTAGTGTCTTGGTAAAATATGTGTGGCAACACTGTATGTACAGTTATAAGATATATATACTGTATAACATTACTGAAATATGTTCCAAGTTTAGAAAAGCAAGAACAAACCCATTCCTCAAGGACAAAAGGCAAAATAACACCTCAGCCAGATGTCAGTAAAATCAAATGATCACCTGGTTAAACAGCCATTCTTTGGCAGGAAAAAGGATATGAGTGAGCAATTTACATCTTTAGATATTAATTCCGCTTTACCTTTTTTATTTTCTTGTAACCAATTCTGACTCTTACGTCTCATTATTTCTAATCACTTAAAATCTTTCTGTGTTTAATAAACTTGTTTTATTGTTTTATCTAAACCAGTGTGCTTGGATTGAAGTGCTCAGGAAATTCCATTTGGGATAACAGGATTTGTGCGTAGCATTTTCTATTAATGAAATGACGGACTTCATATGAGCGTGTATTGTCTAGGAGATGGCTGGGCAATATAAGATGCACAGTTTGGGGGGAAAGTCTGGAACTGGGAGTTTGCTAGTGTTGCCCTGTAGTATAATTCATGGGTGACTAGTTATAACACTCATACAGTATAGCTAGGAGTGATTTACATACTGGAGCCTGTGTGTGAGCAGACCAGGAGTGGTAACATACATAGCGAAGCACTGTAAAGGGCATCTCAGATTGGAGAATTGAGGGGACACAGCTGTCCATCAGTTCAGATTGCACCCTGGGTAGTGTCACAGGGACTGAATTAGAAGACTTAACCTGAACCCCAGCCCTGAACTTTGGGAGAGCTCAGGCGAATGCTGTTCTACATCAGAATCCATCTCTGTAACAGGTCAAAACCTGTACTCTAAATGTGACCATCCCCAAGTCTTAGGAATTACCAAATTCTGGTCTAAATTTGGATCCAAACATCTCATCTTGGTGCAATCTCTGGTTCATAGACAATTGTGCTGATGACCCTTGTATTGCCACGAGGACTCTATGATGTCATTTCATCATCCTTCAGCACTGATCCCTGAGATCTGTTTTGTTTCTTTTACCACCTCCTCGCCATTGTGAGTAGGTTTGAGGCTAAGACATGGTGTGTTATCTTACACCACAGCATATGAGTGGCTCTCTGGGAGTTCTCAGCCCATCTTTAAATATACTACGAAGACTTATTTCGATATCTGTGGTACATAGATGAGAACTGTTTGGCCTCTGGTCATTGCTTGCTGAACTCTAGACAGATAAAATGTTTGCTCAATAAGAAAAGTAGTTTGTCATGATAAGATTAGACATCATGCTGTCATCCAATTTTTGACTAAGGAAAGAACTTCACCAGGAGAGCTCGATGAGGACCTAGTCATCACTTATGTGCTCATGGTCCACTGTCAAGAAACAGACTTCCAAATTAAAGGAGAGACAAAAACCCATTGGAAAGCACTGCAGGGCCGGCCATCCTGCAGAGGGAATATTTGAAGACATGCACTTTGTGCAGCAGAGCTGAGCACGCAGTAAGTGACAAAGGAAAGACGTCGACTCTTTTCTTCAGATTGTGCCCTTTTTCCAGCTTTGTACTCCAAGCATGTCAGAGCTCGTGGTATTTGCAGTAATTAGCGTATTCATTAGCCTCTCACTGCTTGGACTCTCCTTGTCAAATTGTGGTTCTGAACTTACCCTGACCTGTCCAGGATGCAATGTGGAAAAGAAACATTCCAAATGTATTCAAGGCTTTCTGGCCACGTACTTCTCTTTTATATACTGCTACCCTACATGCACCACTGATAGTGTGTTTCTCTTCAAGCAAAACTGCCTTTTAATATCAAAAAGGGCTTAGTTGCAAATGTAGATGGCACAATGAGGCTGGTGGAGTGTGATGGGGTGTTCACCCGTCCCCAGACAGGAAGGCGATAAAAGCAGCCGAGGGAGGCTGTACAGGGAGCAGCCAATCAGGGCCCAGCAGGCTTACATCAAAGGAGCTGCAGGGCCAGAGACAGTCAGTTGCTGCAGGGAGCCCAAGGAGAGAGGATTATGTTCCTAGTGGGCTGTAGGAAGGTAGTATCTTGGACAGAGCAATTGCTGGCAGGAGCTGGGGGAGCAAGAGGGAGCTCCTGGTTGGCTGTTAGGATGTGCGGGCTGGAGGCCCTGAGAAGAGGGTGAAGAAGATGCTGGGGCTGCGGAGAAATGGCCCAGGGAATTGAAGCAGCACTAGTGGAGAAGTAAGGAGAGGCAGCCGGAGGCTGCTATCTACAGTGTCCTTGGGCCGGGACCTGGAGTGCAGGGCGGACCTGGATTCCCCCCACTCACAAAGTGGCTGGACTATAGAACGGGGAGATACTTCACACACACACACACACACACACACACACACACACACACTCGGAAGGGGAAAGACATGGATGGTAGTACGGCCATAAGGACAAGTCAAGAAAAGGACACTGAAGTACTTGGACTGAGACAGGTCTGCAAGCGGAGAAGGTGGTAGCAGAGGCACCACCAGGAAAGGGTGAGCCGGCTGAGAGCTGATCCCCGAGATGGCCAGCAGAAGGTGATGCTCTGGTGGGTGAACTCTGTCACACGGAATGACAATGTGCCTGGCCCAGTAAGTGCTTGGCTACCACAGAAATGAGCTCGGGGTACCTACATGTACAGATAGCCCTACATTTTCGAAAAATGACTGCTGATTTTGCGGTCTTGATGTTTGGGTATCCAACCTGTGCCATCGTAAAGGGGCCTGAAAGTAGTGAGCACCCATTCTCTGCAAGCTAGACCCCTTTAAGATGCCTTAGGTTGAGCACCCAGAAACGGAAGCAGTCAAAAACACACTAGCCACTTGAAAATGTAGAATGTAGGCCTTGCCATATCAGATTCATAGAGCTTAATGCCAGAAGGGACCATTAGATCATCTAGGTTCACCTCCTGTATATCACAGGCCACTACATTTCACCCAGATACCCCTGTATTGAGCCCAATAATTTGTTTGACTAAAGCATAATTCATGTTTAGCTAAAGCATATCTTCAGTGAGAGCAATAATTCACTTCCATGAGAGTAAGATCAGACTCACTAGCTTTCCTCTTAGAGAATAATTGGTTCCTGGCTTTTTGGCATCTATTCACTGTGGGTATAATGGTCAAAGGTTTGTTCAATGGGTAATAAAAATACTTTGCTCTTATAGCATTCTTATCAGTCAATCTTAAATTGCTTCACGAAGGAGGCAAGCCTCATTATCCCCATTTTACAGATGTGGAAACTGAGGCACAGAGGCAAAAGTGACTTGCCCAAGGTCACACAACAGGCCAGTGCCCAAGCTGGGAATAGAACCCAACTAGTTAAGTAGTTCATTCGTCTCAAGAAGAATGCTTGCAGTGTAAGAAACTAGTACTTAATTTGAGTAAAGGTGGCAGAATCTGGCACTAAAAGTATATTGTAACATGATTGGAGGGGGAGAAAGAACACTCAGGATTGCCAACTCTTGGTGGGGGGTTCCCGGCGTGTCTTGTGATATTTATTGTTTATCTTAAAGCGCCAGCTCCTGTAGTCATGTGATGGGGTGAAACTATCAGCTTTTGTATTTAAAAACATATGTTTCTAGCCTACGTAATTGCAGAAAAAAGCTAGAAAAAGTGAACCCTAGGGATTAAAAAAACCAAAAGACAAAGAAAAAGAATCCCAGATTGATTGATTATATTTTAAAACCTTATGATTGTGGGGGGTGCCTGACCCATGAGTTTTGAATGCTTGAGGTCAGCGATACTGAATCCATCTTCAAGAAAGGAAAGCGTAATCTGATCCCATCAATGAATCTGCACTCCGCCTACGTAAAATGAGACGACAAATATTAAGCTTTTAAAAAGTCATTGATCACTTAGAGTGCGATCTGCCCAATCTAAATAAACAACATGGGCTCCCAAAGGACGCATCAAACCTAGCAAACCAGACCATTCCTACGTCAAATTGAAAAATTCATAGATGAAGGGAATGCAGAAGACTCAATGCAACCTGACTTTAGCAAAGAATGTGATTCAGAGCACACATCTGTTACAGGGTGGGCAAGCATTTTGTATGGTCTTTAAAAGTTTGGCTGTTGGGATCGAAGTGGCACACAGTTTCAGTTCTACTTCTTTATGCAACTAATCGCATACACGTACTTCTGCTACAAGTATTGGGGACTAGGCTCGGAATAATGAAATCCACGGAAAAATGTTAAGCGCTAACGGAGGGATTTTTTGTGTATACCCTTTTGTTCTAGTTTGAGATACCTGCTGAAGCCTTGGTATCCATGACTGTTACAACTAGCAAACGGCTCATCTGAATATGTAGCTCCAGGATCCAGAATGGGGTAAGACAGTGATGCTACCTTTGATGTTACAATGGGTACTCACTGGGGGGAGGAATAGCTCAGTGGTTTGAGCATTGGCCTGCTAAACCTAGGGTTGTGAGCTCAATCCCTGAGGGGGCTATTTAGGGATATGGGGCAAAAAATTTGTTGGATGATTTAATTGGGGATTGGTCTTGCTTTGAGCAGGGGGTTGGACTAGATGATCTCCTGAGGTCCCTTCTAACCATGATATTCTATGATTCATGGTGTTACAAAGCTACAGAGAGATTATTAGCATATTCCCTAAGACTGCAGAGGAAAGGAGAATTGTGTATAAGGGGAGACTTAAGAGCTTGTCTATACTTGAAATGCTGCAGCACATCAGTGCAGATGCTATCTATGCCAATGGGAGGGGTTCTCCCATCAGAGTAGGTAATCTATCTCCCTCAGAGGTGGAAGCTAGAGAATTCTTTAGCTGAACTAGCACTGTCTAAGCCAGGGGTTAGGTCATCTTAACTATGTTGCTCAAGGGTGTGGATTTTTCACACCCCAAGCCACAGGGTTCGGTCAATCTAACGTTTAGAGTAGACCAGGCTTTAGGAAAGTTAATCCAAATAAATGAAAGGTATGGATTTAAAGCACACTAATTAAACTGCATTAAACCACTGAATTAAAGGGGGGGAGGGATAGCTCAGTGGTTTGAACATTGGCCTGCTAAACCCAGGGTTGTGAGTTTAATCTTTGAGAGGGCCGTTTAGGGATATGGGGCAAAAAAATCTGTTGGATGATTTAAATGGGGATTGGTACTGCTTTGAGCAGGGGTTGGACTAGATGATCTCCTGAGGTCCCTTCCAACCCTGATATTCTATTTAAAAAAAAAAAAAAGGACCACTTTAATTCTGAGAGTATCCACACAGGGGTTTAAATGCAGTTTAACTAAGGCACTTTAAATTCACACCTTTCAGGAAAGTTAATTGGGATAAACTGCATCCAAAGCCCTGTGTGGACACTCTGTCAGAATTAAAGTGGCCTTACTTAATTCTGAATCACTGTGTCCACACTGGTGTTTACTGTGCGTTAAATTCACACCTTTAGTTAACTGCCATTAACTTTCCTGTATTGACAAGCCCCCAGAGTAGTAAAAATATTGTATTAAAGTGACTGTGGTTATTATTATTTATTATATGGTGCCAAAAATTATGTAGGATTCTCTGTGTATGAATTGCATAAGATCCCTGCCTGGAAAAGCAAATAATTAAAGGGCCTGCTGCTTCCAATCACATAAGTAGTCAAACACTCTGGCCTAACAAAGCACTAATGAACTCTTAAGCATGTGAGTAGTTCTACTGAAATTAATGGGGCTTAAAGTTCAGCACGTGCTTACATGCTTTGCTGGACAAGGGCCATAGAGAGAAGAATGTGGCTATTTGTAGTAGTAAAGCTGTTTGTAGAAGTAAATCTACTATGTGCACCTACGGGCATGAGGAATCAGGTCCCTAATTTCACAAGGGGGCATCAATACACTGGGGCAGGAAAGGGAGGAGGAAAGTTTGTAATCACAGGAATAGGACTATGCAGTCACTCAGCAGAGGCATGTGCACAGTACAACTGAACAGCTTTCTTTCGTTAATTATACGTTTTTAGCTTTTAACATGCATTTTATCTTAAAAAATAGAAACATCTTGGTTGACTCACTGTGGGTGAAGGTTGTGGTTGAAGTGAGACATTTGCATTCAAGCATTTCGACTCTTTTCTCCTTCTTTATGACTTTGGGAAGGGCTGTAAGCAGCACGCAGTAAACAAGAATATTGTAAAGAGGATTGGATAGTTTTATTGGCCCCATTTGGAAAATTATATTCCCCATCCACTCCAAAATGTGCTGTGATATCCTACCGGTCATCATTTGTCTCACTGAGTTTAAGCCAGCATTGCTGTAGTGTATAATTACAATACCAGAGTAATGCATAATTCATCTGGGCCATCAGTTCCCAAGGAAAGAATATGAATTGTTTTAAGTGCTGTTCCTTTTGCTCATCATCAATAATACAGTAGATTCTGCTGGGGTCAGGGGATTTCAGTTCATCTGCTGAAGTAAGTCTCAGAAGTGGGATTTTCACCCTGCAGGCTGGAAGGAAACTATATCCGCGTCCACTCATCCTTGAGAGGAAAAAAACTGAAGGAGAGAGACAGGCAAACATGTCACTAAATTAATGTCCCATTTCTGCTGTGGGGGTTGTCACATCAGTGTGGCTGCTGTCATACCGCACCGCTCTGGGCATTAATCGAGAACAAGTTTGTCACACTTCATTTCCCACTCTTTGATGACAGGTTTGGCTAACTCGTACCCTTGAATGATGGACTATTGTTCTATGTAAATGATCGGGAACGTACAATAAATCCCAGCAAGAACTCAGGGTTGGGATGAAGGTTAAAACTTTGATTTCCCAGACTGAGTGTTAGAGGTGAAGTGGGGCTTGCCTGGCCAGAACAGAGGTGGGTTATAAATAAATAATCCACAAGTGTCCATGGCAGTTTTCATCCAGAGATTTCACAGGCTTGGTGTACTACAGATTTTCCCAGTACTTGGGAAAACATAATCAAACCAAACTACTGTTAAATATGAACGAATGACTCCTTTGTGGCTGCATTATTGAGGCTTGAATATGAATAGAGAATCACCAAAGAACTGTTTCTCCACATTTCTTTGTGGTATGATCAAGAAATGAAGCTGTGGTTGTAATGGGAGTTTGGCTCACTTAATAAACTTCATAAGCAGAATCTTTTAGTATCTTCTGGCCATATTAAACATTATCTAAAAGGTTTATATGTTTTTATCTTACGATTGCTGGACTTTCTGGGTCATTTGGAGGACATTTTTCAATAGTCATAATAGGCCAGCAGCTTATCCATACATAATTTGGTCTTCAGTTATTTGCTACCTGCAAAGTAGATGTTCAATGTTCATAGCCCCAGCTTCTTCAATGGGTATGTGCTCATCAGCTGGAGGAAACTGGCATAGCTCCCAAAAATCTGGCCCAGTATATGCACATAAAATAACTGGATCCCTCTGGATATGCTGAACAAACTGCATGGGCACATATGGTCAAATTCACCTCTGGAGTAACCCCCTTGATTTCAGGTGTTCATATCAAGGATGAATCTGGCCCATAGACTTTCAAATGCAGATATGCAGAACAGTTGCAGGAGAGTTAAATAACAAATGGTATCTATCAACAACAGAGAACCTGACAAACCATTCTAATTATGGGTTCAATCCTGCAAGAAGCTGAGCAGCTCCTCAGAGGTGCTGCGTGACCCCACCTCCCATTGACCTCAGAATGAATTGAGGTTGCTCCGTTCATATCAGAAGACACTCAGCACCTCACGGCTCAGACCCGCGCTGAACATGATCACAGATTAGGATGGAGGAAGAACTGCTGCTCCATTTAGTCCAAGACCCCCAGTTCTTTAGCACGACCATCCCACCTTTTTAGTGATGTAAATTCTCAGATACTACTTATTAGTGTTCATTTTATGATTCTTACACCTTCAGCTGCTGTATGTCCCTTGGAAACTCACTGGGATTTAGAGTAAAACCACCATTTTCTCAATCTGAGTACATGACCATAACTCTGTTTAATATGCAGTAACGAAACTAAGGTCAATCGCCAATTAATTGTGACTCATCCCCACATGCTCTGTAAGCATCTTTCTTCACAGCACATTTCAGCCGTTCCCCAAATCAGTCTGGGAGCCCTTCTGTGGAAATTAATGTGGCCAAGGCTTGGAGCAAGGGATTAGGAGCCAGGACTCCTGAGTCCTGTTGCGAGTTCTGCTACTGTGACTGTGGGCATGTCAATCAAACTTGCTTTGCCTCAATTTACCCATTTTATAAAATGAATTGATTCCTAACTAACTCATGTGGGGTGTTCTGGCTTTTAATGGGTGTAAAGCGTGTTCAGTTCCTTGGACCATGGGCACCATAGATGTGCAGTGTGGGTAGGATTGACCCAAACATGGAGGGCCCAGACAAGACTCACCTCCCCTGAAGAAAGCTGACGGAGGTAATTAGACAATCAGGCTGGCCAGGATAAGGAGCCAATTAGCCCATCAGCTCAAGGCTGATAAGGAGTCAGGAAGGACGTTCCAAGGGGGGGGGAGAGAGTCAGAGCCAGCACTAGGCATAAGCAGACTAAGCAATTGCTTAGGGTCCCACGGGTGCCAGTTCGGGAAGGGGGCACCTGCACCCTCCCCCGTGTTTTGTACCACATTTGGATGAAGTTTGTAGCAGGAGGGTAGATGTTGCCCCGCCTCCCCCCCGCTCCCCCTTTCCACTGCCATCTGCAGCCGCACTGCCCCAGCCCCTTGCCATGGAACTCCTGCTGGCCATGCTGGTTGGAACCGGAAACCTGCTTACCGATCTGCTGTGTAGAGTCGAGTGATGCTGATGTCAGGGTGTCCCCTTCCCCCTGCCTGTGTACCTGGTCTCCACTGAGCCGGCGTGGGCGCCCCGGAGCCTGTCTGTGCTGGTGCCTCTGGCTCAGGGGTGGGTGCTGTGGCGGCTGCTGTACTGAACGAATGTTCAGAATCCTGAGTGCTTGTCTTAAGACACACTATCTCACACACACACACACACACACACACACACACACACACACACTCCTCCAACACACTTATATTGGTGGTGTTACTACTTGGCAGTTCCTGTCAAAATGTGCAAGGCACAGATATTCTCTGTAAATTTTATTCTCTCAAGTTCGTTAAGGACCACAGTGCTGTTAGGGTAGTTTTTTGACTGGTCTGTGCATCATTTTATTTCGTGCTTATGCTTAAATTTAATTCTTTGAGTAGCAAGTTCTAAAATGCCTAACCTGTCCCGGCTGGAGTAATTATCATTATTACTTTCATTACCATATTGTGCTTTGTCATTCATTATGTAAAGTGGCACAATCAAATAATAGTATCCTTCTAGAATGTAAATTTAGCTTGTACTCACCTTATCAGTGCCAGTTTAAAAAAAAATAAAAAAATTAGCCAAACACATAATGTTAGACACTGTGCAGATGACGGTTGCTTATTTTCAAATTGCATTTTTAGTTTGATCTTTAAAATAACTTAAAATTCATCTGAAAATAAATCTGATTCCAAGTCTAATACTAACAGTAATGATGGAGTCAAATGTTAGTGAGTCACATATGTAAGACTGGTCAATATAAATGCCAAAACAATTTTTAAAATAAATCCTCTTCTTAATAAAAGAAGAAAAAACTTAATTGCATATGTTAAAATTAAATAAATACATTTTTAGTGGAGTGAAAAACAGTTGACTAAAACACAGTAGATAATGGTAGTAACCCAGAGTGTGTCTGTTAGAGAAAGTAAGCAGATTTTATTTATTTGTATTTGTCTCTACTAAAGATAGTGTACAAAGTATTGAACGTGTTTCTGATATCTATGTTAAAGCTCCAAAACTGATACCTCAAGCTTTGGGATTGGTAATATCTTGCTATATTATTTCCTGATTATTCTAACCTTACATATAAACCTAAAATATGGCTTTAATTAGCATTTATATATATATATTTTTCTCTATATATGAATTAGACACAGTGCTCATGTCAGATCATTTCGGTTATTATCTGCAAAAAAAACTAGAGTTTTTAGGTGCCTAAGTTAAAGTTATCCCCCTACCACCAAAATCTGAAATGATGCCCTGGCCTGAGTCGCTCAAGGGGGCCCCATTCACTTTTTATTATAAGAACGTGCATCTTTTAGTATGGGGGGGGGATTCCTGCTTAGGGCCCCAAATGAGCTAGCAGTAGATCTGGGGACTGGGGCTGGGTGAGCCCAGTTACATGGAGGCCTCAAGGGAAGAGACCTGTTCCCCTCAGGTCTTGGGGATAGGGTCAAAAATTGCTGTTGGTGCTGTAAATAGATTGTTGCACAGAGTTATTGTGGAAATGGTGAAGGGAACTTAAAATAAATGGGTACGGTGAAGGCACTACCACTGGAGTCAGTTCCTGTGGAGAAGGAGGGAGAGGAGCCACACCTGATGACAGCATCATATAGAACAGCCTCCTACAAGAGATGAGGACGTCCACAAATCTGACCCTTTTCAGGGCAAAATGAAGGACCCACCTCTTTGTCCTAGCCTGTCTATAATACTACTGAGAATTACATATTTTAGGAAACCCCATAAGATAAACTACATAAAAAAATCAGCCGGGTGGTGATAGCTGGAACTTAATTTTTCCTAGACAATCATTTTAAAATGCAAATAGATATACAATTAATTATTTGTCATTTGTATATGGCTTATATTTAATTGTAAGCCTGCCCCATCCCCTTCGTATATTACTTGTCTTATTAGACTGTAGGCTCTTTGAAGTAGGGACAGTGTTTTCCAGGGCCGGCTCCAGGGTTTTTACTGCCCCAAGCGGCGCAAAAAAAAAGAAGCCGCGATCGCGATCTGCGGCGGCAATTCGGCGGGAGGTCCTTCGCTCTGAGCGGGAGTGAGGGACCGTCCGCCGAATTGCCGCCAAACAGCTGGACGTGCCGCCCCCCTCCGGAGTGGCCACCCCAAGCACCTGCTTGGCAAGCTGGTGCCTGGAGCCGGCCCTGGGGTTTTCCATATGTTTGCCCGGCCCCAAAGATCCTAGGGCCCCAATTCTGATGATGGGTCCCTCTGAATGGTACCGTACTACTATTGTTGGTTGTTATTCCATGACTGATCTGGAGTAAATTACATTAATAATATTCCATTCATAGCAATAATAATATTAGTGCCTACATAACATGATGGGTGCATTAAAAACAAATGGTGAAATAACTTTAAAAGTTTAAGATTCAATTTTCAAATGCCATCTGCAAAATGCTGTCACTGACAGTGAAATGTTATCAGTTTATTTTTCCCCAGAAGGAAAAAATCCCCGTAAATAAATATATCATGAAAAAGTGTTGCAAAACAAGACTGAGGCTGAATAGATTGTGTTTTAACGCACAAAATCTAGACTGCACGCTAATTAAACTCTGTTAGGGTCACTTCATCGACAGTAAGGCCACTCTTTGCCAGCAGCACTTGGGATCTCTTTTTTTAATGTCAAGATTATCAGGTCTAATTTAATTCAGGCATGTGAAGGGTAGTGAGTTCATGAAGAGAGACAAAGAGATATATGAACAAAATGTCACGGAGGTGCCATCTTACATGTTGGATGAGCTGTATTTTTTTTTAATTTAGTAATTAATTTATACCACAGTTAGCTCTTGATAAAATTATGTTCCCTGAAGCTGAAGGAAACAACACATTGTGGTAGGGAGAATATTATAAACAACAGATTTTTGTCCTGAACAACGAGTTTTAAAAATATTGGGCTGAATCCATAAAGCCTTACTCAGTCAAAGCTCCCACTGACTTCAGCATAAGTTTTGACTATGAAAGGATTTAGGTTTTGGCCCCCCGTTATTTATTACATAAACAGCACTGATTCAAATTGACAAAGGTTTTCGAAACTCGTTTTCATTCCAATTAGGAATGGAAACTGAAAATTTGGGTACTGGGTGTCTGGGTGCTGGAGATAGGTGACCTGCTGAGCAGTGTTCGGTTAAAGTCTGCAGCTCTGGGGGCGTGGACCAGCCCTGGGTCTGTGTTGCAGCAGGCTAGCATGTCTGGCTCAACAAGGCAGGGTTCTTGAGTCCCAAGCTGGCAGGGAAAATGGGCTCAGAGGTAAATTCAGCACATCAGGTGGCAATCCCAAGGGAGTGTGATCGAACCCGTCACAGGCCCTTCCCAGCCAGCCATTTAGACCTAGAGTCTTTTGTCTAGTGGGCATTCCCCGTGTGTAAACACATGTGTAATACAAATACATAGTCAATATTCCTAACTTCAGATACAAAAATGATACATGCATACAAATAGGATAATCATATTCAGTAAATCATAACCTTTTCAACGATACCTCACATGACCTATCTTGCATAAAATACATCAGAATTATGCCATAATCATATCTAATATCTTAGGGGGGAGGGATAGCTCAGTGGTTTGAGCATTGGCCTGCTAAACCCAGAGTTGGGAGTTCAATCCTTGAGGGGGCCACGTAGGGGTCTGAGGCAAAATCAGGACTTGGTCCTGCTAGTGAAGGCAGGGGGCTGGACCTGGACCTGATGACCTTTCAAGGTCCCTTCTAGCTCTAGGAGATAGAGATATTATTAAATTTATGGAGATATCCTATGAAGAATATGGGGTGCAGTATCACAGAGGGTCTCTTACTTAAACTGGAAGATAGAGTTTGGTGGAAAACAAAATTTTTATCCCACTGAAAATTCAACACTTTAAAATTGTAAAAAGCAACAGAGGGTCCTGTGGCACCTTTAAGACTAACAGAAGTATTGGGAGCATAAGCTTTTGTGGGTAAGAACCTCACTTCTTCAGATGCAAGTAATGAGATTTCCATTACTTGCATCTGAAGAAGTGAGGTTCTTACCCACGAAAGCTTATGCTCCCAATACTTCTGTTAGTCTTAAAGGTGCCACAGGACCCTCTGTTGCTTTTTACAGATTCAGACTAACACAGCTACCCCTCTGATACTTTAAAATTGGTTTCTCTTGTGAATCAGATTGGAAAGCCTCATGGATATATTATGTGCAATGAAAAATTCAGAAGAGTTTAAAGTCACAAATGTTGAGCAAACACACTCCTGATATATTTGATAAGCTCAGGATCTGACCCATGGTATTTTAAATTTCAACTTTAGCTAGCAACCTTCATGTAAAGGTAATAAAGTTTTGGGCCAGATCTCCAGACAGTGGGTCAATGGAGCAATGCAGAATTACACCAGCTGAAGATCTGGTTGACCCCCTGCTGTTAAAAGGTGAAATATAATAGTGCATTCATTCTTTGCTGTGACAGAGAGGGATTCTAAGGCTTTCATCGTTGTCTTTTAATGATGGAGGAAGAAATAAGAAAAATAAAAACAATCCATCACCATTGTTATAAAATGGCAAAGACGACAAAACAAAATCTCTTTCCTTCTCCACATTATCGTTTCATAGTCTTAGAAAGAAAAATCTCTGCAAAATAAGGACTTCAAGAACCCCTGGCTAGGAGCATCCTCCTCTATGAAGGCTCTGACTACACACTCCTAGCACTCTAAAAGCTGTTCAGGAAGGATGTTGCTCTCTTTTGCCGTGCTTTGTCCCTTGTCACCTTCACAGAGGCATCTAGAGAATCAATTGAATTAGGCTTGTTTTGGTGGGAATGGAGAATAATGGAAGCAGCTCTCATGGATGTGACACAGACACTGCATCCGTTCATCCCTGAGGCACAATGAATGGCGGTGTGAATTGATTTTGACTATATAACCAAGAGAGCCAGGGTTTCAGTGTGAATCTTGCAAAGTAAGATAAATTGCATTTTGCCATCTACAGAATTATATTCTTTGAACGTATTTTGAATAACATCCAGGCAAGTTATCTGATTAGGGAACTCCTCAGGAAACCCAGTAGGTACTAATTGTCGGAAAGGGCAAATGGGCAATTGCAATCTAATGCACATTATTGAATTTGCATGATGTCTAGTTCAACAATGAACATAATGAGGTCAAGCTTATTATTAATTTGTTAATTACATTGTAATCCTTCTGATTTCCAGACTTAGCTTTATTTACAATTAATTTTTTTTTTATTTTAAACTTTCTTTTTATTAAAGCAGTACACTTCTGCCAGTGTTTATAGAAAGATGATGGACAAGCCAGAAGAAGTAGAGCAGCTCCCAGCTAATCCCAGAATATCACAATATAACTAGGTTTCAGAGTGGGAGCCGTGTTAGTCTGTATCAGCAAAAACAAGGAGGAGTCCTGGTGGCACCTTAGAGACTAACAAATTTATTTGGGCATAAGCTTTCGTGGACTACAGCCCACTTCATCAGATGCATGGAGTGAAAAATACAGTAAGCAGTATATATATACAGCACATGAAAAGATGGGAGTTGCCTTACCAAGTGGGGGGTCATGAGGCCAATTCAATTAAGGTGGAAGTGGCCTATTCTCAACAGTTGACAAGAAGGGGTATCAAGAGAGGGAAAATTACTTTTGTAGTGCTAATGAGGCCAATGCAATCAAGGTGGTCGTCAGCCATTTCCAACAGTTGACAAGAAGGTATGAGTATCAGCAGAAGGAAAATTATTTTTTGTAGTGACCCATCCACTCCCAGTCTTTATATTCAGGCCTAATTTGATGGTGTCCAGTTTGCAGATTAATTCTAGTTCTGCAGTTTCTCGTTGAAGTCTGTTTTTGAAGTTTTTTTTTGTTGAAGAATTGCCGCTTTTAAGTCTGTTATTGAGTGTCCAGGGAGATTGAAGTGCTCTCCTACTGGTTTTTGAATGTTACAATTCCTGGATGTCTGATTTGTGTCCATTTATTCTTTTGCGTAGAGACTGTCCAGTTTGGCAAATGTATATGGCAGAGGGGCATTGCTGGCACATGATGGCATGTATCACATTGGTGGATGTGCAAGTGAATGAGCCCCTGATGGTGTGGCTGATGTAGTTAGGTCCTATGATGGTTTCCCTTGAATAGATATGTGGACAGAGTTGGCAATGGGGTTGTTGCAGGGATGGTTCCTGGGTTAGTGTTGGGGGAAGGGCTGTCGGTAAGCGAGGACTGGCCTGTCTCCCAAGGTCTGTGAGAGTGAAGGATCGTCCTTCAGGATAGATTGTAGATCCTTGATGATGCGCTGGAGAGGTTTTAGTTGGGGGCTATAGGTGAAGGCTAATGGCGTTCTGTTACTTTCTTTGTTGGGCCTGTCCTGTAGTAGGTGACTTCTGGGTACCCTTCTGGCTCTGTAAATCTGTTTCTTCACTTCAGCAGCTGGGTAGTGTAGTTGTAAGAATGCTTGATAGAGATCCTGTAGGTGTTTGTCTCGTCTGAGGGATTGGAGCAAATGTGGCTGTATCTTAGAGCTTGGCTGTAGACCAGGGGTCTCAAACACGCAGCTCGTGGGGTTCTTTCGTGTGGCCCGCCAAGCTCCCCATGGCCCCACCTACCCCGTGCCGCCGCGAGCCCCACTCTGCTCCCTGAAGCGGCTGAACTACTGCATGTCCCTGCAGCCCCGGGCAGGGGGGTGGGAGGCAAGTAGAGGGCTCTGTGCTCATGCAACTCACATTGGCCGAGAACTGGGATCCGCGGCCAATGGGAGCTTTGGGGGAGGTACCTGGAGGAGCAGCAAAAGCAGCACATGGCGCCGTTCCCCGCACCCCTTCTGCACCCCAACCCCTGTCCGGAGCCCCCTGCCGCATCCCACACCCCTCCTGCATCCCAACTCCCTGCCCTGAGCCCCCTGCCACAACCTGCACCCCTCCTGCACCCCAACCCCCTGCCTGGAGCCCCTTGCCACACACTGCACCCCAACCCCCTGCTGCACCCCTCACCCCAACTCTCTGCCCTGAGCCCCCTGCTGCACCCTGCACACCTCCTGCACTCCCTGCCCTAAGCCCCCACTGCACCCTGCACACTTCTTGCACCCCACACCCCAATTCCCTGCCGTATCCTGCACACCTCCTGCACCTCAACTCCCTGTCCTGAGCCCCCGCCACACCCCACACCCCTCCTGCACCCCCTGGGGGCAGGGAGGGGGCAGAGTTGGGATGAGGACTTCAGGGAAGGGGCGAGAAGAGGCGGGGCAGGGACGGGGCCTCATGGAAGGGGTGGAGTGGGGGCGGAGCCAGGGGCAGCAAGTGGGGGGTGTCAATGATGCGGCCCTCAGACCAATTCACTAGTCCTCATGCGGCCCTCGAGGTCATCTGAGTTTGAGACCCCTGCTCTAAAGCTTGTCTTTCTCACCAACAGAAATTGGTCCAATAAAAGAGATTACCTCACCCACCTTGTCTCTAATGTCCTGGAACCAACACTGCTACAAGAACACTGAATACAATATTAACCACACCATTTAACTGGAGATTAGAAGCCACCCTACAATCTCTTCACCCTGTAACATTCCAGGGACAGTAAATTAGAAGGTTTGTCATTGAAATTTTATCTACTCTACTGCTTTCACATTCCCCTTCTTCCTAATTTTGTAAGCTGCTATTTTGTATGCATTGAAGCTATTAGTCACCAGCCTTATCTTATTTGTCTATCTTTTCTGTTGATGGTTATTCATTTTGTTGTTTCCTTTCTAACCTTTGCCCCTTGCTTTGTTAAATAAAGACATCATATAAATGTAAGTGCATAAAATAAAAATGCAGCTTCTTAATGGAAAAGAAGAGTTTAAATTTAATTTCTATTTATTTACAGAATTTGAGCCTCCACATCTTACCACATCAATTAGATATATATCTGAAGACGTTAAGGCTATACACCTTTGCAACATTACCCTCTTACAACTTCCTTCCTGCTGGCAAACTATTGATAGTTGTCAAGTGAAGATGATATTTCGGTTTGGTAGTTTCCTCAGTATCTATCAATTTATTCTTTGGTGTTCTTCAGAGGACATAATATCAAAAAGGAAGCGAGAAATCTGAAGTTGCTTTAACAAAGTTCTAGCATCATGCATCAGTTTATTAGGAAATATACATAACATCTGATTTAGGAAATCAGTTTAATGATAAAATTATAGTGTTTATTTCTTACCCAATACTCCATCATAGTTTAGCATCCACAACAAAAAACATATTGATTCTGTCTGAATAGTAAAAACAACGAGGAGTCCTTGTGGCACCTTAGAGACTAACAAATGTATTTGGGCATAAGCTTTCATGGGCTATAAGATACTATATATGGACCGCACCCATTGGCAAGGGAGGGTAACTGTTCAATAGAATATTGTTAGCAGCATCTCACATTAAGTATGTACAGATGTCTAATGGGCCTCAGTATCCCACTGGATCAAGGAGAGGTTTGGGGCAAAACTCTATAACATCACAACATTTTTATTTACAGAAATCGGTAACATGATCACAGTGCAGAACTAGAGCACCTGATGAGGCCCCACCTCGATTAAACTGTAGAAACCAGAACCTACTAAATGAGTAAAAAAGAAAATGGTCCCTATACAGGCTGATGGGGTACCATTTTTACATCCTTTACTCAGCATCTAGACAGCACTGTGAATGGTGCTCTAGATAAGCAGAGAGATAAAACTACTGCATAGACATGGACACAGTGGAAGACTGAGTCCATTGTATTTACCAGATCCAGAATATGCTCACATGCTGAGTTACATTAAGATGTGGAAGTAACTGCAGAAAGTTTATTATATTGGAGGAATCTAAGGGTGGGGTTTTCAAAGTAGGTTAAGGGAGCTGTATCCAAACTTCATTAAAATTCAGTGGCAGTTGGGCACCTAACTCTCCTACGCTCTTTTGAAGAGCCCAGTCTAGAAGTACATAAAAATATATCTGAGGCTTTGTCAGGGAAACTTATCAGAATTCCAAAATCATGGTCAAAATTAACTCCTGATGAAAATCATTGACATACACAGTGGTCCGTACACTGGTATACGGAGAGCCCTAACACTTGCCTTCGCCTTGCATAAGTCAGCCAAACACTGACAGCACTTTGTCTGACTTTCAAGATTGGGAGTTGAAGCAGATGGCTTCCCCCCTCCCTTCACATTCCAATCTTGAAGGCTGAATTAACCAGAACGCTGGTGGAGATGCTAGTGGGTTCCCAACACAAATACAGACACATTGATGAGGGTGGGGCTACAGTGGTCCAGCTCACTCTCTCAGACAGAGTGACAGTTGCATCATATTTCAATGGTTCTAGCAGCACCCTTCTTGGGGTGCTGCCCAAATCAGCCTCTAAACCCAGTTTTTCACCTTGAGGAACCTCTAAAATGCCAGCCATCGGCACAACAAGAACGAATCATGTCCTGTTGCAGCAGCATTGAAAAGAGGGCAGCGTGCTACTCCTAAAAAAAGAAGTTACTTAGATTGTAAGCTTGTTGGGGCAAGGACCCTCTTTTTGTTCTATGTTTGTACCATGCCTAGCACAACGGGGTTCTGGTCCCTGACCACGGCTCTTAGACACTACCAAAATACAAAGCAATAATAAATGATTCACGCCGTAGTAATTAGATTGTAAGCTCTTTGACGAAAGACCTATCTCTTACAAGGTGTTTGTACAAGGCCCAGCCCTGATCCAGATTAGCGTTTTCTGGGTCCTATTGTAATGTTAATCATAAATACAAAATCACTCCTGCCTCAGCAGCCTTAGACAATATTTGACCAGCCTGAATTAATTTGCTTTGTGTTCAGCTGAGCTGAACTGACATGCAAGTGACATCTCTTAAGCTTATGGAACCTGCCAGTAGTCCTGAGTAAATGACCTTTTCAGGGATATGGAATTAATTTGTTTTTAAAGTGAATTGCTTCCTATGGCGGGGGGGTGGGGGAGGGACATTACCATGTGTGCATAGGTTTTAGAAAATGCAGAATTTGTTTTTTTATTTAAAAAAAGACTATAACATAAATGCGTTGAGAATCCCGATGGTTTCATGGATTCCTGAAGGAAACCAGTCCCTCCAATTATGATGTTCAGTGAGATTCTTTTATTCTACCTTATCTTTGATGTTGAATTGCCTGGTACCTCTCAGTGCTTCCTGACAGCGCTCTCTCTCTCTCTCTGATTTGTATCAGCTCACAACAATTAAAAAATGCAGACTTGCAGCTATGAATTACAAGAATCTTGCACTTCTCTTTCATTGTCAGAACCCTCTGGATGGACAGCAATATTCTCTTTAGTGGCAATCTGCTCCCATCATTTTTCATCCGGGTGGTAGTCAGTGTTCAGGCTAAGTTTGAAAGCATGATACTACAGGAGTAAAATGCCACTCACTCCAGGTAGCTTAGCTGCATTGCCCAGGTAATGTCTACGGTTTTAATCTGACAAATACTTTTAAAGAGATATCCTGTAAGGTTCTGAGGCTTAATCTGTTACAGATGGTGTAAATATATCTTGGCTCCATATGATATGAATGTTTTGTGCCATAACCTTCCATGACTAAGAAAATCAGCATTTTTAAGTCCTTTCATGTGGTGATTTTCAAGCTCACTCAGGTGAGATGTAAATTCTTTAATCTTCCCTGGAGCTAAGTGAAAAAAATAACCCTAGTGAATTCTTAGATGGAATTAGATCCTAAAGTAAAATGACTTGTAGAATGGGGAAACATTCTTGATCCATGGAGGTATTGTTCTTTGAAATGCCAACTGTTCTTTAAGGCCCGGCTTGACAAAGCCCTGGCTGGGATGATTTAGTTGGGGTTGGTCCTGCTTTGAGCAGGGGCTTGGACTCCTGAAGTCTCTTCCAACCCTAATCGTCTATGATTCTAACATTCAACACTGGCATATTGAAGAAAGCAACCATGTTCTATGCACAGCAGAGAAGAGCAGCAAACATATTGCACTGGAACATTGGCATTTCAAAGGGATCACACAGTGTTCACCATTAGAAATTCAGCATCTACCCAGAGATACCACAATGATATTTTAGAAGCCACACCAATTTCCTCTGCTAAGTAAAGGGATGTGGGGATATGGATCCTTAAACCAAACTATTTGATAACAATAGGGGTCTTTCAGTTGACTTCAGCAGGCTCTGGGTCAGGCCCTCACTGCAGAATCTCATAGACAACTATGTGATAACTCTGGGTAAACACTGACATATTAATGGTGACCACTGTATATGGTACATCTGGCAGCAGTGGAAATGTATTTTGCCCAGTGTATCAAATATTTGAGGCAGCATGTGGGCAATTAATGAACCTCTTTGCACATATACATTGAAGCTGAGAGTAGTTAGTTACTTTAAAACAGTGTGACCGTTTTTTTAAAATATATCCTTATGCTTATAACTAAACAAAACACAATGGCCAGAACTTACTTGGGCTGAAGCTGAAGCCAATGGAGTTATGCTGATTGATATCAGCTGAGGCTCTGGTTCTCACATACCCCATGAACCCTGCCACCTCATCTTTTTAATTATTAAAAAACGAAAATACCTTTTCCATCCATAAATACACAGCTATACACCTGACCATACAATCTCCTACCCACTTCTTGTTTCAAGTCCTGCGTTGAGGGACGCTACCTTGTGGTGAGGGTCACACAGCATAGATTAACACGAGACACAAAGAAGTGAAACGCTATACCACTGTACATTTTGCCATTCAAAGGTGTCTGTTTTGCCACTCCTCCCTTCCTCCCTCTGGATCATGCTATGGCAGGCAATAGATAGGTTGCTACAAGGCAGGGTACCTTCACCTCACAATGGCTTTTTGCCACTCACTTCTGCCTTTAGTCACCCAGAGAAGCAAGAGAAGGAGCCATTTTCTCGAGACGCTATAAAGTTGTCACTAGTTTTAGTAAGTTGTTCCCTATGCACCCGTCATATCGCTGGCAGTCAGGTAGTGTCAGTCAGCCTGCTGGATGGCTTTTCACTTGGGCAGTCAGGCTGGCATTGCTGTCACCCTAGCGTATCTTTCCGTAATGAAAGAAGGTCAAGGAATGCAGGTTGCAGCACTGCACTGAGACTTTGGAAATGTGGGGGTCATTTCCCAGTTCTGCCAGAGATTTTCTGTGTGACCTCGGGCAAGTCATTTCATGTCTCTCTTCCGTGGGCATAAACTTCTCTCCCCTATAGGGACATATTCATTCATGTTTATAAGGCCCCTAGGCATTATAGTGATGGGGAGGTCATGGAAGTACCTGTACTTCTGTTACCCAGGTTAAACCTCAGTGCAGGATACACTAGGGTTTAAGATACCCTTATGCCCCATGGGGCACACCATTCTCAGGCATCCTTATTCAGAAGTAACAGAGCCTATTGACTCTCCTTATGCCCACCCAAAAGGTGTTTTTCCCCAGACTCCTTGGTACTCTACTCCTGGCTTTCCTTTCTCCCACTCTTTATCTGTCTTGTCTATTTAGATTGCAAGGGCTCTCTCTTACTATATGTATGTAAAGTACCTAGCACCAGGGTCAGATTTACACCTTAGACGTCCCTAGGCATCTTCAGCACCCCCCTTCCGCCTCCCCATGTGGCCCTGCCTGAAGCCCCCCTCTCACGTCCCCATGTGGCCCACCAGCAGCCTTGTGGGCCTGCTCTGCCTCCTAACCTGGCTCCAAGAAGGTTGCTGTGATTTTTCAATTGAGAAAAATATACACCTGCCACCCACCTGCTAGCTGCTTACCGCTGCCCGCCAAACCAGTCCGCCTCAGGCCGCTCATGCCGTTCTGGCACCACAGTGGCCTCTGGTGGGTGACAGGCAGAACTGCAGCACATTTTCTGCAGGGGAAAAAAAAGTTCTGCCTCCCTTGGACAAGAATTCTGCGCATGCTGCAAACGTCACCTAAGGGGAGGGGGTATGATCTGAGACAAGTGGCGTGTGGGGCATCTTGGCAGGGGGCGGGGCAAATCAGGAGGCTCCCTCCCTCCCTAGAACTCCTGAGCAGTGTGGCCAGCGGCAGTAGGGCAGCAAAATAGCCCAAAATACTGCAACTCACAACTTCTTAAAAAAAAAAAAGGCAATTAACAGTTAAAATAGCCCAACTGGGCTAGAAAATCGCATACTTGGTAACTTTTCTATGCCCCTAGAATGCCGGCAGCCCTAGGCGCATCTACTGTGCCTAACTGGAAACCCATCCCTGCCTAGCACAAATGGGATCTTGGTTAGGGCCTCTAGGTGCTTTCATGAACTAAATCATCTGAATCTTAAATCACTATCACAAGATAGAGCCAAATGAATTTATTGATTTTGGGTTGAGGTGGTTGAAATATTTGTAGGATCTGACCAAAACGTATACAACATTTTCAAGGAAGAAAAGAAAAATGAGGATTATGACCTCTTGTGAGTGAGTAACACTGTGGGTTGTTGCAGGTTAAAAAATAATCTATGAGAATATGAATTTTGTTTATTTTTTTGTGAATAAGTATGTGTACACTACATTGTAATGAAACAGTATTTATATTCTCCTGCAGATTACTTGATTACCTTTGGTGCTTTAGGCTCATAATAGCCATGAGTCCTGCATTCCATTTCTGTGGACAGAAGTAACCTGGTTGAGTAGATGCCATATTTAGAGTTAAAAACATACTGCTCTAGATTGGATCTAATTTCAAGGCCTGAAGCTGGCTCAAGTTTTCCCACAGGAGCAGGTGAATGCTGCAAAGGAATGATGCCCACGGCCCCAAGGGACCACAGTAGAAGTGCTTTGTGTCACTCTCCTGAGACTGAGGCCAAATGGGGATAATGAGAGGCTCCTTGAGGACCCTCTCCAGCAAATCAAATTTCCAGTTCTTCAGTGTGAACTGTCTATTAATTCTAAGGAAATTAAATTAATGGTGCTTTTAACAGAGTCCCTGCCCCTGTGCCCACTCACTCAACACAATAGGGATTCTGAAAGACAGATACTAAATTCCACCTTCATAATGGGTGACTTTTTTATTTAGCTAGCCTGGTTAATTCAGATGCAAATTAGATATTAAAAGCATCCATTATTTATTGCCGCATGTAGGGCCAAATCTCCGCTCCCCTTCTTAATGTCTAAAGTGCATCAGAGAGACACTGAACCATCTTCAAACACTGTACTTCAGACACGGATGAACCTCAGCATGCTTTCAAACCATGCAAAGGTTTCCTTTTTAAAACCGATTTAGCCTGTTAATTTTTGGTTGGTAGGTGGCCTTTTTTTTTAAGGCTTCCAGCTGTGGCAGGATCACACTGTAGAGTGGTCCATTTACCCGTCAGTTGTATAGAGCCATTGTGAGGAGTAACGCAGCCCAACAAGGTGTCAGGACCTTTACACATTTTTTGTTGTTGTTTTCAGAACAGATTGAAAAGCAACTGTGTGATCCAGTTGTGTGTGTGTGTGTGGGTGGGTGTGTGTGTGTACTTTGTATATCTTAGGCCTCTTCAGCTGAGCAACAATTAAATTAATCAGTGCCCTTTCCCCACTAACGATGTTTCTTAAAGCAGGAATATTTTTAACTATGTGTTTTAATAAATATATACCTGGGATAACCTTGCTCTTCAAGCATGACAGAGTCCCTTGTTCCTTCCTCCTCAGAGGCCCACCTTAGCACCAGTGGTTTGTGGGACGTTGTGCTCTGTGCCTCCAGCCAGTGGCAGAGTGTATAAACTAATACACAGCCCCTGTGATCTCTAAGACCCTACCATTTATAATTACAGCAAATCAAGTGTGATGTTGCACCCCATATGCTTTATAAAAATATATTTATGAGTGTAAATATGATGTAACTGGAATATGCTTTATACAAAAGGTCTCTTGTAAGGTATCATTACAAAGCTTATAATCTACTGAGTGTGTTCATCCTATTTGTATAAAGGTATCTTTCTTGTATCTGAAATTAAGAATATGGAATATAACTCTGAGGTCCTATTGTAGTTATGCAAAGTGTTGGCCATTAATGGTGGTTTAAAATCTTGATGGCTCCCATCAACTAGGACAATTGGTTGTAAATGGCTCTGTTTACTTGTAAGCCTTCCTATATACATGTATGTCAGCGAGTGGGTAATGAAGTCTCACAGGACATGTGAATATGTCACATGATACTGGAATCCATCTTAAACCTGGTGCTTTTCCATTTAGAGGGAGGGGTCGGAACCCAGAGAGACAAAGGATTCCCGCCTTGTGCCAAAGCTATTAAAGGGGGTGGAACAGAACAAAGGTGGCTGTCAGTCATGAGAAATCCCTGAGTTACCACCTGAGCTGGAACTAACAAGAGCTGTTCCAGGGGAAAGAATTGGGCACAAACTAGGAAGGAGTCTAGTCTGTGAAAGAAGCTTATTGGAACATCTCTGAGGGTGAGATTTACCTATATTCAGTTTCTTAATGTATTAGGCTTAGACTTGCGTGTTTTGTTTTAGTTTGCTTGGTAACTTACTTTGTTCTGTCTGTTATTACTTGGAACCACTTAAATCAGTGTTATAGAGGGCAAACAATTTATGAGTTTACCCTGCATAAGCTTTATACAGAGTAAAACAGATTTATTTGGGGTTTGAATCTCATTGGGAACTGGGTGTCTGGATCCTGGAGATAGGTGACCTGCTGAGCAGTTTTTGGTTAAAGTCTGCAGCTTTGGGGGTGTGGACCAGACCTGGTCTGTGTTGCAGCAGGCTAGCGTGTCTGGCTCAGCAAGGCAGGGTTCTGGAGTCCCAAGCTGGCAGGGAAACAGGCTCAGAGGCAAATTCAGCACATCAGGTGACAGTCCCAAGGGGGGCTCTGTGACCAAACCCGTCACATCAAGAATCAGATTATCAGGAAACACAAATCTTTTATTCCACCAAAAGATAACAGTAAAACAAAGAAGGAGATAGGGCAGGGACCCAGAACAAAAAGAAAAGGTGGGGAAATTGGGGATAACAACTGACTAACCAATCACACAGCAATAATTAAACATTCACTTCCTTACATACTCAAAGCCCACAAATTAAGCAAAAATAATGAGTCTCCCCCCACAGGCCGCTGGTGGCTGGTAGAGTTGGACTCAATGAAAAATGGAGATGCTTCATGCTGGCAGATGATAGTCTTCCTTGCTCGTGCCTTGAGTCCCTGGCAGCCTCCAGTCCTGCCTGTCCCCCTTGGGGCAGGAGATGCTTACCTAGCACCGATGCCAGCCAAAAACTGAAACACTTGGTCCGGCAAAATTGTTTTGTTTTTACTGACAACTTTTGCCCAACCAGCCAAAATTTTTGTTTTGTTACCAAAACTGGGAAAATTAAAATAAAATAAAAATTCAACTTAGAGATTTTCTGCTTTACTACAAACTAGTTCCTACAAATGAAAATTTTTTCTCCAGTAGAAATTTTGATTTTAAGAAAAGCTATTTTTTGTCTCCCTCCAAGAACAGTTTGCCCGTGTTTGTGTCTTTCATACCCAAATCTTGACTGTCTCAGTATCTTCTGTCCTGACACTTTAACGCTGCCCTGGAATCCTTTGCAATTATCACTATCTACTGTACTCTGTTCACAGAAGACTCATTAGCTGAACTTGAGAATAAAGAAAATGTACATGACATTAAAGTTATTCTGACAGAAAAAATCAGACACGCTTTATATTAAGGGTACATTGATAAATGGTTGATATTTTAATAAAGGTTTAATCAATTGTTATCACTCCAACATATCAATAGCCATCTTATAATCATCTATAACACCTTGTAGTGATGTATTTATAACCATCTATAATGCAAACTTCTCATGTCATATGCTTGTAACAGCTATTCTTTGTTTACTAATCCTTTATAAGCTACTTATAAATGTACCCTTAACATAAAATAGGACCACTTATATTTCAAACTAGCAACAATGCACATCACTTTGTCAGCGCAGCATCATAAAAGCAATATGAAACATTCATCAGGAGGGCCTACTTTTTATCTCAGAATTAATTTACACCAGTTATTCAATACCTTTGAAAACACTGCCTACTGCACAGAGCCCTGCGTGCACACAAAAATTTGGATCCGTATCCGCAACAATTAACTTGCAGCCAACCTGCGATCCGCACTCCACCTTATATACGTATCCACATGCGCACTAGTGCCCTGTAGAGCAGCCGTTTGCAACTGGGACCCCCTGTGGGTCCATCAGCCAGTTTCAAGGGGCCCATGGGGCTCCTCAGGGCAGAAGCCCAGAGCCTGGCACCCCCTGTGGGAGTGAAGCCCGGAGTCCCAAAGGCCGATGCTCCCCCACCCACGCAGGGGGCACTGGTCTCAGGGCTCTAGACTTCGGCCCTGTGGAGCCCCTGAAACCAGCTCACCGAACCCTAGTGGGCTGTGGACCCCCCGGTTGAGAACTGCTGTTCTAGAGCCCTGCGCAGATACAAAAATCTGGATCCGCATCCGACTGCAATCCACAAAGATGGTAAACAATACAACCAGGTCCGCATCCATGGATATCCATGCATATAATGTGGATATCTGCAGATTTGCAGGGCTCTACAAATAGTTACACAAAATCTGTTGCCATTGACGGGCACTCACATAAGACACTGAAAGCTTAACTTTCACAATGTATTAGCAAGATAGGTTGTGATGGGTAATATCGTGCAATTTTACATCATTTATTTGGAAATATCTCTTCTTTTTTTTTTAAACACACACTGCAGAATAGAAGTTTCCATTTGTCCACCAGGTAATTGGCATTGAATGGTTACAGTGCAAGCATTATTGCTTAGGAACGGTCCATTCCACACTTCATCACGGAAAGTCACAGGAATTCCACAAAAATAATTGGCAGCCCCTTGAGAAGTCAGCTTACAGTTTTCCAGAGAATAGAAAACTTGAAAAGAAAAAATGTTACATCGATTGGCAAGGAAAGTCTAACTTCATTTACAGGCCCGACTCCGAGTTTCCATTTCCCAGTTTGTAAGGGAAGGATGCCACAGTATTTTTGTCTCCAATCCCCCATCCACAGTTACAATCCTGTTTCACACCAAAAAGTCTTTTAAAAAGAAGCAAGGTGAGCGCAAAGGCTTATTCACATGGAAGTACTATACGCACTCTAGTATCCTCCAAAGTAGGAAATCCCAGTGGATGCGGTAACAGCAGCACTTCCTCACCATAGACACATTATGGCAGCACCCTCCATCTCTTTGTATGGCAGACTCACAATACCCTGGACAAACCTGATGGAATTAAGATCAAGCTTATTGAATTTGGTGAAACCTTTCTGAATGAGGGTTAGTATTTTGGGCTCCATTGTATTAAAAATGCAAATGGGTAAGTGTTATTGGGGAATCGTATGTAACTCCACGAGGAGGAGGGGGATGCTAATGTAATTCCTCTGGTTATCAGCCCCTTTGAAGCCACCCCTCTGGAGAACTATGCTCCTACTAATTCAAAGTGGATTCTCCCAACAGACAAAGAAAGGATTTTTGGATACAAATAGTCTGGTTTTAAATAGGCTCAGGGCCTTCTTCCTGATCCAGCAAATGGTCCGCAGATCGCTTCAATCCTTACCTTAAGAATAAAATAGGCTTGCATAAAAAGAGACGTGTGGTATCTATAACGGTGGGCAGCCACACTGCTAACCATCTCCGAAGAGAAAGTGAGTAGGTGTTCTTGGGCCGCCTCTCCGCTGGGAATAACACAGTGAAGGCAGGGAACTGTGCAGCCTGGAAATACCCTGGTGAGAAGGGAGTCAGGCCAAGGTCTCCATCCAAGAAAGGCAATGGCTGGGGAGCTGGAACCCTGAGAGAGGGCGTCCTGGCTGGACCACTGATGGGAAATACAGATGAAGTTGCCCTGAACTGTGACCCAATGAGCTCAAATCTCACTGGCTGCACGGATAGAGATACACGAAGACCAGACCTGGGGAGGGGGGGCATAGGGGACAATTGCCCAGGTCCAGGCAATTTAAAAGGGCCGGGGGCCCCTGGCGGCTGGGAGCCCCAGGCATGGGTGGCGGGTGAACCCCCGGCTCGGGAAGGCTAGCCCCTGGCCTGGACCACCCCTTCTGCTGGAGTTCCCCCCACACCTCCAGAGTGGCAGCCAGCCCTATGCCACACACGCCCCAGGCCGCCTGAATGCCACCAGTCCTGGAATGCCAAGCAGGTGAGCAGGCACTGCAACCCCCCTCCCCCAGCCCCAGAACGCCGGGAGGATGAGCGGGCTGCGTGGGCCTCCCAGCCCTGGAATGCCGGCGGCCCCCATTAGCCTCCCAGCCCCAGTCTGGGGCCTCGGCCACGGGGGGGAAGAGCCCCGGGCAGCACAGCCCGGAAAGCAGGAAGGGGGCTGTGTGTGGAGCATGGGCGGGGCCATGCAAGGCTGTTTGGGGAGGCATAGCTCCTAGGCATGCGCAGGGTGGTACCGGCGGCAGCGAAGGCTGCCGGGCAGGCATGTGGAAGCCCTGGCCGTACCTACCCATACCTCCTTTTGCTGGGATCATTCTTTCAGTGTACTGACCTATGCACATCACCCGCACTTCATGAGTGAATCAACCTCACAGTGCCTGATAGGAGGCACTGTGTTTTTCATGCATTTTGCATCGCTTTGCTCCTCGTCCCATGTAATCTGCAGTCTTTTGGGGCTTGGCTGTTTGCTAAATTCTGTCGGGCCAGTCATCTGGGCTGGAATATGGCAATTTGTCTTTGTACAGCTGCAATTTCAGTTCAGCTAGACAATATGATAAGAAAACCTATAGAGGCTCTGCAACCCTGCTTCTGTGAAAATGGGGAGAGGTCAAGGGATAGGAAGAGAAAGAAGACTCAGAACATCATTGTCTTCTTTCAGTTACACTGTAAGCACAACATGACCTATGGATCTTGGTCTCATGGAGGTCAACAGGAAAATCCTCCCGGCCTGCGATGGGACTAGTTTTGGACTCTTGGCTGTTACATTGTTTAGTGTTAATTCCTAGCTAATAAACCGGCTGGTAATGGTGTTCATGCGATACAGCATGTAGCAAAAGCATCCCAAGTATATTTCCACTCCTCTAGCCCCACTCTGCATGCACTTGTTTATAAAATATTAAGCAAGACATTACATTTCCTAGAAGGGAGTTTGTATTAATATTTTAGTCCAGCTCCAAACAGTCTTATTCAGTCTTCTGATCTAACAGCAGCCTTGCTGCAGCACTGCAGGTCTTTACGAATTTAATATCTATATAAATTCTTTTAATTTAGCGTGTTATTTGTTGAACTGTATCATCTGTTGCTCATGGTTTTAGCTCAGTCAGTGAAGAAGAATACAGATAGAGGCCTAAAAATGGAACAACAGAAGGGTTTGGTCATCAGAGGGTAAGTCTAGACTGCAGTTAAAAACCCGCAGCTGGCCCATGCCAGCTGACTCGAGTTTGGGGTCTCAGACTAAGGGGCAGTGTAGACATTCTGGCTTCAGCTGCAGCCCGAGCTCTGGGACCCTCCTACTTCACAGGGTCCTAGAGCACAGGCTCCAGGCCAAGCCCAAACATCTACTCTGCAATTAAACACCCCCTTAGCCTGAGCAAGCTGGCACAGACCAGCCACAGGTTTTTGATTGCAGTGTAACATACCCTGAGATACCAGGAGACTGACCTTAACATGGGAGGAAGCTAGTGATACATCCTAGTGGATTATCCTGTTGACAAATACTAGACCTCCTGAGGTCTGCAGAACAATCTACAAAATTCAAATGCTACAAAGCACCTTAACAGCTTGTGACTATAACCTGTCATTTTTTTTTATTCCCTTGTATATACTTGTAAACTCATGTAATTCCTCTCACCATTGTTTCTCTGTCACATTTTAACCTGCCCAAATATTTCACTGCCATCTCAGTGTCAGTCTGTGTGAGTGGCAGAAGAGGACACTATTATTGTCTTAAAAATGCACCCTTGCCACCTTCAAGCCCCTGGGATAAGTGTATCGTTGGGGTGATGCTAAATGCCTTCACTAGCACAGAACTTAAAAATGCACCCTGTCTAAAACTGCTCTTCCAGGAGTATAACTATTGTTTAATATTTGTGCCATGTCAGCACCAGAGCTCAGTTGTCTGCCCAATCAGAATTAAAGCCTATTGTCATAATATATGGAATCACAGTCCTCAAACAGGAAGTGTTTAATAAACAAACCAGCTACAACTATAAACCCATACAAACAGACTTCTACAGAGCTTGGGTTCCAGCTTTATCCTGTTTGTTTACCAGGTAATCACACTCTGTCTGGAACTCTCTCTGCAGCACACACACATCTAGTGGCTAAATAATATAACACATATCATGACAACTGTTTTTACTAGGCACAGTGCCAACACCCAGGCTGTGCCCCGAAGAGCTTGCAATGTAAGATGGACACTAATAATGGGCATGGAATGGCTTTCAAAATGTTTGTGATCCAGCATTCAGACAAGTTTATTTTATGTATTTAAATCCATTCTATTTAGTCCTACAAAATCCTTTAAGCAGTTTAAGTGTACATTTAAATAGCACATTGATGGAAAATCTCCGTGAAGGGCACCACTACCAAAGCTTGTGGAAATCAAGTTCCCTGCAACTCAGTCCCTCCATCTTCTGTTTAACACCGTTGCTAATTCTTTCCTTCACATAGCATTACACAGCTGGGGCAGAGGAAGGACATGATCCATTCTTGGACTTTAAAAGTTGCCAGCAACTTTCTGAAACCAGGAAACAAGGCTGTACTGTTTAACTTCCTATCTGGATTGTCACCGTTTTTACCTCTGCCAGTAGGGAAGAGCCGCTTGAGAAAACAGCAGGAAACACAGTGCTGAACATTTTTCAATTCAGCAGGAGGAAGTAGATCCTCGTTGACATGTCCCTGGCTCCCCACACTCCTTTTTTACTCTAAATGCTACTATAAAAGCCAACACCAAACTTATAGAGCTGGCACAGCTCCAGGAAATAAGAGGTGAAGCAGAAGAATCCTTTTGGGGAGAAAGATGGGGGAGAAAAAGCTCAGTTTAAAAAAATATAGAAAAACGATGTGGCTATATTTAAAAACCATTTTATTATAGATATGATTTATGATGACATAATGTGCAATGTCCTTGTTTACAGATGTAGAGAACAGAGTGACTTGTATAGAAAGGAAACAGATGCATTCTGCCTGCAGCTTCGTAGGTCTGCTCTGTAAACCACTGCTACTGCTATAATTCTCCAGGAGGGCACCAATAAAAATTGTATAACATTTTATTGCACTTGTGACACTAGTTATTATATTGAGCAGCCAGACAGCTTATCCAGGGGCTGGCCCTTTTTCCTGTCTTTTAGTACGGAGTAAATTGCTAGACTGTCACCAGAAACTGAAACACTAAAACGGGAATAGTTTTAGAATTCATTTTGGGTCACGTCTAATATTTGTGATCTACAGTGCAAATACCCAGAGCAGGAAAGCTCATCAGAGAACAATGGACAAAGGAAGGTCAGAGCAAACATTCCAAATTAAGTATCAAGGGATTTTAAAACAAATTTTGGGGAAAGTATGTGATTTGGTCATCAAAGGAAACTTTGGGCCAGGTTCTCTCCTTTTCCCCCATCACTTTTCACTGCAAAGAGAATAGAAGTTGGCTTTTATCTCTCCTGCAATGGATGAATTGGGTTCAGATTCACTAGAGCCAACTCCCAATATGATTCCCATTATGAGTCCCAGCATAAGGGGACTGGCATATGTGGGGAGCAGCAGGGAGGGGTATGACTGGAGAATGGTGAGCTCCAGCAATCACCCACTGGCAGATGGTCTCCAGGGGACCACTGACAGCCGCTATAGTTTTGAGCAGCACTCAAGCTGCACCAAGGTGAGGCTGGCACAAAGCTGTCTGTAGAATGCTCCCTGACAGGGCCGGCTCCAGGCACCAGCCGAGCAAGCTGGTGCTTGGGGCGGCAGTTTGTAGGAGGCGGCATTCTGCCCAATCCTAGGGCGGCATGGCCACCTTTTTTTTTTTTGTTTGTTTTTTTTTTTTTTTTTTTTTTTAAGTGGTGTTCCGCTCCGGCCGCCCTGTAGGGGGCGGCGACGCAGAGGACAGGAGCGCCCTGCAGCAAGCCCAGCAGGGCAGCCCGCGTCTTTCCCTCCCAGCCGACCGGAGCAGCGCGGACCCTCCCGGCAGGCAGCGGCACCACGTGGCAGCTCCCCACTGAAGCCCTGGCCACCCCCTTCTCGCTCTCTCTCTTCCCCCTGCTCCCTCCCCCTCCCCCCGCTAGCTGGGGCACATCTGCAGAGGGAGTCCCCCTGCACCCTGGCTCCAACCGCATCACAGGTTTTTTGTTTTTTGCTTTGCCATTCTGGCCGCCCCTGTTTTTTTTTTTTTTTTCTTTGCTTGGGGCGGCCAAAAAGCCAGAGCCGGCCCTGCTCCCTGATGCCACCCTTCACTCAGCTCTGCTAAACCAACTGGAACTCTGGTACAGGAAGGAATCTGGGACTTTATTCCCAAGGGGCAACATCTGCCACCCTTGCTCATTCTGAGCAACATCTTACTCCACAAATAGTCCCATTGAAATCAATGGAATGGAATAAGATGCTGAATGGGAGAGAAGAATTTGCTCCCCGGTACAGAAGCAATACACCAGCTTGCTCCATTATTCCCAAAATGCACTGTTTTCTAGAGTCTGGTATGACACATATAATGATTCCTATCTCATAGAGCTAGAAGGGACCTTGAAATGTCATTAAGTCAAGTCCAGCCCCCTGCCTTCACAGCAGGACCAAGTACCATCCCTTACAGATTTTTGCCCCAGGTCCCTAAATAGCCCTCTCAAGGATTGAACTCACAACTCTGGGTTTAACAGGCCAATGCTCAAACCACTGAGCTATCCCTCCCCCTACAGAAAGATTAAATTTTAGTAAATTATAACGCACAGGAGCTAAAAAGTGAATGATTTTTGTAACATTACCAATCCCAAGATGGGGCAAAAAGGATGCAGATATACTCTTACCAAATATTCTGATTGATTCAGGAACATGTGTTTAATGTGAAGTAACTAAGCGGTCGCCCTGACTTATTGGGACTACTCAACGATCTAGGGAACATGTGGTCTTAAATACCTTCCAAAATCAGGGCCTAAGGGTAGGATCCACAAAGGTACATAGGCACCTAAACCCCAGACTTAGGTGCAAAGGTCAATAACAAGAAATTCAAATGAATATTGGGGAAAAGTTCCCTAGCATTAGAGTCCATCTGACTATAGAATAAACTCCCTAGAGAGGTTCTGGAAGTGTCACTACAACCTGATCAGGAAAAAAAGACCAAAGCATGTAGCTACATTCGTCACAGGCAATGGGTGAGGCTTATTTCATTCATGCCCGTAAAGCGCTGAGAGATGTTGAGATGGAAGACTATCATTATTTGAAGGAACAATTCTGAATTACTAGGGAGACTGCTTAGATACTTTCACCAGTAGATCTCAAAGCACTTTACAAAAGAGGTCATTATTTATTGTCCCCATGTTACAGGGGGGCAACTGAAGCACGGAGAGTGGAAGGGTCTTTCCCAAGGTCTCCCAGCAGGCCACAAGAACAGCCCCCAGGGCTTCTGTGTCCCAGTTCGCCACTCGCTCCACTGGGCCACACTGCTTTTTAATTAATTAATTAAGGCTTTTTAATCTCTCATAATGGTGCAACCTGGAAATTAAATCTGCCCCTTATGCTAGTGAGTTACTGACCCATGCTCCTCTCTATCCCATCTCCATTCTCATTGTGCCAGGGTCTATCTAGCTCGTGTAAATATTTCACTGTCCTTTAAAATAAAAGTTTGATTATCACTTGCCAGTAGGAATGCGCCCCTAAACCATCTGGCTTCTATAAAGGAGTTTGGTGGGAGTTTATAGGACTTATCCAGCCCTTCTCATGAGACTTCAGCTGAAGGAGAGCAGTGGGTCTGGTGGCTTCTTGAAGACCATTACGCAACAGGAGTGGCCACACATCACCCCTGAAAATGACAAAGGGGAGCAGTAGGACCCCGGAGGAAGTGGCAGCAGGGGATGCAAGGCAGTCCTGGGGCTGTCTCAGAGAACCCAAACCTCCATGTAAACATGAATATATCAATGACTATGACGTGTAAAATCACTGATTCCAGATCATTAGTTAAGAGGCTGCAAAAAAAAGGACTCAAAGAAAACACTTTCTGGGATGAATGCCATGTTCATGGAACATGCTGCATTGACATCCCTGTGTGACAGGGCGTACCAGGCCCTAACTGCCCCCTGACAGAGCCCCCACTGCCTTGGCACACATGGCCCTATGCAGGTGTCCTTCTGGAAGAGAAGAACTGCAAGTTCAGACCCCCTGGGGATGCCTAGAGAGGCCTCCCGTGTTCAGCGTTGGGCAGAACCAGCGAGGGTTGGTCCTCTGGCACCTAGAAGGGCTGGGAGCAGGTGAAAGACAATCAGAGCCCAACAGACCAAATGAAAAGGGCTGGTTGCTTCTACAAGGGGCCAGTTTGGGATGAAGCCAGCACAGTAGAGGCAAACTCTCCCTGACCTAACCCAAGAAACTTGGCCCACTCAGATGCCTAACCTCAACAAGACTGGATCGCTATGAAGGATTAGTGTTTATAGTATGGACTTTAATGCCCAGGAGGCTATTTTGAGTTGAGATTTAATTTGTTTTCTATTAATCCTGGAAAGGGTCTGGATGGAGAGCTGACCTGGCTGGAGTGCTAGGCCACGGAAGCATCAGATCATGGTGGACCCAGCACTCAAGGGGGTCCTAGAGTGGAAGAACTCCTGCAATATTGTGTCCTGACATGAGGGGGGGCTCTGGTGGTGAGTGCACTCCTTAAATCCCTGGAAACTAAAGTCTTCAACATAGCCACCAACTAGGAACAACATTGGCAGCAACCGTGCATGTTTGTTTCCTCACCCTGCCTTGCTAGTGGACCTCCTCCCTGTTCTCAAGGGTCTGCCTCTGTGTGGAAAAGAGTAGGCCAGGCTCCATGGACCTGCAGCCCTTAGCCTGCCAATTAGAGGGGATTTTTTGTTTTGTTTTTAGGTTTGTATGAAAATAAGGAATATTCTTCACAGTGTCATTTCATGGAAAAACTATTCACACCTTAGTTCAGGCCACCTCAGAGACCCAACATTTTTTGACAGAGTGATGGGTTTTGCACCCAAATGGACACAGTTTCAACAGGTGGCACATTTCTGCGCCCAAAACTCTATCTATGGCAGAATGATATTACTGATTTCAAAATTAGGGGTCCCTGAGCCAATGCCCAATGAAGTAAATGGAAAGACTCCCATGGACTTTGGAGCAGGCACCTTAAAGCTACGTCTACACTATAACCATTGGTGATGGGTGTGTAGTGTACATGGAGCTACACGCAGCAGGCTGTGTCCACACTGCAGTGTGTAGCTAGACATGGCAGTGAAATGCTCTGGCAGAGGAGAGGTAGTGAGGAAAGGCCGCTGCCAGCCCCCCTGCCAGAGCCTTTCACCCTGGAGGGGAAATGCTCAAGCAGCATGGAGCTGGAAGAGCCTTTCCTGCCTGCTGGAGCCTTTACCTGCAACTTGGGAAAGTCTCCAGTGGTGGGGAGCTACCAGAGCCTCTCTCTGCAATGGGCAAAGGCCTCACAGTGGACACCTGTCCAACCTGTTTCCCACGACCTCCCCCCTGCCAAAGCCTTTCCATGCTGGGGGAGTCTCTTCCTGTGGTGGGGAAAGGCTCCAGCAGTAGAGAGGCAGTGGGACACTAATAGCTAAAAATAGCAGCATAAACAGGAGGCACAGCTTGGACAAGCCGAGAGCATGTAATGTACATACTCTCTTCCATACCCACACCCTTCAGGCATGTCTTTACTTGCCTCACCAGCAACACTGCGATTTATACCCGCGATGGGGGGCTGGGCACACTGCACACCGCCAGATAAAGTGTGCAGTGCAGACGCACCCTAAGAGCAGTGTTTTCCTTCCACTAACCATCTTCCTCAGGCCACATCCCTCTGTTGTGATTTGAATGGGTTCTTCGTTTATTTTGACTGTTAAGCTCCTTGGGGAAGGGACTGTCTTTCTTTTTGCCTGTAAAGTACCAAGAACATCTAGGGTGCTATATAAAAACTGGCAGCTGATGGCAACTGCATATTAAGTACTGACCTGGGCTGGATTGTACCAGTAATTTAGAGAAGAAAGACTCTCTATATGCTCACCAATGCCCTGAGCCATTCCCTCACCCTGCTGGAGCACCACTCTTCTGCTCTTTTATGATTTTATTCAGATCCTTTCATGGGTCACAGTCCACCTTCTCATTCCAAGTGTTGAAAAATTCCCATGATGCAGTGGGAACTGGCTGGCTGTTTTGGTTTGCCATGTTTCTGCTCTGAGATGGGTGTGGTGGGTAAGATCTCTTCCTTGGGCTCTACAATGGTGACATGGTCTGGCAGGGGTTTCTGGGGTCCAATCTTCCCACTTGGGTCCCAAGGCAACATAATCTTTACTTTCATACCCAGCACACCCTGCCTGAGAAGGACGTGGCGCACAGCTGTACCGACATCGTAGTTTACAGGGTCTCCACTGTGGAGCATCAGGCCATCCACAAACTTCATCAACTTGGCTCGCTGGCCTCTGAGTTTACCGGACACCACCACCTCACAACCCTTAGCACCACTCTCCATAATGAAGCGGAGGACGCCATAGCAGGCTCGACGCACTGCTAAACCTTCCCGAAGTTTATAACGCAGGGACTCTGCTTGTGCAATAGCACATGAGGTGTCTATAATGCTCTGATGATTGATCAAAAGATCTCCACCTTTCAATGTCTTAAAAGTGTCTTTGAAACTGGCATTTTTATTAGTGAGATGACTTATCCAGGGGAGCAGGGAAGTTCCAACTCCGATTAAAACATCCTGTCTCCCATCAGTAAGAAAGCTATGATAAGAAAAACAGACTTTCCTTTCTTATCATTCTTCCATTATGGAATGTAAACAGATGTCAGAATTTGAGGCAGATGCCTCTGAGGAGTTGAAGGTTCCCCCGAAATGGAATGATTTCACCAGCTAAAGCAATAGAGGCAGAGACTTAGACCTTGTCTCTACTAGAAAAGTTGCACCAGTTTAAAGATTGATTTTGAATGAATCTTGTTAAACAAGGCAATCTCATAATGTAGATCAGCTCAAACCAGTTAAACTCTTCCTTAAATGGGTTAGCGTGCATCGGTAACTTACCAAATTAAACTAAACTGAGTTAAGCAAAGGTTTAAGAGTGTCTACTGGAACTGGGCAAAAACTGGAATTTTTGTACTGTAGAAATTCCAACTTTTTTTTAAAAAAAGCATCCTACATAGGGACAAAAAGTTGAAATATCAAAATTTGTTGCAAAATTAAAAGTTCCAAAAAAAAATAATTGATTTAGAAATGCTTTGTTGCAACATTTCTGATCAAAACAAAACATTTTGACTTTCCTGAATCAAGATGTCTCCTGTCTGTTTGCTGAAGCAAGTCAAACCACATTTCATTTTGTCTTGTTCAGCATTAATCTGTGTCCCCTGAGCTGCCACAATGCTTCATGGTGGTTGTAGTTTGGGTGCTTCATGCCCCCATTCACCCACTGTGGACTGGGCTCCTTCACCGGACTACATCTCCCAGGATGCAGCTGAAATGAAATATTTCAATTCAGTTTGACAAACCAAAATATTCTGATTTGAGTCAAACCAACTTGAAATGAAATATTTTGTTTGGACTTTCCCAGTGGAAAGTTGAAAAAATCTGGCAAAACTGAAACTTTAGATTTTGAAGAAACTGAATCTTCTGTCAAAAAAAAAATTTGACCAGAAACCTCCTGACCCTCTCTCGTGTCTACATTAGGGGTTCACATGAGTGTAACTAGATCACTTTTAAATTGATTTAGTTACATTAGTTCAATTTTTCTAATATAGACGAACCCTCACAATGTTTTAAGTAGCAGAGCAACTGCATTATATGAGCATTGTTCGACATTAATGGAATTGAGATCTCTAAACGGGCACCGTATAAGGTTTCCAATAAGAAGGACTAGCCCTTCCAATCCAATAACCTTGTAAATTATCAATTTCCACATCAGAGGACTGCATTTCTAGTTCTTCTAGGGTCCCCTGAATGATAAGACAGACACTACAAGGGGGAAAGGATCCTTCCATTAAGGAAGAGCTTATAGAAAAATTTCAAGAGATGAATATCTTCAGAATTCCATGACCTCTCTGAAAGTGAGAGCATGTTGGATAAGAATAAGAAAATGACAGGCAATAAAAAGCTCTCATTTTCAGAGAGGTCACGGAGTTCACTTTTAAATCAATTTAGTTACATTAGTTCAATTTTTCTAATGTAGTCCAACCCTTAGAATGGTTTAAGTAGCAGAGCGACTACATTATAGGAGCATTGTTAGACTTTATGTAATGGCACGGAGTTCTCTCAATGGGACCTGTATAAGGTTTCCAATAAGAAGCGCTACCAAAGACTAAATGTTTTAAATGAAGAGATGCTCAAGATCCAAATCAGCATTTTCGAACAGCCCATGTATGGAAGGAATTGAGCTCTGCAGCTGTGATTTCACCCATTGTAAAGAAGGATTCATCTGCCAATAGTAAAAAGAACAGGAGTACTTATGGCACCTTAGGCCTGGTCCACACTAACCCCCCACTTCGGACTAAGGTACGCAAATTCAGCTACGTTAATAACTCAAATTACCTTAGTCCGAATTTACCGCGGATCCAGACGCGGCAGGCAGACTCCCCCGTCGATGCCGCGTACTCCTCTCGCCGAGTTGGAGTACCAGTGTCAACGGCGAGCACTTCTAGGATCGATTTATCGCGTCTAGACAAGACGCGATAAATCAATCCCAGAAGATCGATTGCCTGCCGCCGAACCAGGAAGTAAGTGTAGACCTACCCTTAGAGACTAACAAATTTGAGCATATGCTTTCGTGGGCTACAGCCCACTTCTTCGGATGCATAGACTGGAACATACAGCAAGAAGATATTTATACATACAGAGAACATGAAAGGGTGGAAGTAGCCATACCAACTGTAAGAGGCCAATCAATTCAGATGAGCTATCATCAGCAGGAGAAAAAAGACTTTTGAAGTGATAATCGAGATGACCCATAGAAGATGTAAGGATAGATTCAATTAGTCTAATGACCCAACCATTCCCAGTCTCTGGTCAAACCTAAGTTAATGGTATCTAATTTGCATATTAATTCAAGTTCAGCAGTCTCTCTTTGGAGTCTGTTTTTGAAGTTTTTTTTGTTGCAAAATTGTCACCTTCAAGTCTGTCACTGAGTGGTAAGAGAGGCTGAAGTGTTCTCCCACTGGTTTCTGAATGTTATGATTCCTGATGTCAGATTTGTGTCCATTGATTATTTTGCGTAGAGACTGTCCAGTTTGGCCAATGTATATGGCAGAGGGACATTGCTGGCACATGATGGCATAATAGTGGATGCTGATACAAGGTGAGAGTTTGATTGCCCCAAATTCCAGACCATTCATATCCAGGTTCTTGGAAGATGGCCAATCACCATTTTTAAACATGCCCAAGTCATAACTTTGCAGGGGGAGGGATAGCTCAGTGGTTTGAGCATTGGCCTGCTAAATCCAGGGTTGTGAGTTCAATCGTTGAGGGGGCCACTTGGGGATCTGGGGCAAAATCAGTACTTGGCCCCCTACTAGAGAAGGCAGGGGGCTGGACTTGATGACCTTTCAAGGTCCCTTCCAGTTCTAGGAAATGGGATATCTCCATTTATTTTATTATATTATTATATAACTCCAGATAAATAGAATGGGCCAGATCCCCAGCTGACATAAATCAGCATAGCTCCATTGACTTCACAAGTTTACAACAGCTGAGACCTGTTGCTTTAAAGTGTGTTAGAACTTAAGCTACAATCCATTTAATAATTCTGAAGCTTTTTTTCTCAGCTCCCTGATCTATTTGTAGTTTAAAGTGTTTTCATTGATTAGTAGAACGCAGAGCATGTTAAAACAGCTGTACTTTTGAATATTTGTTTTATCTATGATGCTGAATTCACTCATATCAGTTTTCCAAGACTTTTAACTACTTAAAGATTCCAAAAGCTCCTTGTAGTTTGGCCCTTTGCAGAAATCCCATTAGCAGCAAGTAGATTAATGGTCAAACCCATTTTGGAGATTCAAGTGCTATAAACTGTAAGAATAATATAGAAAAATTGCATGGTAGCCTGAAGCCCAGACTGTACTGGTGAACATGTGGGTGGCTATTAGAATAAAGAACATACATAAATTAAATTAAAGGTAATTTTTTTCTACTCAGTAAATGCACTAAATCCAATATGTGTTCTACTCAACGCCAGTCATTGTAAAGCTTTAGGCATCCCCGTAATGTAATCACCAACAGAGTAATGAACATGGCCATTATTCTATTGCAGGATGCAGTACAACTTTGCATTAGTAATGGGATAGTATTAACAGTGCTGATAGATTCACTTATGGGGGTGAGGGGAATATCACAAAACTGTTCTACCCAGCATATAAACGGTGTATGCTGTTCCTATGTGCTTTCTCTTGGTTACAGGATCACACCATTTGCACGGCCAGAGGATCATTGGTGTCTCATTTGTGGAAATAAATGTACTAGCCTACAGTATGTTCAACCGTTCTTTTCTCTCCTGGTGTTGCACTGCCTGATGTTCCCTTTTCCTTTGCACTTAAACCTTTAAACGGAGATGAAAGTCAGGCTATCCCAGCAAAAGGGACTTCACCACTCACAAGCAGGCCATGACCTTATCTTAAAAGATAAGAAATAGAGTAAGCAATGGAGGTGAGAATGTGAACTCTTCAGGGGAAGGACCATCTTTTTGTTCAAAAAAGAACTACATAAGTTCATGGAGGATAGGTCCATCGATGACTGTTAGCCAGGATGGACAGGGATGGTGTCCCTAGCCTCTGTTTGCCAGAAGCTGGCAATGGGTAACAGGGGATGCATCAACTTGATGATTACCTGTTCTGTTCATCCCCTCTGGGGCACCTGGCACTGGCCACTGTCAGAAGACAGAATACTGGGCTAGATGGACCTTTGGTCTGACCCAGTAGGGCCGTTCTTATGTTCTGTGTTTGCACAGCCCCTAGCATAATGGGGCTCTGATCCATGACTGGGACTCGTCGGTCGTGTTGCAATACAAGCAATAACACGAATCTATATGTGTACTGCAGTTTACATGGTTAATCCACGGGAGATGACAAAATAAACATTAGAGTCTATCATTGGTTTATGCCTCAGGAATAGCCGGGGAGTTTTATGCATACTGCAAAGGACCAAATTCCAGAACGTCACCAGTTGCCCACAAAATGTTCCTAAATGGTTTGGTCTTGGCTACCTTAAAAATTGCCTCTCTCCTCCTGGGTTATTGTGGTAATTGAGGTGCTTCAGCTAACAGCCTTCTCCTGACAAATGGTGTGAGAGGGCACAGAAGGGTATTCTTAGGGAAAGCTTCTTGGATTTGCAAGGCACTTGCCTCCTGGATTTACCACACCCTGGATGTGCTGACTTTCAGGACACACTACGGTCTACGAGGCCCACCTGCTCTCCTAGACTTTTTCCTCCTGGTAACTGGGGGAGAAGCCAGGCTGGGACATGTTCTGTGGGGGTTGGGAAGATATTGTGGGGTAAATTTTCAAAGGGTTGAGGCCCATCCTCCCAATTTATGTGTACAAAATGAATTACCCCCACAATCAGGCAGGTGGAGGCTCTAGCACACAGATCTGCACCCACAACTGAACTGGGGGGGCAATATTTACAGGGGTAAAAGGCTTCCACGAAAAAGAGACTGCCCGTCCGAACAGTCAGCTGGTTTTCTTGTACAACCTTTGGATGAAGGCGTCAGTAGGCACCCTCTGCTAATATGTACTTATACATTTAGTAATGCACTTAGATCTTGGGACAGGTGTAATGAAGTGAATAATAATAAATGAATAATAAATAAATGAAGCTGGTTGCATGATTCTGCCAAAAATCATTAAATGTATTACCTGTTTCACAGCGCACACACCCACCCCCTCCTGTAGGTTATATATGTCCAATATGCGCTATTAGCAAATGTATGCAACATTCCCTGACCCATAGCTCTAACCACAGAATAGCCCTCTATACTGTAGCTCCTGACACAGAACTGTAGACCAGCCCCTCATCAAGTTTTCAGTGCAGTCAGAACCAAGATGGATTCTTCTGTGAAATCCTGACCCCAGTAAAGCGCCCATTGACTTCAATGGGGCCAGAATTTCAACCAAGGTGTTTGGAAAATGCCTTTGTGCACTGTTCGTTAGAATTCAGTCTCCATGCATCAATCTCTGCACAAAAGTGGAGATCAGGTACCTTCCGGTATCCTTCTTCTCCTCCTAGGATCAAGCAGAGGGCTCTCCGTGAAATCCTACACAGGCATATGTTGGGAGGAGATGGACTCAAATCGATAGGTGGAAAGCTTCGGGCTGAACCAAGACGGCGGAGACAGTGTTTCATTCCCATCCACACCCTAAAAGGAATAAACAAGATAATATAGCTCTCCCACTTGCTTATCAATGACTAGCAAAACTGACAGAGGCCACATCAAAGGATTCGGCACCTCAGGTATATGACAGAAACCAGTCATGTACAGTTTTGCCAAACTACACAACTCGTTTAACGGACTCACACTCTAACCAGGGTGAACATTAAATTGCATTGCTTATTCTATAAAGCTATATTGCAGAAATGGATGGGTAATCCATGGCTCTGCTTAGATTAACTAATTTAATGGAAAGAGATTGAAAAAGACCTAAAAAGCCAAGAGGAAAAGGAAAGCGTTGTGCCTTTGAAATCCTGAAATATAGAAAGGCTTTCATCATAAGTCATATGGTTGTGGGGGGAAATCTGGTGCACTGCTTTAAATCAGTGTGTATATTTGTAAATGATTTTTTGTTACTGTTATGCAGTAGCTGTAAAACATATAACATCAATTCCCAAGCTATACAAAAGCTTACACCCAAATAAATTTGTTAGTCTCTAAGGTGCCACAAGGACTCCTTGTTGTTTTTGCTTATACAGACTAACACGGCTACCCCTCTGAAACATTTCTACGATTCACTTAAAACATGTTAAGGGCAAGGAGTGGTATTTCCAAAGCACCTATGAAATTTAAGAACACGAGTCCCATTGTGCTCTTAAATAACTTTCAAAATCCACCCCCAGAGTTTATAAAATAAGAACCTATCATTAGGCACCTAATCAGAGGGCTGACTTTCAAAGTAGTGAATATCTGGTGGGGGGAGGGATAGCTCAGTGGTTTGAGCATTGGCCTGCTAAACCCAGCATTGTGAGCTCAATCCTTAAGGAGGCCATCTGGGGCAAAATCAGTACTTGGTCCTGCTAGTGAAGGCAGGGGGCTGGACTCAATGACCTTTCAGGGTCCCTTCCAGTTCTATGAGATAGGTATATCTCCATATATTTTTTTAAAAAAAGCTCCCATTGGCATCAATAGATACAGTACAGACTGAGATACAATACACTTTGAGACTGCTTCCTGGTGTGCCTGGCTTGAGAAGATATTTCCTCCCTACACACTATTGGCCAAATCTGGAAAAATCACCCTGCCAAATCTGCTGAATTCCCATGGGATTTAGAGCAGCTTTATAATCATAATGAATGATTGTATTAGCACTGCATGAACACATATGTGGTGATTAACTTATTTTTTCAAAGTCATGGATTAAAATGAGCAGCGCAGCAATAGAGAACTTTTATTAACCCTCTGGGAGTTCAAGAATGGTCATGGAATTGGGTACATCTGCTAACAATCATGCACATCTTTAAAGCAACACCCTCAGCATTGTCCATTCAAAAAACCCCAACAGCTTTCCATTAGATGGTACGCAAATGTTCTTTGAAATTCCTCTTCTCAGCTCTCCTGATAGGCTCAGGTCCCATGTGCTGCTTCAACTTTTAGTTTAGGCTATACATCCCAACAAAATCCTCTTATAGATAAAGTGATCATAGGTCTCAGTTTTACTAGGAGAGTCCCATCTTTTTCATATGATATCCTAGGACCTTCTTTTGGGATACCGTAAATGCCTTGGCACTTCATTTAATTAATCAAAACTGGGACAGGGTGGTATGTCTCTGTGGGAGGCTCGGAGCTGAGTGGGTTTTTGTTCTAGGGTGTTTTTTTGCTCATTCCATTTGAGATGCAGTTCTCTTTCCCAGTCTGGGTGTCTCTGGTTTGTGGGTTAGTGACTATGATATGAATGAAATGTGAAAGACGGAACATTCCTCTTTTATTTTATTACCCTTTTTTTTTGGTCAACTCTGCCATGGTCTGTCCTTCCCAGAGAAATAGGAAAAGGATACATAGGCAAAGGTACACCTGTGTAAAAGCGAATGTTGAGCATGGCCAAGCTACTAATTACTGGCAGAGCCAAAATTGCCAAGCCATGCATGATACAGGAAGTTAGCAAAGGAGGAGTCGAAACAGGAAAGAGAATTAAAAAAAAACAGAGTTCGGGAGAAAGGGAGTTAACCAGGGAAGAACTGGTTTAAAACTGGTTAGTGAGGGTCATATTATAAGGGGTTAAAATCCTTGTGCTGTTATTCATAATAATGTGTGTGGTGTGATTTGGTTGGTTGGTTCCTTTTCCCCGGTGAGGATGACTAAAATTCTATTTCCATGCTTTTGTCTAGAGCGCTTACTTTCTTTAGAAGATGAGCGTGATGCTTGCTCTCTCTGATAGAAACGTTCAGCGATAGAAATGATAGGAGCTGTTCAAGATGCATTGCCAGACCAAGTAGAATGTCCTCTGTGTTCACCAGGAGCAAACAGTCAAGTGGAATAAGCGTTTGGAGTGAAGACAAAAGTCAAATTAATGTAGACTTTGAGGAAGCTGATCCTTTGCTCAGAGTGAATCTTAACAAGTTATTTGGTGTTTCATGATAAACTAATTCAGAACACTCAGGCTATATCTACACTTAAACCACTAGTGGCACAGCTGCAGTGTGGCAGCACTTCAGTGTAGACACTCATACAGCTACAGGAGGTGATTTCCCATTGCTGTAATTATCCACCCCCCTGAGATGCAGTAGCTTGGTCGAGGGAAGAATTCTCCTGTTGACCCACTGCTGTCTAGACGGGGGTTAGGTTGGCTTTTTAGGCTTTTTTTAGGTGGATTTTCACATCCCTGAGCGATGTAGTTGAGTTGACCTAACTCTTCAGTGTAGACCTGGCATCAGCTGCTGCAAATATTCCTCCACTTTGAGAAATGTACACGGGGTGGTGTTGAGCGAGAAACTGGTAGGACTGATGCAAGCACGTGTTTGTTTTTAATGTACTTTTGTCTCATATTAATATGACTATGAAGTGCCCCACCAAATGTTGCCAATAAGCATGTGAGTGACTTTTGTCAGGAGGGAAATAAAATGAATGTAATGGAAGACACAGGAGAATATGGGAAGGAGAAGGTGGGAAGAATATGGAGAGACTGGGAACAGGAACATGAGAGAGAGAAAACTTAGGGGGAAGGAGAATGAATTTGCCCTAATGCTATGGATGCAGGTGGGACCTGAGTCACCAGTCCATCTCTATTCAGAAAAACACTTAAGAATGTGCTTAATTCAGCAAGATTTAGATACAGCGTGTGCTTAAGTGCTTTGCTGATCGTGGCAGACCACTGCATCATTGCCAAAGTGAACCCACTGTATTAGAGCAAATCCATCCCCATTGTAACTCCTTTGATCTCGCTGGAGTTATAACAAGGTCAAATGCAGGCCACAATGATTATATATGATACGCAATAGATGGGATTTCTTTTCAATCTCTATTGTACGTGCCAGCCTGGAAAAAAAGCCTATATTTAGACCAGTGTGCAAACAGTAGGAAATGATCTAGTTAAAAAACATTGCTGTTTGCCTACTGATTGCTTTGTCTGCAAAACATTTTTTTAAAATATTAGGCTTATGCCCCTTTATCATGTATAAAGAAGGGCTGAATATTTTTGGTTCCTGTTTGTTTACCATAGAAATATCAGTGTCAAGCCTAGTCTTGCTGCAGGACCTTCTGGAGAGTTCAGAGGATGTATGTTGTGAGTTACAATTGTCACATTCATAGAATATCAGGGTTAGAAGGGACCCTCAGGAGATCATCTAGTCCAACCCCCTGCTCAGAGTAGGACCATCCCCAGACAGATTTTTGCCCCGATCCCTAAATGGCCCCCTCAAGGATTAAACTCATAACCCTGGGTTTAACAAGCTAATGCTCAACCCACTGAGTTATCTCTGTTACACCTTAATGAAAGGGGAGAGTTTTTGTATCTTTAACAAAGACTTCCTTTCTCTGAAATGTTCATTCTTTATAGAAATGAAATAAGCATTTTAAAAAATTTTTCAATACTTTGACTCAAAGTCTCTTCCCCTCCGGAAGGTTCAGCTATGATTCTCTTGGCTTTTGTGGTGTGGTCATTTCACTCGCTCTCAAGTCAGTGCTGCCTTGCAGGCTAGAAAGGACTTGACTTTCTAAGATAGCAGACAGAGGTGAAAAACACAAAGGCCTTGTACTGCTTTTACTATACGTGGATGCAGTTATACTATTATAGATTATTCCCATATGAGAAGGAAAATGAACTATGCTGGCATAAGCACATATACACCAGTATAACAGCATCAACATAGATAATGATGTAACTGCATCCACATTAGGGGTTCTCTAGATATAATTGCAGCCGTAAAATAATTCACATCCCTGACCAACATAGTTATACCACTACGAAAACCTCATGCCGACCAATCCTAAAAAAAACCACCACAACCCCTTCTTTATATATATATATATCTATGGGGCAAAAGAGAGCACAAGCCCAATTTAGTTTTTCCCTTTGCAGGTGACCTTAATTGAACAATCTTGGCTTGTAAACAGTGTCCAGTCCAACTTGTTCTATACTAAATTCTTCCAGACATGCAACAATTCTCTCAGACTCTGCAAATAAAGCACAGAGGCAGACCAAGGCCACAAATTGCCCCTGTTCAGTGTCATCCTAGCAGAAACGTACCTTTTTGCCTCTTGGCACGATTAAGGCAAGAGCAGTTTTTAGGATGTCTATCGCAGCAATGAATTATACAGCAATCAGAATAGAACCATTGAAGGTAGTGCTGAAAGAGGTTTTTCCCAATAACTTAATATACTTTTACTTCCCAAATTGATGTAGCCTGGATAAGATATGGCCCGTGCCGCGGATAGATAAGAAGCTTGCTGCACTGAAGACCTTCATAACTCATTCCTTTCACTAGTATGTTCTGAAATAGAAAGTACATTGAAGACAGGAAATCATTTCATTCCTATTACAAGAATTTCTGATGGCAATATTGCACTTTAATGCTTGGCTATGAAATGAGTCCATGTCATCAATGAAGGCAACTGAAATGGGTGGATTAATTCAGCATTTTGCCTATCAGATGTTATAACAAATTCCTCATTGGAATGTGCCTGGCTGTGTCATACATACTAGTAATTAGTTCAAAGAGCCTTAGAAACAAATATCCCAATTTCTATAGAAATAAATATCCCATCTCCTATTATTTTAGATTGGCTCTTTTTGCTGCTTCTCATTACATTGCAGGGTTTCGTGTCAGTGCTATAAATTGGGACATTGCTTCTCTAGTGATGCAGTGCATCAATGTTACCAGTTCGTATTGCTTGTGCATGGTTTGCAAACCCTCCCGGAAAAAGGAAATTTTCCAAATAAATAATTCATCACAGATTGTTCACCCTGCTCTACCTACATCTGTTGCATAGACTCAGACTTGGACTCTGATCTCCAAGACTAGAGGTCTACGTGCTGCATTTCTATATTGGCAACCGGGCAATTCCAAAAACCACCATCTCCCCGAAGTAGGGGGCAGCTATTTGAGTGGGAATTCCCTCTGGCTGATTCAGCATTGCATTCGTTAGTTTGAGGCCTGAATCCCATTTATGCTAAAGCCTCTTTATGCCACTCCATCAGTGTAAAGGGGCCTTGGAGTGGGAGTAAATTACATATGTACACCTTTAAATTGTGAAAAGGGGACTGGGTATAAAGAAGAATCAGGCCTTTCTCCTTTGCTTTATCTAGGTGGTCACCCAAACTAAAGGCCTTATTTCTAACTGAGGAAATTAAATTTCAGATCCAAGGTTTAAAATCCTCACAACAAAAGGAATCTTATAGCCTAACTCACTGGGCTTGTCTACATGGGGAAATCCAGGAAAATTAATCCAAATAAACTGAAGGTGTGGATTTGAAGTGGACTAGTTAAACTAGTTAAACCATATTAAATCCCTGTGTAGACAGCCACATTCAGAATTAAATTTAAATTAAACTGAATTAAGGCCACTTTAATTCTGAATGAGGGTGTTCACACAGGAATTTAATGCAGTTTAACTAATCCGCTTCAAATCCGTACTTTTAGTTAATTCAGATTAATTTTCCTGATCAATGTCTCCATGTAGACAAGCCCTGTAGATGGCTTTCTATGTATTTATGTTGTGCTCCTCACCTTGGGATGTAAGCATTTTATATGTTTGAAAGTTAAAAAAAATATCTGGTTTTGTTTGGTTTTCCCTCCCTCATTTTCTCCCTCACTGTTGTTGTGGGAAAGCAGGGAGATTAGTGGTTGCTCTAGTTGCCTGGGGAAGTGATTTGTGCCAACTAGGCAGGTTCTATCTTCCATCCTTGTGATTCTCACCCTTGTGGTTGTTCCCGAGGAGATTGTGATTGTGGCAGGAGAGGTAGTTTCTTGAGTAACTTGGGCCAACCTCTTGGGGGCAGGGAAGGCTTTGGGTATCAGACTGAAACCTTGGGTTTGATTTTGTATTCAGACTGCAGATTTACAGGGTTGGAATTGCTAAATAAGCTGACTGCTGCATTCTGCACCAACTGGGCTTCAATTCGGGCAGTAAGAGGTTACATATGGGTTACAATGGTAAGTTGTGAATGACAGACAGGAGGGTGTGCGGTCTTTTGGACAGCTAGACATGGAAGCCAGTATTTTTTAGGATGTGTAGCCCTTTGGGCATTTAGCAGCTGCAAGGGGTCCATAAGGACCCTGAGGGGCTGCAGACTGACTTGGTGGTTTGAGGGAAGATGCCCATAGTGGAATGAAATGTTACAGAAGTGGCAAACTCTTCAAAGGATTTTCCTCTTCACACTAGAACAGGGGTAGGCAACCTATGGCATGGGTGCCGAAGGCGGCACGGGAGCGGATTTTCAGTGGCACTCACACTGCCCGGGTCCTGGCCACTGGTCCAGGGGGCTCTGCATTTTAATTTAATTTTAAATGAAGCTTCTTAAACATTTTAAAAACCTTATTTACTTTACATACAACAATAGTTTAGTTCTATATTATAGACTTATAGAAATAGACCTTCTAAAAAGGTTAAAATGTATGACTGGCACGCGAAACCTTAAATCAGAGTGAATAAATGAAGACTCAGCACGCCACTTCTGAAAGGTTGACGACCCCTGCACTAGAATCACTATCATTTTGCTCAGGCTTCACTTCAGCCAACTCTTCTCTACCTGGTATCTCCTGAGTGTTGGAATTGCAATCCAATCATGACATCTCATTATTATGTTTTGAAGCCCATTTATTAACCTGATGCACTCAGTATTCGCTCCCAGTGCAGCATCCACTGGCACTGAGACTTTCTTTTCCTATTTGCTTCTTTTAATAGAGCATAACATGAAAAAAATCCCTCAGTAACTTAGCTAGCATCTATCTGCGCACTGCTACCATTTTCTTTATATCTCAAGCAAAATCCCATCTCTAGATCAGAGCAGGATTTTTGAGTGGCAAGGCAATTACTAAGCTGAGTGACAGGGAGAATGAAGTACATTTGCACTGAAAGTTATTACCACAGCAGAAACTTCTGGCAGCACAGTGCAATGACTGACGTCCTAGTGGGTTATTATTATGGGCCTCATGCAAATGAAGTAGAAGCACTGACTGTTACAGTGTTTCTAATCAACAAAGTGTGATGCCAGTAATTAGATTTCAACTAAGTCACATCCCATTTCTTAGACATTAATTGGAGGAAGATATGCAGATTGCTGGTTAATGATAGAACAGTTATAGTTCCATAATCATTTCTTCTTGTTCATCAATTTGTTTGATTGCTTGTGTGGCAAACACTTGATACCGCATGCGTCTGTTTAGTTATTCGAGCCTGATGTTTTGTAAGCAACGTGATTGATCAAGTCAGTGACATCTTAAAGCGTGGCACATTACTTGGCCTGATTGGAGTGGATGTGGAACTTAATTTTTGCAAACACACAGGGTGGGATTTTCAACGGGGCGTGGCATGGTCTAAACTCTGCTCTCATTGATGCCAGTGGTGGGAGCAAAGTTAGGTGAATGCAGAACAATTTTAAACTCCTACCCACAATTTCCAGCTACAGCACTACGTAGGAAATAGGAGTGGAGATGATGCTGAAAACTAGCTATGGATTAATGCTACGTCCCACTTCATCAGATGCATAGAATGGAACATATAGTAAGGAGATATATATACACATACAGAGAACATGAAAAGGTGGGAGTTGGTAGGATGATGATGAAGTGGGCTGTAGCCCATGAAAGCTTATGCTCAAATAAATGTGTTAGTCTTTAAGGTGCCACAAGTATTCCTGTTCTTTTTCCCAAGTGTGAGGGACAGCATGGGAGAAAGCAAGAGAGATGCCAGTTTGAAAATTGAACAGTGGGCAATGGAGGCTCATATCCTGGGTCGATGGGAGGTGGGAGTCAACCTTTTGATACTGAATGAGAAATGACAGGATGGGGCTAGGTTGTGAAGCGCAGACAAGCAGTTTATGTTTGAGGAAACAGAGAGGGAGCCAGTGAAGTCTGTGCATCTGATTTGTGCACACATCTACCATGTCTTTGTGCACAAATCAGGGATTAGTTCCTGCTCATAGCTACTCAGGCACTTGTATAGCTATTTGTGCACGTATCGCTCTGCTTCACAAGCATACAGGCATAAAAATGCATGCAAAAATAGGCAGGCATATGCAAAAGGAGGCATGGACTTTAAGCACTACTTTAGGCCCTGCAAGAGGAATAAATATTCAATAAAAGTCAGTAGCAAACTCCCTAACATTTGTGAGATGGCCCTGGGGGACATTTTCTCCTAAGTGTTTTATGATTTAGCCTTTACCTGAGTTAAGGTCTATAAGGAAAGAGCGAGACCCCCGTGTTATCTTTGTACTGGGAAAAGACTTCCCAAAACTGCATGCTGCCCACTGTAATTATTTTTTGAAATTGTTTCTCACTATCTATGAAAAATTGATTTCTCACTATAGTCACGGAATATTTTCTGCATTTGTAGTCATTTATTTGCAATTACACTCAGATTGTTCTAATAAAACAATCTTCGGTAAAAAAGTTATAAAAAAATAGTGCCACAAAAGGCTGATGCACCGTCAGATTGAGTGATTGGAGGGGGTGCATCACACGGTAAGGCATATAAACTAGTGAGCCCAATGGAGGAATGTATGTTTTGGAATGTTCGGGGATGTGATGCTGCTACATTTGGTGGATGGCGGAGGACAGGGGAGGAGTCTGCCTTTTTTCTCAATGTCCCTTTGTGCATGAAACCAGTAGAATGAGACATCTCTAACACATTATTGCTCCTATGTGCACAATAGGTGGCTTACATGCTCCCTCTGACCTCGCCTGTGACAACAAGTTATGGGATCACAGCTTCCCTGCATTCTCTGCGTTGTATATTGTGGCAAAGTTCCTCCTCTACCTTGGTGGGTCCTGCACTTATTGGCACATTTGCTCACCCCAGTGATCTTCCCCCTCTGGTGGAACCCACAGTCTGGATCAACTCCTCCTGTGTCTGATCAGGAGTTGGGAGGTTTGGGGGGAACCCGGGCCCGCCCTCTACTCTGGGTTCCAGCCCAGGGCCCTGTGGACTGCAGCTGTCTATAGTGCCTCCTGTAACAGCTGCATGACAGCTACAACTCCCTGGGCTACTTCCCCATGGCCTCCTCCAAACACCTTCCTTATTCTCACCACAGGACCTTCCTCCTGGTGTCTGATAATGCTTGTTCTCCTCAGTCCTCCAGCAGCACACCCTCACCCTCAGCTCCTTGCGCCTCTTGCTCCCAGCACCTCACACATGCACCTCACTGACTAACTGGGAGGCTTTTAACTAGTTCCAGCCAGCCCTTGATTGGCTTCAGGTGTCCCAATCAATGTAGCTACCTCCACTGCCTTCTAGATGAAGTGGGCATTCATCCACGAAAGCTTATGCTCCAATACTTCTGTTAGTCTTAAAGGTGCCACAGGACCCTCTGTTGCCTTCTAGAAGGATCTTAATTGGCCCCAGGTGTCTTGATTAACCTGGAGCAACTCCATTTGGTTACCATGGTACCAGGGATTTGTTTAGCCTGGGGCTAACTTACTTGTTCCTCACTACTTTACTGTAGCCATCTGGCGTTGGCCCATCACAATATCTAAACTTGTTCCAAATTCAGTTGAAATCCTTTTCCCCTTGAGAGAGCAAAGGCCAAATTCACTGCAGGTATAAATGGGTGCTGCGCCAGTGACTGCCTCCATGTGCACTAGCAGAGAATTTCTCCCCACTGTGGAGCAATGATGTATGAAACTAGGCACAGACAAAACTCCTTTCACTGCAGAGGGAGGTTTGTGTGAAAGTTTTCCTTGGTTTCAATTGACAAGAGGTTCACCACTCTCAAGCTTCACTTTGAATGCCAGCATCAAATGATCTCCAAAAGTCAGTCCGGTGAAACCAGCCAATGGCTAAAACTGGCACATTTTCCAGTGGTTTTTAATCAAAATGAATCCAATCAATTCAGCCCGATTTCATTCCAAAGTCCCCCAAACCTTTCAACCAAGCTTCTCTGTTTCAAGCCTGTAATGAAACACAAAACCACACAAGTTTCTTGTGGATTCACAGAATGCTAAACGTTTTGGAAAGTGCATTTGCTGTATCTCTGTCTGTCAATTTAAGATACTTATATGGTCCCCATCCCCTCAGGGTTAGGGTTAGGGCAGCATTTGACTGGGAACCTGAGTGCTGCAGGAAGTGGTGGTACTTTTCCCTCCTGAGTTATGATTAAGTAACACTCAGGAGACCTTGTCCTGCACCATGGAAGTCAGTGAGCGCTTTGACACGTGGATGTGGGTGTGCGGTGTTAAGGTCACTGGACACATCCCCGGGTGTTTTGGAAAAGCCGGGGTGTTTTACCTTGCTGTTCTGCCCCAATTTCAGTGCAGCTAATTGAGGTCCCCCTGCAGTTTACACTCTCAACAGCATTCATGACTCCCAGCCCTACGCGGTCATGAAGCGTTCCTGTGAGCTGTCAGCTGATGCCATGTTCCACAAAGAGGCTGCTGCATTTGATCGAATGAGGTGATTCCTAGGTGATACCAGCCACTCTGTGGTTGTGAAAGAAGGAGAGGTCACAACGCCCTCCCCACGCCTCACACCACCCTGCACTGGGATAAACCACAGTCACAGTTCTTGCAATCACTTGAGCACAAAGACTGCACAGAGCTAGTACCACAAACTAGGGATCGATGAGCAGAGGGTCATGGTCCTATCCCCTGCTCTGTCTGCACTAGACAGCACAGCTGACTATCCGCAGAGGGGAGTGGTCATTGTTCTCTTTAAAGGATGTAAAAGCAGCCACGTTCCCCGTGTGCAATGGAGAGCTCAGGAGGTATTTCCTCCAATGAGGGCCAGTGCCTTAAGGCCACTGTAGAGCACTGTATGCATTGGGCCAGATCCTCAGCTGGTATCAGTCAGAGTAGCTCCATTGAAAACAATTCGGCTATATCAACTTCCACCAGCTGAAGATCTGGCCCTTCATTCCTAAAGCACCTTGTGATCCCTCAGGATGTAAGATGCTCTATAAATGGGAGCTACTCCCATAACTGCTTATTCATTAATAAGACTTATCCCCTCCTTCTCTATTGTGTCCCGGATTTCTGTTCTCTGATCTGCTCATCTTGACTGGCTTTCTCTCTGCCTCCCCTAGCTGTTATTTCCTATTGTATAGTTCACTGTAAGGGGGACACTCAGCAAGTGATTCCTTCAGTAACAAGAGACCTGATGTCGTACTGTGCAGAACGTCGGCTGAGATGATGCTATGAGTGAACCCGCTTGGTTATCAAGGGTTGTGCTTTTTATTTTAAGTGCGTTTGAAAATTAATTTTGTGTCTGTTTCATACTACAAACATCTGAGAACCTTGAAATAAATCACTTTTCTTAGCCCTGGAGGGGAAGCCAGTTTGGCTGAGTCCTGAGGTCAATAAGATTGTTAAAGAGCCTGGGAGCATTTATTTGGAGCAGGGAAGCATGCCAATTGTCATTATTTAAAAGGGGCGATCCTTGTTTTATTTTGTTTTTTTAGAGCAAATTATCTTTAACTTAAACTCTCTATGCCTCCAAATATCTCTGTCTCCACTGCATGGCACTAAAGTGTGTGTCTGCCCCTCCACCCCAATTCCCTATTTATAGCTTTCAGAGGATTAATCATGACAATCGCTAATTTATCTTGGAAAATGCATGGAAGATGAGAGAGATTCCAGAGGATTAGAAAAGGGCAAATAAAGTGCCAACCTATAAAAAGGGGAATAAGCACAACCTGGAGAATTACAGACCAGTCAGCTTAACTTCAGTACCTGGAAAGCTAATGGAGCAAATAATCAAGCAATCAATTTGCAAACTCCTAGAAGATAATAAGGTGAGATAAGTAACAGTCAGCATGGATTTGTCAAGAACAAATCATGTCAAACCAACCTAATAGCTTTCTTTGACAGGGTAACAAGCCTTGTGAATAGGGGGGAAGTGGTAGATGTGGTACATGTTGACTTTAGTAAGGTTTTTGATACTGTCTTGCATGACCGCCTCATAAACAAACTAGACAGATATAACCTATATGAAGCTGCTATAAGGTGGGTTCATAACTGGTTGGAAAACTGTTCCCAGACAGTAATGATCAGTATTTCACAGTCAAGCTGGAAGGGCATATTCAGTGGGGTCCTGCAGGGATCAGTCCTGGGTCCAGTTCTGTACAATACCTTCATCAATGATTTAGATAATAGCACAGAGAGTACACACTTAAAAAGTCTGCAGATGATACCAAGTTGGGAGGGGTTGCAAGTGCTTTGGAGGGTAGGATTAAAATTGAAAATGATCTGGACAAACTGGAGAAATGATCTGAAGTAAATAGGATAAAATTCAATAATGACAAATGCAAAATACTCCACTGGAGGTTATAGTGGATCACAAGCTAAATCTGAGTCAACAATGTAACACTGTTGAAAAAAGAAAAAAAAAAAAAAAAGCGAACATCATTCTGGGATGTATTAGCAGGAGTGTTGTAAGCAAGATATGAGAAGTAATTCTACTCCGTGCTGATTAGGCCTCAGCTGGAATATTGTGTCCAGTTCCGGGTGCCACGTTTCAGGAAAGATGTGGACAAATTGCAGAAAGTCCAGAAAAGAGTAACGAAAATGATTAAAGGTTTAGAAAAATGACCTATGAAGAAAGATTGAAAAAAAATGGGTTTGCTTAGATGGAGAAGAAAAGATTGAGGGGGCACATAACTGTCTTCAAGTATATAAAAGGTTGTTACAAGGAGGAGGGTGGAAAATTGTTCTTGTTAATCTCTGAGGATAGAACAAGAAGAAATGGACTAAAACTGCAGCAAGGGCGGTTTAGGCTGGACATTAGGAAAAATTTCCTGTCAGGTAGTTAAGCACTGAAACAAACTGTCTAGGGCGGCTGTGGAATCTCCGTCAATAGAGGTTTTTAAGAACAGATTAGAGAAACACGTGTCAGGAATGGTGTCATTATTACTCAGTCCTGTTGTGAGTGCAAGGAACTGGACTAGATGACCTATTGAGGTCCCTTCAAGTCCTACACTGCTATGGTTGTATCACAGCTCCATTGAAATTTGCAGCTATGCTGATTTACGCCAGCAGAGGTTGGTGCATAGGGTGAAATTTCTTGATGTGCACCACTGAAGTCCAGTATCACCACTTAATCTCTCCAAATAGGCCTTATTTATTATCTGTGTTACCATACCACCTAGGAACCCCAGTCATGGACCAGGAACCTGCTGGGTTAGACACTGTACATACATTGAACAAAATGACAGTCCCTGCCCCAAAGAGATTACAATCTAAGTATAAGACAAGAGACCACAGATGGATATAGAGAGTGGAGCACAAGCAAACAATAAGACAATATTTCAGAAAATATTTTCAGAAAGCTTTTGACAAGGTCCCATACCAAAGGCTCATAAGCAGTCATGGGAGAAGAAGGAAGGTTCTCTTATGGATCAGTAACTGGTTAAAAGGTAGGAAATAAAGAGTAGAAATAAATGGTCAGTATTCAGAATGGAGAGAGGTAAATAGCTGGGTTCCCCAAGCATCTGTCCTGGGACCTCTACTGTTCAACATATTCATAAATGATCTGGAACAGGGGATGAACAGTGAGGTGTCAAAACTTGCAGACAATACTCCAGATAGTTAAATCCAAAGATGACTGCAAAGAGTTACAAAGGGATCTCAGAAAACTGGCAGATGAAATTCAGTGTTGGAAAGTGCAAAGTAATGCACAGTGGAAACATAATCCTAACTATACTTACAAAGTGATGGGGTCTAAATTAGCTGTTACCACTCACAAAAGAGATCTTGGAGTGATTGTGGATAGTTCTATGAAAATATCTGCTCAATGCGTAGCAGCAGACAAAAAAAAACCTAACAGAATGTTAGGCAGCATTCGAAAAGGAATAGGTAATAGTGGAGAAAATATCATAATGCCACTATATAAATCCATGCTACACCAACATCTTGAATACTTCATGCAGTTCTCAAAAAGATGTATTAGAATTGGAAGAGATACAGAGAAAGGCAACAAAAACGAGTAGGGGTATTCTTATGAGGGAAGAATAAAAATACAGGGACTGATAAGCTTAGAAAAGAAATGAAAAAATAAAATAAAATCATGAATGGTCTGCAGAAAGTGAATAGGGAAGTGTTATTTACCCCCTTGTCATAGTACAAGAACCAGGGGACACCCAATGAAACTAATAGGCAGCAGACTTAAAACAAAAGGAAGTAGTTCTTCATACAATGCACCGTCAACCTGTGGAACTCATTGCCAGGGGATGTTGTGAAGGCCAAAAGTATAACTGGATTCAAAAAAGAATTAAGTAAGCTCATGGAGGGTAGGTCCATTAATGGCTATTAGCTAGCACAGTCAGGGATGCAACCCCATCCTCTGGATGTCCCTCTGACTGCTAGATGCTGGGAGTAGATGACAGGGGATTGATCACTTGATAATTGCCCTGTTCTGTTCATCCTCTCTGAAACATCTCACACTGGCCACTGGATCATTAGTCTGACCCAGTATGGCCATTCTTATATTCTTATTATTGGTCACTATGATAAGCACCAGCAGACTAACTATTGAAGATCATAGAATCATAGAAATGTAGGGCTGGAAGGAACCTCAAAGTCATCATGTCCAGCCCCCTTGCACCGAGAAAGGCCCAAGAAAATCCCTTTGGCAAAAGGGCATCACACAAAAACCCTCCCAATCTCTTCAAAATTTTGTGAGCTCTTGAATCCTTCTTTTCAGGACACAAGTCAGCCACACAAAGGACATTTGTTGTTTTAACTTATTCTTGTGGCGATGTTCATTCCTGAGATTGGGAGATGTACTGTAATAGTTTTCTCTTGTCTTCTTTTAACTCTGCTAAATAAGTCTGTCAGTCATACTAAAGCTTTGCAAATCTAATAACCTTTCCCTTGCAATTCTTCTCCTTTGACACACACTATTCGGTGTTTAGATGGGATGTGGAATTTGATTATAAACTTTTCCTGAGTTTTAAAGCTCTCTTGTTAGAAATGGATCATTTTAAATTCTGGTCACAATTGTAAGTTATTGATATCAACATCTTTTGGGCGAGATGTTAAGAGGGCATTTATTTTTCAAATAGAGGTGTGGTTGTGGCAGTATTCTGCAAAGTTCAAGTATAGATAATTATATTCTACATGACTTTAGGCCTGACTCAAAGCCCACTGAGGTCAATGAAGAGTTTTTCCATTGACTTCAATGGACCTGGGATCCCAAAATTCACTTGCCATTTTGAACATGGTACTTCTACTATTCTCCCCCAAATAGTTGTAGTGTTGCTGTGCGCTATTAAACAGGTGCAGCATTTCATTAGTGATTCCTTTCCTTATGATGGACCTGGCCCTGCCATCAAACTGCATTCAACTCCTGGCACTGCCTTCAATGGGAGATCTGTGGACAAACAATGACAGGACTGGGGACAAGCTTGTTATAGTGCTTTGCAGTCCTTGGGGATGAAAAGCAGCATGTAATTGTGAGATATCATCATTAATCATTCATATTACTGTTATGGTGCTAACACCACCCTGGGAGAAGTCCTAAGCTCAATACACACAATGACAAGTAGAAAGCCACTTTTTAAGGTAGCAGGAAAATTGTGCACTCCTAAAAAAAAGAGAGAACACCAAACAGCAAGACAGCTGGTGTTCTCTTTTGGAGATGTTGCCTTAGTTTTCTATATTCCTTTTTAATTCTCATGCCTATTTCTTCATGTCTGGAGTTTGTGGCTGTACACAAAATACTGAAGTGCACCTAGATTCTTTTCCCAAATGAGGATTTAAAAATCTCCCTAGAACGATTTCACTCTAAACTCTGCTCCCTCTCTTATGTATTCATATTCTTGTGCCCAGATTTTTCCCTTGTGCTTGATCCATATTGATGTCTTATGTGAACTAGCATGTGAAATCAATAGACGTTTCCATTCAAAGCGTAAATACTTTGGAGGATCTGGGTCCATGTGGTTTCATGCTCTAAAGCAGTTTATGAATATAATTCCACAGGAAACATCAGGAACTGAAAAACAAGTAATTATTTTATTATTAACATTTTGAAAAGTTAAATCAAAGTGTGATTTAGCTGCAATTCTTTGTCTTGAAGTACCAATTGTCTTTTTGCTCTGAGATTTAATCAAATAGACTTTGAAATTAAAAAAAAAAAAAAAAAAAGACTGCATGCCAGTGTGGTTAATATCAAAATGTAGACCTGGTAGGCACATGTCAGTCACTTAGTTTTGGCTAAGATATAGCAGGATCTTTCTAGTGATTTCAGTCCCCCTAAAAGCCTGATGGAAGGATTAAAAGTTTCTTCAAATGCACTGTTTTCTTGGTTATGCTTCTCTTTCACTCCACCTGCCACGGCCTAACTTTGGACACACAATGAGAGAAAGCAGGACACAGTATCTTCAGACACCAGAAGAACACAGAAAGCTTTAAACAATAATTACTTTAATTTGTTTAAAAAAAAAAACGTGGAGACACTGCTGCAGGGAAATCTTGCAACTCAAGGACGGCCTTCAGGGACATCACAGCCAGGACAAACGTTGTCTCACCTGCTCTTCAGACTATGTTCTCCCCACTCCATCTTTGCTTCGAATGCAGAAACTCCGCATGCTCCAGTTCCGGCATTTGACTCCCCAAATACTCCAGCTACTGCATCCCAGTCAACTCCCCCAGAGCCACAACATGAAAAGGTGGTCCAACAATTTACTGAGGGAAGGACTACCCCCCCATCCCTGGGACCACCCAACAGCATACTACCATTGAAAGAGTAAGTACTGCCTCAAAGATCCCTAAACTGGACCCCACCAAGAGGAGGATCGGCGCTCCCTCACAGCTTACACAAGGCAACTCCATCTCCAGACGGCTTAGTGTTTCCTCACAGAACGTCCAGCATAACGCCGTCATCAGAAGGTCAGCACCTCCCACCCCCAGAGGTAATTTCCAGGGATCCTGTCATCGGAAGAGCTAGCACAGTGGTTCTCAAAGTTTTGTACTGGTGACCCCTTTCACATAGCAAGCCTCTGAGCGTGACCCCCCCCCCCTTATAAATTAAAAACACTTAAAATATATTTATCACCATTATAAATGCTGGAGGCAAAGCAGGGTTTGGGGTGGAGGCTGACAGCTCGCGACCCCCATGTAATAACCTCACAACCCCCTGTTTGAGACCCCCCTGAACTAGCACTACCTCACAGCTCACCCAGCAAGACCCCGCCAGTGGAGGAGCTATCTCCACTGCTAGGACCACGCAATGGGACTTCATCCCAAGACAGCTCAACATGACCTCCAAGACCACCCAATGGGACCTTGTCCCCAGAAGGTCTCACACTGCATCAAAGACAGAACTCCACAGAAGGACCAGTATCGTCCTGGAAACTCCCAAGCAAGACCGCATCCCTAAAAGGCCCAGTACCAGTGCCTCCAAAACTGTCCTTCCTAAAAGGACCAGTGCTGCCCTAAAATCTGTAAGGGAAGACACTCATTGGACCAGAGATCCTGCCTCAAGGCCTGGGCAAATGGAGTTCTCAACACTAGGAGGAAAAGAGGCAACAGGCTAATTCCACAGCAATTTTCCAGCCTGAGCCTGCGGAGATTGACCAGCCAGAGGAGCAGCAGCCTTCGGTGAGGGCCGCCACACCACTGCAAGCTGCTTGGATAGAGGAGTTAGCGAGGACAGCCTCCTTGGATGACTTTGACCTCCTTATAGACAGACTCACTAATGACCTGTCTACAGAAATCGTATCTGGGAGGAAGGGAACGCAGGAGAACACGCCGACTGCTCACAGGACTCCTGTGTCGGGCCATAACAACATCAGAGAAGCCAGAAGAAGGAACATCAGTCACCACTACAATCCTGCAGCAGCATCCAGGAGCTCTACCAGTCAAACCACCCTAAGGTTTTGAGAGATCCTCGACGGGCCCTCGTCTTACTGCTCAATCCCGTCCGAGAGACTATTCTCGTACTTCAAGGGTGTGTTTGACCCTGTAGCTCAGAACAACACGCAGCATCCAGAGTGCAAGTGGGACACCAGCAATCACTTCCTCCCCTGAGGCAGCTTCACCCGATTAGCTGACTGGAGGTTCATCCACAGGGTCTGGCTCAACTGCATCCTGCTGAACAGAGCCGTCTGCCACGGGAAGAGGGACAAGCGATGCAGGAAGTGCGGCTGCGCCAACAAGACACTACCCCATGTCTTGTGTAACTGCAAGCCCCATTCTAGATCCTGGCAGCTGTGCCACAATGCCATCCAGAATCACCTAATCAGAGCCATCCCACCATGAAGATGGCCATGAACTCCGCCATCCCCGGAACGGACAGCCAACTGCGACCGGACATCATCACCACCAAGGAGGACCAGAAGATCATCATGGTGGATGTCACAGTTCCCTCTGAAAACAGGACTCCAGCCTTTTGCAATGCCTGGTCTTGAAAGCTGGAGAAATACACCCCCTCTGGCTGACATCTTGAAAGCTAGGAGTTACCAGGTTCAAATTCATGGGCTGATCATCAGATCCCTGGGTGCCTGGCATCCCAGTAACAAGCAAGGGTTGCAAGAATGCGGAATTGGTCAGCACTACGCTCGGCTGATGTGGCAACTCATGGTGTCGGATGTCATCAAATGGTCGAAGGACATCTACCTAGAACACATCGCCGGACATCAGCAATACCAAGAGAGAAGCTGGAGTGCCAATGGGAAGCGAAATTGGAAAGTAACTGAAATACTTCTCTGATGAATTATATCTACTAAGGGACAACCTATCCTAAATTCTCAATTACTAAGGGACAATTTGCACTCATTGCTATATTTGCTTTCCACAACCAACTTTCTGCATAACTTTTTCATGCGTGATGTACCCGCACATTTAGAATACTAATATCTAAATTGTATCATTAAATTTATTAATCTTATTTGGGTTGTTGCTGATTATGTACTATATGTATTGTATTACTTTTAAACCAATCTTTGAACTTTGGGATAACTTAAGCACTATACCCAGATGTACAGACACTCTTTTCTTAATTTAGGTATTATATCATTTTAACCTTAGCTTGAATAAAAATTTTAAATATGTTATATCCATTGTACAAATGAGGAAACTGTGGCACAAAGAGGAGAAGTGACTTACCAATGACTAGGGTTACCAGATAGCAACTGTGAAAAAACGAGACAGGGGGTGGAGGGGAATAGGCGCCTATATAAGAAAAAGACCCAAAAACATGGGACTGTCCCTTTAAAAACGGGACATCTGGTCACCCTACCAATGACTCAGTAATAGCGCTAGCGTAGCGCCTATGGTACCTATTTCCCTGCTCCAACCTCTGGGAAAAAATCCCTTTGTTGTAAAGACAAACATAGAAACACATGCATCCGACCAAGTGGGCATTCACGCACGAAAGCTTATGCTCCAATACATCTGTTAGTCTTAAAGGTGCCACAGGACCCTCTGTTGCTTTTTATAGAAACACTGTATCTTCCCATATCTGAGGCCAGCCAGGAATTGAATCTGGGCTGAGATATGAATTGAGCCTGCAGCAACATTGCAACTTAACCTTCTATTCAGATTCATTTACAAAATGTAGCTAGTTTAGCTAATTACAGTGGCAGCTTTTTTTTTTTTTTTTTTAATTTTCATTTGCAGTGCTCTACAGCTAATAAAACTGTCAATTTTCTTTTACTTCAATGAAAGGTCACCCCCGACAACAGCCACTCCGCCTTCTAACAGCTAGTGCCTTTATTAATATTTAAAATGTACACACTGATATTTCCAAAAGGTCAGACTTTTAAAAGATATAAAATGTCAACCCTAATTCCTCTCCCTCCCAGCCTGTGTCCCCCTTCAACATCATTGTAACGTTTCTTTTTCAATACAGTACTTAGTGCTTATCTGATTTAACAAAATTCATACTAAGGGCTAGATGACGAAGAGGGAGGAAAGTAGGTGATGAGAGAAGGATGGTCTTCTGTTTATGGCACTGGACTTTGATTCAGAAGAGCTGGTTTCTGGCTATGCCACAGACTTCCTGTGTGACCTTAGCCAAGTCACTTAATCTTTCTGGCCCTGATTCAGGCAGGTACTTGAGCACATGCCTAACTTTAAGCATGGGTAAGGCTAAGAGTTGGCCATGGATTCTGTGTTTTTTGGTGAGCTCCACAACTGCAACCCAGGATGGTGGGGCTTGGGCAGTCAGTTCAGAAATTCCTTTTGATAAAGTCACTGCTTTCCTCACGGACAATGCTGCATATCCAAACAAAACTTGGGAACGTAGCCTCAAAGCGCTTATTCTGAATTCGGTGCATAAAACACGCACTGCATCTCTTCTCAGCTTAGTGGGTGATACCTGGAGGAAAACCGTTTGGAAAAGTAAAAGTACTTGGCATTGCTGTAAAACTTGCATTCGCTGCCTACCCCGCTCTCAAAGCACGGTTCCGTCAATAATTGCAGGAAAAAGGGAAAGTGCCTGCAATTTCACCTTCCCCAGTAATCACATGGTAGAACAGCTGGCTTGAAGCTGTCCCTTTTCAGACCAGCCACCTGCAGGATTACGTGGATTTTTTTTTTAAAAAGGAGTGGTAGCAAAGCTGTAGTTCATCTGCTGAAGATGTGGTCACTTTAAGTAAATCAATGGAAATTAAAGCAGATATTGAGGCCATTGAAGCATTTGCACTGAGAATAACGGCAACTCTCCCTCCTTGTGGAAACCAGAAGTCAGATTGCATAAGGTGGCAAATGATTTGGCCGATCTTGCCAGTTGGGCAAAGTCCTTCAGTGGCACGACTGACAACCTGATCGCTAAGAGAGCCCTTCACAAAAACAGCGCTAAAAACCAAAGCCTACATGACTGGTTCTGAATGGTTTTGTCAACCCACTGCCAATTTGTTTGTTTTTTTGTCTGCTGAGTGTTTGATCCCAATCAGGCCAAACTTCTTGACCTTCCATCACTAAATGGATTGGAGTCTCTTCCCATGTTTAAAGACAATGAGTTGGCAAAACCTGAGGTTTGTAGTGACAGTGGTGCAGCTTCTAAAATGAAGTGCCTTGATCTTGTGGAATTTCAGTGCAACTTAAAAGATCGCTTTCCAACTCTGGCTGTAATAGCCCTGAGGTGCTGATCGCTGCCAGTTAACCGTGAGGCCTGCGAGAGATCATTTTCGTCTTACAAAAAATATCTTGCGAGATGGCAGACGCTCAATCAAAGATGACAACCCTGGTGATATACAACATGCTATTTCAGAATCGTGGAAGGCTCTAGTCTAAAGGTAGGTCTACACTTACCGCCGCGTCCGGCGGTAAGCAATCAATCTTCTGGGATCGACCCCGGAAGTGCTCGCTGTTGACGCCGGTACTCCAGCTCAGCGAGAGGAGTACGCGGCATCGACAGGGGAGCCTGCCTGCCGCGTCTGGACCCACGGTAAGTTCGAACTAAGGTACTTACGCAAATTCAGCTACGTTATTAACGTAGCTGAATTTGCGTACCTTAGTTCAAAGTGGGGGGTTAGTGTGGACCAGGCCTAAGTGTTCCTAAATGACCATTTTCCACTCTAACTATTAATCTTGTCAGCAGTCAAAATTATATAAGGTTTAATAGGCAATTTAAAAGCTTCTGTATTGATGTAGTGAAAACTGCATTACTGTGTGAATACAACCATGATTTTATTTTGTTTATTGCCCGAGTCCTGACTGTGACTTTTAATAAAAATACCTATGACAAAATCTTAGCCTTAAGCATGGGAAGCTTAAGCATGGGAAGCTTAAGCATGGGAAGTCAAGGGTTCGGTCCCTTCTTGAACCGAGGCCTTTGTGCCTCAGTTTCCCCAGCTGTAGAATGGGGAAAATAATACTCTCTTTCTCCCATCCATTGACTGTCTTGTCTACATTGTAAGTGCTTTGGGATGTGTATGTAAATCACTTGGCAGAATGAGTCTCTGATCTCAGAAGGGGACACTAGCCACCACTGAAGTACAAATAAGTGTAAGGAGTCTCCTTTCTCCATATAACTCTAGGGCAAAATCTCTCCCTAGTGCTCAAGAGAGTTCCCCAAAGTTTGTCCCAGTAGATGCCCACCAGGCTGCCATCTTGGCAAACCGGAGTCTTGAACCAGAAAGCACAAGTGGGCCTTTGCATGCGCTTTGCATCACTGAGCTGGCCAGGGTGAGATTTGGCCTCAGGTATGGGCTAAAGCAGCATTTACTGTAGTCAGCCCCAGATTTCCTTACACTTTCTCTTAGCCTGATGTCCATAATAATGTTCTCATTTAGTTGCTCATGAATGGAATTTGCCAGGAACATTCATCTTTTACCAAGAGAGGAACACTGGGAAAAGCCAAAGATGGTTGGGTGTTACCAAAACAAATGCAGCAAATCTGAACCCAGACACCTGCATGGACTCCTTTGGGATTAGGGTACTGAAGTAACGAATGGGCTTTTGGGGTCAGCAGTATCATGCAATGCCATCCACTTGTGCTTCAATGGGTAGTGCAAAATGTCATTGCATCATGATACAAACTCAGAGATAAGCATGTACACAGCAGTTTTGATCCCCTAAGGGCCTTACACCCCAGAATTCATCCTCTCAAGTCGACATCCCCATTTTTTCATAGGGGGAAAACAGCAGAGAGGGTAAAGCAATGGTTCCCACCCTGAGCCAGGAGTGGCAGCAAGCTACCCCAAGGGCGCCCGGGGCAGGGAAGAGGAGGAGTGGGTGCAGAGAAAGCTCCCTGACCTTGGAACCACCTGGGCATCCCACTGCAAATATGCTTCATCACGTAAAGCCACTGGGAGCTCTGAACATCAGGCCACTTCGGGTGCCTCACTTTAGCCATTCCAGTTTTGAAAGTGTTAGTCTAAATGACTCGCTTGGTGCCATAGAGGGAGCCAGAGACAGACGCAGGATTAGCATGCAGCAGCAACTTGTTCCCCATCTACCGTGATCTTGTTCCCAAGTGTGCCCAAGCCTCATTTTCTCAGGCATCTTCATATATGGCCCAGAACCTCATTCCTCTCTCTGGTCCCTTTAGTCCTCATCTAAGGCACAAAGGATCCAGCTAGAAAGCTGCCCTAATAGGGCAGTTGGGGATTCCCCCAGTATAGGGATAGGGCCATCATCGTTATAGCTGGTTCTATACCATCCACTCCCTACAACTGATGGGTGGAAACCAGAGGGTACTGCACTCCAGCAATCGCTGGCAACATTAAGGGGCCACTATGAGCCAGCATAGGTCACAACAGCCCTCTAGCACCTCTAACCTAAGTTAGACAGCCAGTAATAGCTTCCCACTGCTCCAGGATTAGGGCAAGCACAAAGGTGCCTTTGCCTCACCATCACCACCGGGGCTGAGCTCTGAGCATAACTTGCTGGACCAGCAGATCTGACCTATTGCTGGTAGAACGGAACACGCAGCCTCAGGGTCCAGCAGACTCGAAGTCCAGTTGGAGCCGGCTCAGTTTTCTGCTGAGCCATCTACCTGGCACTAATCAATAACTACTCTTGTGCCACAGCACCAGGCGACAACTTCCCCTATGCGATGGGCTCTTCCACAGCAGATTCTGCTCTGATAAACAAACACCACTACTATGGAAGAGACCATTAAAAATGGAGGCAAATAGCTGCTAGACAGTCATTAGTTTCCAATGGTAAATTACTCAGTGGCGCTTCATCAGTCAATGCACGCTTTCTGGAAGAAAACTGCTAATGGACGATGCTCACAAGCAGCGAGGCACTGCGGGTGCAGGTTTTTAATGCCCAGTGCTGATTGGCAACAGGATTCATGTTTAGTCCTTTCTCCCTCCCTTGAATCCAGTTCATTTTTCATAACCAAGCTGAGTAAAGCAATCCCCCTCAAGAGCACAAGTAACAGCCAAAATCCATCAGCGTAACACACTATTTATGGTAATTTCAAACCCATATTGGGTTGTGAGGCAGGAATGGGGAATTGCAGGACTATGTGCTACTGCAAGGTAAAAAGGCAAAGGCAGTCAGATGCATCTTTATGACCACATCAAATGCCAGTGTGATTATGCAATAAGTCCCCACCGAGATAAATATCATCCTCTAATAAGGTTCACCTAAAGGTGGATGCATTGAAGTTCCATTCTGTAAGTGTTGCAAATAAGAATTAATGACCAGGGCTCTGGCTCTTAGCGAACTATGAATATACATTAAAATCCTAGAAAATGTCTTCTATTGTGTGTCACTGAAGAACTCTCGCAATCATAATCCTCAATAAAATTTTAAAAAGGCAATTGTGTTGGAAATAAATATCTCCTAAGCACTCCTTCCCTTGTGCAGTGATGGGTCTACCACAGAGCTCTTTTTACATTGGCTCAAAGGGTCATTTCTCAGCAGCTTTTCAAGTGAACCAATTCTGGATTCTACTGATGAACTGTAGGGTAAGGTTTATAAAAGAGCACGCAGGATAAAATCCTTGTTTAAAAATGGCAAGAAATTACATTTTCGAACATTCCCTTCACACAGAATGAGGACCTATATTTGAGTGAGATATTGAATACATGTGAAGTAGTGTGCCTTCCACTGTCACACAGTGTTATCCACCGCTAGAGGAAGCAGTAAGTCATCAATTATACATCCCAAAAGGAGCACAACTCATATTCAATGTTGATTTTGCTGAAGACACAAAGAGAAGGAGAAGACTAACTTGTGGAATGGAAGAAAAGTTCTACAAACAAAGGCCCAGCACTAAGGAAAGCTGAGCTGATGCCGATATCTCAGTATTATAGGGGAGACAAAGGGAAGACAATCTCTTTACAATATTTGATACCACTGAAAAGAACAATCTGAGACGGTGGGGAGGGGAGAGATAAGTTTCTTTTGTAGCTCGAGGGTTTATTAATATACGGAGTAGCCCTCCCTCTAGGATGGGGAACTGAATCTCAAAGTGAAATCTGAAATAGATAAATATTTTGGGCTTGATCCAAAGCCCAGTGAAGTCAATGGAAACACTCCCATTGACTCTTGTGAGCTTTGGTTCAGGCCCTTAAGAGTATTTTTAGATAGTAAGCTCTTTGGGGCTGGGAATCAGCACCATGACATCTTTTATACAGTACAGTCCCTAGCACCTTTTGTGGGTGCTAGCAGAAACAAATTATTCTAATAAAATATCTTATCCTCACAGGAGGCAGCTAACGAGAAGTAAAGGCAGTTCCTGCTGGAATGCAAGGCCTCAGTGGACCTGTGATCTTTTCCATCTTACATTGTTTCTGTTCCTTGTTGGACTTATTTCCATCCAGTTCATAATAGGCCTGGCCCCGTTGTTGATTCAGAATCAATTATCCACCCGATTTACCCACGTCTCTTGTTCACAGATCATTCTAAATTCCATTCCGACTTCTGCGATTGTCTTTGCTGAATAGGTTGGCCTGATAGTTTTCATACTGCTGGGTGTAAGTGAACTTGTTCTCCTGGACTCTTTGGGCTTCATTATTGGTGCTGTGGAAGTAGTCCCCTAAGGCCCAGCATAAGGATTCTGCTGCCTGAAACATTTTAAACCAAAGAATAACAAATGAGGAACGGTGAATAATGAACAACGAATATCATTTTTCACATGAACATTGACAAATAATAAACAACAAGTGGTGAAAACATGGTCAAGCCTAACTACGCATCTGAATTCAGAGTCCTGTTCTACTCAAACTGCTTTAGTCCATAAATATCTGTCTTTACCTGTTTCACTAGCTATGTGGGTCAAAACATATATAGAACATCCCTTGTATTAGCTGTCCCTCTTGAAAGAGTCGGTATTTAAATGAACACCACAGTTGTGAGCTGCAGTGAAGTGCTTTATACAACGCTGAACAAAAGCCATTCACGAGTAACATCCACACTGACTTGAGTATCCACCCCCAGTTCAGTAGTGTTCTGCTTTAGACAAGTGCACTGAGGGCTGCAACCTGCACGCCTGCAAAGCAATATGAAATACATCGTCTTTCACTTAGATTTACTGAATAAAAACCCACCTTTGCTGATGTGCTTCTTGTGGAAATTACACTAGGAAGTAGAACTACTAAGGAGTTAAACACATCTGTCTCCTCAGCACATCTGAGATCATCCAACCTGCAGGCAGATGTATCTCTCCTCTTCCTGTAGAACTAAACAATTGTATTTACTAACTTGTCTGCAAAGCAAATTTATTTTGTGACAATAGTCATTGCTACATAAGCAAAATTAACATAAGCAAATATAATTACTGCCGGGCTCCAACAAAGGGAGGACCTAGTTTTTCCTTTTTGAATGATTAATTTTTCATTAAAGATAACCAGGATCCGTTGTGGGTAGAAGTTATTTTCTTACACAGAATAAAAGAAGAGAGTGTTGAGATAAGCAAGGCTGCATCTGTATAAGTGATGGGCTACAGTCAATACACCTACTGCTATTATAAAGCTATGTCAAAGATTTATTTTAACCAATTCATCTCACTTGGTGCATCTTTCCTCAGTTATTATTCTAATACAGGCAGAGACATTTCATTTCCCTCAATGGTTTTATTTGTGTCAGCTACATTTCTATAGGGGTTGGGTGGAAGGGCTCTTGGCAGTAGAACTGGGGTAGTTCCATGGCCCACGATGGGGCTGAATATTGGGCACTGGGAAGGAGGCAAGGAGGCAGAAAGCACGTGTCCTAGCTAGCTTGCTGAGATGAGGGAGGCCAAAAAACATGCAGCTCCCTGGATCTTCTCCCCCACCTCTAAGAGGAGTTAGAAGTAGGACCTCACAAAGGCTATTTCATCACTGGGCTGCAATAACTCATTGAAGTGATTCCACACAGGGGCGGCTCTATGTATTTTGCCACCCCAAACACGGCAGTCAGGCGGAGCGCCTGCGGGAAGTCCGCTGGGAACGCGGATTCGGTGGCATGCCTGCGGGAGGTCTGCCAGTCCCACACCTTCAGCGTACCCGCCACCGAATTGCCGCCGAAACCGCAGGACTGGTGGACCTCCCGCAGGCATGCCGCCAAAGGCAGCCTGACTGCTGCCCTTACGGCAACTGGTAGGCCACCCCCTGCGGCTTGCCGCCCCAGGCGGGCGCTTGGTGCGCTGGTGCCGCCCCTGATTCCACAGCCACTCTGCAACTGTGATGTGGGAAAATTTCTCATCACTGTCCCTGCCCAGTGCCCAGCAGACTATCTGGGCTGCGCATCGGGCCCCGAGGGATAAAATATTGCACGGTATTGGCTGCTTCCCCAAAGAGTCCAAATGGACCTCTGTCTTTGAGTTCAGTAAACCAGGACACTTCCCGAACATTACAAAACAGTGGGAATTTGAGGTTATATTCCTGAAATAACTCTTGCATCAATTTCCTAATATGAAAACACAAACCTTTCAGTTTGGGACATTCCCAAAAGACCTGAAGGTGATTTCTCCCTACTTTTGCACTCCATCCAGCACTTCACTGTGAATTTGGGGCCCGATTCTCATTTAGGCAAGGACTGCTTTATGCTGCCAGAGTGGTGATAAGTGGCCTGAATGTAAACGTGTATCTTTTTGGTTTGTAAGATGGAAGAGTGGTAACTCCTAATAGTAATTTTTGCACTAAGGCCGTTTCCATGAGCAGGTACTTATGCTACACATAGTGGCTAGTATTCTATCCATCCACTCCTCTGCAAAGATTTGTGGTTCACTTCCTTTTTTTCAATTTAGCCTCATATTGTCTATACTGATCTGGAGTTCTCTAGGGGAAGAAGAATGTATGCATGTATACGCGCGCGCACACACACACACACACACACACACACACACACAATGTACCTATTTGCTTTTAACCAGAAGTCTGATTTTTCTTGCATCTTCCTTGCACAGTCCCCTAATAAATAGTCCCCGTTCTTATGACTTTGTACATAATATCTTAATAGTAAGATGATACAAACTCCTGTTTTTCTCATTTATACTTCTCTTGCAATTTTATGCCTCAATTTAGTCAAATAAATTTCTTATCTATTTTAACCTTGCTTGGGCCCCTATTTACTTTATATCTTTTGTCAGTATAATGTAGCTGGGAGATTTTAAATGGCGGACAGTTATGAAATATACCTCTAGAGCACTAGTTGCTTTCTCCTATCTTCCCATGTTTTCAGTGTGTCGGAAATCCACAGATTGTGTGGTGATGGTTTTATTTATTGTTACGATTTGTTTGACCAAAAAATGGCACCTCTTTAGAACCGATCCTTCCCCACTGAAGTCAATGGCAAACCTCCCGTTGATTCCAGTTGTGTAGGATTGAGCTGGTAGAGGCCTTTAGTGGTATTAACTGAATATCACCTTTTTCCATCTGTAATATTGTGTATTTCAGTCTGTTACCATTGGGGATCACCATCTTTGAGCCAATCCAATATAAATTGTATGTGGGTCGCCAATTAGTACAGGATAGCAACAAATTTATGTAATACAGATAATTAAAGGGTCGTTAGAATAATAATGCCTAGTTCTTTTATAGCACTTTTCATCAGTAGATGTTAAAGTACAGTTCTAAATTTTGTTACCAACCATTCATTTAACTGAAAGCTGTACCTAATGAGCGAATCGCCTTGTCTATACACAAACGTTGTACTGTTTTAACTGTACCAATATAGCTAGAATGATACAACCACCTTAGAATAATGTTCCACCTTAGAATGATATAGCCACCTTAGATTTATGTTCGTTACACTAGCATAAAAGTGCTTACATTGATGTAACTTATTTCTGTAAGGCAATGAGCTGTACTGATATAAACCACCTTCTTACTGGTATAACGGAGCCTACACTAGGGGCTGTACTGACATAACTATTTCATTGAAATATCACACCTCTAACCAAAGTAACTATATAGGTAAAGTGTGTGTGTAGGCCAGGCCTTAGTAACATCTAATATCTCATACTCAATACATATATTTTAGCATTTGAGCACTTACCCTGGTATTCATAGATTCATAGATTCTAGGACTGGAAGGGACCTCGAGAGGTCATCGAGTCCAGTCCCCTGCCCGCATGGCAGGACCAAATACTGTCTAGACCATCCCTGAGAGACATTTATCTAACCTACTCTTAAATATCTCCAGAGATGGAGATTCCACAACCTCCCTAGGCAATTTATTCCAGTGTTTAACCACCCTGACAGTTAGGAACTTTTTCCGAATGTCCAACCTAGACCTCCTTTGCTGCAGTTTAAACCCATTCATACTGTAACCACTTCAAAATTATAGCTTCTGATGTATTTACTACATAATCCTGCAAGTCTGAACTCGGTCTGCAGAGTACCTTTCAATTGCTTCCCCACTGCTCTCGCAGGTAATTACCCAGAATTTTTTGGTAGCTACTTCATGTCCCTCTATTATGAAGTGTATTCCAGAGCTGTATAGCCGGCCGTCTATTTTTCTGAACAGTTCATGTTTTACTCTGTGTGTGTTTCTGTTCGGTATCATCCCAAAGATGTCCAAGCAATCCTGTTTTGTGGGCTTGGCAGCAGAAGATATTAGTACAAAGACAGTATTAAAGTATTGCTAGAGAAATGCTCATTTTAATTGTTTCCCTTTTGCCTAGTAAAGATCAAGGGAGACCATCCGGTATATTTAATTCAGCCTTTAAAAAATAGCTGTATTTTCCTTCAATGGGTTTTTTTATACCTGACGGCATTTCTATTCCTTTACCCGCAGGCAAATGCCTTTTGGTTCCATTTACATCATTAAATCCACCTGTAGAGGGAGCCAAAGCCTGTGAACTCTGTGTGAGTGATGTGCAGAGAGGGGAAATCCACCCTCAACTACTTGGGACCAGTGAGCAGAGCATCGCAGAGCCCAGCCTCCTCACCATCCACATACAAAGCTGCAATTCCAGCCCCCACCTCATTTTGACAGTTGTAGAGCGCTCCTGTGGCCACTGGATCTATGTAAATGCAGACAACCCCTTTGTGCATGGCCTCCCTAGCCGGTCTATGTGGATATCCCCTCAGAGCAGTGCTTCAGTTCCTTAGCCCCCCTGCACAGCCAATATCCTGGGTGTAAGTAGTGTAGTAAGTCTGGCATTGTCCCTCTGCACCATGGATGAATCTCACCTGATATCAGTTACTTCTGATTTCTTGCCACCAGGGTTCCATTTTCCATATCTGTATCCTACATCTAGCAATCAAGCCATGTCTCTAGAATATTCCGTTGAGTTCTTTTGATTTAAGACTTTTTTCCCTTGGGAGGAACTCAGCATCACTGCTGCTCCTTAGTGTGCCAAAAGGAGTTAACATTAAGTGACATTAAGCTTCCCCAGTATTTACTCAGTGGGAAAACAAAAGATCTTGATTTAAACCCTTATTCAGCAGGCTTTCCTGATTCAGCAAAGCATGGAGGCACTTGCTTAACTCCCATTGACTTCAGTGCTTGTGCATTTCTCAGTGGTGATGGGTTTAAGCACATGCTTAAATACTGGACCACTTTCCTGAATAGGACAATACGCTGTCTGGTGTAATAGTAAGTCTCCTTTCATTAGCAGTATAGACAAGTAGATGACAGAGATAGAGCCAGAGGCGAGTGAATGGAATTTCTTTGAAGGAAATATTCAATTTAATTCTTGATGTCGCAGGGCACTGGCATTGTTACTGGTCACTATGCACTCTGGTACAGGGAAAATGTCTCCTTTTAGCAGTTTTGCTCCTAAAGGCTTTGTGTGCTGAGTGGGTTTTTTGGTGTCCTCTCGCCTGCCTGCTGAGAAGGTATTGATTTCTAAATCATGTTACCACATGGATTTAACATTTAATTTGCTGTGGGGGGAAAGCGCCTGGAAGACACACAGCGGTAGCTCCATACACAATCAAAACTAAAGAAAACTACAGAATCACATCTCTCATTAGAAGAAAAAGGGTTTAAACTAAAAATTCTCTCAAAACAACTTCAGGCAGAACAAATCTGGATCCTTTTTCTTTTCAAGCACATTCTGTACTCCCAGTAATATCACTTGTAATTATGTGAACATACTGGGTTAAATCCTCCTTTAGGTTAGCCCTTGAATTTCACAGTGTTATACCAGGAATTAATTTGGCCCGCTGAAGGGATAACAGGCCTTTAAATACCTGATGGATCAGAGTTTCATGCTCAAGGTGCTCTATAAGAGACAACACATTAACCAAAATCAATATTACAGCACTGTGGCAAAATATTCATGGACAAATTTTAGGCTTAGCCTTAACAAGGCCTCCACATCAGGTGAGCAAAATTATAGTTACAAATAAACGCAGGCACAGTTTGGATGTATTGACAACCACAAAAAAATTGTATTGTATTTTATAGACAGGAAGGTTGGGTTTTGTGGTTTAGGCACCAATGTGGAACTCAGGAAGTTTAGGTTCAGTTACCAGCTGTGCCACAACCTGGCTGTGTGAGCTTGGACAAGTCACTTAACCTCTCTCTGTCTCCTTTTCCCCACACTTCCTCTGTCTTGTCTCTTTAGGCTAATAGCTCTTTTGTCAGGGAGCGCCTCTGACTAGGTGTCTTCACAGTGCGTAGCACACTGGGACCCTGATCTTGGTTGGGGCATCTAGGCACTATTGGAACACAATCAAATATCTTTTTTTTTTTCAATTCAGTGGGGGTTAGTTTATCGGTTTATAATGCTCAGGAAAGTGACAGATTAACAATTTGTGCTAGAACCTGACAATTTGAAAGGAATTAAGTTTCTCTACATACCTCTGCCAATGCCTGAGCCTCCAAGGGTATGTCTGTGCTTCCCAGCTCGAATAGACAGATTCTAACACTGCTTGATCTAGAGCACTAAAAATAGCAGTGACCAGCTTTTCGGCTGTTCTGACACAGGCTGGATGGCTTGCTTGTCTTCCTTTTCCCCCTTTGCAGGGCTGTTCTGTGATCTGTTGGATCTTTATTCTGTCCCACTTGGATGCCACGTAGAGATTACCCAGAACATCACAACTGGGTGAATGCAAGACTGACTTTAACTCCTATTACAGAGACTTCTACCCCCTTGCTCTGTGCCTGCTACTGGTTACAACTAACACCACACCGAGGACTGACCTACAACGCCTTTAGAATTTTAGTCCTGACTCTTTTCCAGCAGATAATGTCAATGCACATGATTAACAATGAACTGCAGAGTGGTTTTGGGGGGAAGGGGCAAATTTCCACCATGAATTAAACTGAAACCAGCAAATATATTGAGCTGCTACACTGAATTCCAATTTGACCCTGTGCCTCTGGAAATGAAAGGTCAGTGCTTCAAAACCCACTGCAACGCTCATCTCCTGAAGATTAATTTGATGGGTTAAAAAAAAAAAAAAGTGCTTGCCTTTTATAGCTCCAGCGCTGAATTCAGGCAAACCTTGTCATCTCTAGTAAGCCAGGTTTCCTTCACATTTGGGTTGCACTGAATTAGTCCATCTGTTCACATTTAATTTCTCTGTCTGCCGGGACTTCAGACAGCCTTCCTGCGTGTCACTCAGGCACACATCCAAAGCATATACATGTACAGTATTCAGTGCTCTCTCCTAAAATAGCAAAAATGGAACTTTTTTTTATCCTCACCAACTATCTTGGGAGGCTGTTTCTCTCAGAGGGATCATCTATCCTAAAAGGTCCAGATTTCAAATGTACCTTAAGTCAAGGTAACTGGATCTATAATTAGATTTCTCCAATCCAGTACCAAATGTGAACTCCAAAAGTACTTCAATAGTCTAATAATAGAATCAGAGACAGTTCCCTTATACACTCCAGTCTATCTCGCCACCCAGGCAAGATGGACTATGTGATAAATGGTCATTTACATCAAAGATCACAAAACATTCACGTTACACCCAGTCCCAAGAGACCAGTCACCCAGGTCGATTTGCATCCTAGATCTCACACCAAGGACAACGCTGGTAGCCAATTCTCTAGTAAACTCATTAAAGGTTTATTGGCTCAGAAAAAGGAATGAGAGTTACTGAGAGGTTAAAGCAGGTAAAGTGTATGTACAGGTGAGTCAGTATCTATAATTTCAAAAAGGTAACAAAGATGTAGTAATCTGCCCATTTCCCAAAAGTATTTTGAGGCTACCCAGAGTAACTCCGTGGATCCGTCTTCTTGTTTGGTTATTCTGCTCTGTTAGAATCCAAACAGTCCAGAGATGAAGAATTTTTCCTTGTGTCCATATTTATAGCTTCTTCTCACAAAAACCAAGCAGACAGCAACAGTTTGTACAATGGCTCATTTGCATTTAATGAATAGGATTTAACATCTCCTTGTAAGAGACCATCATTTGATGGGTTACTTAGTTACAGGGATATATACAATGCAAATGTTTGTTGTTACATTATGACATGGGGTATATTTGCCTGAGAACAAAACATTCTGCATGATACAAGCTTTTTATAAAACACTAAACACATTTTATAACCTTAACATCTAATATGTATTTTGATAATGCTAGCACACAGCAAACCAATACTAGTTTCCAGCTATGCAATTGTAAGAGTTCAGTGAGGCCTGGGGCCTTGGCATGAGCTCGCGCCCGGTCTGCCAGCATCGCAGCGTGTAAATCAGGAGCTAACTCTGCACCCTGTCACGGTAATGCCCATTATATATTTTATTTGGGACCTAACTGGAAGACAGGTAGTTGACAGAGGGTATCAATTAACTGAGTAGCACTACGGCCCAGGGGCTAACTGAAGGAGAAGCAGCCCCAACAGCTAGGACTACATAAACGGACAGGAAGGCTGTGCTTGGAGAAGAGTTGGGACCCTGAAGGCAGGCAGAACTTGGCAGGACTGGCTGCTGCTGTACCTTTCCCCAGAAGCAAATGGGTAAGCTGGCAACTCACTGTAAATATAAAATACCATAAAACATGGTTGTAGTGAAGCGGACATGGAGTGGGTGTGGTCTGTGGTTAAGACTTGAAGGGACTCACAGGGGAACACTCTGTGACAGCTCCTCCCTCTCCCCCAACTGCAGACCCTTAGCTCAAGCTGTAGTAGCTCATGCTTTTTAGCTCTGGAGGCGCCATCCCTGGTGTGCTGGCCAAAATGGCCGCTGTCACGTGTGTGTGTGTGTGTGTGTGTGTGTGTGTGTGTGTGTGTGTGTGTGTGTGTAACAGAACAGAACATCCTTGGTCTCATTAGAATCTTTCAGAACCCCAAACCCGTCTGCTGTTTTTCTCTTACCCTTAATCACACAAATTGCACCCATGTTAGAAAAGACCAGAGGGAGATATCAGTCTTCCTTAGTTCTTCTCAGCTGATAGAATTACCCCTGATTATTGCAGCCATACTTCCCTGCTTTTCTCTTGCATAGTCAGGTGTTGTCTCAAAACCGGGACTCAATACTGCACGTAAATGCACAGGCACAGGGTTCCGAAGGCACAAAGACGTTGACTTCAGTGGGGCTTTGTGCAGGTGCATGGTCCGTTATCATGGCCATTTCCAAGGACTGAATTGGGAACTTCCAGAACTACAAGCATAAAAGTCTCTGCAGCTTGAGCTAAAAGAAAGGGTCTCTAGCTGAAACAGACCCACTTCCTCTGTGGATTGGTTGCAGGAGGGGATATGTAACTCACACTAACCAGTGGGTTACATGAGTGTAGGGTCTGCCTATGCCAATTCACTTTTAGGATCCAAGGTGCTGGTTTGGATTTCAAACACTCGTAAAGTTCACAACTGTTTGAATTCTGGGAATTGGTTCAATTATGTGTGACTATGGTATGTCCTACTGGTCTTGAATTAAAAAAAAAAAGGCAGAAAATTCTTGTGTATGACACTGACGAGACATTAGTTAATTTTTTTCCCTTAAGTGAATGTAATTTTCCCCTTCCCTGGGTCTAAACTGCTAGACTTCTCTTGGGTACCGTACCCTGTAAATGAATTGAACTTCCTTAGCCCAATTCTCCAAAGTATGTGAAGCAGAGAATTGTTGTAGGTGCTTCATGCTTTTCTTTCCTGACACACAATGCTATTACATAATGTACCACAAGAAAAAAGAAATTGTCTTGAAACCAGAAACATTAACTGCAGCTCTCTTCACCTTCTTCCACTGCTAGAAACCAAATGGAAAGTTAGGTTTGGTTAGGCTATTTAAGACTCATGAGAGCCTTCTTTCCTGATCCCTCTCCTTCCCTTGGGCTATCCCTTTCCATTCAATTTGGGTTCCCATCCCCCTCAAGTGCTACCCATTGCAGTATGAACTTTTTCAGTGTTTCCTTCATATGAAGCTGAGGCCAGCAGATTTTTCCGTGCTCATTTTTTTTTTTTAAATAGAGCCTATCATTTGCATACAGTTGCTGTGGTACTGTTTCACCGCAGCTTTTGACAATCTCATTAATTTGTTCCCAGCAGAAGTTAATTATGAACATCATAAGAAAAAAACAAATGAAATATCCCTCTGCTGTTATACCACTTAGAACGAAGCAAACTAACCATGAGAAAATTTAAACAATTCCACGATGGTTAGTTCTTCACAGTAAGAATTAGCGGGGAATTGGGAAAGGACCATGTGGGAATGTAAGACACATGGACAACAAGGGATGTAATTGTTTTCTATCTGAATATTAACTGAATCGGTGTGGTGGTTTCTTGAAGACACCATGACTTTGCAGTCTATGAACTGGCTAATATGCAAACCCTCTTTTGCTCCAGATGTTAATTTATTTTGCAATGCATCACTCCCTTTAGTAAAGCAAAAAGAATTGAGACTTAGGCATGTTCTCTTTCTTTAACATTGTTGCTGTTTTGTAAGCCCACCCACAAGAACAAATTATCACCAGACTGCACAGAGGTTTACATAGACAGTCATGGCTAAGCAAAGCCAGGGGTGTGTTCTAAAAGCCCTCTCTGAACAAGGAGGTGAAAAGGCGTTCATTTTCCACAGGACTGCTAAGCAGATCTCCAGACTCACCACCAGGGCAGACACAGCTTAATGGCATTTATAACTTGATGAGAGACGAAGCCCTAATTCACCACATCCCATGCAACTGTGCGATGTCACGAGATATAAGCAGGGGCAGAATATGGCCCCAATTTTTTTCAATGCATTTAGTGCCCAACTGACAGAACTGGGGGGAAATGAAATCCGCCTACAGATCAGAAAAACGGGTCAGTCAAGGGCAGAGGCAGTAAAGCTTCCCCCACGCTGACCAGCCAGTGTGGTTCAACACGAACATAAAAACATTACTTCTTGAGCTGATAGGGAACTGTATTCCCTGGCCTCTCTTCTGGGACTGCCAAACTAGAGCGCTAATTGGTTTTAGTGATAACCTGTCAAACAGCAACTGGACTGAAATCAATTCATTTCACACAGGCCATCAAACAGTCTTTACATGATAACTTTCAGTCACCAATGACTGCTTGAGCCATTGACCTGGAAAGTCATAGAAAGTTATTGCCCATTCCCCTGAGTCATCCAGCCTCCCTATGAAAGACAGTTACATGGGAGGCCAATTAGAACAACGTGTGAGTTGAATAAACCTGTAAAAGAATATATTTTCCCTGCACCAAACCACTATGTAAATGGTAATGCAGTTGAGTGCTTTAAAATGAATAGCTGACAAAGGAATACACCTCTTGGAAGAATAAGTTTACCCTGGATAAACTTGAAATAAGGAAATCTATCTATGAGAAATAAACGACTCATAAAGCAAACCAAACTGTTTCACAAAGCAGCAGCACCACCTTAAAAATCTCTCGCACACAGGAATAGACATATTAAAAAAGTTTATTTCTTCAACAAAGTGATACAGTTAAGCCAGGTAGGAGTGTGATATTTTTATGGCATTTCAATATTGGCAAAAGCCCTGGTGCAGATGCAGCATATATGGGCATAGAAGTGCTTTTTCTAGCATGGCTTACTTTATTTGCAGAACCAATATGGACTATATCTGGAAAGGTTTCAGAGTGGTAGCCGTGTTAGTCTGTATCAGCAAAAAGAACGAGGAGTACTTGTGGCTCCTTAGAGACTAACACATTTATTTGGGCATAAGCTTTCGTGGGCTAAAACCCACTTCATCGGTTGCATGCAGTGGAAAATACAGTAGGAAGATATATATATATATCTTGTATATATAAATTGTAGTGATAAGTTTTTTTTCTCCTGCTGATAATAGCTCACCTTAACTGATTACTCTCGTTAGAGTTAGTATGGCAACACCCATTTTTTCATGTCCTCTGTGTGTATATATCTTCCTACTGTATTTTCCACTGCATGCAACCGATGAAGTGGGTTTTAGCCCACAAAAGCTTATGCCCAAATAAATGTGTTAGTCTCTAAGGTGCCACAAGTTCTCCTCATTCTTATATCTGTAAATGCACTCTCCTGCTGTACTAAGCTGTACCATTTGGGCCTGCTTTTGCTTGAGCAAGTTGTACTGTATACATTATCTACATTTTTGAGCTTTTGCTCCATTTTGGATCTTATAATGGAATACCAAAATAAAATTGATTAACATTCCATTTTGTTATGAACAGTCCCCACGCTTCCAGTATTCTCCCATCTACCTGATATATTATGAAGTAGTCAAGGGGGTAAAAGTTGTTCCTAAGTTATTGGAACAAAACGAGTACAGGGGTAACTGGGTGAAGTTCTATGGCCACTGTTATGCAGGAGGAAAAATCTATGCATCTATTAACCTAACTGCAGGGGACATTGCTTTCACTATCATTTCATAACTACACAAAGACAGTATTTCCTTAATTTGAAGCAAAGGGGTAAGTATTTTGTAATGTTTTAAAATAATATTTTGCAAAATCACCAGATATTCGCTGTGACTTTCAGTATAACACAGCAAGAGGTCTTGGCAGTCAGTCATTTGCAACGAGGTACTGACCTCGATTCTGAGCCATACTCCAGCCCTTTTTCACCGCTCCTGTGATAGAAAGAAATGAAACTCAAGTACCAACACACAGAAAGGTACCCAGGCAGTGTCGGGGTTGGTATTGGCCCCAGTATGAGGGCGCATCAAGGATGTTGTGGAGATGGTAGGATGTGGCCATAGTACTATTTTAGGTCCTGCAGCTGCCCATAGGCAACTGTGGAAAGCTGATGTAAATTAAAGCAGTTTCCAGTGGAGCAGACCCAGAAAAAAAAAAAAAGAGGGCATAAAGGTGACTTTAAGCTACCTTTCCCCTTGCCTTCATCTGAATTGTGGCTCCTGGGCGCTGAGGGTTTCTTTATTTTTTGATCCGCTCTATTCACAGATCTTGTGGCATGAGGCTCAGTTTTCTAGCAACTGCACTCTATTTAGGGCCTAAATATACTTCTCTCACTGTTCGTGCATCTATTAGCTAAACATGCAACATGACTGGTGGTTGTTTGGGAGGGGCAATCCATCACAGACAAAGGGAAATTGCTTATGGCACAGTGAACTTTTCTTTCCTTATCACTTTTCACTCTCCTGTCTCTGAATATGGGGCCAGGTGGAGACACCTTTACTGTAAATCCTGGAATAGTGCCACCACTGAGACAAAACTAGGTGAAAGACAGGGCAGGCCTTTGATGGTTCATTTTTTTCAGGTATCTGTTGTGTACTAGTATAGAAAAGTCATAGGAAGTCACACTTTCTTCTAACACTGAACCTGGAACTTTATTAGAACAAGAAAAACTATTATCCTCTCACTCCACAGCCCTGTATGATTACTTGCTTCACATTTAAAGAAACTATACATATTACCTTCCTAATATCAAACAACAAATCCGCATGTTTTAAAGCAGAATTTGGGGGTGGGGGTGGAAGAGTTTAGCTCATGTACTCCAAAACTCCCTGGTTTATTGTTTGTCTTGCAGTGGTCTCCCCATCTGCAAACAAATACACACTTTGGCACCCCTACTTGTGCTCATTCGGTACGTTTCTGGCTCTAGAGGGGAGTAGAGACAGGTTGCTGTCAGCCCTAGACCCAACCCTAGTGCCATTAGAAGCAGAATGTTGTGCTGTCAGAAGAAGAAAGTAATTAGAAACTTCCAGCCACTGTACTGCACTAGGAAGATAATGTGGCTGTTAGTCTGCTAACTTTCACCCGCTCCGTATAATGTCACACTAGCTCAAAATTTAATTGCTGCAATGGCACAAGCTCTACACTTCCATCCAGCTTTTTAATGGTACAAGCTAGTAAATTCATAACTTCAACAGCCTTTTTTTCCCTCCATAAAAATACAAAATCTTGGCATCTGTCTTCATACTGAATTGCTGCCTCGGAAAGCGTTGTTCAAGGTCAACATAACAAGCCTGTATCCTAGCTTGTACAGTAGACTTAACACATTCTAAAGATTGATGTGGGATTCCAAATGCCTCCGGTTGAGATGATAATCACAGGTACGGTAGAAGGCTGCAGCATTACCATGGACAGGGCAGATCTCAGCAGCCCATTAATCGTTCCTCACATTAGTTACTCAGCTGTGGAAAAATACCAGCATAAATTTGAAGGCCTTTATTCATTTCAATACTAGCTGGGGGGGGAAGCAACTGCTGGCCCCCATGAAGTTAAAAATAAAGGGGAAAATTCTGAGAGGTGCCCAGGCATTTTCAACCCCACTTGGTTTCTAATATTTTGCCCAAAAAGTTAACGATACTGCATAACTACAGACATGCTAAGCAATTCGAAGCTGCTGGTAGCTGGGACACAGGGCCAGATTCTCAGCAGGTGGAAATCCATGGAGCTGCATGGATTTGTACCAGCTGAGAATCTGGCCCTGTGTCTTCCGTTGTGTCTTTAATAATAATGCAAAACAAATTATTTTTAAAAAATATACTAAAAATGGAATTGGAAGCCAAGTTCTCCTGAGGCATCTTTCAGACAGGTGAATCATTTCTGGGTTCAGTAGTATCATAGATTCAGACATTAGAAGGCTGGGTGGGACTTATTCTGATCATCTGCTTATTAAGTTTGCAGATGATACCAAACTGGGTGGGATTGCAACTGCTTTGGAGGATAGGGTCAAAATTCAAAATGATCTGGACAAATTGGAGAAATGGTCTGAGGTAAACAGGATGAAGTTTAACGAAGACAAATGCAAAGTGCTCCACTTAGGAAGGAACAATCAGTTTCACACATACAGAATGAGAAGTGACTGTCTAGGAAGGAGTATGGCAGAAAGGGATCTAGGGGTTGTCGGAGAAAAACAGAGTTCTCACTCTCAGGTTGGGTGCAGCAAGTCAGATACTTTATTATCTCTAGCAATTGCATGGAGGGAGAGCGCTAAACAGGTCTCTCTCCAGATAAACAATTACAGCAAACATTTATACCTTTTGTCACAAACAATAATGGGCAACAGCTGCATTTTGTTTATACATAGGTCATCCTGATATCTTATTTTTCTCACCAATTTAAACTATAGTCTACATTCCATTCTTATCTAATACAAGGTCACAACAACTTTTCACACAGTTCTTTCCCACTCGCCTCACACAATCCTCGCGTTATTATGGTTACAGCTAGCCTGACTCTTGCTCACATAAGGAGATTGCATGGATTTGAAATCCCCTTCACATCCCTGTCAGTTCTTTCTCTACTTCCACAGGGTTATAGTGGACCACAAGCTAAATATGAGTCAACAGTGTGATGCTGTTGCAAAAAAAGCAAACATGATTCTGGGATGCATTAACAGGTGTGTTGTGAGCAAGACACGAGAAGTCATTCTTCTGCTCTACTCTGCGCTGGTTACACCTCAACTGGAATAGCGTGTCCAGTTCTGGGCACCACATTTCAAGATGTGGAGAAATTGGAGAGGGTCCAGAGAAGAGCAACAAGAATGACTAAAGGTCTAGAGAACATGACCTATGAAGGAAGGCTGAAAGAATTGAGTTTGTTTAGTTTGGAAAAGAGAGGACTGAGAGGGGACATGATAGCAGTTTTCAGCTATCTTAAAGGGTGTCATAAGAAGGAGGGAGAAAACTTGTTCATCTTAGCCTCTAAGGATAGAATAAGCAGCAATGGTCTTAAACTGCAGCAAGGGAGGTTTAGGTTGGACATTAGAAAAAGTTCCTAACTGTCAGGGTGGTTAAACACTGGAATAAATTGCCCAGAGAGGTTGTGGAATCTCCATCTCTGGAGATATTTAAGAGTAGGTTAGATAAATGTTCATCAGGGATGGTCTAGACAGTATTTGGTCCTGCCATGAGGGCAGGGGACTGGACTCGATGACCTCTTGAGGTTCCTTCCAGCCCTAGAATCTATGAATCTGGTCTGACCTCCTGTATAACACAGGTCACAGGATTTTCCTGAATTAATTCCTATTAGGATCTAGTTCAATCTTCTAGGAAACATCCAATGTTGCCTTAAAAATCTGGAGGTATGAAGAATCCACTGTAACCATTGGTAATTTCTTCTAATGGCTAACTACCCTCACTGTTAAAAATTTGCACCTTATTTCAAATCTGAATGTGTCTAGCTTCCACTTCCAGCCATTCTGTCATCAGGTATGTTCCAAAAATATTAAGGCCCAAATGTCCAGCAGGCCTGCCAATGCAGCCACTTACCTGCACAAAGCATCACCTTTGTACACAGAGACTTTTGCACCTTTCTGTGTAATGCAGATTGTTGTGAGTGGATTGGTGGTGTCTCAATGGATTTATGAGCAAAACCATGATTTATTTTTCAACCTGCATTGTTTCTTTCATGTCTGAAGATGACTGACTCTTTACAAGAGAAGCTAAAGCTGTAGCTATGGAGTCCAGCATCTGGATATGCCATGCACAGGGGCAATAGGTGACGGACGGCAGAAGACACATTAAATCACTCGTTCACTGTGTTGGTTCTGGACAATAGCAATTCTGAGCAAAGAATTAAACAAAGTGCCAAAGGCAAGAAGCTTACAGTAAAGGCTGTATTTTAAATAGGAGGGGAGAGGGAAGAGATTATTGGTTGTAGATACACTAAACCAATGAAAGCAAGTAAGCCATGAATCACTCAAGTGATATTCACTGAGGGCAGCATTATAACTCCACCTTCTGACCTGAGGAAGCAGTGGTATACAGCTGCATCACCTCAAGAGCAAACCAGAGTATGAATAGTGATTCGGTCAGTTCTACCCCTGTTCACATCTTGCTTCTGACAGGGAGTAAGTCCCATTGGTACTCAGACACCTAATCTGCTTGGACACTTTTGGACTGCTTTGTACATCTTTAGGTGCCTAAATATCTTTGAAAATCTGGCATTTGGAGCAGCTTACTCCGTGTGCACCTGGTTGGAAAAGAGGGGGTCCAGAACCATGGATCATCCCAATCTTTGCCCTTGTGTGCCCCTCACAAGGGGGAATATCAGGTAAGCAATGTCTGCTCCGTCCCCATGGCTGGAATCACAATCCAAGCAAGGGGATTAGAGAGTTACTTCTTCCTTTGTGCAGCCAAGTAAGGGCTGTGACAATCCAACCTATATTTCTAGAATATAGAAAAACCAGCATGTGCAGAGCACAAAGAATAGAACTGTTAAATAGAAAGTTAGATGCCTGCAAGTCACCCGGGCCTGATGAAATGCATCCTAGAATACTCAAGGAGCTAATAGAGGAGGTATCTGAGCCTCTAGCTATTATCTTTGGAAAGTCATGGGAGACGGGAGAGATTCCAGAAGACTGGAAAAGGGCAAATATAGTGCCCATCTATAAAAAGGGAAATAAAAACAACCCAGGCAACTACAGACCAGTTAGTTTAACTTCTGTGCCAGGGAAGATAATGGAGCAAGTAATTAAGGAAATCATCTGCAAACACTTGGAAGGTGGTAAGGTGATAGGGAACAGCCAGCATGGATTTGTGAAGAACAAATCATGTCAAACCAATCTGATAGCTTTCTTTGATAGGATAACGAGCCTTGTGGATAAGGGTGAAGCGGTGGATGTGGTATACCTAGACTTTTGTAAGGCATTTGATACGGTCTCGCATGATATTCTTATCGATAAACTAGGCAAATACAAATTAGATGGGGCTACTATAAGGTGGGTGCATAACTGGCTGGATAACCGTACTCAGAGAGTTGTTATTAATGGTTCCCAATCCTGCTGGAAAGGCGTAACGAGTGGGGTTCCGCAGGGGTCTGTTTTGGGACCGGCTCTGTTCAATATCTTCATCAACGACTTAGATATTGGCATAGAAAGTACGCTTATTAAGTTTGCGGATGATACCAAACTGGGAGGGATTGCAACTACTTTGGAGGACAGGGTCATAATTCAAAATGATCTGGACAAATTGGAGAAATGGTCTGAGTTAAACAGGATGAAGTTTAACAAAGACAAATGCAAAGTGCTCCACTTAGGAAGGAAAAATCAATTTCACACATACAGAATGGGAAAAGACTGTCTAGGAAGGAGTACGGCAGAAAGGGATCTAGGGGTTATAGTGGACCACAAGCTAAATATGAGTCAACAGTGTGATGCTGTTGCAAAAAAAGCAAACATGATTCTGGGATGCATTAACAGGTGTGTTGTGAGCAAGACACGAGAAGTCATTCTTCCGCTCTACTCTGCTCTGGTTAGGCCTCAGCTGGAGTATTGTGTCCAGTTCTGGGCGCCACATTTTAAAAAAGATGTGGAGAAATTGGAAAGGGTCCAAAGAAGAGCAACAAGAATGATTAAAGGTCTTGAGAACATGACCTATGAAGGAAGGCTGAAAGAACTGGGTTTGTTTAGTTTGGAAAAGAGAAGAGTGAGAGGGGACATGATAGCAGTTTTCAGGTATCTAAAAGGGTGTCATAAGGAGGAGGGAGAGAACTTGTTCACCTTAGCCTCTAAGGACAGAACCAGAAACAATGGGTTTAAACTGCAGCAAGGGAGGTCTAGGTTGGACATTAGGAAAAAGTTCCTAACTGTCAGGGTGGTTAAACACTGGAACAAATTGCCTAGGGAGGTTGTGGAATCTCCGTCTCTGGAGATATTTAAGAGTAGGTTAGATAAATGTCTATCAGGGATGGTCTAGACAGTATTTGGTCCTGCCATGCGGGCAGGGGACTGGACTCGATGACCTCTCGAGGTCCCTTCCAGTCCTAGAATCTATGAATCTATGAATCTATGTGCACAATTAACATGCTGCTTTTCTTTAAGGTCAAGGGTCCGGTATAAAAACGTGGCCATTCTCACTGACACGTAATGTTTCTCGAGAGCATTTCCTCCCAAAAGTTCCCAGGGAGCATCACAAATACCATTTTGCCCACCCCTGAAACGCAGCTACTTCTTGGCTGAAATGGTGAGCACCTGTTGACCAGTGAGTAGAAACGTAAGGGCAGGAAGTAAATGACTTTCCCAAATGGTAACGAAAGGAATCAGACTAGAAGTACCCAAAGTAATATTCAGCATGGGGACTTTTTAGTGCCAAGAAACTGGCTTTCCATAAATGACCACTCTTCCCATGATCTTTGAGGCACCCGTCTCATTGTGCAGAATGAGGATAATGGTCCTGATCCAACACTTATTGGGAGTGAATGGAACGATTTCCACTGACTTCAATGGGCTCTGGATGGGATCCAATACGTTTCCTTGTAGCATACATGTAAATCTGGATCACACCGATGTCAGTGTTATCTGAATTCTTTGTGGCAGTCAAACAGTAACATGCTGGAAATGCTCCAGTGCCTTCCACTAAACGTTAGCACATTTTAACCTGCTTCCCACTCCAGCAGATTGCATCTCTATTGGCTTTTTCCAGACCAAGACTCAAGTCACTCTAGGTCTTATTAGCTTTCATTTCAGAAGCGGGGAGGAAAAAACGAAACAGTTTTGATTTTATACCTTAATCTCTGCTGTTTAGCGATGAACATGTCTTACATAAGCCTTGATACTCACTGGATATTCATAGAGGTGAATGGATTAAGTCTAATAGGACCCTCCGTTGCTTTTTACAGATTCAGACTAACATGGCTACCCCTCTGTTACTTAAGTCTAAAATGATGCTTATAGGTTTTTTTTTAATGTAAGGTTTACTTCATTACCCAATGAATTGACTAAAAGGACTCCTTAAGACAGCTGTTGGGGGCACGTGTGTGTCCTATATGCCGGGGGGGGGGGAATGATATTAATGTTAATACTTATTAAGCAAAAACTATACTGTGAATGGAGAATGTCAATGCCTTAAATGAAAGGTAAATCTCTTTCTGGGAGACCCAGAAAAAATTAAAGCCTGTCTATACTGACTGTTTCTCACTGATAGGAAGCTTATGATCTGTCCCCAAAATAAGGGGATTTTACAGTATTATCAAGAGGTTTGGTGGGAGTGCTTCAAAAAGGATTATTTTATTCTGGAGGGGTTTACGACTTATCCTGCAGTAGTGCTTGTTATTTCCAACTCTTCTTCCACCAAATCATCGGCTTCTTTAGAGGGAAGGAGAAAACAGCTTCAGAGTAACAGCCGTGTTAGTCTGTATCCGCAAAAAGAAGAACAGGAGTACTTGTGGCACCTTAGAGACTAACAAATTTATTAGAGCATAAGCTTTCGTGGACTACAGCCCACTTCTTCGGATGCATATAGAATGGAACATATGAGGAGATATATATACACACATACAGAGAGCATAAACAGGTGGGAGTTGTCTTACCAACTCTGAGAGGCCAATTAATTAAGAGAAAAAAAACGTTTGAAGTGATAATCAAGCTAGCCGAGTACAGACAGTGTGATAAGAAGTGTGAGAGTACTTACAAGGGGAGATAGAGTCAATGTTTGTAATGGCTCAGCCATTCCCAGTCCTTATTCAAACCGGAGTTGATTGTGTCTAGTTTGCATATCAATTCTAGCTCTGCAGTCTCTCTTTGGAGTCTGTTTTTGAAGTTTTTCTGTTGTAATATAGCCACCCGCAGGTCTGTCACTGAATGACCAGACAGGTTAAAGTGTTCTCCCACTGGTTTTTGAGTATTTTGGTTCCTGATGTCAGATTTGTGTCCATTAATTCTTTTGCGTAGAGCTCTAAGATATAACCGCATTTGCTCCAATCCCTCGGATAGAGACAAGCACCTACAAGATCTCTATCAAGCATTCTTAAAACTACAATACCCACCTGCTGAAGTGAAAAAACAGATTGACAGAGCCAGACGAGTACCCAGAAGTCACCTCCTACAAGACAGGCCCAACAAAGAAAATAACAGAACACCACTAGCTGTCACCTTCAGCCCCCAACTAAAACCTCTCCAGTGCATCATCAGAGATCTACAACCTATCCTGAAAGATGATCCTTTACTCTCACAGATCTTGGGAGACAGACCTGTCCTCGCTTACAGACAACCCCCCAACCTAAAGCAAATACTCACCAGCAACCACACATCACTGAACAAAACCACTAACCCAGGAACCTATCCTTGTAACAAACCCCGATGCCAACTCTGTCCACATATCTATTCAAGTGACATCATCATAGGACCTAATCACATCAGCCATACCATCAGGGGCTCGTTCACCTGCACATCTACCAATGTGATATATGCCATCATGTGCCAGCAATGCCCCTCTGCCATGTACATTGGCCAAACCGGACAGTCTCTACGCAAAAGAATTAATGGACACAAATCTGACATCAGGAATCAAAATACTCAAAAACCAGTGGGAGAACACTTTAACCTGTCTGGTCATTCAGTGACAGACCTGCGGGTGGCTATATTACAACAGAAAAACTTCAAAAACAGATTCCAAAGAGAGACTGCAGAGCTAGAATTGATATGCAAACTAGACACAATCAACTCCGGTTTGAATAAGGACTGGGAATGGCTGAGCCATTACAAACATTGACTCTATCTCCCCTTGTAAGTACTCTCACACTTCTTATCACACTGTCTGTACTCGGCTAGCTTGATTATCACTTCAAACGTTTTTTTTCTCTTAATTAATTGGCCTCTCAGAGTTGGTAAGACAACTCCCACCTATTCATGCTCTCTGTATGTGTGTATATATATCTCCTCATTATATGTTCCATTCTATATGCATCCGAAGAAGTGGGCTGTAGTCCACGAAAGCTTATGCTCTAATAAATTTGTTAGTCTCTAAGGTGCCACAAGTACTCCTGTTCTTCTTTTTGAGAAAACAGCTTGTTTCCTTGAGAGCAGTGAGCAAGCACGGGGGAAAATGTTCCGATTCAGTTAGCTCCTCTTCCCCATCTTTGGCTTCCAAAGTCAGGCTCATTGGGTCACTAAATCTTTAAGCGTTTTGGCTACTTTTCTTGGGGATCAAAATGGATCGTTTCTATGCTATGTTATTGCTCTGGCAAAATGGATCGAACAAGACTAAAAATGGTTTCCAAGCATGAAATGAATAGAATCATAAATGTAGGGCTAGAAGGGACCTTCAGAGGACATTTAGTACATCCCCCTGCGCCCAGGCAAGACCATGTACAACACAACCATCCCTGACAGGCGCTGGTCAAGCCTGTTCTTAAAAACCTCCAGTGATAGGGATTCCATGACCTCCCTTGGTAACTTATTCCAGGCTTTAACTATCCTTATAGTTAGAAAGCTTTTTCTAATATCTAATCTACATCTCCCCTGCTGCAAATCAAGCTGATTACGTCTTGCCTTACACTTGATGAACATGGAGAACAATTGATCACCATCCTCTTTATAACTGCCCTTAACATATTTGAAGACTTATCAGGTTCCCCCTCAGTTGTCTTTTTTCCCCCAAGACTAGCATGCCCAGTTTCTCACCTTCTCTCATAGGTCCAGTTTTCTAAGCTTTTCTCATTTTTGTTGCTGTCCTCTGGGCTGTCTCTAATTTGTCCACATCTTTTCCAGAACTGGACACTGTATTCCAGCTGTGGCCTCACTAGTGCCACGTAAAGCAGAATAGTTACCTCCTGTGTTTTACATATAACATTTCTATTAATATGCGCCAGAACGATATTAGCCTTTTTTTGCAACTGCATCACATTATTGGCTCATTCCATTTGTGATCTGCTGTAACCCCCAGATCCTTTTCTGCCGTACTGCTGCCTAACCAGTTATTCCCCATTTTGTAGTTATGCATTTGGGTTTTTTTCCCTTCCTAAATATAGTACTTTGCACTTGTACTTATTGATTTTCATCTGATTCTAAACCAATTCTCCAGTTTATTAGGGTCATTTTGAATTCTAGTCTTGTCCTCCAAAGTGATTGTAACCCCTCTCAGCGTGGTGGCAGTCACAGATTTTTATAAGCACACTCTCCACTCCATTATCCAAGTCATTAATGAAAACATTGAGTAGTACTGGACTCAGGGCAAACATCTGCAGGACCCCACTAGATACACCCTCCCAGTCTGAGTGAACCTTTGATAACTACTCTAACTACGGTCTTTGAACAGTTGTGCACTCATCTTATAGTAATTTAATCTAGACCAAATTTCCTTAGTTTGCTTGTGAGTGTAACATGGGACTGTCAAAATCCTTGCTAAAAGTCAAGATATCACATCTACTGCCTCCCCCTTATCCACTAGGCCAGTAACCCTGTCAGAAAAGGAAATTAGGTTAGTTTGGCATGATTTGTCCTTGATAAAGCCATGTTGGCTACTGCTTATCACCTGATTACCCTGTAGGTGTCTACAAATTGATCATTTAATAATTTGTTCCATTATTTTTCCAGAAATTGAAGCTGGTCTGTAATTCCCGAAGTCCTCTTTGTCCTCCTTTTCAAAGACAGATACTATGTTTGCCCTTCCCAGTTCTCTGGGACATGATCTGTCCTCCAGGAGTTCTGAAAGATAATTGCTAATTGTTCCAAGATTGTTTCAGCTGGTTCCTTAAAAACCCTGGAGAGAATTTCGTCAGAACATGCTGACTTGAATACATTTAACTTATCTAAATATTTTTTCACCTGTTCTTTCACTATTCTGGGTTGTATGCCTTCCCCTTCTGGTTAACATTGTGCTGAACATCCAGCCACATTTAAACGTTTTTAGAGAAGACTGAAGCAAAATAGGCATTAAATACATAAGTCTTCTTGGTGTCATCCATTATTAGCTCTCCTTCCCTGCTAAGTAATGGACCTAATTCCTCCGTTATCAGAATCATGTCTAAAATGGCTCCTCCCGGTTACTTCCTCCACCTTCTGAAAGAAGAAGTTGTCCCCAACACATTCCAAGAACTTACTGGACATTTTATTTTTTGCCATATTACTTTTCTAACAGCTGTCTAGGTAATTAAAGTCTCCCATTACTAAGGCTACACTTTAGTCATGGGTATTTTTAGTAAAAGTCATGGACAGGTCATGGGCTGTAAACAAAAACTCGTGGCCTGTGACCTGTCCGTGACTTTTACTATATACCCCTGACTAAAACTTGTGGGCAGGGCGGCTCAGGACGACGCCATGGATACTCAGGGGATGTGGCCTGGGGGGGGGGGCACCGTAGGTGATGGGGAGGCACCACCAGTGCCTAAGGGGATTGGTGGGGCTGGGACAGGTTCCCTACCCAGTTCCTGGGAAGCAGCGACCTCCAGCTCCTACCTCCATGTGCTGCCTCCGCTCTGCTCCGAGCCCCAGTTCTGCAGCTCCCATTGGCTGGGAATTGTGGCCAATGGGAGCTGCGGGGGTGGTGCCTGTGGGTGGAGGCAGCACATGTAGCTAGGAGATGAGGGAGGGGAGTTCCTGTCGCCCTTCCGGGGAGCACCCCCAGGTAAGCACCACCATGCACTCCAACCCCCAGCCCTGAGCCCCCACACACCCAAACTCCTGCTGCTGGGGGCCCAAGACTGCCCCAGCAGCAGCCAGTACGACTGGCCCAGGGGATGCCCAAGCTGCTCAGGTGGCACCTGGGCCAGACGCACGGGCTGCTGCAGAAGTCACAGAGGTCACAGCATCTGTGACTTCCGTGACAAACATGGAGCCTTGTCCATTACTAGTAGGTCTTGTGTTTTGAATTTTTGTTTGTTCTAGAAATGTCTCATCTACCTTCTCCTCTACCTGCACAAATTGAAATGATAGCCTCGGAAACCTCTCAGACCAAACTCCTCTTCTTCAGCAATGAAACCATTGCCCATTGATGATAAAGAACCCAAGAACCTAAATACACACTAATTTCCACAGTGAGCACCCCAGAACCCTGACCCCTTCCAGTGTGCCTTGAAGGACAACAAGCCTGAGCTTTGACGGACCAAAGCGGGAAATGAGTTCCAGAGCTGAGGACACTTCACTAGTGATGGCTCATTGGTAGCATTTTCTCTTTAACCCCAGCTCTTTTACAGAGCTTAAGCAGCTCTGCTAATATTGACCGGCACAGCATGACCCTGATAACTGCACCTACCAAGGAAGGGCTACAAAGACTCTCAGGTAAGAGCCCAAGCCACTTAGGTTAGCAGATGTCCATTTTTAATGGACTGCACCATGAAACTGCAGCTGGAACTGAACTTCTATGGGGACAGAGCAATGGCATGAGGGCACAAAGGCTGATCCTTCTCGGCTTATGTTCAGGCTGGTTTCTCTCACTGAATTTCTGGAGTTTCCAGTGATTCTCTGCATCAAAACCTGCCTGCTGGATCTTGTCCTCCCTGGCTGGTGAGGATGTTCTAAGTCCACTGTTGGTGGAAGCCAATCAATGCCTCCTTATAGAAGGATAGTACCCGCTGTCCTTAAAGAAGGTATTGTGCAGCCCCAGCTTAGCAAGCCCCTGTTGATGGATTTTGCCAAATACCAGCCCTATCTACTCTTTTAAAAACCAAGAGCCTGATTCTCCATGGCACTGCACTTTGTCCTCATTTGTTGCTGTGCAAAGTAGATGCAAAACGCTAATAAATCACGCAGCACTTTACACCCACCTCACATGGGTGTAAATGATTGTACAAGGTGCAGTGCACATGGCACTGTTGAAATCAGTGAGGCGGCTCATATGACCACGGAGTGTGCCGTACTTGGCAATAGTTTGGACACTTCAAAAACAAGAAGCAAACCTTTTATTTAGTATAGGGTGGGTGTCATGGGAAATTCACTCTAATTGCTCACATTACTCAGGGAAGATACTGTAAAAAAGGTGACCAAGGGCTTGTCTTCACTGGCTTCTCTACACTAAAATTACATTAACATTTCTACACAAATCTTACTGTTTTCTGTGCCTCGAATAGTTCTTTAGATATGCACCTGCTCATTTAATCTACAATTATCCTTTTGTAGTTTGATTACTTTAAAGCCTCCAACTATGTATATTTAAGTATATCTGCAGAGTATAAAAATGTGATTTGTGGAAGTCAAATTTCCAGTTTGGAAAAGCTTAGCAGATCCCTTACTAGTTCACTCAGGCACTCGATTCTCTTTAGTTCACCTGGGACTGTTCAGGTCCTAGAATCAAGCCTTGACCACCATGCTGTGCTTGTCTCAGATGAAGGAATCCAAACGGTGAGAGGGACAGTCCTGCTAATTGGCTAAATCTGCTCAGAATATCTAGTCAATGATTGGCAGGCATGGTACCTGTTTCGTTAATTCCACTTCTATTCTTCCTTCTAAAATTAAGTTTGACCACATAAAATAAATAACCTGAGCAGAGAGGGAAAAGTAACAGACCAAAAACTAGACCAATTACTAACCCTTTTGCTCTCAGAAGCTGTATCGTGTCAGGCACACTGCTCTGAGAAGTGTACGTGCCAATTAAGAAATACTGGCATATTTCTTTGAGTGAGGGAAAATCTTTTTAATTAGCTTTTTCCCTAGAATATGATGGAAAGGGCAGACTAATATTCCAAAAGGCTCATATACTCAAGTGCCTGGTCCCTTGACATATTTAGAAGTAATAATATAGTTGCATACTATTAAATCCGTCTCATTCCAAGTTATTGCTAAGGGACATGATACATGCAAAGCCAGCTCTAGATATGGCTGCTGTGGACTGTGAAAAAGAAATCTCTAAATTCTGCTGGTTTTGATATCTCTGGGACAGTTTTAATTTGCCTCTTGTTGAAACAGTATCCATCCTGACACCAGCCCACACATGGTGTAATTAAAAGCTGTTCTTGCCCCTTTTCTACCCAAGCAGCTAATCAAGGTTCATGGCCCTGGGAATATTCCAGTTTGGGAGAGAAATTAATGAAGGAGTCTGGTATTTTCCATGGGGTAATCTTGTTTATTTACAAGCAAATGTACAAGGTCCTGCTTCTCCAAATGCAGGAGGAACCTGAACAAAAGGATAGATTTTTAGCTTAACAACCCCAAGCCTCTTTGGCCAATACCATCTTTCTCTCTAGCTTTTTCCAGGGTCATACACTGTGGTAAAAAGACCGCTGCTTAGCGGTCTTGCTTTTTGCTTCTTACCATCTGCCTCTGTTTTGTCAGTCTCAGTTTGTGTCTCACTCACACTTGCACATGTGCTCCAGATCACAATCCAATGGCCTTACACCGCAGAAACACTAACCCAGGAACCAATCCCTTCTCTATCCCCATATCTACTCTAGCAACACCATCATAGGACCCAACCACATGAGTCACACCATCAGGGGCTCATTCACCTGCACATCTACTAATGTGATATATGCCATCATGTGCCAGCAATGCCCCTCTGCCTTGTACACTGGCCAAACCGGAGAGTCTCTCCGTAAAAGGATAAATGGACACAGATCAGACATCAGGAATGATAACATACAAAAGCCAGTAGGACAGAGATCGGCTACCTTTGGCACGTGGCCCGTCAGGGAAATCCGCTGGCAGGCCAGGATGGTTTGTTTACCTGCAGTGTCCGCAGGTTCGATCGATCCATCACAGCTTCCATTGGCTGCGGTTTGCCGTTCCAGGCCAATGGGGGCTCTGGGAAGTGGCACGGGCCAAGAGATGTTCTGGCCACCGTTTCCTGCAGCCCCCATTGGCCTGCAATGGTGAACCATGGCCAGTGGGAGCTGCAGTTGGCCAAACCTGCGAACGCTGCAGGTAAACAAACCATCCCAGCCTGCCAGTGGATTTCCCTGATGGGCCGCATGCCAAAGGTTGCCGATCCCTGCAGTAGGAGAACACTTCAATCTCCCTGGACATTCTATAACCGATTTAAAAGTAGCCATCCTTCAACAAAAAAACTTCACAGACAGACTTCAAAGAAAAACTGCAGAGCTACAATTCATTTGCAAATTTAATACCATTAATTTGGCCTTGAATAAGAACTGGAAGTGGCTGGCTCACTGCAAAAGCAATTTTCCCTCTTAGTATCGACACCTCTTCATCAATTATTGGGAGTGGACCACATCCACCCTGACTGAATTGGCCTTGTCATCACTGGTTCTCCACTTGTAAGGTAACTCCCTTCTCTTCGTGTGTCATTATATAATGCCTGCATCTGTAATTTTCACTCCATGCATCTGAAGAAGTGGATTTTTTACCCACGAAAGCTTATGTCCAAATAAATCTGTTAGTCTTTAAGGTACCACCAGACTCCTCATTATCTCTGTAGAGTCCATGATTTTTGGTGTCTAGCAGCATTATGGACTTTAAGCTCCCAGGGACACCTTTTGAAGATGGTGTGGAGGTTTCCTTTGAGGACAAGGACAGAGGTCAGCTATAAAGTGAGCATTTTGCAGAAAGTCTTTGCCTACAGGTGAAAGGTTGTTTTTGTCTTTTACCACTTTTCTGCATGAGTTCACTTCAGAGCATGGTGATTGTCTCATTTCATAGTTGTTGTTGGAGCATTCAATGTACAGGATGAACTATACCACATGCTGTGGAGGTTTAAGTAGGACCCATGGATCAGTGAAAGGTGTGTTGTGGGGGGTATTGATCATTATAAGAGTGGACATACGGCTACAGGTTTTACGTCTGTTCTGGCACAGTCTGGTGCCGCTTTGGAGTTGGCATGTCCAGTCTGTGGGGAGCTTGCTTCTGATGATGAGCTTGGTGAGGTTGGGTGGGCAGGATTGTTTGAAGGCTAGAAGAGGGGGTTCAGGAAAGATTTCTTTCAGGATGTGGTTCCCATCAAGTATGGGTTGTAATTGTTTAATGATAGCCTGTGTGGGTTCCAGTGTGGGGTGGTAGGTGACAACTAGGGGTGTGTGGTTGGGGTGGTGGTGTTAGTTCCATATTGAAGGAAGTTCTCTTAGGGAATAGAGAGGCCTGGTCTATGATACAATCTTCTTCTCTGATGGAGTGTCCTGGTTTGGTGAAAGTGTTTTTAGCGAGTTAAGGTATGTATCCCAGACTTTCTCTTCGGAGCATATTCTGCGGTATCAAAGTACCTGGCTGTAGATAATAGATTTCTTGGTGCATCTGTGGTCGTTGCTAGGTCTGAGGAGGCGAGTGTGGTGATCCATGGGTTTCTTGTCTATAATTGTCTGTAGGGTTCCATTGTCAAAGCTGATCGTGGGGTCCAGGAAGTTGATGCTGGTGTGGGTGTGTTCTACAGAGAGCTTGATGGTGTTTGGGGGTGGTTGACTTTGTGTGGAAATCTACAAGGGATTTTAGGTCATCCGTCCTACAGACGAAGATATCATTGATGTATCTCAGGATTTCATGTTGCATTTTTCCAGAAATTCTTTCTTGAGGTGGCTCATGAAGAGGCTGGCATATTGGGGATCCATCCTAGTACTCACGTCTGTTCCCATGGTTTGGGCAAAGTGTTTGTTGTTGAATGCAAAGTTGTTATGGGTGAGGATGGAATGGATGAATTTGGCAATCATGGTTGGAGCTGATATCTGAGTGTTGTCCATTGAATTGTAGATACTGAGGAAGCCAGCAACACTGTCGTGATGAGGGAAGTTGGTGTAGAGGGAGGTGACATCCATGGTGACGAGGATGCTGTTCTGAGGGAGGCTGCTGATATTGCAGAGTTTCTGGAAGAAATCAGTTGTGTCCTGAAGGAAACTTGCCCTTTGTGTAGCAAGTGGTTTGAGGATGGTTTCTATGATTTCTGCTAGTCCTTCAGTAACACTGCAAAAAAACACACTTGTTTCCCAGAGACTAAGATGCAGTAAAGAGTTAAAGAAAGATCATAGTGGTCATTAGGTAGTCCCAGATTTAATGTTGCACTTTCCTTTGGAAATTATTCCTGCTTGCCTCTCTGAAATAAAAACTTAAGCCAGAATAAATGCAGAATTAATGAAATCACTGGAAGACGTGAGCATGTACAAAGATAACTTGTCTAATCCACATGCCTCCTTGCTCGTTTGCAATGAGCCATTGACCACCGATTATCTTTTCAGCATGATTTGTCTGTGGTTATTTATTATTCATTTAGTTGCCGCTTGCTCATTGACAGACTGTCCCCAATAGTGACATAAAAACAACATAGCTTGTTATGCTGCCTAAATAACTAGGAGGAAAAAAAGATAAAGCTCCTTGAAATTACCAGCTAGGACTGGGTAAACAATTATATATATATCTCCACAGAATTTATGAATTGCATCATGTGCCTTTGATCTGTGTACATCAATCGCCCAAGTTGCTCCTTTCAGATATTTTATTATGTGGGCTTAATGTCCATCTACAACCAGCAGTTTTAGACAGACAAATCAGAAAGCATAAATTTTAAGATTATCACAAAACTGGTGAGTTGAGGCTTTACTGATACATTGTACGGCCAACCTCACCACTCTCTAATCCAAGCTCCATTCACTCCTTGTCTCCTTCTGTCCTCACCTTCAAGACTTTTCAGTCCAAAGGTTTTCATCTGGATGACTATAATAATGGAACAAAAAGGTGCATCTGTTTTACAGATGTCATTGTTTTCATAAAAATAAATTAAAAAGAAGTATGACTAACTGGAGTTGAGTATGTACGGCTAGGACAGTTTCCCAGGGATAAAGAAGCGACATCAATTTACTTCCCTTGGTAGAAATGCTGTTTCAAGGCCAAGTAAAGAAAAACAAATTAATTTCTAGCTTTGCTATTTATTTTTAATGCCCATTGTGTCTATGTTCCTATTTTATAATTACTTTTTATTTGGGTTTGATTTTTTAGGTCAGGCACAACAGCAATACTGGAGAACAGTAAAGAGACTTTTACAATGAAAACATACTATTTTACTCTTTAGCATTTTTTATTATGCCACAGTTTTCTTCCAGAGTATAGGCAACAGCTAGCCATATCATCCATCTCAGTGTACCTTTGCCAGGTCAGCATTTCTTATTTCAAACTAGATATGGGTGCAACTCAAGACCCCAGTCAAACACTCCTGAACTTTTGAGGTGTTCAGAAATCTGACCCCCGATTTTAATCTGATTTTGCAAATAGAGCTCTCTTTAAAATGGGCTGAACCAGAAACCTCAAAACTGGATCTCCTTGAACTCCAGGATTGGTGGGTGCTCATCAGTTCTGAACATCATTTAGAAGCCTAAATATGCACTTGGGTGACTAACCTTAGGTGTCAACGTTTAAAAATCTTGGCCTAAATTACTAATCCAGTCACAAAATGTCCCAATGCAGGCTGAGATCCCAAGTTATCTGACTTCCACTCATGTTCTAGACCCCAGTTCTGTCAAGCATTGAAGCATGTACTTAACTGCTTTGCTGAATATGGATGGACTACTGAATCGGGACCCTGATCACTGTGGGCCAGACTGTAAACCCCTGATGTACACTGAGAGGAGTTACTCACTCAAGCTATTCTGCTTAAATCAATGAGAATACTCGTCTGAGTTAATTCCCATCAGGATACGTAGAGTGGCATACACACAATCTGGCCTTGTATTGTGCTGTCTTTCAAAGCACCTCCTTTAGAAAATAGCCACCCATATTTAATGAAAATCTTGGCTCTTCTTCCACTGTTACAGGAAAAAGATTAGTTGATAAGCCTATATATAATATTTTGAATTTTAAATGCAAAATTTTGGGCCCAGTGCTGTAGTCCACCCCAAGATAAACTTCCATTAAAAACAATGGCAGTTTTACTTTAATTTTAAAAGGCCTGTTTCTTACAATCTTTACTAAAGTCTTTTGTTTCACATAACATTTGGATGTTATTTTTTTTTACCCCAGTGGTAGGTGCAGAGAAAAAATAAAGGTTTTACTATAGTAGTTAATTACATGTCCATTATGATGCTCTCACAACATGCAAAATATGATTTGTGGAATTACATTATATGGGTAATCTTTGTGGCCAACATTACAGCAAAATGGAGATTCTGCTAATTCCTGAACATCAGCTCCCCATAAAGTAACTTTCAACTATGAATGAGCCAAGGACTTTATGGACAGAAGTGGTGTCTTTGTATATTTTTGATTTTTTCCCCTACACAGCAAAATGTTTGTCTAGGACTTCTAGGTAGTTTGGGGGTTGGGACTCTTTGTATACACACATAGCACTGCTTCCAACAGTACTACATTAAAGTGCACTAGGGAACCTATAGCATGCATCAGTAGGGTCTAGATGGACCAATTCCTGTGCAACATGTTAGTGCACTATAGTCTGCATTACTGCTCTGACCTTAGATACAAGCCAGAGAGCAGGGACATTGCCTAGATTAAACAAACTGCACTGGGAAAGGGGTGAAGTCAACATGAATTGAGTCATCATTTCTGGTGTTTATTGGAGAAACATTGATTTCATTTTCTTTTGTATCAGGTGCACACATTGGTGTTTAAAACCTAACATCAGAATCCTTACTTATGTCCTACACCTTGCCTTTATCGTAACATGCCAGACGAATTCTTCTGTTTTCACTTTATTCCAATCGTTATCGTAAGTATCTAGCATAAATGATCTATGGAACTCTTAGTTGCTGATGCCTGTGTGCATATGCATGATGTTCACGAGCTTATAGCATTAATAGACTCCACTGAAATCTAAATGCAGAAGTGTGCCTTTTTACATAACTTCTAGATCAAATATTAAATCGGTTGCTGTCAGGGTTGGTGCCCGACCCTGTAGTACTAGTACTATCTAGTGGTGATACTCTGGGCTCTGGCACCGTGCAGTAGAGGTAGATAGCTCAGGGTAGGGAACTCAGGCCCTCGCTGCTCCACCAGGTTCCAACCCAGGGCCCAGTGAAACAATTCTAAACGTGCAGCCTAGGGGGCAGGTGCCCCTCCCTGAGCCACTTCCTAGTACGGCTTCTGTTCTCTGCTGCCATCCCTGGTTTAGCTCTGAGTCCCTCCTGGAGTCCTACCTATCCGCATTCCAAAGTAATTTTAGGATGCCTCATATTTACAAAAAGGTAGAACACAGAGAAAGCTTAACCGCACTGCAACATTAAAACCATATTGAGTCAATTTTGTACTTCACTGATCTGATTTCAGTTTTCCCTGGTAATGGCTTGATGCATTAATATGATGTATTTGTTGTGAATATTAGGGTACCTCTATGAATGCTAAAGGGCAATATGCTTGTACAATATGCATTTTTCTAATATGACTGCCAAGAAATTACATTTAGTCTTCTTGAGCAATGTATTTTATAAGCTGCAACAGATGTCCTGCAGTAGTCATCTGTAATCCTGCATTGTGATAATTGTACAGAGTAGTTAAAAAGCAATATTATTATGTATGGAGTAGAGCAGGCTGTGAAAAAATTTCAAACAAACAATCAACTTTAAAACTGGCTGGAAAATTCTGTTGAAAAATAATTCAGATGAGTGATGGAAAAGTTTGAGATAGTGGAACAAATAGTCTATTTTTCAGCCACCTCTAGTAGAGATGATATACTGCCCTCAGGGGATATATTTAACTTCAGGAGTTCTGCTGCAGCTTGAGTGTGGTATAGATAGTGACAAGGGCCTCCCAGCACCTAGTATAGTCATTTATACTAGTGCAAAATGGGTATTAAATGCTACCAAATCTGAATGATGGTATTTTATATGCACTTTGCATTGGTACAAACAGGGCTCAGATGGGTGGTACAATTCCAAGCCCCACCCACCTAACAAGCTCCATCTGCTTAACTTGTCAAAAATGAGACACCACTCCCAGTATATTGTGCAGATGTTTAAAATAGGATTGTGAGTGTTCTCAGAGTGCCATGGAACTCCTGGAGCTTGGCTCCCCCTCGGTGGAGCTAGCTTATACGCATGGACTCTGCTGGGTTCCTTGAGCTTAGCTCCTTCTTGGGGGTATATTCTTGCAGATAGCAATAGCTTTCTCAAGTTTCCACATACTATATTGCATGAATGGTTTTGTATCTTCAGGTTTACCTCAACTACATAATAGTTCATGATGCTTTTCAATTAATTGGCTTTTATTCTGCTGGAGAACTGCACTTTGATTTTACTCAACCCTTGGAAAGTTTCTGCTAAAACTTCTGCTCTCTCATTATCAGACCTTCTCACTCTTTGGTCAGTCCCCAAAAGACCTGGGATGTGGCTACTCATGGTCTGAAATTCATTCATTCTTCTGATTTCCCTGTCTATTTTGGATGTCTTGGTATATTTATATGCCTGCAGTGCTTCTTCCAACTTCTGTCTTTGATTTTTTTTAATTCTTTGTGCCATTGTGATCATTCACAAATTTGGTACGTTTATTTGTAAATAGCTCCCAGTTAGCTTCTTAAAATTCCAGGTGAGTAACTTTCCATTACTTTCCACCTTACCTTGTTCTTGAAAAGTCATAAGTACCACCCATTTCTTTGTCCTTATATATTTCCTAGCTGCATCCGCTTGCAATATCTGCTGTTATAATTCCCAGGACTAAGCAATAAAAACTACCCCCTGGAGCACTAAATCTAGTTGCAGTACCATCATTTAAAACCATTAATTTTCGTCAATGAACTTTTCTAAGTATGCACCATTTTTGTCAGTTGTCTGATTTATCTACAATTTATGATGACTATTTAGGTCACTGGATAGAATATATGATCTTTTAGCATTCATCATCACTATTTCTTGTAACACCGAGCTTTCTAATTTCCCACAGGGGTTATAGATATTATAAATCCTTAAAGAAATCTCTCTTCTGCTTTGGGATCTCAAAAGCATTATATTCTAGACTTATTAAACTGCCTAGCAGTAAAGAATGAAGAAATCTTTCCCTTATGAAAGTACAAACGTTTCCTGCTCTTCCTAGTTTTTGATCTTGCCTAATGGCAATATGCTCTGGAATGTTAAAGGCAAGCTTTTCAACCAAACATGTTTGCTGGATATGAAGGACATCTAGTTTAGTTTTCATTTCCAGGATATTTTCTTTTAGTTCTTGACTGTGTGCTATCAGGCTGTGCACATTCCTACAAAAGACTGAGATCCCCATACTCGTCATATTTCACCATTAACTTCAATCAAAAAAAAAATCACATGAATACAGTCCATTAACAGATTGCTAACTTGCAAGTATTTTTCTGCTGCCCTTGCTAGAATTTATTTTTTTCTGATTTCTCATTTATGATGTGCAATTTATCACTTCTATCACATATGTAATATACTTCTTTACCCTCCCATACCCCGCAACACCAGGATATCCTATTCCACATCCATCATGAATTCCTTATGTGTTTATCATATTCTTTATAGACCGAGGCTGTGTCTGCAGTTCCCTTTGGCCTGTGCTGATTTTCTCTTCCTCCTCCACCAGATGTTCTGAGAATCTCCTTACACTCTCCTTATAAGATGCATTAATAATTTTTATCTTTTTCCATCTCTTTTGCTTGTCTTGTCACAGAACACCTTCAATACGCAGGCCTCCGACTACCACCACAGTTACTACACTTGACCTCAGCCTCTTCCATACAATTTGCATAGGAATGCTCTCACCCACACTAATGGCATCATGTTTTCCCTTTACAAACATCTGTGGCATATCCCTACCATTAGCACTTGTATCCCTCCTCCTCCACTAAAGAGTTATATGGCTTGGTTCTGAATATCTGAAACCCTAGTGCTACTTTCTTTCCAGTCCAGAGCTATTCTTTTTTTACTTGCTTTCTCTTCCTCTTTTACTGTTTAGTCACTTGCTAACACTTGATTGTCTCCTGTGCTTTTTGTTACCTCATCATTGGTCAGTTCTAATGGCAGCAGCTACATTACCTCTTTCCTTTCAGGAAAATACTTTAGTAGCTGGCAACTTACTTAGTTTTGTTTTTAGTAATGTATTAGCCTGCTCTTTGTTTTTACATTCAACTAAAAGATCCCCATCTCACAACCTCATGTCATAATTCTTATTATATCCCCTAGGCTTTTTAAAATGTCACCTACTCTCATTTCTTTGGCTAGTGATCTTACAGTCATAAGATTTTGGTTTACTTCCTTCATCAGGGTTTTTTTTTTTTTTTTTTTTTTTTTTGGCACAAATATCCTCATTGTGTCGCATATCAGAGGAGTAGCCGTGTTAGTCTGAATCTGTAAAAAGCAACAGAGGGTCCTGTGGCACCTTTAAGACTAATCCTCATTGTCTGTTTCTACTCCCCCCTACTTTGTATCTGTTCTCCCTCTCTGCTAGGCTCTTTTTCAGTTTGTAGAGTGACTTCACTTGGGGGTCAGAAAACCTTCCATCTCCAGCCCTGCTTACCTCTCATTACCCTACTCCTAGCCATACTTTCTCCTACCTCCTATCAACAAGCCAAGCTTCCTCAGCCAGCCCAGCTCCTTTCTGCTACAAACTTCCTCTCTTTATGCTAACCAGCCTGTATTTGCCCAGCTGGGCTTCATAATCAATTAAACCTAGCTCCCCACCCTCAGGTGCAGTCTGGTATGTTAATTGACCTCTCAGGCACTGTCATAACTATAAAGGGAAGGGTAACTGCTCTCCTGGGTACAGTACTATAAAATCTCTCCTGGTTAGAGACTCCAAAATCCTTTTACCTGTAAAGGGTTAAGAAGCTCAGGTAACCTGGCTGACACCTGACCCAAAGGACCAATAAGGGGACAAGATACTTTCAAATCTTTTTGGGGGGAAGGTTTTTGTTTGTGCTCTTTGTTTGGGAGTTCGTTTGCTCTTGGGACTGAGAGGGACCAAACATCAATCCAGGTTCTCCAAATCTTTCTAAACAAGTCTCTCATATTTCAAACTTGTAAGTAAACAGCCAGGCAAGGGGTGTTAGTTTCTTTCTTTTCTCAACTTGTAAATGTACCTTTTATTAGAGTGCTTATCTCTGTTTGCTGTACTTTGAACCTAAGGCTAGAGGGGGGTCCTCTGAGCTCTTTAAGTTTGATTACCCTGTAAAGTTATTTTTCCATCCTGATTTTACAGAGATGATTTTTACCTTTTTCTTTAATTAAAAGCCTTCTTTTTTTAAGAACCTGATTGATTTTTTTTTTTCCTTGTTTTTAGATCCAGGGGGGTTAGATCTGTATTCACCAGGGAATTGATGAAGGTCTCTCAAGGCTACCCAGGGAAGGGAATTAGCTTTGGGATGGTGGCAGCGGACCAGATCTAAGCTGGTAGTTAAGCTTAGAAGTTTTCATGCAGGCCCCCACATTTGTACCCTAAACTTCAGAGTGGGGAAGCAGCCTTGACAGGCCCACAGTAATCCATTGAAGGTTTGTGTGGCATACACACCCTATCACCCCCACATTAGCCCATTCAGAGCCTGTGTAGGGAATACACCCTATCACAGGGAGCTAGGGCCTGGTATGAAGGAATCCCCCACATAGCCCAGAAACTTGGCATGGAGCAGCTGCACCGCTGTTTCACTACCTCTGCAGTCCATGGGATGTAGTAGCAAATGGTCCACTGCATGCCTCCAAGCAGGAGATTTAGGCCTGTGGTGCTTTCTAATGGATTACAATGGTCCCAGCTCCCTACACACACTTGCTGTACCACAAAGAGAGCCACCACAGAGCAGTGCTGTGCAGTGCACTGTGTGGTGGGGGAGAGTTCTCTACAGCCCAGCTCCTTTTGTAGTGGAATCAGCTCTGTTATGCTCTATGGAGTCTATGAAAAGCCCTTCCTCCCTTCTGGACAATATTTAGCCCTAGGTACTCTTGAATTGGCTGTCAGAAAAATCCACAATTCCACAGTAATTGGGCCTGACTCTGTTCTTACTTAGGCTGGTGTAAATCAGGACTAACTTTACTGAAATCAGTGCAGTGACCCCACAGTAAAACTGGTGCAAGTAGTAGCAGAATCAGGCCCATGTTCTTCCAAATCAGGACCTGAGTCCTTACTGCCTTGCACCTTGTGTAGCTGGTGTGAGTGAGTGGAGAATATCGATTTGGAACCATTTTATATACACTTTGCAGGGGTGTAAGTGACTTCGCAGGGCCAGATCCTTGCCCTATCCTAAAGCTACTTTGTACCACTCCAATGGCACAAAGGCAACTTAAAGGGGCAATTGAGGATTCCCCTCTGTAGAGGAATTCCTGCATGCCAGCACAGGGGACTGTACGCTGTCCACTCCTGGTGTCCCAAAGTAAATAAGGTTCCAAGGACATGAATAGAGTGTACTAATCAGAGCCAGTCTGGCCCCCTACCGTCACCATAATAGGGGAAGGGCAAAAAGGTAGATCAGAATTTGTCCCAGTTACTGTTTGGTGCATCAAGTGGAGCCAAGCAGAACTCCAGGCACCTGAGCCTTTAATTTAAGGTAATTGATTTCTACTTTGGTCTCATCCGCCACCATATTTCCAGGACAGACTGTATAAAACAAGGAAAGTCAATAACGTGAACAAAAAAATTATATAAAAAGCAAGTTATGCATCTTTCTTAAATGTTGGTATTTTGTATAGCCTGAAGCTAGCAGGGTTACACCAATATCCTGGCTTTCCTCTATGATGGGCAGTTGCCCCAGGAAAAGCACAAATACTAATTCTTGTCAACAAATGGCATTTATTTCTGTGGTGAACCTTAATCACCAGGCTTTCAATACATTGTTCTGGAAGGCGCAGGGGACATAATTTTCTTTGCTTTGATCAACACCAGCCTCTAGGGTAAAATCTTGTTCTCATCTTCTGACAGTAATGGTGTATGTACTGGTGCGTACATAATCTTCACGTTTGGTAACATAGGTCTGTCTACCCCTTTCAGTGCCTTTTCACATCTGACATTTTTCAGAAATGTCTCTTTCACTCATGTAACTCCAGTCCAGAGCTATTACATAGTAGACAGACAAAATACAGTGCTCATCTTCCCACACATTGAACAAGCTACAAGTGAAAACTCGCCTGATCTTGAAACTCGGTACAAGTGTAACTGCTCCCAGCATAGTAAACAACAATTTTAGTTTGCTTTGGAAGTCTCTCGCTGTGCCCATTTTAGAGTAACAGGGTTTCCGTCTACATAGCAGAAGAAAGAAAGCCCTCATAAGTATAAGATTTCTATTGCTACAATCAGAGAATGGTATGACAACTGAGGAGGTAAGGGACTGTGAAAAATACCCCCAACATATCCCTACCTCCCAAAAATAATAATGCCCAGTGTTTTTTTTATGGAGATATACACCTATCTCATAGAGCTGGAAGGGACCCTGAAAGGTCATCAAGTCCAGCCTGCTGCCTTTGCTGGCAGGACCAAATACTGATTTTGCTCCAAATCCCCCTAAATGGCCCCCCTCAAGGATTGAACTCACAACTCAGGGTTTAGCAGGCCAATGCGCAAACCACTGAGCTATCCCCTCTCCCCCAGTTCCCAAATACTACCTTGGACTTTGAAATCAGAGTTCACAGTTCCAATCTTTTTTGTATGATTTTACCCTATTGTCCAAAAGAATACATATGGTGGTGTAGTAGCAACACATTATTCCAACAGGAAATCGAGCCACCTTGCTGAACAAATAACAGAAAGACAGTCCCTACCCCAGAGAGCTCACAGTCTAGGATTTAAACAGTATGCAACAGGCAAATGGTTGTAAGAAAGGGAGAGCAAAGGAGGACTAGGTAACAGTGGAAACAGGTGTGTTTCCATTAGTATCTGTAGTGGACATCAGACAAGAGATCATACAGAGTAGTATTCTTTAACTTCAACCGCCATCGATATAGTTACCTGTAGACACCCACATCTCAAGTGGTAAAAGGAACATAGTCCCACTATGTAGCAAAGAATTGGTTTGCTGTCGTGGATTATGTTTACAAAGATCGGCAACAACACGCTGCAGTCACACTATTATCAATTCTTGCAGCAGAATGCTCACTCCAGACCTACTTATACCCCCAAGCTCTACCCACAGAGGGGCCCTCCTGAAGTGGATCTCCTGCTCCCAGGTGAAAGGTTTGGAAGTGAACTGCCTGACAGCGGTAGCTATGTCAAGTAGAAATACGTACTGGGCTTGATCCTCGCCTTGACTGCTCGGCCAGCACGATGGCCTAAAGTGGGTATAAATTACTCACACCCACTTTCAGGCCCCCTTTATGCTGGTAGAGTAGTGCAGCATGGCCTTAGTATACATGAGAATCGGGCCCACTGTCTATAAAAGGAAGGCTATTCTTCCCCTCTGGTTGAGGACCATGGAGACCTTCACTCCTGCCAGGGCCGGCTCCAGCCACCAGCGCAGCAAGCAGGTACTTGGGGTGGCCAATGGAAAGGGGCGGCATGTCAGGCTCTTTGGCAGCAATTCGGCGGCGGGTTCCTCAGTCCCTCTTGGAGGAAAGGACCTGCCACCGAATTGCCGCCAAAGAATGAAGCTGCACAGTGGAGCTGCCGCCGATCGCAGCTTTTTTTTTCCCCCGCCGCTTGGGGCGGCCAAAACCCTGGAGCCGGCCCTGACTCTTGCCCATCCCATGTGAAATAAGTTGGAGGTCTCTGTTCAGTTTTTACCATGACACAAACAGCTCTATGACTGGCATGTGTGGGGTCAGTCCTGGAGGAGAAGCCAAGGAACGCCACAACTTTCCCACTTTTAGAAGAGGACCCCTATGGGAAGAGCACTGAGATACATGTGTGGTTGATGTGGGGTAGTTTGCACAACTACGGCTTGAGCTGTAAGTGTTTTGTGAATCAACAAAGCATTTCACTTTCTAGAGGTGTCCCTCCAGAATAGTCATATTGTTTATTATGATGATAGCACCTAGAGGCCTCATTGTGATGGGCATTGTACAATTGTACAAACATTGTAGGTGACCATTCCTGCCCCCAGGGCCGGCGCAACCCATTAGGTGACCTAGGCGGTCGCCTAGGGCGCTACAATTTGGGGGGCGGCGACCGCGGCGGTATTTCGGCAGCGGAACCTTCCGCCGCCTCTGTGGGGGGCGGCATTTCGGGGTGGGACCTTCCACCGACTAGGGCAGCAGAAAAGCTGGCGGCGCTCGTGCCTGCCCCACGGAGTTTACATGCAGTCTAAAAGATAAGGCACAACAGGTGCATGAAACAAGCAAAAAGACAGGTGTTAAGGATGGGGTAATAAAAATAATAGGATGTATTAGCATAGACAAGCTAGGGGCTCAGTTTGTAGACAATCAGTAGCAGTCACCACAACTCACCACAGTGTATGAGCTTGTGTGTGTAAATATTTAAAGAAAATAAAATCCCAGCTTCATATGTATTTAAAAAATCTTTTGGCAGTATTTGAGAAGTAAAGGGGCTTTCTATAATTGATCAGTATTGTCTGAAATCTCTCTCCCTGCTTCTCTGATAGCCATACATAGAGTCGCTTTTATCGTGTCATTAATACATTTTTGCAGTATTGCATTTTTTGGAAGCTTTGTTGTTAATTCGATCATCATATAGCCTCACTCATTTTAAAATTTAGTTTTAAAACTATTGAGTCTCAGGATCATGAATGATCCTCATCTAATTGCCTGATGCCCTTTTTTCAATGTGCCAATTGTATTTCTTATCTTTGTGTGTGTGTGTGTTATGGAAATGCAGAATAACTTGACCTTGAATATACGCAGTATAGGCAGTGAATTAACTGAATCCCGGTTGATGGCAAAGAAAAATTCTAGCTCCTCTGTTACATAATATAGCTTTTACATTTCAGAAAGAAGGCAGAGTTTCTAAAGGACTGTTTTGGCTTGTTAATTCCTTGCACTTTTATTAATCTCTGGGATGTTAAATAAACAGGTTCCATCTCATTCACACCAATTAAAATGTTTTCTTAAGGATCTAGGTAAAAAAAAATGTCATCTGTCCTGGAAACCAAATCAAAAATGGAGGCATAACAAGAACAATGCCCTCTTTTCCTTTGCTTCTTACCCGAGTTTTTAAACCTTCAGGCAGCTGTTTAATATGGATTAGAGTGCAACATAAGCCATCAAATTGTTCTAGCTCAGGGGTCGTCAACCTTTCAGAAGTGGTGTGCCGAGTCTTCATTTATTCACTCTAATTTAAGGTTTCGCGTGCCAGTAATACATTTTAACGTTTTTAGAAGGTCTCTTTCTATAAGTCTATAATATATAACTAAACTATTGTTGTATGTAAAGTAAGTAAGGTTTCAAAATGTTTAAGAAGCTTCATTTAAAATTAAATTAAAATGCAGAGCCCCCCAGTCCAGTGGCCAGGACCAGGGCAGTGTGAGCGCCACTGAAAATCAGCTCGCATGCTGCCTTCGGCACGCGTGCCATAAGTTGCCTACCCCTGTTGTAGCTGATGGCAAGTCATGTATTTGCAGGGAGAAGATGAGTCCAATTGTGCATCTTTTCAAGTATTATTAAATTATCTCCATTCAATTATTTTCACCTTTAAATGTGCCACCTTATTTTTGTGCAACATCATTTCTAATGAATCTACCATCTGATTCCAATGAACACTGGATAGGGCACATTCACAGGAAGCTTTGACTAAAATGATTAACAGCACATGACTGTATTTAAATTGCTGCTGAGAGGAACAGGTTTAGTTCACAGCCGCGCCCCAGAAATAAGTATATTTGTCTCAGCGGTGAGGTATGGCCAACATATGAGCTAGCCTGGTGACCGATGTGCCAGAAATACATAGACAGAAAGATGGAAGGGATGAGGATAAATCCTGATCTTGAGGAAGGATGGGTAAATGTCAGGCTTCTTACTAGCGGTCTGAGTTCTCCCATTCCCTACACTGCAGCAACTGTAAAACAGTCAGCACCAGAACAGCTGCATGGCTGTCCATTGTATCCAACGATGATGTCATAGCACCTCATGTTCTCTTGCGGCTGTGTAGTCTGATCTGTGAGGAGCAAGCAGCTGTCACACAGCTCCCACTGAAGACCTGGCATGGCTCTCCAGTTTAGGTAGTGGGTGCCCTGATAGCAGGGGAATCAGAAGCTTCCTCTAAATGTCTTGGAGTTTGGCTTTTTATGAGTTCAACCTCTATTTATCAAGTACCCTGTTTTCAGAAGGACCATGAAGAAATAAAACTTAAGCCACAGGTGGAGTTTCCATCTTCTCTGCACAAGAATACGACCAGCATCTGCTGCTCAGCCTGATTCAGTCAGTTAATCAAAAGCTAGATAACAAACTCCTACTCACACACTCCTGTGTCCCCAACAGCTGGAGCAGAGTGCAGAGCTGGTGACAGCTTCCCCGAATCAGAGTGAATGTAGCTCATTCAACTGCTTCCCGAAACCACCTTGTGAAAGAGCAGAACAGCCCACCAGCTAGCTTCCTCAATGCTCACCAACAGACAAGAGGATCGGTTCCTGCCTCGTCACTGTGCTCTGGACCACCCCTCCTAGAGAAGAGTACAGCCCCCACCCCTTACACACACTGCTGGTCGGCCAGCCCAGAGGAAGCCACCAGGCTCTCTTGGACGGTGCTGCTGGCTTAGTTTGCAGACCCAGTGCATGGACTCCACCCACTAGTACCAGCCAGCTCCTTTGCTGTATACTGGCTTGAAGGTCACAGAGTGCCCCTTTCTGATAACCAGATAGGAGACACGGGTGTTGTAGATTGGCTCCCTGTCCCAGTGACAGTGGCTGGGTGGGTAAGGCATTTAGAGACTGCATTCCAGATCTGGAACAAAAGCTGGTAAAATAACAGGGTGGGAGGAGAAATAGCAAAACTGTCCGCTGATATTTCTCTTTTTGGGTGTGAGGGTGAGGTCAAAATTGAGACTAGTCAGAGTAGCGGGGGATGTTGCTGACAGTCCTACTTCAGGGGAACAACCCTCCTTTAAGCTAGCTGGGGATCTGGTCCATCAGGTTGTGCTCCCAAAGTGAAGTTTGATTCCTTCATTCATCTCTAGTGTAGTGAGTTTTTTATGGTAATTATGTGAATTATTTGTCACACCACTGCATATTCTCCACATCATTTGATTTGACCTTAAAAATTGATAGGAAAATTATCATTTTTACAGGCAATTTGTGTTTTATAGTGTGAGATGGCAGGATAGGGGCTGATGGAGGATCATCAGAACATTGTATTCCAGGCTAGGTCTATACTACCCGCCTGAATCAGCGGGTAGAAATCGACCTCTCGGGGATCGATTTATCGCGTCCCATCGGGACGCGACAATCGATCCCCGAATCGGCGCTCTTACTCCACCAGCGGAGGTGGTAGTAAGCGCCGCCGACAGAAAGCCACAGAAGTCGATTTTGCCGCCGTCCTCACAACGGGGTAAGTCGGCTGCGATACGTCGAATTCAGCTACGCTATTCACGTAGCTGAATTTGCGTATCTTAAATCAACTCCCCCCTGTAGTGTAGATGTACCCGTAGGGTAACACCAGTGGTCCATCTCTACATCAGAGCCTGCTTCCAACAGTAGCCAAAACCAACTGCTTCAGGGGAAGGTACAAGAAACCGTGACATGGATAATTATGGAATATGCCACACCTTGGAGAAGTGTCTTCCCAATACCCTTTACTAGAGGCTTCTTTATGGTCCTTGTTATTTATTTAATGTACATAGATGTTATTATTATCTATATAAATGTCTAATCCTTTGCACTCCCTCCCCAAAATGTAGGCCACAGTGATATTTTTCTGCTGATGAGTTCCATAAGCTAATTATGCAAAAATGTTCCTTTTATTTTACATGCCGTGTTTTAATTTTTTTTAACACCCCTTTGCTCTTGAACCAATATGAAAATACCAAAGGAAAACCCATAGAGCCAAAGAATGTTTCTTGATTCCATAGACTAGGTGCTATTTCTAACATAGGCCCAGCAATAGGGACCTATGTTATATGTTCATCTCTTTCAACTGCCCTCTCACTCTATGGGTGTGTCTACACTGCAAATGCAAACTTGTGTCTGGCCCATGCCAGCTGATTCGGGCGCCCAAGGCTCGGGCTGGGGGGCTGTTTCATTGCAGTGTAGACTTTGGGGTTCAGGCTTCAGCCCAAGCTCTGGGACCGCCCAGCCTGCAGGGTCCTAGAGGCCAGGCTCCAGAAATCTACACTGCAATTAAACCACCCCGCAGCCCGAGTCCTGCAAGCCCAAGTCAGCTGGCATGGGCCAGTCATGGGTGTCTAACTGCAGTGTAGATACAAGCTAAGAGACCTATGGAAAGTCCAAGGTGTCAAGAAAATGGTTTCAGCGATGTGATGAGGTGACATAACACTTTCCATAACACTTGCCAAATGCCTCTTAATCTTACCTACGCCAGAGGAGATTTTCCCTGTGTTTGGAGCAATGCCTGGCATGAGCCCAGGACATGATTTGTGGTGGCTTTATTCAATGCGAAGATCTAGTGTCATATTCAGATTTAGTGGATGCCCTCTGTAGGGGAGTTCATGGGGGGAATGTGGGGAGACAGCCCCTCATCACATAACATATGCCAATCGTTGTTCATGTTTTCGCCACAGGAAAACACCTGAGAACACTGCCCAGCTCCCCATATTGCTGATGCTCCCTCCCCCTTTAAACTGTTATTTTGTTGCCTTGAATGCTGTTTCTTTTCCATCTGCTAAACCTCCTTTCTCTCCCTCTCTTTATCTTTTCCCCCTCTTTACTCCCCATTCTCCTTTCTCTTGGGACTTCTTTTTCATAGATGTCTAGCTTGCTTGTGCCACCCACAATTATAGAAGGTGGCTCTTAGTCCCACTTTTCCCGGGCCACAGGATGGATTTATGAGTCTGCTTTGAGCCAACAGAGATAGGTCTTTTAGGTCAGGCAGTGTAGAGGCTCTTGCTTTTAGTTCCTGAGTTCACTCCTCCCTGTTGAGGATACATTCGAGATGTTGCTTCACTCCCTGTTATCAAGCTCACTCACACTCTGCAGTCGCTTTGGCCTCGGTACTTTTGGTGTCCCCTTGTTTTGGGTGCATTATTAAGTACCTCTGATGAACTCCCTTCCTGTAATGCATCACTCTACGGCCCTGTCTACTGGAGAAACTTCTCAAACATTTCCTACTGTTGCACATCTCATTTCAGCTGCACTGGTGTTAGCAGGGTTGGGAGCCCTACTACAGACAGCCTGCCAGTTGTCAGCAACACTTTATGCAATGTGTCAGTGAGATCTTTTTAGAGCAAGTTCTAGACCCAGGGCTAATGTCTTGTAGAAAACAGCTAAAAGTTTCAGGAAATCATAATGATGATATCTGTCAGGAAATTTCTGGGGCCAATGTATAGTAAAAATCCCTAGACCCTTCACCCATGAGCCTGTTAAATCACTAAAAAGCAACAGAGGGTCCTGTGGCACCTTTAAGACTAACAGATGTATTGGAGCATAAGCTTTCATGGGTGAAAACATCTGTTAGCCTTAAACAGAGGGAGGGATAGCTCAGTGGTTTGAGCAGTGGCCTGCTAAACCCAGGGATGTGAGTTCAATCCTTGAGGAGGCCATTTAGGGAACTGGGGTAAAAATCTGTCTAGGAATTGGTCTTGCTTTGAGCAGGGGGTTGGACTAGATGACCTCCTGAGGTCCCTTCCAACCTGATATTCTATGAAGGTGCCACAGGACTCTCTGTTGCTTTTTACAGATCCAGACTAACACGGCTACCCCTATGATACTTGTTAAATCGCTGACACTTAGTCTTAGTAGTTGTAGCCTGGCCTATAAATATGCTTCTGTCCCTGGGCTCACTCTGGAAGGGGGCAGATGAGTTACTTGATCTGCACTTAATATCTATTCGGCTCCACTAACAGTGTGGGTTTTTTCCCTTCAACTGAACAGACGTTTACAACAGAAACTCACCAAAAAACAAAACGAAAAACATCTGACTTGGAGCTGTGGGCCCCAAAAACGTTGGGTGCCAATTTCCAGTTTTTTAAAGCTAAATTATGAACATGCTAAAAGCTTAGTAACTATAGCAGCACAAACAACACCACTACAATATGCCACAACAGATTGTTCATATGTCACTATTTTTCCAAAGTTCCTTGGCAAACATTCCCATCAGTAAACAAGTCAAGCGAGAGAATTGTAAAATGGCCAGCAAAGAACCTGAAACCCATTTGGCTGATGAAATCCTGTTCTGATACTTAATCACACACATTCCCTATTTAAGACCCACTGCTTTCACCTAGTCTTCCAGTGATGACAGATTACAGGTCACTTCTGCCTGCTTTGACCTTCACAGCAAATCTTCTGTTTATATTGCAACCCTCTGCTTTGGATTGCAAGTTCATAAGGGAAAGGTCCTGTCTAAACTATGGGTCAGATCCTCATCTGGTCAAAACCTCACATAGCTCCACTGGCTCTATCAGAACTATGTCAATTTACACCAGCTGAGAATGTGGCCCTGTGTTTTGCAAAAAACACATAATTCCTTTATTAGCTCTGAAGTAAAGCTGGTCCCCTGGTCAGTGAGTATCTCCTTCAGTATTTCCACCCAAGCAAAGTGTGGCAGTGATGGCTGATGAAGTCACTGAACAAAGGGGGATGGCCTCAGGATACGGTGTTGTGTAATCTAGTATCACCAAGATGTGTTGGTGCCTGCTTTTTTCCCCAGCAACCCCACCTGATCCATACCCATCCTCTCAAAGTGTTCTCAAACTACTAGGAGAGGCACTAGTGGGTACCTGCTGCCCAAGTCACCTTTCAGGTTGAAGCCAGAGCCAACAACTTTCTAAAGTCTCTGGGCCACTGCTCGAGATTGGGCCCCCAGTGGGTCTGTCACCCAGCAAAGGCACTCTTTGGTTTTGGCCGTGATGTCAGAGATAGCCACCTTGACCCATGCATAGTTGGGCATTGCCATGGCATCAAGGCCAAGATATGCAGCTTGTCTGTGTGATGGGGCTGGCACAAAATAATCTGGTCCTGGGGTGGCCGCCATGGTGACCTGGTCAGAGGTACAAGGATGACTTCTGGGTCATCTTCAGGCCACTTCTTTGTGAGTTTTATCAGAATGTTTGAGCTGGAGCAGTGTTTGAAGGTCTTATTGAAGGATTTACGTTTGATCCCTGCATCAAAAGAGGGTCACTAATTGTTGGACTAGGCATTGTCGCCATTCTTATTGCTACACTGCCAACATCTGAATGAGCAGCTGCTGTTCTTGGGTCACCTGTTGTTCCTAGGTGGCCATTTGTTGGAGCAGCTGATACTATTCTTTCTCCTGTTTGGCCATCTGCTGCTGCTATCCAACAGCCACTTCAATAACTTTTCCACATCTATCCCTTTTCTCTTTTTTAGGCCTTACAGTAGGTCTAGAACATTGCCTGCTTTCTCTGCCAAATTGTGATGGGGGCTGGGCTTAACAGTGGTTCCACCTAGTGGTTAGGTAACTTTCCTCCATCTCTAGCCTCCCTTGCCAGCAATCACTCCAATGCTATGGTGGTGCACCTTTTGGTAGGTAGCAACTTAACCCTTGGGCCAGTTCACCAATTGTGTTGGCCCCCTTCTGAGTTAAAAGAGTCCAACAAAATGCATAAGTCCAATATCCCCACAAAAGAAAGGATCTTCAACTCACCTCCTGTCACCTGTGAGTGGCACACCCTTGCCTCAGGGTTTATAATGTCTCCATCTTCTCCTTGTCCTCCATTTGGTAAAATGTCTAATGTAGAGAAACAAGAAATGGTCGGGACCAAATTTTAACCATTATCTCAGTTAAAATCCATTCAGGACTGCACCCCTGTCCTGCCTGGCTGTCAGCGTCTCTCTGTGAGGTCACCACCTCCCCATCCACCTTTGCCCAATAGGCTGAGGTCCTGCAAAAGGCCCTTGTGATGTCACTGCCATGCCCATCCCGCCCCTGCAGCGCTAATGTCCTGCCCTTGGCCAGTCTCTTTGGATGTTTGAGCTGGACGTGGATCACCTCATTCACTCACTGTTGGACCTGAGGAGCAGGCCAGCTACACAAGAAAACATCAGAGTCTGCTCCCCATGCCACACTCTGTTTTTCATAGATTTGTAGACTTTAAGGCCAGAAGAGACAGCATCTTATCTGGCCCCCTGAATATCATAGGCCTTCTATATACCACAATAGCTAGTTTTGGATCAAAGCACATGTCAGAAAGGTATCTAGTCTTCGTTAGAAGACATGAAGAGATGGAAAATCTACTACTTTCCTTCTTAGTTGGTTCCAGTGGTGAATCAGCCTCACTGTTAAATATTTGTTCCTTATTTCTAATCTTAATTTCTCTGTTTTCACCTTCCAGCCACTAGGTCTTGTTATGCCTTTCTCAGCTACATTAAACAGCCCTTTAATACACGATATTTTCTCTCCATGAAGGCACATAAACACTTCAATCAAGTCACCTCTCAATCTTCTTTTTTCTAAGCTAAACAGATTGAGCTCTTTCAGTAGCTCACTAGAAGGAATTTTTTTCCAGCCCTCAAAACATTGTATGGCTTTTTGCTGCATCATCTCCAATTTTTCAACATATTTTTAAAATGTGGACACCAAAACTGGATGCAGTATTCCGATCTCAGTCTCACTGATGCTGGGTCACCTCCCTACCCTACGCACTACTCTGCTCATACGTCTAATGATGGCTTTAGCCCTGTTCACCACAGCATCACACTGGGAGCTCATGTTGAGTGGCTTGCCCAGCATGACTGCTAAATCCTTTTCAGAGTCACTGCTTTCCTGGATACAGTTCCCCATTCCATAGGATTGGCCTGCATGCTTTGTTGTTAGGCATATGACCTTGTAGTTGGCTCTGTTAAAACTTGTTACGTTTGAATGGGTCCAACTTACCAAGTGATCCAGATAGCTCTGTATGACTGTCCTGTCATCATCAGTATTTATCACTCTGCCAGACTGGGTTCCATCCACCAATGTGATCAGCAGTGATTTTATATTTACTTCCAGTTCATTGAATAAAATGTTCGTTTTCAAGAGCTTGTTCAGAATTGAGGTATCAGGTACCTGTTCCCTCCTGCACAACTAGTAAAGGGTGTCCAGCCCTGCTTTCACATAGGGGTGAAGCAAATGACACATACATGCTAAGGAACCTTGTCAGCTGGGGCTATGAAACAAATGTGCGGCTGTCACCGGCTTACAAATACACTACAGAGCTGTAATGTAGACAGGCCCCACATCTGCCTCATTTTCCCATCCTGTAAAACTGGAATAGTAAACCCCACCTTGATTATCTGCATTTTATCATTGGGGAAACTGAGGCAGAGAGGTCCAGTGACTTATTCGTGGTCTCGGTGACTCAATAGGAAAGACAAGAATAGAAAAGGGCAGGTCGTGTGATAGCCAGTCCTGGGCCCTAGCTCTTGTTATCCTGGCTTCTCTTTTCAAATGTCAGTCATGGCCCAACTAGAGTTTTTTCTTTTTCTCATTTCCCTTAATTCCACTTAGCTGCAGAGGAAAGATTTTCTGTTACCCAGATTGGCTCTGATGTTTGTGACTGTCTGTCCAAAAGACGTGCTCTGGCTCAATCAGAAGTTATGGGCTTGAAGGAGGAATCTCTTGGTGACATTCTACAGCCTGTGTTATACAGGAGGTCAGACTAGATGGTCATGATCGTCCTTTCTGACTCTATGAATGTTTCTGCTGCTATTGAAAGAATCTGGACATATTTTCTATCGTTCACTTTCAGTCAGAATAATTTAAATACAGTCAAAAGGATTTCCTCTTCCATTGTGTGCTGAGCACTTTTGACGGCAAACAATGTATGTTAAACCAAAAGGTTCAATTTCAGATTGTCAAAGGGTGAGGTGGCCCTTTAAGGGGGCGGAGCTCACCTGCGGCACTACCTCTCCAAGAGAAAGGAATAGGTGTGGGGGTCTCGTGACAAGGGCAGCATGTGACTAGGAACCAAGCCTGCTGGGAGATATAAGGACAGCCTGTGCTAAGGCAGGACTGAGAACCCAGGGAGCGCAGACTTGATCCGATCTGGTAAGGGCCAGGAAAGAACCTTGCTGATCTCACAGTTGACTTAGGCTCTCAGGACCGGACACCCATGAGGGGTTGTGAGGTGTTACGTTCTCCTTCCAGGTTTCCTGGAGGAGGAAACTGATGCAGTGAAGGGAAGCGAATTAACCCCAAGGCCACACTTGTGAATCTGTATCATCATACATATGCACAACGGAGCTGCACTGAAGTCGTACAAGCAACCTTAATTCTGGCATTTCCTAACTTTTAAAGGCCTGGTCTACTCACGTTTTTTTGCACTTATATAACTGTTTTGGCTAGGGGTGTCATTACTGATTTTATTTTTACCTAAATAGTTGCCCTGGAACAACTCCTGGTGTGGACACAGTTACAGCTTTATAAAAGTGCCTTACACCAATATAGCTTATTCCCCTCCCTGTACTGGAATAGCTATACTGGTATAAAGCACCTTCATACTGATCTAACTGTGTCCATACTAGGGGGATTGTACGGCTTTAACTACCGAGCTCAAGCAGTACATCAGTCTAGTGTAAACAAACCCCTGCTCACCAACACTCATGCACCTTTATATTAAATTAAAAAATAAAGGTCAGGCCCTTATCAACAGAGAAGAGAAATTGCCTCCACACAGGAAAAATGGAACTCAGGTACTTGGCACCCAGATACTGTAGTGATGGGCACCACTGAAGACCCTAGCTAAATAGCTCCTGCATTCCATGTAGAATAACGAATGTCAGTGCAGAAGCGTCATGGGGTTGCTGGTCCCTTTAAGGGGAGTTTGGGCTGAAGCTACATATGAGGAGCTAATTTAAAGGGAAAGAGCCCATGTAGCAACTGAGCCCTGATGGCCTTTTATCAGGGCCAGGGGCTAGATATCTAGGTAGATAAAACGCCATCAGGGCTCAGTTGCAAGGTGGTGCTCCTGGAGACAGGAGTTCTTTGTTACTACAGGTAAAGGAGAGCTACAGCCAGTTAAACTCTCTAGGCTGACAGGTAAAAGGACTTAGTAGGAAGGGGCCAGCTTTGGGGTGGGAGAAGCTGACTGGGTGCTAAAGCTGATCTGAAACATAACCCAGATCCAGATGGAGAGCTGTGGTCGCCTGGTCTGAAAAACTGGAATTTATTTGCATAATAACCCAGTGAAGGGAGGGGGCTGTGGACTCCTGGTTCAAGGAGAGTGAGACTTTGAATTATAACCCAGCTCCAAGAAGGAGGGCTGGGAAGATCCCCTGAACCTGAGGGAGAATCTACTGGCCAGGGAAGCTAGGGCCAAAGTCCCTTCAGCCCCAGGAAGGAGAATGGGAAGACTCCTGAAAGCATCTGGTGAGAACTTTGCACTGAATCTAATGGAGTTTGTTATGTTAGGCACCAGCAAGTATTTTATCTTTATTTTTCTTGTAACCCCATCTGACTTTTATACCTTGTTACTTGTACTCACTTAAAATCGATCACTTTGTAGTTAATAAACTTGTTTTACCTTTCTATCTAATACAATGTGTTGAAGTTGAAGTGTCTGGGTAACTCCATTTCGGGTAACAAGTTGTGTGCATATTATTCCCTTCAAGGAATAAAAGGCTCAGTATATTTGTACTGTCCAGACGAGGGCTGAACAGTACAGGACATACAGTTCTGGGAGAAGATCTGGGACTGGGGGGTCACCCTGAAGCATAAATCAAGGCTGGTAAGAGCCAAAGTATGACTGGCTGGCTGCCACACACAGAGAGACATAGCTGGGCGTGTTTGTGAACAGTCCAGGTTGGAGGCTACAGCTGTAAGGCATTTTAACGGGCACCCAGGTTACAGGGCAGGGGCGACCCTGCTACTCAGTGGGCTGGATTGTACCCTGGTATGTCTCAGATAGACCCCTGCTAGAGACTAATCCCTGAAGAGGGTACAAATCACCTCATTGAATATTTACAATGACGCTCAGGCAGTGTTTTGAAAACAGCAGGGTTAATTAGTCAGCTGGAATACAGCATAGGATATCCTTGGGTTAGCATAGAGAAATGAAGGTTAAAGCACAGTTCATTCTGGCTAGTGCAGGGCCCAGGCAAGCTGTAATGAACCCCATATTCATGGTCTATGTGTGTCTCTTTCTAACTCACCGCCTTAGTTCCCAGGTGAGAGAGCCCTGCTTCCTCCAGAAGCCAAACACTTACCCTTCACCACACACCTCTCTAGTCCTTTGTTCTCGAGCTGGGGTCTTTGCTCAGCTTTCCTGCTGAGATGGAGAACTCCATCTCCCTCTGGGTCGCTGGTTGCTAGGAGATTATGTCCTGGTGATTGGGTTTTCCATTGTCGTCTTCTCAGATTTTCCACTGACATGGGGTTGGCTTCATCCTGTCCTTTTTAATGACAGATGTTCAGCCGAAGACAGTGAGGTGACACACACATCCCTATGTCTCAGCCTGCCATGAGAGCAAACTTAGTCCTTTTCCCCACACTGGGTAGCCATGCAAAATATTGAGAGAACTGAGGCACACATAAGATTCATCAACATTTTACAGAAAATTCCCACTTTGTCACACAAGGTGGCTGGAATGTCCTGCAGGAAACAAGTGTCCAGGATCCAGGACACTCTGGGCATGCTCTTCCTAGGAGTCAAACAAGAACATCATGATGATAAAGATGTCTTTAAATGAAGGTTAGGATCCACGGATAGGGAAAGCTCCCAGACAGGCTATGGATCAGGGACATCATCTCTCTCCTTTGAGCCCCAGTGCCTAGAGGAGTAAATGGTTCTTACCTCCATGAGGTATCTTGTACATTAGTTAGAGTCTTGCACCTTTCCTGGTATTCTTAAAGAATTGCAGAAGAGCTTTTTCAATTGGGCCCCATTTTCCTTGTATTCATGATAGATGAGGCAAGGAAATTTTTGTTACTTTAGGTATGTTTACATTGCGATTAGATGCCTGCAGCTGACCCATGCCAGCTATCTCGGGCTAATGGACTCAGGCTAAGTATTGTTTAATCGCTGGTGCCCTAGTTCTGGGACTCTGTGGTGGGGAAGGTCCCAGAGCTCAGGCTCTAGCCTGAACCCGAACATCTATACCGCAATTAAACAGCCCCTTAGTCCGAGTCCTGTGAGCCCAAGTCGGCTGGCATGGTCCAGCTGCAGGTTTTTAATTTCAATATAGACATGGGGAGGGATAGCTCAGTGGTTTGCGCATTGGCCTGCTAAACCCAAGGTTGTGAGTTCAATCCTTGAGGGGGCCACTTAGGGATATGGGGCAAAAATCAGTACTTTGTCCTGCTAGTGAAGGCAGGGGGCTGGACTCAATAACCTTTCAAGGTCCCTTCCAGTTCTAGGAGATAGGATAGGATACCTTTTAAGACTTCTGAGTGTTCTATATAAACACCTCCTTTCACTGGTACAGTCTTTACAATCCCAAAGGATATGATCTACCATTTTCTGGAATTTACATGTTATACATAATCCATCTCTGTGCATGCTAATTAGAAATAAATTGCTATTTAATCCACAATGCCCTGGTAGAATTCTAAATAGATTCTCTTCACTCTTCCTCTTAGGGCCTTGTATTATCTCAGCATTTTCAACTGTTGGGCATACTTCTTGGAACATCTCCCCCTTCATTCCTGCCATTCCTTCCTTAGTTCATTTTTTATTAGATGTTTAAATTCCAGTTTGCTTAAGGGGGTTCCTAGATCAACTTGTTCATGATTAATACTACCTTTTGCCTGTGTGTCTGCCAATTCATGACCTGCTATCCCTACATGCACCGGGATCCATGCTATTACAATTGTACCAGTTCAGTTGTTAGCAGGAATATTTCATTTAGAATATCTTTTCTGCTGTCAGACTCACCATTTTAAATTGCCTGCAGCCCTGATAAGGAAACAGACAGGATGGCCATGCCAGTTGGCTGCACATCTAAAGTCCAATTTATTGCTAGCATACTCCCTGCTAGCTTGGCCGTAATGATAGATACAAAGTTAGTTAGCCTTATGGCTTCTTGAGTCCTAATTAGGGCACAGGGAAAGCTGTTCCCACTCTTCCTGTTCATCTTTGGAGCCATCTGTATGTATATATATGCCAATAGTGTCCACACTTATCATAGTGTATTGGTTCATTATATCTTGTATATTTATCATACTTATCCTCTTATTTCATTATGTAATTCCATGTCTATCTTTAGGGGAATGGTTTTCCAGTGATAAGAGTATTTTGCTCTAGCTCTAGATTTTGGTCTTTCAATCCTTTCCTTTCATTAGGTTCCTTTATCCACTTTTATACTCCACTTACATAGGGGATTTTAGTTTTTGTCCTACCCTGGCCTTCACTTAACCCCCAACCATCATTATGTATTAGCTTCGTGTTGTCATCTTCGCTATTACCTAGTGTTTTGGTCCCAAAAGTTAAATCTAGGAGCTTCATTGTAAGAATAACTGGCATTTTCCTGCCTGTCATCTGTAGTACACACAGGGGTATAGTAATGAAGGCACCACATGCGATACACAATGCCTGTGCTTGAATATAGTCTAGTTTTCTTGATTTGTATTCTCTGCTGACTCAAAGGCCTGGCATCCATACTCGGTAATCGCTCGCTACTGTTTTCTTATCCACTCTCGAGAATGTTCCGGAGATACTTTTGAGTAAGATAATTCTACCTTTGCACTTATCTTCAGTATAGTCCCTCCAAGTCAGCTTGTTATTAAATAGCACACATAAAAAAATTTTTATTTTTCATTATATTTATCTGTTGGCCCTATAGATACAATTTTACATCTTTTTTGGATTTCCCTTGTTGTGAAGATCATTCCCTTAGTTTTATCTATGGAGAATTTGAAGCCTCATTTGTTTCCCCATTCTGCACTTCTCTTAAGTGCATCATTAATCCTTCTGGCGGTGCTTTCATCGTTTCTGCTTTTGGTCCACATGGCACAGTCGTCCAAAAATAATGTGATCCCCATTCCTGTACGGTTAGGGAGGTCATTTATCATGATGTTAACGAGGGTAGGGCCACCTATACTCCCCTGTGGAGTGCCATTTGTAATTGAAGATACGTTGAAAAAAGTTTTCCCTATTCGGACTTATATAGTTCTTTTGCTTAAGAAGTCCCTTATCCATCTGAACCTTCTTCCTATAATACGTATGGAGGCCACTTTATGAAATAATCCCACTCTCCATAACACATAACCTCATAATTATCTTTAATGAATGTTCTTTTCCTCGCCCTAATTTCTATCCTCAGTTCGCCTTCGTTACAAACTTTTTGATACATGGTGGCTAGAATTTCCACTTTTTCTTTGTTGGAGATTATTACTCCGTGCCCTTCAACCACACAACTTGGTATTATAGGGCTCTTACTCTTTATTCCATTCATTTTCCTAATTTGTTTCTATGCCTCTGGTGTCCTGCAGTTCTCCAGTTTTCTCTTTTTCCCTTGTTATAGCCCTTTGGGCAACTCCCTTACTTTTCTTCTAGTTCATTAAGTCCTTGCTATTTAAGGAACTTTTTGTTGTTTTATATGCCTAATTCCATTCCCTAATTAACATTGCACATTCCTTGTAGCACCACTTTGCCTATTTTTTAAGTAATGTCCGTATATTTGCTCAATCTCACACACACACACACACACACACACTAGATTCCAAGCAGGGATATTATCCTCATCTTCAGTATTTTCTTTTACTTGAGAAGTAATTCTTGGCAGGAAGTGGTCACTACCCATTCCCTCCTTTCTGTAAATTTCCCAGCTGTATCTACTTGCTATGGTGCCAGAAGCTATTCCCAGATCCAGGCATGAGAGGCTTCTGTCATCTGTACTGAATCTGGTAGCTGCTCCATCGTTTAATATTACTAAATTATTCTCTTCAAAGAATTGCTCTAAACATTTTCCATTTTTATCATTTTTCTAAATGTTGCACAATCTTTTGCGATTATTCTGATCACTGCAGATCATGAATCGGCATGTGGCATCTGCAGTTAATGCTTTCCAATCCATAACCTCTACTTACATGCATGGATTATAAACAGTATCAAGTTTTAGAGAGACAGAATTGTTTTGCGTCAGCATCGCAATATCATGATACTCGATGTTTAGCTTTTTAACCTCTACTTCAAGATAGTTCAGGTTCTTCTTAACAAAGGTACAGATACCCCCACTCTGTCCTATTTCTCTAGCATGCCTATATATACACACCATATGCTGAGATTTTGTAATCTAGTTTTTTTTATTAGCCAAGTCTCTTATGTGCATATTATATCAGGCTTCACATCAAGAATATTTTCTTTAATTCCTGCCCATGCACTATTCGTCTATGGGCACTCCTGCTGAAAATAGACACCGCCGTTCTTTTAACCTTCAATATTTCTTCATTAGGAAAGTATGAAGTCATTCCACTGATTGGTTGCTAATCCATAGGTACTTTTCAGCAGCTTTCATTATGATTCTCACAGTCTCGGTTTTCTTTCCTGTTTGAGACATAGAAGTAATAAATTGTATCATCAACACAATGAATCTGCTTCTGTAAGTAGTATGTCATATCCTTTTACCCCAATGTTACTTGTTACTTCCTTCCCATTAATTTATAGCTGGCTATTTGCTTTCCCCCAGTTTTCTTTTTTCTTCTTTTAGCTATCCCCTAGCAGCTTCTGCATATGAGATGTTATTAGTAATTGGGGGGGGGGGGTAATTCTCTAGCTTGCTTTTCCTCAGTACATCTTCCATATGCTGAGCTGCATTTCCCTCCACACTTGCAACATTCTTGTTCTGTCCCTTCCTCACAATTCTCATATAACTGTTCACCGCCACTCTTACTGCAAACTTACTTTTCCTTTGAAATGATCTGCTACACGATCAAATCTTTGGCCGCTGTAGCCTCTCACAGGAGGAATATAGGGCTCTGTCCAGAATATCTGATACCCTAACGTTACTGTCAGATAGCTCCCTTCCCTTAAATATTACCAGGACAGCTGTTGAGGGCTTGCTATCACCTCCTCTTCTGCTAATTAGCCTCTTAGCAGTTATCACCTTATCTTCATCTCATCCTTGCTCTATTTCCTCTTCTGACATCTCAGTTGGTGCACACCGTATACTAGCCCTCCTGTTTCAGTGAAGAATTTTGGTAGCTGACAGCTTATTTTTTTATATTACCTAGCATTTTTGTCTTAGGGAGTTTCCCCACTTGTTCTTTGTTTTTACATTTCACTAACAGGTCTCTACAAAGTAGTCTCTTAGCCCTTGCTATATCTCCAGCACTTTGATCCTCTCGGCTACCCTCAGGGAATTGATATCCCTTATCCCTATGTCCTGGCCTATGGATTCTACTATTATGCAATTCTGCTCATTTCCCATTCCTGCCCTCCTATTTGCTGGTCCCTTTTCTGGTTCCAGAGAATCTACCCTTTTCTTTTTCCGTGTTTGCATCCAGTCTTCCTCAGTGCTTTCCCTGTCGTCATTGTCTAGTCCAGTTTCAGTTTAATATGTGATCTCTTCCATCTTATTTTGCCTAGGCTGTCGACCAAAGCATTAAAAACAACAAGGAGTCTGGTGGCACCTTAAAGACTAACAGATTTATTTGGGCATAAGCTTTCGTGAGTAAAAACCTCACTTCTTCGGATGCATAGAGTGCACCAAAGCATTAGCCAGCCACAGCTATACATGAAACTGTAGGGTTGCAAAGAGACGTACCATCATGTAATCCTAGGGTTAGTGTCTTCCACTGATTTAAGCCAGTGGTGCATGGTCTGTCACACAGAGCAAAGGATTTCCCAATGAGGCATCTACAGCCCACTTCACCACCAGGGCCTCCTTCTCAGTGACAGAGTAGGGTATTCTTTTGGGTGAACAGCTTCCTACTAAGGTAGAGGACAAGGTGTTCTTCTTCGTCAAAGTCCTGGGGAATCATGGCCCTAAGTCATGCATCCGAGGTGTCAGTCTGCAAGATAAATTGCCCTGAAAGATCCCAGAGAAAGGGGACTGGCTCCCAACTTTGCTAGTCCTTCAGAGTTCTGAAGGCTTATTCACACACCTCAGGCCACTGAATTTTTCTTTGGAGTTGTGTCTTTCACTAGGTCCATCAGCAGCACCATAATTGTGGCAAAGTTTGGCACAAAGCTTCTACAGTAGCTGGCCAGGCCCAGGAAGTGCTGCACTTCTTTGTTTGTGGCTGGGATAGGGCATTGTGCTAAGACTTGAACTTTACAACCAGTGGCCATAATATTCCACCTCCTCCCCATCAGCCTATAGTCCAGATAAATCACTTCCTAGTTGGCCATTAGTCCCACCTCCTTGACGGTCTGCAAGACAGCGGTAACATGCCTTGGAATGCCATGCCAATTATAGCTGTATATGACAATACCATCGACGTACACTGGGCACATTCCCATAATGGTGAAGTACTCCATCCATCAGGTATCAGAAGGTGGCTGTGGATACATGAATACCAAAATAATATGATCTTGAATTGATATTGGCCAAAAGATCTCCTTTGCCACCAGAGTCACAAGAGAAATCTGCCAATACCACTCTTGCCCTGACAAAGGGGAGATATTTGGTGGCCACTAATCTCTCCAGAAACTTGTCCACTCTAGACCTAGGATGTGTTGAATTGTGATAGCTCATTTATTTTCCAGAAATTGATGGGAAAATTAGTTGATCCATTCAGCTTTGGTACAAGTACAATGGGACTCCTCCACTCACAAGGGCAGGGGTTGTCAAACTTTTTTTGTTCCCGCCCCCTTTGAAAATATTTTAGGCTGTGATGACATCTCCTCCCTTCCCTCGCCCCCCCCAAAAAAGTGATTGCAAATTACTGTACATACTCATACAAGCACTGAATGAAGCATGTCATTATTATCCCTGCCATCAAAGGCACTGAAACCTTTTAAAAAAGTGTAAAGCAACAGTTTTCAGGACTAAATATGTGGACATTTAGTGACTGTGGCAATAATTATAACATTGTCCAAATTGGTGGTAATAATCATAACATTGTCCAAGGATTGTGGTTTATACACAACTATATACAAATTAAATATCTGGACATAATGCGAGGGGTGCAGTTTTGATAAGGTTACCATACATTTGGGTTTTCAGGGATATCACCTCTTTTTTGGTCCTCTGATCTCTGTCTGGGCAGATTTTTGAAATATAAAAAAAAAAAAAAATGTCCATGATGTTTCCTTGCCTTCAGAGGTGGGCAGCCAGACAGCAGCATCTGGGATTGCCATCCTTCCTCCAGTGTTGCTCCTGGCAGCGGCGTTGCCTTCAGAGCTGGGTGCCTGGCAAGCAGCTGCCACTGTCCAGGCGTCCAGCTCTGAAGGCAAGGAAAAATCATGGACATTTTTTCATATTTCAAAAATCCACCCAGGCAGAGGACAAAAAAAGTGGTCATGTCTGGGAAAACCCAGATGTAGTAACCCTACTCGCAACCCCCCTATAATAGCCTGGTGACTCCCAGTTTCAGAAACACCGATTATAAGGGAAGGGAAAGTGGGACTTACCTGAATGGGAAACAGGATGTGGCCAGGCCAGGCACTGATCCACCTGTGCACCCGGGGAAAGGGAGAGGTATCTATACCTCTGCATTCCGGAGGGAACGGTCTCTCTCAATTACTGATCCGCAGCTGCTGCACGGAGGCAGCAGAGGAGCCCGCTGCAATTACATGTGCCCCCGGAGCCCCACCATGCCAGGTTGGGTACCCCAGCAGCCTCAGGCTCCCAGGGAAGGCCGGTTGAAATCACCCCAGCATCACAACAGCATTCAGCCAGTGCACCAGCAAGAGCAATCCGCTGCGGGATCCAAAGCAGTGTGGCTGGTTTTCCCTGGCAGAGGCTTTCCTTTGGCCAGGGGAGGATGAGTGGCCCCCCTGGGGAACCGGGGGTTGAAGACCTAGCTGAGCTCTTCCCTCCCCCAGCCCCTCCCACTTGAGGGAGCATGCCTGGGGGTGGGGGGAGGGCAGGCTGGAGTCAGGCTAAGTTCAGATCATTCTTCTCCTCTGCCTTCATTGCAACAGGATAACAATGGAGGTATCCCAGTGTTTACTCTGTCGTACCCATATGGCCAGGACACAGTTTTCTATGTTTCAGCAGTGAGCGTAGCTGGAAGAAATCATTAAGTCAGAGTCACCTTCTCTAGGTTGCTTTCCCTTTGTTCTACCCGTAACACATTCATCCCTCTCTTACTTTGCATCCCACAGCCTTGCATTATCGCTCAGGGTGCACTACACAGCCTATGCCTTTTTATCAGCGCTTTCGAAAAGCTGAGCCTGTACATCACTATCCCTGTTATTTCCTGCAAGGGTTCTCTGACAATGTAGTTTCCCTTCTGTGGGAAATATAAATAGCCGTATCTATGGATGAAAAGCAGAACAGTGGCTTACTTCACGGTTATCCTCAATTGAGGCTCTTCCCATTACTAGCATGGGTTAGATTATGGCAATATTAGCAGTGGGATTTTAAGATTAACTTTTGTTCCGGGAGACTACGCAGTTCACATAAAACTACCAACCAGCATAATGAAGTGCTGTTTAACACCACAGCTGACCTTCTTTTCAACATGGATGCCTGCGTGGCAAGGGTGTGAACTCCCACCAGGCTAAAAATACGAGTGTGAGCGACACAACCCTTTGTGACCTTCCTGTTGTTTTAAACAGGTGCTCGGTGCTGAATTCAAAGCAATGAAGGCAAAAAGAGGAAAACAACTGCCCTACATTGGAATATGTCAGAGACACCTTTTAATCCTCTCTTTATACATAGTGCTGCTTGGATTTGGAGGAAGGGGGGTGGGGCGGCAAAAGTCAGTATCCCACAGAGGTATACAATAATAAACAATTCTTTATTCAAACCCATACATTTCCATTGAAGTTACAATGTGCTCGTAACTTCATCAAAATTACTTTCATTCGTCTCATTAATGACACAAGGTCTTGATCAGACCCTGCCTCTGAGTCAGATAATATTTACATGTCCATTATTGGATGTGTTGCTTTTACCTCCTTCTTATACAATATATTGATATTTAGTGGATTGCTGGCTTCTAGGCTTGGAAGTTCAATAAAAAGTTAATAACAGAAGAAAAGGCGGGTGGTGGGGGGGAAAAGGTGCATTCCCAGTGCAAACTAATTAACTACTGGGAAAAGAGTAAGGCATTATATCATCCAGATCATTAATAAAGATGTAGAACAAAATCAGCCCCAAGACTGACCCCTGGGGCACTCTGCTTGATACCGGCTGCCAACTAGGCATCGAGCCCTTGATCACTACCAGTTGAGCCCAACTATCTAACTAGCTTTCTATCCACCTTATAGTCCATTCATCCAGTCCATACTTTTTTAACTTGCTGGCAAGAATGCTGTGGGAGACCGTATCGAAAGCTTTGCTAAAGTCAAGATATATCATGTCCACCGCTTTCCCCAGATCCACAGAGCCAGTTATCTCATCACAGAAGGCAATCAGGTTGGTCAGGCATGACTTGCCCTTGGTGAATCCATGTTGCCTGTTCCTGATCACCTTTCTCTCCTCCAAGTGCTTCAAAATGGTTTCTTTGAGGACCTGCTCCATGATTTTTCCACGGTCTGAGGTGAGGCTGACTGGTATGTAGTTCCCCTGATTCTCCTCCTTCCCTTTTTTAAAGATGGGCACTATATTTGTCTTTTTCTAATTATCCAGGACCTCACCCAATCACCACGAGTTTTCAAAGATAATGACCAATGGTCTGCAATCACATCAGCCAATTCCCTCAGCACCCTTGGATGCGTTAGATCTGGACCCATCAACTTGTGCATGTCCAGCTTTTCTAAATAGTCCTTAACCTGTTCTTTCACCACTGAGGGCTGCTCATTTCCTCCCCATACTGTGTTGCTCAGGACAGCAGTGTGGGAGCTGACCTTGTCTGTGAAAACCGAGGCAAAAAAAGCATTGAGTACTTCAGCTTTTTCCACATCATTTGTCACAAGCTTGCCTCCCCCATTCATTAAGGGTCCCACACTTTCCCAGAACTTTTTCTTGTTGCTAACATACCTGAAGAAACCCTTCTTGTTACCCTCACAAATGGTGAGGAAGAGGAAGGATGATTTCCATTTTCCAGACAGAGAACTGAAACTCTAAGGGCTAGATTCACAATGGGGACTCAGGTGCCCTGCCTTCTAGTGGAATTAACAACCCCAAGTGAGACACCTAGGCTCCTCATACAATGCAAGGTGGGAGTTGGGTATCTGAAAAAGGAATTCCCAGGAGCCAGCATACCGAGCAGGGAGCTTCCTAAGCTAGCCAGAAGGAAACGCTGAGGAGAGAGGAGTGTGACTCTTCCCTCTCAGAGACGTAGATCCTAAGTCCAGGCCAAAGGGAGGTGCTCATCTCTGCTCAGGATTCACAGCCATGAACCTCTCCCGGAAATAGGTGCCTTTGCTAGGTTAGTTCCTTCTCACAAAGAGCAAGGAGTGGTCATGACCCCCTTAAACCCTGTGCGGTTTCTCTCAAATCTCTCCTCTTCAAGCTGTTACATTTCGTATAAAATAATTGACTATTCATAGGGCCAGAGAGAGTGACTCGATAGTCTAGTGGTTAGTACGCACACCTGTTAGCCCCAGGTTCCAGTCAATGCTCCAGTGAATATTTAAGTATCTTTATACAAAGCTGATCAGCTTCAAGAGGAGAAATTGAGAGAAGTGCACCTGCCAGTAGCCTGCTGGTTTGGGCCCCATCAGATATGTAGGAGACCTGGGTTCAAATCCATGCTTTATGTCAGGCCGAATGGGGATTTGAATCCGTATCTCCCACAATGTTGATCAGAGCTCCTACTGGTGGGGCACTGGGCACAAGGGAGGGGCCCAGTCTAGTGGGCGTGCTCTGGGGCTGCATGCAAACCTGACCTTTGGTCAATGATCTCCTCCTCCTGGCAATCAAGAATGAGCCCAGTGCAGTCTATGTACCATGCCCAAACTTACAAAATTACAGATTTCAGAGGATGCTAGATAAAACCAGGGATGTCTCATTTCAACCTTCTCAGAACACGAAAGATAGAGACAGAGCAAATGCGGTCATAAGAACTGCATGTTTGAGGGAGGATGGTACTTTACCATCTCATAGGAAATGTGACAAGGTGTCAGGTTCTATGTCCCTGCACAGTCACAGAGCTATTCTGCTGACTCACCTTGATAGATAGATCAGTTGAGACTCCAACCCATGAGCGTGACAGATTCAGTCTGTTTGCATCAAGAAGGAACTAGGTAAACAAACAGAGGGAGATAGCCCAATTCAGGTGAAAGCTCGGGCAGAGGTTTATGTTTGTTGTTAATGAAACTAACAATAAAGGAAATCCTATCAACTGGAGCAGCCCTAGTTGTTTTGCCAGCCAGAGTGGAAAACATTTTCAGCACTTCCAACCTGAGCAGCAGAGCAAGAAAAACCAAAACAGAGAAGCTGGCCAATCAGAGCAAAGGGTGGGGGGGGGGAGCTCAGCAGTACAAAGGTATGGCGCTTCCTGGAAGTTGGCACCCAGGACAATGGCCTTGCTCACCCACCCCTAGAACCAGACATGTGCGGAAAAGGGGTAAAGTGTGGACATTTCTATTCTGAATACCGCTAGATCCAAGTCACAACCCACGTTTCTTCCAGCTCCTCCAGAACATCAATACTGTGAGACTTGTCAAAATTCAATCAGAAATGTATTAGCAGATCCCTGACTGAAGGGGCAGATATCACACAGGTAACCAGTGCAGTCCAGAGCTACATGACCTGTCTGTGAAATAGATAAAAAAACTACTCATAAAGAGAAACATTCAGCTTTGTTCCTGAACAGAGGGAATCTAGAGTAACAGCCGTGTTAGTCTGTATCCGCAAAAAGAAGAACAGGAGTACTTGTGGCACCTTAGAGACTAACAAATGCTCTAATAAATATACCCATTACCTGAAAGGAAAGGGTTCCACTAGTCATGACTTTGTGGCTGGTGGAGGAGAAGACACTGTTTCAAAAGTTCATCACCAACAGCCACCCCAGAACTTGACTTCTTTCACCAGCAGTCTTTTTCCTCCGTTTGTGCTTCATCTGCCACTGGTCAGCTATATACAAAGGTGACCCGTGAAGATGACAGAGAATTGTGACAATCTGCTGGGGTTTCCCAGAATTGTGAGTTACTGTGTTATCCCTCTCAGCCAGTGAAAGATTTGCTACTGCTAAGCTGTGTGACAACTCCCTGACACACCAGCTTGTCAGCCTTACCAGCAAACTCTTCAGGATTCTGCCAGTCCAAATCTTGCCTTGTAAGAAACAAAGAGGGAACCCAAACTCCAGAAATCCCCAGAGATGTCTCCCTGCACTGCCCAGCCCCCTTATGAGCACTCACAGAAGTTGTTTGTTGCTCCTTTAACGAGACAATACACCACAGCCTGTTAGCTTCACACACCCTTCCCTTCAATCAGTGCACTTAATTTTTTGTAGTAAAAGTAAAACAAATGTATTTAACAAAAGGACATCGGATGAAGTGATACTGAGTATAAGGATAAAGATAGATAGGGTTACAAGCAAACAAAAGTAAAAATACACTTTTAAGACAAAAGCCTGATTTAACAGATTAGAGTCTCTTGTTCTAAGAAGAGTTTTCCACTAGGTCTCTTTCTCAGCACAGCTGAACAGACTCTCTGGCCAGGACCATTCACAGATCTCAGAGTATTTATTCCTTTGTTTCTTCAGATAAAGGATGCCAAAATGGCCTTTTCTCTCTCCTTATATCTTCCCAAAGTTCATTGACCCTGCTTCAGGAGACAGGAAGGCTTCCTGGTTATTCAACCTCCATCCCCCATGGAGACCTTTCCCCACTTGCTTTCCTGATAGTTTTGTTTACCTAGCAAGTAAATGTGCCTTCATTGTCTCTGCCTGATGACCAGTCTGGTTAGACAAGCAAACACACACTCCTTTGTCTTCTAGGGCAAATTGGACTTATACATTGCTTGTCAAACACCATTTAAGAATATATTTCTAGCATATATTTATAACCCTTTCTACATACCCCATACAAAGATTTTTAGGACTAGAACAATACCAGTTTATATAAGACACCTATGATAGATGTTTACTCCCCACACTGGCCCTGAAAGAACTGAATTAGGCCAGGTGGGCCCAAACAGCTAATTAAGTGGCAAATGAGCGAGCCTTGATTAGCCAGAAGCTCACTTGTGATGGAACAGGTGGGGGCTTCTATAAAACCAGAAGGCTGGCAGTAGGGGGGGTAGTAAAGTCTGGTTACTGGCAGTATTCACAATTGGTTCAAGGATTGTTAACAAACTTGTGTTCATAAAGAGATTTAGTAAATCTAGAAGTTTAGTAAAGCTGAGGACAGGGATTATACCTGAGGTTAGCATAGAGCTTTCCCAAACCCATTACAGAATCCCTCTCACTCCTTCACCCCCTATACAGAGACTAAATACAATGGGTGGCCTCTCACAATGAGCCCAAGAACTCTGCAAGACTAGTGGTGGTGGTGGCATTACCCTCTGCAGAGAGGTTGGGAAGAGGATGGGTAATGTGTTTGCCCCTCTTTCCGTTGTCTAGTAGAACTGGGCAGGCATGGATGGGACCTGACGCTGTACTCTGTTAATAATAATTATTATTATTCTAATAAATAACTAAAGGGGGGGCCAGAATTCCAGGAACCCTGGTGCTCCCCAGAGCCTTGTACTAAACCAACAAATTACAATGGTGTGTTTGGTCTTTTAAATTGTAAGGGAGTTAGTCACTCAAGCAGAACCTGCTATAAACTTAGTTACTCTAAAAATTACAAATCAAATCTAAATTAAAATACCTTAAAGTTGGGACACCAGTCAACCAATACAGGAAATTCTAAAGCTTAAACTCACCCTTTAGCCTCAACTTTGAATTTCCTGTCAGGATGAGTCACAACCTGAAAAACCTCTTAAATATAGCATTTAATCTAATTAATTATAGAACTGTGTTTTGCTTTAGTTATAGTTATGCTTCCCAGGCCTCCGCCCATTCCTTATAACTCTGAATTTAGAGCTCCCATTCTAACGAACCTGGACTTACTTGTGAATATTGTATATGGGGCCAAACGTTCTCAAGTGGCCACTAAACTTTCACCACCAAAACTGCAAATACACCAGTTTGTGTCTGCAAAGAGTTGCCAGGCTGTTTTAGGAGCAAATGTTTAGAGGCCATTTTTGAAAGTTTGGCCCTTACTGTTTGATCTTGCAGTCGTTTAGTATTTTTAAGCCACTGGATGTATTTTTGTACTCAATTACTGCAGATCCAAGTCTTTAGTGTATTCTGTTTAGAGCGGGGTGAAATTTGTCAGCCAATTTGCATTTTGGCAAATCAACCGATTCTGAAACCAAGTGCAAATTTGACCAGGGAAAAGTTTTTCAGGACCAGCAAACTGTGTGTCCCTTTGTAGCCTATGGCCTGGCAATTAGGGTTCACCTAGGAGAGAGTCTCAGTTTGAGGCCCTGCTGCAGAGTCAGGATTGAAACCAGCATATCCAACATCCCAGGCAAGGGCCCGAACTACTGAATTAAAGGGAAGGATCTACTCTACTTAATCATTATTCTTGCTGGCCCAAAATGGTCTTTTCCAATTGTGTAACAAATCCCTAATATTTTTGGACCCAGAATGAACATTTGCCCTGATGTTTTGTTTGTTTGATGGCACAACCAAAAGAACCAATCATCAGTACAAGTCTAATTCTGTTTTGCTTGGAATCCCATAATTCACACTAACCCTTTCTCCTGATTTGAGGGCAGTACTTACATTGCAATTGCAGCCTGAAAAGTCTGGCTGCTAGATTTCAGCAAATAACCAGCTGTAGATAATTACAGGTGATGAATTTCATCCTTGTTACCTGCAGAAAGGATATAATTTTTGCACATTTATTAGTTATTTGAAGGGATATGATGATGAATTTTGGTGAATGATTGGTCTGTAAATTGTTCATGAGAAGTTTATTGATAATACTTGCTCTTCAGAATTCAAGTTACTAGTTAGTTTTGATTGGACATTTAGGTCACATGTCAGTGTTTCTGTTCTCTGATTGGATGAGGTTTCTGGTGTAAATAGTTGAATATTGAATTTGAAGTTACCTTTATACTAGGGCTGGTGAAAAATTTCCCACTGTAACTTTTTTTCAACAGAACTGAAACTGGGTTTTCAACTGAAAGAAATCTCTCAAGTTCTGCTTTCTTTGGTAAATTTTAATTTTTGTCAAAAAATGCAACAACAAAAAATTGGTTTTCAGAGCAAAGCAAAACTATTTTGGCCAAAAACCACTAAATATTTCAATTCTGAAATGCTGTTTTGTGGCCTCATACTTCTATTCTCAGCCAGAATCCCCAACCAGATTTCATCTCCATGATTCACTGTTGCCTGTGATTGCCATGATGCACCGCCCCCTTTCACCAAGAGAGGAAACCATGGTGCATCATGGAAGGTGTAATCTGATCAGAGAGCACAATCTCTAGAGGAGAATAGGATGACGAAGCACCCAAACTATTCATCCCATAATGCACTACGGTGGCATTTCAGAATTGAAATATTTCTACTTTTGGCCAATATATTCTAGATTTTGATATTTTTGTCACAAACACAACATTTTCAGGGGTGGGGAGCCTTTCTGACCAGCTCTACTTTATAGAAATATTTGCTAGTTTATGTGCCCTCTCTGCAAACATTGCTATTTGTAAATATGCTCCCCTGCAGCGTTCATGAAAAGCAAACAGAAGTGGGTATGAACTTGGCCAAAGCAAGGACAGGAACTATCTTTTTGTTCTGTGTTTCCACAACATCAAGAACAGTGACATCCTTATGCTCCCATTCTCCCTGATTGAAAACAACTATTTGTGCAGATATTCAGGAACTATATTTTGAAATATTTGCTTAGCTTCACTCTCTGCTAAGCAGAGCTAGATTCTCTGTTGGGGTCTATTTCTTATGTCTTGGCAACAGTGGAGCTCTCTAAACTACAGTCTAATACCTATTTAATACTAGAGGATTGAGTTAATTCAGTTTTGGCAATGGTGATTAATTCTAAATCTTTATAAGTCCATGATGAACTCGCACCATTCAAATTACTTTCGATGAACAAATGATCTGATGAATCTTGCGCCTTTTCTAATCATGTATTCGTTGTTCAAAAATTCCTCTAGTACTTTATGAGGATTTTGTGTGTGTGTGTGTGTGTGTGTGTGTGTGTGAAGTATTCACTGCTGCTATTGCTTTGTGTATATACTGATCTTTAGTTGTGGCGTTGATTGGTCATCTAAGTCACGTGATCTTATTTCTGCACCATGATTAGATAATTTATCATTTTTAAACAGGAGAATAACCAATACAGTCTAATCAATAATGACGCCAAGTACACATTATCGAGGTGAATAATCATTCATACTAATATTTGTTAAACATTTAGGTTTCATGAACATTTTCACAACTGAAAAACATTGGTCAAGCAGACATTCATATACAATAAATAGTATGAGCCACAAAAATCAGTTGAAAGAGCTTACAGTATTTAGTCACAGAATATTCACTAATCTCTTTTGTTCTATTAGGGGCCATATAACTGTTCATAGATTCATCGATTTATTTTTTTAAGGCCAGGAGGGATCATTAGACCATCTAATCTGAGAGAATTTGACCCAGTTATCCCCATTATTGATTATACCTTTCCAAATGTTTTTTGTTTTTAATTCTCTGTTCAACACAAGGAAAGAAGATTAAAATAAAGCAGGAGAAGCTGGCATAATACTAGTTGGAGCCCACCAAGAGAGCAGGTACCGTGCAATAAACAGTGAAAGTTAATAAAATACAATAATGTTGTTCTAATGAGGCAACTATAACTTTCTCTCTATTTCAGGTGCTGTGAAAAACACCATGCTAGCTTTTGCTACAATTTTTAGAAATAAATTCCATAGCACAGTGACAGCTGTGCTTCTCTCTAGCAAATGTGATTGTTTGTTAATAGAAAGAAATGCAATACAGCCACCTATTGGATTGTGCAGAAAGATGCTTGTCTTCTGAGTCACTGGGTGTGCCTTCGGTAGACTAGAAAAAACAAGGACTTTGAATTACTTCTGTCTCAGCTTAGCTTATACACGGATGGTGTGGGCATATCTGTAACAGTGTGTTTAAAATGGTTGTGTAGTCCTGTTTGTGGCCAGCAGCTCCCTGTTGCATGATGCCAGATGCCATCTAAGGTAGTAGATAAGGATAATCATTTGATAAGAAAAAAGTGGTGGTGTTGTTGGGGGGTTAATACATACCTCCTTATAGACCAAAAGCTGGCCTGCTCAAGCAAGTTAGGACTTCTGTTCCACTCTAATACAGAGACACGTCAGAATGCTTCAGTGGAGATGACAGCAAGATTTCCCCCCAAAAATCTGACTTCATGGTGAGGCTTTATGGCCTCTCGGGGTCAGGGATGTGGCAAACCTACAGTGATGAGAGAGCCCCTCCTGTCGCTTTAGTGAGCAATCTACACTGCAGTGCTACAGCCCTCTGCTTCCACCACCTTTGTATGCACCCAATCCTGGGGCTGCTTGTGGTTCGTTTGGGCCGCCCGCAGCATCATTTACAGCAGCCACAGAGAGATGGCACGGAAGAGGGTTGGGAGTAGATCTAGGAAACAACCCCTCCCAACACCTTAATCTTCAGCTATTCCACCCATCATATGCCCATCCCAGCCAGAAGAGATGGAGACAGAAGAACGGAGTTATTGTCTATCTTACAACACTCAGTGACTGGGCACCTGACTGCTCCCCTTGTCCCAGTTGCCAAGTGATGCAAGGGGACGGGGTGGTTGTCATATCATATGATAAGGGTGTGTCAATGTGTGTTGACTGGGGGTTGTGGGTGTCTTCTGCTGATAAAGTTTGACTACTCCTGCTATGTTTAGTTGTCACTACAGCTTCCAATCTGTACTTTAAGGACCTGATCAATGGAAAGACAGCCATGATAGCAAATATTTTGGATCTGGCCCAGAGAGTAGTATTTTCAGAAGTGCTCCGTGCTACCCTATCTCTGCTCCTACTGAGTTGAATCCAGTTTACTTCAATGGGAGAAGAGTTAGGCCAATGTTGAGAGCTTTTGAAAATTTCACCCTAAATCTCTCTAAATAAAGGTAGCTGGACATTAATTGTTTCTCTCTCATTTTCAAAATCTTCTATTAATTCTAATATAGTTTTAAACTAATATACATTACTTTTGTTTCTGCATTGTTTCAATTTCTGTGGCACACATTCTACCCTAGATCTATATGGAGCACTCCTATGGATGTCAAAAAATGTTGCACAGCAGGTGTATGGCCCAGTGGTTGTGAAAGGGGGGGAAATGTTTGAGATATAAGACAGGTGTTTGAATAGCAGGTCATACTAAATAGTAAGTAAAGAGAAGTACCAGTTGATCGTCACGAACGATTGTTTGCATGCGCTTGTGGTTGGGGGATTTTAGTGTGGAAATTTTAAGTATGCGATTATTTCAGAAAAAATATTTGGAATGTTTGCAAACACCAGGTATTTGAGGACTGCATTCCCTGGGCTAATGATAAGCTTTTGCACTATTGATTTTTTTCCCTCTGAATAATTTGCTCTGGGCTATGACTACTTTTGCATATGAAGTAGGACAGGCCAAATATGATTTATAGTTGCCCTGTGAATTATTAGAGGCAGATTAAGATTGTATCTAAAAGGCAATTGTTAAAACTGACAGTGTAGCTGGGAAAACAAGGATAGCACCTGTGGTGAGGAAGCTAATTAGCTGCTAAAGGACCTTGCTGTCAGCGGACTTGGCTTAGGCCCTTCCCAGAGATTCAGTGGCTTTGGAAAATTACGAAATTTTCAGTGTACCTAGGAAGAAATTTTTAATTGCGTATTCCCCAACTCCTAACAGAGGATAAAAAAAACCTCTTTGAAATGATCGCATAACCCTTGATATGTCAAATATGCCCAAATGCAGATTAGAAGGAAATCCCCAACCCAGTTTGTGGATAAGGAATTCAATTTAAAATGTTGCAAATGCTCAGTATACAAGGGTATTTGAATTAGAGAAATGACAATGTCCCACTTGTTACTAATGGAACTTTTCCCCTGAATGCAAATCTCCAGATAGGAGGCAGATAAAGGTTGTGCAGCTGCAGGAGATCGACTGACAGGAACTTGCCAACCTAGCTTGTGTGTTGCTTTTGAGAGAAACGGACCCTTCTGCCATGTAAGGTTTTATTCTTCCTTAAATCAGCAACTATAAAGAAGGTCCAGACTAGTTATGATTTTATATTAAGCTTAATTTAAACTTCAGGACTCTCCCATTATTAATTTATAAAGTCTGTCTTAAAAAAAGAAAACAACCTAATTTTGAAACTGCTGACTGTTTCGGTTTGGGAATATTTACTGCCAGAGGCTCCTATGAGAAGAGAGATCAGGTCTTTTCTCAGAGAAGGCTAAGGATCTTATTCTGCAAGCAATTAAGCACCCACATAACTTCAATCTCAGAAGCAGTCAGGAGTGACATACATAAAGTAGGAGAGATAGGCCAGTCTCTGTTAAAGGCAAGGGAACCACAGAATCCTCTTTCCAAAACAGGTGTGTGGTAGCTAATATAAGCCACGGATAGCACCCAGAGAGCTGTATAGACCTTGAGGATGCTAGGTATTTTGACAAAGGGAGTCATCAATACTAAAAAAAGTAGTTTAGTACTGACAACGGGAGGGTTTCTCGTGTCAGCATAGTTAATCCACCTCCCCAAGAGGCGATACCTATGTCATCATGAGAAGCTCTCCCATTGACACGGGGGTGTTAGTATAATTACATTGATTGGGGGGTGGATTTTTCACACCCCTGTGCAACGTATTTATACCGATATAGATCTGTAGTATAAACCTGGCCTTAGTGTCAGTGATTCAGGCTAGGACACTGTACTCTCTGTTGTAAGGAAAACTCTTAATACTCTGAAAAGATTCTCCAGTGATTTTTAGCACCTTAGGCCCTATTAATGAACCCATCTGGGCCTTGCCTTTTGACCAAGAATACCAAGTAGAGAAAGGCTTTGTCTTCACTGCTTACAAAGATGTTTTTCATTCTAAATGGATACAAGGCACGTGCAGAGTTTACCGTTAGATAGCTAGGCAAAGTCAGAATTACACCTCCACCTGACCTCACCTAGTTCACCTTGTACAACTACTTAGTTTAGCTACTGAGCTTTGTCTCACTGTGTTTATACAGTGGCATAGCTCATATGTGTTAGTTACCCCACAGTAAAAAATGCATTAAGTTAAGGGGGAGGGATAGCTCAGTGGTTTGAGCATTGGCCTGCTAAACCCATGATTATGAGTTCAATCCTTGAGGGGGTTCTGGGGCAAAATCAGTACTTGGTCCTGCTAGTGAAGGCAGGGGGCTGGACTTGATGACCTTTCAAGGTCCCTTCCAGTTCTAGGAGATTTGATTGATTTATTTAAGCCTTTTAGCCCAGGTGGCATGTATTAAGGATCAAAGGATCATGTACCTCTCCCAGGAAGGACTTCATGAATTTCCCCAAATCCTCCTCAGATATCAAAGGATCTTTGTTCAAACCAAGTTAACACAAAGAGAAAAATCACCACATCTAAAGTATATAGAATCGTAGGGCTAGAAGGAACCACAAGGGTCATCTAGTCTAACCCCCTGCTAAGATGCAGGATTTATTGTGACTAAACCATCTAAGACAGATGGCTATCCAGCCTCCTTTTGAAAACCTACAGTGAAGAAGCTTCCACAATCTCCTGAGGCGTCTGTTCCATTGTCCTACTGGTTTTACAGTTAGGAAGTTTTTCCTGAGATTTAATCTAAATCTGCTGTGCTATAGTTTGAACCCATTGCCCCTTGTCCTGCCCTCTGTAGCAAAAGAGAACAACTTTTCTCCATCTTTTTTATGGCAGTCTTTCAAGTATCTGAAGACTGCTATCATATCCCTCCCTTAATCTCTTTTCCAAACTGAACATATCCAGTTCCTTCAGCCTTTGCTCATGTGGCATATGAAATCAGATCTAGCCACAACTCAGTTAAAGGAGATCTAGACTAGTACAAACTTTAATGTTTGTGAAAAATAGAGAACAAATGTCTTTTGCATCAATCTGAGTCCCAATGATTTGTCCCCATCAGAAAAACTCCCCCTGACTACCAAATATCCTTCACATAAAGGTGTTAACTTGCATGATCAAATACATTAGAGAGCCCTTGGAGTGGCTAGTGGAGCAACCATAATATTTCTGGAGGGACATTTGTTTTATGAAGACAACTAATCTTTTACCTTCTGCGCAAAAAGGCTCGCTTGCTTTCTCCTGGCTAAATGGGCAGTTAAATGTATATTTTATTCATTATTACATGGGAATCTGCGATTGTTTGTGAGACGGTAGACCTGTTCAGACCTATGGGACTATAACAAAAGGTGCGCATCCACTTCTCTGCCTCCTCCACATCATTAAGTGATCCACCATTGAATCAGACACAATTAACAAGTTAATACCTCTTGATGCCTCAATTCAAATTAGGATCTTTGCGTGGCAGGGTGACAGCCTCTTTAAGCTAAAGTGTCAAGCCTGAAGGTAGATAATCGTTCTTTAAAGAGACAAGAATCATATTTTCCTGTGATTGTTTTAATCATTTCTAGTCTATATCAGATGAAGCATCGTCTGTCTCCCTTCCTATGACCCTAGGTCTTCCCAACTCACTGTTCACTGTTAAAGATCCAGTCTCATAAAGCTGATGGCATGAAAAAGATATTTATTTAATTTCAGTTCTGTTCCAATAGCACCTGGAATTTGCTAGTTCTTTTGGTATATCCCAGCTATTAATATTCATTGACATCTCTAGCTGTTTTATGCTTCCCTAAATTGGAAGGATCATTCATGTCCATGTTGTTAAAAATATGTGTGTGTGCAAGCTTCCCTGTGATTTTTCTCTTGAAAGTATCTGCCCTAATTATCCATGCCCCATTTAAGTCACCTCAATTACACCTCAATTAAAATGGGTGCCTATAGCTCAGCAGGGGGAAATGGCTTTCCTGTCCTGTGTGGTTTAAAATATATAATGTGTCAAATCTTCCCATTCTACATCAGGATGAACACGAGACCTTTTGAAATTTTTTGACAAAAAATGAGAGAAACACTCACCAGAAAAGCCAATAACCTAGTAATTAGGTCACTGAGCTGGAATGTTTGGATCAAGTCCCTGCTCCGAATCAGGGACTTGAATTTGGGTGTCCCACATCCTAAATGAGTATCTTAACTACCAGGCTCTCTCGCTTGTTGTGGGTTTGACCAGAAATTCCATCCTGGACCTGAAAAACCTTCCCAATTCAAGCTTTGTCGAAACTGATACATTCCTGTAAAAAGTTTAGGTTTTGACAAATCTGCTTTTTTCAATGAAAAAATATTTCGTTAAGAAATTCCCGATGAGCCTTCTAGGTGTCAGAATGGGTAGGCAGTAATCATGAGCATGTAATCACACCCATACAAAATGGGAAATGACTGCTTAGGAAGGAGTACTGCAGAAAGGGATCCAGGGGTCATAGTGGACCACCTAGTGGACCACAAGCTAAATATGAGTCAGCAGTGTAACACTGTTGCAATAAAAAAAAAGCGAACATAATTCTGGGATATATTAGCAGGAGTGTTGTAAGTAAGACGAGAAGTAATTCTTCCGCTCTACTCCATGCTAATTAGTCCTCAACTGGAGTAGTGTCCAGTTTTGGGCGCCACATTTCAGGAAAGCTGTGGACAAATTGGAGAAAGTCCGGAGAAGAGCAACAAAAATGATTAAAGGTCTAGAAAACATGACCTCTGAGGGAAGACTGAAAAAAATTGGGTTTGTTTAGTCTGGAAAAGAGAAGACTGAGAAGGGACAGGATAACAGTTTTCAAGTACATAAAAGGTTGTTACAAGGAGGAGGGAGAATAATTGTTCTTCTTAACCTCTGAGGATAGAACAAGAAGCAATGGGTTTAAATTGCAGCAAGGGAGGTTTAGGTTGGACATTAGGAACAACTTCCTAACTGTCATGGTGATTAAGCACTGAAATAAATTGCCTAGGGAGATTGTGGAATCTCCATCATTGGAGATTTAAGAGCAGATTAGACAAACACCTGTCATGAATAGTCTAGATAATAGTCCTGCCATGAGTGCAAGGGACTGGACTAGATGACCTCTTGAGGTCCCTTCCAGTCCTATGATTCAATGATTACATTAAGAGTACAAAGAGTGACCATAATTGTAATTGTGAGAGACATGAGCTTCAACCCCCAAAACCATTAGGAAGACAGACCTAGCTGGTAATGTTTTGGCAAAAGTTTTTCCTAGTTCAAAGAACTTGATCCAATAGAAAATATTACCTCACCGCCTTGTCTCAAACATAGGTAAGACAATATTCATACAGATCTCTTGGTTTAGATCCATTTCTCAGGGTGGAGGCACGGGCCTGTCACTTGAAAGGGGTGCACCCGGGGGACTGGTAAAAAGTCTCAGAAGGCGCAGCATATTCAAGAACTGGTCCTGTCCACCACTGTCATGGCTTTAATTTGAACTACAAACATTGATAAGAAACCATGTTAACAGAAGCCACGTAGAATGACAGCTGGTCTTAGCATAATGCTTGCAAACATGATTAGTTTTATGACAATCTTGGCAGTTTCCCCCCCGATTGTATCCATAACTCTGGAAGTGAATTGTGAAGCATTCATTTTGGGATACATTAGTGATACCTTACTATAAGAAACATTCAGCCAGACAATGGTTTGACTTAAGGTTTTTGTTAACTTTTAACAGTTTTGTGAACACCATAGTAAATAAATGCGTACAGTTAAATAGCTAGGATTAAATCCATGTCTAGCCATAATCTATAATGCAACATGGGACAGAGCAGAAATTAAAAGTCAAGGTACATGTTTCTTCCATGTCTGTGTCCCCAGACCACTATAACACACCGATATTCAAATAAGAAAAGAGCGCATGTTTGCAAGCCCCATAATATCTGGTTTTACATACACAGTTCAGTCCAAAGAGAATGTTAGTCGTCAAATCTCACTGCATGCAAAGAGGCAGGTGCACAGCTTCCCCAATAGCCCAGGTGATAGGTTTCATCAGTAATAGTAATAGTAAAGAATAGCAATTAATTAGAGTGCTCTAGTAACTAGAGCATTCAATGCCCAATCATTCACTCCAGTGCTGCTCTAAGATATTAGTGCATGCTCACTCAGTTTGCAGTGTGGATTAAAATCCTCTAACCAATCTCTAAACTCACATCATATTCTTTGGAGGCTATCCTAGTCTGCCCTCTCATTAAGAGTAGCCCCTGTCTATATCTGGAACTGCGATAACACTGCATTTGGAGCAACTGCAAATGTCTGACGTGAAAAGGACAGACATCCACGGCCTGATTCTCCGTTACATTAAAGCCAAATTACTTTGGCAGCATGCAGGAGCCTTAAGGAAATTGGAAATGGCATGCTGAGAATATACCTTGTGAAGGGGGCTTCTCATGAAACTAGTTTAAGGGTTTTATCGTAGCCCTTCTCCAGTCCCTGGAATAGGCAGCTTGTTGGGGACAGGAAGAACATATGGCCAGATTGTATTAAATTATGGCTGCCCTAACTTATACAGGGAGCTGGGCCACCCACTGAATGGCCTTGCAATACAGTTGGCTTAAAACCCTCTCTGCCCCACCCGTGAACTCACAGTTTGAGAACCACTGCTCTATTTCCTTTTCCAGCCAGGTCCATCCACATGCTTTCTTCTCCAGCTAGATTTCCTGTTCTTCAATCACAGTCCCACACTGCACCCTCATCCCCTGCCAGCTTACTTCTTCCACTTAATGCTTCACACAACAAACCAGGTAAGTATGACCCACACTTCAGTGAATAGGCTTGAGCAAGATTATAGCTGCTTATGACAACGACATGCTGTGGGAACGCAGGAAGACAGAAGAGATAAATGGGGAGGGGAGGAAGTAAAGAGTCATTTGAGGAGCTCTACCTGGAAAACATGTGGATCAAGGAATTTGCCCTACTTTTGATCCTTTGACCCTCACACTTGTCCCTGTTATTTTTTCCATTGTCCCATGCAGGGCTAGCTCCAGGGTTTTGGCCGCCCCAAGCAGCCACAAAAAAAAACAAAACAAACAAACAAAAAAAGCCGGGATCGCGATCTGCGGCGGCAATTCGGCAGAAGGTCCTTTGCTCCTAGTGGGAGTGAGGGACCATCTGCCGAATTGCTGCCGAATGGCTGGACCTGCCGCCCCTGTCCGGAGTGGCCGCCCCAAGCACCAGCTTGCCAAGCTGTTGCCTGGAGCCGACCATGGTCCCATGCAATTATTTGAGTCTCAGGCCCAGTGAATCCTCCCGATAGGCTGCGGGAGGGTCCTTTAGCAGTGGGTTCTTCCCAGAACACAATGTGAGCATATTCTCCTCATTCAAATATTAGATAGCTGTAGCTGGAGGTAGATCAAGAAAGGTTTAGACTAGGTCACTTCTGCAGGGGACACAGCACACATGGCCTGATAATGACGACGGGTAATGATCAAAATTCCTCTGATCAAATTTGTATTCCTATTGACACCTCTAAAATCACAAAGGGATGAGAGGGAATTTTGGTTTCAGAATCCCTCCTAACTGCACTCACCAAAATTTGCATAGCACATTCTTCTGCTCAGAGATTTCTGTCACATGACTCTTGGAAACTTAGGGCTTGTCCATGGAGTTATTCAGAAATAGCTGTTCCGGAAAACCAACATGTGTAGACAAGTCTCCAGAATTTAGATAATCAGCTTTCTTAGCTCTGATAGAGTTGGTCAAAAACTTTTTGACAGAACAGTTTTCTGTGGGAAAATGCATTTTCGTTGAAAGCAAAATGTTTTGTGGGAGCATGTTGCTTTCAATGAAGACTTCAACAGAAAAGATTTGCAATAAGTCAAAATCAAAATAGAATATTTCATTGTCTTGTTTCATTTAGTTCCAACTTTCTTGTTTTACTTCAGTTTGACTTTCTTGTTTCTTCTCAACTTTCATTTAGACTTTCACTGTACTTTAATGTCTTGACATTATCAAAATGAAACAGTTTAGCATTGTCAAAATATTTTGTTCGTTTCAATGTTTCTGAATCGAAATATTTCAGAGTTTCTGTTCCACAAAATAATTCAAGATTTTAACTTTTCATCCACGTTGGAATTTCCTGTGGGATGGAAACTTTGTTTCCAACTATCTCTTCTCTCTGGGGTAGACTTATTCTCTACCCCGCTCCAAACTGTGTGAGAGCTCTGGGGGCCTGAGCAAACTCTTTTCAAATCGATTTGAGTCTGATCTTAGATTCAACTGAAAGAGAGGACCAAGTTTTTTCTCTTTTGTTGTATTTAAATATTTCTTGGCTCTGTTCTCAAAGCACCAACTGCAACAGAAATCTGCTTTTAAGCATCCTCCATTTAACTCAGCAAGAAAATGTGATGGCTGCAAAGTTCAACAGTGGGGCCCATCTATGCCTGATGATTCATTTTATGGAATTTTTTGTAGAGCATCACTTAGCTCTTTGGTGCTTAATTTCCTTTTTAGCACTGGCTGTGATTACTTGAGGTGAGCTATTATGCGGTACGCTACTAGCATTGCAATAAGTATGTTCAGGGATAAAAATATTTGCATAAAAGTCCTGGAGTGCTGTGTATATTGCTTCCTCTTTTATAGAGAGAGCAGTTTCACTGTGCAGCTGGCAATGAATGACCTGAATGCAAACTTCACTTTTCTCTGAAAGAATAAAAATATCAAGCTGTGATTAGTATTGCAGGAGAGAAGTTCGCAGGACTCCATTGGTACTGTTTTCTGAATGTTGCTTTTTCACTCTTTGTAGTAAGATTTTGAACATTAAATTTCATTTAGGCGTCAGCCAGCCCTTTGCAACTTTTTCTATGAAGCAACTCAGGCTGTTAGTAAACTGGCATATCCAATATGCGGTGCAGATGGGGCACACAAAGTCCTATCATATGGCCAGTGGCTTATTATTGCAGTTCATTTCTTCTATGTAATAATGGCACCATAAGTTTACAGTCAGTTTTCAAGTACAATGTTTTTTTCTAACTCCTGGCCCTGCAAACTCATGACGGGTTCTGACAAGTAAGTGAGGTTCTTTCTATCTTGTGCAGCACCAGTAATTTATTAATACTGCAGGCCAGACTGCACCCTCAGTGACATCTTTGCCTCCTCTGGGGCAGCACAAGTGAAAATGATTGGAAATTATTAAACAATTCAGATGCACAGGATGGAATAGAATCCTACTCATTCCCCCTTTGCAGCATAGACTCTTCAAGGCTGAGTAAAGTTAAGCAAGCATTTGTTTTTCTCACTAAAATTAGCAAATGTGACCCTGAATACACATAGAAAGAAGGAAGATGCAATTTTTACACAATAACTTCTCAGAATGGAACCACCCTTAAATAAATTGGGGCATACCAAAGAGATTAAGTCCCAAAATGCACTGCTCTGTCGCAATCTGAGTAGCTGTCTATATTGGTTGCTTGCAACATAATGTGTCGGATTGCTGTAAACTATTCATTACTCCACCTGCAGCCAATTGGTGAAGGTGTTGTGACCAAAATAAAACAGTGCATGCTGAAAAAACAAGTCTCTGTAAACTTCAGCCTCATATTAAATATGTCCACTTGGATGGAGTTTTGATACTCAGTTTCTAGGTAAGTTGTCAGTTGTGACTGTCCGTTTCAGTAACACTCCCATAATGCCCCATTTCTTCACAAAATATCATCTGTTTATTCCTCTTTCCTATATCCTGATGCTGTAAAATGGCAAGGGATTTCATCCTTGTTATGTTTACATGCAAAGAGAGCAAAACAAATTTCCAGTCTAAAATGAATTAAGGAAAACAAGAGAAAACAAAAGTAAGGTCTCCATGAGAAAGCATGGTGTGTCTGTCTCCTCTGTATCAGACCTCAGTGACACGGAGAATAAAATGTAGCTAGATACTGTTCTTACAGATTCAAAGGTGCAGTACACAAAATGCAGAGACAAAGTAGAATCAAGTTACATCCACCACTCCTCTAATTTGGTCTTGGCGGACGTGATTCTATGGGATGTACCTGAAACTTTAGGGAATTATTTTATACAAACTGTTGTAAGTAGCAGGGTGGACCTTTAGTTCCCCAGCCTCCTGCCGAAAGTATGGAGCCCAGCTGCTTCTTGCTGTCAACCCTAGCACTCAGTATTCTTAGAGTTAGTCTTGAAAACATATCTTCGTAAGCAAGGGCATAGATGCTTTCTTAATGAAAGATGAGATACTCACGTATGGGGCTCAAAGATTCTGTTAACAAGGGACTCATGTAAGCCCCCTGTAGCTCATCAGTGCTTTGTACCTCAAGAATAAAGCATTGGGGAGAGATGGTCCTTTCCCTGAGATCAGAGGAGTTATAATATCATGATAAGGTTTTTAAATTTCTGCTATCATATGATGAGCTGTGGATTTCCCAGAACTTCTGAAAATCAAGCCGGTAGTAGTTGTGAAGCCTGGATTGTGGATCTTGGTGCCAAGCATCCAAGTTGAAAAATGCTGGCAATATAGAATCATAGACTATCAGGGTTGGAAGGGAGCTCAGGAGGTCATCTAGTCCAACCCCCTGCTCAAAGCAGAACCAATCCCCAGACAGATTTTTGCTACAGATCCCTAAATGGCTCCCTCAAGGATGGAACTTCCAACTCTGGGTTTAGCAGGCCAATGCTCAAACCACTGAGCATTAATATGTATCTTAAATGTTTAAAATATTTAAACATCTTAAATATTTCCCCTGTTGTCAGAAGGATCAACAGTCTAAAAAAAAGGATGTGATAGAAAGATGGTTAATTTCTGGCAATGCCTTGGGGAAAGTTCCTGATAGACCAAATGGAAGAGAAATAAAACTTAGTTAGAACTCTTTTCTGTAAGCTTTGGTTAATCGTCACATGTTTTCCTGCTATCCCTAAAAAGGCAAGGGTGCTTTTAAAAAAAAATCACAAAAAAAATCACTACTTCATCGGAGTCTTCATCAGAAGAGTTTTTGTTGCTTGTCATGCCAGCACTATTTCCACTGAGGCTTTGCACTTCTCCAAACACAAATAGCTACCCTACAGTAATGTATTATACATGTTTATGACCATCAGAGGTCAGTATAAGCTCAGTAATCTTCACATTTTTCCAGTATGTATTCTCTATCCTGAAGAAGAGTTCTGTGCAGCTCGAACACTTGTCTTTCACCAACGGAAGTTGGTCTGGTAAAAGATATTACCTCACCCACCTTGGCTCTGTTTTTATAACAGTTTAACATTCAAAACCAAAACAATCCTCAATGTCCATCATAAATTTAAACTAAACAAAGACATGCCTTGGGCTTGTAAAAAATAAAGATGGGGTAGTATGTTGATGTCACAGCTTCAATCAATAAAAAATACCCTTTAATGTTTGTCATAGGAGCATACATAGCAATTGCCATGGGATCTCCACTGGCTGACTAGCCACTTCTGGGCCCAGTTCAAGGTTATTGATCTGTAGGCCACATTAAGCTCTGCTGTACCATTCCTGTAATTGATTACAAGGTTTAAACTCTCATGGGTGGGCAGCAGGAGAGTCTCTCAATGCAGAACCTATGGCTCTGGAAAATGCTGTTTCAGGGCCCTGTTCAAACCCAAGTCTGGTGAGCTGACATAAGAGCTCTTTGGCCAGTATTTTGATAGATCTTCTTAATAAGAGAAAATGCTGTTTGCTAGTAAGCAGTAACTTCTGTTATATTCTGCTGATCTGTAACTGATTTTATTTTATTGTTTTAATCCCAGCTTTTGCGTCTCTAAATAGCCGTCCGGGAGGAATTGGTAACAAGATTAAAATGTCCGGGGGGTTTTTCTCCCTCGCCTCCCTCCCTCCCTTCCATGCAGAGTGCGGCTGCTGATTGGGCGGCTGGGCCGATTGACCCGCTCCCATTGGCCTCCAGCAGCCAGAGCCCTCCCCTGCTCCCCTCTCCCTCTGTCTGCAGCCCTGTGTAACACACAGACCAACCCACTGGGCAGCGTGTTTTGCAAACACGTGGAGCCAGAATGGTAAGGGGAGTCCAGGGGGGGCAGTCAGGGAGCGGGGGAGTGTTGGATGGGTCCCCGGCCTCCATCTGCCATCCCCCCTCCATGTGTCCCCCCCCCCCCGTGGACCACCCGTCCCTGCATCTCCCTTGTCTGCTTGTACTGCAGAGCCAGCAGCAACTGCTGTCTGCTGCCCCTGGGTCCTAGTGCCCCCATCCACTAATGGGAAGACAGGCTGCCCTTAGCCTGCCCTTCCACCCTAGCCCTGAGCCTGTCCAACGCCCCAAACCCCTCAGCCCCAGCCCTCATCCCCCCACACCCTAATCCTCTGCTCCATCCCTGAGCCCCCTCCTGCATCATGAACCCCTCATCCTCAGACCCACAGCCCTCACCTCTGCATCCCCTCCTATCCCCAAACTCCCTCCCAAACCCCCTCCCCTTCCCACACACACCCTCCTGCCCTCAAACCCGCTCCCAAAGCCTGCACCCCCTCCCTTTGCACCGCCTCCCACCCCCAAACTCCATCCCAGAGCCTGCACCCCTCACTCCCTCCTGCACACCCACCCCCTGCCCCAGCCCGGAGCCTGCACCCAGCACCCAAACTCTATCCCAGAACCTACACCCTGCACCCCTCCTGCACCCTAATCCCTGCACCCTAGACCTCCTCCCCCCACCCAACCCCCCTCCCAGAGCCTTAGGCAGGTGTTGGGGGGGTTCTGGGCACCACCAAAATTTCTACAACCCTGCCACCCATGCGAGTGGATAAGGGTCGGGGCAGTCAGGGGACAGGTAGGGTCCTAGGGGGGTTCTCAGCAGGGGGCAGTCAGGGGACAAGAAGCAGGGGGGGTTGGGGTTCTGAGGGGGGCAGTCAGGGGGTGGGAAGTGGGAGGGAGTGGATGGGGGCGGGGCAGGGGCGGGGCTAGGGCGTGGCTTCCCCCCAGTGTCCTCTTTTTTGATTGTGGAAATATGGTAACCCTACTTAACACAGAAATGTCTAATTTATGTTAAAAACTGCTGCTGAAAGAGTACAGCTGAATCTGTAATGGCAGACAAATTAAGTTCAGAGTTTATTTTTTCACACCAGTGTTTAATTCTACTTATGATAGAGGTATATAAAATCATGAGTGATGTGGAGAAAGAAGATAAGGAAAAGTTATTTACTTACTCACAAGAACTAGGGGCCACCAAATGAAATTAATGGGTAGCAGGTTTAAAATAAAAGGAAGTTCTTCTTCACACAGCGCACAGTCAACTTGTGGAACTCCTTGCCTGAGGCGGTTGTGAAGGCTAGGACTTAACAGCGTTTAGAAGAGAACTGGATAAATTCATGGAGGTTAAGTCCATTAAAGGCTATTAGCCAGGATAGGTAAGGAATGGTGTCCCTAGCCTCTGTTTGTCAGAGGGTGGAGATGGATGGCAGGAGAGAGATCACTTGATCATTATCTGTTAGGTTCACTCCCCCTGGGGAACCTGGCATTGGTCACTGTCGGTAGACAGGATACTGTGCTAGATGGACCTTTGGTCTGACCCAGTACGCCTGTTCTTATGTACTTCCTTACCCATGATCACAAAACACATATACGGATATTAGAGCAGATTGAACACTTTTGACAAAGTTGTCTGGCTAAAAATGCTCACCAGACTGGTGGTTAGGGCAGTGGTCAGGAATTTAGAAGACAGCAGTTCATATCCCTCCTCAGCCTGATTCAGAGTAATCTGGAATTTAAAAAAAACATGTCTGCTCTGAGCCAGGTTCAAGTCCCTGTTCTTCCTGAGTCTCCCACATGTCAGTGCCCTAAGAGTCAGGCTATCAAATACGATTGTGCTCTCTCGAGACATAACCTGAACCATTAATCTCAGCTCTTATTCTGAATCAGACACTTTGACAGTTCCGTTTTTGCAAAAAAGATTGAAACATTGTTCCAGTGAGTAACCAAAACAAATTTTGAAACCTCCAAAAATTGTTGCAAAATAGAATTGTCATTCTTTGGTCATGCAACATACCACCTATATGCAATTAAAGCTGTAGAAAAAAAATAAATTAAAAACAAACAATTCAATATATTCACTGTCTCTGAGGGAGCAATATTAAAATTCAGCTTCAGACCCTATGCATTGGTACAAAAGGCCATGCCCCGCAGGGTTGCCAACTCTCCAAATTTATGGTGACTTCCACAATACTTGTTGTTTATCTTAAAGCCCCAGCTCCTGCAGTCATCTGCTTATGCGAAAATCTCAGCTTTTGTTTTTAAAAAGTTTCTGATCCTTGTGGTTGTGGAGAAAAACTTGAAAATGTGATCAAGAGAATCTCAGAGAATCCTATGACTGCAGGAGCTGGGTCTTTAAGAAAAATACCGACTAGCGTGAGACTCAAAATTAAATTGTGAGAGCTGGAAATGCTGAATGGGGGGAAGGAGAAGCCCTGTGTGACTCATAGGGGAGTACAGTTGCTACAGAATGCTTAAGAACAAAAGAACAGCCATACTGGGTCAGACCAAAGGCAGGGGCGGCAGGTTTGTATAATTTTTGGTGGTGCCCAGAACGGGTACAAGACCCCCCACCATCTGTCTTGTAAGCCGATATATATTTTTTAAAATAATGTAAAAATGGACTGGAAACAGTAAGCGTTTAACAGTTTCCCTATATTGCACAATATCACTATCGTAAGAAATTTTAACTAAAAATATCAACTTTATTAATACTGAATTTTGAATATGGAAACAACCAAGCACTCATGGATCAATAACCCTCAAAAGCAAATACTTTCTAAAATGAAAACAAAATGTAGCCCCTTCTTTTGCGATGTTCTTCAGGAGACAGCAAACACTTATTGTCGTTCAGTTCTTGAAATGAAGTCATCCAGGAGACTTGCAATGTCCAATTCAGAGGTAGAGTTCTTATGAATGTGCAGAAATGCCAAGTGATTTAGACATTCTTGGCCCATTGTCATTCGCAAATAATTTCAGTCTGCGCAGTCAACTGAATGATCGCTCAGAGGTGCAGCTAGTAGTCAGAATTGTGTAGAATAATTTCAGGAGAATTGTAACTTCTGACATGTCACTCAAGCCTTCATTTTGTTTCAGAAATTGCTTCACTTCACTCACTGAATTAAGTTGGCAATTTCTCGATCTGCAAATATCACTCAACATTTCTAAATGAAGAGATAGCTTCTCTGTATTAATGTCACCATAGAAAGCTTCAATTATTGGGACAGTGTCCTGTTTCGAGCCATTTACTGCATCAGCTTCTCCAATTTTACTGCTAAAGTAAAGCTTTCTGTTGAAAACCTCTGTTCAATGGCAACTTTGCAATCATCAATGATCCCAACATATATTTGATGAAAATACTCTTTGGGGTCACTGAAGGTGTGAGGAAGGCTTCCATAGTTGAGCCATCTCGGTGGCTTGCGTTTTCTCAGGAATGTAGGATCATCTAAATAAAGATTTATTGCCTTCTCTACTATTGTTTCCCAGAAGTGATTGTATGAGGAGTCAGTGCTCATCCCACTCAACACCTCTTGCAGCAAGCCAACTTTCTTCATAATACTTGCCAATGACATGTTTGGGCTTTGAATTTTTGCATTAGCTTCTTCTACAGGACCCATGGCTTTCACAAGAACTGTTAGTGTAAAGTATGTTGAAAAATATTGAAGTTGCTTCGAGAATCCACTACATTTGAAGCCAAATTCATCTGAAGAGTAACTAAATTCATCTATTCAGTTCATCATGGCCTCTTAATTGTGGAGCAGTGATTTAATGCTACTGAGACTAAGCCCTGGTCTACACTGGGGCAGGAGGGGGGGAATCAATCTAAGTTACGCAACTTCAGCTACGTGAATAACATAGCTGAAGTCGACGTACTTAGATCGACTTACCGTGGTGTCTTCACCACAGTGAGTCGACTGCTGATGCTCCCGTAAACTCTGCCTGCGCCTCTCGTGGCGCTGGAGTACAGGAGTCGATGGGAGAGCACTCGGGGGTCGATTTATCGCATCTAGACTAGATGCAATAAATCGATCTCCGCTGGATCGATCACTGCCTGTCGATCCAGCAGGTAGTGTAGACATACCCTTAGTGTCCATCTTGTTGGGCACAATGGTCATAAAGAAGGCTCCCCTTCACTCTGAAACTCTCTAAATGCTGTTGGCACTAGGGGGCGCTACTACCGCTGAATGGATCTTTAATGGCTCCCAGTGGAGCAGATTACTGTCATACCAGTGAAAAAGGTCCCCCGTAATTATCTTGCATACACAGCAGTTTATTTGAGAAGGAATTACACAAGCAGTAAAGGGTTACATTAAGCACATAATGTATAGTCCTTAGTGTCTAACATAGGAGTTAAGAGCTATACGTTCCTCTTAGCGAGTCTCTCTTTCACAAACATACACAAACAGGCCCTGTGCTAGCCTCACACAGTTCCTGCTTGGCAAACAGAGAAGATGGTTACCAATTCTATGGACGACTTCTTCTCTCCAGGTCTGGTCTCCTCAGTCCTCTGGTCTGTCTCCAATTCTCTCAAGGCCAGGCCTTGGCTGCCTGGTACCCCTCTGGCTCACAGTCCTACTCAAGCCCACGGAGCAGCGTTTTGGCTACTCTGTCTAGCAGCTTCTTCAAGCATCAATTAAGGAATCCCCCAACCGTAATTACTTTGCTTGATTCTTATATTCTTTTTCCTCAAAGGAGTCACATGTCTCAAAAGCATGCCCATTGGGCGTGTGGTTATAAATTTTATCTGATTAGTATTTTAGCAGGGGCTGGGGGCGGTACCAAACAAAGATCACTCCACGCTTACTCACTCATCAATCATTCACTCTGTTTCCGTGTGGTGTCCTTGCTCTAGTGTCACTATAACCAGGTCTACCTGCTCCATGCTGGAACTTTATGCATGTAATATTTACTTTTGCATTGGCCCATATTTGCCGACCAATAGGTTCAATATTGATCACACACACAGGCTTTGCCAGTCCTTTATCAAATCTGCTTCTAATTAAAGGGACCCTGCTCCCAGGATCCACTGCAGTTCTCCAGCCATGTTGAAGTCATGTCAAGTTATGCTCACACCATTCATTCAATATGGCCACACCAATTTGGCACCATCCCAACAAATGCTGCCATAGGCTTTTGATGAGATCTTTCACCATTGAAAACATATCACGACATTCTGGAATATTATGCAGGGCATCCCGTGTAGCAAGATTAAGGGAATGTGCAGAACAGTGCACGTATTCCACTCTCGGCTCTCAATCCTTCACTCTGGCTTGGACCCCAGTAAATTTGCTGGACATATTACTGGCTCTGTCGTAACACTGGCCCCGGCAATCAGAAAAGTGCAAAGCACACCTGAGAAGTGTATCTTCCACAATTTTGAAAAGAGAAGCAGCATCCATTGTGTCAGTTTGGTAAAACCACATAAACTCCTCATAAATCTCCCAGTCTTCACTAGAAAAGAACCTTAAAGAAAAACACACTTATTCTTTTCTTGACAAATCAGTAGTCTCATCCATTACAATGGCGTAAAACTTTGAAGCCTTTATCTTTTGCACAATTTGTCTTAGCGCCAGCATAGCCATCATTTTGATTATTTCGTTAATAATCTCATGTGACAGCCACTTGTATTTTGTGCGACTAAGCCACTGTCTCAATTCCTCTGAATGTGTACTGCGTAGCAACAAGAGCTGCATCAAATTTGAATCACTCTCATTATGTGCACATAATGCTATTCCTTGTTGAGCTGGGTACTGAACACTGTTAAAAATGTTGTGCAGTGAATTCCTAGCTGATTGTGATTCTTTTCTGTAACTGGCGGACATTAGTGCAGAAACATTTACCTGTGATTGCAGAGCAGCATACTTCATTACAGCTTCCTTGAGACAGGAGGATTTTTCGTGTGATGTAAAACCACGGAATGTGTGTCTCCAATCTTGAAATCCGGACCAAATAAACATTGGTTCGGCCTTCGTAGAAAATATTAAGATCTTCTTTTCAGAACAGTTTTTGCAGACTGAGCAAAAAGCTCTGTTCAATTCGCTATTGTACTCCAACCACGTAAATCTTGATAGCCAAGTTTGCTGAAAACTACTTTTCTTATCTTGTAGATTTGCTGCATCTTTCTTTTGTATAACTTCAGTTTGAAAGCTGGGTGTCGAACAACAGGCCATCACTTGATGAATTACCCTTTTCTTCTTTTTCTCTGGGTAACTTTATTAAGAATTTATCCATTCCTGATTATTACTGGTCCTATAAATCAAGAATTTGTTGCTGGGATAAAACAAAGCTACAACGTGCTGGCGCCACAAGATTACAAGGGTCAATTAAAAGTGGAAAGTCAGAAGCAGCACTCACCTGCTTCAATACATTATATTTTGTTGTACTGTATACAACCAATTATATACGTTAAAGGGTGTAAAATAATCAAGTAGTGTGCTAAACACGATCATACCCCAAATTGACCACCAAATTTAAGTTGTGTGTTTTTTCCCTCAGGTGAGGGCTCTGGGGAGGGACTGGGGATGAGGGGTTCATGGTGCAGGAGGGGGCTGAGGGTTAGGGTGCAGAGGGTGAGGGCTCTGGCGGGGGTGTGGGCTCTGGAGTGGGGGTGAGGGCTCTGGGGAGGGACTGGGGATGAGGGGTTCATGGTGCAGGAGGGGGCTGAGGGTTAGGATGCAGAGGGTGAGGGCTCTGGAGTGGGGGTGAGGGCTCTGGGGAGGGACTGGGGATGAGGGGTTCATGGTGCAGGAGGGGGCTGAGGGTTAGGATGCAGAGGGTGAGGGCTCTGGCGGGGGTGTGGGCTCTGGAGAGGGACTGGGGATGAGGGGTTCATGGTGCAGGAGGGGGCTGAGGGTTAGGGTGCAGAGGGTGAGGGCTCTGGCAGGGGTGTGGGTTCTGGGGTGGGGCAGGGCTGGGGATGAGGAGTTTGGAGTGCAGACAGGCTGCCCCAAGACTAGGGCCAGAGAGGAGGACTCTCCCCAACCCTCTCCCCGCTGGCAGCAGCGAGCTCTGGAGGAAGGGACCTGCTCTCCTCCGCCCTCCCCCCCCCCCCCCCGACAGCACCTCACCTTGCACCACCGTCACTGCACGTGTTCCTAGGGCCCCTCTCAGGCCCAGGAAGCCCCCTTGCCTCCCCTGCAGTGGGTGCTGGGGGGGCTGCCATCATGTGTGGTCTCCTCCCCTGCTGCTGCCCCTCACCATAGCCTCACGGGGTATAGGGCTGCCCCTTGCCCAGCGTGGGGCAGGAGTGGTGGCTGCAGGCGGGGAGAGGCGCAGGTCACACGGTCGGACACTCATCCACGCCCCAGCAGCTGCTCAGGTGAGGTCCAGACTCTGTCTCCCAGAAGCCCCCTCAGCGTCGCCTCACGGTGAGTGCTGGGGGAGGGGAGGGCTGCCAATCGTGTGTGCACCTCCTCCCCTCCTCAGGTGCAGCAGCCGCCTCAGCCTGCCACCGGCGCTGCTCTTGCGTAGTAGGCAGCAGCGGCTGGCGGCTGTGGCGAGGGAGTGCAGTGCAGAGTTGTGGGGAGCAGCCACCCGCTTGAGGCAGGGACGCTCCAGGGCCCAGGGGAAGCACACGGGGGTGGCAGGCGGAGGCCGGGGGATGCTCCGGGGAGGCGCGCGGGGGCGGCAGGCAAGGCCGGGGGAGAGACCCGGTTCCAAACATTGGTGGAGTCGGGCCCCCGGGCCCTGAATATTCCTGGAGCCCGGGCATCATGGGCCCATACAACTCGCCGCCCCAACCAAAGGTCCATCTAGCCCAGTATCCTGTCTTCTGACAGTGGCCAATGCCGGGTGCCCCAGAGGGAACGAACAGAACAGGTAATTATCAAGTGATCCCTGTCACCCTTTGGTGCTTAGTAGCACCAAACCTCTTTGAAATTTCCAGGAAACAGTCACAATCCTAGGAAATGTCTTAGGAAATGCCAGGAGCTGATCAAATAGATCATCCATCAGTGTCAATCGTTGTTAGCCCCATCGCCTGCCCTGAGGCTCTGAGCATAATGGCAGGGGAGGGGATCAACATCCTGAGTGCTATTACATCAGCCAGAGGGAAGCTTTAACAAAGCTCTGCTCTTTACAGACATTAGTTAGGCCTCACACCATTTGTGTGAGGTAGAAAAAATATTATTACCCTCATTTTACAGATGGACTAATGGAGGTCCAGAGAAAACAAACACTCAAAGGTCCTATGAAGCCTATGACAAAACTAGTACAGCTCTACCCCGATATAACGCGACCCGGTATAACACGAATTCGGATATAACGCGGTAAAGCAGCGCTCCGGGGGGGCGAGGCTGCGCACTCCGGCGGATCAAAGCAAGTTCGATATAACGCGGTTTCACCTACAACACAGTAAGATTTTTTGGCTCCCAAGGACAGCGTTCTGTCGGGGTAGAGGTGTATTAGAAATCTCTTTGTAAGGACCAGCAGTTTCCCAGCTTCAACCAAGAGCTCAGTCAGCTCCCCTGCATGACCAGGTTCACATGGGGTGACCATTATTTTTGATCCTCATGAACCCTTCAGGGCTGCATTTATGGTCTTGCAAAATTCTTAAGCTCCTCAGCTTTGTACAGTTCCTAAGTGAGGAAGGAGAATCAGGCCATGGGTTCCATGAGCACATAGGTGATCAGTTGTTAGTGTCACTGCCACAGGAATGTTGTGTGACTGCAAATGGGGGCATGGGAGGTTAGAAGCAGAGGTTGCCCAACAGGCCCTGTGTCTGTTAAGAGGTAGCTCACATTACAAAATAAATTAGCCCCTGCACTAGCCATATATTTATCTATTCAACCCTGGCACCCCCCCACAGGAAAATTACTGAAACCTTCTGGGCTAAATTAATTCCTGGTATGATTCAGCTGAGCTACACTGGAAAGGACCTTTGCTTTCTGTGCCTTAGTTACATCACCTGTAAAATGGGGTTAATCCTGTTCACACACCTTCCCAAAGCGCCGTGAGATCTATTATCATTTAATTAATTGTACAACACCTAAAGGTGAGCTAAACACTTTACAAACACGTGAAGAGAGGTCTCTGCCATGAAGAACTTAGATAACACAGAGACAAAGGAGTGGGGAACAGATATGATCCATACAAACCCATACAATGTACGTTTTATCTCTAGCCCATTTCCCCTTACCTCACGCCCTGCAGCCCACAAACATTACCTAATTTCTATTAATGATCCTAATTCCTAGCCTCACCCCATTACCCATTGCTTACAACCATTGTTATTTCTGGGCTAGTTCAACCTTGTGCTAGTGTGTAGTATGAGTATGGGCCAGGGCTCAGGGAGACTTCTTCCAGCTTTCTGCTCCATATGGAAGGACCAGGCACAGTTACAATGGAGGAGTACAAAAACTTCTCCCTCCAGCTGGCCCCTTCTAACCTGCCTCCTCCACATGGGACAGTGGAGTAGGAAGTATGATCCTCAGATATGGTACAGCATGCACAATGCTCCTTAAATCATGGGGACTTTCAAGAAAAGGATTGTGCCTCCTGTTTCCTGCTCAGAGATGTATCTGTGGGAGAAAAAATGGGTGTTTATTGGTTAAAGCTTAAAATCAGAAGCCCTATGTATAACTCAGGCCATAGAATTTCCACCAGTTACCTTTTCATTGAGTCCAATAACTTGGGTTGGACTAAAACAGATCTTCCAGAAAGGCCAGTCTTGATCTGAACTGAAGCCATCAAGAAATGGAGAATCCACCATTTCCCTTGGCAGTTTGTTCATGGCTATTCACAGACCAGGTCTGAAGGCTTTTAATTTAAAAAAAAAAAAAAAGGCACTTCCATGCAACAACAGAATCTGGAGGGGAAAAAAGTCTCAGGTTGTGACCCTGCCATGAGTTCTCGGCTGGCTGAGCCTTGTGCCTTTACAGAGCCCTGTTGACTCCAGGAGATTCCACACCAGTGCAGGGGTCCACCCATCGAACGAAACACATACTTCCAGGCTGACCTCAAGCATGAAATATTTCAGCCCATTTCTCTCTGCTGCGTGACCCTTAGGGCAATACTATGATTAACATAGGACAACACATAATTAAAGAAAAATCTCAGATTATATACACTGTGAAAGGGCATCTAACTCACTTCACATATTCAAGCATGTAGCTCACTTTTATTAAAAAAAAAGTGGTGTAAGAATATTCTGGAATATATCATTCAAATACAAAAGAGAGAAAGTAAACATGACTACAGGAGAAACCTATTTGCTCATAAGTGGAGTTTCCCCCTTTTTATATAGACGACTGCTAGAATCTGGCTACTCAGAATTACCACTACCTCTACGTAACATCTCAAATCAATATCTCCAGGAGTTGCTTAGAATCCCTTGTATGAAATATATCTATTTAGGTTCTTGTACCACACACCTCAGTAGGGTATCTGAGCAAAGTCGACGACTTTCTAATGTGCTGGGGGGGTGCTCCCCCAACTCCACCTCCAGACTCCGCTCCCACTCCACCCCTTCCCACAAGGCCCCACCCCACCTCTTTCTGCCCCCGTTTTGCCCCTTCCCCCGAGCACGCCCTGCCCTTGCTCTTCCACCCTCCCCCCAGCCCCTTCGGCACACCACGGAACAGCTGATCGTGGAGGGCAGGAGGGGCTGGGGGCAAGGGGTAGGCAGGATCTCCCAGGATTACAATGGGCATTTCAACTTCCCCTACAGTGATCTTCTGGTCCAGGAAGAAAGTGCCTGCTTGTAGCTTCCTGAACAGGCCAATGTTCGGAAAGATGCATGCGTCATGCACCTTTCCAGACCAGCCTGCGTTAATGTCCGTGAAATGCCCACAGTGATCCATAAGTGCCTGGAGAACCATTGAGAAATACCCCTTGCAATTAATGTACTCAGTGGCTAAGTGGTCTGGTGCCAGAATTGGAATATGCATGCCATCTATCACCCCCCGCTGTTAGGGAAGCCCATTTGTGCAAAGCCATCCACTATGTCACGCACGTTGCCCAGAGTCATGGTCTTTTGAAGCAGGATGCGATTAATGGCCTTGCACACTTCTGTCAACACAAGCCCAACGGTCAACTTTCCCACTCCGAACTGGTTAGCAACCAGTCGGTAGCAGTCTGGAGTAGCCAGCTTCCAAAGCGCAATCGCCACGCACTTCTCCAATAATGGGGCAGCTCTCATTCTCGTGTTCTTGTGCTGCAGGGCTGAGGCGAGCTCATCACACAGTCCCATGAATGTGGCTTTCCTCATCCGAAAGTTCTGCAGCCACTGCATCCCAGACGTGCATCATGATGTGATCCCACCACTTGTTGCTTGTTTCCCGAGCCCAAAAGTGGCATTCCCCTGTGGTCAGCACCTCCATGAATGCCACAAGCAATCTTGTGTCGTAGCTACATGTGGCGAGATCAGTGTCGAACTGCTCTTGCCTTTGTAGTTTAAGGAATAACTCCACTGCCACTCATGACGTGTTAGTAAGAGCAAGCAGAATATTGGTCAACAGTGCGGGATCCATTCTTGCAGACTGAAGAGGCAGAGCAGAGCACGCAGTACACAAACCATTGACAGATGGCGCCAAATGAGGATGGAAGCACAGGGATTGCTGGGATGCAAAGCAATGCATCATGGGGCATTGGGACAGGACCCAGAATGCCGCATAACCCCCTCCACCTTCCCACAACTCTTAGCAGCAGAAGAGGAAGAGATGCTCTGTGTGATAGTTGCCCAGAGCGCACCACTCCGAATACCGCTGCAAGTGCTGCAAGTGTGAACACACTATTGCACAGGCAGCTGACAGTGTGAACACACAACAGCAGTTTCCCTTCAGCACTCTCTGAGCGGTGCTGTAACTCTGCCAGTGTAGACATACCCTTAGAAGCTACCAAGTAAAGAAAATTCCTCTCTAGTTCCCTCATCCATCCATCCATCCTGGTATTTATACCATGATTACGAGTGTGGCATCTTTATTTCCCCCTTATCTAAGGGAAGAAAAATCAAACGAAAATAGAGAAATTATCTCAGAGTCATCTTGAAACAGCTGCCTTTCCCTTTGAAGATAAGGCCCTGATCTTTCAGCGAGGGGTTTCCCTGCATAAAGCTATGACCACACAAAACTTACTGCAGGACCTAAATAACTAATTGACACAGCCCTACAAGACAACCAACCAATCTCCTGAAAAAGCTGTAACACCGGTGATGAAGCATACAAACCCCCACACGAGGCCAAGCCAGTAAGGAATTAATGGTCTGTCCTGGACACCTAACACACCTGGCTGAATTGTCCAGCTTGGTGGGAAGTTATTCCAGATGTAATAAATAATCAGGAAGGAACAGGCTATGAAAGAAAGAAGGCAAGTCTCTGAGGAGGCTACGCTGACTAAGGCAATATTAATTTCCAGAACACATGTTGTAGACTTGGAATCTACAGACAGTGGGTGAAAAAAGGGACTTCCTTGGTTAGCAAAGGCATCGGATTGTTTGACCACTCGGTGATTGGATTAGACTGCCCATGTATCTCTGAAGGAAAGCTCTAGATACGGGCTGGAACTGACCCAGCCCATACCTAACTCTTTTGGTGGTATTTGATCTGCACTGCTCTTTTTAGTCCTATAGTGCAAGCTCCACAATCCTGACTCAGTTGCCCCAGGCTCTGAGATTCACTGCCATAGTGTTTTTGTTTTGTTTTGCAGTTTAGCCGGACCCTAATAGTCCATTACTGACGGCAAAGGAAATGGAGGGAAGCCATGGCTAAATTCTGAAGTCCTTAGTCAGATTTCAATCAGGGAAACTCCGACTGGAGTCAGAGATTTTCCTGGAGTAATATCTGAGTAAGGATTTCAGAATTTAGCCTCACTTTAAGCCACTTTTGCACATAGGCATCCAGTTACCAAATCAAATCTGATTACAAGCTAGTAATCTGTCACTTCACTAAAATAATCATCTTCTCTATACCATCTTGTTACACAGTCTTCAGATATTGGGCAAATGTGGCTGATCCATTACCAGGTTACAACTTTACAGGCATAAAAGAAAAACCAAAACTAGGCCCCTGACTCTGGGTTACAGACTGTTCCTGTTCAGAAACGGCTACCTGGAAATGCCTCTGATGTAGGTCACCACAGAACAAGCCTGGGACACTCCCCCCTCACAGCCCCTGATATCAACTGGGGAAGGAAGAAGTGTTTGCGGAGGGACGGTTGAGATCTGGCCAAAGTGCACCAATACCTGACCAATCTGGGCTGCTTCCGAGACCCAAAGGGAGCGGTTGCAGCAGACCTTTAGGCTGTTCTAACGTCTAGCTTGATTCATCAAGTAATGTTTCACAAATAACCATGAACAGAGAATAACAGCATTGAAGTCTCACAATCATTGCTGTGAAATTAAAGATGAAAGCTAGGAAATCAAACCTCTAGATCTAACCATCCCAGAACCTTGTGGGGTTTCAAAATCCAGATCAAAATATAGTGGCTTGGGCCCACCTACATTTGAGACCAACTTCTAAATCCTTACTTGGACTCCAGTCCCACAGGCTGAACACCTGCACTTGAATTCAAGGAGGCTGTGTACAGGGGAAGGAATCCAGGTGTGCCAATCAGCTCACAGTATCAGAGCCGAGCCACTTTAGTCCTTATGTAGGCAAAACTCCCACTGAAGTCAACAGGAATTTTGTCTAAGTACGAACTGAAAGATGTGGGTCAGAGACAACTTTTAAACTGTAATTACAGAAAGATTACAATTTGTAAATAAAACGAACAATAACGCTTTCATTTTATTTTTGAAGGTAGTAAATTAAAAATAATCAGTACACACAGCAGGATAGTCAAGTTACGCTAATCATGAGCGTGCTGAGTCATATGGCCATGGAAGCTTGCCGTGAAAATTTACTAGCCCTCACAAAACAGAGCTTCTCACCAGCCCTTTACCCATTTTTTTTAAAGTTACTTGCCCTAACGTAGGGGGTGAGTAGAATTTTGCAAGGCTAGAAAATTTGCAAGGCTGGAATAATGAGTGACAAGGAAATAAAATCAAGGGAACCAGGAAACACAACTAAGGTATGCCATATAGAGAGTCACCTTGCAACTTAATTGCCTAATTCTGTGTCACTGTTTGTGACGTGTGGGTCATCAGAGTCTACTGTTTGCTGAGAGCCATCCACCAGCGTCACATCACTATATATAACACTAGCACTTAGTGAAGGGGTGCTAAAACCGAACTAGTACTTAGTAGTTTCATTAACTTCAGTAGTCTACTTGAGTGAGTAAGTGTTACTCCTCGGTATGAGTTAGCATTGCAGAATCGAACACTTTGTAATTTTGAGTATTTATTTTTTGTTGCTATTTCACAACCTTGTTCCTTCAAAGAAGGAATCTTCACCACGATCCTCATCCGGAGGATGAGGTATGGCTGTCATCCTTCCCATGGTACAAAATTATATGTGCGCAGAGCATTTAGGTTGCTATGTTTGAAATTCATTCCTGGTTTCCTGAGGCAATCTTCCTATGTACAAACTGAAGTTACATCATCATGGTGTGTGCTGTAGTTTTAAACCCATGGGTAGCAAAATGAGGACTCACCGGCACGGCGCCTCCTGCTGGTCATCCTGGGAATTAGCTCTTCCAGCCTGGAGCGACTTCTGCAGGCCGGTGTCTCATCTGCTGCTGGCCGCTGTGTCCCTCCCGGACCCCAGTGCCCCTCTACGTCAGGGTTCTGCCCTCAGCAGTAACCCACAATCTGGGTCTCTCCACCCAGGGGAACCCCCAACCCTCTAAACCCCACTTTGTCTAAGTGGCTACTACCAGTCATCATTTAGCCCCTGCTCACTGGGGCAGACTGCAGTCTGCAAACCACTCATCATCAGCAAGGGGGTTAGGACCTGCTGCCTTTGCCTATCTCTGGGCTGCCCCTCTGCAGCCCCAGTACCTTTTCAAGGCCTGTAGCCTGGGGTTTTACCAGACTGGCACTCCCCAGCTCCCACTGCCCTTCCCCAGCACTGCTCCACTTCAGATGCCCTTCTCTTCCAGGCAGCCAGGTCCTCTCTCTTAAGAACTAGACCGAGACTGTTACAGCCTATGGCCCTCAGCCCTCTTATAGGGCCAGCTGTGGCCTGACTGGGGCATGGCCCCAGCTGTGGCTGCTTTCCCCAATCAGCCTAGCTTTTCCCCACCACAGTCCTCTCCCAGGGCTGTTTTAAGCCCTTCAAGGCAGGAGCGAGGTGACCACCATGTCTTGATCTTCTTTCGGTTCAGTTTTAACATTAATGTTGATCAGTTTTATTTTCCCAGGTAATTGAGTGTTTGGTTGGGTGTCCCACACAAATACAGTTGGACATTACTTGCCTGGGTCAGTCTGATGAGGACACAGAGAAGGAAAGGAAAAAATCCATATCCCCACCTCATCAATGGAGTTGAAGAGTCGATGAAGTGGCAATGCTACCCTGGCTAGTCCTATCAATGGGGAGACTGGATTCTGTCTTAAGGATGAGGCCATGGCTGGGACGTCACTGGTTGAAGCCCCTGATTGGAGAGACACTGTAGCAGGGCCGGCACTTCCACTAGGCGACCCTAGGTGGTTGCCTAGGCCGGCAGGATTTGGCAGGTGTTATTTTGCCGTCCTCAGCGGAAATTTGGCAGCGGAGGTCCTTCCACTCTGGGCCTTCAGTGGCAATTCGGCGGCGGGTCCTTCACTTGCTCTGGGACCCACCGCCGAAGTGCCCCAAAGACGCGGAGCGGAAGGACCCCCGCCACTGAATGTGTTTTTTTCCACAAATCCACTCAGGGTTGGAGGAAAGGAACATAACATAAAAAAATTTATTCCAGTATCAGTGGCCTGCAATTGACATAATTGCATCTGCTGCAAGCAAATGCAGCATTTTTTGAGCTTCTCTAAAGATAGTCTTTGAAAAAATATATCTCCCAAAAGTTAATAAACCATTACAGTAGTGAAACTGTGAGGAAACCTCCCCTCCTATCCCTAAAGTCAACAGTTACAAAAAACACACTCCATTTCCGTCACCAGCACTCAGTGACTGATTTGCAATTCATAACTGAACTGCAGATTAAACAAAGTTAATCTCTCATTCGGATGTTGTTGTTTTTTTCTGACAGCTCTTCCCTTTTCGTGATTCTTACCTACAATCCCTTAAACAGCAATTTCTGAAGTGGGATCAGCCCCTCAGTTTCAAGTTATTGTACATTCAATTCATGGAGGTGGCTAAATCCAGCTGTTGTGAGGATCAAATGCATCTCTAGCTTCGATGGAGTTGTATATAAAAAGGTGACCGAATGTTAGGAACCATTAGGAGAGGGATAGATAATAAGACAGAAAATATCATAATGCCACCATATAAAATCCATGGAAGGTTATATCAAGTGGGGTCCCACAGGGATCAGTTTTGTGTTCGGTTCTTTTCAATATCTTCATCAATGATTTAGATAATGGCATAGAGAGTACACTTATAAATAGGGCTGTCAAGCGATTAAAAAGAGTAATTGCAATTAATTGACAATTTAAAAAATTAATTGTGATTAATCGCACTGTTAAACAATAATAGAATACCATTTATTTAAATATTTTTGGGTGTTTTCTACATTTTCAAATATATTAACTTCAATTACAACATAATACAAAGTGTACAGTGCTCACTTTATATTTATTTTTATTACAAATATTTGCACTGTAAAAAACAAAAGAAATAGTATATTTCAATTCACCTAACACAAGTACTGTAGTGCAATCTCTTTATCATGAAAGTTGAACTTACAAATGTAGAATTAAACCTCTACCCCAATATAATGCAACCTGATATAACATGAATTCGGATATAACGTGGTAAAGCAGTGCTTTGGGGGGGCGGGGCTGCACACTCCGGCAGATCAAAGCAAGTTCGATATAATGCGGTTTCACCTATAACGCAGTAAGATTTTTTGGCTCCCGAGGACAGCATTATATCGGGGTAGAGGTGTATGTACAAAAAATAATTGCATTCAAAAATAAAACAATGTAAAACTTTAGAACCTACAAGTCCACTTAGTCCTACTTCAGCCAATCGCTCTGACACACAAGTTTGGTTACAATTTGCAGGAGATAATTCTGCCCACATCGTGTTTACAATGTCACCTGAAAGTGAGAACAGGCATTTGCATGGTACTGTTGTAGTCGGCATCGCAAGATATTTATGTGCCAGATGTGCTAAAGATTCATATGTCCCTTCATGCTTCAACCACCATTCTAGAAGACATGCATCCATGCTGATGATGGGTTCTGCTCGATAACAATCCAAAGCAGAGCAGACTGACGCATGTTCATTTTCATCATCTGAGTCAGATGTCACCAGCAGAAGGTTGATTTTCTTTTTTGATGGTTTGCATTCTGTAAATTTCCGCATCGGAGTGTTGCTCTTTTAAGATTTCTGAAAGCATGTTCCGCACCTCATCCCTCTCAGATTTTGGAAGGCACTTCAGATTCTTAAACCTTGGGTCAAATGCTGTATCTATCCTCAGAAATCTCACCTTACCTTCTTTGCGTTTTGTCAAACCTGCTGTGAAAGTGTTTTTAAAACAAACATGTGCTGGGTCATCATCCGAGACTTCTATAACATGAAATATAAGGTAGAATGCACGTAAAACCAAACCGGAGACATACAATTCTCCCCCAAGGAGTTCAGTCAGAAATTTAATTAACGCATTATTTTTTAATGAGCATCATCAGCATGGAAGCGTGTCTTCTGGAATGGTGGCTGAAGCATGAAGGGGCATATGAATGTTTAGCATATCTAGCACGTAAATACCTTGCAACGCCAACTACAAAAGTGCCATGAGAACGCCTGTTCTCACTTTCAGGTGACATTGTAAATAAGAAGCAGTCAGCAGTATCTCCCGTAAATGTAAATAAACTTGTTTGTCTTAGCGATTGGCTGAGCAAGAAGTAGGACTGAGTGGACTTGTAGGCTCTAAAGTTTTACATTGTTTTGTTTTTGGAGTGCACTTATGTAACAAAAAAAATCTATATTTTTAAGTTTCACTTACACGATAAAGAGATTGCACCACAGTATTTGTATGAGGTGAATTGAAAAATACTATTTTGTTTGTTTATCATTTTTACAGTGCAAATATTTGTAATCAAAAATAATAATATAAAGTGAGCACTGTACACTTTGTATTCTGTGTTGTAATAGAAATCAATATATTTAAAAATGTAGAAAAACATCCAAAATAATTAATAAATTTCAGTTGGCATTCAATTGTTTAACACTGCAATTAATCACGATTAATTTTTCTAATTGCAATTAATTTTTTTGAGTTAGTGGCATGAACTAACTGTGATTAATTGACAGCCCTATTTATGAAGTTTGTGAACAATACCAAGCTGGGAGGGGTTGCAAGTGCTGTGGAGGATAGGATTAAAATGATCTGGACAAACCATAGAAAGGGTCTGAAGTAAATAGGATGAAATTCAGTAAAGACAAATACAAAGTATTTCACTGACAAAGGAAAAATCAGTTGCACACATACAAAATGAGAAATGACTGCCTAGGAGGGAGTACTGCAGAAAGGGATCTGGAGGTCATAGTGGATCACAAGCTAAATCTGAATCAACAGTGTAACTCTGTTGCAGAAAAAAAAAGCAAACATCATTCTGGGATTTATTAGCAGGATTGTTGCGATCAAGACATAAGAAGTAATTCTTCCACTCTACTCCGAGCTGATTAGGCCTCAACAGGGATATTGTGTCCAGTTCTGGGTGCCACATTTCAGGAAAGATGTGGACAAACTGGAGAAAGTCCAGAGAAGAGCAACAAAAATGATTAAAGGTCTAGAAAAAATGACCTCTGAGGGAAGATTGAAAAAATTGTTTGTTTAATCTGGAGAAAAGAAGACTGAGAGGAGACATGATAACAGTTTTCAAGTACATAAAAGGTTGTTACAAGGAGGAGGGAGAAAAATTGTTCTTAACCTCTGAGGATAGAACAAGAAGCAATGGGCTTAAATTGTAGCAAGGATGATTTAGGTTGGACATTAGGAAAAAAATCCTAGCTGTCAAGGTAGTTAGGCACTGGAATAAATTGCCGAGGGAGGTTGTGGAATCTCCATCACTGGAGATTTTTAAGAGCAGATTAGACAAACACCTGTCAAGAATAGTCTAGATCAGAGGTCGGCAACCTTCAGCGTGCAGCCCATGAGGGGTAATCTGCTGGCGGGCCGCAAGACATTTTGTTTATGTTGACCATCCGCAGACACCCCCCCGCCCCCGCAGCTCCCAGTGGCTGCTGTTCTCAGCTAATGGGAGCTGCAGGAAGCAGCAGCCAGCCCGCGCCACTTCCCACAGCTCCCATTGGCCAAGAACAGCGAACTGCAGCCACTGGGAGCTGCAGGGGACTGTACCTGCGGACGGTCAACGTAAACAAAATGTCTCGCAGTCCCCAGCGGATTACCCCGATGGGCTTTGTGCCGAAGGTTGCCGACCCCTGGTCTAGATAATAGTTAGCCCTGCAACGAGTGCAGGGGACTGGACTAAATGACCTGTTGAGGTCCCTTCCTATGATTCTATGGTACATCCATACCTTGAATATTGCATGCAGTTCAGGTCTCCCCATCTCAAAAAAATATACAGTATTAGAATTGGAAAAGTTACAGAGAAGGACAACAAATAGGATTAAGTGTATGGAACAACTTCCATATGAGGAGAGATTAAAAATGACTGGGACTTTTCAGCTTGGAGAAGAGACGACTAAAGGGGGATAAGATAGAGGTCTATAAAATCAGGAATGGTGTGGAGAAAGTGAATAAGGAAGTGTTATTTACTTCTTCACATAATACAAGAACCAGGGGTCAGCCAATGAAATTAATAGGCAGCAGATGTAAAACAAACAAAAGGAAGTACTTCTTCACACAACACACAGTCAACCTGTGGAACTCATTGCCAGGGGATGTTGTGAACACCAAAAGTATTATGTGGTTCAAAAAATAATTAGATAAGATTATGAAGTACAGGTCTGTTGGCACCAGAGAGCTACTACCCCGAATGGATTTTTAATGGCTCCCACTGGGGTAGATTACAGTCAAACTAGTGGAAAAGGTCCACAGTCATTAACTTGCCTACACTGCAGTTTTTTGAGAAGGAATTACACAAGCAGTAAAGGGTTACATTAAGCACATAACTCCTATGTTAGACATTAAGAATTATAGATTAAGAACTATACATTCCTTTTAGCGAGCATCTCTTTCACAAACATACGCAAACAGGCCCTGTGCTAGCCTCACACAGTTCCTGCTTGGCAAACAGATAAGATGGTTACCAATTCTATGGACGACTTCTTCTCTCTAGGTCTGGTCTCCTCAGCCCTCTAATCTGTCTCCGACAAGGCCGGCTCCAGGCACCAGCCAACCAAGCATGTGCTTGGGGCGGCACCCTGGAAGGGGCGGCCAATCTTGGGGTGGCGGGGGGCACTCGGGGTTTTTTGTTTTTTTTGGTTCGGTGGGGGTTTTTTGGCTCGAGGTTTTTTGTTTGTTTGTTTTTGTTTCAGCGGCGCAGCACTGGGGGGGGCAGGGGCTGGCGCAGCGCTGGGCGGGGTGGGGGCTGGCACGGCGTGGTGCTCAGGGTTTGGGTGGCCTGGCGCTCAGGATTTGGGCAGCCTGGCGCGGTGCTCAGGGTTTGGGCGGCCCGGCGCAGCCCGGCACTTGGGGTTGGGCGGCTCGGCGCTTTGGGGGGGGACGGTTGGGCGGCGCGGCGCTCAGGGTTTGGGTGGCATGGCATGGCACTCAGGGGGGCAGGGGTTTGGGCGGCGTGGTGCTCGGGGGGAGGCAGGGGTTTGGGCGGCGTGGCGCTCGAGAGGGGGCGGGGGTTTGGGTGGCGCTGCATTCGGGGGGATGCAGGGGTTTGGGCGGTGCGGCTCTCGGGGGAGGACGGGGGGGTTGGGCGGTGCGACTCTTGGGGGGGACAGGGGTTTCGGCGGTGCGGCGTGGCGCTGGGGGTGGGGTTTGGTGGCCAGGGGCGGGGGGTTCGGCAGCCCGGCGCAGCGCTGGGGGGCAGGGGGTTTGGCGGTGCAGTGCTCGGGGGGAGGGGGTTACGGCAGGGCAGTGCTCTTTTTTTGTGCCTGGGGCGGCAAAAAAGTTAGAGCCGGCCCTGGTCTCCGAATCCCCCGAGGCAAGGCCTTGGCTGCCTGGTACCCCTCTGGCTCACAGTCCTACTCAAGCCCACGGAGCAGAGTTTTGGCTACTCTGTCTAGCAGCTTCTTCAAGCGTCAATTAAGGAATCCCCCAACAGTAATTACTTTGCTTGCTTTTTATACTTTTTTTCCTCAAAGGAGTCAGATGTCTTAAAGGCATGCCCAGTGGGCGTGTGGCTACTAATTTTTACCTAATTAATACTTTAGGAGGAGACTGCAGAGTGGTGCCAGCTGAACATTACCCCATATTCACTCCCTTATCAATCATTCACTTCAGGCCCCTGTGTGATGTCCTTCAACAGGGCCGAGATACCTCAGTCAGCCCACGATCCACTCAGGATGCTCTACCCGTGTTGTTTAATTTCAAGTGGACATATTTGCTGACTCAAAGATCCGTATTGATCGTACATGCGGCCTGGAGCCAGTCAGTTTCATCTCTGGCATCTGCCAGATGCTAAGAGAGGGATTCTGCTCCCAGAATCCTCTTTCGCAGTGCAGTCATGTCAAGCCATGTTCTCACACCATTGATTCAGTACGGCCACACCAATTTGGCACCATCCCAACAAGGTCCATCAATGGTTATTAGCCAAGATGGTCAGGAATGCAACCTCATGATCTGGTTGGCCCTGAGCACCTGACTGCCAGATGCTGGGACTGGACAACAGGGGATGGATCACACGATAACTGTCCTGTTCAATGCCAGATGCTTTAATGGGAATGAACAGGTCTCTGTCGGAGGACAGGATACTGGGCTAGATGGACTATTGGTCTGATACAGTACGGCCGTTCTTATGTTCTCTGGACATAGTGGTAAAAAAAGACCTGCACTGTTGGACTGATTCTCCCCTACCTTGTGTAGCCAATACTCTGTGTATTGGGGGTGTAAAACACTGACAAATGCTATGTTTCTACTTACTCACACCAAAAGTAAAATTTTATATCCTCCTTGCATGGGTGTGAATAGCTACACAGAGCGCAAGGCAGTGGAGAATCAGACCCTGTATATCCTACTGCCTTGCTGTCAGCTTGAACCCAGTAACTGGCCATCTGTCTCTCACTTCTCCACCATAGAGTTAGGTGTTTTTGATGTATTAGCTAAGGCTTGATCCATTTTAAATTCTCAAGCTCTTTCCGGATGATATATGGTAGTTGCCAGAGCTCAGTGATGGGGTGGGAGTAGAGTTTGTGGGTATATAGGATGCATGTGGGTCAAAACTAAAATGGTACATTCCTTTGCACCGCTAGCCCACAAAATCTGGGCCCGTCCTTTTGGCAGGTGAGCGAGAGGGAAATCAGATATAAAGAGGAGACTGATAATAAAGCAATACTGGTGAAACTCAGGCAGAGAGTGTGAAAATTCAAGTCCCTGCCTGCTTCGCAGTATTTCCCAACGAGCTGCCCCTAGGCCACCCACTAAAGGGGAAAAAATGAGAGAGAAGTTATGAGGAGTATTAAACATGAGAGCTGGTACCTGTTCTAGGTTAACTAAGGTAATATTACTTGGGGACAAGGGGAGCTTTTTATTCTGTTGCAGTTGAGCACACAAATTCAAAATCTCCTATTTTCTCTGTGAGATCCTTCCTTTATGCACCACTGCTGTGACCTGCCATAAAAGGATGACATCATACCTGCTCCTTGCTGAATGTGCCTGAGAACAGGTTAATAGTGTCCCACTCCTTTGATAAAAATCAGCATATCTGCCTAAGCTACTGCCGTTTGAAGTAGCAGGAAGTTCTGGGGCCCAGTGGGGAATATAGTCAAATTCTTGCTCCACCCCAGCTGGATCTGTTTGAGCTGTAGGTAATTGTATTGAACACTGCAAATCTTCTCAGTAGATTGGCAGGAATGAATTAGCTAAATGTGGCTCCCAGAGGAAATTCGTTGCGGTTCAGCAGCCCACAATCCCATTTCCACCTGCATAGTGTTAGCAGCCTCTTCTACCCCCTTGCACTTCGCATAGTCCTTTACCCCTCTGCAAAGCAGGTACAAAACACTACTGTTCTGACGTGGCTGCCGCTGTAATCTCGCCTCTACTGGATGTTTAAGGGGTGAGCACATGCCAAAAACATGCAGCTCTGCCAAGTGGCACTCAGTGGGCGTGACAGACATGTTTAGAGGACTCTGCGCGTCATGTATCCGGCAGGGACTGAGTGGGCGTTTTCCTGCAATTGCTCCACCCAGTCATTAGCATTTGCTGTGGCTCCAGATATGAAAAGAAGTCTCTCTCTCTCTCTTTTTTCTGAGCTGCCCGCCATTCCCCCTGCTGGGTCCCAGTTAGCATAGACAGAGCAGATGGTGTGGGACAGGGAAGGAGGCAGAAACTGCCCAACACCTCAGTCACAGCTCTCTGCCAGCAGGACAGGTGGGGGATGGGGACAGGGACTGAATTGGGGGACGGGGGTGGTAGGGGATGAAGCTGGGGGGTTAGAATATGGATGGCAGCATGGAGAGAAGGATGAAGCTCCCCACATCTCACACACCCCCTCTCTGCTGCTCCAGCCTTCCCCCTCCATAGCAGTCCCCTCCCCCAAACTTATTCTGGTAACCCCCATCTCTGTCCCCCCCAGGTCTTACCCCCAACTATCCTTTGCACCCCTAAGCTGATTTCCCTCCACCACTGAGGGGTGCAAGGATTAATGGCCTGCCTCACCCTGCCCCCACTACTGGGGGACACGGTGTGAGTTGCGAGGAGATTCACTGAGAGGCAATTGTATAAGCTACGCTGAGGCAGGCAGTATTGATGCTAATTTAGTGCAGCCACTGCATTAGAGAAAGCCCAATGAGTCATTGGGTATTGAGATGGAGGTAGGGTTGCCAACCCTCTCAGTTTTGGGCTCAATCTCCCAGAGGCTACTGCAGCCAAACGGGGAGATTTTAGGCCACTAAAAGTCTGGCGGCGCAGTGGGGTTAAGGAAGGCTGCCTGCCTGCCCTGGCCCCACGCTGCTCCCAGAAGCAGCCAGCACATCCCTGCAGCTCCTGGGGTTGTGGGGGGGAAGGGTCTCCACATGCTGCCTGCGCCCCGACCACCGACTCCGCAGCTCCCATTGGCTGGGAACTGCAGCCAATGGGAGCTGCAGGGGCAGTGCCTGCAGGCAAGGGCAGCGCACAGAGACCCCTGCCCTGCTTACGTCAGGCAGTTCCTGATTGGTGGTGCAGCAGGGCTAAGGCAGGCTCTACCCCCGCAGCTCCCATTGGCCGCAGTTCAATGGAGTTGCGGAGTCAGCGCTTGGGGAATGGGTAGCATGCGGAGACCCCTGCCCCTGCCGGGGCCACAGGGATGTGCTGGCTGCTTCCAGGAATGGCGCGGGGCTGGGGCCAAAGCAGGCAGGGAGCCTGCCTTAACCCTGCTGCGCTGCTCACCAGGAACCACCTGAGGTAAGCACTGCTCCAAAGCAGGCTGGAGCCTGCACCCCACACTCCTTCTCACACCCCTGCCCCCCCCAGCCCTGAGCCCCCTCCAGCACCCAAACTCCCTCCCAGAGCTTGTACCCCGCACCCACTCCTACACCCCACCCCTCTGCCCCAGGCTTAGCCCAGAGCCCCTCCCATACTCCAAACCCTTGCCCCCAGCCCAAAAACTGCACCCCAACCCCCTGCCCCAGCCAAGTGAAAGTGAGTGAGGGTGGGGGAAAGTGAGTGATGGAGGGAAGGGGGTGGGACCTTGGAGAAGGGGAAGGACAGGGGGCGGGGCAAGGGTGTTTGGGTTTGTGTGATTAGACAGTTGGCAACCCTAGCTGGAGGGCCAAATTTTCCACAGTGCTGCCCTCCCATGGCCCACCAACCAGGGTCCTTCAGGAGCAATGCTGCCAATGGCTCTCCCACCACACCTGCCCCCTTCTCTGAGGGCAGTTCTTTGCTCACCTTTCTGGTAACTTTGCAAGATTCTTATGCTAGATCTTCCTCACTGGCCCACCTCAGACAGCTGCATTTTGTGAGGCATCAGAGAGCTTAATGTCCTTTTTCCAATATGTCATCCTGCAAGGACTGTGGGACTACAGTGTGAGCGCCATAGGTAAGCAGACTGCAGTTTCAGAGAGTAACCCAACATTTCACAAAAGTAACAAACTGCCTGTTGGCCTGCTGATAAGTTACTAGGCTAATCATGTCTTGTAGATTTGGTTACGGTTTGCAGCTGTGTACCAATGTTAGTGGCTATTTAATCAGTTCTAATTTCTGTCATAAGCTGGCAAGCCACTCAGAATGGTACCTGCATGCTATGGCTAGCCAGCTGGCATGGGCAATTACTGCTTCTTAAACTAATTGTGATTATTACCCTCTCTGTCCCCTGTATATTTGCTTTGTTGCATCTATCCATTGCCTCTTGTCATGTTAAAACATTAAGATTTCTGGGTCAGGGACTGTTTTTTGTTATGTGGGTGCCTATCAACTAATACAATGGGGCCCAGTTCCCTGACTGAGGCCTCTAAGCAGTTCTGCAGTATAAACAATAAATAATAACCGCATGCGATTTGATAGCAGGCCACACCTCTGGGGAATTTGAATGGCCAATTGAGGCATATTCAGCAACTGATTTAAACCTCATCGGATGCATAAGCAACTTCTGATCGTTAAGTGGGGGGAGGGATAGCTCAGTGGTTTCAGCATTGGCCTCCTAAACCTAGGGTTATGAGCTCAATCCTTGAGGGCCCCAGTTGGGGCAAAAATCTGTCTGGGGATTGGTCCTGCTTTGAGCAGGGGGTTGGACTAGATGACCTCCTGAGGTCCCTTCCAACCCTGATATTCTATGAAATAAATGGCTGCTTGAGTTTGATTCTCCCTTTTGTGGCAGCAATTTGACACCAGTGTATCGCCAATGAAACCAGTCTAAAACTGGATTAGTGCAGAATGAGGCCAACTGTCCTGGTTGTTAATGGTGTGGCTGGTTTGCATCTGATCAAAGTTTGAAATGGTCAGGACCCTGCAACTATCTTGTGATCTGCTGGTGTGCCCAAATGTCTATCACACAGAGGAACAGCATCATTTCCAATACACAAAAAATGCCCCTCTCCAAAAAGGTAGTGGCCCTCACTCTTCCACCTTTATCATCACATGCCCTGAGCACTGTAACATACGTTCTTCTCCACTTATATTTAGACCAGCAGTGTGATTGCAAATGGGAATCTAGGGAAGTGCTAGTTCCACTCAGGCTCCTCCACAGGCTTATCAAAGTGAAAATCTTACGGAAGGTTTAACTTTTTGTTTTGTTTTTTTCTTATCTTGGTTCAATATGAGTCAGCATGTGGCAATGTTACAGGATCACAGAAAAAGTAACTTTCTTCTAATGCCTAACAGAAAACTTTACTAAAACAAATCCCTAAAACTAGTTTGTCTGTCTGCTTCATGATAGAGCTTCTCCCTAATAATAATACCACCTAACTCTTATAAGTTATATGGATCTCAAAGCACTTTATAATGGAGTTAAAGTGTTGTTATCCCCATTTCACAGATGGGGAAACTGAGGGACCAGAGTAGGAGTGGGGGAAAGTGGTTTGCGCAAAGTCAGCCAGGAGTCTAGTGGCAGAGTTAAGAATGGAACCCAAGTCCCTGGAGTTGCACAGCTCTATTTACTAGGCCATGCTTCTATCTTCCTGCCTGCCTTTCTGCTACGAATTATAGTACACACATCCTCACAATTGTGATTTGTGTCTATATACAAAATAGTTTATGCTTGGCAGCTGACCATCTTCTTCCCTTGTCAGCAGCCTCGCTCCTGCAATCACTTACGCATGTGCTTAACTTTACTACTGTACCATGAGTGCTATTCATACTAGTAAAGATAAGAATGTGTGTAAGGGTAAAACAAAAGCAAAACAAAAAACCCTGCAGCAGCTAGTCACAGAGCCTGGGTCAACTGACTAGACTCATGCTGCGGGGCTAAACATAACAGTGTCGTGGTTTGGGTTTGGGCTGGAGCCTGGGCTCCAAGACCCTCTCCGCTCACCGGGTTTCAGAGCCCAGATTCCAGCCCGAGCCCAACATGTCTACATTGCTATCTTGAGTCCCAGCTGACCTGGGCTCTTGTCACTGCTCTGGGTCTTTTTTTGCTGTGTAGACATGCCCGTAGTGTTTGCAGGACGGGGTCCCTAGATTGTGACCAGGTCATTATTCCTGCTATATTGCATTGTAGATTAGTATCCATTGGCAGTGCATATGGGACCAGTCTACGAAGTCCTTTATCCCATTTCTCTGTGTAGTGGGCCATTTCAGAGGGTTTTGCCCCAGGTGATGGTGGTGTTGCTAGTGCATATTTTCTGGGCACTATATCCCCTGCTCAGGAAGTGTTGAGGCAGGACAGTCATCCAGATTTTTTTTTCATAGATTCATATGGTGATAGATTTCAAGCTCAGAAGGGACCATTGTGATCATCTAGTGTGACTCCTGTATAACTCAGGCCATAGAACTTCCCCAGGATAATTCCTAGAGCAGATCTTTTAGAAAAACATCCAATCTTGATTTAAAAATTGTCTAAGATGGAGAATCCAGTTGTTCCAATGGTTAATTAACCTCACTGTAAAAAATGTAGGCCTTATTTACAATCTGAATTTGTCTAGCTTCAACTTCCAGCCATTGGATCATGTTATATATCTCTCTGCCAGACTGAAGAGCCCATTATTAATTATTTGCCATGTAGGCACTTATACACTGTAATCAAGTCACTCCTTAACCTTCTCTGTGTTAAGTTAAATAGACTGAACACTTTGAGTCTATCGCCATAAGGCAGGTTTTCTAATCCTCTAATCAGTCATGGGGCTCTTCTCTGAACCCTCTCCACTTTATCAACATTCTTCATGAATTGTTGACACTGGAGATGGTATTCCTGCAAAAGTCACACCAGTGCCAAATACAGAGGTTAAATAACCTCTCTACTCCTACTCAAGATTCCTCTATTTATGCATCCCAGGTTCACATTAGCTCTTTTGGCCACAGCATCACATTGGGAGCTCATGTTCAGCTGATTATCCACCCCAACCCCCAAATCTTTTTCAGAGTCGCTGTTTCCCAGGATACAGTCCCCCCACAGGTGCCGATTTTCCAAAGTGCTGGGGGGTACTCGACCCCCGACTCTGCCCCAGATCCTGCCCCCACTCCACTCCTTCCCCCATGGCCATACGCCTCTTCCCACCCCGCTTCACCCCCGCCCCACCTCTTCCCGCCCAGTTCCACCCCCTCCGCTGAGCGTGCCGCATCCTCACTCTTCTCCCTCCTCCCAGGCTCCTGCATGCCGCAAAACAGTGATTGCTGCGGGCAGGAAGCACTGGGAGGGAAGGGGAGGTGCTGATCTGTGGGGCACGCCAGCAGGCAGGAGGCACTGGGGGGTGAGAAGAAGCTGATAGGGGGGCTGCCCACCCACCATTTTTTCCCCATGAGTGCTCAGCCCCAGAGCACCCACAGAATCCGTGCCTATAGAGTCCCCAGTCCAGTAAGTGTAGCCTACATTCTTTGTTCCTAGCTGTATACATTTACATTTAGCTCTATTAAAATGCATATTGTTTGCGTTTGCCCAGTTTGCCAAACAATCCAAATCGCTCTGAATCAGTGACCTGTCCTCTTCATTATTTACCACTTCCCACAATTTTTGTGTCACCGGCAAACTTTAAGTGATGATTTTATGTTTTATTCCAAGTCATTGATAAAAATGTTAAATAGAGGGCCAAGACCCAGTCCCTCTAGTACCCCCACTGGAAATAGTCCTGCTTGATGACAATTCTCCATTTACAGTTAAATTTTGAAACCTATCAGTTAGCCAGTTTTTAATCCATTTAATGTGTGCCATGTTCATTTTACAGCATTCTAGTTTTTTTAATCAAAAAGTTGTGTGGTACCAAGTCAAAACCCTTAAAGAAGTCTATTATATCAACACTATTATCTTTATCAACCAAGCTTGTAATATCATCAAAAAAGATATCTAGTTAGTTTGATAGGACCTAGTTTCCATAAGCCCATGGTGACTTGCATTAATTACTTTCCCTTTTTTAAAATTCTGTATTAGTCGAGTCCCAGATCAGCTGCTCCAATATCTTGCCCATGATCAATGTCAGGCTGACAGGCCTATAATTACTCAGACTGTCCCATTTACTCTTTTTAAAAATTGGCACAACATTAGCTTTTTCCCACTCTTTGTGAACTTTCCCAGTGCTCCAAGACTTATTGAAAATCAATGTTAAGAGTTCAACAAGCTCCTCGGCCAACTCTTTTAAAACTCTTGGATGCAAGTTATCTGGACCTGCTAATTTAAAAATGTCTAACTTTAGTAGCATCTGTTTAACATTTTCCAGAGATACTAGTGGAATGGAAAGATTGTTAGCATGATGAGACTATATCATCTGTTCTTCCCCAAACACAGAACAGAAATATTTATTGAACAGTCTGCCTTTTCTCAGAATTATTCACTGGTGCAAACACAGTTAGGAAGCGTAATAGACATGACTGCACAAGCATGATCAATACATGATTTTGTTGCAGAAAAAACCTTCAATATGGATTCCACCATGTATGTTGTAACCAGGTAACATTGACCTGAACAAAGTTGCATCGGGGATGAATTTGTCTATAATATAGACAGCCCTCAAAAGATACCTGTTTTGTGAACTCCAAATTTTATGTTTTGTTTGAGTCTCAGGGTGGGTTGAGAGGACAGAGTTTAGCCTGGGCAGGATGGCCTTTCTCTCGTGCCTTTTTAAAATTGTTAGGTAACATGATTATACTCGTGCTGTCTTTTAATTTCATATTGATTGTTCATGAGCTCAGAGAGATGTTGATAGACACATTGGAAAGTAAAAATACTATAGGGAGCGTGTTTATTTTTTTACTCACTTGAGAAGCCACAGGCAATCTAGGGCCCATTTTGAGGCCCCCCAAATGGGTAACAAATAGGGACTAGGCCCAGGCCCTCCGAGGTTGATTTCAATAAAAATTAGGAGCCTAAACACCTTTGAGGGTCTGGGCCCTACAGCTCAGGACTAAAGGTGGAGTTTAAAGCTCAAGGGTAGTTTCATCCCTCCCATGGGGAAGGGATGAGAGAGAGAATGAACCACATGTGGCAGATGTTAATCATGTCACTGAATACCCTACATCTGAGAAACTACCGTGAGGAGGGGAGAATAAGATTCTTTATAGAGTAGACTAGCATATACAAACTCAGGTATACTAGAATCACTGGCTTTCTGCTACTAAGATGTGTCCAAAGATAGTACAGTTTCTTACCATAGGGTGGGTGGTCAGTCTCAAAGAGCACAAAGCATTTTTTCCAGGAGACTGGGATTCACTGAGAAACCATAGGAATAAGACCAATGTGGAGAATGCTCAGCATGGCTTTCTTTTAGGTAGGTGTGCTAGGTACAGAAAGAACAGATATGATTCATTCTTGTCATCCTTAATTTTGTAAGGATTCTATTAGTGATGCAAGAAAACCACAGGATTCCACTAACTATTACTGGGCATTCACCCCACCTATTTCCTGGCTGTCCTTCCCTGGATCTTTTCCCCAAGTCCCAATCACTTACTATAACTGATTATTAGCCTATTACTGCACACTAACAATAACTAACCCATCATGCAGTCACCCTGGTGATTGGCTTAATGGAGTCTATCAGAGACTGTGATTCATACAAAAATAAGACAGTGTTGTCTAGTAGACTGAGCAAGAGTCAAAGGCCAGGAACTCCTGAATTCTAATCCTAACACTGACTCCTGTGTGATTACATTTTCCAGTTTTTAATAACCCTTGTCATTGTTTTGGTAGCTCCATAACTGTGAGTGGTTCTGTTGTCTTCAGCAAAGGCTGTTACCATCTTACTGAGGATGTAGGTCAAAGATTACTTGCAAAGGAAGACAAAATCAGGCATCAAGCTTGTTTAGAAGTGGATTTGTTGGATTGGTGGCATGGTTTGTTGTTTGATTTGCTGCTTTCTGATAAATTAAAGGCCTGAAAGGGTTTTTATCTTTGTACAGCTCTTGAATACCCTGGAAGACTTTATGGACAATTGGAGAAGTAAGGGGATTCTGACGTACCAAGGAAGTAAAACCCGGTTCATTGAAGAGGGAAATGAGTTTTAGGGAATTTACAAAAACCAAACAACAATTCAAGACTCTTGGGAGAAAAATTTTCTTTGTAAACAATTCAACACTCCTCCCTATAATCAACTCAAAGCTAGAAAAACCCTGAATGCACATTTCTGAGTCCTCCAACACTCAACAAATAAGGGAAGACATAATTTGACATTCCTGAAACTTCTAAAGGAAAAAACACCTTTCAGGCCTTACATACATATTTTGAAGAAGCAAAAGAGGTTTCAGCTCCTTTAAATCATTTTCCTTTGCAAGTCATGAAGAAGAGAGAGAGAAAGAGAGGAAATACAGTTCAATATTTCAGTACATGACCCTGGCAACAGATTTCAGAATTGGCAAAAATGTGTTATACTCCAGATTTTAAATCTGGTTAATTCAACATTTAAATATTGATAATGCAGTTTATGATAACTTGAAAGTTTCCTGTATTTGCTTTGGCGTCAAATAGTGAGTTTCATTTTCTGCATTGTAACCTACAGTTTGCTGTCAAGAGAGCAGCTTTCTTTTCCACTGTTTCTTTTATTTAAACACTTCACATATTTTTACCGATTAAAGCCTCAACCCTACTTTTCTTTGAAATGTAGATGATATAGACATTTTCCTTTAATCAGAAAAATTAAAGTTGTAGTTTTAGTTGTTATTAGAACATAGATACTCTAAAGATCTCCACTTCCTATAATCAAATAGATAAGCAATCTTATAGGAAAAAGCATCCTGAAAATCTGTTTGTCTGTAAAATCTACAGGGCCCTGATTCTGCAAAGACACATGCTTGACATTAAGCACGAGTGTTTCCTTTAAAGTCAATCCTACACGCATGCACATAAGTAGACCCATTTACTACTTACATGCATAAATGTTTGGGGGCTTAAGTTTAAAAATAAGACCCACTCAAACCTACCTGTAACAATTTTTTTAACATGTCTCATCATTTGAATTGCATAGCAATCTGTTTAATCCTATTGTTAACAAAGCTAAAGCAATTGAGACCTATGCTAACACAGCAGCATAATAATGGGCTGTATCAGAAAGATCTCACCAAATGGAAGTTTTTCCTGAGTAAAGACTATGGACTTGTATCAGGATATCTTGGTAAAGAAGATATTTAAAAAAGGTATTCTGCTGAAGGTGGAATGGAAGTGCTACATTCTAATAAAGGCCCGAATATGCAAACACTTTGCATATGCTTATCTTTACTAATGTAAGTAGTCCCCTTGTTAGCACAAGTGTTTACAGGCTCGAGGCCAAAGAAATCTGTGCTAATTTGGCTACTGGTCCTATTTCAGTACTAATGGTGGCTGGTATCAAGATTTGCATAAGTTTAAAATATATAGTCTTACTGCCTTCTTATTATTATTTTTAAATTTTAAACTTTAAACTTTCAACCTTTTACTCCACAAAGCAGGATAATCTATCACTTCTCTGAGTGTTATCAAGGGACTAAAGTTTGGTACTGGAAAATATTTAGGAGACAGTGTATCTTTAAGCGTCTCCACCTTGGAATCCACCCACTTCTTTCTAGCTGCAATAATCTTGTTGACTCACTCACATAGGTGCTGTGTTCATACAGTAACCGGCATGAGCTGTACACTTCGTAGTTTTTAAAAGCAGACCTGTTACCATGTACTTGCCATTCTACCTCACTGGGGCTGAAGCTGTATAAAGGTAACAGTTTGGTTTTAGTTTTTAAGATCTTGCAAAACGATAGTCCCTCCTCTCTTCCTGGAAAAGCCAGACAGACCAGTTGGATACCTTTCAGGCCTCACTCAGAACTTTATTTGTTCATCCCTCTGCCTTTTTAAAGCAGAAAGACCTGAGACACTCTTAAGAACTGAGAATCTTATTGATTTAAACAAATGGCTAATCCCAATGCTGTCAGCAATGGACATCTACATTGTCATCAGAAACGGAATAACCTCTTAAAAAGTGGAATCTATAAGAAAAATGGAATTGCTAAAGAAATTCAGGTAAGATTTAACTAATCACTTATTGAATTGCTTCTGAAATCGTTTAGATTAACAGTTACAAATGTATTTAATAAGCTAGCTTTGTAATAGTCTGTCTTCATTTTTCATTTAATGGATGGTACAGTATTGGCTTTTTCTGTTAAGTTTTACCCACATGGGACCTGATCCTGCTTTCTTTGCATCACTGGCTTAAGTCAGTGACTGTTATGGGTGCTCAAGGAATATAGAGTGGAGCCCTTGATCTAACTAGACTTTGGTATTTCATATCAGAAATAGAGAAACAACACACACTTTAAAGTTGTGGTTCCCTAAAGCTTTCCTACTCAAGGTGCTGATACTGTGTATCAAAACGTGTTTTATCCTCTTAGAAAGTTTCTGTGAAGTGTTTTTATTATGCTTTGACACTGCACACGTGTGACTTGGAAATAAGGAAGGAAAAATGAGGAAGGAGAGAGGTTTTTGTTGTTGTTTGTAGTTTGATTTTCCTGGTGATTATACTGTTGTGTGCCTTGCACTGTGTCTGGTTTACCAAGGCATGCTTAACAGGCTTAACAATTGATCTTTTTTTATTTACATTAATTTTACAGTATTAGTAGTACTTAAAAATCAGATTAATCTGCAGACCATTCTTTCAAGGTGTTGGCGTCTGACCTGCCTCTTTTGAAACCACAGCCTTTCATTTGCATGAATGCCTCACTACAGCTAATGAGAGGTGCATGGTTTTTCCCATACGGTACATCAAAACCACAGGTGTTCTCTTGTTAAACAGGTTGTATGGACTACATTTTAAAAGATGTATGTAGGTGAAGCCTATCATTATCAGAAATGTGTTGGATCTTCAAACCAAAGTTGTGCTGGCTTTGAGAATATATTGATGGCTACATAATTTTTGAGCTAAAGTTTCAGTTGGGAATAGAAAAAGTTTAAGAGCTAAATTTTGTGCTTTGGGAAGCGGAGCAGTAAGCAACACTATCTTGTGCCTGAGTGCTTACCTGACATATATTTTTTCTAATTTGGCCTATGCCTAAATCTTTAGGCAATGACTGTAGCTCTTTGAATTGCCAGGCTTAGATGCATTAAAATCAAGAAACTTCTGTCTTAAGTCTTTTCATAATGAGAAGCTCGTGCATTTACCACCCTCATTCAGGCGGGTAAGGACACACCAAATGTAAAAGTTAGTGGGTGCTGGCCCCAGGAGTCTCCAGTGTGAGTGGCTCTTGGCTGCTGGCCCAACCCCATTGTGGAAGGGAAGAAAACTTGTGCAATGACAGGGAAAACCATGTCTTAGGATTTGCTCCTATAAACCAGACGTGAAATTCTGTGGCATCGGTTTAAAAATTAAAAATATTTACATTTGTAATGTATGAAATCTATACTTTTAGCATTGGTAGCAAATTCTTAGGCGTGCATCTCACCCTCCAGAAATAGTTTAGCGGCTGGACAAAGAATGAGAAATTGTTACAGTAGCAAATTCAGAGGTGTGAAAAGCTTTGCCACCTATTAATAAATAGGAATATAGCCAGAAAAACAAAATAGCGTGTGTTTGGGGATGAGCGGTAAAAAAACAATGACTGGAGCATGGGGGGGTGGTTACTTGATGCACCTGTAAAAGTTGGGAATTATTACCCTTAAACAGCAAATGGGTGGAGGAAAGGGGGGGTATTAATCAATCATTTTGCTGTTGAGGGGATTCGGAGGGTGCAGGGTGTTTTATTGGGTGGATTCAGTTGATGGAAGGCTGCAGCTGGTTCTGCCTTTTGGTTTCCGTGGTCTCCTGCTTCGTGTGCTGTTGGATCTCACAGTTGTTGCAGCCCTTGGGCCATGTCCTGGGACAACATGGCCCACCCACCGCATGAATGCCTCATTGTCCTGCTTCCGATGAATCTGCCCCTTCCCTGATGGGGTAGGGCACCTGTCTACAAACGACCAATCAGGTAGATCGCTGAGGCACTCCTAGCCTTCCAAGCTGGGGTCAAGTCCCAGTTGGATTTTCCATTGCTCCACTGCTTGGTTGGCGACTCCTCAGTGAATGTGTCCAGGGGCTGCTGCCAGTCGAGGTGCCAGCTTCAGGAGCTTACGGGCTGCCACTGCTGTTCCGAAAGAGACAATGTTATAATACGTAGTACTTTCCAACTACATATCTCAAAACGGTTATGGGGGGAAATATCAATCTCCCCAATTTAAAGTTGGAGAAACGGATGCACGGAGAGATTAAGTGGCTCACTGAAGGTCACAGTGAGTCAGTGCAGATCTGGTCTGAGAATCCAAGACTATGTCTATGCTGCCCGCCATTCGGACTGCAGGGGTGTAAATAGCAGTAAAGGGTGTAAATAGCCATAAAGGGTGTAACCCCCCCGGGAGGATGTTGCGGACATGAACTACAAGGTTCCTAGTTCCCATTAATGTAAGTCCTTTTTGAAAAGCATTAAATGAACACAAACCAAGAATACAAACTAGGAACCTTTGAGTTCAGGCTTGCAGTATCCACGGGGGGTGAGGGAATGGTTTACATCACAGCACTTCGGTGCACACTGCTGTTTATGCCCTCATAGCCCAAACTGCAGGGCAGTGTAGACAAGCCGCAGGTCTCCTAAATTCCAGTCCCATGCCCTATTATTATCTGTCTGCCCTATTCAGAATACCATGCTGCTTCTCTCATTGAACTACATTGCCTGCTACAAACACAGATTGAAGGAGGAGGGGACAAGAACAGACAGGAGAGCTGTGTACAACAGGAATCTTGTTCCTGATAGGAATCTACCTTTTCATGTCTGGTCTGTCTCTTCCTCCCAGCCAACCCTGCCTCTGTTTATCATGTTTTCCAATTCTTTGCCATCCAGATAGGGTGACAAGATGTCCCGATTTTATAGGGAAAGTCCCGATTTTTGGGTCTTTTTCTTATATAGGCTCCTATTACCCTCCACCCCGGTCCCATTTTTTCACATTTGCTGTCTGGTCACCCTACATCCAGACATGTAGTGGATGCTGATGCTTCTCTGTCTCTGGTACTTGTCTGGCCTCCATCACTATAGCACTTTACAATCCTTGATGTATTTATCATCACAGCTGCCTTGTGACATAGGGAGACTCCATTATCCCCATGTTACCGATGGGAAATGGAGGCACAGGGAAATTAAGTGGTCAGACAGGAAACCTGTGGCAGAGCAGGAATTGAACCCAGGTCTGCCATAATTCAGGCTGGCGTTCTAATCACTGAACCTTTTCCCCCACTTATCCTTGCACTTCACCTTGACCCCACTTTTCTGCCCATTCATTACTGATGAGTAAGTCACTTGCATGGGGAGTATCCCACTGGGACAGACTACCTGGGTGATGTAGTTGATAAAACTGGGTCTGACACTGATCTCTGTGTGGCTCGAAAGTTTCTCTCTCGCTCACCAACAAAAGTTGGTCCAATAAAAGATATTACCTCACCCACCTTGTCTCTCTAATATGTGGGGACCAAGATGGCTACAACACTGCAAACAGTTTATTAGATGGCATTTTGCCTTTTCTGACAAATAGACTGACTGCTGTCAGCATTCTTTACCTGCGGTGATAGCCAGAGATATAGCATAACATATAATTAATATCAGCAACAAGAAAATGATAGGTTAATAGTTCTCTGGGGGCTGTCTAGGTCCCTATCAAACTAGACGTTAGCCATCACTTAATCAAAATAATAATTAAAATCTTGCTGCCTTTAACAGCATGCTGGCTGTAAATGTGCAGTGAAGATTAAAGTCCAGTTTTATAGGGATGTAGGCAGCTGTCAAACAACCTTTCTCCTTTCATTTTGTGTGTGTCTGCTTGCACTGGTGAGCTGCAGAAGAATGAATGATTGTTTCTTTGTTAGAGGCAGATCTGATCTAAAGAACTATACAGAAGCACTTCATAGATTTTTAAAAATCGTTTTCACTCTGCTGCTGTTTAGTATTAGAGATGCGGCATAGAACAGCAAAACAGAAGTAGGAATGAATGAGGAAGAGGAAAAACTGGGTAGTAGGAGGGAAGTCTACATTTTCTTCCACTGGCCAAACAGAGGTCTCCTGGAGTTCCTTGTGGAGAATATGTGTTTGCACAAATCATTTGCAGAAAGAGTCCACACCAGAAATCCTTGCATTTTGTGACAGGCTTGGGAGGGAAAATGTGGGAGGGAGATTTTAATAATTTGATTAGAACGGGTAGCAGGAATGAAAGGAGCAGAGACAACAGAAGTCGAAGAATTCCTCACTTGGTTATACTTCAGTCCTGTCCAAGAGACAGAGCTTCCAATGAGACCCTTCAGAGCAGCTGGATTGTGAAGTGGGGAGTTTGCACCCCAGGACAAACTCACTGTGTGTACTCCTGTATCTGCAGCTCAGAGACCTGCAGGACACCCTGTGCCCAAACAATTTCCTCACACCATTGGCCATACTAGGAGTCCACAGGCAACAATGTCAGGTGACATCTGAATATTAGAAGCAGGCGGGCGTAGAGGAGGATCTTACAGCTGCCTCATTTGACTACTGTGTGACTCAAGCAGTGGAGGAATTTTGAACCCACAGATGGAGGGCAAGGAGACCCTCCTGCACAGCCACATGCCCATGAGACTCCCAACATTTGCTTTGACCTCTTCAGCTAGATCCTCCCCTTTGCCTTCCCAATAGCAGACTTTGACATGTGCTCTTAGTTTCCTCCTTCCCGCTCCACATATCCTTCCATTCTTTCCCCTCAGCTTAGTGAGGAGCAAGTTTTTCCTCAGTAATGAGATCTCGGAGCATGTTCTCAACACAAACATTGAAAGATCTGCAGCCCCTTCAGCCAGCCTCGAGCTGTGCTTTGTTTCCTCGGGGAGGTTCTGGTTGGGGATCAGCTTTCCGGCCTCTGGAGGAAGCCAGAAGGTGGTGACACATGGTATGCAGAGTTCTACCCCACCCAGTGGCGCTGGAATGAGCAGTGGTGGGGATGCGGGAGGAATAATATCAACCGAATGCATGGCCTCCGTCATGTACAGGGCTCACAGTTTTGTTCAATGGCTTTCAGCATCCCCACTAGAAGAACTGTTCTAGTGCCCCATGCCACACATCCATCTCTATAATCACAAGTAGCCATATAGAATTTCTACCTAAACACCCCTCTCCAGGCCAGAAAGTCAACCGCCTGTACCTGGTCAGTGAGGCTGCATAGGATATGTGGTACTGGTGTGCAGAAATGAGCTCACCGTCATACGCTGCTAACAGAATCCAATTTTAAAAGCATGGAATGGGAGGGGGTGGGACGAAACTGGTACTGGAACAAAGGATATGACAAGGATCGGTAGGGGTCATGGAGATGGCAGCCAGCCAACAGGAGCAGAGTGCAGCCTCTGTTAAATTGTCAGTTTAGCAATGATAGGTGTAGGAGTATTTTTCCATTGACTCCCATCCTATAACCTAGATAGTTTGTGTGACACATAAGCAGACATTTTCCCCAAACCACGACATACTTCATTTCTCAGGAACTAAATAAAGCAGAGTCTCCTCACAACATCCTTTAGACCCGTCCTTCACTTTTGTAACAAGCCCCATGGTAACAGTCCTCAGCGATCTCAAGTGAGTAACCCTGAAGTGTGTCATCTGCAGACAAACACTCCTCTCCCGATGCACTGACTTCATCTGCATCATCCTGTAACTGCACAACAGACTGTCATATCTTCTGTACCTAAAGGACCTGCCTTCTCCCTCCATTCCCTGAAGCCCTGCCTGTTTGCTGCTAAATAGACTGATTTCTGTGCTGTGGTCTGCCCCCAGCAGAGATACTATAATGAAGCTTTGCTGGTGCTCTTTAGGGTGGTTTCTTTGCAGTTGTAGAAGGCCTAACGTTTCTCTTCTGTAGTTCTCCCTAGACTGCTGCTGTGCCTACCTCTCTTGTTAGCTTCATGTGTTGAAGGCCAATAAAGGCAGTCCCAAAGAAGAACTTGCTTAAAGTAACACAGCCATGGGGGGAAATTTGTAAATATTCCCCAGGTCACTGGACAAAGAGCCCCCATGCAGACTATTTTTGTGATCAGCCCCGACCCCTCACAGTTTGGGCCATGTATATTCACAAACACACAGTTATTATGTGTCACTGACCATAGTGATGTGGATGGGAAATTAGAAACCAATAAAGACAAGGCATGATCAGAATATAGACTGAAGAATTTTCTATATCTGCCTGCTCATCCTCACTCTAAAGTCCTCCATTCTTCTCCCTGAAAGAACCTTAAACCCAGTGACTCGAACAAGTGCTCCTGCGGTTCAGCCAATCAGGTGACCAATCATAAGCCTCAAACTTCTGATGCTTGTAGCAATATCTACAACCAACTATCTGCAAGCAATCAGTAGGCTAAAATGTGTCACATCGAGCTTCCATCATAAAAAAAAAAAAAATCTTACTCTTCATGATAGGAAAAAATGTGTAAATTTCAGTGAATACATTATATTTTAATATAACTTGCCCAGCTTTTAAGAACAAGTTTAACTATCCAATTTAAGGTTCTGAACTTGCAACAAGCTAGAGTCATTAGAGATTTGCTAAAGGTGGGAGATTTTCACTTTCTGTAATATATAGCCATATCCACATTATAAAAGGTTTGGCTTGCCATCCATATACTGTCACTATATAAAAATTTAACTTGCATCATTATTATACAAGCAGCCCTTAGATTTACATGTGTGAATTTTATGGACTGATAGGGAGGTGCTAAGCAACTACCAACAAGTGTTGAGCCCGAAAGGAAAAAACTTTTTTTTATAATCACAAATTATACAAACTTCTTTCACGCTATGTCCAAATACATCTTACACCCCGTCTATACAACTCACTCTTTTACTCAGGGCTACCATCTACCTTGCTTGGCATTGTTCTTTGTACCTGCTTACAGATGTAAAACACATACTTATGTTTAATAACTCGCTGGGCAGGTGCATCTCTGGGTGAATTTGTTATGGGAGTTATAAAGTGGGTGGGTCGTTGGTGTTTGTAAAGTCTAGTTTCAGCTCAAACTGAGAAATTTAAACTTGCTGTATAAAATGGGGTAGTGGGGAAAGTTATAATAAACAAAACTAGTGTATTAGTAATTTTAGAAAAAATGTTGAGTGCCCATAAGACCCAGACCCAAGATCTGGTTAGCCCTAACAAAACCACAAAGGGAAAGGGGATCCTTACCTCTGCTCCCTGTATGGCCACATCAGTACTAGTCAGAATCTACCCTGTGGAGCCTGATTTTTCAAAGGTGCTTAGCACCTGCAGCTCCCATTGAATTCAACAGGAGCTGCAAATCCTTGGCCCCTCTGAAAGCTAAGCCGATAATGTCTAGTAACTAACATAGAAATGCATTGCCTTCCCCACTCCTCTTGTCCTCAAATAAAAGTGAAAGAAAGACGACTGACCCAAAGATGATTCTTTGTAACCTAAAACTTTCCAGGGCAAAAAGGATTTTAAAGAATCAACGTAGTTGCTAGGCCCAAATATTTCTTAAATATGCTTTATCTTGGTGTAGAAGACATGCAAGCAGTCCCCGGCTACTTAACCTTTTGAGAATTTGCTCTGGACACAAACCTACCAGAGAAATCCTTCCGATGGCTCTGGCAGCTTTGAGTGTAAACAGATGCTTACTATTTTATAGGTTCTTTTCATCTCTCTTTCTTTGTATGGTATATTGTCTTTACAAGCAGATTGATTCAGTTATCCATTTTCAACAGACCTCCCCATGCTTTTAATAAGTGTCTTTTTTCTTCATAGAGTTCCCTGCTGGAAGGTACTGTCGAATGAAGGTGGCTTGCATGCAGGAGGGGGGGGGTGTCAGCAGGGGGATTTTGAGTTTCTTTGCTGCTCTATGTTGTATTTAAAAAATAGTGGTGAGAGGTCCTTCCCTACCCCCTTCTCCCGCTTTTCCTCTCCCCCCATCCCCCAAGAAAAAAGGGTAGCTTGGCTTTTGCATTAGAAATTCAGATCTTGTCTACTATGGTAGACTCTGTGGTAACTAGAGAAATAGCGAAATTATGACATTACAAGTGTCAAGAGACTTACAGCTGAGCTGATGTGAAGGGTAGGATCTTAATGAACACTAACTAATGAACTCAAGCTGTAGAGACTCATGTGGGTTGTAATACTTTGGTCACTTGTTGGGTTTGGTGTGCTGGTGGTGGTGATGGTCTATGATATACAGGAGGTCAGATTAGATGATCTAATGGTCCCTTCTGGCCTTCAACTCTAACTTTATTGTTTCGCTCTGGAGGTCTCTGGTTCACTCACTGATGCATTGGTCAAGATGGCAGCTGTCACACCTTAGCAAATTTTTCTTTAAGAGTACGGATCCATGTATTACCAAGAGACCTTTTAAAGCAATTGTGTACTTAATCTTAGGAAACTACCTGTAATATGTAAAACAAAACTTGGGAATTGGGCAGAAAATTGCAATAAAGAATATTTAGCTATATTAGGACTATTTACTACCTCATGTAAAGCATTCTCTAAACGGGAGTGATTTAACAGATTTATGAATTACATTCATCCACTTACAAAAACATGCTGAAGTTCCAACAAATGGGTCACAGTGAAGAGAATGAAAGTCTCAATGAGGTGGTTAAAGTTTCTTGATGAATGAACTATGTAAAATCTAACTGGGTCAGAGAGGTAAATATATAGGAGTAGTTGTCCCTCGTCTCCATACTATCTACCATGAATGTCATGACCAGGATGTGGGCAGTCTGACCTAGTGGTTGGAGCAGTAGCTGGTAGTCAGGCAGTGTCAGATGCCAGGAGGTCAGAGTCCGAGACAAACCAGGAGGCAAACTGAAAGTCAGGCATCAGAAGACAGGCAAGTTCAGGTTACAAACAGCAATCAGAGATTGAGATCAGATGAACCAGGGTTAGACGCCAGAGTCTAGGGCCTAGTTTTAGCAGGGTCTGGAGCAGAACCAGGCAGGCAATCTGTGTTGTTGCTCAGACAGGTCCTCATTATGGCTTCCTGGTTTATATACTGATATCAGCCAATCAGTGGTCTGTGAGGGGTTGTCAGTCATGCCCTTTGGGGTGGTACTTCCTGCCAAGCCTAGTTTTATCAGGTCCTCACAGGGCCACACAACCTAAACTTCTAGTGGCAATGTGGATGTGGAAGAGGCCCAGAACCCCCATGGTCTCAGGTTCTAGCCCTGCAGGTTCTTACATCATGTTCTCCCTTTGGGGTGATGCCTGTCCAAGTGACCTTTGTGGAATTTCCTCACCATGTCAGGGGTATGGACATGGGAGGTAGGCTCCCAAGTGCACTTTTCAGGGCCATAGCCTTCCCAGTAAAACAGTTTGTACACATGGCTGTCTGTACTTCAGGAATTGAGGATGGCATGTACTTCATATTCCTCATGACCGTGGATTTTAACTGATGGAGGTGATAGTATGTTTCTGTCAGGGAAGAGGTTCTCGGTGTAAGGCTTTAGAAGGGAAACGTGCAAAATTGGGTGTATTTTGAGAGACGGGGTAGCTAGAGTTTGAAAGCAACTATTAATTTGCTGACATATCAGGAAGGGTCCCAGGAACTGGTGGTTCAATTTCTGGGAGGATCAACAGATCTGGAGATCTAGGGCAGTGAGCCACACATTCTGGCTCACTGTGAACATCAGAGCTTGCCGCCCACGTGTCTCTTGTAGTCCTTTTTTGCTTCTTTTAGGTGATTCCTGAGCTCTTTCTGAATAAAATGGATCTGTTAGACCAGTGGCAGCAGGGTTTGATGAGGCTGCTGCTAATGCAGGTGGAAACAGGGGTGGAACCCATAACTGGCAAAGAAGGGGCTCAAATCCAAGGAGGCATTTTTGGTTGGCATTGTTGTATGAAAACTCCGCATATATACCGCAACAGTGGTAGTTTATTCAGCACCACAAGTACTGCTCTAGTACTTGGTTCACCCATTCAGTTTGTTCATATTTTTGGGATGGTATGCGGTGGAAGTAGATAGGCAGATGTCCAGTGCCTGAACATTTTGTGCCTGACTCAAGAGATGAATGATGGGCCTTGGTCAGAAGCTGTGTGGTCTGGGAGCCCCTGGAGCAAGACCAGGTGGTGTAGCAGGAGTTGAGTGGTAGCCTCAGCAGAAAGCAGATGGCTGCAGGGGGATGAAATGGGCCATTTGGGTCAGGCAGCCACAACCGCTAAGACTATGGTGTGACCATCAGGCGCCATGAGTTCCACAACAAAGTCTAGCCTGATGGCAGACCAAGGCCTAGCCAGAGTCTCCAGGGGTACTAAGATGTCAAAGTGTCTGGTTCAATGTGTCTTGGTACGTGTACAGAACTTGCAGGAGTCCACTTAAGCTTGGACCTCAGCCCACATGCAGGCAACCATGCAGGAGGTCTTCCAGTGGCCAAAGTGACCCAGCAGAGCATCATGGCACAGCTCTATTACCTCCAGTCATGGGCACCCTGGGGGAACATATCTATACTCACCAAAGTATGTTATCCCATCCCACATGGAGTGGTGCATCTTAGCCCTCAATGGCATGGACTGTGTCCCTTGGGCAAGTTGGTCTTCTTTCAGTGCAGACTGCATGAGGGAGAGCAGGTCTCACTGAATTGTGGCATTAGCAAAATTACCAGGCTTGAGAAGATAGAGGGGTCAGAAGTTGGTTCTTCAATTCCACGGTATTATTCCCTCTGCTCTGATAGAGCATGGGCTTTCCCATTTCGCTTTCCCAGACAGCAAGTTTTCTAGAATAAAATGCACAAGGGTGCAGAACTGACTGAGATCCGAGTTGCTCTGAGAGTACCACCCCCAAGGCCATATTGGATGCATCTGCTTCCACTATGGTTGGGTGAGGGTGTTCCAGAATCAAGCCCGTGGTGAAGGCAGCTTTCAGGTTACCAAAACCAAGCTGGGCTTCAGGCAACCAAGTGAATTGTATGGCTTTGCAAAGGAGGGAAGTCAGGGGAGTTATTAGTTCAGAGACATTGTGATGAATCTCCTACAGAAATTTGCAAAGTACAGGAAGCACTGGAGTTCCCAGTCTGGCATGCTTTCCTGTTGCAGATGGCTTCCACCTTCTGCAGGTCCATCTGAATTCCCTCTGGGGTGATGTACCCCAAAAATTCAATGGTAACCTGGTCGAAGGTGCACTTGTTCAGTTTGGCATACAAACCATGCTTCCATAATCTCCCCAGGACAGACCAGACATAATGGTAGAACTGCTCAGGGTTCTCAGAAAATACCAATGTATCATTGAGGTAGCTAATCATGCACTGGCCCAGGATGTCCCTGAACACATCGTTTACAAAATGTTGGAATGTTGCAGGGGCGTTGGTTAGGCCAAATGGCATGACCAAAGTTGCGGTATCATGTACGAAAAACAGTCTTCTATTAATCCTCAGGACTTCTGCACACTAGATTGTATGTCCCACGAAGATCCTGGCAGTCCTCAGGCAGTCCAGAAATTCTGGAATGAGGGGTGTGGAAGCAGAGAAAGAACTGACAGGAAGGGGATGCAATGCATGACAGTTCGTTAGCAAGAGTCAGGCTAACTGTAACCCTAATAATGCGAGATTTGTAGAAGCAAGGATTGTGTGAGGCGAGTGGGAAAGAACTGTGTGAGAAGTTGTTGCGACCTTGTGTAGATAATGTGTAGAAAATATTGTATGTAGACTAGAGTCAAAACAAGTGAGAAAAATAAGATATCAAGATGGCCTATGTATAAACGAAATGCAGCTGTTGCTTATTATTGTCTGTAATGAAAGGTATAAAGGTTTGCTGTAATTGTTTACCTGTAGAGAGACCTGTTTAGCTCTCTCCCTCTATGCAATTGTTAAAGAAAATAAAGTATTTGACTTGCTGTACCAAAACAAAAAGTGAGAACTCTGTTATTCTCCGACAAATGTTATTCTCCGACAGGGGCAAGGGGTACCAGTTATGAATAGTCACTTGGCTCAATGCATGATAATCTACACAGAGGCATAGTGACCTGTCCTTCTTCACAAAGAGGACTGGTACTCCAGCTGGAGAGGCAGATCACCAAACGAAGCCCTTGGTGAGGTTTTCCAAGGGCAGATAGCACCTCCAGTTCTGGTTCAGATATGAAGTATATCCATCCATAGGGCTCCTTTGCCCCAAGCTGTCAGTCTATTGGACAGTTGCAGTCTCTGTGTGGGGGTAATGAGTCTACATGTTTCTTTTTTTAAACACATCCAGGTAGTCATGGTATTTGTCAGCTAGGCTGAGGTTATGACCTGGAGCCACTCCTGCCTGGCTAGCCCCCGCTGTTCAGGGTTCCACTTCTGAGGGTCTCATCCAATCCTGGGGCCCTGGGTGAAGGTCACTTGGGGGCTGGTGCCTTCACTGGAGACACGCTTTCCGACAATATTCAGAGGAAAAGCTAATGCTCCTCTGCCACCAGGAGATACACGGGTAATGCCCCTCCAACCAAGGAATGCCAAGAATTATCAAGAAGAATGGGGAGAGGATCGCATCAAAACATATTGTTTCTTGATGCCATTCCACTACGGGCCTCTTTGGGGATGGTCTATTGATTCACCAGCCCCAATGATAGGGGCGACCCATCAATTGTCTCCACCAGGTCTGCTGTGGGTTTCAGCCAGAGAGGGATCTGGAGGGTTTTTGGCTGCCTCAGCATCTATAAAGTTGGCAGAAGCCCTAGAATCTATCATTGCTAGTTGTGGGGCGAGCTGCTGCTCCTGCACCAAGACCTCCAACCACAGTAGCAACTGGAAATGCAGTTCCCAGGTCTGGTTCTACTTGAGAGCAGATAGGGTGGTTCACTGGAGCCTGGAGCTCGGGTGGTGCCCAGGCAGGTCCCAGACCCTCAAGAAGCCACTGGTTGGAGACAGCCTGGCCCTTCCATCATCGGTGGAGGGGTTGGATAGATTTGGCGGGTGGGGGGACGAAGTAAAGGCTGTCTGAGCAAATTGTCATGACCAGGGCATGGGCAGTCTGACCTCCTGGCATCTGACCTGGCCTGTCTCCTGACTCCTGCTCTGATCACTAGGTCAGATTCCAAGACAGGCCAGGGGGCAAACCAAGATTTAGGAGTCAGGCAAGATCAGGTTACCAGGAGATTGGGTCAGGCATCAGGTTACAGACCGCAATCAGAGAGCAAGGTCAAGGATGAACCAGGGTTGGAAGCTGGAGTCTGAGGGCTAGCATCAGCAGGGTCTGAAACAGAAGCAGGCAGACAGTTTGTGTTGTTGCTCAGACAGTTCCCCATCATGGCTTCCTGGTTTATATACTGATTTCAGCCAATCAGTGGTCTGGGGGGGGATCTGCCAATCAGACCCTTTTGGGCAGTACTTCCTGCCAAGCCTAGCTTTAGAGTGTCCTCCCAGGGCTGCCTAGCCTAAGTCTCTAGTGACTGCGTGAAGGTGTCAGCGAGCCAGAACATCCATGGTCCTAGCTTCTAGTCCTGCAGGTTCTTACAATGAAGGACATTCCAACTGCTTACAGAATCTGCATAGCCAGTCTTCTCTCTCACTTTGCATTTTAATGACATGGCCCTTGGACAACGTGGAACACCTTATCCTTATAAGGACAAGGAGCACAGCAAAGAATAGGCAAAAGGATTCCATTTATGTGGGAATGCCCACATACTTATCGAGAAAAATTCATCAAGTTCATGGCTCCCCTACATTTAGGTTCTTCTGCCCATGAATATAGATATATTTTTTTAATTACATAATAAGTAAATGACATAGGACTAGTTTCAGGTTTTTATTCAATTTCTTCTGTAGTTTAAATAATTTATTTTTTTTACTAATTAGCTTGTATTAGAAAAATTAATGGCTTTCTTTATAATCGTGTGCAAGCCAACAGGGTGACATCTAGTTGTACCTTCTACAAGTTCATGTAGAAAACGTGTTCACTTTAGAAACTCTTGGTTTGTGTACCATTAAAAAGAGAGCCACTAGTTTTTCCAATGCAAGATGGTGCACATATATGTGTGTACACATACATGCATATATGCTTAAATGGAGTAATAACCTCAATTATTTTTTCACTCATCTTCTTCTTCATCCCTTCCTGGCATATGTTACATCCTCATGCCCCTGTGAAGCTCATCATTTAGATTGTAGAGCTCTCAAGCAGGGACCCATTTTCTATGCCCTTCCTGTAAAGCACATAGCATCCTTAAGTGTGTGTGTCAGCCCTTATGATTCATCAGGAGCATACCCACTTGCAAGTGCCAATGATTTATACAGTAGAATGTAATTGGCACAGCTGCCATTCTAATTAATTGCCAACAGCAACAAAGTCATTGTCACCATCTGATTGCTGTGTAACCTTTATGAACTCCGTGGATGGTTTCAGTCCATTTCCTGTTTGACAGGCATCCACATTACTAAAATAATGGCATTCCAATCAGAGCCATAGTTGGGAGTCTTCGCATAGAGGACAGGCATTGAATGGATATGTAGATCTAACCACAAGAAATGGTCCCTCCAAGTCATGGTTGAAGCACACTGGCAAGGCAGTTTCAGAACATATGGACTGTCATTGTTCTGAAGATGTTAGAGGATTTTCATTTCCAGGTCTGTTGATCCAGCTCTTTTCACAAAAACTATATTCATTTTAAAATGTTAACGAATTCACAAAGTGTGAACCATGGTGTAGGAGTGAGTGGCCTTCCCTCCCTGTGAATCTCGGGAGGGAGGCCACACCCCCTTGCTATCTCGTTCCTAAAAAGGCAGTCTGGAAAAGGAGAAATTAGCTGTTTCTGGTGCCCAGGCCTTCTGACCTGGGCTGGGCAGTAATCAGTCTCTGGATCTCAAGCCCTCAGGCAGGGTGGAGCCCCAAACAGTCTAGGGCTCTGGCCCTCAGGCAGGGCAGAGCAGCAAACAGACAGTCTAACATCTTGGCTCTGGCAGACAGTAGACAAACTCAGGACTCTTGGCCTAGAGTGGGGAGGCTGCCACGCCAGGGGTGGGGTTGGCATCAGGGGAGTAGGGGGACCCAGGCCTACCCTACTGCACCGTGTCTCAGCCCAGGGCCCTGACAGTGGCTGAGTGTTCCACCACTGGGTCAGCGGGGATCCAGCTGAAACACGTTGACCTGGATTCAGGCAACGACACAACCAGATAATAGTCTAGTGTCCCTGGGCTACTTAAGGTGCATCTGTGGCTCAGGATCATCCTCCATCTCTCCGGTGTATACTGCTAATGGCAATCCCAGGAGCTCCCGGCATTCCTGGCAGCAAGCAGCTCTGGCAGCTCCTGCAGGCCCTCGGCACTGTAGCAGTCTCTGTCTGACTCAAGCCCCTGCAGCGGGTGAAAGGCATCTCTCTCCTCCAGCGGCTCCAGCCCAACTGAGCTGCTGGGCCCACCTTTTATACTTCCTGTCCCACCCCTCTGCTTCCAGAGGGGCAGGCAGGGGTTTTCCTGGCTCCTCCCCTGGCATGGGTTCTTCCCTGTCAATCTTGGAAGGAGGCCACGCCCTCTCGCTACACATGGAAACTAAGCCCCTTTTCTCAACTCTTTCCGGGTTTCAACTGAGCCCTTGAGATGTGAGTCACCATAGTAACACTTCTGTAGTGACTCCATCAATTTTTGCAAAACTAAAGCTTTCATTTAAAAGAAAATGCTAGCCCTTATGTTTGCAGAGAACTCAAATGCGAGCCACACAATGATGTCTTACCAGACTGGCAAGAAAAGTGAAATAGTAACTCTGAAGGCCAGATTCCACATTCTTTACTCAGGGCTTAATTTTCAGAGGAGGCTGCCCTGGGAGTTGTGGTTCCTCCGCACCTGAGAATCAGCCTTTACTCGTTAGTCAAGCAGAATTCCCACTGATTTCAGAATACAGAAGTAATAAGTGCTGAAAAGGTCCTCTGAAGGCTGTTGCCAATTTGAATATCAGATCTGTTAACTACTACTTTAACTATCGACTGCTTTAGCAAAAAAAATACTGGTACTTTTGTAGAGTACCATCACTCCTCCCCCAAACCTAATTTGACCGCTGTCTCCTTTTCTCCTCATACACTCCACTCACAGCTTCTCTGCACACAAAACTGACCAAAGTGAGGAGTTCCTGGATCCCAAGTCTGAAATGATAACCTCATCACGAAAGCTCACCATGGGATCAATAGATCGAATAACTTCTTTTATTTGGACGTACTGAATTGTTGGGCCCAAAGTTCACCTTCATGTGCCATTCATTCCCAGAGCTGATTCTTATCACTGTAGGTTAGAAGGGAGTTATGCAGTTGTGTGTGGAGCCTAGGTTAATGGGCCCTAGAATAACTTGTATAGTGTCTAAAGTGTACATACCAATATATGCAGAATTTACAGATGAAGAGACTAGCAAAAAAGCTAATAGAAATCCAATCATGCTGCCACTTCTGAGCAGGGTGAATTGATTTAAATCAAACTGATTTTAATCATGATTTAAATCAGGAAGCAGGAAACCGTGATTTAAATCCTCAATTTTAATGTTGTTTTGCATTTGTACTTTTTTGTTGTTTTCCAAAAGAAAGATGGATTGTCACTGGTTGAAAACCTTTAAAACATGTTGATTTGCAACTAAATATAGCCTTTGGCCCTTCTTTTTGCTAGCCAGGAGGATATACAGAATCTGTATACATTTATTTAAGCAATTATGCGGCTTAACATACATTTGTTCAAATACTTAAATTTTACTTGTTTTTACTTTGTTAGAAAACAGTGACTGATGTATTTCTTATTTACTAGATTAATTTTTTATTCATGATTTGTGTCAAGCTCTATTTGGATGGAAATTGGAATTTCAATTAAAAAAGCACAAAAAATAAATAAAACTACCTCAAATGTGCTGGATACATGATAAACTTACTTTTTCTTCTTAAAACATATTTTGCTTTCAAAACTCACTGATTCATTAAACAAAAGAAGTGTTATCTATAGTAAGTGAATTGAACTGATTGTTTATGGTCACCATGTCCTTTGAGAGTTTAAAACTAGTTGATCTCTTCCTCTCACACCTAATTGTTATTCATCAAGTGGAAGAGGAAAACAAGCTTTCCTGCTTTTTCAGCTCCCAATTAGTTTCTTAACCTTGAATGAAATAGTCATTGAACTGAACTAGTTGAATAATGAATAAAATATTCTTTCTGCACCTGTAGAAGAGGCTACTGTTGTCAAAAGCTGGGTTAGCACTTCCACAAATTCTGATGGTCGGTTCTTATCCAGTGCCTTTTACCATTTCAGTGGTTTGTCTTTCTTTAAAACTTTTTGGGGGCAAACATACTACTAAATAACTATTTTAATTATTTAATTTAAATTATTTTAATAGTCGATAGTAAGTTTAGTCCTTAACATAGGTTGTCATATTTTCAAATTTATTTTAAAATAGATTTATTATTTTAAAATATATTTAAATTAAATCCAATTTTAATTGATTTTTACCTACCTTGCTTCTCAGTAGCTGAGGCTCAGGAGTTGCCCTCACCATGAATTTGTCTTTGGACCTCATTACTTGCTATTCTTTCTCTTCCTGCCCCTTTGTTCAACTCATCTATGTTACTGGCCCCTTACTAATATGTTGAGCCTTGCATGGCCTCCCGAGGGGGAGGGTGTATCTTGCACACCTAACTAACCATGTAGCGAAGCAAAGGAGGACATTTGACACAGCATGTTTGGTACAGTGTGTTGCCAGAAGGAGGAGGATGAAGGATGGGATATGTGGTTAGGAGGAAGGAGAATCTTTGGGTTACTGACAAATTATATATGCAAAGTACTACTGTTGGAATCAGATTTACAAATCAGAACATTATAACTACCCATAATCCCAACCTACTTGGAATTTATAATAGAAGCAAAACCAGCTAATATTACTTACTACACCTTCGGAAAGAAAAAAAATTCTCGTTCTACTTCTGTTCATTTTTTGAATTAATTTATAAAGCCCTATTGGCTTTAGAGCTCAGTTCATCTCAAACTAGAACAAGCAGTTATTTTTTTGTGCAATCTACAGTTTTCTTAATTCACAGGTCCTTTGAAATCACTGAAGGCTTGATTCTTAAAACAGTAACTTCCCAATGTTTTTGTATTTATCATTCCAGCATAAGTCATTCAATAAGAATGTCCAAAACAAGGCCCATAAAGCAAAATCACTTTAATGATAAAGTAACCATGAAAACTGTGAGCCTCAAAAAGACAAAAATCTCAAGACACCTTGTGGTTTAAAACAGAATTAAGCAGGATGCTAGACATTAATTTAAAAGGTGGGGGATTTTCCCTAAATAGAAGACAAACTCTTTTGGAAATCTAACCCCGATTGTGAGTGTTAAGAAGTTCTGAAAATCTGGCCCGATCCCTTAGTCAGTGTAGCAAATGGGAGTGATCTCTTTTTTAATTAACTTTGATTACTTAAGAGGGGAAGGGAGGAACCATAATCATAATCAGATTATTCTGCAACCAGATACTGTAGGCATATCTCCTAAAGTAGTCAGATTACAATAATATCTGGAGTAACTCAATTTAGATACCTATTTCACACCTATAAAGACTAAAGCATATATTTAAACAAAGACCTACAATTGCTTTTTTCTGGTGCAATTTTTAATAATTCAAATAACAATATTGCATGTGATCTTGAAAACTGATCCTCCCTGTCATATCAAGTTTACTAGTGTCTTTAATAGTCAACCGCTTAGAAAGAAGAACTTTCACTTAGATTATAGTTTACTAATGAGGGAGGAAAAGAAGGGTTTAGAGCAGCTGCTAACTCAGATAATTTGATCTGATTGTCCTGAGGAGTGAACAGTGTTGAAAGGAAAAGTAGTGATGAGGTGGAGCTGCTTGGGAAAACAAAATGCTTAGTGAGAACTAGGTCAGGAGAGTGATTAAGATAGTAGGTGTGGGTGTCTGTAAAGCTGGAGGCCAAAGGAGAAGGAAGAGTGGGAAGAGAGGAAGTGAGTCACACGGATTGCCAGTGTGGCAGTGGGAGAGGGCAAGGGACTAGAAGAGGTGGTAGACTGCCGAGTTTTAGAGATGGAGAACTGAGTGGGAATAGAGCTAGTGGGAAGAGAAGGAGCTAGAAAGGACGGGAAGAAGGGAAGAGACAATGGCTATTAGGGAGAACAAAGATTAATACAGATTTCAGCAGGAAAGAGGACAGGGGCATCATTTGCTGGGGGGAAATGAGGCAGTGCTCCCCCACCAAAAAAAAACCACTTGGTTTGCCCTCCTTTCCCTCCAGATTTTCATAGCTCCTCACCAGTCAATGCTGTGGTGACTTCCTCAGATCTGCAGGTCCACTGTGAATTGGGCTGGGCTAGGGTCCCTAATTGCTGTCTTGTCGGCACCACCTTCCTCACTAGGGCTGCCTCTAGGTTTTATGCCACCCCAAGCCAAACAAATTTTGGCTGCCCCCCAACCCTGGGCTCCCCCCCACACACACACACACACACCCCTGCCGCCCCAGCCCTGGGCTCTCCCCTCAACCTGCACCCTCCTGCTGTCTCAGCCCTGGGTCACTGGTAACTTGCTCCCATGGCGGGTCATTCAGCAGGAATTTTTGATGCGCACAGAACACAGACAGGATTGGTTCCCATATGGTTACAGAACTGCAGTAAAGGGGAACAATTTTCAGCTTGTGTGACTGGAGGATATCTGGATGCATATTATAAGACTGTCCTACATAAATGAGGAAAAGTTGAGGTGCCTTTATTATTCTTTTGTTCTACTCTTTGTTTCTGTGGGGAATTTGCCAATGCAATATCACTGCCTTCCTTTTAAACAAATAAAACTTAAAAAAAAAAAAAAAAAGGCAATGGCTGTTGAAAATAGCAATTCCAGTCCTAATAACCACTGAGAAGCATTTCTTGCTCAATTTTATCCTACTTTTTCTACAGCAAGTTACAGTGGATCAGTATATTTGATTTGGGAGAAATGAAGTAACAGCTGCCCAAATTGAGCTTGAGCACTCCTGAATTTTTGAGGGTGTTCAAATCCGGAAGGTAGGTGCTAGATTCCCTTTCTGAATATTAGCTATATCTGGAAAGGAAAAGTCAATTTCTGCTTCCATGGCTCAGAAGTGGAAATCCTCTTAAGTGCCTGGTACTGTATCTAAAGCTGCCTAAGTCCTCTAGCAGAGACCTTCCCTCCCTTACTTTTAATTTTAAATTCTAGTGGGATCCACGTACCTCCCTTGCTAGGCTTCAGATAGAAGTCTGTTGTCAGAGGGTGGAGATGGATGGCAGGAGAGAGATCACTTGATCATTACCTGTTAGGTTCACTCCCTCTGAAGCACCTGGCATTGGCCACTGTCGGTAGACAGGATACTGGGCTAGATGGACCTTTGGTCTGACCCAGTACGGCCGTTCTTATGTTCTTATGTAGAGAGGTGCACTGTCCATTTAGTCCACCCAATTTCTTCTTTGGGGGCTGCAAGGTGAGGTCACACCAGTATCCCTAATCCAGTCTGGGGAAGTCTTCTGAAGGGGATATCTGGGGCAAGCCTTCTTCTCCTTGGGCTGGGCACACTTGTCCCCCACTCACAGTGCCACCCCCTTCTAGCAACCAGCTCTCCATTCACAGCAAGCTGCAGCATGGCTCAGCTACCCCACTCCCTCCCCCGCCCTTTTCTGTTGATAGCTGCCAAGGGATTGCTGGGAAATGTAGTTCTTTCCCTGATCCAGGGCTGGCTCTATAGGCAGAGAGCTAGGCAAGGAACTACAGCTCTCAGGGTCCCGTGGATTCTCTGCTTCTGCAGCGTTGCGAGAGGGGAGGAAGTGAGTAAAAAATAAATAATTTTTTTTAAAAAGGATAGGCGGAATGCCGCCCCCTGCAAATGTGCCGCCCCAAGCACCTGCTTGTTTTGCTGGTGCCTAGAGCCAGCCCTGCTCCTCACCCCACTGGCTGGACAGGAAGCACCGGGAGCATCCAGAGCTGGATCTGAGCAAGCCCACCTCAATCCCTACCCTAGGCTGACCATGGTTGAGACAACCCCCTTCCAGCCCTTCTCCCTGCCCCACTCCCTGGGATAGGACCAGCCTGCCATCTCCCCACCCACATCAGGAATGGGAGTGGCCATTAACCCCCCCTCGAGCAGCAGTGGCTTCAGCAGGAGGCAGAAGCAGGGATGCTGATACAAATTCCCCACTCCCCTGCTCCCCGCTGAATTTTTCTGAAATGGCACCCCTGAAGGAGGAAGCATAGGAGGTGGTAGAGGTGAGAAGACCTGTGCTAATGGGTGAGGAAGGGTCAGAAGCAGTGGGAGAATAGAAGCACTAGAGTAAGAGGGGAGGAGGAAGTCAAGGGGATTGCTCATGCTCGCGTATGTGTGGGTTAAAAAAGAAACTAGATAAGTTCATGGAGGATAGGTCCATCGATGGCTATTAGCCAGGATGGGCAGGGATGGTGTTGCTAGCCTCTGTTTGCCAGAAGCTGGGACTGGGCACCAGGGGAGGGATCACGTGATGATTACCTATTCTGTTCATTCCCTCTGGGGCACCCGGCATTGGCCACTGTCAGAAGACAGGACACTGGGCTAGATGGACCTTTGGTCTGACCCAGTATGGCCATTCATTTGTTCTTAAGTCTTTTTGGACCCTAAATTATGGACTTGACGGACAAATGAAACTATAGCCTTCCCCAGGAAGGGGAAAAGGTGAAGGAACCAAGTTATAGATGTATGGCAATGTGACTGATCAGTATAGGTAGTCCTGTAATTTGGTGGTGGAGATGGCTATTTTGGTAAATTGTACGCAACCTTATTTTTTGTAGGCAATGCTGCAGAAGTGAGATTTTAGGTGTGAATTGAATGAATCAAGGATGGAAGCTTGACAGAGAGATTTTTGGCAGGGTCTGCTAAGCATAAAGGGCAGCATAGAAGAAGGCACAAAGATGTTTTTGTAAGGAGACAGGTGGTGTATTAAGGGGAGGTGGAGATAGGGGGAGGTGGAAGTTGGCCAGTCAGAGATATAGGCAAGATGCTTGATGTTGAGCCTTGAAAGCAAAGACAAGAAGCTTAATCCTGATGCCTAGCACAATGAGGAGTCAGTGAAGTGCCTCCAAGAGGGACTATGCTTGGAGTCTTCAATTTCTAACTATAGCACTCTGGATCTTTAAAAAGAATTAGGCTACCAAACTACAGACAGAGGCGTGAACAGTGAGTGATGTGATTTATATAGAGGTTAGCACATGGTCCAGACAAACAAACAAAAGCATGTGGACAAGTTATCTTCCAAAATATTCGTATAAATAAAATTGTAATACTTAAAAAGGAAATATTTCATCATTGTTTTAATAAATGTATTCAGCAAAATAGAAAAATACATCCTTACCAGCCCATGGTTGTTGCTCCCATCTTGTTATTGTGCTCCCATTCTGAGAATGCTGGGAATAAACTTGTGATAATCAACTGTGAGACTTGATTAGGTTGGTCTTTGTGTACAAGTCTGCTGATATAAGTGTTGTGATCTATCTTAATATGCTTCCTTGATATTCAAGAATTATGTCAAGTTTATCATTTCTTTCCAAATCCAACAGAGAGCCCTTATACATGGGGGGCGGTGGAATAAAAAAGGCTTTCCTGACAAAGTCTATTAGTCAGGTAACTCTCACTTTAAAATAACAGAAAGTCATGATGTCTGGGGTGAACTTAGGAAGCAAGGGTAGAGATCCGAAGTTCTGTTTAGCTTGGAACCAGTCTAGCAAGCTATTCAGTTATGTGTTTCCCCCATGTAACCAATGTTAATTAAAAGAGGTTACTCTCGTTCACTTCACAGACTCATGGATAGGGTTAGAGTTTCAAAAGGGTTCGATGTCCCGCATTTGAGCCAGATTTTTCAAAAGAGCTCAAGTCTTATTTAGGCATTGATTGAAGTAGCCAGAATTTCAGCATTGCTTCCATTGAAAACAATGGGCATTGTTGGGTGTGAGAACTTTTCTGAAATCTGGCCACTTCATTTAGGTACGTAAATGGAAGCTAACTCTTTTGAAAATCTGACCTTAGTCTTTTCTTTATGGGAATGCAGAAATGTCCATGTCTTGTTCAGGGAGGCATAATGAACTAACATCATGAACTTTGTCTCTATTGTACTTTTCATATAGCAGTAAGTATATTCCATTCAAGGTATAAATATTCCCTCCAAGGTTACAATGTACTTTCACCACATGTTTTACTTAATGTGAGGCAATGCAGTGAGAATCCTTTAAAGATGCTGACTTCTCCACCCCATTCCAAAAGAACGCGAAGATTTGTACCTGCTAGGACTTCTTAAATATAATGTATTGTAATGTTCTATTGACATTCTCATAAACAAACTTGGGAAATGTGGTCTAGATGAAATTACTGTAAGGTGGGTGCACAACTGGTTGAAAGACCATACTCAATGAGTAGTTACCAATGAAGAGGACTGTGATCAATTCTTCTCTTTGTCCACTGAAGGTAGGACAGGAAGTAATGGGCTTACTGCAGCAAGGGAGATTTAGGTTAGACGTTAGGAAAAACTTTCTAACTATCAGGGTATAGGCTCCCATGGATGGTTGTGGAATCCCCATCATTGGAGGTTTTTAAGAACAGGTTGGACAAATACCTGTCAGGGATGGTCTATGTTTAGTTGGTCCTGCCTCAGCACAGTGGGCTGTACTTCATGATCTATTGAGGTCCCTTCCAGCGCTACATTTCTATGATTATATGGTTTCTATTCTAGATGGGTTATTATACTGCACTCATCACCACAGTGTTTGGCAAGCATGTTTTTGCTTTCCAGCTGGTATGTAAGTCCTGTTCATTGTGGAAAGTTGACAGCATGAAATAATTTACAATACAGTTTGGTATGCTTCCTTATTTATTTTTCTTTTTACTTGAGCATACCAACTCTAGAATAGTTTTCTGTACAGTGTGTTCTAGTAGAATCCCAACTATCTGAACCTCCACTGTTTCTCTCTCTCTCTCTCTCTCTCTCTCTCTCTTTCTAACAAGCTGTTGACCCATTCTATTGACTGCTGATTATCAGATGATATTTTGATGTCACCCAAGGTTTTGGATTATCGGGATTCTACTGAAGTTCTAGAATGAAACAAGACAACCAAATGTAATCTATTTAAATGCAGAGGCAATATCTGCTTTATTTTAAAGAAAAACAATCCTCAATGCAATGTTAGAATTGCTAATTCAAAAAAATAAGTCAAATTAAAAAATGAATAGAAGTTGCTTGGGGAGTTTATAACAGCACCAGTGCCGTTCTTAAAAGCAACTCGTATATGTTCTTCTTTGAGACACCCATCCGACTTTTTTAAGAACCACCCAAGAACCTTGTTTCAATGTACATGCCATGAAATCACTGCATCTCTCTGAACTCAGATCCCCAACTCTTCTTTTGTCATAGAATCATTGAAGATTAGGGTTTGAAGAGACCTCAGGAGGTCATCTAGTCCAACCTCCTGCTCAAAGCAGGACCAATCTCACTAAATCATCCCAGCCAGGGCTTTGTCAAGCCGGGCCTTAAAAACCACTAAGGATGGAGATTCTGCCACCTCCCTAGATAACCTGTTCCAGTGTTTCACCACCCTCCTACTGAAATAGTTTTTCCTAATATTCAACCTAGACTTCCCCCACTGCAACTTGAGACCATTGCTCCTTGTTCTGTCATCTGTCACCACTGAGAACAGCCGAGCTCCATACTCTTTGGAACCCCTTCTTCAGGAAGTTGAAGGCTGCTATCAAATCCCCCCCCCCCCCCACCTTCCCTTCTGCAGACTAAATAAGCCCAGTTCCCTCAGCCTCTCCTCATAAGTCATGTGCCCCAGCCCCCTAATCATTTTTGTTGCCCTCCGCTGGACTGTCTCCAATTTGTCCACATCCTTTCTGTAGTGGGGGCCCTAAAACTGGATGCAATACTCCAGATGTGACCTTACCAGTGCCAAATAGAGGGGAATAATCACTTCCCTTGATCTGCTGGCAATGCTCCTACTAATGCAGCCCAATATGCCATTAGCCTTCTTGGCAACAAGGACACACTGTTAACTCATATCCAGCTTCTCATCCACTGTAATCCCCAGGTCCTTTTCTGCAGAACTGCCGCTTAGCCAGTCGGTCCCCAGCCTGTAACAGTGCATGGGATTCTTCCGTCCTAAGTGCAGAACTCTGCACTTGTCCTTGTTGAACCTCATCAGATTTCTTTTGGCCCAATCCTCCAATTTGTCTGGGTCACTCTGGATCCTATCCCTACCCTCCAGTGTATCTACTTCTCCCTCCAGCATCATCCACAAACTTGCTGAGGGTGAAATCCATCCATCAACCAGATCATCAATGAAGCTGTTGAACAAAACCAGCCCCAGGACCGACCCCTGGGGCACTCCACTTGATACTGGCTGCCAACTAGACATCGAGCCACTGATTGCTACCCGTTGAGCCCGATGATCTAGCAAGCTTTCTATCCACCTTATAGTCCATTCATCCAATCCATACTTTTTTAACTTGCTGGCAAGAATACTGTGGGAGACCATATCAAAAGCTTTGCTAAAGTCAAAAGTCCCACTTTTCATCTGTTTAGACTGTAATGTTTACAGGGCAGGCACTGTCACTCATGTATGTCTACAGCACCTACCGCAATGGTGCCCCTGATCTTGTTTGGGGCCTCTAGGTATTGCCATAACTCAAATGTTATTCACCAGGGCACCTGATTAATTGTGCACTTCCTGGACTATGCAATTAATTGAGGTACCAACAGGTTTTTGTAACTACACCAGTGCCTCAAATAAATCAGCTGGAGTGAGGCCTGGAGATCCACTCACCAGAAGAAACAGGCTGGAGATCCCCTACTGCAGGGGTTCTCAACCTTTTTCTTTCTGACACCCCCTCAACATGCTATAAAAACTCCACAACCCAATTGTTCCACAATTGTTTGTCTGCATATAAAAGCCAGGGCTGGGTTAGGAGGGAGCAAGCAGGGCAATTGCCCAGGGACCCACATCACAGGGGGCCCCACAAAGCTAAGTTGCTCAGGCTTCAGCTTCAGCCCCTGATGGCAGAGTTCTGGGCCCTGGGTACAGTCCTGCATGGTGGGGCTTCGACTTTCTACCCTGGGCCCTAGCGAATCTAATGCTGGTCATGCTTGGCGGACCCCCTGAAACCTGCTCACGGCCCCTCAGGGGAGCCCCAGACCCCTGGTTGAGAACCACTTCCCAACTCCTTCACCGGATCCATGTGGGCTAGTTATTGTCCAGCAACCTGTTTCCTGTCTGACCTTAATGCAGAAAGGTTCTGCTCTGCCTTACTGAGCCAAGCAGAACTACGGCAACCTTCCCTGTTCTCCTTCCCCATGTCTACTTGCAGGGACTTCTTACCTCTTATGTAACTATGATATATTGGGTGATGCTTCCTTAGATTCTCAAAAGCTTGATTTTCAAAGAAGCAGAGTTCCAGCCCTTCAGAGTGAAGTCAATGTGAGCTGCAGGTATTCAGCACCTTTCTAAAGACTTGATGGTCTGATTTTGAAAGTACTATGTACATTCAGCAGGAAACATTTAGTCTAACTTTTAAAGACAAGTTTTCTCAAACTTCCAAAATATCTGTCCTCACTGAGAACTTGCACCATGTCAAGTCTGAAGTGATTATTGTTCATTTGATTTTGCTCAGCTGTTTTTCTGTTACTCATAGTAATGGGGAAACACCTCAAGTTTTGAATGATATTCTTATTTGGAGGTCCTATTATTCGAGAAATAGTCACAAATACTTGGGGAAGAAAAACTGACAATGGAACTGGGGTGAAAAGTTAAATGGATTAGAAACTGGCTCACTAATAGGTCTCCAAATGTAACTGTAAAAGGGGAATTGTCATCAAGGGGTCTGTTTACAGTGGGGTCCCACAGGGATCAATTCTTGGCCCTAGACTAGTTAACATTTTTATCAATGGCCTGGGAGAAAACATAAAAACATCAATGATATAATTTGCAGATGATACAAAAATTGGGGGAGTGGTAAATAATTAAGATATTAGGTCACTTACTCATAAGATTCTGGATCGCTTGGTAAATTGCACACGCAAACATGCATTTTAATACAGCTAAATGTAAATATGTACATCTAGGAACAAAGAATGGAGGCTATACATACAGGATGGGGGACTCTGTCCTGGGAAGCGGTGACTCTGAAAAAGATTTGGGGGTTATAGTGGATATTCAGCTGAACATAAGCTTCCCGGTGTAACGCTGTGGCCAAAAGAGCTAATGCAATCCTTGGCTGCATAAACAGAGGAATCTTGAGTAGGTGTAGAGAAATTATTTTACATCTGTATTTGGCACTGGTGGAATACTATGTCCGGTTCCGGTGCCCACAATCCAAGAAGGATGTTGATAAATGGAGAGTGATTAGAGAAGAGCCATGAGAATGATTAAAGGATTAGAAAACTTGCCTTATAATGATAGACTCAAGGAGCTCAATCTATCTAGCTTAAGAAAGAAAAGATTAGGGGTGACTTGATTACAGTCTATAAGTATCTACATGGGGAACAAATATTTAATAATGGACTCTTCAGTCTAGCAGAGAAAGGAATCACATGATCCAGTGGCTGAAAGTTGAAGCTATACAAATTCAGACTGGAAATAAGGTGTGCATTTTTAATAGTGAGAGTAACTAACCATTGGAACAATTTACCAAGGATTGAGGAGGATCTTCCATCGCTGACCATTTTTAAATGAAGACTGGATGCTTTTCCAAAAGATCTGCTCTAGGAATTATTTTGGGGTAGTTCTCTGGCCTGTGTCATACAGGAGGTCACACTGGGTGATCATAATTGTCCCTTCTGGCTTTAGAATCTATGAAAGTCTCTCTAGGTTCTTATGTGGGTGCCCATCATTGTGGTATTTGTGTGTTTAGTGGGAGCTCACCAAGAGCTAAAGCTTGTAAAGCCCACAGTGCATTACTCCAAGCTCAAAGTGCCCAGAGTGTTATGAAGTATCTAGAAGGGACTGGTGTGCCACCATACTCCCATAAACACCCTACAGTAGGGTCAGATAGACTCATCTGTTGTTTCCTCCCATCTTCCTCCGACACGCTCCTAAGAAGAACACAGCAAAGACCTGACCAATTTATAAAAATTATCAGTAGTCTGTTACCATATTTGTAATCTTCCAGCAGTATATTATATTAGATCAGCTTTCCTCTATGTTGCTTTAACCTGAAAGGATAGTTGCTAAAGCTCACATTGGTATTGGTATGAATTTAATCCATAAAGAGGCTATTCTTCCTCCTGGTGTTATGTCCTTTATCTTGCACATCCCCTTTCAACCTAGATACTGTAAGTGTTGATTTATCTTTGACCTTTAGGCACTGGTCATCCCATAATTTTTGGATAAGAAGAGCTCTCAAGTTTGTCATTTGAAAGAATCTTAGTTCAATTTAGGATCCTTCATAAAGGTGGGGGGGGACCTGAAAATGACACAGTCATTTATTGAATGGAATCTAAAACCAATCTTCCCCTGCCCAAATACAATGATATTTAAGAAAAACAACTTAATAACCAACTCATTTTATTATGTCAACATAATAGCAATGATTTTCCTGGCAGTTTCTAAAGCTGTTATGCTAAATTTGAGTCTGTAGGCAAATAAACAGTTCCTGAGATGAGACACTGGGAAAAGCCTGAGTAATAGTAGCAAGTGGAATTAGGACAGCAGACTTTCATTCTACAGGTCTGAAGATTTCATTTAAAAGAAAATTGCAGAGAGGCAGCCAGCTCGCTACTTAGGTATGTTTGAAAAGTTAAGTTCTTTTTATAAGAAGAAAATTACACCTGCTGGTTATGCTCAAAGTAAGAACTCTTTGCACTAAAGCTATGGCTTGTAAAGTGGTGGGGTTTTTTAAAGTATAAAATAGGTTTATTTGTAAAATGTTAATTCTATTTGTGCATTTAATAGTGTGTTGTGTGTTGTCAGGGTCACTGTTTAACTTTTATATAGTAAGTTAGTTTCCTCTTTCACAGCAACAGGTGCAACAACTACATTTTTGGGGTAGAAGGAGAGGAGAAATGTGATTGTAAAACCACTAAAATTGGTAAAGGATTCAATAGCAGGTGCAAGAGACTCTGCTCTGTGCTGGATATTTAAAAGGGTGTCTTGGAGGGGCCAAACCAAACATGCTTCAACTAGCCATTCCTTCCACCTCCTCTTTCTCTCCTTGCACACACCTGCCTCTTAGGTTTTGCAGAGCTTGCCACCTTCGCCCCCCCCCCTCAAGCCATGGGCTTTGTGCAGACTTGGGGCCAGGGATTGGGAGGGGGTCTGCAGATGAATCAGGGCACATTTAAGGGTGGCGACCCAATTTGTTCCAATGTCTGGAGTCTGGGTTTACCGTAGAGTAGCCCTGCCCAGAATATTTACTCAAGTTTAGTCTCCTTGAATGTAATAATTGCTGGAGGTGTATGCAAGAGAATGCCAGTGTTACTCCTGTCATTGTAGAAACCTGCATAATTACTGGAGCAGCTTATTAAAAGCATATTCATTGGCACTGTACTCAAAATAGTCACGTAGCAATTTTTACTTAACTGATTGCGTAAAATAGTTACTTGTGATTTACCTAATTTTGGACAGTAATTTGAAGTACTGAGACATAGTGCAAGAATTGCTTTGTGTGAATTACTTCGAGGTTAGTCATGTCCAATAAATATTGTTTTTCACTCAAAGACAGTATTACAAATAAATAGATATAAGCAGAAGTCAGTAAGGGCCAGATCATTCTCTCTGTCTCCACAAATATAGAAAACTCCGCCCATGGAGTGAGCAGTGCCTCTTCCATAGAACAACTGAGCCCTCTGTGGTATCCCGCAGGAGTCCCTCTGTGAGTGCATAGCAGGAATTGAGATCCATAGAGTTTGGGGGCAGGAGAGGATGGAGTTGGGACCAGATGCTTTCATTCCAGCTGGTCCCTGGCTATCCATGCAGTTATCCTTTTAGGAGTTAATGCTGCTTCCCAGTGGATCTCTAGGGTCTGTGGGGTTGTGAAGTTCTACTCCTGGCCTACTCCAGGCCTGCCTAAACCATCCCACCTGAGGTAATAATTTCTGGAAAACTTAATGATTCTCACTGAGCTTTTATGGTCCAGTAACTTTAAATAAATCTAGGGGTCCATGTTTTGGGTAGTGGCTGAATACACCAGAAAATCTGCATGAGAGCCACAGAGTGGCAGCTTTCTGGCCCCACTGTGTGTCTCCCCCACAAACCAGTGCAGTTCTGGAATCCAGGCTCTTGAGTCACGGAGGGCCCTTGTGAGATGGGGGTAGGGTGTATTGTCTGTATGTTTCAAAGACACCAGCATGTCAAAGTCCTTTTTTTTTTTATTTCATTAGGACATCACCAAACAATAAAGCATAAAAGAAAATATCAGACTTTGTCCTTAGATTTCTCTGAAGGTTCACTGGGGCTGCTTTCCAAGTCCATAGTAAAGTCTTAACTCAACTTTCTCTCTTTTTCAAAACCTAATTTCACAGTCTTGAGGTTTGTTTCTACCAAGATAAACTATTTACCAACATGCATTATGATTATATTAAACAACATGCTTTATTTTCCTGATATGTTGGTTAAGAGGAATAAGGTCTTCAGAGAAGCCATGAGACCAGAACTTACTATGGTGATGTAACTGACCCTTAACATTATCTTCTTGTTAACTATTGTATCTAAGAAAAAGTTTAGTAGCCAGAAGAACTTTGTTGAAGTCAGTTAAGCAAACAAATTTTTATAAACCTTAACAGAAGAAAAAATATGTGAAACTGTTTTCCATTCGGATGCAAAGTTGCACTTCTGCTACACAAGTTTCAAATGTTGATTAATAAGAAGCAAAACTTGTACAAAAAAGCGAAGTTGTACAAAAAAAGTAACTGCTATACTTGTAATATAAGTACTGCTATATTGTATCACACCAAAATTCTGCCTAGTCAACTATCCTGATTCTGGCCTACTCATATTATATGACTGAAAAGAAAGTGCAAACAACCCCCTAATGGCTTAACCTTCTAACACAGGAATTTTCTTATATTTTCTATCTAATTCTTTATATAGTATATCTTAATATTTTGTTTGCTTTGCTTGACAACCATTGTGTATTGAGCAGGTGTTTTAACTGAGCTGTTTACAATAATACCCAGGCCTTTAAAAAAAATTCCTTAGTGATTACAATTCATTTAGGACCCAGCAGTGTGTATTGAGACCCTAGAATTTTTTTGTCTTCCTCTGCAGCAGGGGACATAGCTCACATGCTAGTTTGAACTAGAGTAAATGGTGGTTTTTCTGTAACTTGAAGCTTTTAAATCAAGATTTGAGGACTTCAGTAACACAGCCAGAGGTTATAGGCCTATTGCAGGAGTGGATGGGTGAAGTTCTGTGGCTTGCGACATGCTGAAGGTCAGACTAGATGATCATGATGGTCCCTTGTGGACTCAAAATCTAGGCATCATAAGGAGTTCAAATTATTTCTTCCGATGTGTTACCTTGCTTTTGTCAACAATGAATTTCATTTGCCAAGCTCATTCGCCTACCGTAGCTTTATTACATCCCAATAGAGTTCTCTACAGTTTACGGTAATCTCAACTAATCCTAAGAATTTTGTATCATCTCCAAATTTTGCCTTATGCATAGTTCAATGAAGTTCTCTACTCAATGTGCAGCAGTGATCAAAAAAGCAAATAAAATGCTAGAGTGCATAGGGAATTATATTATCGCCTGAGATAAAGCAATTAATCCTAGTCAACCCATCTCAAAAAAAGGCATAACAGAAGTGGAGGGGGTTCAGAGACAGGTGAAAAGAATGTCTAGAGGTGTGGGAAAAAAACCTCTTAGATAAAGAGCAATTGAAAAGATTGGAACTGTTTAACTTAGAGAGAGGCCATAATAGATGTATACAAAATCATTAACAGTATAGGGAATTAATTTCTATTCACCCCTTTCACATAGTATAAAACCAGGAGGCCATTCTCTGAAATTAAAAGGTGAAAAATTCAAAAAGCCAGAAACTTTACCAGGTTCTTTGAATATTAACTTGTTCCTGAATAAGTAATAAGTAATATATGATGTAGTATGTTAATGTTTTATTGTAGCTTTGCCTTAATAAAAAAATTAAAACAAAAAACAAAAAGCTTTTGTCTAACAAATGCAAAATTAACCTGTGGAACTCTTTGCCAAAGGATAACATTGATGATTAAACATTTATATGGAGAACAAGAATATCCAGTGTTGTTATAGTAACCACCTACAGCAGGATTTCTTGCACCTCTGTCTGAAACAACTGATAGTGGCCGCTACAGGTGACAGGATATTAAATGTACCATGGATACTTATCCAGTATGGTTTTTCTTAAAATAGTTTTTGGTATGATGTGTCTCCCAGGGATGATGAACTTTAATTATGCTATAGGCGTTGTTACTTAATTGCCCAACTATCATTACTGTTTCAACAAATTCCTGTCTCTTACTTAGGAGAGGTGGCTCTTAACTTGGTCCTATTGTGTGTTTCAGAACTAGCTGTTCCAACAAGCAATTGTTGAAGGTGTTGAGCAAATGCTTCTCTAAACTTTGTGCCATTGTGACATACTCTATGACCAGTACATATGTGAATAGCTGAGGCAACTCATAATTACTATTTTGGGTTAGTTTTCTCAAAATGCTCTGCTCTGCTAAGCTACCTTATCCCCACTAAATGAATTTGACCTAGTTCTCTACCGCATTCCATGTTTTGGTGCCATTAACCCTGTCCTAGCACACAAAAAGGCCTTGTCCTCCCAACTGTTCCTCCTCTTACACCTGGGTCCTCTGCTCCTCCCCGCCTGTGAAAATAGCAGCTGAAGCCCTGCTCTGGTCCCTTACCACCTTTTCCCCTCCCACCAGCAGTGTCTGGACAGCTCACCTCATCCCCATCTCCTTAAAGAAGCAGTAGCACTTTGGCCACTGTGGTCCTCGCCTCCCCTTCCCTTTAAAAAAAAGAGATCTGGGGCTTCTAGGTAAAACTTCCACTCCTTGCCGGTGTCAAGCACACAACTTGCTGCTGGGATGGCAGGGAAATTTTGGCAGAGGTCTCACACACATGCAGAGCCCACAGTGGCTGCCTCACCCCCACACTCCAGTAGAAGCACCAGAGCTGTGCATTTTCAGACTAGGAAGGTATCAATACATTAGCTTACACTCTATATGCATTTGTTAGGTTTTCTTTGCACTCAAGTGGTTTTTCAGAGGTGGCGGCGGTTTTGTTTTGTTTTTTAAATGAAAACTTAGGTTTTGCAGAATTGATGGCACTTGCCCAGAAAAGATTCATACTCATATGGGTGCGTGGATTTTTCCTGTCTAGTTTTTGCTATGTGTTTAGGATAGTACAACTGGAGCAAGGCTCAGACTCCTGGATTTATGTAGCACTGCACAACAAACACTGTGGAATCTTGAGTCCTAATAAATTACTAAAGGTGGCCAGAATAAACTAACCTACTCAGCTGTCATTGTAGAGCATTACAATCCATGATCATTGGTGCTTTGCAGTGATTCCTGCTTTGTTTAGTCTATGCATGACTCTCGGATCCCTAAGATAATGTTCAAATTATTTTGATGCCAACACAAAAATGAGATCGACAATGTGAAGGCAATAGTGGAGGTCTGTGAGTCTAAACATGTTCCTGGTGCATTAAACGCTGCTAACAGCTTTCCTCAAAATTGCTATTTTACTCTGTCAGTGACAAATGCTACCTTGAGAAGGCTTCTGTAATTTTAAATTGTCAAGATTGAGGATTGTGATGTCTATTTGCCATGCGCCAGGAACTCCAGAGATGCAGCCATTCTAGAAAAGCATATGCATCTGTTACCATTAAACTATTCTTCCACCTGTCATCTGTGCAGAATCTTGGCTCTGTTTCAGGCCTTTGCATAATACCGTGGGTGAAGCCCTGGAATCCATTGATGATTCAACCATTCCAGCCTGTTATGTAGTATCCGTTTTTAAATCTGTAAAAGTTTCTCCTCGAGGAAAAAGCCTTGTAAGGAGCTGCATTTTATACTAATGCATTCTCTAGCCAAGTGGAGTGTTTTGCTGAGTCAGAATGACTTAACTTCATAGAATCATAGAATATCAGGGTTGGAAGGGATCTCAGGAGGTCATCTAGTCCAACCCCCTGCTCAGAGCAGGACCAGTCCCCAACTAATCATCCCAGTGAGGGCTTTGTCAAGCTGAGCCTTAAAAACCTCTAAGGAAGGAGATTCCACCACCTCCCTAGGTAACCCATTCCAGTGCTTCACCACCCTCCTAGTGAAAAAGTTTTTCCTAATATCCAACCTAAACCTCCCGCACTGCAACTTGAGACTATTACTCCTTGTTCTGTCATCTGCTACCATTGAGAACAGTCTAGATCCACCCTCTTTGGAACCCCCTTTCAGGTAGTTGAAGGCTGCTATCAAATCCTGCCTCATTCTTCTCTTCTGCAGACTAAACAATCCCAGTTCCCTCAGCCTCTCCTCATAAGTGATGTGCTCCAGCACCCTAATCATTTTTGTTGCCCTCTGCTGGACTCTTTCCAATTTTTCCACATCTTTCTTGTAGTGTGGGGCCCGAAACTAGACACAGTACTCCAGATGATGCCTCACCAATGCCGAATAGAGGGGATGATCACATCCATCGATCTGCTGACAATGCTCCTACTTATACAGCCCAAGATGCCGTTAGCCTTCTTGGCAACTTGCATGTAACTGAATTAGTGGATCACGCCATGTCTTTGTTGAGAATTCAGACTGTCCCCAATTACTAACTCTGAATTAGAGCATCATAAAGTGTCTGTCCATTCAGTCACATTCTGCAACTTGCAAATCAAATGTCAACTTCTCATAAATTCCATGTCTCATAAAACTGATATAACAATTTCCTGAATGACAGAATTTCTGGGAGACACTTTCTGAACTGAGGATAATAATGTCAATATCACACATCACGGAACTGAACAAGCTAAAGTCCTTTTGAGTGATAGGGCATAATCTGCTCCTCCCCCCCAACGTTATACATTGTCAAAACACTGGGATGAATGATTAGTCGAGATGCTGCAATATCCATATTATTATTTATTATTTGTATTGCGGCAGCACCTAGGAGACCTGGTCATAGGCCATAGCACCTGTTGTGCTAGGTGCTGTACAAACACAGAATAAAAGACATGCCCTGCCCCCAAAGAGATTACAATCCAAGTATAAAATAAGAGACAACAGATGGTTAAAGGTTGAGGGGGGGATACAAGGAAACAATGAGACAATATGAATCCAAAAGTCCATGTGTTCATTGGAAATAATCAGAAAATATACCCTGCAATTAGATGTTGTGAGCCATGCCAATGTTACTTTTACTTAGGCATCTCATGGGCACTCAGGGTTTGTTTGTTGATTTAGTGCATTTAGTGCATTTTCACCTGTATAAATGCTGAAACGCTGGGAAATATCTTCCTTCTTTATAAGTCTCTCTCTGCGTAGTGCCCTCAATCCCTGTGTCTCCAGTGATTCTGAGGTTAGTAGTTATACTCCATGTGTTGCCTTCTTGCTCCCCACTTACCTTAATTTGAGTAGGTACTGAATTCACTGAGTGTAATGGCAGATGGAGCAGCAACTGCGTTGGTACTTCTGAATGCTCATCTCACTTTCAGGTTATTCTTTGACATATCAATGGCCAGCCAATGGGAGATCGAGCATAGCAGCTGATTTTTTTTCCCTTCTATATACTGGTTTATCTAGACAATTGGCATTGTAAGAGTTTCAGAATTTACAGTCTGATTTACAAAACAGGTGGTGTTTCTCCAGGTTTATGATCTTTCCCAAACCTCCCACATCATATGCTGTTGACTGACCTTAAAAGTTTTCCAAAGGAAATTATTTCAAGTCATGTGTGGATGTCAGGGAAGTTCCAAGCATGCTAGAGTGCCATGTTAGCTACAAATAGCAAGTAGGGATGGGTTCTATTCACCCCAAAAACCTTTGATTCAAGTTTAATTTGGTGCAGGGACATTATGTTTATAATGGTATCCACTGGGATATATAACAGATACTGCTCCTGGAATCTTGGAGAGTATGCAGGGGTAGAAGCTGAGATCCCCTTGTCCAGGACTGAGAGAAATCTTGAATAAGTATGTGATGAGTGTCTACATAACCTTCCAAAGTTAATTTAATGGTAGAACATTCTCCTTAGTTAATCTATATCCTATATGATGTCTTTTCTTGTGTACTGTTGTCTTTTGGCCTATACAACTTATCTTCCGCCTTAATATTGTCTGTGAGTATTAGGGTTACCATATTTAAAAAATAAAAAAAGAGGACACTCCCTGGGGCCCTGGCCTCGCCCCCTTCCCACCCCCCGCCCCACCCAAACTCCACCCCTTCCCCACCCCTTCCCCAAAGTCCCCGCCCTAACTCCGGCCCCCTCCCCTGAGCGCCCCGCATTCCCCCTCCTCCCTCTCAGCCACGCGAAAAGGGCTGCCCGAGCGCTACCGGCTTCACGGTTTGCCGGGCAGCCCCCAGACCCTGCGCCCCCGGCCGGCGCTTCCCCAGAGCAGCTGGAGCCAGGGAGGGGAAGCGCCCAGCCAGGGGCGCAGGGTCTGGAGACTGCCCGGCAAACCGTGAAGCCAGTAGCGCTCGGGCTTCGGGCAGCCCCCATGCTTCTGGACCCAGCGCCCCTGGCCGGGCACTTCCCCTCCCGGGCTCCAGCGGCTCTGCTCCTCCCCTGATTCTTCGGCTCTGTTTAAGAGCCGAGCTGCCTGAGCGCTACCGGCTTCGGGCAGCCCCCGTGCCTCTGGACCCTGCGCCCCCGGAGACTGGGAGGGGAAGTGCCCGGCTGGCGGCGCAGGGTCCGGAGGCACGGGGGCTGCCCGAAACCGGTAGCGCTCGGGCAGCTCAGCTCTTAAACAGAGCCGAAGAGTCAGGGGAGGAGCACAGCAGCCGCGGGAGGGGAAGTGCCCGGCCGGTATTTTCCCGGACATGTTCGGCTTTTTGGCAATTCCCCCTGGACGGGGTTTGATTACCAAAAAGCCGGACATGTCCGGGAAAAACCGGACATATGGTAACCCTAGTGAGTATATCTTCTACCCTTCCAGCCCTCTGCATTCAAAAACATAATTTCTGGTCCTCCTGCTAGAAGGCAAACTTTCATCATTCTGTGGAATGAAACCTGTTCTGAAATGGCCCTGTTTGGTGGCAAATATTTCCTATCTCATCTGATGGAGGTGGCTACCTAGCAGATGCTCCTGATAAATGCTACTGGTGCAATCTGTACGATTTTTGCATGCAAACCTTTTCGCCTTCAAAGTGCTTTTTATACTATGATGACTTAATAATACTCCTGAAAAAAGGTGTCATTTGCAATGCTGGCCTTCGGACACTTATTTCGCAGCACTAACTTCTTGATCTTTTGGTAGTAACACAATAGACTTCCTTGAGGAAATACTAGCAATGAACCCAGCCCAGTGATGTTGTTTGTGGGGTACGTTTTCCCAGGATGAAATGCTGCTGAGGATGAGGACTGAAATAGACTGTAAATGACCGCTGAGTGGAAAGATGCTTGCTATTTTTAAATGACAGGATTGGTTCCTCTTTATTTTGTTCTAGACAGCACAGAGAGTAATAACCAGGCTCATAAAGGTTATATTATTTTAGGCCAATATCTGTAACAAGCAAGTTCTGACAGGCAAATGATTCTGTAAGATAGCACTATTTAGAAGATCAAACAGGTTCTGTAAATTCTCCTAAACCTTTTTTTTTTTTTTTTTTCTTGCTTCAGTTGCCTCCTTTTTGGCTAATAAAGTGCATTACATAGCTACAATTCCCAGCACTATTCCTGCTGCGTCTTTGTTAGTAGATATAGAGGCCGGGGGGGGAGGTTGTTTTTTTGTTTTTTTAAAGTCCTAATATTTGGGTTCCTCCAGCAGGAATGTAGGAGTTTGTTTTAGCTGGTGCAAGGGTTATGATGCCACTACTCTCCCACAAAGGCAGAGATCAATATATTTCTTTATTTTGTGTTCCCCTCAAATATTCAATTTTTAACAGATTCTGTATTGATTGCTCGTCCTCTGTAATTCTAGGATTTCCACTAACTCATCAATAATAAGGTCATTCTGTCACAAACGAAGGTTGATGCCAAAATAATTTTTATCTTTTCTGTTTCTAAAAGTGGAAATTCATCAAATAAATGTTCAGGGTAGCCCCTACTTGAAGTCTGCCAGCTTTAGGAACAATGTACTGAGCCTCTAGGGGGTCCTACTCTGTGGACTAAAACAATAATGGATACCAGAGCCCTCGGACTCCATTTCCCAGCATGCTTGGAATCGGGGTGGGGACAGAATGGACTAGAAATTCCCATTAAGGCCAATAAGAACAGCCATACTGAGACAGACCAAAGGTCCATCTATAGAGCCTGGCAAATCCACGGGTATCTGTGGACCATTTTTGCGGATAGGAGCTTGGATGCAGATACAAATTTTGTATCTCTGAAAGTCTGCAGGGCTCCGGAGCTGTAGCACAGACTCACCAGAGCAGATGGAGGGACCCAGGCTTCCCACAGCTGCCAGCGAGGCTCTCCCTGACCTGGCTCCAGCTAGACGGGGAGGCGGGCTCGGAGCCCCAGCCCAGCCTTGATAAGAGCTGAGCAGGAAGCTGTGGGGAGCCGCGGCGGATCCTCCACCTCCCCTGGGTGGGGGGGCCCGAGCAGCCCCTGGCCTGTGTCCCTGCCCCCCCAGACTCCCCACCCAGGGCAGGTGGAGAGTCTGCGCTGCACCGGGGCCGGGTTGGGGAGAGCTGTGTGGGCAGCTGTGGGGAGCTGGCATGGAGTTGTAGACCCTCCACCTGCCCTTGGCCGGGTGAGGAGCCTGGGGGATGGGGACATAACTGGGGCTCTTAGCCCCCTCCACCCCCCTGCATCGTGGGCAGGTAGAGGGTCCGCCATGGCTCCAACAATTTCCCGGGCTCCCCGGCTGGGCTCCACACTGGCCTGGCTTGGGGACCAAAGGGGTGGAGCAAGAGGGGAATGGGGAGGGGTCCGCTCTTGTGAAAAGTGAACAGGTGAGGCCTGTTACCAGATTTGCCTGTTCCTTCGGGGTACGCTCATTTATTCGGGTTACTCTTCGGGGTGGGGGGGGTTCTATAATTCTATCAATGTACTGCTTGTGTCACTTGTCTTTTCATATGGAGCTCTACTTCTCCCTTCTGCAAGTCCCCTCCTGCAAGACCTAGGTTCCCTAGGGCTGGGTTCCTCTAGCCCCAGAACGGATGAACACACACACACACACACACACACTCTCTCTCTCTCTCTCTCTCTCTCTCTCTCTAACAGAGCAAGTCTGAGCAGATCGGGTCAATCAGCACTGTCAAGCTGACCCCTTATATGTCTTTGGACTCACTGGGCTGGAGGAAGCAGCACTTTCAAGCTGCCTCTCCTTATATGCCCCTGGGCTCCATGGACTGGGTCAAGCAGCACTTTCATGCTGTTACCCTTATGCGTCCCAGATTCAGCACGTCCCTATCCCCACTCTCACATCACAATGGTACTGGCAGTAATCTACTTGATGAGCAAACCCCACAGTATTTTGGGCGCTGCAGGGATCTTTAGATTAGGTAAAAGAAGCATTGCTGTAGAGTGAATGGGGGAAGCTAAAAACACAAAAGAGTAAAGTTCAGAGAAAGAGAGAGAGAAGCAACCAACTTAACCGTAAACATTGTTTATTGAATAATAGTGGTAACTACACAAGGAGGGCTAAACCAACATAACATACACTATTAAAGGTTAATACCTAAGGTAGAAAGGAAAACAGAGAGAGAAAGAGGGGGATCTCACCCACTCCATGAGGCTTGAACTAGTCGGGGTTCCCAGGTGATGGTGGTAGCTCAGGGTCCTGAGTGCTGGAGACAAGCAGAGCCCCCAGCACGATCAGTCAGAAGATGGAGTCCCAGTGGAACTGATGCATAGTTTGGATCTAAGTATCAGAACACTTACTGGAGGGTGAGTAGGGATTTTTGTAGAGAAAATACCATGGTTCAAGGGAGAACACCAGATTTGTTTATAGGTAAACTGATGATTCAAGGGTTTTCTTTAGGCTAGACTATAGGAGCTGATCACTCTTGGCTATGGGTGGTGTTTTCTTCCAGGGAGCTCACAATGCAACTAGGCTGCTTCAGTATTTTGAATATCAATCAAGGATTCCTTACTAGAATTGGTCTGATAACTGTTGAGCTGGGTGTGGGCAGGCATAGGTTCATTAACATCTGGAGCAGAGATTCCCAAGATGCAGTGCATCCTTGCTTTTCTGGTCCCAGAGTTCAGTGCAGTTCTCTGTTCTCCATTCTGTATGCAAATTGAGATGTCTTACTCTTGTCACCCGTGTCAGTAGGGGTCTAGGTGTGTCTCCCAACACCCTTCAGTGCTCTCTGCAGGCTTTTTCCTCTGATGGGTTTTGGTTTAAGCAGAGGCTGGGGTGGGGGGTGTCTTTCATGAGTCAGGCTGGATACTGCACCCTGGTTCCCCAAGAACGCAGAGCTGACTGGTATCAAGTCCCCCTTTCCCTCCCCCCATTCCAGCGCCACTGGTCACTACTGTGAGCCTCCAGCCCAGCCAGAAGCCTGTGGAAACGTGAGCAATATTCTCCTCACCCCTAGGCAGAGCTGGCTGAACTGCTCACCCGAACACCGCACCATGCCAGACTGAGGGCCCTCCCCCTGCCGAGCTGAGGGCCTTCTCTCTTCCCCGGCTGCACTGGAATGAGCCCCTCCCCCCCCCGCCGCCTTGTGGTGGACTGGATCGAACCTCTCTCACTTTCCCCTTCCTCCCTGGAACTGGCCCTCTTCCCTCTCCCCACCCCTGTACAGGGCTGGCTGAGCCACTCGATGAAGCCCCCTTCCTCTCCCGCGTAGGGCTGGCCTGAGCCCTGCCGCTCACCCCCACCCCAAGCTCCTTTTTGGCAAGACTGGGCATTTGTCCCATTTGCTCTTGCCAACTGGTGATCAGTTGGCAGGAGCAAACAGGACAGATGAGCTGGGGCCAAGAACGGGGTCAGAGGCGGTGAGGGGGGGTGTGGCCGGGAGCAGAGTCACAGCTGGGGCTGTGGGCAGGGCTGGGTTGGGGCTGGAGCAGAGCTGGAGGCAGGGCACTGCTGGACCCTGCCATGCCCCTCCAAATGTTCCTCTATGCTCCCCTAGGGGCCGTGCCCAACAGTTTCGGGACTACTGCCCTAGGTTATGGTAAGAGCTGCCCAGGGAGCCTGGGCAGCTGTGGGGAGCCCCAGACCTGGACCTATCTTGGGCAGGGGGCTGGGATGCCCAAGAGCAGCTCCCAGCCCGTGTCCCAGGACAGGTGGAGGGTCCAGGGCTCCTCACAGTGTCCTGGGCTCCCTGCACAGCTCTTACCAGGGCCTGGCTTCTGGCCAGGCCAGGGGGCAGGGCCTTGTGGGGAAGGAGAAGAGCGGAGAGAAGGGCCATGGGTGGAGGGGCGGCCCAAATGTTCTTTGTGCACTCGTCTCCAGATCATACTCCGCATACTACCTGCCTGGAATGGAGCCAGGAGGGAGCTGGGGATCAGGAAGAATTGTGAGTGTGGTGAGGTGGAAAACTGGTTGATTTGTTGATGCTGTAGTACTTATTAGTTAACCCTTTCCTTTCCAGGTCCTATTTTCCTGCTCCCAGTAAAGTCCCTCATTGCATTGTTAATTTTGGATGTGTCATTTCTTTGCTGGGGTTTCTGTTGATGTACTTCATAGTTTCATTCTGTGCTGGCTTTTATACTCCCATGCCCATTAGCAGCATCATTCATTTTCCCAAGGCACAGCACCCCTTGTGTCCGGTCCAGTGAGGAACCATCTTGGGTGGAGGCACAACGTGTCACAAAAAAGAATCCAGGAGGCAAGGAGAGGGAAGGGCCACTCTAACTAGCAAGCACTAGGTAGAAGCTCAAGCCGCATCTTGGGGACAGGCTACATGAGCTATCTCCTCAGTTATTTAGATGAATTGAGTATAGAGTCTCCATGTCTGAATTCAGCTGTGCATTTCAACAGAGTAAAGGCACTTGTTCTGACAGATACAGCGATCTCATTCCTGGCTGGAAAATCTCAAATCTCTCATTGTGAAGATTGCAAAGTGTTGTAAGAGAGTAGGAGGTTGCTCCTCCACCCAATGGGGTTGGTGTCAAAACTCCCATGTATTTTACTGGGAGAAGTGCCAAATTCAATATTATATACTCGAGCATTTTCTGTAGACAGTAGCATCTTCACTCAAATAACTATTCAATATAATCAGTCCTGCTGAATACCTGTGGCGGTGTGAAAGGGAGCTGCAGTAAAACCATAGCTGTGTTGGAGTTGAAATAAGTTACAGCTCATACCAAGTCATTTACACTCAAAACAGCTTCTCTCCTGGATATATATTCTAATGACGCTTTTTGTATTTGGAACTGGTCCAAGACATTTCTAGCATGATAGTCATTCATCTCTAGGTTCATAGTATTAAGTAGAATGGTTCATGTTCAGGACACTTCTCAAGACTGGGCTAAGTGGATCTGGAATAATTCTACCATATAGTAGATATGCTGGATTATCACTTGTGCTTGACTATGGAAAAGTGTTGAAATCTAAAGCAATTTGTAGAAATGACAGGTCCCAATGAATATGACAATTCCCTGTGTAAGTACTATTCACACCTGTGTGTCTGATTCCTCAGAAGGCATATGCTTTCGTGAGTTTGTACTGTGTGCCTAGAAGTGTGGCTGTAGTTTGATTAAAGTTCACTAGCAAAGGGTATTCCCATATAAAATTTGTGCTTGCGGGAAGTGCAGAGGAAGAGTTGCACAAACTTGATGCACAGAGCAAACAATTAATACTGTTCACTTAGAGTAACATTTTTCAAAATTATTGAAGGGAGATAGGCTCCTAAATCTCAGCAACAAGTCTCAGAACCTGACTCACGCTCACAGTGCTCCTGCTGCAGGACTAAAACAGCAGTCCAGATGTTTGGGCTGGAGCCCGGACTCCAAGACCCTCCCCCTCAAGAGGTTTGAAATCCTGGGCTCCAGCCCAAGTCTGAACATCTACACTATTATTTTCAGCCCTGCAGTGCGAGACCAAGTCAATTGATCCGGGCTCCGATATTCACTGCCATGGGTCTTTTTTTGCTGTGTTGATGTATGGGTTAGGCTCCTAAGTCACTTGGGCATTTCTGGAAAATTTTACTAGTCTATATAGGCTGTTTCTCTATTGGGTATATGTTTTCTCTGAGCCTTCAGCAGGGGCCATTCTCTTACATACAGTCGAGGGCACTGTAAACATACTGTGACCATATATGACTCTACTTTTCATTGACTGAGCTTCGCTGTTTAGGACATGAGTCAATGATACTTTCTTGTTCCTAGTCAAAATACCTGCTGCTGTAACTCTTGTTTTGGCAACTTGTAGATACAACAGTTCTATGATCATCCCTAACTTACGCTATGTCTACACTACCGCGGGAAGTCGACCTAAGTGACACTGCTCCAGCTATGTTAATAACGCAGCTGGAGTTGACGTAGCTTAGGTCGACTTACTGCAGTGACTACACCACGCTGGGTCAATGGGAGATGCTCTCCCATCAACTTAATTTACTTCTCTCGTTCCCAGTGGAGTACCAGAGTCAACCGGAGAGCGTTCTGCCATCGATTTAGCGGGTCTTCACTAGACCCGCTAAATCAACCCCAGGTGCATCAATCGCAGCAGCGTTGATTCCGCGGTAGTGTATAGCCTTAGTAACAGTATTCCTGTTAAAGAGTCTGGCATATCTGATCTGAACTGACATCCTGGATGATTGTATCAGAAATGATTCTATGTCATTACAGTAAAGGATACCCTATCTCTTAAGGAGTACTAGTGGAGATCAATGGAAGCATATGGAGCTGTGTCAATAACACTTTTAATCATTGGGTCTTCTGATTGAAGTTATTTCAGGTTTTTTGTTTTCTTTTCTTTTGCTTTCAAGGAGGATAATGCCTGATCATGTAAGATTCAGACCTACAATCCCTACTTGTTGTGGAACTAAACTATTTCTTAAGGATATCAAGGAATAGGTTTCTAGGGAAGGTATTGGGTGCGGCCTTTGTCCTAGAAAGTTTAAGTAGATCCACATCAAATTCCTTGAGACTCAGTCTGCATCTTGATGGTTTTCCTTACAGGACAGAACTATCATCAGCCACTTGAGACAGTGATGAGCAATAAGTGTTTTCCTTTAGTGCTAGGGAGAAAATGTCCATCTAAGCCCCAGGTATTCTGCCTCTGACTGAGAAAGCTCACTCCAGATAGCATTTGGATTACATCGGTAATAATCACTGTCCTCTCATCAGCCTTCTGCCATAGGAATGCACTGTCATAGGTGTCTGTGTGCATTTGGAATGGCTTCTTGAAATCTGTGAAATTCTGAACAGATGTAGAAATCATGTGATTTATTGTTTTCATCAAATATTTCTTGATGTTGCATATCCCTCTTGAATTCTGTGTTCTCCCTACTAAAAGCTACAAATAGATCAACCAGATTCACATAGTCTTTGATCAATTTCCTATAATAACCATTAAATCCCAGCTATTAGCAGATCTACATTATATCCCTCAGTTGAGGGAAATTAGAGAGTTTCATCTTTTTGGGGATCAGATTTTATCCCTTCTAAACAAGACATGGTTTGCAGAGAGCTCTTTTTCTCATCTACATAAATGACACTAGAGTTGTGATAACCAGTCCTGTTTCCTTCAGTATGAGGAGGTCTCATTGCTTCTGCAAATGCTGACCAAACATTGTAGAACCTACAACCAAATAGGCAAATGAGAGGGGATTTTTAAACCAGGTATGCCAATACAACGTTCATTAGATTATTAAAGGTGCTGGGAACATTTCAAAGTCCATGAGCATAACATGGAAATGATAATGCCCTGCTTGTAAGATGAGTACTGTATTATCTCTTAACTCTCCATGTATAGCTACATGCCAATAGCCATGCAGGAGGTCTAGCATCAATTAAGGAAAAATGATGTGCAATAGCAAGTCCAGGCCATAATCCACTTCATGACTAAAATAAGCCTCCTTTAACCATTATTTTGTTATGTGTTCCAGCATCAGTGCAGTAGCTTTGCTCTTTCCTTGTTGAATTACTAATATTGGTGTTGCACAGAGGCTATTAAAGGGTTCAATTAGGTAGTGATGCTGTCTTTAAGTAATCTGTGTCTATTATCTTCAGCCAAGCTGATGAAGCCCTATAAGATTGCCTGTCCTGTGTTAATTGTGTGTCACTTAAGGTGTCTTCCCTCCATCCCGGACATAGGCAATGAATTCCTTCAGGGGGCAGAGCTTAGGGCACAGCCTTCATGTTGGCATCTCCCACTGGCTAACTTAGGTTTGGAACTCCCTGGCATGCTGGCTTTTGTGAATCCCAGTCTTAGGCGCTTATCTTGTCCCATTTATTGTATAGGGAGCTTAAGTGCCTAAGTCAGGCTTCATGAATGGCAGTGAATTTATAGGTCGCTGAAAGTGAGACATGGCAAAGTTCAGTGTTGCGACACCTACATGTCTTTGTGAATCTAACCCTTGGTTATTTGACTAGTAGACTGGATACTACTGGTAGCGTTTATGGGTGGCATTTAAATGCCTTGGTAGAGATGACCAAGATCCCTTGCACAGATTAACTGAAGATATCTAGTCTTCAAAGGGCAGGCTAATCCGTAGCCAGTATAGGGGGTTTCAGCTTGGTCTGGGGCAGAAGTGTTGAAAAGGCAAAGCTTGCAATAGTGTGAGAATTAGCTTCTCTGGTATTAAAGATGGTGGTGGTTCTTGGGCATTGTTTTTAATCCAAAATAAAATGACAACCCTGGTTTACAAGACCTGTTCGTAACAAGATAACACACTGTCTGCGAAAGGCAGAAATACTGACAAAATACAATGTCTCTCCTTTTTGTAAGTGTTCTTATAGGTAGGGCACATGCCACTAAAAATGCATTCCGATCCAATAAAAATATTTGGAACAATGCAATTGAAATGGAAAGAAAGCGAGAGATTGCATCAATTGTGGATACTTGCTTGCCTCTGAAGTACTGTGTAGTATAAGTGTCTGACTTTAGAAAGTTTTTTTTTATATATGGGTTAGCTGCTCCCATGAATTACCCAAGGCTTGTGGGGGGAAATTCAGGTTTGTTGTAGGGGAGTTGTGAATATAGCTCTTTTACCTCTGTCATTTTGAAAAGGCTTGCAAACACCAAGAGTTTTGTGATTGTCATGTAATCACCAGTGAGATTTTTTTAAAGTTACACAACAATATGTTCTCTGTCTTTCATAAGCGTCAGAAGTTTCAAAACATATGAGGGATGGGTATAGCATCAAGTGATTCTGCAGACACCTGCAGTTGAGGGCATTGGGTGGGGTGAGTGAGAGAGAAGAAATTGTTAGAGTCCAGCAGTTCTTACTCTGAAAGGGAATCAAGTGAACTTTGCTCTGCTGTGTGAGGCATGGGTAAATAAAGTGAGAAATGCAAAATGAAAGTAGGCGGGAAGGAATTAAGGCTTGTCTACACGGCATCAGCAAAGTGCACTGTAGAGGGATGTGATTTGCAAAGAGCACTAACGTGATCTGCTCTCACTGCCTCAGGTAGACCCTGCTGGCACACTCTAAAAGGTATCCAGTTTCAAACAGGACTACATTTACATGAATGAAGTATCGTTTAGAGTGCGCCAGCAGGGACTACATGGGGCAGTTGGAGCACAGCACGTTAGTGCACTTTACAAATCACTCCCCTCTGGCATGGTTTGCCGCACCATGTAGACAAGCCCGTGTTGACAGCTTTCTAATTCTACAAGCCTTGCTGTGTTCATACGTTTAAGAAAAGGTTTCATAGCTCTGCACTTGTCTAATGCCTGTACTATAATGTTTCTTTGAGACTATACTCGCGGCAAAGAATAGTGTGAAACTACTGAATGAGGGCCAGATCCTCAGCTAATGTAAATCAGCCTAGCTCCATGACTTTAAAGGAGGTAGGCTGATTTACACCAGCTGAGGACCTGGCCTGAATTTTTAGCTATGAAGTCTTTTGTGTGTGTATGTGTGTGATACAAGCCAGGCGGGATAAATCCAACCCCAGCATTACTACTGGTGCGTGGGGCCCACAGTTCAGTGCGCTCTGCAGGAGCCACTACGGCTGTATCAAGAGAAAAGATTAAGACTGCAAGCGTTGTCCTTTTCCCTCTGCGTCTGACTGACATTTGGGATTTGGGGACAATGAAAAAGAAAGTAGAGGATTCCGGATGAGAGAGCAGGGGACCTGCAGATCTGGGGAATGCTGCAAAATCATTGTCGGAATCTCCTATCGCTGCCCAAGTGGCTGGAGATGCCTTTGAAGATACTTACCTGCCATTTGTGTGTTTTACATTCCTCCCCAACCCCAACTACCACCGTGGCCCTTGGAACAGAAGGCCATAAGAGCTTGGGGAAGACAATGTTCCTCTCTGATGTCCCACTTAACTACCTGGCATCACAGCCCTATTGATTTCAAGTAATGTCTCGGTTGGAGCCCTTCATGGCATGTAGCCATTTGAACAGTGCTTGTTTGACCAGCAAGAATGGGATTCCAAGGAATGGATAGTATAGGGCCCCTGCTGCCCAGTGGATTGCCAGATGTTCTTTTCCACTACAGAGTATGTAATCTCTCTGGGTAGGAGCTCTCTAGTCAGAAAAAAGGACCAGAATTCTTGTGACAAGACTGCTTGGGCTCTCTGAGGTACGCCTGTCTATAAAACAATCTCTCGCTCAGAGTGCAGACTGCACAAGATAAGTAGAAGAGACGGGATCTTTTTCATTTCTTCAAAGCTCTGATCTCATGGAAGCAACAGTGGACTTGCTGGGGGCAGAATTCTTTATTGAATTAGTGAAGGGTGTTGTGATGGAGGCAAATGAGAAACAAATTGCCACTAAAACCCCACCCCCACTGAGGAACGACTGCCCTGTGTCATTTGTCCTCTGGGTTGGCGCTTTAGCCAATGTGTTCTCTACCAGTGGCTGAATATTCCCATTTCCTACTAGATCATTTCTCCTAGGTTTTTTTCTCTTTCTTATTTTTGTGATTGTGGTCAGGCCACCTTGGAGATGGCTCAATCTTGGAGGGACCCAGAATAGTATGAAGCAGTGGAGTTGCAGCACAGAGGAAGAGAATTGGAGATGTGAAAAGCTGCATGACATTGGATCTGACCTGCCACACTACACCAGTTTTAAATATAATCCCACAGCTGTGGGTGAAGGAGAGGATGGCTCCTTCAAAGCTGCTACCCTTGTGTCCCTGCTCTGGGATATAAGGTGACAATAATAGAAATATGTTTTCACTTAGATCAGCTGTGCACATCATGTAGCTCACAAACTGCCTCGCCTTATTTTGTGGTAGGTTTTATCAATGTCAGGACATGGCATGGAGATCTCCATTGGTGTTGCAAAGGCTGATCTTCATGGTTGGAGGCCAAACCTCAGTACTCATCCTTTAATTTTCACACAGTTAATCACAATGTGCAGCTGACCCACTTATGTGACCACACTGGAGTGGATGGTACCATGGTACAATAGCTTCAACCATCACAAGAGAGCTACAAAAATGATTCTGTTTGATTACTGTTGAGAACTGCAATGCAGTAAATGAGACAGTTCTGAATGAGTCAATATTGGCAAAATGTGTAATCCTGGATGAGGAACAAATAAACCCATCTCAAAGACTGATACAATAAATACTTTACATACATTGAAGAATGCAGAACACTTTGCAACATTTAAACCTGACAGAGAGGGAATGTGTTTGTTTGTTTTTTTAAATCTTCCAGTTCACTAAACATTTTTGAGGCTTGTAGTGGTGGGGCGGTTGTCCCTCTCCCTCTGGGTTGGAGGGAGGCCACACTGCCTCACTTCGTCATCAGGGCCTCCGCCTCGCATCAGGGGAATCAGCGTAGGCATTAGCGTCCTGACCACTTTAATGGGTTGTGCAGCCAACCGTCTAGGGCCCTTGGACGTTTCAAGCAGGGGCTGCACCCACCTTAGTCTATGGCCTTGGGGCCCTTGGGGCAGGGGCTCGGGCCAACACCAGCATTAAGTAGCTCCAAGCCCTTTGGCCCAGGTCAGAGCGACCCCACCAGTCAATTAGCGCTGGCCTATGGAGGCAGAGACAGAGCAAACCCAGTAGTCAATCAGTTCTGGGCTCTTGTAGCAGAGCCAGAGGAAACCCCACAGGCAGGACATCCTGGCTCCAGCAGACAACCAGCGGACACAGGCCACTGGGCCTGGTGAGGGGAGGCTGCCACCCCAGGGGTGGGGTGGCTGGTGGGGTCCGGGCCTACCCTACTCTATCGGATCCCAACCCAGGGCCCTAACAGTGGTGGAGTGGTCTGCCACTGGGACAGCGGGGATCCCAATCGTAACACATTGGCCGTGCCTCAGGCGAAGCTGCAGCCAGTCTACGGTCGACTGTCTCTGGGCCACTTCCTCCCCTCCCCTTGGGGTGTACGTGGAACAGCAGGGTGTCCTCCGCCTCCTCTGGGTAGATGGCCTGTAGCAGTCCTGGCAGGTCCGTGGCAGGAACGGGCTCCCCAGCGGGCAGGACATCACTGGGTTCAGCAGCAGATCAGCGTCCGGGAGCGAGCAGGATTCGGCTGCCTCCTTTGGTGTCTCAGCCCCAACTGAGCGGGAGGCCCTGCCCTTTATACTTCCTGTCCCAGTGATGTACTTCCGGCGGGAGGAGCGAGTCAGGCCTGGCTCCGCCCACTTGTGCATGGAGGGTGGTTCCTCCCCTTCTCTCACACCGCCTCACTACATGCTAGATATTCTTCTGAATTTCCATATTCTTAGCACAGATAGACGCTGTAGGTATTGATAAGATCCATATTTCTGATCATGTTTCTCCATCAATTTTGATTAGTATTGGTTTAGCCTGTCAAACCTTCATCTTGGATGTTTAGTCATTCAGTGACTTGTGACCCAAAATTTGTTACATTTATAAACAAAGGGTTTATAATAAGGTTACAATCCAATATGAGGTAGAGACAAATTCCTCAAGAGCAAATCAGGGTTTGTGTGTGTATATAAAATATATGTGTATGTGTATATAGCTAGAATTCATTCTCTCTCTCTTTCAAGTAAAAATTATAAAATTTTCATAAATAAAATTGAGCATCAGCAGCATTAGCACCATTATTGATTTTTGCCCTTTCTGTTATTTTTTTTAAGTGGATCTATGCATTGCTCTTGGTGCCTGCAAAGCCTTCAATCAGTGTCCAGTGGACACTTTTCTATACACAGGAAAAAATTGAATTTTATTACATGGACACAAATAACAGCTCTTGATTTCAACATTGGCATATTCTACAATCTCAATTTTGTAAGCTAACTCAAGGTACAAGCCCAAGTTACCCCCTTTCCTGTTATTGCTTGTCTTATTCCTAGAACCTGTCACAATGACTACAGCATAAGAAGTAATCCTCCTTAAATTTAGGATTTGCTGGGTCTAATGCTGTGGTGATATACCTCTGCTACTCTATAGGAAGAGATTGTGTCTAAAAGCCTGAGATCTTGAAGCAAATTATTTTTGGTTTTAAGGCCAGCTGAAATGTTTTAATCACAAATTCTTATTTTGCATTTTCAGAAAAATGGCATCTCAAATGGAGGGCTCTACAAAAGGCCGTTTAATGAACACTTTGAACAAGCACCAATGTATGTTGCTGTTTTGACTTATTTGGGCTTTGGCGTTGGAACAATATTTGGCTACCTGCGAGATTTTATGAGAGCCTGTGGATTAGAAAGATGTAACCTTGCTGCAGAAAGAGAAGAACAAAAAGTATGTATGAAAAAAGTTTGTGTATTGTGTTAAGGGCTTTCCCTTCGCTCTCTCCTGGTTCTTGTCATGCAGACAGGAAGCAGAAGACCAGAAATCTGAAGTGCAGACAATGAGATGTTTATTGGGGTTAATCAAGCAAGGATATCCATAGATCTGTACGCCACAGAGTCTCTGTTTTTCCCACCTCCTCCTCCTTCCCAGGCTTAATTATACCTATAATTAGGGTGACCAGACAGCAAATGTGAAAAATCGGGACCAGGGTGGGGTAATAGGAGCCTATATAAGAAAAAGACCCCAAAATCGGGACTGTCCCTATAAAATCGGGACATCTGGTCACCCTACCTGTAATGCATGTGTAACCCACACACCTCCTGGGTGTGGTGTTCTGTCCCATCTAGTGGCACCAAGACCACTTAAACAGAGAGATAAAATGAGTCTGTAATGCCGACAGACCCTGGTTGTCAGCGAGTGGGATTGAACCGGGGACCTCTGTAGCTGAAAGCAGGCACCTCTACCACATGAGCTAAAAGCCAATTGGCAGTTAGCTAAGCCTGTAGAGCAGACACATTTTCTTTCTCTCTCTAAGTGCTCTCAGTGCCACTAGATGGGACAGAACACCACACCCAGGGTGTGTGTGGATTACACATGCCCCTGGTCCCACCCCTTACAATTTATGGTCATGTTCCGTTTTGGTGGGTCGTGAGTCTGGGGGCTTTGGTACCACTTCTTTTGTATCCCATGGGAAAAGTAAGGAGTAAGGTTGTGTTCTGGCCAAGGTCAGGCTTTTCTTTGGCTTTTAGTGTGTCGTATGCCTCCCCTGCCCCAACCCCCTTGTCCCTCCCAACTGGTTGCTTGACCTTGCCTCAAGACAGGAGTCGAGGCGGTCTCCAAGTGTACGTTCATATATTTATCTCCTGGCATACCCAGCAACACTTTAGCTCTGTTTCTTATCTTTTCTCATTACACTAACAAACCCATCTGGCTGGCCTCTCCAGGAGCTGGGTTTCCTCTTCTATCTGTCCAAAAGGAAATTTTGTTAGTAACAGCCCATAATAGTAAAAGGAGAGAGAGGTGACAATTTGCAGAATCAAGAGCTTTATATTTGCTTGAAAGCTACAATATGTCCTGAAAGAACAAAGCTCAGGCATGTGGTATTCTTTAGCTTAGTCATCAACATTTTTAACCTAAGAATATGTATTTTAAAAAACTCTTTGCAGACTGCTATTTTAAGAGAGTGACTTGTTTTCTTCCTATAAACACAAAGATGGTAAATACAAATGAAGTTCACACATAGGTAGCCATCAAGCAGAAAATAAGCTGTGATACCAAAATATAAAACCCTGATTTATAACAATTGTTGGAAACTGGAGCGTTGTTCCTGGATAATTTGGGGATTGCTGTTGCCCTAATTCTGTTATGCTAACACGTGCATAAATGATGCCCCTGAAGAGTTTTTGGGAATACACTGGAGTACTGTTGATATACAGCGTACAATAATGACAATATTATGATACTATCCCCTTTTAAAATGGAGACCATTGTCGTGCTGCCCTCTCGCTACTCCACAGAGAGTATTTTGGCAGATTCCCATCCCAGAGTGTGTGTTTGCCAAGTAAATCATAAATTAGTCTGATTCTTCTGCTCCAGCTACAAAACAAAAACAGTTTGCCTTAGATGCCTGCTTCGATCTCCTCTGACAGGTCTGCTTTAAATTGACCATATCTGTATCGAATACCAGTCTGTCTGATACTGATCCAGACAATTTAAAGCAGACCTGCCAGAGGAAGTGGAAGCATGAATGATCCCAAGCAGCTATCGATGATCAATTCATGCTTGATCCCTTAGATTCCCATGGGGACACTATTTCTAACAATCTGAGCAGCTTTCAAATATGGGCCATATATATCACAAACGTTTCCTTCTTCACCTGTCCCCACTCCAAAATTACATTGGTCTGAGGGCCAGGACTGACCAGTTCATTTTTGGATTGGTGTGCATGATCAGGGCTAGAAATAAGTGAGGGATCCTCATATTCCAACGAGACACCCAAGAATTGCTTCTTTCCCTGGTAGGCTCAAGATATGGGACCCTAAAGTCACGGCATTGTGATACACAGAAAAGCTATTTTATAATCATTTGTATGGATTCTAAAATTGATTAGTTTATAATTTCCTTCTCCTGCTGAGCCTTCTGTAGTTTGAGTCAAGGGACATGGAGCTATAGGAGGAGAGATACAAAAAAAGAATACCAACTCCATTCAAAAAATCTGGAAGATGGTATTGTTCCTAAAATAGGGAGCGGGATGTTTTTGTTTTTGTAGGTTTTTTTAAAGGAGCATAAGCTACATAATGAAGTAGCAGGATATAAAGATTTCATTATCACACTTTTGATATGTCCTCTGTGATTTGGCCACTTGTGAATAATGATGATCCTAAACTTTCCAATAAAACCTTTTTACCACACCATTGTATATTCTGCTAATTCTCGTATTTCATATGTATATATTTGCTAACTGGTATGACTGTGATGCAACATATATATAATCCATGGTTAAGTATTTGTCAACCAAAGTCAATGCCCTACAAGAAGAAGGCATGTATAAACTGAGGTGGGAACTTCTAGTCTAGGCTGAAAATATCCAACATTGTAGGTTTTCAGGTTATATCTAATTAACCTGTTTTCTTATGGATTATGATGGGCTTTTTATCCCACATTTGCTAGCAGCTCTGCATTATAATGAAACTCTCCATTTTCAAAGTAACTTTCACAGTGTGTATCTGGCATGATGGCTCCTCCTGGTATGAGCTTTCAGAAGATTGGGCCCTTTCATGAGTTCTCTGCTACTTGCCAGGCAGAAATAAATGGGCCATACATGGTAATCTAGGGTAATTAAGCAAATCTGCAAATGTGGGAGTTTATATATGGCACAGGAACACTAGGCTTGTACTACTACCAGTTTCTTAATGAATTAGTCTGTCTTTTTAATTTAAATAAATAAAGGACATAAGATGGTGACTTTCCTAGAAATGTAACCCTGTACGTGTTTTCAAACCAGGATTTTGTGCCACTTTATCAAGATTTTGAGAACTTTTATACAAGAAACCTCTACATGAGAATACGAGATAACTGGAACCGTCCAATCTGCAGCGTCCCAGGGCCACAGTTTGACCTGATGGAACGTGTTACAGATGATTTCAACTGGACATTTAGGTGGGTCAGGCTACAGGTAGCAAGCAACAGCTTTTTAGCCAGGAAAGTAGAAAACTATAATGGGAATATAAGTATGCAGAATGTAATTTCTCATGTTGGAATATGGCAACAGAACAAAACTTGAGGGGTAAATATTATTTGTTTATTTATATATTGCCCCCGTCTCTAAAATCTGCTTTAAATGTAGGTTACATTTCTGACCCATCTACAAAGGGCAAACAACAGCATTTAACACTTCAGTCATTAAAGTCAGTGGTTCTACACCAGCTGAAGATCGAGCACTGCGCTTCTAAACACTGTTTGAGCAGGCAGTATGGAAGGAGGCCAAATTATGTTGCAAATGGGCTTTTTTAAAAAAATTGCTTTAACCCAGGTAAAAACCTAAAAGAGATTTAAAGGCATTTATAACACAGTTTGGACCCATCCACACTGCTCAGCCACACTCTCTTATAACCCAGTTTGGTTTAAACCTTTCTTAAGCACAGTTGTGAACGATGAATGCTTGTGCTGTGTAGATGAGACTTCTGAATTACACACAAGGATCTGCCCCAATTCTTTGGTATTGAGTTTCAAGCTTGGAACCTAAGGCTTTATATACTCTCAACGTCATTCTATTGAAATTGAGGTAGACAAGCACTATAGTGAAAGCGTATGTAGTGTCCCTGTTTACACTATGGTTGCTGAAATATTTTGAAAAAGTAAATGCACGTATTGGAAAGACATGGGAGTGTTGCAGCATGTGGGTTTTATGGATTATTTTTCAGATTATTGAAATTACATTGAAATATCTCCTTATTTTTTCCAATGTATGATGCACGGTTGTTCCTCTGGTAATGGCTCTCAACACAACTTGATGGAAGCCATGCCTCTGATGGTCCAACAGAGTCTGGAAGTGGATAAGCACATGTCAAATGTACATTGTTCCTCCTGAACAATCCTAAGGCAATTTTGAAACAATATATACAGGCATTGTTTCACTCGACCCTGAAATGCAGTCACCTGTAGGATGGAACATTGTGGCAAACATTGTGTGTAAGCAAACAGTTCTTCTTCGAGTGATGGGCCTTGTATGTATTCCACACATGGGTGCACACGCAGTGTCTGTTGACCCACACATGCGCGGTACATCTCCTCATGCTCCCGACTGAAGGTATATGGAACAGTACCAGGCAATGCCACTCCAGTTCCCTCTTACTGCCACATGGCCTGAGTTGGAACCCCTGATACCCCTTCGCTCTTACCAGATGAGACTTGCCTTTCTCTACTGTAAATAATTTAGACTTAATTTTACTCTATAGCTTAGTTAGGATAATTAATATAGTTGATATAGTTTGTAGTTTAGTAGAACCGCTCCCCAGTCGGGGGACTCAACCCCTCAACACTGATGGATTATGTCTAAGATCCCAGGCTTCAAGAACTGCGTCTCCTGCCCTCTTTCCTATTTTATTAGTGATGGTGCCTATACTGCCTGAGAGAAGCACACATCTCGGCAAAGTGTACCATCTGTAAGTCCTTCCCGCCCAGAACCAGAAAGGCTTGTGAGCTCCATCTCTGCAAATTCCTGATGGAAGAGGCGATGAGGCCCTGGATGCACTCAGATCCTGGCCAGGGAGACCCCCTCTGTACAACAGCCTCCACAACCCGGCAGTGCCTCTCCAAGCACAAACCATGGTGTGTAACCGCCAACACTGAAAAGTAAGGACAAGTCCCACCATGAGAGCAAAAAACACTCTCATGGGCACAAGAGCAGATCCCTGCAGCATACTGGTCATAAGAGATGCATTCCCTCCTCAAGTTATGCCAAGTTGGGTGAGATGTCACGCCCGGACCCCGCGGAACCAGTGCCAAAGACACACACACACACACACCCCATCTGAGGATAAGGCAAAGAAGAAGCAGGACCCATCAGTAATGCCAGTACAAGGACTCTTAAAGTGCCCGTCTATGAGTGCGGCTTCGGATACTCCGATGGTGCCGTTCAACATCATGCAGACAGAACAGGTCTGACTATGGAATCAGGTCCCTCCAAAGTCTCCATGGGCACCCCGCTGACACTCAGACATACAAAGACATTCTTATCTCCATTTTCATCGGCGAGTCTGCAATTCCACATAGTGAACTGTCAGGCTCTGCTAGCTAAGTACAATTTTTACATATATGGCAGGCTAGCAGAGTTTAAGGACAAGCTTCCTGTGGAAGACCAGGCCCTAATAGACAAGTGTATACTGGTGGTGAAGGTCGCCCTCCAGGCAGCGGTGGAGGCAGCTGAAACTGTTTCCCTCTCCTTAGCCACTGGACTTGTGATGCACAGGGATTCATGGCTTCAGTTGTCCGGGTTCCTTTGGGAGGTCCAGAAGACCACCCTTTGGACAAAGCCAATCTCTTCAATGCCAAAACAGATGAATCCCTGCACTTCCTGAAGGACTCATGCTCCACTCTACGCTCTTTGGGAATCTACACCACAGCCCCTACATGGAATTACCAGCTGCAGCCTTTCAGATACCATCCACCGGCTGCCTATCTGCCCTATTACCAGCAGCCACCGGAACCCCCTTGAAAACAACTGAGGTTCCAGAGGCCCCACTTCCCAGCTCCGACCACTACCATCTCCTTGACCTTATCTCAGCCACAGGCCATTTTGGACATGCAGGTCAACACCCTCAAACCACTATGAATGCTAACCGCTTCATTCTCAGCATCTTCAGTGTCCGCCTTGCCCATTTTGCTCACAGTTGAGGCAAGATTACCATGGACAGTTGAATACTGAAGATCATCCATCAAAGATGCTCCATAGAGTTTGTCTCCTTCCCGCCTCATCCCTCTCTGCCCCCCGACCCCCTTCAGGGAATCTCTCCCACCAATTGATTACTCAGCAGGAAACTGACTTCCTGCTCCGCAAGGGTGTGATAGAGGGCATTCCCCCACAACCCCAAGGGAAAGGATTCTATTCACCATGTTTCCTCATCCTGAAAAAAGGCATAGGGTGGAGACCCATCCTGGACCTTCATCAGCTAAATTACATTCATCAGGAAGCTGAAATTCTGCATGATCATGTTGACATCAATTTCCTCTCTCCACGAGGAAGCTTGGTTCCCGGCTCTTGACATGAAATTGCATACCTCAGTATAGACATCCATCTGTTCCACAGGAAATTCCTTTGTTTCAAGGTGGGACATTGACACTTCCAGTTTTGTTTTCTTCCCTTCAGCATAGTGGGTGCCACAGATCTTTACAAAGGTATTAATGCTCATAGCGGCTCAAATGAGACACCAGGGTCACACCGTATTCCCTTACCTGGACAATTTGTTTCTAGTGGGACAATCATGACAAGAAGTTGTCTCCATGACTCAATCTCTTCAAAGACTTTTGGCCTCCCTAGGAATCTGCATGAATGAAGACAAGTCCATTTTGTCACCTACGCAGATTTATAAATTTTACAGAGATGAGACTGGACTTGGTTGCTGTGTGGGCCTTCCTCCTGGCAGAAGGCTTTGCCACAATGAGCTCCCTAAATGCCTACATCTGCCGCAAGCCCCACATGACAGTCCACCAATGCCTCTCCCTTTGGGGCACATGGCAGCCTGTACCTACCTGATGCCCTTTGCAAGACTCCAAATGCAGTGACTACAGACTCGGCTCCTCCTGACCTATAAGCCAAACAGGGACCACATCGTATCCAGAGTCATTGTCCCCTTGGACGTTCTGACCCCTCTTGCTTGGTGATCCAGTCCATCCAAGGTCATGAGTGGGTCTCCCTTCAGCCCTCCCACTCCGAAGGCCACCATCATGATGGAGACCTCCTTTATGGGATGGGTTGCCCACCTGGACCACCAAACAATGCAGGGCATGTGCACACCATGGGAAGCCAGGAAACACACACATGTCCTGGAGCTCAGGGCAGTCTGCCTAATCTTCAAAGCTTTTCTTCCCCTCTTATGTGCTCTCCACATACAAATCCTTTTAGACAACATTGCCAAAGTGGCATATATCAACAAACAAGGAGGGGCCATATCTCGCTCCCTCTGCTCAGAATTGGTCAGACTGTGGAATTGGTGCAATAGAAACTGGATGACCTTAAAGGCTGTATATCTCCTGGGCACCCAGAATTCCCTGGCAGACACACTGAGCAAGACTTTCCACATTGATCCCGAATGGGAACTCCAGGACACATTACTGACCAACCTCTACAACTGGGATCTCTTCAAGTCATATGCAAATTGGAAGCGCCCCCTGTATTGCTCCAGGGGCACTGTGGGAAGAGACTTTCGGGGCAATGCTCTCCTGCTCCCATGGATGGGCCACCTCCAATATGCTTCCTCCTCCCCCTCCCCCATTCCCCTGTTGCCTCAGGTTCTCAGGTGCATCGGGACAGAGCCACCATCACCCTCACAACACCCTACCCTCCCTGACCATTCTGGTTCACAGACCTCATGAAGCTCTCCACCCATGCACCAATCAGGCTCCGGTTATCCCCAGATCTTCTCACACAATATCAGGGCAGGTTCAAACATCCCTGCCTGGCTGTACTTCACCTCACACCCTGGTGTTTGGATGGGCGTCTGACATAGAGCAGATCCACGCCAGTCCAGCAGATCCTTAACCAGAGCAGAAAAGAATCAACCAAAACATGCTATCAAGCAAAGTGGTTTTGCTTCCTGGAGTGAGTCTGCCGCCACCACCATTCACCAGACAGGGTGACCATTCTGGTCATCCTAGATTACTTCCTTGCCCTAAAAACATTGGGTTTAGCTCTCCGCTCTATTGATGTACATCTTGGTGTCCTTCCTTCCCCCAGTGGACAGATGCTCCATCTTTATATACCCTACGATGGTACGATTCATGAAAGGCCTGCTCAAAACCTTCCGACCATTCACCAAACCCACACCTCAGAGAGACCTTAACCTCGTCCTCTCAGGCCTCATGAGACTACCTTTCGAACTTATACCATGGCCCATCTGTTCATAAAAGTGGCATTCCAAGTTGGGTCCAAAGGATTAGTAATCTAGCAGCCATGATGGCTGGCCCTCCCTCCACGGTATTCCATAAGGACAAAGTTTTCTTGAGACTACACCCCAAATTTCTCCCTAAGATTATGTCAGAATTCCATCTCAACCAATCTATCCATTTGCCTCTGTTCTGCCCAAAACCACACACCTCCCCTACAGACAAGAGACTACACTCCCTCAATGTCAGTCGGGCCCTGGCATTCTACCTACAAAGAACTAACCCTTGCAAAAGTCTCCATCACTCTTCGTAGCCCTGGCAAAAATATCAAGGGGCCAAACCATATCCTGACAGAGGATCTCCAAGTGGGTCTCAGGCTGCATACTGGAATGCTACAAGATATCAAACCTCTCCTCTCCTGGGAGCGTTACAGCTTGCTCTCAGGGGCGTTACAGTTCTACATGGGCACAAGCCACTTCCTCCGCTTCGTTAGCTGACATTCTGTGGCAAGACATCTGCAAAGACACAGCATGTTATTCCATACACACATTCACAATGCACTATGCCCTCGATCATGCAGTAGCTGCAAACAAAGCCGTGGGATTAGCTGTATTGCAAACGGCTCTGCCAGTAGCCTCCTTGCATCCACCACCACACTGATCACAAGTCACCCATGTGTGGAATCATTCGAAGAAGAAGAGTAGGAGGTTACTTACTGTAACTGGAGGTCCTTTGAGATATGTGTTCCCTATCTGTGTCCACTACTTGTCCTCCATCCCCTCTGCTTGGGACTTGACCACATTGCAGTAAGAGTAGGAACGGGAGTGGTATCGACCCACACTGTCCCTTATACTTCTGGTCGGGAGCACGAGGAGGCATACTGCACATGTGCGGGCCAAAAGACACTGCTTGGAAAAAACTTCCAGATTCAAGCACAGGGAGCACATGCGCACCCACATGTAGAACTCAGATAGTGACCACACATCTCGAAGAACCTCCAGTTACAGTAAGTGACCTCCTCTTTTGACCCAGTTAAGTAAAAAACAATTGGAAACTATAAATAGGACTATAAGTATCCAGAATGTAATTTCCCAAATTGGAATATGGCAATAGAACCAAACTTGATGGATAAATATTTATTTATTTATTGCCTCCTTCTTTAAAATCTGCTTTAATTGTAGGTTTACTGGAAGAACTATCAAGGATGTAATCAACATGGGCTCTTATAACTACCTCGGCTTTGCAGAAACAGATGCTAATGCTTTGAAAACAGTGGCTGATGTATTACAGAACTATGGGACAGGAGTATGCAGTACCAGGCAGGAAATGGGTAAGTGGAGTAAACTGCTAAATTGCTGCTATGATTTCTATTGCTAGATGGGACATTTTACAGATGCCATGATGAAACTGGATACTTGTAAGATTCTATGCTTGTTAACTATTTCTTGCTTGGCTATTAAAAGGAATGTTAATTTTCAATACTATGTAATTATTAAAAAGCTTGAGTCAATTTTTGTCCCATGTGCTAGCTTGCCATCCAAGAAAGGTGCATCTGTCTCTATCTGAAAGCAACTCCAATTGCATTTCTGTGCAGAAGCCCTTTCCTTGTGGAGGAATAGTCTTCTGGAACTCTTCTATGTATGATGCGGGTAGTGCAAAAATATAGAACTACAGCATGCTAGCCTTACACATTTCTGCTGTCAGCTACTAGTGATTGCAAAGAGAGCTTGTAGTGTCTTTTCAAAGCTGTTTTGACTAATTTGGGTAACTTACATAACTTTACATATTACAACTGGCAAGTCTCCAGAGTTTTTGGTTATCAGTTGTTGTTGTCTCCTTTGGAGATCTCTGTTAATGGTCATAGTTATCATACTAAAAAGTTTGGACAGAACTTTATGAAATCTGACTAGCAGTGTGTGTTCATGGGAGCCTGAAATCTCTTGATCTGCTCAATGTTCCTGCTGATTATGAAATGGTCAGGAATTTTCTATCAGAATAATTTTTCAATGGAAAATGCCTTTTTTTGCAAAAAATAAAAAAAAATTGTGGGAAAATATCAATTTTTCTGACAAATTTCAATTTTCCTCTGGGAAAATCAAAATGATGGCTCACCACCTACAAAGGTCTTGTCAATTTCATTTTCTGACTGCAGGGGGAAAACATGCTTGTTGACGGTACTACTAGGCCTTTACCTTCCCTAGCAATACTGCTCCTTGGCGGGTTCCTCCTGCTACCCGCCTGGTTTCAGATATCCAATTCCGGAGTCTTTGGTTAGCATTTAAACAATAGCTTTTATTATAGAAATGAAATCATAAACACTGTAACGCTGTTGGTTGGGCAGAGTCACAGTGGCAGAACCTAGCTAGCAGATAATGCCTAGCCAGGTAATGCCAAAGAACTGGTAACAGTATATACAGTGTATATATTAACAACTGATTTACAATCACTATATGATGGACTTATTGACAGGTAAACAGATTAACAAATTAGGAACTGTTGCTAGGTAAACTAGTAACTGTTGCAGGGCAAAGTAAATCTAGTACCCTTCACATGAATCATAACCATCACGGGACTTTGAGACCTGTGCTTCTCTGGCCAGGAGTCCCTTCTGCACATGTGCAGATACACAAAGGTCACACAGTGGACACCTTGATCGACAGCCCCTAGGCTGCACTCACTCTACTGTCCCTATACCAGGGATCGGCAACCTTTGGCACACGGCCCATCAGGAAATCAGCTGGTGGGCGTAGATGGTTTGTTTATCTGCAGCATCCGCAGGTTTGGCCAATCGCAGCTCCCACTGGCTGCGGTTCGCCATTCCAGGCCAATGGGGGCTGCGGGAAGCAGCAGCCAACACATCCCTCGGCCCGCGCTGCATCCCGCAGCCCCCATTGCCCTGGAACAGCAAACCAAGGCCAGTGGGAGCTGCGATCGGCCGAACCTACGGACACTGCAGGTAAACAAACCAGCCCGGCCTGCCAGCGGCTTTCCCTGACGGGCCGCGTGCCAAAGGTTGCCGATCCCTTCCCTATACTGTTAGCATAGCCTACAGTGCTTATCTACAGCACTTAATACATTGTTATAACAAGCCCTTTAGGCCCCAGTGATGCAAAGACTTACACACATGCTTAACTGAATGCACCATTGATGTCACACTAGGACTACTCTCAGTGCGTAAGGTTAGGCAGCTGCGTAAGTCTTTGCAGGATCAGGTCCTAAATTATAAACGTTTCTCTTCTTTTGCTCCAAGGAACATATTGCAGTAGACTTCCACCCATCTAAAATCATTGAACCTGCACAGAGTTTGGATTTAAAAATGTGACAGCTTGTAGTCAGTCCTATAGTGACATGACCTTTGATTTCTTTCCTGTTGGAAATGCTGGTGGCTGGGAAGATGAGGCACTTGATTGTATGGATTCTAGCTATTTTTAATAAGTAAGCATTAAAAGGGAACCCAGCTCTCTTGCATTCATATTTTACTCAAAAATGTACAGCCTTTCAGAGGGAGAATTACAGTGAACAGAAGGAGGTAATGGGTTATAAAAACTAGGAAGAGAAGATATAAGGATGGGTTTAGATCATTTGGTGTTATATCTGTAGTTCTGCTTTACTCTGTGCTAGTTAATACTAAAGCAACTTTACAAAACTTGAATTATTTACTCACCCACTTGGGATGAGTAATATTTTTGGTTTGACTTTTTGTGTGAAATAATATTAATTTTTTTATCACCTTCATCATAATAAGGCTGGGCAAGAAGCTTTTTTTCAAAACGATTTATTTGGGCTGAACTTACGTACTTGAAGTATTAATAAATCAAGGTATAATAGCTAGAGCTATAGACTCTTTATAGTCCCAGCCCAAGAAAGCCCGTAAGCATGTGAGTAAGTGTGAGCACAAATAGTGCCTTTGAAGTTACACACATATGTAAGTACTTTGTATGTTCAGGGCCTTATTAGTAAGTGTTCTTTCTAAGCATTGATAGGTCTGGGTATGAAGGGAATATTTCATTTCTTGGAGAAGTGTAGTGAAGAGAGGGGAGAATGAAGAAGTAAAATGATTATTTTAAAAACAAATGCCAAATAAAAATTGGCTTTGGAAATAGATTAACATGGAAATTTTAATGTTTCCATTGATATATTTAAAATTACGTCTGCATTTTACAAAAGAGATTCTAATCAAGGCAGAATATTGCCAAAGACAATACTTAGGGCTTGTCTACACAATTAGACCACGGCAAGCTGGGGTGTGAATCTACCCCGCACTAGCCTGCTACAGTCTAACTGTCCCTGTCCACCCTGCTGTCATGAGTTTACAGTTTGTTAATGCACTTTGAGCTACTTCTGGTTCAAAGAGGACTAGATCAAAGCACTCTCACAAACTATTAATGCACGTCAGCAGGGTGCAAAAGGACAGTTAATCCAGGGCAGGCTAGTGCTGGGTAGATTGACACCCAAGTTTGCCATGATGGTCTAATTGTTTGTGTAGGCAAGTCCGCAGTTATTCCATATTTTAGCAGGAATGATTGCAATCTGAGTAAACATGATTAAAAACTAATGACAGTGAGAAAAGCAAAATCCTGCCCATGCTGTCTCTGAAATAGCTAGTCATTTGCATGTTACTTTAATATGCAATTTATAATACAGAAGCATAAGGGCCTAATAAAAAGAGAGAATGGCGTATCCAGATTGTTGTGTCAGTTTGTGAGACAAGCCAATCATTACGTTTTTGTTTTTTTTTAATCGTTTCCTTTTTTTTTCCCCACCGGGCAAGATACTTTTTCAGTATATCTTAGAAAATGGTATTCGATACATACACATAGATGTATACAAAGAACAAAGAACATAAGCCATACTTACAGGATAGGGGACTCTATCTTGGGAAGCAGTGACTCTGAAAAAGATTTGGGGCTCATCCGCTGAACATGAGTTCCCTGTTCGACACTGGGGCCAAAAGGGCTAAAGCAATCTTGGGATGCATCATCAGAGGAATCTCGAGTAGGTGTAGAGATTATTTTACCTCTGTATTTGGCACTGGTGTGACCACTGCTGGAATGCTGTGTCCAGGTCTGGTGTCCACAATTGAAGAAGGATGTTGAGAAACTGGAGGGGGTTCAGAGAAGAGCCATGAGAATGATTAAAGGATGAGAAAACCTGCCTTATAATGACAGACTCAAGGAGCTCAATCTATTTAGTTTAGAAAAGGGAAGATTAGGGGGTGACTTGATTACAGTCTATAAGTATCTACCTGAGGCACAAATATTTAAAAATGGGATCTTCAATCTAGCAGAGAAAGATATAACACAATCCAATGGCTGGGAGTTGAAGCTAGACAAATTCAGACCGGAAATAAGGCATACATTTCAACTGTAAGAGTAACTAACCATTGGACCAATTTACCAAGGGTTGTGGTGGATTCTCTATCACTGACAACTTTTAAATCAAGACCGGATGATTTTCTAAAAGATCTGCTCTATCAATTATTTTGGAGAAGTTTTATGGCCTGTTTTATATAGGATGTTATATAGGATGTCAGACTAGATAATCACAGTGGTCTCTACCGTCCTTGGGATCTTTGAATCTATGGGAGGCTTTTGGGATTTTCAATCTGAAAGTGAATTTTCCTCTTATTTTAAAAAGCTGTGCATCCTGAATGAGAATCTGCACCCCTGCCCACTACAAAGTTTAGCTCTCTGGGGACTCTATAATTAAACACTTAGTGGTTCTATTGCTCTAGGGATCTACTGGCCATTGTCCCATGTGGAGCTGGCACCCAAAAGCAGTAGTGTGTACTGCATCATTAGGGCTCTGTAGCAGCCACATGTAGGATTTCTTCTTTGTCCCATGTGGAGCTGGCACCCAGCCCCTTTTGAAATTCTCCCCTTGCTACTCAGTCTAAGAGCAAAGGTCTAGATTTAGCCCACACAGAATAAGTTGGGTGTGAGTTGTATCAGAGGGGGTTGTGGGGAGAGTTTAAATTTTGGTGCTCAACCAAAAATCAGTTGTCATTTTGTTCTGTTTTTTATTATTATTTGATTGGTATTTTAATTTCTTTGATTATTCAGGGAAAATCTAAATTTCCATGTCCACATTTAAATTACAATAGCACTTTACTTTTTTCAGGCTTTAAGGCTGCATGTGACATTTTAGCAGCATGTTCTGGAGGGAGGTGGTGGTTGTGTTACTATTTTTATTTTATTTTTTATATTAAAATTGTGCCCAAAGGTCCTAATCAGGATCAAGACCTATTGCCCCAAGTGCTGTACAAACACAGGATGAGACAGTTACTGCCTTGAAGATGATATAGTGATAAGAAACTAAAGCTAATGTGAACTTAGTTGTACTCTTAGAAACAATTGCAGTATTTATGACCTGAAGTTTCGGCTGTGACTAACGATTTAGGGTGTCTCAATTTGTGGGTGTCACCTTTAAAAAGGGCCTGATTTTCAGAGAGTGGGTAAGTCTGAAAATTAGGACTATTTCATGTGACTCAGGTTGAAATCTCACAATTACCGTTGACTTTTTAAAATTTAGGCCTGTGACTTGTATTGGGATGTCAGGATTATTGGGACTCTGTCAGGTCAGCTTTGGGCCCCAGATTTAAGGGATTTGTTTGTTTTAAAATCAGCTTTTATTAAATCCAATAGTAACAGAAAATTTTCCATACTATTTTTTTTTTAAATCCAGTGGAAAGAATTTAATTTAAAAAAACAAATTAAATATTGCCCACCAGCGTTTGCAAATCAGACATTACAGCATTGTGCTAGCACAGATAATGGAAAGTGAGTAAGACTTTTAACTTTGTTGTTTAAATATTTCATAAGCTGTCAGTGACTTTTAATCACCGGGCCTGGATTTTGTCAGCCTGGGCAACTTGCTGTAGGAGTGTACACTTCACATTCCCTACACTCAGGTGAGCTCAGGAATGACATTAACGTAAAGGTGACTTAATTTGGGAGAGGCGGGTGTGGAAGGCTGAAAATATGAAAGTCACAATTTTTTATAACAATCTTTGATTATCAGAATTTCCCATAATACCCTTGCCTTTTTCAAACACCAACCTGACAAACCCACACTATCCTATAACTGCTTCACAACTGGGAAGAGGGATGGGAGGGAATTATTTGGGTTTTCCTTTCAAATTTGCTGATGGCTGTTTTTTCTTCTTTTATTAAGTAGACCGCTTATGCCACCTGATTAGGAAAGCTCTGTGGCCCCAGTTCTCCGGTCAGGCTGGGCTGCAATCAGTGCGGAGTCTGGTGGGATGTAGGGAAAATGTAACGTCAAGGTGACTTTGTGCTGATCATGGGACCCCAGCAAAACAGAACAGTCTTAGGATTGCTATAACTTGCACCTTCTGGTAGCGACAGTTCCACTAGCTGGGGATTGCCAGAACACTGGCCAAACCCCATTCCCCTGGACATGTATCCAAAACTAGAGGGCTGAGTGGGTGAGGGTAAGTATAACTGGTGTAGCTGGCTGTACACACCTGGGGACCTTCCCATGCTGGGGGAATCCTCCTATATGACTATATACTTAAATGACTGGTTTTAATACATTTAATATTCTCTCATTTTAAAACCCAAGAATCTTAAGTAGGCTGAATCTGAATCAGCTCTGTTCTTCCCACCCCCGTATGATTTTGTCACTAGTCTTTCATTGATAAGATCTGGTCTATGCATCATACTTCTTCCGTAACACCTCACCCACCACCTACGGTAGTTCCATCATAATTAGAGATGTGCAAAGCCAGGGCTGGTGTTGCAAATCCTTGTCAGTCAGGTTTGGGTTTTGCAAAACAAAACTCACCAAATTCAGGGGTGGTTCTGGTTTGCAGTTTGGATTTATATCCAATAGTTCTATAGAGTGACTGCATTTTATTGGCACCTAGCTTCCATTGCTGGGATTTGTCATTCACAAATAGTGATGGGTGAATCTCAAATTGTTCAGTCTATCATCCTAGCAAAGTCAGCAAAGGCAGGTTAAAGAAATACCAGAGATGCTGCCCTTTTCTGTTTGATCTAAGAGTGACAAAAACATACCTGCAAGAACTACTGTTAGGACAACTGACCAGATTGGGAAAGATGGGCATACAATTTTTTTCAGCAGATATGCATTTTTTTTAAGTTGATGATGTTCCTTTAAGCTACTGTATATATGTGAACAGAAAAACAGGAATAGAAAACACTACCTCAGTACAACCAGCTGAGTTATAATTGCTGCTGGAACCATAATGAGGCCATTTTATGGTTGGTTTTTAATTATGACAGGTAAGATCACCCTTCTGGCTCACCACTCTCATTATCCCTCCATTTGTTCACCTGTCTCCACCAGATCAAACAAAAGCTTCTTGTCTTCACCTTCAGTTCCCTTCATCATTTAGCTCTGCCTCACCTATCAGACCTACTCTTCTGTCATGACACCAACTCTGCCTCTGCTCTGCTGGTGACATGAGCCATTATCATGCATAGGTCCACTTGTTCCTTTGGCATTGTCACACTTTATCCTATGCTCCCTAACCATATTCCTTGGGAAAATGCTGTCAAAACCCATAAAAATACCTCCCTTCCTCCATCAAATTGCTGCTTAAGACTTATCTCTGCCATAGTGCCTACAGAACACTACCACACTTGTGGCTAGGCAGATAGCAAGTTGAGAATACTAGTTTTTTTATGCAAAATTGCTTCATATCTTATCCTACCATCTCCCTCCCGCACAGTCTTTTGTCTGTTCCCTATTGCTTTTGATATCATCCTAAAAATATGATCTGTCTGGAGTACGGTTGCCAACTTTCTAATTGCACAAAACCGAAAACCTTAGCCCCGACCCTTCCCCGAGACCACACCCCCTTTCCCGCCCCTTCCCCAAGGCCACTACATTCCCCCTCCCTCGATAACTCGCTGTCCCCCACCCTCACTCACTTTCAATGGGCTGGGAGGGGATGAGGGCTCTAACTTGGGGTGCAGGCTCCGGGGTGGGGCTAGAATGAGGGGTTCAGGGTGTGGGAGGGGGCTCCGGACTGGGGCAGCAGGTTGGGGTGTGGGAGGGGGTGAGAGCTCCGGTTGGGAGTACGGGCTCTGGAGTGGGGCTGGGGATGAGGGGTTCAGGGTGTGGGAGGGGGCTGTGGGTTGAGGAAGGGGATTGGGGTGCAGAGGGGGTAAGGGCTCTGTCTGGGGGTGCGGGCTCTAGGGTGGGGCGGGGGGTGAGGGGCTTGGGGTGCAGGAGGAGGCTCCGGGTTTGGTGGTGGCTCAGGGCTGGGGCAGCAGGTTGGGTCTTGGGGTTGGGGCGCGGGATTACCTCTGGCAGCTCCTGGTCGGAGGTACAGCAGGGGCAGGGGGGCTAAGGCAGGCTTCCTACCTGTCCTGACTCGGCGCTGCACCCCAGAAGTGGCCAGAAGGTCCAGCTCCTAGGCGGAGGCGCAGCAGGCAGCTCTGCGTGCTGCTCTAGCCCGCAGGCACCGCCTCCACAGCTCCCATTGTCCACGGTTCCCGACCATGGGGAGTGTGAAGCTGGTGCTCGAGGCAGGGGCAGCGTGCGGAGCCCTGTTCCCCTCCCCCCTCCGACTAGGAGCTGGAGCTGCTGGCCACTTCCGGGGCACAGTGCAGCGCCGGGACAGGTAGGAACTAGCCTGCCTTAGCTCTGCAGCACCACCAACCGGACTTTTAACGGCCTGGTCGGTGGCGCTGCCTGGAGCCACCAGGGTTCATTTTCAACTGGGTCAGCCTAAGCCTGGAGCAGAAACGTTCATTTTTATTTGTTTGTACAGCACTTAGCACAGTTGGGCCCTGATATTGGATTGGGATCTCTAGAGGCACTACCCTTATACAAATACAAAATAATAATAAAGGCTGTTTTCCGGCTACCAGACCTTTCACACCTGATTGAGATGAATGGATTGTGAAGGGGTGAGTTCTCTGCTATTCAGTTAAATATTAGTAGCAGAAGAGGTTTTTGCTGCTTCACAGCTTTTAAAATGCAAAAAGACGCAGGACAAACATTTTTCTTCATCCCTCTCTACCAAAGCATGGTAATGATTACCCCCTCTTTTTTTACATAGTGGGAAAAGTGGGGGAGGGTGTTGTCCATTTGTTTCCCGTTTTACCAAAACTCAAAAATAAGGACAATTTTCTTTCTGAAGGTGATTATTAAAAAAAAAAAAAAAAGTCAGCATGGAAAATATAAAGACTAAGAGGTGAACATTTCAGAAAGTTATTAGAATGTGAAAATAGGATGCTGTCGAAAAAAGTGTTGTGCTACTTTAACAATAGATGTCGCTCACCTCCTTGGCCGAATTATAATTCATCTGAATCCTTCTGTTTTACATTTTGTCTCAGGTGTGCAAGATATAAATGGAAAATCTTTGTCAGATCTGAAGCATCCATGTAAATTAACTGCATATTTCCAGATCTTTCTTGCTTTCTATCCTTCCTTCCTTTTGAATTATATACATTTTATATTGTAATGAGATGTTAAAATGCCTTGTAATTCTTAATCCAGGTAACCTTGACAAACACATAGAACTAGAGAACCTGGTGGCCCGGTTTCTTGATGTGGAAGCAGCTATGGTGTTTGGCATGGGCTTTGCTACTAACTCTATGAATATTCCATCACTGGTTGGGAAGGTGAGTATGACTATTGCCAGCTAATTGTTTTGCCTACAGTTACGCTACTTCAAACGCACAATAAATGGTGAGGCTTGGTCTGAACACAAGATTAGATACCAGGAACTTCTGAGTTCTGACACTGATGCTCTTCTTCACCTCGGGTTCACCATTTCATCACGCTCTCTGTCAGTCACTCCTGTGTGTTGCTAAGACACTTACCACCCTTGTATTTAAGTACCAGTGTAAGTACTTAGCCTCTTTCCCTCCATTTACCCTTCTCTAAAATGTTAATAGTTTTTGCCTCCCATCTCAGAGAGCTGTTGTAAGAATTAAATAGTGGAACGGATTCTCCTCCTGCTTACTTAAGTGTAAATCCATTGATGTTGGTGGAGCCACACCAGCATAAAACTGATCTGAGACGAGAATTGGACTAGGTTTTGGGAAATGAGAAATGTTTTGTGAGAGGATCAGTATTGATATTACATAAATCTGAGACCAACGTTGCAAGAAAGCTGTCAATAAACACAAGCACAAAGTTTAGACTATCTTACAGAAGGTTGGTCCAATAATGGCGTGATGAACCACAGTATGTTTGGGCTGTTAGTTGGGGAAATTTCTAACCTCACTTGAGTTAGACATGATTGTGAAACAGATTGCATCCTTCTTGGAGCTGAATGTTGATATCCCAGAGTGTAGTGTATGTTTGAACATTAATGCTAAGGGCCTTGTGAAGCATGAGGTTGAAAGCAAAGTGCCTGGAGCACCTGAGAAGGGAGAGAACTATGTCCTAGGATAAAATAACAGTCATATTTGTGAAAAATATATTTTATTGAGATTGATATCATTTAAAAAAAACTTTCTCCAATAGTCTAGTGAAGGGAAATTTGGGGTACAGTGCAGGGACACAATGATGGGAAAATGATGTTCCTTATTTGTAGAATCTGAGCTTCATGTTGCAGTTTTGGGATACTCAAAGGTACTGTATGGGAAGGAAGGAGCAGAATCTCTAGTAGTCTTCTTCAAGTACATGTCAGTGTGGATCCCACTGTGGGCGCGCATGCATCCCCTCCACCAGGGTAATTCACCGCTGGCTACTTACATATATGTCCCTGAAGCAGAATATTGGGTCCAAATACCCCCAGACTTAAGAAATTTTCCAATTCACATTTAAGCACTGCAGTTTGGTTGGTCATATGTGATCTATCCACTCACATTAACTTGTGAATATTCCAAAGGTTTATGTGGATATTTATTGTGATCCTCCTCCACAGGGTTGCCTCATTTTAAGTGATGAGTTGAACCACACATCTCTTGTTCTTGGTGCAAGACTTTCCGGTGCTACCATTAGAATCTTCAAACACAACAGTGAGTATTGATGCTGGAGATGTTTGGTGGCAGAGATGTTCCAACCAGACAGAACTGCTTATACAAGTTTTGCCATCACCTATTTGAGAATATTTTATAAGGGGCGGGGGATTCGCCTCTCAAAGCTATATATGATTTCTGGGTTTGGAGAGAGAAAAATGAAATGCATACAATGACAGTTTGCAGTTGATAAAAGACCATGACCAGTGCCGTGGTTAGCCATGTCGGAGCTTAATTTTCAAAAATATTTCTCACCATAACCACCCTTTTGGCTTGGTGTGTTGCTGAGATTCTGTACGGTGCTAGAAACATTTATTTACAATTGCAACAGAGAATCAGTACAAAAGACTAAGGTGTTTCAGAAGCGCTCATTGCTGGCCTAACTCTGTTACCACTGAAGTCAGTGAGAGCAGAGTTAAGCTAATGCAGAGCACTTTTGGAAACCCCACCCTAAATTTCTGGCAGGTTTTTTCAAGTATTCAGAAAGCTGGGATATAAGCATCTGCCCACATACTGACTTCACCAAAATAGGATTTTAGGACAAGACTGATACTAATTCTACATTATAACGCTGTTGTTGCATAGCGGTCTGTACCAGCACCACCTACTGGTATGGCTTCAGGCTAGCCACTCCCCAGTAACTTCAACATAGGCTTTCATGTGTCAAGTAACACCCCTTCTTGTGTCCTAGATTTATTAACAAAGTTCACAAGGAGACAGAAGAACTCCCATCCAACATCCTAGCTGGCTCACAGTCCTTGGTGTAGGGTTCTTAGGCCTATACCTTCCCTGCTGAGATTTTGCTCTAGCAGACTTGCCCACTACACTCTAGCTTCCCTAGCTAGCTTCTGCTCCCTGTAGGCGTGCATCCCCAGGCCTTCTGCGTAGGAGCTAGGGAGAGCCTTTCTGTGTGGAGCAGTTCATGCGGTCCTTCTGCTCATTTCAACCTCTCCCTGCTTTCTGTTGAGCATCAACTCCCTGGGCTTTCTGCCTGGGTCTTTTCTTCTCTCTCTTTGGCTGTCCATAGGCTTCTGTTGTATTTCTCCCCTACATGCCTTGCCTGTCAGATGACTTAGCTCATTTTCTCCACGTGGGCAGGTGAGTTAAGTGTGTCACAGATGGGGCTGGACCCATCTCCCCTTAAAGGGCCAGTCATCCCGTTACATGGCCTTTTAAAACATTGACAACATGGCCTTTTACTTAATTAATGCTGCTGACACTGTGGCATTGGTGGTACTTGCTATACTTGCAAACCCCTGTTGTAAAGATTATAGCACGGTCACTGCATATTGTCTACCTAAATACTCCCTTCAATTTCAGTTGCTATTCTCCACTGTTCTGTATCATGCCATGTACAGGTACTGTGTAACCAGTTACTACGTTACCCCATCCCAGAGGTGAGTGAAGTCATTAATTATGTATATGTTTATAAAAACATATGATGAAAGGTGCACTATAATTATAAGATACAGTATCATTATTAGCATCATTTTAATTGGCCAAGAAGCAATTCCATAACCTCATTAAGCACCATTTATGAATAAGCCGGATTCAAAACATATTTACAAAAGTAACTATTTATAAATTTACAATGTGATGCGCTTACTAACATTCAGTGATCCGACCTTAGAGATTTAGACATACTAGGCAGTATTTCTATACTTGTGTCTCTCTTGATCTCTGACCTCTTCCTTAGATTGCACTGTGCTCCACTCAGTAACTTATCCCAGTCACACTTTTTTTGCTGCATGACATTTTGAAGGATGACCTCTAACAACCAAAACCCAAGGGCTCTCAACTCCCCCACCAACACCATCTCCACATTCACCCCCTGATTATTTTGTGCTATTTCCCATAGCACTTGAAAGAAGATATCCATTCAGGGAATGTGATTCAGATTACAGTTCCTAAAAGGATGTTGAAGACGTCACATTGATTTTTGACCCATATGTTGATAAATTAATACCCCTTCCCCGCCTGATCACTTGTCAAAGAGCCATCATACACGTTCTCCTCCTTTCCCCCAGTGAACTAACATCTAATCAGCCTGCTGTTAGGGTAAATGATAAATCAGATCTGATATTCTCTGTAAAGAATGTGGAGCAAAATTAACAGCAATAGCTAACTAGTTCCACAAACACCAAACTGCAGATGGAAAATTAGGTAATTCCCTTAAGCACCTCAGCAAACACCACTGGAAGCTCATCAGATTCTTTCTATGTAACCCATTGTTCCCTAGATTAGGGATTTGATTTGCCAAAGCCAGTCTAGTTTTATTTAAAAGCTGACTAGTTTAACCATTTTGAGCCTTATCACCTTAACCAGAATTACAGTAAGACAACGCTTATCATTATGAAACAGTGGGAACCTTTTGGAGCATTATATATCGTTTCTGAGTTAACCCCATTCTGCCTGGACTTTAACATGAAGTATACCTAGAGAACCCTTTTCATTGTGAAACGGTATGAACATTTTGTAAAACTCTGTATACTTTAAGTTTCTGATCTTCAACCCCCAACCCACCCCGTATAGGAAGCCATATAGATAAATACCCTTGCTATAAAGCTGCTATTTTGGAGAGTTCTTATAAACAGATTTCATAAATCAAATCCAGAACCTACCTACCAACTCACTTTCCTCATCCAATAACTATTAAGAATAGTTTTACACGTATGGAATACTTTTTCATCCTAAAAGATCCCAAGTGGTTTCCAGCGCTGTACGTGTGACACATTACCGAAATGCAGCACGGCTGGACAGCGTGGCAGCTAACTGGCACACATCCAGCAGGACAGACAGAATGCCCTTTGTGAAGGCCCCATCTACACTGTAAACCCATTTCGGATGCAGTTGTCTTGTAGCAAGTTGTGGTTTGCTTTGTAAATGGGACTTAAGTGAATTTTAAAAACAGCATGTCCAGGGCTTTGACATCAGTTAAAAAATATATTTAGGTGCTATTTACGTTGCAAAATGGACTGTGTCAGAGGACAGTAGCATTGTAGCTGGCTACTCCAACATCCTTACATTTGTAATGTGTATACAGGGAATGGCTTGCCCAAAAGATCCACACTATACTAGTCTACACTAGGAATTTACATCGGTTTAGCTATGTCTCTCAGGGGTATAAAAAATCCACACCCCTGAGAGATGTAGATATACTGACCTAACCCCCAGTGTAGACAGTGGTAGGTCCATGGAAGAATTCTTCAGTCTACCTAACTACCACCTCTTGGGAGGTGGATTACCTACACTGATGGGAGAAGCCCTCCCTTTGGCGTAGGTAGTGTCTACACTGAACCGCTACAGCAGCTCAGTTGTGGCGCTATAATATTTTAAGTATAGACAAGCCTTTAGTAATCTAAATGGTTCTTCATTTAACTGCCTCAAACACTTAGCCTTGTTCAGATATTTGAACCTATTGTTCCAGTTTGTCTAGACATACCAGCCTTCCGCTTCAATACTGCAAAGCACTTAAGCAGGTGCATAGCTTTAAGTATATGAATAGTCCGATTGACTTTAATGAGACCACTCATTTGTTGACAGTTATGCACATGTTTAAGTGCTTTGAGGGGTCAGGGCCTTGATGTTTGAACTGCTAAGCTCATTGGCCACCCGTAACCCAAATGTTAGACTTGTGCTTTCATTCTCACACTTAGTGGAAATAGGTCAACTGATCTACCTGTTATCCAAGTCACGTTGCTGGGTGGATGGGGAAGCTTCCCTGTGCTGTATCAGCTCTGTGGATAAAAAGAAAACTCTGCATCCGGTGCAGAGCATTTAATGAGCATTAATTTGACTCTAAAATTGTAAAGTATTTTTGTCCTTTTTAAAAAAAAAAAAAAATCACTTTCCCACAACCTCAGCAGGAGGTAGGTGATACTCATTACCTGCAGGGAATGGGAACTAGTTTGTGTCATGGCTGATGAGGGGAGCAAACAGCTCTCTGAAAGGGGTCTGGTAGTTGCCTTCAGTTGGAGGATGTCACCATGTCAAGGACCTTCTGCTGAATAGCTGGAAAAATACTCCATTCATGGAAGCCAAGGGTCAAAGAGTAGAATTGAATCCAGCTATGAAATTGTGAGAGCTCTAAAGATAAGGTCAGCCCGGAAGGCAAACAGCAATGGGTTGTAATACGGCACTCTAAAAAAGTCACTTATTAAACATGAGAATGGAATCAAATTCTTTGCTGATATAAACTGGCACCGTTCCACTGTCGCTGCGCCAGTTTACAGCAGCATAGTGTTTAACCTGGTATTACAGCATTGTAAACATAGTATGAAAAGTCAAAGACCTTTGTGCCACTGCCACATAATACTCAACTAGTGACGAAAACATTCTTTCTGTATTGTTTGCTGCCAGAACAAAACCAAATTGGTTGGCAGCCTTGTGAATGACATTTTCAAAGCGTGCCTACATGTGAATGAGGAAGGTTGGAGAAAGTGACTGCTCCCCACTGTCTAGTTCATTCTCCTTTTACGTGGAGCGTAACAGCCTTGATTAAACTGTTTAGATCTCATTTACTTTCACTCTGACTTCTTTGATTGTACGTGTATACAAGATACATTGGAGAGAAGGGCAAGGTGCGAATAGTGTGTTGCTGTTATGTTTTTGTTGGCAGCTGGAAATGGTTATCAAAATGAGGGGGAAACTTACACTACACTTTCATGAATCAACAAAAAGTTTTCTGGGCCACATACTTCCTGAATTACTATAGGGAAAACATGTGCAAGGTGTGTTCCGTAACCACCCTATCCATCAAGATTAGCATTGTACAAATAGGGCAGCAAGCTAGGACGTTGATTTCCCTCCTCCCCCAAGTAAAATAGTAGAAGGCATCCAAAAAATCCTGTCTTTTGACAAATCCATGGTTTCCCTCTAATTCCACAAATAAAGACGTATAAAATGCTTTCAAAACTCAGATGGAGTAATTCTGGCAAAGTGAAATCTAAATGTCACTGCAAGAGAGAGGGGGGGAGAGAGACTCCAAATCTAGCTGGATGAAAATGCTTCACAAGACATGTGTGGACAACTTGCAAACTTTTGGCTGATGCTACACAAGCCTTTCCCCCTCAATATTATATTTTAATTTACAGACTTATTTTCAGACAGACATACACGCAACTTGTCTATCCTAGACCACTGGTGGTCCCTCTGGTCCAGCCCTATAGCAGGTTTAACTGAGCATAGAATCATAGAATATTAGGGTTGGAAGAGACCTCAGGAAGTCATCTAGTCCAACCCCATACTCAAAGCAGGACCAACCCCAACTAAATAATCCCAGCCAGGGCTTTGTTAAAATCTCCAGAAACCATTGGATGGAGCCTTGTCTTTATCTGGGTTCTTACCAGTACTACTAGCCCACCAGCAGTAGCCCCAGTGTATCAACCAGGTAATGAAAAGTTGAGGGGGACATGTTCCATTGCAGTGGATAACAAGAATATCCAGAGTTATTATAGTTGATACTAACAGAAATTTTACACATCCACAGGTGAGGCCGTAGGGGTGGGCACATGCCCCCAAAAGGCCCTGATCTCTAAAACGTTCCAACCTCGTGCACCCAAAGCGCATATCAACTTTAGCATGGATCAGTGTGGGGAACCAGAGTCAGTGTGGCAACTGTTCTGTTTTTTGAAGGCGGCAGTATTAGACTTCCCCCCCCATTCTGGATCACCATGTCCTAAAGAGATGCAGAGGAAGGGGGGAAAGGGGGAAATTAAGTTCATTTGCATATGTAACACCTTTATGGGTTAAAGGCTTGCAGGCGTAAGATGATTAAAACATAAGCTCCTTCAATGCTATAATGCAATAAACAAACATTCTAAAATATAGGGCAACTAAATGCTTTTTTTCTTCACCACCTCCCACGCTTTGAAATAGACTTACAACCGCAGTGACAGGTGTGGGGTACATAGATTAAGCCCTGATTCTGCAAGCATTTACACTAGTGCTTAACTTTGACTTGAGCAGGATTACTCGCATGTGTTGAGCAAAGTTGAGCACGTGTGTGAGGGTTGGCAGAATCAAGGGTTTAGAAAGATTCTCCCCTAATTCTGCAATCTACCTCTTCACTAGTGCTGACACACCCAAGTGATTGCTAACCCTCTTCTCCACACTCCCCCCTCAGATCCCGTGGGTGTTAGGATAACCAGACCTTCCAACCTTAACTCCATCTCATGAGCTTGGGCAAACGGCCTTTTCCAAAGATAGATTACAGCACTAGTCCAGTTTAACAGTATAGGTTCCTAAGCCGAAAGAACCTATAGACTCTGGGGGAGATTTTCAAAGGCACAAAGAGGCATCAGGCCAACCCACATTAATTTTCATTGAGAATTAGGTGCCTAAGTTCCCCTCTGTGTCTTTGAAAATCTCCCCCCTTATTGTCAGGCTGATGTCATGCAGCCAGTTACATATTCTATTAGCCCCACATCCTTGGAGTCCTTTTACCTCATAAATGCTAATGGTAGTCGGACACCAGCCTTGAGAAAGGCTTTGCTCCCCGCTCAGCTTAAATGATTTGGTTTGTTTGGATATAGGATAAGGCAGAATGCAAAAAGAAGAACTTCCACTTACTAAATATTCAAAGCACTTGGCTGTTCTGGTGGGGCTGCAAATGAGTGCTCTGAATAGCTGCTAAGCAAATCATTTTAGAAACAGCAGGAGAATTTATTTACTTGATTGCCATCTAGTGGACAACTGTTCTGTCTACCTTGCATTTTTCCCCACGGGGCAACAATCACAATCTCAGAACTCAGCCAGGTGAGCGATCGTTACCACAATTTGCCTGCACCCTAAGTGGCAAATTTGGAACTCCCTCCACTGGTATGAAAGACCTTCAAAAGACTCGAGATAACCTAGTTTTGCTGTGTTAGAATGCAAGCCAAGGGATATTCCATGGAGGGAGACTGCAATCCTTCTTTGTGCCATGGAGCAGCATTGTACTGGAATCATGCTAGAAAGGTTGGAAGGAGGGATTGGTCATGTTGGAGACAGGGTAGTGAAATGGCCAGTGCCCAGAGACAGAGCCACAAATCCACAAAGGGAAACACCAGGTTTGTTTCTTCCTTGAATATTTGCAGTAGCAGATGTGTTCTGTCTATACAGATGCCCTGGGCTTTGCAGATGGGACAACATATTGGTTCAAAGTGGTAGGACAGGAATGTTCCTGAGAAACTAACATCAGGTTGCACTAGCAACACTTCCTCTCATTGTTGGAGTATTATTTTATTGTCCTGCCTTTTCTAACCACCACTGACTAATGAAAGGTGTTGTTTTTAAGTGAAGCAATTAATTTTCTTTGGGGCTTGCAAAAGCGAAGGCTGGAGGGCTGAATAATCTTTTCCGGGATCCATCTGATTCCTACTCCTCTCCTAACATTGTGTCAATTTGTTTCATTAACCTCTTGCTCTTTCTGTTGAAGAACCTTGTATTATCTCTAACCTCCATTTAGAGGGCAGCAAATACAGCCAGTGATTGGCTGCATTGAGGGGACCCACGGAGATCTTTTGTAGTGGCAAAAGAGGGTACTAATGGTACAGCTATACATTCAGAATGTATTTTGTATTCTCCAACTCCTCTTGAACAGCCAAATAAAAAAAAGTTGCCGTTTATAATAAGTGAATCATACCTTATACATTGACAAACCACTCAGCTCAGTATACATAAGAGTTCATGAGGAAGCACCTACTTTTTGCTAAGGGCTAAAGCGGGATATAGTTAGTGATGCTGGATAATACCTTATGCTATCAAGTCAACGGGACTACTCATGGAGTAAAGTACTGAGTAAGGTCCACAGTCTAACCCGGTGTAAGGACAAGGTGCACAAACACAGTTCATTTACTCTGCATAGTTTAAAATATGTTGGTATTGACTGAAGTGCATCTTCATAAAGTGGAAGGGTTGTATTTTCTTAGGCTTGGTCTACACTAAACCCCCAAATCGAACTAAGGTACGCAACTTCAGCTACGTGAATAACGTAGCTGAAGTCGACGTACCTTAGTTCGAACTTACCGCGGTCCAGACCCGGCAGGCAGGCTCCCCCGTTGACTCCGCGTACTCCTCGCGGCGAGCAGGATTACCGGAGTCGACGGGGAGCACTTCTGAGTTCGATTTATCGCGTCCAGACAAGACGCGATAAATTGAACCCAGAAGTTCGATTGCCTGCCGCCGAACCAGCGCGTAAGTATAGACAAGCCCTTAGAAATATAAAGATCAAGATTAGATGTCGTAATGCTAAAAGAATAACACTGCATTCAAGTTTTATTGCAGAAAATGTGGCATTAGTGAATACAAAACATGCCAGCAGTGTTTGTAAGGTATCATTGTCTTCTCCCAGCCACCAACCTGCAAACACAGACACACAGGACTGTTTTCATGGGTGTCAAACTATCAAATCACTTTAATGGAGAGTACAGGGCCCTAATGCTCTAGTGCCAGCCACTGCTTCTACAATGGTCACTGAATTCTAAGGCACTGCAAATTGCATTGTGCTCATGGGCTTCAAGCACTCCAGAATGCTTGGTGAACGTGAGACAGAGCATTGAGCCTGAATTGCAGAATTCAGATCTAGCTCTGTGTTTCAAACACCCAAATTCAAAGGTATTCAGATCTAACATTCTGGTTGACCCCTTTCTTAGTGGTAAAGGCCACCTATGAAATTCAGATCAGATCCCAGTTCACAATCTGAAATCGAATTTCCCACCCAAATTTGAAGGTGATCTGATCCAAGAATATGGACCCACGTCTAAACCACAGTAGAGTGGTAGAGAAAAGGGTTCAGCCAAATGAAGTAGATACAGACCTATCCCTCATGTATCCACCACCAGCTCGATCCTAGTTCTGGCAGCAGTCGGGAAATTGGGACTGCACATTTCCAAATGCCATGCAGGGTATTGTCTTGAGGCATTTTGGAATGTGTACTTCCAGGTTCTCACAAACTGCAGGAAGTAATCCGCTTCAAAGAGGTTTCATCCAAAACGGCTCATGCGACATCTAATGGTCTCAGACACTATCCGGTGGTCCCGGGACATTTATACAGAGCACATCACCAGCCACCACCAATAACGAGAGTGAGCCGGCGTGACTTCACGCACCCACAATGAGGAAGAGACCTGAAGACTTCCTCTGTTGGACCTTATCCCCTGAACCCTGAACCCACCGAACCGAACTGAACTCCACCATATGAGGGTCATCCTATCCTCATTACTCGGCCCACTTACTTATATCTATGACTGCCTGTAATTCCTGTATCAGTGATGTACCCTCACTGCTTGCTGACTATACCCTGATTCGTCCACCTTGTACCCCCCCATTGGGGATATTGCAGACTGTATGTGTTATGTGCTATCCAATATCAAAATACTAACATCCCCCTATACTCTGTATGTTACCCCCGATGACTAATAATTAAAGTTTCAAGACCCTGTATCATCTATTTTTAAACATTCTCAATTAGGAGCCAAATTTTGGTACTGCCCTAATCTTTGTACATTCTTTTCTTTTTCTTTTGTACTTGCCATTCCACTTTTTAAAAAGTATCTAATTGGCTTCGTATTGTCCATAACCAATGCCTGAGGGAGCAACAAAGTTTCTAACACTACTTCAGGCTTCTTTCAAAGGAAAGCCTCATCAATGCCAAACATTGTCTTTTTGGCTAAGAAGCAGAGTCCCTTCAGGGCATTTGTACCCATTTGCATATTTTCTCTCTCGTTAGTCTTTTCCCACTCCCCACCTTTCTTGTAAAGGACAAGATTCCTCTTCTTGCTCTGTTTCATGCATCAAGATCCAAGCATTTGCTGATATTATGCATGGAACTGACCCAAAGCCGCTTAACTGAAGTAGGCTTACCGAGTCTCTATTCTGCTAAATGAATTTCAAATGAAATAAACAAAGTTCTGTGGCATTTGCCTGTGGTGATCATAATGAAATAACTTTTCAGCGATTCTGTTTTGTTACCAGTCTGTTTTTAATGACTGTGTTAAACACAGCAGGTTATGACCACGATACTATATACTCTTCTAAAACTTATTTCTCATCACGATCCTGTCGCCTGAATTATTGTATATAACACTCTTAACGTTTTTTGTTACAAGTGTATTGCCATTGTGGTGACTTTTGTGTCTTAAATTTAAGTAATTGCTTCAATTCTCCTCAGATTTGGAGTCTAAGGCTGTGACTACACTACCGCGTATGTCGGCAAAATTTATGTCACTTGGGTGTGAATATTCCACCCTATGAGAGACATAAGTGATGCCGGCATAAGTGCTAGTATGCACAGTGCTAAGTCAGCAGGAGAGCTTCTCCTGCCAACATAGCTTCTGCCGCTCACGGGGGTGGGTTTTTATGCTCACGGAAGAGCTCTTTTTCATTAGCATAGAGCCTCAGTCAGTGGCAGCACTGTAAGTGTAGACGTTCCCTTAGTGAAAGGGGAAGGTGCTGATGGAGGGAAGCAAAATACATACAAATTATAATCTGTCTACTTAATCTCCTCTTTTGTCCCTAATTGTAATAATCAGAAAACTATAGCACTAGATCCTCAGTTTGTGTCCGTCAATGTCCTCCATAGACGTCAAGGAAGCTAAGGTGATTTATACTAATTAAGGATCTGGCCCATAGATTTTATGACAACAAGCTTGCACTTGTAGGGGAAAATTTTCATGTGTCATTGACTTTCAGTAGGGCTTGTGCTCTTAAATCCCTTAGACTCATTTGAAAATCTCCCCCTGTGACACTCAGGATGCTGTGCATTTCTTCAGTGCAACTAAAGAATTATAGACAGTTAAAATCAGGAGCTGACAAAAGTGTTTCCGTTTTATTTTTAAATAGAGAAGCTGAGAGTTTCTAATGGTTAAAGGAAAAGTTTTTCCCCGTTGAGGTGCATAGTTGCAGAAAGCTCTTCTGATCATATTATCACAAGATTAAATTCAAGTAAATTAAATCAAATATTTAGGCCTGTAGCCTTTGTACAACGGAAGTGTGCATTTAGGAGACATTTCTCTGTCAATTTCTTATTAAAAAAAAATAGTGGCCAGAAAGAACTTAAAACTTCCTCTTAAAGCCCCTTATGTTAATATTTTGTTTTCTTCCTTTCTTTTATTTTTAAATAAAGACATGCAGAGCCTAGAGAAATTACTGAGGGATGCAATAGCATATGGGCAGCCTCGAAGTCGCAGAGCATGGAAAAAAATTCTCATCCTAGTAGAGGGCATTTACAGGTATGTAGGCATTTACAAATGTGTGAGTACTTTGTATTATAAAGGAATTTAATAGGCGTAACACTGAGATTGCCTGAGAAATTCAGTGTATTTTTTTAATTGCTTCACAGCTCAAGTAGGATCTTCAGTGGTCTTGCTAAAAATTGTTGGTCTGCAATATTAACAGTAATAAGGCAATAAAGACAGTTTCAGTGTTTTAGGGGGGAGGGATAGCTCAGTGGTTTGAGCATTGGCCTGCTAAACCCAGGATTGCGAGTTCAATCCTTGAGGTAGCCACTTAGGAATCTGGGGCAAAATCAATACTTGGTCCTGCTAGTGAAGGCAGGGGGCTGGACTCAATGACCTTTCAGGGTCCCTTCCAGTTCTATGAGATAGGTATATCTCCATATATTATATATAAATCCTGAAGGTCAGTCTAAGCCCTAGTGTAAATAGAAGCAACTCCAGTGTGGTCCCTGTGTGTGATTTTGAATATTGGTTTGCAAAGCACTTTCCTTTGGGATGGAGTATGTTATTTAAATGCAAAGGGCAGCTCTTCAGCTGGTGTAATTGTTGTAGCTTCACGTAAGTCAACGGAGCTGTGACAATTTACAACAGCTCACAATCTGCCTCAGGGTGATTAAACAGAACAGCTTTCTAGAGTTCTCTGACAAGTTTCAGAGTAACAGCCGTGTTAGTCTGTATCCGCAAAAAGAAGAACAGGAGTACTTGTGGCACCTTAGAGACTAACAAATTTATTAGAGCATAAGCTTTCGTGGACTACAGCCCACTTCTTCGGATGCATATAGAATGGAACACGAAAGCTTATGCTCTAATAAATTTGTTAGTCTCTAAGGTGCCACAAGTACTCCTGTTCTTCTTCTAGAGTTCTCTGTTACGCGTTGATAAATTGAAAAAAGGTACTGGCACTGTGTACATTTTGCATGTCCGTTTTTTATATAGCATCCTTTCAGCCCAAAGGATGTCAAAGTGATTTACAAACCAATATTGAAAGTTACACACAAGGATCACATTATCCATCACTGAAATACAGCCACGCTGAGTGGCAGCAATTTATGGTTTTTGAATAATTAACGCTAGTCATCCTGAGCAAGATATTTTTTTCATTAGGATTAGAGCTAGGCCAAAAAATTTGGCCGACAAATTTTTCACTGAAAAATGCAGATTCAGGTTGACCGCAACATTTCACAAATTTGTGTCAATTTGGGCAAATTGTTTCCGTGGGGAAAAAAGAGGAAAAAAATTAGAAATATTAAAATGGTTCATTATGCCATTTCTGAAATGAAATGTTTTGCTTTTTCTGGCTAGATTTACAAGGGAATTGATTTGCGTTTATTTTTTAGAAAAAAAAAAACAGTTAAAAATGCCAAAACACCTTGAAACAAATTTTTTGACCTTTCATTTTGCCAGAACTTCTGAAAAAAATCAGTTTCAAGTTGACCCAAAATGATTTTATTTGATTTTTCGGATCACAAGCAAACCAACAAAAAAAAAATCAGTTACTTGCACAGCTCTAATAATGATGCCTTTTCTTTTTTCATGTCGTCATAACTTCATAGTCATCAGCATGTTCTTTTGGCATAACTTGTGCCAGCTGCTGCAGAGAACAAGTCAGCCCTCATCTAAACACCAGTCACTCAGGACTGAACAGTTGAACAGCAGACCCCTGATCCAAAACATGCTGAATATCTCCCTTTAGCCAGAATAAACAGAGCAAAGCTGCAAATAAACATAGTTCTGTGCGGCTAAAAGAAAGTTAAGTTTTAAGGACTTTGATCATGCAGAAATTAAGTGGACCACCAACATTTTAATGACAAATACTCCTAGCAGTCACATGGCCTACAGAAAACCCTTTAGCTGCTCTACTTTGTTCAGTTTTTAAATCCTTTACTTTGGATGTGCACCAACCAGGGAAAGTGAAGGTACTTTTGTGTCATGGATGCATTGGTTAAAGTGAGCAGTTGCACAGACCCATAATGTCAACTTGCTCTGGCATTTGTCACTTAATCAATCTCCCATTTAATGGGACACTGGGCGTTAGTTTTCCTTAGATCTGCAGCTAATATTCACAGAGAATTTTCTTTTTGAAGAAAGCAGAAGAGCCATGTGTCTTTCTCTTGTTATGCACAAAGCATGTAAAACTTCAGAGAGAGAGTTTGATTCAAAAGCTTCAATTCTTTGCAGGGGTGGATTTTCAAAGCAGCCTACAGGAGTTAGACACCCAACAGCCGCTGACTTTCAGTGGGATTTGGGCACCTATCTCCCTTAGTCTCCACTAAATTCCTAACCTGAGTGTGGCGCCTGCTAAGTGTTTGTCAAAGAAAGTCTGCATAAGAGGACATGGAGTCAAATACTGTACCTGGGATCTCTTGTTTTTTGTTTTAAGTGCTGAACCATTTATTTCCACTAATAGCCTTTGTATCTGTGCAAGCAAAAAGCATAAAATAAAAGTAGTAATAATACCTAGCTTTCTTATAGCATCTCATCAGAAAGTAGTCCAAACATTAGCTAGTTTTAAAATCTTTATTGTATACTTGTGAGGTAGGCAAACAAGAAATCGAAGCTCATGCTTCAGATGGCAAACCAGTTCTGTACTGGCTCGAGAAGGAACCCCTACTGCATTGCCACCACGATAGATCATTGCATAACTGGCTAGATGCAATATTGGATGAGAGCTGACCTGTCCATGAAGGACTGGTTCTTCTTGAGCGATGGTCAAGAGTATGCACACGTACCACGTACCTGAGTCTAGAGAACTTTAGTAAGCCGGGTCCATTGGTCCGCACATGTGCGGTTGTTCTCCTCATGCTCTGAAGTAAGGATATAAAGGCCAGGGCAAACCAACATCTCTTCTTACCACCTCATGGCCTGAATAAAAATTCTGTGTCCGCTTCAATCTTCCTATTTTAATATCAGTAAAACAATTTGTAAATAGTTTTAGTGATTTTTTTTTTTTTTTAGTTTAGTATAGTGTTGTTTTATAATTAGTATTGTGAGCTTAGTTCTCCCTGCCCAGGGAAGCTTCTCCGTGTAGAGAGGAACTATGCCAAGAGTCCCAAGAGAGTTGTGTCTCCTGCCCCAGTTCCTTCTCCATCAGCAAAAGACCACCAGCACGCCCTTCATCGCCTCACCAAAGGCATTATCTGCTGTTCCTTCCCAGGGCCACCCGGTGGGTGGTGAGGCAAGTGAGGTAATTTGCCCCAGACCCTGTAGGGGGCCCCCACAAGAGTTTTCAGGGACCCCCATGAGAGTTTTTGTCGGCAGGTCCTTCAGTGCCGCCGAACACACCCGGATCGAGTGACGGACCCGCTGCCGAGGACCCGGAGCTGCTTCTTCTTATGCTCCGGGTCTTCGTCGGCAATTCAGTGGTGAGGGCTTCTTCTGCTCTGGATCTTCAGCAGCAATTTGGCAGCGGGTCCTTCACTTGCTCCGGGACCCGCCGCTGAACTGCCCTGAAGATCTAGAGCGGAAGGATCCCCTCCGCCGAAAACCCCAGGCCCCCTGAATCCTCTGGGCGGCCCTGTTCCTTCCCTCTCCAAACTAGTGAAAGACAAGCGCTCCACCTGCTGAAGCACCTCATGGAGCAGGTCATGAGGCCTCATTTGGATCCAGGCTGGGGGGAGACCCCCTCAGACTGCGAGCAGCACCTCTCCAAGCGTGCACTCTGGAGTAGAGGCTAAAACTCTTAAGCGTGAGAAACCCTCTCATGAGAGTAGGGGACATGACCATATAGGCATAAAGATAGATTCTCGTCCAGATCTGCCTCTAAGAAAAAGGATCTCTACCCATCTTGGTCCAAGTCATGTGAGTCCTCACACATGGGTCACAAGGAGTTAGTTCCACATAAACCTGACATTCAAGAAGGCAAAGGAAAAATGATCCAACAGTACTGGTTCCAGCTCCATTCCCCAGACCATAAGATCAGTACCCACCAGGCCTGTCTGAGAGCCCCACGCTGGGACCCCATTCAATGGTTCCAGCTCAGTCCATGTGGCATTCTCTGAATACCCCATTGGGGGCCCTGCATCTGCCAGTCCCCTCCTCAGAGGCTCCCCAAACAGTAGGAAGAACCAAAATCTTTACTTCACAGTAGAATATTCCTCCCAGGCCCAGTCCTTCTCAGAGACATCCCTATGCCCAAAAAAATCACCTTGAGAAGAAGAGGATCGCCCCCTACTGCATCCACAGCTCGGAGCATCCTCCCACTGGTACAGATGGCACCGCCAGTAGAGCAGGAATCTATTATTTTGTCAAACAAATCTGAGGCTCCAGACAAGTCTCTTTCTCCCACCACACCCAACGGAAACAAGCCCAGACAGAACCCACAGGAGGTTTTGGAACCATCCACTTCCTTCAGGTTATGGCTATTCAGGGGACCGTTAGTACCCTATGTCTGGGGGACTCCCCCCATCAGTCAATCCTTCTTACTAGCCTAATGGGAGCCACTTAACAGACGTACTGGATCTGTGCAAGAATCACACCGACCGACCCTCCTCTCCCAACAAGTAATAACCAGCTCCATCCACGTTTGTGGAGGAAGAAGCTGAGCTGGACCCACTGGTTCTGCCAGTTCAGATGGGTGTATCATTCTCTTCACCTGAGGAGGCAGTTGCTCCATCATCCCCTTCCTTGCCCAGTGACCACAAGCAGTACCAGGAGCTGTCATAGAGGGTAGCCACTGAGCTTCAGATACCTGTTGAGGAGGTCCAGGACACGCAGCATAGTCTATTGGGATATCATCCAGCCCTCTGGATGGGTCACCCTAGAAAGGCCAATCAATCAGGTCATTTTGGAACCTGCCAGATCCATGTGGTATACCCCTGCCTCTTGTGCCCCTACCTTGAAGAGGGTTGGAAAATGATATTTTATGCTAGCTAAAGGAGCAGAGCTTTTATTCTCTCATCCAGTACCCAACACTTCCATGGCGCAAGCAGCTACAGAAAGGTCCAGGACACAGCACCCTACGACTACCCCAACTGACAAGGGAACTAAATGCCTCCACCTTTTGGGCAGGAAAATATTTTCATCAGCTAGTGTCCACTTCAGAGTTGCTAACTACTAGGTGCTGTTAGCAAAATATGATTTCTTGAATTATTCAAAATGTCTAAACTTTAAAGACAAACTTCCGTAGGAAGACAGGGCTCAGTCCCAAGCCCTCATTGATGAAGGTGGGCTGATGGCCATTACATCACTCCAAGTGGCAGTAGAAGCATCTGACACTGCCTTTCTAGAGCCATTGCCACAGCTATAGTCACAAGGCACGAATTGTGGCTGCAATCTCTGGGGTCCTCCAGGGGAGACCAGAAAACCATTAAGGAACTTCCCTTTGTGTCTAAACTCTTTACTGAAAAGACTGTTTCTACACTCTCTTAAATACTCGAGGACAACCCTCCAATCACTGGGCATTTACACCCCCGTCCTGAAGAGGAAACATCAGAAGCAAACCTACAGGCCCAGACCTTCACCTCAAGCATTCAATTGCCAGTGCCTTTATGAACCATCACACAAAAGGCAGTATGCAAAGACCCAGACACATGGCTTCGTCCACCTCTGCGATGGCCACCCCACCCACTGTCCAAGGGGTTCTTTGGATGGTATGCTGAAGGAATGCATATCAACATTGATGCCATGCCTTATTGCCCCCCGAAACTCTGTTTGCTGCCTTACGCACTTTGCTCACAACTGGGGGGCAATAACAACAAACAAATGGGTACTAGAGATCATCCACCATGGCTACATGATCGAGTTTATTTCATCTCTCCACTACAATACCCCTCCCTGGCCCATTCTCAGGAACCCACTCTCACAAGGAGGTTCTTCACCAAAAGGTAAAGTCTCTCCTTCCAGAAAGAAGCCATAGAATGGATGCCACACTAACATCAAGGGAAGGGATTCTACTCCCATATGTCTTGGTCCCCAAGAAGTCTGGTGGTTGGAGACAAATTCATGATTTACACCAACGAAATGTATTCTTCCAAAAAGTAAAATCCCATATGGTCACATTAACATCAATAATTCCCTTTTTGGAACAGGGGGCACATGATTCGTGACCCTCGACATGAAAGATGCTTACTTTCACATAGACATTCACCTGATCCACTGAAAAATCCTCGTATTCCTCATTGGGAAAAACCACTTCCAATTCAGAGTGCTCCCATTTGGACTAGCTATGGCACTCAGGGTCTCTACAAAAGTCCTTTCAATGGTAATGTCTTGGATGAGAAGACACAGGTTTATTGTCTTTTCATATCTTGATGACTGGCTCCAGACAGGCAGATCCAGCAGGGAATTCCAGTTGGTGACCCTATTCCTGCTCCATAGATTCATAGATTATAGGACTGGAAGGGACCTCGAGAGGTCATCGAGTCCAGTCCCCTGCCCGCATGGCAGGACCAAATACTGCCTAGACCATCCCTAATAGACATTTATCTAACCTACTCTTAAATATCTCCAGAGACGGAGATTCCACAACCTCCCTAGGCAATTTGTTCCAGTGTTTAACCACCCTGACAGTTAGGAACTTTTTCCTAATGTCCAATCTAGACCTCCCTTGCTGCAGTTTAAACCCATTGTTTCTGGTTCTATCCTTAGAGGCTAAGGTGAACAAGTTCTCTCCCTCCTCCTTATGACACCCTTTTATATACCTGAAAACTGCTATCATGTCCCCTCTCAGTCTTCTCTTTTCCAAACTAAACAAACCCAATTCTTTCAGCCTTCCTTCATAGGTCATGTTCTCAAGACCTTTAATCATTCTTGTTGCTCTTCTTTGGACCCTTTCCAGTTTCTCCACATCTTTTTTAAAATGCGGCGCCCAGAACTGGACACAATACTCCAGCTGAGGCCTAACCAGAGCAGAGTAGAGCGGAAGAATGACTTCTCGTGTCTTGCTCACAACACACCTGTTAATGCATCCCAGAATCATGTTTGCTTTTTTTGCAACAGCATCACACTGTTGACTCATATTTAGCTTGTGGTCCACTATAACCTCTAGATCCCTTTCTGCCGTACTCCTTCCTAGACAGTCTTTTCCCATTCTGTATGTGTGAAATTGATTTTTCCTTCCTAAGTGGAGCACTTTGCATTTGTCTTTGTTAAACTTCATCCTGTTTAACTCAGACCATTTCTCCAATTTGTCCAGATCATTTTGAATTATGACCCTGTCCTCCAAAGTAGTTGCAATCCCTCCCAGTTTGGTATCATCTGCAAACTTAATAAGCGTACTTTCTATGCCAATATCTAAGTCGTTGATGAAGATATTGAACAGAGCCGGTCCCAAAACAGACCCCTGCGGTACCCCACTCGTTACGCCTTTCCAGCAGGATTGGGAACCATTAATAACAACTCTCTGAGTACGATTATCCAGCCAGTTATGCACCCACCTTATAGTAGCCCCATCTAATTTGTATTTGCCTAGTTTATCGATAAGAATATCATGCGAGACCGTATCAAATGCCTTACTAAAGTCTAGGTATACCACATCCACCGCTTCACCCTTATCCACAAGGCTCGTTATCCTATCAAAGAAAGCTATCAGATTGGTTTGACATGATTTGTTCTTCACAAATCCATGCTGGCTATTCCCTATCACCTTACCACCTTCCAAGTGTTGGCAGATGATTTCCTTAATTACTTGCTCCATTATCTTCCCTGGCACAGAAGTTAAACTAACTGGTCTGTAGTTACCTGGGTTGTTTTTATTTCCCTTTTTATAGATGGGCACTATATTTGCCCTTTTCCAGTCTTCTGGAATCTCTCCCGTCTCCCATGACTTTCCAAAGATAATAGCTAGAGGCTCAGATACCTCCTCTATTAGCTCCTTGAGTATTCTAGGATGCATTTCATCAGGCCCGGGTGACTTGCAGGCATCTAACTTTTCTAAGTGATGTTTAACTTGTTCTTTTTTTATTTTATCCGCTAAACCTACCCCCTTCCCATTAGCATTCACTATGTTAGGCATTCCTTAATTCCAGCTACTATCTTCCCTGGGAATCTGTGTCAGCCACAAAAAGTCTACATTGACTCTCACGAGGTCCATAGATTTCATAGGTGCGACTCTGGACTTGACTACAGCAAGGGCCTATTTCCTGTTGGAAAGCTTCCATACCAGGGGTGATTTGATAAAATAGATCACCCTCACATCTCAGACTATGGTCAGAACCTGTCTTTCCCTCCTAAGCCATATGACCTTATGCAGCCACGTAACACCATTCGTCAGGCTTCTCTACTGCTTACAAGCCCGACTTCAGTCCATTTACTCACCAAAGATAACCTCAGTGCTAGAGTAGCAATTCCAGCCAAAGTTATGGCCTCTCTTGCCTGGTGGATAAATCCAGAGAAAGTTCAAGTGGGAGTTCCTTTCCTCAAAGACACACACCTGAGGCAACTATCCTCACAGATGCTTCTCTCTTAAGTTGGGGAGCCCATATTGACAATCACACTGCACAAGGCACCTGGACCCCTGGGGAGGCCAGAATCCATATCAATTTACTGGAATTAAGGGCAGTCTATTGGGCCCGCAATGCATTCCCTCCACTCCTCCAATCCAGACATACCCAGGTTATGTCAGACAGTATGACAGCTGTCTTCTACATAAACAAATGGGGGAAAGGGTGGGAACAAAATCTCCTCCCTCCCTGCAGTGTAGAGACAGTCATCCTCTGGAACTGGTGTATTAGAAACCGCATAATCCTCTCAGCAATATAACTACCAAGTGCACACAACTCCCTAGCAGACAGTCTCAACAGACAGTTTTCCATGGGCCATGAATGGGAGAATTGCAATTCTGTTCTGAATGAGATCTTCACTGGGTGGGGAACACCATCTTGGGATCTCTTTGCCTTGCAAGGGAACAAGAAACTACCCCTATACTGCTCCAGAGCAGCTATGGCCGTGGTCTGAAGGGCAATGCCTGGTTGCTACCTTCACAGACCACTTCAGGTGTGCCTAACCTCCCACCCTACTAATACCACAAATTCTGCAAGAGATCTGTCACAACAGGGCTCAGGTCATCCTCACCACACCAAACTAGCAGAGACAGTTCTGAGAACTCCTGTGGATTTCAACCTTCCCTCTATCTCCCCCCGCCCCCAATCCCCCGCCCCAGCATCCACCTATTTCCGGATCTCCTGTCGCAACACAATGTACAATCAGGCACTCCCCAACCCAGGACCACTACAACTGCAGGCCTGGTATTTGGTTGGGCATCTGACATAGAGCACATGTTTTCAGTGGCAATTCACTCCATTCTCAAAGCAGGAAGGGAGATGCTACTTGGCCAAATGGAAGCATTTCTCCTTTTGGTCATGACAATACTAGTTATCTCCAGAGTCCTCTAGGATTCTTGTTATTCTAGAATACCTCCTTGCCCTTAGACATTGGGCCTCTCAATCAGTTCCATATGGATCGATCTTGCAGCAATCAGCACCAGTTGAGAACCATACTATCTTTACTCATCCTGTGATGAATAGATTCCTAAAAGGACTTGTTAAAACTTCCCCTCCAGTGGTGAGACCAACATCACAATGGGGTCTCAATCTCATCTTTTCACTTCTCACCAAACCTCCTTCTGAACCATTAGCAACCGGTTCTATGTTCCATCTCTCGATAAAGTTGCCTTCCTACTCTCTATCCCAGGAGGGTGAGCAAGCTGAGAGCACTCATGGCATATACCATCTTTCATAAAGAGAAGGTTTTTCTTTGCCTCCACCCAAAATCCATTCCCAAAATAATTTTGGAGTTTCACATGAATCAAACCATTCACTTACGAGTATTTTTTCCAAAAACTCATACCTCTGATGAGAAGGGACAGCTTAACTTTCTAGACCAGTGGTTCCCAAACTTGTTCTGCCGCTTGTGCAGAGAAAGCCCCTGGTGGGCTGGACCGGTTTGTTTACCTTCCGCGTCCATGGGTTCGGCCAATCGTGGCTCCCAGTGGCCGCAGTTCGCTGCTCCAGGCCAATGGGAGCTGCTGGAAGCGGCGGCCAGTACATCCCTCGGCCCGCGCCACTTCCTGCAGCTCCTATTGGCCTGGAGCAGCAAACCGCAGCCACTGGGAGCCACGATTGGCCGAACACGCAGATGCGGCAGGTAAACAAACTGGCCCGGCCCGCCAGGGGCTTTCCCTGCACAAGCGGTAGCACAAGTTTGGGAACCACTGGTCTAGACATTTTATCTAGAAAGCAAAACAATCAGAAAAACTCCTAAACGTTTCATCACCGTAGCAGAGTGATCAAGAGGTCAAGCTCTATCTGCTCAGAGACTCTGTAAATGGATACCAAGCTGCATCATCCTTTGTTACCAATTAGCTCTCATTCCCCCCAACTTCTGTAGCCTCTCTGTAAGACATACCCTTACAGATATATACGGCGCGGCTACCTAGAAATCCATACACGCCTTTACATGACGCTATGCATTGGTGCAGACTTCTACTGCAGATGCAGCTGTGGGGATGGCAAGACTACAGACATCCGTACCATCTGCATCCTCACACATATCTCTTGTTTGACTACAGTTTACTAATCTCCCATGTGTGGAATATACATAGGGACCATCACTCGAAGAAGAAATGGAGGTTACTTACCTGTAATTGGAGGTTCTTTGAGATGTGTGGTCCCTATCTACATTTCACTATCCGCCCTCCATCCCCTCTGCTGCCAATCATGAACGGATTCCTGGTAATATAGGAATTGGAGCGGTATTGGCCTGCACTGCCCTTTTGTATGAGGAGCACAAGGAGAACAACTGTGTTTGTGCAGACCAATGGATACTGTTTACTAAAAACCTTTAGATTCAGACTCATGGTGTGCATGCGTCCCCCCCACGTGGAATACAGATAGGGACCACACATCTCAAAGAACCTCCAGTTATAGGGAAGTAACCTCCATATATTCAATATTGCTAGGTACAGAGTAGCAGACCAAAACCAATCCAGTATATTGGTAATAACATTTTAAACATAAAAGGAAGGGTGAGGGAAGACATACTCGAATTCTTCATTTGATATGTGCTTGAGCTGCTGTTTTCTCTCCTTCTGACCCTTTCCTTTCTTGGACTCTGATTTTGAAGTAGCAGCATGACTCCACTACCTGAGTAGGCTAGATTTAGTTCTTTTTAGTTTTGACAGTTGGTAAATTAGCATTCTTACACATTCATACTTTAAAATATCCTTCTTGGTAAGGTTATATGCTGCTTTCTTAAATGGGTTTCTAAAGAAATGGAGCATCATTGATAACTATTATATAGAATTAAAATCACTTGGTCAGATCCATAATGCAAGTTAAAGTATCTTGATTTACAAGTTTGGCTTGGCATCTTTTTGCATGGATGTAACGTTCCACTTTTTTTTTAAGATGGCAATATACGACACTGATGAGATCAATATTAAGGGTAAAATTCTGCCTTCATTTTCACTCCTGCAAGCTCACTGGTATGTTAAGGGTATGTGAAAGAGTTATCCTACTCAGCAACATTGCACATGAACCTTGACTTATCAAACTGGCAAAAGTTGAAAAGAACTACTGCGAGCCACCGTGGTGTTTGGTGTTTCAGAATCATAGCCCACTGAGTTTGCATGGGGATAAGTAAATGCAGAATTTGGCCCACAGCTTATAAAGGACCCAAGCTGGGTGTCAAATAAACAGTGAGAAAACATTTCAGTTTTATAAAATTTATTTAACATTCAGAAAAGGAAAGCTCAGCACAGGTAAATGTAACTATTAATGAACGCTGGCTTTTAACTTGGACTAGTTTGAGAGTAAATTTATTCCATATTCAGTCCAAGCTGAGAGAGACCACATGGCCATCAATCCTCAGTACAAAAGCATGAACAAGTTTTGGCAGGGTCCATGGCAGAAATTAAATTGACTTGCTAAATCATGTCTCTATTATCTAAATTCTAGCTAGTGTTTTCCTTGGCTTCTACTGTTTTCAGTTCAGGATCAGTCAATTACTGCATTCTTGCTCAGTTTCTGGTAGATTTGTGCTACCTAGTAACATATTTACTTATGAGTCAGATGGGCCAAGGCCCAAGGCAACAATTGAGGGGCAACATACAATGGTCAAAACCGATGGTTTTTCATCAAACTTTTTTCCATTTTCATTTTAATTTGACGTGGTCATATTTCTCTGATCGCTTGGATACTGTCCAGTGCATTTTCATGTATACTTGAGGTTTTTTTGCGATTCAGTGCCAGTACTCTAGGCAGCCTATTAAGGCAATTTTTTATATCCTGCTATTAGGTGATTGCCAGCCCCTTCGTCCAAAGGGGTAACATTTTACGTCACTGGCCAGAGACCAACAAAAAGGGGTTAATCAATCAATGGCTGCTTCCTAACATTTCAAAACACTGTAATTTATTTGACTTTTTAAACTGTTGCTGTAAACCACAAACTAGAGAAGTCTGTGTCAAGTCTCCTAAATGCCGCACTGTGACAAAGTTTACCAAAGAAAATAATGCTAAAAGCAAAGATTAAGATTTAATGTGTGTATTTTGGAAGATCAAGATCAACACGAATACAGCGTGTGTATCTAGTTGTATATCAGATCAGAGGAAAGGAGTTTAAAGACCCATGACAGACATGATCAAGGGGCCAAAGGGATTGACTTATAAGGAAAGATTTATATGTAATCTGAGCAATGACTGAAGAAAGGGATATGATAAGTCTTCAAATACTGGAAGGGTTAGAGTAAATCTGCAGAGATTGGAAGGGTATTACATGCTGGCATATCTAGGAGTTGTGTGATGAAATTAAGAAGGGGAAATGGCTGTCTGAATATCAGTAAAATCAATCTTCTTGACAGTGCAATGAATAAGGCTATGGAAAGGCCTCAGTCTACTGAGAAAAATGATAGAAGCCCAGTTGCCCGAGAATTCTAAAATGAAACTGGATAAAATGCTGTCAGTGTGCTGTATAGAGTAAACCTGCATTGCCAGACAGAGAAGATTTAGTTGACCTACGGTGATATGTCTCTTCCATCTCCCAGTCTCCAAAGCTCATTTTAGCCAATGGAAAGAATTCCCATTAACTATGATGGGATTTGAATCAGGACCTAAACTCAGTGATTCAGAAACTACATCATTTGTGTCCTGTATAAACCTTGCCAGGGGACCTCTTTCCAACACTTTTGTCTCGTGGCCTCGTTAAAACTTGATTGGCATTGTAGAGCAACTGGGACGTAATCATGTTGTGACCAAGTTATGTAGCACAGCTAAAACCTTGTATGTAACCGACGCTTCAGCCCTGGCCCAGAACGCAGTTAAGATCCTGTCTGCAGTACAGATCTGAACTGTTGTAACTAGGTCAGGGGACATCAGTGTTGTGAACAGGTCACGGTCATTTTTGTGTGGGAGGCTGGCCCTACGATGCACTGCAGAGCGAACAGCGGAGGGCTGCAGACAGAGTACTGTGTGAAGGAAAACAGCTTCAGAAGTTATAGGCCAAAAGGACCATACAAAACTCCACCAGGCCAGGTCTGAACTCTGACAAATTCCAGTTGGGCTGGGTTTGAGGCACTAAGACAGCAATGTCGGACTTCTGTACCCAATCCTGTTTCCCTGACAGTGACAGTACTTCTGTACCCAATCCTGTTTCCCTGACAGTGACAGCATGCACTCATTGTTCAGCTTCGTAGATTAATTTGGGGCCAGATTCTGGTGGAAATGCCCCAAGAGGGAGGCAGGAAACTGGGGTGCACAGATTGCTTCCCCAACTACATTGTGCAGCCGAAATGAGGGCCTCTGTCACTGCTGCAGTCCCTGTGCTCTCCTGAGGCACACACTGCCCCAAAAGAAACAGGAAGGAAGCAGAATCAAGGCCTCACCCACTTCCTCCGCATTACCTCACAGAGGAAAAGACCAGTTGAGTGAGGAGGAGCAGTCTGCGCCATCCTAAACGAATAGTGTAATCTGCACAGGCCCCATGCACGCTGAGCCCATGAGGCACAATTAGGGTTACCATACATCCGGATTTTCCCGGACATGTCCAGCTTTTTGGGCCTCAAATCCCCATCCGGGTGGAAATCCCAAAAAGCCGGACATGTCCAGGAAAACAGGGAGGGAGGGGTCGTGGGACTTGGGTCCCGGCCAAAGCCACTGGGGCCGGCGGTGCTTGGACGGGGGATGGGGCCACTGGGGCCGGCGGTGCTCGGCCAGGGGCCGGGCCCGCTGGGGCTGCCGGGGCCAGGGTGGGCCGGAGCCACTCGGCCGGAACCAGGGCCGGCGCCCTAGGGCCCGAGCCGAGCCGGGCGGGAGACACTGGGGCCAGAGCCTCTTGGCCTGGGCCGGCCGGCCGCCACAGGGAGCCACTCGGCCGGGGGGGCAGGACTGGGCCACACCCCTCCCCAGCCCCAGTTTACCTGCTGCCTCCCTGTTTCCGTCTTCCCACGAACATTTGATTCGCGGGAAGCAGGGGAGGGGGAGGAGCAGAGGGGCGGAGTGTTCAGGGGAGGGGGCAGACTGCCCTAGGGCCCGAGCCAAGCCGGGTGGGAGACACTGGGGCCAGAGCCTCTTGGCCTGGGCCGGCCGGCCGCCAGAGGGAGCCGCTCGGCCGGGGGGGCTGGACTGGGCCGCGCCCCACCCCAGACTGCCAAACCTCCCCTACTTGACTGCCAAACTTTCTCCATTATAACTTGTACAATGCAGCTACATGTTGCAAATACTAAAATCTGTGAGTGCAGCATAAAACAGTTTGAAACTGATATCGAGATAAATAACGCCGGGAGGCCATACTGACTGTATTACTCATTTGCACATTTAATTGGGGGAACAGGCTCCATTTTTCAATGTAGCTGGAGCTGCCTCAAGATTTCCAATTTGACCCACCTGAGCAGGGGGCCTCCCCACAGAATGTAGGTTTTGCTTGGCACACAGCACCTTGGTTTTGGTATGAAATATGTTAGCACTTTCAGATGTTTTTTCCCTCACCACAGCTAGTGCAAGAGAACAAGTTTAACTCACTGTAAAAATAAACTATTGAATACATCTGAAGGTATCTGGTGATAAGCTTCCTTGGTAATCTCACCCAGGTTTTCAAGGCATAATAGTGTCCACAGCAAAGGTACGGATAACTAAACTGCCTTGCATTAAAGTGGATTTCTAACTTATTTCCTGGGGAGTTCATCTTACAGGCTAATTCCTGCTGTTCACCTACCCTATTGAGGTAACTACCGAGAGTGCGCTGGGTTTCTTTTCCTTTTTTCCCTAGGAGTGTCAAGATGCTGTTAATGCATCAATGCAGCATATTGAATTCTGCTCTCGTACTAAGGAGAAAAAAACATAAAATATTAAGGATCTTTTCCTGTACAGTGCTAGATCGTGTGTGGCATCCCCTGAAAGAGACAGGCTAGGAGCAAAGGAGTCAAAGATCACTTTAAGTCACCTTTGAACCTCCAGATTGTTCCTTCTCCAAGAGCCAAGTCTGCCTTAAATTAGGGAGCCTCCCCACATGTGCCTGTGGGCTGCTCTGAAGCTCATCTATATAAATCTCTCTGTCCCTGGCTCCCACCTGTGCTACCCTAGACTTCTCCTGCACTGGGGGAATTCTGCCTGGATCTGTTGCCTTTATAACCTGTAAATGTTGTCAGAGTGGGGGCATATGGACATAAGTGGGGGGCCAGAGTTGCAAATACCTTCTAATTGTGGGGGGGTTGTATTGAATTATATACACTAATCTGGATAAAGTCCAGCATGTCATTTGAACCCTTCCCTTCTCTTCTCTTTTCTGCATGCAGAAGTAGGGCTGATAATTTGCAAAAACACCAAGGAAGTCACTGGGACTGCTCATGTGAGTGACTGCCTGCTCAGCAATGGGCATTAAGACTTCCCAGTTTTTCTTTGAGCTACGAATTTGGTTTGAGCTTTAAAGAGGCCTTTTTTGGTATCAGGTAACCCTGCCGTCCATAATGTGTACCATAGTGCTAAGATTTAAAGAGAGATGGGGATTAAAAGATTCATTAGCAATTCTCGTTCTCTAGCATGGAAGGTTCCATTGTGCGCCTGCCAGAGATAGTCGCCTTGAAGAAGAGATACAAAGCCTACCTCTACTTGGATGAAGCTCACAGCATTGGTGCTGTGGGACCCACCGGCCGGGGAGTCGTGGAATATTTTGGAATGGACCCTGAAGATGTCGATGTATTGATGGGTACCTTCACCAAAAGCTTTGGAGCAGCTGGAGGATACATAGCTGGCAAGAAGGTAAATAGAAAACTTCTAGTCTCTGTTTGACACTAAAACAAATGGCATCCTATCTGTGCATGGCATATATAACTGCCTTTCCATATAATCTGCCACATAGTAGTGCTATTATAGAGAATGCACCGCTCCTGTTTGGATCCCAAATGAATGATTGAACTGTTCAGCTATTCTGTTTGTTGGAATGGGTAAAATATTCAGTTTTCTTATTTTTGTTTGATATTCATATTAGGTAATTTGCTGGGCTATTGGTACTTTTGTCCCAAACCTGAGTGGAGAGCTTTACAAATAATGGGGATATTCAGCCAGCTCTGTGCTTGACTAGATACGCTTTGATGTACAGATTTGCATGCCCAGTTTGGGATTACGCTGGTATAACTATACATGTAAATTATATCAGTACAACTGGTAAAACTTTCCTGTGTACACAAGGCCTTAAACCTTTATGTCCTGTAACTAGGCCTCCTACTTATGACTTTTCCTAGTTTGTATAAAGTCCTTTGGCTCAGGTAAGTGGCAGGGGAGGCATCCCTGCAGCATCAGGGCCTAAGAATTGCATTCAGAGCCACTAGCACAAATCCCCAGGCCCACATCGAGTCCCATTTAAGTCTGTAGTGCTCTGCACAGGTGTGTAGGGGTTCAGGCAGGTGGTGGATCCAATTGCATGATTGGGGCCTGTTTTCATTTTAAGCTTATGCAGAAGCATGTGTCAAGGACTAAGGAGTATGTTAAAGTGGGGAGCACATGGCAATGGGGAGTTGCCATGGATTTTGGTGGAACTGCTAGGTAGGGTTCAGCCTTATATTAAAGACAAACTAATAAGACTATTGTGAAGTTGAATACAGACACTAGTGAGGTTACTTTTCTTCTGCTAAATCCAATGGGAGACAAACTGCACTATTTGCCATTTGCCCATCACATTCATCCTTCTGAAAGGTGGGACAATTCTGTATTTTAAATGCAGCTTGTTGATTAGTGCCTCAGTGAGGCCAGGTTCCCCTCCCCCTACCCTACCCTACTTCTGTAAAGATTCTCATCATATAAGCAAAGCAGTATTCTAGTTTGTAGCTTTGTTTCAGCTGCAGGTGCATAGCTTACATTTTAAAGGATTTACATTTGCCAAGTATCACCTGTATTTCTTCAGACCATGGATTTTTAATAACAATTAAGAAAATAAATCAGTCATGAAATGTCTCAGTCAAATATCCTTGATCTCCATATGTCCTCACCTGTATCAGTAGTTGGGAAGGCGTTCTCCTCTCCTGACAATTCAAAGTGAATTCAAATTTTGTTTCACTTGTTTAAGGAACTTGTGGATTTTTTACGAACTCACTCGCACAGTGCTATTTATGCCACATCTATGTGTCCACCTGTAGCAGAGCAGATCATTCGGTCGATGAAATGTGTCATGGGACTAGACGGAACAACACAAGGTAAGACCCCTTTTATTAACTACACACATTTTATTTAGAATCTTAGCATTTACTGACAAGGAGCAAAAAATACCTTCCAACAACAAAGGTCCCAAAGGCAGTAGAAAAGTATGGTAAAAAATGCAATGTAAATGCAGTCATTCACATTGTACTATCTATCATATCCATCCTAGCATGCCCCTACATACTTATGCTAAGTTTTATCAATGATCTCAGAGTACACTGGAAGCCATTATCAAACTAAGCTTCACAACACTCCTGCAAGAAGATGTCTGTTTTGCTGTTGAGTAAACTGGAGGCACGCAGTGGTTAGGTAGGGTGACTAGATGTCCCAATTTTATAGGGACAGTCCCGATTTTTGGGTCTTTTTCTTATATAGGCTCCTATTACCCCCAACCCCCACCCCATCCCGATTTTTCACATTTGCTGTCTGGTCACCCTATGGTTAGGTGATTTTTTTGAGGTCACAGAGCAAGACAGTGGCAGAGATGGAAGTGCCTCTCTGGAGTCCTTGCTCTCAAGTGCCTTTTCTAGCCACTAGACCACATAGCTTCCCAAAAACGTATATGAAAAGGATATAAACTCTTTAAATCTTATGATTGACTTCACAGCATGAGTTCAGAGTTAAAGCTGAGGATCTCTCATTAATCATCTTGTTGGGCTTAGATATTGCAATAAAAATACTACTTAGAGACCATTCCCAGAGTTTCAAACTCAGCCTTGTCTCAATAGAGGGGTTGCTGCATGATGTTCTTGATGAATGTAAATGTTTGAAACAGCAAACAGTTGAAAGCATGCCATAGACTTTCTACCCAGGTGTGACACTGTATAGGATGGTACTACTAAAATTATGACAATGTTACACTTAAATTTGTAACTAGACTGCAGTGTCCTGAAGTTAAATTTGTTTTCAAACATGCTTTGTTCCCAAGTTCTAGAGAAACTCAATAAAGATGTGTTGATGTCATTTATGGAGGATAAGTCTTATTTGTATTCCTTCTGTGATACGGGATCTGCTTTAATGTAGCCAAGGATCAGAGTCTCTGTATAATGTACACTATATAAACGATAGAACAACTGTGTTATGTAAAAAGCAACGAAGAGTCCTGTGGCACCTTAAAGACTAACAGATGTATTGGAGCATAAGCTTTCGTGGGTGAATGCCCACTTTGTCAGATGCATGTAATGGAAATTTCCAGAGGCAGGTATAAATATGCAGGCAAGAATCAGTCTGGAAATAATGAGGTTAGTTCAATCAGGGAGGATGAGGCCCTCTTCTAGCAGTTGAGGTGTGAACACCAAGGCAGGAGAAACTACTTTTGTAGTTGGCTAGCCATTCACAGTCTTTGTTTAATCCTGAGCTGATGGTGTCAAATTTGCAAATGAACTGGAGCTCAGCAGTTTCTCTTTGAAGTCTGGTCCTGAAGTTTTTTTGCTGTAAGATGGCTACCTTTACATCTGCAATTGTGTGGCCAGGGAGGTTGAAGTGTTCTCCTACAGGTGTTATGTAACTATCTGCTACTACTGCAGTATGTTACTGACATATATCCAAGCTCCTAGGACTTAAATGTATCCTAACCTAGGTGTAATAGCTGATGTACCAATGCATTTGAATTTTCTGGAGGTGTTTAGGGAGAATGATGTGGATTTTGCAATTTTATGTATAACATACACTTGAAGAGCTGGATTGTGTCTTGAACAGCAGCTCATTTATAAAGAAGGTAGAATCTTCTTGTAGTAGGGGTCCCTGCCCGGAGAAGAGCTACTCAATGACTTCCTGGTGGCCTTCCCTCATAGTCCTGGGCTGGGGGGCAAGCAGAGGATGGAGAGTGATGGAGGCATGGCCACATCAGACTGCACTCCAACTATTTTGTACTGATGCAATGCCCCATAGAGCACTGTTGCAAACCAGCCTGGGGCTATTTAGATTTTCACCGAGGCCAATGGGTCCTCTGGTCCAGACCAGCATTTGCAAGGTGCCAGTGCAGAAAAGGAGGAATGGAGAATCTGGCCCAAAATACCAAAATTCACTTCAGTGCACTAGCAAAAATTAAGGTTACTTGGAATCTAGAAACATTCCATTGTGATGCCTGCAGGCTGGGGAAACAATATTTTAGTCATTTAGGCAGATAATCCAAACTGGATTAAGGAAGTTGTTGTTATACTCTCCAATTTGAAAGGTAAGGGTTGGGGATAGTAAAATCTATGTAGCATCTGATATAAGAGACTCACTCTGATGTATTCCTTGTATTTTGCCTCCTGTACATTCAAATGGTCCTGATACATTATATAATCCTCTGAATCAGTTTTATAAAAATGCTCACCAACAGAGGGCAATATTGTACTAACCCTTTTCAAGAGTTATATCTTTAGGGCCTAAGACACATGGTATGTAAAGCATTCTATCTGTAGAGCATTTCTAATCTCAGCCTTTCAGAGCTACTTACAAATGGCTTTGGGGTAACATGATTCTGTGTACAGTGTAGGGCACTCTGATAGGAGATCTGGGTTCAAGAGAGGGCCTTTAAAGCTGTCCATCCCTAGGTGATTTGGAGGATTAGAGTTTCAGAAAAAGTTCTGTGAGCAGCAATGTAGTTTAGTGACACAATGTATTTTTACATGAACTGAGTTGCTTCGCTTATCTGTTAGCTCTGGCAATTTATTTTAATTTGCCTTGTAAAATTGAATACAAATGTATTGAGCATCAGGTCATCGGGCTTTGATGCTGCTTTGGCATCAGGAACAGAGGTTGTGGCTCAGAATGTAAAAAGAAAAAGAGAGAGAGAGCGTGCTCTGGTTGAATCTTCCTAGATGTTTGCTTAGCACCTAGCACAGCAGGGCCCTGAACTTGGCTGGGGCCCTTGTGCACTAATATAATATAAAATAGCAGCTGTTAATTTTTGAATGATCCTTGTGGGGCAACATGCCACATGATGGGAAAGTCTCAACTCAGACAAGCTGACATCCCTAAATCCCAAAATGGAAGACACCATCAACATATGGAGTTTATCTCTCCCGTGCAGAAGGTTAAGTAATCCACCTCTATGCACACGTTTCTCTTCCCAACCCCAAATTAAGGAACACACAGAAAACTCTATGAAGAATGGGGTCTTCATGAGGAATGGGTAAAGGTGGGTATGGGTATTCCAAGAGCCCTATGACAATTACCCAGGAAAGATAACATGGCTGCAGGCCATATTACCTTTTTCACAGACTCCTCTGTACTGGGGAAGCCTCCATTTCAGGGTAGGTCCCAGTGGCAGAGGAGGCCCCAGTAGGCAAGTTGCAATGAGTTGTGTGTTACCATGGAATGGAGATGAGTCTGGAACCCCAGAGCAAGTGAGGAGGGATGGCCTCTCCCTGAGGGTCTGCTGGATTGTGAGAATGGAATTCATTGCATGGGAGTAAAGCTGTTCCCGTTCCCATTCCCCACAGAATGGTTTGGGGGACTCTCTATAAGGAGAGCCTCACAAAGTGTTTCCCCTCCGACAGATATTCCTGTAGGTGGAGAGGTGCTGACTCTCAGATATCTAGGAAAACTGCCAGCACATGTATTAAGTATTTTGAAAAGGAAAGAAAATACAACTTGGTGAGTTTTCCATGTTAACTTAACAAAGAGAGAGACAGTGAAATACCTTGGTGGCAAATGAGTACATTTGTCCCGTTCTTACAGTTGTCTTCATCACTGGATCCTAGAATGATAGATGTACAGAAATCAGACAGGGTAAGACCTATTTGATCATTTAGTGACTAGTCAGTCCCTTACAGCTTCCAGGTTATTCCCTATAGTATATTTTCTAGTGCTTTGCTCAGTTTTGTTTTACATTTCCCAAGTTAGTTATAGGGCTTCCACCCTGCCTTCCATTAGTTGTTAAAGTAACTCTGCCTTGATCTGGTAAACATCTGACTTCGAGTAGAGCAAGAGAAATGTGCTTACACATTGGATGTAATCAAAGCCCAGAAATGCAGCCAGTGTTTGTGTTTACCTTCTCGTGTATCAAAATGATCGATTTGCTGTTGTTTTTTCTGCAGTTATTTTGCTTTAGCATGATTATGCTTGGTTGAAAAAGAAAACAAGGTTTGAATTTCCAAGATCTAATTAATGGATGCATGACTGGAGGGTATGAGTAGATACATGTGTGCACTAGTGGTGATGAAGTGGGTTCTAGCCCACGAAATCTTATGCCCAAATAAATTTGTTAGTCTCTAAGGTGCCACAAAGACTCCTCATTTTTATATATAAAATATATATAAATAATTAAAGGCATTGCGGGTATTGATATCTGCAGTCAGTGTTGCCCAACAGTTTCCATGATAAGCCCCTGTTTTCAGTTCCTTATAACTTTGCCAAACTTCAACCTTTCAGACTGAAATTTTCCATGGATGCCAGGTGTCTGCCTATGGCCAAATTTATTTTTTTATTTATTTATTTCAACAAAAAAAGTTCTGTTGTTTCTCTCAATAAAGTTAGGGAAACGTAAGAATATTTAACATGGGCAAAACAATGTATAGATGTTTCATCGAGTAGCTCTAACACTTCCATGCTTTGAAACTTGGCACAAGGTCATCCTGATGTCAAGGTTGTGCCTTTTGCCATCTTTGTGAAAATCCACCCATATGTGAGTCTCTGAAACATCTCCATTTCAAGTGTTCTGTAGAGACTTGTTAGAGTTTGGTGGGAAGGTAGTGGACTGAGATAAGGGATGGAGTTGGAGGACATTGGGATAAAGGGGAAGACTGGGACTAAGAAGGGGTTGCAGGTTGGGTTGGGAAGGGAAGGTCTAAAACTGGGACATGGATATATTGGAGGGACAGGAGCAAAGATTTCAGGCTTGGGTGGGACAGGAATATAGTGCGGTATACTCCTCTCAGAACATGGAATAGAACCCAGGAGTCCTGAGTCTCACCATTCCTCTACTGTTAGCAAATAGCTGTGTACCCACTGGCAAAATGTGTTTTACTTTCAGTGGGATGTTCCATTTTATCATTCAAAAACTCCCACATTACATAATTAAAAAGAGATGCAGGAAATACAAGGTCTCCCCCAAAATTTATCTACAAATGAATACCTGGCACAGAATTTGTGATAGAGTCCTGAAGCCATCAAGCACCATTTCATGATCATTTCACCAATATCTCTTGACTATCTTATGTACACTAGATGGCCTGTAACAGTTTTACAGAATCCATGAGTACATTACTGCATACCCTTCATTCTACCTTGTTTTCTCCTGTTCACTGAGCAAATCGAACCAGGAAATGCCAGGCTCCCTCTAATTAATGGTCCATGTAGTTAAGTATTCTGCCTCCACAATGGCCTGTGCCAGAGGATTCAGAAAATGGTGAAAAATTCCATAATGCCTCTAGCCATTTGTTCAGTATTAGAGCATTCTTAGTTGAAGAGGAGGAAACCTCTCCCTGAGTCGATATGTCAGTTCAGGCACTAAAGCTTGAGGACTCATAGCATCTGCAATGTTTATCCTAGATAGAGTAATTGCAAATGTTCTATTGTAGTTCATATAATACAATTGTTAATAGAATACAAGTGTCTAATCCCTGTATGAACCTTTCACAGCTGTAACTATATTCCTCACTAATACCATATAGCAGTGAGTTCTATAGGATAGTTCGCGGTGTTTTGTTTTGTTTTGTTTTAAAGTCATTTTATCCCTTTTAAACTTGCATTGCCTTTTAATCTCAAATATACCCTTCTTCATTCATATGGGATATGGTAAGCAGAAGTTCCCATGACATTCACTTTATAGTTTGGATTATATATATATTCTTTATACCTTCTCTTCATGGCTTCTCATTGCACCACTGGAGATACCTCAGGAAACTCAACAGCTGTTTTAGCCCCTAGATGAGCCTGCACTTGGCTCAGAATACTTGGACTTTGTCTGATTTTTAATATAGCTTATACTATGCGTACTTGCCTGTAAGGCACTGACAGAGCTTCTCGACTAGGATTAGGCCTGAGAAAGCCATGCTAGCCCCTTCCAGCTGTGACCTTGCACCTTTTTCTCTTATTGAGAATATCACGAGCATATTTTTACACTTAAATTTGATAGGTAACAAAACAGAACCACTGAGTGGACAGATTTAAGACTGCTAACAAACAAAAGCAGTTTCCATACTGACGAAGAATAAAATGTAGTGATGTAACTTGCTAATGAAGCAGTTCAAAAGTCATATTTTTTCTATTTAATACGTGGTAATTCATTGACAATAAAGTAGCATTCCTTCCTATATGCTTTTATGGAACTCTGTCAGTTTTTAAATATATTCTTAAGAAGCTACTGTCCTCATGCATGTTACAAAACAATACCTGAGATTATTAAAACAGACAAGATATTTTTAAAATGCAAATGACTTTCACTATTTATGGTCTTTGGTTTAAGTTTGGATCACAATTGCTCTCTCTGCTTGGAAATTGAAAATGGGACTAGTAGTTTGTCGTCAGAATTGAGTTCTCATGTACTAGATCAAAGCTGGCATCTTTGGATTGCAAAACCTGCCGGGGAATATGTTTTTGTTTTTTAAAGGTTTATTTTAAAAATTGGCGCTGAATCCCTGGAAACATTTACATTTGTCTTGGGTTTTGTAAAAACATAGGACCAGATTTTCAAACATGCTCAGCACCCACAATTGGCACCAGATTTTCAAAGGAGCTCAGCTCCTGATTCCAGTGCTAAATGGGAGCTGAGCTCTTTTGAAAATCTGGCCTTTCATGTTTTGTAAAACTAAATATGGCTGTCGGTGTCTCTTCTAAAATCTGAGGCCTTAATGCTGCAAGCTCCTCTGTGTGGGCAGGTCCCAGCACCCACTCGCAGCAGCTTGCAGGATTGGAGCCATCCATGATGAACTACATTCGTTTCAAATCCCTAAGATTTTCTTCTTGTCTTTTATTATGAGCTGCAATCGCTTCTCTTAGGTCTTGATCCAGCAGAACACTTAAGGATATGCTTAATTTTAAGCCGATGAATATTCTCATTAAATGCAATGTGACTACCCAGGTGTGATGTGCTTAAAATGCTTAAGTGCCTGGCTGGATCCGGGCCTTGCATCATAGCCATTTTCTCAGCAGCAGATGATGAGTCAGGTTGGATTCTGCCACCAGTACTCAAGCTGAAGCAGAACAAACCCTGAATGTAATTGCGCTGATTTCAACGGCGCCACCTGCAGAGTAAGGTACTCCTCACCCTATATGTGGGAGAATTGCGTCCCTAGAGAACAATGGACTATTGATTCTACCAGGCAAGGGGACTTGAGTAATAGGCTTATAGAGCAAGACTTTCAAAAGTACTCAACAGCGGCGTAATGCTGCTCCTGTTGAAGTCAGTGGAAGATTTTCTGTTGACGTCAGTGAGAATAGAGCAGTGCTGGAGTGAGGTTTTGCCACTGGAGGGCAGGGGGTGGGGTGATGGGTCATTGGTGGTGAGCTGGAGAGCAAACCTGCCCTGCACTCACTTGGCAGAGGCAGCTCCCGTCCTGCAGCATTACCCAGCTCCCTCCTCCAGGCATTGCAACCTGGGCACTATGCGACCTCGTGCACCATGCTGCAATGCCTTAGCAGGAAGCTGAGCCTAGTTCCATGGGCCAGGAGCCACCGCTACCGTGTGAGTGTAGGGCGGGCTCACTCTCCGTGCCACAAAAGGCGCCACGCATACACCTAATGGCTGCTAGGGGTGCGGTCACCCCTGCTTCCCCCCATTCATTCCACCACTGGGACAGAGACAGGAGTGGCAGAAGCTCCCTAAAAGTGGAGGGCCACTGGTGCGCGCCTGTGGCCCCGCACTGCCCCTTTCCCCCATGCCTCCTCTTTCCCCAACGCCCTGCCCCCTCACTGCTCCCTCTCCCCAAACTCCCACCGTTGTACCACCCCTTCCCCCAAAGCCCTGCCCCCACTCTGCCTCTTCCCCCCAAGACCCCACACCCTGCTTGCACCTCTCCACGCCCTCTCCCCTGTCACTCACCCTTATAGATGGTAAAAAGTGGGAGGGAATAGCCCTCCCCCTTTTAAAAGTGATGGGGCCCTGGCCCCCGCCCCTCCCCCCATTCCGGCATACCTGGACAGAGGCCAATGCTGGGTGCTTTTGATAATCCCTCGCACAATAATGATCTCCCCTTAGTCTCAAATTAAGCATTAGAGAAAGAAGTTGTGAAAGAGATCCACAGACTAACATGGAAATCAATCTCACAGTTTTTCTTATGAAGTCAGACTGTGAACTCCTTTGCACACACTTGTGTGCAATTATTCCCTCCAGTAGTGGTACTGAAGTCAAGGAAATAGGAATTACTCAGCATGAGCAAGGGGTTCACAACTGGCGTTTCGTAAGCAAAACCTCATTTTTACAATAGGCGATAATACAGCGTTCCATGGCACGTCAGGGTACCTTCTTCATTCTAGAGATAGCAGACCTTTCCATTCCCCAGCAGTTCCAGAAGAAGCTTGCTGCTGTCGTATTACTCCAATTGGCAGTGGGTAATCAGTCTGAGGAACACAAAAGAGAGACTTGCCTTTCCTAAATGCATTTAGATCCTTGGCATTTCAGTAATACCTAATATGTTACAGATGTAGTGCAATGTGTGCTGGCTGGCTTTCAGCTGAGGGACTGACATGCTTTGTGATTAATCACCTGTGTTTGGTAATAAATATGCACAGCAAGGGCTTGTCCCTCTCTCCCTGTTTTCATGCAAGGTGCTTTTAATGTACATGATACTGCATTATCAATATTGTGTGTACGTGCCTGTACATACCTGGCCAATAAAAAAATCAACAGCATTTTGTACAATTCTTCCTCTTCTCTGTCCTTTATTTGAAATTACCATTGCTTTTTCTCTGAAAACTTAATTCACAGTTAAAATTAGACTGATTCTAGTCCTTAAAGGCTTATTTAGCAGGAGTATTAGTCTAAATCATTTTGGTTTATAGGTGGTGTTAGTGTAGAAGAAAATCCCTTTGCTTCTCCCTAATCCATAACAAAGTTGTTTTTATACAGAACTGTTATCTTAGAGTTCATTTCCTTTAGGCACCCTGGTTTTATAATGTTCTATTTGTGATTTAGTGCACATGGAGGTACATATGTGTTACTTCTATAGTGGAACCAGAGAAGGAAAGAAAATCAGTCCATCTGTAACTGTTTAGGGGAGAAGAACAGCTATTGTTTTTCAAAAAAATTTGCAGCCTATTAAAGTTTTCATTTTACTATCTAGTTGTTACTAGAGGAAGGCAGGGGAGTAAAGTTCTGTATCTCAGGAACATAGATTGAAGAGACAGTCTGACACTGGTATGTAGAAGTTTGATTGGATGACTAATTATCTAAAAAGTCCCCATGAAAAAACAGCTGGAGAAGATTAAAGCAGGTGAATTTGTGTCTTGCTTAGCCCACTGTATGCTGAGGAAAAGTACAAAGAGCGGGATTATCTTCTCTGGAACAGATTCAGGAAAAATAACCCTCTTTCAGTGAACATACACCTGAGATATAAACATTAAAGGCTACAGGTTGCTTGTTCCTGGTTTCAATATGTTGAGTAAGAATTTCCAAGGTTTAAAAACCTTCATGTGGAGTTCAAAGGTAAAAATGTTGTGCAGAAGTTGGACACATCTAAAGTCTTTGCTGGTTAAAAGCTTTCAGAAGTGAAAAACAAATGTCTTTGGAAGAGTAAAAGAAACTTTGCTTGAGAGGGATGATAATTTTGCAGTCAGAGGGTAAGATAATTTGCTTGTGTAAATCAGCCTAGTTCCATTGAAGTCAATGATTTACGCCAGCTAAGAATCTGGTCCTCAGACAGTTAGGCTATTGAATTCAACACTCACATTGCGAGACTCCAGTCAAAGCAGGTTTGTACCCAGAGAGCTCACTCAAGACAATGAGAAGGCATTGGGCACCTCCTGTCCCTTTGCACTGATTACCCATATTCCAGGTCACAATGCAGGTGGGGTGGCGGCCTTAGGGTGACCAGATATCCCGATTTTTATAGGGACAGTCACGATTTTTGGGTCTTTTTCTTATATAAGCTCCTATTACTCCCCACCCCCTCTCCCGATTTTTCACCCTTGCTGTCTGGTCACCCTAGGCAGCCTCCACAAAACTACTTCTCCCCTCCCACATGTGATGGGGAATAAATGGGCAGGGGCAAAGAGTAGGCTTTGCCTCCTCAATTCAGCCAGCCGGCAAAGGGAGCCAGCAAGCCTGGGGAAGAAATTGGGGTCAGGTATGTGGGAGGGAAATTAGGCCCTTCAAATGAAAGCCTGTGCTTTACCCAAAGCTCCCCTTACATCTAGTATTGAAGAGACTCATAAAACTAAAAACAAAAGGAGCGTTGAAATATAATTGCAAACTTGAGATTTGTCTGCTGCACCTACCACTGTAGCGTACGAGATAAATAACTGATTATATATGGTAGTAGTGGAGCAGTACTACATCAGATGACAATGTGTATGAGGCAAGTAGGTGGTCTGTAACCAAAAAACTTAACATCAGAAAGGAAAGTGGTGAGGCTTGGTAAAGAAATGGTCACCCACCTGCCCATCCTCTTCCAGTATTCTCTCCCTCAGAGATCACCTTACTATCCAGAATTCATCCATTTTCTGATCTTTTTCTAGGCTTTTTCCATCCACAGCAAAATGGTGTTAACATTCTGAGTCTAATGTTCTGGGATGTCACACTGTTTTAAAAGGCATTCCTACATCAGCATTTGAATGTCCTGAATTGAGCCCTGTGGGCATGCTCCAAAGGAGAACACTCCCTCCGCACTTACAAATTGTCTAAGGATGTAGATTTGGGGTGGTTGGATATTCAGTTTTGAGGAGCTTGTCTGAGGCTATTCTACCAACTTATGTCAGTATAGCCACATCACTCCGGGGTGGGATTTTTCCCTTAATAGGGAATGAATATAACCTGCACTTTAAATTGTTACATATTTTTTATTTGTCAGCTCTATGCAATGATCCAATAGTTTTGATAAATATTTAAAAGCCTGGACTTTTGAATGGCTGAGACTCTCTTTCCAGCGTTGTGGTAAATAGCTGACTAGAAAGGAGACATCTTAAACTACATCCCCCAGCAATATCTGCATCTATGAAAACTTTCCCTAGTTGAAAAGTCAGTAGTTTCAAATGCAGTGGACGGAGAGTTTAGGTATTAGATTGGGTAGTGTTAAAATACTACAGTTATTTTTAATCTTTAAGACACACACACACACACACTTCTTTCTATGCATTAAGAGGTACTAATAACATGTTACTAAATGAAGGGAGAACTTTCATTTTGTAGATTTCAGTCAAGCTATTCTGTGGTCCCCCGCCCGAGCCCCTCAATATTTCCTCCTGGTTTTTTTTGAAAGCTACTACACCAAAAATACTTTTGGAAATACCACAGACTATTGTTTTTATTAGAGACTGGAAAGCTTTGTAGTAGGATGCTTTTGTGTTTCATTTGTTTTCCTTGCTCTGGCACAGCTGTTTTTGTTTTAGCAGCACGGGAGAGATGGTTAAACTATTTGTGGCCTCTACTAACCCAGCAGATTTCTTACACAGAACGTTTTAAACTGAATGGCAGAAACTGTAACTAACCAGTTGTCTGCGTGGGCAGTTTTGTGCATGAAGTTACAAATGCAGTGGTTTTATGGGATCTTTTAATTTGTTCAACAAAACACTGATCACTATAGAGCAAGTCCCAGTTTCCCTATAAATTTCCCAGCCAGAAGCTTGTCAGGAGAGCATCTCGACTAGATGAGATACAAAAGGGATGAAGCAATAGATCTCAGCTAAACCTAGAATTTATTAAGCAGTAGGAAATGATTAGAGGAACAGGGCTTGCATAGGTGTGGTGATACCCACTTTAACCAAAAGGGAAGAGAATGAAAGATAACAGGTGTTGAGGAACAGTGTAGTCTGACAATGCCATCTGCTCAGTACCTAGCTAGTAATAGGGGTTAACACAGTAATCACAGCTGGACCAGGTTGGAGAATGGGGAACCAAGGAACAGCAATACAGTAAGTGGATGGAGTCAGCAGAAAGAAGTAAATAAAAATAGGTATTAAGAGTAAAAACTATTCATGTAGAGTACCCGATATTGTACACTTCACAAACAAAAGAGAGAAGTTGAAATACTTTGTATTGGGAGACATGATCAGAATTTCTGAAGCTTTAGTGAGAAGAATAATCTATGGGTTATTGTATTTACTGGGGGGAAATCTAAAACAGGTTCACTTGCAGCAATGGAGCAATGGTACTAACCACAAAGAATTCCTAGACTATCTGAATAAAAATTCTGGATGAGCCAGAGCTGGATTCACTGTAGAATCTATAGAAACAGAAATGAAGTAATGAAGCATGTGATATGGACCTCTTACTGGAAACATGGTTGTGCAATCAAGCTGTTAAAGATACGGGAAGCAACAAAATCTGCTAGAAATCTGTTTCCTTGTGATGTAGAAAGGACTGAAAGGTTTTTCAAACATAAGTGATTTTTCACTGCTTCTTTTTTTAACATAAATATTGATTCTCTACTCCCCTGCTTTTGCTGGAGGACTTGAGCAACTGAGAGGGGAAGAGACTTTTAGAGACAAATGAGCTTATCCGGATTTTATATTATTAAATGTTGTCAACATGGAATGATCATAACAGGGCCACATAAGGCATAGGTGAGAGAGAGATTGAGTTGGTTCATTCTAACTCCTGGCAAGGGCTTGGGAGAAAAGCTCTTTTTCTGAAACATTCAGCAATACTACCCTTTAAGTGATGGCTGAGGAAGTTAACTCCAGTTCTCCAGTCCTCCAATGAGTCCCCCAGCTTAAAGAGGGAAGATTAGGCTTGATATTCCTGCTTTTTTTCTAAGATAAAAAACAAGCAGGAAAGAATACCTTGGCAAATAAAAACGCTTTACATCTTTTTTTATGCCTCATTAAAACCAAAAAGGGTAGAAACCCATTTTTTTATTTGGAAGATCACTTTTAACTTACCACACTCTTCACCATTCTATGGCTCTTTTTCTAACTGCCTCATTTGGCCCAATGACATAAAAGGATACCATTTGACATGACCTCAGCAAGGGACCATGCCAGGAGATAGTACTGTGATGGCACCTTTCCAGAAAAGTGGATTTTATTTTCTTTTTAAAGAGGAAGTTTGATACAGCCTGAAGGGGAAAGTTAGGAAATGAAAATCCATAGAATCCGAATGGAGAAGGCTAAAGAATTACCTGATTAGAGTCACAAAGTCTGCATTCCTGAGAACAAAAACCGGGGAAGAGTAGGGCAACAGTTGAATGCCAAAAGCCCAACTATGGAAATTCTACTTACGTTGGTGAGCATTTGCTCATGCAGTTAGTCCCAGCGAAGCCCATGGGATTGGTCATATGAGTAAATGAACTGGAGTGGCACATAAACTTTGTTCAGGCCCTCTGGACATGATGAATTGCACCTTCCTGTGAATGGGATACCACAGTTCAGCCCCAGGTTTGTAAAAGTTCATTCGGGCAAAAAAAAGGAATCCTCTTAATAATGCAAATTCAGTCCAAGGGACATTACTACAAGGAAAGACAAAATTGTGATTCTGAGGGAATTTGAAGCACAAAGAGCTAAAGCTGTTGACCCAAACACACAGAGCCGGCTCCAGGCACCAGCCCACCAAGCTTGTGCTTGGGGCGGCACCTGGAGGGGGGCGGCGCGGCGTTCCGGCCCCCGGAGAGAGCGGGGCCACGGCCGGGCTCGCCGCCCTCCCCCCGGCGCTCTGGCCGCCCTCCCCCCTGGCACCCTCCCCCTGGCGGCCGGGGGGAGAGCGGCGAGCCCTGGCTGGGGCTCGCCGCCCTCTCGCCGCCCTGCCCCCTGCGCTCTGGCCGCCGGGGGAAGAGCGGAGCCCCCACTGGGGCTCACCGCCCTCCTCCCAGGGCTCCGGCCCCCCTCCGCCCGGCCCCCCGGGGCTCCAGCCGCCCCGCCCCCCCCCCCGCAGGGGGGCGGCCGGCGGCTTTTTTGCCTGGGGCGGCAAAAAAGCCAGAGCCGGCCCTGCAAACACATTACACATATATGAAGTATATCAGAATTAAGAAGCTAGGGTTAGCTAGATATAAAGGAGGAAATAATAAGGAAGCTAAGTGGGATTTTTTTGCATCAGTCTTCACCCCACCAGGAAGACAGGAATGGGGGGGAAATGTCTATTTGTGGTTATCCTTCACAGGTAATAAAGATGAAGTACTGTTGGAGATAAAGGTATCAAAAATGAAAAAGCTGATTAGATGGCAATAAATCTCCAGATGGCACTCATCAGAGTTCTAAAGGAACTGAAGGGTAGACCATCTAGGCTACTATTAAAACAAAGGACTGGAGGATGGCCAATTATGGTGCCAACTTTTAATAAAAATAGAAAGAGTAAATCCAGGAGTCCTGGGATTTCTTGCTGAGAAAACTGTGTTATATAGAATTATGGGGAGTATAAACTGATGGGGAGAAATTAGTGTGGCAAAGGTATTCTCTGAAAGCACCCACAAAATAATCGAGCAAGGAACTCATGGAGAGACAAGGTGGGTGATGTAATTTCTTTTATTTATTTGTTTGTTTATTTATTTATTTTTATCCTCATCCACCTTGTCTTTCTAATATCCTGGGACTGACATGGCTACCACAACACTGCATACAACAAAGGAACTCGTGGACATAACTTGTTTACACATTCCAGAAGCTGTTACTGAAAGTCCTTTCTGCAGTGCTATTGAGGAAACGTGGGTTGAGAGACGAGGCCCTGTCATGCAGTATAGGCTGTTTAAGATGTAGGCAGTAAAACATGGGCAATTCTTACAGTGGAAAAGGATTAAGGGCTAGACTGTGGCATTAGCCACTGGTCTCTGTTGAGTGTGATACGGAGATGCACTGCCCCATGGGGCACACCGGAAGGATTGTACCATATCACACAGCTACACCATTCATTTGATGGTACATGCTGCTCCTCCCAGTCAGCTCCATGGCCTTGTCTCCTCCCTGCCTCCTTTAAGGTGGATCATGCACCTGGGACAAAATGGAAGGAGCATTCTCTATGCTCCCAGTGACTGCAGTGCTCCCTGGCCCTTGCACAACTCATCCTTCTTCTCTCCCTCTATGCAAGAACCAAGGACAATCTGATCCTTATGCTGGAGTGCCTAATGGACCAGTACTACTATATGTTGGTGTTGATCCTACTTTGAGCGGGGGATTGGACTAGATGACCTCCTGAGGTCTCTCTTCCAACCCTAATATTCTATGATTCTATGTGGTCTTCACTCAACTTCCCAGTCAAAAATAGCGAGAGTTGTGAAAAGTCCCAGAGCTTCTGACAATGGATGGAACCACTTCTGCCTGAGAGAGCCTGGCTGGGAGGCAGTGGCAGCCAGGCTGCCGGGGACAGGGGCCCAGCATGCCATGGGGGGAAGGAGGCTCCAGATCACTCAGCCCCTGTGAGTGAGTTGGGGGGGGGGAAGGGCGGGGGCGGCCTGCTGCCATTCGAGCTGCAGGGGACAGGGGACAGGCAAGCCAGAAACATGCCAGGGGGGCATGACTGATATTTAGGGAATAAAGCACATGGATACTTTTACATGGTTATTATACATCTTGGAACATGGTATCATGCCATCTCCTCAATTACTGGAATCACCAGAAGGAAAGTAGCAACTGGAAAGATCAGAGGTATTAGAAGAAGATGTGTAAAGGAGAGTGTAAAAAGACAGGGATTATTTAGTTTGGAAAGAATAAAAATGAGACTGAGAGCATATGGTGAAGGTCTGTAAAACAATGAACAGCATAGTATAGTGAAGGTGAATGACCTCCTGAGGTCCCTTCCAACCCTGATAGTCTATGATTCTAAACATTCCTATTTACCCCTTTCCCATACCACAAAAACAAATGGACACTCTCAGTTGGAAGGCAACAAATTTAGAACAGATACAAGGAAATACTTTCTAATTCAACATATAATTATTTCATAATAATCAATGCTACAGGACATGACTGGGACAAATACAATTTTATGAATTGGAAGAACATCTGTTACACTACCTAGCATTAAAAAAATGACAAGGTCTATGAGTTCTCTTGCTTCAGGGTGTAAACTGATCATCAGCTGGGGATTCTACTTTCCAAATTAATGTGGGTAATATACATAATGTTATGACTTGTATAGCTATTCTAGAATTGGATGGAACTGCTTATATACAACTTTAGTGTAACTACACATGCATTACATGTTGTATGCGTTTGATCTATTTGCAAGGTTGACAGCGGGGGAAAGAACAATTTATTTTAAAATACATTCAACTTAGGCTGCCATCAAAACAATAGGAGTAGAAAATCATTTTAATAGACTGTAATATGTGAGATTAAATAAAAGCAACTGTGTAATATTTCAAATGTCTGAATGAATTTCAAGACACTTGTTTGACCTGTATTGCTGTTTTCTGTTCAACATTGATATAAGTAAAAGTGCTTTCCAAAGCAACTAAAAACATTATATGAATGCAATTTCTTGCCATGCAGACATCCCTGGATGTCACTTAGTAAGAAAATTAATACATCTGAAATATTGTTGAAGTGTCTTTAATCATTTCACATGATCTACAATGATCAAAAGTCATCCTTCAACTCTGATAATATCTGATAGGCCGAATTCTTGACTTAGCTTATGTAGCTGTCTTGGGCAGCCAACTCCTGGTCCTGTCACTCTCTTCTCCCCCAGTGGAGCACAGAGGACAGGCTTTGTTTGCTGTAGCTTGTGTTGCTTTCTCCTGTGGCTTGGGGGTGGGAGAATGCCGTTGAGCTCATCTGGCCTCCCAGCCTACCCCTTCCAGACTAGTGATCAGCTGCCTGCCGTGGGTTGAGAGAAAGGAGGAAGCGTGCCATGGAACTGGCTCTTTCTCTTTTGGGCCTCCATGGAGCAATTTACAGAAGCAGAGGGAAGCAGATGGCCCTGACCTTGCCATGGGACATTGTTGAGGCCAAGAAGTTAATAAGATCCAAAAATGTATTAGATATTTATATGGATATCAGCAAGATCCAGAATTATCATAATTACTAGCAGCAAAACATAGACGGGATATTAAAGCTTGGGCATAAGGGCTTAAGCCAATCCCTAACTATTAGAAACCAGGCTGATACCCTACGTGCGGGGCAGATTACCCCACATCTGTCTACTGCAGGGTTCTTACAACTTCCTCCAAAGCAGTGGTTCCCAACCTTTTCTCTGCCATGGCACACCTCGAGCTCCAGGGGCTTTTTCCCCCTCTCCCCGCCCCAGCCAGCAGCTGCGGGAGGGAATGGGAGGGGCAAAGGAGCCGACCCATCGCTCACACAGGAGCAGAGTGGGGAAGAGAGGGTGATTGAGCTGTGATTGGTTGCTCAGCCCCAGAGGAGGCGGGGCAGTGAGACAGGCAGCTTTCCCCCCCTTGTCCTCATATGTAGCTTTTCAAAAAAAACCGCGGCACCCCGCTTCGGACCTGATGGCAGAATAGTGCTGGACACTGTCCGTGATGGGACACTGGACTATATGGACCTTTGGGCTCTAATCCAGTCTGGCAGTTCCTTTGTTCCTCTGAACTATTAACCACTGCCCGAGACTTTATGTAATGCTTTCATGTTACACTCTTGTAGGTAGTTTGATATCAGATATTCCTTTACCCTTTTTGTTTACGGTGCATGTGGAACTGCATTTGTATGGGACTCGTTTGCCTTTTTCCGAAGTAAAGATTTTGAAGGATTTTTTAAAAAATGGTTTCCCCTTCCCTACCTCTGTATTTTCTATTGCAAAACATTTTTATTTGGCTCGTCTTATAAATATGTACGCTTAATCATAGGCGCCGGAGCACCCATGGGGAAAAAATGGTGGGTTTTGAGCACCCAACAGCAGCCCCCTATCAGCTCCCCCAGCCTGCCAGTGTTTGCCACCCGCCAGCAGGCCCTGCTGATCAGTGCCTCCCCCTCCTTCCCCCCACCTCCCACCCGCCACAGTCAGCTGTTTTGCAGCATGCAGGAGGCTTTGGGAGGGAGGGGGAGGAGCGAGGGCGTGGCGTGCTGGGGGAGGGGAAGAAGTGGAGTGGGGGAGGGGCCTTAGAGGAAGGGGTGAGGCAGGGCCTGGGGCAGACCGAGGGGTTAGGCACCCCCTGCCACATTAGAAAGTCTGTGCCTGTGCACTAAATTGTGAGGAGGGTGAGAGGAAGACCTCAAGATGTATGTGTGGAAAAAATGGTTACTTCAGCATTGTTTTCAAAAGAATGGTGGGCGCAATATTTTTTTTAAAGGTGAAAAAATACAAAGCTGACTTTCTAGCCTCTCTTTAATTGTTCCTTGTTTGCTTTAGCCAGAAATGTTTCACTAGCTCTAGGCTAGCAAGGGAGGGTGCTAGAGGCGTAGGAAGTGAGCAGCCTCTGTCTTCCAGAAGGGATGGTACTCAAATGCAGTAAGATGAATTCTGCTTTCGTTCTTCCATGGCTACCAGTTTCACTTCTGTTCTTGGCCAGCTCATGTGTACAGGTGCAAACCCATGAGAACCTGAACCTGGTCTATGAATTTGCAGTGCGATTCGGACATGGGACATGTGGAATCGGGTTTCCTTGAACAAGAGCCTGTGAAAATAGGTTACGATTGAAAAATCTCTGCAACTATTTTGAATGGAATTTGCACATCTTGCCAGCACAAGGATATAGCAGGAAATTTTTAATCAGGGAAGAACAATCATAGAATTGGATGGATGTATACCAGATACTGTCATACCAGACCACCGTTGCTGCCAATGAGTATATTTCATCCAGCATGTCCTTTTAAACTATATTATGCACTATAATCTATGTCCAGCGAGACAGAGAGAGAATACTCCTGGCTTTAGGTGTTTGTGTCTGAATACATTAGGTTTGAGTTTCATTTCATGCCAATGTTGGTCAGGCATAATTCAGCAGAAATCAGTGGAGTTGCACTGTTGTTACATAAATTCAGTATGTGCCTCTGTATTTATGTGGCTTGAACAGTTGGACTCACTAAATATTTAACTTGAGGCTCCAATAGCTACGTAAAGATCTCACGGATAGCTAAATGGTTCTGAAACTTACACAACCCTGTTTTGGTTGTTTGGTTGTTTGTTTTTCCTGGAGAGAAGCTCCATTGGGATCTGTGCCCTGACTGATTTCATGACTGTCTCATTTCAGGGCTTCAGAGAGTGCGCCAGCTAGGAGAAAACACAAGATACTTCCGGCGGAGACTGCATGAAATGGGCTTCATTGTATATGGAAATGATGATTCCCCTGTCGTCCCCTTGCTCCTTTATATGCCTGGTAAAATAGGGTAAGTACTGAAATGTGCCTTGCAGGCAAACAAACTACACAAACATTATATGGAGGGTACGTTTTAAAGTATTCAATCCGGCTACTTGCTGTAGATGTTGCAAGGGAGAAATTTCTTCCTTTCAGTGAACTTGCCATAGGTAGCTTTAAATTGAATCCTGGCCTTAATTTGGAGCCAGCTTCTCCGTACACTAAATGAGTGTATAGAATTTTTAAAAAATCAAAACTCTTCTTTCAATTTCTATTGATGTTTTGCAAAAATTATAATAATTTTAAAAGCTGCGCATTGTCTAATTATTTTGAAGGTATTTCATTGTTTTCCATCTAAGATATGACATGTCTTAGACTGACATACATTTCACCATTTTACGGTATGTGATGATATCTCTTGATTGACTTATGTCTTGATTGACTATTACCTTCTCAACGAAGGCCCAGAGCGTAGGGAGTTGGAGTCTTTGCAAAAGTAGCTCTCGGGAGGAGCCTTTGTTTCTGAGATACCATAAATATGGGTCCTACCCTGGCCCATCAGACCTGGTAACAGTAAAGCCATCCGAATAATTGCTTACTCATTCCCATGTGATCACAGGCCAGCTCTTGCACGGAGAACTTGTGCCCTTTTATGGCCAAGCGTCCATAAGCGTTTCAGGATCTGTGGGGAATAGTGAACTCCCCTGTCTCCCAGTTACACCAGGATCCTTTTAGTCTGAAGTTTAACTATTTATCAAGCCCTCTTGCAAGGACTATCTGACGGGCAGAAAACAGGTCTTATGAGCTATAGAAAATCCTCAGCCCAGAACACAACCCTAATAACTGGCCTGGGGAGAAATGGGAGACAACTTTAGTTGCAAAATCATCTTGTTTCCCTCTTGAGGCATTGGAGATCAACCAAGATGTCTCCCCTTGCCATCTGGAAGTTCAGTGGTCAAGGTGCAGAAACTTCTCAGCATTGGGGCCCCATCTCTGGAACTCCCTCATGAAGTTGTTTGTCAGAGCCCCTCTGTAGCTGTCCCAGTGGCTCATGCATGCTTCCTCTTTGGATCAGTTTATTTGTGGCCACAGTCTCCTCTACCCATTTGCACACATTGGTAGAATGGGTTGTAGTTGAGGCCAATTAATCCACGCTAAGTGTTATGAATCGATCTCTGTCCCTCTGCATTACTTACCTCACAAATATGAACAATTTTCTCCTAGGGACACTGAGCAGGTAGCTGTTCTCCCCATTTCACAGGTGGGGAAATGACACACAGAGGTTAAATGACCGACCCATTCAGGGAGTCTTTGGCAGAGCCAGGAATTAGCCCCAGGTCTCCCAAGTCCCAGTCTCGTGCTGCAGCGACAAGACCATCGTTCTACTTTATGTTCAGTGCCTTGTTCAATGAAATTTGATCTAAATGGCATTAATTTTTATTCATCACCATCTGTTCGTCTAAATATTTGCCTGATATTGAGTCTGATTCTTGCTGCCTTACACTTTACATAGACATTTGCACCTGTGCTCAGTGATTGCAAATTGCTCCTAATCAGAATTCTCTGCTCACTTACATCAGTGATTGTATCTGACAGTCGCTTTGCAAAGATGAAAATGACTACACAAGCTGCAAGGCAGTGGAGAGTTGATGGTAAAACGCCTGTTGACTTCAGTAGGGCCAGGATTTTTTAACCATTGTTTTTCACACTTGAGTGTTTTCTCTTTGTGCTCAGTTTATTGGCAATAATTCACTTTTGTTTTCTTCTTTCCCTCCTCCCAGGGCTTTTGCAAGGCGCATGTTAGACAAAAATATTGGGGTGGTTGTGGTTGGATTTCCAGCTACTCCTATCGCAGAATCGAGGGCTCGGTTTTGTGTGTCGGCTGCACATACACGGGAGATGTTAGACACGGTAAGAACAGCAGATGTCCTGGTGAAATTAACAACAGATGCTAGAGGGGCTGGGAGAAGCTACAAGTCTGTTACTTTGAATCTCAATAATTCATTTTGCTTTTGATTTTCTTGATCGTTGTCACTTGATATTTAAAGCCTAATTACAGATTTTATTTAAAATATTAAATTATACAACAATTAACTGGACTATATTCCCCTGTTCCTAAGAGTGACTAATCTGTAATAACTAATAAAGACCTACATGAGGAGCACACCAAGACCAAAGTTAACTGCTTTGGCAGGAAACCCTAATTGATGTGGTAATAATTGCATATAAGGGTTTCAATGCCCTTATTTTTATTCCATATTTATGTGAGTTACATTGCAGCAGCAAAATATGGCACCATCTTGGGTTTTGTATGATGCATATGGAACTTTCGGTCCAATATTTGGAATTGTTTGTATCTAACAAGAGGGCTAAAAGGTGCAATATGACCAGTTTGATCCCTGTATCTTTACCTGCTTCCAGAAGGGCAGTTACACTTCTGTTGAGATGTCCATTATAAACTTCTGTTTCCATCTGTTCATAACTTTCTAAAAAAAAGTATTTTTAAGATTGAAATTTTCCATCTTCCTCTTAGTCCAAGGGTAAGGAAGCAAATTTGGATGAAATACATTCATCCATTTTTGAGTTAGGTAAGGGTGGAACCTTTTTGGTTGCCAACAGATTTTAAGGCTCTTTTTGCATGAGCATAACTCTCAGAAACTGATGCATTTTATACACTCAGTGTTTTCAAGTGGGAAGAGCCCTGATCCTGCTTCTGACTCCATGCAGCTGGCCCCTGTGCCTACGCAGACCTCAGTGGGACTTGATGTGCGCACATGGATCCAAACACAGTTGGAGGACTGAGACCTTAGTCCTATACTCAAGACTAATTTCCAGGCCAATTTAGACCATTTTAGAAACAAAATTGAAAAATCTGGTTTGCACATGTGCGGTAGGAAATTCCTGCTAATCTTAAAACTACAGTAAGGAACAATGGACTACTCAACACGAAGTTAAAATTAAATGGTAACATATATCTATATCTATATCAATGCTTAGTTACCGAGGTGTAGTTAGGTAGGCTGTTATTTCGCTGTGTAGTTCCAGAGTTGCATAAGCTTTTGATTATGCAACTGCAGTAATACACAGTGAAATCACCCTGGAGATTAGGAGCTTAATCTCTTTATTTCGCTTAGGTTTTCTTTCCTTAAAACAGCAGCATTAAACACATGAAAGTTACAATTTTCAAGCACTAATCTTGCAATTCATCTCACCGCGGTGTGCAAATTGGGGCCTTGAATGCCACTCCCCGGCAGTCACCTTTTACAAGTTTTGCCTTTGCAGCTAGGTATCATTGCCATAGTATTTGCCACACTATCTAAACTTCCCTATGCCTTGTGTGGGGAATGGGAAACACTCTGGGTAGTGTGGTTTAGTTACCTCAGGCAGCTGAAAAGTTTTTAAGGACAACCACTGCGTGAATGTGCTGTAAATCCAGTGTAAAATAAAAACACACAGCTCTTGTGCCATTTTTCATCACAACAACCACTGGCTTAAACCACTGGCAGTCATACATAAGGGGGAAGACCCATAAATGGGAAAGTTTTCAAGGATGGTAATTTTTTTTTAATTACTTTGCAGGTCCTTCTTTATTTAGCTCATTTTACCACATTCTTAAATGGGGGGGAGGAAGAGGGGGAAAGTGAGGGGGGACTTTTCTATTCCTGAGCATATGTTACTGCGTAAACAGGATTGAAAGAACAGGTGCTATATTTTTACTTGATATCAACCTATTGGCTGCTCTTCAGCGTGGGCTTGAGGCTGCAGGGTTCTGATCTTCTCCAGGGAGATTCTGAATCCCCTTGCTTTCTATTGAATCCAATAGGAGTTGAGGATGGGCAGCCACTCACATTATAGGATGAGGCCAGCTGTGATATTAATACAAGCACATTTTCCACTTTTGCTCTCAAACCACGTAATCCTGTTCAAGATATTCCCAATGACCCTGATAAACATCTGGGCCTAGTCCACCACTGGAGTTATACAATGGTAAAACTGGCCTTTGGGATATGTATTCAGATACAGCAATGTTGTCTTATGTTATGTATGTGCCTTTTTCACGTAAAAACGAGAATTCTTAGTTGGAGTATTTTTCTCCCTGCATGTCTGAGAAATACACACAATTTACCAACAGTCGGCTAATAAATATTGCCATTGGCTAATACAACATAGCCTACCATAGAGCCAAATTCTGTTCTCAGTGATGCTAATGTAAATCTAGTGTAGCTCAATTGATTTCACTGACATTCACCAGTGTAGCTGATAGCAAAATTCACCCCTTTGGCTTTATTCCTTTTTCTTTGATTTTTAAACTGTGAAAGCCACATATGTTTTTGTGTCACTTGCTGTTCAAATGTAAAGCAGAAGTGAGAACAGCTTTAAATCCTTTTAAGATAACTGATACAGTGTAATGATCTTGCAGGTCCTGAATGCCCTTGATGAATTGGGCGATTTTCTGCAACTGAAATATTCACGGCACTCCAGGTCATCTCGTCCTGAACTATACGATGAAACAAGCTTTGAACTTGAAGATTGAGTTTCCCACCCGTGAAGAGAACATTATGATATTACAAAAAAGAGAAAAAGCCTAAGAAATATGAATGCATTTCTTCCCTTCTAAGGGCAATTTTTATTTCTCTATTAATTGACCTGAGGGGAGGCACTGTTGTTGCGTTTTACTATATCAAATTTCCATGTGCAAGAGACTATGGCTACAGATCTACTCCCATGGAATTATATGCTTTTTAAGGTATTTTTTATGCAAGCAGACTCTGTCCCATTGGTCAAGTTGCCACTGTGCAGCTTTGGTGCCTTTTTATGAAGAGGCTTTGGCTAGTTCTTAATTCTGGTTGAAATAATAAATTTGAAACCTGAATGGATTCCAGTGTAGTATGTTAGCTTACATGAGTTTCAACTGTCAGACTGGATAATACCTAATGCATCAATGTGGACTGCCCTGGAGGAAATGGCAGATAAGGATCTGCTTACCTAATTTCCACATTTTGAGTTCTCAAAGGACAGCAGGTGTCAGAAGGACATACTAGCGCATGAGAAAACGTTCATACAGAAACCTACTCATATTAAATATTTCTGACAGAAACCTGTGTTCTTGGTCACTTAATGTTGCAAACAAAACCAACCAACCATAAAGTTGTATAGTTCATTGTGAAGAAAGAACACACAACAGGCTTCCTAGTGTGTGGACTCGGAGGTTGTGTGCGAATTGAATCTTTTCGTTAAAGGTGGAAATTCTTTTCTGCTACAGCATTCAATCCGCAGCCTTCTGCATCTTGTTGCCACTGAAGTTACTCGGCAGGCTTGTTCCCTTTTCATGTAGCAGTAGTAAACAATTTTAATAACCCTTTAACTTTCCTGTAAAAGCATTGATCAAAACACTCGGATACTTGCAGTTCACAAACTGCAGCTGACATTTATGACCCACTACCAAGTTTCCCGAACTACTTATGAGCTTAATAAATGCACTAACTAGTAAATAATGCTGAAGCTGCTCGTTACACAGAATATGAAGTCCAGGGTACCCTACACAGCTCTGCCACCTGTTAACTTGAAGACTCTTTGATTTCTGAATGTACTAAGTTTCCCTAGTTGATTTAAGTATCACTCGTTGAACTACTGTGTTCTCTCTTTATGCTATTATGATGTATTCAGGTGTTTTTATTTAAATGGTGTTTATTTTTCAAATGCTTGATTGAAATAATTGAGCTTATGGCCCACAGTCGGAAAGAGAAGTTATGGTCAGAGTTCCATTTCCATTGCATCAGATGAATCTACAAAGATTCTTGAAAAAACATTATCCTCCTCAGCTTTACTTGTCTCACATCAGACTGAGCAGTTTATGAGGAGATTTTTGCAGACCATAGTGGTTGTATGACACCAGTTAAAAATGGTTCTGTAGCTTTAACAAACTCCCAACCATTCCACAATATCAAATGTCATTGTAAACACGTCAGATCAAGAGATGTTTAGCTTTCTGTTGCACAGATGTACCACACTTTCATGTTCTTGAAAGCTCTGGTGTAAACTTAACCCACAGCTGCAATATTAGATTTAGGAACAGAACAATTAAATTGTGGCATACCAATTGCAATATATTACTCCCTGCTTGTTAAAGCAGCTTTAAGGATAAAACAAGGCTGATCAGTTATGAGGTCCTGGGTTTTTTGTTGTCGTTGTTTGTTGTTATGCGAGTTAATAAAATCCAGTGGTGCTATAACTTTAAGAATTGATTACAAAACATTCCATGACATCAGAGGTCAGCTTAGAACATGTATATTGGGGGACAAGGAGAAGTACATAGTGTCATATGATTGTTCACTCTGAACTTGAGAAGCACTAAAGAGGATCGATGGAGAAGATGTTTGTGCATCAGAGTAAATGCACTGCAGAAATATTTAAAATGTTCTTGGGTTTTTTTTTTACATTTAACGTGATTTTTGTTTCTTTGTTAAGCCCCCTATTTGCAAGATACAGCTTCCAGGCAATTTGCCTGTAGGGCGAGTGTGTGCTTAACACTACTCTGTGAGGATGGGGAAAAGAGGGGAAAGGCCTGCAGCTTTGGAGTGCTTTCCTTCAAGGAAAAAGTACTGAGTTGATATATAGAGTTTTGCTCTCCACTCCTGCACATCTGTGGCCAGTTCCTCCGCTAATGTAAATTGGCATAGCTGACTTCTGACCTCCCATCTTAGAGTATATGGTCACAGTCTATACTTCAGAAAACAGCATTACACGTGCTGGTACAACCCATGCTATATTTCTCTCAGCAAGGCCTGAGTTTCATTAAGCTAGAGACTGATCACTTTTCATCCTATTGGGGAATGTTGTCTGTCTAAAGCAAAATTCCTCCTGCCCTCAAAAATTACTCTCTGCTCGCTCGCGCTCTCATATTAAGGAGACAGGCCCTGTATTTTTCAGAGTTGTCAGTTTATATATAAATATTATATGCTTTCCCTTGATTCCCTCCATATCTTACGTATTAGAAAAAGTATTCAGCTTTGAACGCTTGGGGTGAAATCCTAGCCCCATTGCTATTAATAGCAAAATTCCTATTTACTTCAACGGGGCCAGAATTTTCCACAGGGTCCTAATTTAGCTCACGCTAGTTTTCTACCAGTGTGACCTTAGTGGAGTTATTCTAGCTTTACACCAGCGTGAGATCAGAATTTGGCCAGCCCTTGGTAATGAAGGCACTTCACTTCATTTTTAAAAAGTCATCATGTGATGGGTTATTTATTGGGAAATTAACACATCAAGTATAATGATCACAGATTTTTGGTATATGATTCATCAAATGTATTCCATTGAAGGAGTATACATCTGTGGGAGATTTATTTCTCTATCTGAATAGGTGGAGATCCAGAGTTGGTTTATTTTAAGCTTTTAATAGAAGTTCTTCCTAAGTTTTTTGGATAATCAATAAAGATTGTTCATGATGTCATGTGACAACCTCATGCAAGTCTTGTGTTAGTGAGCTCAATAACCCTTTGTAAAATCAGCCAGCGCCAGCAGCCTTGGGAGCTTAAGTACTGGTTCACTGGTGGGTGCTTTGGTAAGACCTAAGAGGTCTATGTGACAAAGCTGTTGAACCATTGCTCTTTCCTCTTCCTTCACACTCCCACCTATATTTTATTATTCACCTTTTCCTGTCTTGCTTGACAAGATGTTTTTCCTCCTTTTCCTCCCTGTAGAAGTCTCGGCCGAGGTTCAGCCCTCAGCGGGGCTGTGGGGTATCCCACCGCCTCGCTCTGGTCTGCCATCAGTCCTGGTCCAGCGGTAGTGTGGGACAGCAAACACACGGTTAGGGGTTCAGGCCCTTAAGCAGGGGCTAAGCCAATAGGTCAGAAAAAGCCCCAGGCCCTCAATCAGGGCGGGGCAGCAACCACGCAGTCTGGGGCTCAGGCCCTCAAGCAGGGGCTGAGTCAATGAGCAAGATGTCCCAGCCTCTCTAGGCCAGGGAAAAGGGGGAGTCTGCCACCCAAAGAGTGGGTGGCAGGGGGGACGCAGGCCCTCCCACTCTACTGCATCCCATCCCGGGTCCGTAGCAGCGGCAGAAACTCGCTGCTGTCAGTGGGGATCCTGGCTGTAATACACTGACATAGGCTCTGGCCGTGCTGCAGCCAGACTAGGGTCGGCTGCCCCCAGGCTCCTTCCACACTCCCCCTCGTAGGGTACCTGGCACGGACTAGTGTCCTCGGTGCTCTCCACCAGCATCGGTTCCTCCGGGTAGGTAGCGAAGGGTAGGCTCGGCTCCTCCTCAGGGTAGCTGGAAAGGGGCAGGCTCGGCCAGTCCTCCTCGGGGTAACGGGCGAGGGGTAGGCTCGGCTGGCCTGGTGAGTCAGCAGGCCGGTTGCGGCCTGCTGCTGTCTCCCAAGCGGGAGCTCGGCCACAGATGTCTGCTCTCTCCGCCGGCTTGTTCTCCACTGAGCTCTGCAGGCAGGCTTTTATACTTCCGGGTCGGCACCATGACCTCTGAGGGGCGGGCACCGGACCCGGTGGCTCCGATCATGTTGGTGTTAGGGGAGGTTCGGCCCTCAGCGGGGCTGTGGGGTATCCCACCGCCTCGCTACACTCCCATGTTTACATCCAGTTAGAATCATAGAAGTTTAGGGTTGGAAGAGACCCCAGGAGGTCATCTAGTCCAACTTCCTGCTCAAAGCAGGACCAACCCCAATTAAATCATCAGAGCCAGGACTTTCTCAAGCCAGGCCTTAAAAACCTCTAAGGATGGAGATTCCACCACCTCCCTAGGTAACCCATTCCAGTGCTTCACCACCCTCCTAGTGAAATAGTGTTTCCTGATATCCAACCTAGACCTTCCCCACTCCAACTTGAGACCATTGCTCCTTGTTCTGTCATCTGCCACCACAGAGAACAGCCGAGCTCCATCCTTTTGGAACCCCCCTTCGTGTAGTTGAAGGCTGCTATCAAATCCCCTCCTCACTCTTCCCTTCTGCAGACTAAATAAGCCCCGTTCCCTCAGCCTCTCCTCGTAAGTCATGTGCCCCAGCCCCACTTCTGTGTGTGTGTTTATTCCTGTGCAGTTGGTTTGCTATAACCATCAGAGAGCACCCATGCAGCTTCAGAACGTACAGGTTTAAAATCCAGCAGTGGGGGGAGAATTGGCATCACAGGCACGGTACGCTGTGCCAGTGCTTTTTGGTGGCCCCATCAGTGTCTGCTCATTCTAACCTTTCATTTTTCAAAAGGAAAGTTCCTCATTACGGTGCTAACCTTACAAATTTGAACCAATGCAGGGTTGTCTGAGCTTGGGCCTGGTTCGCCATTCACCCACACTAGTGTAGATAAGGACTGACTCCTACCCTGATGTCAACAGAAGCTGCACTGGTGTAAGTGAGAGCAGAATCAGGCCCAATAGGTCTAAGTGAGGTGTGAACTTCCCGCATTTATTTCAATGGAATTTTAACTCGGAAACCTAATGATGAGATTTTTTTTATCTGGACTATGTCACAGCTGATCACTAGTAGGAAGATTCAGGGTGAAGTTTTGGATTATGGGAAGCATTTAGATAGAGTACCATCACTTCATTTTTTTTTCCCAATCTGTCCACTGGTGAAAGCATTTCACACAAAGCATTGCTAGCCTATAGGGACAGGGCAAAAAATTGTTAGTTAGTTTAATGGAGGCAAATTATTTTCTTTCATCTAAAATGTGCTGCAACAAACAAATCTCCAACTGCCTCAAAAATGCACACACACAAAAACCCCCACCCCATTTAAAACATGTTCTCATTTTATTCATACATAAAATTTCATTTTTCTCCCAGTGGAAGCAGAGATCCAGGCCCAAATTTTCCAAAGGGGTTACAATATACAGACTAAAAAACTTGCAGATGCAATTCCAAATGCCACATCTCAAATTTTGGGGGTGCAGGAGCGTATTTGCAAACACAAACTGTATTTGTATGTGCAAATAGAGTACTGAGGTGTTTCCCTCCTGTATGTGCAAATACAGTTTGTGTTCACAAACCAGACTCTGGCTAGCCCAATGGGGATAGAGTGAGTAATAGCAGTTGTTCAGAGTCACGTGGGCCCGGAGGTAAGCAAGAGGAGGAGCACTAGACTAGAAGGGAAAGGACAGGGAGTCGGGGGTGGGAGGAAGAGGGCCTGAAAGAGGATCAGTCTTGTTTGGCATTTGGGGGAAAGGGGCCACAGCAGACTCTGGCTTCAGCACAACACTCAGCCATGAGAGGGCAAGTGAAACAGAGGAGGAGACCGGCACCACTTGCCCTGCCTCAGAGTCGCACACAGGAGGGGTCCACACCCTGCAGAAAGGGTCTGTGAGCCAAGGAAGACTGCCCCATGGTGCAGGTAATGCAATGTTAGGGCTTATCCTGTAGGAGCCTGGAGGCGTGCAGGTTGTGATGAGCTGAAGCATGACCTGCAGGCACCCTGTCAGGGTCGCCATCTACTCGGGCAGGCTAGCACTGAGTCCTTTCACCTGGGACCATGGGGGACACCACTAGCATCAGCCAGTCTGTTGCCTTTCACTCAGCCTGGAAGTTTTCCTTACTGCCATGTCAAGAAGGGGTCCTTGCTGTTTCACCTTCCAGATCCTGATGTCTGCATCAGCTTGGTGGCACAATAGGCTCCCCCAAAAGGTTATTATTCCTGGGGTGCACACCACATCGTTACCAGGAGACATCTTTGTCAGGCCCTCGCCTGAGGGAGTGGACACAAATCAGCTCGTGCTGCAAGATAATTAGCTAAGGAGAGGGATGGAGGGTGCAGGACCAGGACAGAGGTGGTGGAGCTGGGGACCACGGGCAGCATCCAGGTGCGACAAATCAGGGCCAGACAAAGTGCACACAGTTTTCCAGGTGAGCAGTGCACAAGGGACTGAATCGTGCAATTTCTGTGGGTGCAAATTGTTCCTGTGATATCATGATGGTGCCTACTTATAGCTCATGCAAAGAGCAGCCTATTAATCTCACTCTGTGATTCCAATGTGTTCATGAAGAGGGGAGCAGGAGGCTGGGGTGATGGCTGCATCTGTCTCTATTATCCTATTTCCCCCCTCTTGCAGCACCCTATGCCAAGTGGGGAGCTGTGCTGGGGCAGACGAGCACTAGTGACACACCCTCCTCTTGGCAGAGCTGAAGCACTGTGCTGGTCAGTGATGACAGTGCTGGCTGATGTGGCTAGAAGAGAGTCTGACAGCAGAAAGTCACTGGAAAGGGTGGGGACCCGCCCATCACAGAATCAGAGGTGAGCTCATTTGGTACCTCTGGCTCAGGGAGTGCACACATCCAGGGCTCAGTTTGGTATTGGACTCAGTGTATGGTAGTGTTGACGGGGGACTGGAGATCTTTGCTCAGGTGTCATGGCTTCATGCATATACCTGTTTCTAATGCTTTGGTATTTAGGAGAGACTAATGGGACAGCTGCATTTGCTGAAACATCTGATCCAGCAAGTGTCCGCCAGCATCCATAGAGGCTGATGCAGATTCTGCATGCAACCCTAGGGACACTGGCACCAATGACCATGCATTGCACCTCCTTGGTCACACTGCTCCCATTTGTATCAGCCAGCAATGAATGGGTTAATGTAATCTGTGCAATTCAGATTTTTCTGTGCCTTCGTCAGACTGGCTGGAATCATCTTAAAATCCCCTTAACGCACCAACAGACCCTCTCCCTTTGGCAACTGGCCAAGAGGGTTCGCATCATCTGTATTCCCCGGGCCAGCAGCTGTGCAGTGTCACTGGGTCCTCGAAGTGTGGCCTCCAGTGCCTCCTCATCTCCAGTAGGGTCGCCCTGCCTGGGAAGCAGGTAGGGTAAGTCTGGGGGTTTTATTAAATCATCTGCTGTGGCTTGGTGAGGATAGTATGTGTTTAGCATGGCGCTGTATTGGGAGTAGCTGCTATTCCTACTCGCTCCAGTAGTGGCATGACAATATCTTCCTTTCTCAGGAAAACTTTGCATGCATGTCTCTCCAGCAAGTGAGTCTCCCATCCACCGGGAGGCAAGATCAACCAGATGTAGCTGGGAAAGCAAGACGTGGAAGCCAGTCTGAGGAGATGGATGCTCACAGGTAACTCGGCTACAAGCAATGCCAGTGACATAATTGGCTGTTGATCTTGGCGCTCTGACATATGCAGGCCTAGGGTTGAGGAATTAGGATGTGTAGAGGTGGGGAACGGTGTAATATTTGGGTAGTGGAGCCTGCTTTCTCATGAACCTCCCACTGAAATAGGCCCTCTGACTGAATTCAGCCATGAAAGTAGGCTGGCACCCTCCTCTTATACAAGGCCAAGGCGTATGTGTCTGGTGACTCACTGAATCTTTAGCGGAAGGGGAATATTCAGTAGAGTTCTCTGCAGGTGTTGTCCATGGTTCTTGCCTTTAGTGCCTGTGACAAGGACAAAGAGGGGTTCTCCATACCCACCCATAGCACAGAGAGCAACTTACCTATCTTATATTCCATATGCAGATCACAGCTCACTATAACATGCCTGCAGCTTGGGTATGATCTCCAGTGGTCTAAAAAGCAGCAGGTAATGGAGGTTTGGTCTGGTGTCCAGTGTTCCAAGCGAAGCTCCAGATAAAGGATGTTTCCTGACATCGTTTGACAGTTAAGGTATGCTGTGACAGCCCCTGGTCTGAAGTAAATTCCTTCTCTACAATTCCTCTCCAGCGACTATTCTGAGCTGGCATCTGGCGGATGAGATGAGTGTATGCATTCCGAAGGCAAAGCTTCCTCAATCAACGTCTGTTTTACAATTACCTCACGGTCACCAGATGGGTCTCCTGACTAGTGCAGGCGTTGGTGGGCACCACGGTTGCTGGATACTCTAATCTAAGGGGGAAGCTGCCCTTTGATCATTCCTAAGACTGAGGGCTCTGCTATTTACAGCTGGGACAGTCAGAATAGAGGTGATATTGTCAGAGCTCTTGGACCATCTGCTCAGGGTTGAAAATTCCCAATGTTCAGGGCACCCCGATGCGCACCTCAGCAGCCACATTATATAGTCTCTTCACAGTAGTGTTACCTAGTGCATAGAGCACCAGAGTAGGGGCTGTTTACACTGTGAACTTACACTGGCATCGCTACATCTCTCAGCGGTGTGAAAAATCCTTTCTTTTGGTTTTGGACATGAACCGCCTAAGCATGGGTTTGAATCGGGGGCTGCAGGACAGAATGTGAAACATACACTTACCTCAGTTATACTAAATCTTTTAATAAAATCTTAATTCAAGAAAAAAAATACGCACCTGATAAATAAACCTTTCCACCCGTCAACATGGGTGATTCTACACTGATGCGCTACAGCGACTCAGCTGCAGTGCTGTAGCTCTGCCACGGTAGCATTTTAAGCATAGACATACCCTATGACTCAACAAAGCTGGGTTCTAGTCCCAGCACTGCGATGGGCCCTGCTCGCAAGTCACTTCACCTTGCTATGCCCTTGTTCCCCATCTATACATGGGGATAATGCTACTGACCTCCTTTGCAAAGTGCTCTGAGTCTATGGGTGAAAAGCGCTATGTAAGAACTTGGTATTATTATCTGAATTGGTCTTTTCATTTATCGATCCCAGAACTGGTCCATTATTCTTGTTAAAAGTATTAGAAGAGTGCTTAGTTTATGCCAGGGGTAGGTAACCTATGGCATGCGTGCCAAAGGCAGCACTCAAGCTGATTTTCAGTGGTATTCACACTGCCCAGGTCCTGGCCACTGGTCCAGGGGGTTCTGCATTTTAATTTAATTTTAAATGAAGTTTCTTAAACATTTTAAAAACCTTATTTACTTTACATACAACAGTAGTTTAGTTATATATTGTAGACTTATAGAAAGAGACCTTCTAAAAACGTTAAAATGTATTATTGGCACGAGAAACCTTAAATCAGAGTGAATAAATGAAGACTCGGCACACCACTTCTGAAAGGTTGCCGACCCCTGGTTTATGCATACCAAACCTAATAACTAGTACAATGACAGGGATTAATTATAAACTCTGTATAAAAATTGCTGGAATACTGACTTTTAAAGTTTGCTTTCTGCTATATTTGTATGGTTCTTTCTACTTAATGCCAGTCAGATTTTAATCTTTTTAACATATGAATTTATCTTTTAAAAGATTTGGAGCCAACCTTTTTCCAATTTGTTAAATGTCTGTTGTCTGTTTGTTAATGTGATGTTCAAGATTTTATAGCACAGTCTTCAAAGCTAAAAATATTTTTTCCAGGAGCTAATTCAAACCAGAGTGTAGGAGCTCGGACGGTTTTACTCTTTAGGCAGAATCCTGAAACAGTAGTGTTCAAATTATATCACAGTTTAAGTAGAAATATGCAGATTAAATCTGAACCTGACATGTCATCTTCTCTGCACATTGCCATCCAGGATTTCAAATATAAATCAATAAAATGTCCAACTACAACAGAGCATATCATGTCATTGCTTAATAGCATATGACAGTAGCCTCTTCATTGGCCCAGATGCCTAATTTTGTTCCAGACCAAGATGGATTCCACACTGTAAATCTAGGCAACCAATTCCCATGGAATTTCAATAGCCAACTCCATTAAACTTCTTAAAAAAAAACAGTCTTGAAATGTGGGGTGTCTGTGTTCTCTCTCCTAGAACTGAGTATGAATCATCCGTAAAGAACCTCAGTGTGTATGCAGGGGCGCCGGAACAGGTTGGGCCAGGGGCCACGGCCCCATCACTTTTAAAAGTGGGAGGGCTATGTCCTCCCACCTTTTACTGGCCCCAAGGGCAAGTGACAGGGGGGAGGCATGGAGAGGAGTGAGCAGGGGGCGGGGCCTAGGGGGAATGGGCGGTGCGATGGTGGGGCCTTGAGGAGAACAGAGGGAGCTCCCATTCCCTCTGTGCGTATGTGCTGGAGGACTTCCCTCGTGTCTGAAAGAGAAGGGACTGACCCAGCTGAGAGCTCCAAAAGGTTTATTTACCAGGTGCATATTTTTTCTTGAATTATGATTTTATTAAAAGATTTAGTATTATTGGCTTCAGTGTATATTTCACATTCTCTCCTGAACCCCCAGATCCAAACCCACCCTTAAGAGATTTGTGTCTGATTGGGATCCAAAATCAAAAGACGGGAAAGTTTTCTGGCTTGGATGAGCCTGAAACCTCACATTCAACTTTCCTGTCCAGATTCCTACACTTTATGATGACAGAAATGACATGGGATAAGTTGATCTCACAAGATTTCTGCCACTTTGGGCCAAAATCTCCTGAGAACAACTCCCATAGTTTTGGTGCCGTTGACTCTAACCCGAGCCTTAATTCAGCCCAATCCAAATCTGTTCTGGATCAGAATACCAAACTTTGTCCATCACTCTTCTTCACACTAACACTCTTTGGGGTGTGGTCTCTTTCTGAAAGGTGCATTGTCTCATTGCTATTCAGCTGAATAGGATCATAACTTGAATGCACTTTGACCCAAAGCTCACCTTTTCTGCTGCACCAGCATCATGTTACCAATAATCTTCGGGTTAATACTATGCAACCAGTACACCCTTCCATTTGCACAGAAGACTTACTGGAGGAAAACAAGATATGCATACAAAACCTACGTGTCTTAGCTTGGAGCCCTACATCTAAATCTCAGGGCTTGTCTACACTTAAAACGCTGCATCTGAGCTGCTGTAGCACTTCAGTGAAGACGTTACCTAGGCCAACGGGAGGGCTTTTCCCATCCACATAGATAATCCACCCTCTCCGAGAGGCAGTAGCTAGGTTGACAAGTCTACAGCAGGGATTAGGTTGGTTTACAGGATGTGGATTTTTCACACTCCTGAGCAACATAGCTATACTGACCTAATTTCCGAGTGTAGAGCAGAGTCAGGAAATATGTTTTCCTCCTTTCTCAGAAGAAGTTTGGCAGTCAAATCATAAAACAGTTGTTTACTATTAGGACTTGTCTACACGGAGATAGGAAAATTAATCTGAATTATTAAAGGTGTGAATTCAATGTGGATAACTTAAATTGCATGAAACTTCTGTGTCGACATTGTAAAAAGCAACAGAGGGTCCTGTGGCACCTTTAAGACTAACAGAAGTATTGGGAGCATAAGCTTTCATGGGTAAGAACCTCACTTCTTCAGATGCAAGAGATTCTCTTTCAAAATTAAAATTAATTAAGGCCACTTTAATTCTGAATGAAAGAGTCAACTCATGGGTTTAATGTAGTTTAACTAATCCACACCTTTTAGTTAATTCGGATTAACGTTCTTAAGCATCCACATGTAGACAAGCCCTGAGTGTTTACTCAGCCAACCGGTGCTAATATGAATAACAAGATCTCTCACAACCTTCTTAGACTATTTCATTTTAAATGATAAACCATTGCCTGGCATGCCAGGACAGAATAATCCTTTACTATTTTCATGGTGTTTGTAACCCAGCCAAAGCTCTTTGATCTTGAAGATCTTTTCCGTCAGATTCGTTACATACAAAATTAGGCCACTGTTAACAAGAACAGAGTGTGGAACACAGTGTGAGTTAACAATAAGGTACACAATTTCTTTCCCTCTATCAACACTATCAGTTACTGCCACCAGCAAAAAGAAGTTTAGTTCCCATCCATATGGAACCATTAGCATTTAAAAGGAAGACTGAGTTTTTTTTCTCACTTCAGTGACTACCTATCTAATGTCATGTACATTGCCACAAATGATCTCAAGGGTTACCAGACAGTGTGGCTGCCCATGTGGTGAATTACAAATATCCTTCTAAATACCCCCAGCGGATGCAAATTGACTTTGATTCCCTCCACCCCCAGGTCCTTGAAGGGGAAATATTTGTATTGCTCTGCCAAGATTTTATTTATGTCCTTTCCAGTGCTCTCCTCTGTGCGACATAGATCAACATGGAGTATATTCTCATATATAGGCAGTTCGTCATCATCATGTTGTTCTCAGCTTTCTAAAGGAAAGGAAGCTAAAGCTTCAGCCGGAGCAGAGAATACTCAGAAATTCACCATCTCCCCAGAACTAATGCAACCAATGAGCTGACACATTTACATATAGTGCCAGATATCTCATTTCAGGGCAGGCAGAACTTTGGCTTTCAAAGGATCCATGGGTACTTGATTCCCTGGGTCACATCCCAAGCTGGTATAAATTGGTGTCGCTGCAATGGAGGTAGGCTGGTTCATACCAACCAAAGATCTTTCACAATGGCCCCATTTGTTCAGGAAATAAAAATTGTTTCCTTCATTACAGAGTTATTAAAAATGGGCATAATATTACCAGAGTCCTTGTCTAGCTAGCACCAGGCCAATCAACTGCATATTAAAATCAAAGGTAAATCCACAAGGAAGAGTCATAAAATAAAACTAAATAGCAAATCTTATCCCTTTTCTGACAAAACCCCCTTTGAACTTACAGAATAAGGACAGCAGCATGGGTTCTGATGCATAACACAAATACTAATTGTGGTCACATGAACCTGTTTAAGGAGCTGAGAGAGGACAGGAGACATTGAGAAAGGGAGAACAAGGAGAGCCAAGCTATGGACTAGCAATTAAAATCTAAAGAAAAATAATGTTGGTGGCAAAACTGGAAAACAAAACATTACTGCAGAGTTGGTCCCCAAATCAGAGACAAGACTTGTGACAAATGATTAATTCTCAGACTGGGAAGAGTTCCCAATCTCTGGGGTGGGGGCATTTGCACAAGAGTCAGTACTTGGCCACCTCCCTAACCTAAATGAACTGGAAAATAAAACAAGGAGTTCTGCTGATCAAATAGTCAAGTAGTATCAAAAGGCAGAGGTATTGCCAGTGCAGGAGAGAGAAAACATAGAAAGTTCTCGATTCGGGGGGGGGGGGGTGAGGGGGGGGACCGATAATACTGTATAAATCAATGGGAGTTAGGTGCCTCATTGAAATCATTGGGAGTTAGGCCACTAAATACCTTTTAAAATCTGCCCCCAAGACTTATAGGCCTTAAACTAAACAAGGGCATGCTTAGGGTAGCCATACTGAAAAAGCTTCCTGATGGAAATGTGGCTGTGAGGTAGATCACAATCAAAAGGAATGTTCAGCAAAGGATTAGATAACACACTTGGGGCAATAACACACTTAGATCACAGCTGACAAATAGGCCCTTTTTTTAATGGCATGATCCCGTTTTGGAGTTTGCACTGATTGGAAAATTCACTAAACTTGTACAATGTTGTAATTAAATCAGACGGGAGCGTTCTCCAAAAACAAACAATACTGCTGTGTGTTTCTTATTTAACAGTTAACAAGCCTCCCGGCAGCCCATTGGAGGGTGGGAAGGGGAGGGATATGGGGGAGGAGGTAGGAATTAGCACATTAATACTGCCATTTGATTTAGATCTTTGGTTACCAGGCTTCTCATACAAATTCTAACTCCATTTGCTTTCTCTCTGGTTTTATTAGCAAAGGACTCACACATTGGTGGGGGTAGAGCATTATGTTGGTGCTAAATAAAATTTATTCTGTGATCTCCCATTTGGGATGGAAGAGGCAGCTTGCTAGATTCTCAAGTGATATAAATTGCAATAGCTCTCTTGACATCAATGGAGTTATGCCTATTTATACCAGCTCATGTTTTGGCCAGCGTGTTTACTCATTGTACACTTCTGTTGCATATTTATTGCACAAAACACAGTCTGTTTAGATTGGTTCTCTGCATAGTGTGTAAGATGGTCATTCTTGTGAGAGCATGTTATATCTTCATTTAGATCCCATGGACAAATTAGTTCCTGGAATGATTCTTTTGATGTTAGCTGAGTTACACCCAGGGTGAATTTGGCACCACTGGCCTAACGTTAATAGTGATTTTTTTAATAGAAAGTGGATTCTCAGATTTTCATCTGGGTTTGTTTATTATTATTGTTCCTTTCTGGAGCATACCAGTTAAGAAAATACTAGGATTGTCAAACGATTAAAAAAATTAGTCGTGATTAATCACACTGATAAGCAATAATAGAATACCATTTATTTAAATATTTTTGGATGTTTTCTACATTTTCAAATATATTGATTTCAATTACAACACAGAACCCAGTGTACAGTGCTCACTTTATATTTATTACAAATATCTATGCTATAAAAAAAACAAAAGAAATAGTATTTTTCAATTTACCTCATACAAGTACTATAATACAATCTCTTTATCATGAAAGTTGGACTTACAAATGTAGAATTATGTACAAAAAATAACTGCATTCAAAAATAAAACAATGTAAAACTGTAGAACCTACAAGTCCACTCAGTCCAGTCCACTACTTCTTGTTCAGCCAGTCACTCAGACTGTTGCAGGCGATAATGCTGCCCGCTTCTTGTTTACAATGTCACCTGAAAGTGAGAACAGATGTTCACATGGCACTGTTGTAGCTGGCGTCGCAAGTTATTTACATGCCAGGTGTGTTACAGATTCGTATGTCCCTTCATGCTTCAACCACCATTCCAAAGGACATGCCTCCATGCTAATGAGGGGTTCTGCTTGATAACAATCCAAAGCAGTGCAGACTGACGCATGTTCACTTTCTTCATCTGCGGCAGATGCCACCAGCAGAAGGTTGAGTTTCTTTTTTGGTGGTTCAGATTCTGTAGTTTCCACATCGGAGTGCTACTTTTTTAAGACTTCTGAAAGCATGCTCCATACCTCATCCCCCATAGATTTTGAACAGCACTTCAGATCCTTAAACCTTGGGTCGAGTGCTGTAGCTATCTTTAGAAATCTTCTTTGTGTTTTGTCAAAACTGCAGTGAAAGTGTTCTTAAAACAAACAACATGTGCTGGGTCATCATCCAAGACTGCTATAACATTAAATATATAGCAGAATGCAGGTAAAACAGAGCAGGAGACATACAGTTCTCCCCCAAGGAGTTCAGTCACAAATTTAATTAATGCATTTTTTTTTTTAACAAGCATCATCAGCATGGAATCGTGTCCTCTGGAATGGTGGCCGAAGCATGAAGGGGCATAGGAATGTTTAGCATATCTGGGATGTAAATACCTTGCAACACTGGCTACAAAAGTGCCATGCAAATGCCTGTTCTCACTTTCAGGTGACATTGTAAATAAGAAGCTGGCAGCAGTACCTCCCGTAAATGTAAATAATCTTGTTTGTCTTAGTGATTGGCTGAACAAGAAGTAGGACCGAGTGGACTTGTAGGCTCTAAAGTTTTACATTGTTTTGTTTCTGAGTGCTGTTACAGTTACGTAAGTTGCACTTTCACGATAAAGAGATTGCACTACAGTACTTGTATGAGGTGAATTGAAAAATAATATTTCCTTTGTTTATCATTTTTACAGTGCAAATATTTGTAATAAAAACAATAATATAAAGTGAACACTGTACATTTTGTATCTGCTGTAATTGAAATCAATATATTTGAAAATATAGAGAAATATTCAAAAATATTTAATACATTTTAATTGGTATTCTATTGTTTAAGTGTGATTAAAACTGCGATTAATCACAATTAATTTTTTAAATCACGATTAAATTTTTTGAGTTAATTGCGTGACTTAATTACGATTCATCGACAGCCCTAGAAAACACCCTTATTTTCCGATATCCGTATAAACTGCATTGCCATTTGCTGCTGCATTGGACATGCATGTATGGACAGAAACAGAGCCACATTCTAGGTGTGGGGGAAGCAAAGCAGACAAGGACTGAAAGATTTGAAATATCAGCACTACTCCAGTTGCCCACATTAAACAGATGAATTTTCAGTGGATTTCTATGCTTTCAGGAGCAAGCTCTTATGGTGACCAAACCTTAATGATTTCACTTAATTATATCATATACATATATGTCTCATGGCAGAAGACCAAGGTCCCGAACCTCACAGCTGAGCCAGGTGGGGTTGAGTATTGTGGAAAGCATTACAGGTTCATCTACGTAGGCTGCAGGCAGAGTCCAAAAGGTCACAGCAAACTGGTTGTTATTTGATGAATAGGTCTCACTGCTTCCTGCTTGAAGTCCATGTTTTGCATTGAGACAGAGTTCAGGATCTATCAAACCTGCATACAACCTGTATTGGTAGACAGGTCAGAAACCTGGACCCTCGTTTAGACAGACTTGGCGTGGCTAGAGGTATTCTACATGTGCTGTCAGCACCAAATCCTGAGCATAAACTGGTCTGGCTTTGTGCATATTGTCACAATCTCACAGAGATCTGGCCTTCCTCCAATCCCTCATTATATTCAAAAGCAACATTGCATGCTCTTCAGCCACATCACCAGGGCGGACAAAAACACCTCAGCACACCATGCTCTCAAACTCTCCATTGATGCATGAAGAGGAGTACACCTTGCCCTACCTGGTGCTGCCCATGGGGCTGGCCCAGAAATTCATGGATTCACAGGACTGAGACAAATCTGGGAACTCCACTACACAATGCTTGATGCAATGCCGTCAACCATGGTCACTCTGGCTGGCGCAATGGTCCTCAGTAGACTGTGCATGTTTGATGATGCTGATGCATATCTGTGATAGAAGGTGAGTATCTCAGCCTGGTCCCTAATGGATAGGAGAGCACATTACATCTGGTGCTAACTAGCTATCCTTGTTTGCAATCTCAGTGGAGAAGCCAAGAACAGAATGGGGTCAACCCACTGAACTGTTCTCTCTTCCACACAGGTGGCCTTCCCACAACAAGATTGAGCGAGAGTGGTAGAGAAGCTTCAGTGGGTACAGGGAGAGCCCAATACAAGCAGAGTCGTCAGGTAAGGCACAAACAAGACTTTCACAACTAAAGGACATACATTTATTCACAAGGAAACTCTGACTCTGCAGTTGGAGCCCTGCACCTCTATGAAGCCAATGGCACTCCACGTAGGCCCATGTAGATCCAATTGCTGGAACAAGATCTAAGGGTTGGATTTTCCTCTCTCACTACTTTTAATACAGTTTTAGTCACACCAGCTGAGGAGCTGGGCCTCTGAATATTCATTAATGACTGTAGGACAATTCCACCTACATAATATTGAGAGAGAGAGTTATTCTGGAAAGAAAAAGCTGAGATCGCATCCAACCCTAAAAGCAGAGCTGAGCTGTTCTGTAATTATGTAGTTTTGTACTGCTGAAAGTAGGTTATGTCTGGATTTAGGGAAAACGCACAAAGTTTGACCCTCTCTGTCCATGTAAAGATTGTATCTGTGAACACCATTCTTCCCGATGAAAGGAAACGAATGTTCTAAGAAAACAGATATGACGTACCCCTAACAAAGAAGACAAGGGGAGGGGAGTGTCCCTTATTCTGACTAGGTCTGTATTCACAAGCACCGGGGCAAGCAGCTGAATCTACTGTATGTTTAGTGGAAATCTATAGGGGATCTGTTAAGAAAGATCAGTAATCAAAGAACTGTTCTCGTGCTTGATTTCTCCTAATGTGATCTCAGCATGCAGGCTCTCTTATTCCTCTATAATTAAGGGTCTGATTTCAGAGATCTTTAGTATCAAAGGGTACGTCCACACTACCCACTGGATCGACGGGTAGCTATCGATCTATCGGGGATCGATTTATCGAGTCTCATCTAGACGCGATAAATCGATCCCCGCCGCGCTCCCTGTCGACTCCGGAACTCCACCAGGGCGAGTGGCGGAAGCGGAGTCGATGGGGGAACCGCGGCTGTCGATCCCGCGCCGTCGAAATAAGATACGTCGACTTCAGCTACGCTATTCTCGTAGCTGAAGTTGCATATCTTACGTCGACCACCCCCCCCCTCAGTGTAGACCAGCCCAAAGACAGGTTAATGTTTCAGAAGAATATATTTCCCTCAAGAAGAAAGAGCAGGAATGGTCAGACTGGAATCAGATGCATCCACTGGAAGGTTGTACCTCAGTGATAGTCATACTGTCTTTTTTCCTTCCTTAATGTTGTTACAACTGCTAACTTCTCCTTCCTTTCCCTTTAATCGCCATCCTTATATCTACCAGGCCTCTTCAGAAATCTGTGAGGCTTCAGTTTTAAGTGGACACCCCGTTTTCCTATAAAAGTGGGTCAGTCTTCTTACCCTGTGGATTTATTTATTTCTCTATGCTAAGGCACTCATGCAGAAATCAGTTATGCTATGGGCGGGTGGAATCTGCTGGCCTCACTTGGGAGGCTGGGATAAACATTTAGTTTTTCCCCCAATTATAAAAAGAGGCTTAGACAGAGTAGAGTTATAGGGCTTGATCCAGCTCCTGTTGAGGTCAATGGCATTGGCGCAGGATTGTCTCCGTAGGGTTAAATTATCTCTTGCATATGAGAAGGGAGGGAGGCATTGGGAAGCCAGTTATGGCTCCCTGATTCTTTGGGCCAGGCTGAGCTGGCCCTGGTGTGAGAGCAAACCTAAAGAGAATTAGCCCCCATCACACCCATGCCCACCTCCAGCAGCCACCCTCTCTGCCCTACCATGATCCCTAATCCCATAGCGGGGGGAGGGGGAGAAAGGGGGAATGCTACAACAGTAGCCAGCTCCACTGGCTTTGTGACACCTGAAAGCTTCCCCCACCCCAGCGAATTCTTATCTAGACAGCTATAGCCTGAATCCAGATCCTTCCTGCCACCTGAGCTCAGCGGTGTTACACAGGCATAAAATCAGAGTAACATGACGGTAAATCAGCCCTCGTGTCTTTAATATTTCACTGCTTTATTGAGTCCAGACCCGTGCTCTAAAGTACCCCTGGGTGGAGCTTACAGATGCAGGCTTTCTCTTCGCAGCTGGTCACGTTACTAACATCTAAAATGGTATCCTCAATGGATCAGCTAATGGCACAACAGCTGACAAGCGCCTCTTTTTGAGCTCCTGAAGTGACACATTCCATGTGTCAGCGGAGATTCCCTCTGGCACAGCTCCTCCTCAACCTGGCCCCCAGTCTCATGCAGGAATCAGCTTCCTCTTGGCCACGTAGGGCTGGATGGAATGGCCTCTGGAGCCCATCTGTGTTGCTCAGACCAGAGGCCCCACTGGAGGGAAAAGTATTCATTCTCCTCTGACCCAGGAAGCAAGAGACCAGAGGTGCAATTTTCAAAAGTGTCAAAGTGACTTAGGAGTCTAAGTCCCATTTTTCAAAACCTTTGGAACTTCGGAGCATAAGTCTCAGAGAGTCAGTAGGATTTAACCACCTAATACCTCCTTGAGAATTGCACCCTCAGGTCCTAATATGGCAGTTAGGTTGCAAAGTTCAGCATTTAGGTGCCAGTGGCATTCTCAAAACCCCTGCTCAGCTGCTGCCTACCCATGTAGGAGCCAAAGTTCCTAGGCACCTACGTTCCACTGTTAATATCCCCAAGGCACCTATATTTTGGCAGCTGTGCCTGTGGTGTGCTGGTTTTTATGAACGCCAGTCGTAGGTGCCTACGTCTCCCCATGCATTTTACAGGGGAGACTCAAGGTGGGGAATTCCATTAGGGGACATAAGACCTTGAGTCCCACTCTGAAGCCCAGATCCACAAAGGGACTGAGGCAGAGCAACACTGAGTGTTGCAATGTCTAGAAAAATAACGGGAACGCTATTGTGACCCACAAAGCCTAAGTTAGGTGCCTTGGCTCCCTATACAATGAACAGGGAGACTTTGGGCTTGGCTACACTTGCAGCTGTACAGCGCTGTGAGGTAAACCTGTCCTTGTACAGCTGAGTAGGGAAAGTGCTGCAGTCTGTCCACACTGACAGCTGCCAAGCGCAATGGCGTGACCACACTTGCAACATTTGCAGCTGTATTGGGAGCGGTGCATTATGGGCAGTTATCCCAGCATTCATGTGGCTGCAACGTGCTTCTCAAAAGGGGGGGGAGTGGGGTGGATTGTGACAGGGAGTGTGGGGGGAGAGAGAGTGCTTTTTGGAGCATGTCAGCTCTCTATTTTGCAAGTTCCGAACTCCCGGCCCCCTGCTCATTCATTCACTCACTCAAAAAAACAGCAAACTGTTTGCTTTTTCTCCGTGGTACAAGCTTTGAAACTGGCACTTCCGCATTCCTGCAGCCGGTCACAACAATGGAGAGGATTGGCCACTTGACAAGGTGATCAGTACAGCGCTGCAGGTTGATTCCTGGTACATACTCACAGGGGAGAGTCGTAGCCACTCCGCTGTATCTCTTATGCTTCTCGGGGAGGTGGAGTACCTGCAGCGGTGTACCCAGGGAGATACAGCGCTGTACGTGCCTTGCCAGTGTAGCCAGTCAGTGAGTTACAGCGCTGGGGGCGGCTTTACAGCGCTGTAACTTGCAAGTGTAGCCAAGGCCGTAGTTGCCTTAGAATGGGATCTACAAAGCCAGCATAAATTAAATATTAATTGGGACAGAGAAAGAATCTATAGCCCATTGGTTAGGGCACTCACCGCAGAGGTGGCAGAGCCCTGTTCATATCCCTTCTCATGACACAGGTTGTGGGGGTGGGAACCTGAACAAGTGTTTTTCCAGCTCCTGGTAGGCTACAGATTATAAGGGATGTTCAACTCCTCTGGTGTGAGCAAACAAGGGTGCTTAAGAGAAACTTTAAGAAGAACTCATAGCAGGGAGGGCAGAATAGTCGATCTCAACATCATAGAGCAAATGGAAGCAACAGCAAATGACAAAGAGGAATGGAAGAGAATGCTTTCTGCCTTGTGCACCAACATTGGCATGGAAAGGGTTAAAAACAAGTATGGACATTCTCATTCAAAATTAATGTGGTTCTGTAGCGGAGTGGTTACCCCGCTCCTGCAGAGGGGTTTAAAACAGCCCTGGCAGAGGGCTGGGGCAAAGGGAAAAGCTTCTGGGCTGATTGGGGAAGTAGCCACAGCTGGGCCACGCCCCAATCAGGCCCCAGCTGGCCTGTATAAGAGGCTAGGAGCCAGGAGCTCACTAGATAGTCTGAAGGGCCTGGCTGCAGGGAGCTAGACAGGGTACCTGAGTGGAGCAGGGCTGGGGAAAAACTGAGGAGCTCCAGCCTGGATAGCCCCAGGCTGCGGCCTGGTAGGAGGCCAAGGGATACTGGGGGTTGCAGAGGGCAGCCCAGGGCTAGGCCAAGGCAGCAGGTCCAAACCCTCCTTGCCAGTGATGAGTGGCCTATACTGCAGTCTGCCCCAGAGAGTGGGGGCTAGTTGGTGACTGGCAGTGGCCTTATCCTGAGGTGAGGTGGGGTTAGTGGGTAGGGGTTCCCCTGGGAGGGGAGACCTAGTGTGTGTGTGGGTATTGCCAGGGCGCAGCACCCAGGGCAAGTGGCACCGGGGTCCTGGGAGGGACACGGGGGCCAGTGCAGAGGATAAGGTCAATCACCGGCCTGCAGAGGCTGCTTCAGAGGCTGGTGAGCTAATTCCCTGGACGACCAGCAGGAGGTGCCACAGGGGGGAGTCCGGACCTTCTACAGGCTCTAATTTGGTTTAGTTTCACTTTGGACATAATTTACTTTGGAAGTGAATGAATTAAACTAAACCAAATTAAGGCCTCTTTAATTCTGAATGTGCGTGTCCAAACATGGGTTTAAATGCAGTGTAACTAATCCACTTTTAATTCACACCTTCAGTTAATCCACATTAATTTTCCTGAGTGTACCTGTGTAGACAAGCCCTAAAATAGCATCCAGATGTACAGAAACGGTGTGGTCTCTTACTGCTTAAGGGGACAGAGCTAAATGCAAGATTCTGATTTCAGTAAATCCATTGACAAAATCTGTCGCCTAATAGGGCTGATCCAACCAAACCAGTTAGTATCTTCTGAGCTGGTGACAAAATATTTAAGAACTGGACAGAACTGAAAGAATCCCTGTGGGTTGTGAGACACCAAACAAAACAAACGTTAAATGCCTGCCATTTAGGGCAATCTGATGTATTCCAAAGGGGACAAAACAGTTATTCTTTATGAACCAAGGAATCCAATCAGAGAGTCTTCATGCTTAGTAGTAACATCTTGACAACTTTCAATGTAATAAATTTTAATGTAATGTACAGTGTCTTCCTTGGTTTTGTTATGCTTTTCTAATTTCTCTACTCTTTCATGCCTTCGCCGATGTAGAAACTGGTCTCTCTTTTTCTTCCCTCGCAATCAGTGTTTGTTACTCCATCCTTCCTTCTCTCTCCTTCCATCACTCTTTATGTCCCTTCTTCCTTTTCTTGTGTTGTTTTCTCATCATCTTATGCTCCCTGACTTCTTCCTTCTGACCTATACTCTTCCCCTCCCCCATGCTCCTTCATTCCCGCTCACACCAAGGCAGCCACTCCAGCATACGTATACATTCCAATCCCTGATAACTGGTGGTTCTAGAGAGGGGGACTCAGTGTTGGCTTAGAAGCACCAGGAATTGTGGGACTAGGCACCGAGTCAAGTCCAACCTTAGGAACTAGAAATGATGTTTTGCCCCATGGCGGCCAGTTTTGACATTCGCTTTCCAGAGGGGTGCTTACTGTGGGAGGATGGCTGTCTTTTTCCCCTCTTCAGATCTAAGACTTAAGCAGAGAGTTATTTTCCCCCAGCGGACACAGCCAGCCAACTTTTGCTCGTGCTGCTGCAAGAAGGTGCCTCCTTGTCCCTACATGTCACCCCTCCCGCTATACACTAAATGCGGGAGCTCTGCCAGCATTGAGTCAAGATGTAAGCAGGCTACCGTAAAGTCTAGGGAAGAAGCTATGATTCACTAAATAAGCTATGATTCAGAGGGGAGAGGATAATAATCTTGAAAGGTGAAAACACCAGGGAGGGAGATGAATTATTTAGTGCAGTAGAGAAATTAAAATACTCTCCCAAGGGTAAGGGTGGAGGCCACATCACTAGGGACTTTTAAAACTAGACTGGGCAAAACACTTGAAAATGCACCATCAAGAACAATTTTGCAGGGGTGGAGACGGGCTGAAAGATAAGAGTCTTCTCCATCTTTAACTTCTGCGGTGCTGCCTCTGTAACCATGAAAATGATTGAAGTTAGAGCAGTGCAAAAGTTTCATACTGAGGCCAGATGACGCTTACCTGTTTTGCCTATTAAAAACCTGCAACTCAGGCCAGTTGTGCTGATGCATGCAAACTGGGGCCACATTTAGACTGAACCAAGGATAATTTATAGTTACAGGTGGGAACCAGACAGAGCTTAATAGTTTCACATGGTTTTGATCCATGAGTAGATAAAACTGAGTGAATTTTGCTTTGAGATTTTGGGCTCGTGTGGACCTCAAAAAATTGAGGTGACACTCCGGGAGCTGAACACAAGTAAACCAAAGCCAGAAAGGACTATGTAGCATAGAGAATAAGCTTTCGTGGACTACAGCCCACTTCTTCCTGTTCTTCTTTTTGCGGATACAGACTAACACGGCTGTTACTCTGAAACTTGTTATGTAGCATAGCTAACCCCCAAGAACTGAAGCAATCCAATTCTATACAGACTGAGTTGAAACCTGCAGCTGTTTCCAAACATCTGAGCCAATTCTCTCTTCTGTAGCCTACAGAGCTCTCTCAACTTTATATCAGCACAATCTTGTCTGAGCCCCTTAATTCAGAGCATACTGGAAACTTTCCAGAGGCCTGGAAAAAAGGTAACTATAGGCTGATATGGATTCACTCAGTAAACAACAGATGGCACCTAAATTAATGCCACTCAACATAGTTCATGGAAAACATGTTGTCAAATACATTTGACATTTTTTCATGAGATTGCAAGTTTAGTAGATAAAGGGAATTGTGCTGATATAACAACAGACTTCTGTCCGACTTAGCACCGGATGACATTCTGATTAAAAAATTAGCACCCTACAAAGTCAAGGTAGCTCATATTTAGTGAATTAAAAACTGGATCTCAGAAAGTAAACTCACTATCCGCTAGGGGTGTTTCTAATGGGATCTGTTCTTCGCTCAATGGTATGCAATATCTTAGCAACGATCTGAAAGAAAATATAAAATCATTGCTAGGAAATTTGCAGCTGACAAAGATTGTTGGAGTGGTAAACAATGAATAAGGCAGGTCAGCAATCTGTATCATTTGGTAAACTGGGCTCTATTGAATAACATGTGTTTATACAGCCAAATGCCAGACCATACATCTGGGAACAAAGAACATAGATGGGGGACTGGATCCTAGTGACTGCAAAAACTTTGGCTTCTATGTATACGATGCTCTTTGTAAATACACACATGCAGACAAATTAAAATCCAACCCTCCATAGTTTAAATCTATTTGTTTGGTCTGAATCTATGTAATATGTCAGATTAATGTAAGTAGTCAGGCTTTTTCATTCCCAGCCACTCTGTAGGCTGGGATTAAAGTCCACATGGTCAACACAATCTGTCCATAATTCCCCATACCTAGAAAAAGGTAGAAAGCATCCACTTTTGATTTTGAAGCTCAGTTCATTCCTTTCCCTCTGATGTGCATTATTTCACCCCAGCAGTGATCATTTATTGTGAACGTTACTAGTTATGACAATCAATTACTTTAAAGTAGTTACTTTAAAGAATTGGTCCTGCTTTGAGCAGCGGTTGGACTAGATGACCTCCTGAGGTCCCTTCCAATTCTTAAAAAAAAAAAAAGGGATTCCAGTTTTAGAGCAGCTCAGTATCTTGTAACTACTGAAGAAACAAAGCAAGAAAAATCTAAAAGCAGTTCCAAATGCTTTAAAAGGTGCACTGGCTAAATGGTAAAAGAAGAGTTTCTGGACTTAAACCATACAAAATAGAATGATCCCTGTTGTATATTTTTTATTACATACCAAACACTACATTAAAAGAATTCTAAGGTTGCAAAATCAAGCACTCAAAAGTTAGGAATGGCTCAATTAAAGTTGTCCTTGCAACCTTAATTCCCCCGCCTTGTGCATATGCATTATGATACAGTCTTCAATTACAATGCCACATATTTGTTTTTCCATGGGGCCCCTGTCTCATTCAGTTAGGGTGACCAGACAGCAAGTGTGAAAAATCAGGACAGGGTAATAGGCACCTATATAAGACAAAGCCCCAAATATCAGGACTGTCCCTATAAAATTGGGACATCTGGTCACCCTACATTCAGTGCACCCTAAAAGTTACCGAGACTCCTACGGCTAGATTCACAAAGGAACTTGGGCATGGTAAGGCTGAGCATTGTCACACCTAACTTTTAGGGGCCTTGAAAAGGCATTGGCACTCACAAAGCCTAAGGGAGGTGCCTAGACAATGAACAGGGAGAGATAGGCACCTTAGAATGGGATTCACAAAAGCCAACAAATACCTGTCAAATCCTTACATTGGATTCTTCAGCATGCAACTCTGGGCACTGCAGTCTTTATGTCCCTTCACTCAGGGCTCTCAGTCATCCTTAGCCACATCTCAGGGGCCTCATGCCAACTTCCCTAGTGACTGGTAGGGGAAACCCAGGCCCACCCCCATCCCCCTATACTGGGTTCCAATACCCAGCAGTCAAGGTCAGCTCTAATATAGTCCTTGCTGCTTCCCCCCCTGGACTTCTTCCTACCATAGTTTTTCTTTTCCAAGCCTTCTCCCCACAACCTCTCTAGGTTCACCCTTCTCCCAGGGCCAAGTCTCACAGGGCTGTCCCCTGGAATCCTCCCAACAAAATCCCAAACCCAGGAGAGGGAACGTTTCGATTCGCTAAGACAGACTTTGCTCCTGCCCCTTCTCATTTTTAAATGGCAGATTCCACATAATTAGTTATTAATTTCCAAAAAGACAAGGGGGGAGAGAAATAACCAGCTGAACCCTCTCCGTGCTGCACCCCTCCCTTTCCCCAATAGCCCTTGTACAGAGAATGTGTGTTTTTATAAGAATATTCCCTGTGGTTGCTGGGTCTCCAAAGGAAGTGTATTTGGTCTTCTAATTGGGTATAAACAGAGTGCAAAAAGCTTTAAAAACCCATCCTGTGTAAAATCCTTTATGTTACTGTCTTCCGAGTAGCTTCATCCTTCTACAACTCTTGTGTTCCAAAGGCAGGAAGGATGCTGGATTTCCCCTGTTTGCAGGATGCACATCAGTTAACATCTAGTCAGAATGCTGCTTGGGATGAAAAGAATATTGGATTCTGCAAGTCTCATTTATTTCAGAGAGCAAAATGTCTTTCTTTTCAAAGTGCTTCTATTTTGCTTTCATTTCCTGTGCACAAAGTAGCTTTGTCTCGAGTACAATAATTAAGTTGTTGACCTTCCTTCGGGGTCAGACATCGCTTCCCTTTGGAGACAGATAAAAACTGGCAATAATAGATACTCCGAATGGCCTCAGATATACTGCCCTCCAGATAGGGTGACGTTGCTGTAATTTCTGCTGGATACTTTTCTTAGGTGAATAGAGAATAGACTGTGATCAGTCAGTTTACTCTGTGTGCAGGGTATTTGTTCAAGATAAATTTCCCCAGTTCTTCACAAGGCAAAAAAAAAAGAATTTCCATTGTAACGAGATGAAGTACTATGATGTTCACATTCTGAAGAGAATGTTTCATCTGATTTTAAAAGGATGATGACAGATTACAGTTTTCTTTATTTGTTTTTGCATTTCACATATTTACTTCTCAAGATCAGGCAAGACTCCTCTCAAGATCAAAGATAGTTATGGGAAAGCTCAGCATACATAGTGCAGACCAAATTACTGTTTGATTCTTTGATGGCTAACAGTGATTTTCTATGTAAACATATTTAAATGTTCCTTTCTTAAAATCTTCCATGCATGACTTTACTTCAGAATCCAGTGACTCATTTGACTGGCCTGATAATAATATTGGTGCTCATTTTACAAAATCAATAGATACAAAATCAATCAATCAATCAATCAATCGCAAATTACAATAGCTGTGCTTCTATCAACAAGCAACTCACGTGGACTATTTGATTAGTCTGGATTAAACTCATCAGCAGGTTTGATTTCTGTTGTGTAGAAGCTTGAGATCTTGCTCTTGGCCAGAATTTGGGATAAAACATATTATCCCTTTTATAAACTGGAGTTGGAAACAGAAATTCATAGGTGGAGAAAATCCATGAATTCCAGTAACACAGGAATTTACTGCCAATTACTGCAAACTTCTGCAAAATCTTAAACATTAGAGATGGGGGAGGGGGGAGGACTAGTAAATCATCAAATCTAGCCACCCATCCCTCAATGAAGGACCCATTCTATTCTAATTCCCCCACCCCCCCAGCAAATCTCATGTAAGTCCTTAAAATTCCTTCCTTCGACACAGACTATAAAAGTAAGTGGGTGGATGGGTGCGAGTGGGCCTGCAGGTCCTGGAAACAAAATAAACCAGCCATATTTTTCAGAGATCCCAAGGCCAGAAGGGACCATTGTGATCAACTAGGCTGACCTGCTGTGTAATACAGTCACAGGCTATAGAACTCCTTCAAAATATTTGTGTTCAAGGAATCTGAAAGCTAACATGGTTCTGTCTTTGTCAAAAAGCATCCCCCTTTTTTTCTTTTTTGGGGTGGGGGTGGAAAATCATAATTCAAAAATGTTTTTGTATTACGAATTCCCATTCCTTTATGCACACGCATCCAACTCTTCCAGAGTCGCCAGTGAGCTGGATGCTAAACTTCTGCCACTAAGCTTGGCTGCTGCTTCTTTTTTCTATTGTTAAATTTAATAAGTTGATCCTAGGAGGTTTTTATATAGCATATGCTAGTACCATGTGACATCGCTGATGGCCAGTTAAGCAGTGATGTTCAGGTTTAGTCAGAGAAGGTTAAACACATGCTTGAGTGCTTTGCTGAATCAGAGCCTAAATGGGGAAATCACCCATAATCTAACTAAAGTATTTTTCCTATCTGCTGAGTGAGAGAGAGATTTATTGTTGTTTCTCTTAGATTCCTAGGAGGTGTTCAGATACTACAGAGATCAGGATCATATAAAAACTTAGACAGGAAAGACAGAGAGATGGTGCCTGCAAGTTTGGGATATGAAAACAGTACAACATTCTACATTCACTGAGATAATTTAAAGTCTTGTTACAGTCCTTTCAAAATTTGAATAAAAGTGATGGTTACAGCCCTGTCAGCCATTGTAGGATTTTATGGGTTTTCTATAAACTTTGGTCCAGTGGCAACAAATGACAGTTCTGTTTTTAATAAAGATTAAAAATATGTTGAATGGTTCTCCTTGTGCGTTACTATTATATGGCATTAAAATATACAAACGCAGCCAAGGAGAACAGAAAACAAAAGAAAAGTCTTTTAAAAATTCCACAATTTTATATCCCTTCCCTCCTAAGCCCACCGCAGAATTCAAGAGGGAAGAGAAGGGAAATCTTTATATGTTGCCCAAAAGTCCTCATAGATCTCTCTGGTCCCTTTTCCAGAGTCAGGATATTTAAAGTAAACATGTTGTACTTTAGATGCTCATTTAGATCTATTATTCACATACCAAAGTGAGATGTAGCTAATTGGATGGTCATTTGATTTCTAAGCTTCCCATGTAAACTTCTCAAGGGCATGTGTACTTTTGACATAGGGTAGAGCGGATAATAAAATAGCAAGTTGTGCTACTCTAGCCTTCTGGATACAACTCAAGGATTAGTAGAGGATTATCATGCATATGTTATTGCTACCAATGGTGATTGACACACATAAGCACTCATAAAAATCTATAGAAAAATCCAGATGAAATCTTAATGGTCAGGTTTAAAATGTTCATATTATTTGTATTTTTTTTCACATAACATCTTTATCTTTATGCAGAAAAGGAGCAAAGCCTGATGCATATCAGGTCAAAAAATAAAAATAAAAATACTTCCATACAGTGTTCACAGTTTTAAAAAACCACCACTGCATCAAATCCATAACTGCAAACAGATGCAGCAAAGAGGTAAAAGGCTTTGTCTACACTAGCACTTTTGCCAGCAAAATTTTGTCAGTTGGGGATGTGAAAAAACACCCACCTGAGCGACATACGTTTCACTGACAAAAGCACCGGTGTGGACAGTGCTTTGTCGGAGGGCGAGCGTCTCCCGCCAACATAGCTACCACCACTCGTTCCGGGTAGTTTAATTATGCCAGCAGGAGAGCTCTCTGCCGCAAACATAGAGCAGCTACCCAGGAGACCTTACAGTGACCGAGCTTCAGCTGTACAACTGTGCCGTTATAAGGTCCGTAGTATAGACATAACCAAACTCAGGATTCACTGTCCAAAATATCCAGCTAAAGAAGCCTCTCTCCAATATTTCAGTAGCAGTTTCATTTATTTTAGCTTCTATGTAGACCAGGAGCAATGGAATTTAAAATATATAGAAAAGGAAGGAAAATCCTTTAAACTCCTATCTAGCATAAGATAAAATCCCAGAGCCTGGCTGCACAGATCCTTATCCTTTATTAGAACAGAATTCAGCCAGGTACTTAAACATGTGTCTAACTTGGAGCATTCACTTTAGCGGGATGGCTCAGATACTTAAGTGATGTGATAAACTGGTTCGGACATTGCTCCACTCCTGTGTAAGAGCTATGGCTCTGGTTCACTCCTGCTGCTGATCATCATCAAAGATGAGCAGAGAATAGCGCTGGGTACAGTATTTCAGACAAAAATTTGTTTTGCTGAAAAATGCAGATTCAGATCAATCGAAACATATCCTGAATTTATGTCTAAATTGCCAAATTGTTTCAGTCCAAAAAACAAAAACAAGAATTCAGAAAAAAAAATCAAAAGTTGTCGTTTTGACATTTTCTGCATTCAAACTTTCAATGTTTTTGAGTTTAAATAACCTTTTGTTTCTGGTATACTTCAATGTCATTAAAAAAAATTAAAGACAAAAGTTAAAAAAGTCAAAAATGAAATGAAATATTTTCATTCAATGCACAACTTTTTTGATTTTTGGTTTTTTGGTTTCCCAAAAATTTTAACAACCCAAACACATTTTTTCTTTCCATTTTTCAGTTCACCCAGTGAATCAAAAACTTAATTACTCTCACAGCCTTAGCAGAGACTGCTGCTGAATGAGGATGAAGATGAATACCCTTTGGAAAGCCTGGAATATGGTTTTAAATGATCACAGCTGCATTCGGTGACAATGATGACATCAAAACCATCTCCCTTGCAAGATCACCAAACTAATCAACGTCCGGCTCTTCCACCCGGAGTGAGTCTGTTGAATCACTGAAGTCAAAGGAGCTATGTCAATTTGCATCCTCTGAGGATCTGGCCCTGTGCCCTTCTGAGTCAGGGATTGGAATGAGAGATACGCCTTTTGTTTTGTTTTTTTCTAGAGTTAATGAACTCCTCCTAAACTGAGCTTGTGCACATATGGTGTAGTTAACATGTTATTCAACTGAATGCAAAAAACCACAACCCCAAAACAGTTAATAGATGTCAAATCTCTTTGTCTTTCCCTTTTCTTCTTTGTTCTTCCTGCCCAGGAATGTTAAGCACACCTGTTGCACTTACTTGCTGGCACTTTCATTTATATTGTCATTCATTCTGCATATCATGGAAAAACACTAGCACTACTGGCAGGGTGTACATGGGATCCACATTGTTTTTTACTCATTAAATGAATCCTTTAATCTATTGTTCTTTTTATTGGTTGGATATGTATGTCCATGTGTTATTTAAAAAGTCATCACGTTCTAATTATAAAATACATGTAAAAACTGAAGCTATAAAATTCTTAGCTCATTATTAACTTAGAAAAAATTGTTTTGGTTGGGTTATTTGCTATTCACTTATTCCTCGGGGTGGTATTTACCGAGGCATGTGCTTCTCACATGGCTCGGGCTGAAATAACTTTATAAACTTATCCCAGCTAAAACTTAACTTAAAATCCAGTTTACAATCCTATTATAGACAATGGTAGGGTTACCATACGTCCGGTTTTTCCCGGACATGTCCGGCTTTTTGGTAATCAAACCCCTGTCTGGGGGGAATTGCCAAAAAGCCGAACATGTCCGGGAAAATACTGGCCGGGCACTTCCCCTCCCGCAGCTGCTGTGCTCCTCCCCTGACTCTTCGGCTCTGTTTAAGAGCCAAGCTGCCCGAGCGCTACTGGCTTCAGGCAGCCCCCTTGCCTCCGGACCCCAGCCGCCGGCCGGGCACTTCCCCTCCCGGGCTCCAGCTGCTCTGCTCCAGCGGCGCAGGGTCCGGAGACAAGGGGGCTGCCCGAAGCTCGGCTCTTAAACAATGCATATGAGTACTTCATATTACTCCTTCCAAAATAAGATTCTTTTAACTATTGTCTACTCTGAATTTCTCGTGCTATCATGTTATCCATTCACTTAGCTTTATTAGGTCTCTTGAGTTCATCCACAGTCTTCTCCAGTCTTGATTAACCTAAATAATTTTGTGTCATCTGCAAATGTTGGCACATCACTACACATTCACCAAATCTTTAATACATGCAATTGGTCTCTTGGAATCTAATACCACAAAACACAATTGTATTATGAAGCCAATTGTGGCCATCCTTTCTAGCCATTTTACTTCTTACAAGTAGTCTCCACACAGTTATTGTACTTGTTTAACTATTTGATTTTTTACAGAAATGATTAAATTGGTACAGCCCCTAGTGTGGATACAGTTATACCAGTATAAAGGTGCCTTATACCAGCATAGCTTATTCCCCTAAATGTATGGGAATAAATTATACTGATATAAGCACCTTTCTACTAGTATAACTGCATCCACTTTGGGGATTGTATAGCTTTAAATATACTAGTTTCAAACTGATCTAGGTAAAGTGGTATAAAAATTGTGTTTAGACGAGCCCTTAGTAACCACCTGGGACTATAATAATAGCAAACCAATTCAGCAAATGGATGTTACACTAACACTAAAATCAAAACCAAAACCCTTTGCTAATGGAACTTAAAGAGTGAAACTTTTAACTTACAAAAAGCAGGAAATTCAGAGTGATTGTCTCCAGTCCAGCCTTTACCCATCCTTGCATGTGTGCATTAGAATTGGGGCTTTTGTCATACAAATGTTATTGTATGGCTTGGCTATACATACGTTGCATAAGCTGTTAAGAACCTGCAGTTCCAGGAGACAGTGAGGCGTTAAGGCTATGAATCCTATCCAGCTGCATATAGCCCCATCCTTGCATCACACCTGCATGAACCCAGAGAACTACCCTAGATTCTGCTCACAGGCCTCTTCAACTTCATTGCCAGGTCAGGGCTGAATCCGGTAGCACCAATCTCAAGTGCTCTAAAATCATGAGAGATAGGGTGAATGAGGCAATATCTTTTATTGGACCAACTTCCACACGCACCTAGGGTGACCAGAAAGCAAGTGTGAAAAATCAGGACACTTTTTTTTCCCTTATAGTTCCTTATACACAACAAAGCCCCTAATGTCAATTGGGACATCTGGTCACCCTACCCACCTTGTCTAATATCCCAGTACCAACATAGCTACAACACCACTGCATACTAAAATCATGAATCATGGGTCCAAAAATCATGAGATTTGGGGAAATTATTTTCCTTCTGGTTTTGGAACCTTTAGGGATCATATTTTTAAGCTTTTTTCTACATTCATAAGGGCTAGAAATGTAATTTTTTTAAAAAGTGAAGGCTGAGATTCTGGCATAATCACATGATTCCAGGAGCTGAGGCAATACCCCAAATTGTGAGCTTCAAAATAAAGTCACAAAAATTGGCAACACTCAGGAGAATCTGAATTCCCTAACTGCCCTCCCTTGTTCCCATCTTCATTCAGAAACACATAGGTATCAGTGTAGACCCATAAATGATCATAAGTCTGAGTTAAAAACTGAGTATGGGCCAAACCCTACCCCAGTTTAATGGGGATTAGAGGTATGCATCTGAAGACAGAATTTGGCCTGTTATTTGGCAGGAGTGTGGATCTGGAAACCCTGACACAAAATCAAAGTAAAATAACTGGTAGACAGCATTCTGCTCCCCTTGAAGCAAAGATCTGCCAGAATACTTGAGTGTGATGCTTTTTTCTGCCAACTGGCAGAACTGAGCTCCAGAACCATTCTTCACAACCTCACCCTCAACACAGTGAAGAGTGGCATTGTTGGGTAGGTATAGAAGGAGTTGTAATCTTCTCAAAGCACAAAATATCATTTGGGAAGGGTGTACATATATACACACACGCTCATATTCCTTTGAAACATAATTTATATATGAACTTGTTTTAACATATAGACATTTAAGAAGTGTTTGCTTCAGTATCTAATCAGGGTATCTTGAAGAAACCATTGGCAGTGAGAAACCTTAAGAGCAGTGAGGATACAGCAGAATGCCCTGCTTGAAATAATAAAGGCAGCTGAATGCACCAGCTTCCACCACAGACATTTACAGTTTTGTTCAATGGCTTTCCCCTTGCTAAACTTTTTGGGGGTTGAAGTTCAAACAACATAATTTCAGCACATTTTTTGTTTGTATTTTCCCCCAAAATAGAAATTGCTTTAGACAGGAAGAATTTTCGAAAAGGAACTAGACTTGAATCAAAGAAATGAAAAATCACATTTAAAAACCAAAACACTGTGGTTCTTAGCACTCTTCAGAAAGTTACACCCTTTTCTTGTACTCCCGATTGTTTTTCACTAAACGTTCCTCGTGTTGTTCTAAGTTTTACAAGTGTGACTCTTCATATTTCAAACATCTGGCTTGCAAATGAAACACTTCAGAAGTATTCTATAGCCTCAGTTATTGCAGAATCTTTAGTAACAAACATCAGCACGAGCCAACTGCCTTTCTTGCTTAAGGGCTCGATTCTGCACCTTTCAAGGCAATGATAGTGGGTTTTCCATCGAATGGAATGGGAGCAGGATCGAGCCCTAAATACTCACACCCCATTTCAATCCAAACAAACAGACCCTTTGAAATGAGTTTCATCACTTGTGTACCATTTGTTGTGTAAAGCAGGTGTCATTGGAACTTTTTCCTGTCTGTAATAGTTAAAACGCAGCATCCTGTAGTTAAATCCAATGACTTAACCAGTTGTAGCATTTTACAGATGTAACCCCCTGTGGATCTGTTAAAGGTGCTACTTGAATTCAGGCACCAATAGTCAAAAGAGGGTTAATTCTCTCCTCCTCCCTCTCCCTCAAGCCCTTTCCATTTCAGGCTTTTTCTTGTTTAACAAAGATCCCTTTCATTTCTCCATATACAGTAAAAGAGAAAATCTTCCTAAACAAGGGTCTGATCGTGCCCGCATGGAAGTGAATTTATTTGTAAATCACTGAAAAGAATTTCCTTTTATAACGGGCCCAACCACAAACTTTCTTTTTCTTGGGCCAGTAATCCTTTCCACCGCCTGCATAGTGGATTTAATTCCCACAAAACTGCCTGACAGCGTTTAACTCTTCCTAAAGAGGGGAAACCAAACAGTGAGAGGCTGTATCAGGTTGGTCAATATGAAAAAGAGACTCTTCCTTCATTTTAACACAATTACTTTATAAATAGGAATGTCTGATATTTAGTGTTCAGCTGAATACCAAATAACTGTAAAGACTGGACAGTGGTTACAGCAATGCGTGATGCACTTACATGTATATTTGACCATTTAGAGCCAAATTTTCCACTCAGTGTTTACTCACTCCTTACTCAGGCAATATTCCCATTGACTCCAATAAGAACTTGGCCCAAGTAATAACCTTGGTATTTGATCCTTATTGCAGCAGGATGGTCAGGATGTTAGTAATGAAAAGGAAAAAAGGTTACCAATTGTTAGTCAACTTCATAAGCTCACCAGGAAGGACACAGGGTTCAGAAAGCACTTTTCCCATTACATTTTATTTATAACTTGCAGTTGTTGTCATAATACGATGCGTGGGGGGACACCACAGATAGGACATCTGCTTTGAATTAAAGAGGTGTTTACACCTGCACCAATTTCCCCAACCATATTAATGAAGGCTTTGGTCAAGACTCTATATAGATAAGGTTGAATTTACACTTCCATTCCAAGCCCTACTCTCAATACTTCTCTAAGGCTTGGTCTACACTAACCCCCCAAATCGAACTAAGGGACGCAACTTCAGCTAAGTGAATAACGTAGCTGAAGTTCGAAGTACCTTAGTTCGATCTTACCTCGGACCACACGCGGCAGGCAGGCTCCCCCGTCGACTCCACGGTACTCCTCTCGTCTAGCTGGAGTACCGCAGTCGACGGCGAGCACTTCCGGGTTCGACTTATCGCGTCCAGACAAGACGCGATAAGTCGAACACAGAAGTTCGATTGCCAGCCGCCGAACTAGCGGCTGGGTATAGACGTACCCTAACTGTTGATCAGAGTAACCAGTTTGTTTTCTTACTTGGATGCTTAAAATAGGGTAGGAGAAAACATTTTTCTGAGAATCTGGAAAGTGTTGAATTAAAGGATCCAGATGCTGAAGCCTGGTCTACACTACAAAGTTTTGCTGGCATATCTATAGCTGACATAGCTATGCCGGCAAACCTGCACTACAGATGCAACAAAGCACCATCTGGGGAGGTGGTAGCTCTGCTGGCAGGAGCACTTCTGCTGGCTTATGCTGCGTCTCTACAGGGGGCTCTCCTGGCACACCTATTCCAGCCAAGGCTCTGTTACTCTGTTGCTGCATTGCTTTACTCAGCTCAGTACCCATTTGAAGACAAATGTCAAGTGGTCCCTAATATATATATAGACTGTGACTCCATCTGGGGAGTCTAGCACTGTTCACTGCTATTATTATTTATTATTATTTGTATTATGGTAGTGCCTAGGGACACGAATCATCAACTAGGACCCTGTCATGCTAGGCATTGAACAAATACCTCAAAAAGAGACAGTTCATCCCAAGGAGCTTACAAGGCAGGTAAGAATTTTTTCCTAATTGTATTACTAATTATTCATATTAATATTTACTGATACTAAGAACTGTTTTTCAGGGAAAGAACAACGGACTCTCTTGCTATTAACAGAAACACTCTATGTCAAATCTCCATTCTCTTATACAATTTTATGCCCATGCAAGGCCATTGACTTATCTGGAGTCAGACTATGGTGTAAGAGAATTGCAAATCGGATCTTCTGTCTCCAATCCAACCAAAGCGAAATGAAGATCTAGGTGATATATAACAAATAAATATGAAGACAATGGAAATATATGCCAGTTTAAATAGTTTGTACCTTAACCTGCACAAGTAACTCTCTGCCTATTCCTGTTGGATGTTTCACTATTGCACGCCAAACTACTGTGTAACCAATGTGAACTCATTGAACATAAAAGAAGAACAGGAGTACTTGTGGCACCTTAGAGACTAACAAATTTATTAGAGCATAAGCTTTCGTGGACTAAGGCCCACTTCTTCGGATGCATATAGAAAGCTTATGCTCTAATAAATTTGTTAGTCTCTAAGGTGCCACAACTACTCCTGTACTTCTTTTTGCGGATACAGACTAACACGGCTGCTACTCTGAAACCTGTCATTGAACATAATTCTACACTACATAAGAAAGAATTTCTTTATATTGTAGATTTTCATCTGCATCATAACAAACATATGTGTTTTATAACCCTTTCACTAAACCTAAGTGTTGTTCAAACATTTCTAGATGAAATATAGTAATTGCCAGACGGCATCTGACCCAAAGTCCACCTAGTCCAGTATCCAGTCTCTGACAATGGCGTAGCACTTAGGTCGATGCACTTAAGTCGACACAGTGTCAGTGTAGACACTGCGTTACTTACATCGACTTTAGAGGTCTCCAGGAGATGTCCCACAATGCCCCACCATGACTGCTCTGGTCACCATTTTGAACTCTGCTGCCTGGCAGCCAGGTACAGACGTATGTGCCCCTCCCCTCTAAATCCCCACAAATTTTTGAAATTCTATTTCCCGTTTGCTGGGCGTGGAGAGCTCACCTGGCAACTGCCCAGCTGACTATGCCGGCTAGAGGCTAAAGACGCGCTCCTGCCTGGAGTTCACAGGAGGTGGTGGATCCCCTGGGTCTGTGGAGAGAAAAGGCTGTGCAGGCACAGCTCCGATCCAGCCACAGAAATGTCGATATCTATGAGCAGATCACTTGGGGCATGGGGGAGAAGAAGGGCTACACAGGAGTGCTGTGTGAAAGCCAAGGAGCTGGGGCAGGCATCCAGAGGGCAAGAGAAGCCAACACTCACTCTGGTGCGGAGTGCAGACATGCTGCTTTTACAAAGAGCTGCATGCCATCCTCAGCAGAGACCTCAACACCACCCCAAGAGCCTGGTGGATACTTTGGAGGAGTCACAGCGTCACAGGCCCCCGGTGTGAACAGTCAGGAGGAGGTGTTGGATGAGGAAGAGGAGGAGGAGTATGGGGGAAAGGCAACCAGGGTATCCGGTGGTGCAGTGAGCCAGGACCTGTTTTCCACACAGCAGTCAAGCCAGTCCAGCTCGGGTGAGCCTGATGCAGAAGAAACCTCTGGTAAGTAGGCAGTTTGCTTTGATATTGCGGGGACACATCTGTTCATTTACTCCTTTTTAATCATACTAGTAGAGGTAGTGAAATAGCCAACAGAGGTGGAGTTGCTATCTGCTTCTCATTCCCTCACACATTTAGCCCCTGAGAACTTTGTTTATATGCACCGGGATGTCCCATGAGATCTCTAAGAAACTGCAGCACTGTAAATGTAGACATGCCCTAAGTCCCATTTTCAAGAGTGGTGTAGGTACTCCAGGACCTCAAAGCTGGTCTACACTTGACAGTTTTACTACTATAATGATGTTGATTAGGGGTGGGATATTTTTCTGAGACAAAGTGGTAACAGCTCTAGTGTGGATACCCTTTTATATTAGTATAACTATATGTACATAAAGGGGTTGTACAGCTTTAACTATATTGAAATAGTTAGGTTTTGCCGCTTTAACTACACTTGTATAGTTAAAGCGGCAAAACTTTCCAGTGACAAGGCCCCAATCTCATCAAAAGTCAATGGAACTTAGGTATCAGCTATATGTCCCCACAGAATAGACTAGAGAGGTGTGAGCTGCAGCATGCATTAAGGCCTGATCTGCCCCAAATGTTAAAGCGACCTAGGGCTGGCCTACACTACAAAATTCAGGTTGACCTCACTATGTTGCTCAGGGATGTGAAAAATTCACACCCCTGAACAATGTAGTAAAGCTGGCCTAAGCTCTGGGGTAGACATAACACTTCTCAGAGAAGTGGATTTGCTACCGTCCCTCACTGAAGAACAGATGAACCCCTTCTGTTACTATACTAAGTGTGTCCACTACAGTGCTTCCGCTGTAGCTTTTCTAGTGTAGACATACCCCCTAGCTACATCACACAGGCTTGCAAATTATTTCATTGACTTAGCTACCACCTCTTGCAGAGGTGGAAAAACCCCTTCTGTCAACATATGAAGCATCTACACTACAGCTGCAGCAGTGTAGCTGTGCTGTGTAGACATACACTGTAACTGCTCAGGGAAGACCCTGCTAGCACATACTAAAGGCTGCCTAGTTAACATTAACATAGTCCTGTTCCTGCCAGCAGGATCTACATGGAGCAGATACAGTGCATTACTTAGGCCTTGGCTACACTGGGGCTGTACAGCGCTGCAACTTGCTGCGCTCAGGGGTGTGAAAACGCCCCCCTCTCCCCCGAGTGCAGTGAGTGCAGCGCTGTAAAGCACCAGTGTAATCAGAGCCTGCAACACTGCACGCTCCCTCGCAGTGCTGCAAGCTATTCCCCTCGGAGAGGTGGAGTACTTACAGCGCTGCGAGAGCTCTCTCGCAACGCTGGCGGCGCGACTACACTCGCGCTTCACAGCGCTGTCGCGGTGAGTGTAGCCAAGGCCATAATGTGTGCTGCAATTCACACATACACACACCCGATAGTCTGTATTGTGAGGCTGAATACACAATCCCACATTGCCTCCCCGACGCCTCAGCTGTCCCATGGCAAATTCCACAATGCAGTTCCACATTGTCAATACAAAATTTGTAGAATATTGAAACTGAAAATGTGGGAGTGTATAAACAGAGTTTAGTATAAAAAAAATAAATAACACAGGGGATACTGTACTGGATTGTGCGCTTGATTTCCAAACGATAGCATGTATACATAAAAATTCCAGTGAATTTCCAGTCTGTCTCATCAGATACTGTGCAGAATCCAGGGACCTTGCCACTGTCTTTAGGCCCAACTTGCGGCTGCATATATGGGGTCTTAGATAAAAGAAAAGCAGGAAAATGGATGCCACAAGTTGACAAATTATTTGAAAAAGATTCTGATTGTTATTCAAGAAAACCATGCATCATAACAAGAGTTTTGTTGCTTCGGGGGAAGATTATTTTGTAGAGAAGAACCTTGGTTGTGCATTTATAGCTTGCAGCTAAGAGGTTCCAGTTAGCAGTTAATCAGCCATTCTGTCTCCTGTCCCTGGTTTGTGGGGAGAAGAGGGAAGGAGGTGGGAAACAAACAGGCACTACATTCCAAAGGCAGGTATTCTGTGATAAGAGGTGATGATGAGCTGAAAAGCAAAAGGGCTGTGGGGAAACAATAGAACAGGCAGGGAAAACTTTAGCCATCTATCTCACCCCAGTCTTGCTCAATGCTTACCAGAGCAGAGGTCACCACCATCCATAGCCCTTGAGAATCCAGATGTATGCTTTTCATTCTCCAATAATCTACAAAGAGTTTTAGGGTGAAATCCTGTCCCCACTGAAGTCAATGGGAGCTTTGTCAAAAATTTCAGTGGAGCCAGGATTCACCCCAGAGAGTTTTAAAGAAACTTTGAGCTCAAAGACAAACAACAGTGTCTTGGGAGTAGGAGAGGAATACGGGTGAGTTGAGAGAGTGGGGCCTAGAGAAGCTATGTTCATTTGAGGATCTACTAGCCTGGAGGAAAATTCAGACTGGAACAGCCACCCATGAGAAACAGAATCAAGCAATGGAAGCCTAGAAACCACAGTAGAGGTTTAAACTGGAAGATAAGACACCAACACTGGACCAGCCAGGGGAAAGCAAGGGACCTGACACAAATGGCTGGGGAGCTGATTTGGTAAAGTGGTGGTATTCCCAGTAATTCTAAGAAAGAAAGAAACACACACACTAACATTAACTTTTCACCACCTTCCACAGTTCCTATCAGCCCTCTTGTCAGGCAATCACACTGGCTCCCTGTTCTGAGAATAAGGCTTAAATTATTCTAGGTTCTAGTACAGTAGACTCTGCATACACTTATCAACAGAGCTTCAAGACCATCACAACATGCAATTAAGCAGCCTATATGCCAGTCCAAAATAAGGCTCTTTTACATTAACAGATACCAGTGGACTTACCATAAATTTCTCACTTAGAAAATACTTGTTACACACTGGAATACCCAAGTGAATCTCATAGATGCGGTATAAAAGAACTATAGCTGCAAAGTATTTATAAAGAGAAAAGATTAAGATCAATTTTTGAAACTTCTATACGTCTTACATTGTGAGCTCTTTTTGTTCTGTGTATACATAGCTCCTAGCACAATGGGGTCCTGGCCCATGGCTGGGGCAATTAGGCACTACAGGAATACAAATAATAAATAAATAAATAAATAAATAAATAAATAGAGTTGCCACTTAATACATGCAGGATGCATAAAAACATTTAATACAGATAACTCAGATTAAAATTCAGTTAGAAAAATTAACTGCACCTTATGAATGTTATTGCAACAGTATTATTATACATTGGGGGGCATGAATCAGCGTTCACATTGCATTCCCTGTCAGTACCTGGCCTCGGCCAGGGAAGCTAATGTTCCAACTAGCAGACCAAATTTGGTGATGAATCCTGGTCATGTGTCACCTGAGGCATGTTGTACATATGCTAAGAAGAAGAAGATTAAGCATTTATTGTAAAAAAAAAAAAAAAAACATAAAAGAAAAGACCACATTGTACTTTGATTACAACAGGCCGGCTTGTGTGCAGGGCCGGCTCTAGGTTTTTTGCTGCCCCAAGCAAAAAAATTTTTGGCTCCCCCCACCGCGCTTTTTTTTTGGCTTTTACACGTTTGCACTTTGCAGTTTTGTTTTGACTGTTTAAAATTTTTTTAAAAATGAAAACAGAGAATTTGTAGTTAGTGAAATAAAACAATTTCCTATTAGTGTAATTTTAACATTTAATTTTAACAAAAACACAATTACAAACAATTTGAGTTCAACTATACACTGCAACGAAAAACATTAGTGTCTTCCAGTTTCTCATAAATTAAAAGAATTTATATGAACTGAATTTTTCTGGTTTTTACACTCACGTAGTCTTTTAATAAGTCAGTGAAATCTAAAATTTTTGCAATAGTACTTTCAATTGAAATTAATGCCAGTCCTGACATACGATTTTGAGACATGGTGGACCTCAAATAATTTTTTAGTAATTTCAGTTTTGAGAAACTGCGCTCACCAGAAGCCAGTGATACTGGTAATGTTAAAAAAATGCGTAATGCTATAGCAGTGTTTGGAGTGAAAAAATCATTTCTTGCTATAAATTCTAATACTTTTAGAGGAGAAGTTTTAGGACTTATTAGCTCAGATAAAGCTATTAATTCATCATACAATTCTACTGCATCAATGTCAGCAGCGTTATCAGTACTGAGCGCTAAATGTAGGTCTTGGCACTGCTTCAAGAGGTCTTCTTTGGAAAACTGATTTTTAGTATTTCCAATATTGTATCAAAATTCGAAAGTTTCACAATAACCATGCAACTGACAAAATCTTTCTTCAATGGAAGTTATAGCTACATCCAAAATACAGTAGAAACATTCAACTTTAAACCTTTCGTTTGGATTGAGAATAGGATCATCATGAGCCTCATAACAAAACTGTCTTGTTTTTTTCCGAGGACGAATGAATTTTTGAGGTGCAAACGTTGGTTCAAAAATCAAGATCCTCTGCTATTGTTGTTGCTTCTTTGACAGTTTCTTCAAATCCTTCATCTGAACGGTAGTTTTTTAAATATTCCAGCGTTTTATTCAAAATCATCTTTGGGGTGGAGCAGCTGCTGAACCTGCAGCACCTGGATGTAGCTTATAACCTGCTGTTGGAACATGCCCAGTTAGCACCACTGTCCATGCTGCACAACCTGAGAAAAGTGAGCACAGTGCCAGGCGGGGTGACCGAGGGAGACCCCTCGGTCTTGAGGTGCAGGGGAGAAGGGGAGTTTGAGTTCAATGCAGACTCTGATATCAGTGAGGAAAGGTGTGGGGTGGGGGGCTGGCACGGCTCTCTGGCAAGGGTCCCTATAAGAAGGACGCTGCAGTCTCTGTGTTCACTTTCTCAATGAATCCAGCAGGGATGTCTTCCAGAACTCCCAGCCCTGCAGCCTCACCCTATTTCCAGGTCAAGCTGGGATTTTTACTTCTCGCTCATCGGTTGCCTCACATAGGTTATGCAGGCCAAATCTTGCCCTTGGTGACCCCTGTGCACTCCCCTGTATTCCAGAAGGCTCGCATGTGTCACTGGCTAGATCCAACCATTCTGACGCACAAGTAGGAATAGACTCCAGCTGCCCTCTCTGCTGTGCAGTCTCTGGCGCCCTGGGGAGTCTGAAGTGCTCAAACTCTAGTCACTGATCTGTTGCACACAGGTCACAGCTGGAGGTTAAGAACTAGCTTTGCAGTCTCTTTGCAGAGTAGAACCCGAAGGGGGTTCCAGAGGGGATGGAGCTTGGCTGTTCTCAGTGGTGGCAGATGACAGAACAAGAAGCAATGGTCTCAAGTTGCAGTGGGGGAGGTCCAGGTTGGATATTAGGAAACACTATTTCACTAGGAGGGTGGTGAAGCACTGGAATGGGTTACCTAGGGAGGTGGTGGAATCTCCTTCCTTAGAGGTTTTAAGGTCAGGCTTGACAAAGCCCTGGCTGGGATGATTTAGTTGGGAATAGGTCCTGCTTTGAGCAGGGGGTTGGACGAGATGACCTCCTGAGGTCCCTTCCAACCCTGCTATTCTATGATTCTATGATCTTTGCCTCGGATATGTCTATGGTTATGTTCTGCATAACTTTGCTGGTCAAATTAATTTGATTTAGAATATTGCGCCAAATAACCATGCAACGTGAAAATTGAAACTGCATCATTTTCTGAGCCAATGTTTCAGCTTCATGTCGAAATAAAGGATCTTACGACAAGTCCTGGCTTATTTCGAATAGTGCATCGTAAATCTCTCCTGATGAATATCGGAATGGTCTAATAGCTTCTATCCTGCTTTCCCATCTAGTTTGACTCAGAGGTTTAAGTTTCAATTTTTGTTCAAGATGCTTTTTCAAGACTGCCCAACGGTGTGTGGAAGCATTAAAAAAGTTGTAAATTGCTTGCACTGTGGTAAAATATGAAACGGCATCTTTAGATGGTTTCAGAGTAGCAGCCGTGTTAGTCTGTATCCACAAAAAGAACAGGAGTACAGCCCATTCTTCGGATGCATAAGTGGGCTGTAGTCCACAAAAGCTTATGCTCTAATAAATTTGTTAGTCTCTAAGGTGCCACAAGTACTCCGCATCTTTAGATGATTTGGCGGCATCACTGACAACCAGATTGAGCGAATGCACATGGCAAGGAATGAAAAAAGCTCGATAGTTTAAATTCAATATTCTTTGCTGTACACCTGCATGTTGTCCTCACATGTTTGAGCCATTATCGTACCCTTGGCCGCGCACATTTTCTAAAGGTATTCCATAGTGTTCCAATCTCTGTAGAATTACATCTGTGAGGGCTTTCCCAGTAGTTTCATTCACTGGTATAAATTCTAAAAAGTGTTCACAAATTTTCACTTCTGCATTTTCATCAATTTTCAGAAATTGTAAAACTATTGACATTTGCTCGGTTTTGCTGAGATCTTGAGTACAATCAACTATAATTGAGTAATATTTGGCATGTTTCAAATTCGATAAAATTTCATTACGCACTCCATTCGAAATTAATTCTATTATCTCATTTTGTGTATTTTTACCCAAATAATGGGTGTGAATCTCTCCATCTTTCACTCTTCGTACATGCTCAGCCATAACATTATCAAATTTTGCCAATAACTCAACCAATTTTAAGAAATTTCCTTTATTATTCTCATATAAAATATCTGAGGATCCACGGAATGCAAGGCACTGTTCGGCTAGGAAATTAATGATTGCCAGTAAACGTTCCAACACTGCTTGCCAACGTAGAATTTCTGAATTTAGTTGACGTTGCTGTACCACATCGATTGTTGTACCGGTACGTAATCTGTTTGACAGCTCAATCCAGTTTGTCAATGAGCATAAATGATTTTTTGATGTTTCATGTTCTTTCAAATGCTGATGCAAATTTCGCCAGTCATTAAAACCTGCAGTTGCCAGAAAAATGTCCGAGTTACAGAACAGTTTGCAGCAAAAACAAAAAACCACATCTTTGGTCTGTGAATACACTAACCACGATCTATTAATTTGTTCCCCATTTTTCATTTTTTTCTTCATACTGGATGGCATAAATCGACAATTCGACTCATTAAATGGATATTCAAATGTAGGATCTAGTTTTGAAGGACCTTTTTTCACAATAATAATTCGCATTGTATCAGTAATTATTGTCGGCCATGTACTTGGATCCGATCCTATGTCAGTCTCTCCACCTTCCAATAATTGTTCTTCAGTTTTATATTTGGATAACAGTTCTTCATTTCTGGACTCTTCAGCTGAAGTAGTAAATCTTTGGATGGATTGTGATTGTTCGTCTTTATCAGTTAGTGAAGATAATCTTTGGTCAGATTGTTGTTCATCTTTATCAATTGATAAAGGTAATCTTTGGTTCGATAGGTCTTCATCAGTTGATGAATAATCACCTTCAATGCATTGCTTAGAGCCTTCTCCTTGATTGTCGACTTTTTTAAAATACTTTTTTGAAGTACGAGATAGTTTTTCTAATTCTTTTTGCCGTTTCTCTCTTTGTTGCCGGTAAGCAGCACCAGAAAGTCATTTTCGTTTTTGTCCCGGCATTTTAGCCCTATAACCACCGGCACTGACATGAAACGGAAATTAGCACGAATGGCACTGATAGGGCAGCACAGTACGCACACGTAATCATGATTTGAGTGACCGTGTCACAACGTGACATGATATTTTTCACGTCACACTCCTAGTGCACTACTGTACTTGCCGTAGGTAAGGCGCTAGTCATTGGGGCGAGAGAGCTCCCCACGTGCTCGGATACACACTGGACCCAGCCCTGCTGGCGTTTTCCCAGCGCTGAGGCCGCCCAACTGGGAGCCCGAGGGGCATGCAACAGAGAGAGCTCTGGGGCTGGAGGAACCAAGGAAGAGGTGCTGGGCTTGCTGGGCAGATGCTGCCCCTCTCTGCCAGGTCGCTCGCCCCCTGCAGGGGGGAGGCAGAAGGAGACTCCAGGCACCGGCACCCTGAGGCCACCCTGCTGGGAGCCCGAGGGGCATGCAACGGAGAGAGCTCTGGGGCTGGAGGAACCAAGGAAGAGGTGCTGGGCTTGCTGGGCAGATGCTGCTCCTCTCTGCCAGGTCGCTCGCCCCCTGCAGGAGAGGAGGCAGAAGGAGACTCCAGGCACTGGAGTGCTGTGAGGGGCTGGGGAGGGAGGCAGCAGCCTCTGGGGCTCCAGCAGGCAGAAGCTCCCCAGGAGTCCTGGGGACCCTCCCGCCTGGCCCGACTCTTACCTTGCTGCGGATCTGGCCTGAGGTGGAGTCATCTCCGGTCACCGCCGCTCCCAGGGCCAGGGGTTGGGGCTGCTGCTGGATCCCAGCCCTGCTCATCCTTGGGCTTCGCCTTGGCCCTGGCACGAGCTGGGCTCAGCCTGGGCTGCCGCTCCGCTCCCCTCTCCCCTCCCCTGGCAGGAGGCGGTACAGAGAGGAGGAGGAGGAGGAGGCAGAGGTGGGGACAAGCCAAGGAGGAGCGGACCGCCCGGGCGCCATGTTCCCCCGTCCTCTGCAGCCGGAGCAGGGCTGTGCTACCAGCTCCCGCCTGAGGGGGGGGCCGCTGCCCGCGGGAGAGCGGCGCTAACAAGCTGAGGAGCGGCCCATCCTCTGAAGTCGGGGCAGGGCCTCGCTACCGGCTCCCGCCGCTCTCCCGCTGTCAGCGCCCACCCCCCAGGCGGAGCCGGTAGCACGGCCCTCTCCCGGCTGCAGAGGATGGGCCGCTCCTCGGCTTGCAGCGGCGGGGTCAAGCCAAGGAGGAGCTGTCCGTCCTCTGCAGCCGGGGCGGGGCAGGGCAGCGCTACCGGCTCCCGCCTCGGGGGGGGGTGGCCGCTGCCCGCGGGAGAGTGGCGAGGACATGCTCCCCACTTAGCTGGCTCTGTGCCCCGCCGCACCCAGCAGCAGAACAGGAGCCAGCCCAGGACACTGCTTGAGGGGAGGCCCCTCAGCATTTTGCCGCCCCATACATTTTGCCGCCATAGGCACCTGCTTGTTTAGCTGGTGCTTAGAGCCACCCCTGCTTGTGTGTGTCACACTTCCTACTGTAAAATAACTGGTGATTGTGTTACAATATTGTCAAAATCAGGGCCGGCTTTAGGAAGTGTGGGGCCCAATTCGAACAGTTTTGACGGGGCCCTGGCAGGGATGACTAAAAAAAAAAAAACCACGTAAAAAAATACGCAGGGCTTGTACTCACGCAGGGCTTGTACTCACTGGGCGGCACTCTGAGTCTTCGGCGGCGGGTCCTTCACTCGCTCCAGGTCTTCAGCGGCACTGAAGGACCCGCCGCCGAAGTGCCGCCGAAGACTCGGAGCGAGTGAAGGACCCGCCGCCAAAGTGCCGCCGAAGACCCAGAGCGCCACCGGGTGAGTAAAAATTAAAAAGGCGCCTCTAGCCAGGGAAGGGATTCTCGGCCACTTGCCCCCCACTCTGGGCGGCCCTGCCATTGGGCGCGGGGCCCTCTTAGGCGCAGGGCCCGATTCGGGGGAATTGGTGGAATTGGCCTAAAGCCGGCCCTGGTCAAAATGACATTGTTGAATGAGCAACCAAAGATTATACGATAGCAGTGTCCTAGGATGGAATCCCGTTGGTCACTAAAAATGGTCACCTTATATCCAAGAGGTGTGATGGCAAAAAGAAACCTGGTGCTTGCCCATGTACAGCAGTTTCATTTTCACCTGTGCTCTCCATGTCCCCATGAGAAACTCTGTTATTTTTGTACTGAGATTCACAACACGGTGTAGAATCAGAATCACTTATCGGGCCTTCAGCAGCATTCCCTTTGCCAAATTCCACTTTTCAGAGTGGTTGAAATTTTCTTGTGGAAGAACATAAACAACTAGAGCAGTGTCAACAATAGTCCTGCTGTATATTATCCCATCCATTATTGTTTTAATAAACCTGCCCTTTGGTAGCAATTTGCACTTGTTACTGCTACTATGCTCTCCAAAGTTTCCCTGGGCCAGGATCGCCAATGGAACAATGCCAATTTACACCAGATGAGAATCTGGCCCAGAAGGAACCAAATTCTGATCACACTTACACTGTAAATCCACAAAAAGAACAGGAGTACTTGTGGTACCTTAGAGACTAACACATTTATTTGAGCATAAGCTTTCATGGGCTACAGCCCACTTCTTCAGATGCATAGAATGGAACATATAGTAAGGAGATATATACACACATACAGAGAACATGAAAAGGTGGAAGTAGCCCTACCAACTCTAAGAGGCTAATTAATTAAGATGAACTATTATCAGCAGGAAAAAAAAACTTTTGTAGTGATAATCAAGATGACCCATTTCAGACAGTTGACAAGAGGTGTGAGGATACTTAACATAGGGAAATAGATTAAATCTGTGTAATGACTCAGCCATTCCCAGTCTCTATTCAAGCCTAAGTTAATGGTATCTAGTTTGCATATTAAGTCAAGTTCAGCAGTTTCTCGTTGGAGTCTGGTTTTGAAGCTTTTCTGTTCTTTAAGTCTGTTACTGAGTGACCAGAGAGGTTGAAGAATTCTCCTACTATTTTTTAAATGTTATGATTCCTGATGTCAGATTTGTGTTCATTTATTCTTTTGCATAGAGACTGTCCGGTCTGGCCAATGTTCATGGCAGAGAGGCATTCCTGGCACATGATGGCATATTTCACATTGGTAGATGTGCAGGTGAACAAGCCCCTGATGGCATGGCTGATGTGATTAGGTCCTATGATGGTGTCACTTGAATAGATATGTGGACAGAGTTGGCATCGGACTTTGTTGCAAGGATAGGTTCCTGGGTTAGTGTTTTTGTTGTGTGGTTGCTGGTGAGTATTTGCTTCAGGTTGGGGGGCTGTCTGTAAGCAAGGACTTGTCTGTCTCCCAAGATTTGTGAGAGTGAGGGATCATCTTTCAGGATAGGTTGTAGATCTTTGATGATGCACTGGAGAGGTTTTAGTTGGGGGCTGAAGGTGACGGCTAGTGGCGTTCTGTTATTTTCTTTGTTGGGCCTGTCCTCTAGTAGGTGACTTCTGAGTACTCTTCTGGCTCTGTCAATCTGTTTTTTCACTTCAGCAGGTGGGTATTGCAGTTTTAAGAACGCTTGATAGAGATCTTGTAGGTGTTTGTCTCTGTCTGAGGGATTGGAGCAAATGCGGTTCTATCTTAGAGCTTGGCTGTAGACAATGGATCATGTGGTGTGTTCTGGATGAAGCTGGAGGCCTGTAGGTAAGTATAGCGGTCAGTTGGTTTCTGGTATAGGGTGGTGTTTATGTGACCATCGCTTATTAGCACAGTAGTGTCCAGAAAATGGACCGCTTGTGTGGGTTGTTCTAGGCTGAGGTTGATGATGAGATGGAAATTGTTGAAATCATGGTGGAATTCCTCAAGGGCTTGTTTTCCATGGGTCCAGATGATGATGATGTCATCAATGTAACGCAAGTAGAGTAGGGGTGTTAGGGGACGAGAGCGTTGTTCTAAGTCAGCCATAAAATCCAGAGTATCTCCATGCAAGGACTCTAGCAGCTCAGGATCTTATTTGTGTTAACAACTCTTTTATCACCTCAAGCATCAATAGTTTGCAGTCTGATGAAGAACAAGTGATAGACGCTGCTTCCTAAAGTCAGCTATGATTAGTCATATAAGTACACCTAAAGAAGAAGGGAACTCAGTCATTTTGGTGGTCATTATAGCTTCCATGCCTTGAAGTGAAGAGGCTTTGCATGCCTTTTCTTGTGGTGACAGGAGACAGCTTGGAGAAGAGAACTAGGTCAAGAGAAGAAACGTATCTGAAAGGAGTTTCTTGGATTGCAAACTCTTAGGAGGAGGAACTTTGTCTTTATATGTGTCTGTACAGTACCTAGCACAATGGGGGCCTAATACTGATGCTCTGTAATAGAAATTTTAATGAATTTTGATACTAAAAGGATTTTGTTTCCCAGAAGGCTCCCTGCCAGACAAAGAATAGGCATGTACTAGGTGTTTGCAGTGGAGGTCCCTCCCAGAGGAAAGTTGGGGATAACTGATGCAGTTTCCTGCATTTTAGAAGTGTGGTATTACCCTGAGAAGTTACTCTGTGAAAATGACAGTGTGGTTTCATATGCACCGATTTCCATCTCAAATTTGCTCAGTTTGAAAGTGAAAAGATGTTTTTTTTCAAATTGCCAGCCTTGCAAACTGCCCTTGAGACTGAGCATCAAGATGGGCTCCTGCATTTCATGTCACCAGCAGAAGAGGTTGTAAAAGCTAAGTCAGCTATCCTCAAAAACAACCTCCTAGTCTCCAGATCAAGCCTTCAGCAACACCTCTGCAACCTCATTCAGTGAGGTTAACTGAGGGCATAATCTGAAGGCAATGGGGTTATTCTATGTGCCTGTCTCTTTTCAGTTTTCATTTCCCAACTCACTGTGGAGTTCCAGGAGAGCAGAGGGGAAAGGAGCCATTTTACTGCTCTAGGAGCTGTCTGTGCCTGTTTTTATCCTTGGAGAGGAAGCTGAAGCCTTCAAGGTGAGAGGAGCAGTGGTCTTCAGTCTCCTTTTCTCTCAGAGCCTGGGCAGGGAGAGGAAAGAGGGAGGACTCGTTACTCTCAGGGAGCTAGCAAAGGGACACATCACCAACTAGAACAGACTGTTAGGAGTCTCTTGACTTGGGAAACCCGAGTTGCGTCTACTTTACAGAAGTGGGAGGCAGTGTGTCCCAGGGGACAGAGCACTGGATCGGGACTCAGGTGACCTAGGTTTTACCGTCAGCTCTGCCACTGGTTTGCTGAGTGATTTTGGGTAAGTCCCTTCACCTCTCTATGCCTCAGCTTTTACAGATAAGGCTAACAATACTAACCTCCTTTGTAAAGCACTTTGAGATCTACTGATGAAAAGCACTACATAAAAGCTAGGTATTGCTATCATTAAGGCTGGGAGCCCCCAAAACTCCCCAGGCTAGACAGCAGCTCTTCCTGCAGTCCTCAACTGGAAATCCCCCTTCCTGATGAGTCCTCATTTCACTACCCAGTGAGGAAATGGCAGGTGGTGGAGCAAGTCTGCCTCACACCAGAGGAAGAGTTCTCCCACAGCTTTTAGCAAAACTCCTTTACTTTAACCCCATGCTATGCCCTCAATCTACTGGATGTACCAATGAAGTCATGTTTCCTACTTAAAAATGTTTACGGTTTATCTATATGAGCCACGCAACAGACACAGAGCAGAATTGCTCTTTTTATTCTGCATTTTGTTGTGTAATCATTTTTCCATGTCTCTGCAGTCATCCACGCAGAGTTGTTGGCACCATGGGGGAACAAGTGATGTTTCGAGATTTTTAAAACAATGTGGATCCTTGTTTTTTCCAGTCACAAGAGAATCCAGTTCCTTGCTGCCATCCACTTACTGTCAACAGTATCGTTGCTCTGTCCTTCGTCATCTTTGCACAACAGCTTGACACATAAGAAGTTAATGCCCCATCAGGAAACACACACTAGTACAAACCCAGCTCATCTGGACTAAAGATGCCTTTCTACTTGTTCATAGTCTTTCATAAGATCAGGGAGGATTTACATTACCCAGAGCACAGCAGCAAACCGACGTTTGTTTTTGTCACTATCCTGTCCTCGGACTGTTTTGCATTATGATCTTTCCATCTCTCCAGCCACTGATTTGTAACATTCATATCTAAAAACACATCCCTCACATGCCAAGTTTCCAGCTTCCCCCAACAACATGGATCCACTGATGGGAACTTGTGGGTGGCAGGCCTTGGTAAACCAGTGGCACAAGTTTCTTTGACATTTTCCACCTTTCCAGCATGACAACTTTCGTGGTCCGGGTTGTAATTATTCTGCTACTTTTCAAGAATCTTCTCTTTATTTTGTTTAAAATATTGAACCCTGACATACCAGTAGCTTCAACAGTTACCATCTGTGTTTTTTATTATATAACTTTAAATCAACTCCACTCTCTCAGTTTAGTATTTTGTAAATCCGAAGGCCACTGAACTGATGTTTGCCTTGTTACCACATTTTTACATTTCACTGACACTCTCCAACTCACCCATGCACTTGCCCAGAGACTGAGTACAGGTGGAGACAGCAAATAAGCCTGTTAGGTATGTAGTTAACCTAATTATGCATGAGTGATGGCACTTATGTAGAGTAGGAACACATGTAGTCTGAGCAAAAACTGGGATTCGGTGATTACTATTCATGTGGGCACTTAAGAAAGAAGCAAAGTCCACTCTGCTTATCTGGGGGCTTATGGTATCTGACACCAAGGCAAATATTTTGAAAAAATGTTAGAATCAAATGTTTTCTTGGACAAATTCTTTTGAGAAAGGGGCCTGATTCTGTTTGCTTACACTGATTTTATACCTTATAACGCCACTGACTTCCAGAATCATACTAGTGTTATTGAGAAGAGAATCTGGCCAAAAATGTTTAATTTAAAACATATCACTAGTTATGCTTCTTGGTATTTTTTTTTAATGTCCAAAATATGTGTTTGAAAAAAAAGCTACTTTTCATAGGTTTTTTAAATATAATGTGCTAGTTCTATACACTATTAGAATATCAATGCAATATTTCCAAGTATGACTGTTACATGTAAATGTGTCATGAATACATATGAACACAAGAAAGCATGTTAAAGTAATGTTATATGTGACTTCCCACGTGGTCTCCAAATCAAGGCAAATTTGAGAGAGACTATATCCATTCTGATCAGTGCACAGATATGCAGATCACATGTGCTGCAATACTGAGACACAATGAGATGTATTAATGGATAAAAATCCTTAAATCTGAACTTGTTAGAGTTTGTGGCTTTTAGTCACAGCCTCATTGTTATCTTAATAGAGTTATTTCAGGTCTAGTGTTATTTTATAATTATTCTAATCAGAAAAAAATTCTCAGTGGAAGGATATGAGACTCTTCTGATTCATTCTTTAATCTGTCCATTTACACAGATCTATAAAAGCCACCACATGTCCCGGCAGTTCATCTCACGCCAGTTTTTCATAGGTATGTGTCCTTTGGGCTGGCTGAGAAGGACTTGGTGTATGACTGATGGGGAGAGTGGATTCAGAGTGGTGTAAAGCATCCTAATGGTCTAAAAAACCCAGTCCATTCACTTCAGTGGAGTCACACCCAGTTTACAAGAGGAGATCAGTTTCCTACTATGAGTCTGCAGATTACTGACAAGGGGCCAGACGTTGCTTGCTTTTCTTACTTGAACCATTCTGCTGAGGTTAATGGGACAAATCATGTAAGGCAAAAAGGATTCGGCCATTAGCTCATAAAGACCCTGCTGATAAAATCAGTCAGACTGTAAACCAGTTTTACAAGGACAGGGAACTTCTCCTTGCCTTTCATACCAATAATGCAGTGTAATGAAATTCAGTCTCTCCGCCATTGTAAGCATTTTTTATTTTGTCACCAATGCTTAGAAATACCGATCACTGATATGGCCCACACCTTAACAATATTCTTACATAGGCTTTTTGAACTGCAGAGGAACAATGTCAGAGTCCAATACTTCCATTTTGTTTGGTAACTTTATAACTTCAAAACAAACAACTCACATATTGGGCCAGATCTTCACCTTGTGTAAATCAGCCTGCCTCAATAGGAGTCAATGCAGCTGCATTGATTGACACCACCCTTATTTTTTTGAAAAATGAAAATTAATTTTAACCCCAGGGACACATTTCCCATCAAGGGGAGTATTTTTCCAGGCTAATTATAAATTCCTGAGAACAGAGCAGGGAGTGAGGAATATACAGGGTTTGCAATCTGTTGCCCTACACTTCGCATAGTTATTTGCGCCAGTCCAAAGTGGATATTCTGTGTTGGTGGCGTTTAATACCCACTTTGCTCTGATATAAATGCCGACGCAAGGTGCAGGGAAAAGAGAGAATTGTGCTCACTGCCTCTTTTCCTAGAGCAGAGCAAGGCTGCACAGGGAATCACTGTGGAGCAACCAGCGGAGACACAGGCAGTGGAGAAAAGAGATCGGGCTGCAACAGGAGGCTTAAGAGGGGGAAGGTGGGAGGGGGAAAGGGGACAGCGGAGGGAGAGAGAGCGCAGTATAAAAGCATCACACCCACAGAGCTCACTCCTCTCCAAAGAGAAAGAGGGGGAGAGAAAGCTGGACTGGAAGAAGAGGAGGGCCAGCGGCTTGCAATCACACACACACACGGTGGCAGGAGAGAGTGAGAGGAGAGATGGAGCCAGGTATCCAGCGCGCAAGCAGAGCAGATCGCTAAAGCTCTCCAGTCCAGTCTCTCTGCTGCTGCGGCACCGGGAGTTTAGCTCCGAGGAGGAGGAGGGGACAGGCACCATCTACCCCGGATTAACCCAGCGGGGGAGAAATCAGCAGCGCCCGCCTGCCCACCGCTCGGCAGCGGGATGAAAGGGCAGCAGGAGCCCGCAGCAGCAGGAGGGCAAAGGGAAGTTGCCGCCGCCCTGCCGAGGAGATGAGTGTCCCCGAGGCTGCAGCCCGCAGCACCGGCAGGAAGAGGAGCGGGGCTCTAGCACCTCAAGCTCAGAGCTAACCTCAGCGCTGGGCGCGGAGGGGAGTCACCCCTGTCCGGGGCCGGCAGGGAGCCATTCGCCCTGGGAGCCGGCTGTCAGGCGCTGATCGGCAGGCAGAGGGCACGGGGCTAGCCCAGCCAGAGGCTGGGGGGAGAAAGCCGTGCCTAAGGGCGGCGTATAAGGGGGTCGGTAGGGCACTGCCTGGGAAGGGGGCGCAGCCCGTGGGGAAGACCGAGAGGTCGCGCAGCGGGTTCAGGGGCGTCCAGCCCGTGCAGTGTGAGGGCACCGGGGGACTAGGGCAGCCCGTGCAGTGAAGTGGGGCGGGGGGGGGGCTAGGGGCGCCCAGCCCCTGCAGTGTGAGGAGGGCAGGGGGCTAGGGCAGCCCGTGCAGTGAAGTGGGGCTAGGGGCGCCCCGCCCGTGCAGCGTGAGGGGGGCTAGGGAGACCCAAGCCCCGCAGCGGGGTGGGGAGGACAGCGCAGCAGCTCCCCTGCGCCGAGCCTGCAGCAATAGCCCCCGGCACTCGCCCGCGGTGTCCCGGCGCCGGCCCCAGCCATGTGAGGGAGCCCCGCGGCCGCTCCCCGTTCGCCTCCCCCTGGATGCGGAGCGCGGCCCGGGCTCCCGCCGGCTGCAGGCTGCCCCGCGCGCCTGGCTCCCCAGCCCCCCGCCCCGGAGACCCCCTGGCGAGCCCATGCGGACTCCGGAGCGCGGGGCTGCCAGCCGAGCCGCCGCCCCCTGCACCAGGCCCGGGCCCCGCGCCCTGCTGCCCCGCCGCCTGCTGCTGCCCCGGCGCCTCCCGGCCCGACGTGGCTCCGCCGTGGCCTGGCGGCGCCTCCGCCACCCCGGCCCGGCCCGACAGCGGGGCCGCTGCTCCGGCCGGGGCTGCTCCGGCGGCGGCGGCTCCTCCTCCTCCGCGGCTGCTGCCGCCGCTCCTGCGGGGCCCTAAAGCCGCCCGCTTCAAGAGGATGGTGCGGCTGGCGGCGGAGCTGCTGCTGTTACTGGGGCTCCTGCTGCTCACCTTGCACATCACCGTGCTGCGGGCCAAGCCCGACCCCGCGCCGGCCAACAGCACCCACGGCCAGCCGCAGGTGAGTCCCTCCCGGGGAGGTGCGCGCGGGGGGGGCGAGGCAGCGGCGTTTGCAGCCCTGGCGTGCGGCTCCGGCCCGGGGGTGGAGGGGGAGCCTGCTGGATGCGTTTGGGGGCGGGGCGTGGGTGGGCCGCCCCATTGCCTGACCCCCTCCTGAAGCCGGATTCCCCGCGAAGAGGCAGCCCTCGAAAAGTGCCCGCCTGGGTGGCAGGAAGCCGAGGCTGCACGATGCCCCCAGGGCCATGCTACACGTGCCGGGGTTGGGCCCCGGCCGGCCACACGCCCCCTTAAAGCCGCGTGTGCTGGTGTTGTTCACGTGCAGCGATGCCCCTAGGAACGGGGCGGGGGGAGAGGGAAGCTTGAATCCCCTCCTGCCTGGTTACCCCCACGCCCTATAAATGCCGCTGCCCTCAGGTGCCTGTCACGTCTCCGTCCGTACAGCGGAGGCGGCTTGTTTGAATTCGGGCGAAGTGGCAACCAGAGCCTCGTGTTTGTGCTGAGAAGGTGCGGATTCAGGCAAGCTCGGGGGCCGGCACCAGACCAAATGAGATGTGGGGGCGTCATGAAGCTACCAGGGCCAACTTGGGCTGAAATCTCTGCAACCGCATGCCCCCGTCTTCCCCACCCCATCTTTTCTCCTCCTTCCCAGCCGTCACCCTCCTGCTTGTCACAGCCATTCTCTCCCGACTTGCGACTTGTCCAGCGCTATTCCCAGACACGCTTTTATCAAACTCGGTTTTTAAACTGCTAGTTGCATTTATATTGCCTGGGGATGTGGGCGGGAGTGGGGTGGGGAGAAGTCGATAGAAGTAGCTCCCAGTTTGATTTCTCATATGATTTGGTAAAGTTGCAAGTATTTCAGAAACGTCTGGAGAGAGTTGCTGTACTTTTGCTGATTTATTAATGACATTTTTCATATAAATGATGAGAGCAGACCTCTCCATGTGCCAAGGCTCAAACGTGAGATGTGAGGAGTGGAAAAGACCCCAGTGAAAAACACCTAAAATAATTAAATTTCACCCTTCAGTGTAAATAACACTTTCTCTAGCCCAAGCTTCATGATTCTTTGCTGCTGATGGAAATAATTGTCATTTCAACAATAAAAGGACAAAATATGTGTGTAACACTAGTAACTTGGGACCAAAATGAGTGATGTCCCTGGAAACGATCTCAGTGAATTTTAGAGCACTGTTTCTTGTGCTTTCGTATTCTGTTGACTCTTCTTCTTAACAGTGTGTTACTGTTGCCAGCTATTTACAATGAGTTGAGACCAATAGTGGAAGATGTAAGATTAAATTGAATACATCTTAAATCTCTAATAAAGTGGGTTTTTATACTGATTGGTTAATTTTTTCTGTCTAAATGCAGGTATAGAAAAAGTGAAATATCTTATACATTGTGCAGAGAACTGACAGGAAATATATAACTAATAATAATAAATTTAGGTATAACTATATTAAAACCATTTCTTTCTTCTTCCTAGTTAATAGAGGACAGGGCTTCCTATTCAGCACTCCTTATTCCCCTTGGGTCCTTATTCTGTAATGCTCAATGTGAAATCACTAGCTTCAGTGGGTCTCTGCAAACATAGCAGTCCACCCATGCATTCTACATTGCAGGATCAGGCTGTTACTCAGAACATTTCCTGTTGAACTAAGTGGGAGTCAGAATTGAGCAAAGTGTCTTGAATAAGGTCCATGGTTGTATTCGGTCTTATACACTGAAATTTTATCACTAGACTGACATTCCAGTTTTTTAATATCTTTAAGATTTCTAGTAATAATATTTTGTAAATGATGCTTTCTTTCCGCATGGGTTCATGAAGCGCCTTAAAATTATATTTTGTGGAAAAGTAAATTTGGAGAGGTTTTTTTTTTTTTATGAGGTGTTTGCTATCATTAGAATTACCCTGTATATGCCTTTCCTGACAGGCTAATGAGGAAAACATCTGGGCAAATGGAAACCTTAGGTGATACCATTTCTCAAAGGAGTTCTTTTTAAAGTACTACACAGGGATAAGGGTGAAAGAAAGGAAAAGTCATCCTCTTCAGAAAATTGTAGTAAACGAGTATCTATTTAGTTGACCAGCTGCTGTTAAAATCTGTTGACTTCCAAGAAGTCCCTATATCCTGTTTTATAAAACTATCTGTTATAAAATAAGTCTGTGCCTTTAAGCACATGATGGGTTTAGCAGTTCAGTATTTTTCATAACGTTTTCCCATTTGTAGCATAAAACGTTTTATGTACTTCCCAACTGAATTGATTTTGCAGTTATGTATTTGGGAGAGCATCTCTGTAACAGACATTAAGGGCAGAGAGTATATCAGGCCGTGGTGAATATTTGAACAGATGGAAATTTATCTGTCTGTTGCTTTCATAACTTGCAGGGATTCATCCTCTAGCCAAAAAATATTGTAACCTGCTCTTTAAAAAATTGCATTTCAGAATGTTACTGGGCAGCTGTTTTCATACACGGTATTTTTATTCTTGAAAAGTTTGCTCTGGTATCAATTATTTTGTGCTGTTAAAGCACAAGATGTATGCTGCTCCCTCATTGAATTCCTATGTGAAAAGTGAATGTAGAAAGTAAAGAGAACCATAACAAATAGATCAGATGTTACAAATAAAAGGTAGTCAATCAGGTTGCTGTTAGTTTATAATTTTTTTTTTTCAACTGGTTGATAAAATCCATACATGATGTAACAGCGGTCAGCTTGATTATATGCATAGTTGTTTAGCTTGCTCAATATATACAGTTATCCAGGTTGTTCTGTGATCCTGTATAGTCAGGGGTTATGGAAAGGTGTTCTGAAATCATTCAGTGCTTACTCTTTCTTCTCTTATTGATTTTTGCTATTCTGTCTTTGCTGCTCTGCTAGTGCTGTGAAGAGAAAATAAAAGCTATTTAAGTAGTGGAGCTATATGATTAGATAAATTCTTCTTTTGATAAAATCTGTTGTATGCACGAACAACTTGCCATACCCAAGAAGGAACTTTCTGTGCCACAACCATTTTGAAATGTAACTGAGTAGGAAAATTGGCATCAAAACCTGCAGGTATACCAAAATGTTTAACACTTTAAACTCTGACCTAAATCTTTGGTATCACTAAGAGGGTAAATTAAAATGATATTGTCTACTTTGTTTATGACTAATATCTAAGATAGACTATGACACTTTGGAATGTCAGAACGATTTGAATGAGTCAGGTGAGCATAAATTTGACCCCATATGTGTGAGTGGGAATTCAGGACTAAAGGGAAATGATTCAGTACATTCTTACGTGCCTTTCCTGCATAAGGATGCCTTCTGAATCAGGCCCTATGGACTTCAAGTGTGGCTACAGATTTACAGACTATAAATGAAGGTATTTTATATTTATATGTAAAGGCCTTTTATTCAATCTCTTTGGGAGAATCTATTCCTTCCCTTACCCCTTGCTCTTTCAAATAACGGAAGAGATTCCAGCATTTTAGAAGTGAGGTTTTATGTCTGACTTCTTTTTGCCCTCCAATTAAGTTAACTCTCATCATTAATTAGGTTGGTAGATGAAAGAATTTCAGATAAAATTCTCACCCTAAAACAATTTGCTTCTCCCTCCATTCTTATTTTTACTCTTGCTGTTCTCCCTACATGTGTGTCCATTTCCCAGCCATCTGGTACGTGTTGTGCCTCTGTTGCTGACCACAATGCTCTGATAGCAGCAGCACTGGGGAGAAAACATTGATTCAACCCTAGTCATAGTCACTTCACTGCTCCTGCAAGGGATGTGCTATGTGTAGGAGCACAGGTGTTACTACTGCTGCAAAGAGACAATGGGCCTAACTCACCATTGTATTACTGTAGTTTTATGCCAGTTGGTTTATATTAACTGGAGAAACACACTGGTGATTCAAGCCCTCTTGTGTTCAGGGATGCACTCTTTTTATGGATTTATATTGTGCTTTCACTAACACTTAAGTGATTCATAGGTACAAATAGCTGATGAGTAGCTGTCAGAATTTTTCAAGCAAAGGTAGTTTCATCATACCAGAGACAGATGGGTTATAAGTATTTTATTCTATTCCCTAGCACACATTTTGCTGCTGCTAAACTTAGGACCCGATCCAGCAAAACCTTACTTCAGCGGATAGTTCTTATTTACGCAAGTATCCCCGTTGAAGTAATCTGAGCACTGTTTTACAGGACTGGCTCCCTATTGGCTCATGAATATTCTACAGCAAACTTGATGGAATACGGTGGCATGTTCCAATACCAGTTTCCTTTCCTGTTTCCTTTGGCAGTCCTTTAACATACAACTTATCCTACAACACATTATTAGAATTGCTGTAATTATTAACGGGTGTGTCCATAGATATATCTGCAAGACTGAGCTTGATAAATTTATGGAGGGGATGGTATGATGAGACTGCCTACAATGGCATATAGCCAATCTGTGACTGCTAGCAGCAAATATCTCCAATGGCCGGTAATGGAACACTAGATAGGGAGGGCACTGAGTTACTGCAGAGAATTCTTTCCCAGATATCTGCCTGGTGGGTCTTACCCATATGCTCAGGGTCTAACTGATTGCCATATTTGGCATTGGGAAGGAATTTTTCCCTGGGTCAGATTAGCAGAGACTCTAGGGGAGTTTTCACCTTCCTTTGCAGCCTGGGGCATGGGTCACTTGCAGGTTTAAACTAGTGTAAATGGTGAATTCTCTGTAATTTGAAGTCTTTAATCTGAGGACTTCAGTAACTCAACCAGAGATTAAGGGTGTATTTCAGGAGTGGTTGGGTGAGGTTCTGTGGCCTGTGATGTGCAGGACGTCAGACTAGATCATCATGATGGTCCCTTCTGGTCTATGTGACCGTGGTGCCTGGAGGGGCCATGCTCAGTCAAGGCAAACTGAAAATTATGGGATAGATGATTCCCAAAACTGGTGGTTTATTCTAATAATTAGATTCACCAAGCCAGCAACAAAATAGCTTCTACAACACCTTACTGGTTATGAAGAAACTAAAGCACAGATTTCCTGGGCTTCCTCCCAGATAGCCAAGTCAAATATGATGAGAATTACTTTCAATCTTGTTCACCATACATAAAGTTCTGCCAGTCTTAAGAGATCAGACACATCACCCACCAGATCCATGAGTTTTTACCCAAATATCCATGAGTTTTTACCCGATCTTACCCAAATACACGCTTATAGCCGATTCTTATAAACTAAACTAAGATTTACCTAAAAAGAGAAGAGAGAGAGTATTGTGGTTAAAAGATTGTTATATATACAGCTATGGAGAAAGTTCTTAGGTCAGTTTCATAACAGAGATGGTGAGATTGCTAATTTGTAGAAAGTATTACCAGAATCAGTTCCATAGGTTATAGTCCAGTGGTTCTCAAACTTTTGTACGGTGACCCCTTTCACATAGCAAGCTTCCAAGTGTGACCCCCCCCCCAATAAATTAAAAACACTTTTTATATATTTAACACCATTATAAATGCTGGAGGCAAAGCAGGGTTTGAGGTGGAGGCTGACAGCTCGCGACCCCCCCCCCATCTAATAACCTAACGAACCCTTGAAGGGTCCCGACCCTCAGTTTGAGACCCCCTGGCATAAGGGGTCAGCAGGGGAGGAGGAAGAGTTCTTAAAATGTTGGTGTGTTCTCTGCTGTCTGTTTCAGCTCTTTATAATGTGTATGTAAGCATGCAACTGGAAGGGATAGCTCAGTGGTTTGAGCATTGGCCTGCTAAACCCAGGGTTGTGAGCCCAATCCTTGAGGGGACCACTTAGGCATCGGGGCAAAAATCAGTATTTGGTGCTGCTAGTAAAGGCAGGGGGCTGAACTCAATGACCTTTCAAAGGTCCTTTCCAGTTCTATGAGATTGGTATTTCTCCATATATTGTCGTTTTTACTACTCTTTAGAAATATTTAATCAAAATGCAACAAGATATCCATTCAGATACACAGTAACATACCACAAAATTCTTCAATTGCTCTATCAATCTAAACAGGATTGCTGTGTATTTTTGGAGACTTTTAGGTGAGTTTTTCAAAGATGGCTGGGGATTTGAACCATAATTCCTATTAAATTTTAAAGAGGATTGGGCATCCAAATCATATAGGCAACTTTGAAAATCTTAGTGTTAGATTTTTCCATTGATGGCTTCCAGACAGCCATTGGCCTGTTAAATAAAATGAGTGACAAGCAAGCACTCATCATAAGTGATTTTAAGGCACTAAATCGTGACCTGCTCGATCAACAGTTTTAACACAACACAAATTACTTTTACTAGGCAGTTGGTTTATGAATGAAAGTAGATGATACTTTAAAGACTGAAATCTCTTAATGAAGATATGTGACTTCTTTCTAGTGGACATTGTTCACCTTAAAGCATATGGATTTGACTTGTGCTGTTTGACAATGACCGGCAAATTGCTATCTGTTTACAGAGGGCTTTTTCTATTCTATATAGGTTCTTATACTCGCTCTAATCACCGTAGTATCTGAGTGCCTTCCAGTAGTGCCTGAAGCAACATGACTGACTTCTGTCATGTGTGGTTCATTCTCTCATCCTCTCCACTTGCAAGTGGAGTGTACGTTTGTTTGTTTGTTTAGGTTGGGATTTTTAGTTTTTGTTTAAGAGTACATGCTGCTCTGTGTGTGTTAGGGAAGGCAGATTGAAGGAACGTACCCTACACTTGGAGGAGGCAGTGAGGTTTGTGAGGGTCCTTAGTTTCTGTGGGAGTTTGATGCGCAGATTCGGACTGGCCCTCAGATTGTGTCTCCTGCACAGATGAGCATTATCCATCTGATAGTGTTCCATTGTGCTGGAAGAGTGGAGTTGTTGACCCTGGTCTTCATCCTGGAGCTTTAGGTGATTTGTTAGATATGCCACCTTCAAGATAAATACTGAGACCTTGAACTTGATTTGATACTCTTGGGAAGTTAGTGTAGAGAGCGGGGACAGGTTTGACATGCTTGCCATAGCTTGTGTTGCTGAGGAGATGTGCTATGATGCTCTGTATTAGCTGGAGTTTCCGAAGAGCTGATGTCTTCATGCCCAGGTATAGCACAATATTTTATTCCAGGTAAGGAAGGTGAATATAACCAAGGCTAGGGTCAGTGTCTGCCAGAATAGGACAATCTCCTAGTCAACCTATGATGACCGGAAGTGTTGATTGTGAATGCTGCTTTGTAGAGAGTTTAGCATCAGCTAGGAATTGTGAGCACTCCTGAACTACAGGCAGAATTGACTAACTCTGGATGCATATCATCAGCCAAAGGAGGCTGCACCATGCAATTTTTTTTCCCAAGTGTTTTCCTCTGCCCACCAACATAACCTTTGTCTGGTTCACATTCCGCTTCAGTCAGTTGCCCTTTGTCCATGAGCTGATCTCACCCAACCACTTGGCCATCTTGGTGGTAGTTGCATGGTCATATATGTGGTGAAAGATTAAGTAGAGCTGCATTGTCTGCATAGTACTGGCATTTCAGTCAATATCATCTTGCCAGTTGATTTACTGGCTGCATGTAGATGTTGAAATATAACCAGAGAAAGAACTGGTCTTTTTGGAACTCCACAAGCGCGGGCTAAATCTTGCCATCCGTACTCAAGTTAGTGATCACTTATTCTCAGGAGCAAATGGGACTACTGGAAAGTACCTACCAGCACCAGTAAGGATTCCACAGCCTAGCCCAAAGAATTTTGTGAGCCCATCTGAACTCTGAAAGATAGTTGATGTACTTGTACAGCAATCTTTAAACTTTATTTTTAAAGTATTAATGCCAGAACCTTGGACTTCCTTGGGAATTGAGGGCCCTCAACACCATGTAGGGTCAGACCATTGCTTTTTCTTGTTTACTACATTTAACATACTAAGAATATTGAAGAATGATCACTAGATTAACTAGAACTGTGAAGTGGTTTTTATACAAAGAAAAAGCTTTTTACAGCAGTCCCTTGGAAAGTTTATCTCACTTGATGAAGTATATATACCTCAGTCATGCAAAGAGAAATAACGACTTGTCAATTCTTTCTTTAAGCAAAGTAATTTAGCTTTTTTAGCTTATAAAACATTGTAAGCAAGTTTAATATTCCTGGTGGTTTTCCAGAATAGTTTTGCCAGTGCAATTCATTTCTAAGTTTAAGAAATCCTGTAGTTCTGTTCTTGGGACAACTTTGAAGAGAGAAATAGCTGGCAATGGAGCAAATAAAGACAAGCCCTTATACAGAATCTTCACCAGTTTAACTTAAATCAGTTTTTAAAAATGAATTTAGTTAAACCAGTGCAAACCCTTGTGTAAATGCTCTAATAGGTTTAAACCTGGCATATGTGGATTTAAGCAGCATCTGTACGTTACAGGCATGCTTGGTGCCAGCTGACTCCATAGAAAACCGATTTAAACACCAAAAGTGAAATCCTGGCTCTACTGAATTAAATGAAAAGTTTTATCATTGATTTCAGTGGGGTAGGAGTTCATCCGAAGTTGCTCTGCTTTAACAATCGTTTAAAAACCACACCTTTAGTTAAACCAGTGCAACTTTGTGTGTAGACAAAATCAGCTGGGAGCGTGATTATGCCATTGCATCAAATACCAGCTTACTTCAAGCTAACCAAGAGACTGCCCATGAAGTGTCTCACTTTATACTGATTTTTTTTTTTTTTTTTAAGTGAACAAACATGGGCTTGGAAGAAACCATCACATTCACTTTCATTGAAGCTGTGACATCAGCAAGAATTTAAACAAGAGGTTCTAGAGCTAGAAAGGTAATATTAAAATACTTTGCTCTTCAAAAGGCATTTCCGATATGAAGATCTCAGGTTTTGTTTTTTTTTTTAAAAAAGGTCTAACTAAGCCTCACCTGATCCACATACCTTATATCCTAGAGATAGATTCATCTACCAGTGGAAAGTATCTGTAGTGGGATATGGCAACTGTTTTTAGGACCATGCAACACTCCAACAGTTTAGAATGGGAAGTTATCAAAGAATACTATATCCAATTGAAGCTACAGAGGGCAATGTGAGGTAGGCAGAATGTGATTTCTTGAGCTGGAATGTGGCCAGGACACTAAGATAAACACCCCACTCTTGTCAACCCTCCCTCCAACTCTGCTCTTACCTGTGTCCCGAGATTTACCATGAGATACTCCGTTACCATTGCTGGTCCGGCTTTTGGCTTTCCCTGTCATTAGAAGATCACACCTTCGGTTATAGGGACTTCAGTTCCACTCTGAAGCACTGGTTCAGTAATTAAGAAATGGGAAAGATAATCCAAAACAGGAAGGTATAGTACTTCCCACGTGCCCCCCCCCACCACCACCACCACCACCACCACTTTTTGAAAGAAACAGACTTGAATCTTCTGAAACTAGTTTAAGAAAGACTTTTAAAGTGTTGTAGCATCAGGGTTATCTGAATGAAGGAGAAGAATCAACTTAGCTTACAATCCTGTAGTCCATCCAGAGCCCTCGTATGGCAGGCAGTGCCTGTTTCCATAGGGCCAGCCCTAAAGCCCAATGAAGTATTTTGGAAGGTTTTCCATTAATTTCTGTGGGCTTTGAGCTTATCTTCTAGGACTTGCTACAGCACAGCAGCATTCAAAAACAACAACACAAAAGTTGGTGTTGGTCCTGCTTTGAGCAGGGGATTGGACTAGATGACCTCCTGAGGTCTCTTCCAACCCTAATATTCTATGATTCTAAGCCACAAAACAAAAACATACTTTCTCTTTCCATTTCCCGGAGGCTACATCTACACTTGGAGCCAGGGATGTTATTCCCAGATGGCGTAGATTTACCAGCATTGGCTCTGCTTGATCAAGTGCGCTAAATGTAGTAGTGTACTCAAGCCAATGTGCTACAAGTCGTTAATGCCACAGTAGCAGTGTCAGTGAAGAGCAGCGGCACGGGCTAGCCACCCCAAGTACATACCCATTGGGGTCAGGTGGGTTGCACTCGGGGCAACTAGCCCATGCCACCACTCCCACTGCCCGTGCTACCACAGTTATACTACTATTTTTAACATGCTAGCTTGAATGGTGCCAGTGCAAGTACATCCGTGCAAAGTAGGAATTACACCACTAGCTCCAACTGCCGGCATACCCCTAGTCTCTCTCAAATATATCTTTCTTCATCTGCGCTAATGGGGGAAGGGAAACTCGCTACAATGTTTCTAGGCCATGTAAATATTGTTAGGTGACCAGTGGTGTGTGACATGAGTGGTTGGGCTGAATCCAATTTCCCAGAGGGTAAATGTTCACAATACAGACCACTCTGTCAGTTGGCACTAATTGCCACCGTCAACAAGGGTGACAATGAGAGGCCAAGGATTGGCTTTTCTGTATCAGTGCACTTTTGTGGTATTTTTTTGGAGTAGGGTTTGTATTGCAAGCTCCTGTTCTATGGATAAACAGTTGTCTTCATTCTTCATGGCTGATAGTCTAGTACCAGCCATGAGCACTAAATTGACTGTTGAAAATTAAAAAAAAAAAAAAAACACTTCATCAGTGCACAAAGATCAATCTTTTAAAAAAAAAAATAAATTGTGATGGGTCCCAATACTTTCAAAGCTAATCTAATATTTTGCTTTTGCTACAGCATAATAGAGCATGTGGATTCTCAACCAAAAAATGCATTTTTAAACTATTAACTATTAGGTTTTTTAAATGTTTCTTTTGAAAACTTAAGGGAAACAAAGCAAAAAATGTTACCTCGTTTACAATATTGGTTTACCATCTTCATGTTTCTGTCTGTTTTCTTTCATGTTCAGTTGTCTTCAGTCATTGTGTTTTGATTTGATAAAATAGGGCAACCATTGTACTTTTTTCCTCTTAATGTTTGGTTGTCATTGTTTGTAATGTGGCCCCTGGGGACTCTGGAGACCAATGTTTTGTTTTGTTCATCCTTCACCATTACTTTGTATGTTTTTTTGCATTACCAATTTTGATTGGATAGTTTAGTCGTATGGGGGATTTTTTTCCAAATTCAAATTTTGGTTTTGAAGATTTTTACTAACAACTCAGTGACAAATTAAAAAGAAAAATAAGTCTAACTCAAACTGAAAATTCCTTTTTTTTTAAATATATTTTAATTTTATTTTTCAACCAGCTCAGTACCAACAAGTTAACTGAGGACTTATCACAGGGAATTAGCTCTTCCAATGACATCATGTGTCCTGTTACACAGATGAAGGGCAATGTATAAATAGATTCGAAAAATAATGGCTAGCTCCACAGTGACGTTCTCTAATCTCTTTTTGAGGTGGGTACGCCTAATTATTTTTCAGTAAGCAACCTCTTTCTTTCATGCAGGATCATGAACTTTGTTCTCAAGCTCCTTTAATTTGGTTTGCAAAAGTTAGCTATTCTACCTAAATAACATTATTTCAAGGTTTTATTAACTGGGCTTTTGCTCAGTCTCACGTTTGCTATTCCTTCTTATCCTCTTGGACTTATCTGTAGCAGTTGACTATATCTACCACCTTTCTTCACTATTTCTGCTCAGCTTTTGGGTAGTCAGGATTTTACATGTTTGCCTCTTATCTACAAGTACCTGGTGTCTACTCTGAATGTTGGGTAAGCTTGATAAGTCTTGCTCATATAACTTAACTGCTATTGCAGTGTAGTTGTAGCCTTGTTGGTCCCAGGATATTAGAGAGACAAGGTGGGTGAGGTAATATCTTTTGTTGGACCAACTTCTGTTGGTGAGAGAGACCAGCTTTCGAGACACACAGAGGTTCCTGAAGAAGAGCTCTGTGTGTCACAAAAGTTTGTCTCTGACCAACAGAAGTTGATCCAATAAAAGAGATTACCCCAGCCACCTTGTCTCTTTTAGCTGCTATTGTCAGTCAGGATTCAGTCTTGGCCTCGTCATTGTTCTCTTTCTTCTTGGTGAATGGCAGATAGAGATGAACGACAGATCTGTTTAAGTATCTCTACCTGCTCTTCATTTTCAAATTATTTGGTGCCCAAAATATCACATGCTGGATGCACCAGGATTCTGTCATGACTAACGTGGCCAAAATGGAAATCTTTCTATTGACCATGAACAGTATTATTTCCTTTCCCTAGATTCCACTTCATTGAATGAATAATACAGCCTGCAGTAGTTGTATCATTCATGGATCTGTCCATCCTTTTCAGTAGCAATCTTTTGTTTCTTAATCACACAATTTATGGTCTCTCTGATATCATTTACTCATTATTTCTAAAATAGAATTTTTGAACTTTCTTTGCTCTTCTTTACCACCATGTTGGTTCATGCACCAATTTTCTGTTGCACTGGTTATTGTCAAACTCATTGCTTCCTTTGAAAAAACAAAAAGATTTAAAAATTGCTGTACCTCTAGTTTTTTCAGTGTTTTGTACGGTCACATTACTTTATGTCCTTATTTACACTGACTGCCCATGAAAGTGAGAATCCAGGTTGAAGTTCTGCTGATGATCTTTGTGATTGCAGAGACCGCAACTCTATTTTACATTAGGGAGCTGATTTCAGTGTACTCCCATGGTGGTTTGAATATGCATATCATGACCTGCTACTAGATAATCTACATCTACCACTTGCATATTAAACACACCAAGCTTTTCAACACCTTGCTCCATTCTGGAATTCTTTTACCACAGAGAAATCTGGTTAACCAGCCCAATTGCTATTTTAAATATAAACTTAAGTATTTAACATTTGAGCTTTTGTCTTAATTTTAAGCACTTGTACTAAATGTATATATTTATCAATAAATTGGTGTGAAAAATTCCAGAATGAAAATATTATTCAAAAGTCTGAAAACTTCCTGTGTTTTGTGTTCTACCATCATGAAATTTAAGTACACAAATAACATGAGGTATACAATTTTCAACTATAGATTTAATAATGAATATGATTGACAGATTAATCTAGAAGTATGATGTTAGTATCTTGGCAGACTGCAGAGCAAATATAACTTTTGATGTAACAAGAACATAATGAAAATTGTGGTATGAGTATATATTTTATACATTTCCCCTGGGGAAAGAAAAGAGGAAAAATAAACTGACATTCAGACCAGACATTCAAAATTCTCTGGATAGTTAAATGTGTTATTTTATATATTACAATTTCTCATTGTTTTCTTAGTTTGAAAAAAGTTATTAGAATACAACTAATGGTAGGAAATAATTTTATTGTTATGGTTTAATACAGCACCTAGGAAAGGCTTTGGACTGTGAGGAAACTAAAGAAAACATTCTGCTTAGAAAATATCAGTTTACCCCTTTACCTGTGTAGCCTTTGATATCAGTGCTCAGATACTACAATGCCAGGTGCCAGTAGGAGTACTAGATACAACCCCCCGTAAGGGCGTTGATTGCTTTCCCTCTCTTAACAGTAGAGTTTCTGACAGAGTACAGCCCTGTTCTTAGTAACGACTACTTAAGTCCCAAGCCAATGTCCAGTGAAGCCAATAGAAAGGTTCCCATTGTCTTCAGTGAGTGTAGCATGGCCCTTTTAAAGCCCCATGCTCACTTATGTGCTATGTAAGATAACAAACCATGAGCCAAGCCCCACAAAATCATGAGGGGTTTTTTTTTGTTTGTTTGTTTTTTGTGTTTTTTTTTTTTTTTTTTTTTTTTTAAACTAAATTTGAGATCCTTTTTATGTGCATGATGGGTTTTTGAGCCTTTAGGCCATACTCTGGTGACATTTTTGAGCGTCTCAGCAATCACGTGGGCTAGAAACCTAAAACTGAAAATATCGTGTAAGAACTTGCTTCCAAGAGCTGGTGCTTAAAGAGCAGAAACTCTAAGATGAAGAGGAAGTAACAAACAGAGAGGTACTAGAGTGGAAGGAAGAGTAAAGAGGACACTTTGCTAACGCAGTCATATAGGATACTAACAATACCATTTGAGGATAGTGACTCAGGTTTAGTTCTTCTCTCCCCTTCTCTCTCTCTCCCACCCCCCTCAAAAAAGTCAGATCATTGGCAAATTCACTTTAACATGGACCAGTAATGGAAATGAATATTAATATTAAAACTGGATTCAATACAGTGCATGCATTCTTGTATGTATAAGCAGGGGAATATCAAGTAGGAGCAGGGAGGTTATATTACTTTGGTATTTGGCGCTGGTGTAACCACCAGCGTAATATTGTGGCCAATTTTGGCATCCACAATTCAAGAAGAATGTTGAAAAATTAGACAGGGCTCAGAGAAGAGTCACAAGAATGATTAAAGAATTGAAAAACATGACTTATAATGAAAGGATCAAGGAGCTCAATCTATTTATCTTTTCAAAGAGAAGGTTAAGGGGTGAACCGATTGCAGTTTAAGAACCTACAGGGGGACAGAAATTTGATAATAGAGGGCTCTTGGGTCTAGCCGACAAAGGTTGGAAGTTTAAGCTAACCACATTCAGACTAGAAATAAGGTGCAAATGTTTAATGGTGAGTTAATAGTAATTAACCATTGAAACAACTTACCATGGATTCTCCATCACTGGAAATTTTTAAATCAAGATGGATGTTTGTTTAAAAGATATGCTCTAGTTCAGCCACAGCTATTGGATTTAAAGCAAGAATTTATTCAGAGAAGTCCAATGGCCTGTATTATGTAGGTGGTCAAACTAGATAATCGCAATGATACCTTCTGGCCTTATCTACCAATCACACATCAGCTGTGTAAGGATAGGACACTATCAAGTGTATTCCTCTGATGAGATCTAGTTTGAAATGACAGAGACAGCTTGTTGGGCTAATGCTCTTGTGGGGGTTCCAGATTCAAAGCTTGTGAAATTTCAGTAAGCACTGTGGGGCTGAAACAGATAATAGTTTCTGGATTCTGAAAAATACATAAAAATAATGAGCCAGATTCTCACATCTGATCTGGCTCCTGGGCACTGCTGAGGTGGTGCAAAGGAAGCAAAATCTGTAATTAGCAAGCAGAGACCTCTACTGGCAGGGGGAGCTCTTAGCTTGCATAAAGCAGATGTCTCCTGCCTACTCTCCACCACAACACAGAGTGACGGACAGAGCTCTGTTTCACAAATTCTCAGGTAGCATAAGGTTCTTTAGGAACTACAGTAGAAACTCAGTTACGAACATCAGAGTTACGAGTTGACTGGTCAACCACACACCTCATTTGGAACCAGAAGTACACAATCAGGCAAAAAAGCAAATACTATACAGTACTGTATTAAACATAAACTACTAAAAATAAAGGGAAAGCAGCATTTTTCTTCTGAATAGTAAAGTTTCAAAGCTGTATTAAGTCAATGTTCAGTTGTAAACTTTCAAAAGAACAACCGTAAGGTTTTGTATAGAGTTACGAATGTTTCAGAGTTACGAACAACCTCCATTCCCGAGGTTCTGACGTTCTACTCTATATGCTGCTGGGTTAAACAAGAGCAGCCCCATGGCTGCTCTAACTCATGCTGAGGCTGAGCCAACCAACAATTTATTTGAAGAATAATGCTTTCTTATGGTAGTCAAGCAATATAAGCGTGGTAGCAGACAACCCATTTGTCATGTTTACATTCTAAGGGACTTCACTTTTTCAATCTGGGCTAGAATATTGAACGTTGAGGTGTCGGCCTCAAAAAAAATTCTGGACTAGGTTCCTGGACTGAGATACATTTGGAATTAGTATCTGTCCTATTCAGGTTCCTGTACAGCCCATATCACGGTAGTAATCTGTCACCAGTCCCTTCCCTCTACACATACACCCATTTTTTGGCAACTGTGAGTTCTGTCATACTGCCATGGGGGGAGAAGGGAAGGAATCCTCTGTCTGTACCATCCACTCCTCTGCTGAAGATGCATAGAAAATTCCTGACCCTGTGTTAACCAAAAACCTATTGTCTTTTTGCCTTGTTAAGAGGAAAGAGCTCTGTTAAGAGGGCACAAAACAGCCACAGCCTGACCAAAATAAATGTAAAATGTATTACATTGCTCGTTCGAAGAACTGTTCTACCATTTGGTTAGGAATATTCCTCTGTGCATTAAGAGGTTAATTTTCAGCCTGATGCATTGGATTTAGCTGTTCATCATACTAATGGTTAAATTCTGTATGTATCCTTGAAAATGTATCCTGTTCGTGGGCCAGAGTCTCATGTCACCTGTGTAATATTATTGGGATCCACCAGACAGCACAATTAAAGATAGTCCTAAAGTTCTGCTTAACAATGTGAAAAAGAACTAGATCTCGGTACAAAGGCATGTCAGTTGTGGTGTGGTTCTTTTATAAATTGAGCACACCACCAATAAAGTTGGCGGTATGCACTAGTGTCTTTGTCTGAAATCAGTCTTAATCCATAGCTGATGCCTACAGATACAGCTACTCAAGCAAAACCAAAAGTGCTAGTACGTGGCGTCAAAAACATTACAAGTTACCCCAGTGCAAAAACAGAATGATTCCGCTGAAATCAACAGGAGTTACATTGGATTAATATAGGTGCAACAGAGCATAATTTGAGTCTTTAGCTTTGCCTGTGAGTTACAGCAATGCAATTTTATTAAATCAATTTAAAGTTGATCTAGTTACAGCACAAACCACTAATACAGACATGGTTACATCAATTTAAACCTCACTTAGATCAATTCAATTTGTCAATATATTACACAGAGCTATTCTGAGTTGATTAAAGATAATATCTTTGATAGTTCGAGTTCTTTAATTTCCACTTTTACTTTTTGAATACACCATTTTCATTTAACAGATATTTTTCAAACCATGGACCAGTCTACTAAGAGGCCGTCCTTAAGAAAACTACGATCTCCTGTATGGGTGCATGCATACGTGCGCTCATGAAGGTTGCGACCCATCTGGGTTTTACCCAGACATTCCAGTTTTTGGCTTCTGTGTCTGGGTCCCCTTTAGGGTTGCCAGGTTGTGACGAGCTGGGACTGTTCTTAATGTGGTCTTTGAATGCTGAGTGTTGGCTGGGAAGGCAGGGGAGTGTGGCTAGGGTGGTCTGCATGGGGGGGATGGGAGACTGGCTGAGGGAAGATCCCTGGGCATGTAACATGAGAACCCAGGAAGGGGTTAGAGGCCAGGTGACACCTTTGCCCGGGAAACTGAACAAAGGGTGGGGGGAGAGTTTCAGAGCGGGCTGGTGGAATGGCTGGGAGGCAGACTGGGCTATGACCTCCCAAGGGGGCTGTGGTGCCCTGGGACCCCAAGATGGACCTAACTGAGGGGGTCCTGTTGTCTGTGCCTGCAAGATCTGTCTTGGACTGTGTCCCTGTTGTCTAAATAAACCTTCCGCTTTACTGGCTGGCTGAGAGTCATGGTGAATCGCAGGAAGCCGGGGGTGCAGGGCCTTGTGTCCCCCCACACTCCGTGACATAGGTGATGGGGTTTTCGACTGGAAAACCTGTTCGAAAAGGGGATCTGGCAACCTTAAATGGCACTCGAACCAAAATTCTGGTTACCACGGGATGCGGGGAGGTACCAGGTCATTAACCCATGCCAGCTCCTGCTCAGCTGGGGCCGCCTCCTACATGCAGGCAGGCTCCTTGAGACAACCTAGCAAGCGACAGGGTGGGGGAAAGGAGCAAATGATGGGGGTGGGGCGGGGCCTTGAGGGAAGAGGCGTGGCAGAGGGCAGTGCCTCAGAGTCCAGTTACCAGCAGTTAGAAAGGTGACACTCATGTTTTCAGGGCTGGGGAGAGAATTAAATCAAGATGGAAGCCATAACGTTAGTAACAAGGTATTCAGGGATTAACCATCTGTCAGAGAAGAGTGTATAAGGCAAATATCCATTACCAAAGGTATGTCTTCACTGCAAAGAAAAACCCATGACCCTGAGTCTCCAAGCCCGAGTCAGGTGATTTGGGTTTGTGGGGCTCAGGGGCTCAGGGCTAAAAAGAGCAGTGTAGATGTTCCCGCTTGTGCCAGAACATGGGCTCCGAGACCTATAAAATCGGGACATCTGATCACCCTACTGAATACATACACTGATATTTTTAGCTCTGCAAACTGAGCCTGAGTCAATTGACCTGGGCTCTGAAACATGGCACTGCAGGTTTTTCTTTGCAGTGTAGACAGTAAACCACAGAAATGTAGCCCCAGGTTACTATACAGTGATTACGGAATTATTTTATTGGTCGGGCCTTGATTTTACTGGCCTACATCCTTCAATTCTATATCAAATGTATCCCTTAGATTACATCTGATTCACTTACCTTGTATTTCCTGTGCAAGAGACTAAAATAATTCAGCAATACTACAGCAATGAAAGCCTTTTATAATTTCCCGTTTTTAAGATGACTATAGCATCTGCAAATGTTAGTCTCCTGAGAGTAGCCCAGTAACTAAGATGGATTACATTTCTTATTATATGAAGATGTGATGTAGATGTTGGTGGCATTATGTGTAACTGATTTTAAGATTGGTTTGGACTTAAGAGTTCTGTCAATGTTCACTACACAGATCAGACAGTAACAAAATAGTTAATGATTCATGGGACATGAATGCTGCCATTTCACTTTACCCATGCCCTTCAAATATTTATTTTAAATCTTTTTTTTTTTTTTAATGTTGTTTTCTTGAAACCAGTCAGATTCAAGTGTTAAGCCTAGCTAAAATATAATTCAGTTAGTTCAGTAAAATAGTTATGTATAGTAGAAGCCTTATGGACTATAGCTAGAATGCACGGAGTGTTTGAAAACCTGTAACCACAGTGATATTTTTATAAAGGAATGTTCACCTCAGGGGATTTTTTAAAGGTGTTCTGTTCCCCCCCCAAGTTACAGCTTCACAGTATTGTACGTGATGTCCTATAAAGAAGATATATGTCGTGACTGAGCTTTGAAAAAGGGCCATGGTGCCTATTCCATTTAAAGGGAATGAAGTCAAGCAGTAAATTTGCTGGTCGCCCTTTTCATATTGACTGCATCTCAGCCAGCAGTTGGTCTTTGATGTTGTAACAATAGAGAAGAGGCAGAGGAGGAGGATTATGACCTCCATAACATTGAAACAAGTCTGCATTCACTACAATTGTTATAGATGACAATCCATGTATATCACAGGTCTGTACCATACGCTCCATCTTAACTGTGTAGGGGAAAGAAGTGTAGCATCTTGGGACAAGTAAGTAGTTTGCAGTTTCTCTATTGTCAGAACTACCTTTTCATCATTTCCACCTCTCTCTGGGCTTTAAATATTTCTTTTTTCTTCCTTTTATTCTCTCCTATAACCTAAAGCAGGGGTGGGAAAACTACGGCCCGTGGGCCACGTCTGGCCTGTCAGACCTCTTAATCCAGCCCTCGAGCTCCTGATGAGGAACATGGTTGGGGGTTTGCCCCACTCCAGTGCTCCAGCAAGGGAGCGGGGTCAGGGGCTTGCCCCGCTCTGCGCATGCCGTGGCTCCGCACAGCTCCTGGAAGCAGCGGCATGTCCCTACTCCAGCTCCTACGCATTGGGGCAGCCAGGGGTCTCCACACGCTACCCCCACCCCAAGCGCCAGCTCTGCAGCTCCCGTTGGCCAGAAACCGCAGCCAATGGGAGCTGCAGGGGCAGCGCCTGCGGACGTAGCAGCGCGCAGAGCTGCCTGGCCGCCTCCGCATAGGAGATGGACATGCCACTGTTTCCGGGAGCTGCTTGAAGTAAGTGCCGCCCAGAGCCTGCACGCCTGACTTTCTCCTGAGCCCCAATCCCCTGCCACAGCCCTGATCCCCCTCCCACCCTCCAAACCCCTCAGTCCCAGCCCGGAGCACCCTCCTGCACTCCAAGTCCCTTATCCCCAGTCCCACCATGGAGCCAGCACCCCCAGCTGGAGCCCTCACCCCTCCCAGACCCCAACCCCAATTTCATGAGCATTCATGGCCTGCCATACAATTTCCATACCTAGATGTGGCCATCAGGCCACAAGATTTGCCCACCCCTGCCCTAAAGGAGGTGCATATGTCCAAGGAAAACTGTTATTGTCCCATTTTCCTTTACCGGGGAAGAATTGGGCTAGCTCATAACAGATGGCCACAGAAGGGGTAAGCTTCCCTCAGTCTAGAACTTAAACTTGAACTTTTATACTTGTGAAGAAAATCATCCAAATGGAAAGTGAGGGTAGTCAATGAATTGGCGTCTGCCCGAGTCTTCAAATAGACTGAAGCAATAACTCTAAAAGAAAGAGGTCCAACATTTCATTTACATCAACGGGATGTTAACTGTGAAGCTTACAGACAATTTATCAGCATTTATCAGGTGCAGAAGAGAGGGTCAGGCACATTATGAAGATATGCACAATGAGAAATAGCATCCAATATTGGTATGAATGGGTAAAACTTGAATTGTGGGCAGAGCTTGAGGAAATACGTCTGAATTATATACATTTGTTTCTCCCCCAATCTGACCCCTTTTCCTTCTGCCTGATGTAGGAGAGAATATTTTCTTTCTAGTGCAGTGTCTTGTCTTCAGATGGCCCAACTAGTACAATGTTAGGATGATCAGCAATGGAACTGTTAGTGTTGACATTTAGGTTTCTGTAATTAGGTTTCAGAATTAACACTCAGAAGTTCACAACCCCCAGAGCTATTACTTCAGTAAATCTATTTGCAGGTTCAGGAAGATAACACTGAATTTGTATACACTTGGAAGCTTGTTCCTTGGCCTAGGATTGAAGAATTTAATTTTTTTTTTTTAATTGAAGTTTGGATTTTGAAGTACACTTTGCAGGTACAAAAATCTGGCAAATCATCTAGCTGCAGAATCATTGAAAACAGAGTCCTGGTCATCATAAAAGTATTGCCCTTGCCACGCCTTTAAAAACAAACAAACCATGAGCCAAGCCCCACAAAATCATGAGGGTTGTTTTGTTTTTGTTTTTGTTTTTTAAACTAAATTTGAGATCCTTTTTATGTGCATGATGGGTTTTGAGCCTAAAGGCTCATACTCTGGTGCCATTTTTGAGCGTCTCAGCAATCACGTGGGCTAGAAACCTAAAACTGAAAATCTCGTGTAAGAACTTGCTTCCAGGAGCTGGTGCTTAAAGAAAAAAAGGAGTTGGCAACAGATTTGTTTTTCATACAAGCGTTAGTATTCTAGCACAGTGGTCACCAATCCTGTAGACTCTCCCAGGCAATTGCAATCTCCAGTGCAGTGGGGCGGCTGCTAAGGCAGGCTCCCTGCCTGCCCCAGCCTCACGCCATTCCCAGAAGTAGCCAGCATGTCCCCCTGTCCCCAGGAGAGTGGGGGCAGAGGTCTCCGGGCACTGCTCCTGCCTGCAAGCACCTCCCCCGCAGCTCCCATTGGACAGGAGCGGCGTGGGGCCAGGGCAGGCAGCGAACCTGCCTTAGCCCTGCTGCACCTCCGACCGGGAGCCGAAGTAAGTGCCGCCTGGCAGGATCCTGCACCCCAACCCCACCTCCCGGAGCCAGTGCCCCATACCCTATTCTGCCCCAGCTCGGAGCCCCCTCCTGCACCCAAACTTCCTCCCAGAGCTTGCACCTCTCACCCCCTCCTGCATCCCAACCCCCTGTCCCAGGCTCAACCTGCAGCCCTCTCCCACACTTCAAACCCCTCAGCCCCAGCACAGAGCCCACATCGCCTCCCGAACCCCAACCCCCTGCACCAGCCCGGTGAAAGTGAGTTTGTGTGGGGGAGAGCGAGCAACAGAGAGATGGCGGGGGATGGAGTGAGCAGGGGAAGGGGCGGGGTCAATCCTGGGTTGCCCTTAAATTCAGAAAGTGATCTTGGGCATAAAATGTTTGGAGACCACTGTTCTAGCATGTAGAGCGATAGACATAGAAACCAAACTTTTGGTGTCTGCCATGGGTGTCCGCAACATTTGCTTCCGGATGAGTATCTGGAATTACATTTATAAACATGAATACAAGCAAAAAATATTTGGATCCAGACCCCAAGCACAAAGTTAACAGAACTGCCTTAGCTGAGCATGTGGGGATACTCCTTGAAAAGCAGAATCCCAGCTGATTTAGAGCCAGTTACATTGGGTTTACTCCACCCATTTCCAGCTGCCCTAGCATAGAGCACAATCCTGAATTGCTCTAAAGGGAGGGAGGGGTGCATGGAAGTATGGCTCACTTGAGCATCTAGCCTTTGGCCTGGGGATAGACTCGGCAGCATCCTGGGTGTACTACCTGGAGCTCAGTTAGTTCTAATTGGTCTTATAAAATAATGGACACACCCTTCAATGCTTTCAGTAATTAATAAATAAGTAAGTCTTTACGTGTAAGAAGTGAGTAGGGCTACTCAAGTGATCTTGGTCTCTTTGCATGATTAAGTGTTGGAGGACTGGACCCCTTCTGCTTGTGGAGATTATAAATAATGTGTAGTTAATACTATAATTGGGGTTACATACAGAGTAATATTATAATCCCACTCTTGTTTGCATGTATACTTGCTCACATCTTTCTGACAAAGATCTTCATTTGTGTGTGGTCTCAGCCTGAAGAGAATTAAAAAAAAAAAAATTCAGTCTTCCGACAGTATTTGTGTAAGGGGCAACATATTCCTTCAGTTTAAAACCTTTTCCTCTTAGTAATGGTTCAGAGGACTGAATTCTCAGTTGGCACATGACTGCACCTCGACAATGAATAGTCTCTGCCAAATTTGGAAAGCCGTTATTCAATAAAAGTTGATAAACAATTGGGTGAAATTACAATGGTTGGTGAATGCCATCAGCTGGAAACATAACTATTGCTCATGTCCCAATTTTTGACCTCTTTTGCAAATACGATCACTCATTCATATGGGATTTTTTGCATCCCTTTGGTTGAGTTGACTGGTTCATTTTACAGAATTTCCAAAGTTGCTGGGAGAACTTGGGGACTTTACCTGCAAGTTGGCCTCATGATCCACCTGGCTAGTAAAATGAAGGGATGAGGTAATGGCCAAGATCCTCTTCTACTTCCAGACCATGCCCAGTGCAGCTCAGTAGGGACATATGAAAGTGGTGCTTATGCTTATCTGATCTTGGGCTGGTTTCTGATCCGTAATTTAGAGCCACCGAAAGGCAGCTTTAAATTGCATCAATAGTTCCAAAGGTCAACCAGTCTGGCAGCTGGGGACCAGCAGGGGGTAGGGGGCATAGCTGGGGCAGCACCGGAGCTGCAACACTAACTCTGCATCACTGTGAGGATGCCCTGATCCTGGAGAGAGCCTCATGTGGCTGCAGCACAGGTGTCTTGTACTCAGAAGACCTGGGCTATAGATGGAGATACTAACACTGCCCCAACATCTCTCAAATGAGCAGTCATTAAGCCTGATCATTAACTTGTCCTATCTCTAGCTGCCCGTCTAGTCCAGGCTGCTGAGCGGGCAGGAGTGCCAGGATAAGATGCTATCGAGTCACTAGGTTTCTTGTTGATGTGGTGGATGGTCCCCTGGTTATGTTCCGCAAAGGTCAGGTGACCATACATCTGTCAGCCACAACTACCTCTGACCACCAGGCTTTGTTGACTCAGCTGTGGATGCTGGCAGGTGTGGAGAGCATGTAGAAATACCAGAAGGCCGTGTTGTGCAGTTACTCATCTACCCTGACACCTCTCTTGTGCAGAAATCAGCCAGGTTCAAATCTGCCACCACTCTGATTCAGTCTAGGTTGATGACCATTTAAGAAAAAGGAAACTTTTAGCAGCAATTCACACACACTGTTCCCAACCAAAGCTCTGACTCCTTTATCAGGCCCAGATGACGCACGGTCTTTGGTTTCCCAAGATGCAGACTGATGAAAGCAAACTGGCCAAAGCTCAGCTCAGTTAAGGCAGAGGTATAACTGGCTGGTTAAAGGTAGTAACTAGAGTGCTTAAAGAGGTTTGCTCCAGGGAAACCATTAGATCCCATAGTGCTCCCGAAGTCACAGGTACCTCTAAGGGCCAAAAATACCTTTCTCCATCTTGTTTGTTGTGCACTTGTGACCATTTCTCTTGGATGCAGATGCTGCCATAGTTACTCATGCCTTTGTCCCCCTCCAGGAATAAGATTGTTTTGTTTTGCTGTATCTTTTTTTTTTTATTTTTTTAAATAGCACATTAAAAGTGAGTCAAAAATAGGGCTTTGTATGGAATGACTGTTACACTGAAATAAGATTTGCTTGGCACTTTATATATGGTCAGAGTAAGGTTGAGTTTAACGTTATCCGTGTGATTGCTTTGGGTATTGCCATTTTAATTCTTCCCACTGTCCATTATGGGAGGAATTTACAACTGAAGTCAGTGCTTGAGTTTTTGCATACATGAGTGGGGAGGGGGACTTAAGGGGATACGCCAGGGGTCCCCACTACTCACTTCTGCGTTTCTTAAAAAGGAAGAGAGCTGGAACACCATTCAGCTTCCCCAGAGCCTCTTCCCCACAAGACATATTACCATCTCCGCCAAAATTTGAGGGCTGACTACAATGCTCAATATTGGACATTAATTCCTCCCACTCAAACACAAAGAGGAATTAAACAGCAACAATGAAAGATATGTGACCATTATTCTACTAACACACATTTCTAACTTTACTCTCATGAGTGGTATCGGGGAAGTCAGTCAGACCACCCACATGAGCAAAGTTACATGTTGTAAGTGTTGGCAAGATTGGGGCCTATTTTTTTTGTTTTAAAATTAAGGCCTACATTTTCAAGAGCAACTTGCGGTGCCCAAATGGAGACACCTTAAAGAGTCTCAATTTTCAGAGAATAGGTGCTCCACACTTCCTGAAAATCAGACACCTTTATAAGGACTCAAGTTGGGCAGCCAAGTGTTGTGATCCCAAAAGTCACTAATCATTTTTGAAAATTGAATCCTAAACAAAATAGCCCATGGGAAATGGCTAGAGGTGATCTTACCAAAAAATGAGGCCAGGCTAATGCCCAAATTATACATGATTTTGGCATAACTGTCCAGCCTGTCTCCCCACTGCGCCATTAAAAAAGATCTGCAGTAATTGCCCAAAACATCTGGGGGCAAATGCTAAGAAATTGACCAATGCCAGAATCTCCTCTACTCTTCTTGAATCTCTCTTCCAGCTCAGACAACATGTTAAGTAAGGCTTGATTTTGCCCTCCTCACCAAAGCCACTGAGCAACCTCACTAATTTATCTCCTAGCAGAGTGAAATGGGTGCTTTCCTGACTTCTGCTTCTCTTTCACCCTCTTTGCTTTCTCTCCCTTTTGGGCTTTCACAGTTTTGTGCGCTCCTGACCTTACTGACCGACTGTAGTGGCTTCTCTGCCGGCATCCATTAGGGTTCTCCAGTCTTCTTCCGCCATGCCATGGGTTCCCTAATTCTTTTGTAGTGTAATCTGCATTACTAGAGGGGAGCAAAGAGAGGCAGTCACATCAACCACCTCCCTTTCAATTTGCAGTCACATAATGTCCCTGTGGCAATTACAGACATTTATTTGGAAGAGTAGTATTAGGAAAGTAATGTAATTAAGCAGCAGAAAGCAAGGAAGCGCAAGCAATATATAGCCAGGTAGCTCACCACAGACCACCAGCAAGCGCTTCACAATTTTGCAATTTTTTGCTGTATACACACTGGGGCACCTCATACAGCTCCAATTAGATGCACCTCTCCATCCCAGTCCAGATCTTGTTCACTCTATCCATTTCTCAGACATCTCCTTTCAGATGTCCCACTGCTCTCCACAATTGAACTGCTGAATTCTGAGGAAGTTTTTTAAGATGCCCAAATGATTAGTAAGGGGACACTGGTACCAAGCTTGATAAAACGGTCATCTAACTCCTCAAAAGTAGGGTCTTAAAGCTTGCAGGCTGAGATTAATTCTTGATGGAATTCCACTGCAGGTGATGGATTTATTCCTAGGATGAATTTGACTATCAATGTTACTGCCATTAACATCCAGGTGGCTTCAAGCATTCAGTGCAGCTAATGAGTTTAAAGACTCAATTTAATTTATTGCAAGAGTAACTTAGACTTAAGTAGTGAGCTGCAGGGGGTGGGGGTGAAGAAATGAAGATAAATATTTTTCTTTCACCTACCTGTCTGATTCAGAGGCATCTGCCTTGTTCAGTTCCTATATGGTATTCATTTCCTGTCTGCAGTCTACTGGAATACCCGTTGAGTTGTTTGAAATTGATAATCAAGTCATGCTTCTTTCATCGGCTCTAGAAAATAGTGAAAGAAGAAGGGGGGCTGTTTTTTTAAAGAATATTTTTGTATATAGATGGTGTATGTATAGTATAAGAAGCCTGGTTCTTTTACGTGTCTGCTTCCTCAGTTTCTTCCCCTTGCAACCACGCCTCTCCTCTCACCCTCCTTCCCCCCCCCCCCCCGCAACCCTCCAGGGGCAGAGGGATGACATAGCATCCTCTATAGCTTGTTTCTGAAGCAAGAAAGCTTATTACCATTGTGTATGCAGATGCAAGTTATTCCGTTGGAATTCAGTCACTCATGTGACTCTTATCCCCGATCCTTTCAAAATGGAGACACTCACATTGCATGTCCAGGCTTAAAAATATATTGCTTATATAATGGGCAAGGGAATAGATGTGGTATGTGACCTTGACCTCCTCACTTCAAGTCTCTGCCTCAGTTTCTCTGTCTAAACTGGGGAGGATATTTACCTGACATGACTGTTGCAGTGATTAGTATCTGCACAGTGCTTTGAACATATGAAACACTAATTATTATTGGCAATTGTTGCCTCCTCTTCCCTTCCTCCCACCCCCCCCAGCTGAACAAAAAAGGGGGGGGGGGAGTGGATGGGAGGGGGTAGGCAAGCAGGCTTGCAGTGGTTTGGTGGTGTGTTTTCAGTATCCAAGACGCTAGTGAGCACAGGAAACACCATGTTTTTCAAATATAACACTTGTCTGCTTTCTTGTTTCCCCATTATTAGCTTTTGATTGTGTGATGAAGTCATCCTGTAGCTTGTGACCCACATGGAATTAACACTTCCAAGTCACCAAGGAAAACATCTGCCAGATACCACAGCCAGAATATCAGACACTTCTGTAAGCCCAGGGTGAATATTTAGTGGCCTTTAAGAGGAAGGCATAGATGCAGGGAGTAATTGTTTCTTGGAAACTATAAATGGCTGAAGGCAACATTGAAAACTGTGAATTGTTTTCAAGCAAGGTCATTTTTTCCGCTTGGGAGAGATAAAAACTTCAATTATTAAACCTGGTTTACATCACTGAAATCATAGTCTTAGTGACTGAGTGGAATGAACTTGTGAAAGGTCATCTTAAAAAGCCACGAGAAGAATTTTAGATGTAGGTATCTATTGTCTTTCAATTACACTGATGCCACGCCATAAAGCACTGAATTAAACAGTTTGCACATGTAGATTTATAATTACATGCTAGCCTGTAAAAACCAGATCAAAATATTGCATTCAAACAACATTAGCACTCTGGATTTCTGGATTTTTTTTGTGGCTTTGATTCTAGCTTTCAGCAGATCCTTCCAGTCTGCTGGGACTGGCTTATTGTGTGTAAAAGATGACGTGATTTCCAAATATTGGGATAGACAAAATTCAGCCCTAGTGTAAACAGGTGCAACGCTATTGAATCTTGCTCCACACTGAGATACTGAGATGGCTAAAGGCTTGATCCAGTGCTTGTTGAAGTCAAAGGAAGGGTTCCTGTTCACTTCAGTGGGTGATGGATCCCACATCAGGTGGGCCCCGGTTGGAGTGTTGCGGTCAGTCTCTTCTCAGAAATGTGATGATGAGCAACTTCAGTGTAGTGGCACTGGTGTAAAATCCATACCAACAAGAGCAGAATCAGGTCATTGCCTTTTTTTGAAAGGGGACTTTCACAGTCAAGCAAATATGAAAGACCCCCACTATCTATACAACTGATAGTTTACTTGGAGATTCACCTCAGCAGAGGACAAGATATGTCTGTTATTGGTATTTTGTTTGGATTTAGATTGTAGTCTCTGTCCCAAAGCGATTATCTTTGTTCTGTATTTGTACAGTGCCTACCACAATGGGGTCATGTTCTGTTATAATACAGATAGTTCAGTCTCTGGTCATGTCCTTGGTGATGGCCCCTCAACCCAGGGTAAGGTTGCCAACCCTCCCGATTTCGCCGGGATGCTCCCAGAATCAGGCCAGGTCTCTTTTCTGAGTGATAAAAGCTAATTTAGACCCCATCATTTTGTATGTATAGCTGGGATTGTAGTTTCCAATGTGCATTACTCTGCACTTATCAGCACTGAGTTTCATTGAATTATGTACGTGTGCTAAGTTACCTTGAGTCATGTTTTGGTTGCTTTGGCACTTTGGGCAGTGGGACTCAGATACTATTGGAATGGGCAATGCTACAAAATCGCAAGCTAGCTAGACAGAGGTCACCTGAGCAGCCCTCAGGCCTGACTCCACATCATGAACACAGGGTAGAAAAAGATGTAGCACTAGGCAATGTAAATGGTCCCAGAGGAGGGAATAGCTAGGTCACGTTACAGTCAGTAGGGCCCAGATCCACAAAGATACTTAGGCACCTAAGTTCCAATTTCAGGCACCACTGTGATCCACAAGAGTCCTGGATAGCTGCCATCTAACCCTGTAGGGGCCAATACTCATTAGGCACCTAAACACATAAGTTGCTGCTTCTGGGCATGTTCACTGCTGCCTTACTTTAGGCATCCAGACATCTATGTCCTGCCTAAGCCTTGGTGCAATCCACATACCAGGGAAGATAGGTGGAGGAGTGTCTCTCCTATGTATGGCCTAATCCAATAGGCATGCTCAGAGGCTGCCCACTGAATCATGTCCCAGTCAAAATCTGTCCAGTGGTGGTGCTTTTGTCCACCTTATAGCTTTTAGCCCAGTGGCCAGAATGATCGCCAGGAATCTGGGTCTCCCACCTGCCTGATGGATTTGAACGGGGTCTCCCACCTCTCAGTTGAGTACCAAGCTATGAGAGATTCTGATATGGGGCTCCCTCAATCTCTCCTGAGGAAACTTTTCCACCTTGTATAAATCAATTAAATAATCAGTGGGACAGAGAGAGTGCAAGTGAGAACAACTCTATAGCATGGTGGTCCACTCCTCCTGCTCCAACAACTCCTAACATTCACCCAAGACACAACACAGGTGCCTAAGCCACCTGACACCAGGAGAGGGGTTCTTGGTTGTAGATCCCTAGCAGAGATAGGCACCTGCCTTTGAGAGAGGCTGGGCTTAGGACACACTCCTCACATTGGCATCTCCCATTGGCTAACTTAAGTGGCTCCCTGCCTCACATAATGGATCCCATTGCAAGGCACATTTCTCTCCCCATTCCTTGTATTAGGAGCCTAGCTACCTAACCGAGTCCTTGTAGATCCCATTGTCGTTCCTTTGAATTTTTTTTCTAAGCGCCTATAAGTTAAGCATTGCAATGTCTAAGTCCATTTGTGGAGCCAGGCCTAAATGGCTACATCTCATTGTACTCCACCACCCAGGAGCCGTGATGCATTGATGTCTCTGCACATCTGCTCCCACTCTATGGAGTGGTTCAGCCACGCCGTAAAGCACTGAATTAAACAGTTTGCACATGTAGATTTATAAGATGAGCAAGAGCAAAGAGACAGGAGACGGTATAGAGCTTGCATGGGATGGACGGGGAAGGCAGAATTCGTATTAACTAACTGTGTCCTTTCCTGCTTTGTCTTTTTGGTTTCATTTCAAGGGAGAGTTTTCTTATGTAGCATCCCACTGGTACAGATATTTATGCTGTGTTCACCACAGCACCCAGTTGTTAATCAGTTCAGCAGCACGCGCACACACACATGCTGAGAAAGTATCCCTGAAGCAGTGGCGTCCAACCCTTCCCGCATGAAGGCCAAACGTACTATTTCAAAGCGGTCAAGCAGCCACGAGAAATGCTTTGGGGCAGAGTCTCTACCCCATTCCGCTCAGGTATCAAAAGTCATCTGCAAGTCCTGGACCGGGTGTGGAAAGGAGTCCCTGGTGGGACTAGAGCCAGCGTAGCTGGCTTCTTACACTTCTTTTTGCACAGCTCCTTCAGCAGGGTAGTCCTAGGCCAGAGTGCATTGCACTCAAGTGTTGGCACAAGCTAGCTAGAGCAGCCCCCAGGCTGTTCTAATCCAATTATCACAAAATACCTATGAACCAAGCCCCAGAGAGATAGAGGTTTGGAGGGCATAGTTTACCTCAACAACCAGGGTGTAGTTGCTTGGAGGAGGGGAAGGAGGGGGGCCCAGGCCCACTGCACTCTTTCTCCTGCCATATATAGTACTCTGCCAGGGGTGCTGTTGGCAGAGCTCTCCAGCAGAGTAGTGGGTCTTGGAGTAAACCCACTGAAATGCAGGGGGCAGTTCGGACCTCAGAGCTATTGCTTCAGGTACATGCAGATAGATCACTGCTTTGGATACACTTGCAGTTTAAGATTTTCTTCACAGGCATAAAGGCTAGAAACTTTTAGTAGAAAACAAAAGCTGGGATTCTGGTGTGCTTATGCCTCAGTCTACCCCAGGAAGAGGAGGGACTATTTAAGTTTAAGGTAACAGGCAGCATTGGCAACTGCATCTACTCTTTCTTCATAAGGCTAAAGACTTGAGTTTTGACACGCCACCTTGCCGTTGTACTAACTTCTCACTTAGCATTACTCTCCACCTTTTCTAAGGGCTTGTTGCACATAGTAGTTGATCCAGAATAAAGGTAGAGTGTGGATTTAAAGCAGAATAGCTCTTCCTGATTAACTCCATTGTACACATGATAAAGAGCAGCCACACATGTAACTAATCAGGAATGATTCTCCATGTAGACAAGCCCTAAGCGGGAGCAGGATTGCAGTTTTTGTGCTTGCACAGACATGTGGGTAATTGGGCAGAAGTACTGCAAACTAACAGGCAGTTTTGCAATGCTTTGTGTAACACGGGGCAAGTAAATACTACTTTACTATATTATGACTGAATACAGCAGGCCAGAGCAACAGCTGATGTAAGTCCGCATAGATCCACTGATTTCAGTGGGGGTTATAATGATACAGCGGCTAGAAATTTGAGTCAAAATTTTTTAGAGAGACGCTCGAGAGCATTGCTGCCTTTGCATCTGCTTTGCTCCTTTTGCGACATATTTCTTCGCAGTGAAAGAACAGTCAGACCATTTTTGTGGATCACAGATGGGACACAAATACAAATTTTATATCCATGCAGAGCTATGCAGACAGGATATTTCTAGCTAAAATAAAGCCCTTCCCCTTCCAGGGCAAAGGAAAAGAGTCTAATTTAAAAACACTCCTTCAGTCCACTCCCACTCAGCACAGAGATTTTTTTTTTTTTTTTTTTTTTTACACTCCAGGTGGAGGAAAGTATACCCAAGATTGGGACCCTGAATTGGTAGGCTGCCCTATGCCACTATTTGCCAGAGCCACTTACTATAGTACCTTCTTCCATACACAGAAGCACTTCCTCTTCAATAGGGAAGCTCGGCCAGACACTTCCCCAATTCATAAAGAGCCACATCAGACAGCACAACAAGAAATGGTTCTGCTTCTTATATTTCATAGCAGGTCTACACTCAGTCACCTGCTCTGTCACATGATTCAGTGGGTGGGATCATAGAAACCAGGCCCACGTGAACCCGGTAAAGCCCCAGCTCACACTGTGACAGTGGGTTGTTAAGTCCTGCCTCTCTGAACCTTCCTTAGAAGTTTTAATTTGATACAATGTCATTCTAACCTTACTGTACTCAATTGTTGCATAGCATGGCTTAACACACAGTGCTAAACACCAGTTGTGTTTTAAAACCAGAGTTGGCTGCACTTCAGCCATCACTAGCTCTGAGCCTCTGGAAACATATAACAGCTCTTCAGAATCAAAACAATCTGTGAAGGCAGGTGGGGAATGAAACCTAATGACTAAAATGATTTTCTGTCAAGCCTCTAGGCCTTACTTAGTCTCTGATAGCAATATAATCTTTAATAGCATCTGAGAGGTTTCCTAATAAATAAATGTCATTAGTTCTTGGTGGTTGAGGGTACTGTACAAGGTGCATCATGAAAGTGCAGTGGTGTATTGTCAAGTTTCAGCCCATGATCTTTGAAATAGCTTGTAAAATGATGTTGGCAAAGGAGAATACCAAAAAATATAAATCAGTGCAGCTGAAGAGAGGTTTCTGTGATAAATTTCTGTGCCACTTGGGGGCTGTTTGACTTTACTTCCAAATTCATTCATCTCTAGGCTAAGGAGCTCAAGCAAACGTGCCAAAACTCACTGGCACTCTTTACAGAGCATGGTGTACGCGCCAATGAGTTCTTTAATAGCTGCTGAGTCCGATGCACTAGTGACAGTCCTGTCCACAGATAGATCACACCCACGCACTAGCTATGCTCTGAATCCAAGCAGCAGATTCTTTCCTCCTCTGATGCCAGTCATCACAAATCTCGATCAAGTCTGCCTCGCAATACCTCGCTCCATCTACAAGCTGACTCCGCCAACCAAAGCAGCATTCTGCAGTCCTTTCCCAATCATCCTCAGAGATTCCAAAAGATCTAAAAAGCAACAGAGGATCCTGTGGCACCTGTAAGACTAACAGATGTATTGGAGCATAAGCTTTCATGGGTGAATGCCCACTTCGTATTCACCCACAAAAGCTTATGCTCCAATACATCTGTTAGTCTTACAGGTGCCACAAGACCCTCTGTTGCTTTTTACAGATCCAGACTAACACGGCTACCCCTCTGATACAAAAGATCTAATGGTAGGTCTACACCCAGCCGCTAGTTTGGCGGCTGGCAATCGAAGTTCTGGGTCCGACTTATCACGTCTTGTCTGGACGCGATAAGTCGAACCAGGAAGTGCTCGCCGTCGACTGCGGTACTCCAGCTAGACGAGAGGAGTACCGCGGAGTCGACGGGGGAGCCTGCCTGCCGCGTGTGGACCGAGGTAAGTTCGAACTAAGGTACTTTGAACTTCAGCTACGTTATTCACGTAGCTGAAGTTGCGTACCTTAGTTCGATTTGGGGGTTTAGTGTAGACCAAGCCTAAGTCATCTTTGCAAGCATCCCAAAGTCTGCGCGGCGGTCTGCCTCTTTCTAGACCCTTCATGAGCTTCAGAGTGTAGCACACTCTTCAGGTTCCTATAATCTAGCATTCACTTGACATGTCCAAGCCACCTGAGTCTTTTGTTACTAATCAACATTCCCATGAATGACATACCAGTACCATTTAACACTTCCACGTTTGTTACCCCGTCTTGCCATCTTATTCAAAGAATTTTACGGAAGATCTGATATGAACGTTGTTTAGTCTTTTGGTATGTTTGGCATAAGTCATCATGTTTCTGAGCCATATACAAGAGTGAATAATACATGTCTCATAAATACAGATTTTCACTTTAGTTGACAATTTGTTATTGTTCCAGGCTCTGTCTTGCACCTAGGAACTTTTCTGCAAAAGACCAAAGTTTCTAGCTGCTTTGCTGATTCTATTAGTGAACTCAGCATCAAGATCTATATTGCTGGTAACAGTAAAGCCAAGGTAGCAAAATTGGTCAGCAACATCCAAATGAATACCATCTAAGGTGATATCTGGAACTGGTTCTGAAGAGCTGTAGTGCATGATAACAGTCTTCTTCAAGCTTATGGCTAGCCCAAAGAAGTTGCATGAATCGGAGAACTTGGTTATGAGATGTTGTAGGGCATCAACACTGTGAGCCACAAGGGTTGCATCATCTGCAAATAACAGGTCTGTTATGACGCTCTCCTAAATGCTTTTGGGTGAAAGAAAAAGTAGTTCCTCCAGGATGTCCTATCCTGCTCTGGTCCTTCCCTTTTCTTCTCTGCCTCAGCTGAACTTCCAACTCAGGAGCAGAGGTTAAAATAAGGGAGAGGAAGGACAGCTTCCCTGTCTCTGCTGAAAATATAGAGAGTGCCCCCTTCCTCTTTGGCTGATGCTATTAAAAGTAGAGGGAGTGCTCCCATTCCTGTTTCAATCCCATATTACCTCCCCCTCCCCCCACTAGGAGAGAGTGGCAGTGCAATTCTGTGCTGCTAGCTTCTCGCTGTTGTGGAGGCAGAAGAGCAAGGGGGGAAAGGTTCCAAATAATCTAATTACTAAAAAGTTCCATTGCATAGCAGATAAGGAAATTCTCCTGTCTGTAGGATTATCTCTTGCCCAACACCCTCAAATTCCCGCAGTGTCAAGGTCCCATATGGCTCACCCAACCTCTAAGTCCCATGCAGCGTGATCCCCACTAAACCCCTGTGGAGGCAATGAATTACCATTATTCCCCATTTTAAAGGTGAGGAACTAGAGCACAGCCAGATTAGGGTATGGGATTTTCAAGCACCTAAGTAACTAGGCCATGGTCACATTCTGGGTCTCAGTTCAGAGCCTTCACCACAGCACCATTCTTCCTCTTCCATTGGTCCCCTGCATCACTTGCTACGTGCCGTAGAACTCTGGCAGTGAATGAGGCGGGGGTGCTCTCCATGCTGCCACCAATGACTTAAAAATCTTTCTGCACTTGATCTTTATTTTCTTCACACTGCGCCTAAATGAACAACTGCTAATGAGAATCTGACACCTGGAACTGAGCTGTGATCCCACCCTTATCTGTGATCAGGGCAACAAGGACATTACTGTCTTCCTCAAACAAAAGCTTGCCTTAGTGTGGCAGTCTCTCTCGCTAATGAGCTGCTGGAATTGCCTTGTCATATGGCCATTAGCAATATGCTCCAGTCAGTGTATATCAGGGGTGGGCAAACTACGGCCTGGGGACCACATCCGGCCCTTCAGACATTTTAATCCGGCCCTCGAGCTCCCGCTGGGGAGCGGTAACTACGGCTTGCGCGGCTCCTGGAAGCAACGACCTGTCCTCCCTCCGCCTCCTATGCATAGGGGCTCTGCACACTGCCCCAAGCGCTGACCCCACAGCTCCCATTGGCCGGGATTGCACCTGCAGACAGGGCAGCATGCAGAGCCGCCTGGCTGCACCTTTGCGTAGGAGCCGGAGGGAGGACATGCTGCTGCTTCCACGACCTGCTTGAGGTAAGCGCCACCCGGAGCCTTGTTCCTGACCCCCTCCTGCACCCCAACCCCATGCCCTAGCCCTGATCCCCCTCCTGCCCTCTGATCCCCTGGGTCCCAGCCCAGAGACCCTCCTGTACCCCCAACCACTCATCCCCAGCCCCACCCCAGAGCCTGCACCCCCAGCTGGAGCCTTCACCCTCACCGCCCCAGTCCGGAGCCCACATCCTGAACTCCTCGTTTCTGGCCCCACCCCGGAGCCCTCACCCCCTTCCGCACCTCAACACCCAATTTCATGAGCATTCATGGCCCGCCATACAATTTCCATACCCAGATGTGACCCTCGGGCCAATAAGTTTGCCCACCCCTGGTGTATATTATACATACTTCATTGAGCTCAGAAATCTTAGTTGTTTTCCCATTTTGAAGGGTTATAAATCTATGATTCCACATGGGTTAAAGAGAATTGTTTTAGCAGGTGGCATTCATGCATAAAGGCTTAAAATTATTTTATGAAATGTAAAAGGTGTTGTGGAAGCAGAGGTTTGCTGTAATTGTTTACCTGTAGAGAGACCTGCTTAGCTCTCTCCCTCTGCGCAATTGTGAGAGTTAATAAAGCATCTGACTTGCTGTACCCAAACAAAAAGTGAGAACTGTGTTTTTCTCCGACAATGTGAATAATCCTTTTCAATGAAATGAAATACTGGCACATCTTAGGAATTTAGAGGAGATGCCTCATTTATACAAGAAACCCATCTGCCTGATTGAGAGACTTCATATCGTCAGAGAGACTGGCTGGAGATTGCTATCTCAAATGGCCCTTCTTCCAAAACAAGGCAGGCAGCTATACTTTTCCATAAAGAAATGTGGAATACAAATTGTGAACACCTTCTGCAATGAAGAGTGTTGCGTTTGAATACTTGAAGTTAAGCTTAGAGCTAGTCTACACTAGAAGCGCTACAATGGTGTAGCTGCACCGATACAGCTGCGCCGCTGTAGCCCATCTGGGGAAAACGTTCTATGCTGACAGGAGAGAGTTCTCCCGTCGGCATACTAAATCCACCTCCGCGAGAGACGGTAGCTATGTCAGCAGGAGAAGCTCTCCTGCCAACCACACCAGCACTTATGTCAGTGTAACTTATGCCGCTTGGGGGCGGGGAGGAGCTTATTCAAACTCAAAACAGACCCTATGTGACATGCACAACCAAAGTAGTGACCAGAGCGATGTGCTCTCATCAGCCAATGCTGCTTGTGAGGCGGGATGCTGAGTTTTGGACCAGCTGGAGCTTGTTTTAAAGCTCAGTGCACTCATTCCCAGTAGTAACCTGTGTGGAGGCCATAGAGGTTCAGGAGCTACTGTAACCATCTAATTGTCAGGTAGTAAGTGATGCAGCCTTCTTAACAGTCACAGCTGGAAGCCAGAATTTTTGTCCGCTGTAGCTATTTGAATCTCAAAAACAATGAGGAAACCAGAAGAACTGCCAGGCTATAACCTAACTTAACTATCAAGGGCAGTAACAGGAAATATTATGGTGCTGGCTAAATCTTGAAAGCCATTTCCTTCATCTCACCTGCATAGTCTCTGTGCTGCTCAGGGAATCCAGTCTCCATTTCCTTTCAGCCTTTGGTCTTGGCGATAACTGATGATGGTTTTATAAGGGGGACACCTGCCTGCTAAGGACTGAATTAAAACCACCATTTTATCTTACCTCGGGCACTGAATTATTGAATGGCAGTAAGCCACTCACTCCTGTTATGTGAAGGGTATTAACTTTTGTAACCCCAATTCAGGTCCGGTAGAAATATACTTGAGTCTCTTACTACCAATCCTGTGTGTCACACCTTTGTTACAAGAGCTACAGGTCAATATTGAATTTGAATTTAAACCAATGATACAGAGATATAGGGCTGTGCATATCTATTACTAATTCCCTCAGCTATGTAGTGCCTCTGACCAAATACACAGGCTGCATTAGTGTAGAAAATTAAGATGCTTCTGAAATCACAGGATAAACCCTTTATGAAGTGGATATTTAATTTTGCAATAAAAATCATTGCTAGTATCAGATACCCTGCCCCAAAACAGTATAATGTCACATTTCTTCATGGGTTTCTGTCTGTCTGAATTTATTTTATAGCAGCAATAGTGTTTTTTGTCAGACGTACATGACTGGGAAACTGTTTAATCACAGTGCTCCAAGATACTGATGTAAATTACTCATTATCTAACAGTAATCTAAAGCCTTAAACCAGTATGCCTGTCAGAAACACATACATTAGCTGAAGGTGGCTAGACTTTACAATTAATCTGTCTGCAGATAGATACTATTGTAACTGAATGATTCTCTGAGAGCTGATGCTGAGCTCTTTGGAAAATTCTAGCATTACATTTTACATACTTGGGTGCCTAGCTTTGGGATGTACATGTAAGGATTTGTATGCACCTTGCAGAATGTACAAAGACTGCCTGAGCAATGTTGTCCTGGTATTCTGCTGTTTGCACACGTTGTCTGTTTGATGATCTTCATCAATTAAAAGTTGGAGGTAGGGGTCAGAGTAGCCAAGGCTGGGTTTTATTGTTACTGTTGTTACTAATGGTGTTATCTGATTGTATTCCTTTCTCCCCAGAACACCCTGGGTGCAGATGGCCATTCTGCTCCCCAAACCAGCTTCACATTAAACCCCAAGGACAGAAGACAATATCCTGACCACCAGGCAGCACACAGGCCATTCCCCAAACAGCGATTCAGGCAGGAAAATGGACACACATCATTACAAAGAGATGGACCCAGATCCTTCCTCCTGGATCTCCCAAACTTTCCTGACCTATCAAAAGCAGACATCAATGGGCAAAACCCCAACATTCAGGTACACACTTCATTAAGACTCTGATATTTTACACACTATGGAAAATGACTTAACACAACCACATCCGCTTTAAGCTTTGCTTCAGTCCCTTAGTCACTGCCAGTTGTGCTTTCTTATACGCTTGTTCTGTGTGTTATCCCAACCCATAGTGCTGTTATGTGGAGAGATGGTCTGAATACTTTTTGCCTACCTGGATGTACCGATCCCAGTTCCCCCTGAGCCCCTTTATGAATGCCACTGACTGCACAGAGCTAGAGAGAGAATCATAGTTTTCTTGCAGATGTCTTTCTTTCATCCTCTTGTCATATAGATATTTTCCACTCTTCGGTTTTGGGCAGCGTTTTACCTCTTTTATTTTGTGGCCAACCACTGGCAATGTGACAATCAGGAAACTAGTATCTTGGAAATTATGGTCCGATTCTCATTTGTTACATTAGTGTAAATATCAACTGATTCCACAGATTACAGTGGATGACTGTAGATTAGATTCTCACCTAGAGATCAAAATCTGGCCCTCTGTTCAGAAAACAAAGAATTAAATGTTAATCTTAGCAGCAGCCACCTTGAGTAGAAAGTCCCTCTCTCCACAAAAATCTGATATGTTTTTAGTCAAAATCTTCTTGGTTTTGGAATAACTTACTACAAGTCACTTGCATTAAAGACAGAGGGTTAGGAAGGAAAAAAATAGCAATTTAATTTAGTGTCTCAAAGAAAAATCTGCATTAATAAGAAGTCATGTTTAACCAAAATAATTTAGTGAAATATTGATCTGCCTAAAACATGTGTTTACAAAAACATAATGCACTATTATAACTAGTATCAGAGGAGTAGCCGTGTTAGTCTGAATCTGTAAAAAGCAACAGAGGGTCCTGTGGCACCTTTAAGATTAACAGAAGTATTAGAGCATAAGCTTTCGTGGGTGAATGCCCACTTCATCAGACGCAAGTAATGGAAATTTCCAGAGGCAGGTATAAATCAGTATGGAGATAACGAGGTTAGTTCAATCAGGGAGGGTGAGGTGCTCTGCTAGCAGTTGAGGTGTGAACACCAAGGGAGGAGAAACTGCTTCTGTAGTTGGATAGCCATTCACAGTCTTTGTTTAATCCTGATCTGATGGTGTCAAATTTGCAAATGAACTGGAACTCAGCAGTTTCTTTTTGGAGTCTGGTCCTGAAGTTTTTTTGCTGTAAGATGGCTACCTTTACATCTGCTATTGTGTGGCCAGAGAGGTTGAAGTGTTCTCCTCCAGGTTTTTGTATATTGCCATTCCTGATATCTGACTTGTGTCCATTTATCCTCTTGCGTAGTGACTGTCCAGTTTGGCCAATGTACATAGCAGAGGGGCATTGCTGGCAAATGATGGCATATATAACATTGGTGGACGTGCAGGTGAATGAGCCGGTGATGTTGTAGCTGATCTGGTTAGGTCCTGTGATGGTGTTGCTGGTGTAAATATGTGGGCAGAGTTGGCATCGAAGTTTGTTGCATGGGTTGGTTCCTGAGTTAGAGTTGTTATGGTGCGGTGCGTGGTTGCTGGTGAGAATATGCTTAAGGTTGGCGGGTTGTCTGTGGGCGAGGACTGGCCTGCCTCACAAGTCAGATATCAGGAATGGCAATATACAAAAACCTGTAGGAGAACACTTCAACGTCCCTGGCCACACAATAGCAGATGTAAAGGTAGCCATCTTACACCTGTACCCCAATATAACGCAATCCACTATAACATGTATTCGGATATAACGCGGTAAAGCAATGCTCTGGGGGTGGCGGGGGGCGGGAGGCGCACTCCGGCGGATCAAAGCAAGTTCGATATAATGCGGTTTCACCTATAACGCGGTAAGATTTTTTGGCTCCCAAGGACAACGTTATATCGGGGTAGAGGTGTACATGCTTTCTGCTACTAGAAGCCTCCCAGTTATATATTCATGAATTCCTAGAGGAGGGTAGTCTGGGAAGCTCTACAAAGGCCTGAAGCTGCAGTTTGAGGTAAATAGTGTGCCACTATATGTGTATATATTAACAAATAACAATGTAACCCACAGAATATAGGGGGGGGGGAAATACATTCCCCGGCAGGAAAGTTATTGAATGCTTAAAGCCAAAGAATGGATAAATGAGGAGTAACATTTTCTTGGCTTCCCAATACAAATTAATAATTGTTGTCATTATGAGCTTGTTTTTCACTGGATGATGCGGCGTCTGAAAACTGGACAACACATGGAATGGTACACCAGCAGTGACCATGGGGTCTTGGGCCTGAGAAACTTAGCCTTCTCTCCCAGAAAACATTGGGCAGCAGAACCAAGATTTTATGGAAACAGGAGTCTAACTTTAGGCTCCTCAATTCATTTAGCACCTAATTCAATTTAAGCACCTAAATATGTGGCCAGAATTTCAGGCTACTTACTTAGGTGCCTAAATATGGATTTAGGAGCCCAGCTCTGGGCTCCTCTTTCTGAAAATCTTGGTCCTGCTTCCCAAAGTTTTCTGGGACATATACACAGCCCAATAATAATACCTTTAAAAATGAAGACATTTTCCCTATAAATTGTAGAAGTATACTTTACAGGCCTGAAAGTCAGCCTGTGAAAACAGTTTGAAATGATATTCCCGTGAGCCCTGTTTTATATAGCAATAAAGAAAGCAATTGTTGTATCATGTCATAGTTATGCGCTTGTCCACATTTTTGTTGTTGTTGTTATTCCTGGGGAGGTGGTGTTACAGGGAGTATAATCACAGAGTTAAGAAAACTAGCCCTGCCTCAAGGTTACTACTCTAACTACAGAGTCATTGTTGACTATAAAGGTATTGGATCCAGTGCACTAGAAACAAATAGAGCCACAAAACAGTCAGTTCTAGTTAGAAGATCTAAGCAAAAATTGTTAAATACTTAAAAAAAACCAGCTGCTAAAGTTTCACCACTCGCTGTTGTGATGTATGTAAGCCCTTTGCAAGTAATACAAAAAGGACTCTTACTGGTTTTTCTGTGATCTGCTAGCCCTGTAGAAGTTTGGCCCATTTTTCAACCCCCGCATCATTTCATGCTGAATTTGTACAGTTGTTTAGTATTGGTAAGGCAAGAGGTTGTTTAAGGGAGTAACCACAGCAGCTGTTGCCATTAGTGTACTGTGGCTGGTTTTTAGCTTGGTATCAGAGCTGCAGCCAAATGCACCATTGCACTCGAATAAACTAATTCATTGGAGGTCCTCTAAAATGTGAGGTGCTTTTTAAAATCCGTGCCATATTTCCTTTGGGAGCACCGATTTCTTTTTTTCATCCTCCTCACCGAAAAGCCCTTTTGTTGGTCTCCATTGATTTGACACATGCCAGCTCAGTAACACATGCAGACCTGCCAGTGTGGCAGGGTTACTCAGTGTAAAACAGAATTACTTCCTTCCTTCCCATTAGCAACGAAAGTGAAGTCACATCAAGGGGATGTGGCCACCTATTTATTTTCTCTTTCTGAGATTTTTCTGTCTTCCACCCCCTGCTACAACCCATCCAATGCTACCCAGCTCTGAGGGGGGTGCTGCACTTGGAACCTGATACCCCAGTTTTCATTGGAATGTTAGCTCTCCCCTGCCCTTGAATTTCAAGTCAAAGTTTCCCACTCCTGTGGACCCTAAAGGGTGCTGTACTGTTGTGTCCCATTCTACTGCTCTGCGGCTCCCCATTGCAATACAGACACCTTGGGAGTACAGCAGAAAAGGCTGGTGGTAAATGACACAAGAAGCAGCTAGCAAGGGCAAAATCCTTCTGTCTTGGCAGGTAGCGGTATTTTCTCCTCCTGTGGGAACTTGATTCTTTGTCAAGTTTCATCACACACCAACTTACTTTTTAAAACATTAATGTGAATTTACACAGACTGACAGCTGAATTCGGCAATGATGGGCATGTTAGAAATACTCGGACTCCAGAGTTGGAGAAGTGAAATCTCTGTGGAAGTATATAGTACCAGGGCCGGCTCTGGCTTTTTTGCCGCCCCAGGCAAAAAAGCCTCCCGCCGCGTGCGCCCCCCCCCCCCCCCCCCCAGTGCGGCAGGGGAGGGCACCGAGCCCGGCCGCAGGCCGCTCTCCCCAACCGGCCAGAGTGCCGGGGGGAGGGCGGCGAGCCTGCCGCGGCTCCGCTGGCGGCCGGGGCCCCGGGAGGAGGCCGGAGCGCCCTCTTCCCGGCTGGGCTCTCTGCCCTCCCAGAGCACCAGGAAGAGGGCGGCGAGCCCGCTGCGGCTCCGCTCTCCCCGGCGGCCAGAGCACCGGGAGGAGGGCGGCGAGCCCGTCGCGGCTCCGCTCTCCCCCGTGGCCAGAGCGCCAGGGGGAGGGCGGAGTGGCGGCCAGAGCGCCGGGTGGAGGGCGGCGAGCCCGCCGCGGCTCCGCTCTCCCCAGTGGCCAGAGCGCCGGGGGGAGGGCGGAGTGGTGGCCAGAGCACCGGGTGGAGGGCGGCGAGCGCGCCGCGGCTCCGCTCTCCCCCGTGGCCAGAGCGCCGGGGGGAGGGCAGAGAGCCCAGCCGGGGCTCTGCTCTCCCCGGCGGCCGGAGCCGGAGCACCGCGCCGCCCCCCTCCAGGTGCCGCCCCCAGCACAAGCTTGGTGGGCTGGTGCCTGGAGCCGGCCCTGTATAGTACACACTTTATTAATAATCCCTTTGTATCAGATGGGTTTAACACCTTGCAGTTTGCATTAGAGTGGTGTGTTTGGGAAAACTGCAGCAGAATGGTGAATGACTAAATCCATTTTCCTTAGGCCTATCAGAAAGAATAATATAACTGTTTAATAATTGGTAGAAGTGGAAGATTTTTGTATTTTAACCCAACTTTAAGAAGAAATTAATGCTACTTACTTTGAGATGTGCAATCCTTATTGTTTTAAAGTACCCTGTAATAAGACTGCATAATAACAAACACATTACAAGTATAGCAGGGATAACTAAAAATTCAAAGATCTTTTTATAATATCTTAAAAATAACTTAGTATTCTGAGTAATCTTTTTAAATTAGATTCCTATGGGACTTCAGATTACATCTGCATGATATACCCAGAGAGTTAATCGCAATGAACCGTATTACAATTAAAAAATAGCAAAGGAGGACTGATTTTGAAATAGTCCCTTTGGAAAGTCTTTTTTGTTTCCTTTTGTTTAGTTTTTGCTTTTAAAGTTAATGTGCTTTAAAAAAAAAAATCCTGTTGATATTCAGCCAGTGATAGCACCTTCCAAGCATAGCTAGTTGTCTTTAAACTGCTACAAAGCACCTTGTTTATTCCCACTTATTGGATGCACAACACTGTTTTGCTTGGATCCGTACAGCCCAGGAACTGTCACTTATAGTTTCAAGCATATGAAATCTATTTTAATTCTCAGTTTGTAGAAATTGCACTGAATAATCTGTTGGAGTAATCATTTTGATTCCACCATTAAAATGACAAAATGTAAGACAAACAAAAATATGCTGGACGGTTTTATCTCCTTCCCAGAGACTTATTTTGTTACAGCCACTGCATACCTGGATTGCTTCTTTCTATACAATCCCAGTGGAGCTTCCTAATAGCCTCCCAGTCATTTCGTCTCAATTTTTCTGACCGTAGTCAGAGGGGAAGCAGTGTGTAAATGCAATGGCTTGTTTCTCCAAAAAGGAAATGTGTGCATTGTTTTGTAAGTGCACAACTGCATTCTGCACTACTGAGCTCCAACAGATCTTCAGCTGGAGCCATTCCACTTCCAGTGTAATGTCCCTCGGCAACTCACAAGTAACAGGACAGACCTAGAAAGTACATGAGGTTTTATTTGCCAGAGAGAGAGAGAGTGTATGTTCAGGTAAATTCATGATTTTATTAAAACCAATTTTATGAAACTGTGAACTTTAATCCAATTGCCTTCATGTCCCCAGCATAACAGGCTATTGTGCTTTGTCTGGTTTATAGAAACCCAATTTTAAGAAAGTTCTGTCCAAAAAGCTCTTGTAACATGTAGGTGTATCTATAAAATGTACATACTCACACACATTTTATACAGTAGATATATATGACAGAACCACCTCTACACTCTGGCTCCTTTGGCCAACCCAAAAGTCCAGCTTACTCCGCAAGTTGAACTGGGTTTACAGCTGCATTGCATTCCTGGAGCAGCACAAAGCAGCGAGGGCATACCAATGACTGAACGATAATTTGTTTGTCTATGGTCATACTGTATTTCCATGACACCGGGACCCTAGATTCCTGCTTGCTAGTACCAGTGTCTCTCTAAATACATATGTATGTGCGCACCCAACATTTATTTAAGAATTTCATAATTAATTCATTAATTTTTATGCATTGAAAAGCAGCAAAGGGGTGGGTTATAATTACTATACAGTATTATACAGATTTATTTATATGCATGAATGTATGTGTGGTCTAGGGATTTGAGCAGGGAATCTTGAATCTGGGCTGTTCTATTCCTGGTTGATAGTGGCCTGTCCTACTTTAGACAGGTGATTTAAATGTACCTCTTCTTACCCCTCTGGAAAGTGAGTATAATCAAATCTATTTCAGAGGGCTGTTGTGACAATTGCCAAAAATGCTTAAATCTTCTCTAATGAATAGTGGTATAAAATGTATATTTATTATATTTTGTTGAAAAAATGTTGACAGTCATTTATGATTAAAATCCCCATGGTAACCCTGGATATAAAAGGTATCTCAGGGTAAAAGAAGAATATATAGAAACTGTGGCCACCTACACTATGGTTTCACACGCTAGTGCCAGCCCTAAATATTATAGAGTTGCAATTGTGCTATAGGAAAATCTACTAGGGTGCAAATCGTCTTATCAGCCAGCGACCAGGCCAACACTTGAGCAGATATTTAGCAAGCAAAGAGAATGCAACTGATTCTGTACTGCCTTGCACCTGGTGTAGTTATTTGCACCTATGCAAAGCCAACAACGAAGGCTACCGTTCTGATCTAGCACATTTCACATTCAGGTCCAATGAATTTAAAATGAGTATTTTTTCTTTTTCCTCTTCATAAACTTTTAAACGACTTTTCCCCTGAAGACAGAAAGCTTCACTGTAAAGGTTTAAAATGCAGGTTTGGTTCTTGTTTTGTTCAGGATTTTTGGGGGGGGGGGAAAGAGAGGGGAAAGAGGGCTTTTTGCTCCAAGATTTGACTCAGCAGAGGTGGCAGAAGGAATCACTCAGTTTCTGCATATCTCTGGGCTCACAGTAATCCACATATGGTTTATAACAGGCTAGCCCTAAAGGATTACAAGCCCCTTTTGCTAGATAACATCAGTCCCTTATCTCTGCTGTTTAGAAGATTCCCCACTGATGCATGGACACTCTCTGTGGAGATATCTAGTTTTGGATTTTGCATGCTGACTGACCTGGCATAACTTGAATTCTCTAGGTTACCATAGAAGTGGTTGATGGCCCCGATACTGAACCAGAGAAGGATCTGCACAAAGAGAGCAGCAAGCCTAGCTGGCCAGTCCCATCCCCTGACTGGAGGAACTGGTGGCAGACGTCATCCACCTTGACTCGCATGAGTAGCGGTGACCAGGACTACAAGCATGACAGCACCACCGAAGATAGCAACTTCCTAAACCCTCTTGGTGGGTGGGATAGGCATGCACCCAACCACCGGACTTTTGAATCCAAGGAGCAGCCAGAGTATGGTGAGTTCGCATTCCAGACCTCTTATGGGCACCTTGGGATTGTAAAACTAGTTTGGGGGAAATGAGAATGGAGAGGCATCGCTGAAAGTAGGCCAAGCAAAATAGAGTTTTTCCAACATGTGGCTTTTGTTCATTGGCTTTTAAATACAAATCTGTGCAGATGCACAAACTAGGCTGTGGTAGCCACATTCCACTTGTGAGTCTATAATCTTGAAAATTATACCAGTTATCCTACAAGAAGTTTTTTTTTATTCATAAGTGTACTTTTTTAAACAAAGGAAATACGGTCTCATTTATTTTTAGTGTAAGGATAAGTACAAATTTAGAACCATGTGCAGTGATTTGGAAGCTAAAATGTAACTGGTGGATAAATGAGTGAGAACTACAATGTGGTCATGTTTGGTTGAGATATAAGTAAGGCAAGTTATGTTGACTCATGAGTAGGGAGTGGCATAGATAGCAGGAACACTTTGCGTGTGGAATTCTGTTCCAGATGTATCCTGGGGAAAACAATTATTTTCAGTTTGTTGTATGAAACAATTGCTGAAAACCGAAAGGACGAATTATTTCCTTACTATCACATTGGTCTATAGCTGCACATTTTGGGATGACTTCTGGGACGTGACTTAATATGCACACTATGGGAGTTGCAAGTGGCTCAGAGCCTCTAAGGATGAAGCTGTAAATCAATATATACTGAAGTAAAGCCCTACCAAATTCATGTTGCATCATCTACACAGTAAGCTGTAGCTTACTGTTTCAGCCCTAGTTGCCCTTGTTTTGATTAGGTTTGAGTCTAGAGCCTTAACTTAGAGAGCTTTTTTGCTGAATTTTATATTTAAATATGTACATAAGTACTGAATATTGTGGGCCAGAATTTTAAAGTCCTTTCTTCTTGCACCTGTATCTGTGGACAAATTTTAGTACTACAAAAAGATGTACAGTGCTCTGCCACACCTAGGGGCATCAATGTTAAACGAAGATTTCTATTCCCAGTGCAGATTCTCTAGGCTAAAACAGCCATCTTTAACAGGGTTTATTATCCATGTTTTCTGTCCACACTGGCAATAAAACAAACCATGTTATAACATAGATACCTCTAACCCTGGCAGAAAACTATGCACTAGCGCAGTCCATTACATAGTGAGAGACAGGAGCTTGGTTGGTTTTCTCGCAAAGGTGTAACCCTGAAGTGGCATGTTTGGTATCGGGAGTGAAGGCACACTAGGCAGTACGCTCTATGCTCTGGGCTTCCCAGATTAGTTAGTGGAATATTTCACTCAACTTGGACCCAGTCACGTTCGTATTATTTGCACTGTGGTAGTGCCTAGAAGCCACAGTCATTACAGAACAAAATGCTGGTTCCTGACCCAAAGAGCTTTTAATGGTACAGGATCAGGCCCTCAGTGACAACAGTTGGTCATTTAGTCAGTACTATAAAATGTTATTACCATGGGTTTGAAAAGAACGTGTAATTCACTGCATCAGTGACTTCTTCTATAACAGGTTAGCTCTCTTGCTCTGATGTGTGGGGAGATTAAAGAATGAAACTGAAATATTTCCACATACAATCAACCACCCAAACAAAATCCAACCTGCATTTTGTCCTAAAATCCAGTTACATTTTGAATATCTTTGTGTGCTATAGATATGTTTGGAGGGGTTTATTCGAGGGGTGGAGAGGTTAAAGTAAATGTTTTTATTGCATATCTGGTCGGTTTGTGATCAGAAAGCATATTCCTACCGATGGAAAAATAGTTTAAATAGACATTTTGTTAGTTCATGACCCAGCTTTACAGCTGAAGATTCTCGGCTGCTAAAAGGTCAAAAGAGAAAGGAAATATTTTTTCAAATAATGTTGCATGCACGTCCCTGAGGAGAGTCAAGTGTGAAAACCATTTAAACAGCAGGCTTAAGCCTGGCACTCAGCCCAGATTTCAGGTAAAGACATCTGGATTCCATTCTTGCTATGCCTACTTAATAAAAACCACCATCTATACAGTAGTATGTGGTAGTAGGGTTTTTGTTTTTCATTTCCTTCCTCCTCTTTGTTCCTGTATAGATTATATTGATGGAGAGGGAGACTGGAGCCCATGGTCCATTTGTAGCGTAACCTGCGGGATTGGCAATCAGAAGCGAACCAGATCCTGTGGATATGCCTGCACAGCCACTGAGTCGAGGACATGCGATAGGCCAAACTGCCCAGGTATGGTTAACAAATGATGGTTGTTTTTAAAGAGAGAACCTGAATTGTTAGGAAGATCATTGCACCAGAGGACAGGGCACTGGGTTTGGAGGGCTTCACCATACATGGTTAAAGGCCAGCATCACATTTGGGCCATGGCTGGGTAACAGTGCTATTAAAAAGTGGTGTTCCAGTCCTGAAGGTCACTTATGAAATTTTATTTCGTATGTGAACTACCCTAAAATGTAAAAGGCAGACATAGTATTTTAATGTTAATGTACCATGCCTGTCTTTTATGTTTTAGGATAGTTCTATATTTTATTTTTTATCTTTAAATTAACAAAGAATTTGTTATTAAATCCAATGTTGTCTCCTATAAGGGGTTAAACTTGCTACAGAAAGTTTCAGTCTAAAAGCAAACTTCTTTTGTTGCTGCAGTTACTTCTTGCCTACCCGAACATTCCGCACGTCACAGGACTGAAGCTTTTGCCCAAAGAAATGTGCACTCATTTCACCTAGAATGCATTTGTTTTTTTATTTTAAAACAGCCACATTACTATTATTTGAAAATAAGAACATACATTGCAATACATTTAATGTATATACTTCCCATAGTGTCAGGAATAATGGCTCCATATTAGTTGTTAATATGCCCTTTAAAGTATCATGCCAACTGTCTGCAAAGTGGCTTTAGAGAATTGGTTCTCAAACTAAGGCCACCACTTGTTCAGGGAAAGCCCCTGGTGAGCTGGGACAGTTTGTTTACTGCTGCGTCCGCAGGTTTGGCTGATCGCGGCTCCCACTGGCCACAGTTCGCCGCTCCAAGCCAATGGGGGCTGCAGGAAGCAGCGCGGGCCAAGGGATGTGCTGGCCGCCCTTCCTGCAGTCCCCATTGGCCTGGAGCGGCAACCTGCGGCCAGTGGGAGCCGCGAGCAGCCGAACCTGCGGACGTGGCAGGTAAACAAACCGGCCCGGCCTGCCAGGATCTTTCCCTGGACAAGCAGCTGCCCTAGTTTGAGAACCACTGCTTTAGAGGAGATCTGAAACATGGTCTTATATACTAGATGTTCTACTCCTGGGGGAATTCTGTGCCACTGCACATGTGCAGAATTCATGTCCCTCACAGATGTCTTTGCTTCCCCGCAGAAAAATGACTTTCTGACAGGGAAGCAAAGGGAAGGTGCAAGAGCAGTCACACATCACTCCCTAGCTGTGCAGGTACATTGTTTTACGCACCCGTAGCAGCCAGTGGAGACAGTCAGTGGCTCCTACTCTGAGCTGGGATCAGCTGCTAGTCCTGGATGGGGAGGAGGCAGGAGAGGATGGGATTTTCTCTTCCCCTGTAAGGAGTGGCTGGGGTTGTGTCAGACCCACCCCTAGAAACCTCCCCCAGTTGCATCCTCCCCTGCTTCCTGCCCCCATCACTCCTCAACTGTGTAGGGAGGGGTCACTGTATGGGGAGCTGCTCCCCCATCTGCCCAACTCCTGTGCATCTGGACCCTCCCATTCCCAAATATGCCCCCCAAGCCTCACCCTGTACTCCCAGAACCCCCCTAGTCCTCCATATCCAAGCCTCACCCCATTGAAGCTTGACCCCCTCCCCCGCACCCGGACCATCCCCCACTGAGCTCCCTGCACTCAACCCCCCACCATGATGAGCCCCACCTCCCTGCACCAACCTGAGCCCCCACATTCAGACCCCCATGCCACTGACCCCCAACTAGCTGCACCCAGACCCCCACCCCACCAAGCCCCACTCCCCCAGCATCCATACCCCCCTACTGAGACCCCCACACCCAGACCCCTCCTCTGAGCCCCAACCATTTTCACCTGGAAGCCCCTGCAGAATCCCATTGCCCCTGCACCTGGAACCCACCCAATGAGCCTCTGTGCATCCAGGTCCTGCCCCCACCCCCCACTGAGCTGCCTGCACCCAGATTGTCCCTCACAGAATCCTCTCACCCTCACACCAGGATCCCCCCACACTGAGCCCCTCCTGCCTCGTTAAGCCTGCCTACCCCACATCTAGTGTGCCTTGCTGGGCCCCAGGGTGTTTCTGGGGCAGGCCCAAGCGTCGTGCTGTGTCAGGGTCGGGTGCAGCCTCACCACTGAGTCCGTCTCCTGGGGGTGGGAGATCTCCCACCTTCGTGTAGCCAGTGGCCTGTGCTCCCCACTGCCTTGCTGCAGCCTCTGTGTTTATTTATTGACAAATAAAACTAGCCAAATTTTAAAATATTGTGAGCAGAATTTTTAATTTTTTGGATGACGAATTTTTTAGGCGCAGAATGCCCTCAGGAGTAATGTTCTAAAGAGCTGTTGCAGTTTGAGTCAAGGGATTTTTTTGTTTTAATAGACATTAAACCACAAAGCTCCTGTCTCTTAATACAAACCAGCAAGTCTAGAATTAAGGCTAAAATGCCATCCATCCATATCTCTCTCTGTCCATTTTGCCTACAAATTGGAAAAGTTTCAAAACCAGCAGGCTTGGCCCTTCAATGCCTGTGCACAACAGGGCAGATTAAGGATGTGGTTTTAGCTTGAGCCACTTGTTGAGAGGATTCTCTGCTTATTCATATTAATCCACATTTGCACAACCCATACAGTGATGCAGCACTGAGGGTGATGCATTGGAGCTGTATAATTACACCACAGAGAGCAGTATGGTGCATTCACATTACAGTACATAGGCGCCAACTCCATGGGTGCTTCGGGACTGGAGCACCCCTGGGGGAAAAATGGTGGGTGCTGAGCACCCACTGGCAGCCCCAGTACCAGAACCTCCCCCTCCCCCCCCAGCGCCTCCTGCCCGCTGGCGGGCCTCACCGATCAGCACCTTCCTCTCCCTCCTATGGCCTGCCACAGATCAGCTCTTTCTCAGCGGCAGGAGGCACTGGAGGGTGGGGGAGGGAGGGAGAAGCAAGGGTACAGCGTGCTGGGGAGAGGGGGTGGAACTGGGTGGGAAAAGATGGGGGCAGAGCAGGGGTGAGAAGAAGCAGGGTGGGGGTTGGGCCTTGGGGGAAGGGTTGGAGTTGGGGGCGGGGCCTAGGCGGAGCTGAGGGAAGCACCCTCCAGCAGATTGCATTTCACCAACATTTAGCCACGTTTAGCTTCACAATTTGGAAGGTAAAGGAAGTGAAAGACCTGCAATAGCTATAAAATCCTAAGTATGAGATCAGATGTTGCACTAGGACTATACAAATGCAGCATTGCTAGAGATTTTTAAAGTCACTCGCAAGCAGTGTTTGGCAGTTACTCTCTGACATGCACACCCATCCATCTCAGGATGTTGGTTGCTATTTGCTAGCCACTGCAGGAAACACACACTCACACTCACACTCCCTCAACCCTGAACAACAGTGGGTTAAATCCAGAAGAGGTCACCATCTCCCAGGTATAGTCTCAGGTATTTGTTATCATCTAGAATCAAACCATGGCAGACTGGAAAGAATGTATTATGTCACATTACAGACACCTGAGGATCAGTGAGGAAAATGTAATACACTCTTTGGGTCTCTGCTGGTATTTTTAAAATGACCAGGCCAAAGCTCATCTTCTATTGTTTATACTGTCAGCAGAACCTCTGCAGTGAATGATTCCCTTGGAAGGATTCTGGGGTATCTATTATTCTGCATCTACAGCTGCAGTTAAGGCAAAGCCCTTACAATAAATTATTGTAAAGAAGTCTGAGGCTGTTTTGAAGCTCTGCAAGGCCCTAGTTTGTATGACTGTGCACCAGTAACAAGACCACGATAAAGTTCGCTGGAAAGGGGATGGAAGGGAACCAGGCTCTATTAACCACACCGTTTTTGCATACTGAGAGTTTTCTGGGCTTACTTTTGAAATATATGATGCAATGGAATAAAACTGACATGCTTAAATGCTTCTTTGAAGGGCTTTCATTTAAAGAGAATAGTAGTTCGCTAAATAAAATAGCATCAAAAGGGTGTTCATTTGAGCATAATACAATTAGTCCAGTAATGACCATGTTTTCACACCTTTTTTTGTTAGTCCATGGTTCTCTATGCTAGTGACAAATGCTTTACTGGAGCTCACCAGGCACCCCAAGTTTAAGATTTTTGGACCGTTATCTACATATTTGTCTCTTTCCTCCCAACTCCTTTCACTCCCCTAGCAGCGGAAGAGAATGTAACCGAAGAGCAAAGCACACAAATACATTTTCAGCTTGTTGGGGCAGGCGCTATTGCATTCACTCACTGAAACACATTTGGTATCCTGCCAACAAGTAAACATGAACATATTAGCAAGTCTCCATCAGTTTAAAAGGTGGAGCTGAGGCGGTCTCCAACCAGTCCTGGAGTCTGAAACAGTAGTGCTGGAATGCAGGCCGTGGGAGGCCCTGGAAGGGAGCAGCGGGTTGCTGAGAGGGAACTTGGAGAAAGATAGGGGGAGCTGAGGGAGGCCTGGGCAAGCAGGGAGTGACTCTCCATAGAGCCGGTCCTGTCCCTGCCTCATCCCTACCTGTGCCAGGCTCCTCCCTCCACTATTGCTGTGGTCCTGCTGCCAGACTCCAGCTCCACCCTGGGCTCCTGGCACTCTGTTCCCTGATGCGCCCCTGGCTGGTCCTGGCAGCAGCATCCCCAGCTCCCTCCCAGGCCTAGCATCAGCACCTGCTGGCTCAAAGCCTCTCTGCAGCTGGGGAGAGAAAAGAGCCACTTGACCTGGGACCATCGCTGTTCCAGCTCCAAAACAAAAAAATAGTGCTAGATCAGCATTTTGGAGCATTTCAACCCAGCTGGAGCACGGTCTCCAACGGGTTTCATATTCCACATTGTGCTTTACAGCTTTCACTAAGAAACTTCTCAACAAGTTGAGACGTCATCAACCATCCCTAACACATGCTAGGAAAAAGATATCTGGATCCGTAAACTTGGCCACCTAATCACATGGACGGCTTTTCATTGGGACTGAACACCTGCAGCTTCTATTGGAATTCCTGGGAGTTACTGGGCAGCTTTGAAAAATCAGGCCCCTTAGTTACCTACCTAAATATAGATTTAGGTGCCCTAACTCGATCTAGGCACCAAAGTTTGGAACCTTTGGCCTGGCTATTTAAAGGCCTGCCTAGCAAGTGTACCGGTTATCTACAGGGACTCCACCAGGTCAGCTTGTTTCTCATCATTATATTATTACTGTTTTCCTCCAGCACTAAATTCAACAGAGGCAATGCAGTCAGAACTTTGGTGGTTTGTTTTTCATTGTTGTTTACTGTTAAGAAAACACATCTATTAGTTTGTGTTTGTCTTTAGGGATTGAAGACACCTTCAGGACAGCTGCCACAGAAGTGAGCTTACTTGCAGGAAGCGAAGAGTTCAATGCCACCAAGCTATTCGAAGTTGGTAAGCAGCTGGCAGTCTAGTATCTCTAGAGACAAGCTCCTTTTAGGATTGTTTTTTAAACTATCACTATAAGATTTGGGCTCATAAGCCTCTGTCTTAAAAATGAGTCATATTCCAAATTGCTGTTGATTATTTTATTGTTAAGGAACAGAACTAGACCTTGGAATATCTTGGTTCTATCCCTAGCTCTGTCACAGGATTCTTTTTGAATAACTTTCCACAAATCACCAAGTCGGTGTCTGTGCCTCAGTTTCTCCAGTTGTAAAACAGCGATGCTGCGTCCTTACCTCACAGCAGTGCTATAAGCACTTCGGTATCCTCAGTTGAAAGGTGCTATAGCGGCACTTTATTCGTGATCATTTTTGTAAGAGTTACAGCTGTTGCTGTTGTGAGGTGGATAATTATATGAGCAATAATAGCATTTGTAGCTATGGATGGCAAGATAGGGTCAACCAAATCAATGCCTCAGGGTATGAGCTGATTGCTGTACGTAACTTTCTTCCATTCATGTACAACAGTGCACATAATGGGCCACGTGTACTGTGAGGGTTTATCCCCTACCATAGAAGCATCAGGGATTGGTCCCTTATGGAGGTAGGATACTAGACAGGTTGGATCAACAGTGTTATCCGGCATGCCAAATCCTAGTGTATGCTTGTAAGGCAAACTATAGTACTTGTTGACAACCGGGCATATCACTTAAATGTATGGCAAACTGACCATGAAATCGTTGAGGCAATATGTTTGCAGTATAGCTTTAGGCCGAAACTTTGCTCACCTTCCTCATGTGATGAGACCTATTAAGTGCGGATGACATAAGTAATATAAAATTAAGCCCCTACTTATGGGACCAGACCCATCGTTTGAGATGATTTGGCCCCCAAAAAACCAAAATGAGAAACTTAACTGATTCTCTCCAGTCCCCTTCAACATAATCCATTAATATCAGCTGTAAATGTCCTACTCTGGCCACCCCGCCACCCCACACCAAAATTCATAGGTCTAGTGCCATTTGACCATCCTAATTTACGGACATTGTCTGATGGTACATCATGTAACTGGCTGCTGTAGGCCACTCTCTATCTTCAAACTGCAGCTGCTCGAAAGATCCTTTTGGAGAGGCAGAGGACGTGGCAAGGGAAAAATAAATGAAGTCCTAACCAAAGTATTTTTCATAAGTACAAGGCTATGCTTATCATCTTGGAGTCTTTAGTGTCATTACAAACCAGCTGAGCCTCACGTACCATTTCAGAGCCCCAAGTGGTGGTACAGGAAGGCTGTGAGATCTTGGGTTTTGGAGCTGAGGGTCAAGAGCTAGGGCTGCCAGCTTCTATTCACAATTCTGATTCATTGTTTAACCTAGGGCAAGTCACTTAACCTCTCTGTGCTTCAAGCTCACTCACTTGCAAAACTGGAGTATGTCGTCTATTGTACTTCACTGGGCTGTTGCCAGGTTTAATTGAAGTTTGTAAGGCACTGTGAAAGCCTAGTAAGTGCCAAGGATCCATGTAACTATGGCAATGTAATTCATGGTACGATGGCCTTTTCTTGTCATAGCTTGCTTTCTTGATTATCCAATAACAAGATAAGTCACCACACTGCAAGCAGGCATGCTTTATAGCCCTTACTTGGTTACACAGAACTTTCTGTGGGACAATTACGTTTCTCTCATTGGTTATCTTCATTGTTATCTCTGTAGCTATATCATATTAATTTACATGCTGCGTAATGTACCTTAAGGCATTTTCCTCTCCCCTCCTCCCACAGATACTGATAGTTGCGAAAGATGGATGAGCTGCAAAAGTGAGTTCTTGAAGAAATACATGCACAAAGTGGTTAATGACCTACCCAGCTGCCCTTGCTCCTACCCCACAGAAGTCGCTTACAGCACTGCTGAGATCTATGATCGGATTAAGCGGAAAAACTTTCGCTGGAAAGATGCAAGTGGGCCAAAGGAAAAACTGGAGATCTACAAGCCCACAGCCCGCTATTGTATCCGCTCTATGCTTTCCTTGGAGAGCACAACTCTAGCTGCGCAGCACTGTTGCTATGATGACAATATGCAGCTGATTACTAGGGGGAAAGGGGCGGGCACACCAAACCTGATCAGCGTAGAATTCTCCGCAGAACTCCATTACAAAGTAGACATTTTGCCTTGGATTATATGCAAAGGAGACTGGAGCCGATACAATGAAGCACGGCCCCCTAACAATGGTCAGAAATGTACAGAAAACCCTTCAGATGAAGACTATTACAAGCAGTTTCAGGAAGCAAGGGAATACTGAAGGGATTTTCCTCCTCAGACAGGAAAATGGTACAAAACTGCATTTGTTGCATTCTCTATTTGAAATGGGGTTGGTCAGTATCTTTAGTATGAGTGTATATATTTGTATATAATACATGTGTGTGTAATTTATATATGCCTATATCTCACACACTCCTCTGCATACAAACATACACAAAACCTTTAATGATAGAAGCGGATATAGCAATAAAATGCATTTTATTTCAAAAGAAAGAAAAACCTCCAGGGACAAACAGTGTGAATAAATTCATCCTGAATAAAGAGCTTGATACAGATTTTTACATCAGTGTAAATCAGTAAAGCTCTGATCCTGCTCCCATTGATTTTAAATGATGCACGATTGGTCCCTAATGGCAGGGTAAAACTAGGGGAAGTGAAATGCAAATCAGGCTCGAAGGTCCTGTACAGCAAAGCACTTAAGCACATGCTTAGATCCATTATAGTCAATGCAACTTAAGCATGTGCTTAGAGATAAGCACATACTTACCTGCTTTGCCACATGGAGAAGTTTGGGGTTTTTGTATCTGGGCCAAAGAGCCTAAACTCTCAAACAGTTTTTATATGTAACTTATTTAATATAAACACAGCTGTTAAAAATAACACTTTCTCTGGAGCTGTATTAATGAAAGTATTTAATGGTATCTACAAGAAGAGGGGAAGGATTGTTGGGAGGGAAAGCTATTAAGTATTGGAGGAGAAAACAGGTAGAAATGCTGAAGATCAATAAACCAACACCCACATTAATCATTCTCAGTTGAAGCTCCCCATTGCCCTTCCAGTCACTCAGGTGTTAGCTGTACATATGTAGTAGGGTTTCCAGAAGATGCAGCTGCCATGTTCCTTTGGGCTACACCAAAAGAATCTAAAATAAGGCCTAGGATTCTGCAAAGACATATGAATGTGCTTAACTTCCCATACTGTGAGTAGTTCAGTGACTTCAATGGGACTATGCACAGGGGCGGATCTACAGCTATGAATTATCATAGCTCCATGGAAGAGAATGAAGTTATGACAATTCACACCAGTAGAGAATCTGCCACACAGTGTGTACAAATAAAGAAACTATGTAAGTAAATCTTTGCAGGATCAGGGACTAAAGGGCCAAAATTTGCTGAGGCTGAAGCGTGAAGTTAAAAGGAAAAGAATGTTGACCAAAAAAACAAAGAAATCCTGGTTATCTTCTAATTCCTACATGTAATTAGAAGGGTTCTGCTATAAAGAAAGAAGTGCACTTTTTTAAAAAAGAGAAACGAATTTAGAGTTTTGAACATATTCAGTGGGGTACAATAAGTCACCTTCTTAATTTTTTTTTTCCTTCCAGCATGTCCTGACTGCACAGTATTATACAGAAAAAGCTATTCTTTAAAGAGTTTTTTTGGAGGAAAGGGATAAGGGGTTCTTCTCAGTGATTTAAAAAGCCTGAGCATTATTTTTGTAAAGTATTTATTAAAATGTTGTTATAACTCATGCAAGGGGTGTTTTTAACATGCGGGGCTTCTGTAGTTGGAATGTGATGGCCAGGAAAGAGACTATTTCTAGGCAAATGTTTAACTTGCAGATCTCTATGAAAAATGAATCTATCAATAAAACCACAGTTAAACAGTTGGTACCTGCATTCTCATTAAAGACAAAGAAAATTACAGTGTGTGAAAAGGAGTAATAAACACTTAAATTAGTTTGTCGGGAACTAAATTTAGCTCACTTGAGTCCCAGTCAGTCATACGTACTAAACATGAAACCTTACCACTGGGATTCAGTTTATTGTATGAGGATTAATCAGATTTAAAAAGGAAAACAAGCAGGTCTCTTGGCTTCTCAGGTGCCAGTTGATTGTGATAAAACCAAGAATTGGGTAGTTGATCGGGGCAGGTCATCGTATGTCCCTAAACAAAAGGACTGTTCCTCATTTCAGGATCTGTCCCCTTGATTTTTATAGAAACCAGTTTTTATAAACCCTTGCAAGTCCAGTCCTGGTAAGGAGACTTGAGCCAGCGAAATTGACAGCAAATGGCCTAACATTTAGGCACCTCAAGAATCACCCATTACAGAGGGAGGGAGTTTTGTAAAAATGGACCAGTGTTTTGCCCAGTTAGCTGCCTTGAAAATAGAGGAAGTGATGTAATGAGCAGTTTCTAACAGCATGGGATGAAACCAGCATCTCAGGTTTCTCTGGGAGAGAGATGTGTAGAGTCACACATTAATTATATATTTTAAGATTTGTGGAACTATGGAGAGGTTTTTAATATACCATTAACATTCAATTACACAACAAATATGGTATGTGGGGAAGGTAAATTATTTTAATCAACAAAGTGACACAAAAGCTGTCAAGTCCACTGCTTACAATGTGCCAAAACGAGAAACATTTTGGCAGCCCATTACAAATGTTTTCAGCAACAGTATAAGTTTTCCTAGCACTGGTTCTGGAGCAGAGATCAAGAGGAAAGAATTCTCAATCGCTGCAGACAGTAATAAAAAAAAGTAAAAGCAAAGTTTGTGCTATTGCATCTGAAATTACAACCCCTTAGGTTTTCTATCTTTGCATTCAACAACTGTTAAAGATCACTGTCCAAATGTCTCCCTGATGTAACTCTCCTAACACACTGGCGTTGAGCCAGGCATGGATTTGACTCAGTCTCGGTAATTAAACAGATAGAGAAATGGAGAGATCAGGGCCCTAACTTGCTCGAAACAGTATAAACAGTTATGATGAAATCTTACGATGTAGTTTACAATAGAATAAAGCAGGTGTATAAAACAAAGGGAAACGTAGGGGGAACTAAACCATACCAAGCACCACACACACTGCCTAGCCAACTAATGTTTTGAAAAGATTTTTGACACTGTCCAAGAGATTCTTTGAAGAGTTCTCAGCAGCTATTCTGCCTCCCAGAAAGAATTTTAAAACGGGGGCTATAATATGTTTCTGTGAGGCCCCTATGCCCACTCGACTTTCCGTTAGGCTTTCTCCATGCCGCTAAATAAAAGCCCATTAATTTTGTCTTTTCTTTGAATGGACCTGGCTCTATGTTGCTGTTAAACGGTGAGATTACGTTAACAAAACCTGTAGTGATGATCAGACATTCAGGCTACAGACAATGTGGTTAAACCAGTGCATCCCAACAGTTTTTATTAGCTGCTTATTTTTTCCCCCTATGATTTGCATTGTCAGTGGAATGCAACCCTTGATCCAGACCTCCTTTGTAAAGTGCTTTGAGATCTACTGATGAAAAGCACTATACAAGAGCCCAAGGTATCATTATTAATGAGGTCTGTCAATTAATCGCAGTTAACTCACACGATTAACTCAAATAAATTAACTGTGATTAAAAATTAATCATGATTAATTGCACTGTTAAACAATAGAATACCACTTGAAATTTATTAAATATTTAGAGCCTACAAGTCCACTTAGTCCTATTTCTTGTTCAGCCACTAAGACAAACAAGCCTGTTTACATTTACGGGAGGTACTGCTGCCAGCTTCTTATTTACAATGTCACCTGAAAATCAGAACAGGCATTTGCATGGCACTTTTGTAGCCGGTGTTGCAAGGTATTTACGTGCCAGATATGCCCCTTCATGCTTCAGCCATCATTACAGAGGACATACTTCCATGCTAATGATGTTAGTTAAAAAAATAGTGAATTAAATTTGTGACTGAACTTCTTGGGGGAGAATTGTATGTCCCCTGCTCTGTTTACCCGCATTCTGCAGTATATTTCATGTTACGGCAGTCTCAGCGGATGACCCAGCACATGTTGTTTGATTTACGAACACTGTTACTGCAGATTTGACAAAATGCAAAGAAGGTATCAATGTGAGATTTCTAAAAATAGCTACAGCACTCTACCCAAGGTTTAAGAATCTGAAGTGACATCCAAAGTCTGAGCGGGAAAGGTGTGGCACATGCTTTCAGAAGTCTTAAAAGAGCAACACTCTGATGTGGAAACTACAGAACCCGAACACACACAAAAAAAAAAAAAAAATCAACCTGCTGGTGGCACTGACTCAGGTGATGAAAATGAGCACGCATCAGTCCGCTCTGCTTTGGATTGTTATCGAGCAGACCTGTCATCAGCATGGAGGCATGTCCTCTGGAATGGTGGTTGAAGCATGAAGGGACATATGAATCTTTAGAGCATCTGGCACGTAAATTTCTTGTGACGCTGGCTACAACAGTGCGATGTGAACGTCTGTTCTCACTTTCAGGTGACATTGTAAATAAGAAGCGGGCAGCATTATCTCCTGCAAATGTAACCAAACTTGTTTGTCTGAGCAATTGGCTGAAGTAGGACTGAGTGGACTTGTAGACTCTATCAAGTTTTACATTGTTTTATTTTTGAGTGCAGTTATTTTTTTGTACATAATTTGATATTTGTAAGTTCAACTTTCATGATAAAGAGATTACACTACAATACTTGTAGTAGGTGAATTGAAATATACTATTTTGTTTTTTACAGTGCAAATATTTTTATTAAAAATAAATATAAAGTGAGCACTGTACACTTTGAATTCTGTATTGCAATTGAAATCAATATATTTGAAAATGTAGAAAACATCCAAAAATATTTAAATAAATGGTATTCTATTATTGTTTAATAGTGCGATTAATCACATTTTTTTTAATAATTTGACAGCCCTATTATTAATTTATTATTAAAGGCTATTTAGCTCAGATAAACTGATTTTCATGGTACCATTTCCAATAAGATTAGTGGGAGTTAATTACTAGTCTACTAAATCACTTTTGAAAATGTAACTCTGACTCTTTTGAAAGGTTTACCCAAGATCATTTCGGTACAATATACCAGGATACTAGAGACCCTGCATGGACCAATTCTTAGATTATATAGCCAGAAGGGATCATTGTGATCACCTAGTCTGACCTCCCGTATAACACAGGCTATAGGACTTCCCTGAATGAATTCCTGTTTGAACTAAAGCACATCTTTAAGAAAAAACATCCAATCTTGATTTTTAAGTTTCCAGTGATGGAGAATCCACTATAACTCTTGATAAGCTGTTATCTGATTCCAGAAAAATGTACAGTTCATTTCTCTCAGCAACTGTAGCCCGAGATAGATAGAGAGGGAGGATATACAGTAATTACTGAGCAAAAGAAATTAACTTACACCGAGAACATTTTGATTAATGAAAAGTTACAAACAAACTAGCTAGTTATTAGCCCTCCTGAAAACAGTTAATAGCCACTGCAAGTCCTGTCTAGTTGAGTATTGACGCAGCCTTCTGGTGCATTCAAACCCCAGAAGGCAGCACGTGCTGGCTATACATCAGCCCAGCCGATATGTTGGCCAGGTGCGTAAGTCCAAGGAGGCAACTCCAAGCTCAGGAATTGCAGATCTGCTCTGGGGAGATGCTTGTGTTAATGAGCTCACTTCCTCCCACGTGCCACAAGCCCCTACCTTTGGCTGTCCCCACACTGGGACAGTGCAGAGGTTACAATAGCCCTAGGGCTGAAAGTAAACCCTCCTGCAGTGCGAGCAGCAGTGAGGGGAAGGTCACTGGGTCACAGTCTAATTTAGCTTTTACATTGTTTTTAAATGATATGAATCGGGGGGTCCTCAGATTATACTGGAATGTCAGCGAGAAGGTTCCTAATCCAACTCACTAGATACAGTTGGCCTCTCTCTCTCTAATCCCCCTGCATAGCTGGATAGGCTCCTTCCCCTTCACAGAGTTGTGAGGAGAAGAAATCTAGTCAAAAGGCCCTGTTGTCTCTGGCCGAGCGCCAATGCTGAGCTGGCTGCCAGGGACAGGCACCTTCGGCTCCATAGCTCTTTAAAATTTCTTGCCTGCCTGCCTGAAATCAGCAACCCACCACCCAATGTAATTGCTCAACTGCACTGGGGCTTCCGCCTGCTGGCAGGGGCTTCCATACAGCAAGGACCTTCCCCAGAAAGAAGTCATTTAGGCTGTCTAGAATGCTCATAAAACCCCACTCCTACAAGTAATATTGGGGCCCTAGTTTTGTGATCTGTAGGTACACAGCAAGAGTCTACCTTTGATCAGTACAATTACCCCAGGAACATTCAACAGCAAGCGTACGGCACCTTTAAACTATCCTTTTAAAGTCAGTTGGAAAGTCATGCGAGGGGTGTTGTTTAACATGATCAAATCGCTCCATCTCTCGTGTGTGTTTACACTACGGGGGTGGGGGTTGATCTAAGTTACGCAACTTATGCTATGTGAATAATGCAGCTGAAGTCGATGTACTTAGATCTACTTCACTGCGGTGTGTCAACAGGAGACGCTCTCCCATCTATTCCCCTTGTGCTTCTTGTTGAGGTGGAGTACTGGAGGCGATGCTAGAGCGATTGGCGGTGGATTTATCGCGTCTATACTAGACACGATAAATTGACCCCTGCTGGATCGATGGCTGCCTGTTGATCCAGCTGGTAGTGTAGACAAGCCCTTAGAACTCATAAAAATAAGAAAGGAGGGAAGGGCAAGTGGAGGAGAAAGTGCAGCAGTTTGTGTTGGGATGGGGAGAAAGCCATTTCCAGCAAGCCGGTAAGCGCGTGCATTGGTATCTGGCTTAATGACATTTGTGTGAAAGCTGATGAGCATGTGGGGTTTTTTTTTCCAATTTTTTCATCCATTTGCAATTTCCAATAGAAAAGTGTGTGGGCAGCTTCCATTTTGCCTGCACTGTTTCAGACAAATTAAGGGGTTGACTAAGTAATTACTGGTTTCATACATACGTGTCTATATTTATATTGGTATGTGCGTATGTGTTTGTAAATAAAGGCAGGAAATCCTCTAGTCACTATTTTAGATCAGCCTCAGATATGACAATGGTTTGCAGGACGCAGCATCCACAGAAGCCAAGCTACAGAATAGCAGTTCCTTACTGGACTGCATGGAGGGATGACGTTTAGCCCCAGGTTTGACAAGTCTTAACGCTCTGCAAGGGGATATGGCCAGTCGAACCCGCAGCAGCCATGCCTTGACTCTAATGCGAAAAACATCAATGTTCTGAGGAGCAGGTTTATTCGTTTTCCCTGTAGCCACACTGGTAAAGCCACACATGCATTTTATGACCTTGCTAATTTTCTATCAGTTCAGGGAGTTATAAATTTTTCCTGTATTTGTGCTCTACCTTAAAAAAAAAAAAAAGCTTAACACACAGAGCAGCTTTTCATTCCTTAAACACACCATTAATACAGGATTCAAAATGTCATATTTTGCAAGGGATAGCAATGTTAAATAGACTCAATCAGCCAAACCTAACAGGACCAAGGGTGGGTGGCTCTAGATTTTTAAAGGAGTGATTTGACAGTATTTCCCTTTTAAAACAGAGCAAATAATGTTTCATGTGTTAAACACCAGAGTCACTACTTATTACAGGATTAATTTTGATACCTTTACTCATGTTGGCCGACATGTTGCTCCAGGAGTAGCCCCGCTGACTTCACTGTCTGCTTGTGGAGGGCTCTGTGATGGCTTTACAACAAGCTCCAAGCAAACTGCAGAGCAGTTGTGTGCTGGCCCTGGAACAAACAGGAAGGCAGATTGCGACTCCCCATTTTCCCCTGCTTTGGAGGGAGGCAGTAGGGAAGTTCCCTCTCCTAGTCCTTTACTTGTGCTGTGTATCTCCCCAGCATGATGGTGTAGCTACACTAGCCAGTTTATTGGCCAGCCAAGGTTCCACCCACTCCTCATCCCATCCCACACCTCCACAGAGGACATTCTCCCTCCTTCCTCTTGAATCCAGGGAGTGGATGCAAGAGAGTGAAGGGCCATTGCCCAGCCACACAGTCACAACCTGGCCTGGAATAAGGTGCTACCCAGCAGGAGTCTGGCTATCCAGACCTGGTCTGAAATGGCATGATGTATTCTTGGGGGTTTTTGAACCTTGCAAAGTAACTAGGTCCAAAGAAGCACAGCGTTCCAGCTCCCCTACATACACCTAGGAAACACGCAACTCAAACTGCGGGTGGATGTTGGCAAAGCTGCATTAGAAAACCAGATTCTATACAGGCTAGACCCAGTGAGTGCCCCTTACCTCAATCCAGAGCTAGTGTGCCTCCTCCACTGTCCCAGCTGTTGCTTTCTGCCCGGTTTTAGGTGAAAGGAGTCCAGCCTCTTTGCGCTGGAGACACAACAGTCTCTCTCTCTCTCTCTCTCTCTGGTAAACAGTGAGTCTAGTCTGCCTTCCTAGGACGTTCTGATAACATCATAAGCCTGCTGCATTAAGCAGCAATGAATGTTTGTTGGGCCTTCATTCATCTAAACACATGTACCAGGCTTTTCTCTTTGGGAAATGTTCTTAAAATGGAATCCAGTGCTAGCTTCCAAAGGGCTAATACACAGCACACTCATATCTTCCGTTTTCTCCCTTTCCGCCTCTCTCCTTCATGCGAGTCTAGCTAAACAGAATGGCTCCCAATAAGGCCCCTCCATCCACACTACAGAAATAGCCATTGTGAAGCACAGCTATCACTCTCCTACCTGTGGGATCAGAGCACACACTCATAGCTATGCTACGGAACCATATTGTAAACATGGTGAAAACCTAGTATGAGAATCAGCTCAGAATGAGCAAGGAGAAAACATAACAGGAGTTAAAACAACTCAGTAAGTTGAAGGATGTGGAGATGCAGCTCATGTCAAAAATGGCCACTTTAGGGTTTGCCCAAATTTAAAGGATCAGCCCGGGACAGAGTAACCTGTAACAGAGCCACCTTACAGGGAAGGAGGTCAGTAGGAACCAGGTAGGTACCAAGGAAGGTGCACCTAGGGAAGGCGTTGCTGTCTGTATCATGGCTAGGCTAAGGAAGTCTCCTTCATAAGGTTTTCATATGGATCCCCCATCACCGCCAGGCCTCCTAGGCAAGAAGCCCTGGTTCTAACATGATCTGACCTTGAGCTTCTTTTGCAATGAGGGACGAGCCTACGGAGAGGGGCAGCCAACAGGCAAACAGGGAGCAAAAGGCATCTCAACTTTTTGACACATAAAGAAACCAAAATGGTGTTTTAATCCTTGTCTGCATCACAGCTCTTAACTATATTTGTTAGTGGTTAACATTGGTGGTTAACACGTTTTAATTGGTGCATGGGACCCCCTTAACTGTGCCTGGGTAACAGGTTTGGCCAGTCAGGCATCCTTCCTCCCAGCACCTCAACATGAGGCAGGACATCCTGGAGAGCGCTGCCCCGCATGCTGCAGATGCTGTCTTACGCCCGTGCTCTGTAAGTGCTATATGCCTACTGAGCCTCTATGGGCGAGTTACGAATGCACAGATAGGCAGTGTTTGGGCTGTGGATGCACACACTCATTGGGCCCCCGTGTTGTGAAGAAAGCTGCTGCATGAGCACAACTCGTTCGTGTTGTAACTGAGTTGGACGAACCCACTAGCAATATACAGCTGTAACTACATGGACACTTGGATGATTCCCTTTTTCCACCCTAACTAAAAACAGCATCACACTTGCCTCATCTGGCCATGGGAAACAGCAAACTGGGGGCAGAGAGACAGGAAGGATAGTGTGGTAACTGCTTTAGCACCAGATCCAATGGATGGGAGCTGAAGCTAGACAAATTGAAAAGGAAATAAAGTGCCAATTTTTGACAGTAAGTGTAATTCACTGGAACCATTCATCTCCATCTCTTGTAGTCTAAGCCAAGAGCGGATCTCTTTTTTAAAAAATGGGCTATAGCTCAAACCAAACTTATAGGCGCAATACAGAAATTACTAGGTGAGGTTCTTTGACACGTGTTACGCAGGAGGTCAGACTCGATAATCAACATGGTCCCTTCTGGCCTTAAAATCCATGAACGGAGAGCTCAGTGAATACTACGTCCGATACAAACTGTGGGAGGAATTGAAGAATGAGAATACAGCCTCTGTTAAAATGGGACCTTTGTACAATGCCACTGCTCCTATTACACCTGCACTTCCAGTGGACTATCTTCCCTAAAAGTTCCCACCATTACTACTATATGATAGGTACTTTCCAAACACTTCAGGACAATTCCTACCCCCAGGAGCTCACAATCTAGTGAAAGAGGTCAGGGAAGGGGAACAACAATAGGCAACTTACATACAGATCAATTGATCCACAACCACAGCATGGTAGATGTGGGTCTTTCAGAGGGACTTCAGAGTAGACAGAGGCACAGGTATTGGCAATGTTGGACCATTTACGGGAGTGCCAGTGTGGGCCAACTGCCAGCATTTTAACCACCATGTTGTCTAACTCCTAAAAAATGCCAACAGCTGCTGACACCTTGTCTACACCAGCACTCCCATTGCTGCTACTTCCAGTGGAGCGGCAACAACTGTGGGCAATTTTAATTCAAAGTCTAGTACAAAGCCAAAGGAGTGCCATAGAAGCAGCTGGGACTCTGGTTTTATGTCTCATCCAAAACATCATCTCCTCCACCGCGCTGGGGCATTGCTTCAATGCTAACTCAGCTGCCACCTACCAACCTGCCAACACCACGTCCTCCAGCACCTTGCTGTCTTCGGAGGTTTCACACCCAACCGGTCACAGAGCTCAGTGCTGCTTCACTTACAAGATTTGAAGGAATCACCACATGGCTAAGTGTGGCTGGCAGTTCCCATTTCACAAGTGTGACATATCACAGAGACTTCCTTTAGAGCACCTGGCTGGAAGTGATTGCCACTTCCTCGTCCGGCACAAGTAAATAGGAGAAAAGAAAAAAAAAAAACACAAAAAGCAGTTCAGCATCAAGAAAGCATAGCTAAGGGATGAGAAGAACTGATCTTCATCTAATGAGACACCCTACACAGGAAGCCAAACAGATCAAACCATGATGCTTTTTATTGATCACTGTGTCAACTTAAGACCAGGTCTGTTTGAGACGTACAATCTGCACAGGGACACACACCTCTCTCCACCCTCCTCTTCGGAGACCCAGCAGCCTCGGAACCCTTCGTAACATTCCACCCTCTGGGAGATGCTGATGGGCACCCTCGGGTATATCACAAAGGGAGAACATGATTTGAAAAGTCCACAACGGCATTGGAATAAATACAGCACAGCTCCCAATGCTCTGTGTTATTCAGTGAAGTTTTTATAGATACAAACCTCTATTGATCTCAGATTCTTGAACGCTTTTCTTTTGAAACTGTATATGACAAAAAAAGAACGGCTTGGACTGGGAAATAATGGAAGAAATTCAGATGTGTGGGACTTCATTGTATATTGGAAGAAAGGAGGCCCTGGACTAACCTTGTGTGTCAAGTGAGAACTCCTCACTCGTGAGTGTGTGTGTGTGTGTGTGTGTGTGTGTGTAATGATTTGCTTTACTAACGTTTCCCATTAATAGAAATAAGATGTGTAATAGACTGACATGGCAAGTCAAACACAGCAACCTGCAAATGGCACTATCACCCAGATTTCTCCTTTTCTATGAGCTGTAAAAAACAACTTGCATACAAACAATGGGCCAGATCCTTCACTCACTCAACGCCATGGAAAACCTCTCGTCTTCAGCCAGAGGAGGACTGGATCCAATGTGTTGTTTTTACTCTTACCACACAGCAACAAGCAAACTTTTTCCATTCTCCTCTCCTTTTGGCATGGAACAAGAGTAGCTTGTAAATTGCTTCCAGGGATTTCAAGTCAACTTCAGGGAAACAAGGGAACAAAACTATCAGCAAGTATCGTGTCAACTGTTTCACAGGAAACCAGTTATGAGACAAATAAAGGTTCTAAAGAACTAGAATCTTTCCTTTTCGTGATAGTCATACTATGTCTTAGGCTAATTTTCCACAAATTAAAATACACAAAATCTAGTGTCTCTCTTTTGCAGTAGTTTACCCTACTGTAGAAGCTTCCTTCCAAGGGCCTCACAGTCCTTTACAAACATTTGTGAATCAAGCATTGCAATGTCCCTCTGAAGTAGCTGTTTTATGAATGAGGAACTTGAGGTTGTTAGACTTGCCCCATGTCACACAAGAGTCTCTAACAGAGAATAGATTAAAATATAACTCTGATATCTTGACTCCCAAATCTTGTGCTTTGACTCCAAGACTATCCTTCCCTCCATATAGCCACATATACATACTACTCCCCTTGTATTGCACTGGTACTATTATTTACTTTGCCCATGCTTGTTCTATGTTTGTCCTAGAGTCTATGTTGTTGTTTGTTACAATATAAAAAGAAAGTTTAACATTAAAAAAAGCAAGCAATTGCTAAATTACCCGTTAGGCTTATAAGAAAAAAAAAAGGAGATAAAGTGCTTCGGCACTCCTGTAAAGAAACATTTTGCATGGGGGTGCTAGAACGAGTCTGAGTCCACAACCTTTTACCTGTAGGTCACCATTTCAAATCCTGCCCAAGACATTAGTGGTGAAATGTCATTAACTATCTGATGATGGGTCAATAGTGTCAGTTGAGTTGCTCATAGACAGGCATCCCCATCACAAAAAGCACAATCGTAATTGGTTCCATGTAGACAGATTCACCCAAGAACTCAATGACTGAATGAGCAAGGAGACCATAGTGCCCTCTAGTGGTCCCACCTGTATCTGGCTGAGGCTTATTGGTAGGTCACTTGTGAGGAAACTTGCACTACCATTGCCTGTGGTATGCATAAACTGAGAACTTCAGCAGGTTACTAGTGTATACTTAGGGGACTTCAGGAGACTGCTAGCTAGTAGCATAACTACTGTCGTATAGTTAAAATGGTAGAACTTCCTAGTGTGAATGCAGTTCCACTGCTATAAAGTTGCTTTATGCAGCCATAGCGATTCCCATATGGGGATGGAGAATAAGCTATCCAGGTTATAAGACACCTTTATACCAGTGTAACTGCACCCACACTACAGGCTGTAATGGTATAACCATTTATTTAAAATATTACACCGCTAACCAAAATAGCGCTATCCCCCAGGTCTTACTATCAATGCTGTGACTGTCAAGCCAATACCTTTCACAAGTAATAAATTCACTCAATTTTTTCCCAAAAGTTACTATGGAAGACTCAGGGGCTGCAATGTCATCACCTCACAATGAGAACAGTACCTAGTTCCAAAAACTGAGGATCTGTTTGCAATTTTAGCTGGACGGCAATTGCTCACAAAGTTAGATATGAGCTGGACCTACCAACAGATCATCCTGGAGGAAGCTTCCAAGCAGCACGTCACTGTTAATACTCACAAAAGACTGTTTAAATACAATCGGTTACCTTTTGGTGTGTCCTCAGCCCCGGCTATTTTCCAAAAAAAAAAAAAAAAACCACACACACAACCCTGGGGGATTGATTCAGGGGATTCCACATGTACCACATACACAGAACATTTACAACATTTAGCAGAAGTGCTAAACAGTCTAACAGAAGCAGGTCTGTGCCTAAAAAGGGATAACTGTTCCTTCCTGGCACATGAAGTGGGACATAAAGTGAAAGCTCAGGGACTACAGCCAGAGAGAACGAGAGAAAGTCAAAGCAATTCAGGATGCCCCTGCACCCAGGAATATTTCAGAGCTGAGCACTTACTTAGGCTTGCTGCATTATTAGTTAGTTTTTGCCAAAGTTATCAACACTTCCAGTGCCTCTGTATATGCTACTCAAAAAGGGGGTTACATTGGAAGTCAGCTCAGGAACAAATGTTTCAGGATTCTAAACTCTTGTTGCAGGCCCCAGAAGTCCTGGTCCGTGATCAAGCTAAGAAAGAACCGATCTTGACTTGTGCTACATTCTTTATGGAACTAGTGCTGTTTTAGCTCAGTGGACCGAGGATGGGTCAGAGAAACCAATTGCATGTGTGTCCTGGACACTGCCTTCTGCTGAACATATTAGATCAAGAAGGATTAGCGGTTATCTTTGGGGTGAAGAAGTTTCACAAATATACATATAAGTTATGTTTACAATTTGCAGCTATCACAAACCCGTGATCTGATTGTTTATTGAGATGAAAGCTGTGCCACAAATGGCAGCACCCAGAATCCTGAGATGGGCTATGACAATAAGAAACTAAGAATAGACCATTGAACACCAGGCCAAAGCTGGTAAGACACTGTGAAATGTAGATGCTTTAAGCTGTTTTCCTTTACCAAACACATATGAAGAGAGAATGTTACCAATGGACTATCTCGATACACTTTCAGTGATACATAGTCCTGCGTCCAGGAAGATTTTGTTCTCTGTGGGATGAAACCTAAGCTTTCATTTCATTAACTGTAATCACAGAATTCACATGGAGGAGGCACAAAGACCGCATAAGTGTGCATATGGTGAAAGACCAAAGAACGTGATTGTTCCTCACAAGCATTTTCTTGGCGCCTCATAAAGCCGTTATGAGCCACCTATAAGAGGAGTTCTATTCTTTGCAGTGCTGCACAGCTCAGCCATGAGGTGGCTTATCCCAGCAAAGCCTTGTACACTATATTCAGACAGAGATTGAATAATAGGGCCCCGTTTTCTTAGCCAGATCCCAAACTTCGCCTCTGATATTCTGGATACAATTTTGCACCCATAATTAAGTATTGATTCATAAGAACAACCGTACTGGGTCAGACCAAAGATCCAACTAGCCCAGTAACCTGTCTTCCGACAGTGGCCAATGCCAGGTGCCCCAGAGGGAATGAACAGAACAGGTAATCAAGTGATCCATTCCCTGTCGCCCGTTCCCAGCTTCTGGCAAACAGAGGCTAGGGACACCATCCCTGCCCATCCTGGCTAATAGACATTGTTGGACTTATCCTCCATGAATGTCCTATCCTCCATGAATTTATCTAGTTCTCTTTTGAACCCTGTTATATACAGGGAAGTTAGATTTCTAAATGGGCATAAATTGTGGGTACAAATATCCATACCTGCATTTCTGGGCACAAAACTGCATCCACAATCTGGAGGAACATTTTAGCTTTAGATCTGTTCCTTTGGTTACTGTCCCATTGAGGCAGTCTTGCAGAAAATTGCCTTTAGCCAAACAATAGTAACAGCAAAGGTGCAAATCCATTCCTGCATCCCCTCAGCTAAGGTGCAAACTCTACTCCCCAGCCCCATTCATATCAATGCTGAGTGAGAAGCATTTATGGACACGTGCGGTTTTGTACCTTTCCTTCAGTTTTCTTTACAAAACTGGCAAATACAAAAACATGACTGCAATGCATCGACTCCCGAGTCTGTGACTGCTCCTCTCCTGCTAAGCAAATATGGGGACCCCTGCAAAGCCCTCCAACTTGCCTCTTCTTTTCCCCACTAGTGATATCCCAGATTCTGTCAGTGACCTCCCCCTAGACCATCACAGTAGCTGGCTCCCATCTCACAGGTGATATGGAGGAGCACATCAGAGAATGTGTCCAGAACTGGGTCCAGTCAGGCGTGTAGCATAAGCATGTTTCCCATCAAACAGGAGGATGAAATCTAGAAAGTGCCATAAGCAAGGGCTGCAATAACGAGGGCTGTTACAGAGCCGTGCAGCACAGGAATCTGGGAAGTAAGCGTCATATTAGCATCTCAGTCACCTCCTAATGGGGCTGGGCTGCCCCCACAGCTGCAGGTTTGGCAGTATTTTCTAAACTCTCGCTCCCCATCAATGACAGCAAGGAAGTGCTGAGTGGTTTGTTATTTCATTAGGAGCCACCGAGTACAAAGGGAGCCCCAGATAGTCCTCCTGCTGAAAGAGAAGGAGGAGAAACCTGCTGCTGTTCTGCAGTTGGACTGAGCCAGCAGCCTCCACGTTGGAAAACTACACTGGCCCAAAGAGTGGATCCTAAGGAAACAGCTGGTGCGGCTGCTACCTATGCAGTGGCTGCAGCATTTGGATTGAGCCTGACAGCTGAGAGAGGATTGACTGCAACCTACTGAGCCTGGAAGAAAAACAAAAGCTGCTACCATCTTAAAATGGAGTTCATGTCGCTTGCCATTACTTTGCCCTGGCTGTAACATTCATACCCCTCCAGATGAGGCGTGAGATCACAGGTTTCTGCCAGGAAGCCGAGAGTTCCTTAGACACCAGAACAATAATGGTTTTTATTTATTGTACTTCTCAAAGATCTGCATATACCAAACACTTGGTTCTTACCTTAGAGACTCAATATTTCAGATTTCTATGAAATGCCTGTTTTCTTAGGTAAAATTTAAACCTATCCCCCACCCCCCCACCCCAGATCATGCACTCCCCCCTTTGATCAAATGGGGATGGAAGAGTTTCCTTCCCTGAAGTGCTCATGAACAATATTCTGTCAGAGCAAATCAGGTATCTGACTGGAAAAATAGTAGTAGTGGCACTTTTCTAAATTCCACCCACAACCATCCACAACCCAGGGTCTGTCCACTTGTGACACCAACATGAGATGCAGCTAACTGTGCAGATCTTTAAAATATGGCAGCCACACTCCCCTCTCCTACTTACAGTGAAATAGCTAACCTTTAAAATAGTTATCACTAGGCTTCAGAATCAACATCCCTATTGAGTGAATGAGAGCATTTCACACCTCGCTCAGGGCTAGTGTGTCAGTCTGTCTCCAGACTCAGGTAGACATCTCCCCGTTTACATGCTGAAGGTTTTGTTTACCTCCATAAGGGCCAGTTCCTCAGTTTTTTCTTTCAAGGCTAGTTTAGTTTCTGTAGCACAAGACTGAAGCCACCAGAGAAGTGACCAAGCCACCACAACTCTACCTAAATTGAGCCTTAGAGCCAAGAACTCTCCTCAACCAGTCTAAGCATGCTGTCTCTTTTCCTATTATTTCCAGGGAGTTTTCTTCCAGCTGAAAAGTTTTCATGAGGACTTTCTGGATTATTCTTTATGAGTCAGAAGAGGATGACAATGTAACACTGGCCAATAACACTGTAGGCTGGGCTGGAAGTGTAAGTATCTCATTATGTAAAAGATCTGAAACTCAGTGGAATGTGTAATTATGAGGATGCTATGAAAAACACCTGATGGGATGCTAGCAAAATGATTGGCATGATCTAATTGCTCCTGTTGGTGTGAAACCCGGCTACCATTTCATTGAACAAGGCACCAGCCCTAACAAGGTACAAAATAGAATACCCTAATTGTACATAGTACTCGGACAGCCAATCTAAAGCCTCGGAGCACGCCAGCTCCAGTGTCCTCATTAACTTTCAGAGTTCTACTCATCTAGTAGACCTGTCCTAGTTCCTCTGCATACTACTGAATGGATTTTTTTAGTTTCCCCTTGAGCTTCTCACAGCACCTTAAAAAGCTTCAGCTGGCTACAAAATACAGTTCTGCCTCGTTCAAAAAGGAAGTTCTGTGATGTCCTCCACAACCCACACAATTAATCCAATTCTACGCTCCAGTGTAAATCCAGAATAGCACCATTGACACCACGAGGGTTACACCAATGCAACAGACCAGAATTTGGCAACAATACCGTAGAGTTTTATTTTAATGAGCACTTTGGTAATTTAAGGGCATTTAGTCAGGGAGCTAAATTAAAAAAAATCTAACGTGCTTATATATTTGCAGCAGTTCAATGGACGCAATAGCAATCTGCCTAATTTGATAAGATTGTGGGTTTTTTAATACACGGAAGTATCTGAGCCTTTGGGTACGTCTACACTTCCTGGTTCGGCGGCAGGCAATCGATCTTCTGGGATTGATTTATCGCGTCTTGTCTAGACGCAATAAATCGATCCCGGAAGTGCTCGCCGTCAACGCCGGTACTCCAGCTCGGCGAGAGGAGTATGCGGCATTGACGGGGGAGCCTGCCTGCCGCATCTGGACCCGCGGTAAGTTCGGATGAAGGTACTTCGAATTCAGCTACGTTAATAACTGAATTTGCGTACCTTAGTCCGAAGTGGGGGGTTAGTGTGGACCAGGCCTATATGACAATCTGGCACTTGAGCTGTTTCCTTTAGCATTGCAGATTTCACAAGAGACATGAAAGATTTCAGCGGGGCTGGAAAGTCACTTTTGATGAAATCACTCGTAGCTCCAGGGGTTGCATTCTTTACAATTTGTGCATACTGATGATATGTGTCTTCAGCTACATTTTGGCAATCTCATGCCATTTTCAGAAATCCATCTGCGATTTGGGAACAAAGTAAACACACGAGACCACGAGGAGGACAGAACTGGCCCAGCTACCGGTGGGAATTTCTTTAAGGAAACAAAAGAGCTCTCTTTCATTTGATGGCAAAAGCATTAGGAAAGTGATGATTCCTTCTCCCAGTGAATGGAGTGACATTGTTAAGCCCGTCAGACCAGGTAAAATTCATCGCAAAATTTCTTTGTACTTATCTGCACTGTGACTCTCTCCCAAAACATGGATCTCTGCACTCATTTCACATGCAGAAATTCCATGGATTATCAATGAAAGGTCAGAGTGTGAAATGATCACTGAGTATGCAATAAGTTATATGCTGCTAACTGCAGTTTGCAGCGTGCACTGAAATCCAGATTTTGAAAACTGCTGTACTTTTTGAACACGCAAACTGGTGAAAGAACAGATGGGTGTAAACTGATTTTTCTTTAAAGTTACTCATGTCTATTGTACCAGATTTAAAAATTTTATTAAGATGATGTTTTAAAAAAAAAAGTGAACGGTACAGAGTTCAAGCATAGAAGTTTCTGGTTATCAGGGAATAACGTACAGATTATCGAGGGGTTTGAAGTTCGGTTTAAGATCAGGTGGCATAAGGAATACATAATCTGCAATACCCCGATTGGGGGTAAAAGGTTGATGGGTCAAAATACAGACATTGAGATATGAGGGTATGAAGTTCATATAATGGCTATATTCAGTTGTGGAGTATAATGAGTAGATATGATGATAAGGATGGATTGACCCCTCATTTGGTGAGATTTAATGTTCAGGGAGTTTATGGTTCCAGTTCATATGATCCAACGGAGAAGGTCACTTAGTCCCTTTCTTGTAGTGGGAGAACGAGGTCACTCCAGCTCACGCCTCCTGGTACTGTCGGTGGCCGGTGATATGTTCGATGTAGATGTCCCTGGACCATCGGATGGTGTCTGAGACCATGAGGCGCCGCATGAGCTGTGCATAGCATCGACCAGTCCCGCAGGTCCACAGCACACGCTCATTGCAGGGGTCCCAGGTGCCCAGGACTCGACGATCAGGGCATCCATCTGCACCTCATAGCCTTTCGCTCTCAGGGTGTCGGCCAGGGGGGAGTACTTTTCCAGCTTATGAGCTTGGGCTTCGCAAAACGCCGGGGTCCTGTTCTCAAAGGAGACCATGACGTTGACAAGGATGATCTTTTCTGGGCCTCGTCGGTGACGATGATGTCAGGTCGCAGCTGGCTGTCGGTACCGGGTATGGCACAGTTCATGGAGATCTCCCTCAGGCGTAGTGCGATGGCTTTCACCAGGCGGTTCTGGATGGCGTTGTGGCACAGCTGCCAGGCTCTGGAGAGGTGTTCGCAGCTGCACAGTGGGGCAGGGTCTCATTGGAGTAGCCACACTTCCTGCAATGCTTGTCTCGGTTCCTATGGCGGACGGCTCCATTGAACAGGACGCAGTTGAGCCGGGCAAGGTGGATGAACCGCCAGTTGGTGAAAAGGGTGAGGCTGCCCCTGGCGAGGAAGTCTGTTTTATTATGCAGAGCACTATGAGTGCATTGGCTCCTCAAAATTTTGCAGTGCTATAAATAGGAAGAAGCTTATCTGCTCTATGACTTGGCAAATGACTTCTGGGGAGGGTTGGGCCAGATAACTCCTTTCGAATTGCACTTCAAACAGTAAAGTTACCAATGGAATACAGCAAGTGAGACAAGATATACATCAGTTGATACAATCATCTGTTAAGAGAGGCAGCCATCACCTACGGACAGGGCTCCGTGTCTGTCATGGAGGTCACGAAAGTCACTGATTCTGTGACTTTCCGCAACCTCCGTGACGTCTGCAGCAGCCAGAGTGGCTCATCCCACCCAAGCAGCTCACCCCGGGGATCACCTGAGCAGCGGTCCTGGGGGCGGCAGGAGCAGCTGCAGATCAGCAGCCTCTGGCAGCGGTCCCAGGTGTGGCTGGAGCAGCTGCCGGTGGGCAGCCCCGGGGCAACTGGCCCCGGCACCCCCCCAAGCAGCGGCCCCCCCAGCTAAGATGTAGTCAGGGGTATTTATAGTACAAGCCATGGACAGGTCACTGGCTGTGAATTTTTGTTTATTGCCCCTGACCTGTCCATGACTTTTACTAACAATACCCATGATTAAATCGTAGCCTTACCTATGGATGGTGCTGTTAGAACCCATGCGCCTAATAGGGGGATATCTCTTTAAGAGATCTTTTTTTGGGGGGGGGGGGATAGGAGTGAGTTGTGTCTGGGTCAGTGTTGCTAGGCAGATTTAGCACTCCACATCCAGAAGTATCTGGAATCGGGTGTGGTAGTTTGGGATATGCTCCATAGGTTCCCTGGAGCAGGACTCAGACTCAATGAGGGCAAGCAGTCAGGGCAGCTGCTTTACAAAGGCCATGTGCCCTGTGTGGGCTCATAGATTCAGAATTTGAGGTCAGAAGGGACCATCATGACCATCTAGTCTGATCTCCTGCACATTGCAGGCAACAAAACCTCACCCCTTCCTCTAATAGACCCCTAATCTCTGGCTGAGTTACTGAAGTCCTCAAATCATGGGTTAAAGCCTTCAAGTTACAGAGAATCCACCATTTACACTAGTTTAAACCTTCAAGTGACCCCTGCCCCATGCTGCAGTGGAAGGCAAAAAAACCCCATGGTCTCCTGCCAATCTGACCCAGGGGAAAATTCCTTCCCGACCCCTAATCAGTTGTCTCCTGAGCATGTGTGGCAAGACCTGCCAGGTCTGGCAGAAGCTCAGCCCGGGAGCAGAAAGCTATACTTAACTGGGTGGTTGGTTAACCAGTTAGCTGACTGGATAACAGTGATTTCAGCAGAGGAAGAGGAAGATTCTGCATGGATTCCAGCTGAAGATTCCTACAAGCAAGTGGAGGGAAGATGTTGTTTCTAACTCAGCAGACTGTATAGATTTGGTGACCACAGACTAACTGAGACTTAGGTGAACTCAACCTAAGCTTTTGGGAACTCTGAGTTTCTTCTCACAGTGTTTCTGTGGGGACTGACCTGTTGAGATTTAATTTGTTTTCTTTATTTATGTTTATGCATAATGTGAAGATCATGTATGTGGATTATAAAATAGCCATGTTATGTTATAAAAATTAAGTTGTTAGTATTTATTATGTTTCTTTAGCATAAGGTTTTATAAAGTTGATATTTAGTTAAGTTCAGTCCTTTTGTTCTTTTTAGGACTTGAATGTGGAGAGATTGACCCTGTGCAATCCTTACTGAAAATCCTTAAAGACTGAATTCTGGGTCTGCAGCTGCTTTTCTGGGGGAGTTGGGTTTTAAGGCAGTGGAGAAGGGCAATGAAGTGAACTCTAGTCCACTCAAAGGCTACACTGTGACTCTAGGCCACAGTGTACTCAAACCCAACACACTACTGCAACAATACATGCCTACCCCGATATAACGCTACCCGATATAACGGGGAGGTGTGTGAATCGAAGTTGCTCCATTGGAATCAATGAAATGACGCCGATTTACACCGGTTGACAATCTGGTCCGGGAACTTGAGGCAGCAAAAGCAGTAGAGCCGGCCCTGAACTGGGGTCACCACTTGTGTAGGGAAAGCCCCTGGTGGGCCGGGACAGTTTGTTTACCTGCCGCTTCCGCAGGTCTTGCCGATCACAGCTCCCAGTGGCCGCGGTTTGCTGCTCCAGGCCAATGGGAGCTGCTGGAAGGAGCGTGAGCCGAGGGACCTACTGGCTGCCACTTCCAGCACCTCCCATTGGCCTGCAGCGCAAACCGCGGCCAGTGGGAGCCGCGATCGGCCGGACCTGCGGACGGGGCTGGTAAACAAACCGGTCCGGCCCGCCTGGGGCTTTCCCTGAAAAAGCGGTGACCCCAGTTTGAGAAACACTGCATTAAAAGAACTTGCCAAGATGGGCAGCAAGAGTGGCAGAGATCAAAGAGGAGAACTCTGGAGTCCTGGCTAGCTGACCCTTCACTCTCACCAGACAACACCATTTCTGTTACACCTGTTTCGGACTACCTTTAAAAAACTCAGAGGAACCAACAGCTGGGAATATTTTCTAACCTCTGTTAAAGGGAAAGAAGCAACAAAAATAAAATACCAAAGTGCCACATGAACTAAGGATATGCCCAGAATTTATCCAAATAGGAAATTACAAATTCTTCCCACCTTGCGTGACAACCACAAACTTTCAGAGCAGAGAATACACGGAGACGTACTTGTTGCAGTCATTTCCACCCTTTCAGAAGCTTTTCCTGTCCCTTTTTGGCCACGCACAAACACAGCTCCCATGTCTGGCAATTTTCTCCAGATGCCCATCAATTTCTTACAAGAACACTGTGTCATTTAAATGATGTGCCCTGCCATGTCACTCTTTCATTTGAATTGTTCAAGACCCAAAGAGACACAGGGCATAACCAAAGGCAAAATAGAGCCCTCAGTGTAAAAGTTGGAGGTAAAGCCTTTGGAAAACGATCCAGCAGCCGCAGAACACTGGGGCATTTGTTTGTCTACACTGAGCACATCAGTTCCACTGTTCCTAAAACTCCTAAGTGCTGTGTTCACTTCCCCACATTCCCCCCGCGAAGCAGAAGAGGGCATTCAGCATGGTTCAAGAAGTAAAGACTGAGCCATGCCAGTCTCTTAATGTAAAAACACTCAGCTCCCTCTCAGCCATTAAAATGAATGAAGAGCAAGAGTGTTTGGATAAACATCAGCCAAAAGAAACCTTGGAGGCAGCTAGAAGGCTACTGCTTCATACAACATAGACCATGTTTCCAAATACAAATATTACACTTGGCAAAGACTGCCCTTTACTTCATGAGTTATGTTGCTTTTTTTTTATTTTTATTTTTTTTTTATCATCTTTGAGTTCGTGCAAGAGGTATAAATAGCTAGGCTGGTATTAAATGACCTTTTCATTTTTTGCAAAATGGGTCCCAATCCCTGGAACAAATGCACACAATGCTCTTTTGTGCCTGAGTTTTCGGTGCTCGGTTTCTAACAGTTACAAAAACCTACCACATAACTGAAAAATCAAGTCCAAGGGCCAAATGTAAAAAATAGACCTTTCCTCTATGAAATCCTTTCCAGAAAGCTGTCTGTAGAAAAACACATCTGGATCACTGTCTTATTTACATGTGTACATACAGGCCAGCTTACCTTGCAAAGGAACAGTTAGTTACTGTTCTTAATGCACTATGGCCCAGTCTACACTACAGACATCTGCTGGCATAGCTGTGTCGCTCAGGGGGATGAGGAGTGTAACGATCTTGGGGTTCATTACATAACAAACCAGGGAATGAGAAAGGAATACAACTTGAATAAAACAAACTAGAGAACATCTCTGGTGAACTGCTGCACCCAGCCGTGCAGTGTTCCCAACCTGGCCTTCAGGGCACATCTCCAAATTCCTATGTTTCTAAAACTGCCCCTTATGAGGGAGTGTCTCTAAATTATAATCTTCTACAAACACAGCTCCATATCTTCCCCCTTAAAGAAAAACAAATTAATTCATATATACATATATCTATGAAACAGCTAACCATCTAATAACAGGGATCGGCAACCTTTGGCATGCGGCCCGTCAGGGTAAGCCCATGGCGGGCCAGGACTGTTTGTTTATCTTCAGCGTCCACAGGTTCCGCTGTTCACAGCTCCCAGTTGTCGCATTTCGCCGTTCCAGGCCAATGGGGGCTGCGGGAAGCAGCGGCCAGCACATCCTGCAGCCCACGCCGCTTCCCGCAGCCCCCATTGGCTTGGTGTGGCGAACCGCGGCTAGTGGGAGTTGCAATTGGCCAAACCTGCGGACGCGGCAGGTAAACAAACGGTCCTGGCCCGCCAGGGATTACAGGGATCAGCAACCAGCACGCCAAAGGTTGCTGATCCCTGTAATAACACATGCATTAAATTCTTAACCCATGTAGTACATTTCCATAAACCTTGTGTGTCAACCACCTAGATAGGAGAGGTTATCAGCACATCACTTTTGGTTGAGTCTTTACCACTCACTTTTCTCAAATACTCCTTCTCCAGGCAGATTTGCTAATCTCTAGAAGTCTTTCAGGATATTTAATTTCCCACTATGATCTTCTCAGTATCAGCCTTTTATTAGAGTCTGAGTTGCTCTCTTGTTCCTTGACAGTTTCTCCTTTGCATTGATGATAAACGATCCGTTAGATAGGAAATGCCAGAGTCCACATCTACTGTCAATGTTGGAACTTTCTGGGATTACTCATAAATCCCTTCAATTAAATCGAAAGGTGTCTCCCCCCCACACACCCCAGTCCAGTGGTGGGCAATGTGCGGCCCATCAGAGTAATCCGCTGGCGGGGCACGAGACAGTTTGTTTACATTGACTGTCCACAGGCATGGCCGCCCGCAACTCCCAGTGGCTGTGGTTCACCATTCCCAGCCATTGGGAGCAGTGGTGTAGCCAGTTTCTAAGAGGAGGGGGAGCAAACATAAAAAAGGCACCCCCCTTGGCTCCTCCTCTGGCCACGCCCCCCTTGGCTCCTCCTCCGGCTGAACCGCCCCTCCCCCCCATGGCTCCTCTGGCCCTGCCGTGCCACCCCCGTGGTCCCCCTCCTCGCTCCTCCGGCCACGGCTGCCGGCCGCCATGCTGCGCCCCCCCGCTCCTCTGGCCACCCCCACCGCCCCCCCATGGCTGCCGGCCACGCTGCGGGCCGCCAGCCTGCACCCCCCCTCGCTCCTCCGGCTGCTTTTGGAAAGCGGGGGAAGCGGCTACTTCCCCTGCAGCCCGCTAGCTACGCTACTGATTGGGAGCTGTGGGAAGCGGCAGCCAGCACATCCCTGCAGCCCGCGCCGCTTCCCGCATTTCCCATTTGCCGGGAATGGTGAACCGCAGCCATTGGAAGCTGCGGGCGGCCGTGCCTGCGGACGGTCAATGTAAATAAACTGTCTCGCGGCCCACCCGCAGATTACTCTGCCGGGCCACAGGTTGCCTGCCACTGTTGTCTGTACTACATAAGACCTTGGAAGCAGCTGATTTTGAGTGGCACCTCTTTGGTATTGGAGGTGTGACACTCTGGGTTAAGATATGGAAGATCACAGGCCCTTTTGTCAAAATAATATTTCTGCTTCCACTTCTGATTTTCTTTCCTCTTCTGTATGATTTATTGGTACGAGATTTCAGCAAGGAGATCTGATCCTTCTTCCCATTAACAGCTGAGCTGGAGAAATGCCATTTTCCAGGAGTGTACTTCAGTAAACCTGTAACGCTTTATACAAATCATTCCTGCTGTCAAAAGTCTTTTTCATAAGGTTCTTTACTGTCTGTATAGACCTTGCCACAAATCCATTTGATTGGGGGTAGTTTGGACTTTGGGATTTTCATCAGAAATCATCATCTATGGCAAATTGCCTAAAATCTTCACTAGAAAATTGTGGTCCGTTATCGCTAGAGACTTCATCTGGAATTCCACATATAGAGAAGATTCCCCTCATGCTGGCCATCACCGACTTACTGTTAGTACTGTGCAATGTGCACAGTTCTGGATACAGAGAATAATAATCTTTAGCTATTAAATAATCCTTTGATTGCCAGGTAAGTGCAGGCCCGGCGCTTCCACTAGGCGACCCTAGTGGCGGCAGGATTTGGGGGGTGGCATTGTGCCGTCCTCAGTGGCAATTCGGCGTCAGGGTCCTTCCGCTCCGCGTCTTCGGGGCACTTTGGCAGTGGGTCCTTCACTCGCTCTGGGATCCGCCGCCGAAGTGCCCCGAAGACACGGAGCAGAAGGACCCCCGCCACCGAATGCTCTGAGGAGGAGCGCTGCTGCCTAGGGCGGCAAAAACCCTGGCGCCGCTCCTGGATAAGTGAATGCCTACCTTCTTATAAGGCCTTTGTGGAACTGGTTACCACATTAGTGATATCATGATTGATCTGCAGTCAATACAGCACCTCTTGTGCTTATCACTTCTCAATTCCTAAATGACCCTCGTGGATCTTCCGTAGCATTTCTTTACAGAGGCTCATTCCACTGCCCTGGAAAATCACCCCGTCTATCACAGTAGGTTTGTGTCTGCAGTTTCAATAGACTCTTATACTTAGGCTACATCTACACTACAGGGGGGAGTCGATTTAAGATACGCAAATTCAGCTACGTGAATAGTGTAGCTGAATTTGACGTATCACAGCCAACTTACCCCGCTGTGAGGACGGCGGCAAAATCGACCTCCGCGGCTTCCCGTCGACGGCGCTTACTCCCACCTCCGCTGGTGGAGTAAGAGCGTCGATTCGGGGATCGATTGTTCCCTATTAAACTGTGTTTACAGATGTGTTCAGAGACTTTTAGGTGGCATTAAGGTTGAGCTCTAAATAAATATAGGAGCCTTCCCTCCTTACTGCACATGAATTGCTGCATTGTTATTCAGTGCCCACAAACTCATGTGAGGGGAGAGGCTGGAAAGCTATAAATCTTTACAGAACCTTGCTCATTATTTTGGGGGTATCTTCTCTTGCATCAAGACACAAGCTAGGGAGGAATATTGACAGTTACTGATACTGATCCTCACGGAAGAATATAAGAAAGGTTTAACCAAGCTCCCCCCACAGGAATGATGGCTAATTTTAGCTCCTTACACCGCTGTATGGGTGGTGGTGTGCATTTCAGGAAGTGCCTGGCCACAATACCATAGGGTTGTTATTACTGGTCAATCCTAATTAAAAGGCTTCCTTGCATCTTGCAATCAAGGGTTCTTGACCTCACTTTCAGATCACATATTTGGCTGTGAGAAGCTGCCTGTTTTCCTGCAGCACGATGAGCCCCAGAAAATTTTCTTAGAGAGGGTTAAACAAGATGCTTTTATTCTGCTTCATGCTCATTTTATATGAAAATAGCTATTCCCAAATGAAGGTGCGAGACAAAGAAAATACACCACGGATTAGGAAAAAGCCACATTCTATGTGAAAAGCCTACAGCCACTGGCCATTTGGAAATGCTTATATTTTTAACACCACCCAATTAGTACTGGGTGGTTAGCTTTAGGCTGTCATTAGAGGTTGCCAAATGATCCAAAGTCTCTTCTGTAAGTAAGCAAATAGGGGTATTAAAGTGTTGAATAAACAAGCAGAGCGACTGGGGTGTCTGTTGGACTCCAGTGTGGTCTTGGTCAATGGACTGGGAGTCAAAAGAAGATTTGTGCTATTTTCTGTTCTGCCATTCTACCAGACCTAGGGGCGATCTCAGTGTCAGCAACTCTGATCCATAGCTCATTTCAACCACAGGCCCCTTTGAGTAAGAACTTTGCCGGAGGAGGCAATGGGTGTTTAACTTGTGGATGATTTCGTGCACATCTTATAGAGTAACACAAGTCTGCTGCAGCAATATGCAAGATGCACACAAAGGGAGTCCAGCCACTGGCTGGGCACTCCACTGCTAATTAGTGAGACCCTGCCACAACCAAGTCCAAAGGTATACAAGCCAAGAGGCACGCTGACTTTCCTTGTTTTGTTTTCTGTTCCCTATCATCATGGTGTTACAGGGTCATTTCTATCCTGACCAGGGGAACGGGAACAAAGCTGCTGCAGTGACTTGTAAGCACTGCTGCGGAAAGGTAATAGATTGGGGGGGACCACTGAGAACAGCTGACACATTTTGGGAGGGGAGAGGTGAATGGTGTCAGGGTAAATGGTGCTGGGGGATGGGGCAGCTGAAGAGGTGACAGTGGGTACATGGTTATTGGGAGTAATTAAGTATGTGTGACTAAGTTGGCAGGGGGTGGTGCATAGCAGGGTTATCTTGTGTGTGTGAGAAACAGGTGTAACATGAAACAGAGGGAGAGCAGTGATATGTGTCCAGGGGTGCACACTCATGCGAGAGGGGTGTGTGTGTGTGTGTGTGTGTCCGTGTCCAGGTCTGAGCATGCAAGAGCACTGTTTGAGCTGGATTAAGCTTCATTGAAACGGGGTGTAACCACTCTCCTTCAGTTAAGAGAGTTGTAGGAAGCCAGTAAGAGGCTTTATGGAACCAAGAGCCCAAACAGCAGGGGTCTCCACCCCAAACACGGGCACTTGTCACCGCCCAAAACAAAGGCATGTGTGGCTGCTCAGGAATTTAAACTATGTAAACAGAGGGGCGTCAGTCGATATTGTTTTGAGTAGAGGGATGTGCAGGAGAGAGAAGCTGAGAAAACCACCACAGAAATAGTCAGGGAAGACAGCAAGAAAGCATCAGCCACAGACGAAGCAAGCTCTAAGAGCATGGCCCTGAGAAAAGCTGAGAGAGAGAGTTCGTTTTGGGGCCGAGTGGTGTCTGAAAGGGGCTTGGAACGGTGAGCAAAGAAATGGTCTCTTGTTTGATTCCTGCTGTATTCAGGGAAACACGACTTTATGGACATTCTTTGTAAATCAATGAAACGGCATCACAGAAATGCCTAACTCCACCACCAATTTCTTCTCCTATTTGGAACCACAGGCAAGACCTCAAATTTTTGGCTAACCACTCAGGTCAAAAGGAGTAATAAGGCGTCTTGAAAATAAAGATGGCGATTGTGGTCAAGAGCAAATATATGTCCAGGGCCACTGTGTGGGAACAGGCGGGTGATTGAACATTTATTTGTCCAGAGGTGCGTAAGTTTGTCTGTGTGAGCAATGAGTGAGAAAAGGCGCATGTCTATATTACGGCCACCATTGTGGCCAACAGACTGGGGACTGAACCGGGGATCTCCAAAGCTAAATGTTACATCTTGAGCTAACGAGTCAGGGCTCTGTGAGAACTTACATCCTCCGAGGATTGGCACAGAGGGGGACCTCTAACACACATTCACCAGTGGATTACATATACACAGAGTGTAAGCATATGTGAATGGTTGTATGGGCATAAGGGGGGGGGGAAGCTGTGTAACTATAGTAAAGTTGGGCTAGCAGATTGTTGTGTGGGCTGGTAGGTTCTCCTGTCAGTTTTACAAGTCTAGTTGTATCAGTTCTCTCTCACACACTCACACTCTTTACTGATACACAATAGCACTTAAAAGAGCTGCTTCTCAATAAGGTCCTCTCAGGTCAAATGAATATCAACCGCCCTTACCACACCTGTTCGGTTAGCAACCTCTCCCGTTGATCTCAGACTTAATCCAACTACTTGGGAGATTTCTTTCATTTAAAAAGTACTACCAGCATTCCTTCCGGCATGAAAACCTGGCTCATACACTGAGAAAACGTGTAAAACGGTGTGTAACAGTGTACTATGTAGTCCTGCCTAACCAGCCCTAAACCTCAGCCTTGTTAATACATGGGAAGCAGGGCAGTCCAGCCAGGAGTAAGCATCTTGCTTGCCTCTGGGCCTAACCTCCACCCCCAGCAGTCCTAGTTTACTTACTTTCAGGGCAGGCCTCAAGGCCCATTTCTTTCCCCCCACTGGGAGGACTCTGGTGGGAGATAGGAAGACTTTAAATATGTTTTTGGCTATTGTGTTATATGTTACTTATTGGTCAAAGTGGGGTTATTGGAGCAATTTTATTAGTTTTTTTTTTAACTTGTCAAAGGATAACCACTCTTACTGAATGAATGCATCAATAAAACATTCCATTCCTTTTTTGACACATCACCAATGATGTCTAAGGGCCCTAGAGAATTTCTGACAGTGATTCCCACCGAGCATGGAAAAACAAGGGAGATGGACCGGAATTCTTTCAGGCATAACTTAAAAGGAGTAATAAAGTAACAAATTGTTATTCCTCAATTTAAAACCTCACTGCTGTTCACTGTTCTAAAATGACTAGTGCCTCACAAGACAGCCGGTCGTGAGGTTTTTTCCCCAAATAATACTGACACTCTTCCGTGTAAAATAAATAGTGGAAAGCAGCCCCTAGGCTCCTTCCAGCATAAAGTGGATCCACAGATGAGAGCTGGATACAGGACTGTTGCTTTTCAGAGGTGAGATGTTTACTTTCCATGGGGAGGAGGAAGTTTCCCCACCCTCTGTATACAGACATCCATCTGTCAAGGAACTGTGTAAGAACAGCTCCAGAGGCCACTGTGTGCCGCCTCTATCACTCAGGCCCCTGGCAACTGTTGTAAATTATGTGTAACCTGAGGATGATTCGAAGGTTTTTGCCTGGCATGACTCTGAAATGGTTTATTGCATAGTTGTGCTGAACAAACCAGCCAGGCAAGAAGTTTATTATGCAGCCATGAATCCAGTTTGGCAGGACACTGAACTGTACCTTCGCTGACTTACATCACTGCATAACTCACTCACCCCTCTAGCCTCCTGTAAAATGCTACTTCGGCTCTTTCCTTTAGGCACATCAGGCTCGAGTTCAGCCATCTCCCAAAAGCCTTGTGCTTTGTAAAGGGGGGTGGGTCCTGTTGAAAACACAGGGCTTATATCCAAGAAGGCCTGATGTGCCCCATTCCTCGCTCTGGACTTCCCTCTTTGCCCCATTAAGGTGTGCAACACTATCTACCCACATGTTCACAAATGAAAGAAATTTCTATGAGACGATAGAGGGTGCAAGAGAAATGCACAGCCCAGGATTTAGTTGGTGAGTATGTAATGATTTATAACAACATTTAAGACAGGTCATTAAATGCGACCTCCTTGTTGGATACCCTGCTGTGCAAGATATTTTCTTGTAAATGATTTGCCAGCGAGCTTTTCATAACCAAAGTCAGACTCATTGACTTAATGCCCAGGCCCTTGTCTTCACCATTTTAAAAAAACAGTAAAGCTGCTTATTAATTAGTTTGGGGTGGGTAAGAGGAGAAAAGGGGTTATGATGTTCGTTGAGGTAAATAAAAAAATACAGATTATATGGATTTCCCTAGTCTGATTTTTACTTCATTAAAAACATGTCCACGAGCTCTTGGGATGGAGATTCTAGTTCCCCACTCCTCTCTTAACATCATTCTTCATTTATAAGATTCTCCACAGACTTGATCTTTCCCTTCTAGTCAACGTCTTATCCTGCCCTCAACAACATGCTATCCAAGTACATTTTAAGCAATGTGACTTTGTCTCTTTACATTTTCCAGCCTATGCCCTATGGCACATATTACGCCTAAATTATACAGCCACACCCTGGGGATTCCGCAGCAAGCTGACAATTACATAGCAATGTTAACAAGTTACAGAATAATCCAACAACCTAGTTTCATTGAGAAAGTCTAAAAAGGCCCTGGGTGAAACTGTGACAACTGCCTATTATTCACTTGTGCTGTACCAGAGGATCAGAGTGTCACCTGGTCTATGATGAATCACTGCAAATCACCCCACTCCCGTGGGGCCAGCTGGGAGACAAGGAAACGCAGCTTGTTAGTTGAAGGCCTTTGGGAAGGAATGAGAGTCCACATCAGTGCAGCAAAGCCCTCACCCTGCCAGCTGTGTGACTGTGAACCTGGCCTTCCTAATTCTTTCTCCTGCCAGATCCATGACTCTCTGAATGCCTAGACAAGTTAAGGAGAGAGAATGGTTGGTCTGGTTAGGACACTGGAGAGGGACTCAGGAGATCTGGGTTAAATCCGCAACTCTGCTACAGAATTCCTGTATGAACTCGGTGCATCTGTCAAATGCAGATAGTATTTCCTCTCCCCACCTCGTTTTGAGTGCATGTGTGTGTGGCATTGAGCACAGTGGGACTTTAATCCCAGAGGGGCCTGTAAGTGATGTTATAATGCATATGAATTCAATGAGGCCAGAGTTCCATTGGCCAAGGGAACCGGCAGCATCACAGCAGGAAGAAAAACACTTGATTCCTCAGAGTCCTCATGACGTGGACTGGCTTTAATCCCCTTCTCCTCATTGGTCTTCTACAGGGGACACCTATGCAGATCTTCAATGAAATTGACAGCACCTCACCTCTCTCTCTTTTGTATCTGCAACCTGGATGCAAGCCAGCTCCATTCTCTACCAAAACCTGAGAGCAAAGGTCTCACATAGGGCCTGGTAACTGCAATGCTCGCCCATACTGACTGAGGTGAGAATTGGAAGCACATCCCCAGTCAGGTTTGTGGCTAAATATGCTTCTTTTGTCAAAACGCTATCAGACAAGTCTTCCAGCTCACCTTTGCTATTCAATCTAGGTGCTTTCCGCCTCCTCAGGGACCTCTGCTGTTCCCGACTATCTTGTCTGGGACTGAAGCAAGATGCATTGCTGCCTCATTTCCTCTCTGGATTCCCTAGCCAGCTTCTCAATTAATGGGGGATCCCTGCAATTTTTCCACTCACCTCTTACAAAAGGGCCTTCATCTGTATCTGCCTCCTGCCTGCCTGGGATCGGGCCTGCTTGATTTAGGCTCTTCCTGGTCTTGCTGTGGCAGCTGCTTCTGCTTGGTAGCATGGGGTTGTTTCATCACCACTCTACCATTCTGATACCAGTATCACCATTGTAGCATCAGGGGTTCCCAAAGGAATGAGCGGAGACCAAACTGTCAAGAAATCCAAACTTTAATGCAGGCAGAGGCCTCACTGTCTGCCTCTACTAGGGCTGGCCAGAGGCCGTCCCGACCACTGAAAGAACATTGTTTCGATTCCCATTTCACCAGCCTTTTGCTCAAATCACGCCCCCCTGTAGCCCAGCTAACAGGGGGTGGAGGTGGGAGGGAGCCTGTTATAATATAAACCTACAGCATCTCCATTTTACTACGTACTTGGTAAAGAACTGTGGAAAAATGATCACAAGGGATAGATGGAAATATAATTTACACAGAAAAGGGTAATGCAACAAATAAGCATTAATTTGGTTAATAGTTGGCAGTCTTGGCTTATTGGTTACACTGCATGTATATTATCAAAAGGTGGGTCATGAACATGCAATGCCATCCAGTGTATCCCCCAGAGTAGGAGTCAATGTGTTATCCCCAGCCTATACCTTTCTGAAAGGGCTAGGATTAGGGTTGCCAAGCCGCCAGGCTTGTCCGGGAGTCTCCAGGAATTAAAGACTACTCTTTAAACAAGGATCATGTCATTTGATGAAACCTCCAGGAATACGTCCAACCAAAATCGGCAACCGTAGCTGGGACATACATTTGATTCAATTTCAGTTCTGTTAGGATTTTTAAATTCTATTTTTTATTTAAAAAGCCCTTTTACAATTATAATTTCCTAACATCAGGGTTTTACAACAATATAGCCTCAGAAAACATAGACCAAACTGCAAAGCCTGACCCCTAAGGAAAGGGAGTGGGAGTAGCTTCGTGTACACAAGCAAAGGAGGAAATAATGGGAAATCTTATCTACAATCTGTTTTCCCATTAGGAACCCCAGCGCTGCAAACACTTCTGCACGGGCTTAACCTTTATGCATGCAGCGTCCCATCCATGGGAGTATCCACATGCACCAATTTTTGATGGATTAAGGCTACAGTTTGCATAGTCTCATGTAATAGCTCTCTTCTTTTGAACCCTGTGTTACTGTTCTCACTACAGCCTAAATGACCAATGTACTTTACTGTGGGAAATCTTATTTCCAGTGTCACAGTAACATGTCTCACAATAGTTTATTATATTGATAATCTGCTCTCTTCTATAGCATTTTGCATCCAAGTGTCTCCAAGGGCTGCACAAATACTAAGCCCTGGTCTACACTGGGGGGGGGGGACGACGACGATCTAAGTTATGCAACTTCAGCTACATGAATAACATAGCTGAAGTCTACGTACTTAGATCGACTTTCCGTGGTGTTTTCACTGCAGTGAGTTGACTGCTGCCGCTCCCCCATTGACTGCCTGCGCCTCTCGCCGAGCTGGAGTACAGGAGTCGATGGGAGAGCACTCGGGGGTCCATCGCATCTAGACTAGACATGATAAATCGATCCCCGCTGGATTGATCGCTACCCGCCGATCCGGCGGGTAGCCTGCCATGCACTAACTAGCCGTGTGGACCCTGCTGCGGCACAGGACAAGTCCCATAGTATACTTTGCTGTGTGGCTGCTTCAGAGAGCAGTAGCATGAAACCCACTACAGAATTTTTAATGTGAGGTAGCAGGGTCCAAACAGCCAATTAGTGCTCGGCAGGCTAGCGTGCTGTACATTCAGACCCGGCTTGCCCTGCACTGACTGACAGTGTACACAAGTCCTAAGTGACTCGGAAGTCAGTTTTTCAGTATTAAGATACTGTTACTAAGCTAATGGTGGCTATTAGGATTTAAAAGACAAGGGGGGTCTAATGTTACAATGTCTAATTTTGTTGGAGAACATGGCTTGTGTGTTATACCACAAAGGCGCTCCAAATACTTACGTACCTCCTAAAACCCTCTGCATGAAGAGCCCTTCAGCAGCTTGACTGCGGAAACGACTGTCAGAAGGCAATGCTAGGAAAGAGGCAAGCGTGGTGCTCACCAGAGTTAAAAAAGGATTCAGAAATACTTTTACCTGGGCAATCACTAGCTTAGTGTTAAAGCCTAGATCATAAATTCTACTCTCCACCTTCTTGGACATAATTGCGATTTTGTAACCTTGTAGGAGATCCTGATACAAATGTCCACTGGAGTCAAGAAAAATAATCCCATTGAGTTCAATGGGTTTTGAATCAGCCCCATCAGTATCTGGGGGACACCCAAAAAACCTAAGTAAGTGATTTTAATATGTTAAATAAAACTGAGCAGAAAAGATACAGTCATCTCTACCTTTGAAAAATCATACTGCATCTGGTAAACAGCGTGGAGAACAGATTTGTATTTATTTAATTAGCAAATTACTATTTCCACCTTTGCTTACAAAGAAAGGGCCTTTTTGCCATAGTTCAAAAGAGAACTATTTACTTTCATCATATAAACTCTTTGCTTTGACGTCTGAGACTATTTCTGAAGATCAAGTAGCTGTTTGAGATGAGAGGGAATACGTTTAAAAGGCAAGGAGTAAGCAGAGAGTTGGCCTCATTCTTGCTTTAGGATCTGACCATATGCAGGGTGTTAAAGCTGTAAATATAATGGGCCAACTTTTGATACGAGAGAACAGAAGAAAACTGGATAGCCGCCAACTCCCTTTCATGAACCGGCATAGACTGGACGGGATTTGGTACCACCCACCCAAGAAAATTAGTAAACATAAAAACCAAAAAGCATTATCCACAGAACAGGAATGGGAGAGTAGTTCAGCAGTCAATGACTTCTGATAGTATTTCCAATAAGGGTGTAAGGGCTTGATCAGCAAATAAATACTATGAAAGTTTAGTCGTCTCCAGACAGAATATTTTATCTTTTATCTACTTATTCATTTATTATACAAAAATGTAAATGAAGACTTACAGCAAACCCAGATTCCAACATGATCTTTCTCCAAAGGAATGCTCTACAAGGGTAAAAGGAAGGACTGAAATATTTATCCTCTAACAAGAATTTAATGTATATTAGGTGATGCATGGGATCTCATGAAGCACCAGGTGCCTACTTCAGAGAAGGCAAAATTATGGTGTTCTGTGATCCATTACAACTGGGAAGTAACCAGTAATAAAACAAATCTCAACTAACTGGAGAGAAACTTAAACATAACTTGACATGAAGAGAACAAGCCAGTTCTTATTTGAGGGATTTTTTGTCTTTTTTTGGGTGGGGTGTTTTGGTTTTTGACTTTTCTCTCTTTCCTTCATGAAGGGTTTTACTGAAAGATAGCCAAAGGAAAAACTGCAGACAGAATCTTATGTCCAAAAGTCATATCAGACAAAGAGAACACATCTGTTTTAAAGAGATACAAGAATGCACTGAAGACCACGTGGCCATATGACAAAGTTACTTGCATGACTATACTATACTGCTCAAGAAGAAGGCAAGTGAGTGCTCACAGGAAAGGAAGATCTTTTATATACAATTTGTAGGCCTGAAAGACTCCTGAATTTACACTCTTGAAACAGTGGAGAAGGTTGCTTTGCCCTTCTGCTTAGGTTCCCCATCTAACACTAAAAACACGTCAGATTTTATTTAGCGTTTAGTTTTGTATAAACAGAGTTTGGATGTCCCAACCAAACAAATGTGCAGAGGTTTCACCTTACTGTGAGAAGGCCCCCAAACTTACTAACTCTCCTTGCCGATGTACTTGTGGCAAAATGTTTTTTCCCGTTAGCAAAGACTCCTCCATATTTTCAAAACAGAAGGTTCAGAGGTTACCTGAAACATCAGATTGTTCTATTAGCCTCCTCACATCATCTCAGGGCTGCAAAAAAGCACTAGAAGTGGAAGAAATAGGTGACAAGGCTCCTAACATTGAAACTTGGACCTTCAAGAAGCTAGAAGTCTGACCCAATCAGATCCCATCTAGAAGGAACTCCAGGATATAGGTGGTTGTGAGAAAAAACGGGATGCAGGTGACCAATAGTCTACCCTTTTGCTCAAATGTAATTGGTTTTAATCATTAGATGCCTTGTTTTGTGGGCTTTTTGGAGAAAAGACTGTCCTTAATGAAGGCTTGGTAAGCACCCAGCAGGTACTACTATAAACAATGTAAATAATAATCAGCAAAACTTCCTGCTCCAGGAGCAAGAGAATTTCCCTTGCTTCATTCAGGACTTTTAACTTGTTCCAGCCTGGAAGGGCCAGTATGCCCCGGAGCTCTCGTTGCTCTTAGCTTGCATGGCAACCAAGTCCAAAGAGATTAAGAGGAGAGAGAACTGTTCTAGCCACTTGGAACTCTAGGTAGTTGTCCAGAAGAACTTCCTGGGACAGCCATTCGCCTTGACTTGAATGGAGCCATTCTGAGCTCACACAGAGGTGCAGACGATAAACTGATTTCTAATTCTGGAAATTCCATGGATAGTCAAGAAAATGTGTACAAAACAGAGCAAAGTAACAGTTTGCACATCTGGTCACAGTCATACAAAGTAACTAGAGACCCTGAAGGGAAAATACTTGAGTTCCTCAAAGAAATATAGATTATGAAATATTTCTTTGAGTAACTGGACTACAATCAGGAATGCCCAGAGGTGGATCAGATGCTGGAGGCATTAAGGAGGTCCTCTGAAAACAGATGAAGAAATCAAAGGACTCAAGTACTTTGAAAGGTTTAGTCAGTATGAACAGATACTATGGGCAGGCTACCAACATGCCATCTTTGACTGTCATAGACTGGCCAGAGTTATCATCTGACTCATAAAAAAACAAAAACAGGAGAGAAGCCAAAGAGCCAGGGACTAGAAATGGGTCTGCAAAGCTGCAAAATGCAGTTAGCTTGAGTGGCACATGCAAACTGGCACAGGTTTCCTTGAAGGACTATGAAAATCCTGAGGAAAAATCTGTCAAAAACCTAGATTCCATTCAGAAATGGGCTTTGCCCCATTAGGCTAGACAAAACTAGTACTGGGCAAACTGTGTGTGTTCTCTTTCCTACCTGGCAGAGTCTTAGTGAACATCCTTCCCTCTCCCCCAAACAAAATAACCACTCAGAAAAGGAGCAATTGTTTTTGATGAAATTAGGTTCACGCGGCTGTCCTTCACTGCCTGTTCACTGGTGAAGAGGAAGGGTGGCTGAAGGAGGGCAACTTGAAGATCGATGGAAAGATTTGGATGATTTAGAGAGCCCACCTACCTGATGTGAATTTTTTTGATTTGGAAGGATTAAAACAAAAACAAAAAGAAAAGCCTCGATTCTAAGAGAAAAATAGTAAAAAACCCTTTTGGGCTCTCTTTTCTGCCCCACCTCCCCCACCCCCGTTCCCTTCCCCCTCCCCTTCCCCCCCACCCCAAAGGCAGCTTACTAAAAGACTGAACTAACCACCTCAGAAATGGCAAAGCCACTCCTAATCTACTGGGCCCCCCAGCCTGACAGTTGAAAAGACTCTGCTGAGTTGGGCATGAGCGCTCTCAAGTTCACGCAGTAATACTCTGAGTTTTGAAGCCTGCTGAAGTAGTTTTACAGCCATGCAACAAAATGGTGCACTTTGAATGCTGACCTTTTAGCCCTGGATCACAGCTATTGCGACTGTCCATTGGAGCCGGCAGGCTCATGCTGTGAGCAACGGGCTACTATCAGCAACATCTGAAGAAAACTGCTGTCAGGCTAAAAAAAATGGCACACTGGGCTGTTCTGGCATACGTGAAGGAAAACTGGAAGAACTGTCACTCTCCCTGTAAATTCCAGCTAGGGTGGTCTGTTGGCACACGCAGGCTGCCAGTCTGGGCTGGGCTGCTCCACTGCCTTGGTAAGAAAAACAATCGGCAGGGGTGGTTCAAACAGAGTAGGCTGGGTTAGACTGGCACTGATAGGCTATGCTGCTCCACTACATCCTGTTAAAACAAAGCCGTGGTAATGTGGAGGCCTGGACTATGCCCCCCTTTCCCCCACCCCACACACACAAACACAGTCTCTTGCCAGGGAGCCACATTGGCAGACTGGGCCCACTGCTGTGCTGACTCACTGAGGAAAAGCCCGGGATAGAAGTAGACAGATCCCCTCAGGCTACCAGGATGTCATGGTAACTGGTGCCAAATATAGGGAATCTGAGCCATTTCCTTTTGTTTTTAACTGTACTTCTGTTTTCAAAGCCTGGGGGAGTCCAACGGCCCTCAAAGAAGGTGGGCTAAAAGAACAATTGAGACGTCTGGGGTGCAAGACACCAGATACAAGGACTAGCAAAGGCCCCTTCAGGACAACCAGGGCAAAAACACCTGGTTACTGTATCAGACGGGAAGTAGTTAGGACAGGGGTCCTGTTTTCCTACCCCTCTGTCTTACCAGCCTCTTGGACACACTTCTGGATGCCATATTTCATCCCAGTCAGCACAGACCAGTCAAGACCTCTGGCTCATGGCTTCCAAAACACCTGCTGCTGAATTTCCACCCCAAATGGCTTATTAAGGCTTGCCTGCTACACGGCTGCTGTTGGAATCAACTCTTCCTTCCATGCTTCACCTTGACCGAGAGCACCATGTAGCCAGGGACAACTGGCCTGGTGATTCTGCAAAGCTGTTCAATTCCTGCCCCAAGCAGCAGAAGGCTTGTAGAGTGGGTAGTGTGTGCCTTACTGAATATTTGGGTGGTGTGCCCGGGCCCCTTTGATCTCAGCTGGGCATGCCAACACTGCCAAGTTTTCTCCTCAAACACCAGTTTCCTGAAGACTCCTATTCTCAAAAATCCTCTCTGTATTGAGCCTGAAAGAACGAAAGAAAGTAAAATAATAGAAAAAGCTCCTGCCTGATCACAGAGAGGAGAGAGACCCAGAGATGCTTCCTGCTTTGTGGAGCAGAAGTGAGACACTGGGGAGTTAGGCACTACAAACAATTCTCAGAACAGCCCCACCTGCTGGCCTTACAGAAGTTAGACGGGGGGGGGGGGGTTGGTTGGTTGGTTGGTTTTTAAAAGGAATCTCTTAAAAGGAGTCTCTGTATGCATCCGAAGAAGTGGGCTGTAGTCCACGAAAGCTTATGCTCTAATAAATGTGTTAGTCTCTAAGGTGCCACAAGTACTCTTGTTCTTTTTGCGGATACAGACTAACACGGCTGCTACTCTGAAACCTCTCTTTGCTTGGAAGATTTGGAGGAATAACGCAGTTGTAATTTGTCACAGAGCACCAGGTGCCCAAGAAGGAGAAATCTTTTATAAAAAGTTTTCTGGACTGCATTGAACCTTCCCTGGGAAAAGGCCAGCCTCAAAATTTAAAATACACGGACCTAGATTTCTACAGAAATCTCTGAAAGGGTTATTTGGCTCCGATAAGTTTGAAGTTAACATTCTCCTGGAATTTTACCCCTCTTTTTGTAACCTGTTTACAGCACAATAAAATCTTATTTTCAACACTTACAGAACTCTCCATCCAAGCACTTTCCAAGTGCTTTACAATCATTCCCCACAAAAACCCTGCACTGGCTTGAAGACTTCATAGCCTTCCAAGAAGGCTAGCCTCAGAGCTTGAGGAACCATTCCTTGATCAGTTCAAGAGCTACACCCAAGTAGACTTGACTCTTGTAACATTATATAGATACTGTATAGCACACACAACTATTTCTCTAGGGTTTCAGGTTTCTGCTATGGCTCCCAGTAAAACCAGTCAATCGTGCATTTTTTATTTATCTGCAACAACTAATTGAAACTGGACAACATGAGCAGCATACATTAAAAATAATTCTAGTTAGTACAGTGAGTAGGCCCCTCATTTGCAAGCTTTATCCAGCATCACTTTACTCTTGAGTTCAGACTCCAACCACATTCAAGCTGCAGTTGTGACTGCATGCCAACCATAGGGTTTCCACCTGATCATCCGTTTTGTGAGAATGCTCCCAGGAAATATGTAATGGGGCTCAGTACACATTGACAGCTGTCCAATTGTATAGGCTCAGGATCATCCCTGATGTTCCCATGTTTTGTACCTCAACTGACAGACAGTATTTAGTTCCAGTCCTTAATGGTCCGAAGGTATCAGACTTCAAAGTCTAAGTCTAAGTCGATTTTAGGTCATTTGGAGAAGTTTTAAATTATATCTATTTTATCTCCTCTAAGCCCTGTATATCGGGATTCACACTAAGACATCTGTCTCTACAAGTGGAAGGATGCAAGAAATGGTTCCAATAGCATTTAAAAAACATTCCTAATAGCATTGTTACATACGGGGTAGGTACAGAATACATGACGGTCAGTGGTGGTATCATGGTTTTATTAGCACTCACTTAGGATGCTGGTGGTTTTGCCACTAGTGAGTAATATAACAATTCAAAATCGCACAGCAATAAAATGTTTGTATTACACCATACCGTGTATTCCATATATATTTTCAAAATGGAAGACAAAAAGAGGATTGCTTTTTGAACAAGAGCTCAATATGTTACCACCTTTGTAAAAATCTGCTCAAAATGTTTGGCTCATGTAGATTTTCCTGAAGTGTGAACAAATCTAGGTCTGGCTTCATTAAATCATTTGCCTTGAAGATGCTAAATTCTAATTTTTAGGGCTTTCCCCAAAAAAACATTTCTGAACATAAATCAACCAATACTGATGCCCAACAGAGAATAGCTTGCAATCTCCCGCTCTCAAACAGTTGTATTCAAGTAGAAAGCAGTCAGCCATAATCTCACAGGGTCAACCAGATCATCTGCATAGACCATTCTCTTTCTGGTACATTCCAAAATACCCATTGCGCAATAAACTATTATTTATCATTATGAGTTGCAAAACATGATTGATATTGTTGATATTAAAGAGCTAAGACTATTTGTCCCTTCTGAAAGAATTGCCTCAAGGGTAAAATCCTGGATCCGCTGAAGTCAATGGCAAAGCTCCCAGTGATTTCAGTGGAGCCAGGATTTCACCTCAAACATTCACCCTGATGTGATCCTTCCGAAAGACTGCGTGTTAGCAAATCTCAGAGGCTTTTTCTTTTAAAAACATCAGTTTCTATAGTCTTAAAAAACCATTTATAAAAAACAAATGTTTATCAACATGAATAACAAGGCAGCTTGTATTACTCAATATTAGGGACATTACAAAAATCCCCTCACTATACACACACACACACACACACACACACATATATATATATCCCATCTTGTGTCTGGCATAAAGACCTTGCTAACCTCGCTCACCAATAAAAAAATTTCTCCTTCTGCCCTCACTAGGCAGTACATGATCCAATACTTCAGAAAACATCCTTTTAAATAAAAACCCTGGCCTAGTAAACTAGAGGGTGCTTTTCTTGTTCCTGTGTTACTGCAGAGTCACCATCAAGGATGAAGGAATCAGGTTGTGGTCTCGGCTATTCTGGGCCATTTACAGTAAATAAGGTAGTGTACTCTAAACCAATGCTTAGTCAAGCTTCTCTGATCTTCTCTCAGTTATGTCCTAAGCTTTCTTCTTTGTGCTATACCGTTAATTTTACAAATCAGTTTGCTTTCTTTCTGCCCACAGTAACTCCTCTTTGACTCCTTTTCGCTCTAGTTCTTATTTTTAATCAATTTGCTTGCTCTGTCTTTTGAACAGAGCCTTTGTTTCCCTACTCAGACACATTTTAACTAACTTTTCCTTCAACTGCCAGCCAATCCAGGATCCTTGACTACATAGTACAGCATTGCCCTGCCAGTACAGTTTGACCAAGGAGCAGAATTCTCTCTTGACCTATAAGGTCACTCTGAACAGAACGAGAAGGCTCTGATAAAAAATGCCCTAGCTCCAATTACAGTAGCACTTCCACTGTAGTGACCACTGTTGGAGTTGTTGCAGCAGGGAATTACAGGTCCAAATTTTGCTAGTGTAGACAAGTCTTCGAGAGCCAGAAGCATCTTTTTCCAGTAGAGCTGGGTAGGACACTGTAGTGTATTGGCTGTGGGCAAAGGTTAGCTATTTTCAGACAAACATAAATCTCCATCCTCTCAATAGATTTTGATAAACGGTCATCAGTCATCTTGGCACATGGTGATTGGATCTCAGTTTGTCTTGTTCTTTAGAGTAGACATGACAGCTAAAGGAACTCAAAATAATTCCACTGAATATTCAAGTTATTTTTCTAAAAATAAATCTTGAATAAACTTTGTTGATGGATCAGTCCATGGGCTGATAAAAGTCCATTTACTGCTATCACCATTAGCATTTTCTCATTCATTTATTACTTAAACACAGGTGGCATTAAGCAACCACAATACTTTTTAAAAATAATTAATTGTATCAAATGTAGTTCAGATTTACAAAGTTTTTTTGTTTTTTGCCAAACAGAACATTTGAAGATCCCTTCAAGAATGCCACTCCAACTACCATACTTACTCCCCCTTTTCTCACCTGCGGGGACCTTAGTCAAAATTTTCAAACCTGAGTGCCTGAAGTTGAATTTCTAAATCCATTTTTGCCACCTAAATATATGTAGTCCAATTTTCAGAAATGCTCATTATCCAAGCGCCATTGAAGTAAATGAGAGCTGAAGGTGCTTTGCTCCAATTAACAGGGCTATTTTGATTTGGTTCTGAAATATGAATTTCAGAGTCCAACTTAAGACACCTGATTTGGAAGTTTTAGCGCATTCGTCATTAGTGGCATCTCTCTCCACAGTGGTTAGTCAATCCAGCTCAAGACTCCTCTTTTCCCAGGCATATAACATACATTCCTTTCTCTAATAAAAAATGCTTTCAGAGGTTCCCATATGTAATTGTTTCTTCATGCACAGACTTCATACTGGCCCTGAAGGTAAAGTGGTTTTTGGAATAAAAGGTACATAAATATTGTGTAGCTACACAGCACCTTAAAACAGGATGTCTATAAAATGAAAATCAAGGGTCAGTTTAGAAGTAACCCCAAGACGGGTAATGAACTCCATAGCTGTCGTAGATGTCAACAACATTATAGATCATTCCATTTTCTCCATTGCCTTGTAAGGACTGCTGCCAATTGCCACTCTGAGAAAATACCATGTAATTTCGAGGCAGAGTTTATGATAATCCTCATTTAACTGACTTCCCAAACTCTGGCTGCAGCCAGGCAGCTGTTCTCCCTCCTAAAGTAGCAATCACTGTGGTCATTTTTCCTTACGGTACCTCCCAGTTTGGCCATGATGAACCACCTTTGGCTTGGCTTTAGGTTTTCTGGATATTGTAAACACTAACATTACAGTTCTTCAGAATATGACCAAGCCAATTTTATATTTAATCCTTCCTTCTATTGTAGATTTTACAGCCAATGGCATTTTTGTGCCGAAATCCCACATGGCCAGACTAGGGGGACTTTTATTTGTTTTGGCCAGGGTCTGGAGGTGTTTAATTACACCCTTGAAAAAGTAAATACTCATTGTGTCCTATATAGTTTCTGTATCAGAAAATTTGGTCCTTATAGGGTTAGGAAGAAAGAAAAGTTTATTGGACTTGGAAGACAGACATTACTATGAAGAATTAGGAGAACCATCACTTGTCAGCTAAACGGAAAACACGGTGACATTTTTGTGTCATTACTATCGGTCACATTTCAGGGCAACTGCTTCTGTATTTCTCCCTCTGTGGTTCACTAAGGAAACCCACTCTAAGCTCCCAGCTCCTCGGCCATCACCTCTCCTGGATAGAGACATGCGTCTCTTCCCATCTTGACCAGGGGTTTTGCAGGCTACGCAATTCCCTGCCTACATTTCGATATTCCCAGTAAGCCAGACCACCTAAACAGGCCAGTGTCTGCACTTTGCTTTCTCTCCAAGGACTGTGATCAACGTAACTGCCAGTAGTTATGAGTCCCACACCGCTCTTTCTAAGAAAACACACACATTCTAAAGGTGAAGGCATTACAGAGAAAACATCTTTAAAACATTAAGAGAATCTGCACATATCTTAATAAGTTTATAAGAGATCATCCATGATCTCCAACAAGGGCTCTGGTAGGAAACAGTCCTTCAAACTCCACAAAGGGTTTTTTCGGAGGTTACCAATTCCTAACAGCTTTAGGTCAGAACAAACACCCCCATGAATAGTTCAGTCTTTCCTTTATACAGTATAGGGCCCTATCAAATTCAGGGACCATTTTGGTCAATTTTATGGTTACAGGATTTTAAAATTAGTCCATTTCATGCTTTCAGATATTTACATCTGAAATTTCATGGTGTTGTAACCGGGGGGTCCTGACCCAAAAGGGAGTCAGGGGGGCTCACAAAGCTGTTGTAGAGGGGGTGTCGCAGGATTGCCACCCTCACTTCTGCGCTGCCTTCACAGCCCAACTGGGTTCTGAAGGCAGCACAGCTATGGAGCTTCCTGCAACTGGGGGAGGTACCCAGAGGTGGGTCTGATATCCCCGCAAGAGCAGCTGGGGGCGCCCCCAGCCCTGCCTCTCTCCCTCTCCTCCAACAGCTAGATCTCATGGGAGGCGTCTGATTTTGCGGTCTGTAACACATTTTTCATGGCCGTGAATTTGGTAGGGCCCTATTTATAAAGCTTGAGCCTTTGAAATCCTGGCCTTATGTAACATTGGATCACCAGACAAAGACCCACTCCCCAGGGTTTAGCTTCAAAAGGCTGGTGTTTTGCATAACTGGGGGTGGGGAATTTCCATTTACCTTCCCCTAGACATTTTCCAGGAAATCCACTTCATACATATTGTCCCAAAAGACCATTCTTGTCTGCCACATTGTTCAATATAGTCTTTTGATCATCCAGGCCCACAGTAATACATAACCTTTGCAAAGATAAACTTAATTCAATAAGTTTCAGAGTAACAGCCGTGTTAGTCTGTATCCGCAAAAAGAAGAACAGGAGTACTTGTGGCACCTTAGAGACTAACAAATTTATTAGAGCATAAGCTTTCGTGGACTACAGCCCACTTCTTCGGATGCATATAGAATGGAACATATAATGAGGAGATATATATACACACATACAGAGAGCATAAACAGGTGGGAGTTGTCTTACTAACTCTGAGAGGCCAATTAATTAAGAGAAAAAAAAAAAAAAAAAACTTTTGAAGTGATAATCAAGCTAGCCGAGTACAGACAGTGTGATAAGAAGTGTGAGAGTACTTACAAGGGGAGATAGTCAACGTTTGTAATGGCTCAGCCATTCCCAGTCCTTATTCAAACCGGAGTTAATTGTGTCTAGTTTGCATATCAATTCTAGCTCTGCAGTCTCTCTTTGGAGTCTGTTTTTGAAGTTTTTCTGTTGTAATATAGCCACCCGCAGGTCTGTCACTGAATGACCAGACAGGTTAAAGTGTTCTCCCACTGGTTTTTGAGTATTTTGATTCCTGATGTCAGATTTGTGTCCATTAATTCTTTTGCGTAGAGACTGTCCGGTTTGGCCAATGTACATGGCAGAGGGGCATTGCTGGCACATGATGGCATAGATCACATTGGTAGATGTGCAGGTGAACGAGCCCCTGATGGTATGGCTGATGTGATTAGGTCCTATGATGATGTCACTTGAATAGATATGTGGACAGAGTTGGCATCGGGGTTTGTTACAAGGATAGGTTCCTGGGTTAGTGGTTTTGTTCAGTGATGTGTGGTTGCTGGTGAGTATTTGCTTTAGGTTGGGGGGTTGTCTGTAAGCGAGGACAGGTCTGTCTCCCAAGATCTGTGAGAGTAAAGGATCATCTTTCAGGATAGGTTGTAGATCTCTGATGATGCGCTGGAGAGGTTTTAGTTGGGGGCTGAAGGTGACAGCTAGTGGTGTTCTGTTATTTTCTTTGTTGGGCCTGTCTTGTAGGAGGTGACTTCTGGGTACTCGTCTGGCTCTGTCAATCTGTTTTTTCACTTCAGCAGGTGGGTATTGTAGTTTTAAGAATGCTTGATAGAGATCTTGTAGGTGCTTGTCTCTATCCGAGGGATTGGAGCAAATGCGGTTATATCTTAGAGCTTGGCTGTAGACAATGGATCGTGTGGTGTGTCCTGGATGGAAGCTGGAGGCATGTAGGTAAGTGTAGCGGTCAGTAGGTTTCCGGTATAGGGTGGTATTGATGTGACCATCGCTTATTAGCACAGTAGTGTCCAGGAAATGGACCGCTTGTGTGGATTGATCTAGGCTGAGGTTGATGGTGGGATGGAAATTATTGAAATCATGGTGAAATTCCTCAAGGGCTTCTTTTCCATGGGTCCAGATGATGAAGATGTCATCAATGTAGCGCAAGTAGAGTAGGGGCGTTAGGGGACGAGAGCTAAGGAAGCGTTGTTCTAAGTCAGCCATAAAAATGTTGGCATATTGTGGGGCCATGCGGGTACCCATAGCAGTGCCGCTGACTTGAAGGTATATATTGTCCCCAAATGTGAAATAGTTGTGGGTGAGGACAAAATCACAAAGTTCAGCCACCAGGTTAGCTGTGACATTATCAGGGATACTGTTCCTGATAGCTTGTAGTCCATCTTTGTGTGGAATATTGGTGTAGAGGGCTTCTACGTCCATAGTGGCCAGGATGGTGTTTTCTGGAAGATCACCGATGGATTGTAGTTTCCTCAGGAAGTCAGTGGTGTCTCGAAGATAGCTGGGAGTGCTGGTAGCGTAGGGTCTTAGGACAGAGTCTACATAACCAGACAAGCCTGATGTTAGGGTGCCAATGCCTGAGATGATGGGGCGTCCAGGATATCCAGGTTTATGGATCTTGGGTAGCAAATAGAATACCCCTGGTCGGGGTTCTAGGCATGTGTCTGTACGGATTTGTTCCTGTGCTTTGTCAGGGAGTTTTTTTAGCAGATGGTGTAGTTTCTTTAGGTAATCTTCAGTGGGATCAGAGGATAATGGCCTGTAGAATGTGGTGTTAGAGAGCTGTCTAGCAGCCTCCTGGTCATATTCCAATTTATTCATGATGACGACAGCACCTCCTTTGTCAGCCTTTTTGATTATGATGTCAGGGTTGTTTCTGAGGCTGTAGATGGCGTTGTGTTCAGCATGGCTGAGGTTATGTGGCAAGTGATGTTGCTTTTCCACAATTTCAGCCTTTGCACGTCGACGTGGAAAAGCAACATCACTTGCCACATAACCTCAGCCATGCTGAACACAACGCCATCTACAGCCTCAGAAACAACCCTGACATCATAATCAAAAAGGCTGACAAAGGAGGTGCTGTCGTCATCATGAATAAATTGGAATATGACCAGGAGGCTGCTAGACAGCTCTCTAACACCACATTCTACAGGCCATTATCCTCTGATCCCACTGAAGATTACCTAAAGAAACTACACCATCTGCTAAAAAAACTCCCTGACAAAGCACAGGAACAAATCCGTACAGACACATGCCTAGAACCCCGACCAGGGGTATTCTATTTGCTACCCAAGATCCATAAACCTGGATATCCTGGACGCCCCATCATCTCAGGCATTGGCACCCTAACATCAGGCTTGTCTGGTTATGTAGACTCTGTCCTAAGACCCTACGCTACCAGCACTCCCAGCTATCTTCGAGACACCACTGACTTCCTGAGGAAACTACAATCCATCGGTGATCTTCCAGAAAACACCATCCTGGCCACTATGGACGTAGAAGCCCTCTACACCAATATTCCACACAAAGATGGACTACAAGCTATCAGGAACAGTATCCCTGATAATGTCACAGCTAACCTGGTGGCTGAACTTTGTGATTTTGTCCTCACCCACAACTATTTCACATTTGGGGACAATATATACCTTCAAGTCAGCGGCACTGCTATGGGTACCCGCATGGCCCCACAATATGCCAACATTTTTATGGCTGACTTAGAACAACGCTTCCTTAGCTCTCGTCCCCTAACGCCCCTACTCTACTTGCGCTACATTGATGACATCTTCATCATCTGGACCCATGGAAAAGAAGCCCTTGAGGAATTTCACCATGATTTCAATAATTTCCATCCCACCATCAACCTCAGCCTAGATCAATCCACACAAGCGGTCCATTTCCTGGACACTACTGTGCTAATAAGCGATGGTCACATCAATACCACCCTATACCGGAAACCTACTGACCGCTACACTTACCTACATGCCTCCAGCTTCCATCCAGGACACACCACACGATCCATTGTCTACAGCCAAGCTCTAAGATATAACCGCATTTGCTCCAATCCCTCGGATAGAGACAAGCACCTACAAGATCTCTATCAAGCATTCTTAAAACTACAATACCCACCTGCTGAAGTGAAAAAACAGATTGACAGAGCCAGACGAGTACCCAGAAGTCACCTCCTACAAGACAGGCCCAACAAAGAAAATAACAGAACACCACTAGCTGTCACCTTCAGCCCCCAACTAAAACCTCTCCAGCGCATCATCAGAGATCTACAACCTATCCTGAAAGATGATCCTTTACTCTCACAGATCTTGGGAGACAGACCTGTCCTCGCTTACAGACAACCCCCCAACCTAAAGCAAATACTCACCAGCAACCACACATCACTGAACAAAACCACTAACCCAGGAACCTATCCTTGTAACAAACCCCGATGCCAACTCTGTCCACATATCTATTCAAGTGACATCATCATAGGACCTAATCACATCAGCCATACCATCAGGGGCTCGTTCACCTGCACATCTACCAATGTGATCTATGCCATCATGTGCCAGCAATGCCCCTCTGCCATGTACATTGGCCAAACCGGACAGTCTCTACGCAAAAGAATTAATGGACACAAATCTGACATCAGGAATCAAAATACTCAAAAACCAGTGGGAGAACACTTTAACCTGTCTGGTCATTCAGTGACAGACCTGCGGGTGGCTATATTACAACAGAAAAACTTCAAAAACAGACTCCAAAGAGAGACTGCAGAGCTAGAATTGATATGCAAACTAGACACAATTAACTCCGGTTTGAATAAGGACTGGGAATGGCTGAGCCATTACAAACGTTGACTATCTCCCCTTGTAAGTACTCTCACACTTCTTATCACACTGTCTGTACTCGGCTAGCTTGATTATCACTTCAAAAGTTTTTTTTTTTTTTTTTTTCTCTTAATTAATTGGCCTCTCAGAGTTAGTAAGACAACTCCCACCTGTTTATGCTCTCTGTATGTGTGTATATATATCTCCTCATTATATGTTCCATTCTATATGCATCCGAAGAAGTGGGCTGTAGTCCACGAAAGCTTATGCTCTAATAAATTTGTTAGTCTCTAAGGTGCCACAAGTACTCCTGTTCTTCTTAATTCAATAAGGTGTTGCAAGGATATTGCAGAAAATTGCCATATTTGTTACACCGTCATCAGCATAAATGTGTGTTTGTTGCCAGATGATCTGTAATTTTACAATACACGAAATAGCCAAAAACCACAATCTTTGGAGATGAGGATGATTCCATAGAGCTTATTAAAAAATTTAAAAGGCATGATCTGAACTTCATAGAACCATGCTATGTATAATTCAAATTTAATTTCAATTCAAGTGTATTAATTCACTATTAAAGGTGCACACCTAGGCACCCAAAAGGAACTGCATACATTACCAAAGTCCAATCTTAAACAAGTTCTGAAATATAGAATCAGTCCTCAGTCTTTAGATACATGTGAATCGAAAACATGTTATACAGTTAAAGACTGTAACCATGTATATGCATAACAGGGCATATTTACAGTTAAATATTCAAAATGCAGGTTGAATATTCAGTTGCGAAACCTGAATGCTGCATTATTTTCCCCCCTAACATTTAATTTCTTAGTTTTTTTTTTTTTTTTTTTTTTAAATAGGTGAAAGGAACAAAAGTAATCTCATAACAGGCCCAAGTCTGCCAAGGTCAGCTGGGGTTTATCAACATCATCTGTAAAACGTATTATTGTAGATTTAAGAAGCACAAGTCAGCTGAATGGCAGTTAAAGTTAAGGTCTTGATCCAGCAATGCACTTGGGTAATTTCAAGCACAAATAGTCTAATTGCTTTTAATAGGACTAAGCACAAGCTTAAGTGCTCTGCTGGATGGGGGGGGCCATATACATTCCCATACATGTGCTCATATATACATCATATAAATGTTGTTTTAAAAAAAACCCTTAAGGCATATTAATCCCTTCCTACACCCTCGAGAGCCGTCCAGCTTCCTTGTCTCTCCGAGTTGTGTTTTTTCCTCCCAGTTTAAACAGATGCAAGGCCATTACAACTTTCTCTTTCATTTGCAAATAGAAACACACACACACAAATATGGGGGAGGAGGAGGAAAAGGGGATCGGAAAGTGCAGGCTAGATGATGAAGTTGCCAAAATTCAACTGCTGCCTTAAATACTGTACAACATCAATCTTTAGATTTTGTTCTTTAATATGGGAGGCATAAGTTTACCCAGCATGTTTGCGCAACACCTTTAAAACCAACCAGACAGTGGTGCATCAGCTCACAGGTGGAATATGTTCTTCATAACCATAAATGCTAGATTTTTTTTAAATGAAGACTTAAATTCTGTAGAAAATGATGGCGCTGAGAAACGCTGGTATGGCGTATCATTGCTTACCGGCAGCATATGATCCCTCCAGGGATGTTAAATCCTGCTGCCACTGACTCCACAAGGTATTAAGAATGGGACTCTTCCTTTTTGTCTTGATAGCTCAACACTTGTCCATACCTGCTCACCTCCCACCTTTATTTCTGCAGCATCCCACTATTGGTCTCCCTGGGTCCATGGCTTCCCCCTCCAAGTCCATCCCCAAACACAACTGCTAAAATTATCTTCCTCATCTAATCACATCATCTCACTTTCTCCAGCTGTCCTCTCCCTCCCCCCAAACCACAGCAAATTTAAATGTCTAGTCCTCTCCTTCAAGGCCATGCATAGCTCCAGCCTACAACTAGATAACATTTACATTATCCTCCTTAGTCCCCTTCTCTGGGTATGTCTACATGGCAATTAAAAACCTGTGGCTGGCCCATGGCTCAGGCTTAGGGGCTGTTTAATTAGAGTGTAAACGCAGGCCTGAGCCCAAAACTCAACATCGCAATTAAACAGCCCCTTAGCCCGAATCAGCTGGGATGGGCCTGGTGCAGGCTTCTAACTGCAGTGTAGACATACGCTCTGCATCAGAGATGCCAGCGTTGATGCCCCTTTGGCCTCAATATCCCACTCCCATCTTCTTCCATTCACCCCTCTGTGAATGGAATGGTCTACTAACTTCAGTATGTCTGGACTCTACCTGCTTCTTATTCAAATTCCTTCTCTTCCACAATGCCTACGAACATTAAGCTGAAGTGGTAAAATGCCCTCTCTACCCCCAAACACACACACACACACACGCGCACACACACACACGTATATATAATATTACAACGTTTAATAGAATCTAAGGGTTTGTCTACACTTCGAAGTTGTTGACAAAACTTTTGTCTTTCATGGTTACTTAAAACCGCCCCCCTCCCCGCAAAAGACAAAAGTTTTGATGACACAAGTCGCAGTGTGAACATGGCTTTGTCGGCCAGAGTGCCCCCCTGCCGACAAAGCTAACGCCGCTCCAAGGGCTGGAAGTATTTTGTCGGTAAAAGTTCTAAGTACTGAAAAAAAGCATTTACACACGCTGACTTTTAGCGACAAGCTGTGTCATTAAAAGCTGTGTAGTGTAGACAAACCCTTAGTTACCACTTCTAGGTCTCCAAGTGTGAAGTGCCTCCTCTCTATCTTTTAAATTGTAAGGCTCCAGGGTAGGGACTGTTCTTGCTCTGCCATTTCTACTAATATTTGCTACAGTCAAGAACAATTTTCCTTTTCCTCTTTACAAAATAGAAAAAAAAATCTATTTAACATTCACTGCTTGTTCAGCCCAGTATTTGGATTAATACATCTGTACCTTGGAGAAGAGAAAACACATGAACATTTAGGGCACTATTAATGCAACTGATTTTTCATATTCTAAAGACTACAAAGTATTTTTCATTTATTTTTTCATAAAAGGGGATTCATAAATGTTTTAAGTGTGAAACTCAAAATATGAGCAGATAGAAGCAAAAGATTATAGAAACTGCATTTTGAATGAAATGAAGATATTTCACTTTCGTGGGGTTTTTACAAAAAAAACAGCACTGGCTTAATTTAAATGAGTTTAGCAAGACTTTGTTAAACTAGAGCAAAACTTCATGTGAACACTTACTTTTCTTTACGAGTATCTTACTTCAGTTAGATCAACTCTGTAAGGAATTGAGTTAGCTTAAGTCAATTTCTTGCAGACTTAAGCTAAAACCAAACAAGCCACTGGTAAATTAAAATAGAAGTGCACATACACTGTTTTACGCCAGTTTTGCTATAGTCTGTTTAAAAACACCTCTTTAGTGAAACTGGTGCAAATTTGGAGGCAGACATGGTGATCGTTTTACAAGATTAAGGGTAGGTCTACACTTACCTCCGGGTCTGGCAATAAGCAATCCATCTTCTGGGATCGATTTATCGTGTCTAGACGCGATAAATCAATCCCAGATCGATCCTGGAAGTGCTCGCCGTCAACGCTGGTACTCCAGCTCGGCGAGAGGAGTACGCGGCATCGACGAGGGAGTCTGCCTGCCGCGTCTGGACCCGCGGTAAGTTCGAACTAAGGTACTTTGAATTCAGCTACGTTATTAACGTAGCTGAATTTGCATACTTTAGTTTGAAATGGGGGGTTAGTGTGGACCAGGCCTAAGAGTAGCTGCTGTCAGAGAGTTCAAAGAGCATGGGCAGTGCGAATATTATATATACACCTAACCAAAATAAAAAACTACGGTGTTTGCTACTCAGTTTCTGCTTGGGGTTTGCAATTTTGGTTTATACTAAAAAGAACACATGCCCTTCACTTGCTCACTAACAACAGCAACAAAATCACATAGGGAGCACTGCCCATAGGTTTATTAACATGCAACATGTGAGTAAATGGGTCGATACCCCTACATACCAGACTATTAGGCTTCTAGTAGCAAAGGCTTATTAAGAAAAAAGAGCAGCTACCATGGCACCAACCTGTCTACTAGAAAACAGCCTTATGAGTGTAATTGTGTGTTTACTGATTTATATTAATCAATTTCCAGTTTGCATTTACATGCACTTCATCTGGTTGCTTTTTCTTATAATTTTAACCATCTATTGCTGTCAAGTGTATAATTTCTTTTGGGTCTGTATCACTTCATGCCCAGAGCCATGAATACATGGTGAAGGGGAGTTTGTGGCAAGCTTTGTTGCGATGCAGGTCTGTCTTCAGCACTTATCCTCGATAATCCTCCTTTCTTCTAAACTAAAAAAGAACCAAGTATGGGCCTGATCCTGCTACCAATTAAGCCAATGCAAATTTTATCATTGCCTTCAGTGTGACCATGATGAGTGTCCTTGCAGCCCTGCCCTCTGCTAGCATGGAAATTCATGCATGCTTTCCCTGCTGTCCGGGAAAAGAGCATTGTTTGTAGGGTCACCTCTGCACCCCATTTGAGACCGAGGACAGTAAGTCAGCACTGGGCGTTATTATGTCTCCTGCTAGTGTAATGACGGTGCTATGGCTTCACACTGAATTGGGCCAGTTTTGTTTTCACCCAGAGTGAGATGGAGAACACTAGACATACAGCTTCATAGTTCAGAGGTGGAGCTGAACAGCGCGGGAAGGTGGTCTGCTCAGCATCCCATGTCAGAGCTGGATATGAAGCCGGGCTTCTAGCAGCAGTGTGCTGCTCTCAGGGTCCGTCAGTAGTGCAGCTGGGAGCGTGCTTCCCAGCTCTGACAGAGATGCTCTAGCCCCACTCAAGATAGTGCTGTAAAAATAGCTGTACAGCTGGGGGCAGCACAATGGGATAGCAGCCTGAGTACAAACCGGCCGGACTCCTGCATACATGTTTGGGCTGCTAGCCCAAGCCGTCACTTGTGCTACTCCCTGTTACACTGCTACTTTCAGCATGCTAGCTTGAGTAGAGCTAGCGCACGTCTGTCTGCCCGCATTGGTAAGTGATGTGCAGATTGTATACGCATGTAACCAAAATAAAAAACTAAAGTATTTGCTAGTCATTTTCTGCTTGATTTGCTATTTGGTTTATATTACAAAGCAAACAAATACTTTGGTTGCTCACTAACAACAACAAAAATCACAAAGGGAGCACTACCCATATGCTGGAATTAAATCACCAGGGCTTTCCTTTAGTCCACAAGGTAGGAAACATAAGGTGAAGGGGGAAAAGGTTAAGGTACCAACTCAACTATTTCACAAACCATTTTAAAAATCCTGCTTGTTTTCAGAAAGACTGAACTCAAACAAGAAATGTTTGCAGGGTTAATTGCACACAAATAAAAACCGCTAGACACCAAAACATTTCAGACTGCAGAAGGGGTCATTTTGAAACTGTTTCCATGAAATCCACAATGAAAAGAATCTGAATATGAAATATTCAAGTAGCATATTCACCCCTATCAAGTCCAGAGGAACAGTTCCCACAGGGGATAATCCTCCAGTTAAGCACCAAAATCATAGTAGGAGGGACATTACCTCAAAGACTGGTATTTACAAAAACCTTAGTAGTAGGTTTTCCCCCCCAAAAATCTTGCCATTCTTCATCATGTCCAGATCCTCAACTGTGTAAATCAACATAGCTCCCGTTCGCTTTGGCAAAACTCCACTTATTTACATCAGCTGAGGATCTGGTCCAATACATCTCAACATAAAAATCCTTTTGAGCTCAATGTATTGCCCTTATTGTTTCTGCGACCTGTAAGACCCTTTCACCAGACACTACTTATCTCCATTTCTATACTGCATTTATACATTATCATGCCTCCATACAAAAAAATGAATGTGAGCATATGGAACGAAAAGCTTCTCAAAATGAAAATAAACTGAATCTTCTAGAATTGGGCAGCATTGCTGCTTATGGAGTAACTATGGTTAAATCTTATCAAGCTAATATGTTCACACCTTTAAAAAAAAAAAGAAAACCTGCTAAAGATTGTAGATAATTACTGAAGTAAGATTACTGTTTTGGGTTATGTTCTATTGATCAATTCAAACAAAAAAAGTCCCATTTAGCATTAGTTAAGTTAGCTCTCTTCAATAAACAAACCATAAAAATTAGGGGGAAAAATTGATGGTTAAAAGGTATTAATTAAAAGGTTGCAAGTTAGGATGTGCTAGGATGAATGTTGCCCATGAAACCTTAATTCGACTCCCTAGCGTGTATGAATTATGATACAGCCTTTAACGATACAGCCTTTAACTACATGATTATTAAAAAACAAATAAAAATAAACACACAGGAGCCCGGTTCATTCAGTGCACAGGACGGATCTGCTCAGGAGATGAATCAGGGCTGTGTAGTGAAGGAGTCTGTTGTCTATGGGACCCCAGCTCAATTGTTGCAAAAGTTGAAAAGTTTGTAGTGAACAAGGGGACTGCAGGAAAAGAAAGGATGGTCTTGTGCAGGGATCAGCAACTTTTGGCCCACGACCCGCCAGGGTAAGCACCCTGGCAGGCCAGGCCGTTTTGTTTACCTGCCGCGTCTGCAGGTTCGGCCAATCGCGGCTCTCACTGGCCGCGGTTCGCCGTTGCAGGCCAATGGGGGCTGCGGGAAGTGGCGCAGGCCGAGGGAAGGTTGCCGATCCCCGGTCTTGTGGTTAAGGAAGTTGAATGCCGCCCCAGAGTCTTGGATTCTATCCTTGCCTCTGCCATAGAGATCCTATGTGATGCTAGGCAAGTCACTTACACCAAACTTTTCACAGATAGTCACTTCTGCCTATAATATATAACATATGCACAAGGGGGCCAAATTAAGGTTGTATGGGCAACTTTCATTCTGGCATTGCTTGACTTTTAATCCTTAACTTTGTACTTCCCAATTTTGTATGGTTTAGTTTATTGATGGGAGCAACCTTAAATAACATTAATCAAAGTATGTTTGCAAGTTTCCTTAGTTTTTTTAATAGAAAGAAAATTTTATAGATGTGCTATTTCAATAATAAAGCACTTACACATTTGTCATCTTCAGTGTATATTTTACTGCCATTGGTATCTTTGCAACGCTCAATATTTCACTGCTCAGTGCCAAGTTGACCAATATATACTGGAAGTAATTAAATTAAACTGTATGCAAACAAAACCTTTTTTAAATGCAACTTTAGTTTTACTGCAACCTCAGGCTCAGGGCAACTTCTAAATAACTTTGAAAAACTGTAACAGAAACCCGAGTAGGGACTATCTATTTTCTGCTTTTTTTAAAAAAAGATAAATATTCAGAAAGCTATATTCCCCAATTTGTAAGAAGCATATGAACAGAATACACGAAAAAGAGCTTAATTCTATATCTCACTTTAATGTAACCCTTTTTGAGGAAAGTAACAATTACGTTTTGAAAAGAAACAGTGTAATTTACCACAGTACAAACCCAAAGGAGCACAGCAGGAGCTTAGAAATATCCAGTCTGCTTTAATCACAGCTCCTCCTGGCCTTTCTTTGAAATAATGTTAGGATAGTCTGAGGTAAATCAACTGTCAAAAGCAGCCATAGCCATGACAACCATAATATTAGTGACTCTCCCCAAGTATGCAAATGAACTGAAGGAGGTAGTGATGAGTGGCTGATTCTCTCTCAAGTCACAATGTTACTACTCAGGGAGCAGTAAATGTGTACTGTGTGAGGGGTGGAGGTGGGGAGGAATCAAGCTTTTCCAGTGGTCAGATTTTCTATAATTCCCTACAAAGCAACATACAAACACAAAATACAGGTTGGCGATAATTTCATAAACATATTAATTAGTGTTTGAAATTTGGTTAAAATTCTCCATGGCATGTTAACAAAAAAGGGTTCTGAAAAACTGTGAGACAGTTGAGGTACAGACCCTGTAAAACAGAAAATTCTGACACAACCTTAGCTATGGTCTGCTACTGAGAGACCGTAAAAAAACAGGGAGGTGCAATGCATATTCTAAACTGCTAGGCACAGAGATTAACCCATCTGGTTGTCCCAATTACGGTCCAAATTCTCCACTGGTGTAATCTGGCACAGCTCCAATGACTTCTGTGGAGCTGCACTCATTTACACCAGAGAATTTGTCCTTATAGACCTGTGCCTGCAGATTTGTCACAATGCAAAACACAGCTCTGAGCATGCAGTGACATTACCTTCAAAATTCATTCAGGCCAGTTTTTTAAAAATAAATTTATTAAGAATTTTTTCCATAAAACATTGATATCATAATCAATGCAACCATTTAATCAGAAGCAGGCATTTCTATTATAAGCAGGCACAACAATACAAAATAAAGAGGTGAGTACACTGTTGGGTGAACTATATGTTATTGGACTACATACTTATCCTGTACTTCTGGAGAAAGGTAAAATGGAGTATCGACTTTCTGTTTCCAAATTTGAACAGAAAAAAAAAAAAAGTTATAAACTACCGTTATTTCTCTTTGGCCTATCTGCAAGACATTGAACAAAAGTTGGTCGTTACAAAAATCTTATGGTGCCGTCATTGTCAACAGGAAGAAGAATACTGAATGGATGTTTGAAACTTAAGAACTCATCTTCAGAACTCAAATGATTTGCTAAAATATCAGAACTGGTGTACAGAGATAACTGTTTATACTTACAAGGCAGATGTGGCCTACATAGTTATATGAATATGTAGCTTTTTAGAATATGTGGGGAAAAAGTATTACAGTAAATTTATGCATAATGCATACATATTAGACAAATTAATATACATACACACATGCTGTAAGTGAACTTTGAGGAAGTCACTTTTTCAGGAAGAGGGTTACTATCAGATTTCTCAACAATAATACACATACTTAGCATACAGTAATATGCTCGTTTATTTCTGTACCTTTTTCTTAAAATATATATTTAAACAAGAAACAAAGAATAGTATTGAATCTTTCCATAAACTTTGTTTTCTTATTTACATTGTAATATTCCATTATACACAAAGTAAAGACTGCATTACGGTACATTATCTTTATATAACTTTTTTGTAATACATACAGCTTGAAGCTATGTAACATCTTAGCTTGGGAAGAGAGATACAACTTATATTATAAGACTATTTAAAAACAATTCTGGCCATAATTCTGCTCTAGATTGTTTCACTGAAACCATTCTTTGTCAAAGAAAAATGCCCCACATAGGGGATGAAGAAGCAGTGTTTAAGTCACCACTGGATCCACTTAAACTTAAAAGAAATGTACAAACCACAATCACTTTTGCATTACTACACAACTACCTCTGAGGCCCATTACTTCCTAATTTAGAACATGAATGACAGTTACTATCACATCTTTAAATTAGTTTTTTCCCATAGTTTTAGGGCATTATTTTTTAAACTGTAAACAATGAAAATTTAAATGCAACATTAATCATACACTATCTTCATCTGCACAACTAGGAAGTGTTCTGATTTGTTTGGGAGAAAAATGAGCATGCACACACCCATTCACACAGAATGAGTATAAATAACAGCAGCACTTATCTCAAGTTATGGTGCACGTGGTTGCAATAAAGAGTATAAAATGAGAGTAAAATTCCCAACATCTGTTAAAACACAAAAGAGCTTATTGTACAAAACGTCATTCACATTCTCTGTATGGAGCTGAGGAGTAAGCTGTTCAGTTTGCTGGGGTCTCCAGCCGACAGACTCCTCCTTCGATTGCCACAGACTGCCCTGCCACAGCTCCAGGAGGAAGTCTCGAAATGTGAGTCTGTGGAAAAATTGTGAGAACTTTAGCAACTGCGGAAAAAAACAGAGAACTGAAAGCAGGTGGAATGGTGGACACAAAGGCATCTTAAAAAGCCCACAATGTTTACATTGTTCAGTATGAACATATATACATGCAAATTACAACACAACCGAAAAAGCTGCAGACAGGGAATGTTTAGTATAAAGAGGACATTAATAGGAGGGGACATAGTAAACTTATGCAAAATAATACGTGCAGAGCAGGTAAATTGGGTGCTGCAGTTTACCCTACCTACTAAGTGAACAAAGTGACATCAGTAAAGTTGACACAAAATTAAAACTGATAAAAAGAAAATACATTTTTGCACAATACATAATTGATATGTGCAGCTCCATGACCGAAGGCATCATTAATGCCAAAAGTTTCGAGGATTAAAAAAAAGGGTTAGAACTTAATATATTTGTAGGACACAAACTCATGCTTCAAAGCTTAAAGCCAACTTTAACTGACGAAAGAGTTAGGATGAAATTTCTCCAATGGGCATTTTTTTGCAAAAATGTTTTGAGAAAAAAAAAGTATGGTCATGACAATATTTCAGCAGGAAAGATCAAAACATCCATACTCCTTTTGTATGAGAGTTTAGTTTGTCAGATTGCTAGATGGATTTAATATATTATTCTCTGTTAATATTCTGGTAATGCTCAATGGCCCTAATGATATAGGAAGACACCATCCGTACCACACAGAGTGGGTTAGTACTAGTTGTGAAACTACACTAAAAGACATCTAAATATATTTTCCATATATTAATTTTCAATGTTAGCAATTGCCAAAGCTATCAAAGTGATATTATACAATTATGAATGGAAGAGGAAGTGGTCCAACTATGAAAAAATGTGAGAAACTATCTTGAGTCATCCAGTCCTCCATTTCCGAAAAATATCTGTTTATTGGTTTTATATTGGCAAACAATGTTATTCATTATATCCAAAGGCATGTCAGAGACCTGTTGTGTGATAAGGAGTGGCACTGCTTCAGTTTATTGTTTGTCTATTGTTTTACGTTCGAGGGAGTCACGTAAAGCCTTATAAAGAACTTACAACTTGACACATACCATTCATCATGTTTAATGGTGTCTAGTTACTCCTTTTCCTATGTGTTTATTGGGGTTATAGAATTCACATTGCTCATAACAATAGCTTGACATAACGGTTATTTCTCCTCTTCAGTCCATATTTGTTGTGCTCTATTTTGTAACTGCAGAAGATTTGTTTTATTACATTCTAATCTCCTACCAAGGAGGACAGATCTGTAAGTACTGAAGAAATTGCTTTATTTTCCAGTGCATACTTTGTTGTAAATGGGCAATGATAAAGACTTTACAGTACCAAACATGTATGTAAGCGTATTCTGCCTTATTGTTAGTGCTGTGTTACTGTTACATGTAACCCATCGTTGTTTCCATATGTAGCATTGTTATACAATATCAGCATATATCTTAGTCCACATGGTGTTGATTCTGCAATATAGTAATGCTAGAATACATGTAGGGCCAGATGGCTAAAGCAGTGCTTGGTGCACTGGGAGCAGTGTCACAGCCAGCTTTCTACAATCTTTCTGCCCACCCCTCAACTCCCAGAGCTGCTGATTTAGGCTCTGCTGTAACTTAAAAAAGCTTCAGGGCTACTCTATGGTGTGTTCTACACTACAGGGTTAGGTCAACTTAAGCTGCCTTGCGTCAACCTAACCATGAAAGTGTCTACACTTGAATTTCGTTCCCACCGTTGTAACTGTCCTGCTCCATCGACTTAACTCCACCTAGGGTGACCAGACAGCAAGTGTGAAAAATCGGGATGGGAGTGGGGGGGTAATAGGAGCCTATATAAGAAAAAGACCCAAAAATCGGGACTGTCCCTATAAAATCGGGACATCTGGTCACCCTAACTCCACCTTCACAAGTGGTGTAGAGTCAAGGTCGATGTAGTCAGGTCGACCCAGTGTCAGCGTAGACACTGTGCTGCTTATGTTGACTGTTACTGGCTTTCAAGAGCCGTCCCACAAGGCCCCACACTGACAGTACAATCGATAAAAGTACTCCTGGTGAGGATGCGCACCGCCAACACAAGGAGCAAAGTGTAGAGATGCACAAATGATGTAATTATTACAGGGGCTGTGTGCCAACGTAAGTTAGGGCAACCTAGGGCATCGCTACACTTGCAAGCTAGAGTGCATTAAAGCAGCCCCAGGCGCCCTAACTCCCGACTCGTCCACACTGGCAAGGCATGTAGAGCACCTGGACTCTGCACCAGGAGTGCTCCTGGTAATCCAACTCCACGAAAAGCATAACGCTTGTTGCACCTCCACTGAAACGCCACAGCGTCAGTGTGAACGAGGTGTTGCATCACTGCGCTTTGATCAGCCTCTGGAAATGTCCCATAACCGTTTCTAACAGCTGGCATGCTTATCTGCTCTGGGTCAAAGCAAGCCATTAGTGTGGAATGTTGCTTGCTGTGAGTGTGTCGGGGGGGGGGGGGGGGGGAGTCTGAACTTACAAGACAGCATGCTGACACACACTCCCCCCCCATACACGTAACACACTCCCTGTCACACTCCACCCCACCCCCCGCATTTGAAAAGCACGTTGCAGCCACTTGAACGCTGGGATAGCTACCACAATACACTGCTCTTTGTGGCATTGCAAGAGCTGCTAATGTGGCCACGCCAGTGCACTTCCAGCTGAGGGTGTAAACACTTGGCAGCATTTTCCCTGCTGTGGTCTCCGAAGACTGGTTTAATTCCCAGTGCTCTACATCTGCAAATGTAGCCATGCCCTTAATTTTGTAGTGTAGACATGGCCTCATCAGTATTGGATGGTAACAGCACTCCCAAGGGCTTAGGGAGGGTGAACAGTTACTGTTGTCCACACTACAAAGATTTTGTCAGTATAGCTATACCAGCAGTGCCCTCTGTGTAGATGCACTGTATTCTGACAGGAACTTTTCTGCCAGCAAAACAACATCGCCTCCCTGAACAATGTTAGCTGCGCCAACAGAAGTACTCTTCTGTGAGCATAACTTTGTCAACACTAGGGGTTTTGCCGACATAGCTATGTCAGCTAAGGGGTGTGGTTTTTTCATACCCCTGACCGACATGGCTATGCTGACAAAACTTTATAGTGTAGCCCTCACATCACACTGCCAGAGAATCACCAGCACACACTGTTCCTGCAACACCCTCATCTATCCCATATGCTAGAAGTTAGGGAGGAGGACAGCAGTTTCCCTGGCTGTTATGCCACTCAGCTTCTTCAGCTGTACTCTTAGGGCAGCTTTAATTTTTTTTTGTGCCAGGACAAGGATCGGGTCTGTAATGCTCATGCAATACGATTATCTGTAGCGTATATTGAAGATGCACAAACCAATACCCTGGAGACATAAAGCTGATCACTTAATTCTGGGAATTATATATTTAACTATTATGAAATAATAAAACAGGTTCAGCTGATTCAATTTCATTGGCAGACGTTCTGGTATATTTTGCATTAGATGAAGGGACTTGGGCAAAAAAAGGTACACCTATTTTGCCGGTAGTCTCATTATAAAATGGTGAGGTACATTTACTTTTAAAAAGTTGTATTTTTTAAGATTATGGGCTGGATTCTGCAAGTCTTCCAAGTACTGAACTCTCAATGCTAGTGCAAGATTCAGCAGAAGACGACTTGCAGGATTGGGCTTTATTTCTTTAAAGAATACTGTTTCAATTGGGGGAGATGTCACTGGCATGACCCATTGGCCTCAAACTTGGGTCACAGGAGCAGCCAAGCTTCAACTCCCCACTTGGGAACCTGCTGACAACCCAGGAACCATGGAGCCCAGCCCCAGCTTGAGGCTCCATCTCTGATGTTCCATTGGTGGTGTCTCAGAGCAGACAACCGGCCCGCTGGCCGTATTTAAGCCAGGAACAGGAAACTGTCCGAAAAACTGAGCTCCACCCTGCTCTGGACCGTGTGTCTCCTACTCCTGTTCCCCCAGCTTGACTTCCTGGTGTCCTGACCTGGCTTGGCTCCTGACCTCTGACTTGTGGTTCTGATCTCTGGTTGGTCTCCTGCCTCTGAATCCCAGCTGACTCTTGACTCCTGGCTGTGGACTCTGACCACTAGGTCTGGTTGCCTACGACCAGGCCCTGACAGTCACTTTATAAAATAGAATGACTTGTAACTGCTCCAGTGCTAGTGGGAGGCTAGACCGTGAAAGCCTTATTTATGTTGTTGTGCACTTACTTGAGCCTATAGTCCCATTAATCTTAAAAGGTCCAAAGATTGCACAATTTAACACATTGTGAGGTGGTATGTTTTGAAAGTCTATGAGTCGAAAAGATAAAACAGTAATAACATGTATCAGTTGAGCAGAATGTTATTTAGAACCTTAACCACAATTCACTGTAAAGACATTCTCTATTCCAGAGGCACAGCCTCTTTTAATCCCCTCCTTGATAAGGCTATCCTGGTGTCTGCTCTTAGGTGGTCTTTTTTTCAGTTAAATGACAGAATCAGATTTAATTAAAAACATTTTTAAGGTTTTCATTTTACTGGTTCAACTTTGATCCTTAGCCCTCCTACGTGATATATGAGCATCTTTCTACTTTTAGAACAATTTTGGTCAAGATCATGATTTACCACTTCAAGAAGAGAGGGTTCCCTTTAAATCTCCTATGGTTCCCCTCAAATGCAACTGATCATTTTTGGAACTATTATTTCAGAGTTAACCTTCCATTTGTTTAAAAAAATTTATAAGAACAACTGGTAGAACCAAATTTGCCAATATCTTTTTCTAAGGTCTATTTAAAACCCCAAATAAAGTTAGAGCCATCATGTAAAATCAATTTTCTTAGTAGTATGCAGTAACAGTCTTTACTCAGTAGAAGCATGCTACTGATCACGCAATATAATACCACAGTCAATGTGGCTCAGTGGCCTAATCTGAATCAGACATCCATTATGAAGTGGAGATGGTCATGGCAGAGTACAGTATTGGAACAAAGAAACAGTACAGTATGAGGCATGGATGCCCACAGATTCTGCCAAATGGCACAGGGCAAATATTTTTTTACCAGAACAGAACCACCAAAATTTCTTAGGCCTGCAGTAGGACATTCATTTATTCATGATAAAGGCTTTGATTTTTGAGACGTGATTTTTCTAATCCAAATAAACTGTGGGCACAATTAATAACATTTGCGCTTACCTGCTTACCCCACAAATCAGGTAAAGTTAGATGCCTCAATACACCCACAAATAACTGCAGGTGAAAATCGGGAGGCTGGGTTGAGTTACATATTGAAAAATCACTAAATATACTTATTATTCTAAAATAACGACAGTGACTAGCTGTTGAATATGAAACCTCAGTGAGAACTTGAACAGATTTTTCAAAACACAAGACGTTTTAACAGATAATCAGTACATTTGTATCTCAAATGTGTTATTTAGACATAGGCATCTACTCTACTTTTTTGAATATGAAAAGGATTTCCAATATATAAAAACCTAAAGTACACTTCCAAAATCTGTGTGTCTCCTTATTGAATTACCACACACACACACAAATGCATATATAATCAAAATCCTTGCATGTGTCTTGATATATAAACTTTTCTCATCATCTCTTTACTTGGCATGCACTCAGTATCAAGTAATAAATGAAGTACTATCCTATTTTATGCATAATGTTTCAGGTCACTTTTACCCAATAGCAAGTAACTATTACGCCAAACCAAAAAAATATTAAGCTGCCTTTTTAAAGAGAAATAAGATCACATTATTTTATTTTTAAAATATCCATAGCTATTTCATGTTGTATGAAAAAATAGCCTTGAAGTGCTATACATTTTATATTCAATTAAACTCCCAAATGACCTTTTAAGATTAGACTCTCATCAACTTTATTCTTAGGCATAACTATTTACACTAAATACATGTCTCCTTTGATTTTAGTAAGATTTTCAGACTCAACCACCTTACTTGTATAGTTTGTTACTGTTTTTTTAATAAATACCCACTACGCGACACATTTTTAATTCTTGCTGGATTTAGGCTTGTATGGAAAAGAAAAGGACAGGAGAGCTTTTAGTTAGATTAGATTGTACCTTTAGCTTTGCAAATAGAGGGAACCTAAATCTGGGGCGGGGGCCCAAAAAAAGCATAGAAAGAGAAAACAAGTTCCACTCCCTTCTTCCAGCCCCATGGAAGCGTCTCTGTTAGTGCACTGTGGATCAGCAGGCAGGGCTGCCAACTTTCTAATCGCAGAAAACTGAACAGACTTGCCCCACTCCTTCCCCATGGCCCCGCCCCTTCTCCAAGGCCCTGCCCCCCGCTCACTCCATCCCCCCTCCCGCCGTTGTTCACTCTTCCTCACCCTCACTCACTCATTTTCACCAGGCTGGGGCAGGGCCTTGGGGGTCAGGAGGGGATGAGGGCTCCAGCTGGGCTGTGGGCTCTGAGGAGGGGCCAGAAATGAGGGGTTCAGGGTGTGGGAGGGGGTTAGAGTTTTGGGGTAGGGCCCAGGATGAGGAGTTTGGAGTGCAGGAGGGCGCTCTGGGCTGGGGCCAAGGGGTTTGGAGTGCGGGAGGGGGCTCAGAGCTGGGGTAGAGGGTTGGGGTGCAGGATAGGGTGAAGGGTACATAATCCGGGCGGCGCTTACCTCAGGTGGCTACTGGGAAGCAACAACATGTCCCTCCAGCTCCTATGCACAGGTGCGGCCAGGGGGTTCTGCCCATTGCCCCCCCGACAGGCACTGCCCCTGCAGCTCCCATTGGTCGCAGTTCCCAGCCAATGGATGCTGTGGAGATGGCGCTCAGGGCAGGGTCAGCATGCGGAGCCCACTGGTTGTGCCTATGCCTAGGAGCCGCAGGGACATGTCGTCGGTTCCCGGGAGTCGCGCAGAGCCAGGTAGAGAGCATGCCAGCCCCACACCAACCAGACTTTTAATGGCCAGGTCCCTTTACGACCGGATGTTCCAGTCAAAAACTGGACACCTGGCAACCCTATCAATAGGAGATGGATCAGGGGCAAGAGGGACAGCCTGTCAACATAGTACATGCCTCACCCTTCCTGCTGGGAATATGCAGAAGAAGATATTAACTCTGTGAGAATCATTTTACTTTGATGTCCCCCTTGAAATGAAATGAGGTTGAGAGGGCCATATAGAAGCATGGCTGCCAAAGGAGAACAGCTGCTATGTGGACCACGAAGACCTCTATTGGTTTAGACTACCAAATCTCATCTATAAAGAAAGAGAAGGAGCAGACAAACATCACTTGAAGTGGGGATTACAGTGAACGAGAAGCTGGATACAAGTCAGCAGTGTGGCCTTGTTACCAAGAAGGCCAACAGCATATTGTGTGGTATTAGTAGGAGCATTACCAGCAGATCGAGGGAAGTGATTATTCCCCACTATTCGGCACTGGTGAGGCGACACCTGGAGTATAGCATCCAGTTTTGGGCCCCCCACTACAGAGGGGATGTGAACAAATTGGAGAGAGTCCAGCGGAGGGCAACGAAAATGATTAGGGGCCTGGGACACATGACTTACAAGGAGAGGCTGAGGGAACTGGGGTTATGTAGTCTGCAGAAGAGAAGAGTGAGGGGGGATTTGATAGCAGCCTTCAATTGCCTGAAGGGGGGTTCCAAAGAGGATGGAGCTTGACTGTTCTCAGTGGTGGCAGATGACAGAACAAGAAGCAATGGTCTCAAGTTGCAGTGTGGGAGGTCTAGGATGGATATTAGGAAACACCATTTCACTAGGAAGGTGGTGAAGCACTGGAATGGGTTACCTCAGGAGGTGGTGGAATCTCCATCCTTCGAGGTTTTTAAGGCCCGGCTTGACAAAGCCTTGGATGGGATGATTTAGTTGGTGTTGGTCCTGCTTTGAGCAGGGGATTGGACTACATGACCTCCTGAGGTCTCTTCTGATCCTAATATTCTATGATTCTATTTTTGTAGGATACTGAGAGCGGAAGCTTGCACTGGTGTTTTTTGTTCTTGATTTTTTTTTAATAACTACCAATACCCTGCCCATGCAAGGTAGCTCTGTTATGATTTGCTTTTGAACTCTGTAGACCCTTCCCACTCCTCTTGAAGCCCAAACCAAAGGGTAGTCTTTCTGGCCTGGAATAATTGTTAATTAAGAACAGTATACGATTTCTTCTTTTGGATCAAATGTATCTTTCAAATCTGAATTACTTGGTTTAGGATTAATTTTTTTCTTAAACTACACATGTTGTGCCAAGAACATTGTTATTTGGTGCCTCATTTGATAAAGTATTCTGACATGACTTGAAAGGTGAACTGTACTAGCTAATATGACAAGCATTTATTAAAGTCTTTAAAATAAAAAGACCAGTTTAAGTGCTCTCCAAAATGATGTCACTTGGCCTTTTTTGTGCATATAAAAGTAATAGTGCTTGTCAATGATGAGCTCATTTTTTTCATTAAAGCCATAAACATAATGTGAAATCAATACGAGTAAGCCAAAAGTAAGACAGAGCTGCGTGAGAAAGACAGAGTCCATCACACACTGCAAACTAGCATATAGTGTAAAGTAGGATAGTGCATAACTACCATGCGACAGCACATTCAGTACTTATGCAAACCTAATGAGTGCCTGACTTATTTTTCAGCTAATTTACCATGTAGGGAAAGTGTGTTTTGGTTAGAATATTTAGTTTACAGAAATATTCTGATATCCAGTACATTTTTGAGAGCTGGAACTGTATCATTAAGAATAAGCAAATCAAGAATAAAATGCACTGAATTTCACTTGCATTCTGCCACCTTACTGATTAGAGAAAAAAAATTGTCACATCAATGTATTGTATACAAATCATAAATGACCTGTGGGAAATGAGATTAGAATTCTAAGTAGACCTTGAGTTAATAAGGAAGTCAAGAGAATCTACAAACAGAATACAATGATTCTAGACTATTTTTACATTTTAAAATGTTAATACGACACATTAAGGACTGATATATATTAAGATAGTTTCTAAAGTAAGTGTTTTAATCCCTCTCCGTTAACTGTAATTCCCATATAATTCATAGTCGCGTTTAGATAGTTTAAAAAGATGAGTAACAATGCACCATTCTAACAAATGATGATGATTTGGGACTCAGAGCATTAGATGATAACTCTCAGATTAGTGATATTTTAAAAATATACCAAAATTTAAGATTTTCACTCTCCTATGTGCTGCAAAAGCAGAGCCAGATAATAGATATAATTCATACTTACATTCCACTATTAATATCTGCTGCAATTTTAAATATTTAATGTTTAATGTAGAGGAAAACAGTGCACATAAAAAACAGGCCCAAATATTTTAGCCTGTTCCTAAAATGCTGAATATATTATCTTGTGTGAAATAGGAACACAATACTGAACAGAAGTGTAAATAAGGGACCAAATTCAATATTAAGACCTTGGCCAAAGCCCACCAAACATTCCAGCTTAATCCAGAATTTCATCATGCGCTGGAATTTCACCCCAGCTACATTTAAACTGGAGCAAGATTTAGCAGGATTAATACAGGACAGACAGCTACGTAATCACAGATGTGTTTTTCAGTCATTTAAAGTTCAATGTCTTAGCTCAACAATGTGGACTGCTTACAAGGTACATCTTACTACAATGTCAAATCCACAGTTTAAGGAAGGGATTGTCAATGGGTGGACTGCAGGCCAATTCTGGACCACCAGATGCTTCCAAACTTTCAGCAAAATCTTTTTATTTAATTATTATTATTATTGTATTCTTTTCTCTAGAGTCTGGATCTTGACTGTACCTTGACCAAGAAATTTGGACCTTGACAAAAAATAATTGATTACCCCGGTCAATGGTGTGATGGTCCAAAGTGGAAATCCTCCTCTTTCCAACTTTAAAAACAAAAGAATTAAATATAAAACCTTCTGCTGTATTCCCAGATCTCAGAACCCAGCATTTTCATGAAGTTCAAATGAAGCTGGAAGTTGAAGCTAGGCAAAAGTTCAGACGGCAAATAAGACATACACTTTTAACTGTTTCAGAGTAGCAGCCGTGTTAGTCTGTATCCGCAAAAAGAATAACAGGAGTACTTGTGGCACCTTAGAGACTAACAAATTTATTATTATTTATTCTGGATTAAGCTGGAATGTTTGGTGGGCTTTGGCCAAGGTCTTTTAACTGTGAGAGTAATTAACCATTGGAGCAATTTATCAAGGGTCTTGGTGGATTCTCCATCAGTGGCAATTTTTAAATCAAGACTGGATTTTTATATTTAAAGATATGCGCTAGTTCAAAAGACATTATTTTAGGGAAGTTCTGTGGCCGGTGTTAAACAGTATGTCAGACTAGATGATCACAGTGATCTTTTCTGGCTTTGGAATCTATTTTCTATTAACAAAATATTTTAAATTTGTATTTCAACTCAGGATGGTCCTTTCCAAGTGAGCTGGAGCGCTGAGTTCTGAGCAGAAAACTGGATGTTCTAGTGTATGCACAAAGTTCTTTTCAAGCAAAAATTATAGAATGACTTCTTCAGTCAAATCCTACATATCTGAGTGCAGATTTAAAGATGAGTGACACATATTTTTCCTATTTCGTGCATGTAAAAGAGCTTCTCTGTAGTCTGAAATGTACGAGTAAATGGCTAAACATAAGATTACACAGTAAATCTTTCCACTAATTTTCAAATTATAATTAAAATGTAGGGTTACCATCCGTCCGGGTTTCCCCGGACATGTCCAGCTTTTTCAGCTTTAAATGGCCATCTGGGGGGGATTTCTAATAAAGTAGAAATGTCCAGGATTTCCCCCTTCCCCTCATGCAGAGTGCGGTGTGGCTGATTGGACGGCTGGGCCTGATTGAAAGCCGCTCGCAGCCACTGGGGCCTCTAGCAGCCAGAGTCCCTCCCCCTCCCCCGCTCCCTCCTCCCCCGCAGAGCAGCGCCACAGTGTTTGGTTGCATGTGGAGCTCGCAGCTCTCCCTCAGCCTGGTGGGGGGGCAGGCAAGGGACAGGGAACAGGGGGGTTAGATTGGTCGGGGGTTCTGGGGGTGGGGCTGTCAGGAGAAGGGGGTGTAGAGAGCGGTTGGGGCAGGCAAGGGACAGGGAATGGGGGAGGTTAGATTGGTCGGGGTTTCTGGGGGGGGCTGTCGGGTGAAGGGGGTGTAGAGAGCGGTTGGGGCAGTCAGGGGACAGGGAGCAGGGAGACTTAGATAGGGGGTGGGGTCCTGGGGGCAGTTGGGGGGGTCTCAGGAGAGGGCAGTCAGGGGACAGGTAGGGAGTAGGGGGATTCTGAGGGGGGGTGGGAAGTGGGAGGGGGCGGGACTGGGGCGGGGCTGGGGCGGCACCCCTGTCCTCTTTTTTGATTGTTGAAATACGGTAACCCTATTAAAATGTATATTTCTTTACTCAGTGAATATTGAGTTTGTGTCTTTCTCTTGGCAAAAAACTTTCATAAACCTTTTTTACCAAAGCAGGCAATGAAGTACAGAAGTTCCCTACCTTAAAACAATACCAATTATTGTAATCTGTACTTGTCATACACATTACTTCAGACATTTTAAGGGCAATAACTGTTAAATTTGGTAACTAGCATTTTAATGGCAGTAGTTAACTATGAACCACATTTTTCCTCTGCTTGTCCCGTTGCCCACTATATTTTTCCAACTGCAAAATGAAGAGTTTTCAGAGAGATTTTTGTTTGTTTGTTTTGCATTGAAGCTACATCACTTCATGTAGATAGTCACAGCGGCCAGCGTTCATTGTAAACTACAGTGGCATACACGATTCCATCTCCTCTACCCATTCACTTTTTCCTATCCCCTGGGCAGCAACTTAAATCCAATAAATTAGAAAATGGAAAGAATGACACACAGTAGTTTAATATTAAAACCAGCCCTAGCATAAGATTTATAAATTCATGTCATAAACTCAGTACAAGGAACAGGTTTTAAACTGGCAGTTGAATTTGGAATACAACAAGAATTGCAATTAGACATTTAAAAATTAGAGTGATTTTAGATCAAGATGGTAGAAAAATCTAAGTCCTATAAAACCAAATTATAGTGCACCAAGGATGTTGAGAACCCAGCACTTGAGGTTCTCAACATTTTACAACTATGTTCCGTTTCTTTCTTATTTTAAATGAAGTTAATAAGTAAATTAGAAACTTTTTATCAATCATGTCTTGATAAAAGACAATGTTAATTTTAAAAATGCGAAATGTGCAAACATGTAACTTCATTTGTTGGCTATTTTAAACATTTGAGGAAAATAACCGACACATGACAATGTGTCTTCTCAAAGAGATTGGCCTGCTAGCTATCTGTTCCGACTGTGAAGCAGATTTCATCCTAATAAAAGAACAGTATCTAACTTAACTAGTTGTAAAAGTGCTCATCAGTAAATGAAGTAAAAATAGTTCAAATCTTTTATACATCCCTCCACTGACAATTTGTGTTTTCTCCCATGCTGCCCCTCACACTTTAGAGGAAAGGCCCATAAAATTCCCCAAAGCCACTTAATTGTCTTCCAAATCCCTCCTTAAAACTCTTCTTTGCTATGATGCTTACTTCCTGGTGTACAGAGACAACGATTTATCATACTGACCAACACTGTCTCATTGTTTCCTTGTACTTCCTTGTCTGTCTATACCATCTGCTGTCTCTACAATACTTAGACTATAAGCTTGTTGGGGGCAATGACTGTCTTTTTGTTCTGTGTTTGTACAGAGCCTAGTAAAACAGGGTCCTGATCCAGGGCTAGGGCTCCTAGGGGCTACAATACTAAAAATAATAAATACAGACCTATTTCAGCTTTCCACCTGCAAGGAAAGTGACTGCAGTGATACAACAGAAGGAATTAAAGCCTAAATCAACAAGGACTACTGGAAATGAATAATGTGAACTAAGGAATTCTTTTCCTGAATACCAGTTTCCATATAGAATATTTTTTACAATAAGCTACCACAATTAACATGTACCATCCCCCACCCCACCCTAAGTCAAACCCACAATTAAATTGCACCACAAGTACTTCCTGCAGGCTCCCACTCAGTTTCTCAACGTCGCATTAAGTCTCTTTTACATGCCTATTTTGATCCTGCTTCAAATGAAGTAAGATGGGAATAAAGCTCCCATTTAGGGCCTCAGCAAAGCTAAAGATCAGAAACAGCAGGAGCAATTGCAGTGTTTAAAGCAGTTGAGTTGGAACACAAAACAACAACTTAGGCAAATAGGTGGTTTCCTCCCCACCAGCCATTTCCTATCCTCCTCAAAAATGTATTTTTAAGACAAGGTAAATAAACCTGAAAGAATTCAAATGGAAAATAAGAGTAGATACAAGGGCAATGAATTACTAATTTTTAATTGAAGCCCTAGTCATAAACCAAATGTAAGAAGGCAGTTCTAGTTTAAACTCCTTTAAGCCCAGAACTGGCAAATGTCCATCTAGAAAGCATTAGCTTCCAAAGCATAACTCAGACCAGGTCTACACAGGTTTTTTTTAACTGACTTAACTATTTCAGTTATGGTTTGTTTTTGTCGGTTTAATATTTAAACTGGTACAATCCCTAATTTTTATGCAGTTATATTGATATAGGGCACCTTTATACCCATATAGCTTATTCCACTAGTTTTATAGGAATAAACTATAACGGCTTCCACACGAGGGTGTTGTACCACTTAACTACAGCATTTCAAACACTTACAGTTAAAACAGTACAAATACTGTTTAGCCAAGCCCTCACAATGGTGTTTATGAGTTGTGACATGTAATTTGAAAGGTAGCAATGGGACTATACATACTATGGAAAATATGACTAAGGAAAAAAACTATTTTCAAAAGGTGTTAGTCTCCAAATAAGAGAACCCATCAACAAATACTTGACCCAAGATACCAGAATATCCTATAAAGCATTATTGTTCCTTTTGTTTCATCACAAATTAAGCTTCATTATATTTTCAACACCACACAAAACAGTTACCCTACAGAAGTGTGGTTCTTCTAGATGCGTTCACCACACAGATTACACTGTTTGTAAGCAAGAGCCCCAAGTACACAAAGTCAGATTCCTTTAGCCAGCAATGGCCACTGGGGCTATGCCTACACCTTAGGTACTCTCGCTTCCCTCTTTCCCCCACACCTGGAGGTATACAGGACAAAGTGGACCCAGGGCAAAGGGTAGAAGAGTAGGATCACTGAATCCATCTGGACAATCCCCTACAGTCACTGGTTCTTCAAGAGATAAGTAACCATTCTCTTCTCACGCGACTGTTGACATGGATTCCCATCTCAGTGACTAACAAGCAGTTGTCAAAATCGTGTCTTGTAAGTGCATGATTTGAGCTCTATGTAGTTGCCCTACAAATTTCAAATACAGGGACATTCCTCAAACAGGCAGCAGAGGCTGCCTCAGCCCTAGTGCAATGCAGGGCTGGCAGCTGGGACCCCAGGCTCGCAGGGCTGGTAGACAGGACCCCGGGCGCACGGGGCCTGCAGCAGAGTTTAACATTAACTGAAACTGATAAGACTGATGCGAATCGGTTAATTGGTTAAACTTTTACATTTTACCCCCCAGTCCAGGCCAATGGGGGCTGCGGGAAGCGGCACGGGCCGAGGGATGTGCTGGCCGCCCTTCCTGCAGCCCCCATTGGCTTGGAGCAGCGAACCGCGGCCAGTGAGAGCCGTGATCAGCCGAACCTGCGGATGCGGCAGGTAAACAAACCGGCCCGGCCCACTGGGGGCTTTCCCTGAACAAGTGTCGGACCGGCTTTGAGAACCACTGTTCTAGAAGTCTGAGACATCAGTTATTCAGCAAATCGAAATTGCCTGGACTCATTTTAAATTGGCATTTCCACGTATTTAGTGCCTATATTTAGGACATTAATGCCTTCTCTGCTGACCCGGAGAAGGAGGGAAAGCAAAAAAAGAGAAAGAGGCTACCCATGGGCAAAAAGAGGGCAAAACAAATCTGCATTCACCTACCACCTAGGCAGCTGCAGGGGAACAATTATTGAAGACTAGAAAAGATATTCTTGAAAAGAATTGGTTCCGATTATAGCAGCTCTCTCTATTTAACAAAAAACAGCCCTGCTTTAAGTAGAATCCACTGCAATTAAAATAATAAAAACAAAGTAGAGAACAGTTTGTAATGGAGATTCTCTGTTTGCTTCCCTGGGTAAATGAATCCATGGAGCCTGAGGTATATATTTTTTCACCTATTGCTGCAGATTGGGACCTAGCCACATAACTATTTTCAATTTGCACCTTCTAGAATTCAGTGGTGGAAGCCAAGTTCCTCTGGTCACTTCTATTACAAACTACTCTGTGGCAGAGTTATTTTAGGTTGTTCATCCGAGTTAGAGTAGATTGTCTGCAGTTTTAGAACATATGCAGTTGCTTGTTGTCACGGAGTATTGGGGAACTCAGGGCCCTGCACCCCCGGCTTCCTGCGATTCACTGCGACTCTCAGCCAGCCAGTAAAGCAGAAGGTTTATTTGGATGACAGGAATACAGTCCAAGACAGGTCTTGCAGGCACAGACAACAGGGACCCCCTCAGTTAGGTCCATCTTGGGGTCCCAGGGCATCCCAGCCCAGCCCCCCTTGGGAGGTCAGAGCCATCTCTGCCTCCCAGCCATCTCTCCAGCCTGCTTCCCCCACTCCGCCTTCAGCGACCCCTCCCACAGCCTTTGTTCAGTTTCCCGGGCTAAGGAGTCACCTGGCCTTCAACCCCTTCCTGGGTTCTCATGTTACACACTCAGGTATGCGCCCTCGGGCAGTCTCCCATCCTCCAATGCAGACTATCCCAGCCACACTCCCGTCAGCATTCACAGACCACAGTGAGAACAGGCCCAGTTCGTCACACTTGTTTAGCATCTTCTAATGGTTGTTTAAAAAGGGAAGGTCAATTTCATAAGGGGAGGTTTGGCTCCCACTGTTGTGAGGACATCATGGCAGGCTGGATAAAGAGGATGTGGACAATGTTTCTAGCTGAGATGTAGTAGATGGTTATGGAGTTCTGACCCACTACACGCAGGATGGTCCTATGGCCTTCCTGGTGATAAAGACCAGTAGGGAGGTCCTGGATGTGCTGCCAAGGGAGGTGGTTAATGCCTCATTCCAACTGGGTGGCATGCTCTTCATGTTCACATTGAACAAATTCTGAGCAATGGACAAACTTGCATGAACTTGAACATTTTGGTTAATAATTGATCAGTCTCCTCTCTTTCTGGAGAAAGGTATTTGAGATGCTTGCTGGGCAGTTCCAGGCACACTTGGACTTGATTGGTTCCTTTTATATCTTTCAGTCATGCTTCAGATTGCTATATGGCACAAACAGCCAGGGTCAATAATTTTCTGCTGGTTACAGACAATCAAGAATTGTCCTTATTGATTAAGTTTGATCTCTTAGCTGCCTTGATACCATGGGCCATCAGGTGTTCAAGAGGCTGTGGTGATAAGTCAGATCTTCCCCTCTCCCCTGGCTTAGTAGGAGTAGTTGGCAAGACAGTCCCACAAATCCCTTCAGCATCCTCTCTAATATGGGTGCCCTTTTCCAGTCTGTAGCACTGAAGTCTGATACATACTGCTTTAGATAGAGAACTCATGAGGGGTAGGAATCCAATTAAAATATTAGCAGGCATGTAGAGGTGTATGACCCTAACTATTGTCAGAGGAATGTCCCATCTGGCTAAGGACAAGCTACTTGGCAGCCTGTATAGGATAGTTACTATAGTGAGTTAGAAGGCAGGCTGGATTGCAGCAGGGTCGATCTCCCCAGTAGATCCAGCCATAAAGTAACAATAGTCCAACTGAATCAGGAAGCATTTACAAGAAGGCCATGTACCAATATGGATGGACTAGACAGGCATATTTCTCCTTCCATTCATAAAGTTCTATATTTAATAGTTTCTCTGAAATAATATTCAGTAATCACTTGTTAAATATCTAAAAATACTATAATTCGTTGAGTTATGCATACCAAATAGTCCAGAGATTACATAGGGTACTTGAGGAAACAGACTAACGAAACTGAACAGTTTGCTAAAACAAAAATATATCTAGACCCCAAGGCTGCCTTCCATTCTGTAAGCTGTAGCTGTATTGTGTTTCAGGACTTTTTATCCAAAGTCCTGCAATTCCCACTTCCCTTTTTAAATAAGAAATTAATAATGCTACACCACCACTGAAGAGTGTGCATCTTTTTTTTTTTCCAAAGTTTTTTGTTTGTTTTTTTCCACTTACTGCAGAAACAAGTTAATGAAAACACACAGGAGATGAGCTACTGTTATAGGCTCGATCAAATGCCTTATTAGAAACATCTAACTTGAGTTACAAAAAATGCTTTTCTAAAAATGAAAGAAGATAATATTCTAACACAAGCAGTAGTGCCCCCAACATGAAGTAACTATTTTGGATCTCATAATGACATATAAAGATTAATCTATTGCTTGACTGAAGTTGGTGATGGCCTCAGGACCAGTGATCATGACTTGATTACATTCAATATGGGCAGAGAACAGTACCAAAATAGTTGGTACTTCAAAAGGGTTTATTTCCCAAATTGAGAAAAATCTTGAGCTAAATTGACTGGAAAGAAAAATTTAGCCTGAAAAATATGAATGAAAATTGGGAGTCCTTTACGAAAAGTTCGTTAGCTGGCCAAAAGTCCACAATCAAAGAGGACAAAAACTTTGGCTAAAAGCCCACCCTAGTTCGGTGGCCAAGTAAAGACAGCAATTAGTATATATAAAATAAATGGAAGACAGGGAAAATAAATAGCACTCCATATAGATCAGAAAAGTGCAGAAAATCGATAAGGGAAGCTAAAGACATCAGGGGAAAAAAAGTCATGGCTGGCAGAACTAAGGATAAAGAAGAATTTTTAAGTATACTTCGAACAAGAGATCCTAGCAGTGGTATGAAGCCATTACTAGATGAAGATGGTAAAATTGTTAATGATGCAAATAAAGGCAAAAGTGTTCAGTAAATAATTCTGTTCTGTATTTGGAAAGAAGGAGGATGATTTATTCATATAACATGAGGATAATTAAGAATTTTCCACTCCATTGGTAACTAAGAAGGACATTAAAATGCATCTACTAGGGATAAACATTTAAAAGTCAGTAGGCCTGGTTAACTTGCACCCAAGATTCCTATAAGAATTGGCTGAGGAGATCTCCAACGTGTTGATAATTTTTTTATAAATCTTGGAATACCGGGGAAATTCCTGAAAATGAAATGTTGTGCCAATATTCAAAAAGGGCAAGTAGCATGACTCAGGGTAACTATAGGTCAGTTTGCCCAACATCAATCTTGGATAAGCAGAAAAAGCTGGGAAAAGCTGATATGGACTTCCATTCATAAAGAACTAAAAGTATAGGAATATAATTAATATAATATAATAGGAATATAATTAATGGAAGTCAATATGGTTTTATTGAAAATAGGTGTTGTCAAACAAATCTGATTTCATTCTTTAATGAAATTACAAGTTTGGTTCATAAAGGTAACTACATAGATGTAATACCCTTAAGGCTTTTGCTACGCATTTGACTTACCACCACACAGCATTCTAATTAAAAAATTAGTAATATACAATATGAAAACACATGTTAAATGGATTAAAAACTGGCTCAGAAATCTCAAGAAGTAGTTATCAATGGGAAATCATCATCTAATGGAGGTGTTTCTTGTTGGGTTCCACTGGGATGGGTACCAGGTCTGACATGATTCAACATTTTTTATCAGAAATCAGAAAATAAATATAAAATCACTGCCAATAACATATGTGGTTAACACGAAGATTGGTGGAGTTATAAACAATGATGAAGACAGGGCAGTGATACCGAATGACTAAGATTGGTTGGTGAGCTGGGCCCATTAAAACAAAATGTATTTGAATACAGCCAAATGGAAATGTATACATCTAGGAAGACAGAATGCAGGCCATACCTAAAGTATGGAGGACTTTTTCCTGAAAGCAGCAACTCTGAGAAGGATTTAGGGGTCATAGTGGACAGACTACTGAACATGAGCTCCCAGTGTGATGCTGTGGCAAAAAGGGCTAATGAGATGCTTGGATGTATCAATAGGGAAGCAGTGAACAGAAGTAGGAAGGTGATTTTACCTCTTTATAGAGCACTTGTGAGACTGAGGTCTGGTCTACACTAGGAAATTAGGTTGGTATAATACGTTGCTCAAGAGTGTGAAACATCCACACCCCTAAGCAACACAGTTAAACTGACCTAACCCCCGGTGTAGACACTGTTAGGTCAGTGACTCTCAGAGAGATGGAGTACCTATGCCAATAGGAGAGGCCCTGCCATCAGCATAGGTAGTATCTTGACTGAAGTGCTATACCTGCGCTGCAGCAACATTTTAACATTTGGTAGACATGCCATCACACTAGAATACTGTAAACAATTCTGGTGTTCACATTTTCAAAAGGATGTTGACAAATTGGAGGGGTACATAGAACAGTCACACAAGTGATTTGAGGCCGTACATTGAGAGACTTAGAACTCAAAGTGTTTAGTTTACCAAAATATTGAGAGGTGACTTGATAACAATGTATAAGTATCTTCACCGGGAGCAAATAGTGAGCTCTAAAGGACTCTTCAATCAAGTGGTGAAAGGCATAACAAGAACCACTGGCTGGAATCTGAAGCTTGACAAATTCAAATTAGAAATTAGGCACAAATTTTTAACAGCGTGGGAGATTAATTATTGGAAAAAATAACCAAAGGAAGAGGGGATTCTCCATCTCTTCAAATCAAGACTGGATGCGTTGCTGAAAGGTACGCATTAACCAAACAAATGTTTTTGGGCTCAATACAGGGTAGCTATGTGACATTTAAATGTCTATGACGCACAGGAAGTCAGACTAAGTGATCTAAGACTAGAAGAGACCCTTAAGCTATTAATATTTTATATGTGTGTGTGTGTGTGTGTGTGTGTGTGTGTGTGTGTGTGTGTGTGTGTGTATATATATATACACACACACACAAACAATTATGATTTTAATATTAGTGTGTTCCTTTTACAACTCTTAATATCTTATCATTTTACAAAATTTTGCTACCAGTTGCTGTATTGATGTGCACTGCCTGTGAATTCCTCAATCATTATCAGCCAGCCTTTGGCTGGCCATGATGTGAACCACTTGACTTCAGAATAGACGTTAGCCCAGGACTAGTGAAGGCTGCAAAAAACTTAGATAAACAGGGAAGCAAGTCAATTTTATACTACCCGCTTGACCAGCTTGTTTCTGGAGTTTTATACATGGATATTCTGTACTTTTATGTCACGAATACAATGTTAAATTTGCCAAATATTTACTTTTTTAAAGAAAAAAAATTATTTGCAATACACCGTGTTCTATTTCAAGCCTGGCTTTCCTTCTATGACTTAGCCTTACTTGCAATACAACAAAATTCCAGCCTTTATGACAGAAGATTATTTTTTGATCAATAGAAGTCGGCAGCCCAGGCATTTGTGTTTTTTCTCTGGAAAGCATTTGCAGCCACAGGCTCAAAGGAGGAAGAAAGGGAGAGGGATTAACTTTCTTCAATGAAGGTCAAAAACATAATTTAAAAGTGAACCAAGAGAAGCAGCTGTGTCTGTCAGCCCAATCAAGATTACCAGCTGGAGAATTTACCAGCAATATGAAAACAATGTACACCAGATGTCAAACGATGCAACTACGAGTAGGAAAACATTTCTGGGTATGGCACTGTATTGCTAGTGCTTATTACTAACCAGATTTCATATGACATACTAAAGACTTCAGCAGGCTACCACCAGCTAGGAACAAACATTTCCTCACAACCAGCTCTAGGAGCCATATTGTGTAAACAAAATCAGCTTTTATTTCTAATATAATTTAACATTTCACTTCTTTTAATGACTATATTTCAGGATCAAAAATATAAAGAATGAAGCAGGTTTATGCATTCACGTTTGCTGCATGCTGGGACATCTGCAGCTGGGCTTGTTCTAGCTTCACTAAATTGAGTTTGAGAAACTAGATTCTTTTAAAATAAAAATCTAAAATAAACAAGAACTCAGTGACACCGCATTTCAGTTGATTATCCAAGGAAATAAGCTGTACACGTGCCATAGAAAAGTGTGCACCATTGGCCGCTGTGTCAGCACCTCTGTAACCAGCTGCTTTTCCTCCTTCTCCCTCAGGTTATTGTCTACATTGTGAGCGAAGGGGTATGATACCCTTGCTCATGTACACTTACTCATGGTAGCGCTCATCGGTTCAGGTGGGCTTGTAATTGGCACAGCTCAGCTGTGCCTTCACTGCTGTGACTACACTGCTAATTATACTTGCACTAGCTCAATGTGAGCTAGCAGGAGTATGTGTACATGGCAGGGGAATCTCACCCCTGGGTCGTAGTGTAGACTTAGCCTCTGTTGGTATCCTTGTCTTTGTTTCTCTCTACATACAGTACTTATTCCTCAGAGGAGCTCTTCTACTCCCATGGTTTCAGATATCACATTTGTGATAATTACTTGTAAATCTACCTCAGACAGAAATACAGGACTGCACAGAAGGGAGAAATTGTCCTCCTTGACATCCCACTAATTAAACACAGCAAAAAGCAAACCTCTTTTTGAACCCTCTCCTCCCCGCCCTTTAACACTGCTGAACTACACCCCTGATCACTCAGACTCACAGTTACTGGGGTCATCTCTCTAACTTTCTCCCAAAGCATCCAGGCTCTCATCAAATCATCTCACCCCTTTAGCTATAAAACTGATCCGCCCTCTCTCACCAAGTTCCTTCTCTAGTTATGTTTCCACATCAATTTGTACTCATTCTCATGTTCAAATTCTACGCAGCTCTGTTCCTGCCTGCATCTCACCTTCTTCTGCTTTCCTTTTCACACTGTATGCTCTGCCCACACTTCTCTCCAGAATGTCCCATTTGCCTCTCACTCACTCCAATCTTCTCCCCAGCACCGCTCCATGCCTGAAAACAGCTCGCCTTGTCCTCATCCATGGCACATCGCTCCTAGATGGCATATCCTTCTCTTTTGTTTCACTTTCCATCACTACACTCAACTATCATAGAATCATAGAATATCAGGATTGGAAGGGACTTCAGGAGATCATCTAGTCCAACCCCCTGCTCAAAGCAGGACCAATCCCCAGACAGATTTTTACCCCAGTTCCCTAAATGGCCCCCTCAAGGATTGAACTCACAACCCTGGGTTTAGCAGGCTAATGCTCAAACCACTGAGCTATCCCTCCCCTGTGCTGATCTGAATTCTTTATGATAAAGGATCCTATGAATAAGCTTAGCTTTTTTGTGTTATACCCTCTTCTCTCATTTCCAACCCATCACGGGGTATTTCAGTTTCTATATCAATTATCTGCCTAAGGACTTGTCATCACACAAAAACTAACATCTAACTACACCAGTATAGTTAAAATAGTACAATCCACCTAGGATTAATAGCTATTTCTGTAAGTGAACGGCAACAAGCTATACTGATATAAGGCACCTCTATAAACTGCACCCACACTAGCAGTTGTTTCAGTATAGCTACCTGTTTCCTTAAAAATATCACACCCCAATCAAAACAACTAAATCTGTATAAAACTGCTGTAGACGTTGCCTTTACATAACCACTTCTGAGAAAGGTGTTATTTTCCCTATGCATCTGTGAGGCACCATGCACGCCTATGGAAGCTATGAATAATGATCACCTTAAATGGTGAAAAGAGGAAATTCAATGCACTTGATGACTAGATACTCAACACTATGTACTAGAGTACAGTCTAAAGTCTCATTCTGATTAGAATGCTTAAAAATAAACCAAAACAGCATCCATTTACTTCACTTATCTAAAAGCAGAAGAGTTCCTATTCTGCTTTACTTTTCCTTTCCACATGTAGCAGTACATTTCTTTTGATTCATGTTTTCAATCTATATTGCTAGGATCAAGATTGGAAAAACAGTTTAATTAAATGATAAGAGATTTATCATAATCTAAATAAGCAAGGCTTTAAAAATACAAGAATGTGAAGGGCATGCCCTTGTAAAAGTCAGAGTTGTTAGTAACCTCCTATGAAGGGAAGTAGGAAGGGTCTAAACATTATTTACACAAATCTAAAGTATCAAATGAACACAGGGCACATCACCAATGAAAAGCACTATCAAAATGAGCCAGGGTGGCAAACTACCAGTGAGGTAGCTGATTTGAACACTCAAGTCCAAGCAGAATGCTAAAATACACACTGATTTCATACAAATTGGTAGCTTTCTTTTTCATTAATTCATTATTACATCTTTTACTTGCAGACCTTTATAGAAGTCTGATCTTAAGGATGTTTTGTGTTAACAGTATTGGTCACTAGCCTGGCCAAGGAGCAGAAAGTGCCCCATCAGTGGCAAGGTTGCAGCTAATCGAGTAAACGGAATCTTATTTTACGTCACTTTTAAAATAATATTTCAACAGTTTGAGTTAATTTACGTGAATTCAAAATAAAATTGAAGTCATTGTAGAAGCTTTTAGGTCACAACCTATTCCTTAGGGCTTACCTTGGCTTTGCCATCCTGTGCTGACATATATCCTACACACATGCTCTCTGTTGTATGACTCCACAAGAACTCCACTATAAGGAAAAATGTAACAAGTCACAAACAAATACATTCATTTTAAGTGTAGAAAAACTTCACTTTTAACAAAACCAGAAATTAAAGGGACAACTCAAACCTAGCTTAAAGTTTAGGTTTGGTGCTTTTATAAAAATTTAACACAATTATTTACAAGAAAAAAGTAATTCCAGTGGAAGTAAGAGTAAGCACTCCTTGTAGTAGTTGCAAATAAATACTGTAGCACTAATAACCAGAAATAAATGGCATATATAGTGAAAAGTAGCATGCATTTTTAAGTTGTATTTATTTATTTGTAAGGTAAGTAATTTTTTTTTTACAGTACGATTACTAAAAAGGAGAATGTCTCTTTAAAATTAAAATTCAGACATATATAAAGCATATTACTGTGCTTTATTTTTTCTCCCTTGCTTAACAAAAATTTTCAACTGTTAAAATGATTTATTCTTAGTACTGGGTAATCCCTATTTACTGTGATAGACTTTTTTTCTACTCAAATGTATAATTTTTGTGACAAAAATATCAAGTGTTTCTGCCGTCCAGAGCTCAGTTTCATAAAACTCTACTGTGTGTAATATATGTAGTATACTGAAGACTCTTTTAGATTACTTACCTGCTATCAAAGAATAATGTTTTAAAACAACTAAACCTTTCTCCAGTACAAAATAGAAATCAAATAGATACTCAGAACTCTTCACCTGTCTAACAAACTTTAAGTCTGGGTTCAGCAAAATGGCCTTTGGAACATTTACATTCACCCACTAATCCCGAAGAACACTTTTTAAATTCAGACAATTCTAGGAAAAACTGGTTTGAGAATTTTGAAGAAGATATTGCCAGAATCTGTGCAAGTCAAACAATAAGAGAAAAAGGAGTTCTATACTTAGATACGTCCTTCACACTGATTAATTAGTGAATTTGTCAAAAATAGTAAGAAAACAGGATTACACAATTGGAGTGCACTGGTTCTCCCAGATCATTATTTTCCATAGACCAGGGGTCGGCAACCTATGGCACGCGTGCCAAAGATGGCATGCGAGCCAATTTTTAATGGTACGCAACTGCCTGCCGGGGTCCCAGCTCCACTCAGCCCCCCCGCCCACCGCTCTCTCCTGTGGGGGTAGGAGGCAGAGGCTTGGTCCTGCCAGCAGCCAAGCTTCCCCCTCCCCCGCTTCTTCCCCCAGCGTGGTGCTTTCCTGCCCCTCCTCCTCTCCTTCCCTGTGCCGATCAGCTGATCGCCCTTGCCAAGGGGAGGGAAGGGAAGTGGAGCCGCAGCATGTTCGCTGCTCCGGGGAGGAGGCGGGGAGGAGGTGGGGGCGGGGCCCGCGGGGAGGAGGTGGGGGCGGGGCATATCCCTTCCAGTCCCCTGCTGTGAGCACCCCCATGAGCCGAGCACCCCAGCCCTCTGCCCTGACCCCTGCACCCTCTCACACACACCCAGCCCTCTGCCCTGACCCCTGAACCCCCTCACACACACCCAGCCCTCTGCCCTGACCCCTGCACCCTCTCACACACCTCCAGCCTGTTCTGACTCCTGCACCCCCCACACATACCCAGCCCCCCCATGCCCCATGCCCTGACTCTTGCACCCCCCCACATCCCCTCTCCCACCCTGAGCACCAAACGGGAGCTCCTGCAAACACCCCCCCACACATTCCCACCTGCACCCCCGGTCTGGGGTCCCAGCTGCCGGCCCCGCTCAGCCTGCTGCCGGTCTGGGGTCCCGGCTGCCAGCCCCTTGCCAGCCGGGATCCCGCTGGTCCCACTCAGCCCGCTGCCGAACTAGGTGAACGGAACCCCAGGCCGGCAGTGGGCTGAGTGGGCCGGCGGCATAAGATCAGCATTTTAATTTAATTTTAAATTATGCTTCTTAAACATTTTGAAAACCTTGTTTACTTTACATACAACAATAGTTTAGTTATATAATATAGACGTATATAGAGAGACCTTCTAAAAAACGTTAAAATGTATTACCTGCATGCGAAACCTTAAGTTAAAGTGAATAAGTGAAGACTCGGCACACCACTTCTGAAAGGCTGCCGATCCCTGCCATAGACATTTCTAGTTTAAAAAAAAAAACCTTGCAAATTTTTTGTATTATTGCTGTCTGTGGAGTTTTCTAAATACAGAAGTGACTGCAGTTAAATAATCACCGTTTCTTTAAGGAAATTGAGTCACTCAATTTGAAAACAAGTCTTAAACACTGGAAATTTTCAGCAATAGGTGAGGTAGGCAATTAGCTCCTTTTGGACAACTAATTTAATTTCATTTTCTAACTTTACTTTCCAAAGTGCAGAGAAAGACTATACAGTATACACTTAGAATACAAAAGAATGAATGCTGGTAACTGTTCTAAATGAATGTGTGAAGTGTTATTAATTAAGTTTTAAGGATATTTTAGCCTTATTTGTCCACCACCTACGTTCTACATAATAGCTGTGAATTTTACTACTGAACCTTCACAGCTGAGTAGCTGTGTGTGTTCATAATGAGTTTCTTCAAGCTGCAGATAGTGCTAGTTTCTAGACGTGCTAGAATTAAAATCAAGATCTCAAATGTATGTAAATTCACTGCTCTGAACAGATTCCCTGGAATAGCACAGTTCATTAAAAACAAAAATGCTCAACCTACCTTGTATGTTTATTTCAGCTCTTTAAAAAAAAAAAAGACACAAAACCAATAGCTTATATGAATATCCAGCATGTGACATGTCATTTATACAAAAATAATGTGTTGCCATCTTCAAGAACTGAGAGTGCATATAAAGCTCCAAAAGGGATCTACTATCTATGTTGATTTATATCTAACAATGTCGTCTGAATTATGCAGTTTAAAAATCTGATTCTATTTCAGAAATTCCCAAAACCCTTACCTCCATTGATTGAACTTTGAAAAATTACAATAGGAAAACATCTCTGGAGGAGACTTTGACCTTGACTTGAGAAATTCAATTCTATTCATTTTTCCCTATATAATTTTAAAGAATTTTTAAGAGGCGAGAGTACAAACCTTAATGCTGCTCATTATCTCTTGAAACATATGCTTACAAAAGCAAGATGCATCAGTGCCATGTGATAGTATGACATTAAGATTTGTTTAAATTTTCAGAAAGCCAAAGCAATGATTTAGTATAGACAATGTGCTCATGACAACGTCAGTTAGGTAATCCTGCAGGTAATTAGATATGCAGAAGGGCAAAATAATCTTAATACAAATCTAAGGATACATTCTCAGCTTGATACAAAGTGAGTTGCCGATATGAATCTCCATAAATTGCCACTAGAGCACGTGATAAGGGCATGGGGTCCAAGGAAAAAGCAAATATCATCACTGAATAATGATAGTGACAGCACTAAGATGTTTGAAAGGGAAGATTTGTCACTATTGTTAAATATTGTTCAGACACAAGACATTAATCTTGCTACCAAATGTGTTAAGTGAAAGGTTAATTTAATTCACATACAATGTCACATGCTGTTCTTTCATGTCTCATCATGCTAACATTTTAGTTCTATTAACTCCTTCATGCAGACAGTGTTGATTTCTTGGCATACTTCCCATTACATGTCAGTAATGTCAAGTTCTTACAACAGCATATAATCCTATTGTTAATTCATCCATTTTTTGTGTTGTGAAGTGTAAGTTGCACTTATGAGATCTTGCATATGTTCAGCAATACCCAATCTTGACTCAGGAATTACATATTTTAATAGTTTTGACTTTTTAATGGTTGAATAACAACAAGTGGCCTGATTATCAAAGGTGCTGACCCCATAGAGGTACAACTGATGTCACTGGGAGGGATGATCACAGTCTTTTGAAAAAATGGGGCTATAAGTACATTAAGATGTTACAAAGTAAGAAAAACACCTCCCAATGATTCTGTAGCAGTTGTTGAAAAATTGTTACAATATCAACGCTAAGAAACTATTATGTGCCAAAAAGACACTCCTCCCCCCAAAAAAACCTCCCTATGTCCCTGTATGACTTATCACCCACTGTTCCTTTACATCCAATGCAGTGTCAGAAGAACTATAAGGATATATGTCATAGATCTCTGGTTTCTTGGGACAGCAAGGTCTGGGAAATACGGTAAGGGCAGTGTGCTCCATTGTTAGAAGAGTGAGACCTCTTTGGCCAGTTGAAGAATGTCAAATTACAACAAATATCCTTGAGACAAGGTGGGTGAAGTAACATCTTTTACTGGACCAACTTCTGTTTGTACCTTGTGGTCCCTTCTAATCCTCTGATTCTATGATTCTGCTGGTGAGAGAGATAAGCTTTAAAACTACTCAGAGCTCTTCACGTCTGAGAAAGGTACTAAGGCTATGTCCACACTAGAGAGCTTACAGTGGCTGTTTTGATTAATTTTGTTCTCAACCTATTGATTTTGTGCTGAGTGCATGTTTGTTCCCTTTTGTTATTGTGTAACTCCTTCCTGACTACTCTTGGAACAAAGAACATGTGTTACAAGATGGGGTACTGTATTCTAGATGTATTGAAACAAAGAGACTTTGAGATCACGGAAAATAACCAATAGACTCTCATCTCCCTGGGCTAAAGTAATCATTGGATGCATAAACAGGTGACTATGAAGTAAGAGTGGAGAGATGATGTTACTTCCACATACAGCTTTAGCAAAACAGTTACCAGAGTATTGTGCCCACTTCTGGCAAACCCACTTCAAAAAAGAGGTTGAAAAATCAGAACGGTTTCAGAAGACAGCTACAATAATTTCAGGCCTTGAAAACACATCTTATAGTACAAGGCTGAAGCTCAATGTATTTAGTTTACCCAGGAGAAGATTGAACGGAGCCTACGTAGAGAAGATATTAATAGCAGAAAATGGTATAACGAGATCCAACGGTTAGAAGTTTAAAATAGACAAATTCAGACTGGCTATGTCTACATTATATACTAGGAGTGTGATTTCCAGCTCACATACACATACTTAATGATGGCTCTCATCTGAGCTAGCATGCTACAAATAGTAGCATCGCCATGGTAGCACAGTCAGGAGCAGTGGTGGTACAGGCTAGCCACACCAAGTACAAACCAGCTTGAACCCCGTGGGTACCAACTAAGGGCTTGTACCATCACTGCCACTGAGCATGCAGTTGCTGCCTTTGTCACCATGGCTACACTACTATATTTTTAGCATGCTAGCTCAGATGAGAGCGAGTTGAATATGAGTACGCAAGCAGGGAATCACACTCCTAGCTTGTAGTATAGATGTAGCTTTGAAATTAGCTCAGTCAGAGTTACAGGCTTGATTCAGAAATTGGGTGAGGGTCTATAGCCCGTATTAATGCAGAAGGTCATACTACATGATCAGAACAGTCCCCCTTGTCACTAATTTCCATGAAAACCTCTACTAATTGAATTAAAAGACTAACTGCCCACTACTGCTGCCAGAAACTAAGGCCTGGTCTACACTACGAGTTTAGGTCGACTTTAGCAGGGTTAAATCGAATTAAGCCTGGACATGTCCACACGACGAAGCCCTTTTTTTTTACTTAAAGGGCCCTTTAAATCGGTTTCTTTACTCCACCTCCGACGAGTGGATTAGCGCTAAAATCGGCCTTTGCAGGTCGGATTTGGGGTAGTGTGGACAGAATTCGACGTTATTGGCCTCTGGGAGCTATCCCACAGTGCTTCATTGTGACCGCACTGGACAGCACTCTCAACTCAGATGCACTGACCAGGTAGACAGGAAAAGCCCCGCGAACTTTTGAATTTCGTTTCCTGTTTGCCCAGCGTGGAGAGCACAGGTGACCACGCAGAGCTCATCAGCACAGGTAACCCTGATGGAGTCCCACGATCGCAAAAGAGCTCCATCATGGACCGAACGGGAGGTACGGGATCTGCTCGCCATATGGGGAGATGAATCAGTGCTAGCTGAACTCTGTAGCAATAAATGAAATGGCAAAATATTAGAAAAGGTCTCAAAGGCCATGAAGGACAGAGGCCATAACAGGGACGCACAGCAGTGCCGCGTGAAAATTAAGGAGCTAAGGCAAGCCTACCACAAAGCCAGAGAGGCAAACAGAAGGTCCGGGGCGGAGCCGCAAACATGCCGCTTCTACGCGGAGCTGCATGCAATGCTAGGGAGTGTAGCCACCACTACCCCAACCGTGTGCTTTGACTCAGTCAATGGAGAAACACGCAACAGGGAAGCTGGTCTGGGGTACGAGGAAGATGATGATGAAGACAATGAAGATAGCTCACAGCAAGGAAGCGGAGAAACCGGTTTCCTCAACAGCCAGGATATGTTTATCACACTGGACCTGGAACCAGTAACCCCCGAACTCACCCAAGGCATGCTCCCAAACCCTGAGGGCACCCAAGGGGCTCTGGTAAGTGTACCTTTGTAAATATTACACATGGTTTAAAAGCAAGCGTGTTTAATGATTAATTTACCCTGGCAATCGCGGCCAGTACAGCTACTGGAAAAATCTGTTAACGTGTATGGGGATGGAGCAGAAATCCTCCAGGGACATCTCCAGAAAGCTCTCCTTCATGTACTCCCAAAGCCTTTGCAAAAGATTTCTGGGGAGGGCTGCCTTATCCCGTCCGCCATGGTAGGACACTTTACCACGCCAGGCCAGTAGCACGTAGTCTGGAATCATTGCATAACAAAGCATGGCAGTGTATGATCCCAGTGTTTGCTGGCATGCAGACAACATCCATTCCTTATCTCTCTTTGTTATCCTCAGGAGAGTGATATCATTCACGGTCACCTGGTTGAAATGGGGTGATTTTATTAAGCGGACATTCAGAGGTGCCCGTTCCTGCTCAGCTGAACAGAAATGTTCCCCACTGTTAGCCACGCAGTAGGGGGGAGGGGTGAAGTGATCATCCCAGAGAATTGGGTGTGTGTGTGTGTGGGGGGGGGAGGTAGTTGGGTTTGTGCTGCATGTTAACCCGGAAACCGCAGCTGTTTATGTACTCGGTGGCTTGGTGCTCCGGTGCCAAGATAGGGATATGGGTTCCGTCTATCGCCCCACCACAGTTTGGGAATCCCATTGCAGCAAAGCCATCCACTATGACCTGCATGTTTCCCAGAGTCACTACCCTTGATATCACCAGGTCTTTCATTGCCCTGGCAACTTGGATCACAGCAGCCCCCACAGTAGATCTTCCCACTCCAAATTGATTCCCGACTGACCGGTAGCTGTCTGGCGTTGCAAGCGTCCACAGGGCTATCGCCACTCGCTTCTCAACTGTGAGGGCTGCTCTCATCTTGGCATTCTGGTGCTTCAGGGCAGGGGAAAGCAAGTCAAAGTTCCATGAATGTGTCCTTACGCATGCGAAAGTTTTGCAGCCACTGGGAATCGTCCCACACCTGCAACATGATGCGGTCCCACCAGTCTGTGCTTGTTTCCCGGGCCCAGAATCGGCGTTCCACGGCATGAACCTGCCCCAGTAACACCATGATTTGCACATTGCTGGGGCCTGTACCTTGTGAGAGGTCTACGTCCATGTCCATTTCCTCATTACTCTCGTCGCCGCGCTGCAATCGCCTCCTCGGCTGGTCCTGGTTTTGCTTTGGCATGTCCTGGCTCTGCATATACTCCAGGACAATGCGTGTGGTGTTCATAGTGCTCATAATTGCCGCGGTGATCTGAGCGGGCTCCATGATCCCAGTGCTATGGCGTCTGGTCTGAAAAAAGGCGCGAAACTAGTGTCTGACGGAGGGAGGGAGAGGCGACTGATGACATGGCGTACAGGTACAGGGAGTTAAAATCAACAAAGGTGGCTGTGCAGCAGGGAGAAACACAAACAACTGTCACACAGAATGGCCCCCCCAAAGATTGAATTCAAAACCCTGGGTTTAGCAGGCCGTTGATTTCACGGAGGGAGGGGGAAGCAAATGAATACAGAACAAATCTGGTCCATCTATTTTTTACATCTTAAGCTGGCAGCAGACGGTGCAGCATGACTGATAGCCATCGGCATCTTCTGGGTGCTTGGCAGAAAATGATGTACTATGACGGATAGCCATCATCGTCAAGACGGTTCAATGGGACTGCCGGGTCTCCAGGAGACAAAATGAAGAATCAGATGCCCAGAGTGGAAAGTTTGGTTCAATATTTCTTAGAGGAATCTGCTGAAGAAGTTTCCCGGGTGCCTCTGATTGAACTCACTGAGAGTTCAGAGAGTGGCTGAGGAATATGATGATGACAGATATCAATCGTAATACACCATCCACTGCCAAAAGGCAAGGAGCTGCTGCTGTGTAGCAATGCAGCTCCACATCTGCCAGCACCCAGATGACATATGGTGACGGTGAGCTGAGCTGAGCTAAGCAGGCTCCATGCTTGCCATGGTATTTTGTCTGCACAGGTAACCCAGGTAAAAAGGCACGAATCGACTGTCTGCCGTTGCTCTGAGGGAGGGGGAGGGGCCTGACGACATGTACCCAGAACCCCCGCGACACTGTTTTTGCATCGTCAGGCATTGGGATCTCAACCCAGAATTCCAATGGGCAGCGGAGACTGCGGGAACTGTGGGATAGCTACTCACAGTGCAATGCTCCGGAAGTCGACGCTAGCCTTGGTACTGTAGACGCTGCCCACTGACTTAATGTGCTTAGAGCATTTTATGTGGGGACACACACAGTCGACTGTAAAAAAACCGATATCTATAAAACCGGCTTCTATAAATTCGACCTAATTTCGTAGTGTAGACATACCCTAAGAGTTATCTTTGGGCCAGCCACTAAAAAGGAACAATAATGAAACCGTTATGTAGGAATTACTCTTTTTACAGACAATATACCTTGATATATAGTTGGCAGGTTCTTTCTAAGAGGTAATGTGTGACTGGTTATCGCTCTGATTCTCAAGGTGCTCTAGCTCCAACATAAAGTTATTTTAACCCGCATGCAGCTCTAAATTATGGACAACTAGCTATGATAGCTAAGGGACAGTACACTAACTGTCTATTGGCACAGAATGAGCAGAAATCTGCTGCCCCGCCTTCTCCCATTTCCCCTTTCATGGCTTCTACACTGGGGTGCAGAGGGAAAGTGCTGGTGTAGAAGCCAGGATCACTAACTCAAAGTTACCTTCTGATGAAGGAATTATCAACTTGGTAGCTGTAACCAGATTCCACCCCTTTTGCAATGCGCAGGCAGCACAAAGGGGCTGGAACAGGAGTGGGAGATTTGGTCCCTGGGTTCTATTCCCACATCTGCCACAAGTGATCATTAATCATTCTGTAAAATGGTGGAACGTGTCTCCCTTCCAGAGTAGCAATGAAGCTGCAAGGGTTGCAATGTGCACAAATTTTATTACCAATCAGCAGAAGAGGCAAGACAAACATATGCTCTTCTGGTTCCCAGACCAGTGCAAATTTTCTTAGTGCAAAGAGTATTTTGATGGGAGAAATACAGTAGTAGCAGGAAGAAGAGAATGACTCATTTTGTCTGTGTGACATCTGTTTGGAGGCAAAGCAGGGGGCTGAAGTCCACAGTGTAGACTGAATAATTAGGCATTTCAGGAGCAAACATGTCAAATCCTACTGTGCACATGCAAATGTCAGTGCTGTGGCTTATCTGGATGGATTTGCATGGGGGCAGCAAAAGGAATTTCTGACCCTAGGAGTCTGGTGACCCTGCCAAATTTCAAGTCCATGTTCCAAACCATCATACACATTTTGGTCTCTGAGGAAAAAAAAAGAGGTAAACATTCGTACATAGCACATTTTGGCATGCAATGCACTGAGCAGCTTTAACAGCAGGATGTATGTGCATGCGTCTTTCTTTACCAGAAATGTGATGCTCTTTTTTGGAGAAAGTGTTTTAAAAGTATTTTTAAAAAAGAATCCAAGCAACTAAAATGAAAATATTACTACTGTTATCTACACTCTCACTAAAAAGGACTCTGGCTCCATAGACCAATACGGATCACATTTAAGTTCACAAATGGCAATTTAAGAGGCATGGTCTCACCCATACTTTTCAAAACAAAAAATATTTACAACTTTCACTCTGTCCCTCCCCCAGAGCATTCCTGTATTTCAATGACAAATGCTTCTCTTTTATGCCAAATATCCCTATTTATGGGTTTCAACTGGTGGTAGTACACATGATTTTTATTCCAGCCCTTGCTTGGTTCGTGAGTTTAGCACAACCTGTTCACAATAAAACTATACAAAAATCTTCTTACCTAGTAGAGTCTGCTTTTCTTGTAGAGAGTCAGGCTCTGCAGAACACCTGCAAGATCGAAGAACTATCACTCCACCGAGTACACCATCTTCATTGGCTAGGAAAGGTGAACCTAGGGTAGAAGTGGGAGGTAGGGAAAGACTTGTTACTTGCAAAAGGATGTTTTTTTTTAATTTGCCTACCACCCCCCACCCCCCCGCTTAAACTTGTCACCTAGAGTGGAAGAGCCAAGTCATGATAATATTTCTATATAAATGTCAATTTCATTTCTCTATTGAGAATTGCCATTATTTCTGATGGGTAAATGTTGTACTCACTTGATGGGTCAGGAAGACCTAGACTCCCACATTGTCTACATGGTAAAAGTAACATTGAAACGCCAAGGCAGGTTTAGCACGAAGCGTTGAATATTCATTATTTTCTTCAGAATGGAAATACAACCAAATTAAAGGATAAGAACATATATAAAAACACCTACAAGCTTTGATCAGCTCTTCAAGGTCGTTTAGTATCCTCTTCCTTGGCTATCTGGTGCACAACTACAAAGCTTTGATTTACTATCTCAGAATATATTTCAAACAAATACACCTCTACCCCGATATAATGCGACCCAATATAACACAAATTCGGATATAACGCGGTAAAGCAGTGCTCCGGGGAGGGGGGAGGGGGTGGCAGGGCTGCGCACTCCGGCGGATCAAAGCAAGTTCGATATAACACGGTTTCACCTATAACTCCGTAAGATTTTTTGGCTCCCGAGGACAGCGTTATACCGGGGTAGAGGTGTAATAAGATACAGCGTTTAACACAAATATTTCTAGTAATGAAATTCTGTGGGTGACTTGAATATTTCAATTTCAGTGGAAGTTGCAGGTGCTCAGACTTTAGTATCAGATCTCAGAGGCCCAATTGTATTCCCCATGAAACTAAAGTTTTGCCATCAATTCCAGTTGAGGCAGGGTCCATCTCAAGTTGGTGACATGGAGGGTACTGTGACTTAAGGAGGATTATCACACCTGAGGAGACCAAACAGATGAAACCAAACTGATGTTTGATCAAACTAAATTTACTCCAAGAAGTGAGGGAATTTTTGATTTTTAAGTCACCATAAGTACTAAATGATAAGTTTATTCTAATTTATGATTTTTCCTATGCCACTAATAACCCATTCCTCCCCCCCACCCCCACAAAGTGTCAATAACACACAATTAAGGTTGCAAGCACTCGATGGTATCGTCCAGAATACGAAAGCTGTGCTGGGAAACCAAGAAATGTGGAATTTAGGTCCCCTTACAAGAAAGTGTTATGGTTACAATAAAAGACACAAGTGATAGAAAGCAGAGAGAAACAGTGTTAAAGTGACACTTATACTACACTGCCTTAACTCTGCCAACTTTCATCCCTGCCCAGAGAAGTCCACAGGGAGTATGCTTTAACGTAGTGCTGTTTGAAACAGCACGATGCTAAAGCATGTTAGGGAACCTTAAGTGCGCACCGAGCCAGGTCAACACTGACAAATTAATGCATAACACTTTATTGCACTTTAGAAATCATCCCCATAGGGGACATTACCCCACCATACAGACAGGCCCTTAGTTTCACCACTGATTCACACTGAGGTAGCACCTACAGTCCCATTAAGAATTGGGGCTCAAATATGATAGGTGTTGTGCAAACTCATAGATAGTACCTAACCCCAAAAGTTACCATCTTCTCCATCTCCCCAAATGCTAACTAAACATAATTGGTTGATAATATAATAAAATCAATCATTATGTTATATATTATATTATATTATATTATCAATATATTTGGGTTTAAGGCTAGTGTCCACCACTTCCTAAAATTTTCAGTATTTCTAGCACAATTTGCCATCCTATATGACATGTAAAAAGTCAAGTCTCAAATCTGTCACTGGATTAATGTGGGCAGGCGCTTACGCCTATGCAGTCCCACTGAAGTCTAAGATGCGACATGAGGACGTAGGGGTCTACACTAGGCAGATCAGATGGCAGAACTGGGCCCTAAAATGTGTTCAAAAATCTATGCCTATGTGTATAGATGTATAAAATTACATAAGTCTAGATATCAAGGTTTGTTTCTGGTATCAGTTACACCAACGTGAATATAGAGCAACTTCCTTGATTCCAAGGGAGTTACTCTAGATTTATATTAGAGTGTCTGAGATCAGATATTAGCCCTGAGGGCATTTGTGTACCATACATATTTGTGGTATTTTGCTCTATTTTGGTTTTATACTTTTATCTTTAAACACCTTAGGGTAGAGGTCCCCAAACTGTGGGCTGCGGCCCTCTATGAAGGAACATTTGTTGGGGGGAAGCGCAGAAGGGCCTGGACTAGCCCCCCCAGGGGGGGAAGGCAGGGAGGGAGCGCCACCCAGTTCCACTCCTGGCCCCGGCCGATGGCGCCGTGCCTGCCAACGGGATCCGTAACCAGGGATCCACGCTCACTGGAAGGATTTGCGGGGCACAAGGTAAAAAGTTTGGGGACCACTGCCTTAGTGCATCAAACTAAAGAAAAGTAGTCATTTTATAACGTCATGCTTACCAGCATCTTAAACAAAAATAAGGCAAAATATATTACAAGAGTCTATATTTAAGGTAAAGGATCTGAAAATATTAGTTTTATGAGTCTATATCCATTTATTCTCACATCAAGGGAATTAAAAACTGAACCACAGTTTATTGTCAGAGTTGAGTAACAAATTACCATTGGAGAGAGACTGTCAAACTGAAAATCAAGTGTCTGAACATTGTCGCCCTTTCATATTTAGAAGCAATACTGAAGATTTTCATATCTGAATAAAGTTGGGGACATTTTTGCCATTTTTCCAGTTTGTTTACTTTATGCATTTTACAGCACTTCGTGTATAGTCAGTTTGATTGTTTCCCTGAATAGGCTGCCAGTATCTGCCTTACTGAGAATATTCTGCCTTATAAGCATCAACACAAGAACGGAAAGACACCTTAGAAAAATGGTTACTAATGTGTTCTGTAACTTTTCTTTGAGATATGTTGCACATGTCCTTTCCACTTCAAGTGTGTGCCCAGTGCACCAGAGACAAATATTTTTCCCTTAGAGCCATCTGTCGGGGCGGTGCATGCACTTTTAGCACTCTTGTGCTGCAGTCCAGTGGTATAACCGGTAGAGCTGCCTCCAGTCCTCCTTAGTTTCTTCTTACTGGCTAGAGACTCCGACATAGAAGGATCTGGGGCAAAATCAGTACTTGGTCCTGCTAGTGCAGGCAGGGGGCTGGACTCGATGACCTTTCGGGGTCCCTTCCAGTTCTATGAGATAATAATATAATATATGGAGATATACCTATTATTATTATTGAAAGGACAGTGGGTCGTGGAATGGACATGTGCAACACATCTTGAACAACAGTTACAGAACGGGTTAGTAACCATTTTTTCTTTGAGAGATTACACTTGTGCATTCCACTTCAGGTGACTCACAAGCAGTTCAGTCCGCAGGAAGGTGGGTTTCAGAGTCTATCTTAACAGCGATTGTAGAACTACTCATCCAAATTTTGCATAATCTCTGGATTGCCGAGATATAGCATAGTGACTTGTAAAAGTATGCACTGATGACCATGTTGCAGCTTTACAAATGTCCCTTATAGGTACTTGAGCCAGGAAAGCTGTAGAAGCTTCAGGAGCCGTCAGCACCAAGTGGCTACCACAATCCAGCAGTTGCTGCACCAAGGATGTTGGCATCTCAGCAGGGGACAGTCTTGAAGGCCCGGAGGGAAGAAGCAAAGGTTGGTACCGGGGATCCACACTGACACCCTACTTTCCATATCCTATGCTCTGCTAGTAGATGGTACTTGGAGATCTCAATCTTCCCGCCTTTGAGAAATGTGCTATTTCGTTGGCACTGGAGAGGGGGATTGGTGTCTTCCCTTTGACAATGTCCTTGGCAGGGACACCACAATGTCTGCAGGGGCATTCCAAGCCAAGGTGGAAGTATTGGGTACCTGTGCTGAGCAAGAAGGCTCTAAAGTTGGATGTGAAGCTGCCTGCATAAGAATGTGGTGGATGTTGTTAAAATGAAAGCCTTAATTTACATTTCAAGTGTTTGTGTTTCTGTATTGTGATGGGGCAAGGCCAGATGGCTACAGTAAAGTAATGAGGAACAGGTACGTTAGCCCCAGGCTAAACAAATCCCTGGTAAAATGGTAACCAAATGGCAGTTGCTCCAGGTTAATCAAGACACCTGGGGCCAATTAGGATCCTTCTAGAAGGCAGAAGAGACAGCTAGATTGATTGAGACACCAGAAGCCAATCAAGGACTGGCTGGAACTAGTTAAAAGCCTCCCAAGTTAGTCAGTGCAGGGTGGGTGTCAGGAGCTATAGGAGGGAGCTGTGCTGTTGGAGGTACGAAGTAGTACGAATCCATATCAGGTGCAAGGAAGGAGGCTCTGAGGTAATTGTGAAGAAGATATTGAGTGGGGGCTGCTGTGGGGAAGTAGCCCAGGGAATTGTACACGCCCTATTTCCAAAAAGTCAGCTTCCAGAGTTGCTAAGTTTAGGGTCCCTGGGCTGGAGCCCGGAGTAGAGGGTGGGCCTGGGCTCCCCCCCCTCCCCTCCCTGATTAATCACAGATACTGGGAGACAACAGAGACTGTGTGAGGGAGGGTTGTTTCTCCTCACCTCCCTAGCCGGCTTATGATGAAAATGGCTCAGTAGACTGTGACCCTTGCCTCTAGAGAGAGAAGGGCTACGTGGAGGGTCACAGTAAGCCTCTGAGGCTAGCAAAATCCGTCAGGAAACGCAGGACCCACGGAGTCAAGGACAGAACTTTGTCACAGTATCTTTAGTAAAAGGTTAAAAGGCTTTTTAATGGTGCGTCTGCCATAGTGCTAAGCAGGCGGAGGTCTCTGAACTACTCCAGCAAAAAGCCCAGTTATGCAGTATGTGCACTTAACGGGAAAATGCTAAACTGAAAAATGGCACTGTAAGACAAAACATTTTGAAAGGAATATTTTCCTGCTATTGCCCTGCAGATGTGAAATTCTGAATTTTTTTGTTATTGTTTAAATGAAAACACTGACACTCCTGTTAACTAGAGTAGTTCAAAACGTTATGTTATAATTCAATGGAACGCAGCAGGCAGTCCAGTTCCACATGATTATAGCACACTGGGTGGTGATGTAAAATATAAAGCTGAAGGCCAAGTGACTTTAATCTGATGACAAATGCAGCAATCCTTTACAAATGCACTGTCTATGCATTTCATTTTTATGTTACTAACAGAAAGTAGCATTTGCTGATGACAGGCTTGATGCTAGCACTATCACAATTAACGAACAGCTGGTGTCTGGTGTTGTAATGACAAGTCATTCCATATAAAACAACACATCCGAGTTTCCTTATTTTATTTTTGAAGTTCCTATATTGTGGATCAATGGTGGAAGACAGCTTTACTGCATACAGTAAATTTCTGAATAGTCTTTACAAATGCACCAGGTAAAGCCCCACGTTTGCACTGCAAACAAAGTATTTGGATGTCTGTTTTTTGCACATTCAAATAGATGTGCTTGCAAAAAAAATTTAGACTCTAGGATTGAATTTTAGAAAAATAATGGGCTATATTTTTTTAAATGTCTAATATTTAGATAGTGTATGTGTCTTTAAATTACCATAGTAGATAAAGAGAAACTGATTTCTCGTTAACATTGGACTTCCAAAATTTCCAGTGTCAAAATAACTTCACTTTTCAGCATAAGGGGTCTAGACATCAGTAGGATTCACACAAGTGAACAAAAGTCAGTTAACAAAAACCAAATTAATTGTTACATAGCACTGCCAAGATATTGAACACTGAAATATCAAAACATGGGTAACATAATTAGAATCAAATTCTGCTATTAGATGCAGGTGAGCACATTATCTTAAATAAAAGTTCCACATGCGTATTTGAGGGTAGAGTTTAGCTCATTGATCCTGATCCTGCAATGGACGTAGCATCCTCAACCACTAACTAAAATGGGAGTTGAAAGTTCAGTAACATACTAGGAGACGCTCAGTGCCTGGCAGAATTTGGATCCTTAATGCAGTATGCATCACACAAAAATGTGTCATTTTCCCCCCCCATGGTAGTGTTTCCCCAAGCAGTGAAGGCAGTGTTGGTGATTGTTGCTGACTGGGAATAAGCAAGGGCAGGAAGTGCAGATCTTGAACCCTGGCATCTTTGGCATAATCCAGTATCCAATCATGGGTGCTGGGGGGGAGGGGAAAGAGAGACCAGCAAAATAGCATCCCAACGTCCTTAAATCCTAAAAACGACTACTACTAACACTAAAACTACTACAAAATAACAAAATACTAGCTATATACAAGAATAAAACAGTCTTTTTTGTGTTTTAGAAAATGCATTACAAGAGACGAGAGAGCGGTAGAGGCTCTGACTTGGACCACGCGGTGAAACTGAGGGCGCGGCTGCTGCAGCCCACCCTTTGCCTTGGATGAACCCCTGAGGTGGACCAAGGGACATTACTACTTTCAAAGCCTCTGGCTCCGGATGCATGGTGAAGGGTATAGGTCTTAGGCAGTGCTTCCCAAACTTGGGACGCCACTTGTGTAGGGAAAGCCCCTGGCAAGCCGGGCCGGTTTCTTTACCTGCCGCGTCCTCACGTCCGTCCGATCGCGGCTCCCACTGGCCACAGTTCACTGCTCCAGGTCAATGGGAGCTGCTGGAAGCAGCGCAGGCTGAGGGATGTACTAGCTGCCACTTCCAGCAGCTCCCACTGGCCTGGAGCAGCAAACCACGGCCAGTGGGAGCCACGATCGGACGGACCTGTGGACGCGGCAGGTAAACAAACCGGCCTGGCCTGCCAGGGGCTTTCCCTGAACAAGCGACATCCCAAGTTTGGGAAACACTGCTCTTAGGGGAATACAATAGGGACCATCGAAGAACATATCTTTACTGCAAACTGTTTAGGTAGAGAATGTTTCTTATTCATCTAATTAAAAAGAGGAAAGAATAAATTCATATTTCTGTATTTAGAACTTTTTTGGATAGGTACACTTATTTTCTCATATTACTACATGACTATAGCTGTGCTAAAGGAGTTGCACGTATTTTAGAACAGCCATAAAGGCCGTGTACATGAAGAGTTCCATCTGCTTAGTCAAGCTATGTTGGATGCTAGATAGGTTTGATACCACACACATCAGGGTCAGCTATCTAAAAACACTGATATAAAGAGGATCTTGAAACTATTTTAGTCCTACACATGTTCGTGCTATGCACAAGGGACTTGACTTTGTAAAGTGCTGAGTGCCCTCAACACTTCCTGAACTTAAAGTTTAGAACATATTTTATCCTCTTAGATCTAAAAACAGCATCTGTTGCGAGCAAGACATTAGGGAGAAAAGAGGAGTACAGACTGCTAAGGGACACACGAACAGCAATTAAAAGGAACACTTGGCAGAGCATTTTTCATATTTGTTCAGCTATTTTTAGAAGTTTTAAAAGACATGAAAACTTGAAATGTGTTTTACTGAAATTTTATCCTGTATATTACATTCACCATGGTGTGTCACTAAAAGGATAGGACCTAATAGTACCCACACTGATTTTGTTTAATCCACATTGGGCTCTTTGCACATATCTTAACATAAAATTAAGACTTTAGTAAATGTATTCTATACTGGTTGCCTGAAAATGTATTTTATTACAGTGGAAAGATGCGGATGCTATGCAAATCTCTGTTTGGGCCACTGGTTTGCAAACATAACCAAATTCTGCTCTCATACACCAACACAGGTTTATGTTGGCATAAGGAGGAAGAATTTTGCATACAGTATCCAAAGATATAAACCTGATGAATCAAGCTGATAAATATAACAACCCACCGCTGTGAAAAGACAAGGTGCCCTTCAGTAGCTTTGTGCAACAGATACATAAATTATATTTTATCATGATAGACATTATCACCAACTTAACCTAACTTCAGAATTTAATAATTCAGCATTTTATTCCGCTTTGACGGTTTGGAAGTGCTATGAAGGGATTTCTTACATATATTTGTGTGCCTTATTCATTTAATCTAATAATGGCCTCCAAAAAATAAGCGACCCAATTTTCACAGCTCAGGACTCACTGCTCCCATTGAATTCAGGCTAAGGCTGAGCATCAGAGGGCTCAAGCCGACAGGTTTCCTCTCAGAAACTACATGACAAGCAAGTTCTGTCTGTAAATTGAAACCGTGTAGAAAACCGACCAATTTTAAGGGGAATCTAATCCTTATGAGAGGCTGTTAGATTACAACCCCCAGCGCTTGATCCACTGAACAGATACACAATAGTGCAAGGACACGAGACTTGACCCTTCTGGTTTGCCTCAGACTTCAGCCTTAGTTTCCAAGTCCATTTAAAACTTAGTCTTTGCCGAGATTGACAAAAAGAGTGCCCAATTGTTGTGGTGTATTTGGTGATGGTGGGGACCTGCCTATTAGAAACCCAGGCTTGGTGCCAACTCTTTATTTAGAGCATTAAAGATCGGATATTGGGTGATAGCTGATAGGTAAATCCATTCTAAAGCATATGTGAAATTCAGCAGAAGCAATGTTCCATTTAGTATTACCAGCTCCACGGACTAGCCAGTCCCCCATTAGGTGTATTGTATTTAGATCTACTGTCCTCCATACTACAGGAACCACTACTAGCGTCATTGTAATTAACATTTTATGTCTTGATAATTTGGATGTAAACGTTTACTATGGAAAGGTATAAGCACTTGAGTGGCAAAACTATTAAGCAGTACTGATGGAGTGCAAACAAAGTAATACTTCCCAGTTTTAAATACGTTTGCATTAGGTTACTAAAGAAGGTTCAGGGGCCATTAGTCCACAAGGATGTTCATTTTCTACTACGCCACTGGACTAAGCCTGTGCACACCTCAAATTGAAATGAAGTCATTTGCCCTGTCTATGCTGATGCTTTGCATCACATTAAATTTAGTGTTAAAGCTGTACAGGGTATCTTTGATAAAGGTAATTGATATGAATACACGCTAAATGGAGAGTCAGGTTTTGATTTCATGCACCTTCATTTGTTAAATGTGTAAGCACAAGAAAGCATCTGGATCCACAGATCTCTAAATTTTAGGATAACAAAGTAACTGAAACTACCACAGCAATTTAAAATAAGTTGGATTTTTAAAGAAGCTGCAGCAAAAATTTGTCCTCTGCTTGAGACTTTACATGCCAGATTTTTAAAGACATTTATATAATTGAATATAGTGCATGCCATTAAAAATACGTGTTCATTTAGGAGAACCATAAACGGACCCTTTAATACAGAAGTAGAAGCAAGGCCTGCTAAAGCACATACCGAAAGGTATTTTTAAAATGCTCTCCAGTGTCAGCAAAAAAACCTTAACAAAACCCACAAGAGCAGTGAGTGATTCTAAAGAGAGATAATTTCATTTAAGGAGCTGTATGCTCATTGTCTGAAGCAAATGATGAATGTTGTAACAATGCTTTTTATTAAAGCTTTCACGGTTCTATTTATATTTGATATGTACACACATGGTATCTACCTCCACATATATTACATTAGAGTGGTGGTGGGCAACCTGTGGGCCACATGCAGTCTGTCAGGGTAATCTGCTGGTGGGTTGCCAGACAGTTTGTTTACATTTCCATAGCCGCCCACAGCTCCCAGTGGCCACAGTTCATCGTTCCCGGACAATGGCAGCTGCGGGAAGCAGCGCAGGCCACAATGACTTGCTGGCCGTCGCTTTCACAGCTCCCATTGGCCGGGAACGGCAAACCGCAGCCTCTGGGAGCTGTGGGTGGCCGTGCAAATGTAAACACTGTTGCCCACCTCTGCATTAGAGGGATATTTAAAAAAAAAAAAAAAAAAAAAAAAAAAAAAAAAAAAAGACATACACACAAATAACTAAACAATACTGTTTTGATGGCGAATACTTATGAGGACAAAGGAGGATCTTGACTATAATTTCAGATTTCCAGTTTTACAGTTAACTGTATTAATCAGATTCTGGGCTGAAGAAAAGGAGAGATGTTAGCTTCTTTACCAGTTGGGCTGGAAGCTCTCAAAGGACCCCTTGGCCCTTTGGCGGTTTCATTTTCATGGCAGTAAGCTACAGAGCTCAGCAAATAAGGTGGGTTGTGGGCTTTCAGAGCAAACTTACCAATGCATGGAGTAAGTACTGGCTCTTCACTTTAAGCTTTTGCTTTCCATATTAATAATGTAAATGGATGCTAGTGTTTTTAGGTTGCTATTAAAAACAAAGTACTTTTTACTAGGTTTTTATAGGCTTCCAAATTCCAAAAATCAAAGACTTTAAACCAACTAATGAGTTTCATGGAGAAAATGAAGACAGCATTTCCATTCTCTTTTTAAAAAAAGAATCACTAGCCACCATGATAGGGTTGGAAAGGACCACCTGGCTCATCTAGTCCAACCCCTTGTATCAACCATTAGAGTTTAATAAGGTGTTAACTAAAGTTTCGCCTGGAGCACACGTTCAAAATGTTTTAGTCTGTATTGCTTCTATTAACTTTTTAGCCAGTTTTATTCCACAAAGGAGTGTTAACAATCTTAACTTTATTTTTAAAAGCGTATATATACTTAAAATATGTAGAGTATGTTTACTGTTAACATGTAGTATGTTTCTCTCACTCTAGGACTGGTACAGCCTTTCCTCAGTAGGATCTCCCCCTGCTCACATGGAAAAGGGGCAGCAATGGCTCTATGGCAGTTTTCTCCCCCTCCAGACCACCATGGATGCTGCAAAGGTTCTGGGAGGTGTGATGGCCCCAGGGCAGAGCTAGGAAGTGGCCATGCTGTGTAACTTTGTCCCCTGGCAGTCCAGTGGCTATCTGAGCATGGACCTTTTCCCCATCAATCACCATGACCTGTGTGGTATTAGGAGAGCTCCCATCCTGGGAGCTCCAAAAAAAATGTTAAACCCTTCTCCCGAGAGTGGGGTTTGCAAGGTTCTCTTGTCAGATTTTCCTGCCAGAGTTTGCTTGGCTTTTTGAGCTATCCTCCTGAAGTTCTCTTTAGGAAGGTGCAATCTTAGCAACTGAAATGTCATTATAGACATCAAAATACAGCCAGGTTTACTGTACCTTGAATCTCCATAAACAATCAGCAACACATCTTCATTAGCACTATAGGTGAGTCAATTACATTTAGTGTTCATAGCTCAAGTTTATATCTTCAGTCTACCTTGCTAAATATTATTTGGTACTGGTGTCCAGGGCACAGTCACAAAATGATTGCCGAGAAGAGAGATTTCAACAGGATGGTCCACACAGATGCGATTAGGACACTGAAGACCAGTTTGCTAAAACTTGTTTGTTCTCCCCACTCCCCGCCCAAAATGTTTACTTTATAGAACAGTTATGATCTAGTATTTGAGAGTATATAAGAACGTTAATAGCATATTTTTTTTTAAAAGGATATATGCAATATAAATTACACTGCCAAAGAGCAATGCCTAAGTTATGCGCTTGCAAACATCCCTATATATTCATGAAAGTGATAGTGCGGAAGCACAGAGGATGAAATTCCTCTTGCTGAAGACCAGTCACTAGACTTAATGGGGATTTGAGTGGTGCATAGGCCCTGTGCTGGCCCCTTCACGGGGTAAATATTTCACGTAGAGTGAAAAACACACAAGCTATAAACAAATGTTAAAAATCTATTTAAGAAGGGTGTCTAAAGCCTCCCATCAAAAGATTAGGAAGTAGCCAATTTTAATGAATATACTGATGTGGAGTTTCATTATTTTGTGTTTTAAACTGAAGATAATTTCTCAAATTACTCATGGGATTTTTCCACCATGATTCATGAGTTACAAGATCATCTGTAACTCATGTCAATTACAAAAAACAAAAACAACCCCAAAACCAACCAAGAAATCCTGATAACTGGTGATGTAGACAACATTGATCAATTTTTCTAAAACATTTTTCTCTGCAGTCTATAAAACTCTGAAATAACAGTATCATTACATGTTTAACATTCTAAATCAGGAAATTAGATTTCAAAATTTGGCCAGCCAGGAATGGGTAATCAGTAGTCAGTTTTCCTTCTCTCCCTCCAGGGAGAGGATGGCTTGTACATGAGGGTATTAATGTGAAAGCACTAGTGAAAGGAAGGTCAATAGAATACTCCTTGGATTTGGAACAGAAGGTGTTGAAATTAACATTTCATAAGGGAGTCTTACCCTTACCATACAAGCCATTACTTTGTACCTGAGGAATGGTGTTCTCAATCATGATCTTGATCCCAGCACTTTAGATGATTTTAAATATTCTGAGCCCAAATCATAAAATACCTTGAAGATAGAGACCAAGATCTTGAATTTGATGTGATACTGTATGGAAAGCCAGCAGAGACCACAGAGGACAGGTTTGAAGTATGCAGCTCTATTATGTATTAGTTGAGGTTTCCAAATAGCTGCTGTTTTCATAACCAGGGTAGAATGTTTTGGTGTAGTCAAGTCAGGAGTAACAAAGGAATGCAACAACTGAAGTCAAGACATCATCCACCAGAGTAGGGTGCTGTTAGACAGACAGCCATAGAAGGTAGAATGTTTTACTTGCAGAAGCTAGTCTGCAAGAGCTTGGTGTACTTAAAGAATTCAGGAGCATTCAGTCCTCAACGTGTTTTCCTTCTCCAATAAGCATGATCTCCAGTTTCCGAGGGTTCAACTTCAGCTGGATAGTATTCATTCATAAATTAATTTCAGACTGGCAATTGGCAAATCTGGTCTAATGATACTGTCATAGTGAGAAGATTAGGTAGACTTACACATTATCTTGACACTTGGGTTCACGGTCTCTCACCATTTCTGCCAGTGGTTGAAGGTAAGTATTGAAGAAGAGCTAAAAGAGAATTGATCCTGTGAGATTCTGCACCTTTGCCACCAGATGCCATCTCACTTGCAGATCCCCATCCAAACCCTTTAGGGGCATCCCTCCAGGAAGATCTCAAACCATTTCACTGCCTTTCCCTTGACCTCGGCAACTGCCCTCAGATGGGACAGAAGTATCATGAACAAATGCTAGAGAGAGGTCCACGAATATGAGAATAGAGGTCTGCCCACCATCCTCTGACATCAAGAGATTGTCCATTACCACCGCTAATGCCATTTCTGTTCTATTCCCTGGACTGAATTCAGATTACACAAGGTCTCAGATAATGGATACTATTAATGAACTTGAGCTATAACCCCACCCCTATTTAGTTATTTTCCATTGAATTATTTAATGTTATAGTTAAGTGTATCCAAAATGATACATAAATGTTTTCCAATGATAATTAACAAGAGCAGATCAGTTATTTCATGTACAAACTGTACCCTAAAATACATTAATACAGCAACCTAGGCAACAAAAATTTGAAAATATTTTTGCCTCCTAGGACTCAAAAGCATCAGATTCTGTTTATAGTTTTCAAAGGGTTTTCTTTAATACTTTATAAGAAACTCTAAACTACAATTCATAATATTTCCATGTGGACAGTTTGAATCTCCTGCCTGTGAGATGGCACAAACGTTTACTCTCAAGTCTGCATTCCTCAAACTTGGCCACATTTGAAAGGAATGGATGAGTAACAAAATCCACTGTTTTGTATGAAAGATATTTGTGTTTATAGAACATCATTCTTATTCTGTGTACCAATCTACTGCTCTTCTATTTATTACATTAAACCCATTCCATTTACAAAAGTTTAAATTTAATTTCCTCACCTCCTACTCAATCAGAAATTGTGCGTTATCCATAATATTTTGGCTCTAAACAAAGAGATGAGGGAAGCACATCACCTGCTGTTTAAACAGCTCCAAGTGTCTAAGCCAGGCATTCCCTAATTGGAAGAATTCTCAAGGTTCTGTGGAGATTTCAAGAGTTCTGTAAACAGGAAGCAAGGATCTGATGGCAAAGGCCAAAATCAGCAATGCAACGGGTCCAATGCAACTACATTTTTACTTTTGACTATCCACTTCAGTTCTCCCTTGCTAAACCATTCTTTTTGGCTTGGTCCAGAACTATTTTATTAGAAGTTTAATGTGGCCACAAAGTACAAGTTTAAGAAAGAGGAGCAAAAAAACCAGCCATGCTGTCTGTAGTAGGCTATTAACCTAATTTATCCAGTTATTTCACAGTAGAAGGAAAACTTGTATGGTATAATATAGCTTAAGTAAGCTTTATATCAGTGACAATCAAAATCTGTGAAAGTTCACCAGAAAATAAGAGTTACTTAGTTTAAGCCTAATATTTAAGCATAAATTTTCCCCTTGGGTAATATTTTGCAAAAATTAATGTTGGCCTGATTTTCAGAATTGCCAAGCACTCACAAAACTGCACTGTTAAGTTTGAGACTCCTCAGTTGATGTGTTACTGGAAGCAGTAATATTCAGCTGGATTTTCAGAATTCATTCACAGATACCAATATGCAATAATAGTAAGCATGAGTAATGGATCAATATCTAACGTGCCAAATATGTTTTGGAAAGCAGTGACTGAGAATATATAATAAACAGGTTTTAATTACAAACAGGCCTAATGCACATTACAAAATAAGCACACCATTTTTTTTCTATTCTTAACAAAAGCAATGAGCATTTTGACGATGAATGCTATTCATTTAATCGGCTTTTTTATTTGAGTCTTTCCAGGAGTTTTGGAAACATGAATGAGTTAACTCACAACTCCTGTGAATTTGGGCACTATCATCCCTATTATAAATGGGGAAGTTAAGGGATACCGAAGCAAAGTAACTAATTTAAGTTCACACAGCACGTCTGGGACAAAGCCAGGGACAGAACCCAGAGTCTCCGACTTCCAATTATGCTTGTAATCTGAAAATCTTCATCTCCAGAAAGGATAATAGCCTTTAAAACCAAGTTTAAGCACAGTCCTAGTTCAAAAATGTTATTCTGTCCCACCTAACACACTTTTCATTCCACATGGACTTTATTCCTACTTTGCCAAAATCTGCCTCGCTGAAACAGCCCCAAGTTTGTCACTACTGAATGGCTTTTCTGTTCATCCTGCAGACCAGCTTGTTTATCTATGGCTTCTAGCAAACCTTTCATATAGTAAGATGTTTTTCCAATTAGTCACCAAGAGGAATAGCTGCTTTTGGAGGAGTCTCCTTAATGTGCAGTCAGTACAGAGGATCCTAGGTAGACATAGAAAAAAAACTCAAATGCCCTATCACACAAAACTTAAGTAAATCTGCCCATCTTTCTCAGTCAGAGTTTTCTATGACTGGGAAACCCCACGATAAAACTGTATGTAAACACTGCTCTTGTGTTGGTATTGTCATAGCCTTACTGCCACAAACTAAATTAAAAGAAGTCTACTTGTTCTCCTTCAATATCCTGGTATTTCTTTTAATCTTTTCAGAATAGGTTCATTTAGATCAATTTTTTTAACTTAAATTTATGCCCACAGACCTCATGTTTCCTTTCTCAAGACTTTTGCTGACTATCTTCTGTTTCTTATTCCTCAGTATTTGTTCCTTCAATATCGCACTATTCTAACCTATTATTTCATTCATGTTTTCCTCCCCAGCACACTTTCGTTTCTACTCCCAAAGCTTGTATATAGCACCAAGGTCATGAAGTCCCAAAGGTTATGCACTTGCCACGTGGATCAACCGGGAAACCATAGATGATACTCATTATCTGGTCCTATCTGGACAACCTACTGACAATACATTCCCCAAGACTTCTACAAATTAAGTTTACATTGCCAAAATGCTTGTGCAGGAGAGTTCCCTCTGAAACACACACAAGCACAGCTTTTAAGAAAAGCCATTATACAACAAACTGCATAACAAGTGAGGATGAGTAGGCAGGAAAAGATCCCAGCTCAGCAAAAGTACCTAACAACATACTTAAGTCCCATCCACTTTAATGGGGCTCAGTGCATTGCTGAATCTGGGGTTCAAAGGACACACCGAGGACTCATCCTTCTAAACCCAGGAAAGAAACATGATAGTCCTGTTTTCTCCACAATCCAGTTCCCTTTCTTACTTTGATTCCATTCTTCTCTCTCCAGCCTGTCCCTGCACCCTTGCTCTAAATATCTGGTGCCTTGACCTGTATATTGTGGATACAACTGGGAAGAGCTTTGCCTGTCCTGAGCAGCCAGCACGGAAAACTACCAACAGTTAGGAATATTGAGGGGGTTAGAGTTTACTAAGGTTTTCAGGATCTTTACCAAAAAACATTTCAATTTTCTCCATTATCCTCTTCACTATTAGCACCATAGGTGAAGCAGATAAAAGGTTAGGTAGCGTTCAATGTAATGATGTCCTTTAACATTGTTTGCACTGGTGAAATCAGTCTTATCATGGAGTCACAGACAGTTCCCTTAGACACTCCAGTCTATCTTGCCACCCAGGTAAGCTGGACTATGTGATAAATGGTCACTTACACCAAAAAAATCATAAAATATTCAGATTGCACCCAGTCTCAAGAGAGCAGTTACAAATGCAGGTCAATTTCCATCCTAGATCTCACACCAAAAAACAATGTTGGCAGCCAATTCTATACTAAACTAACTAATGACTTATTAGCTAGCTAAAAGGAATGAGAGTTATTGAGAGGTTAAAGCAGGTAAAAATGTATGTACCAGTGAGTCAGAGTTTATACTTTCAAATGGAGCAGAGATGTAGTAATCTGCCAGTTTCCCAAAAGTCTCTCAACACTACCCAGAAAACTCTGGGGATCTCAGTCTTCTCATTCAGTTATTCTATCCTATTACAATCCAAACAATCCAGAGAGGAAGAATTTTTCCTTATGTTCATACGTACAGCATTTTCTTATAGTAAAGAAGCTGACAGAATGACTACCCAAGCTTTTTCTTTGATGGCGGAGAGAGAGGAATGCATTTAGTCTTTGTGAGCGATGATCAGAGAGCAATGTCCACTGGCCTTCAAATGCTCGAGAATTAGCACTTTCCTGTTAAAGTTCTTCATTTGCATTACACAAGGCTTCTTTCTCATTAGATGCGTTATTTAGTTGCATACAATATAAATGTTTGTTATTACATTATAACAGGATACAAATAAGTGAAAACCATGTTAATAACATCCCATTAGTTTTCATGAAGTTTAAACACTACATACACTCTTACACGTTTAACAATCGCTTTGATGTATATACCAATACACGAGTGAACGGGCCTGGCTTCCTGGTACGAGTTTATAAGCCGATGCCTAGGTCTTTGCCAGAGGTGGCACTTGGCTTACCAGCATCACACATGTAATAGCCATTTAAAAATAAAATAGTTCACTATACAAGATTGCTTCAAAAGCTTCTTACCACCAAGAAACAGTAAGTTACTGGGGAATCATGGCATGAATATTTTTGCTTGAAGTAATTAAAAAAAAAACACAAATCAACCTAAAAGAATATCTATTCCCCCACCCCCGCATTTGCCACTTAACTAGCTCCTGAGCTTTTGGTCTGTAATCAGCTGGTTAGCACACAGTATTATTATTAAAGAACTATTTTTGTCAGCCGTTTTCTTATGGTTTGTTGTGTAAATCAAAAAAAAGTTCTGGATCTAACAAAACTCTTATTTCAATTAGCAATATAAGAATTCTAGAGAGCATATAATGTCTTGAATTGGGCTACATTTAATCTTTCCCTTTACATTTTCCATTACAGTAAATTAGAACTGCCAAGAATGGTTTTTTAAGACAAAGATTTGGATCCATATCGCCAGCATTTGCCCAACACCTTCACAATACTGTTCTGAATTAGACAGTAATGTTATAAAATGGGTAAATCTTGCCTACAATACAGCTGCTTGTCTTAGGCAGATTACTGCCCAATTCTGTGCCAGTAGGCTCAGGGGTATATGGTTAAAATGTGCTAAAAATATATTTGTGCTACTTTTAAGCAGACACCATCTTTGTTCTGTCTTTGTACAGTGGCTAACACAATGAGGTCCTGGTCCTTGACTGGGGCTCCGAGGCACTTCTGCAATACAAATATTCTACCAGGACCTAAAAAATTGCATCTCTCCCCATATCACACAAATTGCAGTGGTGGTCAGATGCAGTGCTCAAGATGGAGATCTAGCTTTCTACATGAAGAGGAGCTAATGGCAAGACACTTGCAGTGAAGACCCCATAGGCTCTAAAACTTGCTTTCCCCTTTGCTTTCTGAACATACTGTAAGATCTATCTTTTCTCCCAGTCATGGAAGAATAACATCTGAAGGGATGAGTTTTGTCTTAGCCAAAGCTGTTTATTACTGATCTTAATTATTCAGGGATAATTAAGCAGCATATTGTTCATATACACATTTTATAAGAATGAAAATTTAGCATTGCAAGGGAACCCAGAGCATGGAAGGGGCATCTACCAACTGATTATTTTTACAAATCATATTAAATAAAGTACCTGTGTAAACAAGTGTTCTTTTTTTTATCATAACATTAATTAATTTCACAATATTTTCTTCATTTTCAAACTTCACCTTGGGATACAGAGATACAAATACACACTAAAATATAAAGCAAGGTGAAAAGTCTCTTTTTGATTAAGGTAAAGTTTCTGTTTCTGACAAATAAATAAAAGGAAATTTCCAGCAAGTTATAAATATTTGGTCAACATTAGGCAGCAACTTTTAGTTGACCTAAATATCACAAACACACACCTTATTTACAATTTCAAGTGATTTTGCCATTTTGCTGTTTCCAGAAAACCTTCAGGAAAGATCATGAACATTTCAGTTCCACTATAATAACTTGACAAACTAACACCAAAATTAAATATTACCTCTTCAGAGCTTCAAGTTGAATACCCTAATCACAACTATTATTTGGCTTCCAGAGCTTGTCTCTACCACCACAATCTAGTTCTCCAATTTTTCTTGACTTTGTCTCACCTGGATTTAGGGACTGAGCCCTTTTTGCACTGCAATAAATGGCATCAGACAGTGTAATATTTTCAATTATGACTAGCCAAGTGACATTTAGAATATTTAGGATTTATATTTTTAAACAACAAACCAGTAAACCTGACTATACCTTGATGACATAGATTTAAGCATAATCAGAGTTTAAGAAATAGGATTAAAGCAGTAAACTGCACACAGTGCTGCTTTCTTATCATCAGAGTTAGCTTCAGGCCTGGTACCAGGCACATTATAAAATGTATCAGGTTTCCATTGCCCTCTCTTTGTTCTAGCAGTAGCTAGAGAAGATAGTGATACTCAGACCTCAGTGGTACAGGAGCCAAATTAGTGAGCAACATTACCCAAAAGAGCCACAGCAGTGTGAATTCATTGTTTCATTTACTGCATCCTGATTGGTTAATAATTAAATCACACTGTGTTTTAATATCATGTGCTGCAAAGAGGTGCAGAAGATACATTAAAGAATCACTCTCAGCTCCTGAGTCTCAGTTTGAGTATCACTGTGCTAGAGGTTCACACACCTATATATTGTTTGTGTGTGAAGGTTTGACATGGTATTTCTAGATTGAAATAAAAATAAGTAATTAGTTGCAATTAAGAAGTTTTCCAGTAAGGCACTGCCCCTGACCACATCACCGAGGAGCAAGGTACTTGCACACTTAAGAGACATATGACCTATGCTCAATTGCTTAGGAACTTAAACAGTCCTTATGTTTCTGAATGCTGTAAGATTAGACTACAGTGAAGCTTGACATATTACGTATGTCAAAAGTCTCACTGTAATCCATGGTATCTCCTGGACTCTAGGTTTATCTAGAATTGATTAGAGTGTGAAAATCTGACGCTTTGAATGACAATTGTTTTCTTACTTGATTTTACTGAAGTTTTGTACTTATATTTTTCATACATACATACAACAAAATAGTCAAAAATATGTGACACAGAATGACTGAATACGATCCACAATTGTAATCATTATGTTAAGGGAGAAGGAAAAAAAACTATCAGCATTTGCCTTTTCTATTTATTGTCTTCAGTGAAATCTATATTTCTTTTTCTGAAAAAAAATTAAATTATTTCATTCACAAACCAGAATCTGTCCACACACAGGATTTTTAATCAAAAAATAAAATGGATCTTAATTTCCACTAGGTAAAAAAGGGGGCATGGGAAGAAGCATTTTATAGCCTCTATGATTATTAAATCACTAATTCCTAACAAACTCACTCTATACTATAGTCAGTGATTCAACCTAGAAAATTCCTCCCTCTAAACTATCTGTTCCCTGGCTTTTAACATTCAATGACTTCCCAACCAAGGAATATATTTCCCTTTCCTGTATGTATTTTTCTGTGGTTTAATTTATCATTCACTAAATACATTACAACATACTACTTAATCTCTGTCTACAGCTTCAAGACCACCAAGTAGCTCCAAGAGGAATTGCAAAAATATATCTGATTATATTTCAATGGACTGTTTTTCTTTTCAAACAGAAATGATAAAACATGTACGGTTAGGCAGTTTTCTGATGAATTGTATACTTACTAATAAACTTGTTTTGCATAGTCTCTAGCAGAGCCTGGTGGGCATCTTCTGTTTGCAAAGCACGTGAACATTCTCTGGCCAGTATGGTCCTTACAAGGTGCTCTCCACAACCTACACAAATATCACCACCAAGAATAATTAGAATATAGTTACCATTCACAGGTACTGATAGTTCTTTTATAACCACACAGTAAAGAGCTTTATTTGATAGAGGATTTCACTATTATATTAAAGGTTCTGACATTGGTTCCTCTGCAAGTTCAAATATCAGCAATCGAACCGGACAGTATAATTCACTTAAAGCTCCATGGTAAAGACACACAGAGAAAAGAGGCAAGGATTAAATACACAGAAAGCAAACAGGTGAGGAAAAGGGGTAAGAAGAAAAGGGAAAGCATCATGGTGTACGATTAATCATCTCCCTCAAGATTCTGCAACCATAACTCACATGAGTCATCTACACACAAGTAATCATACTGGTCACTCAAGTGAATAATTATGTAATCTAGCCCTTAGATTAGAAGTTTGTAAAACACAGATCTACCTTACACAGATATCTTCTGGTCATTACATAAATGATATAATATTACTAAATGTAATAATCTGAGCTCAGGTTTTAGAGCCAAAAACTTCCAAACTTAATCCCATCTTTAACACCACCTCCAGGTATGATTTAGCCTTTCTGCCTCAGTTTTCCAATCACAACATGGGAATAAGGGAAGTTTACTTGTAATTAGGTTTTTGAAGGCACAACTGCTCTTGGGTTTTATGTTTCTTGCTAAGAACTCCTCTAGCTCACAAAACTTTGTCTTAAGGAACTGAGAGTGTTTCATGCAGACCTTTAGTCACTGCCTCAATGTGTTAACATAGCCTTCTGCAATTTACTGACAAGCAGGAAGAAAAGTTACTTAACCCATACTTCTGGTGTATATGTTAGTCTTTTCATCTGTTTTTTCTGCTATGGTATGCTGTATGTCTATAATGGTCCTTTAGCATGTACAGTTCAGTTCAAGTTGTATGCTGCATGTTTATTACAACTATGTTTTCTTGGACAGGAGACTGAATTTGTGATACTTTTTGGGCATAAGATATTACTATCCCATTCTTTCTTCCACAAGCTGGCAGGTTTTATTCCACTAGTCAGTGGGAGGATCAGATAGCAATGATCTAAATAGACCCCAATTACACTGCTCTACAGCCAAAATGCTTCTGAAATAAATGTAGTCAAACTTTACTAATTCTGGGTCACTGAGAACGAAAATGATGCTTAAAATTGTTGATTGGCTCTAGTTTCCAAGATATGCTATTGGGTCAGTATATACAACCCTTGACTTGGGAATGGCGGAGGATAAGTGAGTTATAAAGGGAAGGGATCTCAATTTAAACCAGACATGACTAAAATACATCTTTGACTGGATCTATGAATAAATCTATGACTGGGTTTGGACAGTACTTGCTTTTTAGGCAAAACAATGAATGATGCAATCTGAAGCTGGTATTGCGCCATACATGATATGAATTACATCATGTTATTCCTAGAAGTCATGGATGATGCAATCATAACGAAGCTTACATCACTCTGCTGAACAAATTGCCCTATATCAGCTCTAGAAATCATACAGTGTCGTGCTCTCTTATTTGTCAGTGTTTGATTTTGCAAAGGGACACATTTCTGTTTAGCCAAAGTGAGCAGAGATGCCTCGTACTTGTGTGAACAGTGCAGATAACTTCTGCTATGTTTGTGGTGAAGTGACTTTTGCATCACAAAAGCGCGGTATAACCACTATGGTTAAGAAAACCTATCACCTTTATTTTGGCTGCAAAATTGGAGATCAGGACAAGAGGTGGGCCCCACACATATGCTGAGACACTTGTGCAACAAATCTTCGCCAGTGGTTGAACAGGAAAAGGAAATCTATGCCTTTTGCAGTGCCAATGATTTGGAGAGAGCCAACAGATCATACCAGCAATTGTTACTTCTGCATGGTGCCTCCAGTTGGGAAAGGTGTGTCAAAGAAGAAAAAGTGGACTGTGCATTATCCAAACATTCTATCAGCTATACGCCCAGTACCCCACGGAGAAAGAATGCCGGTTCCTGATGCACCAGAATCATTCTCATTTGAGTCAGACGAGGAAGAGGAAGAGGATGAAACTTCTGGTCCTGAACCATCAATGTCACAGGACCCACATTTTCTCCCATCCTCCTCCTCTGAACCACACCTCATAACACAAGGTAAACTGAATGACCTTGTCAGGGATTTGGAACTACCCAAGAGTAAGGCAGAGCTGTTGGGCTCCAGACTACAGCAGTGGAATCTCCTGGCAGGTGATGTTAGGGTTTCCATGTTCCGTGACCGTCAAAAGGACCTTGTCCCATTCTTCTTCATGGAAGGTGATCTTGTAGCCTGCAACAACATCGATGGTCTGATGGCAGCCCTCAACATCGTTCACGATCCAAATGAGTGGAGACTGTTCATTGATTCATCGAAGACGAGTCTTAAAGCTGTTTTACTGCATAATGGCAAAGTTTGGCCATCAATTCCAGTTGGTCATGCAGTCCATATGAAGGAAACCTATGACAACATGAAACAACTTTTGAGGTGCATAAACTATGACCAACATCAGTGGCAGCTTTGTGGTGATTTGAAGGTTGTTGCTCTCTTGCTTGGTCTGCAGACTGGATACACAAAGTACTGCTGTTTTCTCTGTGAATGTGATAGTCGTGCAAGAGATTCCCACTACATCAAGAAAGACTGGCCGCTCTGACAGTCATTGGAGCCTGGGAGGAAAAGCGTTCAGCAACCACCAGTTGTTGAATCAAGGAACATTTTGTTACCACCCTTACACATCAAGCTGGGTCTGATGAAGAACTTTGTCAAGGCCATTGACAAAACACAAGCAGCTTTCAAGTACCTCCATGGAAAATTTCCAAGGTTAAGTGAAGCTAAGATAAAGGAAGGTGTCTTTGTTGGTCCTCAGATTCGTGAACTTCTTCGAGATGACGCATTTGACCATGCACTGCGTGTCAAGGAAAAGACGGCATGGAAAGCCTTCTAGTAAGTGGCAATAAATTTTCTCGGAAACAACAAGGCAGACAACTACAGGTTGTTGGTGGAAAACCTCCTCAAGGCATACAAAAGCCTTAGTTGCAACATGTCACTAAAGATACATTTTTTGCACTCTCATCTAGATTTTTTTCCACCGAACTGCGGAGCACTGAGCGACGAGCATGGCGAGCGATTTCACCAGGACATTGCAACAATGGAGAAACGCTATCAGGGCAAATGGAGCCCATCAATGCTTGCAGACTATTGCTGGACAGTGACAAGAGATGCTCCATTTAATGAATACAAGAGACAAGCCAAGAAGCGCCGAGTAGACATTGAATAGGACTAAACTATGTACAGAATAGTTTTTTGCCTTTTGTTTCATAATCAATTTCATTTATATAACCCTTATATTTGAATTTAGCACATTAAAATACATAATAAATAGCACATTTTATATCTGAAGCAGACGACTTCTCAAAAATTGTAGACCAGTGTTACATCTATCTAGGGAAGCTGAAGTGGGCTATCAACTGTGCTCCAGTTAGCAAAAAAAAAAAAAAAAAAAAAAAAAAAATAGGCCTCCTAGAGAGCTAGCAAGTCAGCCTAACTGAACCGCTGAAAGATGAAAATTATTTAAAGTCATTTACATTTAGGTCACTAGTTACTGGTTTGGTCATTAGGAAATCCCATTATCAATCCTCTGATTCTACTTCTGTTTGGTATGGAGGCATCACGTGTAAACTTCAAAAACAAAGATTGTTACAATTAGGGTTACTATTTTAAGGATTTTTTTATTCCAGGCACATGAAGGTCCAATGTTTAGTACTGAAAATCTGTTTTTAAAATCTGTATTTTCCATTAATATCATTTTTTTCCATCTAAACCACCACCCTACAAGCACACAGGAGAGATTAGCTATTCTACTCCACAAATAATTTTCAAAAAATGCAACAACTGTAGCCACACCGGAAGAAAAACATGAAGCACTAAATGTGGTTTTGTTAGGGCACAACTTCATTCACTTAAAATATCAGGGAATAGCCGCTCCAGTCCAATTTAGCCAATAACCAGATCCCTTCCATAAGTAGTACCTGCACTGGACATCTACCCCATTTTTGTAGTTATTAAGTTGAGACATTTTAACCTAACTTCCTGACTACTCCCTGAGCCAGTGAGGAAGATGAAAAATCCACCCTGCCATTCCTTTCCAGCCCCCAAGGAAAAAGGTGACTAGCATAAATGCCCACAGTGGATCATGAGGAAACCTGGTTCTATTCTGATTCCCTGGGTAGGAGGGTGGGTGTTGCCAGCCTCACTACAATGAGATCCTCTAGGGTCACCTGGAAGGGCAGTCCCTTCTTGCCCAGTCCAGTCACTTATTGTTTCTCCCTGCTCTGTCCAGGTATACTTCCCCCTTCCTCCTCTCTGCCACCAACTGCAGAGGGATTCCCCCCCCTTTTCTTCCAGTCAGCAGGACAAAGGACCCCGCTGCATACAGTTCCAGTGAGGACACTGTTCATTGCCAGATTATGGCAACCTTACTTTGGCTTCCTGGTATTCCTATGTTTTTTATTAAGTAATTAAAACAATCCCATTAACCTAAAAATCAAGGAGATCTACTGTACAGATCTTTGCAAAAAAGAGTCTACTGTGTGTTTCCTCAGACTGCTAGAGCTAAAAATGTTATATCTACATTTATCTATTTACTTGATGTCACACACATCTGGAAATTATCAGGGGGTAGCCGTGTTAGTCTGTATCTACAAAAACAACAAGGAGTCTGGTGGCACCTTAAAGACTAACAGATTTATTTGGGCATAAGCTTTCGTGAGTTAAAACCTCACTTCTTCGGATGCATAGAGTGAAAGTGCAGTTACTTATTGTTTCTAAACAGGTGCTTAGTATGTCTGGTTCAAGCATCTGCAAATAAAGTACAGTTAATATTTTGTCATTAAAAATATAAGGGTATTGTTTCTTACTTTCTATATGCAATAAAATGTAATTTTATCTGTTGATTCATTTTGGAAAGCAGCTCTAAAAGTTTTTCTTCTCTACTATCACAACCTTAGACTTTGCACCTTGAGTGCAAAACTAATGACAGCAATTGGACTGACCGCTTACTTTTTTATAAACTAGTCAAAATGCTCAATTTCTGTGGTTCTTCCCACAAACTCCAAGGCCCCAAAACTTTGCTGCTACAAAGCCCATGTGTAATTCCAGCGCAAAAGGCTTCTGCTCTGCTGCTTCAGAGCTTAAAACTCTGGCTTTAGCAAGATGCTCTTCCCTCACTGGTACAGAGAAATAAGTCTATCACCTCATAAGCTCAAATAAGATAAGCTACATTAATGGTATTTTACAAACTGAGAAAACAGCTTCATTGAAATAAATGGGTGGGGTAATAGTAAGGGCTACTAAAAGAGAGCTCTCAAATCAGGGCCAAATTAACCTTTTGTGGGCCCTGCCTTCCCGCTCTGCCCTGAGGCCCCATCACCACTCAGCCTTTTTCCCCTGAAGCCCCACCTGCTGCTCACATGGGGAAGGCGGGAGCGAGGCTGAGAAGGGGCAGAGAGGAGCAAGCATCGGGCAGGGCCTCGAGGGGAAAAGGCCAAGCGGGGGCAGGGCCCCGGTCCAGGCACCAGGGCCCCTTCTTAGTGTGGGGCCTGGTGCCATTGTAAACCCAGTACTGACTCAAATCACCAGTCGAATGAATTAACTGTTGATAGTGCTTCAAGATTTCTTTTTTAAATAAGGGCATGAACATTCTTATTATTCTACAGTATTTAAAATATTGCACTTACTACAAGTTACAATTGTTGCTTTGACTCTTCAAAAGGCAGCATAAATTAATGGATTGAGCACCAGGCTTGGAGCCAGAAACTCTTGAGTTTTATTCCCAGCACTGCTATTAACTTGATCTGGTCACGGGTAAATCATTTTTAGAGTCCGATCCAAAATGTGCTGAAGTAAATGGAAAGACTCCCACTGACTTCACAGGTCCTGACCTCTGTGCTTCAGTGTCCCCATCATCTCTGCTGGAGGGTAATTAGTACTTCATATTTTCTAAGCACGTAGAAAGAATAATCCCAAGTATTTTCTCTATATTTGTATGAAGCTCATAATACCCATTGAGACCAAAGGCTAATATGCCAGAAAAACAAACAGCTCAAACATGGTTCAGATGGGGAAGGGAAATAACTGATGGCACTCTCCCAAACTCAGGCTACAACCTGAGTTCTGCAATGCTCAAGTAAGATGCAATTTAAAGTATATTGTGCAGATTTTCATGTGATCAGTGAAAATGTTAAATGCTCATATTTAATGGTTAGGCTTCAGCATTCCAGACTCAGTGACTATTTCAGCCTGACTGCAGACTCTGGCAGACACCAGTGCACTGGTTTATATTTCATTCACATTTTTACTGTGTGATTCTATTCCGAAAAGAGACTGAAAATGGAGTATTCTTACTCAACAGATCTACTCCCTAGGAGTAAATCAGCACAATCCTATTTCTGTATACAACACTGAATACACAAATTAGCCTGAAGATCCAGAGATAAGAATAGTGTCTAGTTCACTCTGGCTTGTACATTCAAAAGATAGGCTGCAGTAATTTAAAGAGACAGAGTATTTTTAAAGTTCAAAAATTTTAACATTTAAAACAGATCAATACAAAACCAGTGGTCTTCTGGTCTCTCCTCCACTGTGGAAGTAACAGTGGGAGAGGTAATTTGTAGCAAATGTTAGCCTGGAAATAAGGCCTGTAACTCCATTATAGTGCTCCAGTCCTGGCAGCTCAGAAAGTACACATGTAGTGCCAGCCTTCCAGCACGTTTCCTTTAAGTGAGCCATACAGCCCCTATTCTTGGCTTCTTGTTAAGCCAAACAGACAAGCTTCAGATACATTAATGCAGATTTTAAAGAACTCAACTCATTCGGCATTACCAGCAAAACATGGAAAAGAAATTTAATATGGGAGAAACTCCACTGAGAGATATTTCAGACAATTTGATAGAGGTGTTTCCAACAAGTCTTTAAACAAATTGAAGTACTAATTTAATGGAAAGTAACTAGATAGCTTGAATGTGGAGTCATATAGGCCAGGTCTACGCTAGAAACTTCTGCCGGTATAGTAGTGTTACTTAGGTTTGAGATTTTGTGTGTGTGACATTTCTACCCTGGCAAAAGCCCTAGTGTAGATTCAGTTATATTAGCATACATTAGCTTTTGCCGGTATACCTTATTTTGTTTGCCAAACCGATAAAAGCTATGCTAACAAAAGCACTTTGCTGTTATAAAGTGAGTGCACTAGGAAGGTTATATACTAGTACAGCTCTACTGGGAAACATTTTGTAGTGTAGACTAGGCCACAGTCAGAGAACCTCTATTTTATTAGTTTATTTGGTATCCAGAAACAATTCTATACTACCTGCAAACTCTTAACTTGGAAAGGGTGCTTACAGAACTGGTAACAAATAACTGTGCTTCTTCTGAACAGTATAATTTTGTTAATCCCCAACTCACTTTACTTCTAGTAGCCTCATTTCTACCTTCTACACCATGACCCAAAACAAGTGCTAATAGGGAAGGTACTAGTCATGGCTGTTCACTTTCTATCTAAGAAGCTTGAATCCTTAGTCAGCACCTCAGATAACAGACCTGAATGCAGTCTTCATCCATTTAAGAGGACAAATATGATCCCTTGGCCAGCCCAGTGGAAGTTCAACTGCTGCATGCAGTCAGTCATTCCTTCCTAGACTGACAAGACCCAGGAGTACAAAGGCGATTCGCAGGGCAATTTCTAATGACATTTAAAACCAACTCAAGCTAGCACTGATTAGTCCTGAACCTTCTTTAAAAAGAAGTAAGTTCAGCATGATGGAAGGTCGGAATTGGGGGGGGAGGGGGAATTTGAGGGAGTGTCTTGAGAATCCTCGTAGCAACAGAGGAAAAAAGACATTGGTTCGCCAATAAAGTTTTCCTCAAACTACAGATAAAGAGTATGTCTACACCGCAGCTGGGCGGGTGCTTACCAGAGCAGGTAGACAGACACGCGCTAGCTCTGCTTGAGCAAGTGCACTAAAAATAGCAGTGTTACCGGGGTAGCACAGGTGGATAGCTCAAACTAGCTACCTGAGTACAATCCTGGCCAGACCCCATGGTACGTAGTTGGGAGGCTATTCTGAGCCGCCACTCTGCTCCCCCTGGCTATATTGCCATCTTTAGGAGAGCTAACACATTTATCTACCCACATGCTCCCAGCTTCAGCATAGACATACCCTTAGATGACTGCACTCTCTAGATCCATTGAATTTGTGTCATCTGTTTTATAAAACCAGTAGAAGCGCAGACTATAAATGAGTCAATGCAAGTTATTCTCCTGAAGTACTATGTACAACATATCCAGATATGCCCAAATTAATATGAGAGACCACATGGTAATCTAGCAGAGACCCCGAGAGGGAAACCCAATTTAGAAAAGTCACCTACCTGCTCCTCTGAACACACCTGGTGCCTTTGAAAATCCCTTCATATTCTCCCCTTCAAAACCTTTAATATTTCTGATTTCACCTCGTTGCTCCTCTGTTGTCCCTTCCTCCTTCTCCTCTGCCCAAGCCTCACTAGTCACTCACTTGTTTCCATCTCACTGCCATCTTCATGCCTCCTTTGATGTGGCAATCTACTCCTAGAACTTCCTGTTCTGTTGCAATTTGTCACACCATCACCCTCCCTTAAACACAGAAGCTACATGCCCTATTCTTCTCTTCAGAGACTGTAAACAAAAAGCAAGATTTCAAAGAGTTACGGCATTCTCATGATGTATTCTTTAGTAGTCAAAACTAGTCATATTACATGATTGCTGAAAACCTTGTACACATTTCACTCCATTTTTTTTTTAAACTCTCATTCATCAAGGGACATCTTAAATGTAGGGCCCTATGCTGCAAACCCTTTTTATAACACAGAGCATATAACTATACATAATTCATTGATAGAAGTTTGCTGGATCAGACCTTCATATTGAGCTGTGGCAGAAGAGCATTACCCATGCAAATTATACTCCTGAGGGAAGTCTGCACCAAAAAAAATAAAAATTCTGCAAAATTCTGCACATTTTGTCAATAAATAAACGTGGAGGCTCCAGCATGGCAGTGGGGAGCAGAGGCCACTGGCTGCACAGAGGTGGGAGATCATCCTACAGCTTCCCCCCACTCCCTCCTGGGACAGGGATTCGGCGGTGAGGTTGCACCCGACCCTGACAGCACAAGGGCTGGACCTGCCCCAGAAACACCCTGGGATCCTGCCCTCTGCACCAGGTGTGGACAGACAGGCTCTGCCCAGCAGGATCCAAGTGTGAAGGGGCTTAGCTGGGGGATCCAGGCATGGGGTGACAGGATCTTGTATGGGGCAATCTGGGTGCAGGTGGCTCAGTGAGGGATCTGGATGCACAGGGGCTTGTTGTGGGGTTCTGAGTACAGGGGCAATGGGGCATTTTCTGCAGGAAAGTAAAGAAATTCTGCAAAGGGATATGAATTCTGCATGTGCGCAGTGACGCAAAATTCCCATGGGAGTAACATTAGTAGCCCTGCAGAAATACACACACTTAATTTGCATAATTTAGAGCATATAAAATGCAAATTAACTGTTGCTCATATGAAAAGTCTGTTATAATTGGATATGGATTGAATGTAAGAAAAATGGGTTTAAAAATGTCATGTGATATGATATACTTTAGCCGTAGCAATTTAAATACATAGGTTACATAGTACAAGGAGGCAACCCTTGAGAGCACAAGGGGAAGGAAGGGGGAAACACTTCCATGAATCCTGTCAACTTCTTAATCAACAAGAAAATCCCCTGTAAAATGTAAGGTTCCCAGAAAACAGAAAAGGCGCAAGCCGCATCCCTCACTATGATAATATAATATGAACTGATATACTCTGCTACAAGCAGTTATTCGTGAGACCATTCTAACATTGCCATGTTACTTCCCATGCCAGAAAGCCCCTGCCCAAAATGGAACTGAGATATTCTCCCATATGAATGCAAGATACAGTACAGTATAAAAAGACATGGAAAATCCATGGGGGTGCTACAGAATGCATTTTGTCCACAGGTCGCAGTTTGGGTACCTATATTTAGTAACAGTAGAAAAAGGGAGAAAGAAACAAGATTTTGAACAGTTTCTCCTGTATCCTGCTCTTAAAATAGAAGAAATCCTAATTTTTTGGTTAAAACATGAGTAATAATTTCTAATCCTTCACTGAAATTTCTTCCTCAACAACTTCCTTTGTTATTCTTCATAGAGGTTTTTTTTTTTCCATTCTCTAAACAAACTCTGACTATTCTTATCTGGTGACAAATGCAATCAACCCCAATTAAGGAAAACTGAGCCCACAACTATCTGTTTATGTGTGACTAGTAGTTTGAATAATTATTTGAAATCAAATTAGAGAATGTTACTAATGAATATTTTATCATTGCAAAAGGTAGTGCTTTTACAACAAACTATAAAAAAAAAACCCCAAAAACAGATGCTGCAGTAAAATGAGTGATGGAGGAGTAACTTTACTCCTTTTCTTAGGCAAAATAGTCTGCAGCTTTAAAAAAAAAAAAAAAAACCACCACATTTAAGCCATATGATGCAAAAAAGTACAAATCTGAGATTGAGTAAAGTAATTAGAAAAATCACCAAGACAAGCCCATGTGTCTCCAACTTTTTGAGTGCAAGCAGATGTTTACTAATTCAAGATTTTGATGCAACTCCTAAAACAGGCCTCAAAATGAGATTAACCATCTTTAAACAAGATGTATAAGATCATTATTTCCCTTGAGAATGACTTTCTTAAAGAGCTCCGACACATTAAGTTTGTTACAAAAGGCTGAGAGAGATGGAAAACTGAAAGTGGGTTATAGGACATGTGCAGCCCACTGACATTCCTGGGAAATCTGAATTTGGAGAGATCGAGGATCAACTACAAGGAAAACCAACTTTCAATACTACCACCATACCACACATCCCCAGGGATTAACAGTGATTTTTTTTTTAAGCATTCATGTCAACCTATTAATAAAGCAGTAAACTTACAGAGTGTTGCTAGTAGTGCATTTGGAAATCTTTCAACACATCACATGCTAGCAGTCTGTAGGGACAGATAAGTAATGAGAAGAATATTTTCCCAATTTTAAAAGGAAACATTTGTTACTTCAGTTTTCAATACAGCAACATCTATTTTTCAACAGGAGAATTTATTATATAATACATCACCTACTCTTTGACAGGGCAAAGGTTGGGGAAAGGATTTACTATATTACTTTGGGGATAGATTACTTAGAATTTTGAGGGCTATAGAAAGTAACAAAATGGGGAAGCTGATAAGTATTAGATCATGTATTATTGCAGGCTTTGCAAGGTCTCCTTCTCTACCCAAACCTGGAAACTATTATGTATAACAAACTAATGCAGGAGCTGCAGATGAAATAAGCGATGTGGTGGAGAATCTTCTAATCTTTTCTAGATCTTACAGTATAAATGTTTTGGGTTTCACTCACCTGTAATCTAGCCATCAGTATCAGCTCATTTCTGTGGAAGTTAAGTTTATGTATATTGCAATGACTCAAACATACTTCAGCAGGTTTCCAAAATAAATAAGTAATCTTAATGTGCAACTGATTATCAGTTTCTGATAAAAAGATAAGTCTTGTTTGTGTGCTTCACTGTTTCACATTACAATCATTTTTAAGTTTATGTATCATCACAGACTAATGTAACTGTTTCTGGCACATGGAAACTTCAGGAAATTGAAGTTTACTTTAGTTCAGCATCATAATGGAAAGGAAGTCAAAATAGTGACAAGCCAGTTTACAGTGGGATCATTTTAAACCTACCAACCATCGATTACTCAATTTTGCAGTTTAGCAAGTATGTAAAAAGTGTGCAACTAAAAACTGCCAATAGAGTCTGTCAGAGCAGAACTTTGGGCTCTCCATTTCCGATGCAGATTTAGCAATGGAGTTTAGTTTGTGGAATAGAGCATGCTGTGAAGGGTCAGCATCATTACCCAATTCTATGTATTCATGCTCTGTTTCAGGCTATAACTAAGTGCCAAGGGTAAGGCAAAAGAGCACTATGTCCTCCCAGTGACATTCCAGAAGCCTGGCATTATCCACAAGGATCCCAGCACAGTACCATAATCTGACCTGTCCCTATGATTTTTGGTGTTTTTCTTAGTTTACAGTCAAACACTAGTTAAGAAGGGAATTGTGGACTATAGTACATAGCACAGCCCTCATCTCTTTGGGGAGGGGGGAATCCTAGCATAGTGAAAAGCTCTCATTGCAAAATTCAGTGGCTCGAACGTTAAAGTTAGAACAGTTTATAGTACCCTTTACCAAGAAAGACTGGGTCACAGTATAATCCATTCATTTTCCAAACACTACTAAAACTGTGTAGCATTAATCGGTTTTTATATCCTAACTGAATTCCCCCCCTCAACCTTTCACCCACAAACTTCTTGGTATTTCCCTAAGTCACAGCAAATATAGACAGTTCAAGACTTGTCACGTTCCCCTGAGAGTTACTGTTAGTAGAGTTAGCATTGCCTTTGCAAGAACAGCGGCCCATGAGATGAACCTTCCTCTGGGCTTGATTAATGAAATTCAGAGGACAGACTCTGACTAGCATTTTGATACAAGTTTAGAACACTTTTTAAGTTAGAAATTTGCTAAAGATGAGAATTGTTTAGTTTCTCCCTACATCCATTCACTTTCCTGCCTGGAGAGATCCCTTCCTTCAACCACATCCAGTCCCCAAACTAAAGTCTCATGATCTAGCCAACATGCACTTATTTTTTGCTGCTTTCTTAGCTTTCCTCATTGCAACCTTATATTTCCTAATTTGGAGAACTGAGACAACTCTTAGATAGATATTTACAGTTAGGACCACTCTAGGTGAGGTCCCCCATGGTTACAGACCTCGAGGACTCACGACAGCGATCCAACTGTGAGGACTAACAGAGATGTTGCCTAGAGCATAACTCTCTTACTCACATATGGCAACACTGGGTAGTGATCTAGACATTTCTGCCTCTCCCTATTGTTAACTGTTATGATTCTTATCATGAGTCTTGCAGTGAGCTTTTTTCTTAAAGCTCTAGCTCCTGGACTCATGTGATTAGGAGAGAATCTCTGCTTGCCTTTAAAAAAAAAAAAATTCTAGTCCTTGTAGTTGTGGAGAAAAGCTTGAAAATGTGGCCACCTAAAGACTCCCACAGATACTGAGCAGGAATTAGGTCCAGTGACGAATGAGAGAACAAGGCAGGAGTTCACGTGGCAGGAGAGTGAGGTCTTAATATCTTCTGCCAGTTTGTGTTTAACATATAAGATAAGACCTCTCACTAAACCAATCAGAGCAAACAAACACTACCCCGAAAAAATTGGTAGGAGATGGAAAAAGCCATCTATTAGAGTTAGAACTATTAGCCATAATCTTGAATCGGATATATAGACAAAAAATTAAGCAAAGGTGAGAGCCTAGAGAACGTGTCTGTTGCCTCTTTTTGGCTCAAGTGGCTATCCAAAATTCATGGCTTTGAAATTATTTTGATGATGGATTCAGTTATCTTTGATGCAATCCTGTTACTTGCAGAGAAAGTACAAAGTCTTGTTTTCCTGAATACAGCAGGAAATAAACAGGAGATAGTTTCTCCAATCACAGCTTCAAGTACCTTTCAGACAGCACTTAGTCCAAAAGCATTCTCTTTTAGCTTTTCGCAGGGCCACGCTCCCATTGAATGTTCGTGCTACATATGGAACTTACTTGTCTCTGCTCCTATGTGGTTCTCCCCTCCTCTCCCACGCAGACACAAACCTCCAAACAATAACCAGCAAAAGCTCTCTGCCCAAACAGTTCTAATTCTTGAGAGATTTGAAGGAGGATAATGATGTAGTTTTGCGGATGTTTACGGGGAGCGCCGCCACGTGTGGAGTGCAGCATGTGAGAAAGCACAAAAATTCTTGTTTGAAAATTTAACAAGTGGGCAATGAAAGTTATATCATGGGCCAATTAGAGATGGGAGTTCATATCTTAATAGCATGTGAGAGATGATAGGCAGAGTGAGAACAGGTATGAATGACCCTGAAAGTGAAAAGCAGCTTATAGAATCATAGAAACATAGGGAGAGCTGGAAGGGACCTTGTGAGGTCATTTAGTCCACCTCCCCGCCCATAGCCTGAGGCAGGACTAAGGCTATCCTTGACAGATGTTTGTGTAACCTGTTCTTAAAAACCTCCAATGATGGGAATTCCATAACTTCCCTTGGAAGCCCATTCCAATATTTAACTATCCTTAAAGGTAAAAAGTTTCTCCCAATAGCTAACTTAAATCTCCCTTGCTATAGACGAAGGCAATTACTTCTTATCCTACGTTCAGTGGACATAGAGAACTGATCATCATCCTCTTTATAACAGGCCTTATCATATTTGAAGACTTAGGTCCCCCCTCAGTCTCTATCTTAAGACTAAATACGTCTAGTTTTTTTAACCTTTCCTCATAGGTCAGGTTTTCTAAACCATTTATCATTTTTGCTGCTCTCCTCCGGACTCTTTCCAATTTGTCCACTTCTTTCTTAAAGTGTGGCAGCCAAAGCTAGACACAATATGCCAGCTAAGGCAACACCAGTGCTGAGTAAAACGGGACAATAACCTCCCGTGTCTTACATACTATGCTCCAGTTAATATACTCCAGATTGATATTCTCTTTTTAAATATTTTTTGACACCTGCATCACATTATTTGTTCACATTCAATTTGTGACCCACTATAACCCCAGATCCTTTATAACAGTACTACAGCCTAGCCAGTTATTCTCCATTTTCTATTTGATTTTTCCTTCCTAAGCACAGTACTTTGCACTTTTCTTTATTGAATTTCATTCGCTTGATTTCAGACCAAGTCTCCAATTTGTCAAGGTTGTCTTGAATTCTAATCCTGGTCTCTAAGTGTATGTCTACACATCAAAGAAAAACCCGCAGCTGGCCCATGCCAGCCAGCTCAGGCTTGTGGAGCTCAGGCTCTGGGGCTGTTTTATTGCTGTGTAGCCTTCCAGACTCCAGCCCAAGCCCAAGCCCGGAAGTCTACACAGCAATGAAACAGCCCCATAGCCTGAGCCCCGTGAGCCAGAGTCGGCTGGGATGGGCCAGCTGCGGGATTTTATTTGCTGTATAGACATGCCCAACAGGGCTTGCAAAGCACTCCTCCACCCACTCCAGCTTGGTGTCATCTACAAATTTTATAAGCATACCCCCTCCCCATTTCATTTTCCAAATCATTAATAAAAACATTAACTAGTACCAGGCCCAGGACAGACCTATGCAGAACCACACGAGATAGATCCTGCCAGTATGACAGAAACTACTTTGAGTATTGTCTTTCAACCAGTTAAGCACCCACTTTACATTAAGTTTACATAGACCATATTTCCCTAGTTTGCTTATGAGAATGTCATGTCAGACTATGCCAAAAGTCTTCATCATAATCAAGATATATCCTATCTACTGCTCCCCCCCCCTCATCCACTATGACAGTAGACCTGTCAAAGAAAGAAATTAGGTTGGTCTGACCTAATTTGTTCTTGACAAATCCAGGATAGTTATTACTTATCTCCCTATTATCTTCTAGGTGCTTACAAATTGTTTGTTTGACACAGTAAAGAGGGAGTCACTGAAGGGAATCAAAGAGAAGAGTGACAGTCAAAGTGATGGGCTAATAAAGTGATCTTTGTAGCAGCATTCTAAATGTCTGGGTTAGGCAAGATTGTATTTGTCAAGGTGTGCAGGGAAAAGGATGTTCCAGTAATTTGAGACATGAAATGACAAAAGCCTGGATGAGAGTTAACACTGTGGATCATAGGAAAGACCGTGGCCTTGGCTACACTTGCGAGTTACAGCGCAATAAAGCCTCCCCCAGCGCTGTAACTCACTCACCATCCACACTGGCAAGGCACTTACAGCACTGTATCTCCCTGGGTACACTGCTGCATGTACTCCACCTCTCCAAGAGGAATACCGTGTATTGCGCCGCCGCTGCAGCGCCAGTGTGGCCGTCCAATGCACTGTTACTGGCCTCCAGAAGTATGCGGCAGTATTCCTCAATGCCTGTTCTAGCCACTCTGGTCATCAGTTCAAACTCTACTGCCCTGGCCTCAGGTAACCAGCCATGTGACCCGCCCTTAAAAATTCCCTGGGAATTTTAAAAATCCCCTTCCTGTTTGCTCAGCCAGGCGTGGCGTGCTATCAGCGAATTTTTCCAGGTGACCATGCCTCCACGCGCCAAGCGAGCCCCAGCATTGAGCAATGGCGAGTTGCTGGACCTCATCAGTGTTTGGGGGGAGGAAGCTGTCCAGTCCCAGCTGCGCTCCAGCCGTAGGAATTACGATACCTTCGGGAAGGTATCAAAGGACATGATGGAAAGGGGCCATGACCGGGACACCCTGCAGTGCAGGATTAAAGTCAAGGAGCTGCGGAGTGCCTACCACAAAGCCTGTGACGCAAACGGCTGCTCAGGTTCTTTCCCCGCGACCTGCCGATTCTATAAAGAGCTGGATGCGATACTTGAGGTTAATCCCACCTCCACTCCGAGCACCACCATGGACACTTCAGAGCAGGAGGAGAAGGAGGAGGAGGAAAACAGGAGTGAGGGTGGTGGGGCGGATGGAGACACCCCAGAATCCCTGGAGACATGCAGCCAAGAGCTCTTCTCGAGCCAGGAGGAAGGTACCCAGTTGCAGTGGCCGGTACTTGGTGGAGGACAAACAGAAGAGCAGGCTCCCGGTAAGCGGGTTTTTTTTCGGAAGGAATTTTTTCGGTGCGGACTCTTTGGGAGAGGAGGGTTAGGCATGCCTGCCTAGATGCTGAATAGTGCATTGATGTGGTTTATCACATCGCGGTAATCGGCCTCGGTAATCCCTTCAAATGTCTCATCCAGAACGTGTGCAAAGCGCTTGGGCAGGTTTATCGGGAGAGCCACCGTGGTCCTTGTCCCAGCCAGGCTAACGTGTCCACGCCACTGTGCCGCGAGGGGCCGGGGGACCATTGTTGCACACAGGCTAGCTGCATATGGGCCAGGGCAGAAGCCACATTGCAGTAGAAGACCCTCCCTTGCTTCCCAGGTCACCCTCACCATCGAGATATCGTCCAGGACGAACTCCTGTGGAAAATGTTGGGACAGTGTTCAGTGTAGGTGCCCCCTGCAGCTGTTGGCTCTCCCCAAGGCACAGAAAACCAGAGGGCAGTACAGCCCTGAAACAATGCAATCAGTCCCCATTACTCACCATTTTGAGGCTCCCGTGGGTTGTGTGTGCTCTGTTTGGGAAGAGAAAATTATGCTATTGTGTAGACCCTGCGTGTGCCCTCCTTAAGTGCGGGGGAAATCATTACTCTGTCTGGTATAAACAATGCTGCCTCTGTTAAATGTTGCATTTTGCCTATACAGCTGCAACAACCTTGAGACCTCCGCCGTCCCTCTTATTGCCTGCTCAGAGACTGCAAAGACTCAGGAAGAGACCGCGAAAAAGCAAAGAGGACATGCTGCAAAAAGTGATGCGGCAATTTATTAAAGAGAATGAAAAAGCACAGAACTGGAGGGAAAGAGAAAGCAGGATCTGCCAGGAAAATGGAGGCACCAGCGGCAAAGCACGGAGCTCCAGCAGCAAAGCACGGATCGGCTCATAAGCATCCTGGAGCGCCAAGCAGACACTATCCAGGAGCTCGTAGCCATGCAGAAGGAGCAGTACCGCAAATGCCACCCCCTCCCTCCCACAGCCCTTGTCCCAAAACTCTTTCCCTTGTGCCCCACTGTTACCTCCAACCCACTTTCCCCAACTTCCGGGTTCTTCACGCCACCAGCTGCCTCCAACACCAGTATCTTCACCACCCAGCCCTGAAAACCACGACCCTTACCACTGCACTCAACTCCCATCACCACGCAGTATAGCTATCCTGAAGTGCAGCACTCACTGCACAGCACACCAGACAGAACATACGCGAATCTGTGATTGTACTGTTCCCCACTCCACCTCCTTGCCCTTTCTGATTCCCAAGCAGTTGTGTTTCTTTTCAATAAATGGATTTTTTGGCTTTGAAAACATTCTTTATTATTGCATAAAGTAAAAGATTTCTTACCCCAGGAAATAAACAGGCACTGCAAGTCTGCTTAGCAAACACTAATTCCTAAAGATTGGAACTACTGCACTTCACTCCCGTGCAGGGCACCAGATATCACTGATGGTTTTCAGCCTCAAATTGCTCCCTCAAGGCATCCCTAATCCTTGCAACCCCACGCTGGTCCCCTGTAATAACCCTGCTCTCTGGGTGTGCAAATTCAGCCTCCAGGTGTTCAACCTCGGAGGTCCATGCCCGAGTGAAGCTTTCACCCTTCCCTTCACAAATATTATGGAGTGTACAGCACGCGGCTATAACCGCGGGAATACTGTGTTCGGCCAAGTCCAGCTTCCCATACAGAGATCGCCTGCGGCCCTTTAAACAGCCAAAGGCACACTCCACAATCATTCGGCACCGGTTTAGCCTGTAGTTGAACCATTCCTTGCTGCTGTCAAGGCTCCCTGTGTAGGGTTTCATGAGCCATGGCATTAATGGGTAAGCGGGATCTCCAAGGATCACAATGGGCATTTCAACTTCCCCTACTGTGATCTTCCGCTCTGGGAAAAAAGTCCCGACCTGCAGCTTCCTGAACAGCCAAGTGTTCCGAAAGATGCGTGCATCATGCACCTTTCCTGGCCAGCCTGTGTTAATGTCAATGAAACGCCCACGGTGATCCACAAGCGCCTGGAGAACCATAGAGAAATATCCCTTCCGATTAACGTACTTGGATGCGAGGTGGGGTGGTGCCAGAATAGGAATGTGCGTCCCATCTATCGCTCCTCCACAGTTAGGGAAACCCATTTGTGCAAAGCCATCCACTATGTCCTGCACGTTACCCAGAGTCACGGTTCTTCTGAGTAAGATGTGATTAATGGCCTTGCAAACTTGCATCAACATGATTCCAACGGTCGACTTTCCCTCTCCAAACTGGTTTGCGACCGACCGGTAGCTGTCTGGAGTTGCCAGCTTCCAGCTTGCAATAACTTCTCCACTGGCAGGGCAGCTCTCAATCTCGTGTGCTTGCGCCGCAGGGTGGGGGTGAACTCCTCACACAGTCCCATGAAAGTGGCTTTTCTCATCCAAAAGTTCTGCAGCCACTGCTCGTCATCCCAGTCTTCCATGACAATGTGATCCCACCACTCAGTGCTTGTTTCCCGAGCCCAAAAGCAGTGTTCCACGGTGCTGAGCATGTCCATGAATGCCACAAGCAATTTCATGTCGTACGCGTTACGCGGCTCGATAGCATTGTCGGACTCCTCACTCTGTCACTTTGGTTCTTAAGGAATAGTTCGACAGCCAAATGTGATGTACTGGCGAGACTCGTCAGCATACGCCTCAGCAGTTCGGGCTCCATTTCCTGCAGACAGATCGCACTGCACAGAAACCGTTGAAAGACAGCGCCAAAGGTGGACGGAAACAAAGGGATTTCTGGGATGCGAAGCGATGCATCATGGGGCGTTTGGGACAGGACCCAGAATCCCCCGCACCCACGCCTCCTTCCCACAACCCATGGCTCCAGAATGGGAAGAGGTGCTCTGTGGGATAGCTGCCCATAATGCACCACTCCCAATGGCGCTGCAATTGCCGCAGATGTGGCCATGACAGTGCGCTGGCAGCTGTCAGTGTGGACAGACTGCAGCGCTTTCCCTACTCAGCTGTACGAAGACAGGTTTAACTCACAGCGCTGTACATCTGCAAGTGTAGCCAAGGCCTGTATCTTAGAGATGTTATACAGAAAGAATCTGAACCATTTAGTATTCTTACCTTAGAGAACAGCCCTTAAAATCAACCATAAGCTGTAGGTCTGCAAGGCTATAACAAAAAGATGCAACCAAAAATAATTACATGTCTCTCTTGGAGACAGTTTCAAATAAACCTTTAAGTCAGTTTATTTTTTTTTTTAAGTTTCTTCAGATAAAATACAAGGGATTTTTTTGTGAAAAAGGGTTTCACCAGACTGAACATGCAGGTATAGTGTTGGTAGGATGATTACAGTGCAACACTATAACTTCCTTAGGGAGATATTTAAGAAGGACCTGTAGCATCACTTAATCTCTGTAGATTTTAGTATAAAAAGGCTGATCAGTCACTAGAGCTTTAGCTCAGTCATTCCAAGTTAAAGTCACTGCCATATGTAATGTAGTGTCTTTCATATTAGAAACCCTTATCAGCTTGCCATGGTTACAGGTCTGCCCCCTTTCAGATCTGGGTGTATTCCCCACCCCACTCAGGTGTATGGCCCCTTACTCTTGCCTGTTTCTTGATGGAACCTCATGAGTCTTCTCTATGGAGACCAAGACCAGGGTACATTGTGCAACCAATTATTACCCTGCAGGTTCAACTGGGTTTCAAACATGCATTTCCTCCCTTCCGAAATCTGTGATACTGAAAACACGCTTCTTAAAACACAGCATTTTCATTTAATAGTCTGAACAAAGCATTAGAGGAAAAAAGGCATTTTAAAACAAGAGCCTACATGCATATTTAGTGTCATCTAAACTTAAGCTTTACCACAAGCAGTCATATAGGCTTTCCTCCTAAGTTACAGGAATGGAACAGGACAAAAACTTGCATCCTCCTAGCAAGCCCATACCCTCCTTCATCCAAGAGTCTCCATCTTTACTGTCTGCCCCACCCTTTCCAAACCTACAGATATATCTGCACTAGAGGTGCTGCAGCTATGCTGCTGTAGCACCACAGTATAGACACTTCCTACCTCGATGGAAGGGATTTTTTCATTGATGTAGTTAATCCACCTCCATAAGCAGCAGTAGCTAGGTCGACAGAAGAATCTTACCCACGTCAAGCTCAGAGACTAAGTTGGCTTAACTATAGTAGAACCTCAGAGTTACGAACACCTTGGGAATGGAGGTTGTTCGTAACTCTGAAATGTTTGTAACTGTGAACAAAATATTATGGTTGTTCTTTCAAAAATTTACAACTGAACATTGACTTAACAGTTTTGAAACTTTACTATGAGAAGAAAAATGCTGCTTTTATCCATCTTTTAACTTACTTGAAACAAGCACAGAAACAGTTTCCTTACCTTGTCAACTCTTTTTTAAACTTTCCCTTAATCTTTTAGTAGTTTAGAGAGAGAGAGAGAGAGAGAGAGAGCGAGAGAGAGAGAGAGAGAGAGAGAGAGAGAGAGCGCGCACGCGCACACACGTAATTGGTTAGTTAGGGGGGAGGGATAGCTCAGTGGTTTGAGCATTGGCCAGCTAAACCCAGGGTTATGAGTTCAATCCTTGAGGGGGCCACTTAGGGATCGGGGGGCAAAATTAGTACTTGGTCCTGCTAGTGAAGGCAGGGGGCTGGACTAAATGACCTTTCAAGGTCCCTTCCAGTTCTAGGAGATGGGATATCTCCATTAATTTAATTTTATTTATTTATAACTCTGAGTTTCTACTGTACACAGCTAGGTCAATCTAAATTTGAAGTGTAGACCTGGGTTTTGGTGCTCCCTAAGGACAGCAGGCAGCAAGCCAATAAAGCTACTCACTCTGGCATTGTCTCTTGATCATCCCTTAAGTGTAAGCTGTTAGGCAGCTATTAGAAAGGGCCTCCTCCATCTTACCCTAAGTGGGACAGATCCCAAGGGTCAAATATCCACTCCTATTTATATTGGACACCATGCTAGTGTGAATCTACATCCAGAATTAATCACCAAAGATCACAGACACATTTTTCACATATCCACTTTAATGTTCCAAGAAATATAAACTAACGGGTGGAGAGAAACAAATGTATCAAGCCTTCATGCACTAACAAAATACAAGTGAACCCAAAAATTTTCTAAAGGATAATTATTGTGGAGAAGATTAAATATTTGCTCACTCATACATATTAAGTATTTTAGTACATGCCAAATTATGTTAGCTATGCACAAAGAACAGACTGGCAGACAAATGAGGAAATTTTGGACAAATGAGCCACATAGCCACTTACACAATGAGTCCATGAGCTACAATCCTGTATTGTCAATGCATTACGCTGCTTCAAGCCACTGACTATTAGTTGCTTGCCTGTTGTGACTGTTACGCCTACACTCTTAAGAAGCCTTGTTAAGGGTTCATCCCCTGTTCCTATTAACTTACGGCAACAAATGGAGCCAATATACTCCAGTGGCATAATGTTGGAGTAGAGCATATACCATGGAACAGCTGTTACAGAGAGGACTGAAATGTTGCACTGGTAGAAATTTCAACTGCTTTGCTGAGAGAACAGGTAGGCCACATAAGCATGGTCTTTGAAAACTCCTGGTGATCGGGGGAGATCCCGGATGACTGGAAAAAGGTTAATGTAGTGCCTATCTTTAAAAAAATGGAAGGAGGAGGATTCAGGGAACTACAAGCCAGTCAGCCTCACCTCAGTCCCTGGAAAAATCATGGAGCAGGTCCTCAAGGAATCAATTTTGAAGCACTTCGAGGAGAGGAAAGTGATCAGGAACAGTCAGCATGGATTCACCAAGGGCAAGTCATGTCTGACTAACCTAATTGCCTTCTATGATGAGATAACTGACTCTGTGGATGAGGGGAAAACAGTGGACATGTTATTCCTTGACATTAGCAAAGCTTTTGATACCGTCTCCCATGGTATTCTTGCCAGCAAGTTAAAGAAGCGTGGCCTGGAAGAATAGACTAAAAGGTGGATAGAAAGCTGGCTAGATTGTCGGGCTCAACAGGTAGTGATCAATGGCTCCATGTCTAGTTGGCAGCCGGTATCAAGCGGAGTGCCCCGAAGGTCGGTCCTGGGGCCAGTTTTGTTCAATATCTTCATTAATGATCTGGAGAATGGCGTGGAACCCACAGCAAGTTTGCAGATGACACTAAACTGGGAGGAGTGGTAGATATGCTGAAGGGTAGGGACAAGATACAGAGGTACCTAGACAAATTAGAGGATTGGGCCAAAAGAAATCTGATGAGGTTCAACAAGGACAAGTGCAGAGTCCTGCACTTAAGATGGAAGAATCCCATGCATTGCTACAGACTAGGGACCAAATGGCTAGGCAACAGTTCTGCAGAAAAGGATCTGGGGTTATAGTGGACGAGAAGGTGGATATGACTCAACAGTGTGCCCTTGTTGCCAAGAAGGCTAACAGGGCATTTGGGGCTATATAAGTAGGAGCATTGCCAGCAGATCAAGGGATGTGATCATTCCTCTATTCGGCATTGGTGAGGCCTCATCTAGAGTACTCTGTCCAGTTTTGGGCCCCATACTACAAGAAGGATGTGGAAAAATTGGAAAGAGTCCAGTGGAGGGCAACAAAAATGATTAGGGGGCTGGAGCACATGACTTATGAGGAGAAGCTGAGGGAACCAGGATTATTTATTTAGTGTGCAGAAGAGAAGAATGAGGGGGGATTTGATAGCTGCTTTCAACTACCTGAAAGGGGGTTCCAAAGAGGATGTTCTCAGTGGTACCAGATGACAGAACAAGGAGTAATGATCTCAAGTTGCAGTGGGGGAGGTTTAGGTTGGATATTAGGAAAAAACTTTTTTACTAGGAGGGTGGTGAAGCACTGGAATGGGTTACCTAGAGAGATGGTGGAATCTCCTTCCTTAGAGGTTTTTAAGGTCAGGATTGACAAAGCCCTGACTGGGATGATTTAGTTGGGGATTGGTCCTGCTTTGAGCAGGGGGTTGGACTAGATGACCTCCTGAGGTCCCTTCCAACCCTGATATTCTATGATTCTATGATCACCTGGAAGCAATAAGTGTCTCAGTTTCTTCAGAATAGCTTGCTAAAAGACATTTTCTGTAGTGGGTGAATGATTAGTAATTATCCCATGTATAACTCTCACATAAACCAATTATCGGTTTTCAAAATTCAGTCACCATCTTTGACTTGCAGTTATTAAACCTGGTATGACTTTAAAGTGCATACAAATTTGAAGTTACTAATTTCCTATGACAAACATTTGCTCTGCTGCACCAAAACAATAACTGTTACTGTACCTCACTGATCAGTTTATATTAACCATTACTACTTATGAGCATTGCTCCTAATTTAAGCTTCATGTTAGATACTAGGAACTACACTACAGTCTTTTCTATGCAAAAAACTTTACTAGTAGAATTCTAATGCTTGAAATAATCACAAGAGTATAAAAAACCCAGCACAGCATAAGGCGAAACCCCCAGATTATGTGAGCTCTGTATCTTACAATAATCTCCTATCGATGGAACCAAGATGGCAAAGCAAAGGAAGGCCTTCTGCAACACAAGGGCCTCTGAACAGCGTGTCAGAAAGAAATTGTTTTTCTACTTCTTTTGATGGGTTATGCTTTCAAGTCAGGAAATTAGAAACAGGTGTGCCAGAGGGCGCACACACATCCATGCACCACACTGAAAAACACGAGTTTTCAATTTTCAGACATGAAAGAGACTCCTGTTGAATGGAGGGAGAAATGAAAATCCAGCTGTTTCTGGAAGCCATATGCAGAGGGCTTAGAGAGCTTTGACAAGTTGCCTAATTCTGTCTAGCTATTGTAAGGTACTGTACCTCAGTAGGAAAGTGTAGGAACTTGTTTTAAAGGAAGACTTCAGAATGGAAAATTATTTGTACTATTGTGTGTACATGCGTACAGTCCACCCCACTGCAAATGATGATTATTCTCTTCTCAGAAGCTATTTAGAGACAGACATTTTTTCTTTTATTATCTGTTTCACATGCCAGAGCCTAGAACCCTTATGCTTCATTCATTCTTATTTTTAAAAGTTTGAATAGTAATGCCCAGAGAACAAGTTAGGTGATGTGCTGAAATGTTATTAACAAAATCTATCATCTTCACTTTATTTCCAAAAGTGACGAGTAGTTATGTAGAATGGAAATGTACAGTACTTGGCCTTTATTTTTAAAAACTCTGGTTGTCATTACCAGCATTTCTAGAAAAAGCTGAAGAACCAATATGCCAATGAAGTTTTAAAAATAGATGTTGTTCAAGTAGTACACTAATATACTAAACACAAAAATACATTAAAAGAACATTACAGTTGCAAAATCTAGCATTCAAACATTAGGAAATGCCAGAATTAATGTTGCCTCTGCAATCAATCAATTCAATCCCCTTATGTATTGCGATACAGTTTTTGTTAATTGTACTCCAGTCAGCCTGCTTCCTCCTCCTGTTTGCACCCCAACAGAAGGAGCTTTGAGAACAAAAGGAAAGCCTCCCTAACCTTGGTTCCTGTGCTCAGCACCAGAGAGTCCCTGGCTGCCACAAAAAGGAATTACAGGGAATGCCTTCTCAGCTCTTGCGGCCTGGGATAGAGCAGTCTCAGGGCAGGTCTACACTATAGTCCCCCCTCTCCCCGAGCGACGCAAGTTTTGTGCTGTCTACATGACGCTATGTTGGCGGGAGACACGCTCCCACCAATATAGTTTCTGCTTTTCGCCAAGGTGGAGTAATTATGCTGACAGGAGAGCGCTCTCCCATCAGCATAACGTGTCTTCACCAGACATGCAACTGTGCTGATATAGCACTGTAGTGTAGACTTGCCTTTAGTAAACATCTTCACCAAATTTAGCTGCCAAACTAAGAAATCTCTACTAAGAGTGTGTGAAGGAGATTCTCAGAAAATTTTAACGGCCAAATTTGGGCAGGTTTCACAGGGATGAAAGAAGGCACATCTGGCACCAGTGCAACCCCTTGCCAAATCTGAAGTGCCTTCTTCAAAACACAGTAGCACTAGAGTATTTGCACAAGGCAGTTATAGGAATTTAACGTGGCAAAATAACCTCTTTTCCCCCAACATTGTTCTGAGGAACAGCTGAACAGATTTTACTTAACTTTTTGGAAAAGTTCAACCTTAATCGGATACCTGCATGGAAAGTTTCAGCCCAAATAGCTATGTTTGGAAGAGTTATGGATACTGAAAACAGCATCTTATAAAGAAAAGTATCAGGCAATCTCAACAATAGGAACCACTACCTGCACTGCCTATAATACCCACCTTAATTCCGTTTTCAAGACAATTGTTAGAAAGAACCAAAGTTTAAAATGTATACAGCCATTTTTTATTAAACCATTTCAGCAGCTAATTTCAGCAGCGCTAAGTAGGAAAAAGCATTACAGCTCAGTATAGATATTCAGCAGAACTTTTGTAGAAAAAAAAATATAACTTGCCAAGTGATATCACTTTTGTCCTATCAGCTCTAAGAATTTAGGTAAATTATTTTGTAGTTTATGAACTATCCAACTGTAAATTAACATTCTCCTCTTCCAAAGGATAAGTTTATCTATTGTAAAAGTTTAAGTTTTAATTTAGGTTATGATTTCAATGTCATTTTACATTCTTGTTCAAAGCAAATTGCGTAAGGTGGTCTGAACAGGAACAAGATGAAATCTATTCATTCCTGTCCTGGAAAATGGATGGACAATGCCTCTGTTTACCATCACCCAGCCCTGTGAAAGTTACGTCCTTCTATAGAGATAAACTAGTGAGAAGGAGTCTGCTCTTATTTGTTCATAATACATTGTTAAATGAAGTGCAATTTAAATTCCAAGTGCCCAGATCCATCCACTGGTGGCATCCAACTACCACCAAGTACTTTTTCAAGACACACCCATCTAGCATGAACTTTCCTGAAGGCAGTTCAACCCCAGCATTATGACTAGCATGTGCCAAAACTGATCATCTACTCCATTTCTCCATCTGCTTTCTACAATCCACAGTAAAAGCTTTTTTAACCAGCATGCTGGAGGAACGGGGGGTGCTGGTAAATTAGAAATGCTGGTTAACTCAGAGGAAGGGGTTTGGAGTGTGTGGCGGGGGCGGGCAGGGGCGTGAGAGGGGCTGCGGGGCCTGGGCTCTGGGTGGGAGTTTGGGTCCAGGAGGAGCCTTGGGGCATGGGTTGGGGTGTGGGAGGGGGCTTGGGGTGCTGGATGGGGGGGTGCACTGACCTCTGGCAGCTCCCCGCAAGTGGCTCCCCCCAACCCTGCCTCTCCTGGTGGAGGCACAGCCAGGCGGCTCTGCAAACAGGCAGATACGTTGTCTCCGTCTGCAGGCGCCACTCCCTCCCACCCCTGCAGCTCCCATTGGCCACAGTTCCCAACCAATAGGCTGGGAGCCGTGAAGTTAGCACTCAGGGAAGAGGGACAGAGGCAGTGTGCAGAGCTGCCTGGCCACGCCTCTGCAAGCAACAGCAGGGACGGGAGCTGCTTGGGGGGAGCCGCCGGAGGTAAGCGCCCCCCCCATCTGGCACCCCGATCCCCTCCCACACCCCAGCCCCCTGCCGACCCCATACCAATAGCACTATAAACCAGATTTTCAGTGCAGATGAGAAATGCCGGTTTATAGAACTTGCCGGTTGGTGAAGTGCCGGATAGAAGAGCTTTTACTGTATAGCATTTCCAATCTCACAAATAATCTTTGTCTGCTACTAACTTCACCTTCCACAGCCAGTGACCAGTCCCTCTCTGGGAGACCTCAGGGAGGTAGCGTGTGCAGATTCCACAAAGGTATCCTTGAGAGCAACCTGCTTCTCAAGTATGAGAGAATCTGTCTGCAGGCAAACTTTTCAAAGCATGGTGGTACTGCAGAAAACCTGGAGCTGAACAGTCTTCCTCCAAGAAGCCCAGTTTGACATTACAGTAGGGTTGCCAACTTTCTAATTGCACAACCGAACATCTTTGCCCCGTCCCTTCTCTGAGTCTCCCCCTCCCCCCCCCGCCCTCTGTCGCTCGCTCTCCTCACTCACTCACTCTCACTGGTCTGGGTCAGGGGGTTGGGGTGTGGGAGGAGATGAGGGCTCCAGCTGGGAGTGCGGGCTCTGGGGTGGGACTGGGGATGAGAGGTTTGGGGTGCAGGAAGGGGCTTCGGTCGAGCGGTTTGGAGTATGGGAGTGGGCTCAGGGCTGGGTGTTTAGGTGCGGGAGGGAGGTGCAGGTTCCGGCTGGGAGTGTGGGCTGTGGGGGGGTGAAGCTATGGATGAGAGCTTTGGAGTGCAGGAAGGGGCTCTGAGCTTGGGCCGAGGGGTTTGGAGTGCGGTAGGGGACTCAGGGCTGGGGTAGGGAGTTGGGGTACAGGAGGGGATGTGGGCTCTAGGAGGGGGCTCAGGGCTGTGGTAGGGGGTTGGGGTGCAGGCTCTGGGAGGGAGTTTGGGTGCAGGAGGGGGTTCGGACCTGGGGCAGGAGGTTGGGGTGCAGGTGGAGGGTGCAGAGTCTGGGAGGGAGTTAGGGTGAGGGAGGGGGTTCCAACCTGGGGCCTGGGGTTCGGACTCCGGTTGGGCAGCGCTTACCTCAGGCGGCTCCCACTCAGTGGCACAGTGGGGCTAAGGCAGGCTCCCTGCTGCTCCCAGTAGCGGCCGGCATGTCCAGCCCGTAGGCAGAGGCGGGCTAAGCAGCTCTGCACGGTGCGTGCTGCCTGCCCCCACAGCTCCCATCGGTCGGGAACCATGGCCAATGGGAGCTGCAGAGCTAGTGTTGGGGACGGGGGCAGCATGCAGAGCTTCCCTGATAGCCCCTGCACCAGACGCTTCCAGGAGTCGTGTGGAGCCAGGCAGGGAGCCTGCCTTAGCCCTGCCACACCACCAACCAGACTTAACAGCCCTGTGAGTGGTGCTGACCAGAGCTGCCAGGGTCCCTTTTTGACCAGGCATTCCAGTCAAAAACAGTGAAGCAGGGTCTTTTCTACATATAGCCTCTTGGTTCTCCATATAAGAAAAGGAGATTGTTTCAGCTCTTTGGAATGCCAGTACGTAGCAGGCCCATGGTGCACCTGCCATGAATCAGTGCCCTCAAGATCTCACCTCAGCCAGTGCACTCCATCCGTCATGTCATCTGGATCACTTGGTAAACTGTGCTTGTTCAGACATGCTCTCTAATATAGCCAAATATGCAAGATCATATATTTAGGAACAAAGAATGTATGTAAGACCTAAAGTGAGAGAGTATTCCAGAATTCAGTTACTATAAAGGTCTTGAGGGTCATGGTGGATAACCAATTGAACACGAGCTCCCAGCACAATCCTGTGGCTCAGAGATTTAACAGAATGACCATGCTACCCACCAGATTTGCCTCTGCAGGGAAGTGCAGCTTAAAGGGGGAGGGATAGCTCAGTGGTTTGAGCATTGGCCTGCTAAACCCAGGGTTGTGAGTTCAATCCTTGAAGGGGCCACTTAGGGATCTGGGGCAAAATCCGTACTTGGTCCTGCTAGTCAAGGCAGGGGGCTGGACTCGATGACCTTTCAAGGTCCCTTCCAGTTCTAGGAGATAGGATATCTGCATATATTACAATGAACAAATTCCCTGTTTGGATCTAAAATGTGTTCATGAATACTGTATCCAATAATTTGACCATTTTCTCCATATAAACCATTTTGCCTACAGTGCCTACTGCAATGGGGCTCTAATCCTAGATATTTGCTTCTGGGAGCAACTGAAATTCAAATTATTCTTTACAAGCATTTCCTTGTAAGAATCTAAAATGTCACAATATGTAAGTGTTTTGATGAATTCAACTCCAAAAACATCCTTGAATAAATTACTTCACAAACTACAGATTTCAGTATGTATCATTTACTAATGTTCAACAATTCACAACAATTTTGACAAATTTGAAATCCCTGATTAATTCAAGAAGCACAAGAGTATTAATAAATATTTTGCCTTTTGTATTTTAGGTGTCCTTTATGAGTTCTGCATGCTCACAGCATTTGTAAAAATCACAGCACTAAACTACTGGGTATAAATTATTTTTAGCTTTTATGCCCACTGGATAAGTAAATTTTCAGTGAAAATGTGGAAGTCTACACAGGCTATCAAATTAATATGCAAAGCAAGCAAAAAGTCTAATTTTCATTCTTGTCCAAATCCTTGGGAAGCAAAAACTCAAAACAAACATCTGCCAATTTACAACTTAGAGCGGATGCAATAAAAAATAAATTAAAAGGTTGTACTATGAAAGCTTTTGCACAGCCACAGAAATCTCTAAAAATTAATTTTATTGAATCCAGACTTTAAGAATTGTTTTTAGAGATATGTTTACAACCCTTTACATAAGTTATAAAGAAAAGGAGCCCATTTAAATCAGGAGTCACCTATCCATCTCCCCATAACACATCCAAAAAGGTATAGAACTAGAAATATTAAGCTAAGTTTGAGTGCTAAATAGCAAAACATTCATACAAGACTACCACAAATGAACAATGACTAGTTAACTTCAAGGAAATAATGAATTTACACGTATAATCTTTAAAATGTTAGCAAAACACTACGGTCATAATACAGACATTTTCACTACAGTAAAATTGTTAGTCTTCTACAGTCACTCATGTCCGTTTCTCCTTCTCTATAAAGGTGGAAGAAAAAGGTAGTTGCACGTTTCAAGACTGATTCCCTCCAGACAATGAAGAAGCGGTATTCAGAGGGTACCAAGTGAACAAGGTCTTGTCCTCCTTGACAATGTGGAGGGAGGGTGAAAGTCACGCAAAATCGAGTGAGAAAACAAGGACTTGCAGGCAGCACTGTAAAAAATGAGTGTCTTGAGTTGTGTGCACGTTGGATCTAATTAGTGGTAGGGCAACAAACTAAAATGATTCCTCTTCAGCAGAGTGATTCACCACCATCACCAGGCAATTTTATGTTTGAGAAATCTGGATGAGCTGAGCCCCAGTAGGCTCTTTGAAAGGGGGAAGAGCATAACTGCGCTCAGAGCTCAGCTCTGGTGCTGCCTACATATATAACCTTGTCTCTGTGAAAAAGAACAGTAAGTTTGACATAAAAGCAGTTGTTACTGTAGATGGCACTGGAACAGGACTATAAGCTCCGCTGACGAGCCTTCTTTCTACTATCTGAGATCATGGTCTTTGATGGGTAGCTTCACCCCCAGCTCACATTCTGTTCTGCATGTGGCTGGAACTACCTGAACCCCAGGCCGGAGCAGCATTTGTAGAAAAATAGCTGCTGCAAGGAGTCTGGTTACAGCAGCCAGAAGAAGGACAGTACTGGAGTTGCTTCCTGCAGTGTTTTTTAGCTCTCAGCCATGGGGCCTAACACTAACTCGGAGGACCGAACCCCAGAAGTGAAAGACCAACTCTAAAGACTCTGATGCCATCAGAGGACTGTTTGACAGCTGAGCCTGGATTCAGGCCCTCGGGGAACCATCCACGTGAAAGGGAGTGCTACAGGCTACTTAAGGAGGGATACCACCCATCCTTATTGAGCTTTAACTCCACCAGACAATCAAGGCTGGTGGAGGAACTCTGACAAAATTTTTCCCCATATGTATTATTTGTGAGCATTTAGTGTTTAGTCGTTAGTGTGATTTGGTTAGTCACTCATTTAATTATCCTCAACACGCCTGCCTTCTCCTTTTTTCCTTAAGAGCTGCCTACCTTGCACCCCCTTCTACCATCGTTCTTCTGGGTATCGTAGTAGCGGAGAGTCACCACAGTGAAAGACTGCCTTGACCATGCTTCTGGTTCACCTGGAATGCTTCCTGTGTCAAGGGGTTCTGTGGAAGTGACACAAATCTGATAAAAAGGACATCCCCCACCCTACCCCCAATTGCTCCTGTGGGAATTGTGTGTCCCAAAATTAAAAATTCTTTGCCAAAAAGATAAAAGTTCTGCCCACAATGTTTTAAAATTCTGGAAATATTATTTGTCAATAAATAAATGTGGAGGCTCCAGCATGGCAGCGGGAGCACAGACTGCATGGAGGTGGGAGATCACCCTGCAGTCCTCCCTGGGGACACACATTTGGTAGTGAGACTGCACCCGACTCTGACACGGTGCAAGGGCCGGGCCAGCCCCAAAGGTCCATGTCATGGAAGCCCCTCCCTCCCGGGAGTGATTTACCTCTCCACTGGCTGCCCGAAATTATGTGTCCGCACTGCAGGGGAAGGGAACGTGACCACTCTTGTTGCTTCCCTTTGCTTCCCCATCAGAAAGTCATTTTTCTGCGGAGAAGCAAAGAAATCAGCACAGGATATGAATTCTGCCCACACAGTGGCACAGAATTCCCCCCAGAGTAAAAAATGTATACTTGTCACTGAGGCCAGAAACTCAGCAAGATTCATCCTGTGGCAGTAAGCTCCACAATACAAAGAGAGAGGGGACATATTTATGGATAAGACTATCCAGGGAATTAGGAGGACTTCACAGACAGATGTGGGGTAATCTGCCTTCCACAGTTTTTGCACCTTCCTCTGAAGCATCTGGTGCTTGCCACTGTTGGAGACTAGATTCTGAACTAGATGGACTGCGGCCTGAACCAGTATGGCAGTTATGCTCAAAGATGTGCAGAGCCACTGCTGACAGGCCAGCTCTCTCAGGGACTGCTGGTCTTGGACAATTCACTTGGAGGAGTGCCTCACAAAGTCCCTGTGTGGCTGCTTTGCACAAGTAATGCAAAGTGACCGGAATGTACAAGTGGATTTCACCCCTGCACATGAGGCACAGCCTCCCCGAAGAAAGCTAAATAATGCCTTTGAGACTACTGTAAAATGAAGCCCTCTATTTTCACCCATAGAATGGGAAAGCACCGATAGCTTTGATTATGGTACTTGGGTGGGAAAGCTGGTAGTAGCTTTCCCACCAAAAGTGATTCAATCCCTAGAGGAAGGGACTATAAAATGTATGTGTGACTTTTCACTCCATATTCTTTATGAAAATATGCTTATGATATGAATAGGACATAACTGAGATATATTTTATGCAAAATGGCTCATGTAAGATATGGAGATATACCTATCTCACAGAACTGGAAGGGACCCCGAAAGGTCATCGAGTCCAGCCCCTTGCCTTCACTAGCAGGACCAAGTACTGATTTTGCCCCAGATCCCTAAGTGGCCCCCTCAAGGACTGAACTCACAACCCTGGGTTTAGCAGGCCAATGCTCAAACCACATATCATTGGAAAGTTTATGATTTACTGAATGTGATTATCCAATTTGTTTGCCTGTATCATTTCTGTATCCGAAGTTAGGAATATTGACTATATATCTGTATTTCAAATGGGTTACTTTGGGTGTCACCCACAACTACCCCTTCAAGTACAACAATGGAAAAGACAGACAGGGCTAATGGGCCATTAGCAAAGACAATGGACTGTGAAAGAGCTTAGTCTCCCTGTGGATGCTCCAGACAGCTGCCACAGCCCTGGAGAGACATCCCCTGGAACTGAGTCATCTGGTACTGGGACCCACCCCTTGGAATGCCAGTGTTCTTCCACTGGGAGACAAAGGATTCCTGCCATACACAAGAGCTATATAAGGCAGGGGAGTGACATCATGGTGGTTCTCCTCTGCCTCCCTGCCCAAAGAGACACTGGGAAACACCTGGAAGCAAGAACTGAACTGGGGGGAGAAGGGTAGAGTCCAAGCTGGAAGGGTGTCTAGCTTGTGAGTAATAATACCTGAGGCCTCAAGCTTTGGAGACTTTCTGTAACCCGCCTGCTACAATATCTAGGTTGAGAAATTACTATTTGTAACCAATTTCTTTATGAAACAAACTTTGTATGTGTGTTTTATTTGCTTAGTAATCTGCTGAGTTCTGTTTGCTATCCCTTTAACCACTTAAAATCTGCCTTTTATAGTTAATAAAATTTGTTTTGTTTATGATTAAACCCAGTTTCTGTCATTTCTAACGGGGGCGGGGGGGCAGCCGACACAAGAAGTTGTGCACACCTTCCTCCACATTGAGGGAGGAGGTGGATTTCATAATATACCTTTGGGTCAGCACTCCAAGGGAGGTGGACACCTGAGTGCTGGGGCAAGTCCCTTAATCTGAGGCTTCCCAGAGCTGATCTCAGAGTCTGTGTCGTTCTGCAGTTGGGTGTGGCCCTACCTATGTGTGTGCTGGAGGAGGCTTAATAGCCTGGCTCAGCAAGACAGGTAAAAAGGGTGCCCAGGCTGGCAGAACAGGCAGGCTCAGCAGAATCACAGGATGGACGATCATTCTCCACGTCAATTCAGTTTTTAGCCTCTGTGCTTCCCAGTCAGTAATTAATTTTGCTACAGATTTTGGTCACACTTGAACAAGTAACGTAGAGATGAAATGCTGTGTGCATCTTTAAGTGATTTAGTCTCACCTTTCCTACCCCAACAAGACATTATGATTTTCACCACTTGGTCAGATGGTCAGTTCTGTTTTAGAAAAGAAATTTTGGTAAAAGCTTTTAAGCATTTCCATATGACGAAATCCATATGTTGTTATACTTATTGGAATGTTTAGTCTGATGAAGGGAAAGCCTTATCACAAGGTTACATTTTTAATTCTATAACAATGCTATGGACAAGAACGGTTAAACAAGAGCATAATGCAGAAGATGATAATAGTTTTATAATTGAATACCCCCAATTACAACCTACTTTACCGCAATAAGCTTCCATTAATAATTCCCAGCAATGTCACCCCCTACATTATGCCAACCTCTTCAAATTCAGCAAGGAGATGTTAGAGTGGATGAGGCAATATGGGTTAGTTAATGTCTTGAAAGTCGCTTTTAAATGTTATCCGTGTCATATTGTTCACAAATTAATCATGCAAAATTAAATGAAAGACCTTTTAAGGTCATCTAGTTCATCCTTCTGCTAATCATGATTACTCATTACAGTAATTAGTCCAGTCTGTTTTTAAATGTGTCAGGTGATAGCACTTCATTAAATGTCCATTAGGAGATCGTCCCACTGTCTGAGCTCTGACTTTCAAGAATGTTTTCCTAGTATTTCAGGCAATATTTCAATTTTTTTCCTTAGTGCAATATCCTCTATCACTAAGTAAATTCCTTCCCTTCCTTGGTGATTTCACCCTTCAAGTACTTCACTAGGTGAAGGGAAAAGGGACATAACCACGTACAAGCCACACATTTAGCATTTTTAATCGTTCCTCGATTCAGTCTCTACAGCTCCCTAATGAGTTTTGTTGTTCACCTTGTTGGCTGAGCATATTTTAAACAAGAGCCAGACCTGAATATATTTTAAGTATGTCCTAAAAACACGTTACATTATAAAATAAAGCTTATGAGCTTCTGAAAATGGAAAAAGAATGGTATAGATTACAAGAGTTCTGACTTCCTGTCAACATTTCTATCACACACACAAAAAGTTTATAGGAAAACCAGAAAAAAAAAGAGATTAAACACTACTACTTTGAATTTCAAATCATTTAGTGAACAGATGGCTAAGCTTCACAGACCATCAGCAGTCTATTTCAATTAGCTGGAATTGCAATTAATGTAATGTCATATAAACTAGGACTAATAGATTTGAAGCAAGATAAATAATATACTTGTAAATAGCCATTAAAGTATTTACCACTATAAAAAAATGGTACCGGCATTAAATAAAAAACTTCTATTTAAGGCAGTCATTAAATCTAGACATCATCTTAAGTGTATCAGGATGTTTGCTTGCATAGGCTTCAACAAACCCATCTGACTATTGTAAAGAATAATTTAAGAAAATTAAATAAAGCTGCCCTCTGATTTTTCATCAAACAACCTCCAACTTTAGAAACATGCTTACTAACAATTATGGCCCCAATCCTGCAAACACTTAAACACATGAGTACTTCCATCTAGTTCAATGGGACTATTCGTGTGCATATGCATTTATTAACTTGAGATAAGCCCCATGGTCCTTGAACAGAGAAATTTTCCAATGCCTTTGCCTTCAAGAGGACACTTTCTTAAATTTAGGAATACAGTAACACAAATTTTCAATACTGTAAGCCTGGCATCAGACAACATCCTTTTATCAAGCATGTCCTTGGGCTGTGATCTTGTAGCCAGGCCCAACCCTGCCTGTGATGTACCATTAGATATTTGATAATGATTTCCATGTTGTCAACTCAATAAATAGTACTCTTCCTTCTGAGTCAGAGTTTTATCAATATCCCATTATAGCTACCAACCTAAACTCCCTCTCTTTTTATTTGGGTAAGTTCTTCCTTTTCTGTTCTAAATTGTTCATATTTTAGCTGGTACCACAAGATCTAATGCTTTCAGTCCCAATGTGGGTGCATTTTGATGATAGGTGGAAAGAGCTACAGATTTTTTTGTTTGGTTTATTTGTAAAAATACTGCATTGTACAATATATACTAATGAGAGGATACAAGATCTTTACCCCAAAAGAGTCCTAGAATTCAGTTGAGAGGGGGAATACTAAAAAGCCACAGGCAGCAAATTATATTACTATAAGATTGGGGTGACAAGGCCAGTGGAGTAGATTTTAGCAGATGAGTGCATTACTACACTAACATCTAGAGCAGGAGCGGGCAAACTTTTTGGCCAGAGGGCCACATCGAGTTTCAGAAATTATATGGAGGGCCAGTTAGGGGAGGCTGTGCCTCCCCAAACAGACAGGCGTGGCCCGGCCCCCGACCCCTATCCGCCCCCCCCGCTTCTCACCCCTGACGGCCCCCCGGGACTCCTGCCCCATCCAACCCCTCCTGTTCCCTGACAGCCCCCCCAGACTCCTGCCCCATCTACCCTCAGGCCCCTTCCCTAACTGCCCCCCGCCGCCCCATCCAACCCCCCCTCCTTCCTGACTGCCCCCCACCCAGGACCCCTGCCCCATCCAACAACCCCTTCTCCCTGACCATCCCTGGACCCTCCGCCCCTAACTGCCCCCCACCACCCCATCCAACCCCCCGCTTCCTGGCTGCCACCCCCCGGGACCCCTGCCTCATCCAACCACCCCTTCTCCCTGTCTCCTTCTGCCCCTGGAACCCCCACCTCTGACTGCCCCCAGCCGCCCCATCCAACCCCTACTCTCATTCCTGACTGCCTCCCCAGGACCCCTGCCCCATCCACCCCCCTGCTCCCTGACCACCCCCAGAACCCCCGCCCAACTGCTCCCCGTTGCCCCATCCAACCCCCCCCCCTTCCTGACTGCCCCCCCGGGACCCCTGCCCCATCCAATCACCCCTTCTCCCTGACTATCCCCGGAGCCCCCACCCTTAACTGCCCCCCACCGCCCCATCTAACCCCCCTCCTTCCTGACTGCCCCGCGCAGCACAGAGCACCAGTTCAGGCCGGGCTCTGCAGCTGCGCTGCCCCAGGAGCTCGCCGCCCCGCTGCCCAGAGCATTGTGCCAGTGGCACAGTGAGCTGAGGCTGCGGGGGAGGGGCCAGGGCCTAGCCTCCCAGGGCAGGAGCTCAGGGGCCGGGGAGAACGGTCCCGCGGGCCATAGTTTGCCCACCTCTGATCTAGAGACTCAGTCAGGGATATCCAGTCCAGTGCCTTAACCACAATGCTTCACTACAATCTAAAAATCTGTGTAACAAGTCAGAAGTGGCAGAGATAAGCCTGTAAGTGATTATCTTAACCTTCATTGTCATGCAAGAGGATAGTGAGTGAATGCAACAAGCTATAAAACCCATTAAAATTTACATTTGTAACCAGGGAAAGAAGCATAGCTACAGCCATCTTGAGAAGAGATGAACAAGTGGAGAGGAAGTGCAGTGACAGCCATCTTGAGAGGGGCCAGACAGACAAAGAGGAAGCCCAAAGCATTGAAGAGTTAAAAAGATTATAGAAGCCACATGTCTGGGAAAGGAAGAAAGTTTTTCCATCATAAAGATCTTTTTGCCACAAAAAACAAAGACACCATTGAAAATGATAATGCTTCTCCTTCACTGGACAAACTGGAGACAGAAAGAGAAACATCGGTCAGTTCACGAAGGCTAACCGGAAGGATCTGCTAGGAGAAATTATGAATAAGGAGATGAAAGAAGAGCTTCAGACCAACATTAAGGACAATGAAATATATGAGATTAAAAAGATATAGGTGAAAACAGGATTAAACGAGTAAACAATACAAGCAGAGTAGTTTGAAGACTCCAAATAATTTGAGACAGAAAAAGACAAAATTAAAACTAGAGAACACTGAAGATGGGGAATGTAGAAAAATCAAGATTAATGACATCCTGGAGACAAACTGAAGGAAGAAATCTCCTGGGAATGCTGAATGGTATTTTCCAAGATATGCTAAAATTGGGCAGCAAGGCATGCATCTGTATTGACGGTACCCATAGAATTCCGACCCCACTTCCCCCACCTTGCACTCAGTAGGTCTAAATTTGGACCGCTGGTGATTCTAAATCAACCCATAAAAATGTTCCCAGATCTGGCAATCTCAGTCTTTAGACAATGAAAGGAATTGTACCAGATAACCACAATTACTAGGAAAAACAATATTTAAAAAAAACAAGTTGGCTTTCCCATTTAGACTTTCCTTTTAATGGAAAGCCAGAAGGGTTTTTCAGATTCAAAGGAGAGAAATAGATACTTATGGATTTGGGAATAGACAAATCAGTTCAGAAACAAAGAAACTGGACCTACATGTCACCAAACAACTGGGAAAACAGACCAAGGAAAGCAATAAATAAAAAAGATGCGTCACCGAAACAACAGGGCTGACCTGAGAGAGATGTAATAGACCAAATATAGAACAAGACTGGAATATGAGTTAAGGCATTAAAATCTACCAATTTTATACAGTTATGATGGGAAGATTAAATGGAAACTGGGTTGTATAGCACCAAAAATACTTCATATGGATACAGTATAGTTAATGAGCATAACATTATTTAAGGCTGTGGTTCATAGTATTCAATGAACAAAGTTAATAGTACAGTGGAGACCCAGCTCTCCCTTTGTGATGGAAATTAAGAGTTATATAATCCTGAATTGTACATTTTCCACCATAATTGACCCTTTTCCAATGATTATCAAACATTCTAATACTTATGTCAATCTTATAATGGCGTGTTATAATATATGCACTTAAGACAGACTATGTCTTCTAAATAGACTCCCCTCACCAGCAGGCAACCAGCATACCCTTGAAGGAAGAAAGGAGAGCCCAGGCTCCCACAGATAACAGGAACTAGACAAAAACAGTGGCAAGGAACAGGAACAGTGGTTAAATGCTGCTAAGTTTTAATAGAAGAGATCACATTTGATCTATTTATGTAATTCAATATATTGTTTGACTTGCCAGATGAAGAAAGAAGTCTATCAGCACAAGCCAACACAGCAAAATTGGAAAGGAGAACTGTGGCACTCTGTACCTCAAAGCAGCGCTCTGGAATCCCCATATTCACCACTGTCATGTAATTATGATATGTTTCATACAAAGTTTGCCATGTAAGATATCATATGATCAGGTCAGGTTCTACTGAAATCCATTGTTCTGCTGAAATATGTATATCGTTAGTGAGCATCGAGTTATGAGATTTTGCTGTATGGTTGTTACTGAAATATGCTGTAAGGTTGCTAGTGACATACAAAGAAGGCAAACCACGCCGAGGAGGTGCTCAACGACCATTAATCAGCAGGGGAGTTGTAACCAAGGGATTTATAATTCAATGAACACTGCCCAAGCACTACAAAACGGGGAATGCTCAAACTCTATGACTCAGTTGCACAAGACCACACCAGGGGGATTGTTCAACCCAGTGACTCAGCAAAGCCCACCAGAACATGTCTGGGCAAGTGTCTTCTAGGTACATGGATTAAGGATATAAAATAGAGAACAATGGCAGCATGCCTTTGCTTTCAGCATAGGTCGGGGAGGAGAAAAGCAACAAGAACTGTGAGAAGATGAAGGCTTCATCTAAGGAGACTGTTCCATGCTTCAGGGAAAAGCCTGTACATTAAGAACTGTAACATCCAGGGGGGTGAGAAAATTGCTTGATCTAAATACTGCCTAGTGTAATAAGGTTTAAAATTTAGATTGTGTATTTATCTTTTATTTTCTTCTGTAACTATCTCTGACCTTTTATGTCTACCACTTATAATCACTTAAAATCTTTCTGTAGTTAATAAATCTGTTTTATACTTTACCTAAAACAGTGTATATTGCTTGAAAGGTTGGGAAATCTCAGCTCAATCTACAAAGGCTGGTGCATGTCGGCTCCACATTGAGGGAGGGGTGGACTGGGTAATGAACTTACTCTGGTCAGGTTTCTGACCAGGGCAAGACGGTATAGCTCTGGGGTGCAAGGCTGGGGAGAATAAGCTGGTGCCTTTCTCTGTGTGATTCATGAGTGGCTTTGTGAGCATTCATGCAACCTAGCTGGGTGTGGGGCTCCACATGCTGCTGTGCTGAGTGATAACAGCACCTGAAGGAGTTTGCTGCCTGTCACTAGCAAAGCATTGTGGAGATTTGGGGTATGTCTACACTGCACTATAAACTCAGGCCTGTGGGACCTGGGCTTATGGACTTGGTGTTTCCAAGCCAATGCTTGAATATACACACTGCTTTGCAAACCTGGGCTTACAATTGCTGGACCCGGGTATCACAGCTGTGTTAATATGTCCATACTGCACTAGACAGACCTTCTGACTTGGGCCTGCAATTTGAGCTGTATCCAGGCTGCAAAATGAGAGTCTGATACATAGTGGGATTTGGGCTCTGATCCACTCCCCTACCAGGATTCTAGGGCCTGAGTCTTAGTGCTTGTTGACTCAACTTTTGTGTGGATTGACTTGTGTATGGAAAAAAGTGGGGCTTGGGCTCAAACCTGAGTTAGAGCCCAGGCTTAATGTGCAGTGTGCACAACCATTAAATTAAAGAGACTGACAGGCTGCAAGTTTTGCATAAAATAGGGTTACCATATCTCCACAATCAAAAAAAAGAGGACATGGGGGGGAGGGGGGCAGAGGAGAGCCCCGCCCTAGCCCCGCCCCATCCACTCCCTCCCACTTTCCACCCCGACTGCTCCCCTCAGAACCCCCAACCCCCCCGCTTCTTGTCCCCTGACTGCCCCCTGCTGAGAACCCCCCATCCTAACTGCCCCCCCAGGACCCTACCTGTCCCGACTGTCCCAACCCTTATCCACTCACATGGGTGGCAGGGTTGTAGAAATTTTGGTGGTGCCCAGAACCCGCCCCCCTCACCTGCCTACGGCTCTGGGAGGGGGGTTGGGTGGGGGGAGGAGGTCTGGGGTGCAGGTCCTGGGCTGGGGATTAGGGTGCAAGAGGGGTGCAGGGTGCAGGCTCTGGGATAGAGTTTGGGTGCTGGGTGCAGGCTCCAGGCTCGGGCAGGGTGTGGGTGTGCAGGAGGGTGAGGGGTGCAGACTCTGGGATGGAGTTTGGGGGCAGGAGGGGGTGCAGGCTTTGGGAGGGAGTTTGAGGACAGGAGGGGGTGTGTGGGAAGGGGGTTTGGGAGGGAGTTTGGGGATAGGAGGGGGTGCAAGGGTGAGGGCTGTGGGGCTGAGGATGAGGGGTTCATGATGCAGGAGGGGGCTCTGGGTTGGGGCAGAGGATTAGGGTGCGGGGGGGATGAGGGTTCTGGCTGGGGCTGGGGATGAGGGATTCATGATGCAGGAGGAGGCTCAGGGCTGGGGCAGAGGATTAGGGCGCGGGGGGATGAGGGCTGGGGATGAGGGGTTTGGGCAGTTGGAGAGGCTCGGGGCTAGGGTGGAAGGGCAGGGTAAGGGCAGCCTGTCTTGCCATTAGTGGATGGGGGGCACTAGGACCTGGGGGCAGCAGACAGCAGTTGCTGCCAGTTCTGGTAGTAGAAGCAGACAAGGGAAAGGGAGGCAGGGAGGGGGGAGGACTCATGGGGGGGGCAGGGATGCGCGGATGGGGGGTGGCAGGTGGAGGCCGGGGACCCATCCAACCCTCCCCCTGCTCCCTGACTGCCCCCCGGGACTCCCCTTACCATGCCCATGTACCACGTGTAGGCAAAACACGCTGCAGGCAGCAGGGGGGAGCAGAGGAGGGCTCTGGCTGCTGGAGGCCAACGGGAGCGGCTCAATCAGGCCCATCTGCCCAATCAGCAGCCACACTGTGCATGGAAGGGAGGGAGGGGAGGGGAAAAATCCCGGATCTTTTAACCTTGTTACCAATTCCTCCCGGACGGCTATTTAGAGACGCAAAAGCCGGACATGTCCGGGGAAATACGGACGGATGGTAACCCTACATAAAAGAGTCTAGAAGCACATTTATACACCTCTGATTCTGAGGGCAACTAACTGCCATACTTATAGAGAAAACTGAAGAAGCTCTCAAGTTGGCTGAAAACAGGTATTATAAAGGGTGTGGGAGACGAAGGCTAATAAGCTGCTTATAAATTAAGACAAGAGAAGGCAAAATTAAAAAATGCCAAAGGAGTAGTAAGTTTTAAGACCTGAGAGATTACTGAAGAACTGAGGAGGTTCTATACAGTTCTTTATGTCTTCAAACCATGACAAGCCCACAGCAAAAATTATTGTATTAGAGAGAGAGAGAGAGAGAGAGAGAGAGAGATGGAGATTGATTAACATGCCAAAGTTAACTCAGCAACAGTTAACAGATTGGAAAGATCAGTAGAGACAGAGAAAGCTACAAATTTGATTAAATTAATGCCAACACCAATCCCCAGGACCAAACAGGTTTTCAGCAGAGTTTCATCAGGTGAAGTCACATCACTGCAGACAAACCAGATACAATGCTTTTGTAGAGAGTAAGGAGATTCCCCAATACAATGAAAAGGGCAGATGATAGAATTCTAAAGCCACAGAAAGACAAGCTGCTATGTGGCTTGTTAAGGCCAATCTTGCTTCTTAATATAGACATGAACATATTTTCAAAGTCTCTTGCCAGAATAGAAGCAGTCCTTCCTCAGTTAATACAAATTAGTTAAATAGGTTCCACATGCAATAGACAACCGAATAACATTAGAATATCAGGATTGTTTAATAATATAGGGAACAAAAAAACTGAATGCCTGTGTTATTCTTAGGCATGGAAATGGCATTTGATAAAGTAGAGTAGCCTTTCCTAAAAAACAATTCTATTGGAAATGGGTTTTGAAGTCAATATAAAAAAACAAACAAACAAACCATGGATAAATATGACTCTCCCTTAGATAAAACAAGAGTGAATGGGGGTATATGCCCAAGAATTTCAATTACCAGAGGAACCAAATAAGGTTGTCCTCTATTCCTTTTGTTGTTTGCTCGCTTTATTTAACCCCGGCTCAAAACATAAGCTAGAAGAGCTAGTTAAAATGAATAAAACTGAACTTACTGTTGTGCTGTATGAAGACTGTGAATACAAATCATTACCAACCCAGTGCAATCTATGACACATTCTCAAGATAATTAATTCAGAGGTATATTAGCCTATACAATTATATTAAATCTGAAATTAGATCTAAGGATGGAAAGATCTAAGGTTTAATAGCTGCACAATACATTGTTTGCTTAAATTACACAAATTCTGAAAGGTTTCAGAGTAGCAGCCGTGTTAGTCTGTATCCGCAAAAAGAAGAACAGGAGTACTTGTGGCACCTTAGAGACTAACAAATTTATTAGAGCATAAGCTTTCGTGTTCCATTCTATATGCATCCGAAGAAGTGGGCTGTAGTCCACGAAAGCTTATGCTCTAATAAATTTGTTAGTCTCTAAGGTGCCACAAGTACTCCTGTTCTTCTTTTTACAAATTCTGAAGTATTTAGGAGTCAATATTTCTCCTAACCTCAAATCAGCTACATGAAATGAACTTTCCTCCCATTATTTTGAAACTGAAAAGTTTGTTGGATTGGAAAACACTACATTTGTCTTGCTCACATAGCAACAGTAAAGAACTGTTGCCAAAAAGGTTTCCTACTTCAGGTCCTATCAATAACACCAAGAAGAATAAGGAAATTTAAACAGGAGTTACATTAGTATTAGACAATAAGCATATATCCACGCTGGAAGGGGAATTGGCAATACCAAATTTACTAAAATATTATTGGGGGACTATGTGCATCTAACACACCTCAAAACCCATGTAGGAAGCCTAAGTTTCAGGAGATGATTAACAAGGATAGAAAATCTCATTAAAGAAAAGGGCAGCCAGAAGGGGCTGACTACCAGATGGTGCAACAAATTGTTACTGATGGATTGAAATATAGATAAGAAGGTGAGCAACCACAAATGGATTGTTTAAGGATAACACACACAGACTCTGAATAAGTTTGTCTGAAACTTCCATAAACATGTTAACAAAGACTCTTTGGTAGTTAATGACACTGAATTCACTGGCTTGAAGAACACACTTTCTGGTATGCTACCACATGAGTCTTAAGATTTTAATTCACTATATATTAAATAACTTGTTTTGAATTTTTAAATGAAAGAAAGTTGAACAGCAGTTCAAAATATTTACAAAAGTAGCAAATACCTGAAGTACTCACAGCTGTGGAATAAGGGTTATGAACTCCAATATTTTCAGCCCAGCAGCCACATCCATAAAGAGCTGCCTGAGAAGAGAAATGGATCTTTTATAAATTCAAGTACTCAGTTTTTGGGGAAAAGGGAGATTATTACATAGGATAAAGGAATAAGACTCAAAATAGCTACTCCAGTACATTTTGCTACATCCTCCAACAGTTAATCCTGAAGAGGAGTGCCTTGGAGGTGCTCTTATCTCCCTAGGTAGGGATGAAGGGCTCAATCTTACTGCAATGGTAAAACCCGCATTCATTTCAACAGGAGCTGGAATGGGTCCTATTACCATAGGAATTCTTTAAAGCATGTTTTATGTTTAAAACATTACAACATAAATGTTTTTAACTACACATTTTAAAGAACCCTTTAAAATGCTGTAGCTAAAGAATCTTAAGGTCAGTCCAAAAGAGAGTTACCCGTGGGATGATGCCAAACAGTGGACTAACCAGTTGTACGTAAGCTGTAGCGCATACAGACTCTTGAAGCATCTCAAAATTGTTACTCCATGTTGATAGGCCTATCTATGCTGTGTGTTCTTATAGTATCATATCTTTATCACCTCCTTCAAAAGATTCTAGCACAACAAAAGAACATCACTGAATTTGAAAATGGACACATTCTCCTCACATATTGATCAAAAACGTATAGAACAAGTAAATTTATCTAAAAGGTATCAGAGTAGCACTTTTTCTTTTAAGCTGTGTGGGGTATTTAATGAGTGGCAAAAGTGAGATACTAATAGCACTAGCAAAAGCTAAGCGTACCAAGAACAGGCTCTAGCTTTCTCTATCAATGCATCCCAAGTGTGACCTACAACACAACCGTTATTCCAGTAATAACCAGAAAGCATGCCAAATTAGAAGAAGTTTTGCAACACTGATAAAGATCCTCTAGACTAGACAAAACTCATTTCCCCATACAGAGTAATCAAGAACTGAATCCAGGTCTTCAGATTTAAACGCTAAGGCATCAATTCACTATCACTTGGCTCTTGCCTAGTTTACAGATGCACTGTTTATTAAATATGTAAGCCATTCCCTGGTAATACTAAGTAATTGTCCCCAGTTGAAAATACCTACTCACCTGACCAACTCTTCCAGGATGCTTCAAAGCTAAACCTCCACTGGAGACAGCAGCAGCAACATTTCCTTCTTGGTCAACAACGACTGCACCAACTGTATCCAATGTTCCTGAATCATTCTCCTGCAGGACATACAAATAGAAGCAACTACTAAAAATAGTATACTAACAGAGGGCTAAAATTAAATTATATTTCTTTAAAAGTATGCAAAAGCAATGCTCAAAATCTGATAACTAACAGGCAATCCAACAAGAAAAAGCTTCTTTATTGCTGTCCATGGTGTACCTGGTCTGTAATGTTGTAAATTTTCATTCAATAGTCACTGAATCAAGGAAAGAGATGGAGAATGACGCTCGAGCCACTCAGACAAAAGTTATAAGAAGGGTGGCACTCTCACCAGCTCCGCATTTTGTTACACCAGCCCAAAAATGTTTCAGCAATGCCAAAATGAAGTTTCATGTCAACACTACCAAATGTGTTCATTTTTTGATATTGTCAAAACTATTTGGTGAACTTGACCAATTCACAAATAGTTTCAGGTCAACCACAACTGTATTTTTTGGCAAATAATTTAATCATGGAAAAAATTATGCTCAATTCTACTATTAACTCATTTATGGGTATTCTGTGTCACTAGCTCCATGGCATACATTTAAGTTGTTATAAAAACTCAATCCTGCACACAATCACCCTGGTGAACAGTTCCACTGAATTCAATGTAGCTACTCATGTGAGTAAAGTTACCCATGTACGTGTTTGCAGGATTGCCCCTCCAACACCCCCAAAAAGCTGCTCTTTACCCAATTATCAATCCCTTGAGCGTTCCCAGTTCCAAAAGTCTACTAATTTAAAAGCTCATGCGGTGGGACAAAGAAAAAGTTATGGCTTAATCTAATAAGCAGAATTTTTACCACTCAAAGAATATGCATATGTTACATAGTACTTTAGTTATATATTTTTGCTTGCAATCTTCACATACCACTGTGATATGAACTCAGCAACACCTCAAGGTGGTGTAACACAGCTCACCCCCGTAGCTGGTACTCTTGTGGGGAAAAAGGGAAGCTCATCCCTCTTCTCCTACCCAGTAACAGGCAGCTTCTTTCTTCCACCCACATTATTATTTCTGAACCAGCACCTGAAATTGGCACCAAACACATCCAATATTACTCCTAGAACCACCACCTATCTCAGGTACTTATCTGGCCCTCATCACCATAGTATTTGAGCACCTCACAATCTAATGTAATTTATCCTCACAACACCCCATGAGATAGTACTTCCCCACTTCCATTTTTCAGATGAGGAACTGGGCCAAAGACTAAGTGACTTGCCCCAGGCCACCAAAGAAATCTATAGCAGAACAGAGAATTGACCCAGGTCTCTAGATTGCCAGGCTAGGGCCCTACTTATCCAGGACCATCCTTCTTCTCTGACTGCAACTGACACTCTTCCTCCTTTCTACTCACTCATCACCTCTCAGCTTCTGTAACAAAAACAAAACACTTAAGAGCAAGTGAGGAATTCAACGCTACCCGCTATAATTTTTTTCCAAAGCTCAAGTCTGCAGCATCACAGTGACAGTCACTACCCATGCTCCTCCAGTGGAGCCAACAGCTAGGACTACAGTCACACTGTACTGGTAATTTATCTTTTTAGAAGTTAAGGAGAAAGTGAAAGCTAGAATGGAGGGTCTTCTATGGAAGATTCTCCATAGAGTTCATTCATTTTTCTCTACTTAAAAATGAGAGATTAGGAAAAAACAAGTCTCTCCAAATATACAAAATTAGAATTCCCACTTCAATTTTTAGCATGTAAATAGCTTACAAACTTAAATGCTGGATGTAAAATATCACACACTATGTCTATTAACTCCAGTAACTAAGTAAAATGACTCACATAATACACATACCAGGTTCCAAATTTCTAGTGCCTTTTCTTAGGAAACTAAGTTTTCAGACACTCGAAGAGGAATAAGAAAAAAAAAAACTTTATTTTTAATTATTATTAATCTTCCTACTATGTATATTTGTAATTGTACCCTACTATTGAATGTCACAGCCTGGTGTTAGCAACTGTAGGTCTCTATCTTGGTGTTTTATAGTAAAATTGACTAGAGGATGACAACTCCAGTCGCAGTAACTTTTGAGGTTTTGAAATTTGATTTTGTTACAAATTAGAAGGAAACCAAACTGAATTGCTACTTAACCAGATCAATTAACCAAGTATCAAAAAGAACTATTTCAACTTCTTCTGTACTTGCATTAACTCCAGATACAGGAAACCGCTCTCCACCATCCCCCCAGAAAACAACACCACAAAACTACAAAGCAACCTGGGCCCCAAAGGAAGCTGAATATTCCACCATATTCCAATACTTTGCCTCAATGAGAAAACATTATAATTTCACGACTTTCTCTCCTTAACTAAATACAGCTAGAGAAAAAGAATTTTTAGTTAAAAGGAGTGCTATGTTATGTTTCAGTTATGTCAAAGCTTAAGTAATCCACTAACATACAGTCACCAGGAGTGAAAACCCAAATAGTTAACTTACCTAAAGCAATTTACAATGAATACCATTTCTAGTCACATGCTGAGTGATTCCTTCAGGCTGATTTTTTCTGGAAGGTTTTGGCCAAAATGGTTCAGCTGTATTTCAAGAACGAGGTTAGTGTTATTTACCCTTTCCCATGATACAAAAAACCTGGAGTCACCCACTGCAATTAATAGGCAGCAGGTTTAATACAAACAAGAGGATATACTTTTTCACATAATGCACAATAACCTGTGAAACTCATTGTCATGAGATGTTGTGATGGCCAAAAGTATAACTGGGTTCAAAAAAGAAGATCTAGATAAGGTCACAGAGGATAGGTCCATCAATGGCTATTAGCCAAGATAGTCAAGGACGTAACCCTATGCTCAGGGTGACACTAAACCTCTGACTGCCAGAAGCCAGGATCATCACAGAATCATAGACAGATCATATCATAGAGTTTCTATGGATAGAAATTTCATGCTTGAATAATAAGAGTATAAACAGTAGGAATATACTTCCGAGCACCTGACCAGGATGGTGATGATGATTGTGAAACACTCAGGAAGATTATAGAGGCTACAAAAACAGAAAACCCCAAAATAATGGCGGATTTCAACTATCCCCATATTGTCTGGGTACGTCACCTCAGGATGCAGAGATGAAATTTCTAGTCACTATTAATGACTTTGTCTTGGAGCAGCTGGTCCTGGAACCCACAAGGGGGAGAGGAAAGTCTCTCTTCCTGCAGTCCCCGACTCAATCACTACACACCTTCCCAACATCTTAAGTAAATGAAGCAGAGGTTCTACAAATGGCCCCTTTCACTGCAAAACCTTGATTCTTTACCAGAGCATCATTCATCCTCTGCACTGAGCCAGGCAGGGTCATGCACGATAAAAGTGATCATGTGACTAAAGATTATCACACTATGTAAGCATAATGGGGCCAAAATAAGGTTGCACAGGAATTTTGGTTCTGCCATTAATTAACTTCTGAGTTTCTATGTTAAAAAGAACATTAAGGGTGGGATTCACAAGGTGGATTTAGCCACCAAATTATCACTTTAAGGCCAACATTTAGGCACCACTAACCATTTAGGCACCACTGTCATTCACAACCCCCCTGTTCAGTTACCATCTAACTCTGTAACGTGCTTAGAATCCCTAAGTACCTATGTTTCCACCTTTAAAGTCCCCAAGATGCCTACATTTCAGTGGCTGGAAACACTCTCAGGTGCCCAAGTCCTTACATTTTGACATTGTCCAGTAGCTCTAAGCCATGGGGGGAACCCAAACTAAACAGTCCCCTCTCTATCTGGCCTTCAAAACCCAATCCTGTAGGTGTGTGCTCTGAGCACACCTAAACCCACACAAAAATGATTGCACTCCCTTTATAACCTTTAGCCCAGTGGTTACAACACTCACCTGAGATGTGGAAGACTGATTCAATCACACCCTCTTCCTGATGTGAAGCAGGGACTTGAATTTGTCTCTCTCATCTCCCAGGCAAGTGCCCTAACCACTGACCTGTAGAGTCATTCTCACTTTCCTAGCCCCATGAATATGTGATTACTTATAAAACACTGGAACTATTTCAACAACAGGAGAGATTAAGAGAAATCTGTCCCAGGAGCACCCATAGCCCAATGGTAAGGGCACTCCTGGGAAGCAGGAGACTATGGTTCAAGTCCCTGCTCCACATGTAGCAGAGGGGGATGGAACCCAGCTCTCCCACCTCCTGGATGAGTACTCTACCCACTGCGCTAAAGGCTGTAAGGGGTCTCCTCATTCTCCTCTGTTTCTTGAAAAATGGCTGACTGGGCTTAGGCATCTAACTGCAGAAAAGGATTCATGGCTATGAATCTCAAGCAGAAGGACGACTTCCAAGCAGTATCCCCAAAGGGAGGAAGGAGCTTTGGAATCTAGTCCAGATCTGAAGATAGCACTGCTGAACCAAGTGCCACACTGAATCTAGCAGCATGGGATGCGGTATAGTGTTTCTAAAATGTATGTATTGAAGCCTACGCAGTGGCCCTCCATAGCTCATATACTAGCACATTCTTAAATTATGTCGTAGATGTTACCTGTGATCTGGTCAAATGCACTATCATTCTTTGGGGGGGATGGGGGGGAGGTAGGGGCTGAACGACTGCAGCATCGTAAGTGATAATACATCCAGAATACTGTGAAAGGCAGGATCTGCCATCAAAGCACCAATGTCCAAGACCCTACGGGCTGACGTGATGGCTACTAAAAAGCTACTTCTGAAGATTAGTAATATGTCACCCAGAGTGTTCTGACTGCAGGCACAAGTATATATTTCCTAAACTCCCTAAATCACAATTAGAAAAAGGAAAATACTAACATACAGTTAAGTTAGTTAAAATATCTTTAAAACTAAATCGTACTGTCAATCAAATCCAACAAAATCATGCAATTTAGGGCTTTTGTTTTTCAAAAGCAGTGGGCCTGAACAAAAACTATTGTGTACATATGACTCAAACCCAATGTTACTCAAATCAAGCAGATGGCAATTCTTCAGAAAAGTGGCTTGTTTCAATATAACTGAAAAAAAGCTTAACAGCCAACAAAAATTTGCAGAGGAAAGGAATGGCATTTTATACTGGAAAGAAGAAGTTAACAGGGGGAACAAAGTGAACATCTGATAATTACTTGTGCCTGCGGTCAGAACACTCCGGGTGACAGTTGGACAATCAGTCAGTACTCCATGCCCAGCTGGGGAATAAATCAGTTATAGTCAACTTCAACAGAAACAGCTCCACTTATGAACACATTTAAGATTAGCTCACATGCAAAGGAGTATAATTTCTCAAACCCTGTATCATCTAATCATTTAGCATGCACATACAATCTCAAAGATGTGGAAATACATTTTAGGTCAGTTCCTAGTTTCTTCATCCACTAAATGTAGTGAAATTAAACAGATTTTTAACTTTAAATTAGAAACTCATAAAGAAATGCTAAAGAATAAAAGAGATTAGAACTTTTAACTAAGTTGTAGAAATTATGAAAAATACACTAAGAATATTTTGTTGTTCACTTGGGCCTCGTCTAAACAGTCAGTTAGTGTACAGCAAGCACACTAGTGTGCTGTGTGGATGCTGCTACTGCACACTAAAAAAGTTCCATAGTATGCTTTGACATACTGCTGTTAGACAGCAAAACTACTCTGGTCAGTGGCATTGTCTAATTCTTATATACAAGGAGTACTCAATGATATGGAGGAATACTTTAAAGCTGTGGTGGGCTGCACGCAGCCCGTCAGGGTTATCTACTGGCGGGCCGTGAGCCAGTTTGTTTACACGGACGGTCCGCAGGCATGGCCGCCTGCCGCTCCCAGTGGCCACGGTTCACCGTTCCCAGCCAATGGGAGCTGCAGGAAGTGATGCCTCGAGCTGCGAGAGCGCTGCAAACTCCAGCGCCCCCTGATAGTGCTGAGGCGTTTTAAATGTGCACATTAGGTATTGCAATGTCACAAAATTATTTTACCAATCTGTTTTGAACGTTACCTGCAATATATTAATGGTAAGACTAATACTTATCAGTTAACCATTTAACATTTTACATCCCTAATTAGCAGCTGTAGGCTACAGAGGCTGCCTCTTTTCCTCTTCCTCTGTGGGCCTCAGTAGGTACACTCTGCTTTCACATCCATTCCTTCCATGAACCAGAACGACAGGTACTGAGAGAATGGCACAGCCATTTCGCCTACATTGTCCATCTTTAGCTTTGTGAAAGAATGAAGAGGAAGCACTGGAGGGAAAGGTGAGAACCCACCCCCAATACACGCGGAGAATGGGGCGAAACCCCTCCAAGATGGGTAGGGGAAATTTTGCACTTCTCAGAAGAAGTTTACTATAAAAGTGCATAAGTGCATGAAATTTTGAGAATTCTGTTTTTGACACCAGATGATCTAGTGAACAAAGTTTTGGATTATATTTTATCTAGTAAAATATTCTGCCTTTGGTAACGGAACCTTCATGCCACGCTTTAACTTAGCATGAAATGCTGCTGTAAGCTTTAAAAGTCCCCTTGCACCACCTTAATTACAATGGCAGTGGCAGGTGCTAGTCCACATTCAAACAAGGATCTGATATCCTTGTATCAGATTATCCAAAAGCTTTAATTGATAATGATTCCTGCAGTATGTGTTCCACTGACTCAATTTTATTAAGCGAAATAGTGAAGTTTCCAAACTAATTCAGACAAATGAACATGCTAGTTTTCCGACATACAAATACACTGGCGAAATGTCCAATTGATGTAGTCATGGTGAAATCAATGAGTTATGCTGATTTACACCAGCTGAAGATCTGGTCTTTTGAAATTACATGTACCTCACTGGCTAACACCAATGAAATGTAAGTGTATATGCCTCTCAACTGTAACCGCATACAGCTGAGTCAGGAGACTTCTATTTTCTGAAGAGGCTGCAGTGAAATTAGGACAATCACTCTGGCTGTAATTAAAAACGTTGGGTTAAAAACATTCACTTGCATGGAACAGATTTGTCAAACAAATGAAAGACACCCCAGGGAAACTCTGATAGGGGGAAAAAAGAAAAATCAAGCTCATTAAGGTTTTATCATGGAATGTGCAAGTGCCACGTAAAGGCTCCAATCCTTAGATTTTTAAATATTCACTTTATTGCATATGCAAGTTCTGATCCATTTCATGACTTCTGAAAAATCCACCCAACAAAGAGAATGGATGTCCAAAATGAAACATTAAATGAGTAAACACTATCTAAACAAGACATTTACATGTGAACTAGTCCTTTGGGAAAAAAATTAAGGCTGTGAAAAAATGTTGTGTCTTAAGGAAGCGGAAATTCAATTGGCTTTCACAAGACCCTCTGACTAGTCAAGCTATCCACAGAGGACTGATCCAATTCCCATTGTAGTCCGAGGGAGTCTTGACTGGCATTAGTGGGCTCAGAACCAGGCCCAAAATGAGTTATCCAAGTCTGGTTTCAGTGTAATTTTTGTTGAGTGTGCTACAGAATTGCTACATCCAATTATTTAATCCCTCGTCCCAACCGAGAGAGGCCAGGGACCAACAAATCCCCCTTCGCCCTAAAGCTGTTCCCTTCAGATCAAGTTTGATGCATATTGAAAGCTCTCTCACTGGCCTGCAACTGCCTGCATTCTACATATTACGTAGACACATTATTTCAGCCCACAGCTTTGTCAGTCTGGTTTCTTTCACAAAGACCGAATTCACTGAAATTTAGAGAAAGTGGTGGGATGAATCAAGTTACTTACCAGTAAGCAGAGTTCTCATATATGGTCATCTCCTCTACCTACTATCCCTGGTCTGTGGGTGCTCCCCATAACTGCTGCCACATGACCCTTGAAATTTCAAATTGCAGGTTGGTAAGCTCATGCACCAGCACATGACTTGCCCCACATTACATGAATGTCAATACTGTGCAGAGACCCCTCCTCCCTCAGTTACAGGGAAGTGTGCACAAACCTGTAAGCAACAGGCGAAGTTCAGATACCAGTAAATAACCCATTTTTCCCCTCTAATTCTTATCTCCTCTACTGAGCCTCAGCTTTTCGAAGACTGAGAATTAGTACTTTTACACAAGGAAGATATGATTTGAGAATGTAGAAGAAATAGGCCTGATTTTTCACCACCTTGTGCAGTCATTTACACCTGTATAGAGCAAGGGTAAAATATTATTACACTTTCATATGCAGTATTATCGTAGCCGTATTGGTCCCAGGGTATTAAAAAGACAAGATGGGTGAGGTAATGTTGGCCCAATAAAAGATATTACCTCAGCCACCTTGTCATTCTAGTTCCATAGCATTTACGTGCACTTTAAATGAGGGTAAGTGACTACAAGGCAGTGGAGAATCAGGCCACCAGAGTCTGGAGATTTGGCTGTCCAAGAAAGGCATCGATCTCAAACAAAATGCAGGTTAATGTTTAAAAAAATAACAGACTAGCCTTCACTTTCACAGTTGTCATATTTCACCGAAGGGATATGTTTGGCATCGGTTATAGCGGTTGCCTTGCTGCACCACTTGTAAAGTCTTCAATAGACCAACCCTGCAGGTGTGAATTATACAGTCCACCACTAATTTTTCTTTTATTTAGTATTGTACTTACTAAGTATCCTACTTTAGCCAACTATATATTAATACTTATACTGTAAACCTATATATGCTGAAGTGAGAACAAAGGCTCAAAACTCACACTAGCAAGGAGGGAATTGTGGCAGTTTTGTAGTAAAGGAGCATAAGTAACGTGGGCCAGGGTCAATGCTAGATGCATGAACTGATGCACATTTACCTACCTGATATTTCAAATTTCACCGCTTCCAGGTCCACAAAGCAGTGTTCTCAGGAAACATTAAAAAATGGGAAACAATGATAGATCCCAAGCTAGAGAAAATGTTTTATTAGATATTTATCTGCTTATATTTACACTTGTCATATTTCCACTTTAAAACGGAATAGTATAGATATATTGACATCACAAACAAGACAAAAGGCATCTTTTTCACAGCTCTTTTGAAACTGTAACTAGCAGGAAGTTCTATCACCAGAGAAGATAATTTAGATGATCTGATATTATACTGATACTAACATGCATAAGATGGCCAAAGATGAGTGGTTTGTGATGCTATATCAGGTGACCATCTACAAAATGAAAAATTTAGATATGAAATTTTCGCGTTATAAATTATCTTTGTGGTAAGGGTGACAAAACATCTACTGACCTTTTCACTTGATTGTCTTCTTTTCTTTAGCTGAATAAGATCTGTTTCCACCTTTTCTGCCAACTCCAGCTTCCTTTTGTTCCTCTTAAAAGCTGCTAAACTAAACCCTATAAAATATTTTAAAAGCATTTAACTAATGAAGGGTTATTCAAACAAATAGTAGACTAGTAAGGTATTTCACTTCAGAAGTCTCTTCCACCCCACATGATTAGCAGCAGTATCCGAAGTTAAGATATAGATTGTGTGAAGTTTCAGTACTACAGATTTTACATCTTTTACTAAATCAAAAGGAGATACTGTTCAAATATAACCCTGAGTAAAATATCTAATACAGACAAGTCACTGAACACATCTGGAAGTTATGATGCCCTAAATATCTCCCTGTTTGGCAGTCATGTAGCAACACTAGACAAAAGAGAAAGCAATAAGTGGCTTGTTACAATGATTGTTTTGGACTGCTAAGATGTAAATAGATGCCATGTGAGCTTGTTTTGATGATATCCATAAGTTTATATAGCCTCTTAACGAAGTTAATTACATAGCTGTATGCTCACCCACATATTTAAATCCACATAATACACAGGCAATATTTTTATGCATCATAATCCAGCACAGGCTAAAGATCAATACATCTTGAGGATGCATACATGTGTTTTTCCACATTTAATAACTACATTTAAAAGGAAATGTTTTCTAAATGACAACTAAAAATGTGATGCTTAATAAAAATGATGGTGTATTCTCAGTTTGAGGGCTTTGTTTTACAAAAAGCATATTGACAGGAACACTTTTGTAGTTCAAATTAGTTTTGACTTAAGGTTACCCTCAGCTTGTCTTAATTCCCCTCTCTACTTCTAAGAAGGAAAGAAGAAACATTGCAGAGGGTAGTCCCTTCAATAAGCAGAGACGTATACAGGTATATTCCAAAGCCAGTGAAAGTTAAATGCAAGAAATCCCTACATCATAAAAGAAGGTTTAATTACATTTCAAATATAGCTGAAAATAGCTTTCTTCCTGTACCATTAACATTTACAAAGCCAGCACTGCTCCAGGAGCAATCTATTAGTTAACTGATACTGCCTAGTAAAACCGGCCAAAATTCAAAGTTTCCAGTTCATGGAATATTTCAACATTTCAAAATTTGGTTTTGGCCAGGTTCAGGCTGAAACCAAATGTCTGAAAGTTTCTCATGAACCAGGAATTCTGAAAAAAGATTGTTTCAAAAGCACCAAAACATGGTGTTTCCAAAACAAAATATGATCCCCAATTCCTGGCACCTCTTTTGTGAAACTGACATGATATCAGTTTCACCACTGCTATTCAATGGCGGACAACAGTGAAACTGACAAATTTCAGCAGCTGCCAGGGATCCTTGTTATGCAGACTTCCCCAGAGCTGGGCACCCCCGGGCTTCCAAACTTCTGGACCATCTGGCTCTCTGAGCTACCTGACTCACACCACCTGGGGAGTCAACTGGCCCAGAGTCTGGAAACCCTGGCTCTGCACCCTAGCTCAAATCAAGGCTCTCAGGACTTTCAAAGTCACAGCTCAAGCTGAGATTTCCAAGCTTCTGGATTCAGTGACAGCGAGCCTAGAATCACTGTGAGCCCCGGCTCCAGGCTTACAGCAAGGCACCTGAAGACTCTGAGACCCAGCTCAATCCAAAGGCCCCAGGCTTCCCATTCTACTGTAGGACCCTAGAAACCTGGGCTCTCCTGCTCCAAAGCACACTGCACAGCTGGGGTGTACCTGAGCCACGGACCTATGGTTCCGTGGTGACCTGGCAGGGAGCAGGAAGGTTTCCTCAGGAGTTTCCAACCTGCTCTACTGCCTAGCCAGCAGAATACAACTTACCTTTGCAATTCCCACAAAGTTTCATGGAAACTATGGTTACATCTTTGGCAATTTAATAGGGAAGATTGAAAGACATCCAGTGCATTTTCCTCTTTAGCATAAAACAATTTTAAGGTATGAAAAATTTGGGGCCTAAACTATCAGTCTCCTTTCCT